>NC_066319.1:20836092-23336092 GCF_022539315.1 Serinus canaria
GCAGTATTATAAAGATGGACTAATTTTGGTATTATGAGTATGGAAAAAATTTATTGAGGCTCAAACAAGTATCAAAACCCCCAGTGTGAAATACTCTTCACAAGCAGCATCTGCATTGAAGGTATGCAAGCCATCACAAAAAAAAAAAAAAAAAAAAAAAAAGTGGGAACTGAAAGAAGAAACGGATAAACCAGGAGTACAAAACAGCAATAAAAATCTTTTGGGACAGGTCACACATATCAAGAATATGAGAACAACTATATGTACTGTTTATCCAATTGCTTAACAGTGACCAACAGCCAGTAGCTAAAGAAAAAACACAAAACCTAAATGTTTCCCCTGTATGTTTATTACTTCCAACAGCAATAAAGGAAAGAAGCAGAAAAACAAAAATCTTTTCATTTTTGATCCAACATTATAAGGAACAAGATCTGCATGGTGCACAATGGGTTTTGGGTTTTTTTTAGAAATAATCAAGTAGGTATCTATCGGAAAAGCCATACATAGAATACTTTATTTCTGGTAAGAGAAAAATGCAAAAAAAATGGGATAAACAATGCAAATATAATTTTCAAGAAATGGGCTATTACCACCATTCAAGACTATTTTTAGTTCAATACGTGAGCTGGTTTAACTCTCTAATAAGCTCACATAATTTCCTTAATGGTCTATTTTTAAATTATAATTTTAGCTAACTACTGAGCTGGCAAAGAGATATCTATTCAGATCAATTACTTCTACTACAAGTTAACGCCTAGTCATTTTACCATTTGGACATTTCCCTCTAACAAATGACTCACCACCACCAAAATACTTAATTGGTGTCACATGAAGAATTGCTTGAAGAACAAAACAAATGCCAGTTTTTCACAAGTCTCTAAGGAAGATATGAGCAGTAAGTCCCCTTTTCAGAAGGCACTGTTCATCTCATTTAATTGAAGCTTAAAAGCATAGGCACATCGCTTAAGTGTGATAAGCTTAATGAACTACTGCGTTTGATCTGTGCCACAGTAAGCAACAAAACTCATGTTCTTAAAACAAACCAAGAGACTTCCCTCCAACCTATCTGGACTCATAATGGACTTTCAGAAGATCCCATTAATGTCTCTCACCATCAGCCAGCAATTAGCCAGAAATTAGCAGTTTTAGGGCTGAGCCAGTTAAATACAATGGGACAACATTTGAACTGCTTCAGACTTAACACACTAATCCATACTACTTGATTATTTAATCTTAGATGGCTGACTTTCAGTTCAGTAGATAAAGAACCCTCCCCTAACTGATGTGAGTGATTTTGGGGTGTAGCACCTACTACAATTTCAGAACAGAGTATGGCATTCTAATAGCACCTGTCCAGCCATGGCAGAGTGAACCTACCTTAAAAGACCACCAGCCCTGACAAAACTTAAGTCACATATCAAAATGTATTTTAGATGCCAAAGAATATAATCTTTGATTTCAAACCTTAGAACTGAGCAAAAAGAAAATTAGATTTTATTTATTTACATATTATTTACAGACACCATCTAGGGAAAGTGTAAAAATAGAGACAATCAAATTAACAATTTCACTATACTTAATACAGGCACAGTGCAGTTCAATTTTCATGCTTCACAGCAGAAACTAAACACCAGCTTCAGAAAAATTTTTCCAAGATCTAAACCTTCCTATTTTGGAGGGGCCTGAACAGTTTCAAAAGCACCAAATATTGTTTAGCCTCAAGAAAAAATAGGTAGATTATGTCACTAGTCTGAAAAATAGGGCAATTCCTAGGTATGGTCCTAACTGAAGTCTGGTTGAGTAACCATAAACAGGAGAAGACTTGTCATTGTTTGTTTCTCCCACTTGCCTAAGGCAGCATGGAACAGGAGAAGGAGTTATTAATGAGGTTTTTTTGAGGTGAGCTAGTTTCAATCACATTTCACTGTAACCACTGTTGTTGCCTTATAGAGCTCCAGTAGACAAAAACTGCTGACCTAATTTACAAGTGACTTTTCAGAACATGGAGGAGGACACTGTCAGCACAGTGATAAATGAAGACTGAATTGTTATAGCCCTGTTAAAGCTGGCTTCAAGATGAAAGGATCATCACCAAATCCCACTGAGTTGACTTTGTACAAGTACGTGTTATACACAGTATATGCAGGTCTAGGTAATTTGGAAGTGTCATTGTATAAGTCATCCATAAAGTTCTGCATGGTCTACTACACATGGCTGTTACCAGTAAGAGCCAAGCTTTGCAAACACTCTTGAAAACCAGAGTGGTATCTTCTACATTTATAGACAACAACAATGAAATTAGCAATTTTTTTAAAACATTTTCATTGCTCAGGTAAGGCACTGAGGCCACATTAAAGATGAAAGCTTAATAGAAGTAATTATTAATAATGAGACATAAACATTTAAAAGTCAGCCTTTTGATCCATGTAATATAGTAGTCATTAATAGATAGGATTGAAATAATTAGAATAATTTATTAGCATCTTTAATGAGAATATTTTTCTGACTTGAGATAGATACATATTAAAACATTTCAAAGGTGAATTGTTTCACTAAGATAATTTGCTCAGAGTAGTAGGTTTGTTAAGTTTGAACAGTATATGCTGTGAAGATACAGCAGTGTACAACCTCTGTGAAAAGTTCAGCTACCACAGCGACAAAGTGGAGAATTAGAGTGAGGGTGAGTATGAGCAACTTTGGCCAATTGTGACATTTAATCTGAGATTTCAAGATTATCCTCCTCTTCAGGTTAAATATCTACTGAAGCTAAAAATATTTTATATCTAAAATCCATAACTAGGATAACCTCAGAGCTGTAAAAAGAATAAAAACTCAAGAGCTCATGAACAAGATGCTGCAATCATTGGGGTATCACATCCTTACCACTGCTTACTAATGAACTGAGAGGCCCAGACCTGAAAACCAGGGCTGTGGGGAATCTCTCCCTGCTTCTAGTCCTGCCAGATGACAGGACCATGAGGACCCAGACTCAGGACTGCCAGAGGACCTGCTGCAGAAGGAGTCAGGTCTCCTGCCTGCAGCTGAATTCTTAAACTGGTTCACGTGCCGGCGCAACACGACCCAGATCAGAAAAGGTTTGATAGTAAGAAATGAGAAAACACACAATACCACATTAAGGGACCTACTTTCTGCTTTTCTCACCAACAGTGTCTCAGGTATCCTAATGTCCAGCTGGGACATTAGGAGATTTGAAAGACCATTCATGGATTTCCAGGCTAAAGAGTCCCGACGTCTCAACAGACTAAAGAATTTCTTTGTGTTAGTTCTTCCCCCAACCCAGAAATACTGAAGTCTGGCAAGTTTCAGAGTTGGAACCAGTCCAGCCAGCGGAGCTATCTGCACTTTCTGACCCTGCCTTACCAGGTGGAAAGCAAACCAAACAACTCTCACGGCATGATTTAGATCATACATTTAAGAATCTGTATTTCTATGAAGTACATGAATCTGTAACTTCTTTCTAAAAGGCTTAAAGTGGAAAACTCTTCAACTCCATAAAAGACCTAATAAAAAACAGCATTCAGAAAAGACCACCATAACAACAATGAAGATTGGAGTGAAATTCCCAATTCAACTGAATAGGAACAAAAATAATGTGGACAGAATACCTTTGGAGGAGAAGCTAAGGAACATCCAGTTCCTGTCACTGCCTCAGGGAGGAAACACTCTGGGAACAAGGTACAGGAAACCTCACAGCTTGAAGAGGGTCTGGAAGTACCCAATACCTACAGATTGGGGACCTATAAATTACAGGGTCAAGTCTAGAAGCAAAAGCCAAGCTTAGAGCCTACAGAAGATACATTGAGAGTGACCTAATTTTACTAGAAAGAAAAGGAAGCCAAAGATCCAAGTAGATAGATGTCTAGAAATTTCGAAGACACAGAGGGAGCCTATTGTAAAAACAATTGCAGTGGTCCCTACATTTGGATAAAGGACACATGAGGAAAAGGCTGAATACCGAAGGTGTCACCTTCCCTGGGAATATCAGCCAGGACTGATACACTGAGTACCCTGAGGTTAATTTTAGACTGCCTGCACCATGCTCCACCAAGTACTTATGCTTTCTGTGCTTACAGTCTGAAAGAACTATTTAACATCTGTGTCCAAAGCAATAAGGTCCAGATTAAAATTCAGATAAATAATTTCACTCAAATAGATTTTGTTCACACTACCATTCAATGTTATGCTGTTGAATTTGTTCTTCCTTTGTTTTCTTTTCTGACAAGTATCTGCATGTCTGGATTTCAGTCAGAACTGTGTGGGTTTTCATACAGGATTCATCACTATAGTAACCAAGAACAAATCACCAAGTGTGAGGGGTTTTCTGTTTCCCTCTTTTTTTCTGTTTTTGTTTTTTTACCTTTTACACTGACAGTGAAGTGGGACACAGTAAAATGGTTCAGATTCTCAGAAGCTTCCACAGAATTCCAGTGACATTTGGGTTCATAAGCCCTCTAGAATCCACCAGAAACCCCTGCATAAATAGAACTATGTAGGAATTTTCTGCAGTGCTTTAAACCCATGACTACAATAGAACTAAATGTTGCTCCTAATAATTTTATTAATAGGGAGCAGAGGGTGGATGAAAGGTTGCACTCATGAGTTTTCTAGCCTCATTTTCCAGACGAAAATTTGGATTATTTTGAGATAAGTCACAAAGCATATCAAGGACCATTGATCACTGGTTAAACAGATGATAAAAAGTCTGAGCCAAAAAATTTGAATAAAATCCTGGGATAAATATTGCCTGTCCTTTATAATCATTTCAAGAAAGCATTTTAAGCAAAACAAGAGCTCTTTTTCTTTACAGAAATATTTCTAAATGGACTGTTCCTCAAATATTGCATAATCTAAGACATTGAAAACAGTATTCAAGAAAAGGTATTTACTGAAAGATAATTTTTATGTGTATATCTGGATGTACATCTATAAATAGATTTGTAATAAGACACATTAAGATCTCAGGCTCCTCTGCAAATATCAGATGAAAGCAATTGCCTAAGTTTCCCTCAATGTTACCACAGAAAACTTTTATTTAGCATTTCTATTTATCTGCCAGCAGTGTTCCTTATTTTGATTCCGTTGCTCTTAAAATGAACAGATATGGCCATCCTGTAAAATTATTGCAGAATGTACAATATAATGAAAAGAGCTCTTGTTTCATGTCCTTGCTAAGCTCCTAATAGCACACAGTGCACTGAAGTGCTGGAGCAGGTATCAGAGACAGATCAGACACAGATCTCCCACTGTGAAATGCAGCTCTAGGAACGTTTGGCATAATGTAGTCCAAGAACTGAACGACCAAAACTATGCTTAACAAACAAACCTCCCCAAGTCTGAATCATTGAAATCAATTTCAAAAATGAAAAACTGCATAGATTAAATGGGTTTCTGATGATCAAATTTCAGTCAACAACTATTATCAGCTAACACTGCATATACACAGGTGTAGGGAAATGACATTTGAACAGTCATAATGACTAAGTTTCATCCTGAATGAAAGTTAAATTGAACCTACTCATATAGTCATTAAACATACTGGCTTAAAATGCAAATGTCACAGACTGCTTAATCCCATTATACAATTTCCACCGTTTACAAATTAGAATGCTTTCCTCCTGCAACCTTATCAGCACAAGAAAAAATGTATCAGGGTAGGAGGGCTTGTACATTTACTTGTGCAAGCAAGTCAATCCAAAACAAGATAACTGCATTAGTAGAAACTGTCATAAATAGAGACAGAGCAGCTCAGGTTTACTTAGCTTGGTCCAGGACTTTATGAAACAACAAAATGCTTTAGGAATTTTACTACTATTAACTCATGCATAATGAAACTACTTTGCCATATCTGGTTGCTTCAAGAAAGCAGCTATTTGCATCCTGAAAAAGATCATCATGTGCAATGCCAGATCCTGCTTACAGGAATGAGATCTGGAGTGGAATGAGAGGACTCAGTAGAAGCAGGACAAACAGGGGCCTAATGAAGTGCTAGCAGGGCAGTAAAGCTACAGTGCCTTTTGTTCACATCCTACAGGTTTTCATGAAGGAGCTGATATAGAAACGTGCAGATAGAGTCCTACATTCAGTTCCAGCACTTTTCTCCCAGTTGTCATTAATTTTCACACAAGCTAGCAATGAAAACTAATATACAAAAATACTATTTATGGTCACTTTCATTTGGTGAATCATGTAATAAATAAAAAGGAAAAGAGAGAAAACAACACTATTACTGATTTATTAAATCTGAGAATGGAGTGACCATTCGGCATAATCCAGCTTCTGCTCTGCCTGTCAATACTTTGCCCTTAAACTGCATTTAATGAAAGTTTAACCTGTGTTTGGCTAAGACATGTTTTCTAAAAGTGACAGAAATTACATAAAAAGATAAGAAAATACACATTCCATGACACTTTATTTCAACAGTTCATTATGTTCATTCATGTTAAAAAGTACCTATTTCTATCTTAATTTGGCCAGCCTCAACATTCTAGAGTAATTATCACCTTTTATCTCCATATAAAATGAAAAGGAAATTGTTCCCTTTTCCAGCTTGATTAAAAAGCCCCAGTATTTTGTAAAAAGACATTTATAACTTAGAATAGTTCAAGATTTGTTTCTCCCCTCCCAGTGAAAATTTTTGACTATCATCATACTGATTCTACTAACCAAAGGAGAGCTATAAAAGACTGAAATATAACGAAATGACAAACAGAATGAAGAATGATAAAGGACTCAAAATACACCCAAATATCACATAGAAAATAATTATTTGTCTAGTTGGCCAATATGATTAACTGCTAGCCAAATAAACATTTCCTGGGATGAGCAGATGTAAGGGAAATGTCACATTTAGAGGTTACATGAGATGGCCTCTATTCTATGAATGTCCCTTAAGACAGTGTTTGAAAAATAAAAAAATAAAAAAATAAGTATATATGAATAAGTTTCAGAGAACATGAGGACACAAAGACAGGATAACCACTGCTTCCTTACTAAGAAAACTGTGTATTTGTTGAAATGCCTTGCAAGGAACTGCTAAAAAAAGCAGAGTTAACAGTCTGCATTCAGCTCCCCAAAGGCAGCAATTGGCTAAGATGACACTGGCTGATTAAAATGGGTTCTCTACTTTATGCATAGAAGAGCTATGGAAAGAGGAGATTAGGGTATAAGACTAATGGGGCAAAACAGCTAAAGCTAAGAAAAAACTGTATGGCTGAATTATCACCTCAAGGACCAACCCATAAGGATGAAGACTTTGGGCACACTAAAAAGTCTCTATTCTGTCATATGAGTTTGTATTTCTGGAAAATATGCCGTCAGTGTTTGTGGAATTAAAAACAAAAAAACAACTTTTCCTTAGTAGTGTCTGAGGGAAGAAAAAAAAAAAACAACAAAACACAAACTTTACTTAACATTAGAATATATAACAAGAAGAAATTAATGAAAACATTGACTCCATTTACAGCTATCCTGTTCTTGTAAATAAGAAGAATTGCACAACAAAATCTCTCAAATATGGAAAATATCAGATTAACAACCACCACCTCCTGAAAGAAAGCACCTAACTAATGAGGCCAGGTCCAATTTATGTCCACATTGACAGCTGTCTTAGAAACAGATTCACAGATTCCTGATAACATTCATTCCAGCCAGTTTCCGTAGCAACTGCCACCCCATACTCCCTTCCCTAAGGCACAAAACATCTAATAAAATAATAATAATAGCAACAATAACAACAATAATACTCTCTACTTCCACAATGTCTATCAGGAGAATAGGTTAGATTTCTTCTAAGAAACAAGGTTGACTCTTACAGTGGAGATACAATCTATTGCAAACACATTATAATGTATTTTTTATTATTTATTTTGTTTTTTGAAATGGAAAACAGAAATACAGAACTCTCTAGAATCAGAGTGAACTGTCCTTTTCAAACCATTTGTTGCTGGTGGTAATGAATTTCAGGAAGGAAAACAAAGAAATATATAAAAAGAGAAAAAGGAAACACAGCAAGAACAATCTAATATGCTATAATTTTAACTTGTTGTTCAGGTTCTGTCCATTATGAATTGATTTAGGCAGTCTTCCTGACAGGTGTTGAAAGAACTGGGAAAACTTGTTAACTTTCAAGTAAGTGATGCTCACTATCAAGATCAGTGACATCTATTCTTTCTTTGGCAGCAGTGATAAAGGAGTGTAGTACTTTCTGGCTCTCAGAAAATTCCAGGAGAGCTGCAAAAACAGAGGATGAGAATTTAACCAAATCGTGCATCTGGTATCAAGCCTAGCAGAAATGCCAGTGTATGATACTGTAATAGTACCTTTATATCCTTTCTCTATTCCCTCATGGGCTGTGCATGACTCATCTATGCCTCATGATGACTGTAAAACTGCTGAAAACCTATGTAATTATTCTTTCACAGTAGATAAATTAAACAGATATACACATGTCTTATAATTTACCCGTTGGGCAGATATTCTTGAGTTAGTCCAGAATTTGGTATTTTGATTGCTGAACCTAGGTCAAAATATTTTCAGGTGTGTTCTCAGGACACATGCAGACCAAGAGAATAGCATTAATGAGAATAGGTACATTTACACAGAGATCTAAGTATTGAAATTCAATAAACAACCTCCACACACACACCCCTACACTTTTTAATACAACCTAGCATTAGAGAATGGGTTCAAATTTCTGATGAGCAGAGTAGTTTGACTTGAAGTGCAGATTCAGCCATTTAGGGTCACTACCATCTTGAGTGAGTAAAAGAAGCCTAATAAGTGTGGAAGCAATCTTAGTTTGGGGCTGGTTTGGTCAGCGCTCCTCATATCCAATCCTTTTGATCCAAAAGCAGGCTAAGAAGTCATTTCAGATCTCTGTAGATAGACTTATACACAGCAAGCACACACATGGAAACAAGGAACCTCATTTGGAGGTTTTCTGTTCTTATTAGCAAAGCATAACTGAAAAAAATTAAGCCTTGAAACAAATTTCAATTTCCTATTAATAAGGCAACCAACAGTTAAATGGTCTGAAAGGTGAAGGAAAAGAGTCCCACAGTTTCCTGTGCCTAGAATCCAGGAATCTTAGCCATCATGCTGTGAGAATTTGCTTTCTAGAAAGAGTTTGCAGTTGGTTTTTGAGAGAGAAAACTGCATATGCAGAGTAATCTCTTCCATGCTTAGGATCAGTGAACCAGTTCTTGAACATCTCCAGTGAGGGAGACTCCACAACCTCTCTGGACATCCTGTTCTGGTGATTGGTCACCTGCACAGTGAAGAATTTCTTCCTCAGGTTCAGGTGGAACTTCCTGTGCATCAGTTTCTGCCTGTTGCCCCTTGTCCTGTTGCTTGGCACCACTGAGAGAAGCCTGAATTCAGCTGCTTGACACCCTCCCCTCAGATACTGATGGACATTGATGAGGTTCCCTCTCAGTCCTTTGTTCTTGAGACTGAACAGGCCCAGCTCCCTCAACCTTTACCTGTTGCTCCAGCCCCATCATCATCCTTGCAGCCCTCCGCTGAAGCTTTCCAGGAGCTCAGAGTCTCTCCTGTCCTGAGGATCCCAGAACTGGACACAGCACTCCAGATGTGCCTCACCAGAGCTGAGCAGAGGGGCAGAATCACCTGCCCTGACCTGTGGCAATGCTCTTCTAATGCACCCCAAGATACC
Organism: Serinus canaria; assembly: GCF_022539315.1. NCBI lineage: Eukaryota > Metazoa > Chordata > Aves > Passeriformes > Fringillidae > Serinus > Serinus canaria. The sequence continues at coordinate 20,845,784 of NC_066319.1, forward strand.
ATTGGTTTTCTTAATCAAATGTTCCAACCCTAACCCCCTCCTATGTTAAAGTAAACAGCTTTGAAATGCCACACAGTTAAAGCAGAGCAGCATGTGGTACAAACCTTGAAGTAACTTCCCAAACAGGCAGCCCAGACAACACTAAGGGTAAAATATTGTAAATTCTCTATTTAATCAGGTGCAGAGAAAAAAAATTAAAGAGAGCAGTGATAAAGAGCAGCAGTGAGGGAGATGCAATCTGAGGGAGTGAACTGGCAAGCCTAGAACAGCTCCCCTCCATGTGACTCCCTGCACGCTGTGGCCATTTAAAAATTCAGAGGATCAAATTTGCATGTACAGCCAAGGAAGCAACAACAAACGAGCATTACAGTGATGCTGCTCCTTAGGAAGGTGTGAGCATGTCTGAGGCAGAATGCTTCAGCTGGCAGACTGACTGACTGCATCAGTGTTTGAGGGCACAGTCATGTTTTGTTTCAGCAGGATGCAGCTATGGGTTTCTGAAACTCAGTGCCACTCCAGGAGCCTAAGCCTAGGCTAGATATCTCCAGCACAGCCACTTTCAGAGAGCAGTAGTTGCTGTGCTCAAGTTCTGCATATCCTATTCCTTCCCCATCACTGGCAACAGCACACATGCATGATTACACAGACACACACAATAAAACATGAGCTGCACTTTAACCCACAGTTTTGTTGATATTGGTGCATCTCCCTGAGATGCACAGGTTCCCCCCCAAGTTACATCTATGTAAACTTAGCACTGGTATCTGTACAGTCTGAGTAAGTTCTGAAGTTACTAATCCTCTCTTTTTCTCCCAGCCTCCCACCCCTAATTACTGTGCAAGAAAGAAAAGAGACTGAGATTACAAGAAACAGGTCATTTAAGGATTCACTTTGCAGACATTCTCCAGCCTCTCTATACAAAAAGCACTAACAGTGCCTGGATGCGCCCCTGTTCTGTCTCTGCCACTGATTTATTATAAAACCTTGGGTAAGTAATTTACATCCCTGTGACTTCTACTGTCTCCAAAATGCAATATTAAAGCTTACATTAATACTAATCCTTAATTCATACTAAAATTAGTGCTTATATTAAAAGTAAGACTTACACTTTTCTAATAAAAATTTACTTATCTGCTGTGAAGATATTTTAGCTAATAACAATTAAGACACGACAAAACTTTGGTCTAAAATAGACAAAATTGGCAACAAGTGATAATATATCCCTCTTTTGTATCTTTCTCGTGCTTGAACATCTTATTTCCTTAATAAGATAAACTTCACAGAGCCATTTTTTAATAGTTCAGATACAATAGAGAACGATAAAATTAACAAAAGGCAGTAGTGCCATTTTACTCCGTTTTAACACCAAAGTATAATCTGTTCCAAGATCATTGTTGTTATTTCTTCTTGAATAAATTCATTATCTCAGTTGTCCCATGAGCTATGGCAGAAGTTCATTGCTTTTAAAGCATGAAAAACAGAAATAATGTCCCTGTGCAGTTCATGCTGGATTTCATTTTGAAGCTCATGCAGAAGGAAAAGCAAAACGAGGGCAGGCTGGTGGCTGCTCCGTGTGCCATTTCTCCTAGAAAGGATGCACGGCAGCTCAGTGCAGCTCCAGCCCTGTGTGCTGCATGTTCTAATGGAAGGGAGCATCTCTCCAAGCTCCTGTGGCAGGCTGCCTAGCCGGGCGCGAGGCTGGCTCCTGGCAGGTGACAAAGTGCTCTCGCTCCCCAGCTCTCCAGGCTGCAAGGGCACTGCTGCTGCCGAGCCAGCCGGGGGAGAGCGGGGGGAGCACCGAGGAGAGCAGGAGGAAGAGCAAAATTCCAGCTGCACTCGCTCACATAAGAGCTCCCTGTTAAACAGCCTTGGAAACAGCCACAGCACCAAGTTAGAGGAAGCCTGCGCCGTGCCAAGTTGGCACCTGCTGGGGAGGAAAGGAAGCTGCTGGGGAAAAATAACTAGGGAGTTAAAAGAGTGAGAAGTCACTAGAAAGATGTTAAATATTTAAAAGAAATATGGAAAATGGATATTAGGTGCTGCTTTTGCCCTAAAACTACAGTTTGTTAGGAAATCCTGGGTTAAATAAAAAAGTTGAGAAAAATACAGCCGATACTGCCTCAGGTATTTGTCTTGCTAAAGTAAGCAAGCCAGGCAAAGCACAGTTTGGTGGTCTGCTATGCAAGGCAGATGGAAGGTTAAATTAAATTTCAGGAAGCCATGCAAAGATGAACATGGTGTTCTTCACTTCACAAAAGAAAGCAATTTCACTGGGAAATTTGTCTTTTGGTATAGGTATAAAACAGAATTAAAACTCTTCCTATTTATTAAAATGTTTAAGATGTCTTCCCTAGTGCCCTTAACCAATTTAAGCACTGCAACTGCAATTTGCCTACCAAAAATTCACCAGTGATTACATGAGTGTAGAGTACTTCTGCTCCTGCAGTCTCAGCGGTAACTCACATTACAAGAATTGTATTAGAATGGTTTTTACTCTGGTACCCAAAAGCTTTGTATTTTTAATCATTAAAATTAAAAACCCACATGCCACCACACACAAAGCAAGTGCCTTAAGTAAGCAAATACCACCTACTTTTTAAATAATGTAAAACACACACCACAATTATCAAAACTTACCACGAATAACAAACCCACTGTAGGACAGAACAGGAGAAGAGGTTATACTAATGGGGTCAGCAGAAAATTCTAGTGTCAAGCTATGCCTCTAAACTTCAGTAACCCCTAACAGAGCAAGTTTAAGAACATTTCAGGCTGTATTCTATGTAGTCCACAATCACCATAATTTAGCCAATGTGATCATTTGGACATTTTGCTAACTTGATCTGCAGATTTTTTTAGCCAACCTTGAAGAAGAGAAAACTTCGGATCTTTGATGGATACAGCCACATAATTCTCATTTTAAGGAGAAAATAAGACATGTTCCTTTTGGTCATGGCACTACTGCCCCAAAAGATGCCAGTTCAATTATTTTCTGGAGTTTCCTAAATATTCTCCCTGTTTGGAGGTTTCTATCTGCTCGTTACCACTATGAACAAAATTGCTCATAAAAATTAATGTAAAAAAGTATGAACCTAGGGTAATAGAAAATTTCTCTGAGGAGTTATTTAAAAATAATGTTAGTGTGCAGACAAAACAAGCAATTTTGCTGGCATAAAATGACAGTAAAGAATAAAGAAAAGGAGGGACTGGGATTTCTCAAAGGGACCATTGACGCAGAGATAGGTACCAGGTAAGCTTCAGGTAAGTGTTGTCTGAGTAAACAGAAATCAATCAACTAAGTACTGGCTACTTTGAGAATTTAACCTCATTTTCTCTTCACCTGAGAAATGTTACAACAGTGAAACAGGGACACTTAGAAAAATCATCAAATTAATCATAAGCTTAATTGAGTTAGGAAAAACTTTTGCCCAAGAGAAAAAAATATCCACGCACTCTCTGATGCAAAAAGGGGCTATATCACAGCAGAAGTTTCTGGAATATAAATATACTGGTGAAATGGTGCTGCTGAAATGGAGGAACTGGTGGGAAAAGAGAAAGCACACAAAGAATTTGGGATTGTTCTCATCACCCAAGCTATCTGGTAATTTCATAGCAACAACAAAAACCACTCGTTTGAAATGGTGGGAGGAAAGGTCCCTCAGTTTTGTAGAATGAAAAGGAAGTTGGAAGAAAGGGACACTCCAACTCCATTCAGGATCTCAGAATTCCTTTGTACAAAATGCACGATTCAAATTACTTGCATGTGAAGGTCAAACTTGGTGCCATGCATAAGCACAGTGCTCATGAAAACCTTTCATTGCTTTCAACAATGAAAAATAAAAAATTAATATATTTACTGAATTAAACTTGATGTGGTTTAAAAAATGGAATCCATTCTGTTTTCAATTTTAATCATTCATCACTCCTATTTTACTACACCAAGAGATAGAACAAACTTAAAATGCATTAACTAAGTTAAACAAAGCCTGATTTTATGATGCAAATGTCAGTCTTCACAGTTCAGTAAATTCTTTTACATGTTATATGACTTGTCTACATTACCTCAGCTGACAGGTTTTTTTTTTAGCTCCTTTTTTCAATAGGTATCAGGGTCCCTGATTCTACCACCCACAGCCATGCTGATCCAAACATTATCTCAAGCTATGCACAGTTGTTCCACAAGCAGCTCCTGCTCTGCAGGATGACACATGGTAACCTTCATGTTCGGAGCAGCTCACAGGAGAAATCCTGCTCAGCCCTCATAGAGAGCACACTTTATTCCAGATACATACACCCTTAGCAGGTACAGCCAAGTACCTACATTCTCAGTCATTATATGTCAACAGCTCCATGTACTTGTTTGGGAACAGCACCATGAATTACATCACCTCTTCCTTCTCTTTGCTAGCTGAGGTTAAAAAAAAGCTTCATACAGAGATTAACTTGCCTGGTTTTTCACTGGCTCAAAAAAGCAAGCTAATGAATTAATCAAAGTCAGAAAAAAACCCTTTTTAAATTACTGCAAGAATATATGTAAAAACTTAAGAAATTAATCATTCAAAGGTGGTGAGTCATATGAACCAAATACTGTATTTTAGAGACACTGTGACATGAATGGAGTCATATAAACTTCAGGCAGATATACTGATCCAGGTATTGGGAAAGGAACCAAAAATCTGCGCCATTGAAATGATGATAATCCCTGTGAGAAAGTATTTAAAACAGCTCCTAATTAAAAGAATTCCTCCACTTTCAGCCACACCAGAGTAGTCTAACTCTTTAACACAGAGACATCTTATTCAGTTACACAAGCATTCTATTAATTTCTCTTTTGGTGCAAGAAAAACAGAGGGATCTAACTTTGCTTTAACACAAGTAATAAACAGGAGACTATACTAAATAATGTCAATATGAAGCAAGACTCAATGCCTTAGCAATGCTGCAGTCCAGCATAAGCAACCAGCAAAAAAATTATTTTAAATCACGCCATGTAAATAAACAACTTATCTAAAAAGGCAGTTTATGAAGACTAGGTATGTCCTATATCCATCTTGTATGTATGTCAAGAAGAACAATAAATAATTGGTCACATAAATCAAAAAAGTAGAATCTTGTGTTCAAGCTATGCGTGGAGGTATGAGATACATGGCCAGTACTGATATGTCCAGTTGTGAAATGGAAAAAGACACACATAAAGAGCAAGAGAGGAAAGAAGCTCCCTGGGTTTTGTTCCTGAAGAAGGATTCCTTTTTTCCTCTTCCACACTAGGTGCTCATAAGTCTACTTTCTCTTACTCCAGCTCCCTCAGAAATATTGTGTAAGTGAAGGACTATTAACAATAGTACAAACCTAATTAGGATACACTACATATTAAACTAAAGTGTACACAAATGCCACATGTCATAACTTTCTCACCAGAAACGGAAGAAAACCATGTAAGGAATTGTTTTTTCCAGAATTCAGAGTAGTTTGCAGACCAAGCTTTCAGATTGCAGCTCTTTCCTGGCCTATTTATTCATTATGAATTTCCAGTTATGAAAAATAATCCTTAACAATCACCTCCATCGATTCTCTGTGGAGAGGAGCTATCTGTCACTACATACAGCAGAAGATGGAGAACAGATGGGCAATAACTTTATTATGATGGGGAATAAATATTAAGTAAATTCCATAATCACATCATTAAATAAACTCACAAGTATTTTAAACCTGAGCACAGAGAAAAAATAAAAATCATATGACTTCCAAGAAAGCACAAACTTCCATTGCTTCTTCCCATTTGAGTGGCCTTCTCTTGAATGCAGAGAGCACAGTTACCATCAACAATAGTCATGAGGTAAAACCACTACAAAGCCATTACTAACCAGGGATGCTTGTTACCAGAGGGACAGGTGGATCTCCTTCTGTTGCAGTAAGGTAGAAAAAGCATAAAGAAATGCTTCGTAAAATCAAGCCTGCTCTCCTGGAATCAGTGTCTGGCCTTGTCAAGCTAGCACTTTGCAAGTTCCAATGTGAAAGCAATCCTGGTGTGAGCAGTTTGTTAACATAACAATCTATTCCTGGGTGAAAAACAACTAGCACCTGTATAAACTGTTTTTACACTGTTAGATAGAGAAATGAAAACTACCCCTCACAAACAACTTTTCCTGCTCATACACACCAGGGGTTTGAGTGACCAATCAATACAGAATAACAACTTGTTACTAACCAATAAAAGTAATTGGCAAGAAACCTGCTAACCAACTGGAATCACACAGGAGGTCTGTAAAACTGTATACAAACGAGTTACGTGAATAAAGAAGGGGCTTTTTCCACCATGAAGAAAACGGAGTCTATGTGATTTATTCCCATATCCTTCCACCATAACTTCTATGATTTCAGCCTTTGTAGTCTGTCCCTCCTTCACTGAGTGTGGACAGTATGGACCTCAGCACCACACAGAGCCCTGCAGCAAGGTCAGAGGAGGAGGTTCAGGTGGGAGCTGGGCATGCACTGCATCCATGGCACAGCCCTTGCACAGAGATCCCACCCAACAGCACTGCATTACAGCTGCCACTGCCCATTGTGTCTGCTTCCCATACAGGAAAGTGCTTCTCCTGGACAAAACTTATCCTAGGCTTATAAAGTCCTTACATTTCATATGATGTGGCCACATTTCCTCAACAACTGCTTCAATCCCATTTTTCCCTTTTTTAATTTACAGTCACCCCATCATTGAAAGAAATTAATTTAAAGTGCTACATTTCATCTGAAAGTTTCTCATCTCAAAACATCAACTAAGATTTTCAAGTAACTATAATACATGTTTATCACTTTTGAAGGTACAAAACCATGCAAATTTTATGCATAATTAACACGGTGCCAGGCTACGCTTGTTCTCAGTTCTAACTTTCCCGCAATAGCAATGCCCCAAATTATCCAGAAAGTCTAATTGACAAGAAAACCCCCCCAAAAAACAAACCCCAACAAATTAAAAGTAATACTTCATGTTCTTTGAGAAAATCCAACGTTTCAAATTACATTTTCATTTTTCATTGGGATTACCTTTTACATACAGTCACAAGGTTTAAGAATGCCAGGTCAAAGCAAAGATTTTCCTATTCCCAAGCAGCACCACCTGTGTCAGCCTGATTTTGGACTGTACAGAGTCTCTGTAGGACTCTGAGATTTGCTCCCCTCTGTTGGTCATCCTACCTTTGAGCTGTTAGTCCTAAAGTATGACAAAATGGTTCATCCAAAGGTTTAACTGCACACAATTCTGGACTTCAGTCAGAAAGTCTAGACCATGCACATGGTCCTTTAAGGAATCATAGTTTAGAGGAAATTAATCAACAAACAAGTCGGCAAACCAACCCAGATGATTCAAATTCAATTAAAGTGTTGTGACTCAGGTCTACTATACCCATAATTGCTTTCACTGTTTCTCAGTGGAGGGGAGGAGGAAAGGCAGTTTACTGAGTTATTTCTAGCACATGTGGAAACAACACATCAAATCACCTACTGCAGCTTTCAGCTAGAAAAGCTCAGCAGCAATTCAACAAGTTAGTATTTTCATTCAATGCTTGTGGAACTACAGACACTATAAAAATCTTGTGCAGCATCTGACACGAGTATGCTGAAATCAAAGCTGTATACTTCCTAAAATATATATTTTTATCAAAATATGTATTTTGGTCAAAATACGTGATCAGACTCACAGAAGCAAGAAGGTAAACTGAACAACATGTAGACATTTACATTAAGTGAAGCACTGCATAAGGGTTTTGCACATTGTATTTTTTACTCATGGAGTACATGATAATTTTAGTGTTCCTTAAATAGGTACTTTATCTAATGCATACAATGGGATTTTTTTTGGAAGCAGAGTGGAGGCTAGCTGAAACTCTTCACCTCAACAGTGTCATTGGAAGGTATCCCCATCTTCAACATGGAAAAGATGATTTAATGTATTTAAACAGAAAGCAATCATCTACATTATTGCAATCAGCCCTGAAATTTTGAAGCCGTGGTTTCTAATGTTTCGAAATCCCTTTAAGCAGATAAAGTGGCCCAAATATCTTATCATGAAAGAAACAGATGAAAAAAGTACATAGAAAAATTTTATTCTAATGTACATTCAGTAGCTAAAATTCTCCTCAAAGTGCAGAAAGTTACATCAGTGATACCTACTAGAAAAGCATTAGGATGAATAATACAATGAGTGTTGGAGTGAAGCAAAAAGTACAGACTTTGACAGTTTTTGAGCTAAATCTAAAAAAAAGCATTTTCAAAGTAGTCTTCCTTCTTCTGCGGCTAACTGAAATTGCTAGTCTTCTTACACTGGTAAGTAACAAATACACAATTACAGCAGGAGAAAACTGTGGAAGCCCAAAGTAAACTGTACTTCTGTAGAAGGGTAGCAATTCATTTCAACACCGAGTTCTAAAAAATAAGAGAAGTAGTAACACAAATGCAAGGTTTATCATAACAATATATGACTTTTTAACACTTCCCGTGTCTCCCTTTAAGGATTTTACTCTAGATATCATCACTCAGACCTAGCAGAAAGAAATATCAGACATTTGCACTGTAAAAACACACTGTTGATTCTGAAGAACCTCAAACATTCCTTCTGGGATGTGCCCACCACAAATAGTTTATCACCAGCTTTCTGCTTTGACTGCTTTTTATCCCTTTATCCTAGCATAAAGATGCAACTCTTTAGGGCCCCTTTTCAAACTCTCTGCTAATGACTTGTACTGGCTGCATATAGCAGAAGTAGTGGGAGACATTGAGGTCAGACAGCTCATTCTGTGCCATCACCCAATGTGTACTAAACAGTTTGAGTGGAACTGAAAATCCCTAATCTCTGCCATTGAGTTTGTAAACATATTCATTGCAGACAAAATGAACTCTTGTGACGTAGGAGCCTGTAAAAAAGGGAGCTCATATGAGCTCATTTGCTGTGTACTCAGAGTACTGCTGCTATACTGATTCTTTCCTTAAATGCATCTTGCATGAATAAAATCGTCATAGTCATATTTATGCCTCAGAACTAGAGGTCAGCTGAAAAATAGTTCCATCACCAATGTCTGAAGCATAGGCTGGAGAATTCTAAGTGGTAATTTTTCACTGTATTATCTCATAGCAAACACAAAAGGGACAAAAGATATATTTCCTTCAGAAAATTTTATCTCCCAAGAAAGCTCATGCCCAAATAGTGAAAAGTAAGCATTAGAAGAAAACAATCTGACAGCCACTGACTCTGCATCACAAATATGTCAGTGACTTGAGACACCACTGTGAAAATCTTTATGACATTTATAAGGAAGGATTCTAAATACACACTGCAAGACGGCAAGCTGCTGTTTATCTCCCAATTTATTAGATGTGCTCATTAGTAGCAAGCTATCATAACTGAAACCATCCAAAATAGCTCACTTGAAAATATTTCCCACAATCCACGAAATATTCTGCATTAGTATCTACCCATGAAGGTAACATTACAGAAAAAACACCTATTCTGTCAAAAGGATGGTTTATAGTTCATAAAGACTACTGTAAAAGCTCTCTACCTAAAGATTACAACCACTTTTCAGAGACATTACAGATAGAAAGATATAAACACAGAATTATGGTTCAACTGTGTCTGAAAAGGTTGAAAAAGAAGAACAAAGAGACTCAGGAGTCTGTAAAAACACAGAAAACAAAACGAGGCTTAGAAAAATAACAAAAATATTCATTTGCAGAAGGCACAAGCATCTTAAAATAGCTTAAGTGCTTTGGGCATAAAACCTGAGCTGAACTTGTTTGGCCAGGCTAAAGGGCAGCTGAGAAGAAATTTAACTCCAGCCTACAACTATCTGAATGGGAGTTAAAATTTATGTCAAAGATGCCTCTCTCCATACTGCATAATGCTACAACTATAACCTGTTGTCACTGCTCCCATCTGGGAAGGTTCTGATTAGAGAAAAGTTAATCAGGAGAGTGGAGCAGCTAAGGGACAGCTGATGAAACCTCCACCCTCAGATTTTCAGCAGGATAGCAGTACTGATATAGAAGAGATTGAGAGAGATCCCTTTTAAACCATATTTTTAACAATGAACCAAACACAAATGGCAGAAAGAAAATACAACTGATGTATATATGCACATTGGTGCTAGGACATCAATTTAAAATTATAAAAATGACACCTGGAAAAAATAAAAAGTTTAAAGAAATCAAAACATTTTTTGAATCCTCTGCTTTTTCACATATATGAAATAACTTTCGTATCCCAAGTCCATAACTATCTTCTTTCCCTTTTGACATTAAAATACCAATTTAAAGAAGAACTTTAAAAAAAAAAATCTAAAGTTTGAACTGAAGAAAGGTATGAAATAATATGACAAGCCCGCTCCTTCTCATTAATACAGAAATGGATGTGGGAAAATAACAGTGAAACTGTTCTAATTTTAAAGGACACCATGAAATATTTGCTGTTACAAACAATATGAATGGCCTAACATCAGTATTGACCTAAGGCAGTTGATTTCATTGGGTTTAATGACCCATTACACACAGCAGCTCAGAGCTTTGCTCTGTGCAATCAGATCTAAAGACAGAAGCATTTTATCTATCATTTAGTGTTCAGACCCTGTTTGCTGTTGACTTTCTGAAGTTCATTTTTAAAATTCAGCTTTACATACTAAGTACCCTTTATGAGACATCCCTAATCCCAGAATACATGCCAATTGAACAGGGAGGTTTGTTCAAGAGCACGTTGTCTCACTGGCACCCCAGTGCACTACTAAGGTGTCACCTTGACCTTGGCTCATATTCTTGCTGAAAATGATATTTCAAGGTGTGAGGAGGTGCATGAGCCAAAACTAAAAAATACTTGAAAAAGTCAAAGCAAAGATCATAGAATATTGGCCTTTTTCAAGGAAAATAAAGGCTGACTTCCTCATATCCCCCAGGGCTGCTGACCAGAAAAGGCTTATCAGCTGTCCCATCAGAGTCAGTAAATGCAATAATGTTGCCTACTGATTGCTCCTGATAAGCAAAACTTATTTGCTAATATGTTATAAAGCCTGTCCCTTTCCCAGTGATAAAAAAGATATTACCAAGACTGACATGAAGAGGACGGGGGTTCTATCAGAATTCTCTGACATTTAAAAGGCCACATGGATTTGCCCAGATGATTTACTATTGCTTGTTGTCCCCCACAGGACACACATGAGGACCAGTCTCAGTGCAAAGTAGCTTTACAAAATTATTCTATTAGGGATCCAAATAAAAGACTCTTGTGAGATAATATGAAAAATCACATAAAAACCTGAATGGTGGGAAAATTATTTAAACTGATTTAGACTATTTAACAGTTAAGTAACAAAGTCCCCGAGTTCAAAGCATGGCATTTCTTATTGTGTGTTTGCTCATTTAAAGTGTGATTAACAAGATTTGAGCATTTCACCTCTGAAAGACAGATGACATACCTCCACTCTCAGTATTCACCCAAAGAATAAAGGCTGAAATATCTGAATGCACGAACACAAAATCAGAAAAGCTATCACATTTGGAGTGAAATTCAAATACAATTAAGGCATTAAAGCAAGTAGGGTGTTAGTATGAGTAGCTTCATACTTAGAATCATTAATATCTAATTCTGGATATATCTGGTAATTCCCATTTCAGGAAGCAATATTTGGAAGGATTTGGTACAAAGAGGGAAGAAATGGGCCTAGGTAAGGAGGCCAGAGGTCTGCCTCAGTGCTCCAGCTCTTCACACACTTGCAGGAAACAGTTTTTCAGGAGGGTTTCAGAAGCTCCCAGTACCCAAACCTTGTCCCAAGCACTCCTTTCTGAGCCACACCTTCCCACCCTCTGGGAACTAGGCCACTCATGGAAAGACAGTTTGCAATAGATCAGAGATAATTTAATTATGTTTAAAGTACTTGTTCCACAAAAGAGTCACACTGCCCATTTTGCAGTCTTTCCACCTAAGCCTAGATGCCCATTCACAGGTGCCCCACACTAGCCTTTAATGATGATTGCTTGTAACTATCATCACCTTTCTGTCAAGCCTTCTTATGCAAGATTAGTTTTGTATTCTTGAAAACTCCCAGAGGCAGAGTACAGGCTCTCTCTCCATGGCACTGAGCTGACACACAGAAAGTGCTGTAATCACAATCTGTTTTAAATTGACATGCCACCATTACACTGGCAGTCCTATTTACTTCTGGCACTTCAGTAGTTCTTTGATTTAGTAGAAGTTCTTTACCATAGACTACCTAATTCAGATATTTAAGAGTAACATAGAATATCAATTAGACCCTAAAAGGTGAATAATGTGCAAATTCTTCATGTCATTATGCCTCCCACAGGTCAGTTGGTGATGCAAGAAATACGGATCAATCAGAAGTAACTAATCCCTTTATAGGCATACAACAAAGTCAACATTCACTGAGTGCTTATAACTTTTTGAGAACATTCTGAGAGCCGTTTAGTTCTTTAAATTCCTACAGTAAGTCAGTACAGCTGCTGCTTCTCAGCTGCAGTAATCACAGGCAACTGCTTTTCTAAGATTTTTCAAACCCAAAAACTTTCTTTGTTTAATTTAATGCCAGCACTCAATTTTCAGATGTTGATTTGGTCTTTGACTTCTCTCAGCAAAAGTATGACTTAGGAGGGAGAAAAATGAGTGTCGAGCTCCTGGTAATGGAATAGTTTGCATGTAAGCTAACTTCCACCTTAGATATCCTTGGACTGATTAACCAATCTTTACACAGGAGTTCTGATCCCATACTCTTGAAATTCCTTGTGGAAATTAAAGGTTAGGGATAATAGGGATAATGGTTAGGGTTATATTCCGGGGTAATCATAATACCTAGAAAAAGGGAAAAGCTAAATTCCCCAAAAGGGCTTCTTACTGTACCAGAAGAACATTTGCTGAACAGAGCTGGGAACAGAAAAGAAAGGAATCTTTCATATTCTGCTGTTAGAAACAGGCAAATTCTTGCCTACCAAATATGAAACCTGCTGTAGCCTAACATGAACATTTTATTGAGTATTATCCATTGGATTAATCATCTATAAATATAAGCATGTACTAATCTCAGATTATTAAAACTGCAAAAACAACCATGGAACACAAAAAATAAAATGCTGAAAAAGAGAAGTGGACATTTTGAAAGGACAAGATTGATTAAATGGACATTCTGGAGAGTCATTCCAGTCTTCCAGTTCTGCTATCAGGGCTCTCAACTTCAGACTGACTTGAATTTTCATACCTCTTCTTCTACAGACACTTTCCTTATTTACAAATTCATAGATTCAGCTCATACTGTTCTTCTGTGCAGAAGAAGCTATACATTACAAAATGCCATGTTAAGAGAAAATTTGTGCTACTATATCCTATTACCAATATTAATACTCAAAATCAGAGCCTACCTTTAAAATTCAAAAATAACTAAGATCATATTCAAACACACCCAAAGCACAAAAAAAAGCTGGAACCTATCACAGCAGGAACATACTAATGTTCTTTATCAACTTATGAAAATTCTGCCTACTTTTGAAAACAGGGATATTTTCCTTTCTCATTGAAATTGAGAATTTACGTGTGGCTGACATCAGGGAGCCTTTTTTCCTCACAACACAAGCAATACATTGTCTAAGAACAAATTTCATAGTCTGCTCATTCAAACCAATCATTTTTGTCAGCAGCAGTGGTGATGTGTACTAAATTACCTGGCAGATAGAGCAAAGAATCAGTGCTGAACATTAAATTGCAAGCATCACTGACAATGGGAATTTGAAAGGGTAAAATGAGCATTTATTTCTGTGAAATAGAAGAGACAGAAAACAGTGATTTCTGTCTAATGCAAGGCCAGGGTGTGCAATGACACCAACTGTTGCATTCAAACTCCACAGAAAAAACAGGCTGATGTCCCACTCCACCCCCATGGCCATGCCCAGCCATCCTGAAGCAGTGTCTGACTCCAGTTCACTTTGCCAAGCCTGATCCCAAACCTGACCCAATGGCCAGCATCCCGGCCCAGGCTTTGCCTGTCCCATGGAGCTGTCTGATGTCCTGGGGCTAGGGCTGCGCCCAGCCTGTGCCCCAGTCCCACTCCCTGGGCAGAGAAGGCCCACAGACCACAGCAATTTCTTCTTCACAAGAGCTCAGGTGATCTGTCTGATACTTGGATGCACTAGAAATCTCACAACTCATTCTTTCATTAGGCATATTAAACAAGTTCCTCCAACATTTAACTCAAAAGTAAGCTTTGTGGAGAAATTTTCCTCAATTATAGAAGGGATTTTGTTGAAAATTATCCTCAGTTTCTTCTCACCAATACCCTCAAAGCAATAGGTGCTTCCATTGCATATTATTCTGCTGGAAACAAAATAAACAGGAAAAAAAAAAAAACAGAAGTCCATTAGCCCTAAGTAACTTGTGAGGATGTTTTTCTTGCACATTAATAAATTTAATTAGTGCTGTGGGTGGCAGAGCTCCATTACTCTCTACCTTCTTCCTATATTAAATATTGCCCAACTGCAACACAAACTGTACCCTTTAAACAGTACTCTACTCTTCAGAAAACATAGACATGTGGCCCAAGGCAGTCATTCCAAAAGTGGATAAAGCCACAGACAATGTAGTAAAGTCAACCTATGGAATTATAATGTAACAAAAAGCCTGGAGTCAACTGTCATTGTACCCATCAGATATCTTGGGAATGCTGTGCTGTTTCTTCCTGCTTTAAAGTTAGAAGAGTTACTGAAAATTGAGACTATTATTAAGGAATATTAAAAAGGCCTCTTTTGGCACAGTACTTTGCATTTTTTATCAGCAGGAAAAGTCATTGTCTTCTCTGTTTGCTTTTCTCCAAGCAGCTGCATTCACTGTAGAAGCATTAACCAAGCCTTTTCTAGCCAAAAAAGGCAAAAAAAATTAAATTGTCTACAGCAGGACCACGTACACTTGTATCTACACTGTGCGGAACCTTTCATTCCTCCCAAGAAAGCATTTCACACAGAACCTCCCTAGATGATTGATATTGTTATTGACTCTAATTCTAGATAAAAATATTACTTCTTTATTCATAGTTCACAAGGAAAAGAGGTATTTTTCTCCCTGACATTTTAGCCAGGACACATCTGGAGATTTTTTTAGCCAGATGTAACATCAGCCTGAACTTGATCTCAAAAGCCACTGCACGTGCCTTGTGCCAACCTGTACATAAAAGTCAGCCTAGAGGTACAGTCATGCTCCTCTCAGATTGTGCCACATGAACATGTAATTTAAACATTCTTTAAAAAGCTGCAGTATCTTTTAGGGGAAAACATAATTCTGTAAAATTTAAGCAACAGGTGCTTTCATGTACATCTTTACACTATATTAAAAAATTATCTAAGTGGGACGTGGACCTACTACTCACAATCCTGACAAATCCTTGGCCAGTCAATAACTTGAAACTCTAAGTGGGGGTGAAAAACACTACAGGATTTCGGGCAGAAAAGGCTGTAACAGCAATGATGAACTGACCACTGCAGAGAACACAGAGGAGCATATCTTCATAAGACATCCCTCTGGTGAGATAAACAGCTTGATTTATATTCACCATCTTTGGAATAAACAGTGGAGTGGTTTGAATTTTTTTTTTTTTTTTTTTTTTTTGTTGTTGTTGTTGTTGTTGTTGTACACATCTATATGTGTGCACATATTTATAAAGTTAATGTAAAAATTTAGGCCAAAAACCCATTCAAAACTCCCCTAAAAGCCATAAATTCAGTTCAGATTTCAATCTTCAACTTTTGTGTGTCTAATGCACACCTTTCTTGACTACTATATGAAAACCAAATTTGGGCTTCCTGAATTTATGATGCTTGGATTGCCTACTTTTGTTTGATCAGAACTGATTTTGTCATTACATTTTCCTTTTCTCCTTTCCTTACTCACATGAATGTAAGAACATAAAAATAAATGATGAAAATTCTTAAGCAAGACAAAAGGCTCTGCAACATCAGTCATTAGTGAATTGATTCCTCTGTAGTTATTCCCTGACTGGGGCGGGAAAAGTCCCTTCCAACCCAATCCATTCTATAGTTCTAGGAGAATGACAAATATTTTCTCTAACAGTTGATATCACAGGCATTTCCAGTAATGTCTCACAATTTCAGTAAGGAAGCAGCTAGCTCACAGATTATGCCATTTTTAAATAACTAACAGATTGGTCAGCCCAGGAATCTAAATTGCAAGACCCCCAAAAATATTGGCTGTGACTGCTACTTTGTTTGTAGGGCCTTAGTCATACCTTAAGCCCAACAGGGACATTTCATGGACAGTGAAAATTTATGAAGACTGTAGCAGTTAGGGTCTCATTAGATCTATTTCACAGATCTAACAATTCATAATTTCAGAGCTTTTTGTTTACTTGTCTATCTTGAGAAACAACTCTCCCATGTCCTGGAAAACTGACCACAGTTAGAGCATACTAAGCCAATAGGGTTTTGCTCAACTGGATGCAGTGACCTCCAGCAGTGGCTGCACACGTGCCAGGGGAAAAAACGAAGTGCAATGCATGTATAGAACATAGATATTTTCAGTTAATATGCTCCCAACTTTGCACTAATTACACCTCAGACAGATCCTGAAATTAATATGCTGTCAATATATTAAGCAGTCTTCATTTAACTATCAGCCATGAACTCATTTCATCTGCAGCTGAATTTCATCATATTATTATAATATCACAAACCAGACTAGCATCAAAGGAGACCAATGAGCCAATTTTACAGCAACCATGCAGAGGGTTTGGCTTGGAATAGAAATGCAGAAGTTCATTGCATCTTCATCATTTTTCAGATTTTAAAGATGCCTCTTTTCATGAAAGTGAAGATTTTTAATCAGTCCTAGGGTATCTGTCTTGCAGATTGAAAATATGTGCAGTATTGTTTCCCCTTACTGATCATGAGTTATGTGATAGTAGAAAACACACAATAAGTCTCCACAGATAAACAATATCTGATTCAACTCTCCACAAAATTGGGTAGTAAGAGTCACCATAGCTTATTTGCCAAATAAGCTTTTCATATTTTGAAAACTTTTTTCTGCATACTAATGAACCCACCCTGATAAATTCATGACATTTGAAGGCTACAAATGATGCCAGTGCAAAACAAAGAGAAAAGTTACCACTTTCAATAACACTTAGATATTGTTTGGAAACTTTTTTTTTTTTTTTGAGACAGATCTTCTTAAATAAACAGCTCCTTCTCAAAAATAGGGAGTCTCCCAGGAGACAGCACATAAGTCTTATCTTCCACAGAGAGTAAAAAGGGAATTCTGTAACTGTAGACAATACTCCTGGTTTATCATGATTCTGCAGTCCTTCCCTCACCTTTCCAAGCCCACTGCACTCTATAAAGAAGATTGACAGATTAGATAAATTTAGGAATACTGCACCTCAAAAGAGGGATCGAGTGTGAAAGGAAGCACTACCAACCAACTACAGAATCCACTATTCCAGCTAGATATGAAGAGGCTGGTGGCAATAATGTACATTACATTGCCAAAGGCCTGTGCCTTCTCAGATTAATCCAGTTTGTCTTCAAGTGAATTCAGAAAAGGTACAAGAAATCTGTGTATAAGTTTTCTAAAAAAATATCAAACCAATAATTAAAAGCTTCAACATGATACAGTTATTTGAAAATGCTAGGGGTTTTTGCTGTCTGTGCAAATAACAAAGGGTTACATTAAGACCAAAGACATGCAAATCCACTGTTCTTCAGTATATTACCTGGACATAGCATATATTGCTCAATAAAGTGATACCCACAATAAACATAATGCTCTATAGTTAAGCAACTTAAGCATTTAAAGAAAACCCAATCACAGAGATGGAGAGGAAGAAATCTATTCAATGCTCTCATTTCTTACCTAGCCTAGTCAAGGTTGACTTTGCTTCTAAAAATCAGGTTTTCATTCAGAAGATCAATATAAAAGATAATATAAAAGATTTTTTTCTCATGCAGTTCTGTACCTCCATCTTGTCATTTCACATCATGTAGAAATGCTGATTGCTGGTTTTTACACGTAACATTACCTTTAAAATATTTTCTTTGTTATATATTATAGTTCAAACATAATCACAGTAGCTTTCCTACAGCTATGGGATCTCCATACATTTCTGACATAAGCTGTTCATCAGCACTTTTATACTTAGGCAAAATGCTCCAATAAACTAATAGAAACAAAAATACATAATCACATATCTTGATCTGACATTTCTTAATGATACTATGTTGTGCAAAAAGAAAAAAAGACAGAGATGAAAGTGACCATACCAAAATGATTCTTAAAGAGCAATGATCACACAAAACTGTTCTCATTTGTTAATGTTTTTTCTTTAGCTTTCCTTCTATTGACTAACCAGCAGAAACAAGTTTTTAGAAATGCATGACTGTGATAAATCAACTTGGCATCAAGTTTTAAGCTTCAGGGTACACTAGGCAGAACACTATGAGTCACTGAAGTAAAGCAAAAGGAGAGAAAAAATGGAATCCAAGCTCAGACAGGGAAGAGAGAAGGGTAAGAGCTTGAGTTCATTGTAATAGTATAATTTCTAAGCTAAATATGTAACTTGGTCTCTATTGCACTAAAATCTAGATATTTCTATGCAAAACTGAGCAGTTCCAGAGATACCTGAAAGACAAACACAACTTCTGGAAATAGTGCAGTTTATTGCCAGAGAAGAACAAAACAAGTGAAAGATACAAATTTAAGTGGTGTATTTATAAGTATTCCCACAGGTTTTATACACTGGTAAAAAAGGGGGAATAAACCAAAGGGCCTCCACAAAGTGATAAAACCTAAATCTCCCATCTTACTGAGTGTTAAAGCTCTGACTGAAGTGAATGTGGACTATGTCCTTTAAGTCATCAGGTCTTAAGAAGAAATTGAATAGTAAATTTCTGCTAGTATCACACACACTGTCCTCTTTGACTCATTCCTTTCATTCATCTCGCTGCTTTCAAATTTATAGAGGTGCAGAAAAAGTATAAATATTCACACTATTTATGAAAACAAGCCATGCAACTTTCCTTCTTAGTTAGGAAAGTATCAAATGTGAAACAGTGCTACAGATGAATTCTGAAAATGATACAATTGACATGTCAGTGAAAGCTAAAATAACAAATGGTGCATTTAAATCCCAAAAATGAACTGCATGACTTGTACAGAAACAAAACTGGATAAAAGAACTTCAATAAATACCCTGAAAACTCTCACACTTGGGAGAGGTAAATAACATTACTAATCTTAACAGCAGCTAAACACTTTACAGGATCAGATCTAAGGGAACTGCAAATTCATGACATAAAGCAGTTGGAGATATATATAATTTTTTTTCCTGTAAAATAACAAACAATTTCAAGAACTCTGCTTATGTTTCTTAACAACTACCATTAAGCTGAGATAAATTAGATAGCTGATAAAATCTGACTTTAGAAAACTCCATTTAAAAGCCTGTAATACTAGGGGGAAACATATCATAAAAACCTAAAGATGCATCTTGAGCTTGTCAACAGAGATGTCACTTCTGCAAATCCTTGAAATGAAAGTATAGCAGAATTATAGTGATCAAAATTCAGTGTTTACATGATAATCTGAATCTGATGGTATTTAAAACCACTCAAAAATTTCAAACACCAAGTCTTAATTCTAGCTTGGCCTAAGAATTGGAAGAGAGGAAGAGTCATAACTACAGTTACTGTCCACTCCAAATAAAATTTGTTCGACTTGCCTGAACTTATCTTGAAATTCTCTTTGTCTGAACTCTAGAACCTCAGACTTTCAGGATTCTCTGCAGCTCTCTATCTCACACTAATGACCAGCACTGAAGTTCATGACTTGAGTAATGGTCCATTCCACTGACACTCCATTTCACTGACAATTTTTTAAAAACACTTTGTTTGGGGTTTCTTTGGTTGTGGGCTTGGTTTGGGATTTTTCTGTTGTTTTGTTGTGGGTTTGACTTTTATTTTTCAATATAGCAAGAAAAAATACTAAAACTCATCTAAACAAAACTTACTTGATATTGTCCATGAAGATACTACATGGCTTTGGCAAATTTACCTCCAAACCTGTTAGAAAAGGAATCAAATCCAAGGTTGACCTAAGATATTGCATCACATAAAACCAAAGAACCTGTTCTGAGTAGGAAGACTTGATTAAATACATTCAGACTTAATCTATAGTCTTCAAAGAAATATATAGTAAATAAATTACATGAGAAGCATTCTTGTGTCTAGCTTATCCACATAGCCTAAAAAAACATTATTGTCACCTTATTAAAAATAATCACCGAGGAACACAAAAATTCAAATGTCTCTTTGCAAGGCAAACAATTTCTTAAAAATCTTATACAGCAAGAAGTAATGTGTCTAAAGATGAATTACACACCAGACTACTCCTCAGTAAAGAAGTATTTGGAAGAAATAGAGATTATGGAAGTCAAAACTCAGATTAAACTTTCTGATTTCCTTATGTTACTTCCTGTCACTAAGACATCATGTAAAAGCCACCTGGAAACCTTTCAAAAATTAACACTCAAATGTTTATTTCACTCTATAGTTTAAAACACTGTTAAAAAATGCATACAACAAATAGGAGGTTTGGTTTTGCTGATGCTTTACTTTTGTTTCTTCATTACACAAAAATATTTCCTCCTTCCCTTTCACATCTACTGAGACATTTACCACGTCTGTTCCTCTCCACTTCGTTTCATTGCTAAACAGATCATTCTTCATGTCCTCAATCATTCCATTTACATGATTTTCAGACTGCTTCTTTTTTGCAATTACTGTTCCAAGACTTTACCTGGTGGCTTAAGAGCTCAACTATCCCATAATTGAAATAGTTCTGTAGTAAGAAATATTTTTAGAATTAAAACCAAAAGCACAACAACCTGTGAATTTATTAAAGGCAGGGTCTCTCAATACTAGTATATCTCACTCTGCATCAAAAACACATTTGAGATTCTGTAGGGCCTTTCCATTAGGCTTTTTAGAGCTAAGTGTCCACAAGTGTGACTCCTTTCATGCAGTGATATATATAGTTATCTCTATGATCAGCATTATGTGTCACAGTCCCCTCTGCAAAGCTGATTTTCTCATGGTTTGTATCAAAATTTCCTGCCTTTCTTTTCCTAGTTTAATATAGACCTGTGACCACAGATATATAAATCTACATGTACATGCATAACACATACCTATTTAGGAGGTGAGCAGACTTTGACTTTGTTGGCTCTGGCACATAGACCCACTGTCTGTTTTTGAGCAATGAGCACCCACTGCTGTTAGCAGAGACAAATAAGTTCAAGTGATTACATTACTGGGACTCAAGCATTTCTACCTGCGTGCTCTGTTACTCCTCATTTATATTACTTCCCTTCTGTATGATTTACACACCAGCTGTTTATAAGCCTTTTATTTTACTTTCCCCAGATAAAATATATGCAAAGTTTTTTGGGTTTTTTTTTTTTTCGTACAATAGCAATTCAATTCCTTCTCCAGGGCCTCCAAAGTTATTTTGCTGGAGACCTCAAGGAAGGAAATACAAGTCTTCTCTGTGCCTTACGGTGTTGGTTACTACCTTTACAAGCAACCCAAGGAATGAGATCTACCCGTACGCAAAGATGAGAAAGACACAGAAGATGGGCCAAGGGGGTGTCACTGCCCTGAGCTGGAGTACCAGGACGATGAGATTGATCAACCCCCAGCTGACCCTGAACTTGTGCAGGACCTGCTGCTCCAGCTGGATCCCTACAAATCTATGGGGCCTAACAGGATCAATCTGAGAATCTTCAAGGTGATAGTTAGTATCATCACAAAGTCTCTCAAATTTTGAGCCATCATGGGAATCCATGGAGGTCCCAGCTGATAGGAAGCAGGCCAAAACTGTCCTGGTTTTTGAGAAGGGCAAGAAGGACAACCCCAGAAAATACAAGCCTGAGTCTCACTTCAGTGCCTGGTAAAAGTATGGAAAAGATTATTCTGGGAGCTATTGAAAAACTCATTGAGGACAACACAGTCATTGGGTACAGCCAGCACCTACTTGCTGAACCTGATTTTCTTCTAGAACAGGATAACCCACCCAGCTGATCTAGGAAAGGCAGCAGATGTAATCTTTTTGGACTTCAGCAAAGCTTTTGATACTGTCTCTTACAGTATCCTTTTGGACCAACTGTCCAGCACACAACTGGATAAATACATCCCATAATGGTTGAGCAACTGGCTCTCACAGGTCAGGCACAAAGACTTACAGGGAATAGTGTGACATCAGCCTGGCATTTGGTCACTGGTGGGGCTCCACAGGGCTCCATCCCTGGCCCAGTTCTCCTCAACATCTTCATTAAGACTTGGATTGGGGGACTCAAAGAAATAGTAAGTTTGTTAACAACATTAAACTAAGAGTAGCTGTCCACTCCCTTGAAGGCAGAGAGGCTTTGCAGAGAGACCTGAGATATCAGAGGGATGGACTTTCACCAGCCATATGAAGTGTAACAAGGGCAAGTGCTGGATTCTGCACCTGGGATAGGGCAACCCTGGTTGTGTGTATAGATTAGGAAATGAGAGGCTGGAGGGCACTGCCACAGGAAAGGGACATGGGGGTTCCTGGTTGACAGAAAGTGGATTATGAGCCAGCAGTGCCCTGGCAGCCAGGAGGGCCAACCTTGTCCTGGGGGGCATCAGGGACAGCATCACCAGCCAGGCAAGGGAGGGGATTGTCCCCTCTGCTCTGCACTGGGGCAGCCTCACCTCAAGTGTTGGGGCAGTTTTGGGTGCCACAAAATAAAAATAAAAATAACAACACTATTAGAGAGTGTCCAAAGGAGTGCCATGAGGATGGAGCAGGGTTTGGAGGGGAAGCTGTATGAGGAGCAGCTGAAGTCACTTGGGCTGTTCAACCTGGAGGAGACTCAGGTGAGATGGCACTGTGGTGCTCAACACCATCACAAGGGGAAACACAGGGGCAGGTATTTTCACTCTTGTGACCAGTGACAGGACTCAAGAAAATGCCATGAAGTTTTGGTTAGATTGGATGAAGAACCTTTTCCTGACGAGGGTGGTTGGGCACTGGAACAGCCTCCTCAGGGAAGTCACAACACCAAGTCTGAGTTCAAGAAGCATTTGGACAATGCCCTCAGATACGTGGTGCTATTCTTGGGAATGTCCTAGGCATACCCAGGAGTTGGACTCAATCATCCTGATGAGTACCTTTCAATACAGCATATTCTATGATCCTAAGACTTTAAGACAGGAAAATGCAGGCTGTCACAGAAGAACAGAACATTTGAGAAACTGGTAAGGACTAGCAACAAGTTTACTTGTAGTCCAGGTTGAAGTCCAGTATTTGAATATCCCTGTAAGGAATGTTCAGTGAGTTGATATTTCTGAGATACCTACCATAGCACCCTCTCACTAAAGCAAAAATAACTGAAAATGCAAAGTGCCTCAGTGCTATTATTAGAATCCAATATATTTTTTAATTAAAATCAATTTATAATAGCCAGATTAGATGACAAGTTCTTTAAATCTTGGAGGTATCCTCCTGATCCGGGGGAGTTTAAAGGCTCACCCAGTGAATCTCTTAGCCTTGTCATCATTTTATTTAGATTAATAGCTGCTTTTTTTTTTGTTTGTTTGTTTTAGTACCAGGTATTATCCAGAAAACAACAGAAAAATGAGGACAGGGACACCTACCACAGGGATTTCTTGTTTGTACCAAACAAGAACAAATCCACAGCATTCTTGTTCAATTTTCATTTTAACACATACTCCCCTCTCATGAGTGCAGATACCTACAGGCACCTATCCTTGGATAGCTGCCAGCTGCCCAATTCAAATCTGCCTTGCTTTAGTCAGCAAGGAGGGAGAAGCAGAAGGACAATAGTTATATATGCTCTGGTACCAGCCTGCTACCCATCCAGATCACAGAGGATGTGCTTTAGGGAAGGTCAAACAGACTTCAGGTATTCAGATCCACTACATTTCACATCAGCAATAGCTCAGTCACAGGGGTCATTCTTTCCCTTACACTAAAGCAATCTCAGTGGTGTGTACTGAAAAAGAGATTGAATTCCAACACCAAGTTCAAGTTATAAGCCTAAAAGTCACTATTTATGGTCCTATCACTGCAGCCTGCTTTCTCACTTTGGACAAGTCAGGATAAATTTATCTGCTCAGTCAATGAACCATTGAGGCAGCTATTTCTCCTTTCACACGTGGCAGTATAATTTTGCATTGCAAGAAGACATGGATTTTTCTAAATTACGCAAGATAGTTTAATAACACAAATTAGACTAGATCAATACACCATCAGATCACTTGTTAATGAAAGTCACCTAAGCCCACCTTCAGTCCAGGGAAGAAAAACAATGAAGCACTGCATGATGCAAAAAAAGCATACAAAAAAAACCCCAAACAAATTAAAAAAAAAAAAAAAAAAACAACAAAAAAAAAAAAACACAAAATCCCCCATGCACCCATAAAAAAGATATGTTCATATGGGAATGATTAAGTTTAGACTCAAAGATAAACTAACATACTCTGTCACTTTTAATATCAATATTTTTTCTGCTATATGCAATATATTTTGTCAAATGCTTCTGCTGTTAATCATATGATGCCATTTTCTACCACACCTCTCCTCTGTTTCACAATAGTAGAGGCCACAGTGCTTCATTTTTCATTTGTGCCTCTGTGTGTGTCAAGGGAAACCAAACACATCACACAAAAAGCACAGCATATCCATGTGGTACATGCTCTGGTTTTTTTCCTAATATAATTACTATAGCACAGAATAGAACCAACAAGGTTGAAGGTAATTGAGCTGATATGCAATTGTGTACTAATTTTAAAAGGGTATTTGTAGTAGTGAATACTTTATTCAAGAGGCTCATATTTGAATCTTCTACAAGACACATGTAACTGAAGATTTTCAGTGGGGTTGCTTTTGAATTTGTTGAGCTCGGAATAGATGGAGTGTGCCTCCCACCAATTTTTAAAGACTGATTCACAAGATAGGTTTAGGTTTCTGGCCACAGAAGCACAAACTGCTATTTGTTCCAAAACCAGCTCTTTCAAGATTTAGACTGATGGCTTAGCCTTTGACTCAGTCTACCTCTCAGTAACATAGAGACAAAACTGATCACCTGGTTATTAAAAATTAGTAACCAGCACAGACAGCCAAGCACTATAAATATAAAGAATGTAATTACCTAATTACCTGTCATAATTTAACCCCAGCCAGTAGTCAAGTACACACACTCACTTACTCCCTCACTCCCATTGAGATCAGGGAGAGAATTGGAAGGATAAAAGCTGGAAAACTCTTGGGTTGAGAAAAAGACAGTTTAAAAGGGAAAGAAAAAGCTAGGCCTACTAGCAAAGCAGACCAAGGAATTAATATAGTCACTGCTTCCCATGGACAAGCAGGCATTTAGCCAGGAGAGCTGGGTCCCAGCACACCTAACTGTTACTTTGTAACAAAACCCCATCATTCCAAACGTCCTCTACTTCTTCCTCCTTCACTCCTCCTCCTTTGGTCACTTTGTGCCGTTTGTCCTGGGTGTGTCTCCTCCCAGTCTCCCATGCACCCCCAGCCTCCTCGCCACCATGGTATCGTGGAAAGCAGAAAATTCTGGCTCTGTGTGAGCCCTGCCCAGCAGCAACAAAAACATCTCTGCATTATCAACAGTGTGCTCAGCACAGCAGCCGCATACCAGCATCAGTGAAACATAATAATTCCATCCCCGCTGAAACCAGCACGTTACCATACTAAGAAATATTCCTAGTTAAATGACACCTAAAATATTGTGCCTTTTTTTAAATTTTAAGAACAACTAAACAAGGAACAAGTTGTCAAAGACTTATAGGAAACTTGAAAACACTAGAAGTGCTTTGTTTTCTTTCCTCCTTTTCTTTCTAGAATAATCAGTCTTACATTCCACTTATCCAATCTGATTTCTGCGCTCTTAGAGGAGCTACTGCCAAAATGAGTGGCCTATGTCTAATATTGATCAACAGCAGCAAGAAAATGACAAGTCTGGCACTTGTGTGGCATATTCCATTACTGATTTGACAGTGTTCATCAGATCCAAAGCATTAGTTAAATATTGTTCAAAAATTATATTAAAACTAAATACCATTTAAAATATTTTAGTGTCATTTGTGGAACTCTAAAGTGCAAGTTGAGGAAGCAATTGAAATGAATATTATATTGGAATCACTTTCACAAAATAAGAACAGTAGTCAAACTTGAAATGAGAAATTTATGCTCTTGCTTCATAGAAGCCTGCACAGAAAAGACATCCCACTGCTATATTCATAATATTGGTCAAACAACCTACAGAAAAAGCAGTTGCTCTCAATTTGGTCATGATTAATTTGTATAAATTATCATAATCTGTGTAAGCCCCATTCATTCTATCTCTGGTCAGTTCCTCAAAGTTTTCCAATCATTCTAATGTGAGTTTTTTAAACTTAAACAGAAAATAAAGTCAGTAATTTGTTTTACAACATCAATGCTACAACCACTGTCTTCAAATTCTGTTCCAAATACACACATACTGCCTAGAGAGTTCCATTCTTTTGTTTTCATAACTTTGGTCCTGTCTTTCATTGAGAAAATCCAGTAAGCAAATGATTTAGGAATAAGAACTAATTTAAGATGAATACATGTCCCAAGACCAAGCCACAATGCAGGCTTTTAAACAGTCTAAATGTGTTTGTTCTTTGGCTTTAAGAAGAGTAGCTACACTTGTAATTTCCCGATAATTTGATATTTAAACATATTCAGAGAGAGCCAATCAAACAATGGTTTATCCTCAAGGAGAACTGCTGGTCTGCCAAGGAAATGAAGTAAATCCAATCTTTCAAAGGCAGGTGCATTTTATAGGACACAGAGCAAGGGCAACTGGAACCCTCACACTCAAGCAGAGGTGTGGGAGGTCAACAATGCAGAAAAATCCTGAGATTTTATTTAACCAAAAACTAAAGTCACCACATTCTGTTTGCAAACTGAAAGCATCTTGTTAAAAAACACGACACGTCCAAGGCTTTATGAAAACATCTTCTTGTATTTGCAGCGAGGACAAGTCAAGTTATCTCAGATTACCCTCTGCTGAATGAACCAAGTCATTAAACTGGCATTTGCATTGAAAGGCTTTTCACAGGGTTTTCTGTCAGGCCTTTC
The DNA here is from genome assembly GCF_022539315.1 of Serinus canaria. NCBI lineage: Eukaryota > Metazoa > Chordata > Aves > Passeriformes > Fringillidae > Serinus > Serinus canaria. The sequence continues at coordinate 20,873,007 of NC_066319.1, forward strand.
AAACAGGGATGAAATGAATGAGGGCCAGCTTACAAATGACGCATTGTTGAATGTATGTGGGAGCAAACAGCCACCATTGTGAGTGCAGGTGGGAAAGAAAAATGAATAGACAAGGAAGCTCATGGAGACGAAGACTCTCATTATTGATGGGCTATGTGCATGTCTTTAATGAAGCTTACCCAATAAAAGATAAATTCTCCCCTTATCCTCCTCTTTAAAAATTAATTATCCTGAAAAATATACAACAGTGAAACATCTCAGATTGTACATGCTTTTTTTTCATCATTACACTACTAGTTTAGAACTAGAAATATCTTCTTGAAAGTATCTCACAGCATTTAAGTATTTCAAACTCAACTCAATCTCTTCCAGTAATACTCTCATGGCCTTTTATTCAGATGAGGAAACTGAGGCATGTTAACAACAGGATGCAAGAATGACAACTTAAAACATAGCATTTTTGAGCTCCCATACTTTAGCTAAGGGATTAAACATCAGCTTTCATTTTATCCTTTCTCAAGTAGGATGCAATCCCATGCCCTAATGCCAAATGTTGATACAAACAAGAGCAAAAACAGAAGCACAGATGCTTCAATACACTGCATAGAAAATATTATCTTCCTGTCACAACCTTTTTCTCTGTAAATAGTCTCAAATAGTCTTCTGCCATATTTTTCACAGCTGTTTCATAAGTTTTCTCTCCTGTTGCCTGGTGGCAGCTTTCATCCATGTTTTCCTCACTGAAGAGACACACTTCAAGGCTTATTTGAAAAGACTTCTTTGCTATTCTGTTATCTTCCCCCAGCTTTTATTTTACAGTAGAAAATGCTTAGGCAGTATTTTTACATTGTCATTTCTGGGTCATCTACCATTACAGTCTCTAAACATTTAATTTTGCAAGTTGTTTGAATTTACAGGGGAAATGCTTAATTCTACTAATTTTCAACTCACAAATTGTATCTTGGTTTCCTAAGAATATCAGTACCTTCACTTGATTCTTGAAAACTGACAATTTTATTCCATATCATGAGAGATCTTAACCACTGTATAGTTTTTCTCCAGGTTAATAACATTAAACAGTGTGGGGCCAGGAAAAGATTTCTGAGGGACTTGAGCAGAAATACATCTGTAATACCAAGACACCTGAGAAACTGCCATCAGGGAACCAAAAGCAGCACCTTTACTACACCAACATGTGTATAGAACACATCCTGCAAGGAGAAATAAACATTTTTACTGAACTTTTACTTCCAGTAGAAGAACCCACTGATCCTTGAACTTAAAGGTCCAACCCAAAGTTGACATCGAGAAGAGAGCACAGCGTGTGAATCCCAACCTCACTCCTCTAAGGTCTCAAAAATGCCAGGATTCAGACATAGCTCTGCATACCTTGCACAACTCTTAACTTTGTGTTAATTACAAATCTCATTTACTGCAGATCATCATGCATTCCAGAGAGATTATGCAAGTCTCATCTGGGACTAATGAGTGAGTATGAGACTTTGAACTGAAAAGGTTCTAACTTCAAGCAATATCAGATACACTTGGAATTTAATTAAAAACCAAAAAGCTACCCTGATTATGCTTTTAAAAATTATTTTACTGATTAGAAATAATTATATTACTTTTTACACTTAAAATGCAGGTCTTAGGTTGAACATTCTTCCATTCTTTGTTCTTTTTAATCACTGATACAACACTATTAACCTTCATCTGGAATTTCCCTAATGCTCCAAGATTTAGGCTATACCAATGTTATAGATGACTTGTTCAGATAAGTTTTAAAATATCTTGCGGAAATTCAATCCAAATATACTGATGGAAATCAAAGATTAAAAATATTCTACTTCAACAAAGACTACTAGCAAAATGGAAAATAATTATCAGCTATATAAATTAGTACTTTTCCAAGACAAAATAAAGCATTTAATTCTTGCTCAATTATTGGTAGTTCCAGTGATTCCATGTTATTAGATTTCTATCTCCTTATCTTTCTTTTTTCCTGAAGACATACACGCTTGTTTATAAAACGATGAAATGTATTCTATTAATATAAAGCACATATTTTCAACAAAATTTCTGTACATCATCCTTTTGTCTATTACCCTGAGGAACCTCAGTGTCATTTTATGTTTCCATTTGTAGTTACTAAAAAAAAAAAGCACAAGTGATTTAAGATAAATTTTATATTTTCAAAATTTCATTTTCTCTACAAACTTTTTTTTGTTTTGACCCATGAATCATGCTAAGAGCATAAGCATAAAACATCCTCAAAACACCTCCCAAGCATCAGTTAGTCTTCTCTCCATCCCCTCTCCTAGTTCAGGAATCTCATCTGTTTCCAGCTGCACCTAGCTGTAATGAGAATCTGGCATGATTTCTATTGGTTTGGAGCTTTCTTCTTGCACATAAGTCAAAATCCTATTACAACATACACTTTTTAGTTCTGTCATGTTTTATTCCATCTGATTTATGTGCACTATAAAACACTTTACATTGTATGTAAGGGTTTTGAACATGGAATTTGAAGTCCATACAAGTGCTAAAGGTGTTTGAGTTGGGAGGGCAGGGGACCACTGGCAATAGTACATCTTTAACACATGACATGGAAGTAGAAACCATCAGTGCTAAAGCATTTTCCACTCATCAGTTTAAAGTTAACACAGAACTGAAGAGTCCATTTCCTTGTGTGATTTGGCTACAATAGGAAATACTAACTATGCTTACATTTTATACAGTGAACATGCAAGTATTCTAGATCACTTGCTCCTCCTTACCAGGAATTTGGAAAGTAACATCATTTTACATGACTGCAACTTCACTTCTTTTTCACCCACTTAGTCTTTCTTAATGAGGTCATAAATATTTTTTTTCACATCTCAAATCCAGGGACTGAAATAGCCATATGTTAGTTACCACTTAGTCAAGATTAAATTTAGAAATGAGCAATTCCAATTCATCTTAAAAATAGGAAGAATAATAATTGGGCTCCTAACACTGAGTTTAGCAGTTACATGATTTCTTTTTATATTCTGGCAGGCTGATGATCATCTTTCTTCCTGTTCACTCTGTGTTCTAGCCCAGTCCATACACCCTCAGCACCACAGTCATGATTTTAGAGAGGTTCTGATGTATCTAGAAGATTCATTTTTTAAACACAATTTCCCTCTACGCTTGGCAGAAATCACAAGTTGTACAGCACCATTCTTCCACAAAAGATGAACCAAAATACATTAGCACCCTGTGTGCACCTTCTTTGTCAGTGATTCACATCAAGTGCCAACCTCTATTCATTGAGCAGAAAAGAGATCCAGAGTATTTGGGACAATGTTCATGTTTCCTCCATGGTCTCTTGAGTGATCCATTTGTCTATAAATGTTGGGAGCAGGGGGCTGTTGAGTTTTTTGAGGGTTATTTAGCTTTTTACACTATTCATTAAATCTCACCTACAAGTCACAGGCAATCTGTTCTCAGAGAAAGCTGTGCTTCACATCCATCAGAACAATTTCTCCTATCACCACTCTTTCGGAAAAGATTTCTTTATTCACTTAAATATAAAAATTCAAGTGAGAATTATGTGTTTTCTGGGCATATATCCTAGCATGATAGGTCTGAAAGTGGAAACCTATGTACAATACCACTATACAATATATCAATTACTAGAGTAGCCTCTATTCCTGGGAAAAAAATAAAAAAATCCAAAACTTGCCACCACTTCCCACTTTCCCTACAACATGAGAAATATGGCACAAATTGTAAACAGAAGCCATGCCCTAGATTTATGCTCCAACTCTACTGAGCACAAGCCTGCATCCAAACAAGCCTCTCAGACCTCCCAAACATCCTTCAACCTGCTTCCCTGCAAATCCTGTTGGCTAACTACATTCACCCAAAAGCCACACTCAAAACCAGCCACTTCAATACACCTAGTTTAAGCCAACACTGTTAGCACCAAGATGTAAACAGCACTGTTTTGTCTGTACTCTTCAAGGCCAGTAAGTCTCCAGCAAGGTCCAACTTCAATAGCTGAATGTTTAACATTTTGTAAAACAGATGCAATATTTTAATAAACAAAACAGTATCTGATAAAAATTAGCTGGAAAAAAATTAATGAAGTTCATTTTCATGAAAACACATTAGGACTTCTAAGTTCTTAGATTCCAAGCTCATAAATAGCCCTGTTTTGCTTACCATTGAAATGTTATGCATTTCAGACAGACATGACTCAGATTTTATTATGCTCCCTCAGATCGTGTGCACACACATCCCCTTTATCTGTAACCTCTGTGATCAGGAATTCACTATGAATTATTTGTTTGATAATACAGCTAAATGAAAAGTGTTATTCATTACCATGTGCAGCCCAGATTGTTAAAAAAAAAATCTTAAAATCTTTAATATGCATATCATAAGATCTCTAATGTATGCCTCCCACCCCAGAATCACAAGGAGCAGCTCAGAAAAAGAGAAATTGCATTACAAAATGAAATGTTAAGCACTCTTGTCAGATTAGCAAGCAGCTAAACTAAACTGTGAAGACCCAACAGCACAAGAGTGTGGAGCTCTTCTTCTACAGAAGTTAACAAGAAGTATATGGAAGTGACACTCATGAACCCATAAACTTGACAGTAGGTGACAAAAAATAGAAAGGACTTTGTTACCAAGTCTGCCATCTGTTTTTTATAGCTCCCTATGTCATTTACATAAGAAGCAGATAAGACATTTAAATCAGAACTTCATTAGACTGCATGTTAGTGATACATCAGGCACTCATTGTATTGGTGATACCAGTAACTCACAGGGAGGAAGTACCTGGCATTAGGTGAGGGTAGTAAGACAGCAATCAAACATCAACAGCTCTTTGTCAGTTCTAGGACCAAAAGTTATTACTTCCTCCTAGGTGTAACCATCTCCTACAAAGTGTGCATCTCAAAATTAAAACAGAAATGAGATGCAAGTTGTCTTCAAAACTGGGTTCATGATTATCTTAGATCAACAAAACATATATTTAGCAGGTTAGTACTTAGCTGCAAGCTAAATATTAACAATGAAGAGACATGTAAGTTCAATTTGCTAGAAAAAATAATCCACTACTAGATTAGCAGATATTTGATTAATTTGTGCAACTACATAAACTAAAACACCTAACATCACCACCCTACACACACAAACACACACAAAAAAGCAAGACTAGAAACAGGTCGAAGCAAAGGAAAAAGCAGCCCTGCCCTTCAGCTGCATGTCACTTTTAGCTCAAGCGTGCAAGCACTGTAGTTCATTGCTTTAAGCTGACATAAAACCTGTCAAGTAGCAATCAACCCATAGCTTCCACCCTACCTGTGCATCTTTCAGATGCTGGAACAAATCTATCTGAGAGGTAACCAAGCAAAACAAAATGTTTTCTGTGCCACATCTGTGTCGTAATTGTGTTCAACAAGTGGATACACAGCTCCCCTTACTTGGGGCTGAGTGACTCACAAGGATACATTAATTTTTCCACTCACTTATTCTCCTTCCATTTCTTTTACCATGTGAACACAAAAAGAACCTCAGACAGCACTGAACAACTCCAGCATCAGGCCATCCTGATGGCTCTTGTGAGGAGACACAGTTTGCCATAAATACAGCATAGCAGTTTGAAAAGAAAACTAAACACCACCATTAAAAACCCCACCATAATAACAAAAAAGAAGAGTATTTCTTTTATAACCTTCCTTCCTGAACATTTTTTCTGGACATTTCCTTCCTAAATATATTTGTCTTTTGAATGGGATGTTTTCATATTATAAGCAGTGTGGTTCATTATAGTTTCCATGATCCCCACCCCATAATTAACCTCGGTTTCATTTCCACTACTCATGATTGATCGTTGTTTTTAGTAAAGCAGCCTGTTGTTATGCAGGCTCATATAAAGCTACCTCAGTAACTGAAAAACACTAATGTCTCTGCATAAAACTTTTCCATCACATTTATGTCATTTGTTTCAAACATTGTTTCAGAACTTGTCCTTGTCAGTCTACAAAATGAGATAAGGATCATCCAGCCAACGTAACAAGGCACTTGCTAAGATAAAAACAGACCCTGACAACAGTAAATGCACATGGAAGCACAAAGTAAGCTAAGTTCTTCTAAACATTTTTATCACCATTATTGTCTACTTAGACTTAAAAAAAAGAAAAAATCCTGCCCTTTATTTTGTATTTTTTTCTATTCTGATCCAAAGAAATACATTCAGAAGAACATAGAGCATATTTCTTTATAGATGAAAAATTTCAAAACAGCTTCATAGGAAGAGTAATAATTAAAAAAAGCAACACACTTTAAAATATAAGGTATATGCTCTGAACTTTGCTTTGAATTCCTCTTTTCAAGTGATTCAATGCAGCTGATTCTCTAAGTTCTTCAACTTAAATTCACTACCACAAGTACACCACTTGATATCACTGGGACCAATCAATTGCAAATTCAGTCACAGCAATTTTGTGGAGAATGAAGTTATCTGCAACATTACACTGTTATGCTACAAGTGGTAAGTTTCTTGCTGATGGAAATGGCCACTTCACTAGCACTTTCATAGAATGGGAGTGCTGAGACTCATTTGCATGTACTAAAAGATGGCAAAGCAGTCACTGGTTTTTTGACCTGCTTAGGTTTGTAAGTTGGGTTTTTTTTTTTATATTTAAGCATACAGCTTAAGCTGAGCAATTTGTCACACATTCTGAAATACCAAAACACCTGCACTATGCTCCAGCTACTCCTTCTCTGCTCAAATTGCTATATTTAAAAGAGCAGTTCCCTGTTCTAAGATGTAGATTAGAATAATTTCACAGTTTTCTATGATTCTTTGCAGCATTTACTCTTGAATAAGCAGAGGAGGCAATGTACAGAAGGACTTGGAAATGACTACATTACACCACTTTCACTGAGTAGAAGAGAAAGTAAATTCATCACATGGGGTCATCTACCTAATTAGCACTACAGTTTTTCTGGGTTTATTCCATCTGGAGCACAGCAATTCCTGTTCTTTTCCTATTCTGCAGCATATTACCAATGTCTACATTATGTTGTCAGACATATGCAGGTGGCTGTCATTGGCATCAGTAGACACAAGCTTTCATCCTAGGGAAACACTGATTCTGATGAACAGCAGATGAACTACATTCTTTGTTCTTAATTTAGCAGACAGGTGTGGCTTTCATTAGCATTCAGTAAGACCTACCTTGTAAAATATAAGCAGAATAAATTTCATAAAAAGAGCAGATACAAGCTTGTTTTTCATTTATGTGCTGGAACAAGCAGAAAAGCAAACCAATCACCAGAACTGCTGCTTCCAGCTAAAGTGAGATTCTCAATTGATGTAAACTGCAGTAAGTCCAGCAAAGTCAAAGCAATTATGTGTTCAATGCAGCAACAGAAGCTTACTGAAGTTGTTAATATAGCCATTTATAATGTTCTCTGAAGTTGGTTAATAGTACCTTCACAAAATATTCAAAGTACAATTAAACTGTGTTTACTTTTGGTTTGTTTTTTTTTTTTTCATATGTTACACTGGCATTGGCAAAAATTCAGATCCACCAGCATGGCTGAGAAAGAAAGATGAGTCAAAATGAAAAAGTAGTAATTCAGAACTCACAGATCTGTAAGCACACAGCTGTGGGGTAGACAGGTGAGTTAGGATAAATGACCTAGTAGAGCCTGAAGTTACTGCTGCCTTTTAGAAATCAGTCTTTGATCTGAAAGCACTTTTACATTACACTTTTTTGAATCCCTAAAGTATCTACCAAAAAAAGCTTCCTGTATATCTCCAATTACTGTGTCCCAGAGACACAGCCTGGACACAGAACTCAGCCTGACACACAGGAAAATTCCATAAAAGCTCTCAACACTAGACCAGAATATGACTTGCCTGTCTATTGCAGCTGGATAGGACAGGCACTGGACTACAGAAGAGTGCTGCTCTCTGGGCAGGAGAGATTAAGCAGATTGTCAAGGTGGGAGGCACATTATAGCAAAGACTTTGTAAAAGAATATTAATCTAGCTTTGGTGCACTTGCCATAAGTGCTTGAGAGGAACTCAATTTTCCAATATGAATTTTGCCCTGTAAAATCTCATCTGCAAAAAGCATACAAATTCCATCTCTTCACTTCCAAGGGTGGAGGATTGCATTTCTTAACAGAAGACCAGACTTCAAGGCAACTTCTGTATTGCAACCACACAGAGATTTGTATATATGGGATTTAAAAACAGCTTGAACAAAAACCAGAAACAAGAACTTGCCCTTTTTATGTGCTGTTCAAGTTATTTACTAAATCTCACTTAAGCTCTCATAGAGATAACACAAGAATTGCAAAGCGTAAACTGAAAATCTGACTAGTCTGTTTCTATTTTGCATATCAAAAGTCAGTAGTCTCACTCAAATTTCATACATATCTACACACATAGAGTATGGCATGACAACATGCTCAGATTATAGCAAGAGCATGAAATCCATTGCATACAGCAACTTTGTCAGTGTGCAGATCCCAAGGATTATTTATGACTGCAGAGGCCAACAGCAGGAGATAAAGTGGACTGCTTAATCCAGTCAAAAGCAACAGACATCATTCAATTACACAGACACACACAACCACCTTTTCCTCTCCCTAAATCTTGCTTATTCTTTTTGATGAAATCATGTTCTGGGACAATACAGTATGTTCATTTCATGATATATGAAATATATATATGAAATATTTCATGATATATAAAATATAATCATATTTTATTCTTTAGAAGTTGGGTTAATCTTTATGAATTTTCCAATAACTAGTCAGTTGCATTACAGGAGACGCTTGTATCCACCATGCCTCAAAGCAAAACAGAACTCCACCAAACCATACCCTACACCCAACATTCCCATCCAACTCTTGCTGGTACCAGGTGTTCTCAGAAGTTATGGGCAGATGCACTCCATTGCTATATCATGGATTACAGAACATAATCTATTGCTAATTCTTCACTAGGCCATGATGACAACAAAAGCATGATCCATCTAGATTTCCACATTGAAATTCAGGGAATTTCTTGTCTTCACAACTGAAGGATCAGTACTTTGTTATTTTTTTTAGTTTGTTTCCCTTCTCCTACAGGTAAATTTTGTGGTCAAAAAAATCGTGATAGAAACATAGGTTCAGATAAAAATGGACCATAATAAAGGCAGAGACCATAGGATATAACCTTAAACTCTTCACAGTTCTTTTAACATATCCAAAAAACACAATCTGTTATTCCAGCCTTGGCCAGACTTGGCATTTTATTGCCAGAGTGTAGTCCCAGAAACAAGTTTGTCCATGTAAATTTCCCCTCATACTTCCACTATCCTTATTCTTGGTGCTCCCTAACAGTAGACCCAGCAAGTGCTGCCCATCCCAACTCTAGTATACAAAAATTTTAAATACAAAATGCAGCATGTACCTGATACCTGCTTTGTTATCCACGCTCTGTTCTTAATAGCAGTGGTAAGAAAACCTCTGTACGAATCCAGATGGAAAGTGATGCATAGCATTTCCCCTCCCCACATGCACAAATTATTCCCCATTTTCCCAAGGAAAATGAGGGAAGAAGGGAAGGCTATAATAACAGCCTATAGAATTAAAACACAGTTAATACATTGCTCTTGATACCACCACCACAAGCAAGCAGAATTCTCACTGATTTGTAAAAAGAGTGAGTAAGACAATAAATTCACAGCAAATTTAACATTGCAGGAACAAGGAACAGTCTTTATTTTTTGTCAAGACAGATGATTTTATTTCTGGACTGGAGGTTTTTTGCCTTCCTTTGAATTATCTATTTTTTTTCCTCACCATTTTTGTCCATACCAATAAAAATGCAGAAGAAATCCATTCTGCAAATCTTCCCCAACATATTTTTCACAGGGAAGTCACTTGCTCCCCTCTCCTAAACACTCTTGTCATTCATTTGGCCTCTTCTCTTGTAAAATCTCTAGTAGATACCAACACAGTAGTAGATTTCTACTTTGCATTAACCATCTAGAAGAAAAAAAAAAAATCTTAGCTTTTTTAAATTATCTATTTCAAATGTTTAACACTACTTCCTCTAAAACTACCACAGTAAAGAACCATCCTCCCTGTTTTTGCCCAGGCTGGCAAAAGGGAAAAAAGAGTAAAAAGGGAAACAAGATAGAAAGAAAAAAAATCTCTGATACAATTGAACACTCAGTAAAATTAAGTACTGTGTAGTATGAAGTGGGGCTAAAACACCAACATCTACCTTTAGAGGCTGGCCTAAACCTACAGAAGAGTAAATAACCAAGTCCTTTCCTGTTTTGACAGCCATATTCAGGAGCCATCCTTCTAATCAAACTTGCTTTTGTTATCTTTTTTATACTTAATGCAAAATAGGGAAACTAGACCTTGAATCCTATGCATCCAGCTGCTGGGATAATTGAGCAAAGACACTCAAGTGATGAACAGGAAGCAGTGTCAACAGTTACATTTTGTCCTGTGCTATTTATGCAAGGCATAGATATTAGCAAAATGAGCATTTTTCTGTCCTCACTGGAGAAACAGAAGTGATGTGATGAGAAGTGAATGAGCAACTCATTAGGGTTCATAACATGCTTTAAACAGCCCTGCATTAAGCATTATGATCCATTCTTCACATTCATTCAAAGTCCAAGAGAAGGTTTTGATATAAAACCAAAAAAAATATTTAAAAATGGTTGTTCTTAGCCAGCACAGTCTTCACTAATGAATTTGTTGACAAAAGCTCCTATTGGTTTCATTGCTGTTAGTTCTACAGTCAAGTGAGCCAGCTGGACTGTGTTCTGACTCATGCAGCTTCATATCTAATTAAGTTTCATTTATGGAATGAAACTCCTCCAGTGGTTATAACCTTGCTGGAGACAGAGGGTCATTAACTTGCAAAAAAACTTTTTATGTGTATGGGTGATAAACAAAAATATCTACTTTTACTGTCACTTTTCAAAGCAAATATGCAATACTAGGTCATTCAACACAATGATTCTGTGATCTGAATTATTCTTTAATAATTATATAGCTCTGTGTAGCTCTTTCCCAGATACTTATTTTTGCACCACAGTTGGCCCTTGCTTTATATATTCACCTGCTGTTATTCTGATAATGGAAGAGTTAATGGAAGCCATTAATGAAAGAGGTAAAGGTGCATTGATTTTTTGAAATACTGTGAAAAGGTCTTAGTTCTCTATTCAACAGAAATAAAAAGGTAAAAATTTATATATTTGCACTGTAATCTGTACAAATCAACTTTCACTTATATTTCTGGAGTCGGTACTGGAAAATTAGTTGTAAATTCTGACTGGAAACTTTTATTGTCCATTTGTGATCACAAGCAAACTAATATATCCCTAATAAAAAAAGTCCCTTTTTTCCCCTCAAATAAGTGAGTGATAATCACAATAATAATATAACATTTTCGACACTTTAGTTCTCATTTCTGAATTTCTCAGCCAGGAGACAGTAGAAAAATAATTGATAGCTAAATGTACACAATTTTCTGTAAAAATAAATTAGTTCTGATATCTCAAAGAAAAGAGGCAGGTGATAAGGAATGATGAAAAGACAATGAGATCTTATTTTAAAATAAATTTTATCAAGCTATCCACAGTCTCTGGTGAGCTGCCATTTTCAATATTGCATTGGGAAAATTAAATGATAAAAAAATACAGAGTTCTCAAGTTCCTAGAATTATCAATTAAGGAAGACAGAAAAAAAGAGAAAAAATGAGAGAAGAAAAAAAAATTCAATAAAAACAGGAAAAACAAGTTCACCATGCCTTTAACTTAAAGCCTGTTATGTGGTCTTTTGTCCACAAGACCATTAACTAGGTCAACTATCAAAGTTTTTCATTTTTAATAAATTTTGACAGTATTTAAGAAACTGCAAAGAGTAACTGCTACTTTTTGATCCTTCCAAGGCCATTGCTGATGAAGTTTTTCACAAATATTTCCCTTCTCTTCATTTCATCATCTTCAAAATTAAGGTTCCTACACTAAAGTGCAACTGTTACAAAGATTAATTCATCTACAAAGAGCTTTGAGCACCAGGGCTCCAGATTCCTCCTGAAACATCTTCCTAGGGTGTTATACCATACTTCCTAACTATGTGCCAAATTAAAAAAAAAAAAAAAAACAAACAAAAACCCCCCACAAATAACCCAAACCAACAAAAAACCTATAGATTTTGGAAGGATTTTGATAAAGGATAGGTTTCTTTATTATTATTTTTTAATTCCTTCCAGAGTATTAGGTGAAGTTCAAATATAATTTGTGGCAATAAGAAGACTTAATCTCAAAACCATATACTTTACATTTTATCAGCATAATCCTTTTATAACCCAAAGCTATACATAGACATTAAAGTCATCTATTAATTAATCACAGATTAATGACAACACACATATCTGACTGAGCCAAAAGACCAGCCAATATAGTCACACATTCTTTATCACCTTTTCACAGTCAGTTCCAAGTAACACAAACTCTTGCTAAGATATGGAGAAGTTTAATGTAAAAGCTGTATCTTCTAACTGACAAGTGAAAATACTATATCCAAATGTATTAATAATTTTTTGCTAAGATTTGGATAAGTCATGGCATGATATGTCTTCATGCAAGAAGTATGAAATGAATCCAGAATCTGGAGTACACCTGGCTTTTATCTATTTTTATTTTTAATATTATTATCGCCATTACACATAATTTCCTCTGAAGGTAACATGTACCTCTTTGGTCTTCATAAATTCCTGCTGCTTGATGCAGACTAATTAGACCAAGTACCCACTTTAGTACTTCAAATAAGCAGCTACATCTTATGGTTTAGATGTAGCTAAAGAAATATCCAGAGGCACAAAAAATGTTCTTACAATTGCAACAGAGCTGATTGTACAAGCACCAATTTACCTCGCTTCTCTCACATCTCTAAGCAGGTCCCTCCTTTTTGTTTCATGGTTTTTCTCTTTTATTGCAGGGTCCTCCTTCACTACAAGGTAGGACATCAGGAAAATACATTTTTTAAAGTATATTTAACTATTAGTACTGTTAGCAGCTTACCTTGTTTTTAAAGGCAATGTTGAGCAAACCTTGTCTTTAATCATATACTATGGCAGCAAAAATCAGAAAGCATACCACAGTAAAGGTATTAGGGTGATAAATACATATACTGGGAAATGTTAGCAGTAGATTAGCTACAGAAAGGAAAGATGATCTAGCCAGAGATAGGGACTACAAAGATCTGTATTCAATGGCAGAGCTGCTTTGAAGATAATTTAGCCATGAACTGACACAGTTTGAACTTTGAGAAATTGCTTTAAAGATAGAATCGCTGACACCAAGAATATTCCAGAAATACTCTCAGCACACAGGGCTCTCAGGAGAGGGCTGTGTTGAGCCCAGACTGCTGAAAGAGCTGCATGGGCTCCTTGTAAGCACCCAGGAACCCAGGGGCTAAAGATGCCAACAGCTGCAGCTTGGGAATTTGGCTTAGCCAGACAAGAAGTGATAAGTACAGAGGATTCTGCATTTGGGAAGGGACTTGGGCATTATCACCAGCAGAATACACAAGGCTCTGGTGTGTGTGTGTTTCAAGAGACCTGTAAGCTCAGAAGGAGGAAGCATTGCTCAAGACACTGCCAGAACATGGTCCATCAAAAGCACAGTCGTGTGGACTGCTGGATGAGGCCAGGTTCTTACCTATCTCATTATGTTACTGTTATTGTCAGAAAACACTGGCACTCAGTTTTAGTCTTCAGTCCAGTATAATAAAGTTTATTAACCAAGCAAACAAAGTTGCTGACAAGGTAAGACTGAAGCAATTCTTCTAATTTTATTACAGTATAGATACAGTATTACCAGTAGCAGGCATATTTCAAGAAGGGACCAGCTGTTCCCTTCTCCTGCAACTTCCCAGAAACTGCAATCCTGTAGTGCTCAAAGTCAGGCTTTTCCCAGACATTCTGCATTAGCACTGCTGTTGGGGATTCTGCTATAAAATGATATAGTTTTTATTTCTCATCATTGGGATGTAACCAGTCAGTTACCATATGACAGCAGCAGTGACCACCTAGATGACCTAGTATGAGGTTACTGGTGAGAGAAGGGATGGGTAGGTGAGTTTTTGACTCAGTCATCATACATTAAAAATCATTAGATAAGCTTTTTTTAGGAAGGCAATAGTATTTCCCTAATTAAGGCATCTTATTTCTGAGAGAGTCAACATTTCAAATAGGAATCCCACAATACTCTGAGCTGTTTACACCACCAAGTGAGACAGAAGAATAAATAAGCAACACTGACATCTGTGTCACAAATGTAAACACTTCAAAAGACTCTTCCTGCCAGCACCAGCAGAGAACCATTGGTGCTTCTGAGGCAGAGAAACCTGTTGCACTCCAAGTAAAATCAAACTCAGCAAGACATAATTAATATTCAAATGCCTTGAGCACAAGCATAAGGCAACAAAAACAGCATAACTAGCAAGAACTGATAAGTACCATGTGACATTGTTACACCATTAATTACATAACCAGCAGCCAGCATTTCTAACCAAGCTAAACATAAATAGAATTAATTGCAAAGGAGTAAACAGAGGCTTATTTTGGAGTCACAGAAATCAGATAGAGTAAGACATGTGCAAGTAGCAAAATCTGAAAGGCAACAAAAGGTATCAGAGAGGAAAGACATTCTACTGAACTATTTTGGATTTCCTGTACACATAGGCAAGATGTTTAGTGAAGATAGCCAGTGAGACCATATTCTCATTTTGGGAAGACCCATTTGTTTTTCTAGCCTTTCCCACTGTGGCACTGTGAGATGCAAATTCTCAACACCAGAACAGTTTTAATGCATAAATGCCTGATAAAGAGTGAACTTCATGAAGAGGCACAGCACCAAAAAGCATCAAACTGAACTGAAAAGAAGCAAGCAGAGTTAAGAAGTCACTTACTCTGGACTGAAAAACATTCATCTTTCTTTGTACCTCCAAATGATCCAGCATAAAGGAAAAATACACACTCTATTGCCTGACAGGTGTTAAAGTCCATGATCAGGCTGTGACACATCCAGATTCAAAGTGCTGCTTTGTCTCCATCAGACCTGAGATTGCAAGGATTCTCTTAAATATCCCAAGCCAATAAACTACCCAACAGACTGTGAAAACATAGATTTTTGTATCCCTCTCAAAGCCGTTGACAAAGTTAAAAAAAAACATAAGCAAACCAAGAAAAAAAACTTTTTACTTAAACAAAAGGTTTTACAGAAAAAGTTCACGCAATTGCTAAATGAAAGTATTTTAAAAAGGTAACTGATTCATAGTGGTTACTTGGTGTAGAAGGATAGAAGAAAAAGCTTCAGGCAACTTAAAACCTGAGTTTTTCTAAACTGAAGCTTTTCTCACACAAAGCCTGTGCAGTATATTTAGTGTGCTTGACACTTAGTGATATTCTAGAAATAGTTATATACTGAGAGATAATTAGGTAGACGGTTTACTGATTTTTTTAAAATTTAAAACTAGTTAGAATTTTAAAATCTCTCCTGACAGCTGCACTCATTAACTTAACTGTGACAAGCCCTCTCTCTTCCTCTACATATACAATAAATTTCCAATTAGTCCAAAAGAGAATCAGTATTGAAAAGGACTAAAGTGGGAATTAGCACCGAAAGTGGAAAAAGTGTTCTTGTAAAGGATAAAACTGTACTGAAATGTTGAAAAAAAGCTTTTTTTTTTTTCTTTGCTATGAACCAAATTTTATGACCTGGCCTAAACCTGCTGAACAATAGACCTTGACAAAACACATGAAGCAGATTGTCAAACCTCCTCTCAACTCCAGTGAGAGAAATTGGCCTGAATTCCAGCACAAGGATAACTAAGGCAGTGAAGCTGCATCCATCTACAAGTCTAACTTACGACTTTAAACTTATTAAATTACATTAAACACACTGGAACACCAAGGGCTTGGTTATTTTCTCCTATGAATTTTGCAAGGACAAGGCACTTTGAGGACCTTTTTTAGAGTATATTTTTCCAAGGAAAAATCATCACACAGTGAACATATCAAGCCGCTGGGGCTGCCAACATCCATGCTTGTCTCATCAGGTGTAGTTTGGAGAGAAACCAATAAGCAGACATGGGTGAAGAAAACCCTTGTGCGCTTCAATGAATATTCATTACATCTTCTAATTTATTATCATGTTTACAGCCAAAACTGCAGAGCAAATTACATTCTACATAAGGTCCTGAGGGGGTTTTCATTTCCACAGCTTGGACTGGCACCAAAATAAAGCACATTAGAGAGAAATTGCAAAGAGAGCCATTAATATTTAATGGACTACTAACAGCAGTGCTCCTCATGACAAAGTCACAGGGCAGAGGAGGGAAGGATCATTCAGAACTTTGCTCCACAAAATTCTTCTCATTAAGCAAACTGAATTCAAACAGACGGCTTTCTAAACAAAAGCAAACAAACAAAACACAAGAAATTCCCTCCACCCCCAATAAGAAAAAAACTAAAACCTCCCACACAAAAAATGAAAGAACAACCACTCAATGTTAAGTAGGAATAAACAGCAAAAATTGGACCCAAGAGATAACAGACAGTGCAAAGGAGAATTAAGCTTATTACAGGAACAGAGCAAAATGTGAAATGCACAGAGGAAGCATCATATGGAGAAAACCCAAAATAATCAGTGGCTGGGAAATGTAAACAAGTCATAAACATGTCAGTGCTGAAATTTCCATTTCCTAGCACAGAAAAAGCTTCAAGCTGCCTGTCCAAGAGAATGGAATTAAAACACAGGGAAAAACAAGTGTCCGGCAGCCAGTAGAACTTTTACAGCATTAGCACAGATGGTATAAACTTGTAACTACATTTCTCTAGTGATCCAAACAGGATGGCTGCAGCAGCAGAGTCACTGCAGATGGCATGACAGATAAGGATATTCACACTGCTCTAGATTCATTTTCAAAACTGAAACCAGATCCAGTAAGGTCACTTAATCCAGCTGTTTGTTCTCTTGCTGCTCCTCGAAGCCAATGAGGAAATCTCAACTACTGCTCCTCTAACATCAGGTAAAGCAATAGTCATGTGAACACAGCTTTTCTTTCCAATTCCAGCTACATCTCTAATGGAGCCTCAGAACACTGACCAACAAATACTCTTCATCACCCACTAGGCAACCTCCCCTTCCACAGAAAAATTCTTTGGTTTTGTCCTTATTCCATTACTCCTGCACTGGGTATTTTAGAAATCTTGATCCTTCTGACTTTCTGGCCCTGCAGAAAACAGGCATGCTTTTTTTCATTCCTGCTTAATTCAATCTTCCAATTATTCTATTCAATATACTTTTGAGATATCATTACCAGTTTTCATCAACAGTTCCTTATCTCTTTCCATCTACTTTTTACCTTTCTGTGGAAAAATGAGACTGAGAACAGCACAAAACATTCTAAATTGAGTCAGTCTGAATAGCAACTAAGTGAAAATATCTTCTAGGCACAGATCAGAATTCACATCATGCTTCTGAGATCTTTAATATTTTCTCTAGGATGCATTTTTCCAGACTATATTTGGTTTAGGTACCAACTGCTACAGCTGCCAGGAGAACTAACAAAGACAGCTACAAAATAAAGACATAGAGGTCAACACCAATTAGGCAATCTCAGTCCTTGTCTTTGTCGTACCTTTTTCTGATCACACAGTAAAAATATAACTTGTATGAAAGAGCATTAATGTGTGGGCATTTGCTACATTAACCTTTTCACTGAAGGTTCCAAAGCATTATTATGCTATTTTGTGCCTGAAGTGTTTTTCCAGAATGAATACAATCTCATAAATGTATTTAAATTCTTATCTATGTTGGGTGAAAATAACCAAATAAATCCCAAAACACTGCTGAAGTTTTTTAGTCGCATTACAGAAGTGTGTTTTATTCTTGAAGATAATTCTTCTTAAAAGAAAACAATATAAATAGCAAAATAAAGGTCGTAAAATCACTTGAAGTAATTTAATTTTAGATTTACAAAAGACACCAGGCGGAATCAGGATAAAAGTCCTTTCAACTTTCATCACTGAGGTACTAACAGGGACAACTTCAACAGGTCCCCAAAATTTTGGCTTTCAATTTTTCTATTTTTGTGGCCTTGCATTGAATCCTACCCTTTATTATCAACTTTGGGGCCATAAGGGCCTTTTACTGAGAATAATTTAATAGCAATTTCTCAGGTAAACTTGTCCCTTTTCACCCAAGCCCCAGAATTTCTCTGGCCAGAGGAACTTAATAGAGACTAGAGTCTGAAGAGCTGCTAACTCAAGCAGCACCAAGAAAAAACCTGGTTTAAAATACTAAGAGAGATGCTTTTATTCAGAAGAGCTGAGGGTGAATGAGTGATTTTGCCAAGCAGGATTGCTTTAGCATTAAGAGACAAGAGGTGACAGACAAAAGTAGTTCATCCCTGGGCAGAGGAGATTAAACTCCCCAAGTTCCCTGGGATTTGTAGACAACAGGCAGCAGAGCTGTTTCCAAATTTCTGTTTCCAAGTCAAAAAACTTCTCTGCTCCACAGAATTTATAAGCACATGGTATAGAGCCAATTATAAGATACAAAGAGACTCAAACCTGTAACTCCCCTAACTCATGAGCTAAAGAACAGGTGCACACCTGAGATATTCTCCTGGAAAGAAACAGGTGGCAGTGGAGAGAGAGCAGCCAGCATGGGAATCCACACTCAGCTTGTGCTTCCCATGCCCAGCCAAAAAAATATGAATAACACAGGAAAATGAGAAAATTCGAGGCAGTAGATTAGACCATTCATCTTCAACCTTGTAATTATCTTTCCTTCTGAATAATAAATTTTTGGAAGGGGAAAGAACTAGTGAACAAGTACATACAGCTCCTCATGAGCTGTGTGTAATGACTGATCTTTGTGTAAATGCAAAGTTGTGACGAAGATAAGCTGGTCTCAGTAGAAGGGGTATCAAATGTTTTTGGATCTGATTAGAACTGATTCTTAGAGCAAGTTATGAGGAAGTTATGATGACTTCTAGAAAGAAAATGGTTTCCGATAAAAATATTAGTATGTCAAATTATCAGAAAACAGTTCAGGAATAAGTTAATATGTAGTAATATAACCCTTCAGAGTGACAATCTCATTTGCTGTTCACTTTAGACAGATATAGCACACACAAGGAATGTTTGTGTATAAGGCATTGTACTTGGATGAACCACAAATTCTCTGTTGGGAGAGCTACACTAATCTAGGTCAAGGTTAAGAGTTGGAAAAGTATTTGAAAACAGATACAGAATAGAGGTCTTTTCTAGCTCCACATTTCACTGTGATTGAAAACAGTCTGATGTAGCCTGACTGTTGATACACTGAGTAGAATTTGATATTGAATCACAGATAGCTGTAGAGGGAAGGCTCACAGTGTTCAACCCCAGCTGAGTACGTGTGGAGGACAAACTGTGATTAATGGCCAAAGTCAAAGCTGACAACAGCTATTACAGAGTGGATTACACAGCAACCTAACGTAATACTGCCAGACATCACCCTCAATCAAGCCTCTCTCCTGACCAAAGTGATCAACACTAACCCCATTGCCATGCTATTATATCAGTAGACTCATAAGCTTTCCATTCCCCCACACCATTTAAAGGTCCAAAGATGATGGCTCCTGGCCATTTGGAGCACCAAAAGTTCAGACTTGACTGAACATTGCTTAAGGTTCTAAAGATTCATTCTCCTGGAAAAATCTTGGCTAACAATATATCCCTCAACACCTACAGCTGAGAAACCATGCACATATCAGCAATGGATGCCCTGAGTTAGCACATCCTTGTTCATCAATGTGACAACTGCATTATAAACACTATTTTTTATATCACATATGCTTAAGCAAGCAAAATGATTACAGACCACAGCCACATCACTCAATTGGCTGAATCTAAAGGAGAAGTAATGCAAATAGGCTTTGGCAAAGAGATTTCATTCTGAACTCCCAAATGGAAGTTTTATTATTTTGTCTGGTCATATGCCAAAACATGTCACAAAATGTACGTAAAACACATGGAAAATGTTCTGTAGCCAATATTGCCTAATGAGAGCTTGAATCAAGTGTACCCAGTTTCCAAATGCAAAACATCTATAGCTCACAGACTTGCTTTGCTGATTTTTTTATCTTTTGATTTGTTTTTAACCATAATATTACCACTTCAATTATATTTAAGTACACTACAGAAGCAGCATGTACTAAGATCAAAACCTTTTCTGTGTTTTTCTTCCATTGTCTAGGCCACAATTAGGAGTAAATAGATTTAGAACGTGGAATTCTTTAATTTTTACTCCAACTTTTCAGATTTTTTTTGGCTTTTGAAATCACTCAGTGAAAATAAGAAAATTAAATTTAGAATGATTTTTGTGTTGTATTTCAGAAAGAAAAGGGGGGCAGGTAAATAGCAAACAGTTGATAGGTGTCATGCATTTATGCTCATATCTTTACAAAACCAATTGCAAGACACCAGTTGGCCTGCATATAAAGACCAATTTAGAATAATTTCACTTTATTAGGTTAGACAACTACATTTTCCGACATACTTTAGCTAATCCATTTAAGGAAATATCTACTGCCATAAATATGATTCACCATACTCTAAAATTAGATGTGCAAAAGATCTAAATAGTATAAATTATTTGAGAGAAGTAATCTTTTCCCTTGCTTGACTCTATGGGAATAGGAGAAGGGATAGCACTACAGTGTAGGCCAGATGCTAAACATTGAACTAGACGTATTAAATGGCACAAATCCCACCCCACACAGTAATGCTTTCAGTACTGATAGCTTCAGTCTTCAGACCTGCACCACAATCACCACCATGTCATAGGTGTGTAATATTATCCACAAGGTTCAAGTACTTCAGCCACATATGCAAGGTACAGTGAGTTTGAAATGAACCTAACTGAACTAAACAGCTTAACTGAAACTCACTTCAAAGATTTATCCCTAACTACATTAAGGAAAACAGTGAGATGCATTAACACATTCTCTGCTGTAAGTACGTTAGAAAAACCCTTGTGACACAGTACCAGCTGTGCTGAACATGCACTTAAATCAGTTCTTTACAGTGTAGTTACTCCATAACGTCATCACCAGGAACAAGAACCTCTTTGTCACGGCAATTTATCAGTTTCCAGCAGATTCCTCCTTCCCAAGACAGCAAAGCCCACAGCCCAAACTGCTGCCAAGTGCACAAGCACCTGCCTCAGCTGGGCTCTCCAAGGCAGGCTCAGCCCTTGTTCAGGCTGAGCATCAGTCTGCCAAATGGATCCTGACATCTTGCCAGAGGGGAGGGCTCCTACATGCTCGCTTACATGCCATCTCTTCTCCCACATCTGCAAAACCTGCAGCTAGCCAAATGTCTCCAGCTGCTGCTACCTTTACTCCTCTCACCAGCACTCAAGCACCTAGAGGGCACCAACTATGTCTGAACACATTTAATCAGAGCAAACTCGTTTCAAGTTGCTGCAAACAGAAAGGCATTCAAAACTCATTGCCTTCCCACAGTAATTGGATCATCATTATCAAATGGGAAAAGTGCTAGGAGTTACAGGAACCTGCTACCCATATTACCACACTACCACCTCTCCTTGGAGGAAGAATCCTTGGGACTTTCATACCACCTCCACCACTATTTTTAGAGCTTACAATAGCTGGATATCCTTTAAACCCTAATAAAGGCTAGATATCCTTCTAACACAATCCTGCCAGTATGCTGTAAGCTGTCCAAAATTAGGTTCCTCTTGTTAGCTTCCCTTAATTTATTACAGGGCAGCTTCTACTGGTTTGAGACCCTTACAGTTCAGGGTTTGCTAGCCATTCACTATGTTTCTCAGAACAGTTTCCATAAGCACTCTCATTCATATTCACACCAACATATATAGCACAGGAAAAAAGTAGAATATACTGTTATCCACAGTATAACACAGGAAAAAAGTAGAATATACTGTTATCCACAAATGATGAGTTGTGAGTATGGTAAAGGTCTGGTCTGCTGTTCCAATTCATGATATTTTTGATATAATGTTTACAGTTTTTAATCCATAAAGTTTTAACAATGGCAGGACACAGAGTAGTTTTTTATACTGCAAGCATTTAGTTTATTCAGATGATGAGGAATGTTGACCCACTCTCACTTGCCATGTCACAAGACAATGAGTTGGCTGCTGAGGTGTGGCTAGGATGGAGATGACCACAGCAGCACTCCAGTTGTTTTCTCTGCCTTAGCACTCCAGAAAGGAACTTCTATTAATTTACATTGATTAGGCCAAAAGACTTGCTTGGACAGACTTTCTTCAGCTGTCAAGCATGGATGAGTGTAAATATTTATGAGGGTAGAAAACCATATCAAAACCTAGTGGAGCTGTAAGACAAGCTTAAACAATGCTATTTACAACCCATTAACATAGGTTGTGCTGTCTTTCTCAACTCAGTAGGTACAAAAAGCTTCAAGAGCTGGTATAATTTCACTGTGGTGCATTAAAGCATCAGAGAAAGTGAATATTATTATATAAGCATGCACATCCTTACTGGAAGGTTTGAAATAGGTGTAAGTAGAGACAGTGCCCCAAGGCATTTCATTTTGTTTCAGTAGAGTTGAAAATCGTGCTGCAACTACACTTGTGTTCTTTGTATAAAAATCCACCAGCTGGTGTTGAAAGTTATACAAAAGTTTTAGGTAACAAGAACTGTGTTTGAGGAGATTTTTGTTATTTTATGGTGTCCTGAATACCTTGCTAAGGAATACACTGTTGGCATTCTGGTTTTCCTCCCGAAATTTCCCAGACTTGACAACATATTTAAACAGGAACACAACCAGATTTCACCCATGCTCTAAATGCGAACTATTTCAAAAAGAATATCTGAATATATTTAGGGCAAACAAGTATTGAAGATGGCAAGTAATTTTTTTTTAAATCATACATAGGTACTATATAAGAAAATTAAGGTAAAAAGATCAAGTCATTCAAGATTCTAATTTGACCATACATTGACTATCTAAATTAAAAAGGAATATTAGAGATTATAAAGAGGCCTTCCTAGTAATTGCAAGGAGCAAGCAAACATTTTCAGACCAAATTAATTTTTTCTCAGTATGAGATGGAACCTAGTTGAACCTTTAAAAATTTTAAGGCCTTCCTGTGTTTCTAAGAACAGAAGGTTCTTAGAAACACAGGAAGGTCTTAAAAGAAGGGTTTAAAAACATCAGGTTTTTTTCATATAAAAAAAGAACACTCATGTGTTTGAGACCACTGGACCAACATCTTCACAGCAGTCTTAAGTGTGTTTGCTTTCTACTTTAGAAAATAGAGCAAACATGATAAAATAATGTGCTGCTGTTGAACAATCCTTTTAATACACAAAAGTTCTGGCTGGTTTTGTAAACAGTTACTTTAAAACAACAAAACTTTTGACATCATCTCATTTCAGTCTTCCCTCACCTCCAACAGTATAATAAATTTTAGTAGCACAATAACACCACATTATTCAACCCTGAAGAATTTTGGGAAACAGGCCTTGCATGAAAAATACTTTACACAGCATGTTACACTAACTTCATCAGCTCCTGCTTAGCTTGCAAAAATTTATGGAAAATAACACACAGTACTGCGGCTGCTGAAGTTAAAGTATTCTTTAAAAAATATTATTCCATTTGATTCTCTCACCCTAAATGTTTTTGATTCTCCAGCAGTCTCACTTCTATGGGATTACTACAGAGATGCAGAGTAGCTGCTTCCTTAACCTTCCTAGCTCAGCTGGTTTCATGACTTTTTTGGATGCTGATACCCTGACAAAATACAGCAACCACCAGAGATTATCCACCTGAAAATTATAAGTAAACCCAGCTCCCATTTTCATTCAAAATCCAGCTCTTATTTTCACTCAAATATTAGAAGCAGGTGGGCTTGGGGATTATTCTCCCCATTGACCAAAGCATTAGAGAGGATGTCAAAAAAAAAAAAAAAAAGGCTATCCTAAACTCAACTAAGCTAGGCTGATATTAAGGTTCTCTGCCATGGTTTAATAGCACTGTATCACCATTAAAAATATTCAAAACACATATTTGGAGTGGGGAATCAATTGCCAGGATTTTTCTCTCAGAGTTGCATCCACATATCTAATTAGGAAGGAAGTAGTCAATTAAAATTGCACAAAAGAGACCCTGAAGAAGAACACAAAGTGTTGTGGGACAAAAGGAAACATGAATGGCAATTCAACCATCAGGAATTAACAGTAAAAATAAAATAGAAGTGAAAATCAGATCTTTGCCACTTAAAAAAAAAAAGTAAATCCAAATTATTACACAGCTTAGAGAAAAACACCTTCCATCCACACATTACAAAGGCATATGTATAGTCACCATTAGGTCAAGCACTTGAGTCAGACAGAGACACTACTAAGATTTCCTGTTCAGATCTATCTCACTCCTAGTGATCATGATGTTTTTTGCTACAAGAGTCAGTAGCTATAGCTTTTGTGCCAAAAGCTATGGGTGTGCTGGCAAATAGGCCTGCCAAGTAGGAGCTACAGTCCAGCAGGAGCAACTCAGCACTCAAAAGGTACACGTGCCAACAATGCCTCTCTGACTGTCCCCAGTCCAAGCCCAGCAGCTGAGCACAAATTCAGTGCTGGAACACTGGAGATGACCTTGCCTCAAACAGGCTCCTCTAAAAGGCAGGTTTTGTGCTCCATGACCAACTTATGAGATAAGCCAAAGCAAGGCAAGCACAAACACTGGGGCACCAATACCAAAATCACAGTCCTGAGTAGATCAGATCACCAGTGCAAACCTATCCCTTGCAGAAAACATGAGTGCAGCTTCTGACTGACACCTGGCCAATTCATGCAGTTTATGTAAGGCCTAGAAGTCAGAGCATCACAAAATGGATGCTTTCCAGAGCAAATGGCTTCCCACGGGCAAGTTACTGGCAGTACCTCAGATTCCTCATCCACTGTAATATCAAATTATACAGGTATGGTTCGCTTCAGGAATAAATGACTGAAGCAGTCATTTATTGACTTAGCATATCTAATACATGTAGTGACCCCCCTCCAGGGTGCAACTCTCTCTAAAAGCTTAGTTTTCAGTGTTCCAGCCCTGCCCACCAAAAAAAAAAAGTCTCATCAAATCAACAATATGACCAGGAAACATTTTATTATATAAGTATTTTTTTCTATAAAGCTACATCCAAATTTTCTATTCTGAACTTCTTAATTACAGACCATAAACTCCATTATTCTGTTCTCCAAAAAACATCTGTACTGCTCAGTGCACAAAGTCTTATGGCTCATCAGTGAATGTCACAGATTACACTCAAATTTTTCATTGGTCACATCTCACAGAAGATGGAATTTTACATTTATACAATGCTGACCTTCAGAGTTACTGCAGCCACCAACACCACCTCTGATTTTATAACCACAAAGACTCTTCCTCTCCCCTTCCTCATACTTCCTCCACTGCCTCCTATTTTTTACCATTCAGAAGGTGGTATTTATCAATGTGCCACAAGGCTGTTGAAATTCAAAATACAAGGGAAGAAGATCCATGAAAGAGTACTCAAAATCACCCAAAAAGAAGGGAGACTATTCTCAACATCTCTGTTGCTCTGCTCAAGGAGTCAAATAAAAAGTTACCTAGGTCAAAGAAAAATGTTATTTTGAAGAGGCCATAGAAAAACCTGGAGAAGTATATGAGCAATAAGTTAGGTAACTGAATCTGAATTTGTTTTCTCTGATTGCCTAGAACCTGATGTTATTTACGGAAACCAGGAACAAAGCAGTTGCCATGAAATGACTGCAATAATGCCTGGCAATAACGATATTAAATCCATGTAGCTCTAATTATTCGCAGTGTGTAATTTGGTTCTGTCCTCTGTCTTGCTGTCTAAAAGCAGCTGGGTTTCCCTCCTTCCAGCAGAGCAGAGCATGAAGACAGAAGTCCCCTTTCATTTCTCTTTGTCATTCACTAGGTCACTGAACAGGAGGATACCTTTGGGCACAATGGGAGAAGTCACAAGGCAAATACTTTGCCTCTCTGAGCCTGAAAAACTATTTTGATGCATTACCTGCAGCATTGTGCCACCATGAGCCCTCAACAACAGACAGGAAAAGCTTTGCAAGAAAACAAGACAGCTTAAGTAGTGAATGGAGCAGACTAAAGTCACCAAGGCAGGGAAACTGACATGTTAAGGATTTAATAAAATATTGCGTGACAGAGCACTCTTACAGATTTAAGCAATACACCAAAAACCATTACAGAAGGTCAGGATGCCTATCTCTAATAACTCCCAAGTTTTGGGCAAAGCTTCCCGTCCCAGAAACATGTAAATAGTCATACACCTTGTAGTTCAGTTTCTTGCACATAATATGTTCTATTTCCATCAATACTTAAGTTTTTCTTCAGTTTGAATTTACTTGTATTTCTGTGCAGCCATTTTCATTTTAAAAATTCTATTAACTAATTTGATTTCTCTTGCCATCTCTATTCAATTAATACCAGTGGTGACCAACTGAAGGACTAAAATGTAGATATGCGGACAAGGAAAGGAAGGTTGTGTGTTTACCCTAGGAAAGAAAGCTTTAAAAAAATCGCTGTTAATTCTCTTTTAACAAGTTCACTGAAATAAAGATGGAGCACATTTTTTAAGTTCTAAGTGGCAGAAAAGGTCCAAGTAACCATGAGGAGAAAACAAAGCAATGGACTCCATGCTCCATTCTCATAAAACAAGACAACATGTAGCATGGTCAGAGGAGACATGGACCCAAAATCCATATAAAAAAAATAAATGTTTGAGGAATTGTAATGAAACTGGAAATAGAACTCAGAAAAGGATACATGAAGGAGAAAAAAAAAAATAACAAAACAGGGGAAATTGATAAAAAAAGAGCTTCCAATGGGAATGGCTACTGTCGGCTCAAAAATCAGTGTTGTACTTAACATGTTCCTGATGCTGCAAGAAATATGACTTTGACAAAAAAAACCTTATCCAGAACTCCAATTAGCTATATTATAAATAGAAAGCAATTTGGTAAGAATATTAAGGAAGGCTACAGGTCCACAAAGAGAGCTCCTTACTTGAGCATATGGTGACATATTACAGCATAAATGACCTCTCCCCCATTCTATAAGAAGGCTTCATTTATTTTTATATTACAACTTCCCTCTAAAAATGTACACAATACTTTCCAATTCATACATGAGTTTGTATTACTTTCCCTCTTCACAAAAAAAAAAAAAAAAAAAAACAACAACACCACAACAACGGTATAGAAACTTCAAAAATAGAAAGAATTAGAGGTCCTGAACTGAGTACCTCTGTCTGGACATGCATGCTTTCTGACTTTCAGTAATTTAATTCTGAGGCTAACTCCTCCATTTATACAAATATTTGATATGAAATGCATTTTTTATGAGCTTCAATATATATTTCCTACATCTGCCACCAATAAATCCATGGTTTATCACATAACTCTACAATTTTACTTTGTTCTGACAGAAAAATATTGGGGCTGAATAATCTACCTAAACAAGAAAGTGTTAAGGAACAGACATTCAATAATTTAGGCATTATCATCAGCAAGTAAATACAGAATATGAAGGATGTACACAGCCTCTCATGCTGCCCAATGTAACAGTTGGTTCGAGATTATAGCACCTCTTGCAACAGTAATGATCTATTTCATTTTGTTACAATATTTATCTGGCTTGATCATTCTGAAAGGATTGCCTTTAACTGCCAGGCAGAGACCCACGGTGGTGCTTAACTTCTTAGGCACTTTTAAAAAAGCAGTCAGTGATAGCATTTCAAGAAACAAAATGTATCGTCCTCCTGTAAGCGTGATATGTTTAGCAAGTAATTGCATCTCCCTGCTGACTTCCTGTTAACCTTTCTTGCAAACTAACTTCAAGCATTACTCTAATAAAAAAAAAAAATCTAGGAATCAAGGCCACCATAAATCAATTTGGAACCCTACAGATCCAGTCTCATCCATTGTTTGTACATTGATCAGGTTCTGATCAGATATGGTGCTTTCGGAAAAGTATTGCAGACAAGGTGACTTAGCAGCACACAAAAACATCTATCAAACCTCACACCATTAGGTTTAAATTTCTAGCACCTGAGCTTTATAAGCCTAATGTTTTAATCAAACAAATTGAACAAGACTTGGAAGGATTAGTGGTGTCACTTCTCAGGCTGAATCCATCTTTCTTGAACAGCAACTGGAGCAGAAGTTGCCGTGAGAGAGGAACCATTTAAGCATCCAGCACTAATATCTGCAAATATCATCTATAACAACACTTGGTACTCATGGGAAATTTCAGCTTCAGATGTCTATTGGAAATACAATACAGCAGAGAAGAAGCAACCCAGGAGGTTCCCAGAGGATGCAGAAGACAACTTCCTACCACTATTGATAAATGAGCCTACCAAGGGAGGTGCCCTGCTAGGCCTGTTAAAGGACACTGGTAGACAGAATCCCTTGGGAGTCAGTCCAGAGGGGCAAAAGAGGCCCAGGAAAACTGGATGTGTGCTTAAAAAAAGAATTTTTAAATGTTCAGGAGCAGGCTGTCCCCAGGTGTAGAAAGACAAGTTGTTGGGGAAGAAGAGCAGCTTGGTTAAAGAGAGAACTTCATCTAGAGATTAGGGAAACAAAAGAATCCATCATCTCTGGCAGGAAGGTCAGGGAGCTTGGTAGGAGTAGAAGGATGTCATAAGATCACTTCAAATTGCAGGTTCTGCAATGGGTCACCACATCAGGTAGGTGTAAACATCTCCCATTGCATACAACCTCACAGTATCCCCAATTAATGAGTGTAATTGGGGTCATTGAAGTCTGAACGGGTAGGAAAGCTACTTCTCAGAGTAGGAATGGATAGGAAAGCTACTTCTTGTACATCATCATCCTGACACATACAGCGCAAGTAGATTCCACTAAGAATTTTTCTGGCTATGGTCAAGGAGCAATTCAAATTTCATCCTATTCTTATGGATGTACTTGTACTTTTCTTTCAGGTAAGTTAACAGGATAATGCAAGGCAGCAGAATAAGCCCACAAGAGTTCTGACTTGATAATGGCTATTGTCTAACATGAATCTGCCAACTAAGTGATCATGAACATAGCTAAAGAGATTCACGCTGGTTTTCATCAAAATTGATGCTTTCAATAAAGCATGCCAGATAAATGGTTGTCCTGTAAGTTAAAAATTATGACTTTAGAGATCATCTCACCACAAGATTCAGAGTAAAGCCAAGCATGGTTTAGAAAAATCACCTGCAAAGAACATGCCATTATATATGTGCCAGTGAGTTTGGTGTCCCAGTTCCAAGAAGGTTAAAGAAACATTTTTTAAAAACCCCAATAGGTACTGTCCTCTGTGATCATTGCTTCTGAAACTCTAACATTGCCTTCATATAAGTAATTTATGGACTGTAAGCATAAATAATTTATTAAGCAAAAATACTCTTTGCCTTCACCTGTGTTAATTTCTATGCTATTTTTTTATCCATAAAATCATATGCAGAATATGTGCATCTACAACTACAATGAGCAAAAAATATTCTAAGGTCTCAAGTGACTGTACATATTACTTTATTTTCACCATGATTAACACACATTTTTTGCTCATGGATCGACATGGCAAATAGGTTTCAGAAAATCATGTAATTGTGAGTCCAGAGAAAAGATTTAGATATAGGTAAAATTATGTCAAAAGTTTATAGGATTTACTGACAGTTCTCATTATAAATAATTTAGTAGAAAGAGGATGTTTTTGAATTCTATGTAGGTGCAGTAATAAAATTATTGGGATGATCATGCACCTGTGGACAAATGCTTTTATGAATGACAAGTTATCTAGATAACTTCACCAAGACTTTTACACTTTAAAAGTACAAGGAATTACCAGCTTCATAGGAAAAAAAAAAAAAAAAAAAAAGTTTCATGACAGCTAACTTGGGCAGGGGAACAACAGTGAAACAAATGGCACCCAAATATACACTGGGAAGTTCAATTAATTACTTTTCTCTAGCTATTGCCCACAATGTTGAAGCCTGAGAAGGGATATTCTGTAATCACACATGCAGAGGGACAATTAATTGGAAACAATGATTTGCTAGAGTACAGCAGTTAACACAGTGTTATTTTGAACATCTCTAATTGTGCTAAACACCATCATAAATACTTCAGTCAACTAAAATATATTTTTACAATTAGCATGTGTCATATGTTATATTGTGTTCATAACCAGAAACATTTTAATGTAGGCTTATGAACTATTGAGTTATGCAAATGTGCACCAATAATAGACAGCAAAGCTTGCTTGCTTTTCTAGTGCTTTTTGCATTTTAAAGTTGCATTTTTCTAAGCATTTTATTAGGATGCTATAGAGAATTTCCAGTTCTATCTTATTCCATCAGACTTCCTTTAGTATTCAGATATATTATGTTCTCTCTGAATATCCCAGTCCTGCCCAGATGTGAATAAAAAAAGACAAAAACCTTTTAAATAGTCAGAGGTAATAAAAAAACCTTGAAAATTATTGCAGAAAAATTATTATAACAGGAAATAAGTTAAAAATGCTATAGGAACCCTGCAGAGAATTTTCTCTCTATGGCAGTTTTGTTTTGCACTGCACATTTGTGTCCTCTCCCAGCTTAGGATTTTTCTTTGGTTGGAGTATATGTGTGAGTACTATTTCCATAGCACTGAAGTACAGAGACTGGTAAAATTCAAGCATAAAAGCACCAAAAATAAACTGCCATTCGTTGTCATGGATGCATTATTGGACAAAAAAAACGTACAGCACCCATGGGTATCAAGAAGCAACACCTGAAAACAAATTGTGATTTGCCCTTGTAATGCTTGACATACAAATATCAACACATTCTAAAAAAAAGAAAATTTTAACTTCACAAGATATTTCAGATTAATCTAACCATTAACATATCCCTACTAAGATTATCACATCTTTGCAATACTTCTTTGGGAAAGGAAAACTCTCCCATAAACTGAGAAAAAGAACTGGTGCAGCAGGCAGAATCAAACTTAGTTATCCTAATGAAAACAACAGTCTTCTGGAAAGTGTAATCCATTCTAATTACTTTTTCTAAACTATCTAGTGCTTTTCCTCTATGGAATTTGTGCCAAGGGAAACCAAGGAAGATTAAAACCTGTTCCTACCTAAAGATCTACTGGCCTATTTAACAGTCTTAACAGAGAAGTCTATAAAATTTGTTCAGTCCCAGGACTGAACTAGTTAAATCAGTCCCAGAGGGCCTTTCTAAGACAACCTGTAGATATACCAGGTGAATTCAGAGGCTTGAGCTACTACTACTTTTGCAGATCGGGTTCTGCAAAAAGAGAGAAGAGTTAAAGATTCAGGGTTTTCAACGTTTTCAGGACAACTCAACTTTTTTTTCAAATTAGAAAGGAGAAAGGAAGGGAAAAATCCCAAAGACAAATGAGAATATTTTATCTAAAAAAATCCCAAGGATATGAGCACATACAAACATCTGTAACAGCCACAGAGCCCATAAGTGAAACAAACCCTGCCACTGGCAAGACAAAAAACCAACAAAACACGCAACACATAAAACTCCCCACTATATTCACTATCTGGCTGAAGGCATACTGCTAACACTGGAAAGAAAATAAATATGTATTCTCACACGTCATATTCAAGAAAGTGTTGACAGATTTATACTGCTGACACAGTCCATTTTCAGTCATTTCAACACCTATAATACACAGTGCTGAAACTCAGTTACTCTGCACCCTGAAGACCACAGTCCTCAGCAAACAGGCAGTACATACTCCTGTTGTGTGCTAAACTCATTATAGAGAATAATGGAGCACATTATTTCTTAAATTCTCTTGCCTCAGGCCACTCATATCATAAACCATAGGAGTTGTGTCACCAATGCCTGAAACAGAAATGAAGCCATAATTTATGCATATTTTAAGACACGGGAGCCCCTCTTTTCACTTTACAATCTTTTAAGGTGCCCTGCATTTCCAAGATACCCTATTATGTTCAGTAGTTCTGCAGTCTCTTCAGTTTTCTATGTACAAGGCCATCCTTTTTTTAGGTCATGGCACAACAGTTAAAGAGATATAGATGAGGCAAATGATAGCAGAAAAAAATTGTATATGCAATATAAGCAATCATCACCATAACCACTGATGTCGAAGATGTGGCCTCACCTGATCCAGAAGCAATAAAGACCCTTTAGATTAAGGCACAAGAAGGCTGCAGATCTGAAGGCGCCTTCCTTTAGGAAAGGCATCTTCCTACATGCAATGGTCATCACTCAGCACACATTTGGAAGCACAAAAATTGATATGGCACAGCTTTTTTATAGCCCTACAATCAAAATAAAAAAATAACATGCTTAATTCTCCAGTTCTCCGGTTTCAAGAAAAATTGGCTTAGTCTCATTTATTCTGTTTGAGAAGAATGGTGAGAGATACAAGATATTTCTTTCCCACCCTATTTTCTCTACTGTCATTTTATTGTTCTCAGGAAAAGGTTCAGAGAGACAACATGAGATTCCAAAATTATTTATGCATCAAGAGAAATAAAACCAATTTTTCCACAAGTGCTACTTGAAAAGACTATTTCTTCTACTCTCCTCATTAAATAAACATGTTATCCCTACTTGTCCAAAAACAGAAATCAATAAATTCAGATTACACTGTGTTTATTAGTTAACTTCTCTTCATTTAGTAATATCTTAAGAACGCTTAGAAGCCCAGAGTTATTTTCATCTTTATTCTTCCCTATTTAAAATGTTCATCACAGGTCCCCCACAAAAGTATTGCTGGTGTTCTACTGCAATCAATGGAAACTTTTCCACTAAGAAACACAGAGTTTCTTATTTCTTTCTTCTGTTTTTTTCCTAGACATGCCCTTCTCTGTTCTTTCTTCTCAAAAATGAAGAAGGACCAAAAAAAAAAAAAAAGAACTTTATGTTTCTAGTCTGACCTCAACCCTTTCTTATTCAAAAACTATTGTTAAGTGTAATTTTTAATGATTTTAACCATAGCTGAGCATTAAGATGATATTCTCAGTAATCCAGTCACAAAGACAACTGTGTGATTAAAAAGCAGAATTTAACTTAGGACCCTTCAGTGGGTTTGAACATTTCAAAATGCTTTCTCAGGTTTGTTACCTTGCACTTCACTGTACTGAATTAGCTTTATAACAACTTCACAAGCTCTTTAAAAGACACTTTGAACTTAAAAAAAAACTCAAATGGAACAATTTCTCCATCCTTCAGATCTTTGCCAATTCAGATGCCTTTTGTCACCCTATGTCCTTCCATCCATAACGTCATTCAGAATATTCCACTGAAATAACAAGAGTTCGACTTTGCTTACTTGAGTTTTCTAAGTTCTTACAGAAAATCAAAGTCTTGGGGTTTTTTTGGGTTTTTTTGGGGTTTTTTCCCCCCCAACATTCAGGAATGAGAACAATAATTAGAAATAACTGTCAATATATCCATGTCAGTTTGTTGATCTAGGGGGATGATTCTCCCATAGGGTACAAGAGGTCTCAGGTTCAAATCCTGGATGAGCCCAAGTTTAAGGTCTGTCAGCCTGACTTCAGTGGCAGGAAAAGTCACAGAGCAGATCTGAAGTGCAGCTCAGCTAGGCAATAAGGCCCAGACAGCATGAGATTGGGAAAGACAGATCCTGCATCACTGACTTGATCTCCTATGACAATGTAACCCCTTTCACCAATGAGGAAAAGGCTGTGGAAATTGTCTACCTGCGCTTGAGTAAAGTCTCTGAAAACTTCCAACACCACTCTCCTGGAGAGGCTGGCTTCTCATGATGTAGTGGTGTGTACTTTTCACTGGGTAAAACTGGCTGTGTGGCTGAGCCCAGAGCATGGTGGTGAATGACCTTAAATTCAGCTGGTGGCTGGTCACAGGTGGTGTTCCCTGGGGCTCAATACTGGGGCCAGTCCTGCCTAATACCAGTGATGTGGCCAAAGGGATTGAAATGCACCTTCTGTCAAGTTTCACAGACAACACCAAGCTGGGTGGGAGTGCTGATCTGCTGAAGGGCAGGAAAGGTCTCCAGAGGGATCTGGACAAGCCAGATTGTTGGGTTGAAGCAAGGGTATGAGGTTCAACAAAGCAGAGTGTTGGGTCACAACAACTCCATGCAGCACTACAGATGGGGAAGAGTGGCTGGGAAACCACCCAGAATTAAATGACCCGGGGGTGCTGATCCACAATCAGCTGAACATGAGCCAGTTTTCGGGCAGGTGGCCAAGAAGGCTAGTGGCATCCTAGCCAACAATAATATGGCCAGCAGGACAAGGGCAGTGACTGTCCTGCTGTACGCAGCACTGGTGAGGCTGTATCTTAAGTGTTTAGTTTTGGGCCCCTCTTGACAAGAAGGACATCAAGGTGTTGGAGCATGTCCAGAGAAGGGCAACAGAGGTGGTGAAGGTTCTGGAGAACAGTTCCTGTGAGAAATGCAGGAGGAAGCTAGGGCTGTTTAGCCTGGAGAAAAGGAGGTTAGGGGAAAGCTTAGCATTTCTACAACTGCCTAAAAAGAGTGAATAGCAAGTGGGACTTGCTTACCTCTCCTAGGTAACAAGTGACAAGAGGAGAGGAAACGGCCTTGAGCTGTG
Organism: Serinus canaria; assembly: GCF_022539315.1. NCBI lineage: Eukaryota > Metazoa > Chordata > Aves > Passeriformes > Fringillidae > Serinus > Serinus canaria. Next base: position 20,907,745 of record NC_066319.1, read on the forward strand.
CCAGGGGAGGTTCCAATGGAATATTAGGAAAAATTTATTCACTGAAAGGGTTATCAAGTACCAGAACAGGCTTGACAAGGAAGCAGTTGAGTCACCATCCCTGGAAGCATTCAAAGAGAATGTGTGGCTGAGGCACTTGATGACATCATGAAGTGGTGAACACAGTGGTGCTGGGTTTAATGGCTGGACTCAATGATCTTCAAATTCTTTTCAAAAACTAATGAGTCTATGACTGCAGTAACATGCCTGATTATATTACATAATTCAGAGACAAGATTCTGCCAGCCGCTTTTTCTTGGTTTATGGAAAATTCAATCGCAAACATTCAATTAGTTCTGATCAACATACTTTCCATATGCAAGTAATTTACTTCCCCTAAAAAGCCTTTTTAGAAAATAGTGTAAAAAAATTTAGTCCAAAATTCTGCTTTCATTAATGTATTGATTCTGACAGAAACATTATAATGGGCTTGCTAAAATATTTTCATGACACAAACCATACCAATTGATTTGAATCAGGTTTAATGAATACAATACCTTCTTTACATCCCCTAAAACTTTGGAAAAGGTGTTGGTAGTCAACAAATTCATCAGTGTTCTCTGAACAATAAAGAATCTGCTTTGTTCTTCGATTGTACAATAGGAGACTTTTAAAACTTTAGTGACCTCAAGCACACAAATTCAGTTCTACACAGAAGTCACCTTTATTACTTAGAAATAGGGCAACATAGCAACAACAAAAAAAATTAGGAGACCAAAAAAACCCAGTTAGAACTCTGAAATCTTTACAATGGTAAGAACAGAACAGCCTGAAATTTTCTATGGCAACTTTAACCAAGTTTACAAACTTTTCAGCATACTGGAGGAACAGGCAGCAGTCTGATAAATCAACACCTTTGTAACATCTAATTAGGATATATAATGTCATGAACTCATGCTATTTTGACTTCTGTGTAGCTTTAACTTGATTGAAACTTCTGTGCACTTCAACTTTTCAATGCAATGAAACAAAAGCCTATGGAGTGAGCCAGCATCAAACCTACCTTAAGCTCACTTAGATCTTGATCAGAAGACAGCCCTGCAAACACGTGCTCTTACACACACAATTTTATAGTACTCAAGTGGGATTAAATTTACCATATACAAAAGTAAATTTCACTGTCAGCGTCAGAAGGAAAACAGCAGAATTGAACCTCTTTATGTTATTCTTGTGATGCCTAGAAGCAGGGAACGAAAATTTCAATATGCACTCTGACCTCCTGCAATTTCAGACAAAATTAAATTTGAGCAGTGTTAGATAAACTTTGGTAGGCAATTCTGATTGTTGGAAAAAGGAAAACACAAAGGTACAGCCACCTAAACAAGAGGCCACTGGTGAGATTTGTGGCACAATGTTCAGGTTTGGGTCCCTATTTTGCCTTATTGAGGCCAGCAGCTTTTACTTTACAGGAATCAAAACTGGAACCTGCATCCCAAGCTCCCACAGCAATACCCTAATCCCACATGGACAGGGAAAAAAGGCACAAACATTTCATGGTTTTGCTTTTATTGCAAATTGCTGTGTCTTAGATTTTTTTTGTTGGTCAGCTCTATGCAGCACCAGCTTTCAGTTATCTACACAAAAACTTGGATTTGATTCTTTGTTAAGGTGCCAGCATTAATGTATGTAGGGAAGTAACACAATGCATATGGGGGCGTGTACTGGAAAAAGAACGTGAAAGCTATAGTACAGTGTAAATGAAAAAAAATTGCCTTCAGGCCAACAAGCTATCCTTCAAGAGGAAAAACCAAATAATTTATGCCTGCAGAGGTACTGTAAGGCTCATATTTTAGCAGAAAAAAATTCTCATAATAATATAGTTGAAGTCCAACAGGAAGGATCTATTAATCCTTTGTATACTCCAATATTGTTTATTCAGCCAAAAAAAGTGGCATGAAACATTAATGCCATTTGCTCACTCAAGGTTTTTTCACTCAAATAATTGAGGAGCTCTACTGATCAGATTGAGCATTGAAAGACTGGTAGAACAGATGGCAGACATGCAGTGAATAATTTTTGCATCAAGCAAATCTTCACTGTTCAATACACCCTATGCAGAAGAACATGCTCCTTTTGAAGCATCCCACCGGGCAGGTAAGAGTGAAGGATCAGAGTCAATTAAACAAATGTGCTTTCTATTGGCATCCAAAAAGTTCTGTCTACTCCATCACCAGCCATAAAGGCTGAGCTAGGTGTGTATTGCTGAATAAAAAAGGCCCATTTCTGTCTCTGAACTGGGTCAGAGCAGCAGAGGTGAACAGCAACTGGAGTAAATGCACCACATTTACGCTATCTTTGAAACATCCTCCTTTCCATGTGTTGATGTCCTTAGAGGTGGAAAGGTTAAAGGATACCACACATCCTGGTCAAAAACAAGACAAGTCTCTATTGCCAAATTAGGAAATGATGGTTTTTTTCCAGTTCTTTACACAACTGAAAGTCTGCAAAATACTACAGGATTCATATTAATCTCAGAAGTTTTGTGTTTACATCAGCCTTTTTTGAGTTGTAAGAAATTACTTCAGCACTGAAGACTTAAGAAGACTAAAAAGATTGTGCAAGATGACTATTGTTAATACTCCTCTTCCAGAAATTATCATTATGTCTTTCTCCAAAACATCATTAAGACTTCAGTAGCATCAGTACTGACCCTTTTAGCTGAAGAATAAACATTGAGAACAAGGTTTTTCTTTGACAGGCATGAAGTGTCATCTGCTTTCATATCTGTAGCTGTTGGGGAAGAAAGGACTGATAAAATCTTGTCTTTGTACTTGCCTCTGTTTATTGCTTTTGAAAGTGTTTAGAAACAGCCAACCATTCACAAATGTCTTATTTTGCTGAAATTAGAACAGTATTCTTATTAAACAAAACCCTTGGAGCTCCCTAACTTGCTTTCCAAACTTTAAATGCCGTGGGACCCTTCTACAAGGACACTGCTTTGACACAGCCTGTAGGAAACTGTTCAGCAGTTTGAATCCAGATTTGTCTCTATCATAAGATGTGAAGGTGGCTGTGAATTTTAGAAGCAACCAAGTGAGCCATTCTTGAATACTTTCCCATTTTTCAGCCACACTGCAGTAGGGTTATAGGAAGCAGTGCACTAACAGCACAATCCATATTAAAAGTAATTCTAGATTTAAAAGCAGCTATTGGCTGAACACCCTCTCTGCCATATGTTAACCTGCTGACAGTTGTTCCAATAATTTAACTCTGGAAAACATTCTTGAAGTGAGAAAAAACAGATGTGTTGACTACAGCCCTGGATGACTAGAAAGCAATTTTCTTTCCCGAGGTAAGAAATTCACTTCATAATCACTCTGCTCTATGGAGTGTCAGGCCCTTACAGTAGTGCCCTGTGACTGGATGGAGTTTTTAAAAATAAACACACACACACATAAGTCCTGTAAGTCCTAGCAATTTCGCTGCTTCAAAAATAATAACCTCCCATAAAACCCCATATACATATTTCTGAAATTTAAAAACAGATAGGTCTTTTATTCACCATAAAAGGAACAGGAAGAGAGTATTTTTCACAAAAACTATTTTACATCAATTTTACTTTCACTTGATGGTTTTGATTGTGAAAGAATGAAATATCATTTTGTTTCTCAAGGGAAGCAGTCTAAGATTGTACCTAACCATTGAGAAGCAGCAGCAGAAGAAAACAACAAACAGTCTCATTTCCTAGACATACAAATTTACTATGACAAAGACAAGGAAACATGTTTGAATGATTCTCAGAGATTTTTTTCCCGCAAGACAAATGTCTCCACGCTATTGTTGCTCCAGTAAAACATGGGAGGAAAACAACAACAAAAACATGTATAACAAAAACTCAGACAAAATATGCTAGACAGTGACAAATAAGTGATTAATTTAAATTGGACAGCTCTGGTTGTTGGCAGAAAGCTGAAAACATTTTTGTTTTTAAACACAGCACCAGTGGCAGCATGGTCTGAATACAAGTTTTAACTAACATAGACTTCTAGGCAGCATCAGTCAGCATTCAGGTTTGTTACACTGCCCACTTCCCTTGACCTCCAGTGTACTTATTTCATGTGCAAAAGAGGATCAAACAGAGCATTGCCAAAAGGGAAATTATGGTTGCCTGAGCTCTTAACCTATTGTAAGCCCCTCTCTTTCAAAGCCAAGCTATGAATACATACACTGCACTTCTGCAGCACTGATAAAAGATTCCTAGTGCATCATGAAGATGAAAAATGATTCTCAGTCAAGAGGGAAATTGCCAGAGGTGTCAGAAGACATGTTGCAGTGACGCAAACAGCGACACAGACATTAATTTCAATAATTTGACAGTGAAACAGTGCATACCTGAGCTGCTTAATTCTTTACAATCTTCCTTTTTTCACAACAAGATTTGGTCATTTAAGTTCTTCAAAAGCTATTTCTCTATCTTTCCCTAAACTCCTCCCCCCACTCTTACTCCCCCCCCACCCCCAAAAAAAAAAAAACAAAAAAAACATATAGATATTTCATTTCAACAGGAGGATTTTCATTAATTATACTAAATGGAGTGATGATCTGGAAAGGTCACTCCAGCCTTTCAGCATGCCCTCTTTCCCAGCTAAGTACTTCTCAGCTACAATTGATTATCTTGTCTTTTAGGTTTGCATCATTCCATCAAGAGCAACATGTGTGGAATCAATAGCATTACAGATATTGTGATGAGCCACATCCCAACTTGATACGGCCTCCATCACATGCTCATGGTGCTAAACTCTAATAGAGGCTGAAGCCTTTAGGGTGACACCCTGGAAAGGAAGACAGTCCTGGGAGATCTAGGACAAGAGTGGGTATTCCCATGACTCAGTGATGTAGGTAGCATAACAGAGTACCCCTCAAAAAATGTTAATTACTCTCTCACCAAATTTCTCCTATTATGTGCTTTAAATCCTCGTTGATGCAAGCTATGTTACATCCATTTAAAAAAAAATACAACAAAAACTAAGTCACTAAAATATAATAGTCAAGAGAGTTTCTTGGAAGTATCCTTTGCTCCTCTGCCACAAAAGAAAGGATTCCCACGTGAAAGATATTCACACAATGATCTGTAAAGAAAGCCACATGTATGCTTCAGCATACATGATCACCTCTTATTCAAGAAGAGTGAGATCTTTCAAACAGCTGTAGCTATCCCAAGACATATTCTATGTGTTGTATCAAATCCTCAACTACTAGAGATTGGTTCTTGTATAGGCTACTCAGATGTTATCTGTGACAACAGCTCCCTACCTAGTACCACACCAAAACCTCCCCATTGTGTATCTGCCCAAAACCATGACTGTTTCTCATATCAAACATGCAGCAAACAATTGTCTTTGGGGAGAAATAAAGGGGCTTGTGGGTGTCTGTATACAGGAGAGAGGGAAAGGTTCAGCTCTCCCTCACTGCCAGGTTAGCAGGGGACACAGACAGATGGTCACCTTGTGCTGAGGCAGCTCAGAAAATGCTTTTTCAAGTATGAATATAAATGGGCCTTGTCACTTTTAAAGTCTCAAGTATTCCACTGGCACCAGTTCAACTGCCACTTAGTTAAGAGATTTTTGTACAATAAATAAATTTGCAGAAGTGTTAGGTCCAAAAAAAAAAAAAAAAAAAAAAAAAAAAAAAAAACAAACCAAACCCAGTCAGCTTCTTCTGCCCCCATTTCTCTCATCATTACAATGCACTCTTGGAACTTTCAACTTCAGGGAAATGCAAATTCTTCAACAATGAATTATGCAAGAAGAACGAAATACATGTGGGTATAGATATGACAGAAAAATCTTTTGCAGCACATACGGGGTGACAAGGTACAGAGACAGTGCTCTTCACTCTTCTGCAAGAGAGAACAGTTAAATTATACCTGTAGTGAGGCTTTATACACAGCCTTAAGCACTCCACTTACAGCATCAACACTGCAGAAAGTGACACGTGACTTCTGAGCCCTTGGTTACAGGATGACAAAAAGCAACCTGGATACAGGAATACAAATCCCACTTAAGGTTACATTTGTCCTTTGCTGCAGACCCTACCAGTCTGCTGTGTCCTACTTCACACTTGGTGAAACACGAACACTTGTACCCTGCCTGTTCAATACACAACCTAAGTCACTAATTGTCACTGGAGCTGTTTGTTTTGACCTGGCTTTTTACCACTGGCACATACCAGATTGCAAAACTGTTCTCTGCTCTGCATAGTGTAAAGTCATAAGCAAAGGGCAAGAGGTGATGGGTATTGAAATAGCAGAATATATTTCAGACCAAAGTAATAATCAAACATCTACAGAACAGCAAATATTCCATAAAAGCTTCAGTATAAAATGAGAAGTAGCTAAAAGACAAGGTACCTCAGCTGAAAGGTGGGAAACAAGAGGAGATGCAGTACCTGGCAACATCCAATAGTACTCTTGGCATTAGAGATTCACATCCTCATCTCCACTGTGAATATCCCAGCACACACACAACCTTTCACAAGCATTTTTCATAGAAGGTACACAGGTTGATAGTAACAAATTAATTTTTAACCTGGGTCCCACTAAAATGATAAAAATTAGCATAAAAAGAATGCTCACAAATTCTGACAGAGTATAGAGGAAAATTTTGTTTTACAGTATCAAGAACTTGGCCTGAGGGTAAAAGAAAACAAGCAAGGCATGCAAAGCAACTTATTTACCCCTACTGTTCTTCAGTTGCAGCAGGTCCCTCAGGATAAAGACACTGCAATACAGTTATACAAGAAAATTGGAAGGACAGAGAAGTCCTGCTGAGAACTTATTGCAAGTGTGACACAAAACATCAGCCACACGGCTAAGGAGGTAAATACAGCATGCCAAAAGAAAAGGAGGTCAGCAAGTGGTAGCGAGCAAAGCCGCCGGTTAGCGCTCACCGCGGTGCAGCTGCGGTGCCGGTCCCATTCTTTGCCGAGGATAAAGAGGGAAAAAGGAGCTGTTTGTTTCCCTGCCGCTACCACTAGGGACTCCAGAGCTGCTCTCCGGCTGCCGGCAGCGTCCTGGAAGCTGACAGCCGGGAGCGGGCCCGCTGCCGAGGAGCGAGTGCCGCAGCGCCCGGGAGCGTGGCCGCGGGGCAGCCGCCGCGGCGGGAGCTGCGAGCGGCATCCCCGGGGCGGCCGGCAGCGCTCTGCTCCTGCGGGCCGGCGGCCGGGCAGGGAAGGGCTCTGCGCAGGGAACCAGAGCTATGGGGACCACCAAGGAAACTGCTCTTTGATCCCCCGTAGCCTCGCCGTGCCTTTTCTTTCAAAGAGCTGCCTCTAAGAGGGCTGATTGCTAGATCACGTCAGATGATGCAGCTTTGAATGTGCCTCTTAGAAAGGTGTGCAGAGAACTATAAATAGAGAAACTGACTCCTAAAATAGATATTTTTTCTTTTTGCCTACATATTGTTTAATATACTAAGAACCTTTCACACACTGTAATTTTTTCTGAGTCTGAACAATCTTTGTCCCCCAGCTCACACATGAAAGCACAGAATCTTGCAGGGAGAAATCAGCTCTCTCCTACATTTGCACAGCAAATAGCACAATAGAGACACATTCTGGAGAGCCTAAGAACCCATGTAATAAAATAGCAAATAAAAATATCAGTTAACACATGATATGTGAAGCAGGCAACTCAACAGCCACAAAAATAAGGATTCAGGAAAGGGGAAAGGAGTACTTTGAATTATGTTTTTGAAAACAAACAAAAAGTCTAAGGAAAATATTTGTATTAACGAGGATTCACATCAGAAAAATCCCACAGCTAGATGATAATAGGAAATAAAATTTAAAATTTTAATAGTGACATGAAAAGTACACATGACAAAAGGTTTTGTACTACAACTGTGTACACCAATGTCTCCGACCACTTTAAAACCAAGAAACCATCTCTAGACAGTAGTGAAAGAGTGGTGAAAGTTTCATTTACAGAGCCAGCTCTACAGAAGTTTGTTTGGGTTTCCTTTTTTTTTCTGTTGCTGGATGGTGACTTTGTGACAAAAACCTACTCACAAAGCAGTGGGCAACACACCAAAATTTGCATTTCTAGCCCCAAATGAAGACTGGACTCCATTTCTCTCACAGCCAAAGTTTCAACACTGACTTGGTTCATCTTAGAGGCAATTACACCTCTAAAAGGAAAGCTGATCTGCATGCAGTCACATTATGCAGACTCAATAAATCTTAGCAAGCAAGTACTGCAAGCAGCTAAACACATATGGGAGATAAAACTGGCCCATACACTTGGAGAAATAAACAAGGAGACTGCTTAGCTCCAGATGCTTGAACAAAGTTTCTTTTCCACGACTGACATGATCCCCACCTTGTTCCATCTTTGTTCCTCCTCTTGGTAACTCAGAACTCTGAGACTCACTCTAGCCATGGGAGACCAGTTCTTTATTATGTCCTCCCATCCAGCTGCTGCCTAGGTCAGCAGCTCTGCCATGGTTCTTTGGCTATGAAGGGAGGACTTGCCTCTAGCTGAAAGCAGAGCAAAGCAGCAGAGCTGAATCTGAAATTCTAAGTATACAAAGACAGCTGAGAGAATGCTTATGCACAGAATTCTTTGATTCACTTCCCCCTCTCATGCAACTTCTTTAGTTGTTTTCCTCTGATAATGACAGTGCCATCTGCTCTTACCATTTATCTGGTATCCCTACCTTTTGGGTATGGAAACATCCCTACTCACAAAGCATTATCAAATCAATTATGTTCTGTTTATGAAAACATAGTCAGTTGCTGGAGGGAAGATCACATAGTTATAAGCAAAGTGACTCCAGATAGCAAGCCAAAATATACTAGGAAGAATCAAAATCCTACAAGCTTCAGCATATGACCATCCTTAGCAGCTGTCTCTTTATTCCACCAGGTTCCAGAAGAAATGCCTGCAATTTCCCTAGAACCAGTCCCAAATGAAACCAAACCTGCAGGTTTCCAAGCTATAGTCTGGCAGAACCTACAAAGTGCACTGGGCTTGGGAATACTAATCTCTGGCAGAATTTGCAGTGCTCTAGTTAAAGGACTCTAATCTGTGAACTCATCCAGCACATGCTGATGGGAATAAGGAAAAGTACATTGGTGTACAGATGAGGGCCCTGACTGCATTAATAAATATTGAAACTCTACAGCCAGCTTCTCAGTGACATCTCACTAGCTTCATGTAAGGGACAAATGTGCCTAGGGAGTCTGCATAGTCTTCATCATTGGAGGTCTTTAAAAAGAAATTAGACATCTGCCAAAAATTATACAAGTACAGCTGATCATTCTGTGGACAGACACCATTGACATTCTTTCAAACTCACACCTAAGGAAGATTATCCTTTAATCTATCCCAATTAGTAGGCTCCCAATGGGTTGGTCTCTCCCTTCATAAGCTCCATTTCACCAGAAATAATTCCCAAAATGAACATAACACCTAATAATATGAGACAGCACAAAAAAGTTAAGTAGAAAAAAATCCTGAAAAGCACACCCAGAAGCTTTGTCGATTTCAGGTTTATGAATCACCTTAACAATGCTAATCAGGGTCAGTTTAGAACATTTCATCAAAAGAAAAGCTGTAAAGTGAGGACTAAGGCTCACAGGAAGTTACAAACCTACAGAAAGGTGAATGATCTTCTCTATAATTATTTATCATCACCTCAGGACTCGAAAGATAAACACCTGGCCAGCTAAACATCAGCCCAGGGTGACAGGGGCTACAATTTCCCAACAATGTCAACAAGCAGCCAGAGTCTCATGTTCATCAGGAATGCTTTATCCAGAGCTGCAGATATATAAAGTGGGGAGTTAAAATACATTAACTGAATCTAAACAACACCAGAGTGAACAAAGACCTGAATTTTTAAAAGTTTAACTCTGATTTATGTGCCCAAATAAGTGTCAGATTATGAAGAGTCAACTACTACACATGCAAGCCTTCTGAAACAAATGTGGCTGTAATTGCCACAATAAGAATTAGTAACCGTGAAGAACTTTCCAAAGTGAATTCTTCTTGCTTATGCAAAAGGAACACACAAGATAAAGAAAATCCATTTTTGAGATCTCTTGATAACTGCTCTCAAGCCTTAAAGGCTCAAATATGTCACATGGTTTCAAGCTCAGTATGGCTGGTCTGAGCATATTTCAGTTAACTAGGAATAATAATCAGCTGAACGTTATTTCATAATTCTTTGTGATGATTTATATAAATGCCCAAACAGCAAATTCCACAGTTTATGATGCTTGGAAATTAACATATTGAAATTCACTTGCTATCACCTTTCTCCAACCCATAAGAGAAACTTATGTATTTCTTTTTACTTCACACTAGCAGGATAACCAATACAAAGAGACTTCCACAAACACAAAGTTATCCCAAAAACTTTTGGAAAAGAGCTTAGCATTTCCAGTAGTTATTTAGCTACAGTATGACTTCTAGTTTCCTGTTTCATACACATGAAATACATAAATAAGATATTGCCTTGTTCTGCCAGGTACATTCAACAGAGTCAGTTGGCAAAACAAGTGTTCCCCTTTCCTAACATATGGCCCAATTACCATTTAGGCTACTATGCAGCAATCTTTTTATCAATTAGCACAAATAGTCACTAGAGTCTGGGCTCAAGTGCTTATCTGATTACATATCTGCCCAGAGCTGTCTGCATAATAAAGTACAATATATTCAATGTAAGACAGGAATTGCTTGCTTATTATACATCCCATGCTTGGCTAGCTAACATTAGAAGACACATGACAATTGTCTTAAATCCAGGTAAGCTGGTTTGTTTCATTTTTCTGCAGTGCTTCGTTTCATTTTTCTTGGCAGAAAAACCATCACTAGCAACTTGTCTGCTAAAAGGAAGTCCCAGGTAAAAATTAAAGAACAGTAAGATTCAGGAATACAGCTTGTGGGTCGTGTTTCTTGTATTGCAAATACTGCACATTTGTAACTCCAAAAATAATTTTGTTTTCCCAAGTTTCCTGGAACTTCTTACTTCTAAGCAGCTTCCAACACCTTCAGTAAGGCGATCTGTGCTGTCTCACCTTGTTTTTAGAGCCACACCTGTGCTGTCTTGTCTTACCAGAGAAGAAAAGCTTTATATGTTTTGACTCAAGGACAGTCAAGGTTTTTTCCAAATTTAAAGATTCAATTTTAGTCACTGAATTCCCACAGGTTGTATGGAAATGTGAAGCCAAATCTGAAAGCCTCAGACAAAACTTCAGCAAAAGAGTCATATCTCCACTACAAAGGTTAGATCTCCATTTCTTGTTTGTCATTATGAACCCAAACACTCACAAACTGTACAATATAAGTTATTTACTTCCCCTCAACCAAGTGACCTACAGATAGCCTCTGATGCATTTAATTAGTCAATATCCATAAGCACTTTGATAAAAAGCAACATAATGTGCCAAGTATTACTATTGAGTAACCAGCAGCTCAAATGCATTTTGCTGAAGTACAGCAATAAGCTTGTCCTTTTAAACCTGCTCATAATAATTATAGCTGTTAACAACAGATATTGTTCAGCTGAATGAACATCGTGAGACTTCAGCAAACAGCTCTCATCAATCTGACATTCTTACAAACATCCCTTGCTAAATGTCAAGTGAGATTTCCAGAGGGAAAGAAAAGTGTCTTTCTTCCCAGAAAAGGACAAAGTTTACACAGATAAGAACAGAAAGTGAGACAGAAGTGGAAGTAAATAACTGTTTTCAAAAAAGCTCTAAAATTACTGACAACTATACAAACTATTAATAAAGATCTGGCTCTAAGCAGGGGAAAGAATCCTCTACAGTACAGAAAACTACTTCTTTTGGAGACTGGCATTACTCTTCATAGCTAAAGAAGAAACCAAGAAAACAGTGATTTTTAATTTTTCTTTTTTTTTTTTTTTTACTTCACACTTCTGTTCTAGTCCTTTGAAGAGTTATTTGGAAGTAGCTTGTCATATCTTAAACTGTTAATTCATTCTTTAATATCCTAAACAAAAAGATAAATACCTTGACTTGTGGCATAAGATAAACCATGGTACATTTCCTTATAATTTTATGGTATTTGCACAATTTTAATACGCAGGTGGATTGTTTTGAAGGAACATTCATAATATCTTGTTCACTGGAATACCCAATGCTGCACTGGACTTCCACCAACAGAATATCCCAATATCTTGACCCATAAGAAAACAGAATGAATGAGTAAGTATTAGCTAAGCAGCAAGATGCTCTTAAAGTGCTACCCCAACACAAACACACCAAAATGACCAATCATTCAGCATAATTTTTTGTTTCTTTGTGTTTTGGGTTTTTTTTTTTAATCAAAAGGATGCTGACATTTTTCAAATGGTTCTAAAGTGCTTTAAACTGATAAATCACTAGCATGCCTTACTATGAACACCTCACTTCCCCATGTTGATATTAGAATAATTTCCATCATGTGAATGTAATTTATTACCAGTAACATATGTATTACAGTCCTCTTTGAGAGTTTGATTTGTGCCATAGCCTTTCACATATACACAAAGTCCCAGCATGAGCTGCCATTTAACAAGCTGCCACAAGGAGTAATATTTTCAGAAAAGGAAAGACTGGTGGTTCTCAAAGACATTTTGATAGCTGAAGAACACAGAAGAATAGCCCAACTTCCACAATGCTTTTCAAAATATCCGTGAAATACTTCAGGAACTGTTCTTTCTCCAAGTTTACAAAACTTCATGAACACTTCCATTTAACAGATGCAGATTTTTTTTTTTTAATGGGGAGGGGAAAAAAAAGCCACTTTATTTCCAGGTTGAATCTAAAATTAATCATGCTTGCAGAATTAGAATAAGTAGAATTGCAAGATTGTTTCCCCACTGATGGATCCCTAAGTATTAATGACTTATGAAATCACTTAGCCCATCTGTAAATCAAGCCACTGAATTTCATATTGCAAGACTAGTTCTACATGGCAAGCAAGAATAAGGTATTGCACTTCAAGAGTCAAGTGGATTAACAGAAAAATTGAAATAACAGTTACTTGAATTCAGCCACATACTCTCATATACTCATAGTGATGTTCACTGTAGATATGTGAACACTTTCCAAGTCATTAAAGTCTGGATATGACTGGTTTTTCTGACAGAGTCATAGGTTTAATTTTTATAGTTATAACTTCTATTTGGGCCAGTTTCAAATTGCCATAATTAAAGGAAACTCTAGTATTTTGCAGCTTTGGACTCTGCACAAGTTTTAGTCTTTGGCCACAGCACTTTGCTGAAAAGCTTTCATCTCAGGTAGAACTTAGCATTTCCGGTCTTCCAAATTTAAGACCTTTAAGACCTAAAGGCTGACTAAGGTAAAAGTAATGTGTTTATGCACACCTAAATCTACATGAATCATGAAACAAAGAGTTCTGAACACTTTACATTTGTCTGAATGAGATTTTTCTTTGATTTCTAAAGATAACTCTAACTCTACCAGCTATTCTAGTGCATAAACAACTGTGGAGTTTCCTTCTTTCAAGGGAAAATAGTAATTTTTCATTGAGGAACTAAATGAGTGGTTTATAAATCCAAAGTACTGTCTTTTACTTTCTGACACTCAACACCAACCAAATCCAACATGGACAAAGAACCCCATGCCAAAGAAATAAAAAATTAAAAATATAACAGGGAGGAGTATAGAGCATTTTTATTCTTCCATGTAGGAAAGAAATTGGTTAAATTTTCATTGTTCCAAGGTGCAAACAACCATTATTCATTATAGTTACAAGATTATTTTAGTCTCCTTCATCAAACCAAGAGCGTTATACAGCAACCTCTGAATCCCTGACAGGGCTGAGTGACTAGTGGTGACATTAGCCAATCCAGTCCATTAAAAAATAAAAGATCAGAGGGAGATAAAAACTAATACCTCACAAACAAAGGTCACTCATTTCTTTCTCTGAACATTAAAGCCTTCTTTTTCAAACTGATCAGTGTCTGAAGTAAGCTTAGGTTGTTGTTCTGTTGCTCATTTCCTTCCATAGTCAATGAACAGATTCAGCAAAGGCACTGTCATCAACATCTCTTCTTAACACAGTACATAAAGCCCTGAGTCTTAGACAGCTTTTCAGATCAAAGAGGGTAACAAATAAATTCTATACCTGCATCAGAGACGGTACTGTTATGACAAAAGGGAGGGGGGAGGGTCACTTCACCTATTTTTTATTGGATTTACACGCTTGCAATAAGCATACTAAGCCACAACAACACCCTCAACTAATGAACTAATGAGTTGTTAGCACCACCTCCGCCTGCTCGCTGACTGCAGGATGCTTTCCGTGGTCAGCCCGGCCACCTCCCCACTCCACTCTGCTCCTTCCCGGTGCAATTCGGCCAGAAAAGCAGCTGGACTGGTGCTCCACAAGCCTTGCTGGTGATTGCTCCCAAGGCTTGTGCTACACCATGATACATGGAATTTAGAAGAGGCACTTCTTTAGGAGCTACGCTTTATGTGCCTCCAGGTCGTGAAGAAAACAAACCAATTTTAAACTGCCTTCAATTGTGATAAAACTCAGTTAGGAGTCTGGAAAAAAACAAAGAGATGAAAAGATTTAAAGTAGAGATGCGGCTCATTTAAATGGTCTTTAAATGCTGGGCTCCAATCTTTCTAAAGACTTGCAGAGGAAGCTCGATGGAGGAAGCTTCTATGGGAGAGGAGGCAAAAATTTCTGTGGTCAGGGAAACACAAAACTAATGTTTGGAGACAAGATGGAGCACACCAGCTGAAACCTAATGTTCGTTCCACAGGCTAAAACAAAAACAAAAAAGTAATCTAAATATTTTCAGATAGTTGCCCACCTCACAAGTACAAGAAGTTTTAATGTTTTGGACAGAAAAACAGCTTGTAGCTTAAGTGATTATGGCAGAAGCACCTGAAACTTCTGAAATAATAGATGAGTGTGTAAGCTCACATGCACACTATTTCTAGCTGTACACATGAGAACAGAAATGGATTTCTAAATAAATACTGTGTTACTCTTTGAATAAAGTCTGAAAGTGTTTGTGTCATGCAGTCTTAAGAGAACAATGAAGGCAGAGACAAGAGAAGTATCTGTATTTATGAAGATCTGAAGTCAAAAGGCAAAATCAGTTCAAGTTATTTCACAAAAGAAACTAGCCCAAAGTATTTTGATACAGACAATCTCATTCTGCCAATGACAGAACATCATAAGACTAAAGTGTTACTAATTGTATTATTTAAATAATAGTTGTATTTACGCAGAGGGTGGTAGCGACTGCCTTGAAGGACTCAATGCTTTTTCTTATTCAGATTTGGAATTTTAAATTATTTTTAAGCTTTCTCAGGGAAGACTACACATATGTAGTAATGAATGTAACCAATACTGTTTCGATTTTGTCTCTGTCATATCCAAGAACTGAAAATTTAAACTCCATATAGTTTCATCATCTCTTCTGAATTTGCAAGTTTTTAATACATTAATTTCCAAAATCAGAACTCAAAGCCACCACCTTTTTAAGCCATTTTAAAAAAAATCTGTACTACAACAGATGTGAAGGGGTAAAACGTAAGTGGTTTTTTGTGCTTCAGCTGTAAATAAGAGCCTAAATTTAAATATACTTGTTTGAAAAGGAATACATACTAAGGTGGATGAGGTAGTGAAAACTTGCTTTTTAATAATAATTTTCTATTTTCGGATCCTTAAATCAAGTTCAATACAAAATAACACCCCAAACATTAAATGCTGTGAGCTAATTCAACAGGAATATGCTGTATTCATGTTTTAGTATAGTCCATAAATTTAAGAGGAATCAGAGTTACATTACTTTTTGATGGAAGCCTATAATCGTCATATTCATTAAACACCATACAGATCATCTTTAAAGGGCAGAGACTCCTCTAGATTTGTGACTATAAAGGTTCAAGACAACATAATCTGAACTTTGTTAAAACTCTTGCCACAGGTGTTACTTGACCAAACACTGCAATCAGAGTCTTTGCAGGGAACAGCTGGCTGGACTGCTGTCAGATCCCTAAGCCCTGGAGCTGCTGCATGGTCCAACTATTCAGTGTTTTACCAGCCAGTGTCCTCAGAGCACTATCTGTCCTCAAGTTTCCCTATGCAGCTACAAGGCAATTAATCAGCTCAACACTTGTATGGGGTTTGTAATATTCATCTCTATTATTCAAACTGATCTCAGAGTCCTACTTTGTTGTTTCTACCCTTGGGGGAAACAGGATCAACCCTGAAATTCCAGAGCAGGATTTGTAACATGATGTATTAGCATAAGCTGCTGTACAAACTGTGGCTGGATTTCACACCTACTGTGAACAGGAGGGGCTATGCAAAACAATGGAAAGCAAGACACAGCCTCCAATACAGCAAGGCAGAACTTTGTGGTTGATTTAGTGACTTTTAGTAACTCAACTTTTGCTTAATCCTCAAATTATTCTTGAGCCGGTGTGAAGGGAATGAGTCAGAAGTTGCTTGCATATTTCATCTCCATCCTGACCAGCAAAGGGCACGCAAAGCAAGCAAAGAACAAGACTGAACTGATGATGGCAATATTTACTAACAAAGCCAAAACCAACATCGCTAATGACACAAAAGCTGACATGGTGATCCACTTTTATTGCCCTCATCCAATGTGAATAGCAGTTGCATCAGTCCTAGCGAGGGCTTGTTGCAGGTAGTTCAGATTCAGGCATACCCAAAGTGATCCATTTCTCCATGTATGCCACACTACTGCAGTGCAGTTTTAAACCTACTTAGCCAATAAAGGCAATGCAAAAGGCAGCAGCAAGGAAACACTGGTGTACTGATCCTCACTGCTGCCTGGCAATGAGCAACTTCACAGAAAAATTTTTGGCACTATAGGTCGCAGGTAGCAAAAGACCAAATATCTGAACTACAGTCTTGACCCTTACAACAATGTATTGGACATCCCATTTTGTTGCAGTTCTGTCAATTTAAATAGTTTGACCTCTAAAGGAAAGTATTGCTTTATCTTGCAAAATGACTGCATTTTATCAGCTATTCAACAATAAATTCAAAAAAATTACTGCTTGCTGAGTACCTGCAAGTAGAAATTGAAAGCCCAAGCAAGTAAAAGCATTTCCTCATTTAATGAAACTTGGGGCATCATATGTAAAATGAAATGCCATTAAAGATATTTGTTACTGTAATGCAGAGAAAGCAAGTTAAGCAGGAAGAGCATCAGAAGGACAGAAGGTGGTGGAAGGGAAGCTTCTCATTTTTGTCCTGAGGGGCAGTAACCATGCACTGGGGAGCAATTTACCAGCATAATGCAATAGCTCAATAGCAGTTTTAGTAGTCTATGCAGTACATAAATCTGTGTGCTCTTTACCCTAAAGGAAAACTGGTCACAAAGAAAACAAAAGCAAGTAAGACAGATCACAAAGTAGCTACATACACCTCTAGTAGATCAAATAAGACTTATTTTTTCCCAGACTTTTTTTTATACTTACCTGAACTCCGTTAATGTCAACAGGCACAAAAGAGCCTGCTCCCCCTAAAAGGACTAGAGCACTAGCCTAGATTTAAAGGCAGTCCATATTTCCAGTACTGTTGGGGATTATCATATCTAATGGATAGTGCAATGAGACAATTGAGGTGTATTGTTTTCTTTTGTCTACCAAAACAACAGAATCTAACAGACTTCCAGTGCGGGACAAAACCCATTAGTTTCATTTCATATCATCCACACAAACTGCTTCTCAATGATAATATCAAATCATAAAATTGAGACTCTAGAGAAGTGGAAAAAAAAAAAATCTCAACAGCTCAAGTAGCAGCCTTTAAGATATGATATTAAAAGAAAACCAAACCACCATAGTATTGCACTAGCTCTCTTGCTCAAAACACTTTTCATGTAAGAGCATATTCATGATTTGTTTCAGAAAAGGAAACAATTAAAGCACTTCTTTTGCTTTGTAATATTAAAAATTCAAACAGTATTACACTAACAAAAGGCAATTTCCAGTCCATGTTACATGGGCTTTTTATCATTACTAACAATGGTAAAAAGCCCATGTAACCTTAAATTCTTAATGCTTCCTAGTGTCTGTGTATTTATCCTACTAAAATCAAGTGGAACATCAGGGTCTTTTGTAGAGGACATGCTCTTCTTTCTCCAGTGACCTTTTCTCCACAGCTTCTTGTAGTGCACACCACTAGGCTTAAATAATTTAACAGGTCTCAGTCTGAAGTGACTTCAGAAATGCACCTACATTTGAAAAGTACTATTTAGACAATAATTTGTAGAACAACTGGAGGTCAAATGTCTATTCTCATAAACTGATATCCTTATTGGAAGTACCTACTCATTTCCATTGCCTGAGGGCCTGGACAAGATCATGTAAGGAGCCTTCTAGTACACCAATTACAGTTAAACAACATGGAAAGAAAGACAACCACCAGGAACGTTCAGAAGTAAAAGATTTTAACTGTTAAAAGCTCAGGCATGGTTAAAAGAAAGAAAACACTCTCATGGTATAATAGACATTAAACTAGGACAAAATAAACTTAGGAAATAATTACTCATGTTACATTTAGAAACGAATGTTATTTTTCTAAATATTCATAGATTTAGAAAGCACATTTTGGCAAGTCATGGCTTTTCTCCTCCCTCAATAATAACAAAATACATTTCTACCAGCAAAGTAAACATTTATGAATATCAGAGCAGTAACTTAATCCATCTCTACTTCTGTTATAGCCTCAAGGCCATGACTTTATAGGCTGTCCTGTGTTCTCCTACATTCTCCTACAGTTTCCTTTCCCATATTCAAAAGCATAAAGAAAATGGTGGTTTTGGGGAAGATTGTTTCCTGTTGATACCAACATAAACATTCCAAGTTGGCTCATTCCTAGACAGAGAAAAAGAAGTAGGTTTATGGCACAGAAAGATAAGAGATAAGGAAGATACTTTTCTCCACTGCCAGACCTCAGAATCTTCCACTACATTCCAGATGGAAAAATCATTGAAATGTTCACGATTCAAAGGAAAGCTTTGGTTTCAAATCGGAAAATTCATTATATAAAAATAAGATTTTGGATAGACTCCTTTTCTCCTTTCTTTCTACATTCTGCAAATATGTCTAGTAGAACATATAAATCATAGAATATCATTTAAAAATATAATGTGCAGTGAGACAGGTGTAGAAGTTCTCTTTTCATCTAAATGAAAAGTAAGATTGTGCATCTCCACCTATTTCAGAAAGAGACTATAATAAGAAGAATTAAGGCAGATTAAGAGACTCTTTTAGGCAGTTTAAGACCCTTAAGCACACACTCCCAAGCCAAGTATTTATAATACAAGAAGTCTCCTAGTTACCTCTCTCAACTGTCACTGTTGTCAGTATCGCATAAAGCTGCTTAAACTATAAAGCTGATTGTCAAGGGAATCCCGGTCTGAAGGGATCTTTTGTGGTCTGAAAGGGTTGTGACTTGTGTAAAAGGAGGGCATGGGGTTACTACAGCAAGCCTTGAATACCAATGACAAAGGAGGAAAAGGAAAGCTCACAAGTCAGGCTACACTCTCTGTCCCTTACCACTCCTCTAAATCACATGAGATTTGCAGGCAGGAAAGAGTCAAAGACAACCAGGGCAGCCCTTGCAGCCTGAGGCCACTTTGCTCTCCAGTAAAGAGCACGGACACTGTCCTGCAGGTCACAGGAAAACAAAAAGTGCCTCTGAGCAGCACTACACTACACAGCCCACTCTGCTGCAAGTATTCCATGCAAATTTCAGAGGCAAAAAACCATGTGAAACAGGTGTAATATGAAACAGGAAGAGCAGAAAGAAACATGTTTACTTCCTGATGACACAGGCTGCATGTTTCCAGCCATACATTAACTCAGCCACATTCCTCTTCATATTCTAGAGCTGATAATATACAGCTATTCATAATTTTTTAGTTTCTGCAGAGGGTTAAAGTTTTCACACTTCCAACATATATTTTTCATGGAAGACTTGGCTGATTACATAAAAACTGCCATTGTCAAATATTCTGAGGTCTAGTTCATGATCTCCAGAAATCACATTTTCTTTTCCAGTAATGAAAATACCTACTCATTCAGTTCTATCACATGATACAAATTTTCAGTGTATTGGTCACAAATTTTCAATGTATGGGTTCAATTCGAACCCATTTCTGGATACTTAGGTTCTTGCATACCTACTTAATAAATTACCTCCCCTGTGTGCCTCAGTTTGCTTCAGATTTTGTAAGTCAACTGATCTTAACTATTTTAAGTTAATGAGAGGAATGATTGCATATCTGAACAGATAAAGAACATGACTTTAATATTTACAAACCAATTGCAATATAATAACTGAAGAGTCAGTCTTTGGAGAGGCAGCACTTCCATGAAGTTTTGCTCTGACTTGAGTTTTATTTTTACTTAATATATTATTCCTTTATTTAAGGAACTGTACCTCAAATTTCCTAGACAAATCCAAGCCTTAAGTTTTCAAGGCTTTTTTCTGGAGAGCTCCAAATCCTTTATGGAGTTTCCATAACTCCACTCCTGCTATTAGCCTTATTCAAAATAAAAATGGAGACTTGAGACCTGACTTATTTCTGAAGCATTTGCTTGAAAAGTACAACCAGTTTTCTCCCAGCCAAACTGCCAAAATACATTTTGCATACAAAATTAAAACTTTCTTCCACATGCAGTCTGAACAATGCAATCCCCATTTCTATTCTTGCAACAATAGGAAACTACTTTTGCCTTTGAGGTAATCTCTGAGTTCATCTTATTTCACCCTTTTCTCTCCAGTTTTTCTTATTGAACTTTCTGCTTTCCAGAAGGCAGGTTTTAAGCAGGGAGATCATTTAGTTTCAACATGCATAATTTTCTTCCTGAAATAACTAAGGGTATAGTGAAGATTTATTGGTTTACATGAAATGCACCCCTATGAGTGACTCCAGAGAAAGTGAAAAATAGGTTGAAGTGAAAGCAGCCCCAACATGAGAGCCTCTGTAGAAAGGCCTAACCCTCAGAACATTCACCTTCTCTTTGTCCCTTCAACTAGGAAGTACTAGTGAGGCTTTCAAGAACATTGAACTGATGAGCAGTAAGTGGTGAGGGGGAAATCACACAGACGAAGAGGTGACATCCCTAAATTTATATCATCATACCGAAGTGATGCCTTTAATAAGCTTGTGATGCACCACAGCCAGTATAGAAGCTTTGCTGCTCTCTCTCATTTGCCAGTTTATTGCTGGGACACCAGAAAAGACAGTAAAGTTTACACACTGGTAGACAAATTTCAAAAAGCCAGCAAAGATTCTACAAAAAACGTGCTCACTCCTTCATAGCCCCATGTTGCATTTTCTCCTACATCTAAACAAGAGAAAGGAGAGGACCTCTAATGCTCCCACAGGAAGTTAAATGAAATTTAGCAAACATTTCCAAAAGAGAGGTACTGCACTTGTCATCTTTCCTTCTTACCAAATCAGCTGTTTCAGAGAAGTTAGGCAAAGACTGACATAATCCTGTTCTTATTTTTGTAAGCAGGACAGACAATGGGACTGGAACTTATTCTGTAGTTACTAGTACATGCTGGACTTCATGGGTCCTTGGCATAAATTTAACATACCAAAACAACATCTAAAGTTACCAAAGAGATTGGAATGGGCTTCATGGAAAAATCTGCTGGCCACATATCACAAGCTCGATGATATGTAAAAAAAATGCACGAAGAGAAGCCCTTCACATCTGCAGTTATGAGCTTCCTTTAGGCACGTTTCTGTTTTACACTTTTCTGTTCACCTCTGCAAGGCACAGAATACAAAGAATATTTACCACTGACGGCCAGTTGAGTAAAGAAATTTTGGCAAATTACAAAACAATTGTCTGTGCAAAAATGTTTCTTCAATACACACTGGGAAGGGACCTAGATTTCTTGGTACAGTTCTGCCTCTGCAGTATCTGTTCTGAGAAACTCTCCAGTTTCTGAAGAAATCTCTGCCCACCACCCACCCCCAGGATCAATAGGATTCTACCTTATGTAACCACTCTAAGTTTGGCAGCAAGAGCTCTTAGCAGCATCTTGCAGATTGTGAGAACACCAAAACCCTAAGTTTCCTCCTTGGCAATATGAAATGGCTGTAGAAAACTCAGCATAACACTGGGTCATTTGATCTTCACTTTGAGAATTTCATCATCACTACTTGAGCAGTCTGAGAAGTAACAACCCCTGGAAGCAGATTCCCACTGTTTACATACCATGCTCTCATCACTACTCTCTTGGGCCACTCCTGAAAGCTACAACGTCTAAATAAACATATTCTCTCAATTTAAAAATTTTTGTTATACAACTCAAAAGTACATGCACTTCCACAATAATTTGAAAAAATATAAGGAACACTTACTATTAAAGGATGCCTTCTTAGCTACCTCAATCTGTGAGAAGACAAATAATAAATTGCACCCCAATGGGTGTCTTCCCTAAACAAACTAATTATCTGTCTTTTTAACAAGCTAAAAATTAAACAAATCTCCCAAATAAACTTCACTTTCACACTTCCAACTAGGAATACTGAAATTTGTTTTAGAAATTACAATTAATTGAGTTTAGATTCAAGACTCTTAAGCAGCACATTACCTACCATGCTTGCTTGCTAGCCAAGAAAAAGGAATTTTGGTGTCTCCTTCACTCCTAAACCTTATCTTTGATCCAGAATAAAAAGAAATGAGAAGGAGAGTAAAAGAGAAAGCGAGAAAGGTGTTGGGGTGGCGGGGTGTTGTGGAAGGGGGTGGGGGGGTGTTATGGAATGTAATTTACCTAACTTGTCAATTCAAAGGATGTATTTGTAACTTCATTTTTCTTCAAGTGAAAAAAAAAGTAAATTTTACTTACTATTAATTATTTTAAAGAGTTAAGAACCCAACATCCACCTGCATGAATTTCCAGTGATCAGAATATTTGTCAAAGTAGTAAACATTCATAAGAAATGTGTTTTCTGAAAAACTACTCTTTTCTGCCTCCTTGTTTCAAAACCAGGCCAGTGTCATCACATCAGTGTGAGATAATATTACAGACCAACACAGTGAGTCAGCAATCAAAATGATGTGTTCTGCCTTCCCACAGAACTTGTTCTTTTGGTTTAAGTCCTGGAATTGCTGGTACATCTCTCTCCCATCCTCCCATCACTTCTATGCCACTGCACTGCTTCAGGATTGCCTTACCAGTTGTCAGTCCAGCTTGTTCCAGAAGAAAGAAAGAATTCATGTGTAAAGTATCCTGGGTCTCAGAAACACAGAAACATGTGCTAGAGAAGGTTAGTGCCTGGTTGGCTGACTTCAGCAACAAGAAAAGGAAGCTGCTCAATTAACTGGAACTAAGTGAAAAAGAAATTTCTATTATCTTCTACTAATTCTCAAAACAACATTTAGAAAATTCAATTCATGAGAACCTCATTGTGCCCATACTCCTACTGAGACACTTTACCTATGACACACTTGCTGCAAGATCTGCGCAGGCCTTCCTGTCATCTTCCAGCAAGATCCACAAAGCACAGTGGATTGAGCTCACTTAGGCAGCCAAAGAGTACAGAGAAGAAAGCATTTTACACATTAGGTGAGACTGAAAGCATATGGGGCATTACACTATGAAATGCAATTTAAATTCAAGGATCACTAAAATGAAACAATATTCCTTTTATAGATTCAACTGCTGATTTGGGTTTTTTAAAAACAAAAAAACCCCACATGGTCCAACTGGTGCTAAAGCCTGTTCTCACATAAAACGTGCTAAAACTGAGTATTATAAATTTCCACTCTTATCATGAGAATAACAAAAGTATTAGAAAACAAAATTGATCTTTCTTGCAATAAAATGTTATGTTACATACAATATCATGTATAAGAGATACCAAAATAACCCCAAAAATAGCAAGTTTGACAGTATAATTAAGAAATCAGAAGCAAAATTCCAGAAAAGTTCTAATAAAAATCTACTAAGCCAACACAAGTGGGGGAACATGGGAAGAGAAGCACAAGGTTTCCTCTTCAGTGAGCCTGTTAAAATGCCAAATAACCAGCGTTTGCTTTAGTCTGCAATAGAAGGAGGTAATGAAAAAGCATGACTACATAAAAACAGATGATTAATAGCAGCTGGACACCATAAAGAGTGATGACATACTTCTTTTCTAGCATAGAGGCTACTGCTTTTCCACTCAGTTTGAGGCAACACTACTAAATTTTATTTTATGCATCAGAATATACAGAAATGGAAGTAAAGAAAAATGTGACGTCTTATTCACCAGAACATTAAAGTTTCATCTCCAGGCAGAACATTTGTCCCCTGGTTTCATCCAGTCAACACCTCTTCTTAGATAGTCTCATTTGATACTTCAGTTCTAAAACCAGGGTAAAGCTCTAAAAACCACGAGTTGTCATCTCTTCTCACACACACTTTGTTTTGGCCCTCATTACTCAGAGCCTGTTCCCCATAGTTAAAACACATATTATTGCCTGGTGAAGTAAGATTCCAATGCAACATGCAGTTGGGGCTTGAGCAAAGTTCAACATGGGAAAACTATGGAAAACTGCATCCTGCCCAGACAGAGATCTGGTTGTCATAATCATATACAGTAAATGCACATGCAGCACAGAAACATCACTTCCAGAAAATGAGAGGAAACACACCTATAACCAGTTCTCCTCTCTTCCTTAATCCATGTTTAAAGCTATTATGCAAAACCAGTGGGAAATAGAGGGACTGACTGACAGGATGCAATAATATAAAGTGATTTGATTACTCTGAAGCAGAGTCTTTTCATTAAGTTTTTAGCTTTACAACACAGGATCTATTACAAGGGTCATTATACTTCTTTGTACCAAACAAATCATCTTATCTGATGTGTCTTTGTATTTACAAATCTGATGTAATTCCCTTTTTCTTTGCATACACACATATAGAAGCCCCTGAGCATCTGGTTACTCAGTAGAACTCTATGTTGATCCCTGTCTTTTTACAGTACATATCCAGCTATGCAGTATTTCAAAGAGATACCATATTCTTCAATATTAGTCATTCATATTCATCTAATTGAAAAGGCATGAGTACCTAGCAATTGCACTTGGAGAATGAAGCATCTTTGAAATGTATTTACAGATGGTTTGCTTACCTCCTTGGGAATGCTAAGTACTATCAGTGCAGCAATAAAAAAAAGCTCAACTACAAGAGCTCTGATTCTATTGCAGTGCTATGGTATTTTATTTCTATTATTTAATGGAACAATGGGAAAGGTTAAAACAGTCATACTGTTACAGTAGAAACTGCACTGGTGGAAGGGGGTGCAGGGGGAGGCAAAGTGCCAGGCTTAGATACTGAGTAGCACCAGAGCAATACAACTGATAGATCTTCAGAAATTCTGGAGTGCAATGAACCATGCTGGATGAAGCATTTACTTTCGTCACCTGAGTGCTTAGTAGCACCCCCATCCCAAAAATCAATGGCCCACAAAACCCCATTTGTGACTGGCACTTTATACCATAAGAGTTATTACTGGTTGGTCCTGCATATTGCATAAATTCTGTAGCCCCCTCCAAAAAAAAAAAAAAAAAAAAGGAAGCAGCATTCAAAAGGTTAATAAGAAGCAAACAGATGAAACAGATGAACTTCATGTAAGTGGATGCACAAATCCACAAATTTCTATTCTGCTACCTTCTCCTTCGGCTAACAGCAGCAGAAACAGCTTTGTACTTACATATTCATCATTCCAGAGCTGACTGAAATGCAGAGAAAAAAAACTAGACAAGATTTATGAAAATATGGAGGCTTCTATTGAAGATACTGTACAAGCTATATTTCTTGCCCATTCGAGATACTTCCCAAATATTTTAGCTTGTTTAATAAAAAGATTTCTCTTCCTAGAAATTCTAATACCTTTGAAATAAAAGGAGCTTTATAGTGCTATTTAACTAACATTTTCCAAGAGACCTATAGATTATTATTTTGCAAGCATTTTTACTGTGCAAATGGCAGGGGAAGGAAGAAAAAAAAAGCAGAAAAGGAAGTAAAAAGGGGATGCAAATTACAAGCACAGACTTTACGAACACCACACTCCATATGCACCCAGTACTAACATTTTAGCCTTTTTCCCCTACTTTAGGCAAGCAAGCAGGAAACAAACAAGGAAACAGAAGGGGTATACAATCCCCTGGACTTACCTTTAGTACAGTTCCTCTATAAACTTCTCAGAGAGAAATTTAAATTCCTCCAAGTGGATGCAATTCTTAAAGCTTTTTCTCGAGTCACACAGAAGCAAAACAATTAGTTTTCAGAGGTTCCATTTACTGCTCTTCCATCCCCAGCAAAATGCGTCCAGGAGACTATGCCAAAAGTAAGCCCAGAACTCAAAGGCAATTGGAAAGGGAGCGTAGGGGGTTGCTGAAGGACCAGATTGTGAAATTCAGTAGCTTGAGCACAGAAATATCCTACTGTACAATATACCTGGCTTCTTGCTCACCAAAAAACTGTAGTGCAAACTGTCAGTAGTAGCCTCCAATAGCTGCTGTGTGTGCTGCAGATGGTATGTCTCACTGTTACCTTCCCAGATGGGTAGAGGATTCAGAGAGCAGCAAAACCAGGGGGTCGCCTCCAAACTAGGTGGATTGCCAGCCACTCATTCACTCAGTCCAATTAATCAAGACAAGAACAGCTCAGTCACCGGAGGTATCTCCTTCCAGGGTGCACAGGATTATGGCAAGGTTATTAATCTTGCTTTGCTGCATCCCCCCCACCCCCTACATTCAGCAGCCTGCACCGAGATGATTGCCAGCTCTGTCTCTGTCCCTGTTCTACTGCATTTTGCTCAGCCCTCTGTTGCTGCAAGTGAAACACAGAGGAGGGAGGAATACTAATAAGGTGGTTAGCTACAGTTTCTTTAAGGCATTCTACATACTGCATGCGCGTGTGTGTATGTGCACGTGTGTGAGCATTTTCCATGGGGCAATCTGGATTTCTTGGCAGCTGAAATAGGACTTGTTTCTACATCAAAGTCTGAATTAATCTGGATTATCACCTAATGAATATCAGAGCCAGCAATTGTATTTTACTTAGGATAAGAGGAGGGCACTAAATGGTCTAGAAGATTAGGATGGCAGCAGTGGTTACAGGGGGAGGGAGTGGGGGGTTGATAGGGTAGAAACCACACTACAGCCAGAAGAGCATAATCAGTTAGAAAATGTTTTTTCAAACAGATCATTTTAGCAATGTTTAAAAAGTCATTCTTATATCCTGAACCAGTTGGGATTTTAAAAATCAGCACTTTATTATCCATCTTTAGATTAGGCAGCGATATGCAGAGTCAAGTAAATATTTTTAGAAAAGAAAAGACTTCTGGCAGGAAAAGAAAAAATTAGAATGTCAGTGGAGGCAGACATCCTGCACTGCATTTAGGAAGGTGCTTGAAATTCCCTCCTTTAGTGAGAATTGCTTTGCCAAAACCTTTCACCTATGAAATGAATTTAGAGTTCTCAGTCCAAGAACCAAAACAGATTTTCCTTGTATTGCCTAAATAGCTGACCTGCATTAGTTTCATGAACCTGAGTATTCTGCTGTGCTAAGTACAAGTCCTAGCTGTAATTCACTCATGAAATAGGAAAACAGTCATATTGCCTTTGCTTTCCTGCAGGTAATTCAGACCCTCTGCAGTATGCAAATGCTGCTGTCTCAATTGTTATCCATAATTTCAGCTTTTTGCAGCAGATGACACCTCAGACTTCTTCAGGAGACTAAAGATTGCGACCCCTTCAGAAACAGAAAGCAAAAATAAACCATTCCTCAGAAGCAGCTCTGGGATTACTACAGTAAATTATAACTATGAGGGACTGTTTAGGAACCAGTTCATGGTTCTGAGCAGCCAAATACACTTGACAGAGCTCCCTAAAGAATGAGCTTTGTGAAATGAGTTCGGTGCTTCATATCACAGAAAGAGCTACCACCACAAGTTTTAGCAACCAAACTGTAATTGAGCACGGTGGAAGAGCTTTGGGGAGTTTTAGGTACACCAGCCATGGAATAGCTGGCAAAGCAGCCTGCGTGCACTGACCGTGGCAGCCTTTACTGCTACTGTAGTACTGTAGCACAAAGGACTGCAATGTAACAAGGCAAAACCCACAAGCACTGCGGCCACAATATTTAGTACTAATGTGGAGTAAAACTCTCCTACTGTTAAGTAAACCCTGCAGTTTTTAACAGCCAGTGAACTTGCAAAGCCACACAGCGTGATAAGGAGGCTGTGGTACCTGGAAAGAGAAATGTAGGACACAGTTTCAGAAGATGGAAGACCTGCACTGTTTCACAAATGATGCATAACTACTTGGGCTTTTGTTCACTTCTTCAGCTTAAATTGTTGTATAATTTAAATCTAAAATGATTTATTTATATAAAAAGTCCACTGTACCAACAGGAGAATTAATAAATTGCAACTGTTTTTTCTTTCCTGCAATTATTTTGCTTCTCCACCCTAGCCTCTCTTCACCCTCTATCCTATTCCCTAACACTGCATGACATCTTACGTTGGAGTTTTCTTGACTTGCAGACCTTAGAGAGGATTCTTGCTCATCCACAAACATGAACATGCCTCTCCACATGGGGACACAAGCAGCCACAGCTGCTTGGACTGAAGATCCAACTAGCCAAAGTTTTGCCTGTGTGGGTCACTGTCACCGATCATCATAATAACAAGGGAAGCAAATGGTGGCATTTCCCAAGTACACCATGCCAACCTTCAATTATCGGTGCCACAAGGAGTTGCAAAGTCAGAGACAGGAGTGTTCTGCACACTTTAGTATGCCACTCACAGATTCACAGTCTTCTATCATAAGCAGCCTGGACTCATTTTCTCACGCTGAGAGGCCCTGATGCATGTACCTGCCCTTCATATTGACTTTGCTCTAGACAGTCAAACACTTGTCACTAACCTTTTCCACCTCCTGCAGTGACCAAAATGCCACAGGAGTATAACACTACACTGACACTTCCTACTTTGAGAGCATATCATCCCAGAGCACATACTAATGAAGCTAATGGCATGTTCTGTTTTCTAAGACTGGGGTATGAGTAATTTTGCCACTCTCAGATTAACAAGTTCATCGGGGATATAACATTTATAGCTCTAACTAGTCAGCAAAGGTTTCTTAAGGAAGACCTCATGTCTAGACCAAAGTCCATTGTGGACAGCTTTTCCACGACCTTTTTCTAGGTGCAGTCAAAATTGCTTGAGTATATTAAAAAAAGCTCCAGAGATAATTAAATCTATTCATAAATCTAATATTTACAATCCATGGGACTGGAACAACAGCAAAAGTAATTAAACTGACTTGCATTCTAATTTCCATGACACAGAATACATGTTAAAGAAGAGGGAGAAAAGAAAGATTAAATTTTGTCCAAGAATAAATTGGTATCTTCCAAATATTCATCATCATAATCCCAAAGGTGCAGGCAAGGACTTTTGCCCTACCTCACCTGTCCTTATGTCATTTTTAAAGCCATACGACCTGCTAATTACTTTCACATTAATCAAAAGGAAAAAACATTCTTTGCACTTCAAGAGGCTTTTCTTGCTGTTTGATTTTGAGGGTTTTTTTCCCAAAACAGGCTGCACTTGGGTCATCTCATCACTTTCCTGATTACCACAGTCTTACAAACATCTTTGGTTTTGTTCCCCCATTATGGTTAAAACAAAGGCAGTTTACAATGCAATATAAACCAGGTAGATATACCATTCCCTTCCCCCATCCCATCTCCCAGGGTGATAAAAAAAAAAAGAAACTTGACTTCAGCTCCCCCTCACTCTGGCCCTCACCTCAATTCAGCTGAATTTGATGACCTGTCAGTTAATATCAATGTCACTCTTGTGAAAACTTCTGAAATTCAGCACAAGTGAAGAACACAAGCTTATTGCTCAGCAAAGCCCACAACAGAGAAAGTCCTGACCCAGCACAGATGCTCCCACACAAAAATCTTCCAAAAAACCCTCAAATATTTTTGCAATATTTAATTTTATTATTATATTGGCATCATTTGATTTAGTGAACCCCATACTCCATATGCTATTTGCAACCAGTTCCCTTGTTTCCTCTAAATTCTCAGTTGCCTTATGAAGTAATAGTCATATTTATGAGTCTGATTTCCACACTGAGAAAGCTTTAGCAAGACCATAGCAGGGATGAAAGATGACCCAAGAGGCCCCTGGAGACAGGCTGAGGCTGGCACCCAGTACAACCAGGCAGCTCTGGCTGGTGAAGTTGGAAGAGTTACAGCTGTCAGAGTGCACACTACCCCCAGTGAGCACCCTGGTGACAATCATCAGAGGAAAATACACCAGCTTCTCATCCACCATTTGGCTTGGTGCAGTCCTAACAAAGTCAGGATCAATGGGTGCTATAAATTCATGCACCTGCCTCAAAACTACAGGGACTGTGAAGCAGCACATGCAGGCTCTCCTGCCTCTGCTAGAGGGCAGTGGCAGCTGCTCCTAAGGAAGCCTAACATCCACTGCCACCGCTGGACTTCAGACAACTTCAGAGCTGAACTGCTCAATACTGAGGGTTTTGGAAAGGTGATCACAATGATATTTCTCCTGGGAGTTGTGAAGCCTGTTATTAACCACAAATACTTTCAGGAGAAAACAGTGAAAGAAAGTGGAAAAGCAAACAAGAGAACGTATTACCTGGAGAAGAGAAAAATTAATTGCCAGCTAATTTGTGAAAGATTTGCAAAGTTTATATTAAAGTCCAGTGGTAAACAGATTTCTGGTGTTACAATAATCTTGTAGACAACAGTCTGTCAGGGTCTATGCATTACTGTTGCAACAGACATATGAGTAATAGTAATAATGGCATCATCTTAAACCTTTCCTCCAGGGAAAAGGTACCACAGCAAAACTGCAGCAAACAGATTCTTCATGTTCTTTATATCTTAAAACTCACAGTCAATCTAGTGAGTAACTCAAGTGAGTTCCTCAGAACTCTAGAAACACCCTAAGTACTATATTTCATTATTTACTGCCCTAAAATAAAGACAGCCTTTTCATATAGTGGCAGTTTTATCTAACCAACTATTTTAAAAAATTGAGTCATTCACATTGTGGGCATTTTTAGTTCCAATAGACCTACCGTCAGATTCCAACTTTCTGCCTAAAAACTTTAATTCAGTGTCTCAAGCCTGTAATTTCAGATTAATTCTGCAATGCTGAAATACAAATCATAATCACCTTGTTTTTGTGCTATTTGGATGCTATTATTTAAAGACAAATTTTCCAACCCTAATATCTTAGGCTAAAAAAAATTGATGAAATATCAGAAGTAAAAAAAAAAAGTACATGTTTCCTTATCTTTCTTCCTTCAAAGAAAAGAAGTTTAAAGCCCTGTTTGAAGGCATGAAAAACAAAGTCTGTTTCAGAAGTTCAGCTCTTGAGAATATATATATGTATATATCTAAAAGCTATGCCCACAAACTCCAGAACCTAAAATCCTACACAGCTGTTTACATTCTGATATATACCTGTTTCCCCACAACATTTCCACTCCCTTTCCAAAGGAAATTACATTTTTTCCTCTCTGGTCAACAGAGCAGATACTTTTTTTTTTCCCCCTTCCTTTTTTCTGTCTTTCAGCAACTACTGCTACGAGAGGAATACTTCAATACACAGACCCTCAACCTGAGCTTACATGAGCATTCTTTCTACATTTGCTTACATTTCTCTGTGACCATTGTATCTCTTCCTCTCTCTAGAGAGATGGGTTGCAAAAAGGGTGCAGTATGTCTTTTAGTGAAAAGAGACTTAAAGTAATAGCCTAGACCTTATTCTCACCTAACTGAGCACTTGCTGAAAACATCTGGATTGCTAGCATACACAGGTAGCCTTAAATACTGATCACTGTTTACAAAACAAGATGAAAGTTACTAAACTTAAGTTAAACACCTTGGATTTATTTATCCTGTGCTAAAGAAATACCGATATCAAAAAGATCAGGGTACTGCACTAGCATACTTCAGTTCCCTATAAGATTTTTATTTTCTAAGCAGCAACAATATTTTAATTTGATTTTTTGATTTGGTCATAACTCTTTTCGTGACCTTTAACACAGCATACACTCAGGTAAGAAAAAATGAAAGGAGAAAAATTGGAAGCTATGATTGGACATACATCTTGAGCCAGTATTTCAATTCTCAAATGCTTTAGTTGTCCAGGAGCTTTGACTAACCTCTCTGTACCACTTGTGCCCATCAGCAGTTTTTTTATTTACACTGACTCAAGTTTTCTGACTTCAATTAGGAATGCCTGAGGTATGGTTTCATCAATATTCCTGCTCTCCAGAGACTGTCATTTTCCCTCTAGCCCCAGCTCCAGGTTTCCTTTCAAGTCCCAGTTGTCTGCACAGGAATTCAGCAAACCAGCTTGAGCAGTAGTGGGATTAACATTGCTAAACAAGGCAAACATCAGGATGAGTGTAAAATTAGCTCTCTTTGGTCACAAAGGTGTTCTTTCTTTCTGTGTTTATCAGAACGCTGTACCAGATTACCAAGATGACTGAGAGAGTTCAAAATGTCTTCTGGTAGGTTTCTGACTGTGCAGTATTTTGCAAAGTTGCTTTAGAATATTTACAAAGTTGCAAGCTGACACTGAAGTCATTAAACTTTGTTGGCATGCAGAAATAAATTATAGTGAATCAAAACAAAACAAAAATGTCAAGATTCAAAGAAAGGACAAAGATCTCAGCCTTTGTGAGTTTTACTTCCTTTCAGAAGAGTTTTGTGAAAACAAGCCTGCCCTTTCACTCAAAATAATTTCTAAAACGATATTTTAGTTCTTTCTAACTTAACCCAAGCTGGGCCTGAAATAAGACATTTCACTTTATAGTGGAGACAAAGGCTTGTGAGCAATCAAGTGATCAACAGCTACTGCAAAATTTGCAAAATAAAAGCTACTTTCACTTCAAAACAGAGATGTTTAAGCAATTAAACTAAACGTGAATAAAACACAGCTGTGGTTTTAAGACCTTAAGGGTTAAGGTCATAACAAATGAAGTGGCACATTAAGGTGGAAAGCCTGAAGAAGAAAATAGTCACATGTTTAGGCTGATCAAGGAATGAGATCTATGATGTCCATCTCTCTCAACCAAGTAAAACTGAGTTGCTGCACTCTAATGTACATTCACCGGCTTGCAGTCTAATTTTAAAAAACAATAGGGTCTCCATTACTTTTCAAGCAAAACTGTTCCAGAGCCTAAAAGATCTCAGAGTTAATGCTGAGATCTGCCTGAGCACTGAGTTCTATTACTTCAAAGACATATGCTGATAGAGGCTGTTAGACTTGGATGACTCACTTTCCCCTTAATCAATTTTCATCAGCCATTATAGCCATATTCCTCACGTGCAGTGAAACATTTTTTGCACAAGATTTTCCTTTCCTCTTTATACTAACACCTACATATCACCATGGGCAACAGACAGCAAAAGATAGCTTTACTTGTGCTAAATGTTAAGCTTACAAATAAAGGATCATTTTGGACTTAAGGCCAGCTTTTTTTTTTTCTTTCTCATTGGTCTCAGAAAAAAAGAGCATTTAAGTACCCTGAAAGACAGCAGTCCTTTCACTTGTGCTCTTACACCCAAGTTTTTTCTCTCAGACTTTTCCTTTATAGTCACTGTTTGCAAGAGTTCATAGTTCAGGGCACTATAATTTCTTTTCTTTTAGGTGCCTCTATTTTGGAACAGAGGACCAAATTCTCCCAGGCCCAGAACTGCTTGAGTGAGTAGTTCAGACAGATTAATTTCATGCAGGTGTTTGTGTTTGGTATTGGCACTAGCAGATTGTTAACTATGATTAATCTGCAATCACGTTATGGAAAAGTACTCTTCCATATACATTGTCATGCAAATACATAAGCTCCATATTAAATCTAAAGGGTTCAATGACCTGTTGGTGACAACCAGGAGGAAAAAAAAAATCTTTAGAGCTTAGCCCTAGAGAAAAGTGCTTTAAAATGTTAATTGCCTGCTCTTAATAATGCTATCTCCACATCCTTTGTCAGTCTAGAGCAGGAGTATGATTTGTTCTGCTCAACATCTTTTGTTCTGTACCGAGTTGATCTGGATGATGCAGAGATTAAGGTTTCCCTGTACTGCAGTCAATACAAAGACTCATATCCCATTTCTACCTTGATCCCCTGTGATAGGAAAGATGTGTGCTAAAGTCTTTCCAAGCAAGTTGATGGATAAAGGTGTGAAATAGGTTCTAATGTCTCTCCTAACTTTGGGTAGCAGGTTTGTTGCAGAGCCCAGGCAGCTTGCTTCCTGAAACAGCAAGGTTCTGTGCAGGCCTGAGTTTGTGAATTTTGGTATAAAATGGTAGGTTCAAGGGCAGATATGGGGTAGGGGATTCAGGACTGCTGTACCTTCCTGATACTTCAGCCAGTGAGGAAAGGAAGAGGGCAACATGCGTGGGAGTTTAGGATAAATGGAGGCTGCACCCTCCAAAACCCCTAGAGAGAAAACCCCATGGCTGTGTGCATCAGTGGACTCTCTCCCTTTATTCAAATGAAGTTGCAGGACCCCTCTGTTTCCTTTTTGGATGTAAACTTCGGGCGTATGTGGATTTTCCTGACACCTGCTTGCCCTGGAGTCAACTGCAATTACTGAAAGCATAATTAAGAGAGCCTGAAAGGGTCCATCAAATATATTATGGACATGTAGTGAAAAGGGATGGAAATGGGTATGAGCTACCTCCTTCTTGCCATTTTGGTCAGCCTGTTCTCTCTGCCATGGGTGAGAGAGAAAACAAAGAGAGACCAAGGGTTGGAAGGAAAGAAGCTGTGACAGAAAAACTTCTCCCCATGTTCTGTGAATTTAGAGTAATGATATCTTTGAATAAACATAAAAACACCAGAAGGCATTGACTGGATTGGTAGAGTAGTACAGAAAAACAAAAGGGGAAAATGTTGAGGCAGTGGTAGGGGGTAGTAAAGGGAGAAATTGGACAAGCCTGAAAATTTGTGACTGAAAGTGAAACCCCCATAAAACTAAAACAAACACTGCTCTCACATGAATAGAAGGCTGAAGGATTAAGCAAGAGACAAAGCACAATTAAAGGCTTCACAAGCTACAAAACAAGAGAGGAAGTAAGCATTTTAGAAAACTTGCAGAAATATCCTTGTTTAGAATACCTCATAGGAATCCAACCAAAACTCACTTCCTTCAATAGTACACAACTCCATTGATAACATTCATCAAAAACAACTCACATGCATTTGAAGACTCAGTAGGGTCCAGTGGTTGCCTGTTGCTACCACTGGCAGTTTGCTATAGGACTTTGGCTCAAAAACAAATAAATACAAGCTATTAATAATTTAATCTAAACTGCAAATAACTTGTGTGAGACAAAACATGTGCTAAGTTGCCTGAATTAATTCAAGAGTAAGAAGGGAAAAACTTCTTAAATATTAACTTTATTTAGGTCGTTTGGAAACAAAAGACTGGCTGGAAACATAAGTCTTGGAAGCGTATGTAAACATATAGAAACAAAATAAACATACCCTGACTTCTAATCAGGAAAGTTATTTTACATAATAAAAAAGCTTTCACTAAGAAAGGTTAGATGAAATTAAAGTAAATAAAAGTTTAGATTGTAAAACAGAAAACTATGCATGATAACCAGATAATTTTCAGCTTTGGAAATGTCATTCAGAAGAAATAACATAAGTCCTAGAATAAGTCTCACTTGAAATGAAACAGGACAAAATAAGAGTTCAATGGTGAATAATCTTATACAAATGAGGAGCATTAGGTGACCTAATGAATTAACTCCTTTCCATTGCTAGCTTCCATGAGCCAACGGAGATAACCCAAACAGCTGGTGGAGTTTTTCAAAAAGACATGAGTAAAGAAGAAAAGCAAGGATTTTGTTGCCACTTGGAGTATTAGAAAGCACTCCAACAAGAAAGCATTAATTTTTATTTTCCTTTTTAAAAGGATAATGCACTAAACCATTAAAAAAGTGTTGATTTTACCATGCATAATGAAGATTATTTGATTATATTACTCACGCTAAACAAAGGCAAAAACCTTTAGAAATACTTTCTTATTGACAATTGAGAATTTTACAGAACTGTGGGGCTTTTGGATTAAACATCACCTGTCAAGTACCTCTTTGAGGCTAAACAGTTTGGAAAAATTAATTCCAAAACTTCAGAAAGCAAAAATTACAGTAAAATTCCTTTTATTTGCTAAGCACAGTGTAACAGCTGAGTTTTCCCAGCATCTTGGGACTCTAAAATAAATTTTTTTATTTAGCAAGCAGCACTCACCAGCATCAGAAAATTGCTGTCCATGTTTTGAAAGCATTAAAAACTTATAAGACAAATGGGCAAAACCTAAATGTGCCCTGTTCACACCCATTCAACAGAGTGTTATTTGAGCCAGCAGCCAGGCCACCAAAGGGTGGAGGCCAAAGTGCTGAAACACAGGGACTCGAGAAGGACTAAAAATTGCAGGAACAAAAAGCTGAATTTGCACTAAGTGATAAAAAGGAAAGAAAGAGTTAACACCAGATAAGTCCAAAGGACTAGTGTATTCCTTTAAAAATTAGGGGGCACAGAGAACTCACAGCTAGGAAGAAATCAGGTTCCCCACTGCCCAAATGATTAACCCAGACAGTATCCTCTCACAGAACACATGTGTCTGCTCATGTGGTATTTCCACACAGTTATTTTGGGTACCCCATTATAGCAAATATAATAAACTTTTGCACAGCCTCTGAACATAGGTTATTTAACCTCAGAAAATAGCTAGAAAACATACAAATGTTCCCTGATTGTAGTCACTTTAGATGCCTGAAGGAGAAGAAGAATTTTATACATCCATCTTTTTAATTTCCCTGCATCATTCCATAACCAGTATTTTCCAATAGGTAGATAAAGGCAATTTAAACACAACAGCACAAATGCATTACTCACCAGTCCTACATTCAGACTCCTCAGGTGCTTCTCAGCAGTTTTCACAGAAAGTACCTTCCCCAGAGCCAGGAACACTTCCCCAAAAAGTACAACCCTACTAGTAGGTCTGATCTAGATAAAGGTTCTCAGATGAGCAGAGGGAGAGAAAGCCCAAAACCATTCTGTGTTGTCTCAAACTCTTTTTCACTCCTAAGACTCCTCCCAGACAACACCTGAAAAGCTGTCCCTACCCCCACCCAGCTGAGCCCTGATGGCTGCAAGTAGTGTCAAACATGTTCCACCAGCCTGGCACTGATTCCTCACAGCTGCTGGTAGTTAGGATGTGCCAAAGAGCATGAAAACCAAAATCCTGGTCTCCTTGTATCATGGCTCTGACTTTTTTAATCTGAAATGTTATAAATTTCTGTTCCATATGTAAAATGGGCATCATATTACCTCCTTATAAGACAAGAATTGAGGAAAATAACAGTGGAATACTAGTAGTCATTAGCTCTCAGATGGTCTAAGGATAAACCCCATGGAAAAACCTTTTGCTTTGTGATTCTGTTCCCAGGAAGTCACTCGAAACAGTTGCAGTGAATAAGGTGCAAGGTCAGGCACAGCAAAACCACAAGTTTAGCAGCATTTAGAATAAAAGCAAGTGATGTGGTCATCAGCATAAAAACACTCAAAGGTTATTCCTACAGCTCCAGCTAAACCACAATGAAATCTTTAATGTGTGGGACACTAGAGCTACTCATCACTTGTGGCTTAGTGGGCAAGACTTTTGTGCCCTTTGCTTCCCCCATTATGTGGCATTAAGAAGTCATCATAACTTGTATGTGCTTCAGTTATGCATATGTTACTTGCTACTAAGGAGGCATTCTTAGAACTTGTATTTCTGTTCTTTTAGGAGATCAGTGTTTGAATGATCTCACTACTGAGTTTAGGGCATTTCCAAGTGAAACTTTTGTTTCTGCCGTTTGTGCACACACAAACCTGCCATGGTTCCCTGTACAAGACAAGTGCTGCTGTAAGGTACAGTCTACTGATAGCTGGTGCAAGCCTTTTTTTGCCTCTAACACTTACTGATATAAAATTGTATTTATCAGCTATTTCTGTGAAACTACATATAAACATATTCATTTCCACACACCTGGAGCCACATAAGATTAATCCTGTGACTACACTGGCTTGATTGTTATCCTGTAAATACAAGCACCTGGACTGAGCTGTAGCCATAGAGGGCTTAGACTTGTGGAGGTCTTGCCACATTTTGATGAGTTAGTGCAGCTGAGCAGAAATATTTTATGCCCTTGAAAATGAAAGGTAGAATACTCAGACCAAATAACTTCTACAGGTAGTTATGCTAAAAGAATTTTTGCATCCACTGCCTTCTAGTAAGGCACGATACAGTTGTGTATACCTGAGTCCAGGATGGCACTGAGGGCAAACTGTTTTTAAAAACGTAATCTTAGTTCAATAATTCTCTTCAGAAAAAGTTTCATGTTCAAAATATCACTGTAGAAATCACTGTAATATACAAAATCTTAGGACTGTTGGAGGATTTTCTACAGATAGTGAGGGAAGAAATGTTCTTTTACACATTAAGGGATTTTTTTTGAAGAGTACTACCAAATGAAAAAGTATTAGCATTCAGTAGTATTCTTCAAATAGACCAACTTTTGTTGGTCTCTAATCCAAGTAAGGGAATTTATTCATTGCCACATGTTGCAAAATGAAAGAAAATCTTTGTATAGTTGTCTAAAAGTGGGATAGCAACTGGGGGAAGGGGAGGAAGGAGAACCCTATACACCCAGCTGAAAAATTCAAGTTTAGAAAGATTTTGTTTCTCATTAAAAAGAGAAATATGCTTATCATTTCACAGAAGAAAAATACTGGTTATATATGTTTCACCTCAGGCTTTTAAAATAGCCATTTCAGAAAGCCATTGTCTTGTACATAGTGGCTTTGATCCTGATCCTAGTGTCTCCATCAGCATCTCCGTTGTCTTCATTAGGATTTCAGAGTTTACGTCCAAATTTGCTTTTGTGATGGACAATGCAGCCCAAGTAGCAGTTCTGGAAAAGAAATGAGGAAGAACTAAAAGGAACCAAATCTTCAGAGCAAACATTGCCAGCAGAGCTGCAGCTACAACATCCACCATTCTTACTCTCAAAAAACCTAAAATGAGATCTTCAAGATATTATCTTTCTTGTCACAACCTATATTCATCCAGGAAGGTGCACCTCCCATTGCACACCTAAACATCTTTCCATGCACTGATGCAGAAAGAATCTCACTATTAGCAAGTGACTGAAACTTGTGTTTCAGCCCTTCTTAATGTTTTACTGTTGTTTAGCTACGCTATGTAACAGAGGTTTAATTTCTTGATTAAATTTTCTGAAACTCTATCAGATAGATGTTTGAAAATTAAAAAATAAGTCAGTTCCTGTTAAAATCTAGAAGAGCATATTGCACCTGAACTGGTTTAAGTAGAAGGAGCTTCAGCACTGCCCAGAGGAGGACATGAACTGCCCCAAGCCACTCACAACCAATTCCAGATGGCTGCAGTGCTGGTGTAAGCAACTTAGTGACCCCAAAACTTCAGCAGTGGGTGACCTGCCCTGGGGCAGAAACAGCCTCACAGGACCCCAGCTGGGGGTCACCAGAGGAGAAGCAGACAGGGATGGCTCTGTGCTAATCCTGGACCCTGTGCCTCCCATCTCCCCTCCAAAGGAATTGGGGAGCTACACATGAAAAAAACTGAGGAAAGCTGGGCACAGGAAGTGGGGTGGAGCAGTGTTTGACTTAAGCTGAATCTGGGGAAAGCAAGAGACAAGTCTTTCCTCAGGGTCTGGTTTGTTCTGCACATTTTCCTTCTGTCTGAATACTCAAATCAACAACTAGAAAATTGGTTTAGTTGGCAACATGATATAGTAAAATTTCTTCAAGTTGATTCTGTTTTGCTCATGAGGGAATCCATAGCACTGAATGCACTTTACTATCAGTTAAATTCACCCATCTGCACCTTGCTGGTAGTCAGCCCCTGGGATCACAGCTTACACAGTGCATCAACTACATTAGTCCTACAGACAACATATTCTTTGAAAAAGAAACAAAGAAGCAGTTATTTTTGAGAAAGCTCTGCAAGATTTGCAATTTTTAAACCTACATTTCCTGAACTTTTACTGAATTTACTAAAATTAGGCAATCACTGGCATTTCTGAAATTAGTGAACACCTACAATTCAATGGCTTCATTGAGCTAGTCCAGTTTTAGAAGAGGGAGTTGGTTTCTCATCTGTCACTCATCATCACCATAAAATTCTGTTTGAGCACCTTCATTGATTCCATATCTAGAATTTTGCACACTAAGTAAATTTTATTATACAATCAGGTTCTGCTCCCCAGTGTAACCATGAGAAAACTGCACATAAGAGGTAAGGAAACCATTTTAGATGTAGACTCACTTCAGCAATAAAATTGGAAGTCTCACAGCCTTCTTGGGGAATCACTGTTTAGACCAAGTGAGTTTTGGCAGACTTTTACATCTAAATACACCCAAAAGAACCAAAATCTCCACTCAAACACACTTCTCTCAATCTGGATCTAGAAATAGGAGGCAAACAGAAAGATTCAAAGAGAATAATTTTCAGTCTGTATCTGTGGAATGCAGTATAGAGGGTATTTGTGTTACCAAGACAAAAACATGAGAACAGATCTTTACTTTAACCTGAGAAAGTGTTTGGCTTCCCTTCCTCATCAAGTGTATACATGCACTGTATAGAAATTAAATTGAAATATATAAAATGCATTGTTATTTGCATCTATTTTTCATCTTTCTGTTAGTTGATAGTTATCTGGCCCTATATTTCCACAAACATCTTGAAAACATTGCCTTGAATTGTGTCTTGAAAAGAGACAGATGTTGGTACCTGAAAGTGGCTACTGAAGAACTGAGGTCTGCTGAGCTTGGGTAACTTCACTAAGTTGCAGAGTACTTTGTAGGGCATTTAAAAAGAAAAGGTCTTGGTCTAAGACCTTGTACAATTCCTTGCATATTACAAAACCATCCAGTGTAACTTCACTATGTTGCAGTACTATCAGCATCATAGCATCTGTTTGCAGAAACAAAGGCCTAACTTATCAGAGGTTTTTCAGGCATGTACCTTCTAATTAGTTGTCTAATTCTCAATGAAATTAATAAGATATAAATACCTAAAGAATACAAGGTACTTTAACTGTGGCCCACACCCTAAAGAATCCAAGTACAAAGAACAGTCATTATAATTACCAGTCAAATGATGAATGTCCAGGGAAGAAACACAGGGTGAATGAATTCTTTTAAGTACACTTTATATGAGTGAAGAGAATGCATATATGTTGATTTAACACAGTAATAGCCAACAGAGTCTAAGCTCCTCTGCCAGCCCCCTTGCCCTTATCCACTCACTAGGGGTACAGTATTAGGAGGATCCTTTGGCCTGAATAAGCACAGCTATTCTTGGGTTTGGTGTTTTCTTTCAGTATTTGACACTCCAATCTACTGGACATTCCTATCCCCTTTAGAGTCTAAGGTCCAACAGAGAGTTCGCTTAATGCAGATTTCAGCAGTGACAGGCATTTAGTGACAGGCATGAGATTTCCAGAGGAAGTTGACTGAATGACTCTAAGGTAAATTGCCATGTTTATTATTATTATTATTACAGCTAAAACTGAACTGTTGTGGTTCACTTTGATTAAGTTCCAAGTCATCTTAAAAATATCACAGCATTCAGCCTTACACTGCATTTTTTGCCAATGTTTTTCATGAATCTCTGTAACACCCGCCTTTGCAGACACCAAATTGTATTTTTGCCTCTATATTTCTACCCTGTCGAAAGTTTCTCATTTACAAATGGCAAGCTCTCTACAAGGCAGAAGGCTCAAGCTTGGCAAATTGTCATTCTTCAGGTTAACCTCCACTCTCTGACACTAAGTTCTTACCTTCATCAGAGAGCTTTCAATTCCCTCCTTACTTACAGGAGATAAAAGCCCTTATATTCCTCCCAACAACAGGTTTTCATCTTCTTTATGTGCACAATAGATTTCAGCTTTCTTCCCCCCAGCCCTGCCAATTTCCCTAATTATCTGTCAGTGGTGCCAAGAGCTCCCACATCCATCATTCCATAGTATCGTTCCACAGTCACTGCCCCAGCTCAGCATCACTGCATCAGCTATCTGTGCTCCAAACAGTTTTATGCACTGACATGGGGAGCTGCCTCTCACAGTCAAG
The DNA here is from genome assembly GCF_022539315.1 of Serinus canaria. Lineage (NCBI taxonomy): Eukaryota > Metazoa > Chordata > Aves > Passeriformes > Fringillidae > Serinus > Serinus canaria. The sequence continues at coordinate 20,950,003 of NC_066319.1, forward strand.
TGTATCACTAAATAACCCTCTTTCTTCTCTTTCTAAGCAGCTCCTGCTTGTCACTTCCAGCTGTCCTCCTCTGTCATCATAGTCCTTCTACTACAGAATTGATTTCTACACTTCTCATACTGTTGGTATGAAATATCATTCACACAGTTTAACAAATCTTGGCAACTTCAAGATGTGTTTCTCCATTCTTTTCCTCAGTGTTGCTTTCTATTTGCTGCATGAATTCTGTTGCATCCTGCAAACAGTATGATTTTAAAAAATCACAGTACCTTTATGAAAGCTACAGGTGAATTTGAAAATCCCCAGCCTTTTAATTTGATGAATTATTCAAACAAGCATTTACCTGTGTGCCTTTAGTGTACACACTCTGTGAATGATTAAGGAAGGAGGTGTAAAGAGTGCCTGCAAATCCCTGAAATAACTCTTGTACATAAAATTACTCAAGGATGCAATGATTTGTAGAAAGACCATATATTACAAATTAGGACTGTTCCATAGGATGCCTGGAACTGTTTTGAACTACAGGATACTAAACTATGTCAATATGTTGTTGATTTTTAAGAGTTGAAAAGAGAATAAAATTGCTGTAAATCAAATAAAATGTTTCTGAAGGCCATTATTTTAAACTCATTTGACCACTGAATCAGATAATGCTGCCAGGATGTTGAGTAGAAAGGTCTCTTTTTCAGGCTGTCCTTAATGTTTCACAGCTATTTCCAAGTAAATTGTTTTAAATAAGCAAATATCATTTCCCCAAGACAAACAGTGATTTTTATGCTTCAAGATGGTCAATAAAAACTGATGAGTTACATTTAGTGCAGGAGTTGGAGTCTTTGCTATTTCTCTTACATTCTTCTGCAAACAGAAGTCCATCAGGTTAACTTTGCTCTATCCTGCTACATTTAGTACTTGCAGTACTCTTCTAATACTGTAGGTGTTTACTGATTTCTGGGTAGTGCCTCAAGGTCTTAAAATGAATGTGATTTATGTCGGGCAGCACATCTGAGGTATATGGCATAATACTGAAAATATTTTTCAGTTTTTATTTTTCAGTAATCTTATATCAGAGTCTATAACTTAAGCATCTCCTTCTATTTTTGACTTTTCCCAGTCATATTTTACTTCACTGGGGTGCTAACAGAGTTAATTCTTTAAGCCTTGATCCAAAGCCCAGAGAATTCTGTGGAAAGACTCCATTCAACTTCTGTGTACTTGTCATGGTTTAAGCCTGGCACAATACCAGTGCCCCCACGAGAACACCTACTTCCCTGGCACCTACTGTGAGATATGATCAGAGACAGAGCAAAGCAGGCTCCAACTTAAGGTTAAAAGGAAAAAAAAGCATTTATTAACCTACAACTACAAAGGAAGACACACAAAACACAATAGAACATAAGATGAAAACCTTCCAAAATTCTTCCTCCTCCCCCCACCAAATTTCCAATTTCATTGCCACCCTTCAGACAGTCGATTCTCAGTCTCTCGAGGAGAGAGAAGTCCCTCTTGCGCCACACGCCTTCCATGTCCAGTGCTCTCACCACTGCACATGGATCAGAGCTGCTTCTGGGGTTTTTCATTTTAAGGATACTTTGACCAGTTCCAAAGGGAGCACAGTCCTTCTCCTTTTGGGACACCTGTCCCCCCCAAATTTCACCCCCTGGGGCCGAGGGGTCTCTTGAACAGAGATCGTCTTCTTCTCTCTCTCTTCGAGACGGAGGGCACCACCACCACCCTCCTCACCCGTCGTCTCTGTTCACTCCTCCACATCACTGCACTCTCTTGGCTCTGAGCCATCGCCTCCCCCTAGAACGCAGTCTCTGTGGCACAGAAACACCAGTGGTTCTGCCGTGGCTACACAAGAAAAGTCCAGCCCAAAGCCACTCCATCATCTCCTCCCACCTAGAATTTTCTTAACATCTTCTCAATTTCAACAGCTTCTCAATCTCATCAACTTCAGGAGGACTCAGCTTTTGCAAGGTTCTCATCTTCCTCAGAGGGGTTAAAAGTCCCGAGCTCTCTCTCTCTGCCGGTTTACTTCGTCAACTCCCACGCCTGTCTGCCCTGCTGGGCACCCCCCCCTTCTCCTTCACGCCGGGCCATTATCACAGGCACCACAGGCACCGGCTCTGTCTCTCTCTCCCTCGCAGGGGGGGGGGGGGGAATGGAGGATGGCTGCCCGAAGCCCTTGCAATGTTCTCCTCCACCCTTGGGCCCAGGCCTGTCCTACCTCTCTCTCTCGGCCACATGGCTCCCCTCCCCCCCTGCCCAGCCAAAGGGGCCGAGCAGGGGGGGTCTACTCACTCTCAAGCGGGACTCCAAGAGGAAGTTCCCCTGGGAGATCACAGCTTTTAACCCCTGTGTTCTCAGAGGCGTATCCTGCCCTCAGTGGACAAACCAGGTGCCAATATTAAATCTGAACACTGATTGGATTGCCCACACCATCACAAAAAACTTCATTTCCTTTCAAACCACGACATTCCACCCTTCGCCTCTGAGAACACATTTTCTAAAATTATCATCCAAATTACAATAGACAAACTCTACTTAAACAATAAAACCTCTATTAATCTATCATCTTAACCTAATACATTACATGCTTTGCTCTTATTCTTCTTGATCACATCTCACAGTTCACCTTATCACTCATCCAAAAATCGATTTCCCGGTCAGGGAACCAAAAATGTCATGGTTTAAGCCTGGCACAATACCAGTGCCCCCACGAGAACACCTACTTCCCTGGCACCTACTGTGAGATATGATCAGAGACAGAGCAAAGCAGGCTCCAACTTAAGGTTAAAAGGAAAAAAAAAGCATTTATTAACCTACAACTACAAAGGAAGACACACAAAACACAATAGAACATAAGATGAAAACCTTCCAAAATTCTTCCTCCTCCCCCCACCAAATTTCCAATTTCATTGCCACCCTTCAGACAATCGATTCTCAGTCTCTCGAGGAGAGAGAAGTCCCTCTTGCGCCACACGCCTTCCATGTCCAGTGCTCTCACCACTGCACATGGATCAGAGCTGCTTCTGGGGTTTTTCATTTTAAGGATACTTTGACCAGTTCCAAAGGGAGCACAGTCCTTCTCCTTTTGGGACACCTGTCCCCCCCAAATTTCACCCCCTGGGGCCGAGGGGTCTCTTGAACAGAGATCGTCTTCTTCTCTTCTTCGAGACGGAGGGCACCACCACCACCCTCCTCACCCGTCGTCTCTGTTCACTCCTCCACATCACTGCACTCTCTTGGCTCTGAGCCATCGCCTCCCCCTAGAACGCAGTCTCTGTGGCACAGAAACACCAGTGGTTCTGCCGTGGCTACACAAGAAAAGTCCAGCCCAAAGCCACTCCATCATCTCCTCCCACCTAGAATTTTCTTAACATCTTCTCAATTTCAACAGCTTCTCAATCTCATCAACTTCAGGAGGACTCAGCTTTTGCAAGGTTCTCATCTTCCTCAGAGGGGTTAAAAGTCCCGAGCTCTCTCTCTCTGCCGGTTTACTTCGTCAACTCCCACGCCTGTCTGCCCTGCTGGGCACCCCCCCCTTCTCCTTCACGCCGGGCCATTATCACAGGCACCACAGGCACCGGCTCTGTCTCTCTCTCCCTCGCAGGGGGGGGGGGGGGAATGGAGGATGGCTGCCCGAAGCCCTTGCAATGTTCTCCTCCACCCTTGGGCCCAGGCCTGTCCTACCTCTCTCTCTCTGGCCACATGGCTCCCCTCCCCCCCTGCCCAGCCAAAGGGGCCGAGCAGGGGGGGTCTACTCACTCTCAAGCGGGACTCCAAGAGGAAGTTCCCCTGGGAGATCACAGCTTTTAACCCCTGTGTTCTCAGAGGCGTATCCTGCCCTCAGTGGACAAACCAGGTGCCAATATTAAATCTGAACACTGATTGGATTGCCCACACCATCACAAAAAACTTCATTTCCTTTCAAACCACGACAGTACTCAGTGCATGCAATGCTTTCTTAAAACTGTTTTGTGATCCTTTAGTTGACAAATTATATTGAAACAAAAATTTATTAATTTATTTGTTTTCCCTTACTTTCTTGATGTTTCATGCTATGTATCAAAGAATGAACTTTCATAACAAAGGAATTTTTTTTTTATAAGAAGGAGGCACGAGACTAGAATCTATTTCTTTTTCTATACATGACAGCATTAAATCACAGAGGGAATACTGTAATTATACTAGCAAAGGGCAAGCTTCTTAAACAACAGATGTTTTGATGATTTGACAGTTAGCTTTGCACTATCCATGGACCATTCTAATATTTACTTAAATATTAAGTAAATATGTAGGTATCTCAGAATAATTTTTATTATATCAGAATCAGAAAACACTGAGAGAATATGTAGGGAAAACAATTCTGTACTGTATGCTAAGAAGTAGTCTGAGATCAATAACTCCCAAAACAGTCATCCTTCTTGGGACTTTCCTAACGCAGCATTTGCAATGAGGAAACTGACACATGGATCAATGTAACTAGGAATAACTAGTTACATTAATACATAACTAATAATGTTTGGGTTTTTAAAATAATATCATCAAACACAGCCTTGTGTCAGAGCTAGGGTTAGGGGCAAAAGGCCAGGTCGCAACTCGCCCATGCATTTGGGTATTTCTTGAAATAGAGATAGCTGCACAGCCTCATAGCCTTGCCCATCTGCATTTGGATTAGAACAGCATTCTCTTCTGGATGCCATCCAGATGGGCCTCGGCAGACTTGAGAGCTGGGCCTGTGCAAACTTCAAGAAGTTCAACAAGGCCAAGTGCAAGGTCCTGCACCTGGGTTAGGGCAATTCCAAACATGGATATATGAAAGAAGCCCTGAGACCAAAGACTGACTTGGGGGGGTAGTGGTTGATGTGCAGCTCAACATGACCCAGTAATGTCAGCCCAGAAACATCTGTGTCCTTGCCTGCATTAAAAGCAGCATGGCCAGAGGGGAAGGGGAGGGGTTGTCTCCCTCCCCACTGCTCTCCTGTTACTCCATATGGAGTAATGCATCCAGCTCTGGGGTCCCCAGCATAAGAAGGATGGGGACCTGCTGAAGTGAGCCCAAAGGAGGCCCAAAGGTGATCAGAGGGCTGTAGCACCTCTGCTGTGTAGACAGGACAGGATGACAGAGTTGGGGTTTTTCAGTCTGGATACAAGCAAGCTCCAGGGAGACCATAGAGTGTCTTCCAGTACATAAAGGAGACCTAAAAGAGAGCTGGAGAGGGACTTTTCACAAGGGCACATAGTAATGGGACAGAAGGGAATGGCTTTAAGCTGAAGGAGGATAGACAAAGGTTAGATATTAGGAAGAAATTTTTCACTGTGAGGATGGTGAGGCACTGGAACAGGTTGCCCAGAGATGTGGTGGATCAGTTCCATTCCTTGAACTGTTGAAGGTCAGGCTGGATAGAACTCTGAGCAATCTAGTCTGATAGAAGGTTCCCTGCCCATGTCAACTGTGTTGGAACAGGTGATTTTTAAGGTCCCTTACAACCCAAACCATTCCAGTGATTCCTCCCTGTCATACAGCTTTCCAACTGCCTTCAGACTTTTCTTTCTGGCTGTGAAATTTCTGCAGCTGAGAAATAATCTTTCTTTTTATTTCTGGAGAAACTGCTGCTTTAGATTTTATAAACACCAAAGTCCCATATATTCTCTGTGGTGCATATTTCTTCTTAAAGCAGAAGCTTTTGACATGACAGCTGCACTAAAAAAATGTAACTACATGAATTCTATTGCACACTGAGAAAAATATCATTACTACTTGATAGACAAAACTGCAAAAAATCAGATTTTGTATTCTTTTATCTTTGGAGAAAACACTGATTTAGCGTTGTATATTTCATTGATGCAGTCCTGTTTATTTGCAGAGGCCATGAGCCTGATCATAGAAAGAAACAAACAGACAATATATTTGCTCCTTCTTTCAAAGCAAGAGCTTTCAAAAGTTCTTTTATTTTACCATTTGACCTTTTCTGGGCCAGATTGCCATCCTTCTGTTGCTCTGTCCATGGTTCTTTGCTGTATTTTCTGTTTGCTTTACCCTATGACTGTTAGAGCATCACCAAAGGTCATCAAAAGTCTCCTTTTATGTGCAGTTTATTATTCAGAAAAGAAGAACTGATATTTTTGATATAAACTTTTTCTTATGTCTATGTGTAAATTCCACAAAACCCTTGGGCTTTCAGTTTTCAAGAGCACTAAACTTGTGTTCAAGTCAATTTCTTGTTCATTAAACCAACCCAGAAGGCAGGCACTTTTTTAGCTCTTAAAATATTCCACCTCTTATGTAGGCTCTTGATGGGGTTAGAAACTTGAGCCTATTTCAAAAAAACTAGATGCTAAAGGAAAAATTAAGTTTCTACTGTTACTTAATTCTATCAACTAGAATTTCTACTCACTATGATTTATTTGCCTGATGTAGCTTTTCAGTGTCCTCTGACATTAGAGTATTTTTAAACAAGATGTTTTCTGATATATTATTGAAGCTTTAGCCATATACTGATTGGGGTTTTTTTAACCTTCTCTTAATATCACTTAATTTTTTTTATGCCTAGCACCTATTGTTTTGTTTTCTCTGAAATTTCTTTTATTTGCCATTCTGACAAAATTGTGTTCTGCTGCCCGTTTCCTGAAAATGTGGTGTTAATATAATTTTTTCCATGTTTCTCTAGCCATGGAACAAATTCCATTTGAGGTTGTTTTGGGTTTTTTAACTATAATGTCAATTTTTAAGATCTGTTTTAAATAACTATACCTACAGTGCTACTGAGATAGGCAAAGGCAGACAAAAATATTTTTTTTATTTAACAGTAGTCTGAAATTTTTCACAAAGTGATGTAGTAAGTTTAGAATATTAAAAAATCATTTTAGAAGAAAAAAGGTATTAAGTTTGAATTTGGGAGGTAGGTTTGTTTTTTCATAAGTTTGTCTCTGTCACTGAGTTTCACAAGTCTACAATATGATCAGGGAATTCCTGGAGCATTATTCACTGTCAAGACTCTGGATTAGAGCTCTGCTAAAATTTTCAGAAAAAAAGAAGATAACATTTCAACTTGAGTTTCACATAAGATTAAAATCTTTACTTCTAGACACAGCAAAATAAAGTTCTTTGAAAATTCAAGAATGAGGTAGACTTTTTTTTTAGCAAAACTTCCACATATTAAAGAAATTTTAAATTCATTTTGCATGTAAATGTTTCTCTAGTATTACATATAATGTTCTATTAAGGAATATGGGTCCTATAAAGGAAGTTGAACAAAACTAAGAGGTATTATTGCAGTATAGCTTTGTATAATCTCAAACTGAACAAATGTTTCTGATGTTCAGTCTACATCCTTATTCTTTAAAATCTTGATTGTCAAGAAGTAAGAACAGAAATTTCTCTGCTCTTTTCTGGAACATCTTTAATCATTTGCAAATTTTAATTGGGTCTTATCACACTTCTCTTATTTTACCTCTTTGTGAAAATGTGTAAAAGGAAAAAAAGTTTGCTGCATTTTTGAAATGGATCCATATGTGCACTCTCTACAGCCAAATACACAAATTTCTGCCAGCCTTTTTAAGGTAAAGATTATCTTATACATGATACTGGAAACTCCTATTAAAACAATCTAAGAGTGATCATTCTTGCCTGTTTCTGTGACTCCTGAAACCAAAAGATGTCTAGTTCATACCTGTAGCAAATTAGAGGAGAAAGTAATACTTTATTACTTTCCACAGGTCATTGGAATAACAACATAGAAATACAGCCGTTCAATCATTGTTACATATCACAAGCTTTTTCTTTTTTTTTTTGATGTCTCTTTTTTTCAGAGCTGCCTTATGGGTCTGGGAATAAAGAAAAAGCACAGCTAGCACAAGACAAAATGTGTGACATGAGGCAAGGGCTCAGAAAAGGAACAAGAGTTTGTTTCCAGGGCTGCTGATCTGACCAATAGCTACAAAACCCTTATTGTAGCATTTGCAGTTCTGCTCATTCCCACCAGAGGGGGGACCGAAGCTGCACTTTTTCAATCCATTTGCATGTAAAATCTGGTGTGATGTGCTGCAAAGGGGCAAGAGAGAGTTGGTTGGAATAAAAATTCAGACCTGGGGCGTGAAATTCTTGTATTTGCATTTTTCCATATAAAATTTGCTTTAGCTGAAAGGAAAATATTATAACTTTGGTCAAGTGGGTACAGAACTGAAGAGCTGGCATATATGTCTAGGAACATGAAATAAGCATTTTAAAGCTACTAGAAGAAATTAATTGCTTATGAATACTGAAAAGCATTGAGATCTACTGAGCTATGCATCAGTACTTTATCCATGCATATATTTTTGCCTGACAATATGGTTCCAGATTTTTTCTTTTCTCCTTTTCAAAATAAAATTCTCTTACACCACACATATGAAGTCTTTGGTCTTAGACTAAAGTCTTTCTGTGACCAAATTGAATCATAACATCCATTGCTTTCATACTTTCCTCCTTTCAAATCCATTAGTCCTTCAATAGCCCTCCTTTACTTCCTCCCAGGCCCAGGATACATTGAGATATTAATCACAAATGTGCCCCTGTGGTTAGAAGTGACCACAGGGGTTGTCTGGTCCAACCTCCCTGCTCAAAAAGGGTCATCCTATGGCTCATTGCACCGGACTGTGTCCAGATGGCTCCTGAATATTTCAAACGAGGAGCACTCCATACCCTCTCTGAGGAATTTGTTCCAGTGCATGGTCACCCACATGGTAAATAAGTTTTACTCATATATAGATGGAATTTCCTGTGCATCAGTTCTCGCTTTTTGCCTCTTGTCCTATTGCTCAGCACAAAGAGGAAGAGTCTGATCCATCCTCTTGATATCCTTCTTTCCTATAGACATTGATGAGGCCCTTCAATCATCTCTTCTTGAAGCTGGCAGGCACAGCTCCCTCAGTCTGTCCTCCTGAGCTCCAACCCCCTCATCATCTTCACAGCCCTCCACTAGACCCACTTCAGGAGCTCCATGTCTCTCTTGTACTGAGGACTCCAGAACTGGACACAGATGAGCTGAGCTGTAGAGAGCTGAGCAGAGGGGCAGGATCACCTCCTATGACCTGCCGGCAAAGCTCTTCCTACTGCAGCTCATGATCCAATTGTCCTTCTTGGCCACAAAGGCACTCCTGGTCATGGACAACTTGTGGTCACCAGGACCCCTAGGTTGTTTTCCACAGAGCTGCTTTCCAGGAGGTTCACCCCAGTCTGGGGTTATTTCTCTGCAGGTGAAAGACCCTGCATTTGTCTTTGTTGAATTTCAGAAGGTTCCTCCCTGCCCACCTCTCCAGCCCGTCAGGTTCCCTCTGAAGGGCTGCACAGCCCTCTGGGGTATGGGCCCCTCCTCCTGACTTTGCGTTATTAGCAATATTCATTCCAAGTAGACTGACCCTGCTTCCATCTCCTGCTTATGCTTGAATAATGACAGGTGTGAGATGGATCTCATCTCTCCCTACCAACTGCCAGCAGACAGGGTCCCAGGATTGTGGAAACCAAGCCCCTGTTGCCAACACCAGCAATGTAGTCAGTCATTTCTTTGGGAAATCAGTTTTCCCTCAACATTTACCATAACTGGCAGTATCAAAGAGAAAACTACCTCAGCACACAGGCTATTTTCCAGTGTCCCCAGAGCTCTGAAAACATGTATGATGGTTTCAAATTTGCCCTTGTTTTCATCAATGCCTACATTAAAGACTCACAGGGCATAATAGCCAGATGTGTTGAAAAGCCTTGGCAGTCTTTCTGTGACATTTCTGATTCAAGCTCCTGGCAGGCAACAAACTTGTCAGGACAGAGGTTAGGTGGGCAGGTGGGTGCCCTTGTCCCTTGCAGTGAGAAGTCACCAACTGACATTGCTCATTGCTCCTTCCAGGCCATCCTGTGTGGCTCAGGGTCTCATGACTTGGGTCTCTCAGCTGTTGCTCAGCTTCTCTGCCTCTAGGAACTCCCTGCCCATCTCATTCTAGTGCTCAGAACGTACTGTAGCCACTGTTGGTGTTGTTGCTGTTGCCTTTGTCAACACTCACCTTGCTGACTGACTCTAATTCTTCTAATCCTTTTACCAAGTATTGTTATTTAGGTTTTAAATTCACCAAGGCTATTTTCAGCATATAGGTGAACCCGTGCAAAAGCTTCCAGAATAGTTATTAAGAGGAGGTTCCCTGAGCTATACATAATTTTTAAATAGATGAGGAAAAGTACGTCCCTGATTCCAGGTCTGTAATAACTGCATTACTTGAATGTTCAAGACAAATAAAATGCTTTTAAATTTTCATAGCTTCTTTTTGCTCAATCACAATTATATTCTGTGTTTCCTCTGTGTGAATTAAACCTGTGCCATGGTTTAATTCTAAATAGGAAATACTATGGCAAAATTTCCACTGTTCCACTCCCACTCCTGGAACAAGCACAAAAGGTTATTCCAAACACAATACATGATGCAATATTTGTGTTTTGGTAACTATAGTATGGTAAGACTGTCTTCAGAGAGCCATGAACCATGTGTTGTCACATAAGTTCTCCTAAACACACCTGGATTAATGCATTGAAATCCTGACCTGTGGCAAAGTCAATGCATTAAATTCCTGACCTGGAACAAGATTAAAAATATCATATTCACATGCAATTTGAAGACTTAAAGTCAGATGACTAACCAGAAAATATGCCATGATTTTTAATGTTTCTTAGGTATAGAGACATTTGGTATCCTCTAAACTAAGGAAAATGTTTCATTTTTGTTAACCAGGTAATACACATCTGGGCACATAAAGAAATTCAAGTTTCTGTATCTGGTCGTCTGGCAGACCTTAAATGCACGCATGCACATGAAACCACACAACCTGAAAAGTCAGCCACTTTTAATGTTTTCAGCAGGGTTCCCTCCGGGGACCCTGAAAGGTAAATTGGCTGCCCATTCCCTTCCAGAACTCCTGCTATTCTTCAAGCAAGTTCAACGCCTCATACTGACAAAAGGCAATTGTCACATATGGTAACACCTATTATCCTTCCAACATCCATATGAGTACCCTCACCTTTAAGAAGGTGAAGTAAGCATCTAAAACCGAATGAGAGAAAAACATATACCCTCCTCTAAGTTAAAGAAAGATGAAAATATATGGGACAGAAACTGTTTATTCTTCAAAATACTGATCATTTAAGCAGGCAACAGCTTTGTCTCCCTCCTAGTCTCTCTAAGAAAACCTCTTCTAATTTTTTGATGGAATCTATTCCTTCAGTTCCTAATTAGTACTTGTGTCTGGGGGTTTAAGCACAAGATTCTTCCTTTCTTAGTTGAGTTTTTGGGTTACGGTCCTGTGAAACCAGTTTGTATCAAGCTCAGCCGGTCTGATTTTATTTGTCCTCTGCAATCCTGTTCCGTTCAGGACCACACAATAGTAATCTGGTTAAATTGTCCCCACTCTAGGTAAAATATTTTTTGCTTAGAACATAAGAATTTCTGGGGACAAAAGATAAAACTGTCTACTGAAGACTGTCTAGACTGTGAAGAATGCCATCCTTTGGATACAGAAGTCTGAAATTCTTTAGATTTTTCTCTGCAAAATTTATCTTGGTCAGCATGTTTTTCAGACAGCATCAAATATCTCCCTTTATTTCTCAAGGCTTGTGGCTCTTTAGCATTCATCAGAGAGCTGTTCTCAGGCTGGCAAAGCAAACCAGCAATGGCATTTTCACTGAAGGCTGGAAGGTACAATTGTGGCCATTCTGACTTCTCAAAGCCTCTCAAAATGACAGGTCAATAAAGAGTCACAGAATATACACTATACAGTAACTTCCTTCTTTGATGCAGTGACACAAAGACAAAAAGGCTCAAAAAAATTGCTGCCTTTCAGTATTCTAATGTTATTACATGTATCTCTGAAAAGTATATGTGTATATTCCATGGCCTTGAGGCAGAACCTTTGGTGTGCACCAGGTAGCTCTTTTTACTTCAGGTACTTTGAATCACTCTGTAGAGCCAGGATCGTAAGGAAAATTTTTTTTTTTTTTTAGTCATATCTAAAAAAGCAAGCAAACTAAAATCTTTTGGGTTTTCTAATCTTGTAAGTGGAGTTATCCTGTCATTTTTAAGTAACTGTCCTTATCACTGTCCTTTCTAAGTAACTAATTTTACCATTCACTTTCATGGTATGGATATAGTGGGTAAGTCTATCATCCTACAGAATCACACTGGAAATCTCTCCAGGTTTGCATCCCTTTACACTTTCTCATATCCTTAAGTGCTAAGATATCTTATGCCAGTCTGCTCACTGAATGTTTGGCATATGAAATCAACCCAACTTTTTCCTGGACAACTTCTCTGTCTTCAGGCAGGTTTACTTGACAAAAGAGTAATCCAAGTCCTTACTTGGACTGAATTCATAATCTATCACAGATATATGGAGACAGGTAAGCCCCAGCACTGTAGTAAATGTTATACATTCTTCCTAAAACCTATATTCCTTATGAGGAATACTAGGTACACAGAGTTAATATGATCCCATCAGCAGCTTTTGTCTCTGTCCTAGAAACACAACACACTAGCAGCTCTGTTCACCTTCCACAGAGTCTTAAAATTAATATTATAGTTAGGATGCATAACACCTCCCTCCTTAAGGCTGTGTCTTTCCACCTCCTGATATCTGTGGTTCCATCACAGAAAGCCATGAAGTGCCTCCCTGACAGTTTTGCTGTGATTGTGCAGCCTGATAGCAGGAGCATCACCAAACAACACTGTATAAACACCCGTGTGGATGCTCATGTAATTTCTTGATGTAGTGATGAAGGTCTTGTGAGACTGGTGAGGAAGGGTACTGTGTTTGTGCTAAAAATCTCCTTGCAATGGGGCCCAAAGGCAAGTCATACAGTTTGCAAAATTTGTTTGTCATCAGGTGCAGTGCAGACATGCTAAACACAAAATAAAAGCTTATGGTGTGGATATACCTAACATACAACAGTTTATAAATTGAATTTGGAAAGAATTTTCAGACAGGCAGCTGTATTGCTCAAATTTAGCTGCTTAACTTCAAACTCCCCTGCCTGAGCATACTAAATGTTATCATAATTTTGTGATACTTTGACGCAACTAGAACTGGAGAAAGACAGGCAGAATCTGACCCAGAGGTGCACTGAACAGATCTCAGGGAGATAATAAACAGACTTGGTCAATGACAGCTTAAAAACTGAAACAGCTTTCATTTCCATTGACATCTCTCCTGTCTGTTTCCTGTTGGGAAAAGGTGATGAACTAATATGGATAAAACCTAGTTTCTTCACTCTCAGTACTTCTAACATAAACCATGCATAGAGAATTGCACTAAAAGTAACCACTTTTCACATAATCTTTAAAGAAACAGGATCTTTCCGTTTTTAATTTTAAAAAAGTTACAATTTTGAAATGGGTTTCTGTTTATTGCAGTTAAGTTACATTATTTAAACCCTTAGAAAAAAAACAAAACCAAACCAAACCAAAAAAAAAAAAAAAAAAACAAACAAAAAACCAACCACCCAATACTCCACTGAATTCCAGAAATAAAGGTGCTTTTCCCATTGGATCACTGTCCCTGGCTCTCAAGGTCAAGGATGGCTTTCACCTTTTGAGACAGTGCAACGCCCTACTGCATCGAGGTCAAAGGTGATCTTAATAACCCAACAGGGCTCTCTAGGGGTCCAAAGTCCACCAGTAGGGAGGAGAACTCATGTTCAACAAAAGCACATAATCTCTAACATCTTTAGAGAATTTAATCTCCATTTTAGTCCTCAGAAAAATACGAAAAATTGTTTAACAGAAACATAATGAAACTGACTAGAGCAGTCTGGAATGTAACCAATCTTTGCAATGGATCAGTGGTCCCTGTCTTTCAGCACATAATCTCCACTGTAAACAGGACCAGCTAAGAACCAAGAGAAATTAATAAAATACAGTATGCAAATATTGGTAATACCTATTTCTTGATATACCCTCTTCTAAGGGTATAAATGCTTTTGGTATGAAGCATCTAGAAAATGTACCATTTTTCTCTAGCCAAACCCTGCAAGCAAAACAAATGTTATTATGCCAGTGTTTATACAACACTTCCAAATAGTATCAACTTAGAATTGTAATAAAATGCATTATCCTTCACAATAATCTTTAAAGAAATAGTTTTTTAAATGAAAGTATTTAATAACAGAACATTAAATTTTGAAATTTGTTTTTGTTGGTGAAATTAAGTAGAATGTTTTCATCCTTTAAAATTAAGTGCACAAAAAAACATCTTAATTTTAGGACCACCAACTGTGATCATGTTAATAGCAATGGAAATTATGAAATAGGACATATAATTTTAATTCATGAGCCTACTCCTTGTTCTTCAATTTCCCTGCTGCACTCTTAAGTGGGTAAAACCTTTTGCAGATAGTGCCATGACATTTGTTTCCTGGATAACCAGCCCTACGGTGTCCTTTTATGACACTTGTAGGTACACCAATGCTGGAAAAAGAACCTGCAAAGAGATTTAATAAAATATGCAGCATAACTAGCTACTGGGGAGAATTTTAATTTGTATTTTTGTGCATTTTTAGAATTGTTTATCAGGTTTGTATACACATAGAAAGGCAAATTAACTTAGACACTATGAGTCTATGAGAATACCCTATGTAAATATAATGAATGAATTCCATAAGCAAATGCCTCTGTGAAATAAATTATTCAACTGTTTTGGCAGACAGATTGTCCTTTATCTAATGCTTCAGTGGAAAGCAGAAGAAAATGCAACTAGAGTAGCCTTGTAACATAACATATGTAAATCTTCCCTGAGCTATTCAGTGGCAATTTAAATGCCCTTAAGCATGGAGGCTGATGGTCTTGGTAATTGTTTTCCCAGTCATTTGGGAATCTTCTAATCATTCCTTAAATTTTGCATCAGTAACACCTGTACTCTTCCATCAGCTCGCACTTCTGTGCTGCTTTTGGGACTGTGGGCAGAACTAGCTGCTGATGTAACTCCAAATTTCACTGCAAAAACATGTGTGCAGACAGCTCTTGATTCAATGGAGATGTTATCTGTGTGTGAACAATGAATATTAACAAGTCTCCTCCTGCCATGCAGATTTAGGTCGAGTTGCTTTGTACTGCTAAAGAAATGTCAGTATTTTCTGTCCCTCGTTTATGTATCCATTGAATAAATCTGAATGGTACTTAGGGAGTACACATTTGGATGAAAGGAGTTATAGAAATTGAGCTAATGCAGTGAATCTAAGTACAAATTAATTCATTTATCATGATACAGATATTTGAACAGGTGAGTATTTTCCTATATCCTACTCAGCATCCTTTCACATATTGCTATTGTTAAAAGAGACAAGATAAATCCCAGAAATTTTATTGGTTTGCAAACTTTCTTTTCTCCATGTGAGTGACAAAGAGAGAATCTCATGTTTTTTGTAAAGCTCCTATGAAGTCTGCAGGCTTCCAGCCATCTTATTCATGTGTATGAGCATCAGCCAACTATGGCCTTTCTGAAATTAATACAATTTAGTTAAATTTCAACATGTGTTTTCAATTTATACATCCATGCTACAGAAATGACCACCTCTGTACACACCCATTTCTTCACAGATTAACCACACTTATACAACAAGTATCTTAAACACTGTCAGATCTGGAATCAGCTTAGATGGAATGCCTCCAGAGGCTGGTTAACTCCAGCAAAGTTGTCATTGACTACAAAGAAATAGATCTAACTTTCCATTAGGGAAAGTTTTACTGACTTTTGTCTGGATAAGCAGCTGCAGCAGATCAGGAACAAAAGTTCCTCTAGCCTGGCATCCTGCTATGGGAGATGGCCATATGTGAGTGCCTGCCTAGAGGTCACAGAGTGGTGACTCTCTGATACGCTTTCCCAGGGTTTGTGATTTCCTGAACCAAAAGTGTTATGCCTGTAGTTAATAACACCCTCATGGATCTATTTTCCATTCTAATTTGTCTAATTGCTTTTTGACACTATGTAAATGTTTAAGCATCCACAGTGCCCTGTTGCAAGCAATGCTTCAGCTTAATTACGCATTGTGGGAACACAAAAAGCCTGATCTGCAAAGGGCACACATAGCTCCTGAGAGACTTCAAAGTTAGCCTGGCCTTTGGAAAGGATTTAGGGTGAATTTACTGTAATGGGCTCTTAATGATTAGAAATGCCATCTTGTATGTTATCTGGGCTAGATATCTGCAAACTTTCTGAAGTGAGAGCTGTGGAGCATAAATATGCTCCTGCATTGGATTTAGGCGCTTCCTTAATGGACAGTCTAGGTGAAGGGAAGAGCCACCAAGAGAAATGGGTAACTGGGGTGAACAGAGGGCAAAGCAAGGAAAGCAGAACCTGAGCTGACAGTGTTATATGAGAAAACTGAAACTGACCTTGGCTTTAGATTGTGGGCTAGTATTAACCATCTGTGAGGTGGGGAAAAAGCATACAAACTGTAATGAGAACAAACCTTGTATTCATTGTTATTTGTGAAAGTTTGTCATCTTTTTCTCTTCTTTTTCTTATTTCTTTCCTCCACTGTTTTAAGTAATGAATATCTGCCTCACAGAAGAGGCAGAAATAATGATCTCATATAAATGGATTAATGTAATGTATTTAAAAATGAAAAGGATTAAGCTTTTACTAAATTATTTAGGTCTGCTTATGAATATACAAGCAAGCATAGACAGAGATTTTCCTTTCATTTTTTACTTGAAGATTGATTGTCTTTTAAGAAAAAGAAAGAAAAAAAGTCCATATCAAATAAGGATGAAATTGAAATCCTCTTTTATTTAACTAAACCTTCATTCTGTAAACAAATTTGACCCTTGTTTTGCATGGATAGCATTAAGGATGCCGATTTCTGCATTTAGCCCCAGACATTTTTTCACCTGAGTTACAGAGAATGAGATTGAAACCTGACCTCAGATTAAAATCTGAGGTGATTCAAACTCTAGTTCAAACACACTGTAAGGATGCCTGGATTTTTCCCCAGACACAGCGGTGAGACACCATTGTATCACAACCATTTCTATAAAGGCCTCTCACACTGAGACAATGACAGGTGCATCTAATAACATCCCAAGCTCATAGTTAAGATGAGAGTCTGAAGAATTTCAGACTGAGTTATGAATAAATATATCACATGAAAGATAGGAGGGCAGTGACAACCAAAATTATATTTGGAAAGGGCTTCTTTCTATCTCCATGTTTTGACTATTCAAATCCCTCCAATACTAACTCTAGTGATTGAAATATTAATTTTAGCATCTTTAACATGACAGTTGAAATATCCAAACAGGACCTAATCAGCCTCTTAGGATATTGGCTGAATAGGAAAGTTCAAAGAAAATTAATCCAACTTAGCCATCATAAAAAGATTATTTCAATGTTCTTTTGACCAGTTTAAATGATGAAGCATCTGTATTTCTGAAGGTGAAACACAGAGAAATAATCTTCACCGAATATGCATTCATATGTGTTCATATTCAAATCCATACAACAGGAAACAGACCGAAAATTGTCTTACATGGCACACACACAAAAAATCAATATGGTACAACCTGACACCTTGTAACAAAAATGTTCCATTTTAACCAGCATCTTACATGTTGATTTATGACACTTTCTCTATCATAAATTGCAACACATTCAGACAATACTATTTTGGTACCAGATAAAGATGTCAAAGAACCTCCTACACTGGCATTCCTATATGTTATTTCAGAAATATAACTTCCAACCCATACTACATCTGACACAAAGCAAGACAAAATCTGAGGTGATATTTACTCTATACTCCAACAGAGAAAGGTTCTATTGCCACAACCAATCAACCCTCCATGGAGTCTTACCTGAACACAGCTGAGCTACTGAGCTAGACAGAAAACTTCAGCTTCATTCATTGACAACACATGGAAAGCAAGTGGTCCAGAAGCAGATGATCCAAATATTCAGGGTTCATTTTTGCTCATAAATTGTGTAAATTTTTTGATCATACAAAACAAGACAATTACAAATATTTTCATGAAGTGGCTGAAAATAAAAATTATTATCTTTATTTAATAAATACTATCTAAACTCCACTAGGAAGAGTTTTAGAAACTCTAAGTCTTGGAGGAAATTTTATAAAGTCTCAAAGCCTAAGGACTTTCAGTTTTCTTATCTCATTTTCCCTGTCAATTTGTGGAAGAATAAATTTCAAGTCTCAATGAAACCATCAAAGTTTGACCAGTTATTCTAATCCAGTTCCAGTATGGTATTTCTGCTCTAAATCTTCCTCCTCACAATACTAACTTTATGCTGAAATATTTTGGCTTACCATGGCATCATACTGTGGGTATGAAAAAAGGGAAAGCTTCAGCACATCAGCCAGCCAAGCAGAATAGATTTTCTCCCATGAAACTGTTTCAGAAAAAAAGCCCTTTTTTTTTTCTGTTAGGATATAATGCAATTTCTGGAGGTCTTCTTGGATATCTACCACATATAAATGAACAAAACCTTAAGGAGCATGGTTTATGCCCAGTGCCCAGATATTAAAAAAAAAAGGGACTATGACTAACTTGTTTCTCAAGTTCTGGCAGCATTTCACAAACCAGAAAAGGTTAGTGTCTGACCGCTGAAGGCAGTTTCTCAGAATCTATAGGTTTTTCTGTGAACCCTGTACTTTCCTGATTCTTTCACCTCCTGGTTACACTAAAGAGACGAGGTGCCAATGATCCCTGGCTCCATGCATGTTCAAAGCTCATACTTAGTAAGAAGATGCATTATTTGGTGGAGTTCAGGCCTTTTGTGATACTTAGAGGGCATTTCTTGGAACAGAAATTAATAACTTGGTTTGCAATGCTCAACAGTAACATTTATTCCTCTCTCATAAAAATAACAGTTACAGACAAAATTAATGACACACACAGCTTAATATTTTTTTTTCACTTTCTTACTTCTCCTTCCTAAATTTCTTCCATTTCTCTTAACTTCTAGGTACCATGATAGTCCAAGCTCATTCTAAATCAAACAAATATCATACTCTTTTCTCCAGCATATGGGTTATGTGTCCTCTCCTGTTTCAGCAATGTTGCCTGTCTAATCATGAACTTTTTAATAGACTCAGACTGGCAAAACTGTGCAAAGAGAAAGCAGGAATGCTCCACTGTCTGAGACACAGAAGGATGGTGCTGCCAGGCCAGCTTTTAAAAATTTATCCCAATTAAAAGGGAACATTTAAATGTTGTACCTAATTTCAAATTAATATTTTTCACTTGCATTTCTTTGGTTTTACTCACTGTGAGTAAATAATCCATGCAAAAATTATATTAGAAAGTTCTGAGTAGCTTTTTGAAAAATCATTTGCAATCTATTGAATTAGCAAGAGCTTGAAGTGCTTAGAAAACTGAGTACACTGAGACTTTATTTAGAGAAGTTTGCTCTTCTTTTTTCTGAGTTATCTCAGTAGCTACCCAATCTTGGTTATTGGCAACCATTTGGGATTTGCATTTTGCATTTGATATTTGATATTTTTGAAGGAAGAAAAAATCTAAACCTAACTTGATATGTTGTCTAAAGACAGAGCATTCATTCTACATGCTAACCATCTAGTCATGATAAATGATTTTTTCCCCATTTCATATGGGCCAAAACCAGATATGGAGAACTGTTATAATGCAGTTAAAACTGAAGTTAGGTATTATCTCAACCAAGCCAACAAAGCCAGCCAAAATACATAGAAGGAGGACTTCATCTTAACAATGAGATAAACATAAAAAGAGTCAGAGCAGTCTAGCAACTCAAGAGAAGCATCTAGTATGCAGTTTTGTCAAATTGGAAATTAAGGTCCCTGAATAAATGAACAGGTTGTAGTAGGCACATGAAAAGTGCATTTGCATGTGATTGATGAAACAAAAAGTAGAAAACTGTATTCAGATTCTCAAGCATTTAGAAAAGTTAAAAGGGTGGAGAAAAGACACTCAGAAATTACACAGGGATGGCAAAAATGTTTTACATTTGTAATCTTATAAAACTTCAATCTGTTTATTTTATCAAACAGAGCTGAGAAGTTAACGACAGTGTAGAAGTACCTTTTGATTAGTGACACAATATAAGTATCTTTGTAATTATCTTTTTCATTCAGTCATTAATACATCTGTACATCCTCCACATTTGCAGTCATTTGCACAGCCCTGCTAGTAATCTACAGGGCAGATACAAAAAATTCAGAATAGATGTTTTCCATTTGGACATTACTTCATCACTAGCCTGTTAATGATGCTGTTCCTTGGCCTCATAAAAAGAACTCAGACTGACAGTTTGAGGAAGACAGAGACAGTTGCAATGACAGCCTGGAAAGGGTGAGGAATTAATGGCATGGGTAAGCCTGATTTGTATTTCTATTTTTGAAGTCTTCCATTAGACTATCTCATGAAAATGTGTAATTAACAGCAAAACAATGACCAGGATTTGAAATCACTTGTAGCAAATTACTAAAAAGACCAATTTCTCAGCAGAGCAAGCAGTCATTCCAGAAGTACTCTAAACTGTTCCGCCTCAGACCAATTTATATTTTAACTGCACAAGCCTAATAGGCTGCACTCATGCTGCTACTAGTAACTGTACAGTTACTCAGTGGTTCTGTTGTGGAAGCTTTTATCTGAGGCCTTCTTTGTGGTTTCTTTGCATTGCTGATTCATAAATAAAGTATTGTATTAATAATATCTAGTCAAACCTCGTTAGACAGACACATTTTATTCTATACTTCACCTTCATTTCTTTAAAACCTGTCTGTAAATCTGATGCATTTTTTTAGGAGATTTTATCTAGATTTTGCAAACACCATCTATCTCATATTCAGCTTGAAACATAATTTTGTGAAGGGTGTAGGCTAAACTATTTTTTCTTTTTCCATTTGTAATCTCTCTCTCTACAGACCATCTATGATTTTGCCAGAGGTAGAGCAACTGTATTTCATATTTACTTTTCACTTGCTCATTGCGAATAAAGGTCTAAAGTAGTAGAGAAACAAGCTATATGTGATACAAATAAGAATCCTAGCAGAATTAGTGTAACTCACTCTTTCTCCCAGTACTCCCCCAAGATGTACTTTTGTGGTGAAAAGTTGCACAGCACAACTGTTTCAGAGAATGGATCTGTTGTGATATCTTAGTATCTGGCTTTCCTGTGCTTTCATTGCAGTTATTCTGCAAATCTTTCATTGCAGCAATGAACTATTCGTGTGCATGAAACACAGAAACCATGAGAGGATTGAATAAGTTTTCCATGCAGTAAAAAGCTCTGACTCCAAGGTGAAGCATTTCCATGTTTCAGAGTAATGTTCAAGAGACCTTGGAAGAAGCAGATATGAAATTTCTGCTCATTCATGTTGACTTATGTCCCAAAGTATTAAAAAAACCCATGAACATAACATTTTATTCCAAATCTGTGCTTCTGTAATTTTGGAACTTCTCATTTTTTTCAGCATAGGAAGAAAAATGAGCATCACCCATAAGATCAGAGGAATTGACTGTAGACTTTTAAAAACAAATGCAGAAGATGCCTGTTGCATTCCAAATTCATTCAGCAATATGCAATCCACAAAATGGAAGCTTTCAATAAGATCTTTAGTACAAGACTGGGTACAGATGGGCAGTAATAAGAAAGTAGCTCCCAAGTTGGTAGTGAAATCACCTCAGCATAATGTAGGCCATGATGTGCTAAGCACCTTTTAGATATATTTTAAATAGAATCTGGGTGAGACCCAAAAATGTCATGTGGAGGTTGTTTATGACTTGAATGAAAGTGCTTGCAGGAGAGAAATTAGTTTTCATCACATCAATAGACCAGAGCTTCACTCCCTAAGGATCAAAATATATTAAAGGAAAAAAGGTACAAGCCCTCAAACTCCCACAGATTTGGACCATACTATTTTACATCACCTCATACACCTAACGTGCTTGAAGCAGAGGGGTTGTGTAGAGAACCAGTAAGGGATTTCACTGTTAGAGGTAGCCCCTTGTGAAAGAAATAAGGCTGTTGGTACTTAGCCAGTGCGTTCGCTGGACTTTGGCAGCATTAGCAAAATTATAGAGGAACTGTTAACTGAAATTGTGCCAGTGGTGATAAGAAAAAAAGTGAAGGAAGCAAAAAAAAAAAACCAAACTGATACTAAAAGAGACATTTCAACTGCAATAATTAACAACTATTCATTTATTAGAAAAATATGGGAACAGTAAAATAGCAGTGATTCAAATCACTCTTAACACAAGCTTAATTTAAATTTAAGGATGAATCAGCAATGAACAGAGTCATGTGACACATGACTTGATTTAGGCTTTAGACAAGTATCTCAAACTGTGCCTGAACGTATCAGAAGCTTTATTAAATTGGCATGGGATTTCTCCTAAGTCATGTGAATTTGTCTGCTCTAGTACTCATAGCAGCCCTTCAGAGATAATTTTGATAAAGCTCTTGTACATGTTTTGAAAAGTAAAGATATAATTCTTACTTCATACAGTGACAAATGACAAGTAACATTCTTGAGTCTCCATGACTTTTACTGATGTCAAACTTGCAGTAGAACAGTTTGGACATCTGTAAAGAAAAGTTAATACATAATCAAAAATAAGTGTCTAGAATGTCCTTTGCTGATCTAGAGTCATATCAGATGTAGTTTTCAAACTACTTCCTAAATAAGTATTTTTAGTGATGTTTAACATCTAATAAGCAGTTTTTCTGTGAACTAATGCAGCTTTATGAAGATTTATTTCTAACTGTATGTTTTGATTTATTTTTTAAAAAAGTCCCTTGAGGTGAATTCATTTTGAAATGATTTAGATTCCACTCAACATCATACTGCCAGCAACTGCCTGCAAAGGAAGGGAATGTAAATTTATAGCTGCAAGACCATGATATAGCAGCATAAACACAAGGGTAACATCCAACCCATTATATTAGGAAGGCTATAAACAAAACCTCATCACAGCTAATGTGCAACTGTCAAAAGACAATGAACAGATGAGCTTTTCACAGCCCCTCAGAGGTTAGCACAGTCTGAAGCTCTTATTGGGATTTGGGAAGGCTGGACATTGGTAACACCTTAGCACAAAATCTGCTGTGCTAAGCATTCAGGCAGAGAAGAGAAATATCATTTGGCCCAAGATCACCTAAACACTGAGGTGGTCATACCCAGAGTGGGTCTTGGTATGAAACTGGGCATCAAGACTTGTTGCTGAAATACAATTTCTCTTAAGACTGTCTTCTGTTGTAATATTTCCTGCTTGTCCATCCAACACTGGCAATTTTGAAATGTGAAATCTAATATCAGTCTTTCCACAGTTTCTATTCACAAACTTTAGAGAACTCTCTCTTTAAGGGAGACTTCATCCCTTGGATTCCATGCATGAAGATGGGCACAATTGCAATACTGAAAATCAATTTTCTCTTTGCCAGCATTGACTAGAACTGGATGAGGCTTGGTATTTTCTGGAAAGCCTTCAATATTATCAGAAAACTGAGAGTTTTGACATTTGAGCCCAAGTCATTGCCCCCTATGCCTGAATGGTCTAGTAGCAAGCTGCTAGAGAAGTTTTCATTTGAACTTGTCCATTAGGCATGTTTTCTACTGGGACTGATCCATACCTGAGTCAAATTACTTTAATGCTATGTGTCACAAGAGAATCAAGTGACACAAACACAAATCATGAAGCCTTTAGAGGTTAAAATGCAAATTCAGTGCCAGAAATCACATATATATGTGTCTATGTGTCTGTATGTATATGCATATATATATATCATATATATATATATAGGATCATCTCTTTCCTAGTTAAGCCTTTCTATCTTAGGGACACAAAACTGTCAGCTGGTTATTCCCCACTGAAGAATAATCTCCTGGTAATTTGGTAATAGTCTAAGAGTGGAATCAGATTCAGAAAAGGAAAACAAACAAATTACTATTTTTTAAAAATGAATTTGTCAAAGGTGATAATTCCCCAGCCTTCAAGAGATTACAGTCTGACCCTTTCATAATGTGGTCAAGTACTCCTAATAGATTATGACACTTTAATTAATAAGCAGCTTGCCTTAGGCAGAATTGTGAAACTGCATACTCTATTGTCTTTTGGCTTCTTACAGATTCTCAACTACAGCAGCGAGCAGATCCGGGACTGTGGTCCACTTTGTCCATTATCAGCCATAAAGAAGATTCTGCAAAGTACTTTTCACAGGTCATGATGGGAGTTATCAATTATTTGGTATATTTGAGTAGACTGGACATCTAAATATTGTCTCCTTTAGGAGAGTAAAATCCCTGCCTCAGATCTGAAAAGTGCCTTCTAGTAGCTTAAGCCAGCAATAAACTCCATTTCCTTTAGTCTTCCCTTCTTTGTACTGCCGTGTCTATAGGAGTTTCCTTGTCAGGAAAGAGTCAAGTAAAGAAACTCACCAAATATCAAGACCTCAAACCTTGCAGTCTCCTGACCATTTCTCTTCATTCCATAGGAGGGAAGTGCTGGAAAGCTCTAGTGCTTCTGTCGTGGAATTTATGACTAAGACTGTGGACTACACAGGGATCAATATGGTTATAGGGACAAAAAATGTTCAGTCTCCAACTTTAAATCCCACACTGTAAATGGAAGATGCTTTTTAGAACCAAAACAAAGGCAGGAAGGACATTAATTTATATCACACATATTCCCATACCATGGCTTTGAGTAAGATGCCATATAGAAATGTGGGGAGGGGGCAGGGAAAGACTGCAGTATTTTAATGCTGCCTTTTAATTTATTTGTATTATATTGAAACATTTAAATATATACAAATCACTCTAATATTTTTCAACATTTTACAAGCTCTAAGGTTCCAAGACATAATGCTAAATATTAAAAAATAATTTTTACAAACTTTTAATCTTCAGACTCATAAACAAAATAGAGATTCTAACCCAGCAAAAATATTCCCTCGAGGCAGTAGGACCAGTGAGAAGTGTAAGTGCCAAAAACTAGCAGTTTACTGATCTGCATGAAGTCAAAATAGATGTTTAACATCAGTACTAAATTAGTCACATCATGTATTCTGAAAATCTTTGAGATATACATACAAATCATAATATGTTAGATTCTGATGCGACCCACAAACTGAAACCAGAGCATTTGAACAGTTCATCATATTAAGAGAAAGATATACTTGTTGCTTTGCTTTCTTGTTTCTAAGAATGTAAAAAATGTACTTTTAGTACCTTTTTTTTTTTTTTGGTTTAATGGAACTACACTCCTCTCAATATATGTAATACCAAAATAAATACCAAAGAACACAAAGCCCTAAACCTTCACACTAATGATCTGAGTGGTTATAAACTGATAGAAACACATCTCTTTTTAAAACAACATTAAAAAGTATTCCAGCTATAATATGTAAAAGACTTCAAATGAGTTTCAGGTCCTATACTGGCTCTGAGTCCCACTGAAAATCTCATTAACTATATTTTCAATGAATTTGATCCATGAAGTCTGTTATAAATAGGCCCAGCACAGTCATTTTCAGATGAAAGTGTTTCTCTTGATGTGATTAATTTTTAAGATGGGTCTCTGTAAGTGCAAAGCTTTCAAGTTACCAGAATCTTCTACAGCACACAATCCACTCCACATCTGCAAAGATTTATTTATTTTA
Source organism: Serinus canaria (assembly GCF_022539315.1). NCBI lineage: Eukaryota > Metazoa > Chordata > Aves > Passeriformes > Fringillidae > Serinus > Serinus canaria. The sequence continues at coordinate 20,975,668 of NC_066319.1, forward strand.
AATTCTTTTTCCTTTCTTCCCAGCTGATTACATTTTCTTCACTAAAAGCTACTTTAAAGTCATACTTAAAAGTGTCAAAGTCCTGTCTTTTTAGTGATTCTTTTTCTTTCTGATATACTGTATTAAGCAGCACACTGGGAACACATCAAATCGTTTTGGAACACAGAAATAATTTTGTCAGTGAGCAGTTAACACTGTACAAAAAATTAAGAGTCAAAATTCTTTACCTAACCCCAAAACATTTCCTGAAGTACTCAAAACTGCCTTTCTTATGTCTTTTCTAATGATTGTTCATGTAAATTATATTGTAATCTACCAATTTTCTTCTGGTTTCTATAATTACAACATACAGAAATTAATTATAGAATTCGACACATGTAATCTAACCTTAATTACAATGTGTTTAGAAATATGCTGACAGATATTTTGCATTTATAACTATTAGTAAATTTGTCTTTATTGAAGACCTCCCCAGACCAACACTTTCATCCTCTCTTCATCCCTGAATCACATTTCTTCTGGAATTTCACCCTACTCTCTTCAGTCCCACAGTGTCTCACAGAAACACCGAGCAGCCTTTCTCAGCCTGGACACACTCCCTTTCTACCCATCTGAATCTAAGGAAAAGGAGGGCTTTGATTCAATAAAACCAGCATCAGGTGGAACTGCAGAAAAGTGGTGATATTTACACTCTGTCTCTACCCTTCACTTTTAATGAGGAAATGCTCTCAGGAGCCTTTGTGGACACATACGGAGTAGGAGTTGTTTTACCTTGTCTCTTGTATGGCAGATAAGATGTTACTCCTTCCCATGGCAGGGCACTCACTGTTAATTGTCTAGCTTGGTAGGATGCAGCCAATGGCTACATACAAAACTTCCTTTTCCTCAAGCCTCTCTTCTCCACCAAGTCTTTCCATAATGAAGCAGTCTCTCTCACTCCTGCCAGCTCTGATGCTCTGCTACAGCTGCCTCTGCACTGAACACCGGGGACCCTTGCTTTGCCGCACAAACAGCTTTGGCTCTTTTTCAACAATCATTTTAAAATTTTTTTGCCTGTTCTGTCTGATATTTACATTCACTCATTCTGAAATAGGAATGATTGTGGACAGAAAATGTGCAGAGAAATACTGTCCTTCTCCAAAAAGTACATGGAAAATGTGCCTGTCTGTAATCTCAGCAAAGTGTACACTCAGAAAAAAAGGAAGATCTGCTTTTGAGAGGAGGAAATCTATCTAGGAGTTGTGTAAGTGCTCCCTATTCTTTTTGAGTACAGATAAACCAGAATAGGAGAGAATATCTCTAAATTTTACTAAATACTGACTCCACTGAACTTTTAAACCTTCTCTGAGGGGGGTTGAAGGGGATAGCTATGATCTATCAGGGTTCCCTCCTCTGGTGCCTGCTTTGCCATCCTGAGAAGCATGGGAAAACAAAGGTAGTTGAGGAAATGTGGTTTACTGCAGGAAAAAAGAAATCATATGGCAGCCACTTCCATGCTCTTAAAACCTGCAAGACTAAACAATAGATATTTCTGAGTACTTGAATTCTTTCAAGCTGTTTCCCATGTTTGAGAAACAGAAAAATTTCTTTTAGTGAGGTTGGGAAGGCCTGCTTTATTTGAAAGAAGGAAAAAGAGCTCCAAACCTTGAATAGAAAGCTTGAAAAATAAATAGCAGAGAAAAATCTGTTTTTTCTGTTACTACCTCAAGAGGTTTTTTGTTTATGACAAACTAAAAAACTGATCTATTCCTTTTCCCCACCATTTTTGCACAACATATATAGCCAGAGATCTCTAATCTGAAGGTATAAACAAAAGCTGGTTGTTATTTGATCCACTCAGGTATGACTTATTATCTTCATCTCCTCAAGTAAATCCAATTTCTTCACCTTGGCTGCAGTCTCCAGCTTTGCCCCAGCAATTAAGGAGTTATAAAAATCAGAGACTTTTCATTTTGGAGACCAGTTTCACTAAGCAGTTAGTCACTATGAGTCAAGTCAGAAACCTTTTCAGAGAGAGAGACAGCAGACCTTTTGCTGCTAGGCTGACTGTCCACTTGCAGAGAAGAAAGAAGGGTCTCATCTCCTTATACTCCTCAGGTGGTAAGTTACCACTGAGAGGATGTGAAGAGATGAAACTCTCCTTTCTTGATCTTTGGCTTTATTCAGGATACAGACGAAGAAGAGCTACAGCAAAACTTACTTTCATAAATCATACATAAGTCCCTTCAAAAAGGTCAAATAACAAAATGTGAAGGGGGTAAAAATGAGGGGATGGAGTGGAGTTCTAATAATTCCTCAGAAGACTGGATTAAATGGTGGCAAGCTTATGGCACAGCATGTAGTGTTGTACTTTTACGTTAAAATAGAAGTCATTCTGACTGTGTGAGCAAGGTCTGATATTAGTGATGTGTTTCTTGCCCAAACCATTTCAGTTTAATTGTTTAACTCAGGTCTGAGAGTTTCTTTTTTCACCATCACTGCTTTTGTTCACATAACTGATTTTTAAATAAAACTTATTATTAACTTTAAAAATCTGAAAGGTTATTTAAGTCATTAAATTCTGTACAAAAGTTTAATCGATTTCTAAATAATAAATCAACTCTGGGTGCTCTTAATAATCTTGGTGTAACACATTTCAATCCAGAAGCACTACAAAGTATTTATCTTTAATGAATAATAAATGAGACATTGGTATTGACTGAACAAATGATTAAATATTCAATCAGTAAGAAAACATGGGAATAATTTTTAATTATTAATAAACTACAGATTTTGCTTGTTAAGTGCTATCATCTTTTTGCATGAATGGCTTCTCTCAGCTGTCATCGTAGGGCAAATGAATACAGGAGCTCATATTGGACACCATCTGTCTCTGAGAAAGAGGAGTTGTTTCACAAGATACTAGGGGTCTTACAAACTCTTTGGGTTTTTTTCAGTGCAGTCTTTGGTTTGAAATCCTGCTCTAGCACATATTCATATTTGTTAGAAAAAGACAGTCACTGGGAACCATGAAAACTGATGGTCAGCTGGCCAGCCTGACAGAAAGTTTGAACTGCTGTGCTTCTTCTGCAGCTTTTTCACTGGCTGCAGTTCTTATGTTTTCCTAGGGAGTTTTTCACAGTAAGATTTCATGAGAAGTTCTAAAATTGCCTGAAGAAAGGCTATAACCAAAAATATCCCTAAATAAGAGGGTTTTTTCCCTCCACTGGCTACCCTGAAGCCTATAAAGTCACCCATGAGCTACTTGAGTAGAGCACTGTGATCTTTGTCTATATCCAAACCAAAGGTCCTTAGAAGTAGCCCATCCTCTGTTCTCCCAAAGCCAGACTGTGGCACCACTAAGCCCAAAATCCACACTGGGGCTAGTGCTACCCCTCCTCTTCTCCCAAAGAAAAGGGGGTTTTTAATTGGGGCAAGGAAAAGAAGCCTCTGCATGCTCTAGCCAGGACCAACACCTTCAGCTGTGGATGAGCAAAGGTGCCTCTATGCACTGTGCCACCATGAATGGCTGTCCCTTGATGCACACAGGCCCCTAGTGAGCCAAGGCAAACCTTTGCTTACTGAAAAGAGTTTGCACATGCCTGTTCATAACTTGAGCCACTTTCACTCAGTTAGGGCAAGTAATGTATGCTTTACATTTGTTCACTTATGTAATGCTGCTGAGTGTCATGTTGCACAATCTGAGAATTGTATAAAAATCACCATCTGAAATGAGATTGTTCTGACACCCCCAGCCTACAGTAACTTTTTTTCTCAGCTGAACTGATAGGAGTGCTGTAACTGCTAGCTGTCCTGGAGAGTAGTCTGAAAGTAGATTTATGGTCAAAAACAAGCCTGTCCAAAGCAGCTATTCCTTAACCATGTACATACTTGCTAGAGTATGTTTGAATCATCTGACTTTGTGACTAAACAAGTTTCCTCCTGTTAGATTTGAAGGGCACAGCCACTAAGCTACAATTAACTGAGTCTTATTTCACTTCATGAATTATTGAGTTTTCTATCCATGTCTCAAACACAAAGCCTTCATTAGACCTGCTGAATTTTTCTTTCTTCTAAAAAGTACTGTCTTTGTTAAAATCCCCCAACCTTTAACATGAATATACCAATTTGATTGGCATTTTCTTCAGGAAAAGTGAAAAAAACATTCTTCATAAGGGAAATTGTTTCGTTCTAATCTTTTTGGAACAAGAGTTTTCTTTTTTTTTTTTTTTTTTTAATATTGAAGTGACCTTTCATTTTAAAGTTTAGTGTTAAGAGAAGGAAAAAGAAAGTAAACTTTATAGTGAAAAATGTCTTTCAAATTGATTTTTTTCTCTGTTTCTTACAATTAGTAATGGAAGACAGATTACCAAAAGGGAAAATACCTGTATCACATACTTCTAACATTCTATTCTACTTATAATTACAGTCTGAAAGGTCTTGAACACCAAGAGCCTGAGAACACTACAAAGCATGCAAGGAAAGGCAATATTGTCACATGGACCATGCATAGGAAGATTTGGTTCTGTTTCCAGGTCTGTCTTTGTCTCTGAGCCTGACTGTTAGGGGGACAGAAGACTTTTTCCATTTCCACAAATCCAGCACAAAATTACTGATATTGCTCTACTTTTAAGAAATATTTTTTCTTTATACATATGTCAGACTTCTAATAAGTCTGCTGTGAATTATATCAAATGAGACACATTAAAATTCATTTTATTTTATCAAGTGTGATTTAGTTAAGCATCCACCATTAAGCATTGTACCATGAGGCACGATACTTACTCTTTGAGGATTTGTGATGAAATAATTATGAGCTAGAGGCTGATGAAATTCTGGGATTCACTTGTAGTTATACACAACAGAGGTAAAAGGAAGAAGGTCATCACATCTCAGAAGCCCTAAGAATTGTTTGGGATTTTTATGTAGTAGAGACTGCAGAGACTGGGAAAGCTACACAGAAGGATGCATTAAAAATGAACCTTCACCTCCATTTTCATTCTTCTTGGAGTTTTCATAAAACTCAGTCCATTGAACTTGTGCCAGAAAAATGGATTCATGAAACTTGAGTCTTATTTTAAATCCTCATTTTTAAGGATTTATTTTTCTATACTTGTGTAAATGTAGAACCGTCAAGGGTGAAGAACTGAACTTAAACTCTTCTTTGAAGTGTCAGTCACAAAAGATGTGGTCCAGTGAGCTTCCAAGCTGATTCTTCCCACAGTTTTAGATCAATGGGACCAGTTCAAAAGTCAAGAACTATTCCTTTACAAAGGCCACAAGAGCTACCTGTCCTTGCTTGTCTCTCATTTCCTCTCCAAATTTACAGAGTACCCTAAAGACATTGGGATGGACTTGACTGGGGGGAGGTATCATCCTGACAATGCACTTCAAATCCTTCAGCAAATCTGGTTGTGTTCCTTGGTAAATTAAAATTCTACAAGCCCTTTTACAGAGTTCTGTTCTATGAAGGAACTCAGTCACACAAAATGGAACTTCCTTTATCTGCTCTAGAAAACTAAAGCAGAACTTAATATTTTTTGTGCAGCCTTTTTAGATCTGCATGTCTCATACATAAAAAAATATTTCCTGGTGTATCCCCTGGAACTACACATGGCCTCAAAAAGCACAAAGAATGATTCTGTTGAAGACAATGTTTTGGTAACCAAACTCCTGATAATCTATCACAATCTTACTGCAACAATACCATATCAGAAAAAATTTGAATGCATTCATCAGGCAAAATTAAGTTTAATCATTAAATATGTCATAATGTTTCATTTAATAAGCCTTTTGGAAAATTGGAATTAGGAAACAGTTCTAGAAATCTAATAATACCTTTGGCAAGATTGAGTTCTCTTATATACATTTCCACTAAACTGAGTATATCAGTCATGGACTGCAAAAGACAGAAAGTTATATATATATATATATATAATTATATGCAACACTTAAAAAATTACAAAACACACTACCTCTATAAAGATTATCTCTGCAGATTTTATCTTTGCTAATACTGTGTTTTTGTATTTGAAAAATACAAACTGAGAAATACAATTCCATGATGGAACTGTTTGTAGCAGTCCAGTTCTTTGCTAGCAATATCCATGCTCTTTTGGTTTGGTTAGGCTTTTGAGAAACAAAGTGGTTCAGGTTTTATTTTACTCATGTTTTGCAGTTTCAGCTTGAAAAACCTAATTAACACTATATCAAGTTGCTAACAAGCACAATAGTTTGAGTGAAGAGCTATTTTTTCTACACAAATCATCTGCTTCAGAAATTACATTTTATTCATTATAACCTTCTGGATTAGTTCTATTTATCAAAAAAAATATTGGAAAGTGTTCCATCAGATGATCCTGAGGTCAGAAAATTTTTTTTTGCATCAGTCTCATATATGCCTTATTTAAAATAATTTTGAAAAATGGCAAACTGTCAGACTTTTCTGTGCTTGAGAAAAGGAAAAAAAAAAGAAAAAAAAAAAAACCCAGAGCTGGAGTACAAGAAAGACAATTTCTATGAAATTACATAAATTGTAATAGGGTCATAAAGGATGGATGCTAAAAAATAAATATAAAGCTGATGAAAGGAGAAATTTTTAAAACATGATACGTCATTAACCTGTGGAACTTGCTGCCACAGGATATAATTGAGGTTAAGAGCTTAAGTGGAATTAATAAAGAATTATACATTTACATGGATAATGGGAACCTAGACAAGATAAAAATTTACTAGAATGTAAACCTTTGTACCTCAGGGCAGAAGTTAACTGCTAAAAGGTAGCAGCATGAATGCTTCTTACAATGTTCTATGACAAATGCATTCTGATTAAAACCTAAGTTTTTATCTTGTTAATTCTACTGGTATACTATGCTAACTTTAATTTGTATTTGTCTGCACTTGTATTTTGCTATTTGTGCCATTGATTTCCAGAAAGCGGTAAACCTTCAGTTTTTCTAGTTTCTCCTAATGTCCCTCTTGGTATGCAGGGAAAGAGAGAGCTCATTTTAATATACGCTTTCAAATCTAATTTGTGGCACTTTTGTAGTACCCGCTGCAACATTATTGTGATATCTAAATCTAATGCACACTGGAGAAAGGAGGTGCAAGGAGCTGATAAGAGCAGTGGGCAAGGTAGAACAGTGACACAGCCAGACAAAAGACAGAACTAGAAAGTGACAAAAATGGCACAGAAATTCTATTTTTGAAACAAGGGGAGCTAAAAGAGTGGGAACAACATTGAATGGATACCTACAAAAAAGGAAAACAATGTGAATTTCTGGAGTCAGGGATGTCTCAAAAGCTGCCTTAGATTAAATGAAAGAAGATGGGAATAACTGTAGACCAAAATCTGAACAATGAAAAGATAAAAAATTGTAAGCTGTTAGTTGGATCCCCACCCTCCCCCCCCATATTTGTTTGAAAGCATTAGTAAAGCTGCCCAGACCAAGTAATACCCTTGTGTTGTCAAGGGATATAGCCAGCAAGATGCATTCAGTAACATACTTTGGCCTGTTGCTGTTGCTAGAGTAAAGTAGCAAATCAATACATTCTTTTTCCTAGACAAAAACTGAGAATCTACATGACATAAAAATAAGAGGTCCTTTGCCAAGTCAAGTCAGGCCCTGATGGATCTGGAGAGGCAGATCCTTGAATATGTCTGTTCTGTGTGAAAGAAGGATTGTATATCATGTAGTGATTGTTCCTGGAAGCCTTGCAGATAAAAATTTAGGTTAATGTTCCTTAGAAACATGGCAAATACTAAGTGGTACATTGTTTAAGTTCCCATTACTAGCATGGCAACCACATGTGGTCATCTAGCAAACTTACTTTGTAGAGAATTTTCTAAATAAACTCAAATCTGTTTTACCTCTATATAACAAATTAAAGGCAGATCAATGAGGGGAGGATGAAGACCTCACTCGTAAGCTTGTAACCAGAAATACAGAGTGGTTGTAAAGCAAAGCAATTGGGATGAAAGGAGGCCTCTGAACACCTTGCTGGAGAATTAGGGACTGCAGTCATAGTGAATCCAATACAGCTCAGCCATGCCTGCTGGGCAGGGGTGTCTCCAGACAGAGTTGGATGGTATCTGAAACATCTGTCTGGGACAGAGCTTCATTACAAACGGGAAGACACCCTATGGAGGTATAGAACCTGAGTATTGAAAAAATGTCTGCAATGCAGAATATTAGTATTTAAAGATGTTATCTACATTTATCAATTTGTCACTTGCCATTAATTTAAATCCCCTTTATGCATCTGTTCAGGAAATAATTAGAATTTTATGCTGCAGTAAATATGCTTGTTCATCCATTAGTGCAAAGCAGAAGATTAATTGCAGTACAATGGGAATCAGGACTACCATATTCAGAACTACAGCAACACGGGTGACAGCTGTGCTGCCCACATACTTTGCCTCAGTAAGCTTCAAAGCTTCAAACCCAAGTATAGATGAGAAAATAATTAAAGCCCTGAAAAGGAGGGCTATCCCTGTATTTGTGTGCATGACCAGACAGACAACCAACACAACAACTTTTCAAAAGATCACATGAAAACGAATGAAATAACACTGTCACAAAAGTTCTGTTAGTCAGTTATTCACCTATTTTTATACACATAGCTTCATATACAGAGATTCATAGTTTGTATCAATCATTACATTTCACAAGAAAATAACCTGGGCTCTCTTCAAATACCTGTGGTAAAATCCCAGTGTACTAAGATATCATAAGGCCATATTAATTTTGCAATAAAACTCTAGAAGACTGAAAAAAATCACAACTGCCACTAGCTGAAAATGACACTGTAAAATTAGAGCCAAGACCAAAGATAAGGAGTTGGAGAAAAGAGATGTAGGCAGCAGAAAAACACTGTAAAATTTGCCTTGCCTCACTATGTTTGGCTCAATACAAAGGAGCAGTGTGGTGGTGGACCTACCCTACCACTCTTCAGTCCTAAAGTGTTTATGAACATTGTCCTGGGTATACAAACCAAAGAAACATGAGATTACTCCTTTCCCCAAAGAAAACATCAATCCAAAAGCATACCCTAAATGAGGATCTTTGTAATGGCATTTGTTTGTGGGGCTTGACTAAACCCACTGATAAATGCAACAAACCAATCATATGGGATTAGCTGGGGGGATGTGCAATTAAAAACCCAGTTTTGTAACTGGATGATTAATATCATTCTAGTTCATTATATCAAATAATCTACAGATGAGGTAAGTTTTGGCTTATTAAAAGTTAGGATTTTAGAGATATTTTGTGATCTTCATAATGAGTAAAAATCAAATATAAATTGGCAAGATTCTTACAGGGTTGGGAACTAGAAATCAGCTGTTAGATTCAAAATACATTTAGTCTTTTGTGGCTGCTCAGCTGCCCTATTGCCCTGGCTGAAGATACAACATTTTTACTGTCACAGCTTGCTTAAATAATTTTTTTGCAAACAAAATTTGTTGGTTTACTCGTTTCATGGCATGTAGCTGGAGACAAGAGCAAAGAAGGTACCACTCAAATTCAAAAGTAGCCATTTGCCTTGCTTTTAAAGTGAATTAATGTTTCAGATGCATGCAACTGTCAATAGAAAATTAAAGCTATTTCATGTCTAACATTTCTCTGGTTATATTTTTTTAAGGATGATATATGCTTGACACATTTGTCTATGCTACTAATTTAGTGCAATTATAAGAGACTAAAAAATTAAAATAATGAAATATGGAAAAAGAGCACTGAAACTACCTAAGCCAATTGACTTTGGTGTGGTAAATTTAAGCCTAAACAAGAATTTACTTTATGTGAATGAAAGGTATAGACCCAAGAGATAGATTGGCATGAAGAACCTGCACAACAGAATGTGAAGAATGTGATCCTAGAAAAAGTTTTGCTCTAGAATAGAGCAAAACAGTTTAGGAAAGAAATCACTGAAGAATAAGAAATTGGCTATCAGGGCACATAGGCTGGAAACCAAACTTGACTCTCGTGATGAAGACTGGTATTACAGATACCCACTGAACTGATGGGTAACAAGATCCACCCCAAAAAGACATCTGACCATTCCAGATTGCATACTGTGGTATTTTTTTATTACTGTGCTGCAGCTGAACATTCATTCTGTAAACGATGTTTTGCCATAGCTCATCTTCAATAACTGCTATCAGAAAAATGGATTTTCTATTCCAGGGTGTGTGGCTGTGTTTAAATCTCTTTGCTCAATCTCTGTATTGTTATTCAGGATGTTAATATTGGCTGATCTTTCTCTATTTGATTATCTTTATAAGTCATCTCTCTCCCCCTCTCCTGAGGAATGAAATTAGGAATGCATTTTTTCTCCTTCTGTAACTATTTATGACCATCACAGATAGATTTCTGTGGGGCTTAAGCAGAAACAGTCTTTTGCACCCATGGGCAGCACCTCCCACCCCAAATTTGTGTTTCCATGTGTAACTTCTTATACTGTTTCTAAAGTAGCCATGCAAAAAGAAGAGTGAGACAGAGTATATCCATTAAAACAGAGTTCTTTTGTATTGCAAATAGTGTTATCTAACAGATCAGTTGGCATGAAAATGCACCACAATTCCATGTGTTTTGTGGGAAGATGCAGCCTGGAGGAATGTTATTAGAAGCAAATATTACTGTTTCACACATGAAGTGAAGTACTCAGCACTTTACCCTTCTGACAACTCCTTCCCCCGTAATGCTGCCAGAGTAAAGCTGTGAACTAATGAGGACTGCCCACAAATTGTGGGTCTAGTGACTGAAAACACTGCACTTAATTCCAGTACATTGGGTTTGGCTGCAAACAACTATTTCCAGGATCAACCTAGAACTGTTATGTGTAATGAAGAAGAAGTAGATATGATGACAAGTCCCAAAGTTGTGACCATATGGAGACAGGCAGAAGAAGCAGCAGAAGAGAATGTTCCTTTTTCACTACATTATTCTGACATTCTTTCTTGCTATGAAGAATCCTTATAACATAGACAAATCAGATTTACATGATTAGTTTTATTTATGATGCTCAGGGCTTAAAATTACAACCCTTTTATTGATTTTTAATGTCAGAAAAATACAGTTTTATCATCTGAATTCTACCTTCTCTCTAACGAACCAGAGAATTCTATCCAGTCACTCTTGATGACAAGACCATAATTTGTGCCTTCATTGAAGAGATAAAGAATGGACAATTTTCCAAAGTAATATTTTGCAATGGTTAATTACCCTTACAGCTAAAGATGCAGGCCGTATCTCCAATTTTAATTCTTAAAATTACAGACATAATTTATTGCTACATATGTCTTCACTATACTGTAGACCTTCTTCAATACCTATTTGGTTTTTTTTGTTAGTGAAGATGCTATATAATTCTTTATCAACTCTTATTTTTTCTCTAATCAGTTAAACAAATGAGCACATTTACTCTCTCCATTCCTTTCATTGTTCAGTTTCCGGATTTCCTTCACTCTTTCTGCCTTTCTTTTAAAAAGATATTTTATGAGTTAGAAGAACTTATAAGTATAAATAGTAAAATAATTAATTTTCCTTGATTACTTGCTCTTTCTTACATATCCAAAATTTATGTATTTCCTTTTGTGCAATAAGCCTAAAGTAAGACACATACTAAGTGCCAAAACAAATCTAAATTGCTGATTTCTGTCACTGTTAGTATGAACAGTTTTAGATACTAAACATATTGTCACAACCTCCATCACATATTAAACTCTTTTGAGTGTGCAGAAAAGAACCAAAAATAATTAGAAAGAGTATTGGCTAAAATGCTGTAATAGGACTAAACTGTGCTTTTTATGAGTAACCAGCAGGATATCTGGCACTGCTTAAAGCATCTTTGATGATTTCTACTGCAGAAAGTGAGAAAAAAAAATTGAGATAAATGTATTGCATAACAGTATTTTTGCTGGAAATTATTCTTGTTCCACAAATTTACCTGTGATCCTAATAGGAATGCTCTCTCCAAAATCGCTTTCTGAAAAGCTAACTGATAAAGCTGATTTGTTTTCTTTGATTTCATTTTCACTATAGGGAGTCCTGGCTACTAATGGAAAGAAAATCTTTGTGCCCAGTCACAGGCTGTGATTCCCATGGGAAAACCGTTGTGTGGAAGAATTGTTAGCATCCCTAAAATAAAATACATGCATACTGCCAGAAGAGTAGGTTGTGGTTTTATGTTACTGTTTTGCTCATTTGTTTAAGCAAATTTATTAAGAGATATGTCTCAGAATAAATTTGTGGGACTTCACTGTATTATGAAAGAGGGCCTGAGCTTGCTGGAAGTATTCTGAACAATACAGTACTCTGTAACTCACAGATATGCCATCTGACCTTCAATTTATTTTTGTATGTTTTCCTCTACTCTTCCTCTTTCTTTGTTTTCTGCTCCCTAGTTATAGTTCAGCATTCCGCCCACCTTAGCAATGTGGGGTTATTTGTCACTGTGTATGGGAAATTCACCTGCCAAGCCCACTCCTGCCTCTGAACTACATGGAAAAATGCCTCAAGTCCCTCTTCTAGCCAGTTCTCTTGAATGAGTCATTCCTAGTTTCAATATAGCCTGAATTGACAAGAAGAAATTAGAATATATCACTTGACTGATAGAATTAAATAGCAGCATATATGAGTCTTTCCTTGTCTCCATCTTCTATCCCATGACTTCCCTATGCTCAGCATCTTGTCTAATGGGACTACTTTTGCCTTGTTGAATCCAAGATCAGGTTAAGATGACTGTACGAAGCCAGATTAAGATTTCTTTATATAGGAAAACACTGTTTTATGAAGCCTTACTGGTCATGAAAGAGTTTCAGGATCAGCACAGCTCATGCACTAAATTATGCTCAGGTATTCAGTTTTAGTTAATATGATTCCACAGAGTTGCCATTCACACCAGGTCTCAAAGTCCATAATTACAAATCCCACATTATGCCACTGTGTTTATCTAGTTTACTACAGCAGGAAGGTCTACCATAAATTATCACAGTAACAGGTTTGAAAATGAAATTCTGAGGTAGATGCAAAGTAATATTTTTTAATTGACTGCTCACTAAGCTGGTGTTACAGTTAATGTGTGTGCAACCCTCCTTATTAAAGGCAGGAGTTCTCCCCTTCTATAGATTAGTATTATGCCGTCTTTTTCAGAGACTCTCAGTGCCAAGAAGAGAGAAGAATGGGACTAGGGGATATGTATCTCCTGCCTCAATTGCCTTGTGTTCTGGCATAGCACTTCAGTCCTAGTCAAGGCCAAGACAGTTTGCAATCTCACATGTAATTCTGATGGACTTAATGCTGCAGGAAATGTTACATTACCAATAATGGTTCCTGTAAAAGTTTATTTGAGGTTTTTTAATTTCAAACATTAAAAAAAAATACAATAAAGTGTCATTTTCCATACTATATTCAGAGCCACTAGATGGTGGTATGCACAAGACCTGAGGAAAAGTACACAAAGGGACTGATTAATGTGCTCTTCCACTGTCTAAACAGGAGATTTTTCATGCCTCACTTTCCAGTCTTCTTCCAGCCAACCTTTTCCTATCAGTTGTTTATTTAGAAGGGTGATTGTGACAATTACAAATCTCAGTTGAAATTTTTCCCCAGCTTATTGACTGAGTTTGCATGACAATAAGATCTCATTTTGAGATAAATCTAAAAAGCCAAGAAGATGATGAAAGGTCAGAGACAACTCACAGGCATGCAGTGAAAAGAATAAGAAATAATTATGTGCGGCTTGGTTTATGAAAACTTTACTAAGTGTCATTAGATATAAATGTTTTCTACAGTCTTAATGACAAAACGGTATATTAAGTACAGATGATCCACTGACCCACTTTTTTCTATTAATAGGATAGGACAAATATATTCAACATTTTAAGAATTTATGTTTACAACTCTTTGTTCAAATTTAGCTTGTGTGTTTCTTCATACTGGACAAAATATCTATAGCTGGCTAACATATTTTTCATCTGGGACATGGATTTTGGTCACCTCTCCTCCAGTCTGAATTGTAAGGAAGATGTGTAAAATTAAATCTAGGATTCTTTACCACCACCACCCAGTTGGTGTCTAGGACATTAACACAGCAAATCAATGGTAGAATAAGAAATTTCAGGACTGAATCTCCAGGTACTACAGCTACATGGTGATGCTATGTTTCCTTAGTCCTTATTTGTATTTTCCTGCTGCTTATTTTTCCTTGTTCCATCTTTGTTTCTGTCAGCCTCCATCTAGTTGTCTTGGATCTGTTATTTGGCTCTGCCAACCCATGTGACATTTCTATACAGCCTAATAAAAGATCCCAAGTTAGAAGTCTGAGCAGTGGAGGAAAGCTGTGTGCTACCACAGCAGTAGAAGAAAATACAGAGATCCACAGTATAATGCATTTTCTATTTCAGAGAGCCATAAGACAAGATAGGATGATGAGAAAAATGAATTAAATAATCATTCTATTTTTAGAAAATGCAATGATAGAAAATCAATAATACATTGAAGCCGATTAGACAAATGTCTTGTAACAGTAATCCTGTTAAAGAATCAGTGTCATTTATGCAACTATTTTTAATTCTTATTTTCAATCTCAGATGAATTACTTCAAATTAGCAGGATACAAATCAATTGTTGTAAATGACATTTGAAAAATGAGGAACAAGTATTAATGTGAAAAAAAAGCTTTTATATTAATACAATGATGATTAAGATTCTTAACCTATTCCACACTATTTGTAGGAGAAAAAGTATGTTTGGCATTCAGCCTCAACATGTAACTTGTGTGAGACACATCTTCCAGAAAATGGAAGATAGAAGAAAGTTCAGCATGGGGAGAAAGAAAACAGTTTTAGTGATGTTGTTGCAGCATAAGTGATAAACTTGCTTGAACCTTTGCTACCTGTGTATTTGATTCCGTGGAATAGATTTCTTTGCCCATCTCTCCATTTTAATGATGAGCACTGCCTGGCTGTTTTACTGTATTTTGACAGCGATTGATTTGTGGGAAACTGATGGAGGGTTGTAGCAACAAGGTAGCAAAGTTCAATAAGCAGTATCATAGCAGGAGAGGATAATTTCATTTTTGTATCAAAACTGATTTCACTAACTACCACAAACATATTTATACCAACATACTTCCAGCACTACACATGTGCATCCAGGCAGCATTACCAGCAAACATGAAACCAAGATTTTATCCAAGTGATCTTTGCAGCATTTCTTGAACAGGTGAGAGTGGATGCCAGCTCTTAAAACAATCTCTTCTGTTCATTTTTTAGGTTGATTGCTCCCTAATTAAGGGGTCATTAATCTCTCTGCTGCTATGAGTCATCAGTGTTCCCCAGCTGCCTCTCCCCACCCATCTCCTACCCCTCCCTGCCCTGGCATACTGATGACTGCTGATGTTGGGACCATCAAGACCTGCTATTCTTGTTAGCTTCTCCTTGCCACTGTTTTCTTCAGCACCTTCCACAGCCAGATTTTCCCATTCTCCCTTCATACTTACCCAATGCTTCTGTTACAGTTGTCCACAGAAAACAGGCTGGGGAGGCTGACAGAAGGGGGTGACAAAGAGTGGCAGTAACACACACAGACATGTTAAGGCTGATAGAAAGTTCTTAATGGACATCAGTCCATCCTGATCTTCATGGGGAACAACTGCTTCACTCTGGTGAATCAGAGGTGTAGGAGTATTGTGGTAGAGCTACAAGGCTTGATGCCACCTCTTGCGATATTAAGAGCACAAACTCTCAGAAGTCTCAAAATGTGAGTTGATTGAACTCTTATCACTCACAGGTAAGAGTCATAGGTATAATTAACTACAGTGGAATGGTGTATAAAAGCTAACTTCATAAAATAAATTCATTTGTACAGTTTCAGTGTGTAATCCCTTTGACACAAACCTGTTGGAACCCTAGTTACTGAGAATTTTAGACTTTCTGTGCTAACAGGCACTGACCCCTAAGAGAACACTACATTTGACCTGAGGCAATGGAGAAGGCCAAAATTAAATGATAGAACTTAGATTATGAGTGTGTAGTTTGAATAGAAGTGTGTAATATCACATGGCAAAAAACTTGGAGTTTAAGGTTTTAGAATATAGTAATATGCATAAAACAAGATGAAAGTTTTAAGTCAGAGACTAATCCTTCTTCCTCACCTTCCTCTTCATGAGTTTGGGTGATATTGTGTAATTAAATAAAAAAGTCCACATTACAAATCACAAGTAATTAGTTATTGAGTTAAAAGTAAAAATAATTTGTGTCATTTCTTAATTAAACAGTTTATCCTTAAAAAGCCCTGTAGAGAGAAAGATACAGCTCTATTTTTATTTTGTTAAAGTGCTGTAGAACTCACAGTTTGAGACTGTAATATAAATAAAAACTAATAAATAAAAACTAATAAACATCTGAGTTCAAATGAAAAATTAAACTTGCACATTTAATCCCAATCTTAAAAAAAACCCTAAAACTCCACACAAACCCTCTGTAGTTTTATAGTGAATGCAGCCTATAATGGTTCACATTTCTATTCAGTATTCCTTAATAGGAAAAGGGAGTTGGAGCGTCATTGGACTACAATGAGCAGTCATATAACTCTCACACTGCTCCTCTGTAAAAAACCTAATTCCACATTAAATCTGACAATTATTCCCTGTTTTCCTGTCCCGTAAATTCCTATTGAATTCTGAATCCATACTAAATTTTTTTCAAATGCCATAAAAATATGTGTTTGGATTGTTTTCTCCTTGAAGTGTCAGAATATGCCATGAGGACCAAAAATGAATTTTCTCTTCTTCTCCTGCCTCTTGCTTAATAGGGCATAATTATCCCACTATATAATGAGGAACTAAGGTTTAGCCAGGACACACCAATGAGCTCTATTTACATTACCAGAATATAATACATGGTAGAGTAGTAATCTCAGACCTTTAACTGGCTACCATGCTTCCCTTGTTTAAAACAAATGATAACACATCTGTAATGCTAGTTAGAGACAGCCTGACACTGGGTATTTAATACTAAAAGACATGTAGTGTTGTTCAGTAGTCAAAATAGGGAGATTGGGGCTTTGCTAATAGGGAGATTACCAGTCTTTGTTACCTGAAAAATGTCTTCTGTACTTATGAAATAGAGAGAGAAGATATTTGAGGTATTATATTTTGAAAATGTGGATAAATTACTGTCTATATTTTGCATATTGGTGACGATTAGACCCAGATGACTCTCTCTTTGTTTATATGAGCATAAAAATAAATAAAGGTTTAAGGGAAATAAAAAGGTCATTTTCTTCAACAGCATGAATTAAGGAGGAAAGAATAAAATTTTGAAGTAGGTACTGGGGCATATAAAGGGAAAAATTAAGTTCTAATGAACTACAGCAATTACAATTAGGAGTTAGCTTGAATGATTGATAAATTGAATGATAATCTCTAGGATGAGATGCACTTCTCCTCAAGGAACTGGTTCTGTTGAGCCATACAGTAAGCTGAAATATTTAGAAAGCTCAAAATGTATATTTACAAGTCCTTTTTGAACACTTAGTCACCTTGCCCCCTTCCTCATCTCAACTAATGGCACGGAGGAAAGGCATGAATTATTAAACTGGAATTTAGCTTGCTAAGTAATTGTGTTGTGCTTTTTTCATTTTTTATCTTGTTTTGTAAATGTTTCCCTAGAGTCCTTATTTAGGGGGATATATTTTGGAAAGACTTTTATGCTCAGTCAAGCTGTGGGAGGCATTTTAATTAAACATAAATCACTTTTGCTGGTATATATTCTTATCAGCTGGACAAAGATCTGTGTGTGTCAAAACAAGTATAGAAAAAGCATGGTGAAGTACTTAGGCTTGTCCACTTAGCACTGTCTGACAAGGTGCTACTCCACTACCTCTTCAGGGGAAAGCTGTAAAAGCCTGATTAGCTCCTCAAAATTGTTCACTGACTGCCAAGGTCAGCAAGGTAGGAGGGCAATTGCAGTAGTAAAAGGGCAGCAGTAGAAAACAACACGACAACCATTTAGGAACAATAGGAAGCAAATGAGCTGCTAGGGTTGGGATTAATATGAAATATTGAAGTCAACCAGCATGTTACATGCACAGTACAGAGTGGATAGGACAAGATTTTTTTGTAAACTCAAGCACCAAGACACCTTGAAAGCACTTTTAGAAATGAGAAATCAACAATAATAACAATCACATTATCTGATTGATAGATAATTGTTTTGTATTGCCTTATAGATACTATTTTGTCCTGGCTTCTTGTGAATGCCTACCCAGGTCCACCAGTGCTCCCGCGGACTGTTTCAGAGTCTAAGAAAACTAAGTGTGTAATTTTTCTATGAAATACACCCTATTTTTTCTCCCCTTTATGTTCAAGCCAGTAGTTCAAGCTAATATTTCTGTGTTGAACTCTACTGATAGTCAGGGTTTATGTTTCCCTGTACCAAATTTATATATTCATTTTTGTTCTTTTTGCATTGAAAATTGTTCAGGCAGCTGACTGTTTCTGGTTTTATGAAGATATGGACACAAAAAGCTGCAATCTATCAGTGATCATCTGTCAGAAACAAACACCTTTGCAACACAGACTTCTAGTAATTGTTCAGATTTCACAGCAAAAAGAGTTGCTCTCCTTGAGTGTGCACATTCTTTTCAGCCTACCAAATGCTACCTATTCTAGTTTAACAACATAACATCAGCTTTTAATTTTGCCTTCAGTTTTCACATAAAACACAGATTTTGCAACCACTGCATTTAATTCCTAATCCATATGACATGAATGGCTCACAGAAAGTCACGAGGTAAACACATTGGAACAAAATCGAACTTTCTTGACGTTAGGGCTTTCAAACCTCTTTGTCCCTCCAAGAATCTTTTGCAAAAGTTACACAACTCAGACATCTAATCTATATTGCAATCATTAGTCCCAAACAATTGAAATTCAAAGAGATTTTAAAAAGGCATTGGTTAAATGTTACATATGTTTTCAAATTTTATCACCCTTTAAGATGTAGTACAATCACAACTGTCACCTATACCACAGCCCATAAACAGCAGTTTTTCAGGTAATTTAGATAGCAGGTTGACTATTTCTATTATTAATACATACTCATATCTCACCTGTAAATGGTTAAAGACTGCTTAACTAATTCATATTATTTTACTAGTTTACATGAAAGAAAAAATATTGCTTGCACCTCCTTCAGAGATTTTCTTTCTTCTGATTTTATTTCTCATCATTATATTTAGGCACAGTCAGGTCCCCTCCTCCTTAAAATCTTGCTGATCTGTCAATGCCTTTATTTGGGTCTCTTCCATTTCTCACAAAGGACCTATACTATGATTCAGAATTTAGCAGGCTTCATCTTCCATTCTGATTTTCAGGGAATAGAAAGCATTTGACAGCGTTTCTATATCTAAAGCACTTCTCTTTAGACTTTATTTTCTCATTGTAAGTCTCAAATTCTGTTGATTTGAGATACACAGTAGAAATTTCAGAAGCACTAAAGATCTATTCCTACCATTAAAAAAGGCAATCTACTGTTTCATTCTGTGACACAGAAAGGAAGAGTGAGAAAGAATGGTTTCCATGAAAGACTGGTGAGACATGTGAAATTGAAAAAAAAAAACCAAAACAAAAAATAACCCCAAAGAAAGGAAACCCACAAATCTGCTAACAATTTATATAAGATACATAAGATCTCCAGTAATCAAATTCAGTGAAGTCACCCTCCATTTAGTTGCATGCACATTATCATTAAATAGAGATTATATTAATTATGTTTGGCTTCTTAAACAACATTTCCCTGTAATTTACTGTAACTTATTTTAATTAAAGTTTGAGCCTTTTCTACAGATACTTGAAAAATTGAGATCTAGCTGAGAACTACTCTGATTTTCCAGCAAATTGGTTAGTAACTTTATTTGGTCAAAGTTTTTTGATGCCTGTTAAGAAGACTAGAGTTATCTCACGGAAAGAAAATTAAGAAAATAAAATTAGAAGGTGAGAGCCATTAGTTAGACAGTTTTTTTGATGACTGAAGCACAGATAAAGGAGTAAGGAGATCTGGTTTTATGCTTGGCTGAGCTAGCAGTTTCCCATAAGCCCTAGCAAATATTATTTAAAGAAGCTTTCTATTTCTTGTGCATTATGAGATTAAGTTCATCAGGGATTGCAATGCCTTTTGAGATCATATGATTTATAACTTTATAAAAGTGAAAAGTATAATTAGAACTTTCAATGATTTTTGAAGTGAAAATAAAACACCTTTCCTCATGCTAAGCCTTTTGACTATGAATTTGAAATGCTCAGTGCTAAAGATGCAGCCTCACCAGGCACTTGCAGGATTAGATCAAACCTCATTGTACTTTGATGGGGATAACCCTTTTTTTCTGTGGTTCACATTTCTATAAAGATTCTATAAGGCTATATATGCTGACATTTTAAACCAGTTAGCAGAGACTGCTTGAACTGAGGCAGTTTATCCAATGATTCCATTTTATCTAGCAAACCACAAGAAAAATAATGTTTGTTACAATTATGATAATATTCACATTGCATGCTCTCAGGCAAACAGTAGATGTGTCTCCCTCTTCTCTAACATACCCAGCTCATACTTCTGTCTCCAAACAGAAGAGAAGATTTTAAACACAAATTTTTATTGCATTTCTGTGGCTTCTGTAAATATACTGGGCTTCTATTAAAAGAAAAATCACCTTGAACTGCAACTACAGGTCCAGTGTAGAAGCAGTCTTGCTTAAAGCATTCCACCCTGTGAGAAGCAGTGCATTGAATAATTATGCTGAGAAAAATTACTGGAAAGGCTTTACTTAACCTTTTAATCATACAGTCAATTGCAGCCAAGTTCTCCAGTTTTTCTAATCCCTCCAGTTCTGCTTACATAGTGCATTAATATGCTTGGGATATTGCCTCTGTGATCTGAAAGTATGCCATCCCTGGTGTGTGCATGCGTGCAAGCTTATTCTGGCTTCTGTTCTAAACATTTTGGCAAGATCATAAATGTTAATATTGCATGAGCAGTAGCAGGCTTGGAGGGTGATGACTATTACAGGGCAAAAGCAGGTGGAGGAGGAAAAAGGCTTTATGTACATAACAGGTGATAAATAATAAAATACAACAAAAATTGTAGGCATACTTTGTGCAACATTAATGCTTCTTTCTCTTCCTTCTGCTAAATCCACAAGCTCATATGGGCAAAACCAGTCAAGTAAGCATGGAATTGCCATTGGAGTCATCTCTGAACTCTCCCACAAGTAAAGAACTATCCTTATTACTATTTTCTTCTTTGCATGCTTCTTTAAGAAGTTTTAGGATACTGCAAAACGTAATTGTGAGTAATACTCAAGTTCTGAATGTTTCTACTTGTTTCAGCTTTACAAGAAAATATTTTTACAGTAATAAAAAATGTTTATTTTTGGAAGGAATTGTTATACAGCATGTACAGCTCTCTTAAAATCCATTTGAAATACCAAAAGCCAGGAGAACTGATGCTGTCCCAGAATCAAATGAGCCCTTCTTCTTAATCACCAAGTGATATATGAACTTTTTTATTTACCATTTTTTCCATTTTTTTCCCCTGTATGTATGTTCCCTAAAAAACAAACCTGAACATCTCTGGGAATCATAATATTTGAAAACTTGGGTTTATATACATTAACATAAAAACATTGTTTAGTAATTGTTGACATTGAGAATGTCAATGTTGACTTTAAGAATCCTTTCTAATATCTGAATGTAGTGTAGAGCAGTTCCCACAAATATGTTCAGCAGCTAATTGCCCTAGAGGATGACTTCTGAGAGGAAGAACGGACTAAAATATTTCTATGGGTTATTCACTTTGAGGTTTCACCTAGAGCCAAATGACCATTCAGAAACTGAGCGAGAAAGTAACCTGAGGTAAACACCTTCCCAGAAATATCTGAACACCTACCTGCCTTGTGCTGCAGATCAGATGAATCATATGAAACACAGCTTTTGATAGAAACTGCAGGAGAGTCAGAGGGAGAGGAAAACAGACATCAGCACCAGAGAAAAGACATTTAGGAAAGCGCGGCAGTAAATGTGCTGTGTGACTCCCAGAAATCTGGCAAAAAGGCATTTTTGCTCAGCACTGCTGCTTCTCTACCCAGATGACCAATAAAATATTTTTTTTTGCATAAAAATATATAACATCCAGATGATGTACAAGTGTCTGTGGATGCTTCTTTTGTCTTTGCAGAGCTTGGAGGGAATCACTAAACTAAAGAGCTCAGGTCTAGGAGTTCTATAAAGGGAGCTGGGGTGACTCAGGAAGATGTTGAACAGTTTCTGACTAGAACAAAACACACAGAGGTGCAAGTCTGTGACAATCCATGATGTGCAGGAGAAAATAGTCATCTCATGTCTGCCTTTGGCTTCAGGATCATTCTTGGATTCTATGGGTGAACTCCTCAAGAAGCCTGATAATAAATCCAGGACAGCTTCACTTTAGGGTTTTTTCCTCTGGACACACTGACCTTTTACAGAATGAACCTGCACAATAATTTCATCATTATGACACAGTGAGGAGAGTCATAAGGGAAATCAGTGCCAGTCAGGAAAAAAATGCATTATTACTTAGCCACAGTTCTATTCCTCTGTTGCTTCTTGCCAATTTCTGAAATGTAAATCCAATTTGACTGTTTTTCCAGTTAGAGAGAGAAACTAGTACTTTAACCTTTAAGTTAAATATTTTTTCTTCAGACAATTCCAGCCTAACAATATCAAAAAGTGAACGTGCCGGAGCACCTAGAACTCAGTCTCAAATCTAGAGGGGGACTTATCATCAAGTAGAATAGCACAGCAAGCCTTACTTTTCCTATGATTGATTATACACCTTCCCAGTAATAATATTCTGGTCATAGACCAGGTGCAGTCTGGCAGAGAACACATGCATTTTATAAACTAAGTGGTCAGTCTTCAACAAATAAAAGAAATGCATGATATAAATAAAAGTAAAATTAGGCTAAGATGTAAGATTTATTTCTCATCACACACTGAAACCTGAATGTATAATGAGAAATGCAATGCACTCTCCTGATGGTACATAAAACAATGCAGACTCATAATTTCATTGTAGGTATCTATGATTTATAATTTATGGTTTTAAGGGTGGGCAGCCACAAAATTGCATATCACAGTTTTTCTTCCTCCTCTGTCAGGAATACTAACAAATTACACTTTTCTCTCTACTAATTTTAGTTAGGTCTGTAAGGAGCAGATATGTGAACAAAAAATGGAAAAACATAAGATGTGCTGAAAGATTTTTCATCCCTTTAACCCCGTCATTACTTCCATTCTGGATGTATTGTCAATATGTGAATTCAAATCCTGAGATCTTAGGAAAAATGATTTCATGTTGAGTGTTCCTGACTGGGTTGTTGGTGGACTAATTGACCTCTAGAGGCCCCTTTTCCCTAATCCTCCCATGCAATTCTCTCATTGTCTTTCCAGGATATATTTTCTTATCAAAATTGCAAGTAACCAGGCAAGACTTACTTGCAAGTTTGATAAATCCCATTTAATAGGACTAAATAACTACAGTTGTTACAAAACAAAAAAACTTTAGAATGTATTTTCTTTTCACACTTCTTAAAATAATTCACTTATTTTGTTCTCTTCCATTTAAAGTTGTTTTGGATGGGAAGTCCTGGGCAAAAGATCTAAGAGAAATAGATCATCAGTGTCACTTAATCATTACCACATGACTGTCTGCCAGCAGAAAGAGTGCTGGCAAGTGGCCACTTAGGATATTTAAAGAGGAAATAAAAGAACTTCATCTGAGATGCAGAATTTCATCAGTGGATAACTTGAAATACCAATCGTGGCTTAGTTGTAGCGAAACTTCTCTAAATATTTTTAAAAGACTACATACAGTCCAAATATTTTCTAAAAGCTTTAGAAAGTTGGGGTGAAGGATTTATTCTAGAGTCCAGAAAGAGCAGGGTGAGTACAGATTCTGTTTAGTTTACTCTTCCACTGAGCTCCCCGATGATGGGATCAATCAGAAAGCATCCTTGATGGGTCAGTTAGCTGAAGATATCTTAGAGGATAAATCATCATCTAATCTGCTGCAGGGCATGAAAATAGGAATTAAGAGGGATCACATAAAGGGAGCAGCAGTTTGTAAAGAAGGTTGTGTAAGAAGGGCTGTGCATCTTGTAGATCCACAGCCCACGGAAGTGCTCTACTCTGCCAGGATGGTGGGCACTTGTGTCAGAGAAAAAAAAATGCTATTACAGAGAATGCCCATGAGATGTCTGATGCTTCCACCCACACTGGACTGGTAAGGAAGTACAGACAGTAGGTTGCAATGAAACTTTGGTCCCTTTTCCTGAAGAAACCATGAGTACATGGAAAAGATGTACACAGGCTGACGATGTGTTTCAGGATCTCTTTAAATTCAGCACAGCATTCAAGCAGCTGAGGACATGGATCAGTGGTTACAGAACTTTGGTCCTGTGGCAGACACCACAAATAATGAGGCACTTTAGACCCTGGTGAGCCACAAAATCAGAACTGTTCTTCAGTCTTTACCCTCCAGCATCACAACCAAAGCCAGATCTGAAGCTTGAACAGCTACAGACACCCACAAACAAGGACTGCGAAGACAAACTATCTTTGCAGCAGCTGTCAGTGGATACCCAAGGAAGAAATGAGGAGTGCTGGCAGTGAGTGATTCTGTTAAGGGACCCCAAAGTGCCCACGTGCCACCCTGATGGAGTTGGGAGAGGTGCCATCCTTGGGGAGTTGAGCTGTGTGGTGATGCTGAGAGGGTGCCACATGATCACAGATTGCTCTCCACTGCTCCTCTTTGCTGTGGGCAGGAACGACACTGCAAGCCTGAACCTGTGCAGAATCAAGAAAGATAACAAAGTCCTGGGGGTTCAAGTGAAAATTTCTGACGCCAAATTATTTTTTCTTCCATCTTACCAGTCAGAGGAAAGGGTACAGCCAGAAACTGATGTATTATGCAAATCAACTTCTGGCTTTGTAGCTTGTGCCATCATGAGAGTTTCCCTCTATGAAAATTACTGGGATCAGAATATTCCCTTTTTCTTCCATAATAGAGTTCTAAAGTCTCAAAGATGGTCATTAGAATAGGTCTGATTTTGTCATAATCTGCTGTTTTAGCTCTTGTCATATCTGGCCAAGATACATTTATAATATCTTTAGTCCTTACACAAAGCTATTTATTTGCTCACTTAAGTGTATCCTTCATGTTTTTGACTTAATCATTCTGAGTTTAAAATATGATAGGCCCATTTATGAAATTTAGCTGTCATGAGAACAGTCCATGTTTGTCCTCAGAAGCATAATAAGTGTCTCCTGTATATATCAGTGGATTTGTCCTTTTAAATGACATGTGGGAAAGTAGTCCATTCTATGTATGCAGACCATTTTTAAGTTGCTATTGTACTTTACTGATATAAAGGAACATAAGAAAGCAGAGTAAGATGAAACTTCCTACTAATGTTTGGTTATTTATTGTATCTTTCATTCAATTTTTAATATACTAATTCAGAATCTACTCAGGAAGGTAAATGGGGAAAAACCCCACAAAAACTTAAAGTTGGAAAGGGAGCATGAATTGCATGCCTATTACTAAAACTAATATCAATTTTTCTATTTATTTTGATACTTAATTTTCAGTTTCTTTCTGAGATTGCTTCTTTTGTTCACCAGATAACACCTGCAAAAAAGCTTTCTAGCATTGTTTTTTGTTTAACGAAGAAACTTAACAATTGCAGTACCTGACTTAAAAGACTAAAATAATTATCAATACATTTTAAGGGCTCTTGGAAACATCAGGTAGAAGAAAAAAATGTTTCGAACAGCCATAAAGAGAACCCAACAAATTTGCAGAGGTTTCCTTGTTGCACTGTAACTAACTTTGAGGGTACAAGTGTGCCACTGCAAGGGAGACATCCATTCTATTATTTCATTAAAGGATCAGGCAGTGGGAGAGGATTTCAGACATAGCAAGAGTTTCTGCATTTCAAATTTTAGATATTTTGTTTCAGATAAAGGCTTTACCATGATTCTAAATTTCCCATGATCCCTAATACTTTAAATGTCCTCTTAGCTTTTTCTTGCCATTTTCCTGTAAGCAAGGTTATTTGAACTGAAGTGATGGAAAAATCTCACAAGTACCTCTTCTGGGGGAAGACTTTTACCAAATAATGATTTTACATCTGAATCTCTGGGTCAGGTCTCTTTTCACCCTTGCAAAATGCCCCGTGGTAATTTCCAAGAAGATTTAGATTGTCCTTAGACCACAGCTTGTAGTCAGGATTTTGAGAGATAGAACCTCAAAGTCATTTATTCTCAAAGATGTTAAAGAAAATGAAGATCAAGGTGAAGGTTAACTATGCTATTTAAAAAAATAAAAAATTAGAAAGGATGCAGGGCAGTGGAGTAACATATACATTCTTCCCTTCATTAGAAACGGTCTGTAATGTCCCTGAAGAAGCCAAATACAGAACTCTTAGCTAGAATGCAGTGCCATGTGCCATGAAAAGAAAGCACAAAATAAATTGAAAAAATAAGAACATGCTGCAGTTTCAAACCCTCTCTTGTACAGGCATTTATGGACTTCCAAAGCTCTCTCCATTCTAGTACACAGAACACAAAAGTGGATAGCAATTGAATTATCTATTAAGTTATTTACATTTATTCAAAAAATGAAGAGTTCCCAAGTCAGTCTTTCATATCTTTTTCCCTGCTCTGTTAGACAACTCACTGTGTATGGTGCATTGAGATCAGTCATGGGAAAGGATCTGAAACCCCTGGTGTGAGAGAGCCCAGAAAGCTGCACAGTGCACTGTGGTGAAAGGAGTGCCACAGCTGTGCACAACAGTGGTGAGGGAAGTGTTGAAAACTCTGTCCTCCTGCTTCTCTTTGAGAAGAGGTCTCTGAAAATTCATTACCTGACTGGAAATGTTTCTTTGTCTGTTTCATGTCAAGGAAGTAATGATGCTGTTGAATAAAGAGTAAGATGAGAGTCCTGAGCATGTTGTTCTTAGGAGAAATAACTCAAATCTTTTGATAAACAGTAAACCCTCTGTCCCACAGGGTTTAACTAGAAGGTTTTTATATGGCTTCACAAATATGGTTGAATTTTTTTCTGTATGAAGAATATCCAAACTGAGAAAAAAACAAGGGGAAAAAATCTTTTTAAAAACTATATAGCAAATCTTGATCCTGAGATATTTATTTATGTATTCATGCATATATATATGTGTGTGTGTGTGTGTGTGTGTGTGTGTGTGTGTGTATAAATCTGAAAATAGCTCTAGGTTTATTGATTAATTTTGGGAGGTTGAGTCCTCTAATCACTTGACCATTTGCTGTGCAACTACAATAAGAAAGCTTTTTTAATATATTAAGGACTTACAGTAAGAACTATTGGAGTCTTACAGGGAAGCACAGACACCTCCACGGTTCAGAGCTTCAACTAAGTTGTAGAAATGCACATTCCAGTTTGGAAAAATAATTCTGTAACTTGGTTTGTAGCTGGGCAAAGGCAAACTTGAATTTTTTCTCTATTTCCTTCCAAGCAGAGGTGTCAGCTGAGATCAAAGAGCTGTCAGATTAACACCAAGTTTCAGAGCTCTCTGAAAGTTTATTATCCAGGTTTGCAATTTACTACCAAAGCTTGCTACACATAGGAATTTGTAGATGCTTATCCAACTCTGTAGCATCCATCAGCTTATATAACAGTTATGAATGTTTTGGATGTCTTAAAAGTGGCAGACCAATCTTTTGCATAACCATATCTTGCATAAAATTAATTATATAATCTGGTTTGTGGCAATTTTTAAATTGCAAATTAATTAGCTCCATCTGGTCTGTAATTTTCCACTTAGCAGGTAATAACTTTTAAAGCATCTGTTGCTTCTGAAACAGATAAGACAGTATAGAGTATAGCAATTCTTATCTGTCAAAGTTATCTGGTTAGACAGTGGTGATCTTGATTTTTTGAGAGGTTTTTGTATGACATCTTCACTGTACTGAATTCTAAATGTCTTCATTTGCCGTAAATGCTTCTGGCTCATTACTTGCTGCTCTACTTGCTGTTGATTAATGCAAGACATTTTTGAAGCTGGAAATGTGTGATTATTACATCTTTAATCTAAAATAGACTGACTGATAAACCTGCTTTATATGAATTTCCTGTTAATGGAGAATCACTACTACTGTATCTGATGCTGAGACACAGTTGATGAAGGTGAAAAACCTCTGTATGTCCTAAACATAAATGTATTCATTCACAAACATCCACAATTTAACACAAAGTTAAATTTTACAGCAAGATCTCATGAAAGACTTTGTAGAGCTCGTGAAGAAAAGACAGAGTTTTGTGGAAATGGAAGAAAGAATATTTCTCCTTTGACTTTAGCAACATATGTATCTTCAAGACTGAGGCAAATTCAGATTTTCAGTAATCAAGTTTGTCAATTCTTTCTAAAATCACATCTTGATTTTCTCTGGTTTAGATATATCTTTTGTAACTGTATTGAAAACCATGTCCTAGTAAAACGGTTCATGTTGTTATGTATGACTGCTGTGGCATAGAAATGGTATTCCTCAATTTTAGCGCTCCCATGGAGACACT
Source organism: Serinus canaria (assembly GCF_022539315.1). Classification (NCBI taxonomy): domain Eukaryota; kingdom Metazoa; phylum Chordata; class Aves; order Passeriformes; family Fringillidae; genus Serinus; species Serinus canaria. Next base: position 21,004,301 of record NC_066319.1, read on the forward strand.
CCAAACCACTCTCCCGCCCCCTCGATTCCCATGCAAGGGGCCCAGGAGAAGAATTAGAGGTAAAAAATATAAAGATCATGAGTTGAGATAAGAACAATTTACCTGAAACAGCAGCGAGATAAAAAAATGAACAGTAGGTACAAGAGAGAGGGTACAAGAGAGAGGTGGGCGAATCACAGGGAACTCCCCTAGCAATAGACAACACCTAACTACTCCCTCCTTTGCTATTCTGAAGAGACCCCTTCCCTTTGGGGGAAATTCCCTCCCCCTGCTCTTAGCAGCAATATCAGGTGGTGCAAAATAACCTCTGTAGAGGGTGATCTTGTCCCCCAATGAGATGCAGCTGGACCAGTTGCTGAAGATTGGAGGCGGGCCTGATCTTGACAGGCCACACCTGTAACCAACAAGATCTAGTGATATATAAGAGTAAGGAAAGAGGTGTGAGAGGAGCCAGATTACTACTACGTGGCCTGGAACAGTTAGTGTGTAGAGGAGCTGCCTGTGAGGAGCATCAATAAGGTATGAAGCTCTGACAATATGAAATCCTTGCCCTATGATGATGTTAGAACTTGTGATATCTAACAAAACAACCTCTGGGTCCTGTCCATGCCCCCTCCTGTCTACTGCAAAAATGAACTATGCCCTGGTTAGAACCAGGATAATGAAAATGTATCCTTTGACCAGAAATTCTGCAAAATGTTACGGCTCCATATTTGTGGTAGGCAAATCTGGGTGCAGATTACTTTTATAATTTTAGATGTAGATTTTTGAAGAGATATTTAAAAGTTCTTCCTTCAGCATACTAAATCTTGAATTTATGGAAGCATATTTTCTATAAGTCTGGTGAATAGCCCTATTTTCTGATTCTGTCACATTTCTTACCACTTATTTATCATGTTTTCAAATATACCACAAATTAGTTCACTCTAATAACTGTTCCTATTTACAAAGATGATTTATTTTCTTTAAGGTTTGTGACACTAGAGTCAACTAGTTTACCTGATGGCTTCTCTCTTGCAAAGACAATAACTTTCCCAAATTGTTGCTTGTACAAGATGAAAGTATTCTTTCTGTTTTTTGGTATCAGTGGCTGGCATTATCCTGGCCCTAATGAAATGTATCATAAAACTCTAGTGCTTTGACATACAACAAAAGAGGGATGAAATTATGTCTGTGCTCCCTGTGTTACATTTAGAAGCTTAGGAATCTAGATGAAAAACTTAGGTGTCAGATAACCAAGTTTCCTATTTACACATATCCATGACTAAGAGATGTACACTGGTGCACTGCAATAGAAGGGGCCACTGAGAATTCTTTTTTCTCTGACAAATTCTTTTACAGGTGCCTTGATTTCCACCTTTACCTTACAGTTCTTTTCTGATGCCTTCTCAGAAGACTAGTCAATAGCAAAATTGTAATTAATCTTACATATTTGAACTGAATGCATGATACAGAGCATGTTTTTGTCACAAGGAAAGTGATGGTACCCACTGATCCTTGTGATCACTCTAATCACTAATTTTTCAACTCACAAATCTAAACAAAAGTGTGGTGGATCCAAACACTTTGATTAGGGACACCTTGGTCTTCAGTGGCATTACTTGTTTCTTTTTTTAACATCATTCATAAGCATGATTTAGGATTAAAATTGTATTGGATTCCTTTTACATCTTGTGAAATAGTTTCCAACTCCACAGGACAAAGCATTTTGTAGAAGCTCATGATTTAGTTTCTCACGCTGTTTGCTTTGACCTTATTAATTCTCCTGAAGCAGTTACAGTTCAGCACAGCCAGAATGCAGCCCGTGTCAGGTCCTTTATTTAGCAGCATTTTAAAGCCAGTCTGGACACATTTCTGGAATATGCGTCACTGCTCTTTCCATCAAAAACCTTTAGCTCCAGTAAAACTAGAGCTAGTTTGTAGTGAGCTGGGTCGTGTCTGTATCCAACACTGCCACCTTAAGCATGGATAAAGTTCTGCTTAGGTATTTGTGGTTCTTTCTAAGAGCACTCTGAGTCTTGCAAAGATGATGCAAAATTTTACCAGTAGTGAGAGCTGATGAAATTCTGCTTTTTCCAATTTGGTGAAAATCCTGGAGCACAAAAACCAATGGTGTTTCCTGTCTTGTAGGTATCTAATGAACTGTTGGTTAAAATAAGTCACACTTGTGAGAAATCATGCTTTATAAAAAAGAAAAGACCTCATAAGTGTCACAGAACAAATTATTTCCATTAATAAAATTTCTTTTGTCAACACTATGCACAGCTGAGCAACTGATTTTCAGAAAAAAGTACTTGTGAAATCAGAATCCAAACAGAATAATGATATGTGCAACATGGGCAAAACTGTAAGGGTGGGGTTTTCCACACTGGAAAAATAAAACCAACCTAAGCAAAACAAGAAAGTCTCAACCCAACAAAAACCCATGCCTCATTTGAGTCTGACCAGGGAACGTTAAGTTAGGGCTTTGAATGCAAACATTTCAGGTAGGAACTTTCCTGTCCAGGTAATTGCTCTGAATATACAACATTCTCAGAGCTCAAAAGTCAGACTGCCTACCTTGCCAAACAACTGTAGGAGTCCCTTAGTTTTGGTGAAAGTAATACATGAAGCAATATTCACTCAGGTAATTCAAAACTGCTCTCCAAACCACTTTTATTTCCATGCGGCCCGGGCAGGTATAACCAGATCCATTAAAGACCATTTGCTAATCATAATTATCTACCTGAAATATGGTGGAAGTACCCACAAAACACATTAAGCAATGCACGTAGACAAAATGTTTAGAGACTTGCTAAAAGCCAAAAAAAGAACTTAAAATAGTTGCAGAAGGACTTTTTTGAATTCAACGACTTGTATTCAGAAAAGGAAGAAAAACTTCAATTTGTGAATCGTTTGAAGATGACAGTAGGAAATGGGAAAACCAACATTTTTGCCAAGGAAAAGTTAAATTCCTTTAGAAATATTTATAAATCAGCCTTTGTCAGGGGAAAACCAATAATCATAGTTTCTATGGTAATGTAAATGTGTGAAGTACCTGAAATGAAAGGAATTTGTATCTTGTCTCTCAAGACAAAACTGACAAATGTGTGTGGGTAAAAAAAAAACCACAAAACAAATCACTGGATTTTTTCTGGGGAATACTCTTTCTAAAGATAATGTGTCAGACTTTCATTTATTCCATTGGGTTTTTTTTTTTTAATTTTAAAGATGTCTCTGTTTTTCACATGTCTTCTTAGATAAATCACATTATCTGATGCTTGTAAAGCCTTGCTCTTCCTCCTTCAGTGGGTTGCTTTATTGATTTCTATTTTTTTTTTTTTTTTTTGTTATTGTTGTATGATGTGTGAAAACAGGCTTCAGCCTGTCCCTGGAAGCACAACCAGTTCCTTGGGATTCAGTTGGATTCACCTTTAAGAACAAAAAACATCCATCCAGCTGCACTTCTAAATGTGTTTAGGGTGCTGTTCTGTTGACTGAAAGGATATATTTTGCTCTTAAAAAATAGAGCATATAAGAGAGAATAAAGCAAGATTGCTTAAACAGCAGCATTATTTCTTTTCTGTAGAAGCAAGAGGCTTTTCACCAGACTGAATTAGGACAATAGGAGTGCAGACTTCAGTTTCCACTGATGAACTCAACTACCAGAAAGTTACCAGTAAGCCTGACTGCTGGATCTTCTTTTTATCCAATTCAAATCTCCCCTTCTATTCCCAGTTAACATTTTTACTGCCCTTACCACTGTTCTTTTCCTTTACCTTTAGAGAGGCTCCAGCCTCTCCTTTGGAGAGTTTTCTTTGTTAATAGAGAGATAGCCTTAGACACTCTAGGATTTTAGCTCCTTTTGAAGTACACTACCGTCATATCCCTTCATACCTCTGGCTGAATGACTGAGCAGTTTGTCATGTCTCATCTAATGATTTCTCACACTGAACACACAGTAATGCTGCACTGTGCTCTTAAACAAAAAATTTATCTAGCAGTCATATCCTGCATTTCAAGCTGTGATATTCAGCACACCTTGAGGCTAATGTATTCATAGCTGATTATTTTCTGGTGCATATTAGATGTCCAAAGTGTCCTGAGGAACCCTGGAGGCTGTCAGATTGGAAGATGAGGTAGCTGGGTGATATGTTCAGGCTGCAGTTCAGATTGCACTCCTGAGATGAAGGCAGATTACTCCAGTTATTACACAAAGACTGCTGTTACCACTGTGAACGATATCTCCTCAAGCCACAGGTAATGGCTAGAAACCTGAACTTTTACAATCAATCTATTAGATCAGGATCTCTTTGAAGAACAATTATATCTTAGATAGAACTGAGCACCATGGCTCAGGTGGATTTCCTGCTATGAAGCAGTCCACAAAATGGTACAAACCCTAAGTTTGGTTATAAGACTGCACTCCATAAATACCCAAAAGGTTTATCATGTCAGTTTTGAAGTTCAGTAAAGTAACTGCAGTTCTTGTAGCTCTGCTTAAACACCAAATTCTTACAGACTCTGAGGGCATCTCAGCAGAGGCACACTGTACTATGCAAATCTACTTTAAGCCCATGGCAAAATCCTGCATTCCTTCTCTGAGTGTATAAAAACTTTTTAATATATTTCAAAACAGTTATCTTTTTGAAGACAAAGGCACCTTGAAACAGTCTGAGATGCTTATCCTTCCAAAGCACTTCTCTGGGCACTGAAATGCTTTGCTTCAGGAAAACTGGCAGACGTGACAAAGCTGTCTCTCATGCCAGTTACCTCTCAGATTAGCTGAGATGGTGAACAGAATGCTTCTGTACTTTGATTTTCTGCATGAAAAGGTCTTTTTTCCTCTGAAATTTAGGAGAATACAAATGTTGTCTGTCTAGCACTCAAGGTGTTTGGCACTAGAATTAGCTCACAACAATCACCATTCCGTCTCCTGTCCCATCAGAGCAAAGGCTCAAGGAGCATTAGCTTCAGAGGTCAACTCAGGTGGGATAGGCAAGGGGCATGAAATGTAGGATGAAGCTGCTTTTTGAGTATCATAGACAAAATAGCTGTGGTAGCCCAAAGAGGCAGAGTAGAAGAACAGGAAAAGATCTCGTGAGTGAAAGCAGAACAAAGCCCACTCCTAATTGAGGTAAGAGAGAAAAAAAAAAAAAAAAAAAAGAGTTTGATACAGAGGGGAAGGAGTTTAGGAAAGAATACAAAGAGACTAAAAAAATTAACTTAGAAACTGTGAATTAGAAAAATTTTCTCTAGTATTTATGTCAAGGAAACAATCAGGTAAGAAGTTGAAAGTAAGCTGGGATAAAAGATGAAGACAATCTGGCAAGACAGGGGAACTTTGTCATCAAAAAAAAAAATCTTTATACATTGTTTTTAAGGTTATCCACATAAGAAACATCCTAAAATTGCTTCATTTATGACAAAAATGATCTTTGCTGTCAACAAGGGCAGTTTTGCACTTCCCCTTAACAAATGTGGAAAAAATTTATTGATTCCCCAGTACACAACAGAACATATCATTAAAAAGAAGCACCATTGTTTCCAAGGTGAATTTCTTCCATTTAGTTAGTATACTGGAGATGGGGAAGGAGCACACATTTCAAGAACTAAAGAAAACTGTAGGTTTTTTTGAAGTCTGCTTCCCTTCCTCCGACATTAAGACTGTGTGCAAGTCAGTTGCAAATAAAAAGCTGCTCTGAAAATCCCCAGAACCCAAAGGTGACTTAAAGGAACTGACATTCAGCAAAAACAAAACAACTCAGTCGTCCCCTTTGATCACTCCAGCCAGCTGCCCTAGGCGAGTCTGGAGCTGTACAAAGCTGCCTGGAGACCTCAGCCAATACACCAGATGTCACCCAGAGACAGAAGGGAGAAGATAGATGGGGGAGGAGAGAAATTTTCAAGATGAATTCTTGAGGCTGACATTCAACTGAGGAACAACAGAGGGTATAAAACTCATCATCTTTGCCTATAGAAACAGAAAGTGAAGGAAGGAAAAAGGGACAAAGCATTCACAGAGACAGCTGAGAGCCTCAAGAGAAAGACGATTTCTGCAAATATCCCCTTAATGCTTGGTTTATGTCTAGGTCAGGAGAGTAACCATAAAATATCACCTCATCACCATCTGCAGTGATCACAGAAGTTGTAAGGGAATATTTGGACCTATTCACAATTGCCTTGCTCCCTTCCTGAGCAAGATTTACTGCTCTTTAAGTCACATTTTATTTTCTCTTTCCTGCATTCATTTAATCTCAGAGTCACTGCATTTATTCTCTACCATCCACTTTCCTCAATAATTCCTCATATCCACTGCTTTGTAGCTACAGCCACAGTGGTTTGACTTGGGGAAAAAAATCAGGTAATTATGAAAACCATGACATTGCTTATGAAAACTAAAAGAACAAATGCTTCTAATATGAATGCCTGGGAGACAGACTCGGAAGAGCTGTCAGCGTTCCCACTCTCTTCCTATGTCTCCTTCTTCAGAAAAAGTTTTCATAGCAAGTGTCATGATCTAAATGCAAAAGCAAACTCAAATGTCATGGCTGAAAATGACATTTCAAAGAAGTAACACCTCCACTGGAACAATTTTCACCATCTCCAATGTGTTTGATTCGGTTTAGGATAATCATTATCTAGAAACTGATGTCTAATATTGTTAAGTGTATTTTCAGATGACAGCTGTAGAGCAAACACTATGCTTTTCCATGCTTTGTGGCTGAGATGATTTGAAGCACGTGGTGCCTCCCCTTCCTACCAAGACCAAACAGAAGGTCCAGAAATTGCTTTGGTAGGTGGGTTACAAAGGGACTAAAAGGGGCAAATCAGGAAAGGAACCTTTACAGTGAGAACAGTTTTCATGTAGGGAGTTCTATAATTCAGCACTACAAAAATCTCCTGCCAATTTAGATGCCATCATCACATCATCAAACAGGTCCAAGGCAGCCCTGGAATTGGAGGGAAGCAAGACTATCTGTTTCTTTCCCTGGCCTGTACAGTATAATATACCCTTGATTCTTCTTCTATTCAGTCTTGAAACTGCTGCAAACCTGGCCTCTTAAAGCTACTTGTTAGTTTTGCAGTTAAGAAATTGAGATTTGTGAATTACCTCTACTGCTTTAAAAATTATTCAATCAAAAATAAAGATTCTAAGTAGAATTCAGCTTTTGATAAGCCTCACTTAGATAGGTAGAAATATATTAGATCTTCACCTGTTGTAAATGGTGTCTCTGTTATCTGATTACCAAAAATCTCATGTTTCTATCAGCTTGGATTGGCCAAGCCAAAGCTTCTGTTTTCTAATTTTAAGACATTTCTCAGCGGATTTATTTGTCCAGCTGGATAAAGCCTTTACCAGTGAAAAGTTTCAGAAAACTTTTGTTAAAGGTATAAACTCATATCCCACTTCATGGCATTTTGGATTACTTGATCTTGCTTGTCCTTGCACATTATTTTAACTGGGTAGCAGCCAGCAGCAGCCACAGCAATGTGATTTCAGGAGCAGACTCTTGCTGGTATATTATGTCACCTCAGTCAGTGGGCTATTAGGCGTGCTGGTACTGCCTACAAATATGTGTTACTTTCTAATTTCCCCACATGGGATTCCAACAATGAGCAAGAACTCAGATTTCCCTCTCTGATCCCCAAAGGCACTGTGTGGATGATGCAGAGTTTAAAAGGACCCTGATGGTGCTAATTGCTAATCCCACTAGATTTTCTTATTGAACTTGCTACAAAGAATTTTCTACTTATGCTTCATAATTATTTATCCTTTACTGTCTTTAATCTTTTGTTTCTAGCCCCTGTCTGACTCTGTTCCCTCCCCTAAATTGTCATTTTGGTTTAATGGCTCTAGATGTCTGTTTCCATGCCAGCCTAAGTCAATGTTGCTTGGGTTACATTTTTTAAAAAGTGATGTGACCTATAAAACAGGTCCAATTTCTTCTTACAAAGGATTACAACAATAGCCTGATGTGACTGGCAATTCATATTTCTAGCCTTATTGCTAAGTGGCTTGAGCTAAAATGAGCCTGTTCCTGGAATTTCTGTTCCTGTTCACTGTAGTCTGCAAGAATGGATTTATAGAGGGCAGATAATATAAGGAGGGGCAGAAAATCTGAAAGGGAGAGTAAACTCCTCTCTCCTACAATATTATTTGTTTTCTTTAAAAATTCAATTTTAACTGTGTTGATGGCTGTTTTGTCTCCTCCATGTCTCTGTCCCCAAGTTCCTTCTACTGCTCTCAGCTTTTTGATTTCCTCTAACTTCTCAATAAGTGGTGCCTCCTCAGCCAGTTGAAACTCTTGAATCTAAAACACATGCAAGCTTCAGCAGAGCATTTAATTTCTGATAAGGAAAACAGAGCTTGCTGCAGACAATGTGTGCCCAATCAGGCTACCTTATTTGCGTACTGCTTTCAGATCACAGACAAGCTTTTCAACAGTCCTGTCTTATTTGAGTTCCCAAGTTACCAGCTCCTACCCACAGCAAAGGCATAAAAGTCCTGAAAGTATTGATGACTGGGTAGAAAAAGAGAGAAAGTTAGAAATGTAGTCGTAAGAGTTCTGTCTTGGAGTCATTGAATCTTTTAAAAATAGGCTTTCTGGGATTCACTGCGTCAATTTGAATTGAAAAGTGCCCTCTTTCACTTCTTTATTATGCCATCCATCTTACAGGCAGTGATGTGTAGTCACATCTTGTAATAGATACTTCCAGCAGGATTTCGCTGCTGTTGTGAACGTGGCTTTGCTTTTCCCTGAAGAACCACAGTAGCTGTACCAGCCTGTGTCATTTGTAGTAAAATTTAACAGAAGGATTTTCATGGAGGAAAATTAATTTTCATACAGAGGAAAGCTGTTCTAGGCCTGCCTGTAGAACAGGCAATATGTAACTGATGACTGTGGTAAGGGCACCTGACTGGACAAATTCACCATCTTGGCATGAGCCACATTTGTGTTTGTTCTTTACTTTTAACTATCAAGAGGGGATGTGTGGACAGTAGAAGCTGTTCGGCTGTAGTTGTCTGTAGGGAAGTTCACCGCAGTCTCTTGACTTTGGAGGATGTTCATGGAATACGCTTGGAGCTATAATCTACACTAGAGGCAATCACATAGAGAACAAATGTGTCTATATACCATAGATTCTGTGAAGCTCTTTTGTGTCAAGGGGATGAAAAGGCAATGCACATATTACCTTTCAGTTACACTTTAAACTAAACTGTTCCTTACTTGCTTGCTTCACATTTCTTAATTTTTCATTCTACCTAACTAATTTCTATTGTTATTTCCTAACACTAAAAAAAAACAGGTGTTTTTAGAAAATTTACAAGTAGCACAAAAGAATGCCTCATTTTACTCGCAATCTTTCTACAAAATAAATCCCTTTGTGGTCGTATTCCAGTGCCAAGAGGAAAACCACGCGGGCATTTTGGAGGAATGAAGTATATCTGAAATAGTCTTGCAATGATCCCCTCCACCAAACCAGCTTCATTCCATCACAACTGAACAAAGTAGTGGGAGCGAAAGAGGGGGCAGTGTTGAAGATGAAAAAAGGAAAAAACTAACCTCAGAGCTGCTGCAAAAGCAGGGCAAAAATCAAGGAAACAGACACAACTTAAAGGGAAAGATATGAGGGACATGGCATGGATACTTAAAAAAAAAAAAAAAAGAAAAAAAAAAATCTTTTCCAAAGTCAAAGCCATCCAAAGACATGGTATGCAATCAAGTGCAGGGACTTGCACCAAAGCTTATCCAATTGATCCCTATTAAAATCGCAAGATTTCGTTTCCCTTCCCGAAAGGAAATTTCATTTCCTTTCGGGAAGGGAAACGAAATCTTGCGACCCTGCAAAAAGACTTACAAACACTCTGGAAAGGAGATATGATCCAAAGAAATGAAATTGCAAAATACATCAAAAACAGGGCAAATTGGGAAATTTGGTGACTGCAAGGAAGTGGTCTTGGCAGAAATGAGGTGCAGTGCAAAGGCCCAAAGGAGGCCAAAACTAACCTCAGAGCTGCTGCAAAAGCAAGGCAGTAATCAAGGAAACAGACACAACATAAAGGGAAAGATATGAGGGACATGGCATGGATACTTGAAAAAAAAAAGAAAACAAAAATATTTGCCATAGTCCAACCCATTAAATAGCAAGTATGCAAACAACTGCAGGGGCACACACTAACATACACTAAGCCTTAGAGAATTGCTCCCCGCTGAAGGCCAAAACAGATAAGAAGGGCTTACAAACATTTTGGAATGGAGATACCATCAAAGGAATTGAAATTGAAAAAGAAAAAAAAAAAATGGGAAATTTGGTGACTACAAGGAAGTGGTCTGGGCAGAAATGAGGTGCAGTGCAAAGGACCAAAAGAGGCCAAAACTTACTTGAGAGCTGCTGCAAAAGCAGGGCAAAAATCAAGGAGGCAGACACAGCTTTGAGGGAAAGGTATGAGGGACATGGCATATATACTAGAAAAAATAAACAAGAAAACAAAAATCTTTGCCATAGTCTAAGCCATTAAAAGGCAAGTATGAAATTAACTGCAGGGGCACACACCAACATACACCAAGCTTTGGAGAATTGATCCCCGCTGAAGGCCAAAACAGATAAGAAGGGCTTACAAACATTTTGGAATGGAGATACCATCAAAGGAATTGAAATTGAAAAAGAAAAAAAAAAAAATGGGAATTTGGTGACTACAAGGTTGAGTGGTCTGCAAAAGTGGCTGGGCAGAAATGAGGTGCAGTGCAAAGGACCAAAGAGGCCAAAACTTACTTGAGAGCTGCTGTAAAAGCAAGGCAGTAATGAAGAAAACAGACACAACTTAAAGGGAAAGATATGAGGGACATGGCATGGATACTAAAAAAAAAAAAAAAAAGAAAAAAAAATCTTTGCCAAAGTCAAAGCCATCCAAAGACATGGTATGCAATCAAGTGCAGGGACTTGCACCAAAGCTTATCCAATTGATCCCTATTAAAATCGCAAGATTTCGTTTCCCTTCCCGAAAGGAAATGAAATTTCCTTTCGGGAGGGAAACGAAATCTTGCGACCCTGCAAAAAGACTTACAAACACTCTGGAAGGAGATATGATCCAAAGAAATGAAATTGCAAAATACATCAAAAACAGGGCTAATTGGGAAATTTGGTGACTGCAAGGAAGTGGTCTGGGCAGAAATGAGGTGCAGTGCAAAGGACCAAAGGAGGCCAAAACTAACCTCAGAGCTGCTGCAAAAGCAAGCCAGTAATCCAGGAAACAGACACAACTTAAAGGGAAAGGTATGAGGGACATGGCATAGATACTAGAAAAAAATAAACAAGAAAACAAAAATCTTTGCCATAGTCTAAGCCATTAAAAGGCAAGTATGAAAATAACTGCAGGGGCACACACCAACATACACTAAGCTTTGGAGAATTGATCCCCGCTGAAAGCCAAAACAGATAAGAAGGGCTTACAAACATTTTGGAATGTAGATACCATCAAAGGAATTGAAATTGAAAAAGAAAAAAAAAAAAATTGAGAAATTTGGTGACTGCAAGGAAGTGGTCTGGGCAGAAATGAGGTGCAGTGCAAAGGACCAAAGAGGCCAAAACTAACCTCAGAGCTGCTGCAGAAGCAGGGCAAAAATCAAGGAAACAGACACAACATAAAGGGAAAGATATAAGGGACATGGCATAGATACTTGAAAAAAAAAAAAAAAGAAAACAAAAATCTTTGCCATAGTCCAACCCATTAAATAGCAAGTATGCAAACAACTGCAGGGGCACACACTAACGTACACTAAGCCTTAGAGAATTGCTCCCTGCTGAAGGCCAAAACAGATAAGAAGGGCTTACAAACATTTTGGAATGGAGATATCATCTAAGGAATTGAAATTGAAAAAGAAAAAAAAAAAAAAATGGAAAATTTGGTGACTACAAGGAAGTGGCATGGGCAGAAATGAGGTGCAGTGCAAAGGACCAAAAGAGGCCAAAACTTACTTGAGAGCTGCTGTAAAAGCAAGGCAGTAATGAAGAAAACAGACACAACTTAAAGGAAAGATATGAGGGACATGGCATGGATACTTAAAAAAAAAAAAGAGAAAAATAATCTTTGCCATAGTCTAAGCCATTAAAAGGCAAGTATGAAAATAACTGCAGGGGCACACACTAACGTACACTAAGCCTTGGAGAATTGCTCCCCGCTGAAGGCCAAAACAGATAAGAAGGGCTACAAACATTTTGGAATGGAGATACCATCAAAGGAATTGATATTGAAAAAGAAAAAAAAAATTGGGAAATTTGGTGACTGCAAGGAAGTGGTCTGGGCAGAAATGAGGTGCAGTGCAAAGGACCAAAGGAGGCCAAAACTAACCTCAGAGCTGCTGCAAAAGCAGGACAGTAATCAAGGAGGCAGACACAACTTAAAGGAAAGGTATGAGGGACATGGCATAGATACTAGAAAAAATAAACAAGAAAACAAAAATCTTTGCCATAGTCTAAGCCATTAAAAGGCAAGTATGAAATAACTGCAGGGGCACACACCAACATACACTAAGCTTTGGAGAATTGATCCCTGCTGAAAGCCAAAACAGATAAGAAGGGCTTACAAACATTTTGGAATGGAGATACCATCAAAGGAATTGAAATTGAAAAACAAAAAAAAAAAAAATTGAGAAATTTGGTGACTGCAAGGAAGTGGTCTGGGCAGAAATGAGGTGCAGTGCAAAGGACCAAAGGAGGCCAAAACTAACCTCAGAGCTGCTGAAAAACAGGCAGTAATCAAGGAAACAGACACAACATAAAGGGAAAGGTATGAGGGACATGGCATGGATACATAAAAAAAAAAATTTAAAAAATAATCTTTGACATAGTCTAAGCCATTAAAAGGCAAGTATGAAATAACTGCAGGGGCACACACCAACATACACTAAGCCTTGGAGAATTGCTCCCCACTGAAGGCCAAAACCGATAAGAATGGCTTACAAACATTTTGGAATGGAGATACCATCAAAGGAATTGAAATTGAAAAAGAAAAAGAAAAAAATTGGGAAATTTGGTGACTACAAGGAAGTGGTCTGGGCAGAAATGAGGAGCAGTGCAAAGGACCAAAAGAGGCCAAAAATAACCTCAGAGCTGCTACAAAAGCAATGCAGTAATCAAGGAAACAGACACAACTTAAAAGGAAAGATATGAGGGACATGGCATAGATACTAGAAAAAATTAAACAAGAAAACAAAAATCTTTGCCATAGTCTAAGCCATTAAAAGGCAAGTATGAAAATAACTGCAGGGGCACACACCAACATACACCACGCTTTGGAGAATTGATCCCTGCTGAAGGCCAAAACAGATAAGAAGGGCTTACAAACATTTTGGAATGGAGATACCATCAAAGGAATTGAAATTGAAAAAGGGAAAAAAAAAAAATTGGGAAATTTGGTGACTACAAGGAAGTGGTCTGGGCAGAAATGAGGTGCAGTGCAAAGGACCAAAAGAGGCCAAAACTTACTTGAGATCTGCTGTAAAAGCAAGGCAGTAATGAAGTAAACAGACACAACTTTAAGGGAAAGATATGAGGGACATGGCATGGATACTTAAAAAAAAAAAAAAAAAGAAAAAAAAAAATCTTTGCCAAAGTCAAAGCCATCCAAAGACATGGTATGCAATCAAGTGCAGGGACTTGCACCAAAGCTTATCCAATCAATCCCTATTAAAATCGCAAGATTTCGTTTCCCTTCCCGAAAGGAAATGAAATTTCCTTTCGGGAAGGGAAACGAAATCTTGCGACCCTGCAAAAAGACTTACAAACACTCTGGAAAGGAGATATGATCCAAAGAAATGAAATTGCAAAATACATCAAAAACAGGGAAAATTGGGAAATTTGGTGACTGCAAGGAAGTGGTCTGGGCAGAAATGAGGTGCAGTGCAAAGGACCAAAGGAGGCCAAAACTAACCTCAGAGCTGCTGAAAAAACAGGCAGTAATCAAGGAAGCAGACACAACATAAAGGGAAAGGTATGAGGGACATGGCATGGATACTAGAAAAAATTAAACAAGAAAACAAAAATCTTTGCCATAGTCTAAGCCATTAAAAGGCAAGTATGAAAATAACTGCAGGGGCACACACCAACATACACCAAGCCTTGGAGAATTGATCCCTGCTGAAGGCCAAAACAGATAAGAAGGGCTTACAAACATTTTGGAATGGAGATACCATCAAAGGAATTGAAATTGAAAAAGAAAAAAAAAAAATTGGGAAATTTGGTGACTACAAGGAAGTGGTCTGGGCAGAAATGAGGTGCAGTGCAAAGGACCAAAGGAGGCCAAAACTAACCTAAGAGCTGCTGCAAAAGCAGGGCAAAAATCAAGGAGGCAGACACAGCTTTGAGGAAAGGTATGAGGGACATGGCATAGATACTAGAAAAAAATAAACAAGAAAACAAAAATCTTTGCCATAGTCTAAGCCATTAAAAGGCAAGTATGAAAATATCTGCAGGGGCACACACTAACATACACTAAGCCTTAGAGAATTGCTCCCCGCTGAAGGCCAAAACAGATAAGAAGGGCTTACAAACATTTTGGAATGGAGATACCATCAAAGGAATTGAAATTGAAAAAGAAAAAAAAAAAATGGGAAATTTGGTGACTACAAGGAAGTGGCATGGGCAGAAATGAGGTGCAGTGCAAAGGACCAAAAGAGGCCAAAACTTACTTGAGAGCTGCTGTAAAAGCAAGGCAGTAATGAAGAAAACAGACACAACTTAAAGGGAAAGATATGAGGGACATGGCATGGATACTTAAAAAAAAAAAAAAAAAGAAAAAAAAAATCTTTGCCAAAGTCAAAGCCATCCAAAGACACGGTATGCAATCAAGTGCAGGAACTTGCACCTAAGCTTATCCAATTGATCCCTATTAAAATCGCAAGATTTCGTTTCCCTTCCCGAAAGGAAATGAAATTTCCTTTCGGGAAGGGAAACGAAATCTTGCGACCCTGCAAAAAGACTTACAAACACTCTGGAAAGGAGATATGATCCAAAGAAATGAAATTGCAAAATACATCAAAAACAGGGCAAATTGGGAAATTTGGTGACTGCAAGGAAGTGGTCTGGGCAGAAATGAGGTGCAGTGCAAAGGACCAAAGGAGGCCAAAACTAACCTCAGAGCTGCTGCAAAAGCAAGCCAGTAATCCAGGAAACAGACACAACTTAAAGGGAAAGGTATGAGGGACATGGCATAGATACTAGAAAAAAATAAACAAGAAAACAAAAATCTTTGCCATAGTCTAAGCCATTAAAAGGCAAGTATGAAAATAACTGCAGGGGCACACACCAACATACACTAAGCTTTGGAGAATTGATCCCCGCTGAAAGCCAAAACAGATAAGAAGGGCTTACAAACATTTTGGAATGTAGATACCATCAAAGGAATTGAAATTGAAAAAGAAAAAAAAAAAAAATTGAGAAATTTGGTGACTGCAAGGAAGTGGTCTGGGCAGAAATGAGGTGCAGTGCAAAGGACCAAAAGAGGCCAAAACTAACCTCAGAGCTGCTGCAGAAGCAGGGCAAAAATCAAGGAAACAGACACAACATAAAGGGAAAGATATAAGGGACATGGCATAGATACTTGAAAAAAAAAAAAAAAGAAAACAAAAATCTTTGCCATAGTCCAACCCATTAAATAGCAAGTATGCAAACAACTGCAGGGGCACACACTAACATACACTAAGCCTTGGAGAATTGCTCCCTGCTGAAGGCCAAAACAGATAAGAAGGGCTTACAAACATTTTGGAATGGAGATATCATCTAAGGAATTGAAATTGAAAAAGAAAAAATAATAAATTGGGAAATTTGGTTGACTACAAGGAAGTGGTCTGGGCAGAAATGAGGTGCAGTGCAAAGGACCAAAGAGGCCAAAACTTACTTGAGAGCTGCTGTAAAAGCAAGGCAGTAATGAAGAAAACAGACACAACTTAAAGGGAAAGGTATGAGGGACATGGCATGGATACTTAAAAAAAAAAAAAAGAGAAAAAATAATCTTTGCCATAGTCTAAGCCATTAAAAGGCAAGTATGAAAATAACTGCAGGGGCACACACCAACATACACTAAGCCTTGGAGAATTGCTCCCCGCTGAAGGCCAAAACAGATAAGAAGGGCTAACAAACATTTTGGAATGGAGATACCATCAAAGGAATTGAAATTGAAAAAGAAAAAAAAAAAATTGGGAAATTTGGTGACTGCAAGGAAGTGGTCTGGGCAGAAATGAGGTGCAGTGCAAAGGACCAAAGGAGGCCAAAACTAACCTCAGAGCTGCTGCAAAAGCAGGGCAAAAATCAAGGAGGCAGACACAGCTTTGAGGAAAAGGTATGAGGGACATGGCATGGATACTTAAAAAAAAAAAAAGAGAAAAAATAATCTTTGCCATAGTCTAAGCTATTAAAAAGCAAGCATGCAAATAACTGCAGGGGCACACACTAACATACACTAAGCCTTAGAGAATTGCTCCCCGCTGAAGGCCAAAACAGATAAGAAGGGCTTACAAACATTTTGGAATGGACATACCATCAAAGGAATTGAAATTGAAAAAGAAAAAAAAAAAATTGGGAAATTTGGTGACTACAAGGAAGTGGTCTGGGCAGAAATGAGGTGCAGTGCAAAGGACCAAAAGAGGCCAAAACAAACCTCAGAGCTGCTGCAAAAGCAAGACAGTAATCAAGGAAGCAGACACAACTTAAAGGGAAAGGTATGAGGGACATGGCATAGATACTAGAAAAAAATAAACAAGAAAACAAAAATCTTTGCCATAGTCTAAGCCATTAAAAGGCAAGTATGAAAATAACTGCAGGGGCACACACCAACATACACTAAGCTTTGGAGAATTGATCCCCGCTGAAAGCCAAAACAGATAAGAAGGGCTTACAAACATTTTGGAATGGAGATACCATCAAAGGAATTGAAATTGAAAAACAAAAAAAAAAAAATTGAGAAATTTGGTGACTGCAAGGAAGTGGTCTGGGCAGAAATGAGGCGCAGTGCAAAGGACCAAAGGAGGCCAAAACTAACCTCAGAGCTGCTGAAAAAACAGGCAGTAATCAAGGAAACAGACACAACATAAAGGGAAAGGTATGAGGGACATGGCATGGATACATAAAAAAAAAAAAAGAGATAAAAAATTCTTTGCCATAGTCTAAGCCATTAAAAGGCAAGTATGAAAATAACTGCAGGGGCACACACCAACATACAATAAGCCTTGGAGAATTGCTCCCTGCTGAAGGCCAAAACAGATAAGGGCTTACAAACATTTTGGAATGGAGATACCATCAAAGGAATTGAAATTGAAAAAGAAAAAAAAAAATTGGGAAATTTGGTGACTACTAGGAAGTGGTCTGGGCAGAAATGAGGTGCAGTGCAAAGGACTAAAAGAGGCCAAAACTAACTTCAGAGCTGCTGCAGAAGCAGGGCAAAAATCAAGGAAACAGACACAACATAAAGGGAAAGGTATGAGGGACATGGCATAGATACTAGAAAAAAATAAACAAGAAAACAAAAATCTTTGCCATAGTCTAAGCCATTAAAAGGCAACTATGAAAATATCTGCAGGGGCACACACCAACATACACCAAGCTTTGGAGAATTGATCCCTGCTGAAGGCCAAAACAGATAAGAAGGGCTTACAAACATTTTGGAATGGAGATACCATCAAAGGAATTGAAATTGAAAAAGGGAAAAAAAAAAAATTGGGAAATTTGGTGACTACTAGGAAGTGGTCTGGGCAGAAATGAGGTGCAGTGCAAAGGACCAAAAGAGGCCAAAACTTACTTGAGAGCTGCTGTAAAAGCAAGGCAGTAATGAAGTAAACAGACACAACTTTAAGGGAAAGATATGAGGGACATGGCATGGATACTTAAAAAAAAAAAAAAAAAGAAAAAAAAAAATCTTTGCCAAAGTCAAAGCCATCCAAAGACATGGTATGCAATCAAGTGCAGGGACTTGCACCAAAGCTTATCCAATTGATCCCTATTAAAATCGCAAGATTTCGTTTCCCTTCCCGAAAGGAAATGAAATTTCCTTTCGGGAAGGGAAACGAAATCTTGCGACCCTGCAAAAAGACTTACAAACACTCTGGAAAGGAGATATGATCCAAAGAAATGAAATTGCAAAATACATCAAAAACAGGGAAAATTGGGAAATTTGGTGACTGCATGGAAGTGGTCTGGGCAGAAATGAGGTGCAGTGCAAAGGACCAAAGGAGGCCAAAACTAACCTCAGAGCTGCTGCAAAAGCAAGACAGTAATCAAGGAAACAGACACAACTTAAAGGGAAAGGTATGAGGGACATGGCATAGATACTAGAAAAAATTAAACAAGAAAACAAAAATCTTTGCCATAGTCTAAGCCATTAAAAGGCAAGTATGAAAATAACTGCAGGGGCACACACCAACATACACCACGCTTTGGAGAATTGATCCCTGCTGAAGGCCAAAACAGATAAGAAGGGCTTACAAACATTTTGGAATGGAGATACCATCAAAGGAATTGAAATTGAAAAAGAGAAAAAAAAAAAATTGGGAAATTTGGTGACTACAAGGAAGTGGTCTGGGCAGAAATGAGGTGCAGTGCAAAGGACCAAAAGAGGCCAAAACTAACTTCAGAGCTTCTGCAGAAGCAGGGCAAAAATCAAGGAATCAGACACAACATAAAGGGAAAGATATGAGGGACATGGCAGAGATACTTGAAAAAAAAAAAAAAGAAAACAAAAATCTTTGCCATAGTCCAACCCATTAAATAGCAAGCATGCAAACAACTGCAGGGGTACACACTAACATACACTAAGCCTTAGAGAATTGCTCCCTGCTGAAGGCCAAAACAGATAAGAAGGGCTTCCAAACATTTTGGAATGGAGATACCATCAAAGGAATTGAAATTGAAAAATAAAAAAAAAAAAAAAATGGGAAATTTGGTGACTACTAGGAAGTGGTCTGGGCAGAAATGAGGTGCAGTGCAAAGGACCAAAAGAGGCCAAAACAAACCTCAGAGCTGCTGCAAAAGCAAGGCAGTAATGAAGGAAACAGACACAACCTAAAGGGAAAGATATGAGGTACATGGCATGGATCCTTATTAAAAAAATATTGAAAACAAGTTTTTGCCATCATCAAATGTATCAGAATGTACTAGAAGAAATACAGGGACTTTTTGGACTTGTGGGAGCCTGGCACTTCATAATGATGAAATTACGTCTTCTCGTCTTGCTCTCAGAGGAAATTTTCCTGTAGCAGATAATAAAAAAGGGATCTGAAGAGAGTGAGTGGGTTTAACATGACTGTATTGACTGATGCAATGCAGTCATTTAATATAGGCAGAAAACAGCGTTGTTTAATTTCTTGCAACTACTCTGAGTGGCTGATTAGAATGGGAAGTGACTGAATCTTATGTATCTGGCCAAACGGAGGTTTGTGTAAAAAGAATATAATTCCTCAGTGGTTTGTCATGATATATGCATACACAGAAAATTATAGTATTTCTTAATTTACAAGGCCCATATTTAATGAGACATATATCTACTGGTAACTATTTGTATTTGTAATAGTTAGCATAATATTAGGTGGCACAGTTTCTTTTGAACTGTTCTACTTTTCTTTAAGTGGAATGGCATAAGAAAGGTTTGAATCTTTTCTTGGGGAATTTTGTTCAACTGGGATTGTCTGTTTGACTATTCAAAGCTGTATTTGATACAGAGCCAAGAGTACCAGGAACTAGACAAATATACTTGTCTAAACTCTGAATTGAAATGACAATTGCAAAATTTAAACTGTCACCATAATTTGTATAATGTCTCACTTAGCTTCTTGTTTCTTTGCTAATGATGCTATTATCTTAATGCCCCCCCCCAAACCCAAAAAAACAGTGTCCAACATATGTAAAAGTGTTTAAACTCCTTAGAGTCTTAAACTTACCATGATTTCACATCCTATTTACCTGGCTCTTAACAAGGTGTGCTTCTTTTATTGCTCATGTGTTCATACTCCTTTACTGTATAAATTATTGAATGTATAATGCCTTCTTTTGAAAGATATTGTTGACACTAAGGAACCCATAAATTTAAGATATTTTGGGGCTATAGCTGGTAATTAATATTTAGAGTATTAATGACCACTAAAAATAGGAAGAAATCACAAAATACACAGTTACAGCTAAATTACCCTAAGGTTTTGATCACAGATCATTCATTTTCAATATTAATAGAATTCATGGTTGCAGCTAGAATTAAGAGAATGAAAATTTTCATACTTATCAACTGTGAGACTCAATGTCAGATCAGGGACATTAAAAGACTATTTAGCTTCTTCTTCTGGTCTAGAGGCAGCTTCCAGCTCAGGAAAGGGGGCGGCAAACTGTGTTTGGATGGCTCATACAGCTATCCTGTGTGTTTCTTCCTACCTAAATATTCAGAAACAAATGTTCTGCTGGTCTTCCTCTGAGATAGGATCCTGGTCTGGCCCAGTATGACCATCTCTGCTCCTCTGAAAGATTTGGCATTAGAAGGTGCAGAGAATGAAATAGCAGGAGCCATTAGGTTGTTTGACAATACCTTTGTTATTGCCATGGAGGATGTGAGAGCAAAACAAAAGATATTGGTTTTGTATAGAGGACTTGCTAAGATAGAGTTTGCAACACTGTTTGTTAATAAAATACATCCTAAAATTACATATGGAAAACACTACTAAATAATTCTATTTGTTATGCTACCAATATAGTGATTTTCTCTGAAGTGTTTCCTCATTGAAATAACCTTATGAAATGCATGCTTTTCACAAAAAAAAAAAAAAAAAGAAATACTTGTAAATATTTTTTCTGCTCTGGTGTGCTATTAAAGCCCCAAGGGATGAGGCTTCTGCTTCTTCCCCTCACAGTAAAGAATGTTTCCCTTTTATGGAAATTCTGCAATTATTCAGCTTAGAGTTTTCTTTTCTCAATCTAATGTCTTCATTTAGACACCCAGACATATATAACTCATTTCTATGTTCTTTATACTACTGAAATACTTGGAGCCGGCTCCCTCCAGAAGGAACCTGGAAGCAGACTGGTGTATGTGTGGAAGAGACAAATATGGGCAACAGGCCTCTGGACTAAGGGAGCAAAAATGTATTGTCAGCACAAACACATTTTCTGCTTAGCACTGGGCTCATCACTGAGCTAAACATTAATTCTAAAGCAAACTAAAGGCCAACAGCCTGTTGCCTATACCCAGCTTCTAGCTTAATTCATTCTGTTTATAAACTGTAGCCTCATAATTCATAGCAGACTATGTGTTAAATAGTACTGATCTGGTTTCCACTTTTCTACTACTCAGAAAAACTTTTTATCAAAGCAAAGAAGCAAACTACTCACTTCATATGGATTATATTTCCAAGCAAACGCAATAGTCATGCAGAAGCATCTTTAAAAGAAATTATTTAGCATCACTGTTGCTAGCTTGTAACTCAACAGTTGTGTGTTTGTGTTTCTCAGGATACAGAACTTTCCTACTAACCTGGTGTCTGATTGAATTTGTCATGAGAGACTGAAGAATCATTAACGTTCAGTGCGGCAAACAGTTTGTGGTTACAAAAAAAACCCTTTTTCTAATCAACTCAAAACCTGAACACCTCCAGAGTGCCCCAGGCAGTTCCTGGGAGAAATGAAAGTCATCTGAAAAGCCAGGATATATGGCCACTTAGCTAGACTGAACTCTGAGACACTTCAGTTGAGCAGCCTGAGAATACTTTGCTGTCTTTTTTCACTACCGTGAGGCTTCTTTCAATGAACAATTGATTTCAGTTTTTAAGTCTGTCAGCACACAGTTCTTTTAGTTGGAAATGAAATTCACATAGTAGTCTTTAAACTACTCTCATAAGGAGTTTGGAAGCTCCCAGGCCTGTCTCCCTATTAAAGGAAAACAGAATCCTGATGTTCTAAATTATATTTTTACAGTGTCACACGGAATCTTTATTATTACTAAAAAAAGTAATTATAACCAGTTGGAAATCACTTATCTCTGCAGTTTACTGCTGGTAAAACAGCAAACAAGCTGTTATGTTTTGTACCTATAACATAAATACAGGGCATGTTTATATACTACATAATTTTTTTTCCTTGATGTAAATATCCGTTTTCTTTTTTTTTTAATCTGTTGTTCCTCATTACACAAAATAATTCCTCAGAAAGAAGGTTCCAATCTTTATGTGTATTTGGAGAGACAAAAATTTCAGTTAAATTAGGTTGATAGCAATGGCTGCAGGTAGTACTTCTGAAGTGAGAAATTCAGAGAGGCCAGTCCTGGAGCCAAGTATAGCTCTGCTGAAACCTTTTATGCTAAAAAAGGCTATGCAGTGTCTTACTTTATATTTAAGCTATGCTTAAACCTTGTGCATTTTAGGTAAAGAATCCTCTGAATAAAATAACCATTCCAGGTATTAGAAGACTTTGATTTTCTTTCTTTTACTAATGCTCCATTAACTTCCAACATCTGTTCTCTCCCTGCACAGTCAGCAGATCCACTAATATCTCCCTTCTCTTCTGCTCTAGCAGGAGCAGTCATTTTTAATAAAGTTGTTATCCTCTCTCTCTCCAATTCTCCCCTCTACAACACCATCCTGGTGTATGAGTGCATGCTATGCCACAGGGGATCAGTAGTGCTGCCAAGGCATTTCTTTTACTTTGTTTCAGCGCTTCTTGACACTGAATCAGTGCACTACAGGTCCATTAGAAATTTTCAGTGTTAACTGATGCCTCCAGCAGTGCATGTGGAAATTAAGTCCAATATCCATGAACATGGCCTTACTCTGCTTTGGTGCAGAGTAAGGCCATGTTCATGGATATTGGACTTAATTTGTCACTGAATGGTAGTAGAAGCCAGAGACTTAAAAGCTCTTAAAAGTACTTTGTCTCATAAGTTGCATATTTTTTTCCTGGTGGTTCCTAGACTGCTGACAAAGTCATGCAAAAGTATTATCTCATCTGCTACCCAAGTAGTTTTTCCTTGAAGCTTAAGACAACAGTTAATTGTTCACAGCACCACAGTACACTGCAAGAGAAATTGAAAGACATACTGCAGTTGGTGCTCTGTCAAATTCCAGATCTTTCACATTCTGTCTGAGAAACTAGAGGCCTGGGTGTGCTATTTTGTATGCTATGTTTTTGCTATTAATAGTTTGTATACTCTATTGATGTCTTTAATTGCCTGTGGTACTGTAATGATGTCTGTACTACTAACACAATAGATTACTTCTGTTCATGAAACTAAAAAGCATCCATGGAAAACATACTTGTAAAAGTCGCATTTTCCTCAGTTCAGAGGTAGATCATTCCCCAGGGATGGAAATGCAAACCACTCAGAACTATTTCATAATTTCTAGTAAAATATAACTTCATGTTCTTGCTGCTGCTGCCCTTATCAACTGTGATAAAGCACAGTTCCTTAATGCCTATGAGTGTTGAGAACTGGTTACACGACAAAGACCACGTAGACATGCTCTGGATAGCTGAGAAGTAGAAAACTACCAGACCCAGCTAATTTAGGGCCCCACACCTGTGAAGACGCTGTGGCCTTGAGTATAGCTGTAGTTTGATAGCAAGATGAGGTAACCAAGAGCAAAGCATGAGAAAAGAGAGATGTAAGTCTTAAGGAAAGAGGGAGCAAGATAAGAATTGATGTTTATAATATAACCAAGAGACTGCTTAGCTTACAGAATATGCATGAGCTTATTATGTGTTGTGCTTAAATGTCTAATGCTCTAATCAATAAACAAAGCTTGCTGAACTCTCATATGGAAAGTCCCAAGCCTCCCACACTGCGACATATGAGAAGTTAGGGATGCCTTTAGATACCTCATCTAGTATCAACAAGGGGAATACAGACCTATAAAGACTTTCCTGCAATTCTATTCTTTCAAGTGTCCTTTTTCCTTACCATCTTATACAAACATCTTCAGTTATTTTTTGGGATGGTTGTCTATCAGCTATAAACTAGATTTTAGCAACTGTTGACCACAGGTACATCCAATTCCCTATTCTCTCTGGATGATTTAGAGAAAAGATGAGATACCAGTGTAGGATTTTCTGAAGAGGTAATAAAAGAGAAATTAATCTGCCAGATGAAAATTCTTTGTTGTCAGCATTTCTCTGAATTGAAAGATTAAATGCATGCTGAATTCTAAATGGAAAATATGTTTACACAACGCTGTGATTAACAGCCACAGCAGTGCTCTGTGCAGCTATGTGCAGCAAGCTATTTTTAAAGGCTTTCAATAACCCTAGGCAACCCAGAGTTCAAATCTGACATCTAAAATTTGGGGTCCTTTGAGATCCATATATAAAACAAATCTATATTCTTGAAAGGTTTTCTCTTTTTGTAAGAGATCAAAAAGTGCATGTGTGATCTTGTAGGGAAAGGACCATACTCCAGTCAACTGGAATTTATTTGTGTTTCCTCTACAAAATTCTGGATTACCTAAAACAAATAATTTCTGTGTTCGAGTTTTCTAATCATTAAAACAAGAAGATAATAGGTCTGTTTAATAGATGCCTTCTGAGTTACTGTATTGCTACACAGGCTGTAGGCAGTTGTTATCCAGGGCAGCAGTGACTGCCCTTGGATTCAGCCACGCTCCAGGTGCACATGGAGAAGGCAGCTTTGGCCAGCCTGGCAGCATCCATTTGTTGGGCAAGGCAGGCAGCTTGCTGGGCTGTTGGAGACAGCACTTCAGGGACGGCTGTTGCCTGGAAACATCCATGTGCCTGGACTGCTGTGCAACATCAGCACGCTGATCCTGCTTAGGGCACACCGTGGAACAGCCATAATTGCTACGTGGATAATCCACCTAAAGCTAGCTTCTAACACAAAAACAAGGGCCTGTTCCAAATACACCTTGTAGTTTTAATATAACCTTAGCATTAAATAGGCAGATTCCCAAACTGAAGGGACATTGAGCGACTTCTCTAAGCAAAAGATGGAAAAGTGAACAACATCCATATATGTGAAGATTGGCAATGAATCAGTAAGTGTTTAGCAGCTGATGAACCAGTTCAAGTGTAACTTCTGTCATGGATGGAGGATGATTAGGATTTTTGATGTGTCCAGTATTTGATGCAGAACTCCCACAGAAATTCAACTGTCTTAGAACTTGTTCCTTCTAAAGCCCTGGAAGTATTTCTCTAGGAAGAAATTTCTGTGATTTAAAACAGTCCTAATGGGGAATACTCTTTTTCCAGATGGGGCACTGACATGGTTCTGACTGACACTGATCCTTAACAGATCTAGCCATGCCCAGCAGCAATGTAAATCTAGATCACGCTTTCCACAATAAGTGCTGTAGTTGTTTTGTTGATTGCTACAATCTTCATGCATTCTGCACTGAAGGATTTATTAAGGATTCTCTAGGGCAGGTAAAGTTCAGACAGAAAAATACTGTTTGGTATGGCTTCTCAGGAGGAGCTGTGAAAATAATTGATTTTTTAATTCAGTAGCTAAACTTAAAAAACTCCACAACTTTTGATCTGAACCAAATGTGGCATGTTTTCTTTTTCTTATTTTCACTTAGACAGCTCCTGCCCTCTCTGCTGTTAGAAATTCCAGTCTATTTAGAATAAAAATATTTTATCTTTACTGTTGGCAAAACAATCAAAATCCAAACACTTCCAATTTCATTACTATATCGTCCATTAGCATTACTCAGTAATCATATCAAATGACATGGGGGAATTCATTTTGACATTGCAAATAATCTGGGGATGCTGAGTCCAGAAAGTTTACTATTTCCCAAAAAAAAGAGAAAAAAAGAAGATAAAACAAATCCCCAAATCACTTAGCTCTTTTTAGAGTAGAATCTGTGAAATGCCTCTGCTGTACAGAAGAGGAAAAGACAGAAACTGCAAATAAGTCTCAGGGCTGAGCCTATACGTCTGTCCTGTGTGCTCTTATCAAAATGCTGACTGTATGCTCCAGACATGCATCTTTTTCCTTCACAAGAATGCAAGTTCTGAAGACACAGAATAGATCTGAATCATCAGGGAATACACGTGACTGGAAGAACAGGAAATCAACTTTTTAAAGTTTTCTCTATCTCAGAAGCATTTTTAAGTCAGAATAGTCAGAAGAAAATTTCACATTGTTTTTAATAAAGTTTCCCCCAGCAACCTGCTTGTTTTCAAGGAACTAAGCAAAGCAATAGCAGCAATGAAAATTGGTTCCAGCAGTCTGATATAGCATAGCTCCTTTTGTTTGTTCAGATTGAAGAAATGGAAAAGGCACTAACAGCAATGTCCTGCTTTCCCTCCCCAATTCCTGGAAATTCAGCTCTTCCATCTGTGACAGTAGGTGTTTTCTGCTTGTTACTTATGGAGAGTACCTGACATGAGGCTCTTGGCAGTGATGCTAGGGGAATGGAGTTGATAAAGTGTCTTTGTAGCTGTTGAGGGACTGGAGTGTGCAATGCAGATCAGAGGCAATGGTGAGCTACAGTCTAGCAAAATGACTGAGCATCAGGAGTCCAATTCTGCCTTTGCACATCTTTTAGCCTTTTCTCCAATTCTGCCTGCGGTGTAAATTGTTAATTTGGAAATCTGTGATCATAAGCCTGGCAAATCCATGTGCTAGATTGTTCAGAACCTTTTCTTTTTGAGAAAGAGGAGTTTTCCAGAAAATGAAAATTACTACATTGATCGGCAACATTTACTTTAAAATATACTTTTATTGCTAATTTACCACAAAGCTCATTAATTACTCTGGTATTAAAAAAAAAAAATTCCAGTAATCAAGATTTTCCTCATGCCTTCAAAACAGCTTTCAAAACCAGGTGAGACACAAATGATAGGTGGAGCAGCAGAATTCAGAACTAAAGGCAGTTTCATCATTTTGCATAAGAGATTTTTGTTCTTTTTTTTCCTAAGTTTCTTAGATGGGAAGTGAGTAGTTGGGCTCTGCAAAGTTATAAATAACTTCCAGGAATAACTACATATTCAAGTAAGTAGTTAATAGTCTTCAGAATAAGCAGCTGAATTTGTTACTGAATGTGCAGTTATTAGGAGAACAACATAGAAAACATTCATTGCCTAAACCAGAAACGATCTCCAGCACACAGCATGAAAAAAATACTGTCCTGCAAACATAGTGATCCAACATAATGTAACACATAAAACAGAGAATGAATGAGTCTGTAATTCAGCTATACATGGATCCAAAGGCAAATCACTTCAGTCACTTGCCTGCTCCTTCTTTTGTCACTCTATGACTAATTATTTTTGTTTACAAGAGGATTACCATTTGTAGACAATACTATTAATAATCATTAAAAAAAAAAACCACTCTAAAACTTTCCAGCAACATGGCCATTATCATTCTCCAAGTCAAGCAACACAGAGAAACATCATGTACAAGAGGTTTTTAAAGAAACTTCAAAATCTGAGGGATTAAAAACACATATAAAGATTAAAAGATGACAGAAGAGAGATCTGTTCCCATTTTTATTGGTCATCTGATTTCAGGTCTTCACTGCCTTTACAGGGGATCTGAACTTTGTCATATGACTTTCTAGGAGTATGCTAATATTATTCTTCTGCTGCTTGCAAACTATGGATATTTTTGATTTTTTTTCCAATAAAACCCCAACAAAATATATATATATACATACAAAATAGTAGCAGAAATTCCTCCTGAAAGGCCCAAGATGAATTTTGTTTCAGTATAGTTGATAAAATATTTCATGTTTCACTTTCATTCTGATTTAAAACTACCAACCTTAAGAGTTGGACTGTCAGAAACAAGGATTCTTGTGGGTCCATTCCAACTCATAATATTCTGTTATTCTGTGGATTGGCCAAAACATAAGTTCATAACAGGTTGCTTTTAAATATTTTTTCAACATATATAGAAATAATATAGATTTTTCCTAACACTTTTCCAACTGAAAGGTCTCTCTATATTAAATTAGTATTTAGGTAGATATAGTATTCATTTCCTTTCCCTGATATTCAGCTGACAAAAGAATATCTAATTAGATTAAGGTCAGATTAAACTTGCAGAGGATGCTGCTCTCATCTGTAAACAGTTTAGCCCACAGGTCTTTCCACAGTCCTGTAGGATGTACGTACAAGCATGCCTGTGATGCAAACAGCAGTAGGGAGATACAGGCATTTCAGCTGCACACAGCATGAGGAGAATTCTCAAAGTGTTCTGCACTGCTTTTAGAGAGGGAGGAGAAACAGGGAACAGAAAAAAAGTTTAATTATTTCACATTTAATTAAAAAATAATGTGAATTAATTCTGATTGACTGTTCAGACAAGTTCCTGTTTCCCTACCACTCACCCATTCACAGCAGATAACTCCTGACCTTGGTCCAGACAAGTTTCCTCTGAAGTCAGTGTAAGGCTCTCTGTTGACCATGGTGGGTTTTCTCATCTATACCTGTAAGAAGCTGGTTTGTTTGAATCTTTGAAGGTTGCCATTCTTTGCAAGACAAAATATGGATGTCATCATGAGGACAACCTCCCTCATTTCTAAAATGAGGGAATGGTAACATACGCTTCCAGAGATGACTGCGGGTAAGGCATCTAAATACAGGAATAAAGTCAGGAAAGACTTGTTTTCATTCCTTTTATTTATTCTTGAGGGACAGAAAGAAATCCCTCAGCCTTTGAAAAGATCAGGGCAGACTGATGGATCAGGACTGAGGTAATACTTCCGGAATATGAAAAACAATGTCTGAACTCTTCTCTGAGGATCTATTGAAAAAGCTTAAAAATTAAGCACTTTTTTGAAGAATGATCTTAAAAGTTTATCTTCATCTTTCTTTCTTCTCATAATCTGCTGTCTATTTTCATGCTTAGACTGAATCCCAAGGGCTTGCTATACGTATTCAGCTCACAGGAAATCTCATTATCTTTCAATGCTAAGCATCCCATCCCATTGTTGTGCCAGCAACACAGGCTACTTCTGTAAGATTCTGGATAGTATGTTATTGATAGTATGTTATTTCCTACTGCTGTATGTGTATGAATCATTCAAACAGGAGAATATAGCAGTTCCTCCTGTGGCTCATTTATTTACACAAGTCAAAGTTTTGTATACCAGCAATACAGTGTATTATGTGCCTGGGAAAAAATCTTGGCAGAAGTGAATTACAAAAAACCATCCAAACCAGGGAAGTTTCTGTTCAGCAGTTTGAAATGTGAACTCTCTGTGATCTACTCAATTTGTCCCAAAACTGAAATGCTTTCAAATGAAAAAAACCCTGCAAGTGGAGCTCCAATCACTGTAAGTGGCAGCAGAGAATCATTAAGAATGACAAGTGGTGTATTTTTACAGTATATTTAGAGAATTCTTGAGCATACACAATACTTCTCAGCCTCCTTTATCTCACATATAACTGCCAAGTCTTGCTGATGAGATTGCATGCTTTGCTATTCCTCCCTAGTGCGGTACTTGGAATGAAACAGCTTTAAACTTTTTCTTCTACTCTAAATGTTGCCTGGGTCATGAATGAAGCAGCAGCAGAGCTGTGACTTGGGCAAACACTAAAAGGCACTTAGCTGTACACTGGAGTTTCTCATCTGCTCACATTGGTCACATATGTCAGCACAGTTTTACCACGATTAAGCTAAAGTGAAGCTCCTTGGGATCTTCACTGCATAACTAGTGGGGTGGGCAGTGAGTGAGCTCCTGTGAATCCTGGGACTGTGCACTGAACTACAGCACTGGGCAACAGACCCAACAGACTATTTGTCAAGGTAGCACACTATCACAGGATGTCTGACAAGAAGACTGAGAAAGTTGCAGTAAAATGCACACCAGCTGCAAAACAGACATAAATAAGATGAAATTATCTGTAGGACAGCTAGACAGAAACACTTGGAAAAGTGTTCACAGTACAGCACTGTAGTTTGCCATTGTAAATACATGCAGAAAGCAAATAAATGAGTGAACCATGTGCACTTAACAAAAAAAAGAAGAGAAAAAGAAAAAAGGGAGAATATGTTAACATCTCTCATAATTTGCTGATCTGTGCAACATTCTGTAGATGGCAGTGTGGGTAAACCATCTCTGAATTTGTAATATTGCAGTGCTTGGCTTCTGTGCATATATTGCTGTGTAAAACGGCAATATCTAAGCTAGCACAGACAGACTTTGTCAGTAAGACTACACAGAACATTTTTGGAAACAGAAATCAACCCAGCATTCATATGGGAAAGACCTCCTGGGATATATCTGCTTTTTAAACTCCAGCTAGTTTAGATCCCAGTTCTCACTTCCCCTTTTACGACTCATGGCAAACCTAATTTTGAGTTGTCTGGGATACTCCTAAAATTAATATTTGTACGTCTATAGTGGCTTACAGTGTTGCTGTAACTGTAGCATGGTTTCTGATAGCTGCTGCTCCCTTCCCATTGCTTGGGATCAAAATCAAGGTACAGCTTCTGAACTACAAGTCTCTTTACATTTCTGATCTTGGGAATATTCAGCCCCGCTCATGGCCAGAGATCAAGTCCTCTCTTAGCAGCTGATCTGGGATTTCCAGGCACACCCATGGGATTCATAGAAATACAGTTGGTGGGTCAGCATAGACCAGACCAGTTTCAGCACAAAAAAACCAAGTGTTTTTTGTTGAGTTACTTTTCAGAACAATTCTAAGATCCTAAAGTATTGCCCTACACCACTTTCATTTCTGTACTGGCTTTAAAACTGACATGACAAAATGAAGAAACCTGATGCACACCATATATACAGACAGACATCAGGAGCCTGAAGTGAATGCTTTAAAGCCCTTCATGTAATGTACCTGTATTCTTCAATAAACACAGGCATTTGAAAAGTCAAAGACACTTAAACCCATCATCAAAATACATATTTGAGACATAGAACAAGGACTCATTCTTAATTTCTTTCATCTGCCAAGTAAGAATCCTCATATATTTGAGCAGCATTTTGAGCCTTAATCTTTAAAGATTTTGAAAATCTCAGATCTATTTGGTGTCTAGAGCATGAGCCTAGGACCAGGCAGTGGCCCAGCAGTGAGGCAGTGGGAATGGGCTCCTCAGTGGGCTTTAGCACTAGACCCTCATCCCAGGTGAGCTTCCATGGGGTGGGGGTCAGCTCTGTCCCAGGCCTCACCACAGTGGTGCTATGGAGCCTCACCAGAAGGAGGGGAGCAGCTTTGGTCTGTGGTGGCCTGGCCTCTGCTGCCAGACCCCCAGGAGAATGTGGATGTGCTCAGGTCCCTGCCTCTCAGGTGCACTTCCAGAAAAAGTCAATCCTATATAATGTCATCCTTATTTTAAATTAATGCTGACCTGATGTTGATGAGAGCAAGAATTCTCATCCACCAAGCCATCATTGATGGAACTCAAACAGTGTAAAACATCCTCTTTTGCAATATAAACACAGACCATGAAATATTTTTAAAGGAGAATCCATTCATAACATGCAGTATGTGTGCCTGAAATGATCTATAATATTTAACAATGACGATTGATTTGTACCCAGAGGCAGGAGACAATTCATCAGTTTCTGTATCACCTTATGTAGCATCTCCATCCTATTCATGTCAAATTGTCAGACAGAATAAAAATGAGAACTTTTGGTGCTTGAAAGACAGAAATTGAACTTTTCATTGCCAGGATGCTGTTTTCTTTACAGATTCTTTTTTTAAAATAGGCAAGTTCATATATTTATCATGAAAAGTGAGCTGAGGATTTTGAACTTCAGCAAATGGAATAGGTATTAGGCATACCCTACCTACAAAAGCAGGATTCAGGTTCCCCAAAAAGAGTCTTAACCTGAGACATGAGGCTTATGCTCTTATCTCATCTTGGGAAAAAACATTAAGGTGACAGCACAATCCAGGCTTCAACTTCCCATGTTGATTAAAAGTTGGCATATTTATCAACCCAATGTACCTTGTGCATTTATCCCTCACTGACATTCATTCTAAGGAAATTATACATTTCACAAAATTCAAACCACATCCATGGACAATCCACATAGCATTTGCTTTTACTACACAAAATCTGCATTCAAAGTTGACCTTAGTTATAATGGATTCATGGCAGGTCAAACTTATTGCTCCATGGGGAATGGACATGGCTTTCCCTTGTAGTACTACTGTAATTAAATTCAGCTGCTATGTTTCTACTGTTTATTGAATTAAAACTCATGAATATCACAGGGATTTTTTATTTTTGTTGGTATTTACTTTTTGTGGTAACTATTCATCTAATTAAAAAAAATAACAACCCCAGAAACAAAACGAAGTGCAGAAGAGAAAAAGGTTAAAATTTTGTCTCAAGTTATTTCTTAATTTTTAATATCCAGCAGCAAAGATTTTCAAGTACTTTTAAATATGACTCAGAACACAAGCCTACTCAACAGGATATTATAGAATAAAGAGTGGCTCTATATATGCAGCCACCCTTTCCTGCTAGTCATTCATTATAGGAAATGTTTTTCAGAACATCCATTTCTTATCCCATGTGATTTACCCACAATCCACCTATCTTCTCCTCTTCCTTCAATAAACTTCCTAGCCCTATCTTAAAAAAAAAAAATTGTACTTATTTTCTTTAAAAATTCTCTGGTTTATCATGGTGTTCATTTGGTTACCAGGTCACCCTTCATAACTGCCTGAACACAGGGAGTTTTGCATAGGGGAAATACCAGAGCAATGATTTATTGGAGCGAGGGTCTGCTGCCCACCTTTGACTGGTTATGTCATGCCAAGACATCCCCTCCTCTCACTTCAGCTGATGTCATACTTGTACTCTCCCTGCTTTAATTTCAAGTAGGGTTGCCTCAAACACCCTATGACAGTCCAAATTCTAAGTGGGTTTGTTCTTCAGCACACACCTGCTCAGAGGAAATGTGTGTGATCACATGAATCCCTAGCACCAGGAGAAGACTTAGGTCAAGATGTTTGTGATGCCTCTGCTGCATTTAAAAATAAGTAGAAATTAGAAATTAATTTATATGGTTAATTTTGTTATGATCAGAACTTAACTCAGCAGGAAAATATTGTAGATGTTTTAGTAAATTCTTGCTGCCATTCCTTCTGACCATCAAGATCTGTATCTCCATACAGCACACTGTGCTTGCTTGGCTGGAACTGACACTCAGCTCACAGACCCTGGACCTGGTTCCTGATAAGCATTTTAAAAAAATACACTTTTTTTTTTCTATATTCAGATAAGATTTTAATCTTGGTGTCTAATTTTCTAATAGCCATCTGCTCTTATTATTTGTAGATGAAATTGCTGGGTCAATCATAAATACAACAAGCAGGTATTGTTTTTCTTTTAAAGACATGCACACAAAAAAAAAAAATCTGTAAATTGACAGTGGAATGAGATTTACACAGACCTCCACTTCATTTCCTGCACAGAAAAGAATTTTTATGACACCTGGTAAGGCTCTATGTCAGAGTTAATCAATACTAAATATACAAGTAGAAAATAGAAGCAGGCCCTAAAATTTTCAGTTAACATCATGTAAAGTGAACAGAAGACTTACCGCTTTCTTTTAAAGCTGAAAGTCAATGTCTGACTGCTCTGATTTCTAAAGTCTGTGGGTAATATCTTATTAGTTCTCCAGATTCCCAGTGAAAATATCAAGTTAGTGTTAGTTTTGATGTGATAAATAATGACTTTGGAAAGTAATAGTATGGGGTTTTTTTCCCAAAATAAACAGAATTTATCTTAAGAAAGCTTTCTGTCATCTAGTAGCATTCCTTTTATATTCAAGTAGTTGTGCCAACCACCCTGAAGTTTCTACTGACTTTGAGGAGTGGGGATGTAGCCTCACCATCTTTTATTTGGTTTAACAGTATTTAGTGGTGTGGTTTTTAGCACAATTACTGAAAGAGTGGTTGTAATTAAAACAATTGTACTCACAGAATATGTTTTGTTTTTCTTTACAGTAAAGATTTTATTGGCTTTTGAGACATGGCAATGATATGATGTATAAAACTATTAATAATGAGTGCTTGAGATCACTTAAAAAAATCACCAGTGAGGGCATCAGTAAAAATCAGATGTACTATAAAGCAACGGCATGACAAATTTCATTGGCAAGGTTCACTCTGCTGCTTACCAAGTGGTTAAGGGACACAAAGGGGAAAAAATGCTACAAACAAAATCCAATCAATCCAAAGTGAAATATATCAAGAACTATCTGCTTGTTTGTGTGTGTGTGTTGTCTTAGATAGCATAGGTTCTATCATCATCATAGCACAAGGTTTTCGTATTATCAGACCTTCATACCTTCTTAATGTTTCTCACAGGCATGTCCTCTACACACTGACTTCTCCAGGTCCTGGTAGTAATCTGACTCTCCTCACTCCTCTTTCCTTACTCTTATGTATCACTAGTTCTTATTGATTACAGGTGTAGCCTGTCAAGATCAGGCCTGCCTCCAGTCTTCAGCAACTGGTCCAGCTGTAACTCATTGGGGGACAAGATCACCCTCTACATGTGTATGTGTTGAAATTAACCAAGAACTCTGTATGTGTGTGTGTGAAAAAAAGAATAGGAATGGCAAAAATGAAAATGGAATACAGCCTAAAGGCTTAATAGCATTCCAACTTAAGAGTACTTAAACTTATATCTTAAGCTTAACAATTTAGCAAAGGATCAAGACTTGCCAGCATTTTACTGAGCTAATAATTTATATTAACCTTGTTTTCAGGCCTAACTCACTTAGATATCCAAAGTACTCAAACCTCTAAGAGAGCAGTGTTTCTCCCATATCTGCCATAGCATTTGCATCCTTCTATGCACACAGACATAAAGTCAGGGCAAGGCACCTGTGACAAACTCCCCTGGAAGGCAGTGAAATGCTCACCTTGGAAGCCTTTGTGTCTCCTGAAGGGAGAAAGGCTGGGCCTTGAGGTATGGGGAATTCAGCCTGGGATCCATCCTTCAGCAGCCTCAGAGTACAGCAGACAAGAGCTGGCTGGCTCTAGGAGCTGGAGGTGGCTCATCACCCTCACTGCAGTCCAGGAGAGCTCCAAGGCCTCATTTTGGATCGCTGTCCACAGGCCGCAAGCGAGGGCCTCGGTCATAACAATGTTTCACCCTGGCCACATTGGGCAACTTTCTCTGGAAGTGTAATAGCAAAGATGTTATGCCATTCAGGGGAGAAAAATAGTTTGCAAGGCTGTTCATAATAAAAAGAAGCAGGAGCTCGTTAGGCAGCAGCAGCTTCAGGGAGCAGACGCTGCTCCTGAGGCGCTCCAGAGACGCTGAGCCCGGCGCTGCTCGGCAAGGCTGAGGCCTGACGAGCGTTCCTGAGATCCTGGTGAGGCCTGGAAAGGATGGGGGATGCATGAGCTTAAAAACTAAACCTTCAGTAGCAAGTTGTAACTATGTCTGACTGAAGGTTATTTCTAGCTGCTTGCACTAATAATTTTATAACAATCTAGCTGCCTTTTACTGTTTACTTTAGAAGAAAACAAATTTAGATTGTTTGTGGTGGGAGGGGGATGTATGAATGAAAGAACCTGGAAAATTACATATTAATTTGTTGTGACTGTAGTAAAAAAATTGACTTCTACTTATATTTTTCCTTGATTTCAGGAAAAAAAATACTTCAGAGATGCATGTTTATATCACTGCATGCTCTGTTGTAAGTTTTAAAATTGATACATGAAAACTGTCCCCAGCAAGGGGACAAATCCATTCTAAACTGACTTCTATTAACAAATATTCCTCTTTGTTCTCTGTAAATAGCATTTTCAAAGTGGTAAAGACTAAAAGATTGATTTTGATAGACCATTAGATCTAGAGCATACATAGAGGTTACCATGTGAAAAAAACTGAGGATTTATTGAGCAGGGCTTCAGATTTTTAATAGGGATGCAGGTTCTCTATAAACTTGTAAACAAGTGAAAAATCAGTGCATCAGACTTGCATACCAACTGGAAATTGGTTCTATAACAGCTAGTTCTCACTTGTCTTATAATCATTCTTTTTTGGAAGAAATCTGGAAATCCATCTAAGTACTACTAGTGACCACAAAAGTCAAGGCTTAAGACCACGCTGACTCAAGTTTCAAACATCCAAGAGGCAATAGATAACTAAGGTTCAAAGATGCCAACAAATGACTGATAACTTGCCTTTCTGTGGTAAAGTTGGGATAAACAGTACTTCTCACATAGTAAACAATTTTTTTCTTCCAAGATTATATCATTAAGCCCTACAGAACAATTTAATTTTTCACTCACAGCAAATTGCATTTGGTAAGTATTGTACAAGACACGTTCCATACACTCATTTCCTCTTGTTCAAACTTCTGCTATCTTTTAGTCCAGAATGATAACAAGTTGTTTACATCAACAAGAAGAAATATACCTATGCAAATACAATATACATATAACCCATGCAGGGCTGGCCCTTCCTGAGTTAGTCTTGCAATTTATATCATGTTCTGTTTTTGTTTCACAAATAACATCTTCCATCAAACTGACAAGTTCTTTTCTTTAACTTTCTTCCATAATAGATACCCCACCTCTTAAATCTGTTTTCATTAGCAAAGACATGGGTGAGACAGAAAGGGTTTCTGTGTAGGCAGAAGACACTTTAATTTTCTTTAGCTATTACTGAATGTTTTTATTTGTGTTTTTACATCACTTCAGTGTACTGCATCTTATTATGACTGACAGGTCTGCAATGGGATATTTTGCTGTCCTCATCAGGTTTCAGAAAAAAGGACATAAATAACTGTGTATCTTTCAGCTACCAGTTCCTTGCCAGACATAAGTAACAATTCTCTACTTTGTAACTGATCCAATCTGGATTGTTCAATTTTCTGAAATTATTTTATCCATTTAGATCTTTAGTGAAATTCCTGCCCATCTTCCTGGAAATTTCCACTTACACAAGGAGTATGGTGTAAGGCTTGTTTTAACTAACTCCAGTCTTTACATTCTTTGAAATTACATGGAAATGTTCTGCCTTCTAGACTTTTGCGTCTTCAAGCAGAAAACAGTGAACAGTGTATTAAGTATTCGAAAAAGGTATTTTAAAAATTTTTATTGAATTAATATAGCTGGCAAAATAGTGAAAAAACAACAAGGCCTTTTGCTTTAAACAGTGCAAGTTAATTACCTGACAAAGAGTAAGTGATATCAAAGAATAATAATACATTTAATGGGAAAGTACAATATCCAATTATTAGGAAGCTGTTACCCTGTTAGACAATAATCATAATCAAATAAAAACACAAGTGGTCAATAAAACAATAAAAAAAAAAAAAAAACAAATAAAAAAACCCTTACAGAGGTTAATTTCTAACACGATTTCAAAAGACTGCTTTTTGCAGACTGTAGAGAAAAAGCCAGTTGACATACACTGCACTGAAAGGTGTCATGGTAAATACACAAGCAGCAGGATGTATTACCATACAGAGCATTTCAAGTGAGTAGATGTGAAATCAGCTGGGAAAGAGCTGAGTATACAATGCATTTCTAAAAACATAAAAATATCAGAATTCTTGCATTTTTGTCAAAAGCAACAAGAAAAAACAAACAAGCAAGCAAACAAACAAGCAACAAAAGTCCCCAACTATTGAAGAAAGGTAAAGCAGAGAACAGGCACACTTAATACTACTTTATTTACTTTCATCTATGTGAGCTAAAACCCCTCTGCTTGGTTTTGGATTAGATTTTGCAAGTGAAAGAAACAGGATGCCTTAGCATCAACTATTTGGTGAGTGTTTCATAAATCAGGCTACTCTAAGGCTCTGAAAAAGGGTAAATCTCTATCTATCATCAAGACCTGATATCAGGCTGAGAAAGTGCCCTGACCCTCTTAGAGAGCCACTGCTAATGGCAGTGGGATTACAACAGTGACTTGCTCCCCGTTTCTCTCCCTGGAGAGATAAATTTACTGTTGTGTATCAGTTCGCATGTTCACTTTCAGGCACTAGTAACTTCTGAAACAAAGCTAGGATTTTGCATACAGTTGATATTTGTACTTTTGTTTGAGGGGAATACAAACATTTTTTAAGAAAACTTGGCCCACCTCAAAGTTCACAAGGCAATTGCTTGGATGAGTAAATTTACCCAAGAATGGAAGGGTTTGAAAATAAATTAAATTTTTTAGTTATATGTTATAATGTAAATGCTTTGTAAGGTAAATGGTTTCTATATGGTTGTGCTTGTAAAAATAAACTCATATAAATGCTCCTTCCTTACTTTTGACAATGGTTGGTTACATAATCCCCACCGAGGCTTTTTTTAGGCAACTTTATATGCACAGGAAAGATTTCAGTGAGGCTGACATGCACAGTGGAATAGTACAGGTATAACCATAATATTGAAAAGCTTTCTGTTATAGCCCTTTGATTAGAAAATATTTTAAATTAAACTGGAATACAAAGGTTACTTGTTTCCACCAAAAAAAAAAAAAACCACCCAAACAAGCAAACAAAGAAAAATACCACCAATACATATATCCTTTCCATTCAATCTCATTCCCACTTCATTCTAGTAAAAAATTATTTCTGGATAAACTTGCTGAACTGGTAGGTTCAGCTGACTGTCATAAAAACAGAAGATGAATCCAGGTGTTAGGAACTAATTTAATAAATGAATATAGAAGATAAAACCTTACTTCATGGTACATGTTTGGTATTTTGAAAATCAGAGTTAAACAAGCAGATTGTGAGATTATCTTGGGGAAGCCACAACTAACATTGTGCTAATACTGTTAAATGAGAAGTGTTTGTCTCCTGCATCTTTCCTGCAAATCAAAAGCTTTTATAGCTCATGTAACACTCAATTAAACATCAAAACACAACATTTCATGCTGTATTTTGAAATCACTTACTTCAAATACTTTGATAATGTGTTAGGTCATATGATGGTCCAAAGGGTCTGAAATTATTTGTCAGGAGCAAAGAATTTTAATTTTTTTTATAACAGGAAAATTTGAAATTATTTAACTTTCATACATGTTCAAGTATGAATTATTCTGTGGAATGGAATTTCACCTCCCCACAGCTTTTATCCATTGAGTGATGAACCTAAGGTATGTTATTTTAGCATGTACTGTTCCATCTGACTGGATAGATTTTAACTAAGTTCAGAACTCTTTTGCTAATACCAGCTGACTACCTATCATTGCTGAATAAATAAACACCAGAAAGACATATGTAATCTGAAGGTAGCTGCCTGATTACCACTTTAAGCTCCTTGTTTAGAAAGGCAAACTCATTTCCACCTGGATGTGGTGATTGACATTAAGCTGGCTTCTGAAACATTTAACAAACCAAATTATTATTTCTGATAAGTGTTGCAGTTGTGACCAAATCTTACAAGTATCTTACAGCTCGAGACTAAACTCCATGACTTACAACTTAGACTTTTATGTAGAACTACAAAACCAGAGGTATAAAATCTTCTGTCAATTTAGATTATTTTTCTTCATATGGCATAAAATCTCCCTTTTCCAGGGAATCATGTCAAACTAGGAATGTGAAAAACTATTTTGTACTGTTTCATTATAGATTTGATCCTTCACTGAGTTAGTTTCTCTTATTCCTTAATTAAAATGGATAAAATCTCTTTATATAGGTTTCTGTAAAAGTGACGTGAAGAGCTTGACAAAACTCAGGATAAATTTGTAAACTGTTTCAGAGTTGCTAAAGCTTTCCTGAGGGAGCTGCCAAAAGCTGGCAGCTCATGCAACAGTAGCTGATGTGACCTGGGCAGGACTAGGAGTGATAGCAGTCATGTCTCCTCACAGAGCTAAAAGAAGCCCATAGGCAGCGTTAGTGACGGGTATTAAACCCAGCTGGCAGACAGTCACAATGGTGCTCCCTGGGGCTCAGTGCTGGGGACAGTCCTGTTTAATATCTTCATCAATTACCTGGACAAGAGGACTGTGTGTACCTTCAGTCTGTTCACAGATGACACCACGTGGGGCAGGAGTGTTGCTCTGCTGGAGGGCAGGAAGACTCTGCAGAGGGATCTAGGCAGGCTGGATTGATGGGCTGAGGCCAATTGTGTCAGGTTCAACAAGGTGAAGTGCCAGGTCCAGCACTTGGGTCCCAACAGCCCCATGCAGTGCTCCAGGCTGAAGAATGGATGGAAAACTGCCCAGTGGAAAAGGACCTGGGGGTGCTGGTCCACAATCAGCTGAACATGAGCCAGCATGAGGCCAGGAGGCCAAGAAGGCCAATGGCATCCTGGCCTGCATCAACAATAGTGCGGCCAGCAGGACCAGCAGGGATTGTCCCCCTGTACTCAGCATTGGTGAGGCCACACCTCAAGTCTTGCGTCCAGTTTCAGGCCCCTCATGACAAGAAGGACAGTGGGGTTTTGGAGCATGTCCAGAGAAGGGCAGTGGAACTGGGGAAGGGTCTGGAGCACAAGACAGGACAAGCAGCTGCAGCTGGGGATGTTTAAATGGGGAAAAAGGAGGCTGAGGGGAGATCTCCCTGCTTCCTTAGAGGCAT
This sequence comes from Serinus canaria, assembly GCF_022539315.1. NCBI lineage: Eukaryota > Metazoa > Chordata > Aves > Passeriformes > Fringillidae > Serinus > Serinus canaria. The sequence continues at coordinate 21,044,737 of NC_066319.1, forward strand.
CAGCTCAAGCTGTTTCTGTGTTACTGCACTGTGAATAAAATTCTTTAAGGAATGCCTTAAGGAATGCCTGAGACCCTATGGGAATGCAAAAGTCGAGCTAGTAAAGAAATCTTGTCTGACTGCGTGGGGTGTGGGCAGGGAGGGAATCAAGCAGGGCTCCTGTCAGCTCTCTGGAGCCACCTGCTGCAAAGGGGCACCAGACCCAGCAGTGAATGTGTCTGGTGGTGGGAGTGTGACTGCCAGACTGCCTGAATGGTCAGACAGGGAAAATTCCTCCACAGATTGTTTCATGTAGGCCCGATACCTCAGCTTAATTTTATTCTTGGGGTGATTCTCATCACATGTCCAAGGTGAGCGTGTATAGCTTATGCAACCTAGTAAAGTTTTGCTCTTATGCCTGCTCTGTTGTAAAGTGAATGATATTTTAAATTCAGGAATGCTGCACACTTCTACAGGTGTAACACTGGAGTGTTAAAATCTCCACAGAGATTTTTCTTTCACCATCCTCACACTTGTAGTGCTTACACTGAAATAAGTATGATCTCTTTGAAAACACAGGTGGAAATCACAGCAATCTACCACTGTAGATTAGGATAAAACATAATAAAAGGGAGCTAGGTGCAGTATGTGTAATTCACTGGAGCACTGAATATAAAAACACCCATTAAATTCACACTGCATCATGACAGCAGGTGGCCTTCGTTGGTAAATCTTGGTCTTCCTTCTTTTCTCAGTTAACATACTTTTATTTCTCCTACTCCACTAAGTCATTCAGCATGATGGGAAGTAAAATTCTAAGTGGTTTCATTCAAGATATACAAAATTCAATCAGAAGACTAAGAAATTTTTCTTAGTTTAGATAAATTGTCATGTATATTTTTTTAGGAAGCCACTTTTATAGAAGTGACCTTTACTATTTATAGAGCTTGGAAGTCTCCATCTTTTTTTTTTTTTTTATTTAATCTGAGATATATTTAAGTGAACTTTTTGCAACTTGCCTGAGCTTCGTCCAGTTGCCAAAGTTCCCCTGTCTCCAATATGAACAGCCACATAACCTCCACAGAGGTTTTCTTTAACAATTGGTTTCTGGATTTATACAGTTCTAAGAGTCAACAAATGAACATCCATAAAATCTTTATATGGGAGGGGTTTTTTTAAAAATGTAGCAATACAAATCTGTTTTTTTCAGTGGCTAGTGAAAGGTATGATCATAAACATTAACATTCGTCTAAGATGCAGATAAACTGAACAATAAAAATAGAAAATCTTACTTCTGTATACAAAATGGAACAGTTCTTGACAATTTTCCTGGCATTGTATTATTAACTTAATGTAGAAATTATTCACACTTTAATAAGATGGTAATTATTTTCAAGCATAAGCAGGTTGCTATGTAACAATTCTTCATACAAGCAATCATACTTGCAAAAAAATACATTATTATTTCCACCAACTCCTTTGCAGAACAAGGTTAGTAATTACTTTTTATCTATAGTGATCCACAGAAACATGAAAATTAATGACTTTTTATTCTGATATTTACTTTGAAAACTCTATAAAATTGAGAAAATTACAGGATATCTTTGCTTTGCAACAGAATCTGAAATCTGCTTTTCCCAAGGACCACTCACTGTTTCTGTTTAACACAGGATGGGAAGAACAAAGCATCACAAAAAAATTTTTGTTCTTTTTTTTTCATTATTATTTTTTATAGTGTTTGACTCATGTCCTTGATGTAAATTGACACTTTAAACTTGCTTCATGTTGCAATTATGTCAGCACTTTTATCATAACAAATGCTTACTAATGTGTTAGAAACAGCTCTCCAAGTTTTAGCAAACCAGCTGGCAGCTGCTGCATGTGTGGTTCTGACTGATAACGAGGTCCCTGCATTTCCCCAAGCCAAATGCAAGCAACAATAAACAGGTGGAGTAGGTGGTCACCAGAGAGAGAGGGAAATATGGAACTTGGTACTTCTGCGTGAGTTCTGCAGTGAAATTCTTCTGGGATACCTAACAGAAAGGTTGTGCAGTGTCAGCCCCCAGAAGCTGTGTGCACACGTGCATGCACATTCCTAAGGTGGAACAGTAAAGTGCAAGAAGGGAATCTGACTGACATTCCCCTTGGGAAAGCTAACATGTTCTATGATAGCTGTCAGCTATGATAGCAAGCTTTGAGAACTCCAGGATGTCACTTACAGAGTGTCGTTACTAGAGTAATTGCAATTACTGGCACACAAAACAAAGTCTTCAGCAAAGAAGCACAAAAATCTAAGTGTTTTGCTGGAAGGTGATAATAGGTGGAGAAATCTGTGGAGAAATTGCTACAGATGATCATAGTTACAACACCATTTTGTGCGTGTCTGTGTGTGTTTTCTAACCTTGCTTGTTATTGTAATGAAGAATTTACGTAAATTCTTCATTAATAAATGAAAAAACATGTAACAAATACATAAGATGTACTATTTCATTTTTGCCTTTTCTGTTTTACAGACATGCAACTTGCAGCACAAGGGGTTAAAAATAAAATTCTCAAAGGTCCTAGCAGCAATGTCCTAGAGCATGGACTGCGCTGAAGCTCTGTATTGGTGCCAAATGAACTGGTTTGAGAGCTCTGACTAGTAAGAGGCCTCAAAAACTCCCTTCCAAGACACAGTTGACATGGGATATATTGCTTCAAGGCTGCAGGGCAGTTTCTCTGTGTGGTCTCATGTTGTGCCTCACTTCATGTTGACTGCTCCACAGATAACTCAGGAGACCATAGCACTGCATTGTGTTATGTGGACGTATTTAAGATACATCTTTTGAGACTAATTTAATCAACTAGGAAAAAAATAAATCAGGAACCTCTGTGCAAGAAGAAGTGAAGTTTTCAGTTCTCTAGGAAAATTTGTGACTTTGGTGTTTTTTACAGTATGCCTTTTAATGTTTTAATGTTATTTGAAATGCTCTGAACTTTAAGCCTAAGACCTTAAGAAACTTTAGATTATTTAACACTCATCAAAAGCTCTTACCAGATGAAAAAAGAACCCCATAATGTTACTCCCTCATAAAATGAAATGACAAATGAAAAAAGTTTTTAATATTCAGAAATAATGACCAAACCCTTACATGCAAACCTCTATACTTATGTACATCTCTCTCAGTACACATTCACAGGTTTCAGGCCCATGACTAAGTAGCCTCTGAAAAACATCAGTACTAAGCATGGAAACGTAATGTGGACATTCTGTCTGTGACATATTTTATTGGAGGTTTTGCTTTACTACACCTACCTGGGGACACCTAGATGTACATATATTTGCCTCAACGCTATTTTCCTTAGAGCTTCCAAATGTATGAAAAAGATATTTGACAAGACATGTGCAAAAAAGAATGGGAGGGAGCATATGTTCACTTCTAAATAATTTGTGGATTTTCTTCCTCCTGTTCTTCAGATAATTTGGAGTTGTTTGGAGAATTTTCCCTCCTATTGAAAATGTATAAATACCTTGCAAATCATCTCAGATATTACAGTACCTGGAACCATGCCAGAGGATCACAAACTAAAGTTCATCTGCCTGCTGATTCAATAATCTTGGGATAAAGATGATAGGAAATCAAGGATTACACATAATAGGCTTTCAGCATCTTGACTGGCTCAAGAATATCAGCTAATGGGCTGAGATGCTTAATTCCACTGAGCACAGAGTCTGTGATTGGTGGATAAAGTTAGAAATGGTTAATTACTACAAAAGATCTTACTAAGAGCTCACAACCACTGACTTTTCATGGCAAGGGAGCTCACCATTGCTTCTTGCACTTGTTTCTAAGCATAATAATATATCAGTCCCTATCATATACTGAAAGCCTCAGTGCTATCAGAACTGTCTAGACAATGCTACAATAAGAGGCAGGATGCAAGTAGCTCTCTTGTCTGTTTTGAAAGTAGTGACAGCAGTGGACACCTATACCTTTTAGTTGTGGTTAGCACCCTTTAGCACTAGGCAGTACAATGTTAAGCTCAGAAAAACAGAAAAGGCACCCTAAGAACTTTCTGTCAAAATTCTAATAACATGCTCAAGTATTTACATGAACACTTACAGCAGACCAACAGCTGGAATATCAGACTAGTTTTGAAACATGGAGAAGTTTGATTACAAGGGATACTTGGAGGCCATGTGGTCTCCAGTTAGCTAAGAAAACTGAAGAAGCTAAGAAGTTAATATGGATTCCCTAGAAATTCTTGAAACCAAACACTACCTTGTGTCCTTTCCCCTTGGTTTCCTTGAAAAGACGCACTGCCAAATACCCCGCGAAAGAATCTCTGCCTCAGTGGAAAGTGTCCCTTGTGACAGAACCTGGATTTTCAAAAAGTACATGAAATAGTAGATTTAAGAGGAAAAATGCTGACTTGACTTTGTTTTGAAAATTTGGAACGCTCCATTTGGTGCACTGAGCTTTTAGTATCTTAGAGGCATAACACAAACCCAAAGCTTTTAAATCTATCCAGGAATTACTTAGTTTTAAGAGTGCTAATATGGATCAAGCTTCTCATCCTAAATATTCCCCCAACTGGTAAGTTAATACAGCATTAGAGAAGTTGTGGTAGAACAAAAGAATTCTTATCCTGTAGCAATGAGTTGTGGTTTAGTTAAAAACTACTTAATTTTTTGGATAGAAACTTAGAAACCTTATATTCAGAATAGAAATTTGCAAAAGTAAATTGTAATACTGCAGTCCCAAAAGGAGTTTACGGGCTTCTTTAAATATACACATCATTTAGGATTTCAGAAGTGATAAATAAAAGAGATAAATATTCTCATTTTATCTTCTGCCAAAATCTCTTCTGTTCCAAGAAAACCAATCAGCCATCCAGTAAATGGAATTCATAGGATCTCGAAAGTATACACCCTGGCTTGCACTAGCAATAGTGTGGCCAGCAGGACCCAGGCAGTGATCACCCCCCAGACCTGGCACTGGTGAGGCCACACCTCAAATACTGCATTCAGTTTTCGGCCCATCAAGAAGCATATTGAGGTGTTGGAGCAACAAGCTGATAAAGGATTTAGAGCACAAGTCTTATGAGGAGTTTGTGTGGGAGCTGGGGCTGTTTCACCTGAAGAAAAAGAGAGTGGAGACCTGAAAAGAAATTTTACCCAAATGGGAGTTAGTCTTTCTCCCAGGTAACAAGTGACAGGGGAGAGAAAAGGCTCTCAAGTTGCACCAGGGAAAGTTTAAATTGGATGTTAGGAAAAAATGCTTCACTGGAAAGATTATCAAGTGCTGGAACAGGCTGCTCAGGGAAGTGGCTGAGTCCTCATTCCTGAAGATATTTAAAAGACATGCAGGTGTGCCACTTTGGGGACATGGTTTAGTGGTGGACTTGGCAATGCTGGGTTAACAGTTAACTTACTATGATGTTAGAGGTCTTTTCCAACCTAAACAATTCCATTATTTGCCAAATGTTTTCTTTATTTTAAGAAAAACTTGAAAGCAATGCAAATTTTAAAATAAAAATATGAAGCAATAGAATTAGAAGAGGTATCTACAGAGAAGTGAAAGGAATGAGAAAGCATTGCATATTTTAATTGGGAAGAACAGGAGTGAAGCTGTCAGCTTCTATCTACCAACAGCAAACAAATTGGTGGAGTCCCCAAAGCTCAAAGGGGCGTGGAAAGAAGAGCCTTCTCTTCCCAGAAAAGAAAATTTCAGACCATGCAATTGAATTAAGCAAATAATGAGAAAGTAAATAAGTGTTCAGGAATTTAACAGAGCTCCAGCAGGAGGAAATCCTTAATTGAACAAAGGATGCCTCTGCATCTCAGCTCCTGAAGTGATTCCTGTGCTCAGCTCACAGTCAGTTAGTACTGTCTGTGCTGGCCCCAGGGTGTGTGAAGGCACTGCAAACTGGGAAGCTGAGCTGCACTTGGCATAGCAAAAAGACAGGTCTTCAACAGACAGCAAAGAAATAGTGAGAGATAGAAAACCCAAAGTATAAATATTAATAGCACAACATTGGCTCTTTTTCTGCATACCCTGCAAGAACTTCACTACTAAACTTGGATCTGAAGTGTAGCTGCTGACCAAGTCTTCATGAGACAGGAGCTGGAAAAATTTTGCATCCACTGGGAAAACAAGCAAGACATGTCCCTACTTGAATAGCATTGTCAGCACAGCGTCAATGTCACCATGGTGCTGTCATTTTATTACAGCACAAACAACACAAGATATGTGGGTTATCATGAGTCACAACGGTAAGCCCAAACCCTGATCCTTTCAAAACACCTAATGTTCTCTTTGCATAACCTGTATACTTTGCTTTTACCTTTTTGATTAATGAGGAAACTAATACTCATTTGCTTGACATGTAGGGCCACTGAGACTAAAAGTTAAATTTGAGATACTTTATTTCAACATATTTTGCCTTTTAAAGTCAATCCCAAGGGGAGACTGTTTCAACTAATTAATCTTCTACTCCCTGAACTCTGGTGAAAATGGGCCTTCCTTGTCTCATTACCTCTGCTTCTGCCCTCAGAGCCACCTAAAGGTGGATTTCACAACTCCAGTGTACATCATAAGAAATGGCTCCCTGCCCCCGTGGGGTTCTGACTAGTGGTGATAAAAGCCATGTTAGAACAGACAGTCATACATTAGGATGCCTAAGGTAGCTGTCCCTGCTGTAAAAAAAGGAGAGTGAAAAAGCAATGAGCAAACAACTACCAGAGAGTTTTCTGTCTTTGATGTTCAGCAGCTTTAGGACACATTAATTGTTGCTTTTAGATTTCCCCAGATGCTGGCTTAGCAGTCCAATTAACCTGCTGCAACTTTTAATGATCGTGTCATATAACAGAATATAAACTCTACTTATGTGTTTTCAGCTGTCTCCAAACTTTAGGGGTAAAAATTCAAGCTTTTTTGTCCTTTTATTTCTTTAGTCCTCTCTGTAGCAGGATGGTTTAGATTACAGTCCATTATTTCATAAGCAGCATTCTTTCAGGGCTCAAATGCCTTTCCTGGAGCGCCAGTGAGAAAAGCTTGTAGCACTCAGAGTCACTCCTCTTTCAGATATTAGAAACTGCACCGTTCACTGATACCTCTTGGAGTGAATGCCATTGATTGTGTCCAGTTCCTCCCCCTAATCTTTGTACAACCTATGTTTTAGTGATATGCCAAAAAAGTTTCCAGTAGGATATGGAATTCTGCCTCCTTGCAGAGCTTTCAATAAACTTTTCATCTGTAAAGAAACTCCAAGATAGATGCAGAAAGAGAAGACAGTAAGGACAAAATTTAGCCTCTACAAGATAAACACACAATAAAGCCGTTTATCTCTGGTATCCGCCTGGCATCTTATCAACTCAATTGGCTTATATCCTTGCTAATCTTCTACTCTGAAATGATAGGATTTTTCAAAGCTAAATGTTAAAAAAAATAAAAATCTGGCTTTTTCTGTCCTTGACATTTCTGGTCAAGGACTTCCTTTATACACAGATGATCCAGTACCTCAGATCTCTTCAATTATGATCTGTGGAAGAGGGAAGAAGAAAGAGGCCAGTTGTTTGTACACATTGCTGTATCATTCAATTTTACTGTGCCTATTAGGATTCTTTCAAGATGCCAGTATTCTGGATCAGTGTCTGTGCAGCAGGGAGACCACAAGCTGTTGTATTGGCACCTGTACTCAGAAACTCTTTAGTGAGAACACAGAGGACAATTTCTTCAAGCTATGCATAAATTCTATTAGCATGGTCAGTTCACCACACTGATGTTAAATCAGCAATTAAGCCAGACAAAACAGTGACAGTATCTGTATTGTCAAGGCAGTCCTTCTAATGGAAGAAAGATATTTTTTGTCAAAGTGGAATGGCATTTCTTAAGGACAACCTGACATAAGACCAGAATATCCCAAACAACTCTGCTACACTTCTGTTGGCTTCTTTTAAAGCCAGTAGAAAAGGTTGCAAATCCACATAAGCCTTTAATTGATGTAAATAAAACATAGGATATTATCAAAATAAATGTGTGCCTAGAATAACTGCACACTTTAATCCATTCAGAGGAACTGACTTTGCATTTATAGAGCTAAATAAGAACTTATTATTCAACCAGCTATTTCACACCCAGCTGATGCATATTCACTCCTGTGACCAAGGCAGCTCCCCATTTTCAATAATAGTTTAACACTTTGGCACAGAGCAGAACTGGAAACGGAGTTGTGAAATAGTGCTAAAAGCACCTATTTGCACATCTTAATTTACCATACTCCCAAATTCTGGCCCATTCTGTAGTGGAATGGGGTTACCTTTTAGTGTAAGAAAAGTTCTCGTGTTTTTTGACTTCCAAAAGCAATATACTGAAAATGGCTGTTACTGAGAGGCTGATCTAGCAGTTTGTGAACTATGCTGTGTTTTAAGCATCCACATTTGGAAACCTTCTTTTTGTCATGTTTGCATACATATGAAAGAATTTACAAAATCCATTTTTATGCCAGTTGTCCTGTAATGTGGACTTTAAACTTTGTTTTGACTGACAGATCAAAAAGACAAGGAAAATCTTTTCATGAAATGAATGAATAACATGACCTACTTTCTAAGTGTATAAGAATGGGGAGATTAACATTTTCTACCTTCCTGAGGTGTTCTCAGGTTTTATAAATCTAGAATGTGCTATGGAAATATCAAATATTGTGTGGGATGCTGCAATCTAAATAAAGGTATCCTGGTATAAATATTTCCAGTCTCTCCTGTTTCTCTACCTGAGAGTTGCTGAGATTTTTGTATCTGAAGCAAAATCTGTCCACATATGACTTCTACAAACCATGAGACACTTCAAGAGTGAATGAACTATTTCTGAAGATTTTTCTTGAACAAAGGCAAGGTGTTTTTACTTTAAAAAGTACTGGGGTTTTTTTAACCTCTGAAACTGACATATGTGAGGTACAAACACTGTACAGACAATACACTTCAGATTTCCCAGAAAGTAAAATCACCAAGGTCAATCTATGGATGGAGGAAAAAACAAATCTATATTAACAGAAAAGATAAGCACTAAGCCTCTTATTTGAGAAAATTTTACACTGGAGGGAAAGTACCTTCATCATAACCTTGAAGAGTCAATGTTTGTATTATTTAGAGATGTTGACTAACTGTTCAGCTATGTATATCCAGAGGCTAATGCCCAGAAATCATGGGTGCATAACAAATATCTATGTAAAAATCAAGTTAATTTCAGTTACAAAAAATTGAGAAAGACCAACACAACTACTAGCTTTTAAAACAATCCTTTCAATCACTTGAGATCAATTTAGTTGTAACAGAACACAACTTGAAGAAAAAACTTTGAGCTTATTACTGTTCTTATCATTACATTTTCTGAAGAGATGTTGATAGATTTGAGTAGTCTTCACATGCCTGTCAAATGAGGTTCTTTACTTACATGTGCTTTTTCCATGAAAGGTCTCACTTGGAAGCCCTGGAGAACTGCTACTTTCCCAGTTCTTCAGTAGGATACTATTTACTTTGGAGTGCAAGAAAAAAGATCTTATTTTAAAACTGCTAATTATCTCATTTGTCCAATCATGTTTGTTAGTGATTAATGCTGGGGTCATTAATGCTAGTGTGAAATGTTAGTCATTAATGCTGTGTGTGAACTCCTTGTCAGCTGCTCTGCTGACTAGGAGTTCACACACAGAAATAGGGCCTCAGTCATACCAGCTGCTGGCCAGTTACTATTGTGTCATATATGCACATTCCATCTAATTATGTAAATGTGGATATTCCTACTTTCTTAAAGGAAAAAAACATAACTCAGGTAAAAACTCCTAAGTTGTGCAACAGGAAAATTAGGCGTATACTCAAATCTCAACCTGAAAGATTGAGGACATTTGACTGTTCTGTAAAAAAAGTCAGTTTATTCACTTGGCTTGTTATTGAAATAGACTGATAGAATCTGTGTAGTCAATAGTTTCCCTTCCAGGTAATTGATTACCTGCCTCAAGTGTCCCGAGTTCCTCACAGACCAAAGGCCTTGGAGGATCCATTTAACTGTTGTGCATATTTTAGTTTCCTAATCTATTGACCAGCATAGTAGCATTAATTTGCCTCTGCCGTTTTCTGTTGACTTAATTCACACCTGCTTTGTAACCTCTGAAAACAACCCTCTTTTTTCAAATGAATATAGGACATCATCAATTTTCTAAAGAGCAGAGTTAAATTCCTCCAAGATTCACTTCTTTATTCTCTGTAACAGCACCCATTTAGAGGACTATTTTTAACTCTTCTAGGATTGATCTATAGTAATCTCCTTAGTACACCTAATTCAGAGAACTTTCTGACTGTGTTCAAAAAGCTAAATCAAAACCAAAGGATTTCAGCTGTGCCTTGACATTAAAAAAGTACAAACAAAACTCAAATCCTACCTTTAGATCTCAGCCCATTTAGGCTATTTTCCTTTGCCTTTCCTTAAAACTTCTAGGCCTTGCAAAGTCCTCCAAGAATAGTGATAGAAGAAAAGGAAGAAATGAGAAAATCTTTGTTGCCTCCATGAATGATTTGGGTTGGAAGGAAACTTAAAGATCATCTAGTTTCAACTCCCCTGCCATGGGCAGGGACACCTTCTGCTAGAGTTTGATAATTTAAAAATAATAAACAATAAAATCTCGCCAATTCTGACTGTCACTCCTGCTACCGGCTCTAATGCTTCTTTCACCTATTACTGGAGTGTGTTCTCAGGCTTTGGTGTTATCAGCCTTTAGTGTGGCTCCTCAAAGGCTGACTCTAATAGTTCCACTTGATAGCAGCCTTTCAATGACTGAAGGGGAAGCAACACAGGCGTTTTATGAAGAGTTATTAAGCAACCTGCAACAGATAACAGCAGTAGAACAATTAGCTACATTCATCAAGATCACCTGAACAAGGAACAGCGTGTCAGACACATTTGTATCCACTTCAAAAGAGAATATAAATCTCAATATATAAGTTTAGAAGACTTATTAGACTTTCATGCCTTGACAAGTGTTTTATTTTAATTTCCTTCTACACCACAATGAGTTGCTGACATGCAGTTATTTCCTTCAGTCGTGGAATCAAGCCAGGTTTTTTTTTGCAGTGATGTGTTTCCTGGCCTAGTGATAGAAAAGAGGATTTGTATAATAATGTTCTAGAAAGGGGTAAAAAACGCAGGTACAGTGAAGAGAAATAGCTGCATACAGGACCTGACAGAGATCAGTAAAGAATGTCTGTTATTCATTAATGTTGTGAGTCTCCAGATTTTCCTCCCTTTCTGAAAAACATGGTTAGGAAAAGAAGATTAGCATTAGCCTTTCCAAGCTTCAGTTCATCCTGTAGGATTAAAATAATTAACCACTTTTTCACTACACACAATTAGAGGTAGATTAATAAATTGGAATACACTTAATGCTAGAGGCAATTTTTTTAATGGCATCTGTGCTTACTGAAGTGAGATACTGAGATAAAAAAGCATTATACAATCCATGCTGAGGTCCTTGTTTACCACAAATTCCCTGTAAGACTCAGGCAATCACTTTGAACAGGCGTTGTTTCCAAGAGTGATTATTCCATAAGGTAGCTAAGCAAGCTTGAAGTAGGATGCTCGACTATTCCAGTGGGTTTAGTATGATTTGTACTGATAAATGTAAACATCTCAAAGCTCAGTCTCAGTAGGGTTTTTTAGCAATGTCCAAAACTGCTAATTCAAGTAACAATTACTTGTCATAGAACAGCTCAAAGATCGCTGATCTCACTACAGTCTGCATTGATATTTCATAAAACAGGGCAAACATTACAAAGCTACACAAGTAAATGAAGGGGACAGATTTCTTCCTTATCAAAAGGGAGAAATAGGTGACAAGAAATATCAATCTGAAATAAAAGAAGCACCACAGAGACATTAATGTGTGCCATTTACTTTAATTAGTGAGTGGCTATCTGCTGTTCTAACAAAAAAGACACTTCAACAAAATAGAATGAACCTTCATGACTCCCTTGGCAAATGCAGAGCAAAATAACTTTCTTATTAAAAGGATATAAAATTCAGCAGAAAAAAGACAAAGACAAAAAGGATAAGAAATGCACCCTCAAAAAATATTCAAGTAAACTACAAGGTGAATAATTCACAAATGCAATAATTTGAGAATACAAACACTTTCTCTATATTATCATCACAATCACAGCTGGGAAGTGCTTGCTAATGTTGCAGCAGGTGACATACTTTTCATTAAAAAATTTTAAATAGTTTTTAATATTTTAAAGAACTTTAATATTGTAAAGAACTCTATTAAAAGGAAAAGTCTTTTCCTTGCTAAGAATTTCAGGTAGTTGTACTAGACATTTAATTTAATTCTCTGAAAATTATTAATCTTTATTCTCAGTATCTTTCCTTATGATTTTGTCATATAGGAAACATCATAGTGCTGGTGGAAGTACTGCTCAACCTGTGTACTAAACAGCTCTAATTCCAGTGTAGCCACAGCTCACTGACTTCCTTTCAGTATGAAATTCGCCTGCCAGGGCAAGACACACCAATTTTAAGACTTAGTTTTTGCTTTTTCCGCCTACAGCACCACATCTAAAGTGCTTACCTGCTTGCTTTTGAACTTCTCACTTACACATTCTGTTTCTAGTTTTTGCTTTTCTCAGTCTTGGAGTCAAGTAAGAACTCCAATGCTTCAGTTTACAGTTCTGTAGGGAATGGAAACATCCTTTTACCTTTTTTTCTTGATTGGTTATCTTTTAAACCATAAACATGTACTACAATACATATTACTCTCTTGTTACTCACAGTAGATTCTGCTTGTCCTTGGATAAAACAACAAAACAGGACTTTTATCTGCCTAGAGAGTGCAGTCCAAATGTTCACATTTCAATGTCTTCAGTCATCCGTTTGATGTAAGCCCTTGAGCTTCATCCAGGAGTTACAAAGGGGAGAGATGAGCAGAGAGGCTGAGGGGAGCAGTCACTGGGGATACTCTTTACTGTGTTCCATGATTTACTGCTATACACACATATCCCTGCCAGTAGGACCAGAGCCCTCTGAGACTCTGTCAGGAAAAACTGAAAAAAACCCAAGCCAAGCGCACAAAAAAAGCCCGAAACCAAGGAAAAATTTGGGTCCAAATTGTCTAATACAATTTTCCAAATTTTAAGCAAGACTGAAACACTGAGTAAACCTAATGAAACTGATAACAAGTAGGTACAATTGCCCTCCTTCTTTTAGGATGAGGGAGAAGTTCCTGCCTCATTCTGGAGGAAATAGGAGTATGTAATAATGCCTTAAGTGGCAGAAGTCCCCTCAAAGTCTTATCACAGCAGGGATGGTAGTGGGAAATCAATTGTCTTAATCTGACTTTAATTAATTCTATAACGAGCATATAATTTCACCCTCCTTCATTACAAAACATATTAATTATGAGTACAAGAACACAAACAATAAAAATTAAAGCAAAATTATGACGTAATTTCCTTCCCTTCAAGTGTTAAATAGAGAAGGATAATAAGGCAGTAGCTCAGAGCTTTTTAACTGCTACCTGGTTAAAAAGAAATCATACGAAAATACTGGCATAATTACCTAAACATGCAGCACATTTATTATCTAAAAAAATCTCCCACTTCAGCCCTTGCAGAAAATGTCAGTCTTTCTTCAAAGCAAACAAAATAATGAGATGCAAATGTATATATTTATACATACAAATATACAGAGAAATTTGAGATATTGCAGGATTAAAATATTTTAGAAGTGTTTATCAGTTTGCTACAGTTTAAAAGGAGAGAATAGACTTAGCTTGAATGAGTTTATCAGATCTAAAGAAAAGAATCTTGAAGCATCTTATTCCTACTGAATTCCTTAAGCCCAGATTGCTAGCAAAGATCAAATATAGGCACTTTCTCCAGATGACTGCTATGACCAGTTACATCAGTCTCTTAAAGTAACATCTATCCAGATGTTATAGTAGACTTCCTTATTCACCCAACTCTATGTCTATGTTCAACAAAATACTGTTTCCTTCTGCCTCTTCCCCTTTAGATATAAACAAGGATGTCTAACTTCTGGACCATGTAGTAAGTGTGGATTGTGTTGGAATAGATCATTGATTCTCCTGTGCAGCTCTATGAATAATTTTCTACAGATAGTATATTTACAAAAATGCATTGTGTTATTACTAACTAATAAATGTCACCTGAAATATCACCTAGGAAGCAGAACACCTTTCTTGCACAAAGTCATTTGTCAGCCTGCACAATACTGTGACAAAGCTCTGGTCATCTAAGTAGCAACTCAAATCTCTACAGTAACAACTGCAACAGAAATTTCCCAAACTGGTTTACCTGTGGCAATGGTAACACCTGTCACATCATAGCTATTGCTTGGCCATCATAATTCTCCTCCTTCACTGTGCTCCAGAAGCGAAGAGACTGTCCTAATTTTCAGTGAAACAGATTTATGATAGGCAGCACCACACTTCAGTTCAGGAAAAAAAGCAGAATACACAGACTTGCCTGTTTGTCCCAACTTCTTGTTTATTCTGACAATAGTGCTGACAAATACTGAAAAAACACTGACATAAGTTAAATCAAAAGTTATATAAACATTCATCACAAGTTTTCATTTCCTGAAAGTGACAAATTTCTTTGGAACTTTCACTTTGCCATTATGAAAAGGAGAATACCCCTTTCCTCACAGTTACACTGCTTTACTTTTGACCTAGGGAAATTAGACTGTCAAGAATTACAGAGGATGGCATGACAGTACTTTGCCTCTGTTGTATCTGGGGAGTGGAAAAGGGAAAGAAGCAAAGAGAAGGTATTCATGAAAGCAAAAATACAGATCTAGCTAGGAAAGCACTTGCAAATAAATTATTGCACCTTCAAGGCTTGTGTTGCTGCTGTCCAAAGGTTTGATTCTGTTCATTGGGTTGTAGTAAGGAAAGAGTTGAGTGCTATGCTTGGTTTTTCAGAACATTCACCACACAATAGCAGACACTCCTGTCACCTAGTATGGGATATATTGAATCCAAATGACACAGCTGACAAAAAGAGTTATGTAGCTCCATGAGCTTGTGTACTTTATTGCTTACATTAGCTCCTGAGAAGAGAAAAAGGTATCTCAATGGGCTGTAAATCTTCACTGAAGCTCCTCATGACATTGTCTCCTTGCATTAGGGAAAGTGAAGGTGACATGTGGTACCTGCCTATCATGAGTATGGCCAGCATGAGATGTTTCAGATGCTCAACTGTCTGACACTTCTCACAGCTAACAGCCAGAATCAAAACATGGACTGAAGGGAATAAAACTGCCAATATATCTTTTTAGAGACAAGTTTCACTTCTCATTATCCACATGGCTGTATGAAGTCTTCTGAGAAAGATTTAAATTTTTTGCAGATTCATAAAAAAAAAACCCTAAGGGCTTGTACTGAAAAACAGTCAAAACATTTACCTTATCATCCTTCTCTTTGATAAAGCAATCTGTAAATGTTGCTGATAAAGCCTTACAATATTTAATTTGCTGTGCAGTTGCAGACCTAACAGCTGCCAAGTCACAGCACTGGCTCCTAACAACTGCCCTGTTGTCAATGAATGAGTAGGTGTAACTTAGGGTAGTTTAGTTACAGTGGGGACATCATGAAGGCATCCAGTTACCAGTATGGTAAAACTTGTGGCTACATTGGGCAAGTTAGCTGGAAGAAAAATGCCGCTGTTTTTAGCCCACTGAGTCACAATTAGTAAGCAGCATTTGGATGGTTTTGACGTTTTCTGATTTCCTTTGGTATTCCTGCCATCAATCCCACCTGTCTGCAAAACTTAGGCAAACTGAGCAAGAATTAAGTTCAAAAAGCACATTTCACCATTAGTAAGTTCTGACCATTATCTGTAACAAGCCAGTGTCTCTGATGGCACAGAAGACAATTTTGCCTCTGTATCCACATCTGACAGACCATCGTAGCTCTATTTGTGGTCTCTGGTGTCCTGACTTACAGTGTGTTAGCTTAGAATCACTCAAACGATGGCATTACTCAAACTCCTTTTCAAGGGTCAGCATCGTTCTATTAGCTTGTAGGTCTGAGGGGAATAAGAATTTTTTTTCCTTGCTAAAGGAAAGACCTGGAGACATGTCTTTCTTCTTATAATGATGCATGCTTTTACTGGTAAGACTTAGAAAAACAGGAAATTAAGAGGGCTAAAACTGTGTAGCCCTGTTCTGTCATGTGAGATGGGATTGATTTAAAGTGATTGGCCTCTTGCACATTCTTCTTACCAATTTTGTTATTTCCACTTTATGATGCCTGACTGCTGTGTTACTAATGGCATTAGCTCTGCTGCTGAAGCATGCTGCCACGCATGTCATAAACTTTCATACACAAATGACATTTTAAGCATGACAATTTGACATCTGCTCAGTTTAAAGCATATTTACAAGAGATTACACAAACCAGGGGAGTTTATCCATCTTTCTTTCAGAGATTAGCTTTGCTGGGCAAAGCCAAGAATAAATGTATCCTATGAATAGGGAAAGACTGTGACTTGTTTCAGCAAATTGACATAAGAGTTGTTTCCTGATAGCACTCTCTGCTTAAGCTGTGGCTGTATAAAGCTGCTGAAGACAAACCAGCTGGCTAATATCTGTTTGCAGTGCAGAGTTCTCATCTAGAACATACAGTGTCAAAGTAAGAGCAACTTTGTATTTCAGTGCTTTACATAACTAAGTGCTGGCATGATAATGAAGCCAAGGGGAACAGTGCACAATATTCCTTTGCTCCATTCATACTCATCAATTAATCTCTCCCTAAGAGTTAGTCCCATACACTGTGTTGTTCTAACTCTCACCAGTTTGCTGTTCTAATCTCACAACTCTCACCTCAGTAATTTTCAGGAAAATCCTTACCTGTTTTGTGCTTGATCTGTAATTTGAAATATGACAGAGCTAATTGAAAGCATCCTTTCAACAGACCTACCCAAGCTCTGCCCTGTACAGTTACCACATGTTTTTTGTGTACATAAGTAGATATATAGTGGTGAGTAATTCAAAGAGAAGGATACATTTAGTACTAGGGAGACATGATGTGCTCATTTGATCTGCTTTGGTAAAGTTATTTTCCATCACAAAATTTGCAGAAATGGTGTTCACTAAATATTTAATAGTATGCAAAGACATCAGCATGTATTTTACTTTGAAAAATACTTAATTATATTGGTTTTACATGATGAAAACAAAGCTAAAGTTATTTAAATTAGGCTTAACAGGGGTAAGGAAGTTTTTGGCAAAGTGTTTTTTCAGCATCCTGCAAACACTATGCACTGTTCACCCTCTAAAGTGCAAAGCCCCAGTCCATACAACCCAGTCCATAAAAACAACATCATAAAGCTTTGTTTCCCCAATGAGCTTGTGTAAGATTTAGTTGAATTTAGAAGTCAGACGATTTGCATAGACATGCAGACATACACAGATACTATAACTAATTTTGCTGCAAATTCTCTATAATCAATTGGTTCTTTTGTCTTCTGTCATCTCTTTGCTCTTTGTCAAAATAACAGCAAAATGAAACACTATTTTATTGATAGCTTGTATAACAGGAGGTGAAAGAGCTGAGTCTCTAACCCTGAATTAAGATTCTGTGATTTTGATATCAATATTTGGTACATTAATTGGTACCTATATTCAGTAATCCGATTTGACTTTCAAGGATATCTAAAGACAGAGCGCTTGTAAGGCATGTGCATGTGTGTGAGTTATTTTGTTTGCTTTTCCAGTTGACTAATGTGAGTCACCTCTGGTCCTGAATCCACATACAGTGATATCATCAGACAACTGTGGCCAGAATATACATTTCCTCTGCTGCAATCTAACAGTGTCCTTAGAAATTGTTAATAAGATATTTGCTCAGACACTTCACTACATAGAACTCCTGTATGAGAGTTAGGTTACCCGCATTCATTTTCAGAAGAAAATAAAGCAAGTGTATTTGTCAATGCAAATCTGCATGGAATTTTATAGGACCAAATCAAAGGCATCATTATATTCCTTTAATATGACTGCACAACAGAGAAAATAGAGTTTTAGGAAGTGTTTGCTACTCCATTCATATATCTTTGGGGTGTGTGATGAGGAATCTTTCCAGGATGCTCTCCAGTTTTAGTCTAAAAATGGAAAAACCCAGTCTTTACCAGAAATCAAAAGAATAATCTCCTCCCTGCATCGAAGTGTAACAAAAGTATCAAGTGCTTTTGAAAGAAGTTATCATACTCAAGCCTTAAGTTTTCATATTTTCCAGATTCTGTACTGCATTAGTAGTACAGAATCTGGAAAATATGAAACTCTGAACTTCATATAAAGTGTTAGCAAGTCTCCTTCACAATTTATTAGACAAAAAAATCCTTTTTCAGTTTGAGAACCAAGGGCACAGTTACAGCCTCCGGCCCAGAAAGTATAAACAACAGCAAACTCAGGAGGGTGATCTGGGAGAATGGGACTTCATAATCTGAAGCTGTAATTGGACAATTAAACAATATATACATGGACCAAAACTTATATAAGTGTGAAAACTCATGACCCATTGTCTATCTTGGATGTAGCCTCGGCCGGGCTCTCGTACTGCCCAAGGTGTATGCTTTGAAGGCCTTTTAATAAATACCTACTTTATTCCTGTCTAGCCTCTGCTCTGCACAGCCTCTCAAGACATCAATACAAGGCATTCTGCTTGATCAGATTCTCCACCACCATAGTAAAGACCACATCCATGTTGCTCCTGGTACTTGATAGAATATGACAAGCAACCCTGACTGTTCACGCAATCCCTGGCTCCTGAAGGTCTCCCTCTGCAGCTTTTATGTCTTAACCTGTGTTGTGTAAGCACAAACCCTTCCTTTCTTCCCAGTGAAATTGTGTATTAGAACACATGAAATCTTAGAATGCAGTGCAGCTGAGTGAAATGGCTGCAGACTCACTGCAGCAGTCCAGTAGACTCCTGGACAGCCCTCTAGCACACTGGGGTTTACCAATAACCTAGTGACCCCAGCCTAGAATACTCATAAACAGCACCCTTGAAAATCACCACATGCTTGGAAATAAGCAATACATAAAACATGTTTTTAAAGGACATATCATTGTCACCTGATTTTAAAAGGCCACAGAGACAAAAACCTTAAAGTTTTGACAACCAAAATATTTCTGTGATTAGAAAGGTTACTTGATATACAGGCTAGATTTCTATTCTAAGTCTTTATTACTGCTAACAAAACCTCATTAAACCTCAACAGATAATTTTTCATCTACTTTGGTGTACAAGGTGTTTGTATATAGCTTATCTTTTAACCAGTTCATTTGTTATGGTGTCCTTTTATCTTTCTTTCCAAATCTCATGCTGCCATTCCATGTTTTCTATACAACACCAACAGAATAGGCCACAATTGAAAAGTATTGAAAAGTATTTCTTTTGATGTAACTGGCATGTGGTTCATCTTCCTCTGCAAATATTAAAGAATTACGCTTTTCTGTCAGTATAATGTATTTTCCAGCCAAGTCCCAAAATGAATGTTCTTACTGAAGAACATGTGGGAAAGGTTATCAAGAATATAAGTTCTCTATGGGATGTTTCCACTTTGCCTCATAATTAAATCCTTTAAGCTCTGACACTTCCTTGAAATTAATGTTCAAAAAAAAAAAAAGACCTTTATAGTTGTCTTAAAAAAATTAATTCAAAAATCAGTATTTTGCTTTGTTCTTCAAGAAGTGCACACAACACATTTTGCAAATTGACAGTCACTGTCAAACACCATTCTCATGAGGCAGGATCAAAACAATACAGCTAGATATATGTACCTGAGCTGCAAATGGAATTTGTGCATCCAGGCACTGCACAGATAAAGGAAGCAATAGCTAAATAGCAGAATGTCATATTAAACCTTGGAGCTCATTACAGTTTATCCTTTCCCTCCAGGAAAAAAACAAAAAGAAATATTGTTTCTGAAACATCGAAGTACCTAGCTGGAACACATTTGTTTTTAGGAGAGGAGCACTGTAAAACCTGCATCACCCAAGGAAGCCGGAGGAGCTGGCAATGATCACTGCTGCCCAGAGCCAGTGTTCTGCCCTTGGTGCCTGCACTGTCCTGGGCCCTGCGCAGTCCCTGCTCTGGCCCTGCTCCCCACTGGGCCCTCACCCTCTCTGGTCCCTGCTGGGTGCAGCACAGCCTGTGACCCCAGTGAGGTGACAGTGTCCTGGGCACAGCACTGGTGCTGCCACTGGGCAGGTAGTGACAGTGTCCAAGGCCCTGATGCCTTCTACTGTTTGTTCCTACTCCGGTCAATGCTCCTGTCCAGCAGGTAACCACACTCAGAACCATAGACAATTTGCTGTCATTAATTAGCAAACCAAAATTATCTGTACTGTGTTCTACACTAATAAACACCTGAGTAAAAATCCTTTCTTCATGATCCTTTTTATATAGTTCCAGATATTTTCATTTCCTTTCTTTCTCCAAGCATATATAATTCAGCCACTTCTGGTAGGGGAGGCTGGAAAACATCCAGCAAAGAGCAAAATGATTCCATAAGTAGTGAAAAATCAATTAAATAAAAAAGTAGTTGGAGAGGACCCCGTTAGCTCTAGGCCAAAAAGAAAAAAAAGAAGGATAAGAAAATGTTTCAAAATCCAGACCCTAATTTTCCTGCTATAATCTGTCTGAGATGATACTTGCTTTAGTCTTTTATCATCATTCTGGTGGGCTGAGAATCTTAAATCTCTTCTTATCTCTAAATTTAACATTACAGGTGAAGGTAATCAAGTAAGTGTATGAGAAAAAATATTACTGAACAAAGTTAATTAACATCTCTTCCACCATTAAAATTCTCCATGTGAAAGAAAAATATGGCAGAAAGTTACTTCTTATGACTTCTGTTGCCTGGCTTTTCTAATGACCACACAGGACATAGGCAACTACTCTCTCAGTAAATCTGTGGGATAAAATATATTCATCATTTCTGCCTCATGAAACTACACAGAATTTATTTTGTAGAAAAGTGGAGTAATTATGTTTGGTGATTCCTGATCAGGAGGCCAGTCCTTTCACAATTTCATAATGCATGCCCTCTGCAACAGTCTGCATCTCCACAGCACAACCTATGTTAGCAGCTGGAACACTGGTCAAAAATCTATGCTTCCTTTCCAGATCATTAATGAGACCTCAGTCCTGGCCTTGCACAGTGCTGCTGGAAAAATAGCAATTTCAAGGGCCTCAAATCATGCAGAGCCATTGGAAAGTTTCCAGTCAGTTGGAATAACAAATGTCATGGGAGTGAAAAATGCTGCATCAGACCCTCACAACATGACAGGATTGATTTTCATATTTCATATTTCATATTTCATTTATTCAGGTGAAGCAAGTGTTATCCTGTGGGATATATGTAGTTAAATAAGGTACATTCAGTAAAAATTTCAGAAGTACCAGATGGAGAAGAACCAGAAGGTATCAGTCACTCAACAGTATCAAATAATGAGGACATATCTTGTTCTAAACTTCCCCACCAGCAGCTTTATTCCTAAGATGATTCATGCAACTCCACATAAATGAGATGATGGAAGCTTTTTACTAATATGGCTGGTTTGGGCAGATGTAAGGCTTCCACTCTAAATTTCAAGAAAAATTTAGTGGTTTTTAAAATTATTTTAGCAGAATGTTAAGAAGAAATAAGGCAGCCAAGAAGGAGAGAAGAATTTGATGCCCAATGAAAGAAAAAGCTGATGGAGAACACTGGGAATCAGAAAACTATTCCATAATTGAGACTTTCATCTCTGTAAGTGAAAAACCAGGCATCAAACAATAATACATGAACTGAAAAGCAGACATGGGGAGTGTTAGATTAATTTTTCTCCTAGGCTCCATCACCACATTTGCACATCTGTGCAGAAGAAACTCTTGAGAGTACAAGGGGAAAAAAGGAAGGAGAAACAATTCATTTTTAAAGACCTATTTAACACTGGCAAAAAAAAAAGGAACAAGTACAGGTATCATGGTCATGGAAAAACTCAGAGAGCTACAGTACATTTTTTTTCTTGTGAGAGGTAACTGAGAAGGATAATTAAACCTCAGAGGCGTATTTTTGTCTTGTGAAATTTTTCTTTGAGTGGAAAACAAGCTTTGAGGCTGCCTCAAGACACTCTTAGGTTTGCTATAGCCACAAATGCCCACAACAAATGAAGACATTGCATTGATTTCCTCCTCTGTTTCATGAGAGGAGGCACCTTAATATTCACTAGGGACAAAGCACTGCCAAAAAAAGAAAAGAAAAAGGGAAGAAAACCCTGGCAATTTTATACTTAATGAAGTAAGAAAGAATATTTTCAGGACATGCAGGGGTTTACTTTAAGTCATCAGCTGAAGCAGCCTGCCTTGCCTTTGAACAAGTGTATTTGCATGAATAGCAGCTGCTTGCTAGCTTTCAAGTGAGAAAAAAAAACCCAGAAGTATGTTACGTGGAAATTATTTTTTAAATTGTGTAAATGCTTGGTTCTGAAACCAGCAGCAGTACAACAGAAATGTTTTCTTGTATTGAGTTAATTTCAGTGCATTTGGGGTGGTCATCACACCTTACAGTTTACAAGGCCTTCTAAGAACCTATGTCAAAGTGACATTCAGATATTTAAGTCTCACACTGTAAAGCCTTTCTTGTTATACAGACAGCCACAGAAATTAGATTCTAAATTATCCACTCCCTTCCCCACCGCCCCTGCCAGCAAGAGAGGGGCAAGGGCAGAGACTCTGGGTTGGGATAAAGACTCACTGAAAACAAACACAAATGGAATAAGGAGCACACAGTAACAGCAACAATATTAAGAACAAAAGTATACAGAAAGAGAATGTTCTTTCTCAAAAAAAGTTATTTACCACCTCGACCTAGTTCTGCGTGTGACCAAGACGGAGACAGGATTGTGGCTGTTCCCACTGCTGACAGGATTGGTGGGTTCCCACCCCCAAGCCCAAGACACTGGAAAACGACAGACCAAAGCCCAGAACCAGATTGTGTGGTTTGCACCATTGCTTTTCCAGACAGCTGTGGAGATAGAGTTCAGCTTGGTCAGCTCCCCATACCTCGTTGCACAGCTGCTTCATTTCTTGCACCTGTTCCTGGTCTGCCGTTCCTTCATTCCCAGTCCTTTTTCTTAGAACATTTTGGGACATGAATCTTGTCCTTTTTCCTTTAGGAAGTGTTTTAACATTTCTGAAAATGGTAACAAATAGTATCAGTTTTGAAGTCAAGACAAATGGCAGATTTTAAAAGGTCTCTGTCTTTGCAACAATAAAAGAGATTTCATACTAAATATGTTTAATTTTCAAAGACGCCAAGTAAATCAAAACCTGTCTTCAGAAAGAACCATATGGATGCAGAATTTCAGGGAAACAGGAATAATAAGTCCTGAATTTTGAAGTGCTTCATGGTTATCTTCATGTGTTTAGTGTAATTATACTCAGCTAGAAGAGAATCTGTGGAACAGTATTCTTCATTTGTGATTCTCTTCTAACCTTTAAGCTATCTTTTTGCTTTTGTTACAGCCAAATAAATGCAGTAATTAATGTTACTCTTGGTTTTTGTGCATGTTTTGTTTAATAATTCTTATTTCGTTTTCTCCAGGAAGCAGTATACCAACTTTTGGAAGTAAAGAGATAGCCTGGGGGTTCTTTCAGCTGAGCACAGCCTCAGCATCAAAAGGATATTATCATGGAATAAAGTTGCCAGGAGGCAAATACTATTTGTGAATCCTCTGGTCCTATAGCGCTGTAATGATAAGAAATGTTACTGTGGCATATTGTGCTGAATAACAAACATTCCTTACCTACCCACTTTAAAAGAGCAGGGAGCTGAGGCTGCTGGTTATCATTAGAAAAGGAAAAGATATTCTGGCTTTTCTTCTTTAAATTGCACTGAAAACTTTCCTGTAAATTATGCCTGTGGTGGAGCAAGGAGTAGGAAGCTCTGAAAGTATCTATAGTAAGCACATGAAATATGGTTTGACTATTTAAATTAAATAAGTTCTAAATATAACTAACTTTAATTTCAGAGAATAATTAAAAATACAATTAGTTAACCCTGCTGTGTGACGTCATTTGCTAAGTTGTTCATGGAAAAATGCATGAGGATACTTGGTGTGTTTACTGGGATCCTTCTGTGATGGTAATGATGAGCAATACAAGGGTGTTCTGGGTAAATAAAGATACCACTGGAAAACTTTTGGACATTTTCAGGGTTGTATTGCATATGTAGAAGGTTACAAAACATAAAGTAGGGGTTAATAAAGACCTTGAGTTAACTTGATAAAACTCAATTTTTCCTTTTTTCCCCTTTTTTTCTTTTCCCAGTTTAATTTGCACTAGTTTGGGAAAACTCTTAGCTGAACTAACATGAAGTGCCTGTATAGAGGGCAAGACCCACTGATACTGCAGTGAAGTCATGGTTCTTAGTACATACCATGTGAAATTAGGCTGTAGTTAATAGCTGCTGGTATCATCACACACATCACACATTCAAGCCTTGTGTCTGCAATACATTTCCTGTGCTATCATCTCATGAGTCTTTTATGATTTTGCTAATTCTGTTTCTTTTCATTGGTCAGAATGGTGACTGCACCTCTTTCCCTTACCTGTGTTTCTGCACTGAGCTATCATCTGCCTAATCCCTGTACTCTAGCAGTGCTTCTCTCCCTGCCCAGGAAACAGCTGGTGGATTTCAGCAGGGTAATGGGTTGTTGAAGGACCTCACATGGAGGATGGAGAAGAGACGTTTCAAAGCTGCCAGACAATGGAGTTGGATGGAGCTCAATTATGACAGTTTAACATCTCCTAAAAACAAACTCTGGCTTCAGTTAGAGAATCACTGAATATTCTCAGTTGGAAGAGACCCACAATCATCATTAATACCAATTCTTAATTGAATGGCTCAGTACAGGGATCAAACCTGCCCCCGTGACATTATTAGCACCATACTCTCACCTACTGAGCAAATCTCAGTTGCTGCCAGTATCCATCTTTTTCTACTGTTTTTTTTTTCCGTATTTGCTTTTTACATCTGTCCAAAGACAGCACCACAAATCAAGCATTCCTTACGAAATTTACTTATACAAATTCATTTTTCTACAAGAATGATATGAAAGCTACAGAAAACAGACACAAAAAATTCAACCGTGTATATATGTAAAATAAAGATATGTCCATTGCTCTTTGCAGTATAGTAGTTTAGTCTACTCAGAGATTACACAAGCATTTGTACAAGCAGTAGCTTCACAGTCAATGCAATCTTCTGCTTCTATACAGAAATTAAAATTTAGAAATTAAAATTTCTTTATCTACACAAATGTATGCATAAGTAAGCTCAAGGGGAGAAAGCACATCAATATATGAATCCATCTGAAAATAATGAAGTTTGAGGGAAACTTTTGTGCATTACTATTGAGAAAATCATAGCTCTGTGAGGAAGTGTACAAAAGACTATCCTAGTTGACAGATGGCTCATCATTTGAGTACCTAGCACAGGTGAAAAAAACTTTGGAACTCTGTTAATTGGTTAAAGGGAACATAATAAAACAAAGAACAGAAGTAAAAGTAGAGAAAACCAAGAACCTTACACAGACAAAGATAACCCCCTACAAGAAAGTAGTATTCCTAAAGAAAAACATCATTGATTAGAGTTATTCTATCGAAAAACAAATTTAGGGTATTGGAAAGGACATGAACAAATGATCGCAAGAGCTTCCTTTTAAAGGAAACAATTCTGTGATTCTGTAGCTTCGATCCTTCTCTGTGGACACATGCATTTCGCTTGGCAGATTTAGGAAGACACACCAGTGTATCATGGAGAGTGAGTTATATTATAATCATTTAGTCACAGGGAGAATTAAATACTGACATATATCTCTATCTAACTGCTCATGCATGAAAGAAGACTATAAATAGCTATCAAAGAATTAAAATCAGAATTTAGGCGAATCTTAAGCAACACTTACATTTATTACAGAAATAAAAGTCACAGTAGCTCATTTTATTTTCCTGCATTTCTAGGGATAAATATATGGGTGAAGTATAGGAAGTTGCTGATTTAGGTTTATTGCCAATCTTTGTAAGTACTCAGACTACATTTTGACACATAGAGATATGAAAGCACTGGGTGCAGCAACAGGGTCTAATTGCCCTGACCAGCCTGTATGCACCTTCTTTTTCAGTCTCCTTATGCAACCTCTCCCCTCTTCAATCACAGTTCTTGGGGTCTGCCCTGCTACAGTGCACCTTGAGCCAGGCTTCTGTGTAAACAACTAATCTGTGAGAAAAAACTGAGAGATGCCACACCCTAAGGCTCCAAGTGTGCTCCCTACACTCTTTGGCTCCAGAACTGCAGCTGAGATCGCAGCCTGGCCCCTGATCCTTGACTGAGCTCCACCTTGGATGTGCCATGCCTGCCTGGTACCTTGCTAGTCCTGACCCTGTTTTCTTGACTTGACTCCCTGGCTTGACTCTGGACCCCCATGGGATGGAGCCCTTGTCAGAGAGGTCCCTCTGCTGCCTTGCTGTCAGCTCACCCTCCCTTGAGGGGCAGCCCCCTTGCTGCTCACTTGGCAGTTTTGTACAGAGGAGACAAAAGAAATCTAGAATCTAGACACCTGTGTATTAAAAAGGTGCATTTCCATGGCTCTTAATGATGTTGTCCAAAGTCAGGTGCTGCAATTCCAAATTTTTGGGCAACAATTTCATAATAGGGAGATTTTTTCCTCCATTCCTCTTCTATGCTATAACCCATATTCTGTCTAGCTTAGCAGATGGTGGGTTTATGTTTTTGCAAGTTTTAGTCAGGGTCTAAAACAACTTATCATAAGATCATAGAATAGTTGGGGTTAGAAGGCACCTTTAAAATTCCTCTGGTTCACTCCTTCTGCAATGAATAGGGACATCTTCAACTAGACAAGGCTGCTCAGAGCCCTGTCCAACCTGCCACTGAATGTTGCCAGAGATGGGACATCCACCATATCTGTGAGCAACCTGTATCAATGTTTCACCACTCTTGTTGGGAAAAACTTGTATCTAAACTAAATACTTTCTCTTTTAATTTAAAACCACTACTCGCTGTCCTATTGTAACAGGTCCTGCTAATTTTTTTCCCCATTTTTCTTACAGGGCCCCTTTGAGTACTGAATAACTGCAATAAAGTATCCCCTGAGCTTTCTCTTCTCCAGGCTGAATAACACCAACCCTCTCAGTCTATCTTTTTAAGAGAGGTTCTCCAGTTTTCTGACCATCTTCATGGGCATCCTCTGGACTGTTTCTGTAAGTCCAGGTTCTTCTTACATTGAGAATCCCAGAGCTGGGTGCAGCACTCCAGGTGGGGTCCCTCCAGAGCAGAGAGGCAGAATCCCCTCCCTTGACCTGCTGACCATGCTGCTTTTGATGCATTTGACTTTCTGGCCTGCAAGTGCTTATGGCCAGGTCATGTCCAGTCTCTCATCCACAAACACCCCCAAGTCCTTCTCGGCCAGGCTGCTCTTGAACTGTTCATCCCCCAGCCTGTGTTGATACCCATGGTTGCCCTCACTCAGGTGCAGCACCTTGCACTTGGACTTATTAAACCTCATGAGATTCCCATGGCCCTGCTTCTTGATCTTGTTCAGGTTCCTCTGGATGGCATCCCATCCCTCAGGTGTGTCAACAGCAGCCTCTAAACTTGGTGTCATCTTCATGGAAAGTAAGTAAGTATCTTCAATGCCCATAGAGTCGAAAGGAATCACATAAGTGGAATCTATTCATTATCATAGCCATTAAAGAACTATGTAGAAGGTTCATAGAATCATCTTCTTTTTCAAGAAACTTTTACACATTTCTTCTAAATTTGATTGACTATTTTAATTATGTATTACTCTGAGAGGTTTTATTATTTCTGATGTAATTTACTGCATGGTTTTGAGGTAATTAGGAGGTTTTCTTGAACAGCTACATAAAAATTAAATGAATTTTTATTAAACTGTTACCTCTTGATGGGATCTTGCTATGAATCTCCCTGCAGGCTTACAATTGACAACAAATCCCAGTGCTGTTTCCTCAGTTAAAAGATGCCCTCAAATTTCCATTGCTTTCTAGCGGGTGTTGTTGTGGTCATCACATTCCTATGAATAGTCTACCAGCTTTAGAAAATAGTAATGTTTTGTTGTATCATACCTTCCATGGCATCAGTCATGGTTTCTCTCATAATATTCATTTTTTCAAGGTTAATTACTCTAAGTGTTTTGGGAATTTTTACTGTAAAAATGTCACAAACAGGATCTAGGCTTACTATAGGGAGAATGAGGAACTGAGTTGAATGACCATCATCCCTATAGAGTTTAATAGCATTAAAGGTGGACTCCATCCACCTTTAGAAGTGTTTAGAAATATTCCTCAAATGTGAGCAACTTCCAATTTTACCTGCTGAGACACAAACGAGAAACTGGTTTTAAGAATAGTAAATAGTTTTTTCCTTTGAGATAGACCATCTTCTGGGAAGAAAATATTCACAGCATTTCTCTTTTGATGTTTCTTCTGGCCCTCCTGTCAGGAAGGCAAACTTTGCTTTCTCCCAAGGAAATATACATGAGATAAATTCACCACACAACATGCAGTTCCTTATGGGTAGATCCTGTCAATATGTAGGTCTCTTGCCTTTCATGTTCTGTTTTCACAGCTGTTTGTGTCTGCTGCCTTTGCAGCCTTTGGTGTGTTCTCTATCTTTCTTCACACTGATTCTTCTTACATTGCAAATGACCACACGAGCAGGGTGAAATACAGATCATTTGGTGCCTATTTTGTTTCAAACCAGCACATGAAAGAAAAGTGCTTGCCTACATATTATTACAATGCAGACAGCCACTGCAGCCTCCTGGCACCTGTGGGCCAAATAAACTGTATTCATATGTAACTCATAAATAAGGTTACACACTTGCTAAACAGCAAAGTGTATTTTGTGGTTTTACTTACCCACAGTTAAGACAGCAAATGCAAATGCACACTTTTGTGATACTAGAAAAAGACAACATAAGAAAATGCTATATGAATTATCTGTTCTTTTTCTGGCAGTTTTATCTGATTGGTTCTGTAGAGAAAGTGCATCCTTATTGCATATGCATAGTATCTGTTTTCCTACAGTTATCTTCTGGGGAAGAGCCAGCTTTGTCCTCTGAATCTTTCTGGGAGCAAAGGTAGAAGGTATTTGGACCTGATATCCCTTCTGTGTGGTGCATAACACACCATGTAGATAAAGAGATCCCATTTGTGCAATAAAAATAAAATAAACTAATGACAAGAGAAGTAGAACTACTACAAAATAAGTTGATTCAAATTTTCCAGTTGTACCACGAACTGGATAGCAAGGTCTCTCAAACTTGGTAAATCATAGCCTGGAATGTTTATTGGTGGGCAAAGGGTAACTCTACAGCTATTCATTAAAGCGTAATGCTTTCAGGTCTAATAATTCCTCCTAATCTGTTGTCCTCTCCCCTCTGCTGTCTGTAAAGGTCCTGTTACTCTGCTTGTTCTGAAAGAGAAGTCTGTAGATATTAGCATATGAAAGCACACTCTGATTGATACTACCTGTTGCCTGGGAATGAAATTGCTTGATTAAAGAAATTTATGGATTTGGCCAAATTTAGCTGCTTTGCTGTGTGTACCTGATACAGAGGTGATCACCCTCAACCTCCCCTTCCTTCCTGTGTTTCAATGCAAGATGGATGGAAATGATATAGAAAAAGATGTGCTAATCCCTCACATCAAAGCAAAAAGATTCCAGGGGAACACAGAAAAATTAAACATGTACCTACTATGATTCAGTCTGCTCCTTGCTCCTCACAACAGTGCTAGAAGCGATTCAATGAGATTAATTTTTATAATAAGAAACCTTGTCATGCAGTAAATCATCATCAGTTGTGCTCACTAGAATGTACAGGTATTTTCATACCCTTGATATGTATGACCTCTGAATCTTCTGGGTTTTGATCTGAACCTTTCTGATGCATATTAAACAAACATTATGCTTAAAGTAATCAGGGGTAAGGTTTTTGTCTGTTTCTTTTCTGATGATCTCTGAAAATTGTCTGTATGGAGGAAATCAAATCCCGCTGTTCTCAGACTAAATCTGAACCTGATTTCAGCCTCAAATATTCATGCATGTAATTTAATGGGTTCACTCATGATGTACAAGCAGCATTTAGCTCAGCTCTAATATATAAGATACAATAAAAATAGATTCAGGATTATCATAGATATAGTTTTAAAAATAAAAAGACTGAAACAGTGTTGTGATCATCTAACCAGGTGGTAAAAATAGAATTCATGTTTCCTGGGCAGATGTAGTTGAATGGTTGTCTGCCCTGAAAGAAATGTTGATCTTCTAAAAAAAAAGACTGTCTTTGTTTTGAAAAAAATAGGAAAAAAGAAAAGAATTTCTAAATATAGAGAAATCAAATTCAAAACAAAATTCTAGAAATGTTGCACTTTGCTTAAACAAAGGAGTGTAGAAATCTAAAGCCTAAGGCCTCCAATTCCAACTAAAACTCCCATTGCTTCCAATTTCTAAGCTACTCCCCATGCTTAATCAAAGCCAGAAGGAACAAAAGCCCTGCAACAAGTCTCAGGATGGCAGCTGAGTTACAATATTTGAAAATCTCGAGTTACCATATCCAGAGTGAGACACATCCTATCTGCCTATCCCAAGTTACAGTTCAGATCACAAAGGCAGAAAACCTGGGAAAAACTATGTAACCTGAAAAGCCTCACCTCAGGCACACCTCTGACCACTTCTAGGTGCTTTGTCAAGGACCTGAATGTTTAGCCCATACCTACAGTTTAAGTTTTGCAGAGAGACATGTGAGCCACAGAATTCCAGATGCAGCAGGAACCAGACATCCATATAAAGTTTTAGGAACCCAACAGTGCTTTCAACTTTCTTTCTTAAGTTTTACAAACAAAAGTTTCTAACTAAAATGTATTTGATCATAAAGGAACTAGCTATATCTACTCTTGATTCCTAGTTCTTTACATACTGGATCACCATTTACATGGTCCTGAATGTGATCACTAACCGTGTTTAGCAGTTTTTGAATTTAAACTTCATTGAGGAGGGCCTAAATTTAGTCACTTGTACTACATTTAAAGTGCCTTGGTGGCAAAATCTTCACTACATATGAATAAGTCCCTCTCTCTCTCCCCTTGCCTACCCCATTTCCTTCCTTCATGCAGCACTACTTTGGGATCATAAAAACAGCTGGGGGTAGAGGACAACATTGGCAGGGCCTTGCCCATCTTACTGGGTTCTACAAGGAGTATCAGATTTTACTGAAGGAAAACTGTATCGAGACAAAGGGATCTACAAAGACACAAGAGACATCTAGAAGCAGAAACTTTCTTTGTGATAACTGCTTTAAACAGCATATTAATATCTCCTAAAAGTGGTAAATCATGTTCAGGAATCATGGGATAAGCTTATGAGTTAGACTAAAGCTTATTTTCATGCTGTGTGTCCTAATTTCAAATGTATAAAAGTCACTTATGACAGCCATCCACCTGTGCCTCTCAAACTAATCTTTAAAATCAAGGGAATGAGTAAGCTCTTTTTGCTTTTAGCAAGTACTAAGTTTTCTTTTTAAATGGTTTACTACTCATGTATTCAGCTGACTGGACTTTCCAGAGCCAAAGCATTAATATCATAATAGACAACAAAATTCAAAATAAAATGGCGAGAGTTGAGAGTATAAAAATTATTTTGTCTCAGAAGTCTCTGTTCTAAATTGCAAAGGAAGATCATTGAATTTTACTTGTTGGAATAAGTTCCTGGTTTTGATTAATTTTTTATTTTCCCAACTGATAGAAGTCCACTGAAAAAAGCATCCTGTCACTGGTAGTTCTCCAGGGGAGAAATGTAACAATTCATACTCACTTTTCTTTCACAGTACATAGAAATGATGCCCAAAGTTGAGATGCAATAAATGACAAATTAAGACAAGTTTTCTCTTCATCTACATCGTTTTCAACATGAACAGTAGTGTTCTTTTTTGTTGCTTTCTTTGTTTGTGGGATTTTTTTCTTTGGTTTTTTTGTTTGTTTAGCTAACCAGGAGGCTTTCTATTTTTATTGCATATATCCAGATTCAAGCTCATTCTGTACTTGGTCCACAGATGCTTTAGGTAAAAATCTTCATGCCAACTGTAAAGAAATAGGACCCTTGGCCCTCCTCTGCTTATGCCAATGATCTGGCCAGTAGATAACATAAATATCGACCTGTTTTTAACAATATGAAACTGAGACTTTGGTTCTGAATAGATATGTTTGCAGAATCCTGCTTTTTGCAAACATTCGCAAAAGCTTTCTTTTCAGTTCTGCTATGGGACAAAGAAAATAAAATTGAAGACATTGTCACAAAATGAAATTGTCAGCTTTGGTTAGCAGATGTATATTTCATTGCCTTGTGCCTGTCATTAGTAGCTCTTTGTAGGAGTAGAAAATGAGCCTCTATTCAGATGGCACTTTGCAAAGTGTGTAAATGTTATCTTTTATGGGAATAAAAAGTTTCTGAGTCCAGTTTAAAATGAACATACTATTGTTATAAAAAAAGGCTTCAGTAGTGGGGACATAATGACTGTAAGTCTGGAACAAATTTATCATTATGAAAAAATGTGTCCACTTTTCCCAATAATTCTTTCATTAAGGCAATCTTTGGCTGCTTTACCTTCGTGAATCCACCTAGGTTTCCCACTTTCACAAATCTTGTTCCCCCAAGACAGCTCTGTAATGAGAGTGAAGTGTTTTTATTATTGCTTTTGTTAATCATGCTTCCTGCATCCTGCAAAGTGCTTCTTACTCTAGACTGTGCCAGAATTATTGGGGAATTAATCAATACTTGTTACCAGTCATGATCACAGCTGTTAATCACAGCTGTAATTACCAATTGATTAATTAGTGCAGCCCTGTTCAAAAGTCAGGAATCATTAAATTTCCAGTACACATAACTTTAAATTGAGCTCAATATCCACAAAGCTATACAATTACATTTCAACCCACCATAATTTATTTTAAAATGCTTTTTATTGATAACTTTTAATTATGCAGTGTTTTCCAGTAACCCAAACTGAATTCTTAGTCTATATATAGTTTCTCACTGCATACCTACTCTAAATATAATAATTCAAAGAAAATCCAACCTGCACATGTTTAGGGACCTTGCTTTGAATTACCCTTTCATTGTGATAGATACCTCAGCTAAAGAGCAACATTTGGGTGTATTCCAGAAGCTGATACACTGAAATTATTTACTTCTGCAAATGAATGCAATTTATATTAGTAAAACAGCATTTTATTGTATCAACTTAAATACAGGCTGGTTTTTGCTGGACAGTGCATAATTAACTCCTAATTCATTGACCCTTTTTCTCTATAGTTCCAAGCAGAAGACTCTTTTGTCTCCATGGTTCTAACCAGAAGACTCTCAGAATCCCTTGCTTGAAGTTTTAACAGAGTAAAAGGAGGTAAGTTACCTGTTACAAGCAAATTTCCTTATGCTTTCTAGTTACTAAGAAAATTTTTTAATATTTTATGGTAAAATCACCACTCTGCCTTTGCTTTCAATGCTCCATTAAAATAACTTTGATTAAAATTCAATGGTCAGTCCTTGATTTAAAGCACAGAGTTCTTCATTTGAAAGAGTACAAACCCCAGGCAGCTGTAAGAATACTAAACACAATCTCCTTCACAGGTCTCATAGCTTGTGTTTGTTTGTGAATTTTTGCAATACAATTTCGTTGGGCAGCATGTACTCACCCCACTGCTTTTCTGCCTATGACATCTAGCTACTCCCTTGTCAGCTTTTCCTTCTATTTCCTCTTCCTGTCCTCCTCTTTCTTTTATAATCAGCAGCTCCTTTCCGTCATCAGATACAATTAGTGATCTCTTACCTGATTGCCTGTGATCTCTCTCTGATATTCTGGTAAGGTTTAGACATGAGAAACTGGTAACCACTGCTCATAATCATCCTGTTTCTGAAAAAATGCAGTATTCAAATGTACCACCACCACCACCTGTTGTTCATCTCATATTTTTTATTCTCAAGCAAAGCACAAGGATTTTTCCTATCATCTCCAATGACTTTTCAGTGACAGACAAGAATATTGGGGAAAATTAGTCCCCCATAAATTAGTGTCACCAATCCTGCCCAGTGATCAAATGAAAATAATACCCTGCTCATAGACATATCTGCCTGCCTTAATCACCCCAAGAAATCAAAAAGGGTTCAGCTCATAAGTAAATACAAAATGTTTTCATGTAATATATTGCTGTAACAAATCTAAAAATCTTTTAATTGGAGCCAGAAAAAAAAATTATTTAACTTTTATTTCATATGCTGTATATTTCCAATAGGTTAAATACCATTTCACCATCTAATGGACACTAATATGAAATAAATTTGCTTTTAGAATATTAGTAATACCTAACTGTTTTAGCTAGAGCAAAAACAGTTACATATTTTAGCCTGATTTAAAGATATTTAATGGTAGCTAAACTTTATCTTTCTATATGCATCTGCTCATACAAAAATGTATCTAGTAACTGACATGCTGTTCCACTGGGCCAGAGGTAGTGGGTTTTTTGTTCCAGACGTAGTTACATTATCACACAGCATGGTTTTCTCTTACCTCTCAACTAGATAAAGCATAGTAGGGAAAATAGAAAGTACTGAAAACATAATGGCCGAATCCCTCGGATTTCTTGATAGTGTTACACATTATAACCATATTTAAAGCAAATAGCTTTAGCAAGGATAATGGTGTCTTACATAGAATATCCAAGGAATTAGGGGCTATTTACCCAGTGGCTGAACAGCTCTGTAATATCTCCGCAAGTTCTGAAGCTGGGTTATGTCTACTCTTCTCACTGGATCTCTATTACTGCTACTGATGTCCATCCTAAGTGCTGTCATTAAAGCTTGCAAATTGCTAAGCCATGCAAATTCAATGCTCCTGGGAGCAGAATAATAAAGGTTATGCGTTGTTAAATGCGTCAATGATTCAACTCCCATTTCCCTCAGCACAATTTTATAGTGGATGCCCATTCAGCCTCACAGGGACAAATAAAAAGGGGTGTTTTCAAGCAATATCCATCTAAAGGATGAGGTGTCATGGTCCCTTGGCAAGTGATGGCAGAGCAGTTTGATTTGCACCAGTTATAAAACAGCTATTTCTGACCCTAGAGCATAGCAGAGTTAATTACGGTAGTAAGCTGTTTGGAGTAACTAATTTATATTGTGATGCCTTAGTTGGCACAAGAAAGAAGAGATTTGTCAAAATATACTAAGACAGCTCACCCAAACCTTACTTTGTTTTGTAACAGTAAAAATCTTGTTTTGTTATGACAGAGACAGAATATAATCAAGGGAAGGTAAGGTGTGTCTTCCTTGTCCTTAAGGCCGTATTTTCAGTTCCAAAGAGTGTTAGCTGACAGGCCAAACATGTTGTGCAGAGACTTTCAGAATAAGAAAATATGTTGGGGTTTTTGGTTTTTCTTGCTTTTACAAGCACTACAAGTTACAGAATGACAGCCTTTTGGCTAGACTAGAGAAAACTTTCAAGGCTAACTGTGTAACAAATGAACCACCCAGTCCTAGCTGCTGCTTACTTCCTCTCTTACCATCAGACTGTAGACGTACTAGTGACTTAAGACAGCTTTTGCCATCATTCTCTGGTTGGTAACACTGTTGAATAGTTAAACAAGAAGGAAATGTCATTGACAAGAATGCACAATTTGTGTGTTTATGCTTTAAAATGATTAGAGAAAATTGAATCTTGAAGGGCAGAGAACTAGAAATATATTGGGTTCTAGGAAAATTGTTAGCAACTCACTTTTTCCATCCCTGCTTCCACTCCACAGTTCCCACCGGAGCTGTTATCCACAAGTTGAGAAAAGCTCTTTCAAGCTTGGATGGATCATTATCTATTGTCTGTGTCTTCATTTGGTACCCATCTGACTGATGAGCAAAAAAAAAGAGTATTCAGGACAGCAAGCTAAACGTTTTTTCTATCATGTCACACCTGTAAGACCAGATAACTGTAAATGGGAGATGGAAAACTAATTCTCTTTTTGTTCTCTGTATGCCAACTCTCCCTCTTCCCTCTCTTCTGTGCCACAAGCCTAGAGGCATTGTTCTGATCTCACCTACTCCTCACAGTACCATGTTGTGCATGATCTTGTTCTAAGAGGCAGAGATTTCTGCACATACATTAACAAGAGTTCTCAAGGCACTATGCAATTTTTCACAGTGAATAAGGCATCATATACTTCAGTTTATGAACCAAGCTTCCCTGTTGGTCATGTTTGACGTCTGCCTAGTAGAGCAAGTTATGGGAGAGAAAAACAACCTTTCTCATTTTCCTGTTTAATAGCTTTTGTTTTTCCAGAACAGTGGAATATCAATAAAAAGTGAAGTTATTTTATCACTGTTATTTACCAGAGCATGCTTTGCTAATCTATAAGACTCAGTTTTGACACAGCCCATCTGCTCTTATTTTACAAACAAGATAGCCAATGTCACATATTTCATTAAAGAGAATAAAGGATCCAGATGCCAAATTCTTAACCCCAGTTAGAGTAAAAAATGTCATTATTGATAGATAAAAATTAGGGTACAGACTTTGTCTCCATTTGAGAATACAAAGTCTGAGCAATGTATGTAGAGATTTAACATTACTCTGATCATCTTCCTTTCACATAGATTCCAAATGATTAATTGGATCTGTGAAAATGAGGCAAAAGATCACCCCTCTGGCAGCTAGGCTGTCAAAGTCACTAACTACTTTGATAAATATGGGCTCTGATGACTTCCTGAGGCTGTCTTCAGCCCATCAGATATTCTTGTGCATATTTTAAAACATAATTTAACTTCTCATATACTTTATTTTTAGTCTTGTCTGTTCCTACAAACAGGAGGATGTAAACAGATTGGGAAAGGAGCATTTCAGAACTAAAGTCTCATGAGCTTATCTCAGAGAAGATTTGTCTTGCCACGTTTTTAAACCAGAGAGGTTGATGAGGATTTGTATGCCAGAATGTGCAATTTTAGAATGCGTGGTTTGATTACTTGTCCCGGTTTTGGCTGGGAGAGAGTTCATTTTCTCTTTAGTAGCTGGTACAGTGTTGTGTTTTAGATTTAGTATGAAAATAGAAATGACAACACATTGAGATTTTGGTTGTAAGTAGCGCTACTTCTAAGTCAAGAATTTTCTGTTTTCCAGGCTCTGACAAGAAGCAGGTGCACAAGAAGCTGGGAGGAAGCACAGCCAGGACAGCTGACTTGAACTGACCCATAGGATTTTCCACACCATAGGATGCTACACCCAGTGTGCAAACTGGGGGAGTTGTCTGGAAGGTGCTCAGGGACACTCAGCTGGTGATGAGCAACTGAAATATGCACCACTTTTTTCTCTCAGGTGTTATTTCTTGCTTTTTTCTCATTTCCATTAAAATTATTACTATTATTGTAATGGTAATTTGTTTTGTTTCAGTTATTAAATTATTCTTATCTCGATGCACAATACTTCCATTCTTCCAATTCTTCTTGTCACAGGAGAGTGGAGAGCAGACTGAGCAAGTGCCTGTGTTGCACTTAGTTGCTGGCTGAGACAATGACGCTGTACTAAGGTGAGAAGAGGAATTTTTATTAAATCAGTTGCAGTTTCACAGACCTACAAAAGTAAAAGACATACAGTGGTTAGATTTGGAATAAATGATGAAAACACATCATTAATAAAATTTTGCTCTGAAAAATGTTGCACTATCTGTACTGTCAGAGCTCTGACATCTGTAAGGATGTGCTTGGTACTCACACTATTGTGATTTATCTCACAGGAATAAAAATTGTACTGCCTGATTCCTGGAAAATTATTTCCAGTAAACCAGTGATCTTTAGGAGCAGAATAATCAGACATATGCAGCTAGTGTACTGTAAGCATAACTTAGTGACTGACTAAAGAAATAAACAGAATCACTCCCAGAAAATCTTCACAAGGATTTAATCACAACCAGGTAAGAAAACCAGGTCATAATTATGTAATTTTTTCCCTTACTAAGACACTCTAAGGCATGAAAGGGCTCGGTAGATGTTCTTTTTTTCTCAATCTGATGGTAAAAACTGTTTCCAAGCCACAGGCATGGAAAACTGAGCATTGTGTGTGCCTTGGTATGCTTTCCTACTGTCCTCCAGAATGATCCCCCATAACATGGCTCTTTTCAACTGTTTTCTGGCAGAAGACACCTGAGCAGAGAGGGGAAAAAGTCTGTATGGGTTTTAACTTACAGAAGGCAAAAAAATATTATGGTGGAATGACTCTAATTGTCTTAACAAACTACTCCAAAGCTGTATAATTTGTGTGTACAAAACACAACTTTTTAATTTCCTGTGAGGAACTAAGGTTGGAATTATTTGTTTAAGGCGTGCTTGTTACTCAGCAGCTTCTGCTCTCTTCTCCACAGACGTGCTGTCCTTCCAAAGCATGGCCATTTAATAATGTCTCTGGGAGAGGGAGAGTGGTCTTTTCCAACTTAATGGAGTCTTTTCTGTTAAGAATTGGAAAGTACCTCCCTCCTAAGAGAGACCCATGTGGAACTTAAAGGCTTGTAGTAATTATAAAAGCAGGCTGTTGCAAATTTCTATGGGATATAACATTATTAATTGAGACTGAAGGAGCCAATTACCTATGTGCTTCTACGCATGGCTGTCAAAATCTTTCTTAGAAATACTCCTGTATATTCTGTGAAGCTCCTCATGGAAGAACTGAGCACTTTGTCTGCAACAGACAGAGATTCTACTTGTGAAGGAAAGGAGGTAATATAGAATTTGGGAAGCACTCTTATGCCTAAAAAGTTTTCCTTTACAGTCAAAAGCACCAGAAAGCTAGTTTCTGCAATAAATGCAATCAAAACTTATCACAATGAAGTAAAATCTGAACTCCATCAAACACCAACTCCTATGGGGAATCAATACCTCCCAGTGGAAAAAAAATCATTGGCAATATATCACTGTTTCAGTGCAGAAAATGGGTTATTGTCCCAATACTTAATACCCACTAGGTGAGAGGAGTTCCCCATGTCTCTGTGCAGCTGTACCAGCCAGAGGAATATGATCTCATTGTATTCGTTTATACAGTTTTGGTGTAGGTAGCAACTTCCATTTCCTGTTGTCTTGATTGTGTCTTCTCTAGGTGCTAACCACTGGAAATGAGGAGGCCTGAATTGGTGAATATGCTATACCTGATAAAATAAACTGGAGCAAGGGAAGGAATGGGAGTCTCTCATCCTTCACTCTCTTTCTTAAAAACAGTTTACTTGCAGACAGTGTAGGAAACTAAGAGAACTTCAGCCTCCCTCACCTGTATTTTCCAAGATAAGCTGGTGTTGCAAAGTAATTTGTGACCTTTGTGGTTCACAGCCTGTCTTGAGAAAAGTCCATGAAATTTCCTGGGTAATGCTGAGCAATGCTGTCTCTACCATATAGTTCTTACAACAGCTTATGCCATCCAGTTCAGCTGCATTTTGCAGTTCTTTGGTTACTCTAGGGAAATGTATTAGGATGACAGTATCCTAAGGTTCCATTGAACAAGGACACTTGGAAGAGAGGAGTAGCTGGATTTCAATCATGGAACTTGAAAAGATCCCTTTCTCATACAAAATGAAAATAAAGACTGTAACAAAAAGAGTATAGACAGTATATTACAAGATTTTTTCAGGATATGGACATCAGAAAAGTGTGAAAAAACATTTTTAACCTTCTTCAAAATTGAAGTATACAGTTTGTCTCCTCCTTTCTCAGTATGCAGTTGGCAAGCTATAGCTGAAATGTCTTGCAGAGGCTGTCCTCAGGAAATAAGAGTTAGCTGTAGAGGCATGGAAGCTCATGAACATCCACCCTTGTCTGATATCTGCTGTTTCAGTCTTTCAAGAATCAGAAGAGATGATGAATATGGTGTGACTGACTTGCCATCTGCTTATGGTGCAGTATGTGACCTATTGCTTCATCAGATACTCGTGAGAAACCTAATTCCTCTACATGCTTCCCAGCAAGTGCTATAATCTGATCTCCTAGAAAAGCCCATCATACCTGCAACTTGCTTATCATATAAACACATTTTCTGAAGCTTCACTGTTAAGTGCTGAAAAATGGCCATTCTGTACAAAGAAAGCAGCAATCTCTGATAATAAGAGTCAAACTATTAATGCTACTTTTGTTATTCACTATCACATCGTAGATCACAATGAAAATTCCTTAGACACCATTCATGTACAGTAATTAATATTTACCCCTATGGGAGAAAGCTTGGTGACAGTATATGTGTATTTTTTAAGGTCCCCCAAAAATACGTCTCAAACATGGACTGCCTAGTTAAGGAAAGAGAAAGAGGCAATAGTATAGAAAATTCTAGGGCAAGTGCTAATCCAATATTCAAAAGTAGGCTCTCATTCTTGCTTGTCCATCATAAGAACCCTCAAGTCAAATGAACTGTTCAACATGCAGAGAGGGTATAAGATTTCTCTCTAGTAATGCCACCCTCATATCTCAGTTTGCTCACCTGTAGAACTGACACAATAACTTTCCAGGAGTACTGTAGTCAGTGGGATTGGTGAGCTCTCTATCTGAATGATAGTGGGTTTGTTGTCCCATCACACCCTTGCATCCTCTTTGAAAGAAATGACAAGTCCTTAAGGCTGAACAAGTCACCCAGGGCACATTCTACATCTTTACATAATTATTTGTGTTTGAATGCACATATATTTAGCAGTTAGGTGCTCTGCTGCTTAAAGAGGATGAAAGTACATAGCTCTTTTTATATTAAGGTTCCCTGCAATTCCACACTAGTCAATGGAAAGGATATAACTTAATGATAAAGAAGCAGCAGTCACTGCTTAAATTATTTATAAGTCATTAATTCATCTTTATGTATAAGGCTGTCAGGTTTTTCCACTCACATAGAAGAAAAGAAAAACCAAGACTTGGTGCTTGCTCTTCAAAGAACTGTTCAAAAATTAACTAAAACCAGGTGGAAAATAATGATAGAAGGAAAAGGCCACACAAAATTTAAGTTTTGATGCAGCTTTAAATATAGCTCATTAAAAAGCAAGTATAAGAAGATTAGAAGTAAATTTGCATCAAGACCATCAATATGTTATCATTTACTCTCCTACAAAGAGAGTGTAAATATATATGGGAAACATGCTTTTGATCTGGTGGCATTATGATCACCCTTTCCATTGATGTAAAGCAGCAAAGGATTAGACAATATTGAGTCCAGGTTATTGAAGACAAAATTCTGAGAGATATGGTGGGTAGAAACACCATTTTTAAGAGAGGTAAAATTGAACTGGATATCCTTCTAGTGCCTAACACCAAGAAAACAGGATGAATCAATAACAGGAAAGGTATCTCTTACCTTGTTTCTATGTTATTTTCAAAATCAAGCTGTAGCAGAACAGCTTGTAGGCAACTTTTTTTTTTAATAAAAAGTCCAAGATTCACAAAATAACTATTGACAAT
This sequence comes from Serinus canaria, assembly GCF_022539315.1. Lineage (NCBI taxonomy): Eukaryota > Metazoa > Chordata > Aves > Passeriformes > Fringillidae > Serinus > Serinus canaria. The sequence continues at coordinate 21,086,300 of NC_066319.1, forward strand.
TAAGCAACACAACTGAAGTCCTTCTTCAAAGGCAGGTCAGAGAAGCAGAGAAATATGCAGGTTGCCACAGTTAGCAGAGAGGTCTCTGTCATGTTTGTCGTCCTTTGTTTACTTTTTTCTTTGGTGAAAGTGCTTCTGGCACCATTCTAGTCCTGATGGAATTATTGTCATAATTCTGTGTGTTTGAATTTTCCATTATTTTTTTTTCTTTAGAAAAGAAAAGGTGGAGTCAACCTCTGAGGCAAGTGGAGCATCTTCTCATCAATAAAACTATTTCAATAACATGCCATAACTATTTTTCACATTCTGAGCTTTGAAAATCCGATTCTAGCTTTAAGTCCAGCTGGCTGCTTGGGCCATCATTTTTAAAAAAAAATATCTGGAGACAGAACCTGGCTGTCAGGACAACTTTCTCTGTTGTGTGCTTAGCAGTACCATGAAAAATTTGCAGCTTTACACAACTTCTCAGTACCAAATAGACTCTCAAGGTACCCCAGGGAAGCTGTTGAGTTTGTTAATCTTGCATCATTGACAAAGACAGATAAACCTCTTTCATTCTTTTCTATTTTTGGCAACTAATTTAGAACACTATCTTCCAACTCTATGAATCATGCCTTCAAATATATTTCAAATATACATCCACCTGTCTAGAAGAGGAAGGGACTCTCTGGCAGTAGGCTGGCCAGCTTGGTGAAGCAAGCTTTAAACTGAAGGACTTAGGGCAGGGCATCCAAAGAGACAATGTTCACATCCAGCTGGGGAATAAGCCAGGCCCACCAGAGCAGTGACAAATGTTCCGTATCTGCCTCCCAAAACAAGATCTGGAAGGCAAACTGCCTTGAGGGTGTGTATGGCTGTGGCAGAGCCTCTTGCACCCTTTGTGGGAAATCTGCACGCTTGATTACCTCTCTGAAATGCCTGTACACCAGTGCACACAGCACGAGGAATAAACAGGAAAAACGAGAGATCTGTGTGAGGTTGCAGGGCCATGATCTTATTGCAGTTACAGAGACATGGTGGGATAGCTGACATGACTGGAATGCTGTTATGGATGGCTACATCCTTTTTAGAAAACACAGGCCAGCAATGTGAGGTGGTGAAACTGCTCTTTATGTGAGAGAGCAACTGGGTTGTATCAAGCTCTGGCTAGGGCTGCGTGAAAAACAAGAAAAGAGATGATGGGTAAGAATTCAGGGGCAGGCAATGTCTATGACACTGCTGCAAGTCTTTTCTACAAGCCACCCCATCAGGAAGAGAAAGTCAGATTTCTGCAATCAGCTGGAAGGAGCCTCTCTCAAAGGTCCTGGTGTTCATGGGGAGCTTCAGCCACCCTTCTTTCTGCTGGAAAGACAGCTGGGCACACACTGCCCAGGAGGTTCCTGCAGAGCATGGATGATAAATTACTTGGATGGAGGACTTGAAGGTACACTAAATAAACATGCCAACAAAAATAAATTGGGATGAGATGCTGACTCCTTCAAAGGCAGAGAGACCTTGACAAATTAGAGAGTTGGGCAACCAAGTATTGTAGAAAGTTTAAGGGCAAGTGCCAGATTCTGCATTTGGAACAGGGCAACCCTAGAAGTATGGACAGACTGGGGAACAAGAGCTGGAGACTCCCCCACCTGTAGAAAGGAACCTGAGCTTCCTAGTCAATGGAAAATTAAGTATAAGTCAACAGGGCCCTGGCAGCCAGGATGGCCAACCCTGTCCTGGGGGACATCAGGCACAGCATCACCAGCTGGGCAAGGGAAGGGATTGTCCACTCTTCTCTGTGCTGAGGCAGCCTTGCCTCGAGTGCTGAGGGCAGTTTTGGGTGCCAGAATATGAAAATGATGTAAAGCTATTAGAGAGTGACCAAAGGAGAGCAATGAAGATGGTGAAGGGCCTTAAGAGCAGTTGAGGTCACTTGGTCTGCTCAGGCTGGAGAAGAGGAGACTGAGGGGAGACCTTGTCACAATCTACAGTTTCCTCACAGAGGGGAAGCAGAGGGATAGGCACTGATGTCTTTTCTCTGGTGACCAGTGACAGGGCCTGAGGGAATGGCATGAGGCTGTGTAAGGGGAGGCTTAGGTTGTATATCAGAAAAAGATTTTTCACACGGAGGGTGTTCGGGCACTGGAACAGCCTCCCCAGGGAAATGACAGAGTTCAAAAAGCATTTGGACAATGCTCTCAGGCACATGGTGTGATTCTTGGGCTCATCTTTTGACAGGGTCAGGAGTTGGACTTCAATGATTCCTTGTTTGCCCCTTCCAACTCAGGATATTATATGATTCTATGATTCTCTGGTGAGGTTTTTCTTAAAGATTTCAAATAATTTTATTTCAGAAAGTCAAATAAAATAGTGCAGAGGATGCCATAAAACCTAGAGGCTAGAACTCTTATTTTCAGAAATTTGGCTACAGAGGCATGTTCTGTTCAAAATAAAACCATCACTGTTTAGTGCAACTGTTTAAATAGCCTGTCCTAAATAGAGCAGAAGAGTTAGCGAACTTATGGTTACACAAGGCTCAGTCAGGAAAATGTCTGGAGCACATCTTTTATTTAGAAAGGAAAGGTAGAACCATTCTACCATGTTCTGACTTTTCAGAGATGTGCTACAAGTGTTACAAGGCCCATTGGAAATGACTATTTCCACATTCATATAATCCTCTATTATCTCTGCTCAGTCACTGTGAGGCAGCCTAATCTATTCCTCGCCATACAGACAATTTTTTTCTAACCACTAAATAGCATTTCCCATTTGGATTCTGATACCCAGCAATGGGCTCATTTGTTTAAAGACAGTTACTACATACCTTACTAAAGAATGTCATTTTGCAGCCAGAAAGTTTAAATTCTTTCCCAGCTTCTAAGTTTAACCCATTGGTTGTGTGTGTATGGGCTTATGTATACATATAATTGTTATTTAAGTCAATGGCATAAATGACAATTACAAAGTATTGCAGAGGCTGCCTGATGAGATGTCATAATAATGATTTCAAGATTCTTTTTACTGCTGAATTACTAGTAAAAATCCATTTATGAGCCCTAAGTTGGAGAGCAATTACATAGCTGCTTAATACCAAGTAGGTATTCAGTGGGAATGATCTAGAACTAACCTAGTTTTATATTGGTATTAGATTGTAGTGAGGTAGAGATGGCTGCCATGGTTTCCCCTCATATGAGGCCATAAGGATAATGTGGGAACACCTGTAAAATTTTCTTTGAAAAAAAAAATCTCCAACTTTCACTTGCAGTAGTGAGGTAAATGAATAAAGGGGCTGTCTTATTTCTTATTACCATACTTATACACTGGGGCTTTTTGAGGACTTGTACTTGCACATGTTAGTTGATTTGTCTTATGCATTATCTCTCATTGACATCTGATTTTGCACATCATTTTCAAACATGTCTGCAGCCTGTTTGGATGTTCCTAAATCAACATATATCCTTGTATGGATATACAAATGTAAACATAGAAACAAGCTCGTAAAAAGATCATATATAATGCTAAGATTGCAAGAGATATTCATTATAAATATAAGGAATGACCAGTTTTTCATAAAAACAATGATTTAATGGAAAATGTAGGCCTCCACAATGTTTGTTCTGGAGATGGTCTACCTTCAGTTTGCTTATTGATCTAAGTAGTCACAGTGCCCCTGGGAAATCTCTATTTCTGACCCCACTTATTTCCATACATTCCTGAAGAAGGACTTCCAGATAGATTAACATGGCAAGTCAGCCTAATATTATGGGAAAAGGTATATATTAATATTATCAGTTAAAATATAAACATTATTATATGTTTCACAAGAAATTCTGGTATTTCAGCTTGATTGTGGATGAAAACAAATCTGAAAAATCGAAATTTCCCATGGCAGAGAGAAAATTATTTTACATTTTGTTTCTTATCTGTTAGCCAACTTTCACATGAAGGAAACACTTGTAAGCTTGATTTAGCATTAAGTTTTGTGCTGGCCACAAAATTAGCACCTACTCTAACCCTATAGTTCATAGGTTATATGATTTATATGATGTTACAGGAGGGCAACTAGGTCTATTTACCTGGCCCTCTACCTGCCCTTGAATGCCATTTTTCTTGAGATGGCCTTCCAACAAAAGACTTTAGCCTAGATAAATTATTCTGATGGTGACAGGCTGCTGCTGGCTGCTTTTTTCATCATTCTGCTGCATTGCTCATGTGCTACAATTTCAAGTGCTCTGATAAGTCTCTGGGGAAAAATGGTGGTGAAGAACAAGCTGGTTGTCAGTGTCAGAACCATGAATCCACGAATCCTTCTGCCTGACTTTCAAATTGCCTGTGGGCCAGAGAATAGCTGGAAATGCAAGCCATCCCTGTTGAAGGAAGACATCAGTTATCCTTTTTCCTAGGACAGTAATACGGCTATTTGTGTTCCAGCATTTAGTAATAGGTGGTTCACAAACCTTACCTGAAAGGAGGTTGTAATGAGGTGAAGACTGGTCTCTTCTCTCAGGCAACAAGTGACAGGAAACAGCCTCAAGTTGTGCCAAGGTTGTTTAAATTAGACATTAGGAAAAATTTCTTCTTTAAAAGGGAAGTTAGACATTGGAATAGGCTGCCCAGGGCAGTGGTTGAGGGACCATCTCTAGATGTGTTCAAAACACATGTAGATGTGGCACTTAGAGATGTAGTTTAGTGGAGGACTTGATTTACCTCAAAAAATTTTCTGCACATATTGCATGATGAGACTTTTGCAGCTAAAACAAGTAGTAGAGCATTGGAATAATAAGGCTTCTTCAATGCAGCTATAGAGTATTTTTCAACAAATAAATCAATTTCCATGTAACCAAAGCCTAAAAGAAAGCTATTTATGAGTTTCTAATCTATTTCAATCTTCCATTTGTTTTTCAGTTTTACATGATGCTGTGTAAATATCTCCCAGTGTTAAAATACTCCCCCTAAAAGGACTTTTTCTTCTGATATTTTATGCCTCATTTGTAAAGTCAAGCACAAAAGAGAAGTAGAGCTGATAAAATAATCAAAATAAACAATGACAACACTCAAAAGGACACCTACAGGACATCAGAGTTACCAGTTCTAGGAGATGAAGGGAGCATATACGTGTCACTGCACAGGTCAGATTGAGACAACTTAGGCATGGTCAGCTGTGCTTTCTGAGAGTTTTGCACGCAACCCAGAGGCACACTGGCCTTGCCCTTTATTAACAAATGACAGGAAACACAGTCTGCTAAAACATGGCATGGAATTATATTAAAAAATTGTAAGCTACTGTTTCAAAAACAGGGAAAGGGAAGCCTGATGGGAGACAGATGAAGTTGTGCATCACTTTAGGGGTGAACAGCTGAATTGATTATGGGAAGGGAAAAAGAAGACCTATCTTCTCTTTTCACAAAATTGTCTTTCTCTAGGAAAGATGGAATTCTTTTTGAAAGCCTCAAAAGCTGATAGGCCGTGTTTGGAGTGCTGTGCTGATAAGCTCATTGGAACACATGTTCTTGTGAGCATTGGGCAAGGATGGAGCTAATTTGTTTTTTTCAGAGCAGTACAAAGTCAAGAAGTGCTAATGCCACATTGTGACAGGCATCTAATATGGCATTCTCTATAATGTGAATCACAGTATTCATATTGGATTTCTCAAAGTAGAACATGAGAGGTTCAGACACTGATTCATGCTACTACCTGAAAGCATTACGATGACAATTTCATGTCAGCTTTAGTCCCAAGAGGGCTGAAGGTTCAGCAAAAGCATGGAAGATCCAGTTTAAAAGCTGCAGAAAGAAATAGCAAATACCAAACAGATGGAAAAAGGCAAGCACTGCTGCCTTAAAAGGGCTTAAAAAGATAGAGTCAAGGACTTTTAAGTTTTTCAAAACAACTCTTTCATTCGAGTGACAAGAATCCTAGCAGTCAAAGGAAAAGTTTTTTAAAGCAGTGAAAAAATCACTGCATTACATGATTTTTAAAAAAATAACCTGTTGTATTTCCTTTGGTAAGTGCTATGTTCAGAAATAGTTAGAAACAGCTGGAACAAGTGGAAATGAATAATTCTGCCTAGGCCTCAGTGAATGTTTGTTGAATGCCTACATAAAGGAAAGCTTAGAGACACATTTTATAAGGTAACTTATCTGCCTCATAGACTCATGACTATTTGAATCGAACATTTGTGACTGAGGAGACAGTCTGTAATCTTGATCTCCTGGTATTTCTTTCAGTAACTGTCGAGTTTTGATGCTTACTTCCACAAGGAAGTAAATCTGTTAAGAAATGTATTCTTATATGAAAAATAGATACATTTAATGAACGAAAGACATGAAGCAGAATTTGGATTCTAGCCTTAGGCAGAACTGTGAGACAAGATCTACAAATGTGAATTGCTCTTGTATCTGAAGTGCCATTGGGTTTCTCTTACATACTATGAATATATAAGCTGCTTACCATTTGCTATAATGTAAAACCAGCACACATTAAAAAAAATGAAAGGAAGAGAGACAGAATGAGAGAAAGAGAGGAAAGGCAGGCAGGAAGACACCTGACCCTATATATACTAATGGCAATGGAAATTGATTCAACATGTGGGGTGCTTACTTAAATGAGCTGGGTGTTCTGAATTAAAGAGATCATTGAATTTCCTGACAAATTGAGAGTTGTAGTCTTTGACACAATGATTTATAACATATTCAGGCTAAAAAAATCAATTCTATCATATGTACAATGCAACCTACAAAGTTTTATGTACAATTGCACAAATATTGTGTAGATGGGGGCTTTTTTTTTCTCAATAGAGAAAAATAGCTGGTAGAGTAGAGAAATCTGATTCTGAGTTAGAAGTTAATTTGATGTTAAGTGAGGAGCTGGGCTTGTATTTTCTTAAATAAAAATGAGAAGAGGTGAACTACTGAAATGCATAAACAAATGGCATTGTAGAGTCCATTTTTCCTAGAGCAGCTATTTAAAAAAATGTAAAAGGAAGTAAGACTAGTCTGATGTTTTCTGTTATCACTGAACTTGTGAGAATTAAATTATTCCTTTATCTGGAAATAAGATCCTTCAACATTTTAACCTCATCCTCTCATTTTTAATCTGCATTTTTCAAAGTTTTAACATGGAGGTAATTGCCTACCACTACTGAGCAAAATAAAATACAGAAAGAAAAAATAGCTTCCCCTTTTGGCCAGAAGGTAACAGTATTGGGAGTGGACAATTCAACAATTATATTATCAGCTTAGAAGTTAACACCCTGTTGAGGCATTTATATTTCACTGGGTACTTGCACAGAAAGATATTCCTGCAACAAGTTAAAACTGGCTTACGAAACAAAGTGGGTCAGCAGACCCACTTTGTCAGCAGACTTGAGATTTCATGGTTATAATCAAGCAAAATCAACTCTGAATACTCAATTCTGCACCACAACACAGCCTGCTAGACCAACCAGTTCCCCAGACTGCCTTTCACCCACCTATTTTCATGAACACAGGTTAAAAAAAAAAAACCAAACATGAAAAAAAAGGAAGATGCTTTGATTTTTCACAGATTGTAAAATCTGATCTGCATACTATAGAAAGCTTTAGCAAAACCATTGAAAATGTTGGAAACTTCTGCGCAGCAGGATTGTCTAGACCTTCAATTATTCATAGCATCATTTGAATTAATAATGGTTTGAGCAGGACAAATCTATGCCACACATAAGGAAAAGGGCTGCAGAAGTCTTTGACTGCAGAAGTGCCCATATTTCTCCTATTTCAAGTGGTAATTTTCTTACCACATTCTACAGAACACAGTCATGCACAGTTGTGCTTGAAAAGTCATGAATGTCATCCTTCTGGAGTATAATTAGAAAGTGCTAATACCAATGAGGAAACTCTCAGATATTCAGAAGGCCATTTTTTCTTTATATTCATAATGTATAAATTTATATATCATAATAGAGGATTCAAAGAAACAAGTGAGTTTCTCTTAATTTTTCTTTTTTTGATTTACATATTTTAAATTATGCTAAAATATAGCAAGAATCAAGAAGGTGAAAATCTCTCTATACAGAAAAACAGTGATTTGTGGTTCTAAACATACAATTGAAAGTGCAGACATCTGCTTTCTTGGTTTTCATTATGATTTTTTTTAGAATGGATACGTTCATAAAAGATTGAGCAATGTGTTAAATGGAAGATTTGTTTGATCTCCAAACAAAATTTTCAGGTGAAGTTTTCCCCAGATGTGTTAATTTCAAATTGAGTTTTGGACATCTATATTTGCAAGTATTTTTCACCATCATCTTCTTCCTACCTCATTTGGGTTCATTGGGATCGCACTTGAAATGTCAAAATGCAAAGATTATAATTTTAATATTTGTGTTCATCACTGAAATTTTTAGGGAAATGCTCGATATATTCCTTTTCAATGAGCTAAAATTTGGTATGACAGAGTTAAATGCACTTTACCACAGAAACCCTGATTAAATCCTAAATGAACACTAATTCAACACTGTCTGAGTGGGTTGACAGTAGTCACCTATGTCACACTGCTTTCAGCGGTAGAACATTCTTCTGGGGATGGATTAGAAGTGGAAAGGGACCAATCTATCCTAAGCAGACCCCTTCCATTCTAGATTCTATTCAGCCATTAAAAGACAGTCAGTCCTACATATCCTCTCTATCAGGCTTCTTTTCCTTGTTTTTTCCATGTGTATGTTTATGGATTTTTAAGAATCCAAAAACCCAAGGAAAACCTAAGTAACCCAAGTAACTTCCTCTTAGTGGGAAGGGAACCAGTGCAATCTCCCAACAGGCCTATCTGCACAGGCCCTCTATGACAGATCACTATCAGCCTCTTTTATGTCTCTTTCAAAGCAAAATCTTCTAAAAATCATATTAGTAGGTAATACCAATGCATAAAAATTGTCAGAGAAAAATACAGTATTTGTTGTTTAGTGGGAATTTAATAATATTAAGTGATTAGTAGAAGAGAATCATAGTGGACACCATTAAATTTGAATAACATAAATGAGCCTTACTTTACTTGCACTGACAGCAGTAAGGCTTTGCTAATAAAGACTACTAATTTTCTCCCAATTTGAAGTAAAACTTTTAGAAAGCTCCAAATAGTGAGGGTATTCATTAGAAACTAGCAGCTTCTTCGAGAGAGAGCTGGTCAGTCTTCCTCTGTTTGTACATTCCAGTTACATTCATGCTGACAGGTTTTAACAATACAGACAGAAATAAAAATCAGCATTTTGTTTTAAAGCACAGCTACAAGAGGAAATCATTGCCCATTATTTTACCTATAATATTTCTAGCTGGGATTTTTTCTTCTCGTTTTTTTTAATGAGAAAAAATAAACAAAAGATATTGCCACATATTTCAAACTGGAAGCTTTTAAAAACATCATTATCTGTTTTATCTCTCCAGTTACAGGAGTAGAACAGCCTACAGGTGCTGTGTAGGGTATTTTGTAGCCTCATTTATTTAGAAATTAATCTCACCTGGCAAAGTAAAAACTATTTGCTATTCCCAGCAGTGATGACCTAAAAAGTCAGCATTAAACAGTATTTGTTAGACATTTTATAATGTAATCAGGTCTCTTTATTGATGCTTACTGCTGAGAAGGGCATAAAGGCTCTCCCAGAGAAAGTAGTGGAAACTCAGTTTCTGCAAATCACTTAAGCAGGTGCTTATTTAAATATGTGTTTCAATTTAAGAAGGTGCTTATATTCCATCAAAGTAAACTAGTCTCAAAAATGTACTTCAGTGCTCTGCTAAAGCTAGGCTAGCACCTCGATTAAAGCCTAAATTTGCAAACACTTGCATTTCTGGCTTTTCTCTAAAGATCTTTGAGAATTTCAGAGCCCCAGCTTAGGTATTATGCAACTGCAATGAACAAGAACTTTTCCTTCTTCTGTATGAAATCTCACTGACTGATGAAGAAAATACAGTTTGCTGTTAAAAAAGATAAATCAGAAGTGAAGTTTTATCTCTTCTGTATTAAAAAATGCTAAGTGAAAATGAGTTTTCATTCCTCTAGCAAGGTGAATAACCATGCTTGTGAGGAAGATCAGTTGTCTAGAAATGTGGTGTTCTTACCACTGAGTCACAGCTGAGCCAGAAAACAGATTCCTCACTTCTGGGGATCTGCAAAGGCCCCTCAACCTTTTCATAAGAGCTTGGGTCTCAGTGACATTCCCAGCCCAGATGTCACTGTCAGTAGCCACATTTGCCCTGATGAAATAGCCCATTTCTTCAGTCATTTCAATCTAGTAAAATAGTTCATTTATATCATTTATTAACCTCTGTGCTGGCTCAGTGTTACCATATTTCATAATATGAAGAAAGTCTGTGTAATAAATTTCTATTTCTAAATGTGTCAGACAAACTGATGGGAGTTGTTCCTGTATGTTGATGGTAGAATTAATACTGGTAAAAAGATATAACAAATATGTATACTGAGCCATGCCTCTGCTACAAGGAGTTTTGTTTATTTTCATGTGAGTAACTGGGTAAAGGAAAATTATATTTATACAAAGAGGGAGGAAGGAAAAGAAACTTCATTTAAAAATACTATTCTTTGAATATTTTTGTGCCAATTAAACAGTGTTTGAGGGTTTGGAGATATGGTTTGCACACTTGGTTTTGTTCCTGATGTCTAAATGATTTTTTCAGTCTGAGTAATTTAACTTCCAAAAATCAATGTGTGCTTCTGGATAAAGTCTGCAGGGTCATGAGACACATAGATGTTATAAAAAGCAATACTCTTTCTGTCTCAGACATCCTTCATCAAGGATTTGCATATACCCAGAAAGATCAAATTTCTAATTTGTAGAGTATTTGGGGATTTTTGAAGATGAAAGGCACCATTCAAATGTGAGCTATTACCATTGCAGGAGGCAATCTTTACTATCACAGTAGGGGTAAGTGCTATAATTAGTGCCAGATAGCATTGCTACTGTTTTTCATTTATATTACTGACAGTTCTGAAATTATCTTGTGGGGAAAAGCAGAAATTATTTGAGAACCTATTCCTGACTGTGATCCCTAATTAATTGAGTGTATTATCCCTTAGAGACATATACTCTTTTACCTGAAATATTATAGTAGTTAATGTTAGCATGAATGACAGTATATTGCTTTTTATGTGCCATGGGACACTGAATATGATACTGTACAAATTTAAACCTTTACTTTCTTTTGAACTTCCAGGTTCAAGCTGTTCCTCATCCACAACTATTCTGACCTGCTGAGCCAGGTTTATTGATTTATATTTTTTAGTCATTATTACTGCCACATAATTGAGAGGCTTGAAAATATTTAACATAATTTGGCAAACTCAGTTTACTTTTTCATATCTTTTTTTTTTTAATAGTGGTGTATATGGCTTTTTTACTTGTATTTAAACTTGGCATTACTGTGTTTATTTACCTGCACTCTAAAATATATAATTTATTTTAATACTAGAAATTCTCCATGCTGAAGAAAAATTTCTCTTTACTAAAGCTCTGAAAAAAACCTCAGTATGACATAGACCAACAGTAACAAAACTGCAGTAAAATTACTGTAAATGGCAACTTAAGGTTTTATCATGTGTGTAGAGAACATTCAGCAAATATTTAATGTGAAAAACAGTAACAGGGTCTTACATTCAATTATTTTTAATAAGTTACAATAATAAAATCCAGTGGACACCTTCCAATCTCTTGGTCCTATAAAACTAACAGCAGTTAAACTATTTTGGCAGCAGCCCACCAGGTACTTATGATCTCTAAGAAACATCTGTTTGTCAAGGAATCAAGAATAGCCTGAGATAGGCGGGACCTCAAAGATCATTGAGTTCCAAACTCCCTGCCATGGAAACAGATATCTTCCTGTAGACCAGTCTACTCAAAGCCCCATCCAACCTGGCCTTGAACACTTCCATCTTGACATTTCTGAGCAGCATGTGAATCTATATTAGGCACAGTATGCACTGTACTGTAATGACAGCACAGATCCAAGCCAAAGGAATATCTAAGGTGAATCTTTCCTATTAAATATGTGACTCTTTCCTATTTAACTTCTGACAAATTATTTAATCTGCTTTGATACTTGGCATACAGTATTTTAACATACAACTTTTTTCAAATTTATGAAAGATGAAAACACAAATGTGTTTGTGGCTTGTTTCAGTGAAATTTGTAAACCTCATCCTTTATTATCTTTAACATACCAGATATTGTACAAACTTGATATTGACAGATAAAAAAACTTATAAGATTTAAAGAAGCTGGGGAAGATCTCTACATCCCTCCTAATCCATTGAGCTATCTTTACAACTTCAAGGACCGTTGCTTTTCCATCATTATTTGTCAAATTTAGTTATATCATCTGTTCCAGATGATATAACTGACCTATTTTCTTGTGAGAGGTATTGTCTCATGTAAAGAAACTATTGTGTCAAGGCCTCAGACTACATATCCATACAGAAGACCCAAGCTAACCATCACTTTCAAAACTTCCGTGACTGATACAGAAATTGGGCATTTCTCATTTAAAAACACTAATTGAGATTTACTCATAATTTTTTATACTTCTGACATAGGTAAGATATCCTTGGCTCTGTGAACTTTTTGCATGCTTGCTTGTTTTTGCACTACAGCAGATTCCCTAGAACAATTTGTTAACTTTAAACTTTTTATTCTGGCTATGACAGCTTATGCAAATATTATATGCATTTTTCCAAATAATTTACTCCACCATGAGTCTGATGGTGTGCACATATTGAAGGTAGGGGTCCTATGGCACCATAGACTTGTAGATAAAATATTCCTGCCATGGTGTAGGATACATGTGTATGTGCAGCCAAAAATACATCCATATTGCACTGTAAAATAATTTTCAATAGGCTCTTCTATCACAGTCTAGTATTTAAGGTCCATGATTCTCAGGCTTTTTCTCTCCAACTGAAGCCACATTTTTGGATGTCTTTCATATGCATTTTATATTTATGTATGTCTCGGGAGTTGTAAAACTTCATTATGCAGTGAAGACAGCAAAATTGTAGCACATGCGTCTCACAGACTGATTCTAAATTAAATTTTCAGTCCTATTCCTGGGCTTTTCAGGTGTCTTAATATACTTTGAGAGGACTTGCAACTTCACAAAATCATCAGTAGCAGCAAATTTCATTAAAAATGTTACCCTTTGGTTCAGGTTATTAACGAGGATGTTTAATAAGAACAGGCACAAGATCTTGCACTACCCTGTTATTAATAACATTAATATATTTAATACTTGGAAACCACTCTGCTTTTTTATGACATACTATATCTTCTCCATTAGGGTGCTGTACTTCTGTTGTGCAGCAAGCAATTGAATTTTGTACTGTATATTTTGATTTGTGCTAACACCCCTATACACTAATCTTACTAATACTCCTTACATTTATTTATGTAATAAATCAAGCTGCCCTGCATCCCTATTTTTTTGCAAAATGTATTCATATGTCATTGCTTCTGTATCATGCGTAGAGATTCATTTTGGGTTGATTTTTCTGCTGTCCTGGCAAAATTATAGTTTTTGCAAGGTAAACATCTTCTTTCATGACATATCCATTATGACAAATGTTAAAAACACTTTGCTATGAAGTGCACCTAATTTTTAATTCAATTTTATTACATACAGTGTTCTCTGGAACTCTAGTAATTTAAAGTATCTGGTAAGTTCTGTAACAGCCAGTTAAACACCCACATGGACAGCCAAAGGTGCTTTCTTTTGCATTTAATGATGAACCTTCAGTTTAAATCAGAGCTCTGTGTAATTCTCAGAACAGTTAAATATGCCTGATTTCCATCTTTAGCATGGGAGTACACTAAAGCTCAAAGTGATTGAAAGCAGCCCTGCAGAGAAGTACCTTGGTGTGGTGGTTGATGAAAAACCCACCATGAGCCTGCACCATGCACTCAGAACCCAGAAAGCCAAACCAATCTGGGCTGCATCCAACGGAGCAGCACCTGCAGGGCAAAGGAGAGGATTCTCCCCTTCTACTGTGCTCTGGTGAGTTCCCACCTGGAATGCTGCATACAGCTCTGGTGTCCCCAACTTAAGAAGGACATGGAAATGGAGCAAGTCCAGAGGACACCATGAATTTGGTAAGTGTTGCGGTGTTGAGAGGTCCCCAGCATGAGGTAAGATATGAGATTTGACTCCATATTTCATAGAAGGTTGATTTATTATTATTATTATTATATTATATTATATATTATAAAACTATACTAAGCTGTAGAGAAAAGGATACATCATAGAGCTAGAAAAGAATGATAATAAAAACCCATGACAAACTTAGAGAGTCCCTCACAGCTGGCTGTGATTGGTCATTAAATTAAAACTATTCACATGCTGGGTAAACAATTCTCCAAATCACATTCCAAAGGAGCAAAACAGGGAGAAGCTGAAGCTTCCCAGGAGTAGAAATCCAGGTGAAGGGAATTTTCATAAAATAACACGATGACAGATAAAAGGACTGGAGCATCTCCCCTGAGAAGACAGGCTGAGAAAGTTGGGGCAGTTCAGTCTGGAGAAGAAAAGATTGCAAGGAGACCTAATTGCAACCTTCCACTATCTGAAGGGCACCTACAGGGAAGCTGAGGAAGGATTCTTTCAGGAACTATAGTGATATGGCCAGGAGTATTGGGTACAAATTGAAAGAGAGAAAATTTAAGTTAGATGTTTGGAAGAAATTCCTTACTGTGAGAGTGGTGAGACACTGGAACTGTGTGGCTGCTGAGACCAGGTGGCCCAGGGAGGTTGTGGGTGCCCAATCCTGGTAGCTTTCAAAGCCAGGCTGGATAAGGCCTTGAGTGACCTGGTCTAGTGGGAGGTGTTCCTGCCCATCGCAGGGCTGACTGGGGCTGGGTGAACTTAAGGGGCCATGCCAGCCCTTACTATTCTATCATTCTATGACACTGGGTGATGTGCCAAGAATCCTGTAGTGAGCTAGTAGTAAATCTGTTAAAATAACTGAGAAACCCTTGCAGATACACACTGTATCTTCTGATCATAGCTGCTTAACCTGTTACAATTTTACTCCAGCTATTAACATTCATCCAACAAACTTCATCCGTATATGCATTTAAGCATGTTGTACTAAAATATTCTGATTAATTATTATTGTTTTTAATTTTCCAAGTATTTCTTTCATGCATTTCAACCACTTGCTCAGTGACCAAAAGTTCTCAGTATTTACCTGTGAAGGCTGATTTTTCTAGAAAGTACAGCAACAGCTGACTTCTGTGTAGCCATGTGATTTGTACTGTAGCATTGGTATGAGCAAAAAGGAAGCAAGAAAGGCCAAAGAAATACATTTTCTTGTGCTATTATTTGTAGCTGATTTAAGCCACTGCTTGAAAGAAGTTTATTCTCTCTCTGTATTAATGCTGCTGAGCACTAGCTGTGCACGCAGTGGTGTTTGCATGATGCAGCAAAGGTCACAGGATTGCTTCGCCTCTTGAGTTTTTGGACTGTCAGTTCATCCAAAAAGGCTGTTGGGTAGTAGAGATGTTGGAAATGTTTCCAAAAGTTGCTAGCAAGCCATGCCTATGAGCATGCTGTGCAATGACCTCTACCTCCATGCTAAGAGCTCTGTCTGTCACAGGAGGTTCTGCCAGCTCACCCAGTGGGTGGTTCAGGATCAATGGTTGTCTCCTGTTGGGGGCTGGTCTGCAATTCTCTGCAATTTCAGGTATTGGCAACCAATTTCTGTCTTGCCAGAACTAAAGAGTCCTATCAGCTATTCAGTTGAAGGATTTCATGCTGCTAGCTGTTTACTTGCAGAGTGCTGAGACATTTGGAGCTGACTGTGAGAATACCTCTCTCCTTTAGTGCTCTGAGGAGTCTGACTGTCACACACTGCAAATTCAGAATAGTCATGCACACTGAGAGAACACCTTGGCATGAATACAGCACAGGTTCACTTGTCCATGCAACAAAACTGAGTAAAACATTTTGTTCCAATCTTGTATGTGAGAAACTGTAATCATGATAAAATGAAAATGTGTTTATGCCATAAAGTAATGCCATAAAACTCATACCAACTACATATGGATTAAAATCTATCAATAAAAATTTATCTTTCAAGTTATAAGGCCTTATAATATTTTGTGTTATATATTTAGGTTCAGTATTAGTTTTACTAAGGAAGTGGATGACGTTTTTCTTAATGAGTGTGAAATACCTGAAATATCCCTGCTTATAAGAGATTTAAAAAGTAATAGCCCTCTGTATGAGTCTCTCAAAAAATCAGCATCTTACATGTAAGAAACCTTGATCTCACATGCAACAAAAAACATATGGAAGCATTTTTTAGGCATCATGTTGAGTGTATATTCCCTTGCCTTTTTATAGCATATTAATATTAAAAGTAAGCTTAACTTCTATCTACTGAATATTAGTGAAGTAGTTCTAATCCATGTGGGAAATATAGATATTAGCCTGGCAACTGGGTTATCCAATGGAAAGTTTATCTTCAAACAAGTACAAAATCAGAATAGCTTGAAGAATTGTATTATAAAATAAGACACTTCACTTTGTGGAAAAGAGGCCTAAGATCTTATGTTCCAGTAGGAGAGATCGCCTCTCTTATTAGTCCTTTTCAAGCAAACTCAGTTAATTCTCCATTGTTTCCTCATCAAAAACTGAAAATTACTAAGTACCTTTTCTTCATAGCTGTGAATCTTGATATTTTGAAAATAAAAGACATCCTAAGACTGTTTCTAAAGCAACTCAAAACTGATAAAAAGATAACACTTGAAACATTTTTAGAAAGGTCCATCATTCCTCCATGTGCATAGGAGCCACTAACATAACAGTGTTTTTGTTCTTTTCAGGATCAAGGCTTGGCCTTCTCTGAGATTTTCAAACGCTTTTGTGACATGACCACAGAGGGAAGTACTCTCCCAGTTTCTTTTTCTGGGAGAGTACTTGTTTTGTTGGTGTGTGATGCAGGTTCAGATTCATGGCTGATTGGGATTAGTGAACACCAGCCTTCTGAGAGGGGCTTTAGGAACATCCTGCAAACTGAGTGGCAGATGGGAAAACAGTTTTTGGCATCACTGGCTTTCTAATTACTGCAAGAAGAAGCTAGCATCATGTCTCTGCCCCAAGCAGCTGTACTTTAATTTGCAATGGAAAAAATCCAATCAGATCTGGTTTTTCCCCTCTCTCGACTTAATCCTGTCTTGTTTTATTTTTTAATGTAATCATATTATTTATTTGGTTTAATATTTTAAACTAAGTTTCCCTGGTTTGGTTTTTTTTTTTAAGGAGTGACTGCCAAGAATTTCCCTGTGATGGTATTACTTAGAGATTAGCCACTGCCAAGAACATTCCTTTAGTATGACATGATTATTTAGGGAACAAACTGTTGTCATGTTCCATCATCAAGAATTGGGATTCCAGGGGCAAGCCAAACTGTTCAAGCTGTAAAGTTATAAGTGTTCCAGGGAAGGCTCAAAGTGAGGGCAACATGCAAGAAACTGATATTTCAGGGTAGTCAGTAAGTAAAACTATCTACTGTCTAGGCAGAAAACATCAAACTTTCCAATTTATCATTTCAGATGTAAATTAATGTGCATATAAAAGGAATCAGAAAGCTTAGGTCTGTTGTAAGTAGACAAGTTGATGATTCTTTTCCCCAGTTATAGTAACCACCAGAGCTTCCATGACTTTAATTTGATTTCTTTTAGACTTATCTTGCAGTCAGACAGCAGTTACACTGAGAGCATCCCCATGCATCTCAACACATCCCTTACAAATAAAAGTGGCTCTTGCCACTTTATATTAACCATGTGCTCCTAGCTTCTTGCCCTGGTTCTGGCCAGGGCAGTCTTAATTTTTGCAGTAGCCCAGAGAGAGCATGGCCAGGACCCAGAGGTTACTCTGCAATACCTGCTGTCATTTCCAGTGCTGGGCTTCCCATAACAAACAAATAATATATATATTTGTGCTTTTGGGAAAGAACCATGAGAGTTTCATTTAGGTGCAGCAGCAGTTGCTGTTGTTATTTGTAAAGGGCCAATCAAAACAACATGTTAAGCACCAATTTTCTTAGTATAGTTCATTGTAGAAGTAGAATTTACTGTACAGACTCAATTTCTTTATCCCTTGTTATATCCACATTGATTCAGAAAAGGACAGATTTTATTCAGCCATCACCTGTGTAAACAATCCTAGCAGACTTGTGGTGTAAATGCTCACATTAACATGAAATTACAACTCCTTTTCTCATAGAAGTTAAGAGGTTTAGAATTTTCTCTTAGATTTACCATTATGAGTTCTCAATTATTATTTCACAATATATTATTAGCTCAAAAGAAGGCATATGTCCTCACAAAATCTATTTTCTACTACAAAAGTTGGTTGTAAATAAAAAAGAATGTGGTGAATAGATTTTGTGTGCCCTACCAAGCAGCACAGTTTAACTTTTAATTAGAATGAAATTTAGGTATGTATTCTATTACCTTTTTTTTTTTCAAAGAATCATGGAACTACAGCACTATTAAGACAGTAGAGAAAGCAGACAGAAGACTCCTGCTATCCAATCTGGCTTCCATTCTACTCTACTGGTCCTTTCAACAAACTGATTTTTATTAAAATACAACATTTCATCAAAAGAAGTTTATATACACTCTTTTTTGACATAGAAGGGCAGTGAGAACTCACCTTGTTTAAGATATTAATATATCTAAGAATAGCTTTGTTACTGCAGTGCCCAGGTGGTTCTGAAGCAAAGGTTCACCTATCCCAACCTACATCTCAAACAGACCTATACAAGCACTGATTGCAAGATAGCAAGTATTTTATATATTAATTCACTAACAAGCAGTTTATATTGACTGAATAAAAAGCATTTTGTCTTAAAATAAAAGTTGAGTGGTTTTTTAGATTTTATACTAGAGATAGAGAACTTATTTAAACATATCATTAGTTCTGGACCACTATTATCATTCACTATTATTATCCTGTTTTACAAAATGGAAAGTGACTTAATTAAAGACAAAGCCAGGATACAATTAACATCTACAACAAAGCTGACATTTGAAGTCCTGAAACACAGACTCAAGCATGGACTAAAACCAGACTGAAGCAGAGGCTAAAAGCAGACTGAAAGTGTCCAAACAAATCTTGTGCCAAGTCACAGCTGATGGGCTAATTTCCCTTCAGTACAAATAAAAAGAGTTCTCAATTTTCACCACCATTCCTAAATCCATATGTGTTCTTCTCTACATCAGCTAAATTCCTAAGGGGAATGGCTAATAAGTAGATTAATATTTTTTCACCCAATAAATGTGTTTACTAATATGGAGTATTATAAAAATGAAAGGAAAACATTTGAAGTAACTGCAACTTAAGACAGCTCATATTCTCTCATAAATAGGATTTTGCTGTATAAGAACCCATTAGGACATAACTTTTTTCAATATTGATTCTATATCACAAATCATGTGGTTGAGGCAATAACATTGCCTTTGTTGCTTTAACTAAAAGCAATGTATTTGCAAAGCACATTTTGATAAGACAGTAAAAAAAATTACTATTATTTATTGCACCATAACACCCTTCCAGCTAGAAGAAATTAAGCATAAAACTACATTATATTTTGTTTTAAACCTTTGCTTGATGAACTTTTAAACAGTGTCAAAATACATCCCAAGGCAATGATTTGCCTATGTGAAGCAGCAATTTTTCAGTTTTCTGCCCAAACTTGGTATATTTCTGTATTTGAAAGTTCTCAGCAGAAATAAATGGGAGAAAGTGTAGGTTCATCTTATTAGTTCTCTAAATATTTGGGATGTGTGATGACTGTTTAGTTTCTAGACAGTGAAACAATATATATATATTATTTACTTTTTTATTTTTTTGTTATTTGGTTTGTTTATTTATATTTATTTTATTAAATTTTTAAATATTAAAAATAAGCAGTCTTTTTTAGCACTAGCTTTTATGGTCTTTTTATGGTTTAAATATAAATATTTACAAACCCTGATTCTAAGATTCTGAAGTGATAGAATAGTATTTTCCTGAGAGTATGCACAACATACTGTTCCATCCTCATGACATTGACCACTTATCACCAGTGAGGTAAAGGTAGAAGTATGTTGATGTATATCTGCTAACATCTGTTATATCTGCTTTATATGGGAGAACAAAACATACAGCTTTCATCAATTCTGCCCAATCTCTTATGAGATCACTCCATCACTCCTTCAGTGTATGAATGCTGAATGCAGCACACAGTGCACCAAAGGTGCTACAATTGTATAACAGGTGAAAAGCTCATTTACAGACAGGCCATTATCTCATGAGTCTGACTAAGAAAGGAATCTTAGCCCTCCTAGAAAACTAAGATTAGCCAGCATTACAAGGGATCAGGTGCAACATGCCCCTAGGATCATACACCGTAATAAATGGCAGCCTCTGAGATACTTGAAACTCATATTTGACAAGCATTGATTTACACAGAACTATGAACCACATAGATTTCCAACTAGCAATTACTGACTGTTATGACTTCCTCTGTGCCAGAGATATCTATCACAAAGCCTGATAAGACAGTAGGAAGACTAAGGAAAATAATGGTATTGGATTCACAAATGATACTATGGACCACAGATGACTCTACTAAAAATCTCAAAACAGAGAAATAGTCTAAACCAAGTATTACCCACACTACAGTAATTCTGAATTTGCACCACAGTAATCATTGTTTAAACCCAATGGGAAGAGTCCCTGACCTCTAAACCAGTATGATTTTGTGAGTGTGATTGCACCTGCTTCAAGACCAACATGTGATCGCTCTGTGCAGTCACCAAGCCAAAGTGCAATTGAAACTGTCACACAGCAAGATGTGTAACATGCATATGAAATGCTGCATGGGATTTCAAAATTGTGAATCAGCTAAAAACTTTAAAAAGCCCAAAAACCAGCCAAAAAAAAAGGTAAACCTGAGTACTGATCAAAATTGTTTTGTATCCACACCACTGAAAAGATATTTTCTGATAAGAAATGCTTTTCCTTGCCAACAGTGAGCAAACTATCACAGCCACAATGCAACAAAAGATCCCAAATTAGGAAATGACTAGCTCAAATCAGTTATGAAGATTCACCTTCATATCAGGTGGAAAGTATCAACTAAAACAATAATCCTTCCTCTGATCTCCAATGAGTGGCACACAGGCATATCCCCTCTCCAAGAGATCTGTAACAATACTGGCACATTCAAAAGGTATTCTTAGAAGGTGAACACCCCTGCAGAAGAATGTGACATCTTCAATTGACACGTCTCAAAAAAATGTTGAAATTTAACAGTTGGAAACAGACCAAGGGAAAATAAATACTTCTAGCATTTGTAAATTTCTTTTTCATCTTATTTTCCAGTGTTATTAACTAGAAGATAACATTGCTTTTCTGTAGTTACAACTTTTTCATTACTGAAATCCTTCATTATAAATGGTCACAGATAAATCAGACAGAATGTAGGTTTTGCAAGTACCAATGAATCTATCCTTTGCTGTGCAAGTCAGTTCTGTCCTCTTCTAGGAATAATGAACATTGATAGAAAGATTTAGGCAATAAGGAACAATAAGGAATTTGCATTTTTTAATTGTGTGTTCAGGAAAAAGGCAAAGTTACAAGGAATAAGGGAAATTTCCTAACTCAAAATAAAAATATGACATAAGATGCCTCTCATGAGGGATGCTTTAAAAGGCATAAAATTAGTTTTATTTAGCAATAATTTCACTGTGATTTTAAAGTTTTCATTGGTTTCTTAATAGACCATATTAAGTCCTAGATGGCCAAAGGAACTGAAATGGAGTCTCTCTTAAAACTCTCTTACATATTAATCTACTTCAGAAGTTACATATATTATTAAAAGTTCAGAGCCTGGGAAGAAAAATGCATTATTTTTTTCTTTAGGCCTTTTTTCCATCTTTCATTAACCTGCTCCTCTTCCATTTTATATAAGATATTAATTTCTGATTAAATGCTTTGGGATCTCTTTCTTGATTCAAATCTCTGCTTTGTAATGTTGCTCTAGTTAGGAAACATTTATGGCAAGAAAAGAGTGGCTGAGATTGAATATAAGCCAATGATATACAAATAAATTACACTCAAGTCAAATTACAGTCTGTCTCTAGGAAATATAACAAGTACTTTAAAGTTGTCACCTCCTAGAAAAAGGAAAAATGTAGTACATTAGATGAGTATGTACAAGAGTCTATCATTTTAAATAATTTAAATTTCATACAATATATTAAAAGTCAGAATAAGAAAAAGGAAATAAAAAACTCTAAAATCAGCCATACAGAAATTTTATTTACTAAGCATAGTACCCAGAACTTCAGAAATAACTCAGATAATGTTTCCTATGTAATATTAAATCAATATTTGTAAAAGTCTTCTGTGAATATTAGTAAGAGGCACACTGGAACAATCTCTCGAAAAAGAAATCCTTTATGATTACCCAAGATTTGCACATAATTTATGGCAACATCCTACTGGGCACTTTTATGAAGTTTCATTTGAACTTGAACACGGGGTTGCCTAATGAATGCAAAACTTTTCTTTTCTATCAAGTAAGAAAATAAATTCCTCCATATGTCAAGTGCAGCACATCTGTGCCTCAGCTATTTATTGCATCACAACATATATCGAAATTTAGAGTCAAATATTATGTCAGAAGCAGTTTCAAATGAAATTAAAGAGAAGAAATACTACTTAGAATTATTTTTTATTTTCCCAAGACACTGGTCTGAACTCTTCATGAAAATGCAGCCAAAGTAATTTTATGATCACAGGGGTCAAGCCTCTGGCTGTTGATGTGATGGTTTTGCTACTCACTGCATGTTCTTTATCTGGTTAATGCTCACTGGGAAACAGACCACTATATTTATCAGAATAAAGAAAAACCCTGGATTTTTCTATCAGCTGTTCACTGCACTGTATTCTTCAGGTCTATACTATTTTTTCTAATTAGAATACATTCAAATAATCTCATGTAAAATGCTAATCAGACTGTCTGATGGTTGGTCAAAGCTTGTACTCTTTGAAACTTAGCACACTTATAATCCAGCAGCCTGTTCAATTTGAAATGCACAAATCTCCAAATGATTCTTTTGTGAGATAATTGAAACTCTACCAGGATCTTCATTGTGCCCTTCTCTTTTTCTTTTCTTTGTCTCTGCTGAATTTCTAAAATAATACTCACTCCTACAATATTTATTTTCAGTTATGAATAAAACCCTGTCCAAACTTAAAACAGATCTGTTTAGAATGAAACAGTATTTGACTGTAGGAAAGAAAGGCTCAAGGCTCACTATTAACAAGTCTAGAGTGCTTTAAGTCTTACCTGACTCATTCTCAGCATGAATGGTTCAATAGATGAAGCCTTTCTTTTTTTGTAGTCTTTAAAAACAAAATGTAATCAATTTCATGACTGATATTGATCACATTTGATGCCTACCCATTTCATGGGCATTTGCTGGTAGGAGTGACAATAACAGAAAGAAGTTTTCAATTTACAGTTCTCTTTCTAACAGTCATTATTGAGCTGTTTCTGTTTCCCATTTCTTGGTGCTCTATCACTGCAAACAATACGCATTGAACCTGCTCTCTTTTCTTAGAGGGCTGAATTGCTAAGTCAAAAAACCCTTTTCTATTTTGCTTTAAAAGAATTTTGTAAATACATCAAATTTAAGAGAAAAAAACTGTCGAGATTTTGGGCACTAGTTGGGTGACAAAGACTGGCTGCCAAAGCCAAAGCATGGTAATGTATCATTCTGCAGTGTGAGTATTAGTAAATGGCACTTCTAGGAGAGGATATGATTCATAGCACAATATTAATACTTGTTGACATCATTCTACAGTTAGATAAAGGTTGATATTTATCGTGCAAACCTGTCCAAATTCTCTGACCAAAACTGTTTGAACTCTGCTTCCATTTTCCCAGCACTCTGCAGGATGCTAGAGTTTTTACCAAGCAAAACACAGAAGATTGCACAAGTATCAGCAAAAGTGAGACCTATTGCTACTCCTAACATCTGATAATAAAATTCAAAGCAGAGAGCAATGTTTACAAGTCCTCCAATTCTCTCAGTGGTTGAAAAATCAGTGTGCTTATATTATTCTTCCCCAGTGCTTTTCTCATCTGTTCCGAAGAATATATCTCAAGGAAGACTCCATGATCTCCCCAGACTATTTCTTGCATGTGTTGCTGTCCACAGAGTTAAAAAAATAAAATGTTTTACCTTGAAATATGGGCTACAGTTTAAGGGCAGATTGCCCTTTTCTTCTACAACATTGCCTGACCACAATATCTCCACTCTCTTTTTTTCTTCTAGACTATTTTATGTCTGGCACTTTACAAGTAGTACTATTTTCTTTCAGATAAAGATAATATTTAGAGGCTCTAATTGGACTAAAAATACTACTAAATGGTAATTGCTCTAGAAAATGAAGATTGGGAGATAAGAGAGCTGAACAAGAGAGTAGAAAAAAAGATTAACCTACCAAAAATGTACACAGGGAAATAGGATTGTGTGACAAAAAAACCAGAATCTGTTCCTTACAGGGTTTGAAAACAGCCTTCACCTTCCTTTAAAGCTTTTCTAAAAATCAACTTGATCAAAACCCAGTATTTATTCAATAATTGTTATTTAATTTTAACTAGATGATGAGATTTTCAGATTCTATTTTGCTCAGATGTTAATTTTTGCCAGGTCCCTAGTAGACATGGTATAGAGATTAATTATAGCATTCAAAACCATTTCTTATCTTTCCTAAAAGAGAGTTTCTTATTTCAAACAGCACCATGCCTAATTATATTTTATATATATAATATCAAGGCTAGAAAATAACACTTAATCTTTTATCTGATCTATATCACTTATTATTAAACCCCTGCACCTCCTAATATTAGAGTAGTACTTATTTTTTATAGGATTTTTTTCACAAATAATTTTACAGCTATGTACTTCAAGCATCTGCAACAAACATAAAAGTAAAATATTTTTGGACTCTTTTCACAGAGGGATCATTTTTGACTGCTATGACCTAAAACCTTTTGTAGAATTGTGTTAGCATGTAAAATTTGTCAAATTAGGACATGTTTGATCGTCATAGCATGAAGAAGAGAGTAAATATCTACATGTAATTATCTGCTACAATTAGAGAGGGCTTGGACATTTCTCTGAGATAATGAAAAGTAACAGTGTATCACCTCCCATCAACTAAGTTGAAGAGAAATTCCTGCCAATTTATTTGTCACCTAGTTTCCACCTATTTGAGGATTGGAATCTCTAATTTTCTGAACATTTTTATCCCATACATACAATTGCATGGGTAGCAAACCTTGCTATTCTACAGGACTATGTATAAATATTGGTTCATACAGATAATGGTTCTGCATGGGGCACTTAGATCTTAGAAAAAAAGTTTAGTTTCTTAGAAAAAAAGTTTACTTCTAATTTGGGGTGGATACTGTTGCAAGTAAACAAAGTTATCACTTCTCACCTCCCTGAAAGCTCTGCGTAAACAGTTACACACGCCACAGCTTGGTTTCTGAATATGAAAATCTTGAAATAAAGGGAATTCTACCCACAGAAACTGAGAAAAAGCTCTGTGAACTGTAATTTCATGGTTTTTGCAGCATGAAACTGCATAACTGGAGTGTTTGAACTAAGGCTTCTTCAAATTTTATTGAAAGAAATAAGATTTTGATTCTGTTTCTACAAAATTATGTGTTCGTATAAGGTAATTAGTTTATTTGATCTAAATCATCACTTTCTTAACTGTGAGATGTGCAACTCACACTCTGTAGTTCTGCAAAGTATTCTATACAATTGGAGTCTGGAATTCTCTTAGGAGACATCTAGCTGGTGATTTAAACATGTGCTAATGCAGTTCCTGTGGGTTTGAGAGATTCTTCCAAATTAGTCTAGTGCCTTACTTCAGTTGTTCTGTTCAGGATTCTAATTACCCATTAGTTAATGAAGGGCTTAAATTTTGCAGAGACTGTTAAATTAAGATATTTCCTTTCTGAAATAGAAACACTCTGCTCCTATCCTTATGCAAACATATTTAAGGTTACAATGATCTAGACAGAAGATTTCAGTGCTTGGCAAAAGGTGAATGTGACTGAGACATTATCTCTGGATAAGAAAAGGAGCATGTAGAAACAAAGAATATTTCAATCCAGCCTGAACGATGCATATAACTTTGTAGGGGAGATAGAAAACCCTATCACCAAAAAAACTCCACAAAAAAAAAAAAAAAAAAAAAAAAAAAAAAAAAAAAAAAAAAAACCAACATGAAAACCAACCAAACGAAGACAACCAAGCAATCAATAAGAATAACAACCCCAAACTAAAATAAAATAAGCAAACAAAACCAACAACAACATTTCCCCCTAAAACAACAAATAAACAAACAAACAACCTAAAAATGTAATAAAACCCCCAAATCCTGGGAATTGATTTTAGGACAAAATGCTGACTGACATTTTGATGCTGTAAGCCCACTGAACTTTTTCATTCTTCTGCTAAATAGAACTTGAATCCAAGTGCCCAGCTGTGCATTATTCTCTAAAATGGAAAGGTCAAGAGCATCCCATGATAACTCTCTCAGTCTAAGATTAGCTAAAGACCACTTCATAAATTAATTTCACTGGATTTCATTATAAGACCATATTAAAAATGCAGAGCAATTCTGTTATGCAGAGTAGGATGAGAAGAAACTTATAGAGGAAAAACACATGAGGAGAAAGATTACTCCTAGACCCTACAAGCATGTGAGAAATAAAAGGGGAGGAAAGGCTTAGTTTTAGGAATACTTTCCTAGTGAGACAGTAGGCAAACTGCTGAGGTCAGACAAACCTGTTGGTCTAGACTGACAGTAGAGACAAGGATGGCCTAAGACTGGAATGAAAGATGGGGATGATCTAATGCAGCATAAGAAATTTTTTCTGTCCAAGCTTGAGTCTTCTGTCAGTGCCCATCTTCATTTACTGAAGTGAGTCACCACTGACAGAGGCATTATTGGATAAAACTTAACATAGCTGTACAGTTCACCTTTGATCTTAACAAATAGAAGGAAACTCCAAGTTGTAAGATCTTTTTATATCAAAGGTAACACATATAATCAAGGACTGGGTTTTTTTCTGTGAGCCAGCTGATTACATTTCAATACAGATACACAGCTCTCCTTCAAAATTGTCCCAGATGCTTTTCATTCTACTTGCTACAACACACACATCAAATACTTAATGTTCATGATCCATAATTATGAGTAAATTGCAGCTGAAAAGAAATTTTGCAGCAGCATAATACCTGAAATTAATTGGCAAAATGGTTTCCACTGAAAAGTTTGTTTGAAATATTAGCTCAGCATTTTACTTCGTTCTGATGAAACACAATGTTGTCAGCTGAATCATATCTGGCATAGCACACTGGCATACCCTACAGACAACTCAATATGAAATAAGTTGATGGGTTGCAGTGTACTTTGGCAGCAATGGTGGCATAAAAAATCCATTGGCAGTGTCTCTGTAAAATGGCCTTTCAATATGTTCTCATCAGAGACCGCATTCTCAATGCTCAGTGTAGTGGTGCTGAGAGCTGCTTTCCCTTCTAGTCCTCCCTGGCACCAGCAATTGCTATGTCACAGATGCTTGAAGTTAGATGTCAGGATTACAAAATGTAGAAGTGGAAAATCAGCGCACTATGCATATACTTTAATAGTATGCATTAATAACTTAGTTACTGGGTGACAGAAGAGATTGTTATCCAAGACCTCACATGTCACTGTTGTATCATTAATGTCCATGGCATGTGCAAAGTAATGCTACTGATGTTGGTTTTATGCTTTGTTTTATCAGAAAGACTTTAGTAATGAATAGTTTCCTCGGCAATACTTATGAAAAGCAGAGGTTTCTCTACAGATATTAAAAATGTACACTCAAAGAAACAGCAACAAAATGCTAGCATACCTCAAAAGATTAACTGTAGCAGGACATCAGTGTAACCTATCAAAAATAAATCACACAATTTCTTAAACAGACATTTTAAATTGAATGTAAAACACTGGATTAGAGCCTTTTAAAATCTTATGCTTACAATGAAACTTGGGGAATGGGAAGCATTGATTTGTGTACTATCTTCTTTCAAATTTCCAAAGCATGTCAGTATTTCTAATAAAATTACACATTTTGAGTAGTATAACAATTTTATTTACATTGTTATTAGGCTTCAGACTTAACCTCTCAATGCAGCTATTCACAAAGTTATAAGCAACCATTCACTAAGTCCATAAGCTACTTGCACAAACTCAGGAGGACAATTAAATAAAAGATAAACTTTTGCAGTGGTAAGCCCTTACTTTTTAAATTCCCATGTGGCTAGCATAGCTTTTAAAATAAGTGACCAAACGTAACATCACTCTATATGTAGCTTTTATTCTTTAAAAAATGCAGTGCTCTGATTTTTCAAGTCATAGTATTTTTAGGATGAAAGCTCTAACAAAGCAGAATATTGGACTAGATATGTTCTTACATTATTTTTCCATATGCTGAGTATTCATTCAGTTCCGGAATGTCATCTTAAAAACTATCATAAAATCTAGGATGACAGAGGTGAGGATAATAAGAATAACTCTGATAGAAAAGATCTACCATACAAGGAATGACTAAATAAAGCTTTTCAATTTGGAAAAGAGACAGCTGGAATGGGCTTTGTCCTAGATGTCCACAAATCATAAAAGGAAAGCAGAAAATAAAACAGCAGCACAGGAACTAGAGGGCTATCTGGGAAATTGTCAGGAAACTGCTCTACTGAAAAGGCAGTAAAGTACTTTCTGGTTTGATAATAATCTATGGAACTCACCACCCCAGGTTCCTAGGTTCCAGAAATCTATGTGAGCTGAAGATGGGATTAGGGAAATTTATTCACGATAGTTCTTTTATCAGCTCTTAAACATAGTGCAGATTTTGCTTCTGATGAAACATCTCATAATAACTCCATAAAAATGAACCCCTGGAACATGTCCAGATATATAAGGTTTCTGCATAGGTCCTGATCTAATGCAATTTTCAAAGTATTCCCATAGCTTAAGAGCCAGCCTAATCAGTATGGCACTTCTCTGGTTCCATGGCACATGAAGTGAGACTATTACTCATTTTGTCATGGAAAGCTGGTTGCTTTGTAGTAGTTCAGATTTTCTCTACAGAGAGTACTTGGGAATTAAGCAATTTCTTCATCTCTTCATGTTTTTCAAAGAGCAGGTTCATACATTTATTTTTTCTTCTAATTGTCATATAAATAGAACAATAATGACTCTAGCTATATTTCACTCTACAGTTTTATTGATTTTTTTTCTTAGATGAAAATAATGTCAAATTTATAAATAAATCTCTAATTGTTAACCTGTTCAAATCTTATGGAAAATATGCTTCCAATGCAAAAGAAAATAGGTCAAAATAAATATGGGATATGGACACGGTTTGCTGGAGAAAGGCATTTTCACATCTTCAGTTCTCTAATCAGAAGGGAATTTAAAAATACCCTTTCACAATATGTCTGTATTTGAGATTAGTGCAGCATGATCATCTTGGTGTACGTGCTGATTTTTTTTAACACATTCTTTTTGTTGTGATACTTCAAGTAGGATAGCATCATACAGGGTTTCCAGCTTCACCACAATAAAATCCTTAATTAATTCAAAGGCTGTCTCAGTTGTTTTAACTGTCATTGTAGTGTCTTTTTCTTGGTCATACTTACAGCTTCCGTAACATATTTTTCCCAAATGTATCCATATTCTTGCAGTCCCACTGCAGTGCTTCCACTTGTATCATGTAGAAGGAGAAGTGTTCCCTGTCAGCTTGTTAACAGCCTTCGTATCTGGAGGCTATTGTCATATACATGTTCCTAAAATACTTAAGAGTTTGCAGCTTAGCTAAGGATAGAAAAAAAAAAGACCGGTATAATGGTTTTATTTTCTTCAAATAAAACTAACTAAATCAACTAAGTGAAAGTAGTGTTGAAGGCAAAATATGATTTGAATGTGCTGATTATATCCTTTCTGCATTTCTTGTTAAGACTGCAAAACATACAGGGTTCCTTGGGGCAAGAGCCGTGTCCCTGTTTATTCTGTAAAATGCTTAGTACAGGAGGAACCTCAAAAAAAAAAATTACAGCTTATAATCCTTCTCAAGCATTTCCTTCATTGTCTTTATACTGACATTTTAAGAATATTTAATTCTCTCAGTCTTGAAGGTTTTCAGTAATTCACTTAGGAAAGGAGCAGATGCACACAAATGCAGTGAGTGCCTTGGAGAGGTTGGTGAACCCATGTAAAAAACCAGTGCCCAAAATTTTCAGAAGCCTGAGTTTTCCCAGTATGGTTATAAAACCACACAACATTAATGCACAAACAGCTTTAGATATTAAGCAAATGAAAACACATGTTTAGCATGGCAAATAAGACCACAAAATCATGTCCTATGGGATGCCAACAGGGAGCTGCTATGTTATGGCAGCCCAAAAGCCGTGCTCCGTGAAGCCTGGGTAAAGTCTGCAAAACTCCATCTCTGCCTGAGTCCTTACTTTGGCATGCACTGCTGGCATGTTTTGTCCTCAGTCTGCATAAGAAACAAATGATGCTATAAACCTGCACATTTACAGTTTCCATTGACATTAATCTTGCATAAACTCATGGAATATGTGCAACGTGGAACAAGGTGAATTTTTTTAGAATTACTTGTGTTAGAGAACTGGAGTGATTCATCTCTTAACTCTGACATATCCTTCTTTAACAATCTGGGCAGACATTTTCTGTATAAATATTATTCACACAAACAGTTGTTCCATTGATGTTTTGCAAAACATGATGTCAATTTTAGAAGTCCAGTGGAGGAAAAAAATTTTTTTTTTGTGCATGCGTCTTGTCTGCCTGTGCTTTTTATCTTCTTTCAAAGGTAACAAGACTCATATTACAGGAACCTTTAAAAATAACTGTCAAATACATAAGTTCTTTCTATATTTGGCTGCAAAGCTCGAGGGTAGGTCTTACATGTTTCATAGACTTGACCTGTCCTGTCAACACTATTTGTTGCCTCCTGGTTCAGAGCTGTACAAGCATGTATGAAAACTGCTGCATCTGCTTCCTTAAACCTTGAGGTGGCACACAGTGATTATATCATTCAGGCAGAAGAAATAAAGAACCTAGTAGCATTTGGTTTGCAATTTTTTTATGCTTTTGAAGTAAATGAAAGGGAAAAGGGATCAAAAAAGTTCCAATTATATACTTTTGAAAAGCAAAAAACCCTAAGCAATGAAATTAATTGAAAGGCATTTATTGCTTGTGTTGTCCATCTCTCAAGTGGAAAAATTTTAAATTAGTCAAAATTTTGCCGGCAGCAACTTATTTTTGAATTTTTTTACTTAAAATGTTTCTTAGATTGTATTAGATTGTCTTTCTTAGAAACAGAGTATAGATAGCAATACAATTTGAGAGGTGTTTTAAATAAAAAAGGTTTAAGTGCCGTAACAATTTATCTACAGTCACCAGGAAAATAAGTCATGTTCCCTTTTAGTCCCTGTGTCATTGTAAAAGTAACTTGTTTCTTCTTGGTTAGTATGTGGAAATCTTCTTCCTAATTCCGTAAATACCTCAAAAAGCAGAGAAGGATTTTTAATATCAATTCAGTAAGAACTGAAATATAAGAACTTTTTCAAGATGGCATTTTATTTATGTGGCAAGACTTTGGTAGGAAGTGTGAAGTGGGGCTGCCAGGGTGGCTTCAGTGCTTTCTGTGTGTCAGTTCCTCCATTTAGATCCCCAAAGCTGTGCCTATCACTGATACTGGTGAAACCTCAGCAATAACATATTTAAGAAAGGGTAAAAAATGCTGCCCAGCAGTTGTGGGAGAAAGGAGAGAGAAAAACATGAGAGAAACAGCCCTGCAGATACCAAGTCAGTGAAGAAGAAGGGAGAGGTGCTTCAGGTGCTAGAGCAGTGATTCCTCTGCAGCCCATGAAGAAGACCCATGGTGAGGACTGAATGGTGCTGAAGCCCACATCAAAACAAGTTTCTGGAATCAACTGCAGCCCATGGAGAGGAGCCCACAGGGCTCTCTGGCCCAGAGAGCATCCATGCTGGAACAGGGCATTGCTGATAAACAGTACTTCATGGAAAGGACCCATGCTGGCATAGCTCTTGAGGAAAGATTGGAGCAGGTTGTGAAGGACTGCGTCCCATGGGAGGGACTCCACACTGAGACAGGAAAGAGCATGTGGGAGAAAGAACAGCATAGAGTGTTATGAAATAACACTAGCCCCTTTTCCCCATACCACTGTGCCACTTGGGGATTGAGGAAATAGAAGAGTCAGGTATAAAGGAGTGAAGTTGAGCCTAGGGAGAAGGGAAAAGAGTGGGTTTAGTTTTGTCTTTTTTTTTTTTTTTTTTTACTATACTACTATATTTTTAAATGTCAATAAATTCAACTGCTTTTCCCCAAGTCAAGTCTGTTTAACCTGGGCAAGTTGTAACTGATTTCACTGTCCCTATCATGAATAAAAATATTTTTCTTATTTTCTTCTCCCTCCTGTTAAGGGGGAGTGAGAGACTGGCTTGGGGGTGTCTGGCATTCGACCAAGGTTAAACCACTGCTAAGAAAAAAAGAATTAATTTTGTTTGCTTAGAGTTTGATGCCATTAAAAATGGTCTGACTATCATTTTTATTTAGGCTAATACATCCCTCATCTGCCTCCCACTGTTTGCATTTACTTAGTCTAAATAGACTATGAACTGATTCCATCCATCCCACACCTCTTCTGCTGCACCCTCACAGGAAACAAAGAACAACCATTAAAGCAGCACTTTACATTGACAGCCAGATAAATACTTGTCATTGCAAAAGTGCACGGCCTTTGCACTGCTGATCCCTTTGACTCAATCCCCATTTAATCCACACTGCTCATGAAAAATATCTAAAATATTGTGTCTAGACTGAGCCATGAAAAAGATTTAACAGGAGGAAAAGTTTCTTGTTGCAAGAATCTTCTCTGTCAATGACTTGTCATTCTCAGTAGGCTGCTGCAGAAAATCAAGGAAGGAATTACTAAACCTGTGTATTTAGAAAAATCACCTTAACTTTTAAGCTCTGGAATGCTTGGAACATGACAACATTAAAAATGCTAAGATGAGCAGCAGCAATAATAAGCTGCTGCAAAGACGAACACAAGTGTTGACAAATTTCACATTTCTATCAGAAGTTTTTAAGGCAGATTTCACAATTAAGTGATCAAAGAAATATCCTAGTTTTTTTTTATTATCCAGAGTAATGATCTAGCTCAAAAAATAAAAGGAAAATGTGATTTATTTTTCAAAATTATACATTTTCAAATTGATACTGTAATTTCTTTATATTGTTATAGACAATACTAGATCTGGGATAAGGAAATGGTGAAAAAATTAGCTATTTAATTTGACAAGACAATGAGTGAAATTCAAATCAACATATAACTTGAAGCTCATTGTTTATAGGAAAAGAGTAAGTAGCAAACTGGATGCAGTCAATGACACCTAGTTCAAATACCTTTAGGAAAAAAGCACAGCAACAGTGTCATCTGTGAGGTTCTAACACAAGTGGAATACTGCTTTCTTGGCACAAATTTAACTTGATAGTGTTTTTCCCCTGCTATGCTTTATGCCCCATCTGGTCACTGGATAACCTTCCACTTTCTTTATTTCTGTGTTCTACACAAAGCTTCCTTAAAAACAGCTACTGTTAAATGAGCTCCCAGTTCTTTCCTCAATATAGTATTTTCATTTGTACTGCCTCCTTAATTTATGTTTCAGTTAATCTGTTCTGAGTACTTACATTCCTTCCTGTCACATTTATTTACCATCCCAGCCTTTGGCAGCTAACTGCAACCACAACAATGTCTATTGAACTGTTACCACAGGTTATTGCCTATAAGTGATTTACAATCAAGGAATCAAGTCAGCAGAGGGAGAGTCCCAAACTCCTAACTGGGACACAGCATGTAAGAAAGACAACCTCTCCCACAGAGCATGCAACACTTTAAAAAGTCTGTTCTCCAATCATATCTTTCTCTTCCAAGAAGAACACTAAATATAAGTAGGAGGTGATCAAGATAGCTAATCAGAAGAGAGTCAGTGTCCCTCCTGTCATTTGTGTATATAGGAAGTACCTCTCATTTCAGTTCTTCATCTGGCAAACTGAAAATTCAATGCCTCTATGTCAAACCGTTTTTAAGGTACAGCCTTATTATTTCCATGCTTCCCTCAGTTTTACAGTGCTTCTGTATAAATAATGCAGAAGGTTTTCTTTATACCCTCACCATTTCTGTACAAAAATCATGATCAAAGTAAAATTTGAGAAAACTAGTTGATTCCTGAAGCTAAATATTTTTTGAAAGCTAAATTAATCCTTTGAAATGGATCAGCAACAAGGATTTAGGCATTAAGTCCTGACTAGTTATCATAAGGAGGCCTATTTGATATTTGTTCTTCCCATAACCATTACCAAGGTAGTCACCAAAGGCCAAGCAGTTAAGGTTTTTTCCCGCCTGACAATGCATTCTGAAAACAGAAGTGTGTGACACACAGTATAGAGTGTTTCAAGTAATGCTATTGCAGAGAGATTAGGTGGGCAGCAATTCCATAGAGACAATGTATGGATTATGGTGCTTCAGGTATGAACTATGGGCCAACAATATCATGATACTGCAAAGTCCAATAATCCTACTAGGAAGTTTAAACAGATATAATATGTTACATGTGTGAAGCAATGATTTGAACCCTCTCTATCCTTGTAAACCTGTCTTTTCCAAAAGTAGATATGGGGAGAAAACAATGGTCATTGAAACAATCATATGTAGAATAGCTGAATCTATGATGAGAGAAATGGCATGAGTGTGAGATGACTGTACAAAAAGAGGTAACATGACTGTGTTGGTGATAGACATTTCAATGATAACAATAGTGAGCACTAGTGTAGTCTGCTTGCAGACCATAAGAGGCTTCAAACAACAAGCAGAAGAACATGTCTCAGGAGTGATATAGGCCCTGCCTTCTGACAGCTAGGAGAGACAATGTTCTCCAAAGTGCTCACAATCTCTTTCCTATGATTTATCTAGTTTTAATAGAATGAGCTCTTAATTTATGAATTCATTCAGTTAATTAACTTATTCACTACATCAGGGTCCTCTGTATTCTAAATATACTGAGTCATCTCAGCACTGCCTATTTTGTTCCCAATGCACACTAGATATTTCTCCTTCTTATGTATGTACGTGTAAACTGACCTTTGAAGAAGAGCTGATGTGGTTCTGATTCAAGTTTTGCCTCATGTAAAATCAATAAGTGTTATGTTAACAAGCCACTTCTAATGGAGGATTAGACTTCTTTAGTCTCTACACATCTGCACTAATGCTCCATTTTTCATTCTCACGTTTTGATGATTGAGTGTTTAAATATGTTACCATTTCTTCAGCCAAAGTGGCTTCTTATGCCAGACAAGTGTTGGTATAGTAGTACTCTTCTGATAGATGTTAAGCCACGCTCTGCTGAACCTCCTAATTGATTTGGTGAAACAACTGAAGTGCAGCTGCTGACTTTGAAAAAGTATGTATTCAGCTTCTAAGAATACCCAGGAGAGTGCAATTCTATTACCAATATGACTGCAATTAAAATCCTTTGATGTAAATCTCTGTACTTCCAACTTTATAGTTTGGGTTTTCAGAAGAATATCAGCAGTACTAAAAAGGTTTGACATTTCAACCAGATCCTTTCGTTATCGACAAATCTACCTATTGGTGTTAGATACTAACATTCTGCCAGCTACCACATTAATAAACAAAACTGCCGGAATAATGAAGAAAGAAAACCAAATAAGGAAATAAATCAAACCTGGATTTTCTGTGAAGCTGCATAGCTCAAGATTTGACCACTTTGCAGAGACTTTACAGATCAAGATAAGCAGGCAAAAAAATGTGGATGCATTTGTAGAGAGTATATGCTAGAGACTTACTGATTAGGAAAAAATGAAGAAATTAAAAAATGGATACTTTTTTTAAAGTTCTCCAGCTGTGTATTTGTTTGTGAGTCATCAAAATATTGACTGTTTCTCCTGGCAATTCCTACTGGAAATACAGTCAGTAGGCCTGCTGGATAAAAAATTAAATTTAGTCAATTTAATTTTTATGCAGTCAGCATGGGTATATGAAGGGGAAATCATATTTAACTGAATGAAGTAAAGAAGTGTTCTACATCAGATTACTCCCTAAATACACTTAATCTCTT
This sequence comes from Serinus canaria, assembly GCF_022539315.1. NCBI lineage: Eukaryota > Metazoa > Chordata > Aves > Passeriformes > Fringillidae > Serinus > Serinus canaria. The sequence goes on from NC_066319.1 coordinate 21,122,626, forward strand.
CACTTTGATCAAACCATAATCTCTGTGTTTAAGCTGTGGTGTTTCTAAATTATGTTAGCAACCCTTTGCCAGTGCTATTGACAGTGTAGAAAGTTAATGCTGAAGTATCTCAAATACATGCATTGCGCTTTTACTTTTAAAAACAAAATCAGCATTTTATCTTCTTCAAATTTTCGTTACAAGAAAAGCTTAAATTATCTCTTCTCAATTGGTCTTTTGAATCTCAGCTGGAGAACTCAAGTTTTGTATCAATTCTTCTGAAAAACCTGTGAAAAATATGCAAACCAATTATTTTAGGTAGAGCAGATGCTTCAAATTCCATTTTCTTCATTTAAATTAGACTTATTTTATCAATAGAAGATCTGATGCATTAAAAGAGCACTGATAAAAATATGTCTTGAAATAAAAATAGCTTAAAAAAAGTTACTCATATTTTATTATTTATATCACGCCAGAATGAATATATTAGCTGTTCAGTGAGATGGACCTGGCCAAATACACTATGTATATTCTGTTTCACTTTCAGACAAGTTTGTAAGACTACTAAAATTTGATTCAAAGTGAAGCAGGAAGTTAAAAATCTCTCTACTTTTATTCATGGTCCAAGCAAAGTGGGAAGCATTTCAATTTATAATGGATTTTGTGAGCAATGGCCCACATCTTCATTTATTTTTTAACATGAGTCAGAATTTTGGTGGTTACATTTCTTGACAGAATTCTTTTAAAGATTCATGTACTTTAGTGCACTGAGAATTCTTCAGTTAAATCAGTATCCTGCCTTGAATACTCAAAAATTAGTCAGTGGGTTATATATTACAAGAATTTATTGGTAATTTTTAGAGAGGAGTAATCTATATTCTGTGCTATGTGATGTCCTTTTAGGTAATATGACTCTGCCTCTGCTAATATATTCAAATTCATAAAAGTAGTCAGAGATCTTTTGAAAAGATCTGTCAGAGATCTTTTTAGTAGTTTACATGAAATGAACTAGTTCCTCAGGCATTCTCATAAAAATTGCTACCAAAAGTGACATCCTTATGAATGTGCACCACTGCTACTTAGAGCAGATCCCTGGAGGCTGAAAGTTTAGACAAGTGGTGCTGCAGTTCAAATGAAGCCTTCAGTAATTCTGTCTGTTCTGTTGTGTTCAGCAAAGGAGTGCTTAGAGCTCAGAGTTTTCAAGGTCATCAGTTTGGCACCATTAGGACAGAATTGAAAAATATCATCCTATATACATAAGAAGTTACAATTATAATCTCCTGTAGGTATGGAAAATGTTCTCCGTACCCTTCAGACTTTTTAAAAATCTTTATATAACCTGTATTAAACTTTTTTCTTGTAATATTTCAGATAAAGAAACCAATATATTCTATAATGTACACAAGGTTATTTCCTAGCTTCTCAGTGTCTTTGAGGTTCATTGGGTGCCCAAGAACATACATTTTCTGCTACCATCAACTGATGAATGTTAATATCCTCTAACTGAAAGTGTCATGTTACTTTAGATTGTAATAGCCACCAGATTTACTCTTGTTTCCTATCTGGCAGACACTTTTTTTCCTGGTAAGAGGAAATCAGAATATCAGATCATTATTTGATCTTATTTACAGTGTTTTTTGCAAAGACTGATAAAAATTTAACACAAGTGACACACAATGTTATTGACTTACCTTCTAAGAGATTGCTTATTTCACTTAGAATTACTCAGAATTTATTTTGAATTTCACTTGGATTTACAGCTACAGGTATAGATTGTGCAAGCAAAGATGACACATTTTTTTCTCAAGCACACTAGCAGTGAATTATCACAGGTGGTATTAGAACCAGGTCCCAGAAAACACTGTACAAAATCTTCTTACTGCATCTTGGCTTAATCCTGCAACTTTACCTTTTATTGCTGGTTCTGCATTCTGTTCACATCTGAATATTGCTCTTTAGAATCAGTTGTCATTATGCCTTTACATATGACTGCTGTTTCTGAGAGAAGGTCAGTCATTCCCTTGACTAGTAGCGGTAACAGATAACAAGAATTAGAAAGGATGGATCAAAGATAATTTTCAGTGAAAGAAAGGAAAGAAATGGCAGCACTTCACTCAGTAGTCATAGTGGTGGTGGTTAAAAGGCCTTCAGTCTTGGCCTTAGAAAACACCATTCCACAGAAATATCTATGAAAAAATGAACAGAAAATATTTCAGCATCTTCATTTCAGTACCTTCTTTCAGCATAAAAAGGAAGACTATGTGTGTGCATGTATACAAGGGAGTAGACTGCTAGGAATTGCAGTTGTGAAGCAAAAAGGAAGTCCAACACTTTTAAAGCAAAAAAAGAGTAGCGTTTTTTGCTTCCAAGCAAAGTTGTTGGAGGCATGAGTGAAGAAAGATCTATCATTTAGAATTATTTTCTTTCCATATTAAATTAGTCCTTATCTCTTTCTTTCAATGCTAAATTAGTCCTTATGTGGTTGATGCAGTTCTACTTGGGATGCAAGCTTACAGTGAAATAAAGAATTACTGACCTACCTATCCACTCAGTCTCAGTAAAGGTGATCTGCCCTTTTCTTCACTACATGAATTTTACTACATGTATATTTGCTAATGCAGGACATTCAGAAAAACTAAAGAAAATTTCTCTGCAGTTTCTGTCCTTGTCTGAAATTACAATGCAGCATTGCCATTCTATTTAAGATATTACCTAACAGTTATATACTAGAAATTACTAAACTTCCATAAGAGCAGATGTGTTATTCATATCATGTTGTTTCCTAAGATTATCTTCTTGGGTTTTATCAGACGATATACAACAAATATTAGAGCAATCTAACCTAGTAATGAAAACCCCATGATTGTTTATGAACAATTTCTTTCAAAACACTTTTTACTTCTTGATTAACACTTACTCACATAAACACTGCAGCAGTATTACTCGTGTAAATAAATTATCATAAAAGATGTCCAATACATGTCTAGAATTGCAATTCAGCCTGTTGGATTTCCAATCATCAGTTTTAAAAGTTTAATAAAAATCATTTGGGTTTGGATATTTTTTTCATTCTAATAGCAGATTAAATCAGAGTGGAGTGTTAATATCTCTAAGTTATTTCCCAAACTGGAAATATTAGTGTGCCCCAAAATTTTAGCAAATAATAGTAGTAAAATTATTTCTAAAATCACCAAAAAGATACACCTCTAGGCCTATTGCCAAGCATCATTTTGCTCTGTAATTGGCCTCTAACATTTTTGCTGCAGACCAAATTAAAAGTAGCTGGCCACAAAGGGCAAATCACAGGGAGACCTGGTGCCATTAGTAATCAGAGGTGATGATTAGTGAGAATGGCAGAGGAGACACTAAGTGCTATGTGATTAAAGAGAGACACACAGACACTGAAATGTGGGCAGTGCAGGAAAGAAAAAAACAAGTAAAGCCCAAATTATACTAAAAATGTTTTGAGCTGTAACATCTGCATGTGAAGACCATCTTGTGGTTGAAATCTTGTCAGGAAATTAATCCGTGTATTGGAACTATTCTCACTATTTCAAGTGCTTTCTTTATTTTCCAATTTTTTTTTTCTTTTTACCTGCTTCTTTTACTTACTTCATTTCTTTTGGCTTGTGAACCAGTGGTAAGTGGGAGATTGACAGATACAGTGACCAAAGTCTATATTAGTCCTTCCAAGCCATAACTGAACAAAATTTGTCCTTGCTACTGCTTGCCAGTCTGTTCCATCTGTGTTGCAGCCAAGTCAAATCTCTCAGAAAGTGAGAAAGCTCCACTCAACTGGTCTAGCTACTTTTTTCACCCACTGCTAAACAAGGCAGAGTATCTACTGTAAATATGGTAATAACCTGAGTTTTCTGGATCCTTGTCATAAAAGGAGATGGTGTTGCTTAAGCAGGACCTGGTAGGACCTGCCTTTCAAAAATCAGCACTGGCTATTCCTGATCCCCTAGTTGTTCTACCTGTCCCAAGTGATGACACTAAAGATAATCTGTTCCTTAACCTTCCTGGGCACCAAGGTGAGGCTGACAGGCCTGGAGTTCCTTGGATCCTCCTTCCAGCCCTGCCTGTAGATGAGTGTCAGATTTGCAGACACCTGGAACCTCCTCAGTTAGTCAGGACAGCCAGTAAATGATTGAATATTGGTAGACTGCTCATCCTGTAATGTTTTCGTGCAGGTTGGTAAACATGAAATTAAGATATCTTTGTTTTATGAGTTTCTTTTATTGTTGGGGTTTTTCTTCCATCACATAAGTGATTAGTACCTGGGCACAATTAAAGATGACATACCAAAAGCAGTTTAGTATGAAGATTTAGATTATATGAAAATTTAGATGTTATCTGTGATGTACAGAAACTATAATAATATGAACATTCCCAGAGAATCTCTTGGATCCGTTTTGGGAAAAAAGTTGCTTCTCTAAAGCAGAATACCCAGATGTATAGTTTTTCCTGATAAATAATAAGAGTGTAAAATAATTTCTAATATCAGCACAGTACTCATCTAAATTATGGATAACTGAAAAGACTGAGGGACACAAAATCAATGCATTCACAACACACAGATTTCTTGCCTTCTTCATGAACCTTAAAGTCTGTGAAATACACAATTTTTGGAGAATATATGCACAGCTGATAGTTTTTAAGTTCTAAAGATAAAGATAAAATGCACAATAATATTTTAATAAATATATTTTTCCATGGCTAGGCTTTTAAAAGATACACCAAGAAGAAAGGAATCATGATATATGATACCTCAGGAAAGAACTCTTGTCTTGGGAATTTTCTAATTGGAAGAAACTGTTTAATTCTCAGGAATCTTGATTTCAAAACCCTTTCATACTTAGTGGGTAGTCAGAGATATCCTGTTCTGGCTTGTTTTACGCATTATCTCTTTTCACTTCTTTTAGTTTCTCTTCTCTCCATCCTCTCCAATCTTAGTTGCCCTAACAAAAAAGTAGAACCTTTTCCTTTGACGTGATATTGAGCTGCCCCTCCCGCACACCAACCTTTGCACTAACCAATGTAGACACATGGGATGAAATGTGTCCAAAGAAGCCCTCTCCCAAGTGCCGCAGAAAGCCCAAAATAGCACCTGCCACTCAAGGCAAGATTATTAGATGCAAGTTATATGCATCATTTAAAATCATTAGCTCTAGGAAATAATTACAGTTTTCACCATGACCTTGTCCCTCATGGTACTTCATCCTTAAGGGTTATTTAATTAAGGCACAAGAAGGATGGATTTCCTTAATGATTATGCATGAAATTTCCCTGACATAGAGATGTGGAAAGAATCCTTCTTCTCCATTCTCAAAAGCCCTTTACTTCCTCATTTTTGATTGCAGTGAAGCAGTAGGATGAAAACCTTGCAAGACAGACTAGAAAGGGTGTGAACTCTCCTTTGTGACCTACCTTTAACAATAAATTTGACTGTTAATTATGTAGTGTAGTTTTATCTATTTTGCATTGTTCAAGATGGGTGAACTGAATGGCACCCTGAAGTTCATTCCAACCCTGTATTTGGAACATTTATCTCTAAAAAATAAATAAATGAATAGCTTTTTGTAATCACCTAATCCAATTCTACTTCATTATTGCAGTGTGCATCCAAAATATGTGAAAATCAAACCTGTTCTTCTCTAGCTTCCAGATTTATAAACTTGCCTTATGATCCAAAATGCATGCATTTTCTTTTTTTTCCTATGCACCAAAATTTGCGGTAAAACTTCTGGATTTGTGTCTTAGCTGAGACTTGATGATCATCTATTTACCATTTGAGTTCAAAACTGACATGGTTTCCTAAGGCCCTCTTCTCAGAACAGCTGAACTAAAGTTTAATTCAGAAAACTAAGACATGTATGCTTATTTCTAGTCCTAAAATTAGGACAGACTCATTTTGTGTCCTTGATAAAGTCTCTTAAGGTTACTCAGCTTAGTTTCCCCAGAAAATACAACTGACATTTACTATTTCATGGACATAATAGAGCATAGTGTTGAGAGATAGAACAGGACTTCTTCAGCAGTATCTTTGCTGTCAGAGAGGATTTGTTGTTATCAGATTTCTAGCTAAAGTTTATCAATTAATGGCACTTGAAAAGTTTAAGGAACTCAAGGGCTTTCAAAAAGAGGAGCTACTATGATACATATAGAATTTTAGAGCAAAATGACCAAAACTGTCAAAAAATTTCAAGTGGAAATATTTGAATAACACTAGAAATTTGAAACTATAGGAACACAATGAAATTTTGAACAACTGTTGAAAACAGTTAGGTGGCTGAACAAAGTGACAGCTGAAACAGTTGAAACTATGGTCAGTACTGGATTCAAAGAAGGAATTTTTAAAGACTACAGCTGTCCCTCTCCATATGTCATTGTGAATCAGATTGAGGTGGTATGAAGCAGCATGAGCTGAGAGAACTTAAGGAAATAACAGCTGTTTCATTAATGGTACCCCAGTGTACTTTTAAAGAAGCATCATCTAAGATAAAACTTACTCAAGGGAATAGTCTTAGAAAGGAGGAAGAAAAGATAGAAGCCCTCAGTGCTAGTGTGCAGAAGCAAAAAGAAAAAAAGTCACATAGATCAATTTCAGTTCTTGTGGTTCTCCTGAGATACGAACTCTGGAGGCAGGGCACTGCTTCCCAAAAGCATAAGCTTGTGGCTGCAGTAGACAATGACTGCAGAAATGTTTTCCAGAAAAAAATCTCATTTTTCTCTTAAATGGCCATTTTGTGGTTTTATCAGTATGGTCTGATTCCACAAGCTCTCCAGAGGGAAGGGGTAGAAGCTGAACGATGAGGTTCAAATTAGGGTAATATAATACAAAATATGAAATTGTGGAAAATATTTCAATTTTCAGCAGCTGTGTTGCCATTGTTTTTGAGATCATCCAAATTGCTCAGCAGCATTTAAATTAAAATCTAGTCTTCAATAAGAAATATAGCATAAAGCTGGCTCCTACCTCCTTCTATTTAATTCAGGCTGTCAGCAGTGAAGCTGATTTCCCTGCTCAGCTCTGTTTTTGCAATGAGGTTTAATATATATTGACAGCAATTACACAGAAATAAGACTTTAAACAGGCCCTATTCAATCCTCAGAATGGACAAGATGCATAATGAATACCTACATCCATTAGAGAGGAGGCTGATTCTGAGAGATGGCCTGTCTCAGCTGAAAGTTAGCACACTTTAGATACTTTCAATGCTGTGACACAAGAATTTCTTATCTGAAATTGTCATCCTTGTCTGTACACAAATTGTAGCCTTTACATTCTGGTTCATGACAACTACAGTATGAGCTGGTATGTGCTGTACTGGAAGCAGCAGACTTATTACACCCCCTCCATTTTCAGGAAATTCACAGTCAGCCATCTACCTTTTTAGACACTTTTTGCCTCCACAGACACTGATCACATTTAGGATCTCAGTAGGGAAAGCTTCATGGGAAAGAGGGAAGGTACCTCAGATCTCCACAACTGCTGTTTTCAGGCATTTTTGGTATGGTCACAAATATTAATAATGCTGCATACCTTTTTTGAAAAGTGGGTACAGGTGTAAATGTGAATGGGATCATTTTGCATGTACAATAGAAAATGACATGTGTTAGGAAATTTTCATAAACACTTCTATTGATTTTTTCTTAGCTATATTTTAGAGGAGTTAAATGAGGTACATAACTGTACACTCATTCTCTGAATTATCATATCTTTTGTTTATATAGAATATTATGAGAAATATAGAAACAAACTTTAATTACTAATCCTTAAGAACATTTCATGGCTAACAAGAAACATACAAATTGAGTCAAGTGGGATGTACTGAAGCCTGAGGAACTGCTGGAGACTAAGTAACACTAAGCAGCACACATGATATATAAATATAAGTAATAACCCCAGCTGACCTTCAATCTACTGACAATTCAATCTGACAGGAATTTTCGAGTATGGCTGGCAAGGAAACTGATTGATTTTAGGGACAAAACCTGAACTCATGATTTAGGGCTGCATTGAATTTAGACTTTTATTATTAAACAAATGGAGCAGGGGTCAGTAAGAACTCACTTTTATAGTTAACTGAGACACGGTTGATATAGCCTAAACCCATGAATTGTGGAAGTCATTAAAAAAAAAACAGTGGGAGGCTTATTACTTGAATGCTCAAGCAACCCAAGTAACAAAATTTCATAGCAAAGATAAAATAGCAAGTAAACAAAGAAACTGAAAGCAATGAGAAATGTCAAAAATTGGAGAAATTTTTCACAGGAAAGGCTGAAATAAAGAAATCCTCATATAGAAAAGAAGCAAAGTAAGAAATGCCAGTATTAAATCTGGCAAACTTTTTGAAGCCATGTCTGTTAGTGTATAAATTTCTTTCCTTATAATTACAATTTTTGAGTGACAAATTTTGCTGAGCATTTCTCAAATGAATTGGATTTCCTAGCAGGTAGACATAACTTCACTGAAGAAAAAAAACAATTCCTCATGTAGTGTACATCTGAACAAGAAAGAAAATCCAGTCAAAATTGTTCAGTGGAAATATTTTCAAGGAGAAATGTTCTGTGTGAAAATAATTGTCATAATAAGTTTAAAATTTTCAATCTATATTTTCTGAAAACAATTCTATTCACAGAATACCTTTCACTTGTAATTAAGTGTTTCTTATACTAAAATTTTTTAATATGAAGAATAAGAGAGAAACATTCTCATATATGACTACATCTGTTTTTCAGAATCTGATTTTCATTTGGTTAAATCCCTCAGTAACTTTTCATTTCAGTGGCATTTCTCCATTCTTACATCAGTTAGCAGGGAGGAAAGTATAGTTCTGTATGGGATTCACACTGTATGTCAATATAAATGGGCCTCATAAAATTTAAGCAATATTCACACAGATATGTACACATGTGTATGTACACACATAGACACATACACACACACATATCTATCTATCACTACCTCACATTGTCTTGCATTTATATATATTTATATATTATTATAATACTTTAATATTACATTAGTAATCAATTTAATCATTACTTTTAACAAATTAATAATATAGTTAACAATTGATATTTTATATTATTTTTATACACTTTTTAATATTACTTTAAAATGCATTTCACAACTCCATGCTCTGCCTTTACTGCCTGAAGAGTTAGGTATATGTGTACACCTGTATTTTCCTAGGGTTATTTGCCCTGTCCAAACAGAGCAAAGCACCTCAGTATGCAAGCTCTTTTATGGCACCAGTAGACACTTCACTAGCATGTATTTTGGGGAGTCTCTCACCACAGTCTCTTCTAATGATCTAAAAGCCACAGGGATTTGTGTAGTATGCTAAACCTTTAACACAAGCCAAATGCTGTGTCAGCACCAATTCTAGTTACTTTCCTTGGGGCCATTAGATACACATGGCGAGATTTCATTCCCATCATGTTTATAGTTTCAGCCTTGCCTAAGGGGATTATAAAAGCTAGTCATGTCTGTGTGAGTCTTGTGGCACAGCTCAAAGAATATCCCTGAACTCAGGGCAATAATATCTTTTTTTTCCCCTCTGGCTACACTAAATAACACTTTGGTATTTAAACACAATTTACAGAATATAGATTGAATGAGAGAGAAAGGGAGAATTTCCCTCAGTGTGATTGGAAGTAGGAGCACAAATATAAGAACAAAAAGATTACCATGCTACACCTTGCTCCTGCCTGATCTGAAATTTCTAGAAATTGTGAAAACTTGAGAACTACAGAGCTTCTCTCAGAGAGAGTAGCACCTGAGAGGGAGGCAGATTAATTTCTGAGCATGAAGGCATCTGGTATTCTTCACTGGGTTAAGAAGGGAAGATTGAATGGGAGTTTAGGATGATCTGGAAGTGGCAAGGTGGTACAAGACAGGACTTTGTATTACTTCTTCAGTTTTACAGTGCAGCTCATGTCATAGATACTATTAGGCATGAGTGATGGTAACACTGTTAATAATGTAAACATAGAAACACCATTAGGTGGCATTTAAACAACGCAGCTGGCCATTCAATTTTTTTGCCACAAGAGATTGAGCATAATGTTAACAAAATAGCAAAAGGCACAGCCTGGTAACTGGAGAAGGTATCTTCTGACTTTGAAAACACCTTCTTCAGACTTTACGAAAGACTTTGTGGTTTCTTCTATTAAAACCTAGAAAGTGTTTTGGCAACTCTTTCTGTTTCACCTATTGGAAAACATGAATTACAGAAATTCTTTTATTTTTTTAAATTTGTGCAATATGACAGGGAAAACTGGGGGGAAATTTCTTTATGAAAATGGCTCTTGAGTGAGAAGAATCAGAAATATAATCCTAATTTTTTTATTCGTATATAACTTTACTGTATGGGCTAAATACATTCTTACACAACACTTAGTGATTTGCAACCTAATCTTTATATTTATAACTAATTATATAACTATATATTATATAACTATTTATAACTCATTATAACTCTTTATAATGTTACCAAAGGATAATCAATTTGCTGTAGTTATTTCACACCAGTGTAAAACTTGAGCACTAGATCTAGATCTAGTATCTTTTAAGAGAAAAAAGAATTTTTTCACTAAGTGTCCTAGTTCTGACTATCTTGTATTCTAACAAACCTGTGACCACCAAGGATTTTGCAGCTGTCACTTTGCAGCACTTTGTGGTCACTTGGAGTTTCATTAATAGCAACAAGAACCAGATACTTGTGCTCTAAAACCACAAATAATTGTTGCTGCATATAAAGAGACATCACAGTTTATTTTACAGGAAAAGGAGCAAGAAAACTATGACAGATTTGAGTAGCTCCATGTGCATCTAATCATGGCTAGAACCTACATTAGCTAGACTCATTATTGAATGAAATGGAATTTTATATACTAATCATAATATTGTAACAGAGAGCTTGAGATCTTAAGATGTCATTTAAGAGGAGGATTTGTCTTGCTTTTAGTAATCCTGAGGCCTAAAAAAAGGATTTGAATTGATTTTATTAAACATATTTACATATTTCAGCCTAAAGCTATACTGTTGCATAGTCAGGACATGTGATTTAAATCCTCTGACAGAGGGAATCAACCATGGTAAAGAATTTTGATTAAATATTTTTGTGGCTAGGTAGGATGCTCCACAAAATAACTGATAGTCAGAAGCCTTCAAATTATGTCAAACATAATTTTGTTTTGCAAATCAATTTTGTAATGCTTAATCAGCCCTCTGGGAAGCAACTATTGATTTAAATTAAATCAAAAAAGTTTACATGCAAATCAAAACTGAATTTGTTAGCTGTTTAGAGAAAACTTTCTTCTCTACTCACAAAAATGTTGATCAAAAGGTGAGAAAGAAAAAAGAGTGAGAAAAAGACACAAGACATATTTTACTTGTTTGCAAAGTAACAAACACATTGTTGTGTTTGTGGATATAAATTCCTGGTTTTTTTATAAGCTACAATGCATTTTCTGGACCAGCCACTTCTGTATAGCTTAATAAGACACTCAGATTGGAGGAGGAATGGTGCCCAGTCTGAATGACCATGTGTGTGAAACAGCCATGAATACTCAAAATTGATTACAGAAAAATAGAGGAGGTTTTAGATATTATGAATGGATGGATGGATGGATGGATGGATGGATGGATGGATGGATGGATGGATGGATGGATGGATGGATGGATGGATGGATGGATGGATGGATGGATGGATGGATGCTCTGAGTTCATTTGACAAAAATACCCACAGCTAGTCTCTTTTTGGATATGCATGAATTCATATTTCATACATGTACGTGAAAGAATAAAACAGAAAGTCCTTCATCTTGTCAGAACTAATTTCCAATTTGTACTACATTAATTTAGGGAACAATAAAAACCATTCATTTGCTTTTCTTGAACACTACTATCCAGTCTTAACCTGAACAGCGCTCTTTATTTTTGGCACAATACACGTGGTAAAATTTTACCCAGTCACAATGTATCTAAAACTAGACTCCAAATGAACCCAATCACATCCACTAACACCCCCCCACACACAATAAATGAGGAATAGATTCTAATTTTTTCTATTTAAAATCTTTACAAAGTGTGTAGTTGTCCCAAAAGGGAGCATTTTCACTTCTGCCTACAGCTAAAATTGTAAATTCTTAGCATGGTTTCTTGTGCTTCTGAACTGACAGTCCTAAACAATGAATTCTCTGTACACAATTCAGAATCACTACAAGCTTTTTTCCTAAGTAGCTACTTAGGAAGTACCAGAGTCTAAAAAGAAGATCTCTGCAGGTTATGTACAGGATTATTTGATTTTATAAGCTATTTCCCTCCTCAGTCCTTTATCTGACAATGCTAAAGTGCGTAAAAATCAGTTTTAGTTTCCCTAGTGTGGTATGAAAATCAAACATATTTTTCTTAGAACCTGGTTTCAAAACCATCATATCCTGCCCTGCAATCATCCAGAGGCATCTTTCTGATTCTTTCTGATCTGAAAAATTGATTTAAATTGATGATCGAGCTGAAATCTGCTTCACATTCCTGCTGCAAGTATAAAAGAACAGCATTAATTTTATTTTATTGATCTTTTTATTTCTGGGATATGTCAAATTTTCCCACACATATGGTAAATTAATGTTGCATCTAATCACAGATATGGAAGAACCTAAACACGTGCAAATTCAACCTAAAATTTCCCATGATTCTATAGAATAAGTTAAGGAAAGTATTTCTGTCTTTTCTATTTTCCTACTGCTTACATCACTTATTGATAACATATATAAGGTTCAGTACCCACAGAGAGGATACTAAAAAGCAGACAACCAGTTTTATCGAACACAAATTTTAATGCAACACTACATCTCATCTGCTGGTGTATTAATTACATCAAAAAGCAACACATCTCATAGTTAAGCTTTTTCTTCTTGGAGAAGTTTTACCTTGAAACATGCTTCCTCTGGTACACATTTTTTTCTTTGGCATTTTTCCCAGATAAAAAGTAATCATCCGTTTTTTAGACTATGCTGATATTCAAAGAATCAGCATTAAAAAATAATCCCTAAAAAATGGATCTTAATGCATGTCTTATTTCTTGCAAGAAAAACCACAAACAAACAAAGAATATGATGATAAATTGACAAGATAACATTCAAACCTATCAACTTATTTTAAAACTCACATTTAAAAACTCAAGTATTTATCCAGATATTTATTTATCCAGTTTGCATTTCATCATATTGTATATTTTTACTATATAAAATTTGAAATTGTTCTATACTGTATTTTTTTACAGCACACAACATCACAGAGACTTAATTAAAACCTCCTTTTTATTTTTGCTATACTGAAAGATATTAAATACAAATTCAGATCCAAATGAGCTTTATTTTGGCTATAGATTTCAATTTAGCCACATCATACTGTCTATAAACACATCAAATCACTGTGGCACAACAAGAAATGAGAGATGAGAGGATTCCTTAAGAGCTTTTTCAAACCAAAGCAATATTCAGACAAGACAAATGGGTGTATTTGAACTTATAGACTAGGAGATGTATGAAAGAATTGTAATGCAATATAATTGTACCTTTGTCCATAGCAGCTTTGCAAAGGCATTTCATTCCTGACTGTCATTGGCCTCTGTTTTTCTGCACCATGGCTCCCAGGCAGCTGGGTACCCTAATGCTGACTTACTGAATGTGCCTTCAAAGCAAAAGCCACCACTCATACTGAATGCTGCACAACAAAAGATAGTAGTAGGAAAGGTCACAAAATTCATTTTCTCTAACGATGGAGGTATTCATCCAAATATGAAAGAGTGCTGCAATTGAATTGCTCCTCTGGTATTTTTAGCTGTTTTTTCTTCCACCAAAAAGGCTAAATAATCACATCTCTAAACCATTCATACTGACACATCTTTTAATAAATGCATACAGATGAGAGGACAAATGGCAGATAAGAGATTTAGGAAAATACTTTTTGAAGAAACACAATTTATTTAGTAGTCTTTGAAAAGCATCTGACAGCAACCCACAATGGGTTGCAAGCCTAAGTAGCAGTGAAAAGAGACCAAAGTGGTGCTGCAAAAATGACTGGAACTGTAAAGCTATAAAGCTTGACCTTTTGCTAGTAGATTCTGTCCTGGTGCCAAAACATAGTTAATTACAGACTTTTAGAAGAATGTCAGTAAAAATGGTTCATCCATTTCTTCACAAAAACATGTAAACATATTTGCAATTACAATGGTAGGTGAAGAAACCTGAGACCTTTGATTATCCAGCAGTGATGGAACAAAAAGAATCTCTGTAAAGTCATTCCTTTATAAAGAAAAATCATATTTCAGTAGGGCAGATGTGTGTATCTGTTTCTCCTTATATAAGGTTATAAGTCAAATATGACTCCTGTCCCCCAGAATTTTAGCATTCTTCTTATTCTGTCAAAGACCTTCTTGGGGTTTGTTCAGTTTTTTTTTAAATATAGAGCTACAACATTCTATGATAGCCTTCTGGACAGAAAAACCTCTAGAGGTTTGTACAAGGATTTATTATCACTACACTGAAGATTCTGTGTATTACCTGAGAAAGAATAGAAGGCAAAACAATTGAACTCTGTTTAGAATACATGAGAATACAGACTGGACTCAAAAGCAATCAGTCTTCCCTTTGTCACCTTGACCCTTTTAGTCAAAAGTTTTTACTTACTACTGCAAAATGGCACAGCTCTGCACTGCTGTCAACGATCGGCTCAGGGATATTTGAAAAACTACATTTAAAAAAAAAACAGGAGGTGCTTATTCCTCTAACCAGGAATTCATTGTCTTCTAATCTGCATTTACACGTGCCCAGATACACCCAGTGGGCAAGGAGCAGGCAGTAGCTGTCAGTTGGTGGTAAACTGTGATTTGGGAGCATATTGTTTGCCAACCTTTGAGTTTAAGTCCCTAATAACAACAGCTTTTAATTTTTGGCTTATTACAAGTGGCAGTGTGTTGTATTGGTCACTGAGTTTAGACCCCTCAGCAATGCTGCAGGATTTACTGAGTGAGTTGGGGTTTTATTCTGCTTACTAGGTGTCTCTCAAGTCATCAGCCAGATACTTCCTGGCACTGTTCCCTCAACAGGGATAATGAATCATGACAGTTCATCTCAAATTGTCCAGCTCAAACATTTAAATGTCTGCCACAATCTACCAATGAACCCATCTGAGTGCCATTGGGGATCAGTGGGAGAAACTTATTAATACACATGGGGGTTGGCAGCATGTCAGGCTTAATATATCACAACAGCTAAGATAATAAAGTTGTGCCTTCCCCTCCCCTGTCCTGTGGTGAGAGAAGAGAATACCAGCAGTGTGATATCACCAGAGAGTGCAGTGGTGTCATCTTGCACCATTTGCAGCATCTCACTTTGTATTCATCCACTTTCTTAGGTGTCATTTTGAAGTAAACTCTTTTTTTTTTTTCAGGAGAGAAGTTTTAAGCTTTGCAAGAAGTAAAATGAACTTTAAAAAAGTATCTTTCAGAGGTATTTAGAAAATCTGTAGAATTCTGATTAACAAACCTAATACCCATTTGATTCCCTCATCTATACTAGAACCATGATAGACCAACATGAACTCATAACAAGCCAATAGCTCAATTTGCTAACGGAATTTTTTTATTCAGTCAGAGAATCTTAAGTATTACCGACATGAAGTAGTTGAAGGACAAATTGAAATCCCTTAATATGCAGTTCCAACTGGCTACATATTTTCTCTCAAAAGCCTTGAGAAGCAATTTGAGATAGAGACCTGATCATTTTGGAAGAGCATTACTGCGTCTCTGGTGCTGTATATATATATGGAGGCTTACCAATAATTGAAGACACAATTTATTTTCAAACCAAATGAAAAAAAAAAAACAAACAGAAAAACCACTTTTCTCAGAAGAAACTACTGTGACCAAAGAAAATTCACTTCTTTTCCCTTATGGTAGGGGTAATAACCAGTAGAGAGAAACTTTTTGATAACAGTCATATCTCTGGACACACATAATGGGAAAGAAGGCATGTTACAGCTCATTTACTTATAGCACTTATGTGTTAAATTGCAGGTGACCTAAAATAGAATATAATTCTTCAGAAGAGACAGCAGTGAAAGGATTTGGAAATTTATCCCAACAAAATTGCTCTTTGAGTTAATATTTTATGGCTCAGTATTAAAAGAATTATCCCCATTATTGATCCTGCCTATGTGGTATGGGCATCCAAACAGAACCTAGTAATGTTCTTAGATTTCTCCAGAAGACTAAAACTTGGAGTAGATTTCTTTATATGTTATTCACTGAAGGTCATGAAGAGGATTTCTTTAACCACCATGCAATTCATTTTCTCCTATGTCAGCAACTGCACAAAAGCTGGAAAAATATTGTCAAAGTGAGAAAACATTTGTGTAAGACTTGCCATTATCAGGCCCTTTTTTTCAGTCATTCTTCCAACAAAAAGTCATAACTTTGATATTCAGAGACAGAACAGAAAGTGTCTTAGTGTATTGGTAATATGCTTTTGAAATAAACTCTCACTTAACACAGTTTGTCTTATATTGGTCTCTTTGCAGAGAAATTCTAAGACATGTTAAGTGGATTCCTTTGGGAGGAGCTAAACAAGATTCTCTGGTATGAGTGTGCACTATATTTTCCAGTTCTTCTCTGGGACAGAAGAGCTGCAGCCAAAGACTTGTGTTTTGGATAGTTGCAACCCTTTTGCATAGTGAGGATAACTGATCCAGAGAAAAGAAAAGATCTAGTCCCAAGTAAGAATCCCAAACTGCCTGTAATGTTGTAGGGACCTTTTCTTGTCTACTGACTTGCTTCCACCACACTAAATTGTTAGCTACTGTAGATCTCACTACCACAAGTTACTTTTTTACAACTCATAACAAAGTGTAGTGAAGTGCTGCTGTCATCTCAAAAGGTAATAGGAAAGCACTCATTTTCAGTCACAGCTCCAACTTCTCTTAAGGAACTTCATCTTTCTCACAAGGAAGAATGATAACTCTAATAGGAGGGTGAAGGGAACAGTAATGAAAGGATTCCCAACCTAGACTTGTATTTGAAAGCATTTGAAAGTTATTTCAACACATGGGAAATTCCACTGCCTTACTGAACTTTAGGATTCATTTCTATCCTTTTCCTTTACTTTTTTTCCTCTAATTTCTCTCATCTCCAGATTATCTTGTTTTCTCAAAGAGCAGGAAATTTCTGCCTGTTTTTCCTTTTCTCCCTCACCCTGAGTGTGATCTTACAGACTGGTCATTACAGTTGAATCACGGAATTAACAGAAATATTTACGCGTTGCCTTGAAGCATCAACAATGCAACTTTTGTTCCTAACCTAGTCTAAGAGACTGCACACTTCTGTATGTGCATTAATTTTATTCAGCTTCTTTTCTTGTAAGCACTGAAAATTATCTGAGCCACTATTCCAATGTGCTCATTTACCATAATAAGACCCTAACACAAGCAAGCATATCTTGAAATTCCTTTAAAGACAACACAATTATTTTTTAAACAAAGAATTAGTGTCCTTTCACCAACATTACTCCTAACTAAAGCCAACTAAATAGTTAAATATTTTTAAAGAAGACAGGTTTTGTTCTCAATTGCTGTTAAGAACAAAGGGAATATATGAAAAGTAATTGGTACTTAAGTTTACATGCAAGTAACAGTCAATCAGAGAAGATATTTGTCTCAGCACAATCAAAACATAAGGAATAAATCAATAGACATTACTGTGTGAGAAAAAACTAATTAAATTTTGTGTAAAGAAAGATGAAAGTACATGTAACTCCATTGATAAAGGACAAAGACATGAGCAGGCGCAAAGTTGTGATTCTCCTCAACAGGTAAAGGGATAAAAGGTCAAAATCCACATAGAATAACACTTATACAGAGAGCTGACCAATTCAGCTGCAAGACAGGGAAACCACTCTGGCTTTAGGGCATAACCTATTAATGAATAAAGTAGCACACAAGCTGGAAAAATCTGAAGCAGGCAGGTATTCAACACTGATATATCATACACGTGCATGTATATTTACACATCTGTATGCACGCATATCCTTCCCAATTGAAGTAATTATTTTGCTTTCAGAATAGGATCCCATAAATTATTTGCTTCTTGCTCTAATAAAAAAATCTGCTTTTTCTCAACACTTGATTGTATATAGAATTATTTCAAAACCCTTCAAACAGGTGCTCGCTCAATTTTTTCCCACATCTTTTCAGAAACCAAGTTATTTCCATAATTCCTTTAAAAATCTGATGATCTACTTCATGTAAAAGTTAGCTTGCCTTTTTTAGTAAAGCTATTTTAACACATAGAGTTATAAAAGCTATTATAATGTATAGAGTTATCAACAAGATTTTTAATGTCCAATTATCTCTCTATATGCAATTACTTGCTGTAAAATCTGTGGAAACACTTTTCCTTTCTGGGTACCAGGCCCAGAATGGGTTCTGATTCCTCTTATTGCTATGGGGCTCCTGTTTTCACTCTCAGATTGTCACTTTCTTTTCCAGATCCACAAGCAAGCCTTTGTACAGCTCATTGCAGCTGCAATTCTGGCATCACATCAGAATGGCTGCACTCACTGGTGAAAGTTATGAGCCATAACTACTCATATAGATACTTACCTATAGAAGACGGGACAGGATTTTCAGAAACCTGAATGAAAAGGTTCCTTTGAAAAAGGAAGAAAAAGAAAAAGAGAAAGAAAAAGAAAAAGAAAAAGAAAAGAAAAAGAAAAAGAAAAAGAAAAGAAAAAGAAAAGAAAAAGAAAAAGAAAAAGAAAAAGAAAAAGAAAAAGAAAAGAAAAGAAAAAGAAAAAAAGAAAAAGAAAGGCTTTTTATGGTCCCAGCTTGTTTATGTATCAAGTTATCAGGAGAACAAGCTCACATCGGTATTCACTCAATTCCAGCACTTATATACCTCACTCATAAGGTGAGGAATGACTGGCTACCATTCTGATAAGACACTCTTGCCTGTCCAGGAAGGAAGAACTTAGTTTCATATCCCAATAATGAAAGCTCAAAAAAATTTAATTCAATTCTCCACTGAAGTCAGAGAAATGTTTGAATAATGTATGTGCCTTTAATCCGTGGCCCCTTTGCTCCTCCAGTTCTGTCTCTGTCTTGCTCTTGTTTTCCTGTAGCATTTTGAATCAGAATGGATTATGCACAAGGGACCTTCATGCAGTGCAAGCTATTTGGGAATTTAAACAAAGTCCTCTAGCTTAATTAGCCTTCTCCTAGGGTGATAAATGCCATTTTTTGATGTTGCAAAGGAGGTTTATGGCCAAGTTAATAACTGACACTTAACCATATATTTCCTGAGCTGCAGTGGTAAACATATCATTTCCCTGGCCTCACTGATATAACCAAGTGTTAACTCACAGTACAGACCCTGAAGGAAATGTTAAGAGAGGAATTACAGCTTTGCTGCATTTGCATACTCAGGACACGCAGTAATGACTGTGAGTATTAAAGCTTGTTACAGCTTCTTCAAGACTGTAAACAGGGAACATCTTTAACTGATAGAACACCTAAGAAATTCTTAACACTGCTACTCAGCTTGGAATGAAAATCTATCATTCTTTCTATGAGAAAGCAATTTTAAAAGTAGGGGGCAAATGAATAATTCAGTAAAAAATATGTCAGTCACTGAAGAGACAACGGAAAAACTACTACTTTTTGTTATTGCTAGAGAGGGATGAAGAGAGGTCACATCAGCCTTACACAAAATAATAAGCAGTTTTAGACAAATTAAAATGGAAACCCTTTTGACATTGTATCAGAATACAAGGACAATGTATTTTTTAATGACAAAATAAAAATCCTTCTTGGATGAAAATTATCCTGTGAAGCTTCAGGCTACAAAAAATTGCTGAGACATAAGGTTCATAAGCCTAGAAATAGGTACTAATCAGATTTACACCACAATTGTTAAACAGAGGATTTTGCTGGGAAAGCTCCACTTTATGTAACTAAACTAAACTAGCCAGACTAAGTGCCTATGTGTGCATGTGCAAGCATGTACAGAACTACTCACATATATGTATAGTAGGATGAGGGAAAGGGAAGAGAATGGAATTAATGGTATACTCTTGATTTTGACCACTCTGTTATGTTCTTTTGTCTCATCTTTTCAATATTCTGCAGTCTGCAGAGAGTGGTTGATTTATCTAGGCAGTATAACTCTTCGGAATACATTTTCTTAAAGTGATGTTTCACAACATATTTCTCTTATAGAAGAAATCAGAGAGAAATTTATCCCATGCTTCCTCCTTTGTAGCTTTACTTCTAATTCTGCTCCCTCTGACCTTTTCCAGATTGTTTATCCTCCATCTTTGGAAATTTATCTTTCTAATTTTTAAGAGTGAGATGGGCCTGCAGAAAGAGGATGTATTACTAGTTCTAGAAGTGAAAACCATTCTGGTTATATTACTGCTGCCAAAATCTTTTACAAATGTAAGTGTTATTTTTACTTTTCCAGGGAATATTTAATGAGCATCAAATATTCATAGAGGATTGATAATATTTAAATGACATCTTTAAAGGATTAAAAATGCAACTCTCTCATAGTGATTACTACATTAAGGCCTACAATACGTTTTCATTAGGCACAAACTGTCTCCAAGGTGATAGCATGAAAAAAGATTTCAGAACTTTCAGTACTATTTGTACAAAAGCTCATACCCAAACCTCTGTCTTGGATAGCCTTCATGTTAGCCTCTCTCTGCCTCTAATCAAACAGCAGCTATTCTCATTCTCACTCATGATTTTATTTCAACAGTCTGACCACCATTTGTAAAAGAGAATGCAGGTAATGGTACAGGAGACCTAATGCAGACTGTGTGATTATATAATATTTTAAGATGTTAAGACAATACAACTGTGTTTAAGATATCTTTCAGTAAAATGGTGTGGGTTTTCTTGAAACAAAAAGTATTTTGCTAACCATTCCAACAAGAGGAATCGAAATTTTCCTCTTCTTTTTATGTTTCTTCTCTTCTTTCTGTCAAACAGACGCTTTGAATACCTTAGGAATGTTATTGTGTACACTGGGAAAGAACTGCCATGCTTCCAAACATTCAAAGCTCTTAAAGGTACAACTACAAAAATCAGAAGACTAGGGGATGTAAGGTGTAGTACAGAAAAATACAAACATGCTTGTTTATAGAATATAAACCTTGATAGTTGATACCAGCTACCAAAGGAGGCCATTCTCTTGCAGGGACCCAGTTTGTGGTGATTGGGAGTGGGGCTGCAGCTGTGAAAAGCAGGTGAGCAGCCTTGACAGCAATGAGCCATGGAGTGCCCAGGTGCACTGACCAATCACCAAAGGGAAGAGGTTGCAATGCATGAACATGAGGCTTGTAAAAGGTTGGGCTAAAGAACAAGAAAGACAGATGCTTGAAGCCTTCTGGTGTGGTGTTGCTCTGCGCAGGTTGGAGCTGTCTGATATTGTATGGTGATTCTCTGTGTATCATGGCTGTCTCAACTTGACATTATCTTAATTTATATTTCAGGTTTACTACTGTTTGTCTGAAAAAATAAAAGAACAGGAAACCACAACTGGGGTAAAACTCTACATGAAAGTTGTGATGGCTGAGAAGTAAAAAGATAATTGAATACCTAAAATAATAGATTATTAAAACCAAAGCAGGTGTACAAAATACTAACTTCCCAGATTCCCAAAAAATATCTCAAAGTTTCTAGGAAGCTTCTTACAAGCTTTTCCTGTTTCTTTCTAATGAATCTAAACTAGAGGAAGCACTGAGCTTCATGGTTAGCTAATCTTGACTTTGTCTTACTTAACCAGTGCTCAATCAAATTTTTCTATCTTCTCCTCTATCACGTCTATGTGTTGCTAAAGTAAGGATAGCAATTTTTGATGCTTGTAAACACTTCTTTTTAATGGGAGAAGGGAATGTTTGGTCTACTCATTTTATCTGTTTCACTTAGAAGTTCTGAATGAAATCAGACAAGAAGATTTAATTGACAGTTTTTGGATTGTTAGAGCATAAGACAGAGATACCATGGCTCTCCTGAAAGTATTTACTTTTATTTGCTCAGTAAGCTAAAATTCATAAAGTGATGAGGAAGAAGATATGGTCTCCAAAATGCTCTAATGGAGAGTTGGTCTTGCTGTTACTGGAGATGCTGAGAAAATTCCTCATGCAACTAAGCCAGGGAAGAGCATTTAGTCAGCCTTTTTGTTTTGATCTATTTTTATCTCCAGCTCTCAGGGAAACAGAGGAGGACCACAAAGAGCAAGACCAGATTTCTTGCCCAAGAATATTCTCTCTTCCTTCTAACGCTTTGGGAGACAATAATAGGAGTCCTGGAAGCACCTTTGGTAAGCACTTGTTTTCTACAGGTGTGAGAGACTGAGTGGAAACAGAACATATGGGAAAAAATCCCCAGAGTAGACTCTAAGTACATCCGTCCCTGACAAATTTTATTTTACAAAACATGGGCAAGTAATTTTACAACACTTCTCTTTTCTGCCTGCTGCTAGTAACTTATCTGAGATGCTATAGTGATTGCAATCATTTTGGAGATACAACTGTGTTTTTTTCCTCTCATGAGGGATAGAAATGTGAGAGGGGAGAAGTGAAAGGTGAAGTAGCAAAAAGAAAGAGAAAACTGATAGTTTCAAGAGACTGCAATAAGGATCTTCCTGTTTGAGCACACTGTAGAAAATGAAATTGTTCTTTACTTTCTCTCCTTGGCGATGGTCCTTGTTCTGTATTTCCAGTCTATTCTTACTGGGAAAAATCTTCAGGAACTAAACGCTATGCAGAACAGTAATGACAAAGAGATTTACCTTAATATCAGGCAAATTAGCCATGGAATACTAACCACTACCATTTCTCTAGTCTATCTGAAATATCCTACATTTATAGAGCCACTTGGACATAGAGAAGTGAGACATGGTATCTTCCAAGCCTGTATATTATGGACATTGTCACTTTTATTGAAGACGTTCTTGTTTACCCTCTTGCATTCCACAGCGCAGGAAAATCTTGGCAAGAGAATAAGAGATATGTGGTTGTCACATTCAGTGAAATATAGTCAAGGGGTCTGCTACTGTAAGGACTTTGGTTAGAACTACCAGCCAAGCATAACTAAATTAGAGGTTTTGGCTACCCAAATAGTCTTTCCTTTTATGCACTTGTATATATATACATAGTTCTTATTCAGATGTTATCATACAGCATCAGCCTTCTCAGAACCACAAGGTGCTAAGTGATAAAGCTCAGTGAATAGGTAGGGCATATGGTGAGATATCCATGATTTTCCACCTGTGAAGGAGGAAGATTTTCATTTTAGAGCCAAGCTACTACCAGCTGTAACAATTGTGTGTTTATTTGAGATGCTCCAGGCAAATTATAGAGTATATTGACTTTCACAGGATCCATTGTGAGTCTTGCATGTGCTGAGATTGTTGGGAGACTTTGATTATGTAGACTTAAGATTTTAACCACAAAAAGACAATAAATTGGCAAATTTTAACGTTTTGTTTAACAAGCCTTAAGTGTCCTTGAATCAAGAATTTACTTGCTAAATTGCCAGGAGGCTGGTAAATTCCCACAATTGTCTACTGTTGGAAAAATCCAGTGTTTTATAGGGAGAGATTTGTATTGCAAAGAAATGTAAAAGGGAAGGGCAAATGCATTCTTAGACAGGAAACTACTGAATGTTTGTAGCTTAATACAGAGTATAAATACTCACGGGGAAAGCAATTTTGTGTCTCCCTATCAACCCTCTTATTGAGATTGAGAAACCTCTTTATGCCTGAAGTAATCATCAAAAGTACTGTTCCCTTTATGCTAGGAGCAGGAGTATTGTTTTGCCATTAGCCTCCTAAAGAGGCAGCTGAAGAGCTGCCAGTTACAGAGATTTACTCATCGCTCAGTGGTAACTCATCACTCTTTAGACTGTGACTTAGACCAAGACCCATAACTTAAGCATTCAAGGCTTGAGTTATGCAGCTCACTTACCATGCAACTGGTTTTTTCCTACATTATTTTGCAGTATATTTTGGACTTCTAGAAGAATAAAATCACCCTGGTGACTTTCCAGGGACAGAAGATCTAGAAAAAGGAGGTGTGGAAGTACTGGCTGCTCATACTGTCCAATCCACATGGGTGCTTAGATCCAGCTGGCACAGACAAGAAAAAAGAGCAAGCCTGGCAAAAAAGCAATTCTTCTGCACCTGAAAATGCTAAAAGGCATTTGATGGGAGGCATGTAATAAAAAGAAGCTTGCTTTTTGCCTGCTTATTAAGCAGGGCTAATCATACTAAGCCATGAACCTGTTCTAACTACAGAGGAGAGTTGGAAAACAACACTTGCCTCTGTCAATTTGCTTACGTTTTTGGAGAATATCTGTGACAAGGGTGCTCTTTTAGCTTGGATTGTTCTGAAGAATTTATTTCATTACTCTTGGGTTATGGCAATTTCTAGTTCAAAAAATCCCATCTTTCACTGTTGCAATCTCACCTTTAGATTGCACTATTTAGCTCAAGCATTGGAAATTGGGCAAATTTGCCATAGCTGCACAGTGCCTAAATGTAGGTGAAAAAGGAGGCCTTTCTATTTTACTGGTGGTGTAAATGCTTTTGAACCATCTTATTCATTGATGTTATCTCATAAATGATTGCAGAGAAAAATGTTACCTAAAAATGACTGCGTGACTTCTGAGTATAATGGTGATTTGGAATGGATTCCTCTAACCCTTCTGAAAATACCCAAGGGTGTAATCGAATCACTTGAACAGCTCCCTCAGGCAAAATGAAGGCCAGTGCTTTTACTCTGCTACCCTCCACTCATCTGTTTTTGGATTCCTGTTCATACTGGTATTACTGGCAAGTTGCTAAAATCAGAATCATCTTATGACACCAAACATTGCGTATGCCTCTTACACAGACATTATAGACTCCTATGATATAATACAGATCCCAGAAGATTCTACACCTTCAGCAGCACAAATCAGAAAGAGAACATAAATGTTTATCATCCAGTCTATTCCTGTCAAACTCTGCCTGCAGCTATGCAAGTACCACAACATTAGCAGTAGCATTTACATCAGGCAGTTTTGTGTGGTCTTTGTGTGTGTCCTCAAACAGTTTAGAATATAAAGACATCTTGATCCATGTCAGGGGATTGTGTGCTGACATACAGGATCATACTATATGAAACTAATAAGATCAAGTACACATGCTGGTATCTTCTCAAACGAAATCTTATTAAGGAAACTTTCTAAAAATAAGGAATGTACATTAGGTTTTAGTTCCGGCAATTCTCTATTCATTTTGAAGCTCTTAGCTCTTCCACACTTGTTATTTTTTTATTGATTAATTTTCATTAATGCTGCCCAAACACTAAAAAGTTATGTCCTTTACACAGACAGCTTACAACTTCTATATCTATTATACTAGATATCACTACAAAATTGTCATTTCCTGCTGAGTAGAATGCTGAGTAGGGAGACCCCTTCTTTACTTTCATGCATCAATTTCTCTCCCTGCTTATCCTACTCTCAGTAAACTAAGATTCCAACTCAGAGAAAGATGAACTTACATTCAGAGATTTAGTAAAATTATTTGGCATGACTGTTAACCTAGGTGTTAAATGTTATCTGCTCTTACTTTTCAAAGTACCTTTCATTGAAAACAGTTTGTTCTTACATTCCATTGCCTTTGGATTTGGCAATTGGTGGAAAGCTAAGAGATCACCACTGTCAGAGGCAAAAAAAAGCAGTTCTTCTGCTCAACAGATATAGTTCTAAAAGCATGTAGCTACCTGCCAGGGAAGAAACACTCAAATAAGCAGCAGGAATACTTTAAATAATTGGAAAGGTTTGATTTCTTGTGCTTCAGAAAAGCAATCTTTTTCATGCTTCCCATCAGCCGTGTAGGTATTCAGTGAGGAAATTAAAATGTTGATGATATTAATATTATCCCTTTATCCTGATTTCTAGTTGTGTGTCAGATATCTGATAGAAATGTATCTGCAGATGCTCTGCTTTTCCAGCTTTGTTCATCTCTTGAGACAGCTACTTATCAGAGAAAACTTTCTTAGAGATTTGGTGGCTGCTGAGACACAGGGCCACACCCCATGTTAAACCTGACAAGTGAATTTTATTTTATTATTTCATAGAAAATATTAAAAAACCCTCTACTTTTTGGTCCCTGATAACAGAAATTGTTTTTTATAGGTCACAGTGTTGATTTTGAATAAAGTATACATTCTGTGTTTGTATCTGAGACATATAGAAAAAAATTGCATTCTGTGAGGATCAAGGTCACAGGGATGTTTAGTTGATAAATGCTTTGTTTTGATGCTTTGAGCTCTTAACTCTGCTGCTTTGTCTCTAATCTACTTTTGAACCTGGGCTGCTGGGGGAAAAAGCTGCTACTTCTGTGCTGGGAAGGTCAGACAAATGGATTAACATGAGAAAAAATATCAGTAATCTCTTGATTTTTCCATTTCCCAGTTTATCATATAACAAGGGAAATATTACAGCTAATCCTTTAGCCTTTTAATGGGACTAAAGATGCAAGTATCTCAGATGCAACCCTACTCAGAGTGGCTATCACGTACGGTTTGGTTTGGGTTTTTTGGGGTTTTTTCCAGGGGGAATCTTTAATGATTACATTTGGTAGAAATTGGCTTTTAGTGGATCAAGTCCTGCCTATCTAAACAAGTGAATTGGTTAAGGAGTCTTTACAGCCAAGATCCTGACTGACAGTTTTCCACTCTCTACTTGAATGCCTCTTGGTGCATAGTTCTTCTCATGGGTTCTGTGTGCTGGCAATTACCCTGATTAAAAACCCATTGGAGAGTTTCTAAGGTGACAGCTTAGTTTTAATGCTACCTGTGATTTGTGAAAAGGCATGCACACAGTTCTCAAAACACAAGAGGTTATTTAACATGTGGGAAGCCCAAGTATCAGAATACAAGAATGCCAAAGAAGAAATTTGTGCTCTCCAAATATTCTTGGCAAAAAAAAATGTTCAATGTCAGTAAAGAACATTCACTATTGTGACATCCACAGTCACAAAATGATGACTAGGAACATACTCATTACATCAGATTATATTTGTATAGCTCAAATTCTTGCAGGCTTAGACCTGCAGGTGCTACTTCTGTACATCAGACCAGATCAAAGATTTGTTACAATTTTGTTGCAGATACATGGTCATTCAGAGGCTGTCTAGAAGGTAGGGTTTTGATAGAGCACATATTATGGAAATGTTCCTTCCCCATCCCTGTAATTTCTGAACCCAGTCTCAGTCTTGACTCTAAGTGGTGCTTGAATTCTCCTGTAGTAAGTGTGATTAGCGGCTTTTTCATGAACAGGATGGGACTGCTGGGATACATTCCTTGAGCTTTTATTGCAGCATCAGCCTCATTACATGGTTGAGACAATAGAAAGATGGCAAAGGCTCATGTACAACCAGTAGCAGCCAAAGATTTTTGTTATACAGAGCATTCAAAAAACTTTGTAGTGAATAGCCTATTGCTAAAGCTTACAGACAATTGTTCTAGCCAGTTACTAAAAGTACACATGCACCAGCTTCACACAATGCTTGCTTGTCTGCTTTTCTATTGACAATACATAATACATCTTTATTAAGCTTAAAACTTTCCACTATCTTCCTAAGCATATTTTTCTGCAGTCTTAAGGTCCATCTTAGCCAAGCCTAAAGCTCAAGCTGTTGTTTCATGTCCTTGCTTGCTGTACTATTGTAACTTTTCTGCTTTCAGATTTTGCAGCTGCAGCTAGTTCTGAGTTTTCTGATCTTTCTGTTTCTAAGGCCTGCTTTTACAGCTTTCTGGAATTCTTCTTAACTTTACTATTTCCCCCATTTCCCCCTCTCTAAAGACTAAAAAGAAACCCTCTTAACTTATCACTTATTAATTACCTTGTGTTACATAGCTCTACTGTAATATGTATTTCTTTTTGCTTGTTTGAGGCACCTCTCTTGTTTGTTTGAGTTGCTATTTTACACCACAGCAATTTTAATGCTGTAAAAGATCTGGTCTACTCAAAGAATGTAAGTCAAATCTGGTAGTAACTACTACTTCTGGTTTTTCTCACATGGGGCACCATTTGCTTTCAGAGGTTTTTTCATAAATGGATCCGTTTCTACAGCTTTCTAGAATTCTTCCTACTTTAACTATTTCCCACATGAAGAAAATCTCTAATACCCTTGTTTGATTCTTCATTTTTTGGTGGTCTAAAGGCACCATATGCTACTAAGATGATAAAAGGAAACCCTTTTTGGTTGCTTAACTGCTGAGAACATGCTGTTATTTATTTATACTAAATACTGAAAATCAAGCCGTTTATCTGAAGTGGGAAGAAGCGCACCTTGGAAGACGCTTTTTTTGTTGTGTGTTTTCAAATGGATTATAATATTTAGAGAAGAATGTTATACTAATTAGGAAATTACCTGCATAATAAAAAGTGATGTTTTTAAAAGAAGCAAAAAAAAAAAAAAATTGCAGTATTATAGTACCATAGGTGTACTGGAAAGTTAACCCATCAACCAGATTTTATTCCTTACTTTTTGTCCATGTCTTTTCCTTTTTTTCAGCACAAGAGATTGAAATGAATCAAGATATCTATCCAAATAGAGTACATTGGTCACCTTTGAAAAAAAATATGTTTTGTACTACATAGCCAGCCTTAATTTGCAGACAGGAAAGACTAATCCAAAACATGAATAAATGTTTTTTCTAAATCGAAGCTGGTAGAGATTCTTTTCTTACTGTAATTCTCTTTATTTCCGTCTCATTTGAAGAAAGCAGAACAAATGGCGTCCTTAAATTTCCCTGCCTATTTTGTCCAAAGAAATTTAAAATTTATGAGGAGTGGTTCCTTTCATTAGTTTCATTCTTTTATCTGCCTGCTATGATAAACACTTGTCATAAGAGACTAAGGGTGTCATTAATTGTCAAAAAAGAGAAATCCAAAACATCCTAAATATTGGATGCACCTTTTCTACTTTTTTAAAATCAGAACTGTCCAAGAACTTTTACAGCTCTTCAAACTGTATTAATTTTAAAAGTTCAAACTCAAATTAATTTTAAAAGTCAAAACCTGCTGACAATAGCTTGTTTCTAGTCATGAGGATGACTGCTATTGCATTTAAGGATGAACTGTGTAAATTTATTCTCTCCATATTCCAACAGGAAAAACAAATAAATAGCCTTCTAAATAAGAGTGAGAGAAGAGGGTAGAAGGGAATGACAATTCACCAAACCAATGAATAATAACAAATATGGCAGCAGCATTTTAAAAGTCTGATGTCTTTTCTAAATAATATTCTAAAAATGAATTTGTCAGAAAGATGTACTGCAGGAAAGGAAACACTCCTTTTGCTTTGTGCATGAAAAAGGAATATGTTACCTCTCATTTGTTTATATCACATTAATCAGTCAAAACAATATAAACTTCTGCTACTTGTACTATCTGCAGACCTATAGAAATTAACTACTAGATAAATCTAATTATTCAAATTTAAATATTGAAGGTTTATTATACATCCAGTATAGTTTGTTAGCATGAAATTCTGTCTTATCCAACAACACTATAGAAATATATATAATACTATATATATATTAATACAATATAAACAAAAATATAATTTATAAATAATGCTATTAAGAAAATATTTTGCATTAATGTTCAAAAATCAGTTGAAGCTTAGAATACTGGCAAAATAGTGTAGAGCAATAGGAAAGAGAATTTTCCCTTCCAGTTCACTGTGGACATCTACAACTTAATATTTAAGAAATAATATTGATAGAAACTTACATTCAACAAAATAAAAAAAAGGAATTATGAAAACTTCAAGTCAAGTTTGGGCAAATGTTATTTCTGATAATGAAAAAGAATTTTACATGGCAAAATGGAGAAAATTTCATTTGTAGCTGCTGGTAAGAGAAACTGGGTATTAATATTTTTTTCCATTTAGGAAGCAGTTCAATTTAAGAAAATCAGTTTAATTTTAGATACATTCTCTAGGTGTTCCATCTTTGCTCAGATTGCTTCTCTCTCAAATATTCACACAAACACATAGATGAAGCTGTTAACACTTTGCAGAAAAACCACAAGCAAAAAGTCAGGAAACACAGGGTAAAAGAATGAAAGACATCATCCAGTTAGACATGCAACTAACCAGCAATCCTTACAGAATTTCGGCCACCTCTTCAAAGGTATTACTGAGCCAACATTTATTTCTGTCTTTTTACAGTCTGTGTCCCTCAAAACCCTAAATATAAATAATGGAACTCCTCCTTTCAGAAAAGGGAATGAAATCTTGAAAGTGGAGAACAAAGTCAAACAAGCACTCTGCAAAGCAGGTATGATCAAGACCAAGGATATATGGAAAAAAATCTAGGAAATATGGAAATGGAGTGACTACAACCAAATGGACTGAGAGGAAATGTGGTGCAGTCAAAAGGACCAAAAACGGCCAAAATTACTACAAAATGCTGAAATCAGGAAAGAAATGCAAATAAAGGATGAGGAGAAGAATCAGAAGAAATGAAGCGCTACAACAAAAAAAAAAAAAAAAAAAAAAAAAAAAAAGGGAGAATTTGGAAACCAAGAGAAAACTATAGAAGTGAATGGGATGACAAGAAGTGTAGGGAAATGCACCGAAGCTTCCCCAAATAATCCTCATTAAAATTGCAGTACATTTGACAAGACAATCACCATATTCAATGCTTCCTATCTTTTTCCTTTTTCTCCAAATCTTAAATACTGAGCATGATGTCATTTGGTCTGGAATATTCCTTTGGTCATCTTGGTCAAGCCTGAAGTGTGCAGCCCTGTTCAGATGCAAAGTGACTGCTAATTATGCCTGAGGAAAGCTTTATTCAGCTTTCATGCACTCAATAAGCAAGCCTTTTTCTACCCAACAGACTACACTCATTTTTACAAACTTATTAGAAATCCAAAAACACACATGTTTTCTTTCTTTTAATCTGTTTATCCATTCTATTATCTGATATTTAGTCTTTATACCTAAATCAATATTGTTGTGGTAGCATGAGAATTTTTTGCCACATTGATTTCCCATAGTACTGCAATGTCACTTTAGCTCAAGGTGAAGAAGCCAGTAGGATGAGAGCAATAATCAGAATAATAATGAAGGAACTATAACCCAAATTGCATGTAAGAAATTGAAATGATGTTTGAGTTCTTGAGCTATTATGGACTTCAAGATCAAAACAAAAATGGTTGTTAACATCAAAGACATTACATCAAATGATCCATTTCTTGACAAAATCAACATCCTTAAACATGTTAATGTATGAAATAAGCATTGGAACCAAACAAGCTTTTGCTTTCTAGCATCAGCTGAGTCTCATAATGCTCTGAATGATACTTTTCTTCCAGTGTTCTTATTCTTCCCAGTTAGAGAAAATTGTATGTGGATGGGGTGGAAAAGGAATGTGTCTTCATATTTCACAGACAAGAACATCCTGAATCAGACCATATGTCAGACAGTGTCTAAAATGAAAGATAAAAGCTTCCACTATTAACAACCAAGTGCTTCTTTGGGATATAACTCTAGGTTTGTATCTATGGTTTAAACCATGAATGTGACATTTGAGGACTTTAGCAGCTAAAGATTTTGTATTTAGAACTTCAAGATGAATATTTCTTCTATTAGTTTGTGTTCCAAATCCATCTAATTTTTCACCATCCACAAGCTTCCTTAAAAATCCCAGAGTGCAATCACTACTCCATATTTGAAAAAAGAATTTTTTTAAAAATTAATTGATCAAATTTTACTATTTTGTCAATGATCAAAGAACATTTTCCTTGGTTTTTCTTTTGGCCATGTCACTTCAGATGATTCAATGATATAACAAAACCTTTGCAGTTTTCCCTACTGCAAAATCAAACTGGGTTTCTGGAGAGTTAAATTAAAAAATCTGTGTTGTCTTGTTCCAGTGGAAAGCATTTATTTAAATACTTTGTGTTTTGATAGTATCTCCATATCTTTCATGGTATGGATATTGGTCCTTATTACAGTATAATTTGACATTGTATTGATATTAATTTATTTTAAGGAACTTAGTGAGTATTAAATTCCAGTATGCATGTCAGGTAATATGAAATGGCACATGGGCATACATGAGAGTATAATCACTGCAATAGAGAATTTAGTTTCAATAAGTCAACCACAGAAATTCACAAAAAGCATGCAAAGGCCCAGCATTTTCTCTTCAGCTCCTAGCATCTTCAGGACTGATGAAAACAACATGCAAATGGCTATAAATAATAGGGTAAATAAAAGTTAAAATACTTTTACCTGTCTTGAGAAACTAAAGAAAAGTTAAACAATCCACATGAAGTCATAGGACTTAACACTGCAGCTGAATTCTGCTTTCTGATTCTATAACCAAGTGATGTTGTCACGCTTCCTGTAATTATTATTATTGCCACTGTGTCAGAAAAAAGATACTTTTTGTAAACTTTGTTGGCTGACATCTTAATATAAATAATAGCTTCCAGAATAAAACAAGTGGGTATGATTATCTTGAAATATCTTGAAATTGTCTGCTGTAGATACTAGAGAGAAAATAGAGCCTTGATACATGCTCCGTTCTTAGGCATCCTGGAGTCTCCACTTCATAGGAGGGAAATAGATGAGAAATAGTTCTGAAATGAACTCAATTGACCTTGGTGACAGGCACACTAATGGCTCTGGGAGTGGAGAGCAGGGCAGGCTACTTAATCCTCAGTGTCAGAAAGCAATTAAATCTGCTAATTACCAAATTATGTGGTCAAATTCTCAAAGGCAAGCATGAGCAGTAATGATTAACCATTTTGCAAAGAAATTCTCCCCTCTCTCTCTCCAACTGTTCCTGGGTATTCCCAAAAGATAACATTTTCACACAGGAGCAAGTTAATGTCACACTAAATGACAATGATAGCCTTTGCTTTCTCCTTAGAGATGGTACATTTATGATTCTCAAGTGTCAGGCTGTGAGACTGGACACTGTGTTTAACACAGCCATAACCGTGATGGTATGAAATTTAGATAAGTGAATTTATTGTTGGAGCTGCCACTGGAGAATGGAGAGGTAGAGCAATTTCTAGTCTTGCTTTTCAAAGGTGAAGAGGTGAAAAAAGGTGAAGAAGAAAAAGGAGAAAAAAAATTTGAAAATTATTTCCTGGTGTAATTGTTAAAATCAACTAGTAAATCTTGGGATATTGCAAAAGCGCAAGGCCCTATAGTGTCAGAATAAATGTTTGTGAGTTTTCACCTTTGAAGAGGAGGTCATTTTTGCCAGAAATTTTTTGCCATATTCTATACAAAGACAGCTAAAGAAGATCTAAAGTTTTTCTAGGGAGTCTTTTCTTATATCTTTCCCGGAGCTCCAAGAACTTGGCCTGCTGAATTAAAGCACATGAAGAAGTTATAGTAAAAGTCCAGTGCACAAGAATAAACCTGGGTTATTTATATGAAAGTTAATCTCTAAGTGTCAATAACAGGTCAATGCAACATCACCAGAACAAATTCAGCTGCATTCTTTCCAAGTAGTGCTGTTCTCTAGCAGATTTATTATCCTCTCATACATCACACCAGCAGGCTGCTGGAAAGAGAAAGAGAAAGGGCTGCCCTAGAAACATTTGATTAGCCTTTAATTAACTTCTACTTTGCTGTGGAGTATCCATGCAGTCAGAGAGAAGGCATAAAGGAAAAGCACAAAGAAACACAGCTGAGGAATAGCCCCTGCATGTATGTCAGCCTGCCACTTGGTTTGCATATTCCTTTGAACCCTACTCCTTTTGGGGTTAAAATGAAGAAAAATTAAATTTCCTGATTTTTATCAAGTTTCTTCTTTTTATTCTCTTTTTTTTTTTGCAACTAGAAGAAAATAAGTTGTTCAATAATGAAGGGTCAAAACAGTTGAAATAATTTTGCAAGTAAAGAGTGCTGAACTACTGTGGTTTGACTACAGCATTGATATTCATCTCCTGTTTCTTGTGTCTGTTAGTTCACCAAGTGTTGACAGTTCAGAGTCTGCAGGACTTGGCATGAGATGAGTGAAATTTCACTGTATAAAGCATAATTAAAAAAAAAAAAAACTTTCATTACCTCTACTGTGAAATATCCTGCCAGTTTAAGCATTTTTATTTTTTCTTAATTTCAAGATTTTTTGGAACAGTGCTTTTCAGCACTCTCTGCAATACTCGCTGTATGAAGAAAAAGACTACAGAGATATATCATTTTTCATTACACTTAGGCCTCTATCACTCTATCACCTCTATCACTCCTGTCCACACAGCACACATCTATTCTCTGCAGCCTGTTTTTGCACTGCAGTTTGAAACACACAGTAAGTTCAAGTGGGTCTGTTGTGTTATCTCTGGTTTTCAAAGATAGCTAGATTTGTATTACACTTATAAATAGGTGTCATTAATCCTTTGAGACAAAACTGTAAAAACTAGAATATCTTTTATCTGAATTTGTGCTTCCTTTTCTTCTGCCTAGAGTATACTGAATCATAAATGGCTTTTCATAGGATTTAAAGAAACAGGTTCTTGCTATGGTAAAAATTGAATGAAAAACATAACTTCATTATATTGTTTCTTGATTTTTAATGTAAGTGCTTGTTTTCTTTTCAAAAATATGGCAAAATCAACACTTCTAGGAGCACATATCATAGAAACACTGAATGGTAGAATGGCCTGGATTCACCTAGTTCCAACCCTCTTCCATGGACATTTTTCCCAAGACCAGGTTACTCAGAGCTTCATCCAGCCTGCCCTTAAACACTTCTAGGGATGGGGAATCCACAATGCCCATATGCAATAAATCATGTATGTAATAGGCCATACTGGAATGCAATTTATTGTAAAGTCATATGAGAAAGTTGTGTTTCATTTTTACCTCACAAGAATTTTCTGTCAACCATAAGTTTGTATAGGACTTACTTTTCCAGCAATCAAGTCTTGTGTAACTTCTATCTGTTCAGTGACACAACACTGCATCTTACTCCTCTTCTTCACATCCATGATGAAACTTCCCCCAATAGTAACAGATGGGAAGACTAAAGATTCATTAATATTATCAGTATTTAAAAATTATGGAGCTTTACTGATTATTTCTTAACCTTGATAGTGTTGGGGATTGTTTTATCCATGCCAAAAAGTGACACCTTATTACAAAATTAAGTGAAATTTTAAAGAAGGCTGAGAATCTCTGGAACACAAGCTTGCTATAAAAAATAATTGATGAAATTCAAATTTTAATCGAGCATTTTAAAATTAAGCTGCTTTGGTGATTTAATGGGCTTGTTTAATTATACAAGTTTATTTTGGGAGATGCACAATTTGTAAGTGAGCTACCTCAGAAAATATCCCATCAGAATATTTAATCATTCTTAACATCTTTTATGTTTATAGATAAGTGATCTTTGTTTTTAAGTTCCATTAAGACTGTCAAGACATATGCAGGTAATTCTGAGACAGCCTTACTTATTTACTTATTTTTCTTAATTTTTATTATGAAGAGCAAATTTTGAACTACTTGACTTCAAGTTCTCACCTGGTAAATAACTGGTTTTTACTGATTCAGATGGACTAGAGTTGTAACAAGATAAAATTTAGTGACAGGAGTCAATAAATGACACAATGTCAAAAATGTTAACTACTATACCTGGAATAAGTAACAAGGTGGGGGGTCAACACTATCAGCTTAAAGAATTAATCTGTAACTTTACCACCAAGGTGTAATAAAGTTCATATATGTACATCTTTCATATATTCATCCACATATATGTGACAGTGTCTCTTTTTCTACCTTCACTGAAACATTTCCAGAATTTCCTCCCTAGTTTCCCTGTTTTTCAAAATGTAATTAAAAAATATCTCTAGGTTTCACAGACAATAGGAGAATTATCTAGTATTTGGGAAGTATCTAGATATAAAATTCTTGGGTATAGTGATTCTTGGTTTTGCACTAAAACAGAGAACTGCATTGATACAGCACTATGCAGCATTTTTAAGTATCCAAAATACAAAGAGCAAAAGTACTTTTCCGAAACACATTCCACCCTCCAGCTTCTGCAAGTCTAGCCTCACTCACTTATGATGTTCCTGCAAAAAGTGTTAGCATGATCAGTGGATTGAAAACTTCTAAAATTGGCTGGAAATACCATATAATCCTGTTCCCAGTTTAATGGAAAAGGGAAGCACTGAAGAAATTTTCCAGACTGAATTCAATGAAAGCCTTTCGCAGATAAAGAGCAGATCCTTGGCAACAGACTGCATTTCTCAAACAGAGAGAAAGAAAATGGACTTTCATTCTCTAAATGCTTAGATGATAAAGATATTCAGTGTATTTGAAATTAGCTTCTGGAAGTATTTTGCCCTATGAGTCAGTAGAACTCCACAGAAGTTTTTGTTGCTGCACAGTGAGGTGCCATAACAATGTATATTGTCTTTCAGTTTAGTGTGTGTTCTTTCTCTCAATGTGAAATATTATGAGACAGCAGTGGGCTCGTTTTATCTGGGCTATCATGCAGTTGCCTTCTGATTCTCATTTTATTGGCTATGCAGAGAAGATGCCATTTAAAACTTTAATTGCCAGAGAGGGTTGTGAAATATTCACTGAGATTTACTACTTTCCCTTTGTGATGTACCTTCACAGCAAAGTGACCCTGGTGGTTAGGAAGCGTATTGTATAAATGGCAATTTAATGAGGGCTTGGAGACTATGAGGTCCCCAAAGAACACTTAATTTTGAAATTTTCTTGTTATGGAGTATTTTATGAAGAAATCCTGGCAGGAATTCCAATGAAGATAACCTGGGTCTTTAGCCAGAGACATTATTAAAAATGGAACAAAATTCCTGGTTAATACTGTAAAGACAGGCAAATTGCATATCCAGGAATCAATATTATTGTTTAACTAAACTGATGAAGAGAGGCACTGACATGAAGAAAGACCTCCATTTTTAAGACGTAAATAACCTATATATTTTTGAGTTATTAGTCAGAAATCTAATCACAGTATTCATGATTCACAGTAAGAATAATTGTTCAGAACATAAAAAGTATGTTGATAGCTTTCCTGCTTTCAAGAACAGCATAATGCATAGCAGATGTATTACTTTAATACACCAATTTTCTAAAAAAAATTTGAATTCTGCTGCTAATCTACTGCATTTTCTGCAAGGCAGCTAAACTGTTACATTCATTTTATTGCTTGTTAACTTTGAAACATAAAAATAATCATTTATATGTTAATATTGAGTATTTCACCACTGATCATTTTTAGGAAGAACTTGCTTTAATATGCTCAAGTCCAATCTAGTATTGATTCCACTGTTTACTGAGATGTTGAACTGCTGTACTCCTTTTAAAACAACTTATGTTGTGGGTTAAGCACAGGAGGCAGCTAAGCCCCACACTTTTACTTGCTCCTCCCTTCAGTTGGAAGGTGAAGAGAAGCATAACGATAAAAGCAAAAAAAAAAAAAAAACCAAAAAACAAACTAGTGTGTTGAGCTAAAGACAGTGTAATAGGCAAAGCAAAAGCTACCAAAAAAAATCAAAGCAAAATAAGGAATTCATTCACTACATCTCATCAGCAAGAAGATGTCTAATAATTTCCAAAGAAAGCAGGGCTACATCCATGTGCAATGGTTACTGGTGAAGACAAAAGCCATGACTCCAAAATTCTCTTACTTCTCCTTTTTCCTGGCTTTTATTCCTGGACATGAAATCATATGATAAGGAATAGGCCTTTGGTCAGCTGAGGTTAACCATGCTGGCTGTATCTCCTTCCAGATTTTTGTGCAACCCCAGCCTACTCACTGGCAAGATTTTATAAACTGACCAATTGTATTTACTAATATAGAAGATTTTATAAATTTATAACCAATGTATTTACTAATATAGAAGAAATCTACTTCTGAAATGAGGGCCACATGAGGCTCTTCAAAGAAAGGGAATGATGCTATAGTAAGTGACTGTCTATGCCACATGCCCTGAATATATTGAAGCTTGTGATAGGCTGTCACTCATAGTATTTGATCATTAGTGTTGTAGAAACTACCTTGAAAATTCTGTGAGAAAATAAAATGCAGAACATAATTTGAAAGATTAAATGAAAGAGTTGTGTCCAAAACTATCTTTATATGAAAACCAGATAGTTATATCATAAAGATTTTTAGCCTTCAACACTGTTAAGTGACCAAAACCTGAGAGAACATGTGTCCCTTTGAGCTGCTGACAAATCCTCAGACTGAGTCAGGTCACTTCACCAGTCCTTTCACTTTGTTCTTCAGGTGGTGATGATTGAACATTCAAGTAAGCAACACCAGAGGTGAGAACCTAATTGGGACTGGAATTCTACCAGCAAAATGAAAGTATGCAATGTCTAAAAACCCCAAACCAATCTACAAAATCCAAACAAATTAAAATAGCTGCTGTCCTATTTTAATTGACCAGTGAGTGCTGTCCACACTCACTGGTCTTACTTGTGTATGTTTATTGTTAAGTGTCTCTGTAAGACACTTAACAATAAACATACACAAGTAAGACCAGTGAGTGTGTAGACATTTCTATTGAAAAATTGAATTCTTTGCTAGACTGGATGTATCAAATTCAAACTGGTCAGATCCAAAAACAGAATAATCATAATTTCTAACAGCAGCTGCAAGTGAAGTAAAAAAATTATTTGTCAAAATGTCATTGCAAGGAGTGACAAACTTTCACCCCTATTCCCTCTCAGAATCCTCAAGCATATGCACCATGAAAAATGGTGCTGTTGCTCTTGTAGTTTCCTCAGCAGGTCAGGAGCTCCTGCCTGTCACAGCAGCAGTGTACAGGCTCTCAGGGTGGCTGGAAGCAATCCCAGATGGACAGCCCACAGGTCCCTCAAATCCAGCATGCCCCTGAGGGCCTGGAGCCAGGACCAGAAGCCCCCTGCAGCAGCCTGACTTCCCCAGCCCCCTCTCACCTCAGTCTCCTCCTGGTATGAGACTGGTTCCCAAGGGATTCACATATCCATTACTGGAGTCAACGCTCCTCAGTACTGCTGGAGGTTCCCTGGTGAGGCTCCTCCACGCTGCCCACAGGCTGCAGCCCCTCAGGAAGTGGCCGAGTGGGGAGGCACTAGGCCCAGAAGGAGAGCTGCTGCTGGCCGCCACTGGCACCATGTGTGGGAGCAGTGTCTGGGCGCAAAACGTGCGTGAGGGAGGCAGGCTGTGCAACGCTCAGTGAAAAATAACCTTGCACACCTGAGAATTTGGGAATTGTCTGTTCAAGAAAGCTCTGAAGAAAAGGATGCAAGTGTCCCAGCAGGCAGCAAATTCTGTGTGAGCCAGCAGTGCACCCTGGCGCAAAAGAGAACCAAGTCCTTCTACTCCACAATTAAGAAGACCAGGCCTGTGTCCTGGTTTGGGCTCCTTGAGCCACTGTGCAACTTTGTGAGTCTCCACACGTAACCGAGAAGTCCATTCTTCATTTCTTCCTCAAAGGTATTTTTTTGATCATTGATATCCTATCTCAAGACTGCCCTTGGTTATGGGCCCACAAGCATCTGCAGTGGCAGACCTGACAGGATGGGAATACTTATCACACTGGGAATGCCGCAGTGGCAGCTGCAGATGAAGCCTGTTGTCTCCAGGAGCTCTGAAAAGAGTTTGGCTTATTATGGCTGTTTCCAAAATTTTCTGGTGCAGAAAAGTGGCACATGAGGGCAGACAGATGGTCAGTGTGCCGTGCTGAAGGGTACTTGCATTAAGTAGGCACAGAGATTATGGAATATGTTCCCAGCCAGCGATGCTCCAAGTGCTATGCAGTGTAGATAGAGCAAACTGGTTTTAGAAAGGGCCATGAGTGGGGAGGATGCACACTGCTCCTGGTTAACAGGACCAATAATTCAGCAATTATTCCCTGAAGCAGGTCACAACAATAATATTAGATGTACACTAAAGGATGCAAAACTGGTTCATTTAGCTACAGCCTAGCCAAGACTGATTATTCGTTCATTTGTGTTTTGTCTTCTAAAATATCTTTAGACAGCCTTCCAGAAAGGTCTTTCAATTTTTTGGAAGAGCATATTTTGATTCAAATTCCAGATTGTATCTAAAAATTTTTCATCCCTTTTTTCAGTTCAGGTAAAAATATATTAAATTCAATCTTAAAAACATGAGCCTGACTTGAATGTCTTCTTCCCCAGTAGTTGTCAAAATGATGATCAAAACTTTTAATAACCTCACATTGAATTTCAGTGATATATTTAAAGAAGATTAAAATTAAAATTAATTTTGAATTATTTGCTATTGTTTTCAGAAATAAATCAATTTTATTTGAGGACTGTCTTTCCTGTCCCTCAATACCACCTAGAGAAGCAAAACCATGACCCGTATAAACAATGATTTTATTCATTGTGATGAATTAACACATTCAGTACTCATGTCAATTTTTTGTAAAGACACTAAAGAGAACATGAATGCCAAGAAGTGAATGGAAAGGAAAGGTAGAATTGGAGGTTTGCCCTGACTAATGACAATATCTTGAGATTATTCTCTTTAGAAAGTATCATTAGAGCAGTCTTAAGTGACAAGCTCAAATTTAATGAAAGGAGCTCTGAAGGGTTTTTTTTTTTTATTTTATAAATATGAGTTGCAATTATTTGTGTTTGTTGAGGTGTGTTCAGGCCTCTTTGGTCCTCTGGAAATCTCCTCAAGCGAGGCAGACTATCACCAATGAGGTTTTTTGCTGAAAAATTTTAATTGCCTGAGTTTAGAGATTGATGCAGCAGCTCTGGGTCTATAACTGTAGTTAAAAAAGATGTTGAATATCAATGCCATTGTTCTATTTTCCTTGGAATTATTTTGATAAACTTAAAGCACCTGTCAAGTGTGGGGTAAAAGACCTGGAGAATATCCTGATTTTATTTACACTGAAAAATTTCAAAAAAAGCTTTTAAATTTTCAAGAGTGTGACTCAAAACTCTAATTTTTTTCCAGGAAATTATAAATAAAATATTTCTTTCACTTTTCCTGGTTTTGTAGAATATTGAAATACCGATATTATCCTGAAAATTAAAAAGATAGCAGGTTTTTTCCACTTTGAGGGAGAGGACAAAGGATATATGTGTAGATACAGGAACTGTCAATTGGAAGCCACTGTTGGAAAGATATTTAGCCTAATTTAAACTTCAAATCCTGTGTGTCAGATACAATGAAATCTCTATAATTATAATAATAATTATTTTTCAAAATTCAGTCACTTACATAAAGCATCAGAATTAAGAGAAACAAATGAGGAAAAAGTCACCCAGAATTGGTTCAGCAGACTAGTTTTGTCATTCTGGAAAAGTAATCTGCATAGATTTATCTGAGAATGAATAATAATTTTATTCTAGCATTCTTTGGGGCTTTTGGATGAGGAAGAAGCCTCAGCTCTGAGAAACCTGGTCTAGTGAAAGGTGTCCCTGGCAGAACAGTAATAACCAGATGATCTTTAAGGTCTTTTCTAACCCAAGCCACACTATGATTCTATGGTTCTAAGATTCTGTGATTTTGAGCTTTTCATACATTCATCATGGTTAATCTCAGAGAGGTAAATTCATTAGGTAAAACACATTTTTAAGACAATTTCTTGAAAGGAGTGAAAGTTTTTTTCTTATCTGAAACTACAGAACTGAAATTTGAGCCCATTCTTGGAGTTTGGATTGAGAAGTAAATACTACTGAAAAACATGATTTTAATTTCAAGAATCTTAAAGGATCAGTTGCCCATTAACCACTCAAAGCAGGTTATGATTTAAGATTAGATTTCTACTGTTAGTTTATTGTAGGCTTTAAAATTTACCTCTAGTCTACAGAAGGCAGTACATTCAGCTGATTGAGAACTAATATTGTGGCATGGCCTTTGAAAAAAGAGTATATTAGCAGATAAGAATATCTTCTGTAACATGTTGAGCTTTAGGATAGCCATCTGAGGACTTCAAAACAAAGGTCTTTCTTATTAAAAGTCAATGTTAAGGAAGTTTTTTATTGTAGAGCTTTTGAATAATAGAGATAGTACCTTTTATAGCTTCTTTTGTAAAAATTCTTTGTAAGTTCTATTCTAGAATTTAAAAGGCTTATGTTTTCTGCTGCTTGTATGTAAAGACTTTACTTTTTTTCTTTTATTTTTTTCATCCATGCAGTGGATGAGAGTGCAAGTATCACAGATTTTCTGACAGAGACAATATTCAGCCCACTAAAAAGCTTTTCTATTCAAAACTAGAAATAAAGTTTTAGGGCTAAAAAGATGATACTTTGCAACTTGATTTTGTCCCCTGCTTCAATTAGTCCCCTAGCCTTGGAATGTCTTGATCTCTCTCTGTTCCTGTCAAATGCCATAGGATATCACACAAAAAAAGCTAATACAAACTGTTACTGTAGTTCCTCTTGAGTTCTTCTGTGTATGTACATCATAGTGCTTCCCCTCCATCAGGACTTTAGATAGTAATTTGTCTGTGAAGTCTCTTGTGCTTTAGCCACAGCCATATAGATTTCTATTCCAGTTCAAAAACCACATCTGTGTAGAAATGCATGGGAGTCATCCATATGTGTA
The DNA here is from genome assembly GCF_022539315.1 of Serinus canaria. Lineage (NCBI taxonomy): Eukaryota > Metazoa > Chordata > Aves > Passeriformes > Fringillidae > Serinus > Serinus canaria. The sequence continues at coordinate 21,165,265 of NC_066319.1, forward strand.
TATGTGCTCCCAAACATGGATACATTCTGGCAAATAAATCCCCTGAGACTTTAATGACTCTTAGTTCAATCCTAGTTTCTTCCTATCTCTCCGGAGAAGGGATTCAAACATATATATATTCTCAGTTTTTTAAGAAGACTGGAGTTCTATTTCCTTTTCATTAATGTATAAGAACTTCTAGTATGCCCAGAACTACTGGCAAAGATAAAGAGACCACTCTTCTGAAATTCTTGTGATCTGGAAATAATCTCACAGGAGGTAACCTACAGAAAAAAAAGAGAAGAAAGAGGAAAAAACTGGAATGGCTTTATTTCATTTTGTACGTAAAGAATTGGTTGGAAAAGAAAATTAACTAATAAAGAGTCCATGTAGCTGACAGACAAAATGAAGCCATTCCCCAGTCTGATTCCAACATGATCGAAGGTGATAGATTTTACAAAGTGTTCTCAAAGTGTAAAAGGTGAGGGAAAGCTTAGGGAAACATGGGAAATCTGTAGATGGAATTATATGAATGAGCTGTCATTGAAGAAAAGATTAAATGATATATTGTCTTCTATTTTTTTAAGTATAAAATATGTGAAGACTTAATTGGAGCAGAATGCATAATAGAGGTAGGGTCACTAAATCTTGATGTTGTTACTAATGGAGAGTCCATGAAGATGTTGACCTAAGAAAGACATAGCATTGCAAGTAATGGGTGGAAAATCAGTGGAGAGAGATTTTAAACTTGGTGCTTTTGCTGTTCTTTTACCACAGTGAGTCCTATAAAGCTTTCATCGAAAAATACATCAATGGTTCTCATAGGTTAGCTACAGATACAAATAAAGCACTAGAAAATGTTTTCTAAAAATACCTGCACAATACCTTCCCTCTATGTTATAGATTCCATAAAGCCTCTTTGATTTTAAGAACTGTTTTGCTGTATTTTACAAAATTTACTCCAGTTTTAAATGGATTTAGAAAATATCATTTCACAATGCAAATGTACTTTGCAATATGCAAACAATTCCAACAGAAATGACATTTGTTCCCCAAAGTTTTCCTCTATTGCCTCTCAGCATGAAACAGGTATTGATTCTAGCCTCAAGAGCTGCATTCCATTCTTCCTCCATTTTAGCAGGTGATAAATCAAAGGTGACAAAGTAAAAGTGAACAAGTGGGACTCCAGGGAGAGGGGTAAGGTAGTCTCTTCTAGCTGGCTGGAACAAAACAGCTTCCAAACAACTAAATTTTGGACTTAAGAAAGTTATCCAGCATTAAGGAGAAGATTGCAAGAAGATTCGGTTCTTTCCAGATGTCATATTTTTTCCAGAAAAATGTTTCTTTATAAGCAGTTTGATTATTTTTTCCCTCTGATTCACTTGTTTGATAGTGTTTCAATTCATTCTTTGAAGAGCTTCTATTCAGTATCTGCATCTTTTTTCCCATAGCACATTAAGAAAATTACTTTTTATCTTATTCTAGCCTTTTTCTCTGCCTCCTACTGGACTTCTAAGGAGTTGTCCATCAGAGGACTGTCTGAAATGCTTTTTAATTCCTGGGAAAACAGGAGAAGAGGTAAATAGATTAAAAAAGAAATTTTCTGACTTTGCATTCAACTGAAATACACAGATTCCCTCCTGGCAGGTTTCCTCTTTGCATTTATTCTTCTAAATCTATGTCCTCCGATGCAGTGATTTCTCACTACTTAGCAGTTTGTTTCTGGGGCTGTGCTCCCTCTGACATAATTCCCACAGTATTATTTTAATCACCTATGCAGCTTAAAAATTTGTGACCTACTTTTCCCTTTTACCTTCTGTTTCATAATTCCCCATCTAAAATTCCTCCTTTATTTCCTATTAACTTGAATCTCCAGGAACTATATGTACCTCATGACAACACTTATATTTTCAAATTTACCACTTCTTGATTTTATCTGTGCTTAATCCTCATTGGTTTTCTGCCATTACCAGTTATTTATAATGTATTTTGTATTTTTGCACAATGTATAATGTATTTTTTATTTACATTTTTTAAAAGACCTGGAGGAAACCTACAATGTGAAGGGACTAAATACCTCAGTTAAAGGTTGTTTTCAGTGACCTGTTTTGTGATTGTACAGATTAGTAGAAAAAGTTTAATTACAGGATTGAGGAGTTGTCTGTGAGAAACAAGAGAGTCTTCCCACTCTGATCTTAACTGTGAATAAAAGAAACTACATCAATCATTCATTTCCTTCAGGTTTTTTAATTATTAAGGGATTGAACCTCTTTGAAATAAATTTCACTGTCAAAAGCACAGGAATGAGTAACTGTCTTTGCATGTTGCTACAATCATTGACCATGGGCTAGAGAGGGAGCATTCAGAACTTGGCAAGGTTCTATTTTTCTTAAATATTTTATCTTGACTAAATTGTATACATATGTTCCTGCTTTTGAACAGATTATTTTATATTATACCTTTATAAAGAACACTAAAAATAGCATTGCCCTTCAGCTCAAGAGAGAACAACTCTTCCTTGATTTACTAGCATTCCTGAAAATCTTGGAAATTTATTTCACAAGTCTGTGTCTCTTTTTCCTCAAAAGAAAAACAGGACAGTTCTTTTGGAAAATAGTTTGTGTTCTACCAGCTAAGATTATTTGGTGTTGTGGTTTTTTTAAAAGAATAAAATAGAGTTTTACTCATGACTAGAAAAGAGCTGCTAATAGTGAAGGATGAAACTGTGCAACAACATATAGCAACTTCATGAATACTTCAATCTAGGAATTAAGAAAATAAAACTACTGAGGGATCTTAGAGAGACAAAATAAAATTACATGTTTGCAGTTTATTTTTATTGTTATGACTAACGAATCAAACCCAGCTCCCTAATGAGTGAGATTTTGATTTGAGAACAAGGGCAGAAATGTCAACTGCTGCAGTTGTGGTGTATTAGTATTGGTAGTTCTATTCAAGCAGTGGAGAGAGATTTTTTAAGCTAAAAATCACAAAGAGTTTACAGGTAAAACAGAAAATTACTCTACAATGGTAGCCCAGGTTTCTTGCAGAACCTCTTGACCCTTTTGTACTGTTACTTCTTCAACCTTGCACTGTACAAGAGGGCTCATATCCAACTGTAAGATTCAAGAACTAATTTCTGTGACACAGGAGAAATTCTTTCAGCTTTTCCATGTTGTTTTTTGGCATACAATAATACAAAAATAATAAAAATTATTTTATTGTGTTAAAATTTTATTTTTTTATTTAAAAATTGTGTTATCTCCTGAAGCACATAGTTTAGCCAGGGTTCAGCAGCTGACTTTTTTAATAGTAATATCCATCTGGAATTTCAACACACATACATTCTTTCTGCTTTGAATTTTTGTGAATGAAAGAAGAGAAAATTCATTCATTTTTCTGAGATGTTTCCATGTCAGGCAACCAAACCAAGACAGAGTTTTGACTAAGCTACCTGTTATCCACACTGAGATCTGGGCTGATAGTCTTACTGTTGAAATAGTACACATTGTCCACTTATTTGTATTTAAATTTTAGGACATAAACATAGATGAGTGATCTTCAAAACTGTGGCAAGGTCTTAAACATGTTCTCATAAAGGGGATTATTTTTCTGTTGCCTATAGAATGAGATAATTTGGCTTTACTAGATAAATCAAGATGAAAGAATCTGTCCCTGATATGAGATATTCTTTTTTCTTGGACTGTGATGCAATTATATAACGGAGGATTTTATATTGGTAATTGCAGCTAATTCATGTAACAGGGAGGTTAACTACAGAATTCATCATCATCTCATGAGTGTCATACTCAGTACATGGCAGTGTCATTATTCTGAACTAACATGTTTTGCTCCTTGTGCTGAATATATACTTCTGTAGTCATAACGTTAATTGCCTGGTTTACAATTTTTTTCACTGTAACTGCAGAGTAATTATCCTCTGTTCAGTAGACTAATAATAAATTTTAAAGGTAACAACAAAAAATTTAGTATAACGGAAGTCTCATAAAATTGTCTGTTCTAAAGAAATAACTACAATCTTAGAATAGTAGCTTAGGTCTTGGGATGGAGTATTTCTCAAATCCAGCCCTCTCCCTTTTTTTTGCTTAAAGACCTGTCACACATATATCCTTCTCATTTAGAACTCCTTTTCCAAGATAGGGTTGACTTTTTTGGGGTGTCTACCACCCCTTCTCTTTCTAGCAGTAGTTGTCAGGGGAGCCTTGTTCACGTCAAACCAAACAACACAAGTGTACAAAATTAAATACAAAAGGCACAGTTTTTTCCTTGACAGAAGTAAAGCAAAGTTCACTTAGAAATGTTCTTGACTTAGAAGATGTATCCAGCTTCTCTTACTTAAAGGGAGGCAGATTTAATATAAAGAACTTTCCCTAAAGAAGAGGAAATATGTATAAAAGTAGCAAAATGCAATGGGGACATTAGTATCCCTCACAAAACTATCAACATCTATCAGCCATTAATTTCTTTTTAAAAATAACAGAAACATCATCTTGTTAAAGAGAGATTCCCAAACTTCCAGACCCTCATATTATGCCATTGATCTGCATCTTCTTAAGTGAATTCCCAGTATTCCAATATCATTGACTGGAGTATTTATTAGTTCTCTCTGTGTGCATATTTGGCAGCTGCTAAATGGGTTTGGCACTTTTATCCACAAGCACCAGAAGAGAGTTGAACCCTCGGTTAATTGGCATTGTGACAATTATAAAAGTGCTGTTCTTGGGGAGGAAACACATAGTTGATTTAAAGAGAGTTAAAGCCCTGATCGAGCCAGGGCCCATCCTCCTCTATATTCATTAATTAGATAGTAAGTTGGCAATGATTATTGTCTTTAGTAGAGGAAGGAAAAAGAGAAAAGATACCACCTGTGCAGAAGAAAGGAAGTTTGTTAATGGAGCTCGAGGAAGTAGTAGAGCAATCTGGACAGTAGAATCACTAGTGATTACAGGAACAAATGATGTCAATTCAATGGCATGTCAGCCCTCATTTATTCCAATGCACTATCAATATGCTAACTATCAAATTCTTTATCCTGTGGAATGACCCTGATGGAGCATAAAGCTTTTGTCTTCTTGGCATTATGTTTCTGTACAAAACCCTCCAGCTACAGATCTGCACACTCTCACAGATGGGCAAGGCACACATTAACAAAGAGAGAGATTTCAGCTTTCACTAAGTGAATTGCCTTTCCAAAGCTGGTTGCAACTGTGTGGTGTGGGATTGTTTGTCTACTATTCATAAGAGCAAGGTCTACAGATTTTGTAACTCTTTGGGATCAACAATCTTTCAGGAGAATCAGGAAGAATATCAACAGTTCTTTTACACTGAGAAAACAGATTGATTAATTTTATCTGATTCTGAAAGTATATAAACATGGTGGATGGGCTAGCTTGATTTCAAATTGTAAAGTTTGTACTCCATCTAGTAGATTTAGATGATGGGAGGGATGGGAACTGAACACAGTAGAGAAAACTAAAAGATAAAAATTAAGCATCTAAGGTAGGTCAAAAATTAGTTTGATAACACAGAAAATAAGTCTAAATAATAAATAGAGTGGATGGTGTGCATAAATCAGTCTCAATTTTTAGGTGTAATACAACACTATTAAAATCAGGACAAAACCATTTGTTAGTTTGATATATAGTCAGCCAACTCAAGCTCTATCTTATCTGTGGGATTAAAAAATTCCTAATAGTCCTTTTTTCCAGGAGAATGCAGTGATAGGAGGAGCCTCTAACAGTAAATTAGTTCAGAAACCTGTTTAAATATACTCATCTACAGTACCCTGAGCTGCAATGCAGTCTTCCTGCTTCCTACAGAATCCTGCAGGCATGTATTAAACACTCTAGGTCAACTTCTCAGCCCTCTTGCAATGACAGCAGAAAATCATCTGCAATAAAGGGAAGAACATCCTTTGATGGAGGGACATTTTTTCATGTCTTAAAGCCAAAATAACCAAAATAATCCCAGAAGATGGCAGGGAAACCTATTGTTGTTAACATATGCCAAGTCATATGGCTTCTGCAGGGATCAGACACAATTCAGGCAGAAAAATAGATGTCAGATTACTGATTCTTCCTTCGTTTTCCTTGTGGTATAACTTAAATGTTGGACTACTATTTAAGAACCTGATTTTGCCCAAATGATGTGTTAAATGGATGACAAGACATCCAAGAACAGATTTCAAACTGTGGAATCAAACTACAGGATTAGGTAGATTTAAAAAAATAAAATACTGCAAATAAACATTAAAGAGATAATAAGCGTAAAAAGGGCTAACATCTAAAATGAGATCAGCACAAGGTTGTGTGATGGCAGTGGGAGCTCCACAGATTAGACCCTTTTCCTTCCATTCTGTCCCCTGCCTAAAAATACATTGAAGAAATGTTTAAGAAGAAGGAGAATGAGGCAAAGATTGCATAAAGGGGGCACAGAGTCTGAGAGATGGAACAAATCCAGGAAGATTTGATCAAAGGACATGAACTAAACTCTATAAAAGGGTAGTGAAATGTAGATCACTAATAGTAACACTTGCAGATGACTTTTTGAAAATTAAAACAACCTAGTTGGTGAAGAAAAAATTAATATCAGTTCTCAGAATAAATTTTTTTCTGGGCTTGCCACTAGTTTGTTTGTACAGCTTCAAATGTTATAAGAATCTTCTGATAAAATCCATCTTTTACTTTTAGAAGTCATGTTAAAATAAACACATTTCAGCTTGACAGGCACTCACCTTCTTCTTCCTCTCTGTCTTGTGCTGTTCTGCAATTCTTTTACTGTGACCCATCTGTGAGAAAAACAAATCCTTTTTTGGGGGGGTAATTTGTCTTTTGCTTGTGTCAGAGACATTTACCATTATGTGGTTTTTTTTGGTATATTTATAAGAAATTACAGTGCTTCATTAAGCAAGTATAACTATAAGCATAGTAAGCCTACTTAAGACTGGTGTCTAAGGAACTATTTTCAATTTTAAATTTAAAACCAGAAAACAGTAACCACTGCAGCTTCATTATTGTGATTATTTTGTAATGAATACAGTGGAACTGAATCCTAATTTTTGAGCAGTTTGAACATTCCTGTGAGGAGAGTCAGAACTAGATTTTCAGCACTTTTTTCTTTCCACAATCCTATAAGCAGTTTTAATTTTCATTATCATACATTGAGATGATAGTATGTTTTTAGTATATTTGGTTACAGTTTTGGCTCAGATGATATACTTGGTTATTTTAAGAGAAACTGATTTAGAGTTTTTTATATAATATTTACTGGGACAGAAAGAAGGCCAACCCTGTTAAAAAACTTCTTAGTTGTTCAGGTATTCAGTCACAATAATGAGACCTGTTAAAATCTCAGTTTTCAAATCCTGAACTCGCATTCCCTCTTGTGTATGACTCAGAGGAATGAGTCAGTTTTGTATCCCAGTAAGTGCTAAATTATTTAGCACCACTGAAATAGCCCCATCAGGCAAGAGTGAGAAAAACAAAACATTTGTTTCCTTACAGCAAAAGGTCTGAACAGGATGTGCAGCACTGGAGTTTCAAGCTCCTGCTTGAATTGGATTCCTCAAGAAGCATTCCTATAATGCTGCAGCCATTGTTGGTAACTAGTCTTTCTGTGTTATCCCACTTTCTTCGTGTACAGATGAGGCTGGTTTTGTGTGTTAGAATTACACAATTTGTCTTCTCAGCCCCTTAATGCTTCCTACAGGAAGTCCTATGAAAGTTCACGGGATATATTAGGTAGGGTAAGGGCTTCACACCTTCCTTGAACCAGCTGACTAACCACACTAGAAGGTGTCAAATAAGCTGCATTTTCTACAAATGTGTCCTTTTGTTATTTAGAAGGCTAATTCTGCAGACACACATAACTTCAGAGATGAACGCTTTCTTGTTTAAAGCACTAGGTAGATATGTGGCCCAAGTGTCTCCTTTTACTGGATCATGTATAAGAAGGACAATTTCATGCTACATGTTGTGCTTGGATAACAACTTGTTTTGCACTGGACATAGTTAGGCTCCCTTGAAGGTAACAATTTTACTTATCATTGTCAAGACTGACTTTAAATCGAGATCTAGATGTGGCCCTGTAACCCTACTAACACCTCTCCAAGCCAGTGAGTTCACAGTACTGGATTAAGATTGATAAATATGCCCATTCCAAGCCATCTCTGATTAATACCTTCATATTACATCAAATGATATCATTTCCTTGTGTGGACTACAGAAGACGAGCCACCACAAAAGCTGATTAAAGAAACCTCACCATTCCTTCCATTCAAAACCTTAAAGGCTTCCAGCAGCAGTGTTATAGTTTCCCTTAAATCCTAATTACAGTGAATTAAATTACTAAAATGCTACTAATTACTTTTTAATTTCAAGAGAGATGTTTACAAAGCACTGTATAATGAGTAATACAGTACTTCAAATGATTACTAATGTTGCCATTTTGTCTGACTTAATCTCAATTAGTATAAATCACAATGTCATCATTGCTAATTGCTATTCCTTTTGAGCAAAATGCTAATTTCTCTTTACAATCATACAATTGCTGTTTGTTTTTCCCTTAAATTATTCCATTTAAGAGGCCCTGATAAAATGAGTGTTCAGAATATTTATTTTCTAGAGCTCAAGAAGAAGAAAGCATGAACTGAGGCTTTTAGAGTTTATTTTTCAGTAGTTTTGGTTTTTAAGTTCATTTTTTCCTACAATAAATAAAAGCTTTCATCTCTCAAATGAATCATCAAGCAAGATGTAAATTCCTATCAAACTGTATTTTCAAGGGATTTCACTTGGTTTACTGTCAGAAATTTACTGTATTATCCATCTCTGAAAGGAAGATTTGAATCTTTTCCTCATCATTAAAATGCTATACGCTTGACTGTAGCTGTACTCTTACAAGGTTCTCACCGTACCTGTGAAAAGCTGAGTATCAACAGAGAAAGCTAAAATGATTTGTCTAAGGTCAGAGAATGCAAAAAGGGACTGACACAGCTGAAACCACCACAGAGCTTGTTATCCTACTTGTGCATTAAGTACTAGTGTGTGTTCCTGCCCTCTAAAATTCTCACAGAACTGGATGTCAAATGTTTGGATCCCCTGAACAGTTGTTGCATTGCAATGCCAATGGATTTCTATAAATGAATGGGACAGCACGCAGAACTTTGGTCCTGTTATCTTCACCATTGTTAAGTGAGGTGACTCCCAGCCTTGAGCCATCAGAAATTACTAAGGCTCCATTTGTGTGCTTATGGCATTGGTCTGTCTTTGTATGGGATCAGATTCAGTCATGTCATGGCATTTCCTCATCTTTCTCTCTCTGTCTCATTATGGAAATAATTTGATCATTGGGGCCCATTAAACTAAATGCATCTAGAAAGAGGTGCTGAAGAGTGCCAGACTGTGCTATTGCTTACCGTAAGACATCTTCATGACTTTAGATCAAAATTAATACTCCAAGATCTAGTCGACTCTGCTACACTTATTTTAACAAATATGTGTGAAAAATTCACCTCTCTATCCTGAGAGATGATGGAGCAGAATAGATCTAATGAGCTTGTATACCTTTCAACAGCCTTTTTTGAGAAATCAGTGAAAGGAGTCTTCTAGACTGTGCCCTCTCACTCCTGATATAAACACAAACAAATCCTCTGAAAAGCAGGATGTTGTACAGGGCCCAGCATTTTTCTTTTATTAAATCATTTCACTAAATCTTGGGTGCTTAGACATAACAATTGTAATAGTTTTTAAGGCACATTTCAGGTCACAACTCCTCTGTCTTCCAAGAATGTGCAAAGAATTAATTTCTTATTTCCTCCAGAATTAGGTTTTAGGTAGAAAACATACCAATGAAAGTACAAGTAGTACATTTTCCCTATGGTTTGTTTCTCAACTGCTTTGGAGGTATTGCTAATACTGAAATTTCTGTCTTGAGAAGAGTGACAGGTATGGAAGGCAGATTGTACTTATGGCATTCTTGAGAATTCATTTCCCAAGTAGTCATAAAAAGAAACAAAAGGGATGAAGAGCACTTTATTCATCTCTCTGTTGACCAACTGCTGATCCTGAATCCCCTATATTAGTAGGATTTCCAAGGCAATTGATGTAGTAGTTTCCAGATAGGAGTGCAGTTGTTTGATTCATTAGTCTGGATACAGAATTGCTGTAATCAGACCTTTGCTAGCTGCTGTCACAAACATGGTCATACAGGAGTCCTACTTTAAAAAAAAAAAAGCTTTTGGGAGCCAAAACACAGTTTTCCTTTCCCTTAGGTGTGAAAGGAAAACAGAACTCCAGATTATGTCAACATAAGTACACCTGCACCTATGAAAATCGAAATGGGCAAAATTTAAGGCTGTCCCCACTATTTTAAGCAATTATTTCAGAGGAATTTCATTTTCAGATAGAGTTTAATAATACAGAGAGGTTTGTCACTCTCTTCAGTTTGAGCAGGCTGGGGAGCAAAGGGCATTGTAGTTGATCTACATAGCAAGATTCTGTGCATTAAGCAGTCTTTTTTCCTCTCATGTAAAACTTTCCTTGTAAATTTAGTGATTTACTGTGAAGGCAGAAAGCTTTATTTTTTTTTTCTCAGCCCTCATTATAATGCAGTCAAATTGCCCTTCAAGATGTTTTTCCATGCTGGTGTCTGAACTTCAACTTTCACTTTAACGCAGGCAGTACTGGAAGGATCAAGGCACTGTTGATGTAACGAGCGGGATTTTAAAAAATTGCTGCATCTAATCATTTTGCATTTTTCAAGTTTGCACAATAAATAGACTAATCAATCTTCTAAGAAAACATGCCCCAGAAAGAACAGCTCTGCAGAATAAATAGCACAGGTTTTATTAGCCTTGTATTCTACTTACTAATCACCTATCTGTAGAATGTATCTGAAGGGCACAGCAGAGGTGACTAGTCACTCTCTTAAGATTCCTTACCTGCATTTTGATAGATTTAGTCACTCTCTTGAGATTCTTTACCTGTATTTTGATAGATTTTTTTCCACAGTTTGGGGGAGTGAGTGAACATCAAGATATTAGAGAGAAATCTGCACATTATTTTTATTTTCTTTTGCAAAAATGCTTCCCCCTATTCCTTTTGTGTTTTGAGCTTAAAACAAAAATGTAAACCTGGTATTCCTACAGCACAACTTGCTGTGGAATTATTAGGAGAAGAATCTTTTTTGTCTTTCTGTTTTCCCATTTTATTTGTCATTGGAAAACCTAAGTGTCATACAAAACTCAAATTTTATGTTTTATTTCTGTTTTCATATAAATGAGGGACCAGAATTGTTGATTTGCTGCATGGCAAATAGCATATGTACTTTGATTCCTGCAGTAAAAACTTTGTTACATTTGTATACAAATGTAATAGTTACATGTAAAAAGATGAACTTTTTACATGTAACTACTTTGTAGCACTAAGTCACTTAACTAAGTAGTTAGATTGTCATGTAAAATCAGAGATCAAACCACTGAACCTCAGATCAAAAATATACTACTTAAATGGTCTCCAAGTACATGGTATTCGGCACAGGGACTTTGTTGCTGTTGAATACTAAAATGAAAAAGTCAGTTGTGAAGGTCGAAGGAGGACTAAGTTTTGTATTCTAAATTCTGAGATTTTTCTGAATTTGGGTATATTGCTCATATTCAGCTCTAGCAGAAGACATTCACTTATGAGACTTTGCTTTTGGAGATGCCTGGAGATGTTGGAAAAATTATTGGCTTTGCAAGATACTGAAGCATCTCTTTGGAAAGTAAAGGAACAGAAAGCTACTGTATAATTGCAAAAGGAATTTCTTTTCCTGGGGAAACCTTTGTTTGAAACTAAACTCACAATGAATTAACTAAATAAAACTCTCCCATAAGTCTTTAATTAGAATGCTTTCTATCCAAGTAGGAATGAAAAGCAAATCCATCAAATTGAAGAGGTAGGCAGAATCTTAAAACAGGATATTACTTTCTGTGAACTGTGCTCCTGTCTCAGTGATCCTGAAGACCTCAATATTGCACCTTTGAGAATTTCAGTATAGTACCTTCAGTTCATAAAGGTAGCAAATCTGTCAAATATAGTCTTTACATGGTTGCTTATGATAATAAGGATTAGATGAAATGAGCAAAGAAGTCTGCCTTTTTCTTATGTTCCTAAGAAGCAGTATTGCCTAGACCATTTTGAAGATTCCCTGAAAGTTGGTGCAGTCTTATCCTAGTTTAGACTGGGATAGAGTTAATTTTCTTATTAATTTTCTTGTTTCTTATTTGCAGAGTATGCTCCCTGTTGGAATTTACCACCTGTGGGAGCAGGGCTAAGGTTATCATGTTGCTGTACTTTGTAACACTGGCTTGTGATATGATAGAAGTGACTGTAATGAAACCAGTCTGGTATTTGTAGCCAGCATTGCTGTGGTCTCCCTACTTTGGGAGACATCAATCTGCAACTACTGATAATTGCAATATTAAACTCTTCTCCTCAGAGGCTCTGCCTATAGAGGAGACATTCCCACAAGTTTAGTGGGAATGGGGAAGCACCATTTGAGAACTTGGAAATGTCTTAATATCATTGAGTTATTGAAACCAACATGAACCTATTGCTAGGAACTAAGATGCTTTGCTGAATGAGTTCCAGAGCTTTTCTAAGGTTTAACAATGTTTAAGAATATCACCTAGCAATCTGCCCAAGGTTGGGTAACTATGAGTTAGAGGGTACAAGGGATAGAATAGGCATATGCCTAGGGCTGGATGCCTTCATTTTTTTTGAACTCTACCCCTGAACAAGTCCAGGATCTGAAAAAACTATTAAAATATTTGGAAAAAATATGCTGTCATGCTGGCAATTCCAGAGAGACACAAATCACTTCATAGTGCTGGGACCTTACCTATGCCCATCAAGCCTTCTTCAATACCATTCAATACTGTCAAGGGGAAAAGAAGGTCTCTGCATCTGAAAACACAGTGACAGACACTGCAGCTACTGCATATCCTGTGGCAGACACTGTGGTTACTCCAGCCCTGGTGAAAGGCACTGCACTGAACAAGAGAACCAGCCCATGTCAGTATAATTGCCCTGATACAAAAGAAAAAAATGAGAATGAAAGCCAGCTTGTTAAGTAGATGTGGATGAAGCCAGACCACCAGTAGAAAAGGAGAATGAGACAGAACAAGAGGTAGCCACTTGATCTCTATCCCTGACTGAGTACAACTCAAAAAGATTTCAGCCATCATCCAGGTGGGTTCATTACGTAAATATTTTATTTCCATTATTAAACAGTTCTTCTCAAAACCCACAGGATTTACCTTTTTTCTGATTATCCTCCCCTTCCCACCAGGGTGTGTGTGTCTATCAGTGAGAGTGGCTGTGTCTTAGCCACTTAGCTGCCATCTGAAATTAAACTGCAATGGCCTACAAAATTGCAAGACTAGTATGAGATTGAGAAAGTCCCATTAGAACCCTAGGATTTGCTGAGTTTATGATAATGAACACTAAGAAGGAAAGTATATTTTCATAATTTCTTAATTATGAAAATTAAATACTTGCAGAAATTCTGTTTCAAAGTGACCTCTAAGAGGTTTTAGATTCTGACTACTCATGTAAAGCTCTAGATCAGGTTAGCAACAACCTTGTTCTGCAGGGCCTTGAAAATCTCAAGGATGAAAATTATGCATCTTCTCTGGGTAGTTTCTCCCCTTGCAATCCAGCTTCCTGATTACCTCTTTTCCCCCAGCATCTGTTCTAATCATGCATAAATGGCAAGTGGCTTCTGCACCTCTTTAAATGGGCTTCATTGTCTTTGGAACTAACCCTGCTGTGAACTAACCCCACAACCCTCCTGAGGTGGTGAGCCAAAAGTAGCCACAGTATTTCAGGTATGGCATCAGCAATGCTGAGTGGAAAAAGCTGATATTTTCCTCTGGTCTGCTTGTTTTGCTGTCCCTTTGTGTTATAGGCATATAGCCCATAGCAGTTCTTTACAATTCCCTAACATCCCCATATCACATAAATTCCTCTCATAGTCTAGTGTGTGGTTTCCTTTACTCAGACAAGACTGCTGTGTTGATTGCTATTTAACCCTACATCCACCACCAGCTCCACATTCTTTTACAGCAGTGTTGATATTCAGCCAGCTGGTTCTCAGCCCACATGTTGCAGAGGGTTACCCTGAATATATAATTTTCCACTTTTCCTTCTTGAACCTCAAGATTTCTATTGGCACAATCCCTGTTTTATAAGGAATTATGGATTGACTCTCCGCTTGTTGTGCCAGCTACTTCCCCTACCAGCTGGTAGTTCATTACTATTGGCATTCCTCAAGGGTCAGGACTGGAACTGAGAGTGTTTATCGTCTTTTTTACCCATCTTGGTGATGAGAGGGATGTACCATCAGCATGTCCATGAATTGTGGGCAGTTGTTAATGCACTAGAGTGTACAGCAGCTGCTCAGAGACCTCATCAGACTGGAGTCATGGGCTGACAGGAGCCACATAAATCCATAAAAAGCAAATGCAGAATGCCGTACATGAGATGTAAGCAACAGGCAAGTTGCTATAATGCAGCTGTGCAGAAATAGGCAGAAGGTTGCTCATGAAGAACAAGCTGAGTTTGACTTAGGAGTGAGTTAGACAAAGAGGGCCAGCCACATACCAAGCAGGTTTAGCAAGAACTGTAGTTTGAGGTCAGGGATTATTCCATTCTATTTAGCGCATGTGGGAACACATTTGAACTATTATGTTCAGCTTTTCTCTGTATTTAATGGATGCATACACAGGGATTTTCCACATCACATGAGACTACCTTTTCCAGTCTGTTAAAGCAGTGGGAGAATTAACAAGGCAGAACATCCAGATCAGCCTGCTAAACACACTTACACCCACTTTAACCCTCTCTCTCTCTCTCTGGTGCTGTTTTCCCAAAACAACAGAAAGATCCCTCCAGACAGAGCCAAGGGCATGTTTTTGGCATTGAATAACATGCTGTCAAGATGAATCTATTACTGTTACTGGAAATTGCTCCCAGTCAATATTAGGAGACATTAGTGTCATATCTCATCAGATGGTGTAGTTTCAGACGTAGAGGCAGAGAGATGTTACATTTTAAGTCTTTATTTTAGTTTTATTTTAGTTATGCCCCTCAGTGGGTGCAAGTGTTATCTAAGTGATATCTAAAAAAATGCAAATGTTTTGCATTTTGCTTACTACCCTATGAGCCTTGAAGAATATTTTGCAATCCGTTCTGACGAAAACAAGACAGATGACCATAAAAACTTTCGTGTCTTGTGAGGTCTGTTAACTGGGGGATCATAACAACAGTACCATTTCAATTACCAGAACTGAAAATTTATCCACAGGAAATAGGAAAATTAGTCACTGGAACTCTTTAACACCTGAATTCCTCTACTCTGCAGTGCTTCAGTAATTTAAGACAGGTGGTTTAACTGGAAGGAGTAGCACAATCACAAACATCACATACTTACAGGTTATTACCCCCATTATCCCTCTTATTTGAAGGTCCTTTTTGTCTTTTTTTGTTCATTTTTTTCTTTGCTTGTTGTGATAAAGGGATAGTACAAATGAAATGAAATGTTATGCAGGTAGAACTGAACAGATAACTAAAGCTCTTGATTTGCTTTTTAATTTTCCCAGTCACTAGAACATAACATTGGCTAAGACTGACATTTTATTTGAACTAAGTTCTTTAATAAACACTTGGAATATATAAATCTTGTCCATTATCCTGCCATTGAACTATCAAATCTTAGGTTTCTTACATCGCCACTGGCAATAGTTTCTATCTTGTGTTCTAATGAAAGGTCATTTTTCTTCAATAGACAACACTTAACCTGGAAATATACACTCATACATGAGATTTTTATCACCTGTTTTAGGTGTTCTGGTTATAAATGATGGAATTATTAATGTCTGTGAAATCAGTCAGTACCCTTTAAAATACAACCAGAGTAGAAGAATTGACGGATTTGAAGCAGGTAGTTGTAGAGAGAGGTAAGTCTCTCCTGAGCCTCCTTTTCTCCAACTTCAGCTCTCTCAGCTGCTCATCACAAGACTTGTGCTCTAGACCCTTCACCAGCTCCATTGCCCTTCTCTGGACACACTCCAGCACCTCAGTGCCTTCTTGTTGTGAGGGGCCCAAAACTGGGCACATCACTCAAGGTGTGGCCTCACCAGTTCCCGGTACAGGGGAGCAATGCCTGCCCAGGTCCTGCAGGCCACACCATTGCTGATACAGGCCTGGCTGCCATTGGCCTTCTTGGCCACCTAGGGCACTGCTGGCTCATGTTCAGCCAGTTGTCAACTAAGGTTCATAAACACCCTTAAAACCATGAAATTGTTTTCTTTCCAAAAATATTTCTGAGTAAGATAGTTAGGTGGACCATAGATGTTCTGAGCAGTGGTAAAATTGTGTGTCACTCTTGCATGTAGCATTAATACTTCTAAAGGGTCTGTACATAATTGAAAGAAATAAAATTCTTTGTTATCTAAAGTATTGTAGTGTATGAGATACACTTAGAGAACAGGGCTTTGCAACATATTTCTCTGTGCTAGAGTTTTATGGCTGTCACTAAAATGTCAGCCACCGATCCAGTGGCTATGCTATGTGAGATTCAATTACAGCAGATCAATGTTAGATTTTTAACAATAACCTTTGTAGTATGCTGAACAGAGCTGGAAATGCATCTTACGTACCTAGTACCAATTCACAACAGTGGTACTGCGAACATTTACAGATGAGAAAAAGAGTAAAATGCTTCAGAATCCACTTCCAAATGGCTAAGAAGCTTTGAGCACTAAAGTCTGCCCCAAAGAAATAAAGAATAAATTTAAAAAGTAGAGTTCAAAAATTTCTCAAACACTTGCCCATATATTTTCCTTTCCATACATATATTCAATTACCCACAGAAAGATCCTGATTTTTAGATAGAAAACAACTTTTTTATTCAGCCAAACCTTGATGTACCATTGAAATTTTTTCTTCTAGCAGTTTCCACAGAAGATGTCTAATTGCTCCAAGGAACACAATTCAGAATTTTCACACTTTTAGTTGCAGCTTTATTTCTTTCTTGATCTGACTGGAAAAATGAATCAAAATGAATCACAGCATTAAGACTTGTATTCAGTTTTTGTTTCAGGATTGATGACTGATGACAGAAAAAATAATTCTTTTCTTTCAAAGAGGAATAGTAACAGGGTTTTACATAGGCCATTTATTTCCACCTGTGATTTTGGGCACAGACTGTGTGTTATCAATAGCCGGTACTGGACACAAAGTCCTTATTGCAAGTCCCAAGCATGGCAGTATCATTATGATGAGAAATTGAAAATCCTCATGGTTGTAAAGGGAACTTCATACAGGTTTAAAAGAGTAGTGCCAGAGCATATTGTTCTTTCCTGATTTGTGTTTTTTCACAAAGCTTTGATGGGTCTAATAATTTTTTTGTTTATTTTTATATGTGAAAGTTTTCTGCAATATATTGTAGACTCTATTTAGAGTCTACTGTTCTTTCCTACTCTTGTGTCCTGTTGTCTTCATCCCTGAATAGTTAAGGAAGATAAGAAATAGGAAAAATAGAAAATAAGCGTTTGTTGTAAGAACCTCCCATGTATTTTGGATTGTTTAATTTTGGAATTAAAAATTGTGAAGGCTCTGTTCTTACCCAGAGGGGCTGTGCCAGTGTATCGTGTGGAAATAATTCTCTCTCTGAAATGTGATATTAATAAGAAAGTCAAAAGTGAACAGTCCAGTGAATACATGGATTTTCAGGGAATGTGTTTTATGTAAATTTAGTGATAGACTGAGACAAACGAGGACAAAGACCCCTAGTCTTTCATTCAAGTTTGCTTTCATTTCCAATGAGAAGGTGTGAAAGGCTTTCATTCTTATGCTGGTGCAGTACCTAGCGTTTGTGGGTGTAGTCATCAGTACAACTTTAAAATTGTATTTTTTGCCAGAGGATTCTCCAAGGGTTACAAATCAAGGATAAATTCATATTTTCTCATTTCACCCAAATCAAGGGATAAAAAAAGGATGGACTGGAGAGTTTTCAAAGGCCTCCTTTGGGGTCTGTTCAACTCTGTAAGCATAATCTGAATTCCAGCATGATTTAAAGGTGCTTTCACATCCCCAGCCACTGAAGTCACAACTGAAAGGTCATACAAACCTGGGTTGCAGAACCAGGTCTACTATAGATGGCATTCCTGGTGAATGGGAAGTTTGAGCATCTTCTCCTCAGGCTTCAGATATTTCCACCTCTTCTTTCCCCAGAGACTCACAGACTGCTAGGAAAGGAGCTCTGGGTAAGAAAACACTGCAGAGCTAAATGAGCGTGTTGGAACCTTCTCCTGCCAAAAGGAAGAAAGATATGCCTCTGAATCCAAGGCGGATATCTCCTAGGGGTCTGTGTCTTAGAACATGCAGGACACTCTTTCTCAGGAAGGAACAAATTAATCTCTACCTTCCTTCAAGTACTCCAGTGAAGAGAAAACCTTTAATCTGGTTAGAAATCTACATTAAATCAGTGATGTGTTTCAGAACATAGGCTTGATAGAAGTAAATACTAAAAAACTAAAGTGTACACAGAGATAGTTCTCTCACTAAATTCAGACAGCTGAAGTTTCACAAACAGACTTTACTGGTATAAAAGTTTGGAATTGAGCCCAACATCTTTTCTCTCACCATACAAGTTGAGAATTTGACAATAATGATCAGGATAATAAGTACTCACATTTTAACATTAATCTGTCATTTACATCTATGTAGATATCTTGGTTTTTTACTGTAAAAGCCAATGGGAGAGTTATATCTCTAAATGTCTAGTCTGAAACATATGACCTCAGTCAAAGTGACATTTCATTCAAGCATCATGGATCACTGACACTGCTCACAGAATGCAATGGTAGTCAGTTTATGAAAAAGACAAACAGATCAAGTAAGTCCTCCCATGTTAGCTAATTTCCTAAACTGAGCTCATCTAAAAAAAAAAAAATAATGGTTGTGCCCCAGAGATTCCTTCAACCTTTAACAAATACACTAAAGAGAAGTAAATTACTTCAAAGTAGTCACACTAAAGGCTGTTGTTTGCTTCCAGTTTCTAGCTATCTGCAAGAATGTTAATCTAATTAACAATTTGATTTCCTATCTTACTCCCCATCTCTTCTTCCTCCCTCTCATCACCAACACCACCACAACCCAGGAAAGTGTTTATTAGGAGGACAAATAATTCTGAATTGTTTATTTCTGAGTAAAATTTACACTTGTGCTACTTACAGATGGAGCACTCTCTTGTGTTTCAAGAAGCAAAACTTGACATGGAAAAAGCAAAGTTTGCCGCTAGAGAACTCTTAGGTTAACTTGGTCAAATCATTAAGCTTTTATTGTAGAGAGCATTGAGACAGAGATGTCTGCTTTACTAAGTTCATCTTAGTAGATATTGGTTTCAAAATTTCACAAGATCAAATGGATCTCAGTGACTGCTCTGCTGCAAATGTACATCAAGGGTATACCTACTTATCTTTTACTTGTAAGTCTATCCAAACTGCTTCTTCCATGTTGGCCTATGGAATGTTTCTTTTCTTAATCATTAATTAATTAGGTGAAGAAAGATCCCAGTTAAAAAATATTGCCCTATAAAAAAGTGAATACTTAGTAGGAGTTTCTACATCATACTTGTAGAAAAACTACAAAGAAGGTTAAGAGAAAAAGAAACACATGCACCCACATCTAAACTAATATGCACTGTTCTGACAAGATATATTTAGAACAGGTTTCTCTGGTGTCTGAGACACCACTTTCATTTTCACAGTGGAAGGAGAATTATGCTTTCTGCAGGCTCAGTGGAAGAGGGTGATGTCACTTGTAAGAGGCAGTATAAAACCAACAGTAATTATTCATCTTTGTGCCATGATTCAGCCTTCTTTCCAAAAACACTTCTTTTTAAGACAAAGACAAACAATGCTGTATATACATCTTAAATCAGAGCTTCTTTATGTAAAACATACACAGTGTAAACTTGCTCTGACCATTGTAGAAAATCTCATAAATTTTCAAAAGCAGAAAGAGAAACTGAATGCATACTTAATCTTATTCACAGTACTTAATCAGGAGCTTTATTAAGAGAGGCACACATTTTTTGCAGTTCCCTTGGGCACATTGGTGTGTTTCTGGGGATACTAATAAGGGTCAGAATGTCTTTTCTTCATCAGATGTTCATAAATTATTTTCTCATGCTTAGTTAACAATGTGCATTCCTTATTATAGGAAAACAGAGATTTTAAACTTTTTATGCTAAATGACAGGATCCTAACTTTTTCCTTGGAATGAACCATTAGGAGAACTGAACCTCAAACCCTGCCTCACACGTACTAGTTGTAACTTGAGATTTCATTCAAAAAACTCATCTTGCCAATCAAAATATAACCACTGGGGTCAAGCACAAAAAGAGAAGAAATTGACATGAGAACCCAGAGTTCAACAGAAGTTATATTTCTAGAAGGATTCTTTTGGCCTTGTTTGCTCATTCTATAAAATTATGTATAGAAATACTTAGTGCCCTTATGGACTGTTGTAAACTTCTATATTTGAAGAAGATTTTACGTACTACATCTGATTTCTAAATAATTTTAAAATTTAAATATGAATATCCAGCTCCTTATAGAACGGGCAAGCAAATATAGCTAAGTTATTCTTATATACAGACCTTATATGTAGTTGCTAACAAATTATCTAACAAATTTTACTTGCAAATGAGCATCAAGATATTCTATTAAAATTTCAAGACATGTTTCTGCTATTAAATGAGATTTTTTTTTTCTAATGCCTGATTTAATGGAAATGCAGCAGTCAGGTACATTAAGGGTACTAGGAGCATGACAATTAAAATTGCTGTGCAGAAATGTGGGGATTTTCAACATCATCTAGATATTCCTTCCTCAGCATGTATTTCCAATTACAATATATTGTTGTAAATATATACCATTTTCTTAAGCTATATTGCAGTTAATTTTTGGCAAAGAAACTTAGCTGCTAGCAATTGCCAATTTTGCTATTAAAGGTGCAGTATTTTTATCAACATTTTCTACAATATTTGGTGGAAGTTTGGTCTTACAGTTGCAAGCACAGCCTGCAAGTTTGAGATGGACACTTTCATGAGGCTTCAGAAAGGCCTAAAATTCAGGAAGAAATGTAACATTGCGATTATAAGAAGGATTGAGGATTAGCAGGCAGGGTTTCATACCATTTATTTATTTATTAGAACAGAAAGTACAAGAACATATTTGCAAACATTTACCTGACAGTTCTTTTCCCAGTAGATTTAATTAAAATATTGATGCATTTTCAATGTGGAAAAAAAAATCAGCCAATAATATTACACTGCTTGATTGTCAGTGATTGTCAGCCCCTACAGGCAATTAAAACACCCATTGTACTTACAGATATCGAACTGTGAAGAAGGTGCTAAGAAAACTGTAACAGAAGCAAAGACATTTTCTTCAGAAACACACAGTGGAGTAGTTTTAGACACAATTCAGTCCCTTTTGGTTTCATCTTACAAATTAAGAAAACACTGTTCATTTATTTGTTCCTGAATATGTTTTGGTTTTGTTTTCAGTGAATAGCCTTTCTTTTATCTTAGAAAGTTGCAAGTGGCAAATTTATTAATTTTTGCTTTCCTTTGCTTTGATATGAGATTCTGTATAAGGGCTTGCTGACAGAAGACACACTGCACCTACTTTTTAAAATGCAAGGCTAAAGACCAGGATTTGATGACATTTTTCCACAAACAGTAAAATGAAATCCCAGTCTCCCAGAAACTGCAGAATTCAGGTAAACCTGTGTGAATATTTTCAGCTCAAAGAGAAGGAAGTATTAATTTCATTCTAGATGGCTGAAATGCTTTGATGGTCATCTGACAACAAAACTTCTCAACAATTATTTCTTAGCAAAAAGAATTTTCAAAATTGCAAGCTATTTTATATTGGATAAGAAAAATGTCAAAGAAAGCTCTCTGCTTTCTCTACACTACTTTTTTTTTTTTTCAATTTCTCTCTTGCACCAAGGGCAATTTTTGGCTAGCCACCACAGTATTCTTCTCCTGTTTTTAAAGAGCCTGTAAGAACACAACCAAACATGATGCTTTGAGGGCAAACAAAGTACTGTTTCACCCACAGGTACTTTTTAACATATCTGAGACAAAGCTCACAGCATTTGGATTTCAGTTTCAGCTGCTCTTGAATTCTGTTCTCAAAATTTTCCTCACACAATCACAAAACCTCATCAGAGTGCTACACTGTGTTTTATTCAAAAGTAACAGTTAAGCATTTTTGTGATGCAAAGCAGGGAAATTATGAAAATTCCTAAATACACAAATACAACACAAAGGAAAAAAAAATTGCTCTTAAATCTTTTAATATAAAGCAACACACACTGAATATTTTCCAAACTCTTAACCTTCTATTGCTTTCTCATTATTGGTGTTTTCTCTTGCAATTCTGGCATATTGATACATTTTCAAATACCTCTATATTTACCACAGTCACGTTTGTTTTGCTAGGCTAAGGTTGGTTGTTTGTTTAGCTGCTTTCAGCAATTCTCAAAAATTTAAAATTAATAAAAGTCTGGCTTACGACTACTAATATTAATAATAATTAAATTAAATTATTAAATCTTTTAGATGGCTGAACAGCTCTTTATAAGGAGTGTTGATATGGTGCAATTTCCTCTTTTTTATGAGGAGATAATTGGAAACTATTTTCTTTGATGTATTCTGAAATTTTTTTTTGCTTGCTTTTTTGTCAGCAAAATACAATAGTTATACTAACATTCAGTTGAAAATTACTGTAAAATAAAAATTGTTTAGACATTTAAACAGAAGGTTCTGGAGTTGGATGTTTGGGTTTGGATTTTTTAACTTTATTTTAAATGAAAATCTGAGTTACATACCATTCAAAATCACAAGTTTTTAACGTAAAAGTTTTACCAGCAAGTCTTTAACTATGTATAACTTTACTGAGCACTCTGTTGAAAAATTGTATTTTTGAGAGCAAAACACGAATATGTTTTTTCGAAAACAAAAGGCCTGACGGCAGATTTCCTTCATTATGTCTAGTTGTTATACCACATCACAACCAATAATATACCTCCTGAAGAAGAATTCCCCACACCTTTAAGGGAAATTGTGTGAAAACCTAAATTTTTGTCTCACCTCTGAAACTCTGAAAATTTTCTTCAATCAAGAATTTCATGGCTGTTCTTAGTTCCTCTCAAAACCATGTCCGAATCTGAAGTACAACACTAATAAAACTAGGAGCTCCTGAAACTGATTTTTTTCTGTCCTTACAAATGCCAAAAAGGAAAATCCTGTATGTAATTAAGAAATCATGGAGAGGAAGAGAGAAACATAAGCGTGTGCAAACCCAATGCATCTGAAGAGCACATCGGGGTTGTTCATCTCATATGCAGAAATCTGCAGATTTTGAATCTGAGCTGTAAAATATAAAAATACTAGCTCAAATTTTTATTTTGTGTTCTTCTCCAGTCACATTTGTGATGTATTGCTCTTATTTTCTTGGATTACAGTGCATTATAATACCATCTATTTCATTAGGATGCATTCCTCTTTCAAGAATTTCTATACAATTTAAAGAGGACCAGCACGGGGAATGTGATTTAAATACCCTAATATAACCATTTCTGTTCTTCTAATAGTAAAGTCCTAAGAGTGTAGAACTTCGGAAAAAAAAAAACCTACTTGAGTGAACAGCTTTGCCTTTGAGTGAGTCTTTTCATTTGTGTGAGCTGTTAGATGCTGTTCCAAGCCCCTTTCCCTGCAGGATACAAGGCTAAGAAGGATTACTCAATCTTCAAAACCTCACTGGCTCAGCTTATGACACAGAATCCTCTAAATTCACTAAGAAACCAGACACTTTTGAGGTGCTTCAGGCCCAGTTTTAGTCTCTCTTGATATTTCAGTTGGCAAAAATGCTGTCAAAGGTGAGCTCCACAACGAAAGAGGCAGTGGAATTATGAAATATTGCTGGCAGCTGAATGACCCCAAAGTCAGAAGTTATAGTTAGGCTAATTTCATGAAATCTAAATTCCACAGTTTTCTTTTCTCACATAAAGATCTCTGTGCCACTGAGACTTTTTTCTGAGTCAAGCAGCAGAGTGACAGGCTCTTCTTCACATAAAAAGTAGCATTGTCTTGTAATTTCAGTGAAAGTCAAGCTTTTTGTTTCTTTGTTTGTAAAATCAGAAATAATCATACTTAATCAAACAGTTTATTGACTATTAATGTTTTCAAAGCGATTCTTTTCAAAAAAAGAACATCATTATTTTAAAACTGCTGATTTCATAGATGTTGATTTCTTTACTAAGATTTCTGATCTTTTCTACTTCTGTGTTATTCTTTATTCTTGGAGAAGATGCTGGATCTTCCACAAAATTAGCTTCACTTTTAAAGAGGCAGTGTCCTCATTCTCTTTACTGGGAAAATACATTATCACTGGTAATATGCAATGCTTTCTGATGCACTTCTCATGAAAACTTATGTCAGGCCAAAAATTGCCCCTAAACAATGTTACAGGGCTTTTCTACCTGCTTTATGAACTGAATCACTCAGCACTCACACTGGCACTTCAAGCTACTAGCACATGTACAGACCAGTGACAAACAAAGTCTGCTTTAGTATATCTAAGTACTGACTAGAAGGAAATAAACTTTGGAAAAAGCACATCTCATTCATTAGGTGTAAGGTAGAAGTACAAATCAAATAATTTACCCACAAAGATTGGGATTAAGCCAGAAATTACACTTGAAAACCTGAATCATTGTTCCATTATTATTTCTGCTCTCACCTTTCACCTCACAACACCTGTCCATAAAGAGACAGCCAGTGGAATGTAAGACTAGACACAATGGAATACAGTATAGAACACATAACAGAACCAGATGGTTTTTCAGTGGAGACATTGACAGATTACATTGTAAGATTAAACGCAAAAGTTTCTTTCCTGCTCAATAGTGATTTCAGGTTTCTTTTATCTTCTTGCAGTTACTGTTATCCAATAACTGTACCCTCTAATATTACCATAATTAAAACAGATAAAGAAAGAAAATGGTCAGTAGCTCCAGTTTAGAGTTCGTTTATGTTCCCCTACAATATTTGTGAATATCCTAAAAGTTCCACACAATCCTTGTGCCTCGCTTAGATCCCCTTTAGCATCTCCAAACAAGATTTGATTGCCTAAGTTTTGCTCTGATCCTCTGTGTATGGCTGAATTTCATCCTAGTGCAGGACTGTTGCTGACAAAACAATCTCCTCTGCTTTGTCCAATTTGGCTGCAAATGACTAAATCAATGTGACCTTCACAAAATCTCCTAGATGATTATTCTATAGCCTTGACTGCCAATGTGAAGCACTTCCCATTTACCAGAACTCTTCACAAAAAGCAATTCACTAATTGAACAACATTTCTGTGTGGGGGAAACTGAGAGAGCTCCTGATACAAGATAACACAGAAAACAATATTCCCAAGTTACTGTGAAATTTAATATACTGCCGCAGTCATGATCAAGCTGCCTAGTCCTGCCAGAAACTAGATTGTACAAAATCCTGTTTTTCATCTTGGTTTCTCTACCACTCTGCAACTTAATATCCATTTTATTATTCTTATCCTCTAATTCAGTTATGGAAGAAAGCTTTACAAATTTCTGAACTCTCAAAGACCTCAGGCCCAGCCTACAAACATACACATTTGATTATTTTTTAATAAGTAGGCCCACAACAAGTATAGAGAATCAGGGAATATTTAACACTACATTCAAAAAATTTGGGTAAAAATAGATTAATATCTTAGTGCTTCAATTAATTTTATAAATTTAAAGCTGCACACTTTGGGACATAATTCTATTTTTATTTAGACCCAGAATAGAGCAGAATTTTGCACTATATACATGTACTATAGTATGCAGTGCCTGAACAAGTATCCTTCACTACGAGGGTGTTGAGGAACTAGAACAGGTTGTCCAGAGAAGTTGTGGATATCCCATGCCTGGAAGTGTTAAAGGCCAGGATGGATGGGGCTTTGAGCAACCAGGTGCCCCTGCCCATTGCAGTGGGATTGGAACAAGAAGATTTTTAAGGTCCCTTCCAATCTAAACCATTCTATGATCCTGTGTCTTTGATGCACCTATTACTGATTATTGCTTAAAAGGAGACAGAAAAACTGGAATGTGACATTGAAACAAGAATTACAGCTCCTATGTGCCTGCTGGCTTCAATGGTAAAGGATATTTTGGGTAGGTTTTACTGTCCAAATCTAAATGACCACTCTGGCCATGAAGAAGTGCACAAGTTTTTTCAGAAAGACCCACTTCCCCACAGGACTTAGATGGACAGCTGTTTAAGGGAAATGTGAAAATAAATATTTCCTAGTTTTCTTTAAGAACTCTCTAACTTTTAATTTCAGATTGTGATTTCATCTTTAATTTTCTTTGGTGCATCATTAAATATAATTTCTAAAGGCAACTCAGTAGATCAGGCACATTAAACACACCTTAATAATTTGATCCTTTTTTTGAATATTTTTCATTTTTATTCATCTTCTTCTTTTCTTTCCTAACACACTCACCAAAAACCATTAACTTCTACGGAGAAGAACATCTTCTACAGAGAGAACATTTTGGTAATTATCCTTTGATCTGCTTTTCTCAACAAGCTGACTGAATTCACAATGCCCTCCTTTACCATTTTTTTCCCCTTTCCCAAACATTTCTAGTCATTCCTTTATCAAGCTATGTTGGTAGATCTTCATCCCAGGATTAAGAGCTAAACAAGTATTTTTCAATAACTAAGGCACTCAAACAGAGTTTTTTTATCCCCTTGTCAGGGATTGCCTGCCAGAAGATCTTGATCTGAATTTCTTAAATAGTAGAACATTTTGATATAATTTAAATTTTTTTCATCTCTGTTTGGTCACAAATGTTTATGGTGCCAATTTTGTGACAAACTGAAAAACATCATGGAGTAATGATTGTTTCACATGATTTTATGTGGCAAAAATGAAGGTCTCAGATGCAGAAAAAGTGGATTAAAGTATGGGTGAAAATATTAATTTGCAAATCTCAATAATTTCACAGGTGTATATATATATTCTTCTCAGTCACTCTAATCCTTCCATACTCACCTTAATTGGAACTTTAATCTATGGTAGCTTTCATCACAACACTTTCTTGCAATACCATAAGTCTCTCTCGACAGTCATGCATTTGAATCTTTCCACCAGTTCTCCCTGTTCAATCTATCTCCAGTTGATTTGGAGAGCAATAACATTGCAGGAGCCCAGACAACATTTTTCACAGGCTACATATCAAAGCAATTTCCAAATGGACTGTTACAACATGCTGTTAAATTTCCTCTGTTTTCCAGGAGCAAGACCATTGCAAAAAGTCAAGAAAGAAATAACAAAATTGCTACTGTACAATTATTGCACTCTTGATAAACTGAAAGATATTTGACCAATTTCTTCTTGATCAAAACTCTTGCATTTTGCCAAGTTTCCAAAATACTAAGAGCCAAAAGCCTTGGAAATTTTGGTATGATTATTCTGCTTCAAGAATCTGAACTGCCTCCATATTACATTAATGAAGCTTCTTCCTCTACAGCATTGTTATTTGGAAGTGAAAGAAAATATATGGAAAGACAGTAAGAATACAAAGAAATCATTGAGATCTACACATAGACTTCCTTGTACATGGAGAAATTTTGATTGAGGGAAATACAGTCTTACCAACTGGGAAATGTAGTTGATCAGCATTGCTCAATGAGTGTTTTTATCAGTGGGATGTGAAATAGAGTTCTGCCTGCAGTTTCTAAGAATTAATTGTACTAGAAAAACAGTTTTTCTAGTGCAGTCTGGTCACTAAATCTGGGTAAGGAGGAGAAGAAACAAAATTGAGAGGTGATGATTCTGTGTCCTAGTCCCTGTTCCACTACTGAGCAGCAGCATGACCTTGGACAAGACATTTAAAATCCATGACTTACTGCTTCAGCTGCCAAATTAGGCAAGGCTGACCTGCCTTTGAGGGGGCTGTGAACTTCAATTTTTAACATCTTGGTGCAGAACCACTCAAAACTGCAAAATATTCATTGTTGTAGCATAAAAAATTGAGACTTCAGCTCAGTAGAAATTAAAAATCAGCGCTTTCTTCTTGTAACCCTGGGGATGATGACATAGATCCACTTGAGTAAGTGCAGGAAGATTCTGAGAGATGGGCAGAATAGCAAATCACAGAATAAATGAATGAACAGAAACATCCAGCACAAGTTTTCCTAGCTGTCCTCACCTCTGCTGCTTTGATTAATAGGGAACAATGAAGTAAACAGTGCTGGAGGACAAACTAAACAGCAAAGAATTGTAACTGACAATTTTCTGCTAAAATACATAGTCCCTTGTAAATTCTATTGATTAATGAACTCTCTCTACCGGCATAAAAAAAGTACACACACAAGAGGGGGAAGCAAACTCGAGTAAATACTCTCATTTAGAAAACTTAGCATCATGCAGCATTTAATCTGTCTGCTATTCAATAACAGCAGCAAATACAAGTAACTTTTCCCTTGTTATTACTCACCTGGAGCTATTAATCATCAGATTACAAAGAAAAGATCAAAAGGAGAGAGGAGAAGTGATGAGCCTGTTTCTCCATTGATGCAGCTCTGAGGTGGGCACTGAACCCTGGCAGGGGTGCAGAGCAGCCTCCCAGCCCTGGCAGAGGGGGACCACAGCAGGGGTGTGCACGCAACAGAGAAGAGGTTCACTCTTCTTGCAGCAGAGATAGAGGGTGCCATCAGCAGGACCCTGAAGTCACCTTCCTTGCCAGCCAAAGTTTTTAGTCCAACAGTGCCATCTATTGCCTCAAATTCCAGATTTAAAGGAGGCTGGATATTGCAGAACAGTCTGTCTTGTGAGATGGTCTCAAATCTGAACACATTTGTGACACCCCACTAGCCAAATACTGCAGAAGTTACAACCTAGACACATCCTTTGCCCTTTTACTTGGCCTTTTAGCCCAAGTTTACTGTCAGGACAGGTTGCCCGGTCAAGGCTGTGTAATGGAAGAGGAGCTGAGCAGGCTGGATATTTGCAGACAAGGCAATACAAAAAAAGGTGAAGTGTTCTGTTCCAACTAAATCCTTCTATATCATCCTGCATTAACCTTTTGATTTCCACACTGAACTGGAGATTTATCCAGAAGATCTACAATGGAGGACCCAAAAGAGCTCACTTCAAAAGGCTGTCTTGTCAGAGCAATACCAAATAATCCAAAGGTCAAAGGATGAAGAGGACTTCTTGTACAAATTACTGTCTGGTTAATAGAATGTTAAATCACACTAAAGCAATACTTTAGCTGAGTGTAAATGCAGGCAAGTGCTTTTGCCTCTTTTCAAAAAGCCTGTTTGCAAAGTTCATTCACTGCTTTTTGTTCAGGCTGGAATGCACATTTCTGAATTCATTCTTGCACACCATTACACCGCTAGGCAAACATAGATATGCAGAAATAAAGAAGTTTTGTTTCCAGACAGAGAAAAATATTTTGGGGCTGGTCAAGAAACACAGACCCAGATGCAGTTTGATGAATCCTTCAAGTCTCACATTTGAAGAAAAAAAAAAGTTGTGTGCTTCACTCTCCCGGGGAAACAGATTTAATTTGGCTCATATGAGGAGAGAGAAAAGAGAATAGACTTATGTATTGTCAAGGAATGGACCAGAACAGAAAAATTTATAGCATTAACAATATTAAATCTTGTATCCACAGGAAGGCCAACTGAAATGTACCCATTTTTTTTTCCTTTCTCAGACTTCAGGCAGTGCTGTTCTATCAATGTTATTAAAAGTCCTACAGTAGATTTAACTACTTTATAAGATTTTGCCTTTTAAAATGGACTTGTTTAAATCTCTCTTCTGACCTGCACTAGTTATTCACATGAGCTCAGTCCTATGAGAAAACACATTAACTCTGGAGAAAAGGCTCTAGTGTTAGACATAACTGATAGGGAGGATATTCTAGGCCAAATGAAGTCATATTTAATCTCTCTGGGAATTCTAGAGGTACACTGGAGAATTGCTACTAGGATAATTTGCAAAAAATATCACCCAAATATTTTTATGATGTAGGCAGGCTTCACAGAGGCAGCCAGGTCCACATCTCCTGTAGGCTTCTTCAGCTCACCTGCCTCTCAGACATTCTGTTTTGTACTTTAATTTTTCCTCTCTATTTTCTACATAAAAATTCTTTTACAATCCATCTTCCTTACAATTTTTTTTCCTTACTTTAATTCTGCTATGAGGACCTTCCCCAATTTATTTTGCTTACCAGTGATTGTTTTGATTTTATTATTTTTTAAATTGAGGAGGAATGTAGAAGACCAATGAAAGGGGGAAAAAACAATGAAAAAGTGAGAAGAATAGGAACAGACACTTGGTAGTGACACTAAATAATTTCTTAAAAACTAAGGATAAATTGATGAAATGTTAAAACAGTTTAAATTCTTAGGACTCATAGACTCTTTTGTATCCTAGGCCAATAAAACTTAGTGTGAGTTCAAACTTTTTCCAGCCCAGGATATTAACAAAAATATTCTCTCTGGGCCCTATCCCTATACTAGCACAGTGAGGATTTACCTGCTTTTTATGTATTCATGGGTGAAACTTCTGTATTCTATTATATATAGAATAGAATACAGAAGTTTCTATATGGGGATATAGAAACTTCTGTTTATATATGGGGATTTCCTACATCAAAGATACTATAATGCCCTTGTTTGGATTTATTAACATTTGATCTTAGTATTCATCCAGAACTCTTGCAGCCCCAGCTGATATTGAGTTGGTAAGACCCAGCTGACTACAAATGAGTTGCCTTTTTTAAGACATCACTTCTCTCCCACATGACTTCCCCCAAAGGAGTAATTTTAACAGAACTTCTGCTAACCACTCCTCATGTACTACGGTATGTCTAATGTTGTTGTGGAAAATAAAAGTGCATTCAATTAAAGTATGACTTTACAGTCTAAGCCCATCAGTATTTTCCCAGATATAGATGTTCATATGTAAACAGTCCAACCATAAAGCTAGTCATTGACTTGCCTTGCCTGAAAAGCCTTTTCAGTTTTGCCTGCATGCGTCTTACTATTTCCAGATTTTCAATCCAACCACCTCACACTACCTGAAAGTGAAGGAAGGAAAATGAAAAGGAACCAAAAATTTTAGGGAATGCAAAGCACAAAGACCTCTTGTAGCAATTTTTAGGGGTAGAATGGTTACATATTAATTAATGTGGGGGTGAAAGTGGAGGTTCCAGAAGCTTTTAGTAGTTGTTGGTTTTGTGAAGGGGACACATCCAAATACTGATTTCTGTCGTCTAAGATGATAATTCCCTTCCTCTTTTCTTCCATTACCCAGAAGATCTGTGTTTTCTTTCCTAATTTTTTGGAAGCTCAAACCCAAATATACTCAAATATTTCAGTTTTCCATGAAATTCAGGTAAATGTGTTAAACATGTTGACCAAAGGTATAATTTCTTATTTTTTAAAAACCAAAGGGAATAATTTAGTTACAGAGATTCAGCTGTTTGCAAAACTTTGTGTGTTTCTGTAGGAACCCTGGAATCTAGTTAATTGCAGCCACGACTTTTGCAAGTGCAGAAGTTGTCCAAAAGCCACCCCCATCTTAGGCGATCTCTTATCATTAGGTGCAGTAAGCTCTGGGATGAAGATGGATCCTCTGGCACTGTGATGCCAGAGAGTATTGGTTTAATGGAGAGGGAAAACTGAGCTTTGCAGACCAGGTGACAATAATATCCCTTAGCTCCAAGTTTACCTGGACTCTAGGGACGTCAAAAGCTTTTTACCTCACCAAGAACCAGGTTCTTTCAAACCCCACAGCAGTGCCTTTCAGAGCCTCTAGTCCTAGTCTGCACCATAAGAACCTCACCCAGTTTGTAACCACAACACAAGGAGAAAGAAGAACACTGAAGTGGTTAGACATGAAACATGGCTAACTCTGTGACATGAGTTTCTGCCTCTTGAGAAAAAAAAATCAGACAGGGCATATTCATAGCCTCTATTCCTAATGTTTCTGCAGCAATTTTGGCAGCTGGTCCTGTAGAATTCATTTCTTCCAAGTCAGCTCAATCTCACACTCCGGCAGTTTTGATCTGTAGCCTCCTAGATTAATGCATCATAAACAACTCCAATTATCACAGCTCATATCAAAAGATTTTAGAGTAAGGATAATTGAGTCAAATTGTGCCACTGAGAGAGACATACATAGTGGCATCAGGGTGGTATTTGAAAGTCTCCTAAAAATCACAACACATGACTGGAAAACACAATATCTTTAATTTTAAGGGTATTCAGCCTGCTTTTGATTCTTTCCAAATACTCTAGCTGTCAGTCAATAGGAAAACTGTAGACTTTTTTGTGGTAGATTCAAATGGAAAAGATTTTTTGGTCTGGGTATTTTAAAATTATGTGTGGAACATAGTTTTATTCCAGTAAAAATGCATTTTCTGTGAAATAGAAAAGTGCATTTTGCCAAGATAGGAACTTCAAAGTTCATCCAAAGCAAGTAGTGAGAAAAGATCTGAGCCCTGAAGAGGATAAAAATCTGCAGAACAATATCTCTCCTTTTATTATATAATTTTTAAAAATCTGATTGAAATTATAATATTTCTGGAAACCTTAATCATATTTCTCATTACCAAAATTTTTCAGTATGTAGAACAGCAGAACACAACATTATGTAGATAATCTTAGAGAATTCATTATATTATTGTGTGTGTTGGGTTTTCTCATTGAGTAGATGCACATAAATTGTCAAATGTGTGATATATAATGTGATAAGGGCCAAAGCAGCAGCAAGCATAGCAAAAAAAAAAAAAAAAAAAGACAAAGGGGTGGATCCCTGAATGTGAAATGTCAAAGGTGAAAGAAAGATGTTTTTCTGGGATTCTGTAAGAATTCTCATCAACTTAAAGAGCATTCCATTTTTTTTACAAGACAAATAGTCCTTACAGGGATCTTCACCTGAAATATGGCCTGCACCATCTTAACTGTTGGTGGCTTTCCTTTGGCTAATGAACAAAGAGAAGGAAGAGAAACCTAGCTCTGATTCCTTTTAGGAAGCTGGAAGTACAAATAGGTAGAGAAGAACAGTATCCACAGTGACAGCAATGCAATATGTTATCATAGTATATAGAAAGGCATCCACCTAGTTTATCAGAATAATTTATATAACTCCCAACAGGAGCAGCATGGAATACAGTCTATTTATACAGTGAAATTTTATGAGCTAAGACACTTAGTAATTTAGAAGTTATTATTTTCTACTACATGCATGAGACCAGTATCATGATGGAGTAATCAAGAGGCATTTTCATTGCAGTTTACAAAAATAAAATCTCTAGTGTCAGTTTTAAATAAAGCTGAAAGAAAAGGAAACTGCACTTTGTCCTGCCTTCAGTGGAAATGCTGCAGAGAGCTCATCAGCAATGTAGTTTTTCTATTATATATAGCACATTTCAAAAGTCTGTACAATAACCTGGATTGCAGTTTCACTTTACAGCAAAAGAGAACTAGAACTTCTTACTAAATGTTCTTACTCAGGGCCAAAATTATGTCCAAATAAATGACTCCAGCACACCTGGTTCTATGACATTCCAGCTCCCCATACATCTGCATGTCCACTGCTGGTACTACTGGCATACATGGTTTTACATGTTTTTAGATTTTCAAACACTCTGATAAAGTTCTGGGTAACATTTGGTGTACCACAGTAATTGCTATGCTAAGCCAGAAACTAAAAAGCGTAATGATGAGCGTGCAACCAGAAATGCCAATGTGCCTCCAGGGGGTCATAGCAGATCTGAAACGTGTCCCTTCAGAAATACTAGGCTTAAAGAGAAACATCAGATCTCCTCTGTCTACCTGATCAACATGCAGCAGACAGGCTTTTTTTCTGTCTCATTCTATTTCTGTCTTTCTCAGATATACAGCAAAAGCCCCACAACCATCAATACGTTAGGTCATCTCCTGTCACTCTGCAGTAAGACCCATATCAGATGGGAGAAGCCTTGAGAGTTTTCTTACTTGTCTTGTGTTTTCCAGAATCTATCACCTGGTCACAGTTCTTTATGTAAATTCTGGGGCTTGATAAAGAATTATTCCTCTGCTCCTTTAACAAAACTCTAATCTCTTCTGCATTTGTTATGCTGTCTCCAATGAGCCTCTGCTGAGCATGGTTTGCAGCAGGACTGGGAATTACAGGGTCTAATTCAATACTGCTCTGCACTACAGCATTTATTATTTCTTCAGGCTTTTCCTTTCTTCACCATTAAGTGGAGGCAATCTTAAATCACAAGGTATATGAAGCCTTTTCAGATTCAAACTTCACATTACGTTCCTTTTCAGAAAAGAATCTTTAGGCAGGAAAGCATCCTCAAAATAGTAAGAGAATCCCTCACACGAGTGACTGAAAAACTGTATAAGAAAGCTAGAAATATTCTGAATAGCCTTTCTTCCATCATATCACAAAAACTCTGGCATCCTTCATTTTGCCATTCATTTTAGGAAGTTTTTATCCTTGAAGAGAAGCCAGCTCACACTTAAGCTCCTAGCTGGTGGAAGGAAGCTGGATGATTGTTGGGATCAAGAACTGAAAGTATAGCGTCTACTTACAGAAATGCAACTGCTCTGTGTGTGTGTGTGTGTTAGGATATGAACTGCTTTGTTACCTCAGATGATCAGCCTACCTTTCTGCTAGCTGCATACAGGTACTTGGGAAAAGTGAGAACTGGAAGCCCTTTCAAGGGGCTTTGCTTTGACCCTATAGCCCAGCTATGATTTTGAGCTCTGAAGGATATGTCAACAAATAGATCGAGCATTGTCTCCTGTCTACCTATGCCACATAGAAGCTTTTCAGTTTGTGTTACATATTGACCAAGAAATTAAATTCTTTTTCTTTTGTTCCTCTCAGTTACGGGGTTTTAACTGGGACATAATCATGCTACACCAACGTCTTGGATCTCTCCTCAGTGAGTGCTAAAACCATTAGTTTTCTTTTGGGCTGAGTTCCCTTGGTCTGGCAACCAATGGCACTGGGACCATACATTCATGTTGGATTTATTATCTGTGGTTACCTGGTTGGATCATTTTTCTGCATGCTGAAGTGGAGCATAATTAGGCTATTTCTCATTACAAATTGAGTGTGCCTGTACAGAAGGAGGTTGGTCCTCATCAGGTTTTGCTTCACTATTTTTAATAGCTTCAGCAGAGAATGGGTTTCACTTCTCTGTTGGGGGTCTTTCCAGACTAATATTTTTCTGATGTTTTAGTGTCACAGAAGTTGGTCTCTGCCATATTTTTGTGAGAGACAAAGTATAAGTCCTGCATTTTTTCATTGCTTCACAAGGTAAACAATAAATATTCTTGTAGGAATATCTG
This sequence comes from Serinus canaria, assembly GCF_022539315.1. NCBI lineage: Eukaryota > Metazoa > Chordata > Aves > Passeriformes > Fringillidae > Serinus > Serinus canaria. The sequence continues at coordinate 21,200,773 of NC_066319.1, forward strand.
GATTGATTTATTTTAATACAAAATCAAATCACAATTCCTGGGAGACATTCCAGCCTGATAGTTCCTTATTACTATTAGAATTGAATAGAATAGAATAGAATAGAATATATAATAATAATATTATACAGTTCTGCAATATATTAATGTCTGATTTAAAATGGATATCTCCAGCAAAACTAGAATTAATGTAGCTTGATTATTAATAAATTCAGCATAACAAAACTCCTGTTTTAGTGGCTTGCGATGCCTGAGTTTTTTCTCTTATTATGTGGTATAGGTCAGAGGCATGCTAGAACAGATGAGAAACATTTAGAACTTTTCATTAAAATCAATCAAAATCTTCCTCTTTGAGCATGTGCTTTTGTTTGGGTTATGTTTTCCTGGTGATTCTTTGATTCACAGCCAAGAAAGGGTCAGACACACAGGGAGACAAGCACTGTCTTTATTCCTTTAAGCCATTACTCTCAAACAAGCTACTGAGTAGATGTGAGAGGCAGAGCACCATAGTAGCAATCAAATCTGCTTTCCAGCATATTCCTGTGCTAGGCATCTGAGAAAGAATACAGATACTCACTTTAAATACCCTGTGTGTTGGACCTTTGGCAAAGGTGTATGTCTTGATGAAAAAGGAGCCATTATTATAACACAAAATGAGACCTGAAGAAGTCCAAAGTACAACCCCTTACCAGGCACTGTGAAAACAATTAATTCTTCCCCAACAACAAGCAGCACAATGGATACCAATACCTATTGTGCTTTTCCTACTGAGAGCATAATGGAAGCCAAAAGCAGGAATGCTTCCAAAAAGGGATCACAGAACTGCGTTGAGGGTAAGTGAAAGAGCAGAAAACGCACAACCATTTAGGTACAGGCTCTGGCACTTGGAGTCTCTGGGAGAAGATTCTCTCCCTCCACTCCATTCACCTGAAGTACTGCACCCACCTGTTGGGCCACCTGCACAAGAAGGATGTAGACCTTGGAGTAAGACCAGAAGAGAACCACAGCAATGACCAGAGGGCTGGGACACCTCCCCTGTCAAGACAGGCTGAGCCAGTTCAGGTTCAGCCTGGAGAAGAACAGACTTTGGGGAGACCAGAGAGCAGCCTTCTAGTATATGAAATAATCCTACAAGAAAGTCAAAGAGGAGCATTTAATGGGATAGAACAAGGTGAATGGCTTTAAATTGAAAGAGGAACAGTTTAAATTATATATTTGAAAGAAATTCCTCAGTGTGAGGGGGGAGAGGCACTGGAACAGATTGTCTGGAAAACTTGGTGCTCCATCCCTGGAAGTGTTTAATGTCAGGTTCAATGAGGCTTTGAGCAACCTGGACTAGTGGGTGTCATCTCTGCCCAGAGCAGGGAGTTTGGAACTGCATGATCTTTAAGGTCCCTTCCAACCCAACCCATTCTATGATTATTTGGATTATTGACTGTCAAAAGCTGAGAGGATGTATCATGGAAAGTGCATCATACCAGTTGTTCCTTGGAACAGTCCAACATGGATATCAAAGTTTATAAAATCAGCCTGTAACCCAGTTTCCTTCTTGCTGTATTAGCTTTATACTTGGAGAACGATGTATTTTCAGGAAAAGATACTGGGGCAAATGAGCATCAAGTTTCATTCAATGAATGCTAACTCTAAGGATTGTCTATATATGTTTTCCTCAAGCTCTTTTTGTTGTAGCCAATTTATAAGTAAAAAAAAATAGCTGTAGATGCTCAAATGTTTTGTTTTAGTTGCACAGATAAAGTATAGAAGGAAAATAGAGGCACAAAGAAGGAAAGTGGCTTTTCCAAATTCGTCAGTCGCAGAACTAGACAAACACTTCTACTTTCTAGCCTATGACTTCATTTTAGCTTCTCCATTTGTTATACCCTAGCCACATCTGTTGTATAGCAAAAAAGGTGGCTTGCAGTTTATCCTGAAGATCAGTGGGTTGGTAGCTGATAGTCAGGATGAATCCTTGAGGACTCATTGATGGAAGATCTTTTAAAACCAGGGTACTTTAACATGGTCACTGATTGCACCAGTGACATTATTGCCAAGTCCTGCTGGTCGTCAGATTTGAAGTCATAAGAGTCTCTATAGGTCAGAGCCAATCATTTGTATTGCATTTGACAAACAGCACCCATGTTTCAGCTCACTGTCTCCTGCATCAGCTCTCCCTCTAATATGATTTATACTTTATTTCCATGCACAGCATATTTCAGTAATCCAATTCCCAAGTCAGGAATGGGTAGTAGCAGCAGTGTACTCACATCTGCAAATACAAAAGGATGTAATTTGGCATAGGAAGGTATAAGCATTTCTAAAAGTCTTACAGCCTTTCATCTTCAGCCCTACGTCAGATAAAGGAAATATAGAGCACTACACTGATGATCTGAAGGATTGCTAAAAGCAAAGAAATGCACAACTACATTGTGCATTTTTTTTCACTAACAATACAATGAATCCAGGATTGAGAGATGCTGCACTCTAATTAGGTTCAAAATTGCATATTACAAGTGCTAAGCCACATTTTTTAATTTTTTTTCTCCCTTACTTATGGAAAATTAAAGTTACAATTAGTTGCACTGAGAACAAACTAAAATGTCTAACTTCCCAGAAATGTAGCCAAGTTCTATTAACTCTTTGAATTAATTCTGTCTAATAAATAGGTTTCAGGAACACACATTAGTTAACATTAGAAATGCTTTCAAAAATTAATCTAGCTCCAAATTTGCTTTTTCCAACTGATACATTCTATAATAATGAAATATGCATAGCATGCTTATTTCTGTCCAGCATTTCTTTCAGTGGAAACAGTTCATAAAAATCATGTCAAAAAGTTATTCTTTTACAGAAGAAACCCCACAACTTTGCATTCTTAAGGATGAGATCTACTCTTATTTTACATCAGTTTACATTTCACTGACTCTAACAATGTTTCTCCTTATTTTCACCAGTCTAAGGGAGTTCTGAAACAGGACTTAAATTTGTATAAATTTGTATAAATGCATACCTAGTTATGATGTAGATTAACATAATATGGCACACCCCTCATCATGTATTTCTCACAGACAGATTTTTGCTCTTGTACATTTACTACCAGCCCTGCAAATTTGGGTGGGATTTTTTCCCCTTGAAATCCTGGTTTACTGAGTTATATTATTTTACAAGAAATCCAACTTTCATTTTTCTTTTCAGAAAATAAGCTTCAAGTTCTCATGGCTGCTAGGAGACATTTGGAAAGGTTAATCTGAAAGGATCAAACACTAGAAGGCAAATAATATAAAGATCCCAAGGGATATTACTTTTTAAATCTCATGATTTTTAAACTAGTTTTATGGGATTAAAATTGCAGCTGGGAAGATTGAGGTTAAACATTAAGGAACCCTTCTGCTATAAGGATAGTTAAGTAGTAGGACAATTTTTCTAGAGAGCTTATGATTTTCCACCAGTGAGGGTTTTTAAGAGCAAACTGGACAGGTTACTACCCAGGGATATTTAAGCTCCCATTGATTCTGCTTTAAGGCGTGGAATAGTAATGAGGTCATGTAATGAGTTTGTGTCTAGCCCCATTTTCCATAGTAATGATTTATGTAGCCTGATTTACCATTTTTAACATCTTGGATTAACAATGATAAATGCAAAATTGCTTAATCTAAGCCACCAGCAATAGTTGTTTGCAATGCATTTCTTATCAATATTGCAAATAAAAACCTTTTTTAAAAATCAACTTCAGTAGAAAAAAAGAAATGGATCTACTTAAAAAAAAGCTGGAGTTTTCCCTCTGTATATATTCTAAGGGATCTCTACTCAGGATATTTTATCATTCCTAATGGACAGGTTTGTTTTCCTTTTCATTGTTTCTATTCTCAGCTAATCTTCTTACTTTGTTATTATACTATTATGACTTTATTTCTAGAATACTTATTTTTTTAAAAAAATATTCAGTTGTGGCTTTTACAAGTTCTGTTTGACAGTGGCCCAGCTGATACTTAAGGTGGCAGCTTTCTTTTCCGAAAATAAGCTTACCTTGTTAGCAACTGAAAAAACCCAGGTCACTGAATACTTTGTCGATGACTTTTGAGGTGATTTGCTCAGTGTGGACTCTCAGCTCTTAGCACAGAATGCATGCAGTCCTCAGCATGTATTATATGTGTCCTTGATACAAGAAATCCTCAGAAATTAGCTGGCTATGTAAGAGAGAAGAGGGTCTAGAGGATGCAAGATACTGTTTCCTTCCCCACAGCCTGAGGGCAGAGCACATGGCTGAAAGCCTTGGAGTGTGGAAGATGCTCCAGTAGGCAGCCCAGTGACTGGATAGGTATCTTGCATATCTAATAAGAAATGCAGAAAAATTACATGAGGAAATTTTTTTTCTATAGATAAATCAGGAATTTTTATGGAAGAAAACCTCAGAAGCATGTGCAAGGCTGAATCTGTAAAGTTCTGCACTCATTCTTTATACTGAATGAGCCAAAGTTCCTACATAGAAAAAAAAGTATATCAAAGCTTTTGATAAAATGCATAACACAAAGGAAAGTTGAAGTTACCTTTCCCCAAGCAAATCAAGTACTAGTTTGCCATCAAGCATTGCTTTGCTTCATGTTATTAGCCTAAACAAATTGTTCTGAAGATATCTCTAGAAAAAAAAAAATGCATAACTCTTAGCATGCCCCTCCCAATAGAATGCCAATAGGATTTTGCTATCAGTCTTCAAAATAGAACTTTGTCCGTGGAGATTATTTATGGTTTATTTGATTTGAAGGAGACTTTTTATTTTTGTGATTACTGTTTCTGACCTGCCAGAAAATTACTTGCACTTGGTCTGCCATACATGAGGGAGCTCAGTGAACCAAGTTCTACATACCAAAATCCAAGGGATTCCTAACATAGTGTGTGCTCTGTAGGCAGAGGAAACTATCTGCCATGACCCAAGAAGTGGTTAGAAGAGCTCCTAGAGAGGTCTTCTGAGGCCTTCTGCTGAATCACAGCAATTCTGTTCTTTCAATGCCTGCTAATAGCATTGCCTCAGCAAATCCTATGCATTTCTAATGCTGTCCTACTGGTGCTTTGGTTTGGGCACAAGTTTTTTGTAGAAACAAATACACCAAAAACGCAAAGCCTGAAACTGCAAATGCAACATATTTTATCCCAGCCTTAATTATTAGAGAAGTTGAGTGTCTCAGCTTTTAAATAAAAGCAATGCTGTATTCAATCTCTTGAGCTTGTCTTATTTCTACCTTAGGAGACCCAAACCAGGGACTGAAGAATCCAAACATAATGTGTTCCTACTATTTATTCAATTCAAATTTGTCAATTCCCAGTACTCCATTCACTAAAGAGTGGAGCCAAGCAAAAAGACCCATTCATTACTAGTCATAAAATATGGCTTTTGTTTTAGTTAGCTATGTTGTTATTCACAGAGGGTGAAAAAGTTACTGAGAATCAATAGAACTACTTTTTCTTATGCAATTACAAAGTTAATGCTGTTCAATGGGAAAAGATGCAGTCTTTCAGAAATGTCTTTCTCAACATGTCTCTTCTGGAACGTTTCACACTCTCTTGAGGTTTGAAAAAAGTCAGTCTAAGTATAAATAAAGAAATATGTATTGCTCTTAGGAAGGGTTATAAAAATGAATCAAAGCAATATGTCTTTTGCTCCTACAGGGAATAGACCAAAAGTGCAATCTTCCTCATAAAAGTGTAATTTGTTAGATACACAAAAGAAACAAAGATCCATAACATGATGCCAGGTAAACCTGTCTAAATCTAAGTAGCCATTTTGTCATTCAAAACCCTCAGACTCAGATAGTGGAATTGAGAGAGGATATTGAATGAAAACAAAGTCTTAAGTTTAAAATTCTCCAACTCTCTACAATGTAAATCCCTCTTGGTTCCATTGAGTCGATGGCTTTCCTGTGAATATAGTGTAACATGTAATTTCCCTTCCTTATCTCTGAATACATTTAACATAACAATAATGCCTAAATTCTTTTGGGGAAGAGGAGGTGAATCTATTTCTGAGCATTTTTGGTTAGTTTTAAGGTAAAGTTGTTCACAAAATATTTGTAACATTCTAATTGTGAATAATCTTTTATGGGGATGAATTGGGAGTATGACGAGTAAAAAAGCCAAGAGTTGATGCAGATCTTAAACAAGGCATCAAGGCAAAAGCAAGACTCAAGTAGAGATTAGAAAAAGGAAGAAACATGAGGAAAACAAGGAACAAAAAGAAGCCTTGAATGGGCATCCTGAGGCACCCAGAGCTGAAAGATACAAGACAAAAAGACCTATCTCAGAAAGGAGATGTAGGAGAAAGGAGCCTTGCCTCTGATGTAATGATATTGTGGGAGTGACAATGGCCATTGCTCTTAGACTTTGCTCATCCTGGTGGCATTAAGTGTCACCAGGACCCCCATTTCTCACCATGAGTTCTGATGATGATATCATTGGTCAACTCTAGGTAGACAAGCATGCAATAGTGCCTTTTTTGTAAAATAGATCTTAATGACATGCACTATTGCTGGCCTGATTCCAGTCTATTTCTCAAAAAAAAAAGCTGAATTATCAATAATCTTTGTTTTATATTGCTGCTGGTGCGCATGCATAGAGTCACATTGGAATGCAAGCTGAAGTCCATAACCTGTTTCAGTTCTAGAATTGTCTGAAGGTGACAGAATAGCATTAACATCTTTGCTAAAGTGATTAATAGATTAATAATGGTAGCTGAGTGCTCATAGTGATTTATTTGACAAGCCAGTTAATCATCCAGGTATAATAGTACAGAATTAGGAGCATGCACTTCAGAGTAGGGTCAAAATTAGAGATCAGGAAATCATTTAGCAACTGTAGGAGAAGATGAAGAATACAAAAGGTGAAAGGAAAATAACATCTTGAAATACGTGAACACTGGGAAATAGCTTCTCATATTTTTTTTTCTAAATTCTAATTTAATTTTGAGAACTTTGAGAGCTTTGAGGAGCATGATGACTCCACATCATAAAAGTCTCTAATCCTTTATTTTTTCTTTAGAAGAACATCCTGTGTGCACTCCTCTCTCCCAGCACAACAGCATAATTTGCATAATATTGTGAATAATACACATAAATCGTATAGCCCCAAATACCAATACTTGGAGAATGGCTGTAGGAACCAAAGTACTGGTCTGTAAATACAGTTAAATTTGTATTTTTGGGGCTAGTTTATCCTAAATACTGCATTGTGTCTGAAGAAAATAAATGGTAAAGAGAATTATTCTGAGTAGAAACACGGAGCTATTAGAACTTTTAGAGCTGAATTTGTCTGGGATATAATGACAAGAGCCTTGAACCTGTATCAAGCAATGGGTTTATAGAAGACCTTTAATGGATTGTATGTTTTCTGTCATTAACAAGTTCAATTAGTGTGTGAAACTTTTTCTTGTTGCCCCAGAGAAGAAGCTCTTTTCATTATGAGTATTTATTTCATTATAAAAGCAAGATATATTTATTTACTTCTCTATTTGGAATAGAATAGAATAGAATAGAATAGAATAGAATAGAATAGAATAGAATAGAATAGAATAGAATAGAATAGAATAGAATAGAATAGAATAGAATAGAATAGAATAGAATAGAATCAGTTGGAAGGAACCTACAAAGATTATTTATTCCAACTGCCTGGCCAAAAGTTAAAGAATATTGTTAAAGACATTTCCCAATCACTATCAGGCTTGGGGCACTGTTCACCTCTCTGGGAAGCATGTTCTAGGGTTTGACCACCCTCTCAGTAAAAAAAAAATGCTTGCTAATACCTATACCAACCATGGTGTAGCTTTGAACCATTCATGCACATACTATCACTGGATACCAGGGAGAAATGTCACAAAATTAGTTCTTTAGGAGGTTTTGACCCTAAAGACATGCACACTATGTGGCCAGAACACAACAGTGCTGAAAGAACCCAGCAGTAGGAAAATAAAAGTAAAAATTTAGGCCATCCAGGGGCCAGCTTACCCCTGCATGCAATAAGCACAGTGTAGAGTTTAGCTGCATACAATTGCAGATGAGCTGAAGGTCAGCTTCCAGAGAATAGGGGTGCTCTTAATGAAATAACAGAGTAACGCCAGAAAAGCACACCCAATATACTATTTCTGTCCTGAGTTTACTTGGGCTGAAAGCTGAGGGCTGACAGAAACTAAAGAGGTTTCTTGACTTGAAAATAGACAAAGAAGCAGAGAAATTATTAACGTAAAGGAAGAAGCTAACAGAATGCTCTGATGGTGCAGAGACCCAAAAGTACTGAAAAAAGATGTAAAAAAGAAAACATGTTTCAATAACCAACAAAGGAATAAAATTTAGGCCATATGGCTGATGCCAAACAGCTACCTAAAAAAGACACATAAGCCTCTACCCTTATACTATCAGTGTACATGTTCAGAATAGTTAATACTCCTTTAGGAGCTTAGTGAAGACTGCTTTTTTGATTTGCTTTGGAATGTGAGCTTTTTCTGTAGAATATAAAATATTTTTATGTTATTGAGATTAATAAGATTTAGTGATATTTTTATCTGGGAGAAAGCCAGCATCTAAAGAATCCTGGCAAGTCTTGAGGGAGAGGAAGAGGTGTTGGGTTAAAGATTAAAAAACCCAAACAACTCTAAACAAGAGGAAAATGTAGGGAAAAGTATACCCGGGAGTTAATGCAGAGAGCTACACAGACAAATCTTAATAATTCAGAGGTCATGATCGATACCATCCTCACAAACAAAAAAAAAAAAAAAAAGAAACACAGGTGAGATATTCATACCTAACTGAAAACAGCCACGTGGAAAGATGCCAGTTTGAACTGTGACACGAAAACAACAGTCAGATTGAAAATCTTCAGGAGATAATGTAAGCTGTTAGCTCAAATAGGTTGGCCATTTCTGAAATCAAAGTTCCATTCCTTTTTGATATGTTACTTTTATCATGCTACACTACTTAGTGGAGCAAACTAATGAAAAAAGATCTTGTAGGTCATTGAGGTACTAAAAAACTAAAATAAAATGGTAAAAACTTTTAATGAAGAATAATAGTACTACAGATACTGGCTTGGCATATTACAAATGTCAAAAATACAGCAGAAAAGATATATTGATTTCACATGAAAAAAATGCCTTCTGAAGCAAAGCAGGCATAGATATTTTTGTGTCAACCACAAGACTTGGTAATTATTTTAGATAACTTTTCTTGCTTCTCTGAGAAGTTGATATTGGAAGACCTTTAGAAGCATATACAGTAAAGAAAGTTTTCAGTGAAGTTTTGCATAATGGACTGGGAATAAAATAAGTAGGGGAAAAAAAAGGGAGAAGTTCTGATTCCGTTAGGTACGTTGAGAGTAGAAATGGCGAAACCTGGTTTATCATTCATAGAACTGAGTTTGTAATCTTAGAAGCTAGATATAAGGAAGGCTCTTTCTTGATAAAAGGAGGAATTTCTTTTACAATTAGGTGGTGGAGTACTGAGATGTTGCCCAGAGAGGTGGCAGATGTCCCATCGCTGGGAACATTTAAGGTCAGGTTAGATGGGGCTCTGAGCAACCTGATCTATTAAGTTTTGACTGAGAAGAGAGAACATGGTTACACTTCATCACAGAAGTAAACCCCTGACTACCCACATTAAAGAAGAATTGATTAAGAGGCATCCCTTTTTCAGCCCTTACAGCTCCTGCATCCTCAATGTCTTTTGAGTGGCCAGAAGCAGCAGTCTGAAAGGCCTGAACACAGCACTGCTCCTGGCTCACTGTTGGTGTGAGCACTTCAGAAGGGCATTCTGAGCTCACCCAGGCAAGCCATGATCTCTGCAGGCTGGCTGATATGAGGGCCAGAGGCAGAAAAACACCCATTTCTGTAAGTGTGACAGCTCTGAGGGGTTGCTAGGGTATTCTGAAATATACCTTGGCCTGAACTCTAGCTGTGATTAAACTTGTTTCCTGCAGACAGCAACTTAACATAAAACTAGCAAGAATAAAGTGAGGATTTTGACAAGGTGTCATCCAAAAGACTTTTCCAGCACATAGGGACATTATTGGAGATTTTTTAGTATAATTCCTAATATGACAGGGACTAAAGCTGAACTCTTGGACACTCATTTTAAATTTAAACCTTCCTGGGTCACTATGCTAAAACCACTCAGGAAAATTTTTAACACAGGAGTCAAAGAAAGGATCAATGTAATTTTACTTGAAAATTCAGGCTACAAAATCAAACATCAGTTCTGAGAGGAGGATAACATCAAAATAAGGGTATAATAAAGAAGTCATACCAAAGACTGGTCAGTGGGGTTTTCTTTTACAAAAAGCAGAACCTGTTATAAATTCTCGCCCTTCTTTTCCAAGTATTTGGAGATGGATTTTTCATGTTGAAATCATAAAGTGATGCTGTAAACACTGTTTTAATAAACTAGTTCACACTTCACAGACTGAATTTTCAATTCTTCTTAGACATGATATGGCACAAGTTTCAGATGGAAATTATCTTTCAATTAGCAAGCATAAGAAGAGAAAAAAAGAATAGTAAAGGGGTAATGCTGCTGCTAAGATTGTTGACCTAAGTTAAATATTTCAGAGTTATAGAGAAATCAATTGAAAAATAACAGCCTCAGTAGTCTTTCAGAATATGATATGCTGTCTTCAACTGTTGGAAAAATAAGGGAGTTTCCCAATTACAAACTCAGTGAACCCAAACTGAGCACCAAAATGACACAGAAATAATGTAGTATTTGAGAGTTATTGCTCAATATTATGCGTAATGAAGCATCTAAGGTTAGAAAGGGAATAATGTTTTATCGTAAAGGAATTGAAACTTATATAAATCAAAAAGACAATTATGAAAGTCATCAACAATTTAAATCATATTATGAGTAATCTTTAGTGTGGAAATCATTGTATCTTCAAGGTACTAATTTTCCCTTTTGCTATCTTCCTCACAAGAAGAAAAGTTAGCAAAAGGAGACTCAGTTCTTGTTCAAAAATAGACCTGGGAGCTTCCAAGAGCAAATTGATTGCCCAGAAATAGAATTTTTATAGAACCATGGAACATGATGTTCATGTAATCTCGTTTATGTCCAACAACACTTTGTCCTAGTCAAATACCTTGACCTGAGTTTTGTTCTATGCAACCAGACAGTGGTGACACTGTTGTAATGGGTAAAATGTTCCAGTGAGGGTTCTTCAAAAATCTTTTTATCTCTAGAAAAAAGGGAATATAATTTGGAATTTAAAAAATTTGACCCATCTTGCAGGGTTTTTTTAAAAATTTTTTTTATCCCCTGTGTTTCATAAAACATAGAAGGGCCTGAGTGTATCATATATATAAAAATAAATATGTAGTTAAGAAATGCACAGCATTATGATGAATGAATGAATGAATGAATGAATGAATGAATGAATGAATGAATGAATGAATGAATGAATGAATGAATGCAGACCTTCAGAGACAATGCCCATGTATCCCACACTATCAGGAAAGGTGGAAAAAAGTGCATGAGGAGAAGCTTATTACATCAGGCACAGAGATGAGCCTGATCTCCACATTTTCAAATGGAGTGGACTCGTATATTTAATATGACATATTTAATTATTTGTCTAAATAATTCAGGGACCTACACAAGCCTCTTTCATATCCAGTATGGATTATTACCTACCATTGAAATTGTTAGTTCATTAAAGCAATAATATCCAAAATATGTAAGCATGAAATCATATGTATTGAATGCAAAATAATGACATCTGAACCAATTCAAGATGTCACTGATTTGCTCAAAATATCTGTTGGTCATGGCTCTAATTTTGGCAATGCCATTCAGTGGTGTCATTTTGACTGCAGCTTGAAACATAAACAGTCTACATATAGTGATATCAGGGGTCTATTTGTGGATCTATCTTCAAACTTCACTGCATTACTGAATCTGCATTACAGCATCTGAGAGGTGTCTGTGACCCCCTGCTCAAGTAAATGGATGAATTTAAGCCAGTGGTAAAAAACATTTCCTGTTATTTTCAAGGCTGGATTATTACCTGGGAATTACAGACTGGGACGCTGTGATGCAGCCTGTTTGGATTCACTTTGTTCAGGGGCAAAATAAACCTGAGAGAAGTATATGAAGAGCATAAATACATACACAGGAATTTTTCCTGTAGAATTCTCCTCAAGCTGGTGTGGTTTTTAATCTGTTCTAATGTAATTGGACTCAATCATATTTCTGAAAAAAAGACTCCTCAAAATCAGGAAACTTTTTCTGCTATTGCTTAAGATGTTCGTTTTGTTGAGCTATGACTGTCATAAGATAAACTGTAGATGTACAACACCAGGCTGAGTGTAGTCCCAGTGCTAACTGATGAGTCTTTAGCCTGCTGACCAGATGATGCCCCAGTGTTGTTTGCATGCTGTGGACACATTCCCCTATGGCACATCAATAGACAGGGATATGGTTAGATGAGGTTTCCAGAGCCACTCAGTAGTTCCTGATATTAATGTGCAACAGAGCACACCTCTTCTGTTCTCCCACCTTTCACTGGTGTACCTAAGCATGCATATGTACAAAGAGTATAACCAGGAAATGAATTAGAAATGCATCATTTTTGCAGCCACAGATAAGTATTTGGTCCTGTCAGCAGAGACTGTAACTGAAGGTAAACAGCAGTTCCACTGAATATTCAATTTGTCCCATAACATGTCAGTAAAAATAACAAAGATCTCTCTTGCTATAAATAATACAGATTACTTTTTCAGAATTTCATCACTTCAGCAAGGCTGTCAGAAGTATGTAAGGCAAAAATGCCCTGCAATATCAGTATTTCATACGTCACATTGACACTCTCCACAGCTTTTTCTTTAGGCCTCAGTGGTTACAGTGAAGATGGGCAGGGTGGCATTAAGTAACTCAAATGCTTTACTGCCAGCTTTCATTTCAGATTATCTTCTTCAGAGACAGCTCCTCCTCTGCCATAACATTGTACAGTAGCCAGCTCTTATCTCTCATCTGTTACAAGTACTAGAGGGAACAAAATAATTCATACTTGATTTTGAAAAAGTTATTTTGGTGGAACTTGTTATTAGCAACTAATCAAAGGTCTCTGGACCAAAAAGGCTCATATCAACTAAACAGATATCAAACAGTCACATTAGAATGGGTGAGAAATGGGATTCTTATGTTCATACATTTCTCATGTCTTCATTGCATGACAGGATGACCAAGGCACAATGCCTTTGTGCCCTTGGATTCTTAATACTATATTATAACACGTCTCCCTAGCAACACAGGCTACTGAAAGCATATCAAGGTTGTCCTCTGCTCACTAAAATTTCTTACTATAAAATACTGACTTGAGTTCAAAGTCACACCTTCCCCTAGAATTATGCAATTGTCTGGACCTGGCATATCTGAAGTTTGAGCAGGAATGACAGTTTGGACCTTGAACCCTCCTCAGTGATAGCAAAGTTCATGTGTGCCTTGGAAATTAGTGTAAAGTTGTCATTGAACTCTCCCAGCAGCAAAAGGCCATCACAAATCTCATTTTTCCCAGCAGAAATGCAAGGTTTAATTCTTTGATTTGTCTTTTCTAATGTATTTATCTTCTCTAAGCTATATTGAAGGAAAATAATGCACCATTCAAAATAAGACATTCTGGTCTTCCTTCTACAGAAGAAGGGCAAGACTACAAGATACATATTGCAAAGGGCAATGTATTGTCTAATCCTAATTTATTAGCATAAGTGAGAGCAAAGGCCACTTCTAGGGCAGCCGATCCACACGAACTTCCCCACTCTTCTCAGGCCCTTAGGGGCAATCTTGGATTGGACAGACAGAGGTAGAAGGCACAAAAGCAGATCAAAGTTGTGAAAAAATGGTTCAGAGAGAGAAATATTGAGTCAATGAACAGTTAATCAGGAAGGCAGTTTGTTGACAGAGCTCCTGCATGCTCTAACGGCATGCAGCAGCAGCTGTTTGCTCTGTGCTTAAAAGCAACATCTTTTCTAACAGCATAAATTCCACTAAAGAATTTTAGTTATTTAAAAGCTGATTAGATTGCAGTAATTTATTCTAGCTTTATTACAATGTTTTTTTCCTTAGGGATCCTAAAGGGTTGTTATTATTTCTCATTAAGCACTTTTACTCCCAATAATCAATATTGATTTTAATATACCATATTATTGCTTAGATTTATATTCTTGGTTTGTGTGGGATTTAGGTATTAATATAATTAAAAAGAAATGAGATGGAGAGCTCTGCTTGGAAGTTTTACATTAAAAATAATTAGCTTTTCCTCTCATTTCCAGATGATACAGAACCATTTACACTGAACTATTTCTATTGAAAAAATTTTTTCTGTTCTTCTAAATTAAAGAATTTTAATAAATAAGGGATAACAGGGACTTTCTTTTGGGAACATCCAGGAAGCAATAAAGGTTCCTCATCTAGCTGAGGTAAGAATTAGGCCATTCAGAAATTTGAGGAAATACACAGTTCATTTCTAATGCACTATCGCATGTTCAGCAAAATCAGTTAAATAATTCAAGCAATAAAGCTTTGACCAAAGCTATTTTGTCTGTGAGAACGTTTATGCTAACCCTTTGTGATAAACCCTCTCTCCCATATAATTAAGTAACCTGTTTTTCTTTGCCAAACCCATATGTTTGCTAACTCAGTTATGTCCCATAGCTCCCACTTAGATTTATCTGCCCAGATTTTACCACAGTCTGCACAAAAACCCCCAAACCCTTGGCACAGAATCTCCTTCAGAGTATTTGCAGGCTCTTCTGTTCTGTGCCCTGCAGGGATATATTTTACATTTCAGAAATGTGATGGCAAAGAAAGAGAAGCATTTTTCAAAAGAAATTCAGCCTTTTACTTTCCATGCATTTGAGGGCGGGCAAGTAATATTTTTTGCAGAAGATTTCCTTTTAAAATAAGAATTAAAGGAAATGTAGTGCTCTATCTTCTTCAACTAGCTGATCTGATCTGTAATTACTGCAGAGACAGTCAGAAGTAATCAGACTGAAAGAAGCAGAGATTTGTTTTTCTTTCTTGGAAGAACTGGTATGTGCTTCAATGTGGTATGCTTTCTGGTTTTGTTTTGTTTCACTTTGTTTTTTTCAAGCTATCTACTAGATTAAAATTAACTTTCTTCCCTTACTGTGAATGGGTAGGGACACCAGCTAAACCCAATGATGTAATAAAATCCACTTTGCACCTTCATTTTATAAATAATCTCAAAAACATCTCAAAAATCAATAAATTATATGGTCTTTATCCTCTGCCATTTATACAGTGCTATTTACACAATTAATTCATGAAGGTTTCCAAAGCACTTTCAATATATATGTTGAGAAGTTACTTTTAAAAGGATCAGGAAACAGCCATTTCAAGTATGGTATATGGAGGAAATTAAATGGTGAACATAGTATTAGGTGTCAAGACAGGGACTGCAAAATAGTACTCAGCCCTTTTATACTGCATAAAGCAGTGGGGTCTAGATCTGAGGTGAAACATCTAAGACACTCTGGCAGGCACAATAAATAGCAGTAAAGTCTGTTCATGGTTCTGTCATGGTTTAACCTCAAATGGCAAGTACCACACAGCTACTCTTTCACTCCCCCATGCCCAGTGGGATGGCAAAGAGAATTGGAAAAAAGTAAAATCCATGGGCTGAGATAAGAATAGCCCAAGACCTGAAATAAATTAACATTTAATCATATTAATAATGAAAAGGAATAAAGGGAAAGAGGAATAAAACCCAAATAGGATGAATGAAGCACAAGACAACTGCTCACCAACAACTGACCAATGCCCAGCCCAACCCCAAACAGTGGTTGGTACCTCCCAGCCAACTGTCCTCAGTTAACAGGCTGAAAATTGCAGTTCCAGCCCAAATCAGGAAATCAGGACACATCCTCTTTCAGATTTGTAAGAAAAGTGAAAAAATGTAAGGCAACTTCTTCTTCATGAAATTATACAATGTATTTTACAAAAGTTCCATTTTAATCACATATCATTATATAACAAAAGAACCACATAATAGAAGCAGGCTGATGCTCTTGAAAATCTTCTGACTATAAGCCAAAATGTTAATGAAACACCAAAGTACTTGGAAACATGATCTTCCAGGTCATTTCCAGTCTAAGTGGCCTGATCCCTCACAGACAGCTCAAGTACAGAATTCATGCCTTCGTCATTGCTCTGTCAAGGGAGAGATGGATGTGTTAACAAAAGGATTTCACTAATTAAGGAGAAATTAAATCACAGTCCTATCAGTCTGTTCATATACTGAAATTTAAAAGAACAGGAGGACCTCATCCAATTTATTTTTTTAATATAGTGTAAATGTATCCAATCACTTCACTGAGGCTTAGATAATGCTTTAAGTAGGTAGGAGTAGGTTATACGTAACCCCACTGCACACTTTGCCTTATGACAGCAAATCACTTTCCCAGAATAGACTTCTGAACCATGAATGAACATTGAATGCCAAATTGCCATGGATTTATGACATAAATTCCCATTTATTCTACAGGAAAGCATGACAGAGGAATATCATAAGGGAATCATAACTCAGCATGCATTACTCTTAGTAGCTTTGCAGCCAAGCTTTGTTCTGCTGTTTGCATCTTTGGGTGTTCTTTCCAGGGGAGAGAATAGTATAGAGGCTACACTCACAGTTCTTAGTAAATGACCCTTAATAAAAAAAGTCTCTGAACAGTCCAAATCACCATTTCACTCTATTCTCACTCAGGTTTATGGACCAAAATGTATTATCTTTCCCTTGTAAGTCATTACAAAGTATATAGAAAGTTACCAAGGCAAAATTCCAGTGTGTTGGCAAACAGAACGTTTATTCAGTAGATCCAAAGCTAGGCAGTGAACTCACTGCTAGGAACTATGGCTTAAAATAATCCCCTTTGTTTCCAACTGGAAATCTAGAGCCCCAATATTCCTGTCTACAACTTGGTTTTGGTATCTATTAATAGTTAAGTAATTATTAAAAGATGTACCTTTAATTTAGAATTTGAACTCCTGTTCAAAATTCTACTATGTACAGTCCTCTTAATAACCAATTAATTAAGTTCTAACCTATCTAGCTAATCTAGCCAGCTAATTACTAATGTGACATTATCTCAAGAAAATGAATGGTACCAATCTGCACTGAGTTTCTCTTCTGGTTGCTCCCTAAACTGTGGTTCTGCAACATAATCAGTTGGATTTTCAGATCTAACCTTATTGTAACAAGTGCTATCACTTCATCTATGTCCTTTAATGTTCCAGCCATGGTATTGATTTGCAGTAAATAATAGTTGCACAGGCACAACTCATGGGACTGCTACAGACCCTTGTTCACAGTACACTCTTTACCAGGCCCCCACGGCCATTTTCTATGGCTTGTGAAAGTCACTGGGGCATTTCATAGATCATACTCTGAAATTATCTATCAGTCAACATAGAAGTTAATGAAGACATTCCAGACCAAAAAAAAAACAACCTGAAATTAAAAAAAAAAAAAAGGGGGACAATAAACCTTTATTTATCCAAGGAGAACTGTTTTCATTTACAAAATACCCAGGACATTCAGCAATAGTACCCTTCTAAAATATTAGTCTTTCTTGATTTAGTCTGAAATAGTGGCAAAACTAGAAGGGAGTGTGATAGCGGAGGCTGGTGGTGAACACTAGCAAAGTCCCCAGTCAGTCCCATGGTGTATTCCATCTGCTACAATCTACAGTTCTCCAAGATAGAGGTACAGAACTTGAAACTTATTTTCTGTTCTTACAAGGCAAAGCTGTTTTCCTTGAGCTGTATATCCTCAATGTTTCCAAACACAGAAACCCTGTACTTGGGTCCAGTACCCAAAATTGACAGGATTTTTTTTTCTTTCAAAGGCTATCATAGCATTCATCAAAACAAGGGGACATTTACTTTACAGAAAATAAGCCTTTCCCTAAGATGTTTGTATTTGAAGTTAGAAACATCACTGTGCATGGTGTTTCTGGTCTAATAATTGAATTGATCTAATTTTATTTTGTGATAAATTAGCTATTGAATCAAAAGATGTTTTTTCTTGGTGGTGAGAGGTATTCTATTTATAATTGAATAAAAATTTCAGTTGGTGCTTTCACTATATCCAAACATCCACCAAAATACTCACCCCTGTGAACTGCACATCTGCTCAGAAACATTTACCTTCTGAATATTCACTTTTCATAGGTTTTGGTGAAACTCATGATGAATGGCATGCAATGGCACAACACCTGGGAGAAATTGCCTATAAAATCCTAATGCTTTCTCCATGCATGAAAATTTTTCCTAGGGAAATACAATTTGAATGGTGATGGGTTTAAGATATAATCTACACCAACAGAGAGCAGCTGAGTTAACTCACATTTATTTTGGACAATGATTCATCTACTTTCCTAGGCACCATGAAGACACTGCTAACTAGCCATACAGCTATGCCTACATTACTCACATGTCTAACTTGCTTCTACTGATATGTTTGGGCCTGGTTTTCTTGTATGTTGTGATAAATGTGGTGTCATGTATGTGGTGTCTTGTTCCCCCAAAGCTTAAAAATTGGTGTACACTCATGTAAAGCAGTGCTTGCTACTCACTAGAACTGGTGGTTGGCAATCCTGGGCCTTAAAATGCA
Organism: Serinus canaria; assembly: GCF_022539315.1. NCBI lineage: Eukaryota > Metazoa > Chordata > Aves > Passeriformes > Fringillidae > Serinus > Serinus canaria. Next base: position 21,219,424 of record NC_066319.1, read on the forward strand.
ATGCAAATGGCACAAAGAACTTACAAGTGTTACTCCCATCATGCACCTCCCTCTGTAGTAATTTGTAACACGATTCCTTATTTTCTTGTCTTCAAGTGCAGTTGGAAAGTAATTTGAAAAAAATTTGAAAGTAATCCTATAGCAGAATATATACAGAAACTGAATAAGAATGGACCTTAAATTTTGTTTTCACAGTTAATTTGAGAGACTATTGTGCTCTACCATTTTCTAATAGGCAGGGAGAAGCACAGTTTTTATTGCACAAATGCATTAGTATGAATAAAACAAATGATATCTCAGATGCATTAGCTGTTTGGATTATTCCTTAGCACTTCTCATCATAGCTTTAAGTCTGATAGAATAAAATTACCATATTTTCCTTTTACTCTTTAAAAGACGAGACGAAAAGAAGCAAGAATGAACTTCAGATAATTAGATTACAAAAAGTGATTATAAGGCCATAAATCTTTGTTTTGATCTAAACCATATACAGATGTTTTTTTACATCATTTTTCTACAAAGGTCGAGTTAAGCCTCACTGAAGGGAGTGCAAAACAAAATGAAAAATACAGCAGAGTAGGGTCTTTGTTAGCCTTGCAACCAAGACATGCTGCTCTTTCAATGTGTTAGCAATTGGTATTGTTCCCACTGACTAGAACACTTGTGGGTTAAGCAATATATTGAGCAATGGAATTGACTTTTAAAATTAACAACAGCTTTTTATTTAATAGATTTTTCTTTTTCCTTTTAAATCAGACCAAAGCTGTCTGTAGCCAGAGTGGTCACAACCTGACAGATTCATAGATGAACACCAGCAAACAGGCTGGTGACATGACCATGCCACAAATTTAGTATGATGTATCTGTCATTCACTGACTTCTTACATGTGGATTATAACTAACACTCTGTGCCTAAATTATGGTTGGAAAATAAATGCTCTCTTATATTAGTTGCAATTCTCCTTCAGATTGACAGAGGTATGAAGAAGATAGTTTGGTCTTGACTTAATAGAATAAATCCAGGTTGATGGAAGAGTGTTTTTTAATAAGCTTCCATGTTGTACAAAGAGTTAAATGTTTTCTGGTAGCAGATGAAAAATTCTGTGCAGCAGAGACCTGGCGCTGGCTTTGCTTTCTGTTAAGGACATGACTGAGTACAGTGTTCATCTCAGTAGAGGTGTACTTCTATTGGAACAAAATAACCCCATCTGCCTACATTTTACAAACTATTCCCCCCAGCTATTCAAAAAGAATTTTACATTTTTATTTTCTAAAAGTCCAAATTTTTATTAGGCTTCTTATGGACAGCCTGGAAAACTGAAGGCTGGATAAAATCTACATCAAAACACAAAGCTATTACATTTTTTAAAATATTTTTAATTATATTTTTATATTTACTGAGAAACAAACTACTATCAGATTACACTCTCCTTTTATTTGATCCTCTAATAAAATTTGGGGAAAATGTACTGTTCACAGTTTAAAAGAACTCAGATGAAGTTGCTACTCTACATCTTTGTTCCATTAGAACTCACTTCTGTTGCCTGGAAAGAAGAAGTGGATGAGGAGATGCAAATTACAGCAGAGATTACAAACTATTTCCAGTAGACTCCTGGAAGAATTTCTCTGCCTCTTTCCTTGATGAACAGTTCAGCCTTTGTGAGAGCTGTAGATGTATGAAGAAGGCACACATCTAAAAATGATGCATATGTGGCAGCTTTATAAATATCTATGATAACAGAATTGGTACAATACCTGAGGAATGGGTACAATTCATTCTGTTTAAGACAGAGTCCAAAAATATGGTATGAGTAACCATAGGGACTACTCTTACCATAAGATTATGGACAGCTAGAGAGCAAATAGTGAAGGAAAACTAATTAAAACCATTAAAAGAAAATGGAATAAAATGCAACATTGGTTTACTAAAGTCAGCTCACTTCCAGCTATTTCCATATTTCTTTTTAGTAAAATATCTGAATTGGATCAATGCAATCTTGTGCACTTTGTGCATTCATCACAGTTCACCTCCCAACAGAAAGACCACATGCAAATTCTGTATTTCTGTGATAGGAAGAAGAGACATTCACATTCATTTCTCATTCAGACAAAACTTCCCACATCCTCTTGCATTTCATATACAGTCATCATGTTTTCTCCACACTCTCCTTTTAAATCTGACTGTACATGATTTTGTCTGACTTTAAAACACCATTTTGTCTGGTAACAGAGGTACCAATGCTTGGTAAATGTTGAAATGTAAAGAATTCTTCTCCATGATTTTGGATATTTAGGGAAAAGACTGGTTATAATCTGAATACAATATATGTTAAATAGATCATCTGAACAGTGGAAGTAGTACATTGCCAGCCAAAAGACATAGTATTAAAGTAAATGGTCAAATCTCTTGCCTAAAGTAGTGAGGAACATGGAATGACTGACTGAGTAGTTTACAAGAATATGCTCTGTGTGCATCTTTTGATTAAAACAAAGATACACTGGTGGCTATTTTCAGGTTCTGTATAAGCTCTCTAAAAGCCTATGGTGGCTGACAGCAAACCAAACCTGTTTCAACAAATCTTTTTGTATCAATAACTAATTACATCCTTTTTCTGCCTCAGTAACACAGATTAATAGTTCCATTATAGTGTTTAATTAGAATTGTTTTTAATTTATCCTTTAGAAGTGGTCTAATTGGTGAAGGAACAGATGTTAAGGTCACATGGCACCAGCATGACAGTGCTGGTACAGAATGGCCAACTGGGCTATGAATGCCTTCCAGGATCTCTTTCAAACACGGAGGTGAAAGGCAGTTTGCAGCATGTCTGGTTTCATTTGCAGATATTACCTGCAAAACCCATGAGGTTCAATCTCCTGCTGGGATGAACTATGAACTTACTGACTCAGAGGAACAGTCAGTAGCTATTTTTCATTATTGTTTCTTTGGCAGCTGGTAAATACAACAGATTCAGGACAGCAGGCAAACAGGACTCTATTTAGGCCTCTCTCTATGCAGTTTCTCTTTTCGTCCTAAGCATCTGACAGAAAAATAATTTCCTTTTTTTGGAACCATGCTCTAATAACACTGACTCGGAAGGGAGACATAATATTAGGTATTTGACATAACTCATGGATTACAAGTATGATTTCAGGGAGATAGAGTGACATTTATGTTTGGAGAAGCTTTTACACCAAAGCCCCAACCTTCTGAATGCTGAGGCTAAATGCTGAATAGCTCAGCAGAGCCTTGAGCCTGTCCCAAAATTGAGCTAAACAGGAAGCGGAGCACTCCATTTTTTAATTTCAAATCAGAAAGACCTAGAATTTTGAAGCAACATAAAAATCCTCCAATTTATGTTCCCACTGAGTAGAAATTATGAAGAGGTTTAGCATGCAGGAAAAACAGTCATTTGGCACAGATAATTTCTATCTATTTTATAGTCACTTTTGTTCAAAGCAAAATGCAATTAGAAAAGTATTGGTTGATAATTATAAGAGAAGCAGCATAAAATGAAATGTTCAAAAGGCAGGACAGCTTTCACTCAAATATCCCTGCAGTGAAACTCAGATTTATCATGTCACCATCATGCCAAAAGATATTGCTCACAATAAAGTAAATGATGTATATATGTCTGAAGTAACTACTGAACAGACACTGTTGAAAGCAACTTCTACAGGGTACAATGCAGCAGCTATTGAGCTGTGTCTGCCAATCAACCATTCTGAAAAGTGGAAAAAACAGAATCCTGAATGCAGCAGAAATATTGGGAGAATTTATGTCAAATACTGTGATTACTCTGGTGATTGCAGAAAACAGCATTACATTATGATTTCAAAGGCAGAAGAGATACGTCTCATTCAAAAGGATGCCAGGCTGCTATTAGTTAGAATGGGTCTTTGATCTAATAAATGATAGGGTTTTTCTCTACACACATCACAGTTTTATTCCACCAGCCTCCTTACTGTTGGTCTTCTGCAGCAAAGTGGGAAATGAAATGTCCCTGAGACCTTTCACTGCTGCCTAAGACCCTGCTGACCAGAGATGCTCTCACATGGTGTAAGCAAATCTCTCCCAGAACACTAATTCAGACTGGAAAGCATATAGCAAATGGCAGGGGTTGCCAAAATGTGAGTTTATTTTCCTCAGTGCTGGAGATATGTGAGGCATTAGGTCGGTGAACCTAATATGCAAATGCTGTTGTATCCCAAATGATCCTTCATGAATTGGAATGACTTATCAATATCACTCTAACTAAGAACTGTTTTCATATATTAATAATCTTTCCATAGTTAACTGGAGCATGACATTGAACAGCAGGAAATGAAGCAGAAATCAAACACATAAGCTGATTCTCTGGCACCTACCTTACAAATACTTTTGAGACTATCCATTTGCTGTATACTTGCAGTTAGATTACATTTTGAGAACTGGGGTTTTAATCTCCCAGAGACCTCAGCCAAAGCTTAGCCTAATTAACATCCAAACAATATCTGATGTAGTACTTCAGTATTTAGTTCAGTGATCTGCATGGAACAGAAAAGCACTGTAATTCTTTTTTCATTGAATTTACATGAAGCTGGACTTAAAATTATCATTTTCAACTAGGAAATACAAATTTTACCTGCCAGGAGAACTTTTTTTTGAAGTATTTGAATGTATTTTGAGATTACTGAAAGCAAAAGTATATGACATCCACTAAGCAGTGTATGCCATCTCATAGAGATTTCACAAAACTTTCTGTGGAGAACAGAACAATGTATATACTTGTCTCAGTGCACATAAACCTTGCATTTTATTAGCTTCAGGTGACTCTCACTTGCAGTATATAATGACTTGTGCTTCCTCATTAAAAAGAAATACACTTCAATTTTTTAAGACTTTTCACTCAACCTCTGTTTAGCATGACCACAACACCACAATCTTGTATTAGCAGGGAAAATGTAACCATCATTTAATACCTCCTGATTTGCAGAAGCTGTCCATTGTTCAAGAGGTGGAAATAGTAGGTAAATGCTTTTTTTTATAGGAAAGAAAGAAGACTAGATGAGTGGGTTGTGGCATCCACCATAGCAGCTACACAATAATCAAGAACTTCTGTGATTAACAGAGAGTGCTGCTAGAATTTTCTGCATTTTTTTGCTTGCCATTATGAGCCAATTGTAGTGGAGAAACAGAGAAGATATGAGCATTGAGGAATTGAGAGATTTGACATGCATATTAAACAATAAAAGGTGGTAGCAGCTCAGCCTGAAAAAGCTATCTCTCAATATCTCTCACTCAGAAAAATATATATTTTCTCAGTAAGGAGTACCAAAGAGATACCAATAGTGCCAAACAGACTAATGCAAGTGCAGAGACCTGTGCATCATTGTCTAGTGTAGCATTTATCCACAAGTACCTGACTGCATTAGTAGAAGAACATCATGTCTGACTGGCACTCAGATGGACAGGGTAAAGTGAAATTAAAATGCTGTTCTGACACACAAAGAATTGCCACAATTAACTAGCAAATAATTTTACTGAAGTACTGTGCTCGGAGTTTTGATCACAAATGTTCATGTGTTACTTGCGTTGACTCTACAACTGGACAGTGGATGATGATCTTTCTCTAGATTATTTACATTAAATAACACATAGAATTCATTCCTTTCAAAGTTTATAATATGCAGTATAGAGAGGGTCCCTATCACTACTCCCTCAACAAATTTTCCTCTTTCACCTGTGAATTCTACAATAAACCTCAGACGTCCTGTCCTTCCTCTGTAGCTGATTTCATTGCAGAGCAAATTATTTCAAACCTTCATATTTCCACATCAGAAAAGTAGGATGATAATGAATATTCCTGTCATTTTAACTGTCACTGAGAAAGCACCATGTAGTTGGTTCCAGATCAGTAAGGCAGTAGTTAGCTCATTGACACACAGCATCTGTAGGACTTGTGACCTTGTTCAGCAATGAGACCAAATAAGAGTCCAAGAGACCAAGCTTTTTCTAAAACACTCTTATTTACAAAATCTTCCATTGTTACAGTTTTTCTCACTCAGTTTTACAGAACCATGAAGAAGCAGGAGCTAAAAAAATTCCTCAAGATATGGGGAGAAATATTCAAATGGTTTTCTCCCTTCCCTGCCTTTTCCCTCTACTGTGTCCTCAAAAAACAAATTAAAAAAAATTTGACCCTTTTAGAACAAACTTAAATTCTAGAGAAACACTTTCATTTCAGTTGTGTTATAAACATAATTAATAAAGTTGTCTCCATTTTATTTTCTGCCAGATAAGACATTCTTCATTTTGGAGAGGATAAAATTAGATTATAGAAATTCAGAAAGGGTTTAGGCATCACCTCTCTACATGATTTATGGCACATCTATGACAGTACAACCTTTTCATAAGGGACTGATTGATTTATATTTTCCTTGGAATCTGGATTAATGGCTCACCTGTGTTATAGAGAAGAGTAAGTTTAAATAGTAATTAAATTTGCTTCATTAATGTCAGGGCAGGGGCACAGACATCTCTTTTTACAAACACCAATAGTCAGAATTGGTTGAGACTCTTGTTACCTTCACTAAACTATTTCCTTCTAGGGGATTTCAGTAACCTCTCAAAGAGCTCCTAAACTAATCCTGATAACTGTCTATTTTGCTGTGATAATTGCCTATTATTCTTTCTCTTATCATTAGACAATGGGTTTTCTTCCCTCTCCCACATACCTTTGCATGTAAATAGAGCAACCCACTTCTCCTCCTGCAGTCCTACAGAAAACTGTGATGGTGCAATGAAGGAGATGTCTGTTACACTGGTTTGTGCCCACTTGACTATCCTTTCCCAGGTGTCCAGCTTCAAGAGCAGCTTGAGATGCACAGAGTAGTGTTTGTGTGCATGTCTGGGGAGTGTATATCTTGGCGGTAATTAGTTTCCACAAACAATGCTTCCTGCTTCATCTGCAGAGTAGCCAGCAGGTAGATTACAATTCAGTGAATTACATCCTCCCTAACCTTCAAATTTGCTGCCATATTATTTCATTTTCAGACAGTTTAATACAGTTCCTGATAGTTAATATGATTTTAATATCTGACACTGCAAAAGGGTAATAATGTTGTGGGGCTTAGAAAGCAGAAAGAATAAAACAGTCGTCACCATCAGTGATTCACTGCTGGCATGTCATGTCTAGAAAATATATTTTGTTGCCCTGGTATGTCTGCTCAGCTCAGGGAAAGAATCAGTCATTCAGCTCTCAGACCTGTAAAATATATTTTAATTCTGTTTCTATTTGTTCCCACCCTGTTCTCTTAGCACTGTGCTAGATGTTCTCTGTGACCAACAGGTCCTACTCAGCCTTACTTTTGTAGGCAACTCTGAGTGGCTGTAGGCTTTCCTCAGTAACGTGGCTGAGAGCTATAAAGGGTACCTGGAGAACTTGGGGCTCAGGGACAGTGACTGATAAACCAAATCTGTCTTTTGTTCAGAAGTTTCAAAAGCAAGACTCTATTTTCTGGAGACATTTTTTGGTTTCTTCATAGCTGTCCTCCTAGTTTGCCGTGTTTCCTTTCACCTTTTAGATTTTTACTAAGATTTAAATATATACTAGTGGTTCTCAGATGGGCACACTGGTTCCCAGACATGGGCATCTCTGCCTTCTGTTCTCTCTGCCTTCTGTTCTCTCAAGATCTGTCTGATTTAAGCATAGTGGGAATTGGTTCAGGGGCCCTGCGCTGCCACAGATCAAATGCTATATAACCATGCCATCATGGCATTGCACCTTCACAAATGAATTTCAGCCACTGAGTAGGACAGTGTAGACAATGGTCTACATGAAAAGCCACACTGATGCAGCAAAGTTGCTTTTGGGATTTAAGATAACATCTGTATGGGATTGTAATAGTCTCCACTTGCAGTTCAATTCGCTTAACAGTCAGTTCAGAAAACTGTCTTGGACAATAAAGGCTCAACATCAGACTTGTAAATTCTCTAAGGGAAAATTTGCCTTTTCTCCTGTGTTTTAATTGCCAAAGGGTACAAGACATAAAAAGACTATTGAGTGACCTCATTCTACTACCAACACTGACCATTCCTTCCCACTTTTTTTATATTTGAACAAGTTAATTAACTCTATGGTGACCTTTGCTTCTACCTACCTGGTTAAGAACACATGAAAAACTTGTTCACTTACTTTGAAAAAACAGGTATACCAGAAAATCAGTTTCCCAAATTACTTTTTCACACCCACAACCAAGTGACTCCTTCAGAGAATGGAAACCAGTACGCAAACTTTGACTTTATTTGGTGTGGTTTTTGAAAACCTAAGTACCATATTTAATTAAGAGCTAGTTATGTGCTTAAAATACTTTCTTGAAATTTGCTTGATGGAATAATCTGGTTTATTTGTCCTCCCTGAAAGTCTTAAACTAAGAATATCTAGAAAACCCATTATTTTAAATTGCGGTAGGAAGGTCATCTGAGAAGATGCCCATGAATATCAGCTATGTAGCAGCAACTCACAGCTTTAGCTAAGATGAAACTTCTGCCTTCTGACAGATTCTGCTTCAACTGTCTTGGCACAAGTCAATATACCAAATCACTGTTCCGCAGCCCTGGTCTCTGCACACAGCACGAAGACTTAGTCTTACAAACTTGACTCACTCGACTGCCTCGGTTGTTTCACCACACATTACTTTCCTGTTTGTTGGTAATAAATTAGATGATCATTACAAGCAAGAGGATTATGAACATAATTAACAAATGAGGTTGTTGAAGGATTTATTGCTCTGACCTGATTCTTCACTAGTTTCCCTAAGAAAAAGCATAATCTATCTCATATTTCCCAGTAATTAGCTTTGTCTTTATAGCATTGTAAATACTGCTTTAATTACTGCACTATTTAGCTTAGATGAGATTCAATAGCAGTAACTTAAATGGGATTCTTGTACTATCAATTTTTTCCTTCCTTTAATTCATTTTATTCTTAACTCCTTTTAAGATAAACACACAGAGAAGATTGGCAAAGACATCTGGATGTGTTTTCATTATTAACACCTTGCATAGGGCTCCTCTAAGAAGGAATGAACTCTTTTACTAGACAAAAACATCTAGTCCCACAAGAGACTGCATAATGGATCTGTGCTGGTCTACGGCTGTTTTCTATTATTTCACAAGCATAAGGAGGCAGGCACTCAGGCACAGAACTCAAGCAGAAAATTTCTTTGACTAATAGCAGCTCGTACCACTGAATATGCTTTGCACCACCCGCTGTGTCTCTATCCATCCATACTCAATGACAAGTTGTAATTTCAGTATAGCAGATGTCATCAACCTGAAATTCAGATGAGCTTTTGAAGTTTCACACGTAGACAAGGTTAAGCAAAGGAAAGCAGCACAGGAGAGAAATGCTGAGGTTCCTCACTCTTAGCTCAACATGTTGTTAATGCAGAATTCACATGGGAGCCCCATTCAGTGGGAGCAATAAAAAGTGTCAGAAAACGTGCTGTTCTGATTTGGGAATATAAATTCACCAAGAGTTCTTACTCCCTGTATCATATGGAATCCAGTGATAGACATGATGTGGCCAAATTAACTTTTCCCTGCCTCTGAATAAGCTTACCAAAAGTTGTCTGCTGAGAGAATGGTTTTATGCTCACCCATAAGAACTGTTGGGGGCCTATTCTGCTTTCTCCTGACACATTGCAAGATGTTGTGATAACGTTAAGAGTGCAAGAAAGCATCTCTACCTATCTGATTTTCAGAGAGACAGATAGAAGCACTCCACTCCTCTTTTTCTCTCTTTTTCTAAGCAGATGGTAGCTATACAGTTTGAGGCTGGACAAAGACATACTTCCTATCAGAGATATTTATTAGGTTCTGATTGCCTAAAGAAGAAATGTATGAAACCTCTTTTCCTTGAACACTTGTTTGAAAGTAGACTGGACAAAGCCCTGAATTTGCCTTCATGGAAGACACCAGGAAAAGTTCTTCAGCTCTTATTGGCACTATTAAGCCATGAGGGACCAAGTGTGCTTAGCATTTATAGAGGTTCAGGAGTATTCGTCAGCTTTGTTTTGTGGTTTTTTTTTTTGTTTGTTTGTTTAGTTGGTTGGTTGATTGGGTGTTTTTGCAGAGCCTAGAGAAACATGAAGAAGTAACTGAAATTGGATTGGAATTGTAGCCAGGTTTTGTACAACACCACAAATAATTGCACTGATTATTTTCTTACATTAAGCCTTTTTTCAGTTATTTCTCTCAGACACAGCCTGGCGTTCTGACTCCATTCTCTTAAAAGATCAGAGTCTACAAATTAAGCAGGACCAGTTGATAGGAAACTTGAAAACATTAGGAAGACTGAAAGACAATAATTTAGAGACACATTTTCATACTATGTCAGCGTTGCCTGTGAAATTATGCAGGCTACTCAATACTTCTCCTTTAAAAAGAAAAAGAAGACTGTTACAAAACTCTGCACATCAAAATTTCATTAACTAATTACATTTTGCCCATTTGCTCCTGCAGCTGACTGTATGCCTTCACTTCCAGTCATAAACTGCTGCAACTTTTGTTCTTTACACAACAATCTGAAAAAACCACTCCTGTCACTTCCAAGTCAATTTACGAAAAAGATGTGTGAATGAGACCTGAAAAGTACTATTTTCAGTCTAATGGCACTTACAGTGAGGAGTGCTCTTTGAAGTGCACCATTGGTGTCCCCAGATTCCTCACTGTTGAAAAGAGGATACCCCTGTATCCCTACATACTCCACTACAAAGCAGAGTTCTTTTCTTGCAATGCTCCAGCCATGACAGAAGCAGCATTCATTTACAGAAAATCTATTTAGTTATTTTGAGAATTCCAGATCAAAGCCTCTATATAAAATTGTGGCCCTATCATGAAGTATAAAGCAGCCTTCTTGTAAAGCAGGCCTGACAAATTGAATATATTTGAGTGAATGCTTCATATGTGCCATAGTTCAGCTAGAAAACATCCAGGTTTTAATCCTCCTTACCTTCATCAGAGACTTTGTGCCACATATTCTATATTATCCTCATGTCCCCATTCCTCTTTTATCAAATTCATTTACCTTCCCAGCAACAGAAGGCTGGAGGTGGATAAAAAATGTGCCTGCACAGCCAGGAGATCTCCAATGCCTTTGTAATGCAGGCATAAAAATCAAGGAACATATGTAGAGGCAGCTGCTCACAGTTGTGAAGGCATGTTAAAAATATGGGACTGTTGAAAAACTTCAATAGATTTTATAACTGAGGAACTATGTGTTTTTATTGTATACTATGTGAACCTACAAAAAGTGATGCTTTCCTTTAGCACATTTATTCATAGCTCAGTAACAACAGAGTAATTCTTTCATACAATAAACTAGAAGGTTTATGCCTAGTCTTTTGTCAAAGAACTGTAAGTTTGTTGCACTGAATCTCTCTGACAGAGAAGCCAGACAATGACAAGGATTGGATCATTACAGAGAATGTTGAAAGGAGCTCTTTCTTATGGTGAATCACTGCCCATAGTTCAGTTCCCTATGCACAGCTTTTTAAGGGAAAGAGGGAAAGTTGGTTTGGTGTCTGGAGTTGGAATCCTAGCATAGATTGTTGAAAGGAAGAAGAGAAACAAAGTTTGAGGTTCTCCTTTGAAACAGTGAGTACACATCCTGTCCTCCTGTATTATCTTTCGAATAACTCATCTATATCTTCATTCAAAGTACATGTACCCTACAGACCTTCAAAAAAGTGTCCTGCAAATTTAGTGGATGAGATTTCTGCCTTTGAATAAGATGTAGTTTAAACAAAGTGAGTGTTAAACAGAGAAGACAAGAGAGAATATTGCTGAATTTACCACAATTTGAATGTTTCCATTTCAAAGAAATCCAGGAGTTTTAACAGAAGAAATGCTAAATAAGCCAAAGACTAGGAAAGGAGAAACTACATACCCCCTAAGCAGCTTTACAGAGAAACAGTGCAAAACTTTCTTGAAAGGACAAAAGTTAGTTATTTTTGAGTCAGACTTACCTTATAATGTCACTGGCTCTGGAAATGTAAGTATTCATTTTAGGGTGGCTCCCAATACATACCCTTTTCTTGTGTGAGGCCATGGGAAAGGCATCCATTTTGTTGGTCTCTTGATGTACAAAATGAGTAAACAAAGTGAAATCAGTACCTTGTAGAGATGCTAAAAGAATCACATATCTAACATGATAAAGCACTTTTAAAGTATATGCACTTTCATTACAAATTAATTGAACCAGGGAGAGGGATAATAAGATGTAATTATTGTTTCTATGCCTTTAACTCATGTTCTAACTTGTTAATTGACGTAAAATATGAGATGGAGAAACTGAACCGCTGTCTAACTGGGAAGAGTTAACATTGCAGTAGCTCTATGCACTAATTGTATGGTTTTAGTGATACAGCAGATGAGAGTCAAGGCAGAGAAAGATATGACAGTAGGAACCCTAGGAGTTTCTGGCAATGGTTCTACATCAGATTGTGACAGTGTTTGCCCCATCAGCATGTGCTCCACTAAAAATCACTGCTGTAATTAGTATGGATTCAATTGACCTATAAGATGATAGAAGTGACTGTTAATAAAGAGTTTCTTCATTCAGAGGTGTAAATCTCTTCTTTTGACATCAAATTTATCTTACTGAAAAGTTTATGGGTGCATGGAAATACAGGTATTGTCTTAAAACAGAAGGAATAGTCACTAAGAGAAGTCATACACATGGGTAAAAAACTAGCAAGCAAATCTTCTCTACTAACATGTATCTTCTCCCACCTGTAACAATACAGGACTGCAGAAATAGATGGACACAAAATTTTACACCCTGATTATTGATTTGAGATTCAGAGCAGATGAAGCAGATGTTACCTTGATGAACTATTCAGAGTATTTAGACAGTCTCGGTCTAATCCCAAGTCACTCTCATTGATAGTTTCATAAGAAACAGAAAATGAATAAGGAATATATGTGACTTCTAAGAAAAATGCACAAAGGAAAACTAATTATTAGTAGTGTACAATATACCATATATTGTATATATTTATACCATAGTCTTCTGTGGGTAATTTGGGGTTTTCAGTCACCAAAAATAAAATTCCCATCACTTTTATAAATATCCAAAGTCCTTTGGCATATTTTTCAAAAGTAGTCTATAAGAGCATGGCAGAAATTCTATTATATTTCCTTCTCACCTTTATTTCTTCAGATCCTATCAGCAAGAACTAACCTGAAAAGCTGACAGACTTTTCTTATCAGTGCTATGTTTTACATGGTCTTTGAGACTAAATCAGAAAAATATGTGGTAAAGTCGTACACTGTGCTGATATAATTCTGATCCTTCTAATCCTTCTCTCTTCATCTTTCTTGCTATCAAAACGATACCAGTTAATTTGTGACCAAAAAGCACCTTGAAGATGTAAAACTCAGTACAAGTGCTAAGTATTTAGCACACAGCAAAATCAGCCCAGTTAAGCATACAACAGTATCATTGAAAGCCAGCTGCTGAAACAGGGATGGCAATACCTTATCTCCATACAGTCTGAGCAGGCTAATGCCCCTGTCTTCCAGTAGCCTCATAATTCAATGTCTACTACTTTTGGTGAAATTTCTACTTGTCTCCAAAGTCAGGAGGCTGTTGCTGTCTTCCTCACCATATCATCAGTCTCCCAAATGCCCCACATTTCTGACTAGATAAAGGAGTTATTCTGGCTTTTCGGAAAACTGAGAATATTAATAAGGGCATTAACTTTTAATTCAGATTCTTATTCCCTCCCATCAGGGCCTGGGAGTAAGAATCACTGAGATCCAACCTCCCATTGTCATTCATGTTAACCCCTTTCTCAGCCATTCAGGGTTGCAGAGCGGCAGCACAAGGCTGCTTTTCAAAACTGGGCAGAAGCAGCCAATTGTGAACGATGCAGCAGAGCTGTGCTTGGCACCAGAGAAGGGTATGTCCTGTCCTGCTCCCAAAAGAACAGCAGGAGGGCCGGGGTTTCTCCAGTCTAGTACTTGCCAGGGGGCAGCAAAGGCTAGCTGTCTGTGATTAGAGGGTCAGGGCAGGAGCCAAGGTGAGCCCTGCACAGACTGTGCTCACCAGCTGGTACTGTCCTGCGGGGGCTGAGTCAGGCACAGACAGAGCCCTGCACAGCCCCAGGCACAGCAAGCCTATGCTTCCTCTGGGCAGTGCTGGCAAATCTGCAGGAGACAGCTGTGCTGTGAGGCTGAACTGCAAACAGGCAGAACTGGAAACAAGCACCTCCACAGCACAACCCAAGGAAGGCAAGTACTGACTTGAAATAAAGCCCCTGGTCCTAACAGCAAAAGAAGGTGAATAGAGATCCTAGCTGACATTGTTCATAGATGTTAGTCTTTCGAGTGCCCTCGGGGATGTGACACCTTTACTGACCTTTCCTCACCTTAGAACAAGGGAAAAATCAGTGATACTTTCAAAAATACCCACTAACTCTGTGGAAACAAATGTAAGATTGTGCAGTTTTGCATGAGTGCTCAAACATCTGCATTATTCATCTGGCCTCATCACTGCACTGAGCTCCAGGGAAACTTTACAATACTGTCAAAATGTATTACTTACTGTATCTGTATGTTTTATAGGTCAAACCATTGTCCCTGTTTTACAGGTAGGATTTCAAGGTTCAGGCAGACTGCTGGCATGTCTACACAATGCAGTGGAGTGTGAAGCATACCTCCTTGAGACAGCAATGCTCAAGGCTGCTTCCAAATCAGAAGCAGTACAGTTTCAGCACAGCCTCTGAACAAATATACTGCTGTGATAAAAGACTGAACTTATGAGTCTGGCATTGCAATGTCAAATGTGGTCAGACTGCTTTCAGATCTCATAATTCTCCTCCTCACTAAGCAATGTCGTGTGAACGCTTCCGCTTCCAATCTCCATACAGTACTTGACTGTATGTTGCAGGCACACCCCAAGGGATTCCCCCACAAGCATTAAGGGAGTTGATGGTAGAACAGGAATTTGGGTTTGGAGGTTTACAGCTACATTAGCACTGGCTAATGCTGGATAGAAGACCCCTCCTGAAGTCACTGAGGGACCATGGGAATAGCTGCAGAAAAATGAATGTGTTGGAGGTGAACAAGAAGTGAGGCAAATTTTATGAGCAATTGTGTAAATCTTTCTGTTTGGCTTGAAACAGAAACCTCTCTTAGGTCTCATTCAGATAAGCAAGTGAAGTTGTAAGGAGTACTGCATGTGCAAGTTTTGCTTGTGCTGGCTTTACAGTAGTGTTTTTGAGACTAACTGAATGCACTCCTTTATTTAGTATACTATACTTTTTATAGAGCACCGAGCCATCTTGGAAAAAATAAAACAAGCTAATGATCTCATTTTTCATGGGTTTTCTGATTTTTTTTCAGTAGGACAGTAAAATGTGCACCACTCATAGCATAGTATTTCAATAGAGTTATTTTGTCCTGGAAGAAATAAACAAAAATACCTGTAGATAAAGTCTAGCCCTTCATTTGGGCACTCTGTTATTTTTAGGTAAATTACAAACCTAAGACCCTAAGGCCGTGAGCATAACAAAACAGCTTTCCATTTCTAGTAAATTTTTCTGTTAGAATCTTTCCCCAATATTTTAATCTATTAGTAGACTTCAGAGTAGTGTGAAGTAATTAATAAGTTTATAATGAGATGCATGACTGACTTTCTTTGATTTGTATTGGAAGCCTGTCAGTGTTAGCATAAAATGCCCAGGTCAATAAATTGTTATAAATCAGCATTGATTGTCAATGACAATGATGACAGCATTCAAGTGAATTCATTTACAACAGCAGGAAAAAAGTCAATGGTTGC
The DNA here is from genome assembly GCF_022539315.1 of Serinus canaria. Lineage (NCBI taxonomy): Eukaryota > Metazoa > Chordata > Aves > Passeriformes > Fringillidae > Serinus > Serinus canaria. The sequence goes on from NC_066319.1 coordinate 21,235,253, forward strand.
CCCCCATACTATCAAATCAAATGCTGCTTATAGTATGTATTATCTACATCTGATATATTTATGCAAAGTGGGCATCTCAATTTTTACTTAGTTTACATTTTTTAGTGCCTAATTTGGATTATCTTTGGGGAACTGATAAAATCAAAGTAATAGAAGGGCAAAAAGATTCCAAAGCATTCATTGCTCAGATTTTGATTTTGAACACAAGACACAAAAATCTGAATTTGTAGCCAAAATCACTTTCAAGTTCCAGATGGTGTGACATTTAGCCTTGCTGTGTTCTCCAACTGTGCTCACTGACACTGAAGGTATGGATCTAGAAAGAACACTATTTATTGCACAGTACAATAGCAAAAATAGAAATAAATGTAACTTAGTTTTAAATAGTGTGGCAGTTTTTTACCAGAACTTTACTTGGCTCATAATCTGTTTCATGCTTTTTCTGAGAAGTAGTCTGGGCATGTATTAAATTGCTGCAATGCAAGATATGTCACTTTTCATACCACTAAAAGTTTGTTTTTACCATAAGAATCCCTAGAATTCATTCTCTGAGCTTTTTCTCTTTTTTTAATGTATTTTTATATGTCCTCAGAGCAAAACATTGCAAATGAAATGACATAGTTGTGAATAATTTCCTGTGTATATTGGTGTCTAAATTGAACCTTAGGAGTTTTCAAATTTGTCTCTACAAATAAATCCGAAATGCTGGTCACTGGTTTGTAACTGTAGAGGTATTTTAAGATCAAACAGGGTTTGTTTTCAGGGTATATTTGTTTTTAAAAAAAAACAGAGAGAAAATTTCCAGTACACTAAAAATAGTAAAACCAGCTTGGACAAATTGAACTGAGACCTTACAGGGTACTAGCTGTTCTTTACAGGATGCAAGAATCCTTCTTTCACTATTAGTGGAAGAAAGAACAGTGTTGTCCTCAGTTGTTTTGTTTAGAGGAATATTTCAGCCAATAGAAAAAAAGAAATTATGGCAGACAAGAATTAGGCACTCTCTATATTTCTATTACTTGCAAGTCACCAGCCACTAGACTACAAATCTAGACTTTTCTATTTGCTATCTGATTGGAAATTATCCAATTTTTATAAAGCCTTTCTCTAAAAGCCAGGAGAGGAATCTGAGCATAGGGTTCTGTGCACATGGGTATATTAAATAGCCATTACATGAACTAATTTGAAGGAGCTAACCTTCCTAGAAAATTTCTAGGAAGAAAATTTCTTCTGATTTCTTAATTGACCTTACCAAGAGTTTAGGATTGTTGGTTTAGATTAATTTGGCAATTTGCACTTTGCTTTGTTAAACTGCATTCTGTTATTTCAGACCATTCCCCCAGTATGTCAGGAAAGTTTTGAAGCCTCATCTGATTGTTGTCATGGTGCAGTACTATGCACAAATTGAAGTAAGGATTTTTTCTAGACACTCACTCAGGTACAACATACTAGACAAAACAGAATACAGCTACACACTGCTCCACAACGTTGAAGCGTAGTTGTGTAAATTCTGGTACTTTCCTCTTACCATCAAATCCTACTATCTTTTTAGACATTTGGGGTAAGTGTGATTTAGTATATTCATTATTTGCTGTCATGCACCTCCTGACAAAAAATTCCAGTGTTCATAAAGACTATTTTTTGATTATTCATTCAAGTACTTTATGAACTTGAGAGTAAAGTACTGGCTATGTCACCAAGCTTTCCTTTTTCTTGCTTAAAGATGTGTCTTTTCTAGGCTTCTGATGCCTTATCTGCCTTGCATGAGTTATCAGATAACAGTTAAAAATTTGAGACTGTTTCAGCCTCAGGTTATATTGTAAAATTCAACAGCAGGAGTCAACTTCTGAAGAGAAAGCAGAAAAACACCAAACATAAAACTCTATTGCCTATATTTTATCTTTCATTTAGCTTTCACCCTGAAGTGATGCAGACCCACGCAGAGTTTCCTAAAGTTTGCATTTTGCTTTTCATCCTTTCCTCGTGGCTGGAAAATACAATCACTTTATCTTTTTCATTTGAGCTTAATCCTACCTTCACATATCCCTTCCTTTATAGTCAAAAATTATTAGAACAGCTTAAGAACTCATTGAATCACTTGTACGTGGATTGCTGGACAAAGCAATAATATCCCAAACTGAGAAGTTCTGAATAGCCCCAAGGAAAATTTTTTATTAAATTTAGGTAAATAACCTACCCCCATCCTCTATCCTACCATTTTGCTTTCCCAGGCTATATGTGTGTATTTGAAATCTCTTGTCGTGCAATCTTTTGCTCTAGATAACCTGCTAAGTAGCCACAAAAGGCCTTATCTATAATATTATCTTGGTTTACTAATCTATAGTATCCCACTATTGCAAGACCCATTTTTTTTACTCCTAAAGACTTTTATCATGTCTCGAGTAAGCATCCTTGATGTACAAGGTGAAATTGCTTCATTTTTTGTATCTAACCCTTATAAATCCGTCATTATCTTTGCATTAATATTGCAGCTTGCCAATTATTCTGTCAAATGTCCTCTTCATAAAGGAAGTGGTAACATTGATCATATCTTAAGAATACACATACTTCTTTGTTCTTTACATCTTTTGAAGACATCTTTGAGTCATAATTTCTCCTGCTATTTTATGATCTGTTATCAGCAACTGTATTCCTCTTTCTCTGTCTCTCAAAACAGAGATTTTAAATATTTTTCAAGGTCATTTATAGGCATCTACCACAAACCTTTTCCCATATTACTTTGGAGTTCCTTTGATTTGAACAATGATCTTTTTTTTTCTTTTTTTAATCCACATTTCAGTATAAATATTTCAGATTTTTCTCTCTATACAATGGAATTTAGATTTAAAACATGCCTATAGGGAAGACACCTGTTTAACACCATTTATATTCTAAGAAAAAAAACATGATTTACACCAGGATCTGACTTCACTCTAGTTTACAGCTGTTTAGTAATAATGAAACCTTATACCAGCATATTTTGACCATAAATTGTGATGATGGCAAATTGTGAATAAGTATTGAAATGGAGTAGATTTATACAAACAGGCTGCAATGTATAAAATGCTACATGGACTTCAATATCCTAATTTCATAACTATGCCAGCAAGTAGGAGATCAACTGTGGAAAGCAAAGCTGGGTATTCTGACAACTGTGTAGATCTTTTGAAGCATAACCCCTTTCTAAATGTAGATGTCCCTTTACTGGAAAGTTGTGAGGTGAGAAGATATTTTGTGGGTTGGCTTTTTTTTCATTTTGTTTTTAATATGTATACATATGTATGCAATGTATGCAATGAATTTGGGCTCTTATTGTTTTAATCTTAGTTAGCTCTTCTTTATCTGAATGCATAATCCTTTGTTTCTCAAAGGATTCCTGTTTACCACATCTGATTTTTGAAGAGAAGTAGGGGAATGGTATCTCAAAGGTGTAATGTAAGGAAATCAGGAAGAAGCCTTCATATTAGACAATACAATTGAGGCAAGTATTCTGATTCCTTAACATCAACTAGAACCACACTGAGATATGTGATAGAAAAAAAATCTGGTCATGCTGGTGAAAGATGCATAAACTTTTTTAAATGCAAAACTTTATTTCTTCTGGATTTTCTTTTTAAATAAAACTGAATGTATTTTTCCAGCACAAGGAAAACAAAGGGTTTTTTTTCTTCACTCCAATCATATACCTCCTCAAGGATTTAGATTTGGGGCTGTTCTTCCTCTGTATAAATGGAACAATGACTACTCTAGATATTCTTCAGCCATCAAAGAAACAACTTGACAATTGTTAAAGGTAGAATTTAGATGGATTTATCTGAATCTTCAAAGAGCCTTATACAAAAGGAAGGGAACAGTAGCATCACATGATGATCTTTTTCCTCTTAGTATAAGTTCATAATAAATAAGAATCCATTTCCTAACAACACTAGTAAGCAAAAGTCAGAGAAAGCTAGAGCAGGAAACATAACAGAATACTGCCCACACAAACTTTTTTAAAGAAATTCTAAAAAGCCAGCAATATAAAATACAAACTTCTTGAAACAGTTTGAGACATTCAAAGTGCTTTATAAGCTGCTTATTAGCATTAAAAAAAAAATCTTATCTTTGAAGAAACAGATTCTATTAGCTGACAAATGAATTGAGTTGGGGAGTCAGTATAGTTCAAAGCATGAGTTAAGTGGGACAGCCTTTTTGAGAAAAGTTAGTAGGCTTTGACCTGTACATTCATCTGTATTGGCTTCTTGTCTGTAAAACAAGATACACAAGATGTCTATTTATAAAACAGATTTCTATAGATCTTTGATAATACATAAAAGAATATACCTCCATTCACTAAACTTCTGGCCTGCATGTCATTAATACCATTGTCTAAAAGGTGCAACTGATAGCAAATGTGAGTGGAATTAGACATACAAAAGCAATAGAACTGTAGTGAGGGGGAGAGGGCAAAAGTGCCCTCACTGTGCACTTTAATTTTCTCAATTAATTTTAATAAAACAAAACAAGAATAATGCAAGCAAAGAAACAATCCAAGAAAACTTTAAAAAAAAAAGGAGATGTCTTTTTCAGACTTACTCAGCCAAGAAAGAGATTAGAGGACAAATGAAAGTAGCAAAGATGATTCAAACAGTCTTTAAGGGAACCTGATCTGAAACTATACAGAGCATAAGTTTTTTTGCTGTAGATAAGGAAAGAAGACTAGTTTATTTATTAGAGCCTCTAGACAGCAGTCATGGGGGACAGAAAAGTATTTTGGCTTTCCTTACGTAGTATCTAACCTTGAAAGCAGTGGTGACTGTGTTTACTTTCTCTAATTTCATTTGTTAAAGGGCCTTCCAAACATTTCCTTATGTTTCTCTAGACAGCACCAAAAGCATAAACTGATGTCACATCATTTTTCCAGATTATATGGAAAACTTAATTCATATTATTTTGGAATTTATTCATTGGAAAATCCTGCTTGATTTAGCATAAATCATTCACTGCTGTTAATTCTCAGTTGTGAATTTGTAGTTTTAATCTTAAATAGATATCATAGCAAAACTATGACCTGCTCTGAGATGCCACTAAAATGCATATTTCCATAATGTTTAGGATGGTAGTCTTGACTTCAGTGGAAAATCCACAGGAGAAGGATTGTGCTTATCTGCTGCTGATAAACAATGCTGAGAACAAAACACAATTAACTTTTAGTAATTCTTGACTCCTGGATCGGGGCTGGTTTTTCTTTATCAGGACTGCCCAGCAAATATCAGCAGATGTTCAATTAAAATAAATAGCACCCTTGTAGTGAAAAATTTGCTCTAAATCTTTTAATTGGAAGCACAAATGTTTATCCATCTCTTCCAAGAAAAGGGAAGGAAAAAAGGCTTTGATTTCTCCAAATTGTATCCCCCCCCAATCTTCCTTTCACTTCAGAGCAGTAGTCCCATTCCCAAGATTAAATCCAATGTCCATGGAGAACCTGACATCCTATGGGTCTAATCTCTATATGACCTTATTGGAGTATGGCCATTAATCAGGACACAATGAGATACAGGAAAGAAATGCAGATAAGTGGCAATCCAGTAACACAACAGCAATGTTAACTCTGCAAATGTTTAGCTATTGCTTACGTACAGGTGGTGTGAGGTGAAAGCGAATCAGAAAAGCAATTTAGTGAATGCATGGAGAGCACATTAAGGATATTAAAACTATAGGAACTTACATAAGAGGTTGGGACCTAATAATCAATACAAAAAGCAAAGACTGAGAGCTACGGGAAAGGTCATTATTTTCCTTCTTCTGTGTCATGTGAGATTTATTGCTCCTCTCTACCATCACTGCAGAATTCCTTCCTTTTTTCCTTCATTTGGCCCTTTCAGTTTAAGTCTATGGACTGTGTTTCAGGTGAACATTTATTGCTGGAAGTCAGCAAATTATGGCAGCTGCTCAGTCAATCTTTCAGCTCCTGTCTGTCATCCCAATTTACAGTGAGGATATAGTGCAAGAATTAGGTTTAGAATGGAATAAAAAGTGATAATATTTTCCCTGAAGGAAATGTACCCACAGCTTCTCTAACAGCTAGGTTCTCTGCACTGAAAAAAAAGGCTTTGGAAGTAATTACATATAGGACACAGTCCACAGCATTTTATTTTCATATGCTATAAATAAGCCAGAATCAATAGTGAGTTGTAATAAAAAAGGCAGAATGTATTAATTTTACACAGTATAATATATTTTAGATGTGCAAGCTGATAACAAACTCATTGCTCTGCAGGAGGGAAATGCTTCTTAAACATTGACTCATGAGTCATACAATATTGAAGGAAGTGGCATTCCATGTGCGTGTGTCAAAGGTGCTTCCCTTAACAGTATCTCTCTTCATAGAAATTGCTGTGTCTAATTGTACACCTTTGGAAAGAAATCTTGACCTTCATTTCCAGGAGCCTCATGAACTAATCCTCCCTCTTACTCAGTTGCTCATTTCATCTCAGTTACAGCTCCCAACTTCTGGATGATTGATTCAGTACACAAACGTTCAAGCACCAGATGCAGAAAGGCAGGGCTCTTTGTTCCTGCCTTTTACAGACAGGGAGCAGAGGCTCAGATAAATGAAATACCACAGGCCTCATCAGCAACTAATCCAGAAGGACAAATGAATATTCTAAACCTAAGTTAAGGAAGACTGAAATGAGATTTTGTTTTAAAGTAGTATGTTTTTTGCAGAAAACTGCTGCTTCAGCATGAGAAAGTTGCACTGAAGGTCATGAAGATTTCACAGCTTCCTAAATGTCTGCCTGTGTGCTTACACACACACACAACACCCCTTCTCATTTATACAATGAACTCCAAACATAAACTCTAAATGAACTCTCCAATGAACTCTAAACATAGCCTATGTTTAAAACAGCTGTAAATAGGATGATTAATAACTGAAATGTTAGGGATGGGAAAGAGCACTCTGGCTCATTAAATCTTGAAGTTCATTCAAAGTCATTTGAAAAAAAAATCCCATAGAAGTAGAAACAGGATCTACCAAAAGTCTCTTTCTATACAAAGTCAAGGCTATGCCTCATTAAGGTAGGATAGTAACGTAAGGAAAAGGAAAAGTTTGTAATGAATAAAGAGCCTGAGGTCCCAGTCAGAAAAGATAACTTTGATAAATCCTCCTAACTTGTCTCAAACCATGGCAATCAACAATATGTGGTTTTATTTACACAGTATTTTTCATTGATATCACATCTAAGAAACTCACAACTTTGTCCTTGGATTCAGATTTATTACCTGGACAGGGACACCTTCTACTTGGTCAGACTGCTCAAAGCCCCATCCCACCTGGCCTTGAACACTTCCAATAATGGGACATAAACAGTGCCTCTGGGCAAGAAGACTCCTCTGCAGCCTAAGAAGACTGGAGCAAGCAAGTCCAGGCAGACCTGAAAGAATAAAAAATGAGATGGAGCTCCTTTTGCTATTCAGGAGGAAACTTCGCCTTTGCTGTCTCATGTCAATTGCTAGATTGTCACTGGGTGGCACTCACTTGAAAATTCATTGATTTGTACAAATAAATGAACAGTTACAATTAATTACACACTCCATGAGTACAACTCAGTTGGAAGGCAGAAGCTGTGCAGACTTGCACAGCCCCCCTACCCCCTATCATCCCTGCTGTGTGATCAGGATCCTTATTAACTCACCAGGCAATCTTTGGTGATTCCTCCTAGCTATTTTTTCTTACTCTTTTGATCATGAACATAGAGCTTGGCTGAGTTCAATGAAGCCATCCAGCAGCCTGACTGCATGCAGCCTTTGGGGAAAAGAGTTACTAGAGCCATTAGATGTGCCCCATATGAAATTCTTGCATTTTATACTGTCTCAATAAATTGTTTCTCAACTTCATCAGAGGACCTGATGAACATACAGATATAGATATAGTCATATAGATATATAGATATATAATATCTAATATATGTAATTTAGGTAATGTATTAAGTATATGTGTAATATATATGCCATCAGATGTATGGAAAGCTCTGTTCTGATGTCTAAATTGAATGTCATGAAAGAAAGAGGAAAGGTTAAGTCAGGCTTTTAGACAAGAAATTTCACAGCTCTTGACATACCTCATCAGCTCTCAGACTCTAAGGACAAGGTCTGCTTTCCATCTAGGTAACATTTAAAGGGAGGCTATGGTCAAACCAAAGGGCTTGCAGATATGATGAAAGATATCGGTGACTAGCTGGGAGTTCCTGAAAGATGCTCTGAATTCTTTGAAGCAGTTTGAGAGCTGAGAACTCGACAGAGAAAGCACATGCCCTATATAACTCTTGCAGAAAATTTTGGCTTGAGGGAGTTTTGCTGCTTTCTTTGCTGCTGACTTCACAGCCAGCTGGAAAGAGCATGAGAAAAAGTTGATGAGAAGGTATCAAGAAGATGTTAGACTAAAGAAAAGCAGGGTATCAAGATAATTTTATGTATATAAAATTTCAACAATCTTGATATATGATCAGAAGCCCTAAGTGAACCTACTTTTTCCCTGGCCACACTACTTGGAATCTCAGTTAGTCTGGCTTGGTGTTCTGGTTCAGCTGAGACAGAGTTAATTTTCCTCATAGTAGCTGGAAAAAAAGACTATGTTTTGGACTTGTGCTGGAAATAGAGCTAATAATACAGGCATGTTTTTGTTACTGCTGAACAGCACTTCCACACAGTTAAGGCCTTTTCTGCCTCTCACCTCATCCCACCACTGTGCAGGCTTGGGTTGCACAAGGATCTGGGAGGGGACAAGGGGACACAGCCAGAACAGCTGAGCCTAAGTGACCAAACAGATATTACAGACTATGTTGCGTCATGCTCAGCATATAAAGCTGAGGGAAGAAGAAAAAGGAAGGGACCTTTAGGGAGATGGCATTTGTTTTCCCCAGTAACCATTGGAGTGGTGGAGCCCTGGAGATTGCTGAACATCTGTCTGACCATGAGAAGCAGGGAATTATTACCTTGTTTTGTTTCACTTGTGTATGTGGCAGTTGCTTTACCTATTGAACTGTCTTTATCTAAAACCATGAGTTTTCCTACTTTTACTCTTCCCATTCTCTCCTGCATCCCACCAGGAGAGAGTGAGCAGCTGAGTTGCTGGCTAGGTTTAAACCACAGCCCTGAGTTATGGAAACTCCAGCTTTATTTAAAGCAGTGATAAATATTCTAATGATCTCTCCTGTATTCCAAGCTCAACACTTAGAATATGAGCTGCAATTCACTTCTTTAATTCTAATTATATTCCTTACCTAAATTGGGAAACCTATCTTACAACAATCTTTCAATCACTTTGCTTCATGATTTAAGTTCAGTGACTGAGGTAGATTACTGCAGCGTACCTTATTTTTTGTTGGATATTGTATTCATCTTCTACCTGAACCTGCAAAAAGCAGTTTGAAAAAATAAAGTGCAGTAACTGGCTGAAGCTTAAAATGCTCTCCCATATGAATTGTGGTATTTTGCCACCCGATGAATGATTTCATTTGTATTCAGTTCATTTTTTGTTATCTCTGATATCTTTTACCTGCAGTGTTTATTGTGCTTAAGGCACCAGTAGAATGTTCATGAAAATATTCAGCTATAACTCTATTCAGTCAATAGAGGTGTTTTTCCTTCCCATTACCTACCACAGTGCTGACATTTTATTGCTTGCTGAGATAGGAGACAACAAGAGGGAAAATTGAGTCATTTAATTCCCATATCTAAAAATAAAACTCCCAAGAATGCTTTGCAGAAGAACAAGTAATTGCTGCAGAATTCACAGGCTCTATTGTTCATTGAAGGGAGAATATTCTGGAGATGAAATATTTGGAAATTAATAACTGTTTGTGATATCACAGGTATGTTGAAATACTTAAACTTTCCTATGTCCTTTCTATCAAAGGATGTCTTTACCTGATGTCAGTTGGATAGGTATACAAATGTATTGTGACATTTTAAGTGCTTCTGTCATTGTAGTTGTAGAAATCTTCGCATGCATTAACAAGTCCAGTTTTCCAGCAACCTAAAAGGTAGGGAAGTATCTCCCATAACAAACAGGAATGACGGAGTCGTAGATTGAACAGCTTGGTCAAGGTCACACAGTAAGTCTGTGGCCATACCCGGATGAACCCACATCTCTTGATCATTTAAAGAACAAAACCAAACTCTTCTCTATACAATGAGACAAATTACATACTTTGCCAAGTCTAAAGCCTTAATTATGAAACACACAGATCATCGTGCTCAGAAATACAGACTTCTACTACACCTTTAGTCAGCCTTACCATGTTTTGAAAAGAGAGCTGTAAAGCCGGTGTAGCCACCAGTTGCCATGGTGAGTAAGGAACAAAGATTGTCTTACTGCTTCTAAAAATATGTTTGCAATGGGCAGAGAGAAATCAAAACAAGTAGGAAAATAGAGACAAAACAGCTGTTAAACATTACTGTTTAAACCCTAGGCCCTTCTCTGAAATCTTGAGGTATTAGAAAATAAAAATACTAAGATCCTCTTTTATATGCAATCTTTACTGGGACTACAGCATCTGAAAAACAGTTTGTTTTTTTAATTTCAGTCTGATTTATGCTGACTCTTTCAAAGTTGGGACCAGTCTTGGGGTGCCTCTAAAGTCTGAGAGCCCTGAGAAGCCCTTTTGAAAGCCTTGTGAAAATGGGAGGTGGCTGGATAAGAGGTGGGTTGAAAGAGCTGTACGGTAAAAACCATTTGAAGTGCACCCTTACAAAACCTAGGATTCTGCTGCAGTCTTGAGCACCATCTACAGGACCTCTATTTGCTGAGTCATTGCTGCTCACACATCAACACAGGACAGCATCAGAGCTATTTCCATTTGAGACTTTGCCCTTCCTTTAAGATGTCCCTCAAATCAGGCAGGTGAGCAAGTGCAGAAAGCCACTTTTGCTGCACTGGCAAGATGCAAGCAGTATCTCCTCTCTTGAGTTAGTGAGGTGAAACAAATGCAGCATGGTGGAATCCAGGATCTGTCCCACAATGTACTAATGAGCTCTTCATGGGTTGTTAATCCTGAACTTCTGTTGTCTATTTTCTTCCACATATGCAAGATGTCAGGCAGAACAGACAGAACAAACTTCATTCTCTATTCTCTCAGGTTTGTGCCAAGGCAAAAGAACTGTTGCAGGAAAACATTTTTTGTAAGATTGTAGGCTCATATGGATTGGGAATCAGGTTTTGACTGTGATTTGGTTGAAAGTTTTGCTGGGTTTCATGGTTGAGTGTTTCTTTGGGTTTTTTTCTTTCCTTTCTCTCCAAGGTAGTTTATGGACATAAAAGAATCTGTTCCTCTAAGTGGTATTATTTCTTTCAAAAATCATTGAAAATCTGAACCTTGTTTTCTAGGAGGCAATGACAAATTTTCAATAGACACTGATAAACCCTGAATCTGTATTTGCTCATGCATCCACCCACGTGCTTTTCACTTTGTATTTTTCTTATGAGCTCATTACAATTTTCTCTATCCAAAACTAATTATTGTTTTGAGAAAAGCAGATATCAGTGCAGACATTCAATCTAAGATCTAGTTTAACCTCACAAGTTACCTTAGAAATAAATGACAACAAACAGCATCCTAGGCTCTGCCTTCTGAAATCTTTAATCCCTAGTGAGAATATTCAGATCAGCAGGAAGAATGTTTCTTCTCCCTCCATTTCAAGGGATAGTTCCATAAAACAAAAAGAAGTGCAGACAGGATTCATTCCTCCAGGAGAACTTAAAAAGTGGAGCATTGGGCTCCTCTTTCAATGCACCAGCTTCCCTATTGCCTCAGTCAACAAACGTATGCTTAAAATGTGGTTTTCTGGAAGTAACGGGAAATCACAAAGTAGGAGATTAATGTCTGTCCCAAATCAATACAGCTCCTCTGTCCCAGGAACAGCCATCATCATTCACGAGCACTTTAATTCTTGTTCCTGGTCCACATCCTGTGACATTTTCTCCTGTATTTAAAATAACAATTTGTTTATTCGCTTCTCTACTTCCCCTATCAAAGGAGAAACCTAGAATCCTTCTATCAAAGGAGAAACCTAGCATCCAAAAAAGGAAAAATTGGAAACAGTCTATCCAGAGAAGGAGCTGTTTCTTTACTGTGTTTGAATTCTGCTGTTCCTTATACACATGAATCACACATGGTAGCAGTAAGGCCAGACACTTCAAGATCTTTACCGTTCTATATTGCCTCCATTTACTTGTTGCTTTAAAGGAGGGATAAGAGGAGTTATCTTGCCAGTTGGGAGGTACAGACTGCAATTTAGCAGAGATAACCAAAATTAAAACATCAAAGAGAAATAAGGAGATTTCTGTCTTTCCCATTAATCCCTAATCATTTTGCCTCTTATCAGTTATTTAACCAATGAATTTATGTTCCAGGTTCAAGCAGCTGCAGGGAGCAAGGGCTGGGAAAGGAGAGTGCTTGAAAGTGGCATCTGTCTGTTAATTGTAATTAAGCCAAAATATGCAAAGTTTTAGAGTTCTAACTGCTCCCGTTAAGCTGTTGATGAGCAGTAAAATCTCTGATTAAATTTTAAGCACAGGGAAATGGGCCAGGCTCCTGACATGGGGAGGCTGCCAGAGTGGAGTGTGGGCAATCACACGTGCTGCCTGTTTGTGCTAGAGTGGAGACAATGCACTGGGGGGCCTGAGTGTCCCAGCCAGCATCACCTCATCACTGCTCCAGGGCTCCATTCTGTGCAACAGACAGTCCCCAAAACCACAGCCATTTACAGCGTGGTGAAGACATAAACCATAGGGTTGAATGACTTTTGCACAGCTTTATTTTTCCAATATACATGCATATCACAACCAGCTATTTTTTTTTTTCTTTCTTGCTGTCTCAAATCATGTGGATTTCTTGGGCAAATCATAGTGTACTGGTGGATATTTACCCATCTCAGAATGGTAATTGTTAAGGGTAATTAATGTTTTCATAGCACTCTGAAAGCCCTACAACACTTTTTAAAATCAGTCAATTGTTATCCCAGTTTGTATCAACATTAATTATCATTATCTAACTTAGCCCTCCTACTCCAGCACTCCTGTCTGTCTCCCATCCCTTCTGTCCTAACCATTCACCTCCTGAAATGAACCAGAGGCATCATTCCCTAACATGTGATGTGTCATGAAGCTCTGTGAGTAATGAATGAGCCCATTACAACTTTACAGCAGAAGAAACAGGTTAATCCTTTGTCAAACCTGTGCACATAATGTCCTCCTTCCTTGTTACAATTATTCAAGGGGAGATGGCAGTTTCTCATCCACAGCCTTTCAGGTAACCACTGATGCATGTTTAGGACAGAGATAGGTACGACTGCACACAGGCCTTCAGATCCTGTCGCAGGGGAACAAAGATGACAGAAGCTGACAGCAGTGACTAATGCTCTGACCTAACTTTCTTTGAAACAAATCTTCAAAAAATCACAAACCAAAACAAACAACAATTTTAAAAAAATATCTGTTTCCAGCTCTGAAGAATTAATTTAATTAAGTATAAAACCTAAAGCACCCAAAGCTCATTGCTTCTTGAGACAGTTCCCTGTACTGAGACTGATGTACATTTGCACATTCTGTGGATTCTGTCATCCTGTGGATTCCCATCATATTACATTATATTGACATGAAAAGTAGCCACCAAAAAAGTGGAAAATTATGGCTTTTTGTTACAGCAAAGAGCACATAGCCACACCGTAGAAAAGCTTAGGAAACAGAGTATTGTATTGAACAGATACTGCAAAGAAAAAGTCTTTTCAAGAAAGCATTTCTAGAGAATGTCAGAGCATCATCAGCTGTGTGTGTGTTAATGGAGGAGCCATAAGGAGCCACTGAATAAGACATGGGATGCCCTCTTCCAGATGGCTTGTGTTATGGACTTTGAGACGCTCAGCTTGTCAGAGAAGAGAAGGAATCCCATATTTTAATGCTGCTTTGGTAGTCCTCACTACCAGGGAGGGGAAACACCATGCCAACAAACCAAACAAAATGGCACTGATATTTGCCACAAGCAAGTGCAAAGAACACACTACTGTACATTGGTAGCTGTAACAGAATTAAAATGTATACAGAGTTCTAGAAAATCTGGAGTGGGGCTCCTAATCAGATTCTTATCAGAATTACTTCCAAAGGACTTTACAGAATTTCTTTATTTCTCTTTCATAGGAAAATATATAGCTTTCAATTTAGCTGGCTCAGTCTTCAAATAGTGAATGAAATTAATTCTTGGGAGCAGGAAGTGAAATGAACTGTTTAGGCACAGATGAGTGAATGCTCTGCAGGATGAAGCTGAAGAGTTTCTTTTCTAACTAAGAGAAAATGAAACAGATTGATTTTGTATGGGCCTAATGCTGTCAGGAGAATTCTGCACTCTTGGCTCTCAAGTGAATTCAGGGACTTTAAGACTGACAAAACTGGGACACTGACTGGAAAAAGTAGTGCTTATTTTGGGAGTGGATCATTTGCTTTACATATTACAAAGTGTGTTTTCCTAGATGTGCTGTAGGGTAGCATGAGCAAAATATTGTCTGTTAGTTCTGTTAGACCAGACCTCAGATACTTGGAAAGGGAGAAGATCAAGCAGAGGAAGAAGAGGTCTCCTCAGCTTTGGGATTTGCTCTTGGACTATCTCAGGCTAAAAACTTTTATCATTGTGCAGTAAGATAGCATGTCTGTCTTATCTGTTTTCTTGTCCTTGTATTTAATATGAATTTTGAGATCTATTGGCTTGGTGAATGAGGTTTCTTATCTGCTCAAATACTTTGCATTTTGGCCATTGAGTTGATCTGTTGAACAAGTTGCTATATTTATGAGCCTTTGTTTTGGTGTACTATAAAGTTTTCCAAAAGATGCTTGAGCTCTTGGGTATGGGAGATTTAGGATAGTAATAATTTTTAAAAAGATGCATCTGAAATTTTTCTCTTTACTGTCACAAAGCAAAAATAAAATAAAAACCAAATCAACAGGCCAAAAGGATATGATCTGCTTTTATAAAAATTAATTATCATTAAGAAAAGGACCAGCCAAACAGTGGAAAGAAAGACAAATTTGACACACCTATTCTGACACAGGCATTCTGCTCCAGTAGAGAATCCTGATCTCTTCTGAACATATTTTAACATACCTGATTTCTGCACTTAATTTTATGGAAAAAGAATATTGAATTTTAGGCTGAAATATAAAAAAAATTATTTTTAAAAATTGAACAAAACAGGTCCTCATTATTGGCTTTTATTTTAAAGAACCAATACACAGTACAATAGCATATTAAAGAGAATCTGTAAATGGTTTAAGCTACTCTTAAATAAATAAATAAATAAGTGGCTGCCCCAGGCACCATTGTTTAAAAGCCTGATGAATCTTTGAATTGTAGTCCTACATCTGACACTTCTTTGATAGATTGCCTTAGAGAAGTCATGTCCACACATTAAGTTTCATCCCCTTAATCTGTAAAATCAGTAAGAAAATATTTACTCCTTAGGCTGTGGTGGAAATTAATTAACATTTCCATAGTTATTTAAAGATGTAAAGTGCCAAGTCGCATTATTATTATATTGCCTCAGTCTACAATTTTTTCAGATGTCACAACATGGGTCAATAGTTAGATAGAAACTTCCAGTGAAATTTAAGGGGTTTGCATGATGCAGTTCTGCAGTATTAAATTATAACAATTTCCACTCCAAGTTAATAATAAAGAGATCTCCAGTATTTTTCAGGAGGCATTGTGCTGCCAGGAGTCATTTTTTAATTTGAAAGTAAAATCAAGAAACCCCCTGATATTCTGTGGTTATTAAATACTAATGGAAATTTTCCCATTGATAGAGGGAAGGGTGGTGTTTTAAATGGTCTTCATGATGGGATGCTGTATTTAGTTTCCATTTTTTCTGCTTTTTCATGGCAGAAAGCATTCTTCATTTGCCATCATTCTGTTTGCCACTTAAGTGTTTGTCCTCAGAAGTGGCAGCATTTTGGTGAAAGGTGATGTCATTTTCTCTCCCTGCTTTCTTAAGTGGCTTCAATGTCCCTCATGATGAGAGGCACTGTAGCAGAGTAAGCCATTACTAGATATTACTAAAAGCTTTGATGAGTTGAGGTTTGAAATTGCAGGTTCTCTTTCTTCTCACACATTCCACAACATACGCACTAAGGAGCATTATGTTGCAAAATGGAATGGACTTGTTGAAAATGTGCTTAATTGAAAGAGGTCCAGTAAAAACATAATTTAGTGAGATTATGGCTGTGCTGCTTCTCATTCTTACAAATAAAGGAAGTTTTATATTCTTATCTGCTGAGTCAGTTGATGAGCTACATCGGGAAATACTTCTTTGACACAACTGCAGCTTACGAGTGTCTTTTAGCTCTCCTTAACCTTGAGAATAGGTTATAAGTAACACATTTTCAGCCTCTTCCTCTCATTCAGAAGTCATTTGTAGAACTTAATTTTTATGTCTGACTGATTGTAGCTTTAGTTCACTGTGCCAGATGACTCAACTTGCTTGCTTGCCTGGGTTGGAGTTCAAGCCTCCAGGCTGGAGTTCAGGCTTTGCCTCATCTAGAGCCTGCCCACCATTTGACTTCCTCCAGACATGAGCTGGCATGGAAGCCCTGGGGATTCTGGACTTGAGACACAGCTCCTATTCCTAAGACAGTGCAGCTGTGCTATGAGAAGTTTACACTTCCAACACCTTTCCAGCTGCAGAGCTCGTTTGCTTTTGAGAATTGGTTAGCAAGGAACACTGTGTTGGTAAACCTAGAGCTGTAGTTTGCTTTGATTTATTAATTAGTTAGATTTGCATGCTATCATTCCCTCTAGATAAGATAAAAGCTTGCTAAAATTTCATTATCTCCCATCAATATGCCTGCCACTTTTGATAAAGTAGTAAATAGAAAAATTAAGAATAAATTAAGGAAAATAAAGGATCATTCAAAGGATTTCCATCAGCAGTGGTTTGAAGCTGTGGAATACTTTTCTTACAAAAACCACACACCCAAAATGATAGATTACTTAAAATTCACAATTGAACATAACACTGTTGAGCATGCAATGGAAAATTATCCTACAGCACCTAGGGAATTAATTAGACACAGCTTCCATCCTGAGATGACAATGTTTTGAACTCACTCTGCACTTGTTTTGCACAAATCTGGACATAGAGTAAAGCTTGTCTTTGCTCATAAACATAACTACAGCCAAGCCCAAAATGAGGCCTGAAACTCTGTAAGTTTCTAGAGCTCCTGAATTTTCCTGGCATCTTTGTTTTCAATTCCCGTGCACAATCTGTGTTTTCTATTTAAATCCCGACATTTCTAATGAAAAGCAGATGTAAGTTAGTATTGCCATGATCCTGTTCTTAGTCCCAGATCTGTGTTCTTGTCTCCAGACAATCACACTCAACTAATCTCTGGGGCCAGCACAAGTCCTCAGTTCATATTGCAAAATTATCCAATACAGGGAATAAAACTTATGGAAAGCTTTGGGTTTGGAGGTTTTTTGGTTTTTTTTTTCTAAAAATAGTTTTCTCCTGATTTCACTCATTAAATATGTTCACCAGAGTGGCACATGAGCATTATAGCTGGAACATGGGAAGAGGAGCATAGGGGGATACAACATAAAAAATTAAAGGTAGTATAGAAAGTTATCTCACCCCTCAGGAGTTGCAGCTGAGCCAATTATTAGAGGGTAGGAACTGGAGTCAGTTGGCTATGGCAAGAAGAAGGAAGAGTCAGTGCTTAGAGGAACTGCCTATGAGAAACATCAAGGAGGTATGGAACCTTTGCAGTATAGTAACAACAGAGGAGGAAACAATTTTCCAGGGATTTGAACTTATCTCTATTTAAATCATCATGGAATTAAAGCCTCGTAAAAACCTTTATAGCCACAGATTTCTTCTATGATTAGTGAAAACGTGAAAGTAGCCTAAATCTGTATATCACCGGATTTAGGATTTTATTTTTCTTTATTCTTTATAGAGAGATCTTGGAGATACAATTTTCCTAACACAGCCACTACAGTTTTGTTATGGACTAAGTTAAACAAGTAAATTTTGGAATATAGAGTTTTAAATCCAGCTTTTATAAGTGCAGATGTTATGACATCACTTCTTCCCAGATCCAGTATTCCTGTAACAAAAACATAACTGTGCTCAGGGATGCACATGGTAATGTCTGTGTTGCTTATAGAAAAGTCCCAAATATTTCAATTTGCCTTCCATCCTGACTCCGATAGCATGATAATTAAATATACATATCATCATATCTTCTGTGTATAATCAAACATTAATATAAGCCTACCTGATTCATTCAATGTACAGAGAAAAGGCCAAGAAACTTACTAATTTCATGTTATCTTGGACATGAGTATGCCATTTTATGGAAGAAATTACTATTAGGTAGTCCTTTTTGTTTAAAGATTTCTAGTGCTGCAAAGGGAAATACTGCACAGTCACATAAGGGGAAGCTGACATTTGTAAGATTAACTGCTCCAATGCCCCTATGTAATGTAGCATCAGAGAAAGTCATATTTCAGGTATCCTTTATTCCACTCACTCTGACTGCTATCTTGCATAAGATTGAGCAACTTTGCACTTAGGATAGCACAGTGTGTATCCAGAATAGTGTTACGGATACTGTGACAGTACTGAAATAGTCTGTCCTGTCTGTCATCTTCAGTTGTCTGGCCAGACTGCACCAATTTAAACTCTACGGTGGGTAGGGTTCAAAACCAGTGGGGTTTTTTTCAGAAGTGCCAATGCCCACTGTACCCACTGTGGATTTCTCTCTCACAATCCTGCAGACAGCAGAAGGATTCACTGACAGAGTCACAGGAAAAGTGATGTTGCCTAAATGCGAGACGGGACTTAAAGGCATATATTTCAAACTAACAGGAAGACTGCTGTGTGTTGTGTTACCCACACCCAGGGGGTTGAAACATGATACTTCAGCTATGATGGGCTTGTACCAGTCTTTCTAGCTCTTTCTTCTGCCTCTATGTCTCTGTCAGTCTGATCTGTGAGGAAGACAGGACACAGATTTCTCTGTGTAACACAGACAAGGTACAACATCAGAGCTCAAATTTTCAGTAGTATGAAAAAGTAGTCAGAGGCTAAAGAGCCCATTTGTTAATGTGCAGGAGCATCCCCCATCCTTTCCAGGCCTCACCAGGATCTCAGGAACGCTCGTCAGGCCTCAGCCTTGCCGAGCAGCGCCGGGCTCAGCGTCTCTGGAGCGCCTCAGGAGCAGTGTCTGCTCCCAGAAGCTGCTGCTGCCTAACGAGCTCCTGCTTCTTTTTATTATGAACAGCCTTGCAAACTATTTTTCTCCCCTGAATGGCATAACATCTTTGCTATTACACTTTCAGAGAAAGTTGCCCAAACTGTGGCCGGGGTGAAACATTGTTATGACTGAGGCCCTCGCTTGCGGCCTGTGGACAGCGATCCAAAATGAGGCCTTGGAGCTCTCCTGGACTGCAGTGAGGGTGATGAGCCACCTCCAGCTCCTAGAGCCAGCCAGCTCTTGTCTGCTGTACTCTGAGACTGCTGAAGGATGGATCCCAGGCTGAAATCCCCATTCCTCAAGGCCCAGCCTTTCTCCCTTCAGGAGACACAAAGGCCTCCAAGGTGAGCATTTCACTGCCTTCCAGGGGAGTTTGTCACAGGTGCTTTCCCCTGACTCTTTATGTCTGTGTGCATACAAGTATGCAAATGCTATGGCAAATATGGGAGAAACACTGCTCTCTTAATGGTTTGAGTACTTTGGATATCTAAGTGAGTTAGACCTGAAAAGAAGTTAGCTGGTGAACTCTTGTTTCTTTGCTAAATTGTTAGGTTATAAGTTTTATAAGTTTGAGTTAAGCCTTTATGCCATATTTCTTTGCCACTCCTATCCCTTTGTCTCACACACACACAAAGTTCTTGGTTAATTTTGGTTTGGATTGATAGACTGGATTTTGTTTTTAGCTCTTTTTTTCCTTGGTGTACCTTAACCAACTAGTAAGCAGTAGAGTGAACCTTGGCAATGAACTCTGTCGTACTGTTGTTTGGTATTAAATCTGGCTTTTAGTATAACTTGCTGGTGACACATTGAGTGATCTCAACCACTTGTTCATAACAGTCAAGGCTAGAATACACCTGACCACGTGATGTTTGAGGAATTTCCTTATTTAGGACATTGCCTTACTCTTCTGAACACACCTCTCCAACAATCAGTTTTGTGTTAGCCTCACAAGAAAGAGGCTTATTGCATGCTTTATGCATAGTGCATAATCTTCATATAAGTAATACATAGTCTTCATACAAATTGGTACTTCCAACACTCCATCAGAAAAATTCTTTACAAATTTTCCTATGTACTTAATACCAACTGCTGTTTTAATCAGAAATCTAAATTTATCCTGGTTTCTTACATGGCACTAAGATAGCTTTTACACCAGAGATGCTATTTTATAGGAGAACTGCGGTGGTTTGTACACCTCTAGCTCAAAGTGATAAAACCTCCATATAAATCAATGGGTTTTTCATTTTACTATCACATGTAAATTGTGGTATTGCAAAGTACTTGAAGAAAAGCATCGTAGTGACAACATTTTATCAATTTTTTTTCTCTTGGGAGTTAATAGAACCATGAAGATTCTAATGCTTGAGTCGATGGCATCTGTCTCAGTGGTTATTGTCAAGTGTTCTCATATTACCAAGTCGTAATAACTTTTGTAAAGCATTGCTCTACAGTTCATTGATTCACTGCGGGTATCATAAGTAACTGCAACTCAGAAATACAGACATTCTATCCCATTTACTTCATCTGCTTGTTTTGCCAGTAATGCATTTCATTCCTAGGTTCCTAACTCAGAGTTTCTACTGTAATAGGGGAGGGGATGAAGTTGAAGTATGATCAAAGTCATGTCTCATTGTCATATTCAAGGAAACGGTCTTGACCATAGTCTGATAAAGTGGTGGGGAATTGGGATCTTTGTGCCACAATGCTGATAGGATTTACGCCTAAGCAACATATGACAGTATGGGCTTTCTGGCAATAGAGTTTGGAGTAGCGCTCAGGATGTTCTAAACAAGTACAGTCAGGCTGGTGGTGTGCAGGCCAAATCTCACCTTGGCATACTCCATCCAGCATCTTGTCTTTTCCTCAGAGGAAGGAGAGACAAGCTTTTTGTCTGACATGAATATTTTCTCCTGTGATAACCACCATTTCTGTATCACTCTGAATTGAGACTGAGTTTCCAATGTCAAGGACCAGTCCCTGTGTCTGTCAGGCTTGGCCCACCTTGTCAGCAGGTGATATTTTAGCGCTTAGCAGTAGTCCAATATGGGGAGGACAATGTTTCCCTCCTTTCACTGCCTGGCTGTAGCTAAGGAGGTGGGCACAGCCTTTAGCACTGGCACACGATTTCACAGCCCAATTACAGGATGACTCAAGGGAATATGACTACCAAGTGTGATGTTTGCTATTTGGCATTTCTGTCAAAGTCCTATAGATATTTCTTGGCATTTGTCCAGTTGCCTCCTTAATGTCTTATGACATGTGCTCCCAAAGAGGCTGGATTGTACGTTTACATCTCCCTGGCTAGAAAATGAGCACCAAAGCAGATATTCCAAAACTGAGTTTATTAAGCAGTGCAAGCCAAATAGTTTAGAAATCATTTCATTTCCATGCCTTGTTTTCTTTACGATTTCTCTTTTATGATGCACAGTGCTTGCTTTAAACAGGTGCAGAACTGCCAAGGGACCAGGAAGGCTGCAGTCCCTCATTAACACACCCTGTGCATCAGGCATTCTAGCTACATCTTATGGCAGTAAAAGTAATGTGAGCAGGAACATTCCCAGATACTGATGCCAACTGGCAAAGGCGGTCCCATGCCTATGCTGGTTTATTTTGTGAGCTTCTGAAGCAGGGTGCTGCAAGCAAACTGCTTATTGAGAATAAGCAAAGCACAGGAATAATTTGGGAAACCGCTATTTGTCATGGGCCAAATGCCAGGTGCCACTCTAGCAATAAAGCTTCAATGCCCTTGGAATTTACCAAGATTTATTAGTAGAGGCTGTTTTCAAGAAGAGCTTGCAACATTTCATATTTTCTCATGTTCACCATACCAAGAGTTCTGCCTCCAGCTCTACAAGTGAAAGGAGATCTCAATTAAAGGCAAGGGTGATGTGGCAGTGTAGATCTACAGATCTGCACAGTAGAAAGCACGTTGCATTTCTGTATCACCTCTTTTCTTCAGCATCTCCAAAAAGTATCAGTGTAGCAATAGGAAGTTGCTGGCTGTTGTTTGTCCTACCTTAGATAATGGATAGGTGTTCTTAGTGCACATGTGAAAGCACTAACAGCATTGAGTTTCAGTTTGCCATAATGCAGTCATAGCCACAGCCCTTTTCTATGAGAAAAAATTATATCAGGCAAATATAGCTTGTTCATGAGAGTCAGTCTGGTTTGTGTATTTGAACATGCAAGTATGTGAAAAGCACGTGTTAAAAACATGAAAAGTAGTTGCTTAGTCGTTGCAAAAAATAAATTTACTTGAAGAGACTTTGCAGTCTTCATTTTAAGTGAGCTTAGTACATAAGGAGCCCATTTAAATTAATAGCTAGAGTCAGGAAATCAAAATGAGGTACTACAACCTCATTTACAGAATGTTTTTGATTGTCTCTGTTGAGGGCCTTTTTCTGAACAGGCAAGTTCTAAGGCCATGCATTAAGCACCCTACCTGCTTTTTATTTTGATTCTAACAGCATAGGTATGATTTAAGAGGTTATTTTATAAAGCAAAAGAATTAAAGGTGTTGCAGGACATATTAACATAAAAATAATTTTATTATTCCATCAAATACAGGAAGTAAGCACTTCAGTTAATGCCTTCTGGTTTTTCCCTTCCACGTTGCTGCCAAACTACACTGAAACTCTTCTATGACTTCTGCACCCCAGATCCTCGTGCCTCTAAGACCTGCAGGCCTAGGGTCCTATTTGTGACATAGCTTCTCAAGCCAGATTCATTTTAGCTTTAAAGCATTCTTCATGGTTTTAATTCACTGGAGCAATGTACTGCCTATTAAGTCAATCAGATGCTGTTCCTTGTCGCTGCTAATTCTCTGAGAAGGAGTGGGTTCATCATATGGGGTCTTGTGAGCCCCAGGCCAAAGCAGGCTGTGGGTGAGGACAGCAGGCAATTGAGAGCAGCAAAGAGTCACATTCCAGCTGTTTCCTTTGCAATGTCATTTGTTAGCCTCAGAAATGACATCTGATGCCAGCAGTAGCATTGGGTGACATTTAGAGGTAGTGATGTTGCATAGAATATTCCTTTCCAACAGCATCGGTAATTACTGTACCCCCTCTCTACAGACCATCACTACAGCAGCTCTAAGAGCAATTCACTCACCACAGCTCTCAACTTACACAGCCCACTCTCCTCTTCCCATGCCTGCTGCATCCCAGCTGCTCACTGTGGAAGCAGCAAAAACAAATAATGGCATTATTAAGTAATGACAATGGAAGTAATGGCATGGCTGAGAAACTCTTCTTCTCTGCCAGCAGGCAGCAATACATGTAATGGAAAAGAAACCACTTGGTAGTTGCTTTCATACCCATTTCACTGTTTCAAGCTGCTTTGAATTTGGATGTTTGCAAGATATATTCGTCATAAAACACTCAAGAAGCACAGGCAGTGTGCCTGTTGCACATTATATACGATGAATGCTGAGGCCAGTTTTACTACAATGCACGAGGGAAACCAAACCATTGTGCTGATCCCCAGTGCTGCATTGAAGGGGACTGGTTTGAGCTAGAGTCTCATTCTCAGCAACTCAGTCTATTTGTATCTTCTGACATACTTTCTCCTGGGATTGCCAATTGGTTACCCCCTTAGTAAGAAAAGAGTAAAAGAAAAATTATATACAAGTAATGCTTTTCCAGATTGCTTAATTAATAACTATGTTTGTATAAAAGAAAGTAATGGGAAAAAAATTAATACACTGTAGCTTTTTATATAATTTCATTTTTGGGGGCAGTTTGGGCTGAGTTTCAGATCTATGCTCTGAGCACTGAAATGGTTAAGTAACTAAAAAGATACGAGTAGATTTCAGGCACATCAGACTGAATTCATTCTGCAGTGATTATTAAGTATGTTTGCCAAAAACCTTGCTTTGCCCTCGAAACTCATGCATCCTATTATACCTGCAGTCAGTAACTACTCTTTTTAAAGCTGTGAATGCAGGAATCGCCCCTGACAAATGATGA
Source organism: Serinus canaria (assembly GCF_022539315.1). Classification (NCBI taxonomy): domain Eukaryota; kingdom Metazoa; phylum Chordata; class Aves; order Passeriformes; family Fringillidae; genus Serinus; species Serinus canaria. The sequence continues at coordinate 21,259,505 of NC_066319.1, forward strand.
CAGATTGTCCCCATGAGGCGATCAAGAACTCCGACTGGAATCAGTCTTTCACAGCCCTGTCACCAAAAGACAAAAATTGTTCACGGCTCCTGACTTCTGTCTCAGCTCTCCTGGACAAAAGGAACTGGATGGAGTTCGATTTCTTTGCATTTATGTATTGTTTCCATTTACAGAGAAGTCCCTTTTCTTTGCTTGATTTCCATAATAACTGCAAATGACACTGTACCAAGATGAATCTGTGAACCAGAAAAAAATGCAGTGTAATAATAGACAACAGGCACTACATTTAATTACACAGTCACATCATAATCTGAAGCAGAAATCAAAGCAGCCCGGTGAGGAAGCCTAACTGCTTTGCCTACTAAGTATTGAATGTTGTTCATAAGAAGTTAAATAGGATACCAGTGGCTTTTCTGAAGTGGCAACTGTCTGCAGAGAGTAGAATTATAACTACCAGGCTCATTGTATGTCAAAATTTAGTGACAATTTGGTGATGGTGGCTGTGATATGTGGTGAAGTGATGATGACTCAGGTTTTTTTCCAAATCCTGTCTGCTATCAGATTGGGGTACAAACAATTGCCTTTTATTTTGGTTAATAGGAAAAATCTTTCCAGTCACTAAGTAGATGGGAGTTTTGGAGAACGGATGATAAAACACAGAGCAGAAATCTTTCAAGAAAATGGGAAGTTACAATCCAAGCTAAAGGTAGAAAATGAGAAGAAACTATTTTTAATACATATGAAACCAAGAGGCTTTTATATACCTGAGTTATTATTGAAATCTACCTGGATGTGATTACAGGGAGCTGTTGTTTCATGAACGATTTTTAATCCTGTGGGCTGAGTCAGACAGGGTGTAAATTTGCAAGTCGATTTGTATGCAGATCACCCTGCTGCCTTGGTATTGATTTGAAAGATGCAGGAGGAATGTTCCCTGCTTTATAAGGCAATCGACTGAAAAGAAAAAAAGATGCTCTGAGTCCCAAGTGATTTTGTTAAAATCTGCTAGAGGAGACACTGTATGTCATTCCAGGAACTGGAAGAAACTGTATCCACGATGCTTCAGCTTAAATGTAGAGCTGTTGACATCTGGTATGATGGTTATGGATGCAAAGGGCACTAGACTAATCCATTTGTTTTTCACCTTTGATGGCATTGGTTTAACCCACAGTGCCTGTCACAGCGTAATGACCCAAATGAATCCTCTTTTTGAGATCACTTTTAGCCACTTTAGCTAGCAGCTCCTCTTTTAAAACCACAGCACAATACAGCACAAATGTAGGCTCTCAGTGTCTCAGAATGAAATGACAGAGGCTGAGTTCTCTGGCTAAAAATGAAATGCACTGGCTGATGTCACAGACCCAGCAATACTGGAGCAGTAGAACTGCTAGTTCTCCTAGTTCAGGGCAGGAGTACAGCTTGCTGAAGTATCAGGGAGATGGTGACTCTCCTGATCCTTTTCCTTCACCAGATTTTAACAAACTTTAGCTTTTTTAAAACAGTATAATTGTCACAGATATTCTATTAAAAATGAGAACTAAAGAAGAACTATAATTCTGATAAATTTACTTTGCTCACATCCAGGTTCTACTATTTTATTCTCCACCTCCAATACTGCATAATGTGCATGGTAGTAAGGCCTTGGACTACTTTAAGAGCTCAGGTGTCCCCAGTGCTACCCCTTTAAAGCAAATGGAGATGTACAGGTACAGACAATCCAGTATCTGAACTAAGTGTCTGAATATTCTATTTCCAGACATATATCACAGACTTCAGAATATCCCTGGTCCAAACTTAGACAGGTTAATCATATCAAAAACTTTAATAAAATGATTAAAATATAGATACTGGGGATTTTTCCATCTGTGTAAACAGGCCAAAGACACATTGAGCACTAAAATAACACAAAGGACAAAAATAAAATAATAGATACTGCAAGTATATGTTTCATGCAAAGTGCCCATTTCATGCATGAGATGACAAACAAAATTGTACTAGCAAGGCAAAGATTCTGATGCAATGAGCTGTGCAAAGGAGGCAATTCCAGGGCTTCTAGTGATTTTTACTACAGATTCACAAAAAAAAGTAAAAAATAATGATAAAACTATTGAAAATTCAGCAGACAATTTTTAAAGAGGTAAAAAAAGAAGGTTTTTTTAACCCAGAACACAAGGAGAAGTTGCAGGCATTGAATATTAGTCCAGTTGTGTAGTATTTAAAAGAATAATATAATATATGACAAATAATAAGTAATATGACAAATTATATAGTTACCTATTAGATATTATATTATGATGAATACTAGAGCTTTCTCTACTGAATATTACTGCAGATTCAGTGAATTTAAGATGCTGAGCTCAGACCACAGCACAGGGTGGTAGTCCTTATCCTGTCTGTACTTCTGGAGCAAAATAGATCATAGTAGAGGTTGCAAGACAGCTGCCATTAAAAAGCTACCTGTTATCCAGTTGAAAAAAAAGATTAAGATAAGATGTGAGTACTTTTTTTAGTAACCTTATCACCAAATCATTTTGTTGCTTGAGTTACTCTTTCATGCCAAAGTAAAATGATGAAGCTTGCATGTCTACCAATGGGTCTTGTCAAATATTTGTATTTATTGTATGGACTTGCTAAAATCAAGGAGAGTTCCTTTCCTCAGCTTTGCATTTGCACTATTACCTATGCTGTTGATGGACAGGATGACTTTTTCTCCTGTTGCAACTAGAACACATCCTTCAGTACGCTGCAGCCCAGTCCAGATTGTCTACCAATCTCTTGCACTGGATTCTCAGGTTACCTATGCTGAATGTAAATGCAAGACTGGAAGTGTTAATGAATTGTTCAACCTTGCCAGCCTATACAGTATTCAAGCAAGTAATAATGGGTCTTTCTGAAGATGGTAGTATCACAAAAAATGGGCTGTTTTCAGAGGTCAGGAAGGAGGAGTTCTGGTTAGACATTAATCAGGATAGATGGGACAGTTGTTAGAACCTTAGCAATCGTTCAGATGCACACCATTGCATTAAGAATAACCTGTTGCTCTTTTCTGCATGCAGAATTTCATGTAGATAGATTGTTTTTAAATTCAGTGTTCAACTGACATGAGATCTTTACTTGTGCCTATCCTCAGAAAATTGTCTGCATAATCAGCCCGTGGCTCCACAATAATCTCTGGAAGGGCAAGAACTCCTGCTCTACATATAATTTTCAGAATTTTCAATAGCAGGAAATTCTTTGCAAGAGGCTGTGCCTGTGTGTAAAGATTTGACACAGTCACTGATACCAATGCATTGATCTTCCAACTTATATGCAATGCAAATGAAACAATGATGTCATTGTAAAAGATTTTAAACCATTAAAAACATGTGGTGGAGATGTTTTGACTATCTCTCCCCTAGCAATCTACAGAAGTTTTCTGTGGTTTCAGGGCCCCTGTATGTTTTGGTTCCAAATTGTTCCTTCTCAGCTGCATTTCTGCTTAGAATATTTAGTATTTATTTAAAACCTACACTGAAGTGGGAACTTCAGGGATATCGGTGGTACCTCTAGAAATTGTCTTTGGCTTTCCACATCTTCTCCTTAGAGATACATTGTTTGACATGGATATAGGCTCTCATAATTCAATATGACACACCAAATCATCCCATGTAGCTTTCACAGTCACATTAACTCTCTAACTCTCAACAGTGCCTAACTGTCCATCTTTAGGGATGCAAATTAATTTAACTCTTTTAAACTTTCCCCCTTCACTATTTGCATGGGTAAAATTCACACAGTTCTTCCAATAGATGTTATCCTTCAGAGGACCCAAACCATAGGGGACAGTTAGTCTCATTTTCTGTGCAAATTGTATTGAACCTAGTACAAGAGCTCAGTTTCATACGGAGACTGGCATAAAAAAGGTTTTGGATTATAACAGCATAGAAGACAGAGAGAAAAAAGGTAGAAAAACTCCTCCAAGCAAGACCTTGTTTGTTTTCAAACAAAAAAAAAAAGCTATGGAAAAATGCAGAATCTACCTTAGTAGAATAATTCACTATGACTATATAGTGTATATGTTTAAGGGTCAAGTCCTAGTATTCTCACCCATTGTAAATAATGTGTCCCCCACATGCATGCCTTGCCAATCATGGCAACTAAGGGTTCACAAGTGTTAGTTATACTGGGGTTCATAGCTCTTGGATTAGACATCACTCTCTTCTAGGAGATGAGTGCTAGAGACCAAGCTATGTGTTGAGCAATCCTACAGGATTTTCATAGGTGTTCACTCAATACCCCCAGAGACTAAAGCTGTTCATAGTCAATTATTTCTTTATATGCAACTTTGTCATAGCTCCTTCACCCACCTGCAGTGAAATAGAATGAAAAGGAGCCAGGTGAGTATGACAATAAAGTACACCCTGATCTGAAGGAAATCCTTTCCCAGTTTCATTTTTCTGGATATCTTGTTGTCTGTTCAACTGTTTGTAAGAGTTTTATATGTAGTCCACCATTCATCTCAATCATTTTGTCTGCCATGGGTCTTTTTCCTCCTTTTTGGTCTCTAGCACTCGTTTTCTTTCCAAACCCAAGCAAAAGATACTTTGGGACCTAGAAACAAATCAAATTTAATCATTTTAGCCATGTCCTGTAAACCGTGATCCAGCAGAACTAAGTCAGTCACTTTCAGGTAGACTATTCACCTCTATGGAGTGGTGCATCAGCAAAATCTCAGTCAATCAGCCTTGAAAAGAGTTACCAAAGCAAAAACTATCTTAGTTGTAAAAAAAAATGAAGCAATTATTATTTTTTCTGTCCCTAATTTGTTTTAATGACTGCATCACAGCAACATTAAAACTCAGAATTCAGGCTATCATAACCAGTGAATGCAGATAGATGTTTGTGATAAATGTCATATGGGTAATTAAGTTTATGCATGAATAATTTGCTATATCATCTGGGGGGACTGTGGCATTTTTTGGATGACATGTGAAATTAAATCCTGGACATCTCAGAGTTCTATTCAGAAATATCTATCTGTGGTCTTTAAGCAAGCTTCTGACAGTTTCCTTCCTCATGGCATCCTAAGCTTTTGTGGCAATTTCAGCTGGATGCAGAATTGGTTTGCAGATTCTAGCCATCAGCTTATATTACTGTGTGATGCTAAAAACAGAGCAGAAGATCCCTCTGCACACAAGTGGATTTTTTTTCATAATTTTTTGTGGGTATTTTTTGTGGGTATTTTATGTAGGGCTTGGTTTTGATCTCACAAGCTGTATTTTTAACTCTTACAGTTAGAGAGGAATATCTTCCCCTCTCCCCTTTCCCAAGTGACATCACACCAAATTGCAAAGTGTTTCTTATATTTGCAAATGAAATGTAAGTGAAAAAGATATGGATGAGGTTGAATGATTTTCAAACTAGTTTTTCTTAATCAGCAGTGATAGGCTTTGTTTTACCTGGTGAGTTTCATTCGGCCTGACTAAAGGTAGCTGAGTCAGTCCTCACCCTGCCTGTTCAGCAAACAGACAGATAGATATACAGCAGCTGTTTGTGATTCCACAGCTGGTATCACTGTGTTAAAGCTCCTCTTTAAAAGAAAGAAAATGGATATTGACCTGTATTAGCCTGATTGCATGTCAGGTTCTGCAGTCAGTTTGAATTATTAGGAAATAGCCAAGAAAAACTGATTGCATTTTAAAGGTCCTGTGAAAAGTTTTAGAGCTGTGAATTAGGAAATGGTGTTAAGCAAATGAGAACTAATAGTTCTCTGCCTTACCTCTTCAAAGCACACTAATTTTCTCTGAATAGGTACAATAAACAAATGTTTCGGAGTGCTGATAGCTGCTATGTAGGATTCACAGCAAGACACAACACAGTTTTTTCCAGCACTCAAGAGATTCATCTTGCTGCACTACAGATCTCAAGATCAAAGATACTGGAAGCTATGTATCACAAAACTAGCCAGACATGAGCATTAAAACTTGTTCCTAATACTGGAAAAATTGCAGTGGAAAGTCAAAGTGGTGGTCTCCAGTTGTGAATTACAAAAGAGCAAAAACCCCTCTTCCATCCTCCAGCACTGAGCCATAGGTGTCCTGGCAGAGCCAAACAGCGGAGGCTGCTGGAGGACTTGAGGGCTGCAGTGCAGCACCATAGTACCAGGAACACATTTTCTAGGCTGGTACCAGCACACTAGACCAGACAATTAAGTTTTGTAGAAGGGTCTTGTGATACTAAGCAAACTGGTTTATAGCACAGCAAGTGAGCAGAAAACAAGACTTAAATGGGAAAAAAAACAAAGTCATGTGTAAGGAGAAAGCAGTTCATGGTGACTGTGTCTAAACTACTGTTTTTCTTAAAACATGGGGAAGAGACCCTGGAATTATTGCAGATAGATGTTTGAAAATATCAGCTTCATGCCCAGCAAGAGTTTAAAATTAGCTGTAAAATAAGATTAAATATAAAAAGAAAAAAACCTGTTGTATTATGACTTATGTATTAAGAAAACATAGAAAAAATTAATACTTAACCATGTGTAAATCCCACACATACCTTGAGTGCAGTTTTGATCACCATATCTTGACTAGATTATAGTACAGCAGCACAGAGAAGAGCAAGGATGCCTAGAGTTATTGAAAGCCTGGTATATATTTAATAAAAGAACACTTCAGTGTGGAGAACAGATGACCCAAAAATGGCAAAATACAAAAGGGCAAATACTGTTCTGAATTGGGTATGCTCTTACATTCATTCTTCAACTCATCTTCCCCCACTGGCCACTGTCAGGGGGCAGTAATAATGAGCTTAGGGAGCTTAGGAAACTTTTTCTTTGTCCTGCTGAAAAGTTTTTATGCACTTTTATTATTTTTACACTTTTACCTGTCTCAAGGACAGGTAAAATTAAAATTGTCTCTAAGAACTTAAATATCCTGGCAAACTGAGGCAGGTTTTTGAGTATTCAGAGATATCCAAAGTCTAGATATTTCTCAAAATGCCGTCATTTTCTCTTCTGTCATGTACAACAACAACCAAAAAAAAGTAGACTCTTGGTTTGAATTCTGATGTCTACATTGCTATTCATGCCAGGAGACAAAAGCATATCTGGTCAGCAAAACTGTCCCTCAAATTACAGCCATATGTCATTCACCAAAAGTTTGAGGAATATCTCATATTCATTCAGAGGTATATATAGAGGCATGCAAATTTCTTATCACTGTTTCCTAGCATTTGCCAAGAGGCAGCATGTCAAATAAATAATTTAGTCTTGCTGAGGCACCACAGGAAAACAAAGCCATCAGTCATCTCAGCTGCATTATTGATCACCAATAACAAGATACTTGCTAAGACAAATGGTTCTGTTATTATACTAGTGAATTTTAGTCTACCCTGACTAAATAAATCATATTGAGCCCTTTGTTGTTTTAAGATGTCCAAACATTTCTGTAATAATTTTTAACCTTCCATTCTATTCAACCATCTATAGAATATCTCTATATATTGGTTGTTTGTTTGTCTACAGTCTTTTTCTAAATGCACCTGTGTATTTATCTTAGAAAGTTAGGTAAGGAATTTCATGTCTGTATACATAATTTTTATACCTACAAAATCTTCTTGTTAATTTGGTTGCAGAGGAAAATGTGAATAAGGTAATTATGCAAGTCAAGCACTCTATCAACTCTCAATAAAAAGGTTTTTCTTCTCCCTTATGTTAATAGAACTTGCAGGCTCTTGTATCAGGTGTTATGATATAATTTTTACTTTAAATATAGCTTTTCTCCATAATCCACATGTGGCTATAGTAACAGCAGTGCCCAGGCGTTCTTAGTAGGTCTATTCCACAAAAAGTGCTTCAGTATCTCAGAAGTATCCTCCATCTCACTTTCCATAGAGTATCTGATAGCTCAGAATTTGACAGGCCTATGGAGAATGCTGTGTGCTCCTCTCAGCTACCCAGATCATGCTCTGGAGAAAAGTGAAGGCTGAGGGTTCACTCTTCTCAGTGAATCCAACCACTTCCAAAGATACCAGGAGGAGGACTAGTTCCTGAGCTTCTCAAGGGTCAAATACTATTTGCAAGATGCTGTTCTGTCACAGCAATCAAGAGAGGTTCTCCACACCTTGTGGATGTGGGGAAAGTAAATTTGCTGCCAAAGCATGGGCTGAGAATGGCTCTTGCAAATCCTAAACCTCTGAGCTTTCTACATAATTCTTTTTTTCCTAAGGTTTTATAAACTCTGGGACTGATCTTAACCAGAATTTTTATTTTATGTTAAATCTTGGCAGTTAACTTGGAATAACTAAGTATTTTAAAGGTTTAGTTGGGCATTCTTCAGTCATTTCATCAAAACTAATATGTGGGCCAATTTAAAAGTATGGGCAGTAGGTTCCAAATATCACATTCCTATGAGAAATGTGATTTAAGAATGGAAGTGAATACACTTTCAAGTACAGAAATATGTTGGGCAAAAGAATTAAAAAATATTTCTATAGCTGAAAGCATCATCTGTGTTTTGCTGACTTTTTATTGAGCAGAAAACAAGACTTTTTTATTGAAAACAAGACATTATACATGCCAGGCAGAGTCTTTGGGGACTTACAGAAGTATAGAAAGACAAAAACCCTCACAGTATAATTTGGGACCTTGAAAACTCCAGTTACCTCAGGGGCCTTCTGTGGTGCTACTCCCACATGGGAAATAGTGGTCACAAATAGTACAGGTGTCACAAGCATCCACACTGTGATCTAATGAGATTGCTGTTTATATGTAACCATTCAAGGTGCAAAGTGAAAGGCATTAGGTCCAAAATCAGTGAAAAGCTGAAATGGACCAGTCTATAGAGATTGAGAACACCAAGCCCCAGAGTGTTCTTAACCACAGTGAAGGCTCTCATCACCATGTGACACCATAACACTTGTTGCTTTGGGAGACACTGCATAGGCATTCCTGAGCCTAATTATATCAGACATAGAGTTAAACTTCTATAGTTATAGGCCGATTCATATCATGTTTATAATCACTGTTTTGTTAAGTTTGGCTGAAGAAGGAAGATGTAAAGATCTGCATCTGAAGACTCTGTTGCAGAAGCCAGTTGTCATTTCATTTAAGAGTTCACCTTAGCAATGCCAATGAGTCACAATTTAGGCTCTTGATAAAACAGGCAACTGTTCAGAGCACCAATTTCCAGGAAGGGAAGCTTGTGCTAGGACCTTTTTTCATTAAATTCCCTGTACAGCAAAACTTATGTACATGCTGGTCTGAATTGGTAGAACATGATATAATCAGGAATTTTTTTGCGTTCTCAACTGATTGTACAGATATCAGCTTGGTTTCTTACTCTTTAGAGTTACATAGCTGTCAATCATGGTGGCTCTGTGGAGGTACAGAAACCTAAAACCAGCTGAAAACATACTTGTTCAAAAGTCAGAAGATGAGTGAAACTAGAAGTACAAACTGAAGCAAAATACAGAGCATATTTTAGATTTTGAAGCACTTCCAGAAGTTAATGAATGCTATTGCAATGTTAAAAACTGATGTTTGCAAATTTTAACAGTATTTTGAGTTTTCTTAGGATTCCAAATTCTCTTTTACATATCAAAAAGAAGCAGCACAATATAGATGATACCTGATTTTTAATTTTTTTTAATGAATTATATGCTCTTATCCTCTAGGTGACACAAGCTGAGCAGTTCCTTTTTATTTCTTCTCATTAGAAATCCCTATGGAAACCAGTAAGATTGCTACAAACAAAAGAAAACTTTTGTCTGAAAATCTCTCCAGGCTTCCTTTCATATCTCTATCTCAAACATTCTTGGTGGCCTTTTAGCGCTCCTGAAGTCAATGACTCAATTCACACTGATTTCAGTGAACCTAGTGCTGCTAACTGACGTTACTGAAAGATGTGTCCTATATCTATGAGTTCTTTTTGCTGCTATTATTGCTTGTTAACATTCAATTTCTAACAATTTGAAGAAAAAAATCCTTTTAGTGAAACCAGAAAAAAACACAGAACTAAAAAGAGGAATTATAAGATTTCTGATTAAAGGATAGTTAAAATGTGACTAATAGAAGAAGTTAGACTCCTAAGGAGCTTAAATATGACTTTATCATGCTTCTTACTATCCCCATCATACAGATGACAGTAAAAGAAAGATGTTTGGAGGCCGAGCTGACATCCATCAGGAAGGTCTTTGAGGAGGGCTTGGACTTTCCGATATTTGTGTCGTGGAGAATGAGTATTTGCTATCCTGTGCAAAAATCAGGCCCAGCCATTATCCCTAGAACTCTGCAAATTAATGTATCATTGACCGTGTCTAAAGTGTTTTCTTGTCATGGCCAAGATCTTACACTCATTCACCACTCTTTTCAAGCCTTGGAAGAACATTCTTTTAATATTTTCTTTCTCTTAATCTCCATACATCTCTGCATTTCCAAGAGAAGAATTCAATGGCAAATTATCTTGACAGTTTCAAGAAAGTACTTTGACCCACCTTGATGAAATAGGTAATTAAAAAAAAGGTGAATAGGTAAATACTATTATCTGTAGCTACCTCAGGCAGACAAACTATCCCACCTGCTCTAATCAAAGCTCAGACTAGATGTGGGAGTGAATACAAGATGCATGTCCACAAATTCCTATCTACTTCTTAAAAAAAAGCAGATGTTTTCACCCTGGACAAGAAAAGTAATTCTCTCTTTTTAGGACAGATTATTTCTCTATGTGTCAAGGTTCAACCCCAGCCAGCAACTGAGGAGAAAAGGCCTTGGCTCTGCATGAGCTCTGCTCAGGTATTCGTAAGCACATCTGTATTATCAACCCTGTGCTCAGCTGAAGTACAAAACACAGCCCCATACTAGTCACTGTGAAGAAGATTAACTCTGCCCCAGCCAAACCCAGCACCCTCTGCCTTATGAATTCTCAGCCTGAGTAACACGCAATCTGTGAAGCATGGACATTGGATATATTTTACTGGTTGCATGTCTCAATGGGATTGGCTTGCTGAGAACCTGCTGGCAAATCATCAGCCCAAGTGATTCTGCCTCTAGCAGGCTTCCACCTTCTTCTGTAGGCAGACTGCTTCAGTACCATATGGAAAGAGACTCTGGATTGCATTGAGAACTTTCAGGATACAGTAAGATAAGCAAGATTCTAAATTGTATTAATGCAGGTTGCCTGATTTAGATATGATAGACAATGCAGAAATGAAACCTAAACACTGGTTCAGGAAAGTGACTGAGGTTGTCCTTTGAAAGATACGTCCTTTCATCCCTGGGGTTTTCTTCAAATTTATTAGCATATAAAAAATACTAATTTTTATTTCTTAGCATCCTGGAGCAGAGCTGCTTTTTGCTCCTAGCACTGATCTCCAAAATGACATGAAAATTATCAGCAGGGGTGGTTTATATCTATGGAAATCAACCATAATAATGCCTATAGAAACACATTCATCTCTATTTCTTTATTTATATTTGCTAGCACTTTGCAAAAACTGATGGACAAATTTGCTTAGCAATCACTGTCCCTGCTCAGTGTGTCTTAATAGAGGCTGACAGTTGAAGTGATTTAGCTTTTGTTGCAGCATAAAGGCATTTTCTTGTTTCCCTTTCCTTCCAGGGGATAATAGGCCTTGTCATAACTTATTATATCTTTTGATTACAAGAAAAATAAATATACCACTATCCCTCTCCCTTTTTCTTTGACACAAGCACTAACCAGTAGTTACAGGTCGGACATGTCTTGGAGGACACTTCTGGATTTCACAAGCTCATACAGACAATACTTCAGCTCTCTGATGCAAATCTAGCACTCAGGAAAAGAAAATTGGAAGTGGTCAGATTTTTTCAGAGATGACCAAACTTGTGGTTTGACTGTTTTCATCTGTTCACTAAAAAGGCAGGCAAGATAGATTGGTCTTGGGTAATTTTTTTTTTATTATTATTTATTTATTACCTCAGGAATTATGTCTCTCCAGACCAGTCATATTAAGGACTTCTCTTGTCTGAATCACTGTTTCATCTACACCTTTTCTACTTTTAGAGTCAGCCACAAATTAAGACTCTCATGTACTTGCAACTTTTAACTTCTATTTCTGAAATTTAAATTCTCCATGAGTACAAAGGGAGACCAGACATTTTCTAAAGTTCAGAAACAGTAAACAGTTCTCAGATCATATAATCCCTTACCTTCTCTATACTATGCCACTGAAATGTGTAAAATACTTCTCATGGGACAATTTGGGTTGGTATCTTATGCCTCAGTTCAGGAAATTGAAGCTCCTCTGCTGACAGGTCTTCTGGAACTCATAGAAAAGCTGTAGCTACTGCTATAGCTGAATATTTAAGGATTCTATACTTTCTGTTTGTTCCATACCTGCTCAAATTCTCTGTCCAACACATTCACTTATCCTGCTTGTTTTGTATATTTTGCTAGTTTCTAACATCTTTATTACTAGATGAAGGTAATTACCAGGAATCCTGGTCTATACAAAATCTAGGGTATTTTTAAAATTCTGTCATTAACAGAATTTTAATGCAATCAATAGAGAATAATTTTCATAATACTGTATTCTCTCCTCTGGGTCTTATTAAATGGTATGAAGACTCCAACTTTAAATTACAAAGTTATCTCATGAGGGGAAAGGATTTATAATAATACAATTAAAGAAAGCTAACTCCTGAATTAATTTAAAAGAATGCAATAAAACCTCAGTTTTCAGAATGAAAAGCCGATATGTGTATATGGATTATTACTTGGTCATAAATTCTCATAGATCATAGGTTGTCTTAACGATACCTTTACAGTGTTTGGCTAAGGTTGCAGAAATTGTGTTATGTAGGCTCAAAAAGACAATTAGGCTTTTTTGGAGCAAGCTTTAATATCTGTGATGGTGCATTAGTAATTATGTATCTTCTGAGACTAGACTAGGTAGATAAGCTTTACACTGCACTTAGTCTGATGCTGCCGTGTAGTATCCCATTCCTAGCCTTTTCTACAGGTAGCCTTTGCTATAGGTGGTCATTAGTTCTCTTTAATGGCCCACATCTAATAATATCATGTGTCTACTTGTCAGCTTCAGCCAAAGAAAATTAAAAATCCACACAGGAATGATTTAATGCGCTCATTTCTCACTGCAGTCTAGTAAGCATGGTAAGAATGGATTAACATCTTGCCTTTTAACACTTGTTGGTCTTGATATGAAAAGTTTTTTACATCATTTTAGTGGAAAATAGATACTTTCTGTCTTCCCAGAGCACAGACGATGTTCTTTGAAAACTCTACCTATAATTAAACCCTAGCTTTTATACACGTGCTTTCGTGACAAATGGTATAACAATTATGGAGAAGCATCAAATGAATATATACCATTGATGATAGTGCTCAGAAATCATGGTAAGATTTCTGAGCACTATCGTCAATGGTATGTATGGAAGTCATGGAAAGAAAGTGATACATGACTGGCATTTTGTTCTCTTTGTTGCCTCTGCTTGTGAGAACTAAGTTAAAACGTAACTTACTGAAGTAGTGACAACAGTTTTAAAGATTTTTCTAGATCTTCATATTTCTCCATAAACTCCCCAAAAAGGATGCTTCTATGGACAAGACCATAAATTTTTTTCAATGTGTCTTGTGTATATTTGATTTGGAGATATAAACCAAGCCTTATCCTGACTGGAACTAAAGAAATAGTTTTGAAACTCCTCTAGTTCTTCAGTTAACACTGTCACAGCTTGTACTCTTTACAATTATATTAATTTCCTAAGAAAAATTAGAATTTTGTCCTTCTAATAGCATGACAACTGCTTAATTCTTCATGTTCTCCCACTTTTTGGCTTTTGGATTGGACATGGATAAATGGCACTTTTTTCCATGTGTCCTTATTGGAAATCAAGTATGTTGTCAATTCTCATAAAGTAAGCAAAGACAGGCCAAAGCAGTCTTAGAAGACATTTCCATTCAGTAAGCAGTTTCCTTCCTTCAGATTTAATAATTGTCCTTCTTCCAAGGAAAATGTCATTCAAGTGTGACAGAAAGCAAACACCTAGAAGCCATAAGTAGAATCTTAAAGTGTTTCAGCCAATATTATTTTTCATTTTTCCTTGAATATCTGACCAGTTCTAGAAAGCCTATTAAAATTAACTTCATAATAAAGATCAGCATATGTAGAAGAATACAGAGAGCTGCCTCAAAGCATGATTTCTGTATTTGTGTTTTGTCAGAGGTTTATATAAACAAGATGTTTTGTGTTCACAAGCACAAAACTGCTGATATAAGTAGTGCTTAATATTTTGTTTTCTTTGCTGAAACATGTCAGCTAAGGCCCATTTTCAGAGCTTTGAGTGACCTCCAAGTTTTTACTAAAGGAGGCAAACTATTCTAGAGACCTGCCTAGTTGAAATAGTGTCCTGGTTTAGGGCAAAATTGGGAGAGAATCCCCAAAAAGGGGGCCCCTCCAGAAAGCAAACCCACACGGCCCTTCCCCCCAGCTGGTTTGGGAAGAATTCCTCAGAGAGAAGTGGAAAGAACCTGTTTATTTAACAGGCACACACCCCCCAGCACACAAAATGAACAATACCGGATGACACCACTCTTTCACCACTCTGACAAAGATGACAAATTCAGAAAGTCTCTCCTGGGGTAGTTGCTCTGTTATCAGTCCCTCTGGTGCTGGGGCAGCTGCAGCAGCCTCAAGGTGCAAACTCTAGGTGTTTCCCAGGTCCCAGTCCAGAGCAGGTTTAGGTAGATCCAAAAAGGAAAGGAGAAACAGTCCAGGAAGAAATTTGAACTGTTTGGCTAAATTAACTTATGAGAAGAAGCAGAAAGCAGAGCAAGCAGAAGCAAAGCAGAAGCTAGAGCAAAGTGAAAAAGCAGGGCAAAAAGCAAAAACAGCACTATGTACTGTCTGTATGTCCCACCGGCTGTGGGGGAGTGGATGATAAGAGGCCCAAAACAAAACTTTCTGCAGAGCCCAAAACAAAACTTTCTACAGAGCCATTTGTCACCCTAGGACAAATAGGAATACCCAAGTCAAGAAATCACACTCCATCCATGCAGCACTGATATTTAAGACTATGGCTATCCTACAGGATACTCTACCAAGTGCAAGGTTTGCAATGTCTCCCTGGACAAGTGAAAGTCTCACTTTTCCTTGGCAAGCAGGTGCATGCTTGCCACAGAGGAACTGAGCTACTTGGGATTTTCCTCTGTGACCCAGAATGGTACTAAATGATCAGAGAAAATTGAGATGTAAAATTGCTTTACTGGTACACTAGTTAATATTGAAGTGGTACCTTGTGGTATTCTTCTAGTTCAACTGTTCCAAATATTTTTGAGCTACCATTCTATAGCTGTAATTGTCTTCAGTGATGAACATGCTAGGAAATCCAATTGAGATAAAGGGACCATCTCCATCACTTTGGTCATCTCCATCTCTCATCTATGATTCCTTGAGGCAGCTCTTGCTTTTCAGAGCATATATATAAGTTTTGTGCTTCTTTTACTTTGACCCCCCACAGAAAAATTAGGTCAAAAATTATCCCTGGCATTGTAAACAAATTGCTTACTGATCTATGAATTGTTGTATATGATTTCAGCTAATGCAACAAACTTCAGAACAAGTAGAAAGAGAACAAATTTGTGTCAGTGTTGTATAAATTCAGAAAGATGAGTTAAGGAGATTCTATGTATACTGGCCAAAACAGGAATTTAATTTTTGAAAACCTACCACAAGTTGATGATGAAGGATGAAACAACCTTGTAAAAGAAAAAGACAAAAGACACAGAACACATAATATTGCTCTGAATAGGAAGAGAGTTCCACACAAAACCCTGAAACTCTATAACTTACTAGCAGTAAAGCTGTCAGAATGTTCTTGATTTCATTGCAGATCATAGGCTTTAACCTTGCTGGGGTTCTACAGGTGAGCAGGCATGTTATTTTGATGGGGTCTGCCTCCTCTGCTTGTCATGACAGTTTTACACCTTGCACCTTGTAAACCTTGTTGATTTACTAGAAATCTCACCTGCATCGGTGTGTTAAAATTCATTCAAATTCTGATTTCATTTTTGCTGTCTCTGTGTCATCCTAACATAATTGGAATTCCTGTTAAAAAAAAAGGAACACATGAATAAGCTAGGTGTTTCCAGACTTTTTTGGGCAGAAAATCCGATTCCAAAATAAAGTCACTTACTTATGGCCCCAGCAAGTCACCCTTGGAGCAAGATGATCAGCTTTATCTAGAAACAGACAAAGTGAATGAAATTCTAGCATTAGCAAGAATTTGTATTTATGGGATGGATCCTTATCTGCAGTCAGTGGAGTTCCAACAGTTCATACAGGCTAAAAAGTGTCTGAATTTCTGCTTCTGCTACTAGACTTTGACTTGTAAATAATGAATATTCCCATGACACTAAGTCAAGTTTTAATAGAATAAAAAAAGCTGCCAGGAGTATAAGTTTTTGATTCAGCTGAAAACTATAAATAAGTTCTATACATACAAATAAACAATGAAAGTGATAGTAGGGTTGTCTGTACACTTTCCCCAGTGGGAAAAGCACTATGCCTAAAAAACAAAGGGGGAAAAACAAAAACAAGTTCTCTTGCAAAGATATTTGCATATTGTTATTAAACAGCCAACCTTTACATAATGAAGGGCATATTTACAGTGCTGCTCAAATTGAATGCTCTAAGGCTGTTTTATGATATTAAAATATTTATAAATAGGCTTTAATTCAGCTTTGCCTCTGTCAGAAATTCAATGGAAATCCTAATTACCATTTCTCTGTGCAGATGAAAGGCAATCATATGTATGTATTGACATTCAGCTAACACCATTCACTAAAAGGTTCAGTGGTTAAGCACGACTGCCAAATCATTAAATAAGGGCATAGGCTGGTTTTATAAATAATGCTGACTGTATTCAGAGTGTTATAGGACACACTTGAGTTGTACTGTGTAGCTAAGTGAAATTGCCTATACCCTCTCTATAACTGACAGGCTGGAGATCAAATAGAATTATAGAAATTAATTTTTTGGCTTGTCATCCAGGGTATCTTTCACAATATTTAGCTTCAGTAAACATTAATATATTCATAATGTAAGCACAGTATTCCCTTATGCTGTTGATTAAGCCGCACTCAGAACATCATTCAGGTTCAGGTCTTTCTCCTGAATTCATTGAAACATTCTATGCACTTACCTTAGAAAATTAATAATTATATTGTGACACATTGACAATTTTAATTTCCTCATGCATCCAATCTTTTGTGTCTGCTAGGCATGTTTCATTTTGCTAAGTTTGCTGTCAAAAAAAACTTTTCACACTTACTACTAAGCCTGCATCTTATGGAAAGGGAAAGAGGAAAAGGCACAGTGGAAAATTATCATAAATCATCTTTTGGGATCCATACAGCCAGAGAAGAAAAACATGCTGCCATCCCTTGTGCTCTTATAACTGGTTCATCGCCTCAGGCCA
Source organism: Serinus canaria (assembly GCF_022539315.1). Lineage (NCBI taxonomy): Eukaryota > Metazoa > Chordata > Aves > Passeriformes > Fringillidae > Serinus > Serinus canaria. Next base: position 21,276,957 of record NC_066319.1, read on the forward strand.
ATAATCCCTTGGATACTCAAGGCTTCCCCAAAATTCACTTGCTAAGCTTCTTACAAAGCTAACATGCCATAAGCTGTTACAAGTCCTTGAGGTGATCTGTACAATAATGCCTTTCTTTGTTTTATTGTGCCTTTAATGCAGACTGAATTAATTCAAAGAGATTGAAATTACAGGATTTTGATCATTATTCAAATCAGTGAGTAGATAATTTGCTTCACACTTCTTAAATTCTATTTCCACCAGTGCATTCCAGTTTTTTCCTAATATATATATATAATTTCCTATTTTCTAATGGGCATTTCTTGTATATGGAATTTTCTTTACTGATGCAAGAGGACATGGCAAGCATAATGTAGATAATTTAGAAAGCTGACTCTATAGTCATTAAAGTCCTTAATTATCACATCATTTTTTTAAATTATTCTGCATTTTTTAAATTACGTAATTGTCTTAAAAATTATGGCAAGCTGAAAGAAAATGGAACAACAGCCAAAATCTTTGGTTTATTTTTCATTTTCTTCTAAATCTAAGCAAAGTTGCTTTAGGCCCATCCTCATGCAAGTCTTTCCAAACCACCAAGAAAGGTATCTAAGATACCTTAATGCATCAAAGAGACTTTTTCTTATCACCAAGTCCTTTATCTTTCCAAAACTAGTTCATCTTCTCCTTTTTATTGCCACATTTTATTCTTGGGCTAGAAGAGGAAAAAAATTTTTTACCTTTTTATCCAGTCTGTCCAAATTTCTTCTCTTAAATGGAATCTGTAATTAATTTTTTTTTTTTTAATAATGGCTTCTTTTCTGTGCCTCAGGAAGAGGTTGCAGCCAGTTTGATTGAATTCTCAAGTCAATGAAGTGAATGTTTGGAATTTGACAGCTTACTTCTACCAGCCTGGTAATTTGATATGCATTAAAACCATCATAGCAAGCATGCTACATTTTCTACTAGTATTTTATATAGTGTTTTTAGTACAGTAATAAATTAAGTCATCATTAAGTCATCATTGTTAAATATAAAATATTTTCAATTTTCTTTTTTAAAATGAAGAGTTTTTTATTAGTTGTATTCCATCTGTCTTGAAGCACTACTGGGGTTTTTTGCAATAAAATCTACAGAACTTTGGAAATAGTTCACAAAAGGAATGGCACAGATTTGGTGCCAGCATCATCAATGTGGTTTAATAAAGACACAAACTTCTTTTTTCTTTCCCTGTCAAGACAATACAAATATAGGAGAGCAAATGTGTCTTTTTTTTTGTTTGTTGCATTTTCAGAAATCATCAGTCAGCAATACACAAGATGGAATTTACACACATAGGATTTGGAATCTAGCCTGGTTCTGAAGACCTGACAGAAAAAATATTCTGTTTCTTGAAGTGAGCCAATTTTTTCTGACCTCTCTGACAGAGAGCAGATTTGATACCCCACAATCTCACTGTGGGTGTTACCTTCCAACCGTACCCACCCATAAGTTTGCACTGCCATCAGCTTTGAAATACAGTGCTGTGAGAACAATTTACAGTATTTGACAGGGTGCCACAAGCCATCGTAGCCTCTTTTCAGATTTGCAGTTTGGAGGAAATGAGTTCTTAGCGCTGTTACCACACTGTAAAAGCCTTGCTTTGGAGGACAAAAGCATGTCACTATGGTAGTGAGCAATGTGGAAATAATCTCTGAGCTCTAACACTAGAGAAAAAACTGGGGTCTCAAAACCAAGAGGGCAGCCTGTGACCCAGACAGCGTCTGAGGGCACTTCAGAGAAGCACCTGAAAATTCGGAGAATTAGAGATACTTTGGAGTCCAGATCAAAACACTTCTGCACTTCACTTTTTTGCCAAGGTTTTTGTTGTTTGGGTTTTTAAGAGTATTAACCTTCCAAAGGTATAAGGAAGAAGAATATTAACATTTACTAAGCGAGAATTTTTTAACGTTTTCAGAGGGGGAGGTATTTACTGATCTAAACTACTTTGAAGTCTTAAAAAGACAAGCTTGAAATTTTGGTGAAATGGCTCATGCCTGCACTGGTTGGGTGTTTCTTCCCTGTCTGGAACCCAGAGTTACAGAGCTACAGAGCTTGAAAATAAGAGCTCAGAGTTACAGAGCTTGAAAATAAGCAATGTAGAAAAGAAGGTTAGTATACATATTTCACAATATAAAGATCAGATTTGTGCCAAGGACAGGACAAGGACTCAGACCTTTGGTTTTTAAGTGATAGGAGAGTTTGCATAGCAGTGCAGCAGCAGTGAAAACACATCTCGGTGACAACAGTCTCTGCCTCATGGAAGAAGAAACTAGGGAATCCAGCAAAAAGGGAAAGTATTTTTCTAAACAGAGGAGAATCACAACATAACCAAAGGTGATTCAATAATATTTTGAAGTTATATGCCAATAAGTATTTCTGTGTCAGATCATAGTTGAAGGGGACAGAAGGTAGTTTTACTTGGTACACACCAAACTGAGTCATTATGAGAATTGGAGAAGGTTTTCTGATTTTTCCACTCTTCAGTCTGAAATGCTAGAAAAATTAGTTATTGAAGTACGGACTGCTAACAGAAAGGGGCAACAGTATTAACTGCCACATTTGGCTCTCCTGATTAACTCACAGTTTATGAAGCACTTTGAGATAGCACTCAGTTGAAAAATGTTCCAGAAAGAAAAAATATGTAACATATGTAAATACGTAAGACTTCAGTGTGTTTGTCCTAGATTTTCTGTAATTAAAACTGGCAGTAAATTTAATATATGAGCATTGATTGAACTGCTCCTGCGTATAATTGAAAAGGAAGGAGAAGCAACTTTGCCTGACAAATGCTGTAATAAGTTCCTTTCATTCCACACTGTGCCTGATTTGTAATGTCTATCGTTACAACGTAAGTAACTAATTGGTATCTTTGCAGAGATGTCTCTATTGGCACATTAGACCTCTAAAAGAAAATATCCTATTTGCAAAAAACAATGAAAATACCAGTGGAAAGACTTGTTTTTAATATGATACTGAATGTAGGCTGAACAAATGAAGAGTCTTGATGTGATTTAGTATTATGCCAACAGTGAACACGACTGTAAATTATTTTTGCAACCTGCTCTCAGAGTCCCAAATTGCCTTTTTACTGTCTGCATTCCTAATGATGGTTGATACATCCCAGGGAAAAGAGAATACTGATGTCTTTTATCTTGATTTAGCTGCTGGGCAGGGTTCTTTATATATTCAAGAGCAACAAGAACAAAAAAAAAATATATTCTGCTTTTGCAGTGTCAAAATGCAAATACACTCTAGAAAAGTAGAAACCACTGATCATGAGTAGAAAGTTTTTATAGCGGCAATTTAACCTGACTGTTATTTACACTATAAAACTGTCTCTGTGTCTGAAGTTGTGTTTACTAGAAAGATCAGACAAGATTTCTTGCCATTTAGTTGGCTTTAAGGAAAACAAACTGATAAACTCACAAACTATGCTGCGCATTGAACAGAAATGCTAAAGTTTTTAAAATACTTGTGAGTTTGTAGTGTTAAGGTATTTCTTTTCATTTCACAATGTAGAAGTTTGAAGAAATAATATTATTCACAAGGAGACTAGAACTGTAGTTTCTGTCGATTTGCTGACCTAAAAATTTGTTCCTTTACATAATGATCAACTCTGCAATATGTGCCAGTTGTACCTTGTAGATATATATCATAGTGTTCTAAATATCTGTTGTGGGAAGAATGTGATGAACACTTAGATTTTGCACACCATAATATACAGATATGTAGAATTTGAACTGGAATTTAGCAGTAACATCTGAGAGACTTGTGCACCATAAGCAATTTTTTTAAATTAATCACAACTACTTAAAGGCATATTTTCAGCTGGCTAAGGGACTTTTTGTGATGGAAGGTGCTTCTGACTGCAGACAAAAGCAGTCTGAGCTGCTTTCATGAAACAGGGAACAATTTTGCTAAATGGGAACATTTATGCTAAATATACTGATGTGCCCACATAATGCAACACACTCCTAAGATACTAACTCTGATGTACTATTAGTAAATTGCTACAGTACTACATTGAGGCTGCTTCTCCTTTCTTTGTATAAATAGTGTGATCCCAGCACTGAAGCAAGACAGGCCTACCGCAATCCAGGGCTCTCTAGCATGTTTGGATGGTGATGTTTGATTCTATGACTTTCCTTGACAGTAGGCGAACGTTCCAGGAGAAGTAACCGTGATGTAGGTTGCACTGCACCCTTTGTAGGCAAGTCCAAAATCTATGGCATTGTGGAGCTTTATCTGCATATAGCTTCATCAATCTGACTGAGATTTTGAGATGAGTTCCTGCTGGCAAGGCCTGACTCCTGGACATGGAAAAGCATAGCTGTCCAACCAATAGGGTACAATCCTAAATGATGCTTTTATATCGTGGTTCAGTAATAATACTGATATGATTATTCACATTAGGAATCTACTTCCAGGTTCTGCATAGCAGAAAACTTAAAAGTCAGCTCGGCAGCTGAGCTGAACCTCTGGATAAATTGAACCAGCTACAGATTTCCCACAGACTGTGACACCATCACCTTCAAAGAACCGCCGAGAGGAGACATGTCAGTGATCCTAAGTAAAGTCTTCCCCAGTTAGGAATCAGAGCTCTTGGCTGCAAACCTCTGCACATTTACTTAAGTCCAGCCCCATAGCTGAGATGTTATCTAGAAAGAGCTCTTTCAGATTCAGTGAGGCCTTTTCTCCTTCCCTGTCAAAACAAGGTCATTCTCGTTCCTGTATTTTCCAGTGCCTACTCCTAAAATTTGTTGAGTAATGGGGTTTTTCACCAGAAAGAAACTTTTCTTTTAGCAGCTGCACTTATAGAATGGGCCTCAGCACTCTTACATCTTATTGTTATTCTGACAATGTTCAGTATGTCTGCTTAGGGTATGTCACTCTCCTTTGTGATTTCAAAGATATTTTACCATTCACTGATGCCCTTGACAATAAAATTCTTCCCCTCAGAAGCTGTGAGGGAAGCACAGTTCAGTGTAAAGGACTGCAAATATCATATATATTACATATTTCCTTAAAATGACATTAAAATAAATCAAGTTTGAAAAATCTAACATTCTGAAGTTAGTAAATTCCAGAATTAGTGTTTCCAGTGCAGCCTTTATTCAGATCCCCTCTGCATATGCCTTTCTGACATCTTTAATTACAAGATCAAATGTTTCCCCTGGGTCCTCTGCCTCATTTAGTTCACCAATTGGGTAGTACTTACTGAATGGTGGCTGTTCAATAGTGCCTTTCATCTTCGGCCTTTATTGCAGACTCTCATGCTTTATTTACTAAATGCCATCTAATACTTTCAGTGAATATAGAATTAAAGGCCAATCCATTGTCTTCATAATGCCGTGTCTTAGTTCTTCGCAAAGACATTAATATTTATATCAGCTGTGTGAAGAGAGGTACAGTTCTGTTTTACATATGGAAAACAAAGGTACAGATATGCTACTCTGAATTAGCTTTGGGTGTTTAACTTGAGAAACAAAGTGATATTCCAGAACATTTAATGTTTGATATCAATTTATCTGTCATTAACACCTGATGTAGTTGCTAGTAAGCCTCTCTTCAGCACATCAGTGCGCTCAGTTGGTTAGAGCATGGTGCTAGGAACACCAAGGACATGGATTTGATCACTGCATAGAGTGTTAACTTAAAAGATGGACTTGATGATCCTGATGGATCCCTTCCAGCTCAGAATATTCTGTGATCTCGTTGCAAAGAGTCAAAGTATTAAATTAGGTATCCTTAAACTCAGGGTGCATTTGGAAGAGAGGGAAACTTTGTTCTTTAAAGCATAAAGAGTCCAGCTGACCTGTTAATAATCAAGTCTCCTTCCCAGAGGTAATCATCACAATGAAATGTCAGACAGCCCATGTCGATAAATTATGCCGAGAGGGAGGGAGGGAGGAATGACGGGAAGGGAGGGAGGAATAAAGGAAGGGCAAAAGAAAGCTCTGTCTGAAGATCTTCTAGCCTAAAAGGAACAAAAAGGAGTGTTTTATCATAGGGACTTCAATTTAGGATAAAGAATAGGTAATTTTGTAAAAGTACATAAAGTTCATATAATGCGCATACAATTAGAAAAATCATAATATTTTCCTTCTGTTACAAAATAAGGATTTTGTGTCAGCAAAATTGTAAAATTGCAAGCATACGTGAATGAGGACCTATTGATCTTCTTTTGAAGTAGTTGGCCAAAATAACATCCTAGAGGCTTCAAAGAGGGAGGGAAGGTGTGGCGGTGCATCAGATGATCTCAGATGAGGAGCTAAAAATCTGAGACCTCATGAAGGAAATCAGAGTGATAATTGTAATAGTGAACTGAGGATAGTTTTTAAACATCATTGAAGAATGTGATTGAAGACAGGGATGAAAATGTTCTTGTTTTACATCCAATCACAGTTTAAAGATGAAGCTTGTGTGAGTTCATGCCTAACTAGTCTGCTCACCTGCATGTCTTTCCTTTTGGACCTCAAATGTACAGTGAATGGTGTGGCCTTAGGAAGCTATTTAGATTTATTGGCTAATCTTAATAGGAGGTTCAAAGCATAACATGGGATTCAGCCCCACAAAAATTTATTCATCTGTCTTGTGTAGTACCATCCAATGTTTAGTGATTATAAAATGAAATTTGACTTCCTAGCAATCTCAGCTTCCTTCTGTCTCTTTTCTTGATACTACTGTAAAATGCTGGTGCTCAATTTTTCATTCAGGGCATCTCCCTTCTTTGGCTACAAGCCAGGTTGTAGGTCTCAGTGAGATCAAAGTACAACTTCAAAGCAGCTGACTCCTGGTTTTTTTTCAAAAATTGGTGAATGAGACTGTATGATATTGTTCACTATGCAGCCTGTTTGCCACAGGTCTAACTGGATCTATAATTCTCTGTGATCACATATAAATCAGTGTGATAGCACTTAAAATGTGACAATACTCTACTATAGGCATGTTGTATCCTTTTCATTCACAGGTATACTTGAGGTTTTGGTCTTAAAAAAACAAAGACAAAATTAACAGTTAATGTGAAAATTTGTGCTGTTTTATATATAGAATGTTGTAAAAGGTGAGGGCCAGAATATTTTAACTCTCAGCTGTAAAGTGTTCAGTTCAATACTGAGTCCATTGCTCCTGGAGGGAATGTTCCCATAGCTGCACTGCATGTTTTCTTCTACATTGGTGACACCTGCAGAGACCATAACAGAGCTTGTTCTGGAATCAGCTCCTGCAGTCAGGTGTCAAACTGAATGTGATCTGCCTCAGCCCTAGTGTACAGATTGCCACTTTCTAAATCCTTGGACAACATTTAATCTCTTTGTCAATGATGAGCTATGAAAAAGTCATGATAACCACTGTCAATGGGAGGGGAAAACCATACAGAGATGTTAATTGAAAGGTGTAGTGAAATGTGATTAAACACTAACCTTAGGTTCTTTTGATCTCTTGTAGCCAGGACTCAGTCATTTGTGTGAACTTAAACAGGCTTACAAGGTTAAGAACACAGCAGAACCATATAGGGGGATAAATTAAAGGTAGTATAGAAAACAGTCTTACCCCTAAGGAGTTGCAGCTGAGCCAATTATTTGAGATTAGGAAGAAGACTGACTTTAACTGGCCTCAGCTGTAGCCTATAAGAAGAGTGTTGTAGAAGAGTGGATTGGTTGGTTGAGGGGGAACTGGAATCAGTTGGCTACTGCAAGAAGAAGGAAGAGTCAGTGCTTAGAAGATCTACCTATGAGAAACATCAAGGAGTGTCCTAGGTTGACTATATGATGGTTTTTATCCCCAATCGTCTTGTTCTGTTTGTGTTGAATAATAAGTTTTGCACCTTTAAGACGTGTTCCAGAGATTGAAGGGGGGAGAGAAGAAGCACGCAGTTTGTTTTCAGACACTGAACTCACTCCTCCACTTTCCTGCTCCTGGACTGTGTGTTGTCTGCAGATGGACAGACAGCAGGACAGAGCTCTCTTTTGCTTTTAGTTAGTTTAGCTAGCTTAGGCAAAGAAGTTCCCTGGACTGTGGTTTTTTTCCTTTTTCCCCTTTTCTTTGGACCTGTTCAAACCTGCTTTGGACTGAACACCCAGCAGAGCACCAGCAGCTTGCATCAGTGACCACCAGTCCGGGCCTGGGCCGTGGCATTTCCAGCGCCAGAGGGACTGATAAGGGACTGAGTGAGCTGAACTGCAACCTGGGAAGGGGACTTTCTGGATTTGTCATCTCTTTTGGAGCAGCAAGGGGTTTTATTGTTTAATATTGTTTAGGTTTTATTGTTTAATAAACAGTTTTTTTCCACTTTTCTCCAAGGAGGTATATTCTCTCGGACTGGTTGGGGAGAGGGGCCAATTGAATCTGCTTTCCTAGAGGAGCCCTTTGGGGGTTCTCTTCCAAATTTGCCCTGAACCAGGACAAGGAGGTACAAAACTCTAGCAATATGGAACCTTTGCAATATAATGACAATAGAACAGTTGCAATATAATAACAACAGAACTGCATCTATTCACATCTCAAAAATTAATCTAGAAATGAAGTTTCCTTACGTGCTCCAATTTAAAGGAACATTTTTGTCTTTCAGGGACAGCAAAAAAGAAGTGTTTTCTAGTTTTTAAAGATATAAGTCTTAATTTTACTTTATTTCTGATAAAGTTCCTATATTTGCATTGCTGCTATACTTTTAAAATACTTTCCTGTGCTTCCCACTTTTCCTAAATCTGTTGCTTTTTTTAGACTGTTATAAAGTGTATTTACTTTTAGCTGGTTTTAGTCTCAGCAACTGAACAGGTAAAAACATGACTTGCTAAAACTGCAGCTAAAAATCAGAAATGGATGAAAGGAAATGTAAAGCGTAAGAAGAAATGAAGTACGCTCAAAGTGCCATCTAGTATTTAGTTGCAATATGCATTTGTTGCTTAGGCTTCATCAGAATTTCACCTGATCTTTTATTTTTGAGTCACTTCTGGGTAAATTGCAAAAGCCGTGTCTTGCATTTACATGAGCAAAGTGGTAGCATTCAGTATAAAAGTGTATGCATGCCTGATTTGGTGCCTTTTACATTTCAAAACTGAGTGTTTCCATAGAGGTATTTTACCAAACATATTTTACAGGAGAAAATAACAAATGCTTACTAAAAATCAAACCCCTTGAAAGAATTTCAGATTCACCCTAAGGCTGGAAACAGTGCTAAGTACCTACCTACTTTGCAAATGAAGGACAATGGGCATATCTTTCCAATGGAGGGATGAAGTGATTAATGTTTGTGAAATGCTCAGAGAGCATATTTTCCTGTACTTTTATAGACAAAGCTGATTTTTATCCAAGGCTGAAAAAAGTACATCATTGCACTTCAATGTTCATTGAGTGTATTCCCAAGGCACAAATACATCATTTCAGCAGTATTCCATTTTCATTCAAAAAATGGAATGAGACTGAATTATGCAGTCAGATCCCAGAGTTCTCGGTAACTTTTCTTTTAGAAATGCTTTCACTTATTCAAAGTCTTGTCTTTTCATGATTAAATAATACAGTCATTTGTAGCCATAGGATGCCTGGCTTCAGGGACACAGCAGAATTGCTACAATAGTTTCACCAGCTAGCAAGCCTAAATACATCTGTGCCAGGGAAAAAAATTGCTGCACACTTGAGCTGTTATAGACAGAACAAATGTTCCCTAATTTTCTGTTGGAGGATTTGCAGTTTTTCCACTTGAGATGATGATGCTGAAATGAGGATTTTCACTTTTTGAATATGACATAATTTATGAGGAAGACATCCAGTAAATATTTCAGCTGGAGTAGGTTTAAAATTAGCCCAAGATCAAAAGGTTTAAAAAGTTGCTTCTGTCTTTTTGGAAATTGTTTAGACTGTGTGGGCTTGGATGTGTCAAAGAAGAATGAATGACCACTTTGAAAAATAGCTTTGGGAAAGGGCCAGTATGGGAAGAGCTTGCAGTTTCCTCTGATCAGAAAGGATCTGATCTACATTGTATACAGTGAGACCACCAAAGGGCAAATTTTGTCAGGATTAACAGTGTAGAATCAGCTTTTAGTAGCCAAATGTGTACATCCTCTTCAATGTCATTAAAGGGTTGGTGGGAATTTTCATAACAGAAAGTTTTACCAGAAAGAAAAGTGACAAGGAGCTCACAGTCCCTGAAGCTGTTTACCTTAATTCAGTTTAATGACCTCCAACATTGTAACCATTTTACTAAGAACAAGTTTCTAGGGAAAAAATCATATCTTTTACAGACAGCAGGTAAAAAGGTGAGCTGTTATGGAGGTTTTGTTTTCCCTTTGGAGACAGCCATTGACATTGTGTTATCTCCATCAGATGATCAGCAGTCGGGCAGGGGTGACCTTAGCAGAGGAATAGGCGACAGATCAGAAGTGACTCATTGATTTTATGAAGCATTTCCTTTCCCAGATGTAACCTATCAGTGTAGGAGGTTTTTAAAAAAAGATATTTTTAATTAATTGAATTAAAGACAGTCAGATGACAGATGCTTCTCTTGGTTAAAATATGATGCATTCTACAACCCATTTAGAATATCACACAACATTTAAAAAGAGTTTAGCAAATTTTTTATTTTGTATGAAACAAAAAGAGTTAAAAGCTAGGTTAAGTGAAATGCATAGTCAGATACCATGACAACGACTGTGAAAAACAGAGAAAGGGAGTAGAAGCTTACCAGAAGATTAGGTAGAATCAGTCTCTAAGGAAAATGTTTATTAAAACTACTGGATCATCTTCATCAGTGTATGGAGGCTCTGAAGAGCCTCAGTAGTAATATCTGTCATAAAGACACTACATCTACATGCAAACATGTGTGATCATATAGCTTCCCTGGACTTGCAAGCACTCCGAATGAGTCACAAGCCATGGTTTGGTTTGGTTTTTTTTCTTGAGTATTTAAATATTGAATGACTAAAAGTTTGGAAACTGTGAGTTATTTTCATTAGTGTTAGAAAAGGAAATCTTCCTTTGATCTTCCTTACCCAACTAGTATATTGTTAGCATAAATATTGGAGTAAACTGCATAATACTATGTCTCTAAATGAATAATCTATTAGTGGCAGATATTTTATGGAAACCGGTAAATTAACAGTTATTGAGGTATACTGTAGGTATAAACAGTAAGTATGTTCTGTGCATGAAAATATATTCTTCACCTCAGAACAAAAGACTATCCCAACAGGACATTAATCAGTACTGAGAGGATATAGTACATCCTGGGTGATTTTAAAGTCTGTGAAGGATGCTCTGTGAGCATTTTCCCTTTCAGGCAAGTGATTGTCTCAGTCCCAGAGAAGGCCTTACCCACAGTTTTTCATAATCAAGTATTTCAACATCTCTCACTTCAGTTTGGAGAATGCAATTCTCCTTTCATCTAGCAAAGTGATGACAGTAACAACCCATCAAAAGCTGGGTGTTATTCACTTCTAAGACTTCTGTGAAAACTTGCCTTTAAAATGCTAAAGCAACCTGAAGGTTTGCATATCTGCCCTAAAATTTATCATCTCCTAAATCTGAAAAAGTCTCTGTGGGCGAGCCTTATTTCTCCCTGACAGGATGTGCCAAATAACTCTTCTGATTCTTCCAATAAAGAATTCCGATTGCATTCCTACATAACAGCTGCATAAGCAAAGGTATGGTAACTTCTGCATACTGGCTGCATCTTTGCTATCATTCAGAATATCGTTATATCCTGGTGTTCTTAAATGAAGAGTTCCTATCTGTCACTGCTTATTTATGTGCTGTCATAGACAAGTCACACAGTGGCTTTAGAAAGCTGTGACAGATTTGAAAGTACTGGTGGGATTCTGCTGTAACACCATTTCTGAAAGGACTGTGTTCCAAGTCAGTGCTTTCTTCCTCCAGGGTTGCCTAGCATCAGTACAGAAATTCTTCTGCCTCCTTGCTAGGTAGCAGGCAGATGTTTGTGATTCTTTTTATTATTTTCTTGCATCTGAAACAAATAGATGCGTGTTTTTTTCATTCTGTGAATTAGAGCACAGTTAACTGGTTTATAAACTTCCAGTATATGTTTAAAGACTATTTGGATATAATAGTCATCCTTCAAGGCAATGGGCCAACACTCTAAAATTCACTTGTTCGTGTGTGTTTTTTTAGGGAGGAGAGTCCCTTTTTTCTTATGCTAAATATAAAGATACTATAGTTACTACACAGTTAAGTCTTCATTATATATAGTACTAATAAATGTGCCACTGGAACAGTCTGTTAAGTAACTTTGCTAATCTTAACACATTATACTGGCTTTATACTGTAGAGGAAAATCTCTAGAAAAAGAAGTGAAACCATCTAATTCAGAGAATGCAGATTTATTGTCTCTGATTTTGTCACGGAAGGGCAAAAAATTGCAAAGGAGAAGAATTTGCATCAGAATAACTGTAGTAAGTTCTGTCATTGGTAATGCGGGTTTCTTCCAGTATCCCCTGTTTCTAAAGAATCTTTATTTCATTGTGGTTTCAAAATGAATCCCCCATTATAAAAAGACTAATTTTTAAATGCCAGGAAATATGCATTGACACTTGAGGAGCATAATGAGTGTTTTGGTGCTCCAGGTCACACGCTGTCCCTATCACCCCTTAAAGACCCTTTTTGAGCCCCTGAACTCCTCCAGGTGTGCCCCAGGACACAGTGAAAGACTGTTAAAGGTCTTTGCAGGGAGGTCCTGCAAAATGCAAGGTGGTTCCCACAGGAGGAGGAGAGATAATGTGCATGTTGAAATTCCTGGGTATACTGAGACTTCAGTTGAGGATCTTAGTATTGAAAGGTGAATATCTATTGCTGTAAACTGCTGGAAGATGCACCGTTAAGGTTTGCCTTTTCCAGACATTCATGTGCAACAAAGAGAAAAATTTCTTTGTATACTTTCAGCTCTGTACATCCGTGTACTCCCACATCTGATCTGCTCAGGTTACATTACAGCTGCAGATTACATTCAGTAGGCACCTGTACAAAACATTATTAGTTGGCCACTTAAGCACAATATCTATCACCAGATCACAAAGCAGGTCTCTACTTCAGCTGGGACAAAAATTTATTTTACAGTATTTTTTTTCCTGTAGTTACATGTTCTTTACATATTTCTGGATATCAGTAAATTCCACTAATGCCAGGACCTGTCAGACAGGCATTAATGCAGCAAAGAACTCATGGCTTCAGATTGCTTTATTTTAGTAATAAAACAATTAGAACCCAAAGGCAAACATTTGTTCATATTCTAAGAAGAGGAAGTGGCTTTTATCTTGCCACTGCTTCTTTTTTTCATTCCATTTCTCCTTTATCCCTCCATTTCATATTTCCAGCTTTGCATCAAACACTGAAGCCTGTTGTCCCACAGATGAAGATGTTTCCATAATCTATAACTCACAGTTCTGTAACAGAGCAGTCTTTCCTCTGCAACCAGCTTGACAGTGCTGAAGTTCTCTAGTAACCTCTGCATGCCTCTGCATACCTAGGGACTTAAAGACCGAGCACATCACCCATGAAACTTGAAACATTCAACAAACTAGTTCAAGTGAAAAGAAAGGGCAAAAAAACAAAAAAAAAAAGAATATTTAAATATGTTAGAAGCTCAAGACATATAGATTTGACAGGGTAGACTGACTTTTTGCTATATTAGTATCAATAAGTTCAATTATACACATATTTGAATTAGAATGATCTGTTCTTTTTCAAAATCAGATTTCAGTATTGAGGAAATTTAAACCGAATGTACTTGCTTTGACTTTAGCAAAAAATCCCTTTGCAGCAATGAGAGAAAATCTTTGATGCAAGTCTATTGTTGTTATCTCCATATAACAAGGAAATACCAGTAGATTTGTGTCTCTGCTGCCTCATTCAGAATAAAAAATAATGCCATTTAAAGATTTGTATCTGTCATCCTCCACTGACTCACAAACCACTAAAGTGTTTCGTTTTCTTAACAGGGAAAAAAGTGGAGCTCTCCCTTTTGGACCTCCCTAAACTAGCTTTTGCTCATAAACATTATTTCTCCTGTTAAGCCTAACTTATTGTTGCTACAGGCAATAGCTAACAGCGCACAAAAGTAAACTTTCTTGATCCCATCCTTGAGTCTCTTCTTTTGATATTACCTGCTTACTGAAGTGCAGGCTGAGAACACTTAGAAATGTCCCATAGGGACAGACTGGGGAGATTACATGGATACAGCTAGGGAGACTGCATTAACCACAAAATTAGAGTTGTGCATGAATGGCATAATCCATTTTATTAAAGTGATTTTCTCATTGAGGTTTTAACATATTTCATACATTTCTAAAGGAAATTACAATATTTGAACTGAATTTTAAATTAATTAGAAACAAGGTACACACTCCTAGCCATTTACAACTCTAGATCTCAGAATCTTCCTAGTATAAGTGAAATATCCTGGAGTCATATGTTGGGCAAAAAGGGAAGATTAACCATCCAAGGCTTTAATCCTTTGAGATTTTCTTCCTCTTACTTCTTACCTACTTAATGGATAAGCTCTCTAGGATAACAGCTCTGTCTTTCTATTTGTAAACACAGCTAGAAGCATGCAGCTCACCCTTCACTCTATCCAGTAAGTGCTATTATGATACAAACAGTCATAAATTTAAAAAAATAAAGAAATGTCATATGCTTGAAAAGGACTGTCATTGACAATCTTATGGAGAGGCTTTATAGTTTTAATCTGATATCAACTCTGCTCCTGTTCCTAGTCTTCTCATTTATGATTACCAGAACTTTCAGACAGTATGAGGAAACTTAGTAATGAATTTAATGATCTTAACAAGGAGAGACCTTAGAAGTCATGTTTAACCTGATTTAATAGGAATTGAGATTTCAGTTTGGTTTGGTCTTTTAATTTAAAATTTTATCAAAGTAGAACAAGATTCCACCAGTGATGTTAACCTGTCTCATAGCTTCTTTATTAAAAGCATAGATCCCTAAGAGCTGTTCATTTTTCTCATCTCCAGATTAGCCACAAAGTAGAGGTAGTTGCTGGTTTTTTTAAAAAACCGTCATTCTTCGCCCTTCTCATTACTCTGTGCTGCAGTTGCTTCTACTTTTGTAGCTTCTGATACTTTAAAATTTACCAGCCATTTTAACTTTGCCATCACTCCTTTTTTTCCATCACTCTTCAACATCTTAGAAATTTAGAAATCCATCTTTTCCATTTGTAAGGGTTTAGCAAGTTGTCTATGAGCACAATTCAAGAATTTTCTTTTAACTGTGCAATAAAAAC
This sequence comes from Serinus canaria, assembly GCF_022539315.1. Lineage (NCBI taxonomy): Eukaryota > Metazoa > Chordata > Aves > Passeriformes > Fringillidae > Serinus > Serinus canaria. The sequence goes on from NC_066319.1 coordinate 21,292,222, forward strand.
ATGCTTTACTGAATTAAGTCACAGATTGCCTTATAGATTATTATTTTATAAAAAACTTGATCCTGATATCCTCTTTCTTCTGCCACAGAAATCTGAAGTACTTAGACTAGCCATAACTTTTCCTTGGGGAAAGCGCTGTAGGCTTTGAGAAAGAGTATCCTAGAATTAAGTTTATTGTATCCTAACTTAACACAAGCATCTCTCCTTGCAGTTTTATAAGTTTTCCCTTTAGTTGTTTTCATGCAAGCTTAGCCATCTCACTTATTACTGAAATTCTGTGGCACCAAAAAACATTGAAAATATCCTTTGGTGTATTTTTGCTTTCATCTATTTGCAATTAGTCTTTTAGACTCTGACAAGAGAACATGTCCTCTGTTCTTTTCACACATTTAGGTCATCCAGAGTCCTGGTTTTGCCCTTGTTAAATTCTTCTTATCAATCAGCAGTATGTTCTTTTAAAAAGTGAGTTTAATGCCAGCTTGAATGGCAGGCTGACAGCCCTGAACACTGATGCCCATTGTTTATGTTTAGAGAAGTCTGAGCAGTGGCACTACCACACACATTTCTCTCTGTGAACCTTCCTCACCTCTGATGCAGAGACAACACCTCGAGGCAGAGAGATACTCTGGTCTCTATGGCCATTCACTGCCTGGTGGTGATGGCATGTGTGGGCAGGAGTGTATGGATGAAGCTTTTTTGCAAAGGTGTTCAGTGTTCAGAGCTGCCAGGCTGGTTCCTTTTGCTTCCCGATAAAGACCCTTTTGAATTCAAAAGCCAACAACCACTGATAGTATGACCTTGTCTTTCTTGTGTGGTGAATAGCAATGTACTCAAGAGCAACTTCTTCAGCCTTGTACCAGAACACCAAACTTACATTCTGTTGTTTTCTTGCTGAATTGCAAGCATTGCAAACACTTTCAGGTCTTCTAGAATATGCCCCTTTTTCATCTTTGGAAGTTATGTAATTCCTTCATCTCAGGAGATCGTAGCATGCACTTCAAATATCTGTTTGACTCAGCTAAAGTAACAGAGAACACATAAAATATTCCAGTGTTTATTACTGACTGCAGACATCACTAACTACTGAAAGTGCCTGTATCGTGTCAGGTTATGAAAACTCTTTCTAATGATTTTGGCAATTCCTAGTATAAACTGCTGCTTTGTAAATTGATGTTGAAACTGCAATGGATGAAAAGGTGCCCTGTCAGCTGACATCTTGATTAGCAAAGAACAATCCATTACTCCTTATATGGCCTACCAAAGTATTTCCAACACCATCTTCTCTGACAGTAAAGGGAACACAACCTAGCATATCTCCATTCACTTTGCATAAATTTCAAGCCTTGCAACCCATGTAAAGTAATACAGAGTGACAGCACATGCATGGATAAGTCATAGGATGAGAATTCTGAAGATCTGGATTCTTAGCTTGGCTCTTTTCAAGATTTCCTGTGTCATATTGGATAAATCAATTCTAGGTCTGTATAGCTCATTGCTACAGCCAAGTTAAATTTGTCAAGTACCTTAAGGTATGTAGGCTAAATCCAAGAGTGCCTATAATAGTAATCTGGAAGGTTATTTGCATTTGTAAAGTATTGCTTTTCTTCTATCCATTTATGTTGAGAAAGCATTTTATATATATCTTTCACTATAACATGAAATAAAAACTTTGAAATACCTGGTGTTGGGCAGGGGGGGATGGTGGTGTTTCATGATGGTCTACTAAAAATTGCATGTACTGTGTTTCTGTGCTGTTAATAACACAATTTATGAGATTTGCAGAGAAGTAGGATTCCACTTCACAGACAGTACTTTAAAATGTGATTTGAGGTTGATTCAGGACAAAAATCCAAGTTGTTTTAATTCTCTGGTAAATGCGCTAGCAATCTGACCCCCTGGTCTTCGCAGCACAGATTGTCTGGGGTGTGTAACCTGAGGAAGTACTCTGTGAGTTTGGCTGTCCCAGACGTTGGGAGTCCAGACTGACAAGCAGCTGAGGGTTGGATGCCAGGCTGTTTGGACTCCCAACTCTGATCAGCCCAGCAGATGGGGTGCTGAGGTGTTCAGGTCCTAGGGCACCAGACTGAAGATCTGACAGTAGCCTGGTCACATTACAACTCTGTAGAAACCAAATCACTTATTTTGGATGTTTCAATTTCAGAAAACTGCTTGATTTTTACAGTTACTTCAAGTTTCTGTGAATGTAGTATGTATCAGTCATGTCCTTGCTTGTTCTCTAGTGCATAGATATACGTGTTACAACGATGAAGAGAGAATTGACAGAAGGATACAGTGGAAAGGAGTTTTACAAATATTAATTTATGTGTTGCAGCAACTTCCTATTAGTCAGGGTGTTACTCAGCAGGGACATAACTGGGCAGAAGATAGTCGTGATACTGGTTAGTTTATTCGAAAAAGTGATTTTTCTCTGCTCAGGCTGGCTAAGGCATTAGAAAGGCTTCTGACAAATTTGGCTCTGTCATCATTTGTGGACTTTTTTGTCTGGAAAATTTTTTTGTGTCTGATGAAACTGACCCCTGGCTGCCTGGCAGAAGAGCTGTGGGGCTTTGGGCACCCAGTTTGTCTGCTGCAGGAGGTGCAGGATGGCTACAAACATTACCTGGCCAGTCTAACAGACTAGCGCAGGCACTGAAGAATGGACATTATGAGAGGGTAAAAAAGATGGGGATGAACTTGATGCTAGATATATAGTGGGTTTGTTTTGTTTTGTTTTGATTTAAAAAAAAAAAAAAAGGCTTAATCAGGCCTTACCAAAAGGTTAAGGTTTGTATACCAGTCACAAATTTATGAGTGCTGGCTTCTTCCTGGGCTCCTGGGACAGTTAAAATATCCAGTAATAGATGGAATTAATTTTGAAAAAAATAATTCTAGTTTTTAAATATTGGTGACGCTCATTAGATTTCACAAAAGTAATATATAGTGTCAATTCAATTTCATACTGGACCTCAGCTGGGTGACATTATTAGAGCTGCGTGAAAGTCTGGTTTACATAACTGGAGCTTCTAAAGTCTAACACTGTGTAAGAGAGCGGTAGAGGAGTATTCCAGAAATCATTTGTGATGTTTTTATTGATGTGTTTTGCCAGATCATAGGCTGAAATAACTCAATAAAAAAGTCTGAAGTCTTCTGACTTCTAGCCTTGGTTTATTAACAGAGTAATTTTTTATACTGAAGAACTACTTTAAAACATTTGTACCTAAGTTCTCCATGTAAAAATAAACTATAATAAAACAATCACCACACCAGAAGGTTATGTGACTGTTTGAAATCAGGACATCTAAAACTCAAATTTCTAGAAACAGGAATTGAAAAGCAAAATATTTTCAGATGGAAAATAAAATATTGATTTGATTAAATACTGATTCTGTTAGCTGTTAAAAAATAAAATAAAAAAGCTCAGATGTGCTAGAACAGCAGGTAGTAGGACTATAAGAAAATAACTGGAAGATTAATATTTTGTTCTTGCAAGGTGAATCCTTAGTTTTATATCATGATGAGGTCAGGACATAACAAATGTTGCTGCTACTAAACTCAACAGCATGTGCAGAACTAGAGGCCAGTGGGTGAGCTGGCACAGGAAGAGATGAGAGACATTGCTGGGCCAGCTACACAAGGGAATTAAACTGCTGAGAGTTTGTAGTTTTTTTAGATGTGTACACTCAAAGTTACACACTAAATAGATGTGCACATTACTCAGAAAATTACTGCTCATTTTTTTGTTATAATAAGAATAAGACTAGCTTATGTTTAAATTCAGAGATTACTTTCCCTACCATGTTTTTCAGGGCTTATGGATTTGTCATCAAGATTTCATAGCTACTGTGATAAATTTCCATTAAGACATTATCCTCAAAAGAACAAAGAGCTTTCATACCTGATTAATTTTGGAAATAATAGGAGCATTTCACTAAAGTTAAATGGCTGCTAGAGGGATATTTCTTAATGTGTCCAGACATTTTTTTTGGTCAACATTTGAAAGTTTTTCTTTGACACAGAAATGAAGATATTAATCTGCATGTAGTGCACAACACTGCAGCCTTTAGTCACAAAGATCTGTGTATTCCTATACATGTCCCAGGCCGGAGGCAATGTTATATTTAAAAATAAGCACAAGTTTGTAAGGATGGATCTCTCTCTTCCAGTCTAGCTTCAGCTTGAACATTTATTCCTTTTTGTAGTTTTGGTCTGCTCACCACTATTTGTTATGGTGCACTTTCCTCAGCAATAAACTGAGAATTGTATGACTGATGGATACCTAAACCACTTTTAGTTAATGTCTAAAAAGACAATGCTGTTTGCACCAGCATTACACGTTGTTCATACCAATATTGCAGCTTCATAGTAAAAAAAAAACAGGGAGATCATAAAGGAGTAGCAGTTTTTTATGGAATTTAGTAAGTATGGGGTGAAATATTATTTTAGTCCTGTGAAGGATGAATGAGCTGGTGTTTAACACTCAGGACTGTCCAGTACTGACCCAAACAAAGTAATGGCAGCAGTCTTCTTGAGATCAGCTGGCTTTATAGCTCCCAGTTATTATTTTCATGTTTTCTTCTTTCATGCCTTTTATTGAAGGAGACAAAAAGAGATTCTGAGAGATACAGAATTATAGAACAGGACAAAATGGGATTATATTGACATGCAAATAGGGGCTATTTCATTTTAAGTATTTACTGGATCACTTGGGTTGTTAGCAGTAAATGGACAACATTGCCACTTTAGCTGTGTAGATGAAGTTATGCAGCAATTCTAGCTGAGCCATACTGAGATAGTCTTTCATTTTCTAAAAATAATCAGTTTATTAAACTGAATCACATTTGTGATTGCCACCAAATCTCCTGTAGAAAATCTTCCCAACTGATTTTTGTTTTTAATCTGATGTATGTGATTCTCACAACCATGGACCACAGTTAAGTAAAAAAAAGGCTTAGGTTGCAATCACGTGCCTTGAGTACTTACCAGAAGATAATGAAGTTTGTGAACAGCTCATAAGTTCATTCCCACTGTTATTAACAAATAGTATACATACCTAGAAATAAAATAACTAGAGATAATCAGGAATGGTGTAAGACATAAAGTAGTTTGTTATTGGAATGCTGCTTTAAGGAATTTGCATGCAATTTTGTGTCTGGGATACTCAGAACTGCTGAGAAAGGGAGTGCATTGATAATAGTAATAAAAGATCTAAATCTGGTTCGGATTCCTCTGGGCTTGTTGTTATTCAGACGTAAGTTTACAGTTTAGTGAGAGATATAGTTGCTTGTCAGATACAGAATTAGATACATTTTGTGATTTAATGCATTCATTTTGCTTATTAATTCAGAGCTTCACACTGATTATTTGCCAGTTGAAAAGTTTGATGTTGATGGCTCAAGTGTGGTCACTGGCTTTTTTATTTCGAAGGATGTTAAATAAAACTTTAAAAAGAGAACACAAAGAATGAAACTGCATCTACGGTTTTCCAGGGACCCAAGCTGAAAAATTATGAGAAAAATGTTCTTCAAACACGAAGACAAAACCTGTTGTGCTCACAATGTTTGATTACAATGTCCTACAGCTTGGCACATTTAATTTAATACTCTTTAACTGGGTAAAAGGAAAGATATGCATAACAATATTATGCATGGAAATTGTCTTTGCATTACTTTCAAATAATAAATACTGAGAGGAGAAGGGAGAAAGGAGAGAAGACATTCCAGGCTGTTTATATAATTTGTTTGGTTAATGTAGTGCTTCTAAAACTGAAAGAGAAAAGAAGATAAAGAAAACAGACAATTTGTCTGGCTTTCAAGTAAGAAAATCCTGAGACTCTGTGCTCTGTCACAACAGCTGTTACACAGATAGGCTTACTGAATCAAAGTCTATGTCGAGGTGGAGAGATTACCTTGACTACCAGTGTTGGGAGATAACCATCACCAGGGTGACAGAAGCAAAGAGAGAGAGAGAGCAACTGCAGGGACAATAAGCTATGTGCATGTAGAGAAATTTCATCTTTCTATGCATAGGAAATGAGTTTGCTCTTTATCTCCCTGTGCATTTCTCATTCTCATCCAGAGGAGCAACCCTGCATTCCCAGGTGCCTGCAGAATGTCTTACAGAAGGTGTTATGATATCAAAGTATGGGAACAGCCCAGGGCATAGGAGTCTCAGTGGCACAAAGACATCAGGCCCCTCTGAATGCTCACTGGTATAGCAAATCTCCCCAGCTTCTCAAAATTATCCTTGGAAGCAGTAGGGCTGCAAAGATCGGAATAATTTTCTGTTCTCTTCCAGGAGACTGATAGTTTCCACTTGTTCTCTATTGCATATTTTTGTGGCAGAAATTTAATGGCATTAATAGATTTTTTAAATTCATTTGTGTGGTAGATAAATGAGAGATAATGAGATGGAAGGGAAAATCAAAATGCAAAGCAGGTGGACAGCAGCAGCCTATTATTTGGGTATATCAACATGGAAAACAGGTGGACAGTATCAGCCTATGATCTGCTCCAATCTACATAGCTTTCCACTATAAGCTTTCCCACCACCTGTAGTCCTTGGCAATGGCTGATGGAAAGCTAGACAGAGTGTACCTCCCAGCATCTTCTCAGTAGGTCTTAGAACTAGGTCTTCAGAACACCACCCCCTGGTCTATGCTTACAGGATTCACTACCTGTAAATTCACTACCATAAAATTCTGCACTAAAGCAGAACTTTATGGTAGGAATTTTGAACTAAAACCAAAGTGTTAAAATAGGACATCTAAGACCATCAGACCAGATCTGGCCTGCTCTTTGGTAGCAAAATTCTTATTGAAAACTGATAATTTCACCTAAGTAAAGGTTATCTAGGTCAGGGAAGAGAATAATAAAGGTGCATAGACGTACTGATGTGGACGTATAGGTGAAAGGCTAGTATGTACATCTACTTTTCCAAGAAGAATGACAGGCTGTACAGGAAAAAAAAATCTGTGATGTAAATTTCCATTTTTGTCCTGCTAATAAATGGGGCAATGAAACAGCTGACTGCTCTCCTAGTGCAGATGTAGGAGTTATTTACTTTCTAATCCTGTCCCTTTTAGCTCTGGCTGGACACAAATGAAAATTCCTGGCATTAGTTATTAGAAGAGATGGAAAAAGCACAGGAACCAATTTACAGGGTTTCACTTGACTAGCTTTCTTCATTTGACTCCTATTAGCTCTGATAATGTATCCTCACCATTAATCAGTCAGGGAGAGAAGAGGTGATGCCTGTTTTTTCATGTGCATAGGAGGATGTATGTGTACCACAGCAATCTCACTGGAAAAAGTTCCACACCTCAAAGTGTCTCCTTCAGGACTTACAAAGCACAAAGATAGTGACCCTGAGCACTGGTACAGCCTTTAGCAGGCATAGAAGGTTTGGGAGGAATATCTGAAAAAAATATTTGAGTCAATGGTACCTTCAGCACAAACTCTGTAGAGGAAATTTATACCTGCCATAATCTCATTAGAAATAGTGGGACCAAAGGCTTGTAGAGGCAGTTGATATCATTAGATGGGAACTTCTTCCAAGGAGTGGCATTCCCAGAACAGAACCACAGTGACAGCTGTCGAATAGCTGCTGGGGTGGTAACAAGAGCTTCTTCTGGAGAAGTCACGTCCTGCCTCTTCCTGGCAGCTCCTGAGAAGAGGAAACAGGCTCTGGACTCAACAGCCCTGGAGTCTTCATCTCTTGCGTCTTGCACTATAAAAACAAAATTGTTTGCCCTGAAAGCCCTATGCAGATGTCAGAGCTTCATCAGTATGGAGCTTGTAAAATGTTTCTGCACTCATGCCAGTTACTGGTCAAGCCTGACAGCTCCTCATTGCTGGATCATTGCACAGAAGTGTGAAAAAATGCAAAAGGTGTTGGTCGATTTCTATGAGGTTTGATGCAAATGCATCAACACTAATGTATTTTTAAAGTGCAGACAGTAAATTGCAGTAGTTTGTTTCCATAGCAATAACATCCACAGTAATGCTAGTGAAATCTGAGATTTTGTCACGCAAAAATATGTATGTCCATAACGAGTGAGAACAACGGTCCAGCCAGATCAGTATCTCCAACAGTGTTCTAGACAGATGCCTTGGGCAGAATATAAGAGTAGGTGAGTGCCAGGTAATATATACCAGCTATAGGGGATCAATACCCATGGGTCTGCAGCTCAAAAACTCTCTGAGTTAAGTGTTGTTTCTTTGTTTTCAAGGGTCTTTGATGGATTTTTCTTCTATAAGTTTATTCTATTGCTTTATAAGTCTATTTAATTTTCTTCATCAGCCGTTTCTCTTTGTGCCACATCCCTTCACTTTGGGAATCATTACCAATATATACATGTCAGGAAAGAGATAAGTAAGCCAAAACTCAAGTCTGTTCCAAGATTTCTATGACCACACTTAGCTTTTGCTATCAGTTAAAACCTGACAGACTTGCCAGAAATTATTCTCTCTGGTTATTAATTAAACTATGATCAATCAGACCTGAGCTAGAGCAGACCAAATACTCACTGAAGGCTAAGCTAACTCACGGGAATATTCTGTATTTGGATTATTTCCAGCAGCTCTAAGCCCCTTGAGGAGAAACAAATAAATTTTCATGTTAAGATGAACACTGACAATGAACAGAATTTCCACCTTGCCCATATCTATCTGATCTTAACAGGGCATTTACACCTTCTCTGCTTCATTCATTCCCTTTACACCTGAACCAATTTGAAAGGAGGTTATAGAACAGATTTTGGTCCCTGCATCTAATTCAGTGTTTGCTTTCTGTCACTTACTAAATATGTTCAATTAAGATCCCACATTTGTTCTTGCCTATTTAGAGAATTTTTTGGGTTTTTAGTCACTGCATTTTAACCAAGGAAGTACTTTCGAACCATATGGAGCTTATAAGATGGCATAGAAAGATCCTAAATTTAAATGCTTCATAATATGTAGGAAAGGAAAGGAAACAAAACCACAAACAAACAAAACAATTTGCTCATCCCAATTCAAGAAATAGCTCTCTTTAAGGGAAAGTGTCCTAGCAGATTCTGAGCCTAGCCCTCACTCAGCTGGAGTAGAGAGCAGAACCTGTGTAGCTTCACTGGATTCTCACTGAGAGCACACTCTAAAACTTCATCATGTTTCCCCATCAAATCTGATTTGGGAATGTGTTCATAGCGAGTCATTCAGTTCATTCTTTTGGTGCTTTGTTCATGTCCATCTCTGGTTAATGGTGATTATTCAGCAAAGGGTCCACAAATCAAACTGCTATGCCCTGCAAGGATTCACTGCCCAGTGTTTGCAGTGGGTTTTATAATCTAAGTTATCTGGAATGTTACCTGTTTCTGAGTAAGTGGCTGCATAGCCTTTAATGAGTGAATGAATAATAAATAACAAATATAAAGTTCTGAAAACACATCAGGTATTCTTATTTCCTTGCACTCATCCTCTCTCATCTGTCAGCTTGCTCTACATACAAGGAAGTTTATCATAAAGTACACCTGTAAATTGTCCTGTGCTGATGCATAATATATGAAGATTTCAGTCTCAGAGAACATTTCATTAAAATATTTGTATGACTGCAGTATGTTAAACACTCAGCTATTTTACTACTCCAGTAGTTTGATTTGAGAGGAGATCATAGGAATAGATGGCTGGATAGAACTTTTGGAGCATCTGGATAGCTGATGTTAGGAAGCAAGGCCACATAATTTTGTTCAATTTTTATCTTTTATTTCAGTCAGCTCTTGAGATGTGTGTCGCAGGTGCAGTGGGAACTTCAGGCAAAGCTTACTATCCATGCTGTGTGCCTTTCCTGATCACTGGAGCTTACTGAGGAAACAGGGCAGACTCTGTATAATTAGCCAGAGTACCACTGCTTTAATGTGCTCCATCTGAGGTAATTGTGATTATTCATGAAAAAGGATTATTCAAAGTTACTGCACAAGTCTGTGTCTTCAAGTATCTGCATTTTCACTGTGGCTACCTGAAATTCATGGAGCTTCCTGATAGATAAAGCTTCTATTTTCAGTAGCACTGGGTGAATAAATGTGTTTCAACTGTTGTGTGCTCAGATAGTGTAGCAGCAAGACTAGATAAATACCTGCTGTAAAGAGAGGCAAAGCCTTCTCCATTTTTACCTCACCACAGTTATTTCTTCCATGTTACTGCAAAGACTGCTGTGACGATGTGGGTTGCATTGCCTATAAGAGATAATGTGTGGGGGTACTTCTTTATTTACAGCCCTGAATTTTATAACTTTTTCCTTTTAAATATTTTCAGATTTATTTCAGGTTTTGGAGAGATTGACGTACAGCTATAGACAAAGATCATCAGATTAATTTCTCCCAGCAATGTCTGTAGACATCCCAAAACTGCAAAGCATTCTGTAAGGAAATCAGCTGTTATTTTTGTTCCATTCAAAGGCAAACAACTGAATCAAATTAAAAACCAAAACAAAATCCAATATTCCCCACCAAAACCAAACACAAACATACATGATACATTATGAAGTCTAAGTTTGAAAGTCCCATGATTAATAGAAGTGGAAATTGCTCAACACTTTGGTCTCAGTCTCCTTGTGAGTAAACAGCAATAAAATCATTCTGCCTTTATGATGCACTGAAGGATACAGCAGGTCTGCTGCAAAAGGTTTTGCATTTTTTCTCTTTTATTTTTTTCTATTGGATATGAAATTGCTGCTTATACTGATTTAGCAAACTGGAAATATTTTATGGCTTTAAATACTGATTTTCTGTTATTTTCTGTTTTTTTCTCAGCCCTTGCATTCCCATAAAACTGTTTAGTGCAGGAAGCTGCTAAAACTGAGCTGTGCAAAAAGTACTGAATGTCTTACCTTTGGATGGCTGGTTTTGCTTTGAGACTGATCACCAAAATTAAGAGTTAGATGACATCTACATTATTGAGTCATGCTGAGAATTAGTTGCGCAATCCTAATATCATCTTTAGATCCCTTAGACCCCCTAGAAGATGAGAAATGGAGGATTTTTAGGTAAGGTCAGCAACACTTTGGAATGTCTAGGCCTGTGGGGAGTATTTGGCTGGCAGTGAAATTTACAGGACTGGGGCAAGGTGTATTGTCAAAGTGAATACAACAGCAGCATCTGTGAGTCCTGAAAGTGAGAACAGCAGTGAGCTGGGACACAGCCAATTCTACAACACATAATAAATAATGGTTACAGATCAGAACTTAATTCCAGAAAAATGCAAATAATTCTTCATACTGCAGCTATTGCAGTCCTTTTTAAAGACTTGCCAGGAGCTCAGGAAATGTATTATCAAATCCCACTTACATTCGAGCAAGCCACTTATAGTCTGGTATTCAAGATCTGAGGTTTGATGCCTGCAGATGCAAATAGATCTCCCATTGTGCATCCTGTCTATTTAAATTGTAAACTTCTCAGGGCTGAAATTATGTCTTGTCATATGTTTTTATACTACCTGGCAAAAGTTTTCTAATTTTGATTGAAATCTCCAGGCGTTATTGTAATGAAAATAACTATAATTATCTCCAATGGGACAAAATCTTAGTGTCAAATTGAAATTGAAATACTAGAATGGACGTAACAGCCAACAGGTGCCCACCATGAAGTAGAAGCCCTTTGTATCACAGACACTTTAAAGCCATAAAATTCTCCATCATCACTTTCCTGAATTACCCAAAGAAATAATTCTACAGCTAACAGCCAATACATCTTTGTATCAGGTTTTATGTAGTTTTTAAACTGAACTCGGCAAAATCCACATAAATGCAGAAGAACTTTCTTGGAGTATAAACCCCCACCCCCTAAAAGAAGCTGATTCTCTAGAGGTAGGAAGAAAATTTCAGTGAAAAACAGGGAGTTATGATGTGGAATCCAACCAAGGCAATTAATCTTGGAACCAAAAATCTTCCCATCCATTTATGGTCTTTTCACCACCCAGACCTCAAAGTCACTAGCAATATTTTTATTTATTGATGAAATGCTACTGAAAATGTGAAAGAGTCTAATTTTCCATAGCTAGTCAAAGTTGTGCTGGAAGCCAACACACACAATGCAGCTGTATGTTGATTCCACAACAGTGACATCCTCAGTGCCTTCTGGAGGTAAAAGAATAATAGGAAAAAAGCAGAGAGGGGGGAAGGGGAAGAGGAGTGTCATTGGGTGGACATATGAGATCAAATTCATGCTTAGGAACAGAAAGAACAAAAATAAAAACAAAAACAAAAAAAATATTTAGATGATTAATCAAATTAAAAGAGAACAGTTTTAGCAGATCTGCTCTTTCAGGGGTTAATTCTGCTTCTCAAAGAAATGATGCCAAGCAGGTCATCAAGATTGATCTGATGCTCACAGAATGTTTCTCAGCCATATCAACAAATTTTCCAGGAATTTTCCCCACTTTTATTTCCATTTCCTTGTTTGTACTACATCTCTTCAACATTCTGTTTATGTTTTATAAAAAACAGTCACTCTACCACAATCTGTAGTATGCACTGCTTTCTCAAGAAGCATAAGTTAATTTATTAGTCAGTATAACACTCAGGTTCTGTTATCATGCTTTAGAAATTACTTAAATTGTTACAATTCTAAAATAGAAATACTTTTTAAACCAGAGTATATAGCAGTTTTCGCTGTGGGATCTTTGGAGGTTTTCAGGATTGTTGGAGCACTTTACAAGATATTAAGACCCTTAGCTAAAAGGCATGAGAGATGGTAAAAACTGAAGAGAAATGCTTTGGTATGGGAGATTTGAAAAGCTTACTGGTTTGAGTACACTAACATCTGGGATAAAACCACTAAATTTACTTTGTGCAAATCTGTTCCCAGCTGGTAACAACAGTGGTCCACTAGAATGAGGAAAAGCATTTTTTTACTAGCATGGAGAGCTGTGGGGATGCAATGTTCAAAATGAGCATGTAATAATGCACATACATTTTCTGAGTGACTTCAATACAAGACATTAATTGTATTGTAGTTCTGCCTGAGTAATGTAGACAATAGTCTGCATTATTACTTTTAAGAAAAACAGGGTTTAATTGTATTAAACACAATTATAGTTCTGTCTGAGCTGTGCAGACAATGGAATTCATTATTACATTTAAGTGAAAATGTATTTAATTTTCTAGCAAGCAATCTCATTGAAATTGAAATAGTCTACTAAAATATTTTCAAAAACCAAATTATCTTTGGCTGTAATATTTTTGCAAAATACAGCAGTCCATATTCAATTAAGTTAATTTCCTTTTAGGCCAAACTGCGGGAAGAAGTGATTTTTTTCTAATTTTATGTGAAACTGTTTCACATTCAATCTAAACATTACCTGTGTTTTATGCTCTGGTTATGAGCTTTCTCTATAATAAGAAAAAGCAAGAGCATCCATATACATATAGAGATATATTTACAAAATTGCTCAATCAACCAATTCAGTGAGAAAACAACAGAATTCTACTCTGGGCTTCTCTCCAGGATAAGAAGGCAACAGAAAAGAATCAAAGTGTATCCCGGGTGTCATATGAGTCTGAATGTGCCCAAAATAAATGCCTAGATGCAAAAATCTGGAGAGTCCAGGAATCTGAAGGTCTCCCAAATACTGTAGATTAGACAGTAGCTGCTAAGAGTGGTAGATATATTTAAATACATCATGAGAAAGGGTAAATAGGCTGATTTAAAGACAGGTTATTTACAGGCAATAACTGTCCATGTGCACAGAGGCAAATGTGCTTGCTTTGCCTGGGTCTGGTCATAAAATCCACATGAATTAAGATGCTTATTTGTGACTAGAACTGAGCAGATTTTAGCCCATGTTCTTGCAGCAGCTGCTTCTGGGTTACATAGGCACCCTCTCTGTTCTAGGTGGACAGCCCAGTATTGAAGTAACTCAGGCAAAGAATAGCTTGAAGGCAACATGAGCATAGCTGGTTTTCCACTTTTGATCTCAGCAGAAGCTCTGCTGAACGCCAGTTTTTTTCCACTCTCTTTCTACCCATCCCACTTCTCCTCCCACTGTTTCAGATGCTTCCTAGAAAGAGGAAGGAAAGTTAGAGTGAATGGATTTTCAGTTAAAAGTACTAAAAAAAAAGATTAAATCCAAAAATATACATTCCAATAAAAATTTCCATATAAAACAGTGCATTTTCTTTCCGTAGTTCTCAGACAGGTTCTTTGTGAACAAATTCAGAACAACATGTTCATTATGCTTGGATAAAAAACTGGAGAAGGAACAATTTATAAAAAAGTTTTATAATTATTTTATTTATAGTTTCGTAGAATCAAGGACTTTCTGATATGGATCAGGACCTTCATGCTGGACATTGTAAGCACAGAACAAAAACCTGATCTGCACCTCATGGAATGTATTATCACTGTCAAATTTTGACAATAGCAAAATGAATCTAGCTTGGAAAAGCAGCTTTTGCTAACTCATGTGCTACATCCTTATTTTCTTGGGACCTAATGATAAATATCTCTTGTGAATCATTTCAGCTATTTCTCTTTTTTCCCATTGTCAAAGTAAACCTACTGGGTTGGCATGCTTTTTATGGACAGCAAAGGCTAGTAGTGAGATTTGTTTGGGGCCAGAAAAGTTGGACATTTCTACTTGAAATTCACATCTTGCTTCTGCTTGCATTGCAGTTCTCAGGACTTCATGTGCCATCAGATTTATTGTTGGGAATCTGACTCTAACTTGATCTTAATAAAATCTATTCTAATTACATATTAAAAAAATTCTAAACAGCTCAGCTTGCTTCTTCCTGCCAGGCAACCCATGAAGCAGCAAATTACTTTGGATGGTGCTGCATGTTCATAACCTAGCATTTATATTTGTCTTAAACCTTAAAAACATGGTCCTGTGCAGCCATCCTTGACTTCAGGACTTAAGGAAATTTCGTTTTGTCATGAGAGAAAGTCAGGCTGAGATTTTTTGTTTCTCTGAAATCAGATGAAACTTTGCAAGTGATTCCGGAAGGAGTGGAGGAAGAGAGCAGGGTCAGTAGCAGTCCTCCTCCACAAGTCAGCTGCATAAATCCAATGTTGAAGGGAGAGAAAGAATTTTACTTGTAGCATAAAGGAAAATTACATGTGAAATTTAGGTAGCCACTGAAGTTTTAGTAATGGGTCCATTAAAGAACACACTAGAGTTAGGAACACTGCTTCACTGAAAAAGTCTTGGAATGCCAGATGACATTTGTGTCATTTTATGGTAAATGAGTGCCATCTACTTAACAGCAGCAGCAAAGCAAAGTCTGTGATAAGAAAAATTCTGAAACTGCCTTCAGCCCGACTCTTCTTACATACCCCCATCACCATGGTGGCACTTCCCAGTGGAGATCCATGGATGTACAATTCAGCAATTACCTTCCATGATTGATGGGCTCTTTTGCCTCCCTTCTCTTTGTAACACTGGAGCCTGGGCTGTGACAGTGAAGAGTCCGTTAGTGTGACCCTGATGACCTGTATCTTCTCTACTTGCCCCTGAGGGTTTGAATTGGTGAATTTCACTCTGTTTCTGATCCCTCATCTCAGCAGAGATGAGACTCCATGCAGAGACAAAATGCATGTCCAGTCTATCTTTCTGCAGCACTCACTTCACACTGTGTTCTGGTCTATATCTCCAGCTTCTTCATTCCTCCCATTTTCCTGACTGTGAATGTCTCAAAAAGGAGATAAAAAATGGAGTTCAGTCCAAGAGCTTTTGAGGGAAAGAGGCAGAGCAGAATACAGCTGCCAGCATTCCCAGGTAAAGAGAATTTGAAAAACAAATATCAGAAGCTTGTCTACAGTACCTGAATGGATTACAGCAGTATGGAAAGAGTCCTGAAATCAATGTCAGGTAGGAGAAATCCCAGATCTCACTCCTACACACTTGCACTTATGGCGAGGCACTAAAACTGATGATAGACACAGCTCCTGCCTCCAGCATCACATCCTCCTACACAGCAGAAGAGCCAGCCCTTTTTTGAATGAAAGTTAAACCTGTTCCCAAAGTTTTGCAGCAAGGCAGAGATTCTGAAACAAATCTAAACTCCACAAAACTGAGAAACACATTTCTCGTCATCCCTGGGATGGTGAGTCTCCAGGGTCGTTTCAGAGCAGCATAGCCCTCATCACGTCCAGGGCTACAGAAGGAGAGCAGAAGGCATAATAGACATCATGGGAGCAGGAAGGATTCCAAGCAAGGCACAGGATTCCTGAGCACCCCGTGATATTTCAGTTTCTCTCTTGCTTTGGCAGCACTGTTATCAAAGACAGACCATTCTGGAATTTCTCTGTGCAAACTTCAGTCATTGTGCAGTGAAGGTTTTGAAACAACTTCTTACAACAAAAACAGTCTGTCCTGCTGTCCTTGGCTGCAATTTCTCTCTCTCTCTACACTTTCTGCTAGTGCAGCATTTTAGTGCTGCAGTTATATTAACATAGTCGGCAAAGCATTTCAGTACCATTCAGGTTGAGAAGAGCTATATTAATGTAAAATATTCTTCCAAGAGTAAGTTAAACAGAAAACACAATATTGATTCAATGCTTTACAAAGTCTTACAAGAATTAATTCAGATAGGCTTGGATGTAAGCCTTTTTTGCATGGACTGAAAAGTGACTGAAAGCTTGTAAACAAATTGCAAAGATTAATGACACTGCAACTTGCTAGGAGCCTTCTCAAACAAATTTTCTGGGTGGTTTGAAACACTAAGTACTTCTGCTAACAACACTCTTGAAGTTGGGACTTACTGTGGGAGGTCACCCAGTTTTGCAGATGTGAAACAGAGGAACCTGGAGAGTCTTTGCAATGCATCAGCCGGGATTTTGGTATCAAGTTCAAATCCAGTCTAATACTCTAGTTGCAGGACCACACTTTCTGGTAAATTTCTCCCATATATCTTTAGAGATACAGATACTAAATCGTTTTTTATTTGTGTTTAGTTTGATTTAACATATTTCTCAAGCTTTAATATCAGTTAAAACAAAAATTAGTGGTAGTCTCTCTCCATAACATTTCCATCACTTTCTCTGCTCTTTTGAGTCATACGATATTTAACATTATTATATTAGGTGAATTTTTTAAATTCTGTTTTCCATACCCATATTTAGAGGAACGGTGAAAAGAATAGCAGCAGTGGACAGTATCGTCTCTCTAACACTGATCAGAAAACGTTGCTTATAGAAAGAGCATGAAATATACCAGCCCATTGTATATAGACCAAAGATTAAGTCAGTGTTTAAATACACATTTTATGTTAATATCTCATGGTGTGCCTACACTTTATCAATTTTACAGTCAGTTTTTAAACCTTATAATGATTTGGGTTTCTTTATTCCATGACTGCAAGTTCAACACTTTAATTACCCATGGAGTAAAAAGCTGGGGTTTTTTACTCCAGGTTTGTTAAGCTATTTCAGTTAATAATCACAGTTCCTTGTGCTATGAAAGTAAGTGCATAATCATTCCCTATCTACCTACTTCAAATTATTTATGATCTTATATGTTTGACATACTCTCTCAGTCTCTGTTTTTTGTGAGATCATGTTCTTTTAAGATCAACAGACTTTTGGACAAGAGGATGATCAAAAGTGTTTTGGAAATCAAAGTGCATTATGTCAAAAGGATGAGATATGCCCAAAGATCTCAAGAACAGATTACTGTTGCTTTACTGACTCTGCCTGAGAATGTCACATTTATCCACATCTGTTATTTTTATTTTTTATCACAGCTTCTGCCCATTTGTTTGATAAGAAAGTCATACTTTTTTTGTTTGTAGATTTCACAGTGTGCTCATTCCCCACCCACACAGATGCCAGGGGTCCTTTAAAAATGGTTGTTCTGCTTGCCACCTGCTCTTTCTCTGGAATAAACACTAATTTATTCAAGAGTTCACTCAGAGCAGTGAGTAGTTCAGCAGCAACTTTGAGAACTCTTGGGTTAATACCATCTGTTTCTTACAGTGTTTGTTATTATACATTTTATTGATCTGCTCTAAAACCCCTTCTGCTGACACTTTACTTTAAGGCAGTTTTTCAGACTTGTTTCCTGTAAGTAAAGGCAGAAACGTCTCTAAGCTCCATGCAGATAACACTAATGTAAGCGGCTCTCTCAGCCTTTCTGCTACGGCCACAGCATCCTCCAGTGCTTTTTCCATGGCTCAGCCATCTGTCAGCCCTACAGACATGGGAAGGATGTTTGATTTTCATGATTTTTAGAGAGACTGTATTACCAATTTCCATGCCTTTAGCAGACTGCTTCTCAGAATCTGTATTGATGCACATTATTGTATTTTTACATTTTGCATGTCAGAATTTTTACACATTGTCTGGTTTTGCACCTTTGGATACAAATTCTACTTTTTGAGGGATATCCTTTTACTTATAATTGCCTCTTTCCCTCTGTTGCTTAACCACGTTCTCTTTTTTTGTAATTTACATTAATTTTATACGAATAAAAATTTAGGCTGAGGGCGCAATACGGTGCCTTTAAAAGTTCTTGAAGATATTTTACCCTTCATTATTACTCCCCTTCATTCTTTGAAAAGTTTCCTGGTTACCACAATTTCTATTTGTAGGAGGATGGATTGTAGGAGAGTAGAGATAGTGCTGAAAGCAGTCTCACCCCGAGGAGTTGCAGCTGTACTAATTACCAAAGAGTAGGAACAGCCCTGCCCTTAATAGGGCACAACTATATCCAGTAAGGATGGGTGGTGGTCTGTACAGGGATGAATCTCAACATCCATTATGAAGTTAAATTTTACTGTTGAAATCTGAATCTGTGCTGAATCTGAATCTGTAGTAACTGTTCTTCCTTTTGAAGAGAGTTTCTTCAAGGGACATTCACCAGTGATTTCTAAGAATGTAACTTCTGCATAGTGATTTACCTTGACACTTAGCCAACATTAATGGGAAAGGAGAGGTCTCATTGCAGACACGTTTTCAGCACTTGCAGGTTCTCTTTTCACTGATAGTGTTGCATAACCAGCATTCCCCTCCTCCTCATGCAGTCAAGACAATGCATTATATTCTCCCCATTTAAGCATGAAATTTTAATGTGAAGTATTTCTATGGCACAAATTTAGAGATTTTATTTTTAATGCCAATTTATATTAACCATGTACACCAATAATGCAGAGTATCTGTCCCTGTGTTTTCCTCAGCATAAAGCTTTGGTCTCTGATTTACTCTTTGATTTTCTAGAGTTCCACTGTTTATTGCCCTTCCATGAAGTGTCTGAGATTTATGTCATGCCAACTGTCTCACTCATAGCTGTAGGTTTTCTCCATATCTCCACTTTTACTTCTCCCACTGCTGTTGTTATCCACATGAACATTCACCAACAGCTCCAGAAAAGTATTCTCTAGGTAATTGTCCAGATGGCTCATGAAATTTGCCACTTCCACACCTGGCAGAAAAGTCATCATGCATAATGTACTTATGTGGAGGGGTTTTATAAAACATATAATTTTAAAAATAAATAAACTAGAAACTATAACTGGTGGGGTTTTTTACCAGATCCTGTTGCTACAGAGAGTTTATAAGTTGTTTCTTAAGCATGGAACAAAGAATATTGACTCAAGAACCCTAGGCTGAGCATTTACAAAGCTACTTAATTGTCTTCATACAAGTGTTCCTTCAAAGCTACCATTTGCCATATGTTTATAATAGTTAACAATTGGCAAGCTGTGAATATGTGATCACTTTGTACCAATCTAGTGTGCCAGTGGTTTCTTTGCTTCAGCCTAAAGTTCTGTGTGTACAGTCTCTTGCCTTTGACCTGATTGCCACATATTGTGTCTTTGGGACAAAGCTGAAAGTCTTCTCTTTTATTCTGTATATCCTGAGTTACTGTTGAAGCCCAGTCATAATCCACAATTACCAAGGTTGCACCTTCATCCTGCCTGCCTGCGCCAGATGGATGGCCCCTCTTTACAACACAATCAGCACATGGTCAGAGAGCTGAATCTGCAGGGAGTTCCTGCAGTAGGCAGGGAGTGTTATGATTTTACAGGCACATACACGCACATGCCCCTTGCAAGAGTGGACTTACTGTGTGACAAATGCACAGATCATTCCTACATGGAAGTTCTGCCCTTCCATGATGCAATGCCAAGCCTCGAGTAGGGAGTGCTGTAAAAGCTAGTGCAATGCAGTCAGAGACACCGTAGTCAATAAAAAACATTATTACATTATTATCTGGTATGCAGCCTTAAAATAATAAATTCAAACACCTTCTAAATCCAAGATACAATGTTTAGCTAGAACTTTATATTCATTCAAAGTTCTGATTCTTGTTATAAATATTATTATTATGGAGTCTAGTGGTTTTATGTACACTGTCTTGAGGGTTTTTTAGGTAGTTGAATGTATAATTTGACAAGTGACTTAAAACTTACCCCAGAAAGAATCTCAGTTGTTGCATTGGCATTGACAGATCTCCTGAGTGGGATGATAACAACCAGAGGCAAATGCTGTCATAAACAGTGATTTTTACAGGGCTTATAGAAACTCACAAGCAATTCAGTCAGTCTTGTAGCATTAGTAAAACCATTTTCACCAGCAGGAAAAAATGCACCTTCTCACATGCATTTGGAGACTATAATACAGAGTTTCAGTCTAAGATCCTGTAAACTTTCATTCCTCTGATTCCTTGCATCTAGCTCTATGCAGCCTTGGCCTGTGTATTCCTTACTCCATCATTCTGTGTTCCTGCAGTCCTTGTATGTATAAAGTATCTGAGCAGCCCCCTTGCTTCCTTCATGCTACTTTTTTCTGTCACAGAAAATAGGAATTCCTTTTTGCTTTGAGTCACTTGCTGTGAGAAAAAGGGATTTTCAGACTTGACTGCAGCCTTACTCCATTCTATGGCATACACCCACATAAAAGATTAAGGAGGATGACTCATGTCTAGGTAATTTTATTGCTTTACAGAAACCTAATAATTCTCTAGGAAAAGGTATTGGAAAGCTGATTGGAAACTCACTTTTAGAGAAAGATGGCTCATACTATGCCAGAAAGAAAAAGAATCCATGGTGGCCCAGCATGCTCCAGAAATCATTTCCTCTAAGATATCAGAAAAGCTGCACTTTCAGTGCAATATGATAAAGCCCCTCTTTTATTTTCTTCTAGTTTGTCTTTTGGAGTACATACAGTAAGTGCATGCAGATAAAGGCATTAGAGATGTTTCTGGGTCTTTGCTGTACACTTCAAAGATACAGCTGTAGAATTTACAGACAAAACAGGCCAGGGCACAGTAATGGAGAGGATAATATTGTAAACATATAGGGTCTCAGTCATTCCTGCATTTGTCTTCAGCTTGATGGAAGAAGGTCTACAATAAGTGAAGGATGGTCCTGCTGTAATGAAGCTGTCAGCAGTAAGGAAAGTCGTTTGTGCATGGCCTACCACACTAAATTACTACTGACTGCCCTCAGCACATCTCTCATCAATCCAAGCACACCTGCTGCGTAGGGCGACATGGACCATGGGGGAAGATATCATTATTCTCTTAGCCTCTGCTGGTTCTTCATCATCTCCCATCCTTCCTCTACATAAGTTATCATTGATCAAGTCCTGTTATTTCTTCAGGTATAGAGCCATGGTACATACAGTAACACCATTACTCTTCCCTGCAATTCACAGACACCTCTAAATTATTTCTTGCCCTTCCAAATGAGTTATCATCCAGCATCTAAGCTCTTCTTTTTTTCCACTTGTGTTGTGAATATCAATGTTGAAAATAAAAAGTAATACTCCACTTAAATCCATACTTCCTAGAATTAAGTCGATCACTGTATCTTCTCTAAAACAGATCATTGGACTGCTTTTAATTAGCTTTCATTAGTGGTTGTTCATGCACAAATTTCCTGCAGAGTGGGCCCTGAACAAAAAACACATCCAAATCTTACCAGCCTGAATGCATGGGCAACTTTCCATGTCAAAAAAAAAAGGATGGTCATGTGGGTATCAGAAAAATAAATTTAATCAACTTATCCCTTGGCTATGAAGGTCAGGAAAAATCACTGACAGAGAGGAGCATTTGTTCCAAAATTAATTCTGTGGAATTAATTTTTCTGTGCATGAGAGAAGGATGGAATTTTGTTTACATAATCAGCACTCTCTAATTATATTCTTTCTGATGAACTCATCACACCTTGACACTTATTTTACATCACTTGTACTGTATCAGTCTCAAAATTAAGCCAACACTGAAATGTTTATCCCTGAATCTGTCTCTCATGGATTTGCCTGATCCCAGGATTGTTTCTTCTGTAAAGCTATAAATGGTATAAATTCTGTTGCAGGGCATAGTGAGAGGATTCACATTTCTAGTGTTTGCTAAGTAAAATTATGTTTAGTGCTGTTGGAATATTAGCTATAATTTTCACTCTGTGTATAAAGACTGGGCACTTTGTATCATCTTCAAACTATCCATCCCTCATCCTGTGCTCCCATCCTCAGGCTCTGTGCAGACACTAGATCCTGCCTGTGAGCCATACAAGGTTCTGGATTACAATAATAGCAGAAGGATGTGAAATCCCTGTTTCTTACTTATATATTTTCCACACCTTTCTATACATTTTTTCAGAGCTGTATTCAATGGATAAACCCCCATTTGTCAAAAGTTAGGCACATCAGTGGAAGTTTCACAGCAGAGTTGAACTTTCTGGTTCGGGTGAAAACCTGAAGTGAACATTCCATCAGACATCCTGAAAAGCTGCCCTTTAACAGGAATCAGAACAGATCAGAACAGCAGTAAGGTAATTTTTGTCACTCATCTTAAAACCAGTCATAAGTCAATGACTTTCTTAAGATATTGGCAGAGCATGGAGTACCCAGATCTATTTTAAATAAAAACCACATCTTATATCTGTATCTTATTTGTATATGCAAAATAAGCACTGTCTTCTATATAAAAGTGATTCAACCTCAATATTTTTTGTGATGGCAATTCAGTTTTACAATATCCATCACTTCTAGTCTGCTGCATTGTTAACTCTGTTTCTTTAAAATGCCTTTGTTACCTGTATCGAATGTGCTTTTAGAGTCCAGCATTAAAAGTTATTAGAATACTAAAAACCTAACACTTTTCATTTGCAAATGTAAACCTGGCTCTATCATAAAAAGCAATGAAAGGAATATATCAAAGAGACATATGGGAAACTGCCAGGTTAATAATTTGGAATATTGGGATGAAAATGTGTCTGGAAAAATGTATTTGGTTACTTGCAAGAAGTCATTATTATATCTATTAATATTTTTAACTATTTAGCCTTCAGATTTATACTCAGGTAAAAGTCATTAGACACGACCTCTACATGTACAGTTATGATTCAGATTGGATGCTGAAATGGCATCAGAAAAATGTGGAAAAACAAAAGAAACATATAGAAACATACAAAATAGATTGTGCTGTGTGTTTATGAGAAGATGTGTGTATATATTAATATACGTACATCAAAATGAAATTATGGGCACAATTTTAAAAATTTTATCAAATTTTCAAGGGTAAGAATTGACAATTAGGAAATTACAGGACTAAGGGAGTACCTGCAAAGCTAGTTTAGCCTCTGGTATGTATGCATCATGATACATCTCTTAGTTCCATGATCACTCGTTTTTATTTACAGAGAACTGTTGTCTCAGTCAGTGCTCAGAATTCAGAGGATGTACCTAATGAACAGCTCTTTAATATTTGACTTTCTTCTTATTGTTCAGTGTGTGCACTTAGTTTTTATTTACTGCATTACATTCAAACCCTGCTCTGAATACACAACTGTTCACTTCCTCGTGGACATTTCTATGGTGGTGATGACTAATATCTAAGTGCTTTGCAAGCATTAATGAATTTATCTCCAACCCTGGTGAGGTGAAGGCTGTCATTATCCTCTTATTGTAGACCTAAAACTGAGCCACAGGGGAGTTCAAGTCAAACAGAGCCACTAACACCAAGCACACTTTCTGAGATGTGTAGGACCTCAGTTTTCAGAGTATTTAGCAATCTGATTTTGTATGCTGAGAACACATCCCTGATTGACTGCACCTACAGTTGTGAGGATTTTACACTCCTGCCAATCAGGAAAAAGAGTCTCATGCTGGGCACCCTGGGAAAAAGGAACAAACTGTTAATGACCCCATCTGAAAACCCGCTTGGATTTGAAGACACTTGCTGAATCAGAATTCATCAGAATTCTGAATCAGAATTCATCAGAAAAGACCAGACTTAATTCTTGAGTTCAGTATATGTCCGCTTTAACTGTGAGACTTTATCGTCTTGAAATTCCTGCCTCAAAAAACAAGTAACCTCTAAAAATGCATCACAAAAGAAGGGAAATCCCATACAAGTTACTGGCACTACACAATACAGATTTCCCATATTTATTCTTCAAAAATGGTCCATGTGTTTTATCTTAAGTCATAGTTTAAATGGCAGACATCTGGAAGTCAATTTAAGACAGGCCTAGTCAAGTCTTTTGACCTGATGTAGTCTAATTAGAAAATCATTGCTGTGGAGGGAAAGACAGAAGTATCACCTGGACAATAGAAGCTGACTGGAGCCACTTACCTCATGAACAGTTACAGATATGTTTCATTTTCTGTCCCTTTTGCATCTGTGACCTCAGAAACACATCCTTGTCTCATGTAATAGATGGAAATGTGCAAAGAGTCTCTGCCATGTAACATCACCACTTCTATCATAGAATCAAAAAGTAAGTGAGGTTAGAAGGGTTCTCAACCTTTGCCATTTTAAGAATGTCCTTAACTAGTAACAATTTAGAGCCTTGCTACTACTAATTTCTGATTCCATTCAGGACACATTCTCTTGCCTGCTCATTACCAAATGAATAAGCAATATTATCTGTCCATTATCAATCTAAATACCTAAAGTGTCTAAATTACCCATCTAAAGACAGTCCCACATAAAGAATCTGCACCTACAGCTTTATTCCTCAACACAGGGCACTGGTAAACCTCTAGAGTCAGTGCAAATTATCAGTAAATAGTATGGACAGTTTTTCTAGGGCTCATGATAATGTTAAGTATGGTTAAATATAAAATATGATGTAAAACTAGAACAAGTTTTAGTACAGCTTCCAGATTATAAAGCGGGGTTTCAGTACTACTAATACAAGTCTAATCAGCAGTCAACTGAACAAAGCAGCCTCAGAGAACATTTTCCAAATGACTATTTTAATGTCACTTAGTAGATTAAAAACAAAGGATGACATGCTTAGGTTTGGAAGGAAAGATAGAAGTAATTTCTAACACTCCATTGATTGCAATTCTTTATGCCACTGGAAGGAATACTCAGAGTGAGCATCTGAATTATTATAAACAATATACAAGATAAATTGATCTATTTATTTATCTCAATCATAATAATACTGGTCAGTAATTTTTGCTGAAGAACAGAACACAGTAAACATTGTGAACACACCCTGGAAAAGCTAAGAGGTACAGCAACCTAATGAAATAGAGCAGAGACTGAATGATCCTGCCAATATAATTACCTAAGGTGTCAACTGTAATTTTAAACCTGAGTTTTCTTTTAGTTTTTTTCTCTTGGTCTTTCTTCTCCAATTTCGCCCTACTCTGTCTACTCTTGCTTTCTTTCAGTGCTAAAATACTGCTTATTTAGAATATACCCAAGGCAAATACTTCAGAGACAAATCCTGTTCTTTCAGCGAAGAGATAAGGTAGTTTCAAGCCTGAGACAGTCACACAAATGAATATATAGGTATTTAATGACCATCCTACAGAATCAGAGTTCATTATGGACCAGAATGACTTGTTATATTGTTACTATATGTTACTATTCCACTGGATATGTATGCTCTGGGAACAAAGGCATTGCAGTGCTCTCAGTTTGTTTTCCTCTATGCTTTCTTTACTCCCTTATCCTCTTCCTTTCTCTGTAGTGTATTTGGTTCTCCTAAATATTTTCTCCCAAATTTCATTACTTTTCTAGTCTTCCCATTTATTTTTCTTTCTTTTCCAGGTCCTTTCTCACATCCATATTTTTCTTTTTCTTTCTGTTCTATCTTTTCTTTTAAAACTTTTTTTGCTCTGTACCCAATTCTACCCTCCTGTAAACTCAGTCTCTCAAGTCCCCATCTCTTTTCAGTATAACCTTCCTTCTAGATATATTCCATACTTTCTCTTGTAGTTTTTCCTTTCTTCTCTGTGATCCTACTGACCAGTGACCAGAGAAACAGCTAAATGCCAAGTATTCACTATACCTTCCTTTCCTAAGGGAACCAGATTCTATTTATGAGTATTATTTGTATTTCAAAAGAAATGAGACACCCTAAGTGATTCCAAAGTCCTTGAAAGCTAGAAATAGTACATTTAGGATAGCGCATCTAGGAATGCTACATTAAGAAACAGTGCTTATGGAAAACAACGTTCAATCAAGTAAACAAGACCTGTAACAAGAGAGGAATTTTAGAGAGACCAAATGTAAGTGATTTGAAAATTATTTTTGGAAGCCTAGGGAAAATCTCGGCCTAATTTTGACTGGACTCAGGTGTCCTATACCTTGACCCCAATCTCTTGAATATAAGGCCATATCTGTCAGTCTGCTATGATTTTCTCTGTCTACTTCTTCAGTTTGGATTATAGCCTTTCGAATGGCCTCTGGTTGTTACTGTTACAAGGAAGAACAGGACCTGTCTTTCTGTTTTCACATATGAATCTCCATTCTTTTAAGAAGCAAGGGTCAAGAAGTCCCCATGAAGAAGGCTGTGCATAGCTCAAAGAAATAAAATGCTTTCCTGTGTTTGCATTTTAATTGAAACCCAAAAGCAATGAGTATGAAAGTGGCAAGTGTAGTTCGTGATTAAGAATTTAATGCTAACCGAGACACCAGCAGCAAAACTCTGAGTGAGTTCTCTCCCTGGAATGCCTGACTTTCCAGGTCAAACACTTTCTCTCCAGTCCTTCCTTCCATAGCAGATGAATATGAACTTTACTGCAGAGACAGTAAAGTTCCATGCCAAGTAACTGCTGACTAGGGAGAATAGCAATTTGTGATAAGGAATGAAAGACTCTTCTCCTGTGTTACATGGAAACAGTCAATAGAGTTTTCTTCTATCATCAAATGGCAACTAAACAAAGCTGCTTCTCTAGCCACTGATTTTTTCAACACAGCTTCACTGGTACAAAGATAAAATGAAACAAACATAAAATGAATCAAGCATATGCACAACTGTCCTTAAGACCTAATAATTAATAATTTCTACCCTGCTTTAGAGCCCATCCCTCATCACCTGTAATAGTCATTATTTAAGGGTACAACTGCAACATCAACTCAAATTGTGCTTTCAACTGTTCAAGTACATCTTAAATAGTGTGATAGAATTAATAATTTCAAAAAAAAATATGATTCATTTTAACCTAGTTTTTTAACCTACTATCAGAAAGCAAAGAACAGCTCATGGACTGTAAGCATCCTTTCTCAAGCAGCTATATCCATTCAAACTAGAGGTCCACACCTTTGCTTTGGGTGCAAATTGCCAAAACTTTCCTTATTTTATGTAATTGTACCCTGCAGTATTCTGTTACCTGTACCATAATTTTAAATTTTCTCATGTGATCCTAGCTTCAGGAAGAGCCACTGTTCTGTGAGACATTTCATGTAACAATTCAGGTGTGCTCAGATATTCTCTGCAGTTTCACCTACAGAAGACATATTAAGCCTCATCTAGTTTGGTACCACACCTCTGTGGTGGGTTGCCCATCCCACAGCAAGGCCAGGAGAAGGAAAGGAACCTGTTTTATGAGTGATCCTCATCTACTGCAGCACAAGGAAAACATGATAGCTGAAAACAGCAGTGAAGGCTGTCTATGCTGTAACAGCTGACTTTGCCCTGGAACAGAAGAATAAGAGGCTGGGAGCCTCTCACAGCTCTCATTATGCACTGAGCTGTGCAGAGCAGATGATTGCAGAGGGAAGAGATATATGCTGACTTCTTGTTTTCTCTTCTGGATTTCATTGTCCCCATGACTAAACTGAGGTCTTGTTCAGAATGAAAGCGCCAACGTGCTTTCCATGCAAGAAAAATATAACACATAGATGACCTTGAATTTGCGTATGTGCAGACTTTGGTTTGGACTTCAGAAATCTCTTTGAAAAGTTAGTTGAATGCTTTGCAATCTTGGGTAAAATATCAATTAAGCTTCTACCCTTTTGAAATACTTTTGTGAGCATGTTGTTGTATCCCCAGGTAATAGAACTTCTTCTAAAAGACAGTAGCAACCTTGACAGGTTTTCAAGATGTCAGCCTGCTCTCTATAAGAATGCAAACTAACATGCAGTCTGTGTCAAACTGGTCAGTGCCACCTGCACCTAGTCCCAAGATAATGATTGAAAATTAGAAAATGCATAACTTAAGAATTGTATCTTGTTTTCTCTTATTCCCTTTCCTCTTCTACCCGAACACAATTTAGTCCGTAAAAACTCTCCTCTGAAATCACATTGTGAGAGGTTTTGATAAGATATCACTGCGTTAAGCCATCTCTCCAAGGAGGACCTGAGGGAAATGTACAAAGAGTTTGCATTGATGCATATGAATTCTGTAATGTATCAAGTTGCCATTCTCCTAGGATGTGGAAATTCAAACAATGCAGACATGGCTGATGTGACTGGAGCTTACAAATCGTAGCTAAGCTCCCAAAGCCTTGGCAGCTTTTCTTTCCTAGTAGGTGTATGGGATTACTTCTGGGACAGAAAGGGGTTTTACCCCCTCTCAGTTTTCTTCATCAAACTTGAAGTACTGACTTCTGGAGGTTGCTGTTGAAAGGTGTCAGTCCTGATTTCCAGTTATTAATTTCATTGTTTGCAAATTGTTTCAGTACTGATTTCCAATTATTAATTTCACTGTTTGCAAATTGAAGATAGTTCACAGAAAGATGTCTTTTTGTATATTACTAGTGAAGGGCTATAAGCACCTAGAAGGAATTATTGTGATAAGATTTTCACTCTTTAATGTTCTCAGCTGAAGAGAAACATGTGACTGAAAAATCCATTGTCTGGCCCTTTCTCAAGACTATCCAACAAAATCACATGCTTCCATATTTTCCAAGTGCACCATTCTGTAGGGTGAGATTTGGCACCAGATTTTCCTAAGCAGCTGCACATTTGAAACTGCCCATGAAATCAGTGTCTGTAGTGTCTCGGAAAAGGTGCCCAAGATTAGAGGATCTTTTGAAAAGTCAGAAAATTACTTAATTTCTTTGTGAGATGGAAAAGGAAAGCAAGCATAATGATACAAATACCTCTCATTTTTTATAAGATGAATAGCTTATATCTTAATAAAAGAACCATGAGAATTTCACATGAAGTGTAATAGTGAAATTCATTGATGGTTGCTCCTTAGGGCCTAGTTTCCCACATTGTTACATTAGCAGATTCTCCTCAGAAGAAAAAGACCTGTGCTTTTTCTCATGGAAATTTTTTTGTGACGATAATTCTCAAATGACAGGACACATAACTCTGGATACAGATGACACAGTGCAATCTATTAAGGCCAGTTATTTCCTTCATTTCCTTATAAATAATTTCATTTGGCATTTATCACACAGATGTGTTTCTGGATGAAGATGCTCCTGAGATGCAGGCTCATAGTGTTGATGTTATCTTTCATTGCTTGAGAATCTTTTTCGGAGTGCCTACTCAATGAAAGTAGAGCTATTTAGGGATAATGTTATTTGAAATGTTAAGTAAACAGTTTATTCTTCCTATGCAAAAAAAAAAAAAGTAGTCATGACATTTGTTTAAGTCATGCCTATTCTGTAAATTATAGTTAAGGAAATACCCACAAAACTAAGAGCATAGTGGTTTTATCTTGCATCTGGCCCCACATACCATCCTGATAGTTTATGAAACCACAAATCAAATTAGAAGATCATTTCCCAGATAGAAAATTTACTTCAGGAAGAAAAGGGCTTAAGCTTCCTCCTTTGTAATTTTGCAGAAGAATCAGTGTCAAAGATGGAAGCAATTGGCTTTGCATGCAGACCTGCAAGAGCGATTGCAGTTGTATTGCTGCACATCAGTATCCTTCCCTACACATTACACCTCCTGATGTCAAGTCCAGCCTTCAATAATGTGGCTTTCATGTCACTCCTCATAAGAAAAGAGATGCAAACCTTTCTGGCCAAAATCCAACATACAAAATAACTGTTTATTGAGTAATCTGCACTCAACTTTTAACATTTTTCATCATTGTTTTTCTTAAAGACTGAGTATCTTTGAGTGATGTTGAAGTTGCTGTCACATTTAACACTAGAAGTGGCAACTTAGTAATTTAAGAAGGCAATTTCACTGAGCTAAGTAGTGAAGTGCCAAAACGACCCAAGGGCTTCAATAGAATCAGAAAACCAGTGTAAAGCTGAAAAGCAGAGTAATTTATAAAGGCAGAGCAATTATCAGAGACAGGATTCCGTCAAGGGCATAGCAGCACAACAACTTGATCCATATGGTAAATTGCAAGACTAGCTTTAATGACCACAAAATGTTGGGAGGGACCTTTGTTCCATATTTCTGGAAATCTGGAACAATGGCAGAGCAGCAGTTGCTTCGTGCCACTGTGCTTAGTTAAGATAGATCAGAGTGATTCCTTTGATACAAAATCATTGAAAAGATGGAGAGAAACCATGCACACAAAATCGCTTATGCAAATTGCCTCTGGTGATGCTTCATAATGCAGCCTGGGTGGATTAATCAGTGTTAAAAAAACAGCCAGCAAAATAAAAAATACTGTGATGTTTCTAGACTTCTCTTCAGGGAAAGAATATTTTGGTCTTGGGCCATATCTCTTGATTTGTTTATGGAGTTACAGGATCAGCTATCATTAAGCACTGCTGAAAGATGAAAAGCTCAGTTTGGAAGCTGGGAGCTTGGATCTGGAAGAATGAGTAGTGGGAGGGTGCTGGATTTCTGGAGCCAGTTTTCAACAGCATCTGGAGTATGTCATTAAATTTATCCCATGTGGACAGCTGCTTGCATCAACCTAATAGTGATGACTATATCCCTGTGGTTTTGTACGCCTGACTGAAATATGCTTGCATTAAGTATTATCTGATAGCAATGAGGACTTAATATTCATGTGGTAAGACTAGTGGAAGATGATGTCCTTTACCCTTCTCCTGTTGGTGCCATATGTTTCATGTAACATTTTGATTAATCGATATGTATGAAACAGCAGCTCTAACATGACTGTAATTAAAACAGCAATATGGGATAGATTCTCATTTGGCACAAGTGAGTACTGTTCTGTTGACTTCAAAAAAGTCATCCCCTATTCATACCAGAGCAGCATTCAATCTCACAGTGGGATTGGAGTAAAAAACCTGAATAGATTGAGTCAGACTACTACATCTCAATCCAGAGGCCACCTGTGAAATAGTAACAAAACCCTGAGAGCACAAATGTATGGCATCCCTTGATGGTATAACATGCTCATCTAGGCAGCACATGATCCTGCCATCAGCTAAGAAAAGCATATTTGCTGCCCAGTTGATATTCCTATATTTTCAATAGCTAGATTTGATGGAAACAAGTATATCCAAAGTAATGTTATAATTGTGCTAACACTGTAGGTAATAATTCTGGTACATAAACAGTGATTTTTTTTTTTTTTTTTTTTTTTTGTGCTTGAAGAAAAGGTAGCTCAGGCCATGGTGAAAATACTGCAAGATTTCATCTCATAGTTTCTTACAGGAGAAGCACTGAGGTATGTCAGTTCTTGCCATTTGATAAATGATTTAGAGACTGTGGAAAATCAGTGATCAGCTAGTAATCTTGTCAAGTGAAAAACTGGATTTCTTGAACCTTCTTATGATTTGATCAGTGTGCCAGTGCCCCAGAGATGATGAGACCCTTGTGGCTGCTCAGTCTGTCAGTGTCCCATTATGGGGACTCCACTGATCAGCTCGCTAAATTGGAGGCCAGTTCAACTGACTTGTTTAAAGACATGTGCCAACAGTGCATCCTTTACTGCAATTTAGGAAGAGAAATCCCCTTCCTGGATCTCCCCACTCCTAGTAAAGTATGTTATCCACTGCCAGGAAGTGCTAGCACCCTTAAAGGATGGAATGACAAAGTTTATTAATAAATACACTGACTATACAAAATTGTGCTATCTTGAGATAATCATTTGGTGTACACAGAGTAAGGTTGTTAACCAATAGGCATCTCTATGGAGGAGAATATAGATTCAGCCTGTTTACTTATTCCTGAAGTTATCATGGAGTCTTCCCTTATTTCTCCCCACCCTTACCTACCTCATTTTTATACCATTTCTTTACATTTCAGTGAGGCTTGAGTGACATACATACCCTTGTTACTGACTGGGGTAATTTTCTCTG
Source organism: Serinus canaria (assembly GCF_022539315.1). Taxonomy (NCBI): domain Eukaryota; kingdom Metazoa; phylum Chordata; class Aves; order Passeriformes; family Fringillidae; genus Serinus; species Serinus canaria. The sequence goes on from NC_066319.1 coordinate 21,324,575, forward strand.
GTTTCACTCTTAAAATGTAGTCAATAGGGAGCAAGCTCAGTGAGGGACAGTCATACCTCGAAGGCACGTAACTTTGGCTTTAACTCCAGGGATCCAGGTGTATGTTGATGTTGCAATGAGATTACAATGAAGCAAATTAATCCAAGGACAGTAATTTTGCCACAGTTGCTGGTTCAACAGCAAGACATATCCCACATACCTTGGCTGACAGTTGCTGTGCAATTTTTTGGCTACATGGTATTATTGGGTTCCCTTCCCTGGAAAGAGAGTAGCAGAGCCTGGCCTTGGTGTTTCCATTTCATTCCACCCTCCATTTCATTCCTTTTAGCACTTGCTTAAGGTTGCAAGCTGTGGGGGGCAGGGGGAAATCATTGTTGAAGAGATTTTCTGCATGCCAACCACATTCCATCCAGGAAGCAGCAGCTGCATTTTACTATAATTCCTGTGCTCTTATAACATTTGTTAGAACGTGACTTTAACTTCCCACTTTTCTCTAACTTTACCCCAAGTCATCTTCCCATAGATCTCATTGCATTTCTTCAAATCTATAGATCATGTCAGAAAAATCTGTATTAAATAAGTCGCTAAGAGAAAGCCTCACAGGGAATGAGATCAGAGGCAAAGTTAAACTCCTATGTCACCTTGTGGTCTTAGAGTAAGTCTACATTCTCATATGTATTTGTGCTCCACTGGGAAACTGGCTTGAGACAAGCCACATGACAATGATGTCTACTGCTAAAATTAATTTTCACCCCTAGAGTTTGTAGGGGGGAAAATTAATTCATGATATCTCTTAAGAAAGCAGATAGGGCTGTTATAAAGTTGTAACTCTTCCAAATACTGACAAAGTCTTTAAGTGATTGAGCTTAAACAAAAAGTTTGGGAATACTGAGTTGAGATTGCAAGCTAAAATATTTTCTCTCTTCTATAATGAAAAAGATGATGATCTAGATCTAGACCTAGATGGATATCGTTAGGGTAAACTGAAAGGGGATATCTTGTTCAGTTTGTGTTCAGACACAGCCACATCTTCATCCTCACTTAAAGCCAGTGAAGCAACTCCAGAAAAATCTGCCAACTTGTGGCTTGTGATCCTTCGACTTGGCTTTGTTGCATACTGTTCAACATTCTATGGAACAAGCTATATTTGCAGACAATCAGTTGAATTTCTCTTCAAGGCTTTGCTCATTTGTTGTAGCTGTTACACAACCCTAGCTTAGTCCATTTTTATGACTTAGTTATGCATCACAGTCATAACATAAATTTATGCCATGGTAAAAATGCTTCCATATTGTCAACTACAAGAAGGTCATCGCAGAGGGAAATGAAACATGGGTGAAAGCAGAATCTCAATCTTCATAACAGTGTTACAAAGATGTTGTTTTCATTATTATTTTCTCTATGCAACATTTTTAAATGCTAGCAGTCCTGTTTGATGGCTACAGCGAAGAGATTCAAGATGGCAGCTTGAAAAAGAAATCCCTATGTGATACACCATCACAACAAATTTGTGTTTGCTTTTTGTTTTTCACTGGTTATCTTTGAAGTAAAACAATAGTATTTAAACTGAATGTGCCAGTTTCTTTTCACATGGAATATGAAACTCAGAAATGCAGAGTAGGTCCTGTCAAGAAACTACAGGTTTTTAAATTGTTCCAGACAAGTTTGCAGTGGTATGGAAATCTCTCTTCTGTAAAATTGTTGGATTATGTGTTCTAGTGTGACTGCAAAATGTTAAAGGTCCTCATATATTGCCCCCTGCCTATATCCAGGGACATTTAGAAGGACATTACACAGCTTTTCTGAATTCGTTGTTTATCCTTGGATGAATTTGATTTGAGGAAATTGTCTGAGACTAAAATCTAGCCATCCCTGACCTTCCAAGGAAGCATGTCTTTATTCTAAAATAAAATCCTAATTAAACAAGACTTATACAAAACCACAGCTTGTAGATCCTTCAAATTGGGGGCAAGAAGAAATCCTCCTAAGCAGCCTATGAGAAGGCTGATTCAAGGCAGATTATAAAGAGAGTTATGGGGTCTCATTTTCTTATCTGCTTATACAAGTTTTGCATCATTCTTATTGCACCTTACCAATACTGGACTAAACCTGATGTAAATAATTAAGAACCAAGTTTAAATTTCTTCAAGATGCCAGAGATGATAGGTACATCACCGGTGCCAAAGGGATGTACTTATAGTTATCTATCACAAGATGAAGGAGGGAGGGTTAATTTTAAGGGTTTAGCTGTGAGAAGAACTCACAGCTGTATGTGTGGATACACAAACATCTGCCTACAAACTTCAAAATGCAAACAGAAAAAGATGCAGCTTCAGAAAAAAGTACCAAGTATAGGGACTGGTGGGTGTTGCCTAGGGGAGTCCTTTAGCCAGCTGACACTGCTCTGTAACAGGTTTGTTCTGGAGGTATCGGGTCAGCCCAGGCTGCAGCAAAGGGAAAGGTGCTGATGCCCACAGGCCAGAGAGAGAGGGAATCTGCCTGTTGCTCCTGTCCTGAATGAGAATTCTACATACTGGCATCAGGGAGCATAGAGACATCCTGAGGGCTGTGTCCCATGCAAAAGTAGAAGGGGACACAGCTGTAGCTAGATTTCTTTAAAAATATTTAAGGCTAAATGTTATTAGAGAGAGAAAGATGAATGCAGCAGGGTGATTTGCAGTATTTATGAAGTACTCATAATGGCATCAGAGAGTGAAGGCAGCTGCAGATTCTGTGTCCTCAGCCAGGTAGCGTGACAAAGTTGCTCCTCTGAGTGCCATTTTCCATGAATCATTACAGTAGGCTAGACTAGATAGAAATCACAAGAAGCCATAGCTAATACCAGAGTTCAGTTATGGTGAGAAAGAAAAGTAGACCAAGACTTTGATCCAAGGTGGAGACTGCTGAAGAAAAAATTGTGGAAAATGACAGAAATCTTTGAACAGCTCTTGAGCATTCTATGAACTTAAGGAAAAAAAACAAAGATATTCATTCTTGTGAAAGGAGATAGTAGCAGTTCTTTAGGAATGCTGGAGTAAGTGTATGTAGCTTCTACCTTTTGTTTGTAGGTAAGAGTTGAAAAGTCAAGTATTGCTGATGCAGGACTGATTAAACTTCATGACTGAAATCATTGCAGTCAACATGGAAACAAAAGCAGCTCTACAGAGGCATTGCTATTTTTTTTCCAGATATCCTAGAGGTCATTCTTTTTACCTGTCCTGTGTCTTGAATGGTGAAGGTATGATGCTTGCACAGGGAGCTGAACAAACAGAGTCTTCTCATGTCCCTCTTTCCACTTTAATTTCTCATTTTCCAGAAGGGATGCAAATGTGCTTGGCAAGCAAACTTAAAATGCAAAAATGTTTGCATTTGACTCTTGGAAAATGCCCTTTAGGAAATGATAACAAATACCAAGAGACTAGGAAGATGGGAGAAGGAAGAGTGGGGAAGTGGAGAAACACCTTAGAATGAGACTTTTTATTAAGAGAGGTGTGAAAACACCCTGTAGACAAGATTCTTCAATATTCAGACTCACCATACTCTTCTTCACCACTGTGTTTTGTCAGCTTTGGAAATAATGCTTCAGGAATATCCAATGCAGGTGATGTTATCAGAACTAGATAAATACCTCTTGCATTATTGCAACAAATGTATAGTAAAAATGGGGCTGCAAGCAAGGATTTAGGAAGCAGGGCTTGTCCTCTCCTCCAACCTTGACTCATTCATTCTGGAAGTCTGATCTGCAGCAGCCAAAGCAACTCAGCCTTACTAACCTTCAGCTGGTGTCCCTCTCCAAGGACCAGAAGGATGGGCAGTCATTTGTCCTTTCTGTGTTAAGCTACTGACAGAAAGCTGCTCCTGCACCTCTCAGTTTCTACCTGCTGCCATACAAAATGTCATAAAGGAAACAGACTGGTTTTACCTTCTGCCTCATATGGGGGAAGAGAGGATATTCCCTCTGCTGTTTTTCTATCTTAAAAAAAATATTTCCCCTCTCTCTCTACATATAAAAATTGGACCTTTTATTCACTACTGTATGTAGAAATGTAATATTTCTGTTTGCAATTCCAATTTCACAGTTGAGCAGGATCTGCAGAGACAGGATTCTAATAAAATTGCAGAGACATTTAATGCAATGACTGGCAGATGGGGAAAGGGTTTGTGGCAGCTCCATTTTTCTGAATATGTTAACAAAACATGGCATGTGCTTTTCAATACATAGACAATTATTCCATTTACAATTTGAATCTGAGGACTGAAATTCATCAGGTGACTTTTTTGAGAACGTGTTTATCACCTGAATGATATAATAATACAAAGTAGCGATTTTTCTTCCCTCAAATTAATGTTCCAGATTTGAAGTTTAATGAAGTTACATGAGGTAATTTCAAAACTTGTCTACGTACAACAATGCAATTTCAGTAAATTGTTTATTCATACTTGATTCAGCAAATAGAAGACAGCAGCTTATGGTGATCCACACTAGGAAGCTGTTTAAGTACAGATAGGTTCAGTGCACTAATGTGGTAGAAGGATAGTACTAATAAAAAGATGGAGAATCTCTGCAAAGTCAACTACATGAGGTAATGTGTAAAGTTTTCAAAATTTCCAAACTGTTGTTTAATAGGAAGGTGATCTGAAAATCTGGATGTCTGCATAAAATTTACCTAGTTAACATCTCTTATAAACCTAGAATCACAAGTTCTGGACCAAATATTCCAATTTCTTCCAATTCTTGAGCATGGATGTCTCAAATGTCACCTGCTCAATGTGCCAGGTGCTCATTTACCATGTTTTCAGATTTGCTGGAATTGGAAGTATATATATCATATCCAGTTCTGTTACCCCAATAAAATTACATATTTTAAGAAAAGATTATAATTATTAAGTCGGGAAAATTATAAAAGATCATTAAGAGAGGACCTGGAGAAGGCATTGAAAGGCTACAGTGGATCAGGCAAATGCAGACCTCAGAGAGAACATACACATGTTCATTTTTGCTTTTTTTGCTTTGTGTTTTTTCCTTTGCCTTCTCCAACCGAATCGAAGCTAATTTTTAATGCATGTTTAGAAACCAAGTGAAAATTACTTCAGCTGACTTTAGCTGACCCAAATGAGTCTCAATTATTTGAGGTTGCAAAGGAGTTATCACATGATTTACCATGTGATTTATTCCTATAAATTATTGTGAGGTCTCCAAATGACTAAAAATGTGAAGATAGTCCTTGAGGCACAGTTTAATTGGTGGTGCTGAAAGCCTGTGTTATGATCCCTCTCATTTATAATCAATCCTTTCTCCTTCTCATTCCCAAATAACACCACTGCAGCTGTGCTGAAGGTGGTAAAGTCTAGGAGCATTATCTTCTATCTCTAATTAGTGGCCTTTTAATAACAGCACAGAGGAGTTAAAAGAAATATGCCCCACCTTTTACTCAATCTGGCCCTCTCAGGGCCCTAGGCTTACCTATCAGGCTTCTGTTTCTAGCACTTTTCATGTAAGACTAGGGTCTTGAAAAGCCTTTGAAACTATATTCCTGTTACCAAGGAAATGCCTTACTGAAAATAGGTCCTGAAACACCACAACTACTAAAACAATCAAAATAAAAGCAAGAATCATCAGCAGTGATTCACAGGCCCTCATCACTTTCCTAGACAGAACTTTTTCACCACATCCCCGCTCCCTTGCCTGGCCAGCAGGGCCATGCTGGAGTCACAGAGCAGTGAGACATATCTTCTGATGCCATCCTTAATCCTCCCTGCCTTTTTCTTTCCCAGTGTGACACTGTCAGGCAACTCTTCATTTCTCCTCTGTCATCATGGTTCTGTTCACTTTCCAGGTCTGTCTCCCCTTATTATGGATCAGTCCTGCTGTCCTCCCAACCCCCACAGTGCAGCAGCCAGGGCTGGCTCCTGTGGCACTTTAGTTCCTCACTGAGCACAGACAAGTTGATTCACTCTTTGTCTTTCCTGGCCTCCACATGTTATGCAGAAAGGTAGCTATCTAAAGACTGCACCTTCTAATTCAACAAATGTGCTCCCTGTGGAGGAAATTTAGGGGTGTGTTGCTGCAATTTATGCCAGCAGCTGAGGAGGTCAGCTAGTAGTGCTGGCATAAACTGGCAGCGAAATAGGCTTGACTGCTCTGAGGCAAAAAGCCAATCCTGACTGATGTGGAATCTGTCAGTTTTAAGGCTATAACACCCCTCCCTGGGAGTCCTTTGTACAGTGTGACAGTCAGGAATTAGCGTGGCTTGGGTGTTAGTACATACCAAAAAAGTGTCAGAAGGTGCACCCCAGGCTGCCTAGAGTCAGAGGGGACTGGTGTCCCCTCCTCCAGGATCTGCACTGAGCATGAGCACAATGGGGATCTCCTGCTGGGCTGTGGAGTCCTGTCACTGCACTCCTCTGTGCACATTTTCCAGTCCCATTGATCACATGATGACAAGGGAGGAAAATCAGAGAGATGTATGCTGGTGGGTTTTCTGTGAATGTGGGGAATATATACTTACTAGCAGTCAGAAGAAAGCCAGGAAATCTTTTGGCTTGGGAACAGAATGATTCTGAGAGAATACACTGATGAAGGAGGGATGTGATACCAGGGATGCTGCCTCTAGAGTCACTTTCCAGATTAGAAAAAACTGACATTTAAAACTGACAAAGCCTGCCCTTAAACTGACATCCAAGGCTTGTAGGTCTGAAAAATTGTTTAGAGCAGACTTTGAACTGACATTGAGGGTTTTCACTGTGCAGTGTGAGACAATGAGCTAAATACCAGCAGCACAGCAACTCCATGGTTAATGCTGCAGCTCCCACACGGAATAGGATATATGATTTTTTTTCTTTCTGGAAGAGGGAGGCTTCATAATATCCTTCAATAGAAAAAAAATAAAAGTAGGTAGGATGCATCTATGCTAAACATGAAGAGCTTTTTTACTGAAGACAAATTTGCAAATTTCTTTATCTTTAAAATTGATGAAAATAGGTTATAGTGTGTGATATAAAAGTAGATAGGGTTACCATGCATGGGGAAATTGCATAATACATCTAGTCTTTGAAATATTGCAATCTAATTTTATAGGGCACCCAGACAGAAAAAGCCCAAAAAAACCAAAAATAAATTGAAGAGTACATTCTGCTGCAAACATTTTTTTTTCACCTTTTTTGTGTGCTGTTTTTCTTTCTGATTGGGATTTTAGGTAAGTTTTTTTCATCCTGGGGGTGTTGGGTTTTTTTGTTTGGGTTTTTTTTTACTTTCTTATAATTAGCAAGACTAGAAATGTCACAAGATTTTGTGTTTATGAAATTTTCATTGTTGTCAGGTGGGCAATTCTGATATCTCTCAGCTCTTCTTTAATTGGACTGAACTAGACCTTTTGAACTCACCCTATAATTGTGCATTAAACTGTACAACTACCTCCTGGTTCCAAAGTCATTTTGAGCCATGGACTGCCCTGTTAGTGTTTTCCCCATCCTTTCCAAGGTAAGGCTGATGTAAGAATATTCTTTTGAGTATTCTTGATTTATATTTCTCTTAGGCATTTACCTCCTTCTTAGACAACCTGTGCTTCTTATCAACCTTGCATAAAGGTCTTGATAACCAAGGTTTCTGACCACAGCCATATAAATGTAGCACTTCTGTAGCATTTACCCTTAGTCAGTGTATAAAGACAAGTTTTCTCCACCTCAGAAATATTTTATGGGTTTTCTAAAATGGAGGGAGAATATGATTTTGAAATGTATTGTTTTCATCTTATGCAAAGTTCACCCTGACAGTCGGCTGGTAAGGATCAAAGTTTCATATGGCATGTTGAAAGGTCAAAGCGTGTATTAAATTGTGCACTGCAAAATCAAAGCTTTGTAATTTACAGGCAATAGCTCAGAAATTCATACTTGAGGAGCAGGGTCAAAAGAAAGCTCTTATCCCTCTTAATTCACTTGGCAGCACAGTTCTTTCTGTGTTATAGCAGTGCCTCCTGCTGCTGCTGTCATGCAGGTCTGTTGATGTTTCTCCTAAAGATTTCAGGTCATGTAAGGTTCTGTGCTCTTGGTCTGCCTCCTGCTATGTCACAACTGTTTCAGGACTTGAGTAAAAAGTACTTTTGGAAATATGTTACAGAAATTTTTCTGTAGCTCAGTATCCTCTTGGTAACACAGACAAAATATTGTCCATAATATTAAACTTGTAAGGATTTGTGTTTGAAAATTAACTGCTGCATTTTTAGAGATGTCTTTGTGAAAAATTTCGATTATCCATGTATACAATAAGTACAACATAAACAATAGAAGTTCTGAATTTTAAAAATCATTTCAATAATACTGATTTGGTTTAATAATATGTTCTAGCTTAATTGTAAAAAATTGAGAGGATAATGGGTTATTGCAGCCTTGATGACACAGAAGAGTTGCATTGCTTTGGTTACAACCTAGGCATAGGTATGGATTTAATTAAACTGTTCCATATCCCATAAGAATAGGTTTGGTTCATAACTCATTTATATGGATTTGTCTCAATTCAGTTATTGAATTAACTGGATCCATAAAGGATTTGTATTACTTTTAACTACATCAATTAAAAAAATAACCTGAATTAAACTTGTGTAACATGCTTTTGTAGACAAGGCCTAGGAATAAGAAAATTAACTTTTCTTTTATCATAACTGGGGCTTTGGTCTTAGCTTGCTTTCACATACTCTTCTGTCCATGAGGATAATTTCAAAAAGTTGGTGGACCCATAGGGTAAGAGCTCAAAATCAGTCTAATATCCAGATGATCTCTCTCCTACTATTGTTTTTTGTGCTAAATATAGTGCTTATTAATGCAAAGCTTTAGTGATGACCTGGTTAGGGACACTCTGAGGGAGTGGACACGCATTGTCTTCCTTAATCACCCTCAGAAATGCAGAAGTGCTTTATCATGATGCTTTTACCTTGCATCCCTACTCTGTCTCTAGTAACTCAGTTTATACTTTTGTGTCATTGGAGTTCCATTTCTGTCCTGTCACAATATGGAGATATCCCAAGCTCTTGATACTCCTAGCAGAGTGTAGACTGTTGGAGACAAACCAGAGGAAACCTTTAAAAACAGGAGTGGAAAACTGAAAGAGAGCAGGCTTAGATTAAACATAAGGAGTGCAGCAGAGTACACTTACTATTCAAGCTCCTGTATAGTCATGCTACAAAATTTCAAGGTACTTCACTGGAAATGACAGAAAAAACTCTTAGTGGTTCTAGACACAGAAGTATCATTTTAAATTTAACGTCCTTCATGTTCATCCTCACAATATTCATTGAAATTAATAAACCTTTTTTGAGTATTAAATAAATTCTGAAACAAATTATTGTCCACCAAGCATTTCAGAATTGTCACTAACCAGCTTAACTGAGAGGACAATGAGGAAAATCACTTTATCTCTGAGCTGTGGAGGGCCCACAGGAGAAGAGGATAGCTTTGACTGAGTTACCCAGAAGGGAGCTGTGAATGCAAAGTCTCACCAATTTATTATACTGTTAAGCTTACATGGTTCCCATGTTTATCCTGCTCCTGAAGGCAGAATGTACTTTGGGTGAAACACTGTGAGACTTGCAGTGACCCCTGCTAGTTTGGTGTGACAGCAGAGAAGCCAAGCACAACATGAATGTTCAGATTTGAACACCACCCCTAATCCCTCCTCAAGTAGATTTGAAACCTACTGAAGTGAAAGGCAAGCCTGCATGCTGCTATCTGTACCCTGCCCACCCATAATTAAGCAAAGCTTTATGCCACTGAGATTGTCCCAACACCAGGTCCTTTCCAGACAACCCTCATTCACAAAAAACATTCCAAATTTCTTTCAGTACAAATAGAAGGAGGCATGGCCCCAAAAACTAGGTAGTAGTACCAAAAATGTTTTCCAGTAGCAGACAGTAATAATGGAGCAGAGGATCCTCCCTTCCAGAGGCTGGAAGGGATTTCTGTATGTAGCAGTCATTTTGAAAATAATTTCAGGGCGCATTCTTCTCAGGGATCTCTGCTTAAACAAGCTCAGAAGCCAAAGGATTTAGCTCAGAGGTGAAGTTAATAACTATTCTTCAAGATATTGTTCCAGACTGCAGTGCCTACCAATTAACTATTATCAACTGAGAAAAGGAAATAAGCTTCTATCTTGTTTAGTGAATGAAATGAGGGGCAAAAGCAACCATTTTTATTGCTGTACTTCTATGAATAATATCAACATAAGGCAGTCAAAATGAAGACAATTATCTCTTCATTTTCAGTCACCAACTGTACAATGTCCCTGGGTTTCAACATCTGACTCAACTCCTATTTCACTATTGCAAACATGAACTAGATACCAATTGATTTTTAAAATGAATGTGCTACAATTCAACAATAGCTGCAGGGCAGTGAATCAAAACTACTCACATGCTTGTGACTCTGTCTCTCTAGTGGCTGAATTCCTACAAAGAAGATATCAGCTCTAATAAGGCACAGCTGATCCAGGCATTGTGTAGATATCTCTGTGCATCCCAAACTCATTGTCATCATATCTGAATTCATGGTGGGCAAAGACTGCAATTTAGAAGCAGGACAGGTTGTCTGTTTTGATGAACTGATAGATGACATCTGCGTAAAATACCTGATAGTATTAAAGCTGCAAATCAGAGCAGGAAGTTCCTCAAGTCTTCCTAAAGGAGCTAAACATCTTTTGTTACAGAAAAAACCCTCCAGACTTACATTTTTACCACCAGTAAGGCAAAAAACTTTGCATTCCTTGTGCCAGAAAAGGTTTTTGGAACAGTAAGAATGGACCTTAAATTACAGGCTTTTTGCTGCATCTCAGCACAGCATGTCCATGTGCAATTTCTTCTCAGCAGCCCTCTGTCACTTCCTTTAAAATAACAGTCTGGAGCTGTTCTGTGAAATTGTTCAACCTTTCAGAAACATGATGGTACAGACAGCTGCTTCTCCCCTGTCCTGTGTGAGCTGCTGTGCTCTGCCTCCCCCCCTCTGAACAAACACTGCAGGACCAAGTCTCCCACAATTTCACTGGAACAGGCCTTAAATCATTTGCATGCAGCATGAAATAAATTGGATGGGGAAGACTTTATAGATGCATTTTCCGTTTCTTTTCAAAGGAACCAGAAAGAATAGGTACCGTGTTTCTGCAGTTTTTTCAGTGGACAAAATTCACTTCTGAATTCACCAAAGTTATTGCCCTTGTGACAGGACTCAATTTAGTCCAAAACATACTTTCTTCTTACTTTGCATTCAATCAGATGTATTATGACTTAACACTTTCATGTAGAAATGAATTATACCTGCTTGACTATTTTGTAAATACACATACCCACACAAGTATGTAGAATAGAAACCTTAAGTTTTCCCCACAGTCATTTCTGTGCTGTGTGTGGCTCTTTAGCTCCACTGTCTGGTGGTGATTTAAAATTTTATAAAGACAAGTAAAATCATTTATTTTCTAATCTAAGTAAGATGTCAGTGTTATGCTTCACAAGACAAGGGTATTTAAGGTGCCTGGGTGGTATATCTGGCTGTCACTTACAGTAGATGAAAAGCACATGTTGATGTTAAATGCTTCTTTGCTCTTGGATTAAGCATGTCTAACATTTTACTTGTTATATTAATAGGAAATCAACTCATGTTATAGAACTTAGATCTATTACTTCCAGGGTTTTGTGCATTATGAATCAAAATCCTGGATTGTTCCATTTAAGGAGAGGAACATTCAGAAACTTAAGAGATATCCTTTAAGTATTTCCTTGGTCTGCCTTTCCTTATCTGTTCTTAAGAGAACTATCATAGCTCATAAATGAACAATTTACAAAAAATTTGTTCTTACAAATTTTACAAATACAAAAAATTCCTTTTTCTGTCCCCCTATTGTTTAACTTCTCTTGACAAGGGTTTGATACTTTTTAGTGCTTGCTCCAAGCAAGTGCCAACCTGTATTCTGGAAGGTGGTGAGAGGCAGCAGAAAAAAGTTTTAACTTTCTTCTTTAGATCTGGTACTCAAGATACCATGGTGAGAGCCCTGATACACACAGTAAGTCAGGTGGGCAGACAGAAATTGACTGAGTAAGCAGACAGACAAGTGTCCTGAGAAATACATTTTCTTTCAAACCAGCACTGCTGGCTTTGAAAGAAGCACTAGGCAGCTACACAATCTTTACTGTAGAAAAGATGAAGTACATTCAAAGCCAAAGCCTGCCCTGCTGACATTCTTCTGTTAGAGGACCTGATGAAAAGGCATAGTCTGAGTTTGATTCACATGCACCCAGTATAGCAGCTTCAACGCATAGACATGGCAAAAACATCACCAGCCTTCCTGCAGCACTTGCCAGTGGTGTCTTCAGGCTCTGCAGAGAGCATCTGCCTTTCTCGAGCCAAGTCTCAGATGGTTTGAAATCTGGGGAATGTAGAGTAATGTTTTTTGAATGTTTTCTAAAGAGAAAACAAAAAGCAAATATACAAGGCATGTGATATCATCCCTTGTAACTTTGTCCCCCCCCACCCCCCTACCATATTACTTGTCATTTTGCTCTTGAGCTTTTTTTACACCAGGTTTAAATACATTAGAATGCCTCAGCTGAATGATAAGCATGTCTTCCTTTACCTGTTTATTTGCTACAGTTCAATAAAAAGAGAAATGTTATGCTTGGAGGAAACTAGAGGAACTAAATTAAACGTGACAGAGAGTCCACCACTGAATTAAAATCGTTACAAAAAGGTCTCGTATTTTCACTGACAGTCTTCCTGGACTTGGGTGTAGTAAGATAAATACAAGGATTTTTTTAAAAATTGTGGGCTAAAAGATTCAACAGGAACATTTTTCAAAACCAGTCTTCTCTAGAAGGACTTACATGGGGATAACATTTATTTTATTTCTTAACAGATTAGAAAAGTAGACATATATTTGTAAATAAGCATTTCAATCTGACATGTTGTAGCTACAGGTAGGATTATTCACACACCATTTCATTATATTTTCGCAAAATAGTTCCATTATTCAATGCATAACTGCAGGTTTGCTCTAATCTGTAGAACAGTTCCTCACTTTTCATATTTGCCAATTAGTTTTAACTGTGGGGTTTGGTGTGGAGTGTGGGATCTCCTGTGCAAGATGTCCAACCTCTCATTACTGCATTTATTGAATGTCTTGGTCTCCAGTTCTCAGACAATGCTACTATCAAACACCATTCTCACTTTTGAAGCCGACAGCTCCCTACCAATAAGAGACAGGTTTCATTTACAGATGAAGTGATCAAATTCAGCCTACAAATACTTCTTCTTGCTGCCTCATTCCTAGACTTCTTCCCAAATCTGGGGCACCTCTGACACTTTGGGCTCTCTCTGTGTGCCATGCCCCATGCTCACCTGGAAGGGGCTGTTATGCTCCCAGCATTGGGCTGCGTTTTCATCCTTCACCTGCTGAGCAAGGTGTGCACAAAATAGCTGTTGCTCCTGTCTCTCCTGCTTCTCTTCCAGATGCTTCTCATCTTTCAGCTCTAAAGTCCAAAGAGGAGGACTAAAGTCCCTGACAAATGTTTATGAATTTGTTTCTCTGACAGCTCAGGAGATAGCCTGAGCTGTCAGATACCTCTCTTTAGCCTTCATTTTTTCCAAACAAAAGCACAAACAAGCTTGGAAACCTGGAGACATTTATTTATACCCATAAAAATAATGCATTGAGCACAGCGTTTACAGACATTTTTTGGGCTACCTTCTAATCTCCTCCTGAAGTTAGGACTTCAAGGGTTAAACTGGGGATGAGTTTCAACATTGTAGTCTGTTCTGTTCATAGGTCATTTTAAAATGTCAGCACTCATACTGCTAACTTATTAAAGCTGATCTTAAACAGTCTAGTGCTTCTCAGTTTTAAAGTGGGCCTTTCAATTCACCTACAAAATATGCATTTTTTTCCTGACAGATGAGTAATAAGCACACAAGAAAAATAGCTTTCAGAACTGACTGGTTGAACTTCAAAGTGTATGTATTGTATGCATAAAATGTACACAGGCTGGCAGTGTCAAAGCCTTAAAAAGAAAGACGATTATGTCTTTTGCTAAATGTAGCTATGCTGCTAAATTGCCTGTGATCCTAGAGAGTAAATCTTGCAGGAATAATCTGTGTTTTTCTACTCAGTGGTAAAAGTCAGGTTCCCTTGAACACAGTCTTCACACAGCACTCCCATCTCCATTACCTGACATGCAGTTTTTCAAATATTAAGGCACCTCTTCAAACTTTTTGTTACCTCACAAAAGACTACTTGAATCTGTGTAAAATGCAAGGAAAATAAAAGACAAACTAAAAGGATATGTAAACCAGGAAATATTGCAGCTATGCAGGCCATGTCAAACAGCATCAGACACACAGAAATTAAGATTTATTATATAAGCAAGACTTAACACATTCCTACTAGCTTGTTTTGAGAGTTGTTAAGCAGAACTACTGTGTGTCAGACGGGATCTGATAACAGCCTGAACTTTCCTTTCAAGTACCTTTATAAGGCAACTTTATGGGACAAGGAGTCTTACAGCCTCATATGAACAAATCATACCTATAGGGGATCATAGATTTAAAATCATATCAAATGAATTTTACTGTCTGATAGTTGCCTGCTGGTTGCCTAATTTTTGTTTTTCAACAGGAACTGTTGGGGTTTAGTCCATGAGTTAGAAGGCGAATGTCCAGCACTCCAAAGCTACTTTACCAGTCGTGCAATCTTAGGGAAGACACTGAAATTGTTATGGGTACAAGAATTAATTCTTCTTTCATCCTGTAGGCTATCAAGTCTAAGCCAGTACAATGCAACACCAAACCTGAATTTTGGCACCCAGCCATAATCTTTATCCTGTCATTTAATAATCAGTTTAGGCCTTCTTCTCAGCATGAAGACATTTATTCCTTTGATTTACAGACCAGGATATTAAGAACATAGCTCCATGATACACTAGCATTGGTTGCAAATGACTCAAGTGTTTAAAACAACATTTTTCTAGCTAATTTTTTTTTAACTTGGAACATTTTAGTGATCAGATTTATGGAGCACCCCAAAGTAATGGTTTTACTATTAGAGTGAGGGGTGGTAAAGTAAGACATTGCTGCCACAGGGCAAGAATGACTGGGTAGGGGCAGAAAAAAACTGAAAACAGCTTTCTCACAGTAGGAAACATCTATTTTGGACCAGATTCACAATTCATGTTTACTGAATTTCCATCTTGTTCTGAAAGTTGTTATTCAAAACCAGTCAAAACCAAATGCTAATACAAGTTTATTTGATGGACTGGAAAGTAGATGGATTTCACTGACAGGTGCATGATGGATGAACTTGAGAAAAGAAAATTAAAATAACAAAGTCCAATATATTGCTTACTTCTCGGAAGATACATGCTTCTAGTCATTTATATTGAAGATTCACAGGCAGTAAATATCCTTAACTATTTAAATGAATATTTGTCTATTTTATGCTTTCAAGCAAGTTGTGTATTAAAAAGTGACCTAAACATTAGATTTTTATAAGAATTTTTACAATACCCAAAGACTCACCTGCACAGGAAAAAAATCCTACTTAATTAAACAAAAAGCTGGTTCATTTTTTTTTATCTGTACTTATCTGTACTGTATGAGATTTTCTAAGTCACAAAGTTTTAAACAAAGCTAGAATCTTTGATTTCAAAATTCTAACTTACAGTATAAATGCAAATTACATCACAATCAGAGGAATGAATTCATCACAAACAGTGTCTTTACGGAAAATGTTGAAGAAGAACACTGCAGATAAAGGAAGAAAATCTCATTATGTCACTTTGAGGGGGTGTGATTGTAATAGTTCTTGACATCAACCAGCTATAGATCTTATGGAAAACCATACAGGAAGTAAAAACAGAATATCTCATCAGAAACAAATTGATACTTAAAACTCTTGTGAGAATCACTCAGAACAAGTGTCCTGAAGACGCTGTTTGAGATGCTGTGGAAAGGAGCCCACAGTGTTCTAAAGGCAGAGACCAGACAGAGAACATATTTTCATCATCTGTTTTCCTGTCAGTACCAGAGCCACTGCAGGTAGACCCTCAGGCTCTTGCCTCCAGTGTCAAGAGGCAAGAGCCTGAGGGTCTACCTCTTTTTTTCTTGTTTTTTCTTTTTTTTTTTTTTTTTTTTTTTTTTTTTTTTTTCCTCTTTTCTTCACACAGAGAGGAAGAGTCAAAATAATACAGAGGAGAGATTATACAGTCCCAGAGCAACAGGAGACCTCTTGTGCCCTGACATAGATCTGCTGTTCCTGGGACACAAAGCATGACCCAAGAGACCAGAAGAGACTTCTCCTGTCCCATGCATGTTACAGATGAGCCCACCATGCCTCAGTGGGTCACCTCACAGACAGACAGAAGGTGACCAGAGCACAAGCTGCACGAGCTGTGCCTGACTTTCCTCTCAAAGCAATTCTCCCATTCAAGAGAAGGACAGAACATTTCAGACACAAAATTTGGTGAGGTAAAAGAGCAAACCACAGAGATCAGGAGTCCTCCCAGTCTACCAGGAGTATGCAAAATACTGGAAGTTCCAATTTTGAGGTATCATGTCAGAAGGATCATGATTAGGGGTGCTGGAGAAGTCCAGTTTGATGTTTCATTTGATGTCAGAATCAGTTTGAGATTTGCTTTATTTTCAGTTTTGTTATTCTTTACAGACTTGTTGAGTTGCTTTCTCTTAAAGGAAAACAAATTCACTGCTGGAAAGATTTCTATTCAATGAATAGATAAAACTCTAAACTAAGGAAATATCTATGCTCCTGCCTGGGTTATCTATAACTCCTTCACCTCTTAAAAAAAGGTGTGACCTTACATTGTAACATTTTCCTCATTACCTCTGCTTGTGTCCCAAAACCAAGGAGATAACACCCTGATCTGTTCTTCCTGTTTTCTCCTCACACTGTAGTAATCCACCCCCAGTGCTGAGTGGTTCAGGCTGCCTGTATGTTAGAGTATGCTCAGGAGGTTTGTCACTGGCTGCAGCATTTTCCTTGAGTATCTTCAGATTTCCAGACCACAAACGTAGTCATCAGCTGTTGTGGAATATATGACAGTCATTATATGATGTATAATAATGTTAAAAATTGAAAGCCTTGGCCATAGAGTATCCAGCTGTACAGGGCATAACTCATGCAGTTTATATGTAACCCAAAACAATTTCAGCCATTATTACATTGAACACCTGGAATTAAAAAATTCCTCATGCTTCTGCCAAAAATTATTAGCTCCTAAATAACTATTGTTAGGATGGATTTAAAGGCACCATTTGCAATTCACATCTGATTTGCTTTCTAATTAAGAAAAGTAGTAATAATGAAATGCAAAATTTATCTGCTACTAATACTCAGAGTCCTACAATGTCTTCACATTTCCTACTTATATTCAGAGCATTTATGAAATCCTGAGCCTCCAACAGCATTCCTCACATTATAGTAAATTTGGCTGAAGGAGGGTGATGAATTAGTATATATGAAACAATAGCATTGATTTAAAGGGACCTTGTGAAATTATTTTAGTGAATTTGATTCATTGTTTAGACTAGACAAAGTTCATGAGTAAAGGAAACTCTATTAGAAAGGTATACCTGAAGAGTCATGCAGTAAATTTCTAATATAGAAAATATCTCTTTAAATGTCATATACACGTGCCAGAAACCCACTCTTGAAACACTTCTCGAGACCTTATCTAGCTGAAATTGCACACAGCATGCAGGATAAAAGAGTAGCATCCATTTTAGAAACAGAGCCTCCAAAAGTTGAAACATGTGACCTTGCTCAGATTTGAATGTGCTTTGTAGCAGTTTTACCATCCCCAGGGTCTTTGCATACCAGTTGGTAAAAGTTCAATAGAACTTGGTTATTATTTATACTAATCACATAGCATAAGTGTTAATAATTAAAAAGGTTGATATTTTAAGCTCAAATCTCTCTTCTGATTTGCAGTGCATATATGAGAAAAATACACTTAACAGAGAGTACAAAACAGACACTTAAAAAGTATTTGGACACATTGTTTGGATAAAATCTATTATTCCTTTTTTATCGGATCTGTGGACTACTTGTATAGGACTTATTAACCACTTTCATAGCTTTTTGTATGCTCACAAAACTTTTTCTAGAAAGAAAGGGTCATGGGTATACACAAGAACACATTTATATCACATTTATGCAACTGGCTTGAAAACACTGTGTGGGTTTGTGGGAAAAAAAAAAGTCAACATGTGTGATTGACGCTCTTTAGTAGCCAAGAAACTTAACTGTGTAAATAAACTATGGAAATCGTTTCAAGACATAGGTAAGAAGGAAGTAATTTCCAAGATGAAATTATATTGAAAACAACTAGAATTCTGATTGGATTCACTTGCGTTCACATCTTTTCATATTCATAAAGCTTTGGAGGTAATCTAGGTAGCAAAGTCAAAACATTTCTTTCAGCCTACTGTGAGGCAGGGACCTTGTTTATCCAGTCAGGTGAACAACAGCTGAAGTATTTGATGACAAGTCTGGTTCAGAATTGAGAATTCCTTGGAAAGCCGTCTTGTTTCATTATTGTCCTTTATATTCCCTTGTGATTTGAGCTGGATATTTTTAGGCACAAATATATTCTCCAAATCAGGTCAAGGACATTGCTGAGAGAACAATGTAGGATTTGGCAAATTCTGTTTGACCAGCTCTGCAGATTCTAACAAATCCAAGTCTGTTCATAAATAATCTGCAAATACAGAAGGAAACTAAATTTGTCAAACAAATTCTTAATTCTACAGTGTTTGACCAAAGCTACTCCCTTGTTCCAAATGCCCATTAGTCTCAGCTGGTGTTCTTTATGTACTCACTAGGAAAAAATCCATACTGGGAATAATTGAGGAGATATGAACTTCAGAGTAAAGAAGCTTACTCCAATCTTCTGTGCATGTATACATGGATTTGACTCTGGTAAAATGCCGGTGCTTCTGCAGTCTGTCACCTTTTTTCAATAGGAACAGTTTAACTTGAAGCAAGGAAAGTCACTCTGAAACAAAGTGGTCTCAGACACTGTGGCTCAGCAAGCCTAGGACTATTTGCTTATGTCGAACCCTCTGACCCACAGGCCGGTCAGCCAGGCCAAGCAGACTCTCTCCATATCCCAATAGGTGCTGCTATGTCCCACATGTGTGTAAGTGTGCAGCCAAAGTCACCCATGTTTCAACTGGCTTCTCCAGGTACTGTCTTATGATGGAAACCAGGTACCCATCAGCCTATATCTGTCAGCTGAGGAGAGAACAAGCCAGAGGCATCCTTATCTTGGTCCCTACAGTGACTGAAACACAATATATAACACTCAGTATTCTTGGAGACTTTTTGAGGTTTTTTTTTTTCATTTTGTTCATGCTTGACAGGCAGAGGAAAAACTAATATTTTTATTATTTACCCTATGGAGCTTTCCAATACAATAGAGCTGCAATTTTAAGTTGGAAATGTAGTGCTTCAGCTATAGCAGTGAGTATACAAAGCATTTCTTTTTCCTTTTTTTCTTCTCATTTAGATAGGATGTGACTCCAATTTGGTGTAGTTTCCTTGCCTTCTGTGATGCCTGGATAATGTCTTTAATTTGGGTATTAGACTGATCTAGTTAATTGATCATAGCATACTCTCAAGGCCTCACTAAAGCTTTCATTGACTTCTTACATAGTACTTAGCATAACTGTTCAACTGGCAGAAAGAAAGTATTATCTTCTCTCCCCAGAGGTAGTTAATCTAGCCTCTAAATCTAGTAAAATTGCAGCAACTATTGAAAAACTACACAGGATGTCATAAGATCCACAAGCAAACTTTTCCCTGCTAGTACTCAGCTACTGATTAAGCTTTGTTTTCTATTTTTTTTTTTTTCAGTAACAAATGGTGACTGATGAAAGCTTTTCACTGCAAATCAAAGGCATTCATCCTATTTTCTGTAAAAACTGGGGTAGTGACAAATCCACAAATACTTTGCCTGAGTCTGTTCTTTGGAAGAACTACAGCTTGGCCCAATGTGTGTGTTTGAACACCATAATATATTTTACCCACTGTGTGACACAAAAAACAATTACAAGAAGAAGTTTAGTCTAGTGCTTAAGCAGACTATACCCCTGCTTTCTTTGGTTTGGCTCTGCTACTGTGGTTTCAAAGGTAATTCACAATTTTGGAGGCATTCATTGTTTAAAACCTAAAGGGTCCCTGTGTTTGAAAAGCAGAATATAAAATGCACATGAAGTTAAAGATCAAATTTTAAGGCTACTTCAAAGCACTGCCACTGATTTCAGCAATCTTTGGGTCATTTTCTCAGGCCGTTACTTTTGTGCCTATCAGTTGGTAGCAGAAGACAGATGAAACAAATGCTTTGGACAGGCAGCACAGTTAAGTGGAGCTACAGGTCAGAAAATTTATGTTCTGACCCTGCATCTGCCACTGAAGCGAGCCCTGACAAATCGCTACATCCCTCTACATCTCAGAGGTACAATGGGATGATACTTACCCACCTTTTAAGGCACTGCACCCACCAGCAGTAATCATTCTATGACTAGGAGGCTCAATTATTTGAAACACTTTGAGATGTAAGACAGTCTGAAAGTATGAAATGTTATCATTAATAATAATAATAATGAAAGTGCAAAAAAAATAATTTCCAGTAAATTAACACAGAACCACAAATCAATTCTGATCTTGTGGATTTTAAGCATAGCATATCTTCCCAAGGGCTACCGTATGATATTTCCCCCTTCATTCATTTCAACCAACAGTCAGGTTCAGATTGCTTTTTAAATATTTAATAACTGCCTGGGACATTTTATTTTATGGTGATTCCACATCATGCATCCCTGGGCTTCTTAATTCAGCACCAGATTTTACAACAAACAAAGCCAGTTAATTCCTCTGTGTGTAGATCAGACAACCAACCCTCCCTTGGAGTTTCCTGAAGGTCAAGTGAGACATCCAAAGGAGATTTTTTTTCATTTTTCACATCCTTCTTTCCACCCACCATCAAATCAAGCAAAGCTTCTCTTAATCATTATCAGGGAGACAAAAAGTTATAGCGCAGAGCAATGGACTGGAATTTCACACTCCATTTGCACAATAACTCTGAGGGCTGCTAATGTGCTGTTTGCTTTTTAGCAGGCATCTCTGCAGTCATCACTGAAATGCATTTTGGCGCTGCTCCCAGGGTAACTTAACTATTTATGACAGCTTGTCTTGAAGTGCCTACATGAACATTAGGATGTCCACAGCAATCTGCAAATTGACCCATCCACATGGCATTTGAGATCAGATGGAAAGAGCTTTAATAATGTAATGAAAGTTAGGGAAGGGATCATTTTTAATTTATCTTTTTTACTTTCTCTCCAATTTTCCATCCCCTCTTTTGGCCAGGATATGTCAAATTATTAAATCCACCCATATTAACAGATGCTAATGATCTCTCTCTCACTTGGACTGTCTTTTATTACACATTCAGTCAGACAATAAAGGGGAAATATAAACGCTCATCCTATGTAAACTATTTCCCTCCAGAGAGTGAACCTGCTCCACCAGACCCAGCTGTTTGCTTATTGTCCAAGTTGAGTGATGCATGAGTAATTTAAAAGGCAGACATTCTTCCAGACAGCTTTCATTTTCATGCTGTTCCAAAGTTCAGAGGTGGATTTTATTCTTCAACCTTTATTTCAGCTTTTTATTCTCTCCTAGAAGCAAAGCTGCCTAATAAAATATTTTCAGACACACCTAATAACACAGAAGAAAAAAACCTCATTCAACTGAGATCCAAATTCAGCCTCCAGCAGGAGTGAGGAGTTATGTCTGGAAGGTTCACTAGGGTGAGAGAGGTCCCAGCTCCTAACTCTGTTGCTGATTTATTCACAGGGCCCCTGGAGTTAAGCTGCCTCACCTCATCAGGCCATACTTTCTCTCTTAAAGATTGATGCGTATCAGGAGCTGTGAGAGAGGCAATTTCCTACAGAAAGCTAGAGCAGAGGAAGATAAGAAAAAGAATGGGTTACCTCCCATTGCACCTTTGTTTCCCTTAACTTGGTTTGACTATAAATATTTTCTGCAGATATTGGCTTTAAATACATGGCTCTGTAGTATACATTGGAGTTTACTCCATGATCCATCTCCTGAGGTGATAATTACCTTCCTCTCTCTCCCCCACAAGGTTAACAATGTTCTCACATCTCTCTTTGCTAGGACCTTTCCTTCCATGGATACCAGTCACTTTTCCCTCCAATTCTCAATCTGATTAGCATAATTAAATTACGTTAGAGTCACTGATCCCAGCTTGCTCTCTGAAGTTCGTTTCTTTTGCTAATGAAAAAGGGGTTTGTGTATTGCAAAATTTTCCAATTTTCATGTGATCAGGAGGGTCTAAAAAAATACAGTCTCTAATAATAGTCAAAATGTGACCTCAGCTTCTGTAAAACCTCCATGTCCAACAGTGCTACAAAAACGTTCATAACCTGAGAAATACAGAGGCCTTCAGGAATAAAGGGAATTTTATTACGTCCCATTAAAACAACCCCCTGTATATTTCAAGGTGTGACCAGTTTCCAAGTTAAGATGTAGGTCTGTGAAAGTAAAGCAGAAGAGCAGTGTGCTCTGAAAAGGTGCCTGTCTAGACAAGTTGCCTTGTTCTCTCATTGCAGTTGCTGGTGCCACTCCACCATTGCTAACATCACCTGCAACACGAATGGGCTTCATGTGACTGAGAAGTGTTTGGTTTAGGGAGTGCTGTAATTATCATGCTGACTGTAACTGATCTAGTTTTTCTCTTGCTCTTGTTACAAGAAGGTTTGCACCAGTAATCGCAGGGGCTGGGAGAACTGAAGGAATGGGGTTACAGTGTGGTCAAGGACAAACACGACTACAGAGCAGCATGGCTGTTTGCTGTGCATGACTTTAAAAAAACCCTGAAAGCTGACTTTATAGTAACAAAAATGATAACTCAAAAAAATGCATTGGTTTTGCTCTTTGGAGAGAAACAATTGAATTTTATTTGCTGTGGAAAGCTTAATTTATTCCTGATTGTTTATGCACTACAGAAGGCTAACCAATACACACCTCCTCATGCCTGACGAAGGATGGCAGAAATTCATAGAGAAAGCCTTGAGAGGGCAGGGCCCCTTCTTGCCACCTTTCATTGAGTAGGATCAGTTCTCATAAGCACTTTACAGCTTTGTACAACTAAAGATGCTCTTATACAACTGCTAAAAACAGTGGTTATTTTTGAACAGTAAAATATCAGTCTCTTCAGCCTTGTCTTAAAATGGGCTATAATCTATGACCAATAATTTGACACAGATTTCTTGTAAAAAGTGTCTTTTTGTAAAGTTTCATTGCATTCAAGATCCCAGAAAAAACACTTCTGAAATGCAGTATTGGTCTAGAGAAGATCATCCTGGAAAGAGTTTTTTTGTTTTTTGTTTCCTTTGCTTCAGTTTTATTTGGTTTTGCTTGCTTGTTTATTTAAAGACAGATGGACAAAGAACAAGAAACAGAGTTAAGACAAGGAAATTGTTGTTGCCTTAATCTCGGACTTTGGACAAGAGGCAACGTTCCCTGTGATTTAGTACGGCAGTTGGAATTGCATCTTCTAAGAGAGAGTGTAGATTACAAAACCTTCCTTCCTTGTGGCTGCAGACATTAGTCAGCCCCAGCTTACTCAAGACAGCAGCAGGGATTCATTCCACAACTGTAATAATTCACAAAATAAAATGTTTGTAGGTTTTTGGGATTTTTTTCCCAAAAACCTGATCTAGTGTCAGTAGCCTCAGCAATAAAAATCTCATTGCCTAAGGAGTAGTGTAGGAAACAACAACTACAAAGAATTCATCCCATTCCTGTCTTTGTGGACTAACAAATATGAGATCTATTGTGTCTGAACAGCATTCTTGAACTTAGCAATGTGAGTTTTAGTGGCTAGTCAATTTACTTTAGTTGCTTTCAGTCTGTTTTAAAGGGAAGTGTGGCCTGATGGATTTCATTTGGGTTAGTTTTGGGTTTTTTACTACTGAGTCCTTGCTGCTCCAGAGAAATCACTCCAGCAAGCCAGCTGTGAGTCTTTTATTTAATGCCCAAAATTACAGAGAAGGTAAAGGAAGAAGAAATAAGGAAGATTGTTTCTCACATCTGAATGGCATTTTAGTTGCAAAGTTTACATCTCCATCACATGAAGAATTGCTTTCATTGTAGAGTTTGGAACCTGCCGCTGGTACATCATTAAGACAACTCTTAGATCATCTCATGGAAGACAAGGCATACTGGCCTGTGTTCACCATCTCTGTGACATTCATGGTTTTATAGACCTCAGGTCACCTCTTTTCCAGGCTCAAAGAAGTCATGGACTCACAGTCACTCATCATTTCAAAAGAAATCCCGACCATTTTCAGAATCTTTTCTATTTCTATTAAGTCCTTTTTAAGATCAACAGAACAGGGCTGCAACCACACAACTGCAGCATGGATTTCTAGAATGGTATAATGCTGCTCCCTATTTCGTTCACTCACTTGGCCCTAATGACTAGAATGAATTTAAGACTGTTGCTCATCACTGCCATCATTTTCCCAAAACTTTTTATTCTGAGTGAAACATCTCAATCTTGCATGATCACAATAAGCTTAAAGCCCATCATTTTGTATAAATCAATATCAACCATGTAAATAGTTAATTTTTTGTTATGAAAGGAACTCTATAAATGAGAAACTTTGTCATCTCTCTGAAGCATACCCATAGCTTCAGCTCAAACATGCTCCAACATGCTCTTATGTTTTGATCCATTATTTGAAGGTCATTCTCATGGGATGGAAAGTATATATATCTGTAAATAAATAATAAACAAATACTTTAAAAATGCTTTTTTTAAGCTCATGTAGCATTCATGGAGAATAAGGGCTGACAGTTCTGGGTGAAGATAAAGACTACTACTTACAGAATGGAAGTAGAGGAAACCTTCCTTACACAACCTGCCCTCAGTTAGAGCTGGGTGTATGTTTCAAAAGTGTTTTAGGTTCCAGTCTTACCTTCTCATCTATAGAAAAAGGACCTGATACCTGCAAAGGACCTTCATGACATCTCTGGGACACCAAGCTGACTCAAAGGTCTGCTGGTTGGTTGGGCACTCATTTAACAAGCTCAAAATAATATAGTCTCATCTTTTTGCTATGCATATTTTCATTAAAAAGTTGTGATTATCAGCAAGCTCCAATTCCTGTTATTGTCCATGTGAAATTAGCAGAATAAAATCCTTCTGAAGCCTACTCCATTCCATCTTCACATGTTGTCAAAGCTGGAAGTAGCCAGCTGTAATGCTGATTTTCCATCTGTCAACTTTGCAAGTCCACCTATACAGATGCATAGTGTTTTGTCTGTCTTGCCTGCATCCCTCTTTGCATTTCCCAAAACATGTACTATGCATCAGGCTTCCCTCATATCTAGGTTAGAAGAAAAACATGCTCTGATCCTATGACTCTGTGTGGGAACATTCCCATGGCCAGCTGATGGTAGTCTGCATCCCCTGCTCCTCCAAGTGCCTCAGGGAAGCCAAGGGGTGTCCCAGCGTTGAGTGGCTGCAGCTGAGCCCTTATTATCTCCCTTGGACTTTTGAGAAGATAGGACTGCTTGCTTCTGCATCTCATTTTTAAAATTCTTTTTAATCCTGAAGACAGCACTGAAATTAATAAAATTCTCTAATTTTTTTTTATATGTACAGGTAAAACACTTCATTGTGTAGGTATGCACTTACTGTGCACAATTTCACAATTCAAATTTTTTATAAAAGATAGATATGTTTTCAGATTTTTTTTTTTTAATTTGAAAATATCAAAATGTGCATGATGAAAAGCATGGAGGCTATAGATATATCTGGAACTGAATATAAAAACAGCCATGAAAAACATGTGAGTAAAAATGTTAAACAAACTCTTGCAATCCCCAGTTTCATAGTACAATTTTGTCAACACATATTTCATCCTTCCTCAATTCACACAAAAACCTCCTTGTAATCTAATATCCAAGAGGTGATGACATCTCACTGAAAAAAAAACCAACAAAAAAAAAGGGGAAAAACATAACAAAACTAAATTTACACCAAAATGTAAATGTGCTATTTCATTTAAAGTATTAGAAACCATTTTCTTTCAGCTGCTGAAAAGACTTTGCAGATAAAGACAGGGGAGGTGAAGAGGGATTAAGCACGGAAAGAAACTAAGATGCCAAAAGAAATGTACAGCTTGTGTGGGGATCAGGGACTCTTTTCTCAGCAATGTGTTCATAAATTTTATCCTGAGTGTATATCGTGAGCAGAAAGTCAAGGATTTAATATTGCTGGCAGTAAGCCAGCAGCAGGTTAGGAAGGTTTTTATATTAACTCCCCACATACCACTCTGCCTGTGCACCTCAATTCGACCTGCACAGTGCCTTGCTACATCCATTCCAGCTCCCCCCTACCCAGACCTATTGGCTCAGAGGGGGCTTATACAACACCTTGCTACTCCAGCCCAGAAGGTCACCAGTGACTGCCATCCACACCATCATTCTCACTTTCATCAGAAACTCCCTGCAGCCTCTTTTGCTAAATATTGGCTCCTTCATGCCAAGTCCCAGTAACTTTTTGACTTTTCATCCCTGTTGCTTTCACAGCAGCCAGTCCTGTTCCTCATTTGTCAAAGGAAGAATATTGGAAACCACTCACCCAGGCTGAATTTGAATCAGCAGCCAGCTCTGCATCCTGTCTAAAGTCACTTGAGCCACTCAGCCTGTAAGAAGTATTAATCTCACCTATCTGGAATTCCCATTAATTCTCTAGACAAGAAGTTACTCATTAAAGTTCTGCATATTATAATGTGCATATCTCATAGCACCAAAATGCTAAAGTGATGAAGACCATACGTAATCTGCAGATATAGAGGGAATGCTAGCTCGCAGGAGTATGAAAACTGAATGGCATGATATATTTTGTCAAAGGTAAGCTGGAAGTTGTCTTGTTGATTTAGGAACGTTTTCTGAATATTTCCTTAACTACAGGAATATCATTCATGTCATAGTGTCAGATTCAGTCACTTAAGGACTGACAATTATATTACTCTGAACTTCAAGGGAGGCATAGATCATGTATTTGGTTTGTGAACAACAGTGAATTCTATTCAGTGAAACATAAGATAGTGCCTAAAAAGAATAGGAGTTTCCAGTTTAAATAGTTTGCAGCTAGTAACATGATTCTCTTTGTACTGAGGATTAACTTTGTTTTGTAAAGACTCCAGAAGACATCACCCATTTAGGCGTGGAGATTTGGCAATATATGTACTTCCAACAGTCCTGGTTTCTAGGTCATCCAGCTTAAGTGCAGCCTAATTACATTGGGAATTGTCTAATCAAGATGACTAGGCTGGAGCAGCTTGGAGGCATCAAAGCCAGCTCCCTGCCTTAGGACATGGTTTCCAGCCACAGGATTACTCTGTTAGCTATGTTTAGCAAAGCTGAACACAGTGAGTCACAGCAGAAATTACAGCATTTGAAGTGAAAGTCCTGCTGAGTGATGTTTTGTTAAAAGAAATGCTCAAACTTTTCGTTTGAGAACTAAAGGAAGCACCTTTTTATTTTGAGAAAAAAGTGAAAGAACATAGAAAAGGAAAAAATCACTTGCCATGAGACTGCAAAGATTTTCAAAAAGAAAATACATCAGTATTTTTTCCCAGTTCAAACCCAAGTAAAGGTTAGCTGCAATACTTTAGCTTAGAAGTAAGCACATAAATAAATTATAGAA
The DNA here is from genome assembly GCF_022539315.1 of Serinus canaria. Classification (NCBI taxonomy): domain Eukaryota; kingdom Metazoa; phylum Chordata; class Aves; order Passeriformes; family Fringillidae; genus Serinus; species Serinus canaria. Next base: position 21,352,369 of record NC_066319.1, read on the forward strand.
CTATACATATTCTTTATAATGATTTCATATGAAATTTTAATAACAAGCCCATTCTTTCTGCCTTCTTTGTCAGTAAAGCCTGTCTTTGGCCAATGCATGTTTTATTATTTTGAGAAAAGCAATTAGCTATTTAGCTGGAAGCGCTAAACTCAAGTGTCACTGAGAGGCAAATGTGAAAATCTTCTCTCTTAGGAGCAAGCAATCTAATTTTTAACAAAGACTGAACATTAAAACTTTGCTGAAGGCAAGAGAATCCAGCTTATACACACTAAATGTTTTTGTCACCTGGATTTCCATTTTCCTGTCATCAGCTCTTCATTCAGCCTCTTTCAAAATCATTTCTTAGTTACATGAAGCACTGGTTCCTGAGACATTAATTTTATTATTCTTCATCAGGAGGCAGCTCAGTGAATTCTGTCTGAATCAATGAGTGGAAACAGATTCTACATGAATCAAACAGATACACAAAGATTCTTCTAATTATATGATAATCCTCTGGTGTTTGTATTTTGTATGCATGTTTATACAGCAGTGAATACAATATGTATGTGCTGTAACCACAGGAGAACAATGGCCTTTAAAGGACACTATCGGAAAAATGCAAGGCTTTTGTCACCTTCCTTATTAGTTGGAGATGTTTAAAAACTTAATAAAATATATAATGATTGTTTTGTTTGCCATGGCAAACCCACTGGGAGGGTGCCCATAGGAACCCAAAGGAAAGCTGGAAAGCTTCATAGAAAGGGAAGCAAAGAAGAACATTGAAAACCCCAAATAAAGCTGAATAGACTCACCTGAATTACCCACAGTGAAATTTGGCATGGTACAATTATCCACCCACAAATTGAGTGTACTGTCTGTAATGAGAGACCTTGTAGACTTTGCTAAGGTACAACTTTTCTACCACTCAGCTGATTCTATGCCAGAAGGAAAATGCCACCTACAGATTTCTAACATCCATTCAGCTGTAAATGCTCTTTCTGGGCCTCCTCAGTCAAATACTGCCTGCCTGAGTCTAGTTATCTACCAAGATCTGATGAACGTATGCTGCAAGACAGTACTGCTTAAGGAAAAATGTTCTTGATACTGCTACAAATGCTTCCACAGCTGTGAGTTTTCCCAAAAGAGAAACTGTCTTTACAGTAACTATTGTGAAAAAATCCTGACACATATTAAGGTTTTCATATCCTATTTATCCCACAGTATCTTTCAATCTCTTTAAAATTCCCTGCTTGCCTGCTTGCAATCTATTTTGCAGCCAGCTCCATGAAAGCACTGTCACTTCCCCTTCTCCCTTTCTCCTTAAGGCTGCTGGTAACCCTACTGTGAAGGATCTGAGTATTAACCTGTGTATACCTCTGGCTGTGATATGGTTCCCCACAAACACTACCTTAATACACAAGAATTCTCATTTATGTAGAGCAAACATGTTAAGATTAAAGATGGATCCTGATTTTTCCTCACACACCATGCTAATTCAGTAAAGTATGTGTTTTTTAACTGCCTCTTATTCTGGAAAATACTGTATTTGATGAAGTCTTGTAATATATGTCAGGTGTAGGCTGGGAACAAACCTTTTGTAAGCTCTGTCCTAGGATTTGCAGAGTTCTGTGCCATACCACTTAAAATAGCAGCACCAGTGAATCATACTACTTCCTTTCAAAATTATGTAATTCTTCTATCCAGTGAAATTATATAGTACCTTTAAGGAGACACTTAACAGGATAAATGACTTGTTATCTGCAAACAAGGCTCCTCACCTTCTTGGGTGCCAAACAAATAATCTTAGATTCGTTGGTTATTTCAAGATCAATATCCACTGCCTCAGAATAGCAGAAAATTAATTCATCATTAGGAATTGACCAGGGCATAATCCAAAAATTGCAGTTATATAAATTTTTAAAAGCTATTTTTTTTTTTTTTTTTTGTGTGTGTGTGTGTGTGTGTGTGTGTGTGTGTGTGTGTGTGTGTGTGTGTGTGCGCGCATGCATGCTCATAGGTTGATGGATAATTATGTGATGGTTTAAGACTTGCTCCCTGATGTGCCTGATCATGAAATTCAGAACTTTTTATACCAATGCAAACAAAATCTAAGATTACTGAATCCGTTAGAATTGAGGAAATCAAAGGCTGAGAGTACACTGGCAGAGGCTTGGAAAATATATCTCCTTTTCTAGATCTCTACTGCACTTTAATATCAAACAGAAATGGAATTTCTGTGAAATCTTTTTACATTCCTTTACTGTCTTGGTTTACAAATATTACCTTAGAAAGGATCAACCTTTTGTAAACAGAGTGTGCATTGCTATGTAGATTAGAGGGAGAAGAAAAAGAAAGAAAGAGAGAAGCAGTATAAAGAAGATAAACTCTGAGAAGATAAACATCACCTGTGAACCACTCTGTGCACCACTTCTTTGATAATTACTTATTGCTAGTGTGACTGCTTTGCAGCTTTCCATGAACATGGCATGGGACGGCAGAGAGCAGCCATCCATAGACATGATGATGCAGGCTTTCCTTTTCATGAGCAATTCATTATACACACTTTCAATTAGCTGTCAGTTTTAAACTTTTGTACTCTGTTTTAAACAGAATGAACAATGCTTTAAAATGTGTGTGAAAAGCTAAAGTATCTTTATTAAATGAAAGATACTCTGAATATCTGTAAAAAATGTGGATAATTGCCATGTCTTCCATAAAGCATTTAACCATCAGAAAAACAATTATTCAACTTAGTGGCTCAAGCACCATGAAAAGCAGGATTTGGATCCGAGTTCTTATTCTAGTTCATCGCAGTAATTATATTTACTTAAGCCTATTGCAATGGGTCAAGCAACCTCCTGGGAAAAAGAGTTTGTGAAATGTCTGGCACTTGCTTCTTCTGCTTGGACACTCTGGGGGTCCAGGAACAGATGTAGAATTTGACCAGGAAAAAAGGAAGCAGGAGAATTTTTTGAATACTTTCAGCATTCATGATTTATCAGAAGTTCTGCTTGACATTGAGTTGTATATGAAAGTTCAAGATAGAGCAATTTTGAGCATGAGCAAGCCAAAAAACAAAGTTCAGGCTGATGCAGGAATTCATTGAAGTCTCATTTTAAAAATTCCAGATAGGCATCTTATTATGGGCAAATCAGAGTAGTTCCAGACAAGACCTCTGAACTAAGACATTCAAAGCACCTAAGGACTTTCTGAAAAATCTATCTCTTGGGCCCTCAATTTCCCATTCCTTCTAAATATGATTATAATCTTGGAAACGCTTCAATTCAAGAGTAAAATTTATTCTCTGCAACTTTCTCCCCTACTATATGTACAGAAAATATGCTGTTTCTTCAGCAAAAAGCAGTATCCCTAAATAAATAGCCCCACACAGACATCATTCTCCAAACATGGAAACCATTTCAGTGGCAGGTTTACAAACTCCAGAAGATGATAATGTATTTGCTCTGACCAGTGGTTTGAAGCTCAGAGAACTTGTTTTTCTGAAGTTGTTCCATTGTGCTTTTCATAACAGAAGGCAATCAGCAGAGCGGCAGCTGCTGAAATGGTCCAATCCAAAACGAATGTCCTAACCAACCACGCCATGCCCTTTGTTTCTAGTCAAAATTTTCTATAGTGTGGAATACCTCCAAAAGGAGGATGTGTTGTTGTTGTTATTTTTTAAGCACTATTTGAGGAAAATCACCTAAGAAATTGTATTCTTCTGTTCATTCATTTTGTGTTGATCCAATTGGATCAACAAGCAAGTAAATTGGTTTTCTATTCTCACTGCTTCTTGTCCACCTTTCCCCTCTCCCCCATAATTCAGCAAGCAAACCAAGAAGTCAATTTTTTGCACAGCCCCATGTGGAGTTTTTCACACCAGGCATAGTGCTTGTGTTTCACTGTCTTACTTGTCTTCAAAGTTCTTTCTTTCAGGAGGCAGATTATGGCCTCATAAACCTGTAGGATGCTTCCGAAATGGCTTAAAACCAGTAACTATTAAAACAAGTTGCAGTATTAACTGAATTGTCTCTGTTTTCTTACATATCCCAAATTGAAAAAAACAGAGACAATTCAATTAATACTGCAACTAAGAAATGGTACAGTCTCCTCCTTATAACTGTGTGCCAGAGTATGCACAATGAGCTTTTAACCAGATTCCATGGTCTCTCTTTCTGCATGTGCAATTGTTTTGGCTTGCATTCCACATTTCTGTAAAAGATTTTTATGGATTATTGAACAATATCAGTATCCATAGACCTCACTCTCCAAAACTAGGAGTGAATAATAGGTCTCTATTTCCCAAATATTATTCATCCTACTGCAATGGGAAGCCACCAGCTGAAGCAACCCTTGTCAGACCAGGCATTGTCATTCCAGCTCTTTCTGGGGCTCATTTGCATTAGTCCTCAGTGAAAACAGGACTAGACAATCTGTGAAGGTTCCTGGTGGGTCCAGCCTTGGCCACCAACTTCCAGACTGCCGCTTTCCCAGGGGCCTGCAGCACAGTGCTCTCAGCCCAACACTACACAGTGCCTGCTAGCCTGAACCAATCTGTGGCTCCTCCAAGTCTCGGAGTAGTCTCTGCTCTCCAACCCTCTTTTCAGGAGCAGAAGCCCACAGAGGGGCCTAGAAGCCATAAATCCTTCCTGAAAAATATGTATCCAGCCAGCCCCTGTTAAATGGCACCTATCCAGAGCCACACTGGCCTTCTGAATGGATAATTAGTGATACTGGATTTTCTTGAGTCCTGTGTGGGTTCATCAAATACTTCAAGCTGACAGTTTAAGTTCATTCCAGCTTCAGAAAAAATAGCAGTCAACAATCTCAATCTTGGATTTGATTCACCAAATCTCTTTTGTAGAAAAAGTAAAACAAATGTAAGAGAAAGATTTTTGTGTAAAATTCTTTCTATTTCACAAAGCTTTGTTTTACTGGCTTAGTTTTAGTCTCAAAACAGATGCATATAGATGTGGTTATGAGTATACTGACCAGTTAATTCGCAAAGCCTGATTCTGGTGCTGCATAGACTTAAAACTCCACACCATGGAAGCTGACTCTTCCCCTCAAGGAACTGGGGACACACATTGTTAGGAAAGCAAAAGGCAAGCACAGTGCAGTGAAGCATAATGAACAAAACTTCATTAGTCACATCTGTCTTCAGGACAGCTCCCAATAGTAGGAGGCGGTTACACTCAGTATCAGCCTTCTTCTGCTGAGTACTGGAGTAAAATCAGCAGGACCATCTTTCCCCTGAGCAAATTCAGATGTCTTAGGCAAAACAACTTCTTGTACATGTCCCCCTCTATCCCTGCCTGGCACCCCTACCCTGCAGACAAGGACAGAATTAATTTTCCATTCTCTATTCACAGCAAATAAAGAATACAATGTTCGCTTTGCATCATTTTCATCTTTCATCTTAATTACCACTGTGGAGACTATAGAAATCATTATCTTTATTATGATGAATGTCCAATTAGCATTTCCCATATAAATTTCAGATCATGAAGGAGGCTGTAATGGATAATGCAAATTCCTAATGGTCTTTTTTTTTCCTAGCTGAAAAATTGAGGTGCTTAACAAAATGAAATTTAATCTGAGCCATTTTGAAACAAGTCAAGAACTTTAATTACTTGACAGGGAGGAGGAAAAGAAGAAACTGAAACTAAATCTTAAAAATGGGCATATTTTAAAAGACCTTGCTTTTCCAGCCCATTGCTCAAGCTTTTTCCTCCAGATAACTAAACACTTGTCTGGCTGTGCTCAATAAGTTTTAAACTATTGTGAAAGCTGATAGAAGCAATTTCTTTTATTAGTTCTACCATTTACTAAATAAAAAAAATTATTCCAAGTAAACATCCTGTTGTCTCTAATACAGTATTTTAATTGATTCCAATCCATCACATGTAGTGTGAAATTGCCAATAACTACATCATTGCCATTGCAATGATGTAGTTATTGCCAATTTCACACTTCTCTGTGGTGCTGGTTGAAGCACTGAGGTGTGGGTAGAGATATGACAGGGAATTCCCTTGGGATGGTTTTGGCTTGGGCAAAATTAATTCAGCTGGCTGTTTTAGAAGCGTCTCAGGTATTACTTGCACAAAGGAGTAAACAAATGGGGTCCATATAGTCTAGCTTGTCATCTCTAATTATGAATGGTAACTATTTCTCTGAGCCAGGAAAAAGCAGACCTTTGCATATGCCCTTCTACTAAGCCAGCAGATAATTGTGGTGACACAAAGGAAAACTGTACCTGGTCCAAAAATGAAGTAGGGACCATCTGTCTAGTCCCTTTTGCTTTTTTTTTTATCTCCTCTTTCCTTCTTTTTTACCAGAAATTTTTTTACCTCTTCTTTTAGTCCATGTGGCCTGGAAGTAGCTCTTCACACTTTCCAAGAGCCTAATCCCATGGCATGAGTGAACACACAGAACTGCACACACGCAGCCCCCCATACTCTTTATCTCCTTTCCCCTTCCCCCACACTTTCCTATGCTTCACCAATAGGTCTAAAGATACAGGGTCAACATCTTGTTGATGGGATAGGCAAGTAGAGGTGCTGTGTTGGCTTCATGAATTGCAGTGAAAGAATTTGGCAGCCTTGGGATGGACTCCCTCAGAAAATGCCACTTCAGTCAGCAGCCAGGGTAAAATTGCTCCTAGGAAGTAATGACTTACAGCATGAAATTTCCATTTTATAGCAAAATATTCTGTTAATTACCAAGCAAATTGTCTCTCTAGGAAGGTATTCTTTTCTGAGAAGAAGCTGTTCAATTATTTGTAGTGTGATTTTCTGCAGCCTGTTCAGTCTTTGTTCTTGTCAGGACATGAAACAGAATTCTAAGAATTTTTACATGGCTTTGATACTGGTACAGGCTGCTTGTCCCACATGGTCTTGTTGCATATAACAACTTTTATGTTTGTCAATCATTTATAATTCTTTTTAGGCCTTCTTGGGTCCATTAGGTGAAGAAGTATAATTCTTGTTGTTTTGTTACTGTATTATAGTATGATATAGATCTAAGTTTAATTCTAGCATATGTGGCATGATATTGAATAAGAAGAACCTAATAAGCCCTAGTTATTTTAATTTTATTCTGTGTATTTATTATTCATATAAATGTGTAATTCATTTCTGAAACCTCCTTTAAGCTTCACCTCAATCATATCTAATGGCATCAACAATTACTATTCATCTTAAAAGGCACTTCTTCACATCTATTTGCATAATAATTTTCACTAGTTTTCATTTGTTTTTCTCCCTGAGAAAGAATCAGGAAGATTACTTGACTGACTCTGATTTCATTCTTTTATATCACCTTGTTTCTTTTGTCTCCTGCAGCTCTTGAATAGACACCATGCCTCCTTACTGAGGAGATTTTTTGTTTCTAGCATTTCTTTTGTGCTGTTTTCCTGACCCTTTTTATATGCATTTGGGTGTTGAGAAGTACAGTCCATCTTTTAGGGGATTATCAATTTCCTTACGCTAGGGTCATATCTCCACTGTCATAATTACACAACATGACTACCCCCTTCCTTCACTAATATATTCCATACAGAAGGGATATCTGTGATTTGGATGCACAGTGACAGATATACAAAAGCTTCAACTGACTTAGGAGTCACTTAGACCAGAATAATACATATGGTATACTTAACTGAGCTTTACAGAAAATAATTGACATCTTTACAAATTAACCATAGGGAATGCAAGATAATGAACTTCTGTGTATAATTTTAGCTTCTTTTTAGACTGTTTTCTAATGAAACTGTACAACTTTAGTCTATGGGGTTTTTTTTGCCCACTATTCTATTTCAATACAGTTGACAGAAAATAGAATTATCCAAGGTTTAGATTTTGCTAAGTTTCACTGTAAAAATTCCCTGCTGTCTACTTAAGAGGTCCTTCCACTTGAAACTTTATTCGCTATTTCACATTTCATTTTTTTTCCAATTCGTAACATTTTCACTTCACTCCATGTCTATACAGATTGTCCAGTGTTAAATATAGGTTATAATGTCACTTTGTCTTTAGCCACTGGAATAAATTATTTTTCTGAATAAGTCCTCTCTCTGTGGTAAGGTCTTATTTTCATTGACCAGAACAACATAGATTGATGGGTATAACAGAAAGGACATGAGATCTACAAACAAGGAAGAATATATAACATCAAGTTAGGGTCTGCTTATTAAATAATAAAGGAAGATGAATTTATAGCTCTATAATTCTAAATTATGGTCTCTTAAGCACCCATAAGAATATATGAAAAGTTGGGACAGTTTTACTGCCCTAGCAGATAAATAACCACACAGTCAAGTGTTCCCGATGGAAAGTGTAGGAGCAAATTGATGGATGGACATCTGCAGCACAGCAGATGATTTTTCAAGTTAAACTCATTAAGACATCTTAATAGTGATTGGCAAGTTCCTTCAAACGGAGCAGCAAATAGGTGAACAGGAGTCTGCTCAAGAAGCTGTCATGTCACTGATTAGGAGTGAAAGCCATGCCTAATCTATTTGCTGGTAAATCTGCTTGTTGAGCAAACAAATTTAACTATTTCACATAGAAAAAAAATTTGTTCCAGTGAAGCCAGGTGTTACCTGGAACATTCTCAGCCTAAGCATCCTGGGCACACCTGTGTGAGACAGTTTCAAAATGCTTGGAGTCTACAAGTTACAGACTGTGCAGCCTAATGTTTAGAGCTAAGGAAAAGAGCTAAGAATCGTTGCATTTGTTTACGTCTCGGTCCCCTCTCTTTTCTTGACATTTCATTGTTCAAGCTTGTCCCACTGTGAAAAACAGCCTAAATGATGACAACCTGCCTGTATTTTGATTTCAAGATTTAACCTGTCTGATACTGTTTCTATGCAACTGGAGCTAAAGAAAATACTGACTTCCATAGGTACAGGATCAGAACATTAAGGATTTTAATGTTGTACCCGAAATACTTAAGTATACATAAGTATAAAGTCGACCACAGTGAAAGCTATTTTACCAAGAATGTGGATTCAGTACCATACTCAGCCTTCAGATACTTGAAGAAATCCTTTCAATGGCTTTATAAGGCATTTTTTTTCTTATAAGCCATGTTATAGTAATAGAAAATAGTTGGTCTACTAACAAATATTTTGCTGCTTTTTTTCCTATCAGAATAATAGTATTAAAAATAACAAAATGCTTTTGCATCAGTAACTCTTAGCACCTCACTTGAGCAATTGTGTGCTATTCACAGAGGCATATTTACATGAGGCAAGAAAAATTTTATAGTGGAGACAGGGAAGATAGTATAAACCTGAAAAACTACTAGCAGGGAAAATGTAAATAGTCTAGTCCTTAATGACTGTCAGACAATTTTGAAATAAGATGCCTCTGAAACAATTTTCTTCATGACTCCAACAGATAGTAATTTAATTATATGCTGGAGTGCAAAAGGTTTGGATAGCTTTTTTATTCAGCTATCCATATATCCATGGATATTTCCCTATCCATATTTTAATTGCAGTTAGTCTTGGCCCACTGACAAACATTTTACGCTTACATCCCATCAGAATAATGAGTCAAATAGCTTTTCTCTCTCATGGAATGCCACTAGAATTTAAACATTTTACAAAATATGTATTTATAGGAATGCAACATAGTGATTGTTTAAAATTATTTAACAATAACCTATAATAGAAACCTCTCTAACAGGTGTCTGCTGTGTCAGTAGAAGGGCATGGTCACTAGCAGACAGTAATAAGATCATCTTCCATTAGTTTCATAATTAAGATACATTTTTGATGAACAACACAATTTGGAGAAGGAAATTCTGTCCTGTGAAAAGCAGTATGAGATCTTTAATGAATGCAAGCAGCCTGGGTTTTCATGGTGTACTTCCTGTGAAAGTACACCACATACTGCACACAGACCCCTCACTTTTTGCTTTTGCACATAAATCACTCATTTCTGAGGCACAGGATTTGCCCAGTTTTCTGAAATTCCTGCCAGATGTCATTTTACTTTGTCACTTAGGAACATAAAAAATCTGGTGCAAGCCAGGCTAACTTTTTCCTCTTTTTTTTCTGACTTAAAAAACCAAATACTCCAGGAACTTCCCTGTAACACAAAACTGTACCAGTGAAAACCTTTTATTTAATATGAAAAAATGTTCATTTTTTACAGTAGTTCCTAATAATATCTACTAAAAAAATAAGCTTTTGCCTATAAGCCAGCCATCATGAGACAGATGGTAGAGTATTTAGCAGAATATTTTTCTTTCTAAAAAATGCAATTTTCTTCAACAAATATCTGACAAATTTTGAGGCATAAAACTTAAGTAAAACATTTTGTGTCTGTCAGCCTGAGTCTGTATATTCTATTCTGATGTTCTTTTTTTTTTTTTTTTAATAAAATAATTACTTGGGAAGGATTCTACTTTAACAGTCCAAAGCTAGAAATATATATGACCACATTTCCTAAAAAGCTTGAATATTTCAAGCAGCGTTCTCTAGTTGTCCTTAGTAAACTTGCACAGGATGCAGAAGAATGATTATAATTTTATTCGCATGAGAGAAATTAAAAGATACAGTGGCATTCCAAATATTAGGTAAACATTAGAAAAAATCAGGTAGACACATCATGCAACGGGTGAGCAATTGATTCATGGTTTGGATGCAAAGGGTTATAATGAATGGCTTTATATCAGGCTGGTGATAGAAATCCCACCAGTGGGATTCTTCAGGGCTCTTTTCTAGGGCCGGTTTTCCTCAACTTCCTCATAGGAAGTAGAACACAGACCAGTGCCAGATTCTGCACCTGTTGGGACAGGCCTGGATGTAGGGATAGACTGGGGAATATGATGCTGAGGTGTGATGAAGATGACTTGGCTTGTTCAGCCTGGAGAAGAGGAGGCTGAGGGGAAATATTGTCTACAACGTGCTCCCAAGGGGAAGCAGAGTGTCAGGTACCAATCTCTTCACTCTCTTGACCAGTGGCAGGACTCGAGGACAAGGCATGAGACCGAGTCAGGGGAGGTTTAGTTTGGATATCAGGAAAAAGTTCATCACCCAGATGGTAGCTGAGCGCTGAACGAGGCTCTACAGGGAAGTGGTCACAGCACCAAACCTGACAGAATTCAAAAAGAGTTTGGGCAACTCTCCCAGGCACATGGTGTGACTCTTGGGACTATTCTGTGCAAGGACAGGAGTTGGATTTTGATGATCCTTGTGGGTCTTTCCAACTCAGGGTTCTCTATGATTAGTTGCAGCCCAAGTTAGCCATTTATTAATAACTGCAATTTGTTCTTGTAATAACTTCCTACCCAGTTGTTACAGATTATATATCAGCCCCAATATTATACTTCCCTCTGAAACAGGCAGCTCAAAATATCATGCAAGACGAAGTAGATTTTATTTCCTATCACTGCATTGAAATCAGTAAGTGGCTAAAACCTGATTTTTAATACCAGCAAACACTAGGTTTGACAAGGCGTCAACATGAATAACAGGCTGGCAGCTTTTACTTCAGAATGAAATATCATCCTGGCAACACTCACAGCCAGCTATCCATTGCTTCTTCCTTTGGATTGGGAGCTCTTTCAGTGAATTCAGGACCGAGCCTGATCCTTTGCCTATTAAGCCTTTTGCCCATCAGACCTGAGTAGCCCTCATAAAAAACTTCTAATAACAGGACTCAGCATCACTGGTGAGTTAATGAACTGTTAAGTGCTTGGTGAATTATGTTGGTTTTAAGACTGGTCCAGAGCAGTAAAGTCACTTCCTAGAAAAAAAAGTTATAATTACAATAATAATTACAATCTATTGAACTCTGGATAATTCACAGCCCATCATATAGTTTTAATATGGAGAAATCAAAGTACTTTATAGCAAAAAATAATGTTTTGAATACTGTTATTTTGTCTTCTCTATTAGCCATGCAATGCATCAGCTGAAACAGACTTTTTGGTTAAAGTCAACACAGCTGAATTGCAATATTTAATCCATAAATAATATAAATAAATAATGACACTGCTGTGGAATAGGGAGACATCAGAAAACATAAAACATGGGTAACTTAAAACCCAGCCAACCAAGCAGAATTTTCACTCAGAATGTGATTGCTAAGTGAGTCTGGTTAAGCATCAGGAAGTTTTATTCTTTTCTTATATTCAGTCTGTTTTGCTCGGTTGATTTTCTGCTGAAGAGAAAACAAGCAATGTGAAGTCACAGCAAGAAAGAATGGCTTTGTGATTTTGCCAAATCCAGGATTTTCAAGACAGCTCACAAGGATGCCTAATTTCACTTCAAGGTCAAAAATAGTAAAAATTATGGAAAACAAATTGCACATCTTCTTACAACTAGGAGCTGTGTGAGAAAACTCTTTGCTGATCTACATCAGCTGCATTTCATATGTTTTAAATATCTCCAAAAAGCACCAAAATTTCATTGAACTTCATCTAGACCTTAGATAGCCAAACTGAATCTTCTGTCTTCTTTTCTATCTTCATTAACCACCATGTAAAAGAATCAATTCAACCATAATCCTAATCAACAAAGAAATAATGAATTTTCAGACATGTATGTTCCTTACAAACCTCTGATCATAAATGGGAACTGGAATTCCTGCCCAAGGAAACCTTATGTTACCACTAAGTAAATAGTGACCACATGCTTTAAAATCTGGTGTGGATTACAGAGTTTACCCATTCACAATAATATGAGCACTTGCCAAAGATTCTAAGAAAATCTGAAGACATGCCATCCTGAATGATATCTAGAAACATACAACCTTTGCAGAAAATGTATTGTGTGGCCTGTAAAGAAAAACTGGCACTGTATATGGTTAACATGGAATTCTCAATTTTTTTTCCTTAGAGGAGCAATAAGAAAGACAGGTTTCTCTTTGTCTCATTTTTGTCAGCCTCAGTGCTGGTAAATCAGAGTTTTAGTAGCTATTGCCATGGAAACCTACAACTAGTACTGTACAACCTATCTCTGTTAACATATTACACTGTTTGTAAGGTCCTTGTTCTGTTCAGGGAGTTTAAGGGATTAAAGAAATATCTCTAGATCAGTCTGAATAGGAAATCATGTTCAGACTTGGTTTTAACTCAGTCAGATTCTGTTTTTCTGGACACTCACCCAAAATTTATTTTTTGGTTATGAGCCATATCCATTACTAAGGTCTTAATTTAACCCTGACATTTTATCTGCACGTCTTTCAACATGTTTCAAAGAGGAAAAAAGTTATTGAGTGTAGGATTCTGTCTAATTTGTTATCATTTGCTACATCAAAATCTCTTCTTGGCTTCATCATTACCTTTAGTTACTGTCTGCAGCCATAAGGTTTTCCAGGCCTGGAGGGATTAGATGGAATATAAATGCAGTACTATACCCTCATTTCTGTGAAATAATATGCACATAGTAGTGCTACACAAATAGAAAACCTGCTGCATCCACAAATATGCCATGCTTCAGTCTGCTAAAACTTTATTGGGCACAGTATGAAAACTCAATTAATACTGCAAGTTACACTGCCTAATGTCACCCAAGTGGTATCCAATTATTTTTTCATAACACCTTTTGTTTAATCCAAGGCTAACCTAAGAGAGTGGGGCCAGTGTCCTTCCCCTTCCACCAGCCCTTTGGTAGGAAGACAGTGATCTGTTGGCAAGTCTCTGCATGGGGGCCATGCATGGCAACAGCTTTACAGCTGTTTACCTTTTACCTTTCCCAAAGCAGTTCTGTTGCTCTGATGCAAACTAATGAATATTGAAATTTCATTGTTTGATAGATTTTGCTTCATAGCAGCCTTATTCAAATTAATAATTTGTAATTTGTTTTTATATTGGGATTTTCCATTAATTTTTCCTGGGATCTGAGTTCTTGATCTCACAAAAGAAAACTCCATCATGCTGAGAAAAAGCATCATAGGGAACATCTGTCTTACATTTTGTTACTATAGAATATAGAATAACACACAAAAGCAGATCCCAAAATCCAAACACAAATCTCTTTCCACCTTACCTTCCTTCAGAGTTTGACTTAACTAGATTTCATTAACACAATTCTAGTCATAAATCTTTGCAGGTCATTAACTCCCAGCTATTGAAGGGAGAGAAAATCCAATACTGCCATCATCTCTGCCTGGGAAATGGTTAGCAGAGTACCTTTAACACTGAGCTGTCAAACAAATATCCAAAAGGGGTTTATGTCATCTTTTCCTATAAACAGAAGCTTGTGCATAGTGGGGGAAAAAAAAAGTTTAATTGCAAAGAAATAGCAGCACCTTAGCTTCTATCCTGATTTCAGTTAGGGTAGAATTACAATAGCTGCTATAGTGCTGTGTTTTAGATTAGGAAGCAGAATGGGATCGATAACACACTGATGATTTAGTTTTTGCTAAGTCATGTTTTTCCCAAGTCATAGACTTTCGTTCCTTGTCTCATGCTCTGTCAGTGAGAAGATCTGTAAAAGAAACTGTGAGGGAGCACAGCTGGGACAGGTGACCCAAACTAACCAGAGGGATATTCCACACCGCAGAATGTCATGGCCAGTATATAAACTGGGGAGGGTTACCTGGAAGGGCAGCTAATCTGGTTAAAGAAACTAAAACCAAGTTTTTTAGACACACTAACAAAAATAATGTGATACCAATTAAGCCCAGCTAAAAACCTGGTTCTATGGGATGTGCAGTGCTTCAAGGGAAAAGAGCATTGTTTAAATATACTGTAAGTTATCTGTCTGACATGTGCAAGGTCTGAGCTATCTGCTATGTGGAGAATTTGTCTTTTGCATTGTTATAAAGCTCTCCCTGATTGCTCTCCTGCTGGGCTGCCACTGGTTCAGTTTTATGCAACTCATTCCTTACTAATTTATTGATCTCAGCAGCAGCAAGGCCCTTCTTGGGCCCTTTGATTGAAAGCTGATGCCTCTTAATAAAACCCCATATAAAATGAAAGAAGACCCCAAGGTGCATTTAAAATCTGTACATTTATTCTGAAATTCTTGATACTTTACATAGATTTCTCTGTCTTCTTAAGAGCTCCAAAATGCCACAAAATACCTTTTTTTTTTTTTTTTTTTTTTTTTTGTGGTAACTGATTGCTGCATGTCAAAATGTACAATACAGCTACTGGCAAATTTGGTCCTGAGATTCTTCCCAACATATTTTACTCCTATATTCTATTTGTGAATCTTCAAGTTTTGAGAAGTTACTTATGTACCTCTATAAATTTAAATATTATTTATTTCCAACATAAAATGATTGTAGGAAATTACTTTCTGCTGAATCCTTGACTCATTACTTAATATACCCCTCCATGTCTATTTTCTGTGATTTATATTTGTGGATACAGTTTATATTAAAATGCACACCTGTTAAATACATCCATACACCTTCACAAAGGTGTAGTACAGCATCAGAAGTGAGGCTGCTCACTCTTGATGATTGTAAAAAGGAATAGAAAAATTCAGCCACACGCATCAGTTATTAGCCCGTTCTCACCCTGATTGGTGTAAAATGTGTAGGGTTACCAAAGACAAAGCATCAGATAGAGAGGCACCTGCCACTGAACCTGCTACTGCAGTCATCCAAGTGGGTGGGTCCATCCATCTGGGACAGGCTGCTGAGCTGTCTGCAGGCTCCATCCCACCACTTTTGCACCTGGGTCAGTCTATTGTACCGCCATCCCCTACATCAGTACTCTGGTCACTCCCTTGCAACTGCTGGAAGACAGATGGTATGTTGTAATGATGGCTCAGAGGAACTTGCAGGCAGACTTAAATGCCCAGGAGAGATACCCGTGAGTGTTCAGGCCAAAAATCTGTGTGCCAAAGTGACATAGACTCTAATTTCCCAAGGTGATAACTTTGGCTCCAATTGCACTTCCAAGAAGTGCTGCTCATTCTCCTCCTTAGCCAGGCATCCCATTGAGCCACTAAGTTACCCTGACACAGCTGCTGAGGTACCTGCACTATATCAGGTCAGTAAAACCAGTTGTAAAATAATCCTCTGGGACAGCATCATAAGGATCCTTAGGATGTAGCTCCTGGAAGGCTCCCAAAAGCCTGCATGTAATGATTCCAGCCAGGGCACCACTGTTGAGGGCCCTGTATCTGGAAGGTACTATCAAGAAGAACTAATCAAGCAACAAGAGCTCCTTCTAAAACCTCTAAACTGGGTTAAGGAGAGTAATTTAGCTATGAAATTGGTCCAGGAAAATAGTCCCCTGGTTGCCTCACCTTAGGTTTCTCTAAAGAACAAGCTTAGTGCAATTGAATGAACCCCTTTGCAGCAACATTGAGCCTAGGAATGGGGGAGAGGAGGAGGGGGTTATATTTTTTTTTACCTATATTCTAGCTAAACATTCAAATTGTATTTTTTTAATAATCTCATAATAAAACAGAAATCTTACATAAACAATTTGAACATCTCTGACATAGGGAACAATGGCTGATGTGTTATGTATATAATGCACATCAGACTTGGGCAACTGCTTAATTCTAATTTCCTTTCTCACCCCTGCAGCCTGTTTTTTGATTTTTACAGTAACATCTATATTTTTTTACCAATTTTGCAAGCTTAATATTTTCTGATGACATAAGTTGTAGATAATAAACTGATAGTCAGAAGCTCTTGAGTAATCTGCCCAAGGCATTTAGCAATAATTTGCTTGTTCTGTGACCTAATAACCATTTTACCTTCAGGGTAAAATAAAACAGAAGTGCTAATTCAGTAGTGTTAAAGAAAGACTAATTATACTGAGGACACATCCTCTTCTGAGCTTAGTCACTTGTGACCTATTGTGAAGCTACCAGAGAAGTGCCAGCACTCTCCTGTGCTGAATTATTCATGGGCTTATCTGCTTCAAAGGGCTGATGGAAGCATTGTTCATATGGTTCTGCTCATCATCTGGCTACACTCAGCTCAGCACAATTTAAGAAGTATTCAAGTTGTGAACATCCAGATAGGGAAACATAGATTCATATTCTATGGAATCTTCATCTGATTTTCAAAAAATTCAATCCATTTCTGTATAAATGAGACACAATGTGTGAGAAAACAGTGAGAGGGAAAATCCTGTGGGCAAATGTGTCAATGGCTTATCATCATAGATGAAATTACCTGTTCAGCTAGAAAGGGAGCCCAAAATCTCCCAAACTTCATCACCTACAGGTGTCTAAAAGTCCATTTATTTGATGAGCCATTTATTGTCATCATGGCAGGAATCCAAAATATCTTCTGAAAATTTGATTTATGTATTAAATAAAAGTAAACTGTACCAGCATTCAAGGAGAAAGTCTCTAAGTTGTATGAGAAGAAAAACAGAATTCCTTCACATACTGTTACATCCAGTGCACAGCACGTCTTACTTGAGACACCAGAAGGAAATTCAGTCTCTGTGTACATTCAGTTCTTGACTCAAAAGCTGACCCAGATAAGTATGGTACAATTTTGCTTTACATTAAGGGATGTGAGTGCCCATAAAAAATAATTTCAGATGGTACCAAACAGTCATAACATAATAACACAGTTAAATGATATTTGTCTTGGATAAAGCTAAAAGCAAGAATGATGAGGAATGCTCTGTTTTATGGCACTGTGTTTAAGCCACCCAGACTCAATTATGCAACTTTATTCCCTGTGAAAATTGAAGCATAAGAAAGAAATCTTTATTCCCCTATGTATAATAAATCATTGTGTAAGGCTTTCTGTGTAAAACCAATTAAGGTATTTAAGGCCTTGACCATGCAGAGTGATTTAAATCTAGCAAGTTGTTTCACATTTTTATACACACTTTATTTGAACAGGATGAAAAGTACCAGGCATATGCAGGCCCTGCAGTCTAAACCTGTTAACACATTGCACGCAAGCAGTTTACTGATGCTGCCATCTTGGGCATCATACTCTTTTCTTTCCAGAGGAGGAGGACCTAGCCCCAGTGGCTGCATATGTCTGTACATATATATGTATAATATTTATATCATAGTACTAGATTTACAACACATTGAGCTGATATGTTCTAAAACAACCCTTATGTTTAAAAATGGCTAAATTCTTTAGCAGATAAATTATACAAATGCAGCTGTCTGAATGTCACCCTGCTTATATGTTCCAAATACAAGCATTTGTATTTATTATTGCTCAAGGAAAAAAAAAAAAAAAGAAAGCTCAAAAAATAAGGGACTTTTGCTGGGTGTTGATATGGCTAAATATGCACCAACCCAGCAAGTCAATACATACCAGTTGTACTTCTCTCTCTGACTGTGCTCACTTGCACTTCACTGTGAAAACCTTAAAACTCTTTCTCACCGATCTGTTTGTTTAGTTTTGAATTTGTACTAATAACAGAGTCTCTGTTAGCCTCATAATGAAACAAGGCAT
The DNA here is from genome assembly GCF_022539315.1 of Serinus canaria. Lineage (NCBI taxonomy): Eukaryota > Metazoa > Chordata > Aves > Passeriformes > Fringillidae > Serinus > Serinus canaria. The sequence goes on from NC_066319.1 coordinate 21,370,716, forward strand.
GCACTAAGAAAAACAGTAGAGGGTTTCTCTATGAAATTTCAGAGCAATGGAAAGAGTGGTATTGCATAAAAGAGCTGTTTTCAAATGGTGAGAGAGGAGAGCAGGTGCTTCCTTATGCACACAACTCTCATGAACAAAGGTGATTTTAGGGAGAGCAATAAAGGAGCTTGCACAGAATAAAGCAAGCAACAGAGACCTCATTGTTCATCTGGTTTTGTCCATTGTCAAGGTGGACTAATGCCACTCCATTTAGATACAGTCATGTCAGAGTAACAAGCCCGGGTTACATCTTTGTATTTTGATGGCACTCTATTCCAAATAAACATCACAAACTTGAATAATATTGCATTGTATCACATACAAAGCTGAGGTTACTGTTCTTTCTCTAAAGGGCAACACAGCAAGTGATCACATGCTGCATGATGCTGCCTCAGCTCTGTAGATCCCCCACTTAAACCAGAACTCTGAGTGTAGAAAGACAACATGATGGACAAAAGCCCAAGTGAAAGTAAAGACTGTCCTAATTCAACTTCTTTTAATGCAAAATGTATTGAATATCTAGTTAGCATCAATATTCACCCCTACTATGAAAACTAAAATAAAGGTTCTTCAGGAAAATATCTATGTCAAGGATAAAAATAAAGCTTCAGATCAAGAATTCTTGCGTATGGAAACACACCCATTAGATCTACCTTGCAATCCAAAGGGTTCTATGATTAGATATCTTCTGTAGTCTCATTTGATCTGCTCACAAATTTACATTCCTTCCATATTTTCCCTTAGATGCATGCTCTGCAGCTGGAAGCTTATCTATCCATCTGTTTCTGTACCTACAGAATTAACTTTATGACCAGAAAGTGCCAAGCCCTGCACATTTAGTGCAAAGGTGGTAATGGAAGGCACACTAATGCTTCCACTGCCCATGCTGGATATTTGACTACCACAGCCAAAACTCATCTGACATTTGTCTCACTGTCTCCCACATGCTTACAATTGTGACATTCTTCCTTCCAGTATTGACCCTCTTTAGCTGTCATGGGTACATTCAACATGCTATTGGTACCTCAGCTGGCTCTTTTTGTCACTGTGTTGTAGCACTTTATAGCTGGCCACTTCAGTGTCTTTGGGCAATAGTCAATCATGTCCCTAAATTGCAGATGTTTCAGTACCTGCTCTGCTCCCTTATTTCTTTATCCTAATGGTTGCATTGGCATTTTAGAATAGGTTTCTATATGGTCTCTGTGTCCAGACAATGGATCTTCTTTGAGTATGCTGAAGAGGCTTCCCAGCCTTTCTCTGTGTGTTTCCCTGCAAGGAAACAAGGGCCTCTGTGTGAGGTGGAGGGGACCCATGGTCCCTCCTGGCAGAGAGGGAGGTGCAGTGCACACTAGGGACCAGATCAGGCCATGCCACAGAGAGCATCACAGTGTAGGTGCAACATCTTCCTGTACCATCACAGCACATGCTCAACTCCCTGTATTCCTCAGTCCCCCCTAGTGCATGTGCCTCTTGCAGAACCCTTACAGAGCATCTCTCCATGATTTTTCTGTCTCTTTTCAGTCCTCTCACTGCATGTTCAGTCCTGCAAAGGCAAAACGTAAGTGAACTCTGAGGATGAGTATGTTGCTCTGATCATCTTTTCAGCTTCACTTCTGCGAAGAATTGAACAGCTGTATTTTGTTTGCTTCGTTAGAAGATTATATTTTTCCAAATATAGGAAATTTTTCATGAATGAAAATTTGTGAAAAGCTGCAGATGCATAAAAATTTGTTGTTCTTGACAATACATAAAAAATAGAAACCACATTGAATAACTCAGCTGACCAGTCAGGCAAAGGTGATGGTTAACTCTCTGTGGTAATTACTCTGAGGAATGGTCATTATGAGCAACCTTAAGTGGTTCAACAAGTTATGTCCATTAAGACAATGCCTTCTCCAAAAAAACAGCTGAAAGAAAAGCCCCAAAAGCCAATCAGTGAAGAAAAAATATCTGGCTGTCTGCAATTGAAGAAAAACCAAAAAATCTCACATGTACATTTCCTTCCTAGGCAGGCAGATCTTTCCTGACTGGAACATTCTGCCAGCCAAAGCCTGTTCAGAACATAGCAAATGGACTTCATTCCTTGAGCCTTGACTTGCTGATTTGTGCTGCAGCTAAGAAGGCATTTATAAAAATAATGCAAATAAACAAACATTAGTATTATTATTATTTTCATAATTATTGCTGCTATTGTTGTTCGTGTTGCTAGTATAATCACCATCATTATCATTATTGTCACTATAGAACAGCAATATCATTGCTATTAAACAAACTGCTATTTCTTTCTATCTCCATAGTTTTTAAGAGCTACAGGCATGGATTAGCACTACACTGTACCAGCTTTAGCCAGTCAAGCAAAGTGCACAGGGATAACCTCCTAGTTTATGGTCTTATTTACACCTGTGCCCAGCTCTGCAGGAGAGGGATGTAGGGGGGGATGTCTGACTTTCACACTTGCTTCCCTGGAGAAACAATAATTTTGTATTTGACCTAAAAATCAAAGGGACGGTAAATACTAGTGAATGGATCAAGAATGATTTTCACATGAAAATCTCACTGTAAATACTTCCCAGTGATGAACAGACTAGTATTTTAAAATGTCTGCTCTGACAACTCTTAATAAATTACAAAATGGCTGAACTACCCAAAGCTGCCAGTACCAACCTGTACACTTACAGCAGAAAATGTTTTATTGCCAGACAAATGCTTATGTGGTTGTATTTATGCAAGAGACCATAGCACCTTGTGAGAAGTAAATCACCCATGTCTATACCAGTCCCTTCTCCATCTTCCCTGAAAAGAAATCTTATCAGGGCACCAGGTGCTGTGTCAGCCTCTGCCAAAGAAGTTTTGGATTACCCAGCACCAAAGTTAAGCAGAATGATTCCTATTATATGAGAAAACTGTGATGATGAAGCCTTTTCCAAGAGGTCCTTCATCTTATGCCATCAGCTGTAGTCTAGGCGCAAGCATAAGTCTTTCCCTGTGGTCTGAGGTTTCACTGTGAAACAAGGGCTGTCACTCACATACCTCCTGGCAGATTATATTTTCACTTCAGGTGATTGCCTGTCAAACTGCTGGATTTACAAAGCCATCAGTGAAACCTCCTTCAATTTCCTTGTGATTGCAGTGATGTTTCCTGTTGCAAATGCCACGTTCTTAAAATGTGAGCTTTGTTGTCCCTGTTTCCTGAGTTTACCTTAGCTATTCTGCCCAATTTTACACTAAAGGACAAGAGCAAATGAAGCAATTGCCACATGACACGTTGTGATGCAGACCTATGATTAGTAAACTTCAAAGTACCTCACACTTACTTCAGACTTAGGTATGCATGTGGATAGTTTCTGAAGAAAAGCTTACTAACTCCTGTAAATTGTGAATCTGTGTCTTAAAAATATAGACTGATATAGTAATTTAGGTTGGAAGGGGTCTCTGGAGCTCTCTAGTCCAACCAACTGCTCTCTAGTCCAACCAACCAACCAAGAGCATGGTTCTGCTGAGTCAGGTCTTGAAAAGCTCAAGAATTTTTCTCATATTACATATTTGTATGCAATTCTGCTGCTACCATGAGGCTGCATATTGACAGCATGTGGTAAAGATCTATAGCCAAAGAAATTGAGAGTATCAATCAATAGAGATAGAACATTATTCTTCTCATCCTGAATCCTGTCACAACATGGGACAGTAAATATGAGTACAGACAAAAACACACAGCATATTCTTGTTATCAAGAGCAGGAAAATAAAAAGGAATTGGGAAAATTTTGACTGTCATGAATGAGTGGATTAGGTCACTTAGAGAATAATCATCAAAGATATTAACAAAAGCAGGTTTAATACAAATTTAAGAAAGTGTGACAAAGTCTGATGGCAAGTGTCACAGACATATTTTCTGAAAAATCCTTTAGCTAGGATTTTTCTCCTGAGAAGCTGAGAAGCCTCAAAAAAGAAATGTAAACAATAACTATCTGGTGGCTGTGGAAGGTGGCCTGGAGATGCTTTACCAACAGGTGCGTCTTTGATTGGTCTCGTGTGGTTGTTTTTAATTAATGACCAATCACAGGTCCAGCTGTGTTGGACTCTCTGGTCAGTCACAAGTTTTTATTATTCCATTCCTTTCTTTGCTAGCCTTCTGATGAAAAATGACCAATCACAGGTCCAGCTGTGTTGGACTCTCTGGTCAGTCACAAGTTTTTATTATTCCATTCCTTTCTTTGCTAGCCTTCTGATGTCTCCTTTCTCTTTCTTTAGAATACTTTTAATTTATCATTTTCTTTTAATATAATATATATCATAAAATAATAAATCAACCTTCTGAAATATTGAGGCAAGATTCTCATCTCTTCCCTCGTCCTGGGGACCCCCAAACACCAGCTACAGGCAAGGTTCACTCTATTGCTACAATGTGGATGAAACATACAAAGGAAAAAATATTACAGTCAATTCTGAATGGTTTACACAGAGACTAGATGCTAAAGGGTAAGAACGCAGAGTATGGGTAAGGGAGACCCTCCCATCAAAGCACAAGGGTCAGAGTTGGCCCCCTTGCTTTCCAAACTCCTGTTCAAGATTAGGTGTGCCTAGGTCCAATCCTAGTCTCAGACTTGGACAATGGTGTATCTTTAAAGGATTTAGCAGCACTTTATCATTTACTTTAATGTTTACAAATTTATTCCATAGAATTTACCACAGTTACAACAGGGAGTTAATTATAGTTTAAGACAGCAACATACACAGTATATGTTGTACAGGGTGCCTAAATTGATTCACACACAAAGATACAAAGATGTCCATATGTAAATGTACAAAGGCTTAGCAGTTTCAGAGAAGTACTCATGTTGAATGCCTTTGAATTTCTCAGTATTCAAGGGCTGAGCCTCAAGGAGTGTGGTATCAGCCCAGACCCCATCATCAACTTTTGGATAGTTCTGAGTATTGCAAAATTCAGAATTTGCAAACTCTTAGAGGCATCCCACTCAGAGAGATATGCCAGCACAGCCTGCTGTGGTCCAGGAGAACTCAATGGACCTAACTTAGGACCACTGTTTATAGAATCACAAGATGATTGGCTTTAATCACCTGTCAACCTCCAACCTGGCCATAATTCAAGATGGTAACTACTGCAGATTTTTTAAAAGTCCAGTGACAGTGGTATTATTCCTCTTGTTCCATGATTCAGGCAAGTAATGTTCTAAGGCTCTCTGCAGGTGACTGGGTATCTCTTGTCCCCCTCCATAGCTGGGCAACAAAAGTTCCTGGAATGGACAGGGCTGGCCCCACCTTGGTCATACAAGATTTTCTGATAAGCTTAAGGAAAACTTCAAGAACCATCACTTCATGGCCCTATGATGTCCCTGAGTCCCACTTGCCTCTAATACATTATCATCCTGACACTTTACTGCTTCATGTCTTAAGCCACAATAAATGCTTATTGTGTTCATAGCCTTAAAGTACTATGGAAATGCATTACTACTGATAAACTTTGGGGCAAAGACATATTTCATCATAAAATAAAAACAGAGCCATAACATCAAGAAAAATCTGAAAGAAAGCACAGAGGGAAACAGATATCTTCTACCTTAGTATCCTGGCCTGTCTTTATTTTCAAGTCACAGAAGTTAGGAGGTGTGTACTTGAATCCACCATATAGAATATGCACTACCAACAAAATAATTTCATTATTAAATTATGAGAATTTATGTTTCTGTACAGAATGCTTCAATAACATAAACCATCAGCTCTGAGACTGTGACCAGGATAACACACTTCTCTTTCATCTTTACAATAAGGCTCTTCTGTGAAACTCTTAATAAATTAGAACAGGCTCATATGGTTAATTTCTTTAGCATTTGTCAGTGGATATTTCTTTATGGGAGGCAGCTGTCACACTCAAAACATACTAGGCATTTCCTCCACAGGAGAGAAAGGGCCAGTGTGTACAGAAAAACCTGCCTTTCTCTTTCATCTGTGTTCAGACCCTTAGGCAAGTAGTCAGCCAGATAGGCATCTTACATAACAGCTGGGTAGCCGTGGGTGTTTAGTTAGCAACTATTGATAAGGTACAGAGGTGAAATCACCTACTTTACTCAAGAAAGTCTACCTATGAAAAGACATTTAATTTCATTCTTCACAGTGGTCCCAATGGACATTTTAATTTTCAACTTTAGTTTTTATGATGTCTTTCATCCCAGAAGCTCTTCAAAGACACACCCAGCTGCATAAATAGCTTCGTCTTGGTATCAGGTTTTGCAGCTCGTAAATGACATGTACGAGTTACATGACTGCTCAAGGCAGCGAGTGGTATCTTGTAATAATTACTACTAGAATTTTATCAAGCAGTTGAATTTTTCTACAAAAGTTTAGATATTCTCTTTCTGGTGTCTTCAAAAGGAGCTTTTACCTGTTGCCTGATAGCAGAGTAACCCATCAAACTCCTTCTGAATGTAATAGGTTTGGTATAGTTCCTAGAAGGACAGCAAACATGGATTGAGTCTTCTTACTAATGTATATTTCTTTAATCCAGTTAAACAGCTGATGGGACAAAAACAAATAGTGTTTTTTCTGAAACCATACAGGCTTTGCTTGTAGGAGAGTCCAGGTTCTATGTGGATCTCAGTTCAGGAATCCCAGTGACTCTCCAGCCACGTGGATCAGACAGCACAGAGTGCCCAAGGGATAGCTACTAGGTAGCTGTTAGCTACATTAGCTGTGTCTCATGTACTATTATTTGTCTCATGGATACCTATATGTCCAAATTTCTACTACTGCTTGTGATGTAGCATCTTGTCCTCATAAGGCAGTACCCAAGCATTTTACTCATGTAATATCTTCTGATTGCAGGTACATATGTACTTTATGTGTTTGCTAAAACCATAGAGATAAGATTGAGCTGTTTCTAAAAACCACAGCTAGTCCTCCTGTACATATTTATTTGAGTAAACACTGGATACCAACACAGTGAGATATTAAAAATAAAAAGGATTTAAGGGTGTTGCTAAAACTTATTCCATGTTGCATTTTTTAGACTTGAATTTTTATACTGATAGCATTTTCCACCATTATTTAAACACAATGATGAATATTCATTGTACACAAATCAAGTTAGCCATCTTTTCCATTCAGTTTCTAACATCAGAATGTAGCATTTTGCTGATTCTGCAGACTGAAACCATTTATTTCTCTTTTTTTTTTTTTTTTTGATAATCATTCAGGACTTATAGGTTTGTGAGGAAGCTAGCACATAGATCATTAAAAATAGCGCTTTACTCAAAAAGTTGAGTTTTTCTGGTTAGTAGCATGCAGGCAAGCAGCACCCTTGAATATTTAGGACTTAGTATTAAACCAAAACATTTTTTATATTTGTCAGATGAGCAGATTTAATTTAGAAATACAGAAAGGCAATACATCTAGACTTCCAGGACATTTTACCACATTTTTTCAGAAATGTATGGTGAAAGATAATATTTTCCAAGCATCTGATGTGTCATAATATTTCTCATTTTACTGACATAAACAAATGGCAAATATTTTACTGTTTAGAAAAGTATTAGACCTGACCATCCCTAGCAATTTTTTCTTCATTCAGTTTAAGCAGACTTCCTACACTCAAAATATCATTCACAGGTTCTGAGTTGCAATTCCCAAAACAATGAGAAAAATAGAGCCAGAAATACCAAATGTTTCACTGTGAACCCACAGGTCACTGGTTTGTACTCAAGGGACTCAAAAGTCTAATTTTTCTATTCTGTTAGGGAGTATGAGGAAAAGAAGTCAGTCTGCAACAGGGGCCAGAATATGGTCCCCAAAACATGGATGATTGTGTTAGGATCATAATTATTCTCTTAAAGGTTATAGTAATTACATCTCTAATTTTGTTTGAACACAGATTAATTCACTCTTCTAAGATCTATGAGAAGAGATACCTCCCTGGACTTCATTAAGAACTGTTGGAAGAATTTTAATTTCAAAAAAGGTTATGCAGAAACATTTCTTCCTACAGAATAAATAAAATAATGATAAGTTCCTAGAAATTTCCATGCTCATGTAGAAGGATAACAATTGTGTGCCCCATGAGAGTCGCTTTGTGTATAAGTGCAAAAAGGATACAACTTTTTCTAAGCAGGTTTTACTGGATTCATGGAAAGCCAAAAATAGCAGTCTCAAACAACCTAATAAAAAAGATGAACATACTAAAAAAGAAGAAAGACTATTTTCATGAGCAACACAACCCAAAAGCACACACTTGAGAAATTAAAATTATAATCCTTATTAGGCAGTCCCATCTTTAAACTGACTATAATCTATAATTACCAGTTGTCTCAGTATTTCAGTAAATCAGGTTAAATATTTCAGCACAGATACACCTGTCTCTAGGAATGAAGTCTATAACATATGCCCATGAAAAGTAAGAATATTTTTTTTAAAAAACAGTATTCTTTCAAGTGACACAGTTAGCCCCCAGTGTACTTTTTAATCCTTTTCACAGAGACAGAAAATACTGTAAGGAGAGAAAACTAGTCAGCAGGCCTTTCATTTCTTAAATTGAATTAATGTTTTACTTTCTTAAATGAATCTAGGAAATCCCCTGAAAGAGAAACCAGATGCTTTGACAGTACATTTTAAAGACCTGAACTATTTCATTTGAGGACCACTTTGTACACATTGAACAGCAAAAGGATTGCCAAAACCTTGTACAGAACCTTAGCTTGTCATGGGTGACATGGAAGAAATTTCATCTGTTGATTTGTTTAGTTAGTTGCTTTTTCCTTTTGCTTTTTCTCTAGGTGTCTTGCTAGAACAATGACTGCACAAAGCTATTCTTCTTCTGCTCAGGGGAGCAATGACAGGTAGATCTTTTCTATTATATGAAGAAAAAGTTTTCCCTCTGCAGTGGCAAGTTCCTTCCTTCCCCCTTTTAAAAAAGAGTTGACTGAGATACAACCCCTCCCTGCACAAGATTGTATAAAAAGAAATCATTATTTCTAAAATATTTCAAGTAGGTCTGCAGGTGTCCAAGAAACAAAAAAGATGCTCAATCTGTTAATGTCCATATTCTAATTGGATACCTAATTTGCAACACGGGAGTTGCACAAAACATGTATAAACAAAACAGCAATTAACCTTTAGTTCTCAGCATTTTTTCTTCCATCCAAAATGGGTCAGTTACCATAGAGATTATACCTACAAGATCTGCAGATGTGACTCAAAACCAGCTAGAGTCTTCATCTCAGCCACATCTCAGTATGGCACCAGGATAATTAAAAATCTGCTAAAAGAGAAATGAAAGTGCATCCAAAACACTAAGAAAAAAAAAATTTAAAGGAAAACTGCATGGGGGAAAAAAGACCTTTGAAACACTGGCCAGAAAAAGTGTCCTTTCATCAAGACAAGATGTCCTGGCCAGATCTCAGAGTCTCCTCTTGAAGTCGATGTACTGTGAACTTTTAGTGTCTCATGTGATTCAGAGCTCAGCACAGAGCAGGGTCTGGGCTATCCACCAGCTCTACCCAAAATGTTTGGTTCCTTAGAGCTGAACCACACACTAAGGCAAAAAACTTATTCCATGCAGCAAATCATTTTCAGCTGCCTATGTGCAGAGCTCTCTCTAATGGTCCAGGGAGTACACTGAAACCCTAAATTAATTGTTCTAGTCAAAGTCTTATGAAGAAAATATTAAAATTGGCAGGAATTAGCATCTTGTCCTGATGAGATTTTCTCAAAGGCTTTCCTGCAGTTTCCATAAAAGCCAGAAAAAGAGCAAAATAATTGTTTAAGGAACAAAAGAGAAAAGACACTTCAGGTTTTGATAATCCTCCTAGTTTTATGTAGGATTGCACTTTGGTTACCCTTCCAAAATTACTTGCCAGATAATTTGTATAACACCTTCAAATAGAATAGCTTTTTGCACAGTTTCCTCTTGGCATCATCTGAGAGGCTTTGTTAAAAGTCCTATCTGCAATGTATTCAAGAGGAAATTTGTCTGCACTGTGTTCACCATTATGGCATGGATATTTCACTGAGATAAGAAACATGGGCCTCAGAAAGAGAGAAAAGTGCAGAGTGCTTGAAAACACACATGGTCTTTTCCTCTGCATCAGAAAAGAAATGAAAAGTAGTGTCTGTGTCCCACAGGCTGGATCATGTAGTGCATTTCCACAATTTTATTGGAATCACCATCATGATGCAGCATCATTCAGGTTAATGCATCACAAAAAGCTTTAAAGACTGAAGAACATCTAGAGAATTAAAAAAATCATACTAATATAAGAAAATCAAATATAGAGAGAGCCATATAGAGGAGCTGTATGAGCGCCTACAGCAGTACTCTGTATGTACACAGTGTCTTTAACTGACAATTGCAACTTTCAATGCTCTAGGACTCTGAGGTACGGACACCTTATTTCCTTCTTTCATCTCAAAATAACTCAGTCAGAAATACAATCCACATTACCTGTTACAGCCAGTGCTTCAAACCAGTGTACTGCATTACCTTGAAGTTAAAGCAGAAGAGATGAGAAAAAAAGACCCGAAGAGATAAAAGCATAGAGAAAGCAGGGGATTTTTTTCCTGAAATATGAGCAAAGTTATTGATTAGGTAGAAGTACAAAGCAGAATCTTGGGGAAAAAGCCTGATGTATTTTGCTTTCTTGGGGAGAAGATGAGAGGAGAGTGCACCATAATCCCAGAACTCCAGAAATGTTAATTGGTGTCTAGAGAAGCAGGAGTCAGCGGGTACCCCAGCAACAATATGGAACTCAGATGATTTGCTTTGAACAAGTAGTTGCAGCCACCCAGAAAGCAGAATGGAAAGAACTGGTTACTGGAGCCTAATGCATCCTTCCTGGCTCTTATTTCTGAGATTATGGCCACATAAGTTATTATGAATTACTGTTTGTACAGTACTCTGGCCATGTAAATCACTGTTGCTTTGTAAGTCACATGCATTATTAATGGCATTATTCTCATGAAACCAAACATCTTTATTCTACTGGGCAAAGCATGTGGAAGTTAACAACCAAAACAGAGCAGTATTTCTGTAACAGAACAATGCTATTCTTCTCTTTGAAATGAGGCCAGGTAGTAATCCCAGATGAAGCTGAAGTACATGACATGGGAGGGTGAATATCACTCACACTACCATGTCTGTGTGCAAGAGAGACAGAAAATGCCATTACTTCCACTTGTGCATGAAATCCTATTCAGAATGTTTCAGTGATATGGATAGGAAGGGTAAACCTGCCACCTGGGATTGCTTAATGAACATTGTAATTAGCAGCAACAATTAACTAATTGTTAGCCTGACAGGAGACAGTGCAGAAGCAGCTAGTCAGCCTATGTTGTCCTGAATGCTGTTTTAAATCCAGGAGTCTTGCAGCATACTAGGACTTTTATTTGTGGTTGGAACATGATGGCTAGGTGCATTTTTCCTAATGCATCTATCTTAAGTGGGGTACCACCACTGCCTTTACAAAGCAACAGAGTAATCAAAAATTAGCAGTTTCCCAGCATTACCAACACTTCTGATCAAAGATAGACTTTTTTTCTCCCTAACTCCTATTTCCCCCAGGAGAAAAAGAAAAAAATATTTTTAAAAATTTTAAAAACCCCTAAGCATATAAATAAATAAAAAATGAAACACAACAACCTGAGGGATGTTGAGATCCTATGAGTAAAGTTTTAGATGATGAGGAAATTTTAGAAAGACCAGACCAGGCTGAGATCCAGTATCCTAAAAGTGATTATGGCTTTTAAGAGCAACAGAATGGAAGATAGTTCTGGGCCATAAAATCAGCTGGCATGAAATTATAGTCCTGCACTAGGTGCACACAGGGAAGTGTTGATCCACCGGTCACCATGGAAAAGCCTGACCCTACCATTAATTGCATGATGGTACCGAGCCCCTACCACTGCCCCATCATTGAGCCTAGCCTGCTGCTTGGACCTGCTGTAGGATTTCCTAGGCCCTCTGATCTTTGATGCTTCTTAGAACAAGGTCCAAATTTTATAAATCCGTTGTAAATGTAAATGCTTGTCAGCATTCTTGAAACAGATGGTTTTACTTTAATTACAGCTAACCACAAGCAAATTTCACAGTAGCTACTGCCATAATATGTAGTAATCTGGACCTCTGCCATGAAGGAATTAAAGGAACCAGCACTTTATGAGAAAGTCATTTGGGCTTCCACCTTACTTGCTCCAGATTTTTAGCAAAACACAGATCTATTTCTGAATTGAGAAATTATAAAATGATGGTTGAAATAAGTAGACACAGCAATGTTAGCTGTTAGATGTTAGCCAGAATTAAATAGTTGCTCATTTTTCTGCAGTTCCTAAGCATTTCCTCCTTAAATTTTACTCAGACACACACTAGTCAATCGATTAGCAGAACTGTGCTCCTCCACAACTTGTTTTTTTAGTCCACAGCCACCCCCCACTGTTCTACTCATCTCTTCGCAGCTGCTTCCCATGCTCCAGGCACCACATCCCTCTCAGAGTACTGCCAGCTTTAGCAGTCAGGATGTCTGGGTCCAAAAGTTTTGTATCTCTTCATAAGCCAATAGACCTTCAGTGCTTCTATGAGGTATTCCAGTGGGTTTGGAGTCCCTGTATTAATGTCACACACAGAAAAAAAATGCAGCTTCTCTCTGAAAGCACTTACAAGCAGAGCAGGAAGATGTATAACACTGAGAAGGAAAGAAATTTTAAAATTCAGTCTACATAATCTTAATTACAGTCTCTTACTCAGCTTATTTAGATTATTTCTGACTTTGTTAACACTATATAATGGAATAGTCTAACATTAAGTTTAAATTTGGCAGACATTCAGAGGTACAAAGGACTAAAATCATCATCCCAGAATGTTCAATACATTCTGATGTTACAGATCTAGTTCTAATCATATGGCAAGTATATTTGTACTCTGCTGAATTCAATGTAGCATACAAAACCTTAGCTGGCTGAAAAAAACTACCTTAGGTACCAAAAATAGCTTTAGCAACAGAGGTGTCAATTTCAGTTAATTTACACTTTACCCAGGCAATCTTTGCCGCATTAGGATCACGCTTTCTGATGCAGCACTTACAGAGAAAATGTGGTCCCAGGAAATTGGTCCAAGGAGAGCTAGAACAAAACACATGTGGAAGAGTCCTGACTAGGCAAGATTTTGCATCTAAACTGATGGACGCACAGACTATTGGTGGGGAATCATTCACTCTTTTCCTCTCCAGCAGCCATCACCTACAGCCCAGCTCCCACTTTCTGGGCCTCTCTGCCTTTGCAGTCAGGCAATAATGGGATATGGCCTATGCCATGGCACCTCTTGTTCTTATTCCTGATATTCCTCCTGCATCTATCTAAAACCATTCCTGGTTCTTCGTGCTACACCACAATCTGACTATCATGTAGTCTTGTCTGAGGTTTGACTTCTGGTTCATTCAGCAGCAGACATTCCTGTTCTTACAGTCAACAAGCCTCAGTCTGAACATATATGATATTTTCACTGAATCATAACAAAAGCTGACAGTAGACAATTCCTTTGGTGGCTCTTACATTGGAGATTTCTTCTGAAGGAAGGAAGGTGGTGTGAATAGTCCATATCCTTCAGCAGGCACCTTAGCAGGCTACTTCCTCTGACTGCTTCAAGCTCCTCTATACCTGAACTGACAAACTGAGAGTCTGAGTCTTCAAGGATATCAAGAAAAGCTAGCACCTTCAACTGGCATGAAATTTTCTCAAAATGCTATAAATAGATGCCTTTTGTTTGACTTATTCTTAGGGGTATGACATCAATGAGTTTTACAGAGGTTAGAATTCTCTTATCTACCCTTCAGTATCACTATATGTCCTATATTAGAAATTTCTATTAGGGAATGCACATCGTCATGTTATCTGATTTTACTCCACAATAACAATAAAACAAAAATCCAGACCACCTAACTATGTGCTAAGAGCACATCACTACTTATCTTTTCTATTTTACCATGTAAGCCTGAGATTCTTTCATTGCCTAAAGTACTTTTTACAGCTTATCTAGCTTCAAATGTGCTTTGAAATACAAACCTATGGCTTTGCAATAACGACATTTTCACATCTTCGGATCACTTTTGGGAAATCAAAACTGAAAAGCACATTTGAATGGCAACTGTGGGTCATGTGCCTATGCAGAGGAATTCTTAGCTGAGGCTTCAGGATGTTGAAAGGCACAACAAAGACAGAGGAGGTGCTCCATTTTGTAAGATGCACTTGGAGGACAAGAAAGTTGGAAATGGCGTAACACAGTTATTCAAGGATAAACTGTTATATAAGAAAGAGGCTTTAGCAAGGAGAAACAGCAAATGTTAATGCATAAGGCTAAGAAGGGATAGAAACTTTTTGAAGTTTTTCTTTGTATTCTGAGCATCTCAGATCAACAGATCACAAGGTATCATGGACAATGGAGATTTTTATTCTTCATCCCTACTCAGAAAAGGCAAGCAGACACATTTTATTTGTCCAGGCTTGCACAGCTATTGACAAAGGGAGAAAAAAATTCTAGCAAAGAATCCATAGCATGATGAGAGAGCTACAGGCAGATTTTCCTGACTCCAAAGATGGTGGTGTACTTCACTAGGTATGTCTCCATTTTTTTCCAAAATTTCCATTTCCTGAAAACATCAACTGCTTGCTGCAAAGCAGCAAAAATTAAACTGGAAATGATTCTGTTTCAGAGAACTTTTTTAAGGGTTCACACAATTAATGTCAGATTCTTCAGAAAGAATTTCAAGATTCATGGCTTGAATGCAAAGCAATAAGAGTTTGCATTTTTAAGTGGAAAAATGAATGGCATCCTTTGTAACTAACCTCCTCATTAACAGTTCCTCCTTCTTCCTTTGAGCTTCCCAATTCACTAGTTTACGCTAAGTTAAGCTTTCAGTGCAACACAGTTGAACAATCTGTATTTTCATCATCTTCCATTGGAACTCTCAAGGTCAATCTACTAATCAGTTCATTTTTCTCAGAGATCCACAAGGGTTGATTACCCCAAGGGCATCACTAATTAAATATTCAGGTTTGAAATAGAAGACAGTTAAGTTTGATGCTAATTAAAGCTGGAGAGTTTCATCCCCAGAAGCCCACAATGAAATCAGTTTTAGTGTTAGAATGTGTTTTACACCACCTAATTTTTTCACTTTTACTATTTCAGAAATTCCTTCTGGAATCAAATGTGCCAGACCTCTCTTCTGTCCAGTTTAATGGTCTGAGACATACTTGTTTAGCTTTAAAATCTCTGCTGTTACTTCAGAGGTCATCAGACACCTTACATATCTTCATGCAATCTGGAGGGACATTTGTGAACATCCAGCAATTTCTGCACTTTAAATCATTTGCAAAACATAGTCTGCTTCATCGTGCTGCCTTGCCCTTCACAGGAGATCTTAGTGGGCATGAAGGTGTTTGGAGGATGATAGAACTTTTCTTTGACCTCACCCAAGCAAAATTGGTTATGATGTCCCTGATACACATCCAAAGTTCACTGAAGACCTTGCCTAAATCCTGTAAAATCAGTGGGAAGACAACCACCAATTTAAAGAGACAACAGCTCATATTTTGCAAAGACATGTGAAAATGAAGCTTTATGTGTTGCTAATGCATATTCATATTTTTAGATATCTTTACCTTAAGTTCCTGCCATTTCTCGTTTACCCCCAGATACACAGAATAATTAGTCTCGATGCACTTCAGGAACTATCAATAGCTTATTAACTTGTCATTTTGAGATTTATACACAGGACACTGCATCACCCTCAGTGTCACTGATGTTTGATGTCCTGCTATTTTCTTTTCTTCTTAGGGCCAGGGTCTCTGAGGGACAAAGGATTGGAAGTAATGTACTGCACCCATTAAAGTTAATTGCCTGAAAACATTAGAAGCCAGACACCTATTTCAATTATGAAATATGGATAAGGATTTGCTGAAAGCCATTTATATTGAATTACTTTTATGATAATATTTAACTTTTTGGTATTAAATATTTAGTGCCCTTCTGCTTCCCCAATATGATGCACCTTAAAACTCCCATATTTTTGACAGAACTGCAGAAAGTTGAACAGGCTGACTATTACCTTCAATGCTCAACTTTGAACCAGAGATGGACAAATAAATAAGAGCTATGAGCACCTACATGATGCAGCACTGGACTAGGTGCCAACAAGTTGTGGCCAAATGCAGAACATAAAATTTCAGAGACAGATCCAGACTCGCTCTCATGTTACAGCCAAGAAGAAGCCAAGATAAAGCTTGGTGCCACAACAGCAGCCCCATTTATCTCAACTGGGAGCTCTTACCATAGTAGAGTCAGGACTGCCCCTTACCCCTTAGAGAAAAAACCTTTTCCCTCATTGTTTTTTGCCTTTGTGTTCCACAGTAATTCAGAGGGAAAAAACAACAAAACATCAAAGGCAATTGTGGATTTTGGCTCCACTTCTCTTTCTGATTTAGGTAAACCTGATATTGACTTCAGCTTCCTGGGTAGATAACGTGAGAACTCTCTGTGTACCAGCTGCTTCTGCTCCTAATGATCAAAACCAATAGTTCAGATTATGTTTCAAAAACAGCAAAAGAGATGCTTCAACTGCTTATAAGGGAAAGACTCAAGTGGGATCAGCAGTTTTGCCTTGAAATATTGGCCTCTGAACAGCCTGGAGTGACAATATGATACACAGAGAAGTGCCCAGCTGCTGGTTGTGATCAAAATCTCAAGTGAAAGACCATGCAAATAAAACCCATCCCATCACTGGCAGTATCAAAGATTATAGAAGGCCCATTCACTACTCTACACAGAGGTGCTCAGTCCTTGGGATGTAGAGAAATTAACCACAGGAATATTAACTGTCCAGGGAAGTGGATGATACTTGCCCTCTTTCTAAAGAAGTGTATTTGACTAGATGGGTGAAAAATTGGCCAGAGAAGTTTAATCATGCCTGCAGTAAATATTCCATGTAATTCGTAAGCATCTATGTATAATGCACATTTAATTTCACCTAAATTCAAAAATACTGTATATGATTGGAATTACTTCTTCCCCCACTCACTCACACTAAAATGGGCTGTCAGGTTTCTTCCTACTTTCCAAAGACAAAGAAAAGCTGGATATAGCTCTAAAGAGCAGTGCAGTACATTTTTGGAAGTATCCATCATGTTTCTTCATTTGTTCAACTGCTTCAAGGAGAGTTTAGACTACACATTCAGTCATTGTCAGTGATAATCAGAGGAGCAGATCTGTTTCATTTGCATTCAGCCAAAGCTCATGGATGAAAAACAGGTGCTTGAAGTTGAATTCAAGCAAGTTAGGCCAACTGGCAGAGTGCACAGCCCACAGAGCTGGCAGTTCTGGTGCAGGCACCCAAGGCTCCTGATATAAAAGCCCATTTGGACAATGCTGTACATGAATTGGGTTCCTCAGCTTTCAATGGCAAGCTCTCACAGTGCTTCGTAGGAAAATCCAGCAAGTGAAGAAAGCTACAGCACATTAGTCAGCTACAGGGGTTATGGCAAATGCACCTACCAGTCTTCAGCTCTATACATAAGCTTCCCAGAGGATGTGAAATTAAGTTCTTAGTCTTGGTCTCTATCCTCAACATGTTTAATGGCTTGAGGCCAAAATAAGCTAGAAGCTAGGCACCCAGAAAATGAGAAACACACACATGCTGTGTTTAAAAAAAAGCTTTAAATGACTTGCCAACTTCCTAATAGAAATCTCTTACAAAGATTTTTTTTCACAATAGATAAAGTAATGGAGAAGCAAGCATAACATCTATGTCTGTAATATGTCAGGCAGCTGCCAAGTCACAAGAATTTGCTTTTCTTCCTGACAGTTCTTGTCTTATTGGCTGCACATTGTTTAACATCTCCAGCACACAACAAAGGCATCTCACATGAAATGATTTCACGTCCTGTGTAAGCCTGACTCAGTCCACAAGCAGGGCCCATGCTGTGCTGTGAATGAGGCTCCATAGGGAAAGGTACCACCACTGCATCATCAAAGCACACACTGTGAGACATAAAAGGACAGCTAAGATTTCAAGGGCACGTTTGGTCACATCTACATTTCTTGTGCAGGTTAAGACCCCATTATCCAAGTTGTCCTACTTATATTGCCCAGATGGTTCACTGACCTAGAGTGAAAAGGTGAGCAAACACAACACAGTGTGCAAATCCACTAGCTTGGGCCTGAGTGCTACCTAGACCCCTGAGCTAGTGTGAAAACATAACCCTTATTAAAACAACATTTACTGGGTTTTGATTAGGGGAATTCAGTCTTAATATTATTCCTGTTTTGTGTGAAGCTTTTCTCAAAAGATGCTACCCAAGAGTGTGAGATGAAAAGCAAGTTCTCACTGATTTCTGTGGAGGCAAGGCCAGATCTCCTCTGAGACTGAAGCACGTCAATCTGGACTGAAGCACGTCTAGACCAAATCTGTAAAATCATTACTCTCTTGTCCTTCTTGAAGAGGTGCCTCTTCAAGCACAGGATAATGTTGATAAAACCTTGTTTGACTGAAATTTATCTTGGAGGGTACACACTCTGAATGCTGCTGCTAGGTAGGATCAGAGCTTCCTGTTCTTCCTGTCCTCCATTCCCTAGATTTTCCTTTGTACCATCTCTGTGGTGTGCCATTGTGTTCATAGAGCAGAGAGCAGAAAATGGCCAGGCATTTTAAGAGTCTTCAAATTCTTACCACAGAAATAGCAGATAATAATTATGCCTCTGCATGTCCTGGGGCAACTGAGTCCAGAGGATTTATTCATAGGGGAAAAAAATTAATACATTACCTGGCCATGTAAAAAGTTTTGTGTTGTACTGACAGCACGTCAAAAATAATAAGAGGTTGTCTGTTCAAAATTGGAATTTATTATAATCATCTTCTTTTCATCCAGTAGTGTGGGCCTAGATGTTGAGCTGCCTTTCAGCCTGATGCAGGTAAGAGATAGCAATCCTCATGCCCTTGGCCTCATCCTTAGAACCATCATGTTTTGGCCAGGTCTTCTGACCAGGCTCTACCAGAAGATCCTAGCAACTTCTTAACTCTACTATCGCATATTATTTCCTCACTGGGTGAGTGCAAGGGTGCTGTAATTCCCCAGTCCTAGGCTGCTAGTGTCCAAGGTCAGGCTGAGAGCAAATGATCCGCTGTAGGCTCAGCATTTGCAAAAGCACAGCCTGGGCTTGTCAGGTAGCAAGTAGTTTTGGCTGTGAGTGCCTCATCTTGGCAGAAGGAATGCCAGTCATTGGAGGCTGGTGACATTTTGCCTGCCACTATCTACAGATGCTCACTTGTTACGAGTACATGTTGCACTTGTGTCACGCTTTGTAGCAATCAGCCCTTTTCTTGGATGTAGGTGAAATGGTCTGAAAAGGGACAAAGGTTCATGGTGTGGGAGCAGCAGCGTAAGAAGTAGTTTTGATGCCTGCCCAAACAGCCGTTAAAGACAATAGAAGTGCCAATTCAGAGCTGGCACAGTATTTCAAATGTTTTGAGTGCACAAAACTGTGATGGAAGTGACAATCAGATGATGCCCCAATCATCTTTTCTCATTGGAAAAAGCTTAAATGCACAGTCATTTTCAAGAAGATAAAACTGGTCTAAGGAAAAAAAGGTTTTGTTTGAGGGCTTGAGTGGTGTACTGAACAAGTCAAAACATATTTTAAAGCAATTGTTCATAGCCAGTGCTTGTATTAGAAATTTCCAGGGAAAAATAAAGCATTTTAGGGAGGCGGAAAGAATTAAAAGCATAGGCATGACTTTAAATCTCTGTCAAGAAAATAAAGTGAACTTCTAAAGAGTGTCATACCTGACATAATTCCATCCTTTCATGAAAACTAACTCCTAAATAATTTTGGTTACCCCAGTCTCCAGAAATGGACAAGAAAGAAAGAAAGAACTTTAATTCTCAAAATAAAATTATGCTTTCTAATCAGCCTACAAAGATTGCAGACCCAAATGTTTTTATACTTTCACTTTAGTGTTTCTAAAACACCTCATAATTTGACTTGATTGTCCTGAAAGACTATTTCTTCAGACAGCTTCAACAAACAAGGGCCTTCTAAAACTATTCCTATTCTTCTGTTGACTCTGGCAAGGTATTCCTGAAACTGCTGCCATCTCCACTGAGTTTGTCCAGTTGTCACTGTGGGGCCCTGTCCAGTGAATGGCAAAGGAATAGAAGCCCCCACACATCCTATGTCTACAGGCACAGCTGTGGATGGAGCACACAGCAGGGAGAGGCAGGCTCTCACTTGATTTCATACATTTTTATGGGCAGAAAAATATTCTCATGTAAAAATGCCTTTGGCAGAACCTCACCCTGCAATGCCAGTCCTTTTTTCCATCCCCTCGCATCTCAAACAGCTGTGGTACTTGCTCTAGTGTTACCCTAATGCCAAAAATGTTTGTTCATATCAGAGAGATTTTAGGGATACAAGCAAGTGTGCATGTGTTCATAAATGATTTTGAAATATCTTTCCACTGTCCGTGAAAAGGGACCCAAAGAAAAGATCCAGAATGTCTGCAACAACTGGGGAACTACTCAACTTTAAGGAAAAATTAAGTGCCAGGAATTTTCTTCAACACTCCACAGACCTCTCCTTCCCATCCCGTGTCCCCAAAATATGCTTAAAGGATCACACTAAAATTTTACAGGATAGTAGGTGCTCTTTTTACAGATTTAATAAAGAAAAAGGCAGATCCAATGGACTGTGGGTCTGCTGTCAGATGCGAATTTCTCCAAATGCACATGATAGATCTGGGCTGTTCTGTGATCATTGCTTTCCCAGAACACAGGCCGAGAACTCAAGTTAAATGGCCAACCATGGCAGTAGTAAAACAGGAGTTTGTCAAAATCAGTAGAGATTGAGCTGAGCTCAATAAAATACATTTTATGGCTTCAAGCAATAGCCCAGGTTAGGAAAAAAAAAAAAAAAGGTCTGCATTTATTCAACAAAGGACTTGTAGTTGTATTACTGCTAGTGGATTTGGAGAAAATAAGCAACACAGAACTGCCTGAGTCTCTGGTTGCCCACTGTTGAACTGGGTTCTTAGTCGTATAAGTCAAGGTGAAGTATTAATGACCTTGATCTAAGGCAGCACTCAATCACATTCCTAACTTTTGGTTTTATAACTAGCCACATTGGAATCTATTGTACCAATCCAATACTTAAAGGCAGACATAAGTCTAAGTATTTTCCCACCTAAATCTTTCAAATGAGGAGCTAATATTTATAAACAGGAGACAATATTAATAAGAGCATAAAGTGATTCAGACCAGGCAAACTGGAGACCAATAAGTGCAATAGCAAAATGTTTCTAATTATGAGAGGAAGTACAGAGGCACTAAAGTAATGCAACTCAAAATTCTAGATACAGACATTAGATATTGTACATGAACTGCAATACTGACTAACAATGTAGCCAAAGGACAACTTTCCCCAAAAGCTTGGACACAATATTGCCACTGAGGAAATTAATTTAACTAGATTTATAAGAATATGAAAGTCCCCTTGCAAACATGGCTGCTCACATATACACAAATGCAATTATTTTGTGTTTAACTGACAGGGGAAATTTGTGTGTGAAACTAGCAAGGAGAAGAACTATTGCAAAACAAACAACATGGGAAAGAGCTAACTGCACAGTCAATGCAGCAAAGATCCTGTGTTCTGTATATGACTCAAGGAATTAAATAGAAAAGTTAAGAGCTCACACCATGAGCTTCCAGCAGTGTGACTGTTTATGTGCAACAAAAGGACTAAATAAATACAAGGAAATGGGGAGAAAAAAGTTCCATCAGCAATTTTCAACCATACGTTTTTTAAAGAAATAAACTCTCATGGAGCTTTAGCTCCACTTACTGGCTGTAAATTAAAAAGTCCTCATATATACTCAAATGACAGCCCCCCAAAAAACTGCCTTCAGTGTGATCTCCTTTTTCTTCCATCTGAGCTCCCCTGACTGGCCTTGGTGCAGCTTAAATCTGAGACACAGCAGTCAGAAGAAGTCGGTGAATTCTGCATTCATCACATTCCAGGTGCTCTGAACTCCCCTAGGCTGCCCAGCTGCTTCCGAGTGGGTCTGCTCCTGGCAAGGCTAAAAGGGATACCAGGATCTGGAACATGGCAGAGTCATGGCAGAGTGAATGTAATTGTGATTCTGGAAGGAGAGAGATCAGGTACAAGCCTTTGTAGAGTTGCAAGATATGACTATTTATCTGCATGAAGCTGTGGCCCTACCACCTCACTGCCAATGTATTTTTAAACCTACTACAAAGGGTGTCTGCTTCATATCACAGAGCCATTGAGACTGCTATGCTTATCTGCCTTGGCTCTTCCTCAGCATCACAACTGGATTTGCAGATTGAGTTACTTTAATCCTCCTCAGTCTTATCACAGAGTGCCTGTGGAGCGTGTGAGCACATACACTTAGGAAGAACAAGAAATGCCAAACATAAGATGAGCTGCAGTGTCCAAATGTGGGTATGGAAATAGCTGGAATTCACAGAGTTACCCATGCATTAAGGCAAATGGTGGACTCTGTAGGAACAGGTACAACAGTACCTATAGATGGCTGATCAGAGAAGAGTAGGGCAGCCTGAACTTATATCAGCACTATTCAGGGGATCTCAGCAGTTTCCCATTCAGGCATGGGGAAGCGCACATGATCCACAGAGTTACAGAGGACCTCACTAGCAGAAGGAAGAAAAATTCCTTCCAGACTAGGGAAACATGGCATGCTGTGAGTAGTCCATTTAAGGGCATTGCATTACCCTAATTAAATCCAAACAGCAAATGTCAAAAATTCCTTAGAGAGACAGAAAGCAATCAAAGGTAGATTCAAAAAGCCATGAGAAAACTCTCTGCCAAAAATATATTCATGTTACCAGTAATATCAGATCATCATCAAGAAGGGAAACAATGTTCTCAGCCAGTCTCCTGTTCTTCAGTACTGTAGATTTTGGACATATGAATAGCTTCACAGCTGCCAATGTACACAAACTTTTTGACCATCAGCAGGGTAAAACAGACTAGGGGGTTTCCCTACGTATTTTCTAGCCATGCCCCAATTCTTCTGGGAAGAATCTCAGGAGTGTGTATTAACCACCTGCTGTTGTTCTTGCTCACAGTCATGTATTTCACCCAAATGCCTGATGCCTGTCACAATGGACAGATTGCAGTGGTATGTGCAGGCAGTGGGTAAGGCAGAAGCACAGGTGGTAGAAAATGCTGTTTCTGTGATCACTCTGAGTCTGCAAGGAGTCAAGGCTACCCCTTGACCTGCTCATTTGAGACATAAAATATTGCAGCTCAACTATACTAGCAAAGCAGTCATCTTTAGGTCAGAGTTAACTGAACCCTATGTGACCTTACTTCAGCTTATTTTTCTAGTGTAGAAAAGCCCAAAGGCATAATGCAAAGTAACACACATTAACTTAGAAAGGTTACCTCTTCATTTAATCATACATTTCATTTATTGCTCAATTAACATACCTCAGGCATTTTCATCCCTTTATTACAGCTGCAGAATCTTAGACCTGGACCTGTACAGCTCAGCTCTCTGCGAGGCATTTACTGTTATCTACTCAGATAGGTAAATCATTTTCTTTAGTACGGGCTGTCAGCTTCTATCCTTTCAAAAGAGAGGATAACGTATATAATATTTTATGTATGCCACTTATGTACCACAGCAAAAGCACCCTTTTTTGTCTCTCAGCTCCCTACCTGCACTAGAATTGAAGATCTGCCAGGCTGTGTGCAGATTCAGGACCCAAGATGACAGCACAGATCCTCATCTCTACAGTCTCCTGCTCATCAGGCTCTTTGGTCTCTATACAATACATAGTACCTAACTTATCATGTCCATGAGTAAGAAATGCAATATAGCAGTTTAGAAATTCAAAAGGAATGATCAGGAACATCATAAGCAGACTGTGTCTCTAATAGATCAAATTTTCTCTGAGCACAGGGTGAAAACTTTGTTCATTCCTACAAGAGCTTTCCATCATGATTGTATTACACCATAAATCAGAGACACTCATGCAAAGAGCTCCCCAGGCACTTCAGTCCAGCACAGATACAGAGACAATTACCTACCTTGTACAGTGCTTCTTGCTAAGCTGATCACACTGCTCTCAGGACAAAAATACAGTATCACCAGGCAGAGTTACTGCCCTACCTATGTGTAACAGCCTACTTAGTGGGCATGCAGAGACCTCAGTTCCATGCTCCAGTGTCACGTAGGTGAGATTTCTGTTGCTCAGGACCTCCATGAAAAGCATTTGTAAGGCAAGTGAGTCACAGCTTTTGTGCAAGGCGAACTCTGTAACTTAGACTGGCTTTAGTGCAGCTCTCTTTTGCCTCTCCAAATGATGCCCACCCAACACTTCACATTCTTTACTAGTTCATACACAGAACAATTGGTGCCATCACATTTTGTCACTGTAAGTGACTGAATCTTAAAAGCAGTGCTGCAGAAAAGATGAACTGGTTTCAAAACACAAATACTGTGTTTCCATCCTTTTGGGACATGACTTTCCATATCTACATATCTTCCACAACTGTCTTGTGTTGTAACTAGGCATCCCCAAAAGGGTAATAATTAGCACTGACTTTATGCTTTTCAGAAGGCTTATCAATCACTTATCAATACTATACTTATTAAGAAACTTATTGCTCTTATAGATAGTCACCATACAGGTGAACTTAATTGGTTCTTGAATCTAAACACTACCACCATTGGCTAATTAAGAAACTACCCTTTCGTAAAGAAATCTCTATAACACATTCCACATGTTCACAACAACAGGTGTAGCAATGAAGATAAGAACTGTTTATCATTCTTTTCTCTACTCTTCTCACAGCCTTCCCCAGGACAATGCCTGGGAAAGGTGTGCATTGTTCTCTGTGGCCAGAGAGCTGCTGCCAGTCTTCCATATCTAAGAAACCACATATTAGGCAATGAATGTACACTGGTGTAAAGCTATTTTGCACAAGTAACTGCAATGTTCAGTTGACTCAGTTGATAAAGTTGAGATGTTCCTGGTTTTGTGAACGGCAGAGCAAGTTTAAGATCCCTCTACCTCCGTACATGGAGTTCAAGTTCTTATGTTCTTTTCCAGTATGGGGCAGAGAGGATTTGTGCTGTTACCTCCATAGGGAAAATCATTCATAACAAAAGACAAAAGAAAAAAAAACAGAATCATAAGTACTCTTTTAATTGAAACACATTGCCATAAAGAACAGGGAGAAAAAACTTTGGAACTGGAGAAGAGTTTGCTTGCCCAGAAATATTTATCCATTTAATATACAGCCTGAAGAAGGAAATACAATAATCTACAATATCATCAAAAACTGCTGAATTATCTAAAATATACATTAAAAAGTCACCCTGCCACATGAAAAAATATCAGTATTTTCCTGAACTTTAGACCAGCCAATTTCTTCAAGGGACATGTAATATTTAAGCATACCATACTTTCTTACAGCTAAAATGACTCTGTACAAAATTTGAAAAATGAAAAAAAAACCAAACCAAAACCAACCCACAAAAAACCCACCAAGGTCTTTTATTAATCATGAAAGCTGAACACTACAACTGATTTTTTTTCTGTTTCCAAACTCCTGAAATGGAATAATTACACAGTAAGAGAACAACGTCATCAAGAAATTGACTGAAATCTGTCAGTTTTAAGATGGAATGGGATTTTTGGTTTTGCTTTTCTCCTCTTCTATGTACATCCTTCCTTATAAATCCATTCAAATAAAGTTAATGAAAGAGAACTAAACAGAGAACCCTCAAAAGTAAATGGATACCCATATCCATTTATCACTAGGTGAAAATGAGTAGAATAGATTGAAGGATAGTTCCCAACCTCTGTGTAATTATTTATAGTGGGTTTCTTCCTGTTCAGAAATTGAACTCAATGTCTCTTTATTGCTTAAGTCCTACAAAGAGTATCCAAATGGTGGAGCTGTATTAAAAGAGTATTAAAAGAGGCCTTGAGCTGACCAAGTGTACAGTTGTTCATTCCAAGTAGTGAGCCTTGTCTAAGACCAAATGATCCATTCAACCTATGGCAAATTCAGATGAGATTGGTAAAGACTAGAGGATTAAAAATCAATTTAATCCTTAATTGTAGATTTGAAAATAATTCTTACTGGGTCCTGACTTTGACATGTTTGAAAGACAGTGGGAGCATAGGAGATAGACTGTCAAGGATCACAATCCATTTCTACTTGCTGAGCATAGAAAGAAAAATGCATCTGTCAATGCCTAGTGGCAGCAGTATTGGAATATCTCTTCAAGAAGAGGTGAAGATCAAAAGATCATGGAAAAACACCTAAATTTCATCTTTTGTCCAAAAGATGCATTCTCCTGCAGTGAAGGGGATAGATTTTTGATTCTACTTTCTTTCCATGGGATATATTGCCTTTTCCCCTACATCACAGACAGCACCCCTACTTTTCCAGCACACCCACTTCTTCCATGAAGATTGATCAAAGCCATGATGATTGGAAAGGATGCTGGATTTTTTTTTATTATTGCTAATGTAGAAAAGAAAGTGGGATGTAGAGAAAATATCCAAGAATAGGGAAAGAAAGCTGGGCATTCATCTACACTATTCCTTTAAAAAAGGTCTTTAAAAACTCCAAGTGTATAGATAAATTAAACTTCTGAAAAATTAAATGCCAGTATAAGGTGCAGTTTTACACTGGCCCATTTTAAGCTCTAAGTACCCTTAAATATCTCTTTGTTTAGCAAGTTTAACTAACAAAATATTTAGACACCTAAGAAGTCTATAAATCACAAGTGCATTAAATAATCCCATAGCATGAATGCCAGACGGCCCATGTTAGGAATTGACTGAAACTTTAGATCTAATTTGCAAGTATACTGTTTTCTTGAAGTTTTCCTCCCCAGCATGACATTAGGTGATATTCATTAAAATTGGTGATGCAGTTGAAGTAAAGGGAATAATGCAGAGGTGGTTCAAAAGGAGGTTTCAGATAGCTCAGAAGTTGGCAGCAAGCATGAAGGGACCATCCTCATATCCCACTTGACATTGCAGGCAGCAGTCTTGTCACAGCCATGCAGCAGCACCAGGAGTGCTGTCAACTACATGTGAAAGCTCTTTTCTTTCTCACTTCTTAGTCATACTTAGGAGTTACTGTAGCTCTCCCTCCTCCAGGCTGAGATCTGACAGCCAAAGTAGGGCTATTGAATGAATCTCACTTTTTTTCTCTGCTTAAGTCTCAGTGAATTCTTCTGCCATGACAATGGGACTTGAGTGGTACCTAAAGCTTGGGGTGGCTCTCTGATAGAGAAAAAATTCACGTTGGTATAAACGACATGTGAATGGAAATGAGGGTATATGAAAGCACCAGAAAAATAATGTCAGAGCAAGTGCCAAAGAACTGGTGAGCATTAACTGCCCCAGAATGCTATATCTGTGATTTCATGCAAATGACCAAAGAAAGGAAGAAAAAACTTAAACATAAGGTGATGGTGGAGAACAGTGCTGGAGCCATAAAATACTCAGATAAGAAAAAAGTGAAATTCACGAGTGTCATCTAAAACATATATGAGGGCAAGAAAAATATAAGGCAACGGGTACAAATACCTGGAACTCTTCATAGAGGCATGTGTATTTCTCACAATCCTTATTTTTAACTGCAATAAGATACTACTGCAGAAATATTCCAGAATGAGTCTGTAAATCTTTTCTCCCTCTTTTATAATAAGTCATTTTCTTCATCTCTTTATTATCTGATCTCATTCTAGCTTACTGGCATCGTTTCTTTCTGGTACATCAAACAGAAAGAGCAATATTTCCAGAGATCCTTTTGTGCACATTCTCTTCAAAAACGACCTTCTGATCCACTTGCATAGTTGCTTTTTGTTGCGTGACTCTTATAACAAGTACATAAGCAGTTTGCAGCATACAGAGCAGACTTTGCTGGTTGTAGCAGGACACTCTGCCCTGGAATGGGGTCCAAAATCTCAGACAATACCCCACTTGCAAGGCTATCAGTGGTGTACTGAAAGGAGGTGTCAGGCTGGGTTTGGTGTTGAATTCTACTAAAACCAATCTGATGCATCAGCTCCCAATAACAAATAGTTTATTGTTTATTGTATAGTGAAACAAAGATTTGGCAGATAAACAGCCAGGCTGACTTGGAGACAAACTGTCACCACAACTGCGGGATAAACAAAATCCATATGACTGGCAGTCATAAAAGTCCAGTCCGCTTTTATATGATAGGTTATTCTGACATACTCCTTCCTGGAAAGGGTGTATGAAGTTTTCTCTCTTAAAGTGAGGCCAGCCCTTCAAGGATACTCCTCGAGGCTGAGTGAAAGAGATCTGCACAAAAGCATTGTTATAGTGATATATACATCAGTCTTTGCTTAATAATTGTTTCTTCTTGATAGCTTTAATATTATTGCTTTGATATAGTGCATTATACTATACTAAACACTACAAGTAGTTCTAGCTTTTACACTGTGCAGTAATTAATTTGGATCAATATTTTGGTCTAATAATTTGTCATAATAAATAATTAATTTTATATAAATATATCTGATTTACCATCTTTAATCCTGCATGACAAGGTTGACACGCTGGGGCTAAGACTGGGTTCAGCTATCAAAAGACTTCTCTCTGAGAAGAACTTTACAATGCAGGGGGTCCTCTCTGCACCTCATGGCTCAGCAACAGAGCTTCTCTAATAAGCTTTGTCTGAAGCCCCCACTATCACCCATAAGACAGGTCTGACATTTCTTTCCTAAAACAGTGTCAAAAGAGTGAATAGGTCCTTGAAGTTGCTTAAAGCATATTGTATGGCCTCTGGAATGATGGGCATTTCTTCATTAGGAATACTTCAACACCTGAGACAGATCTAGTGCCACTACAGCTCTTTGCAGCATTGCTGGAACAGCAGGAGACTTTTCCTCCTGTTCTGGGAGCATTTATGGATCCATCCCCAGCCCTGCCACAACTCATTGTGAGCTTTTAGGGGAGATGTTGACACAATCATAGCATGGAGTAGACACCTGTCCTGAGAATTGACTCTGATAACCAGACTGCACTGCCTGCAATAACCTTGCCAGAATAAATGTGCAATGTACAACTTCTACCTGAGGCAAGTTTGGAATAACTACTGTTGGTCCAAGAGTGAGTCTTTCTTTCATACGCACAGCAGAACATACTGCCCATATTCAAGTTACAGCTGAGTGAAAGACAAAGAACTACACACAATAGGTGAGTGATGCTGAGCAGCTAGCAGGAACAGTTTGTTATCATGCCTCTTGTGGTATAACAACAAGATAACAACCGTTAATGAACATCAACTCCAAACATCAGTCCAGCATGGAAACACCTGGAAAATATAGATAAGAGAATGAAGAATGAGAACCTAATCTACTTCAAAGGTGAAGGAGTCAACTATTAATAGGAAACCAAGTTCCAAGACCTGTGTAACTTGAGACCAATGAACATGGAACCACTTAATTTCTCTTGGTTTTGACTGAATAAGTATGTGAAAAATCTAGTAAAGACCATGTGTGATGGAATTACTTTCTCTGCACAACCCAGGCAATGTGTAGATTAAGTGATTTCTATTGCATGTTCTGGTCAAAACATCCTATCCAGAATAAAGTAATGTCTTAATTCTCTAACACTAAAAAAATGTTGTTGGAGAGTTTTTGTTTTTCTGCAGTTTTGGTGGCAATGTCTCCAACAGACAAAGCTGCCAGCAGCCAAGAATACGGAGGCAGGAGAAGCTCTGTACTCTACTTTGTGTGGCAAGTGGCTGAGCTGCAGGAGGCAGTGAGAGAGCTGCTTAGCATCAGGAAAGCTGAGAAGGAACTGGACAGCTGGTTCCAAGCACAGACTGCAGTGGACTCACAGCCCACAACCAAAGACTCCTTCACAGGCGTACACAGAAGGAAGGGCAGCCAGTAATGCCCAAGAATGGAAGCTTGCAACAGCAAGGACCTGCAGGAGGAAAAGACTTCCCCTGAAGCCTGAGGTGCCTTTGCAGCATCATTTGATGGCTCTGCAGATGGAGAAGGAAAGACCCATGACGCCAGAAGAGACTGGAGCTTGAGTAAGGCAGCACGATCTTCTCCTCATGTAACAACCAGCACAACTAAGAAAAGACAATGGGTGGAAGAAGTAGGCCACTTCCTCTGAGATCTATGTAGGCACCCATTTGCTCTAGAAACGTGTGATGCAGAGACTCCTGTCATGGTTGTCACTGAGAAACTACTGAGCCTTGTACAGTCCAGACTATTACCCACTGCTTTTGCTTCTTGTGGGTGCCAGTGATACAGCCAGGAGCAGTCTGAGGTGTGTAGAGCTCTGAGAGTGATGGTAAGGGACTCTAAAGCACAAGCAGTTTTTTCATCAATCCTGCCAATCAAAGGTTTGAAAGGGTCAGTCAGGTCTGGAAATTCAACATAGGGTTACAGGACTGATGCAACAGCCAACTGAGATGTTTGCTTACTGACACCATGGGAATTGCTCTGGGAAACCTGGTCCACTGAGGGGACTGATGTGGTCCACCCGTTACCACATCAGAAAGGGAAGAGCATCTTGCCAAGATGGTGAAGAGGGCTTTTAAAGAGTTGATGTGAGACAGGAATCTCAATTAATCTCTCTCCTACCAGCCTGGGGAGGGTAGACAGGTCAGTGGTAGAGCACCTGAAGAGCAGCACTGGGCAATTTCACTATCTGCATCTACTGCAGTTTATCATGTTTGAGCACATGGTGTTTTTTCCTTTTTGTTCTGCCCCAGACTAAACCAATACAGAGACTGGATGTTCCTGGATAGCAGCAGGGGCCATAGAAGCAGATGGGGACAGGCCTGTTCCCCACTAATCCTCACAACTCTATTTCCTGTGCTTTGCCTCCCTGTGCTCCCCCTCCCCTGCAGGCAAGGGGGAAAGGATTGCTTGTAACATAAGCACAGCATGTGAGTTGTGACTTCTGTCTTTATTTCTAGTCCAGGTCTTTGATTCATAGAATATATGTTGATTCCCAAGGCAAGAAGATATTCCTCAACTGCTTCAACAGTCACACTTTTAAAAAATTATTCTTCTCTTTCCCCTGCCAGCTCACAAAACCATTCTTTCTTTAGATTGTTATATATTATTCTTATTATTGTTAAAATCAAGCCAGCAGATTTACTGGCACCATAAACTGGAAGACTGACAGAGAGACTCACACAGTGTATTCATTTCTTATGTCCTGCCATGCCTGGGCTAGACTGACTGCATCCTCCCAGAAGTAAGAGCTGTTTTCCTTGCTTTTGTCAGGACTTTTTCAATATAAGGTTATACAGAGTTATACACTTCACCCCAGTGAAGCAGCTCTCATGAGGAAAGTCCATACTGAGCACCATGGTATGCTTTCTGCAGGATTGTCCAGCCAATGCTCTTTCCACATTTCTGCAGATTTTTATTGACCATAACAGAATGGTAAATCTATCAGAACTCCTCTCATTTCTTATGCATTAGGAGCATGGTCATTGTGCAGCCTAAGCTCCTTCTGTTTTGTACACTTGAAGACAGCCCCTTCAATTTTATTCCAAGAAATGCAACAGAAGGGAGAACACCAGATGAATTGCCAAATGGAGAGGAATTCAACTCTGCCAAATGCTAACTGGAGTTTACTCACAGCCACATACACCCATTTCACAAACTGTCTTGCTGCATTATTTTTCTTCTAGAGTTAAAAGTGGTGCAAGGGGCATTATTAGGCATCTCTTCATGGATCACAAGTTTCCTATCTACCCCAATGTGCCCAGCTGTTTCTGAAGCACCTTGGTACATCCCAGCCTGTCTGCTCTGTCAGCAGTGCAAGTGTTAATGCATCAGACACAATAACATTTCATAAAAAAAGTATCCCACCAACCGAGATTTATTCCTTGGGAGGCAGGTAACACTTTTCTTACTGCTTTGACCAAACTCCTCTGAGTTCTCTTGAAGTGCTGCTGGTTTTTTACACCACACCCCAGCCCCACCATGTAGTGGACATCCCTGTGTCCTGCAAATGAAAAGCATTTGCAGGTCTGTAAGTGTATTAGAAATAGCTGGGATTTCAAAGCTGGCCTTGTTCGAATACATAGTCCATCTTGTAATTGACTGTCAGCTTGATTTACAATGGCAGTTGTGATGTGCTTGGAGATTTCAATCCAAAAGGCTCTCCGAAATAAATGAGGACAAAAGTCAATCCAGTGAGGCAGCTCGATTTGTTAATATCATCAAAGAACAAGAATGGTTTAGGCAACACAGCAAGCCAGAACAAAATGCACTCAAGACAGAAGCAGCCCAGACAAAGGCAGTTCATAAAACAAATCACAACTCCTCTAAAAATTATAGAAGCAGATAGAGGAATGAAGGTCAGCAAGGGTAAATTTAAAAAATCATTCTATTCAGAAGAGTTGCAAGGAACAAGCAAGAATATTTAAGTTCTGAAGATTTTGACCCACCAGATGCTTTATATAATTTGTTGAAAAAAGCTTAATAAGAATCTAAATTATATATTTTGGGCCTGAGTTTGTGGCATTATGAATCTTTCAGTCAGTTTGCTTCAGAAATATCATGCTTGATTATTAATTTTTTTTTAAAGCCTGAACCTCTGGGTAAACATTAGGAAGACAGGTAAAGGGAAGAAAATACTGAAAGAGCAATCCATGTTCCTGGGTTGCTCTCTGGAACAACAGACCTTAGCTTCAATCCCCAGGCTCTGAACACCTTGGATTTTGCAGATATTGCCTCTCCATTTTTAAAGTGAATAGAGACACTCCAGACAAACTGAGGTTAATCAGGACTGAGGGGACTGAGGGAAAATCTATTTTTCACCTATGGCAAGAGCTTGTCAGCAGGTGGACAGTGTTAACGCCTTGTTTTCCAGCCACAATTTTATTAAGTTTTACTCCTGTGTTAGGCTAAAATTCTTTGTTTAGGCTGACACACCTGAGATTTTCACTGAACTAGAAACAGAAATATCTTGTTCAGATATAATAAATGGCAATGAAAAGCAAAGCAAAGCTGACTTCAAAATGTATCATGTATTTCATACAGAAACTTATATATTAAAATAGAGCCATTTTTGAAGGAGACACAACAAGTTAAAATATTATTTATGATCTTGACTCTTCACGTAGACTCAACTGACTGATTTGGATAAATTATTACTTTGCCACTGGGATCCTTCCATCTCTTCTGATTTCTATGCTTTGCTGTTGGCAAACAATTTGTTAGTCAGACAATTAGCCACATCAGCAAGCAGCTGCCTGGTAATAATACTTTATGCATGCCAGTATTAAACTTGACATTGCAAACCACAAGTGCTGTGGTCTGTCCTTAGGTGAATCAATCCACTGGTCAGGCAGATTAACCCCTTTGTAATTGAAGAATGCTCAGACAGGCTTTTGGTTCAAAACCAAAACTTCTCCCAAGTGAACCATAGATAAGTCTCCAGTAATTAGGAAGGCAACAAAGTCACCTCTGTCCTCTTGCTGCAGAAGAAAAAAGACTTTTGAATGCTTGGTTGCAGTCAGCAAGTGAACCATATACCTACAGCCAACATCCAGACCAAGGTCCTACTCCTAGTGCTCAATTTATTTCTTCCCTTTTATAGCTAAGGCACTCTTCTTCACTCCCTGAGAAGGTTTAATTGTTTCTGGATTTCAAAACAATTTTTTTCTGTTGGGAAATTATATTCATACTGTTTTCAGTGACAATATTTACAGAAACTTTCTCCTTTTTTCAGATAAAAAAGGAGTATATTTTAAAAAATATATAATTCTGTTCCAATTTCTGTTGAAAAATATTTTACCTTGGAAAAGCTGAGGAAAACATAAACCAGTATATAAGTGAAAATACGTGTTTCAAATAAACTAACATACAAAAGGACAGATGGTACTTTTCATCAACCTTAATTCTCCTTCCAATACTTCACATCTTCTTGATCTCACCACTGGCAACTCCCTTACCTTTCCATTCACATGCACCTCCTAAATTCAGCTTGATACCTCTTTCCTGTTTCCCTACTACTGTCTGAGTGGCTTTCAATCCTGTACAAAGCAGTGTTCTATCTTTAAGTCTCTTTTACAGTTTCTTCACATATAACATATGGCTTCCCTATTACACTAAATCAGATCGATTAACCAGACATTTTCTTATGATTCCCTTGACTTAATCTGGTGAATTTTCCCTCTGGATATTATCACTTACCTGGAAAAGAACCTACGGGAGCTCACTAAAATTGTGCTTTTTTGCCCTTCTATCAGAAGAGAAAGTAGGACAACGATACTAATTAAAATACAGATATATCTCAAAATCTCAAAAACATTCCCTACAAGTATTTTGCTCACAAAATTCCATCCATTCACATTCCCCAGAATGTGGATTTATATTTTGGCTGTCAGAGGGCTGGAGTTGGGATTGTTGGCTTAAGACTCTGTCTGGAGAAAAAGAGGAAGTGCTGCAGCTGTATAATTCTCCTGAGATAAATCATTTAGCACATTTTAATATGTAGATGGCTTTATTAAAGTCATTTAATTAGGGCCAGAAAGGTTGAAGTTCAAAATCTCCAGAGAGTTTAAAAATAAACTGAAAATGAATATGGGATTTGACAACAGCAGTTGTCAGGGCACTATTAGAGAAAGGGACAATGCAAGAGATTTAAATATGGCATTTTTGTATGCTGGAGAACTAATGGAAATAAGCTATGAAGAAAAAGAATAGGAAAGAAGATATGGCTGAAACAGAAGATTCACAAAATATTGGAAGTCTTTGAAAACAACTGGCAATGAGCATACACTAAATATTGTATCATTGGTATGTTGTGATCAAGGAATTGACTTAAACTAGATCAAAACATAAAGAAACAAGTGCTTCCTCCAAAGTAGCTGTTCATTGAAATGACAAAAAATCAATTGAGAAAGGATAAAACATGGAATAGTTGGAGTTCCCTGGAAGATGAGATGCAGCAAGAGAAAGTCTCTCTGGGAAAGCTTTCTTTCCAGATTTCTGAAGAGTCACTGCTTTTCAACACATAACTCTGCTCCACAGGAAACTTCACTGCTCAGGACTGTCAAACCCACAGTCTGGGTAGCAAATGCAGTTGCTTGGAAAGTAAGTTTCACTTTGGTACCAAAAGAAGAAGCAGCAGCTGTTTCTACTTTGTCCTCTATTCAAAGATGCAAAGACAATGTCTTAGACTGAGAAAAGCTCCTGTGAAACAGTGAAGTATTTCAAAGGATCACAATTGAATACAGTGTAAGAAGGAAGGGATGACCAAAGCCAGCTTTCCTCAGAGTACTGGAAGCCTTTGAAATAAACTTGGAAAAAATATTCTCCAGGTTCACTAACACTTATATCCTGAGATCTGTATCGACAAAATCATCCTTTGAGTTCTACATCTTCTTTGGATCCATCTCTTTCTTGACTACTACTTCCAAATTCTACTTTGAGTCTGGGATTTTACATGCTGAAAGAAAGATGAAAAGAGAGGTACAAACTAATGCATACTCCCAGTAGAAAGTTCCTGTGAACATAAAGGAGGGAAGACTGAGGGCTGGAGATTTGCTCAGTGTTCAGGAAAAAATCCAAAATTATGTCACTGGCATCAGAACTCCTATTCCGTTTTTGCTGCTGTAACTGAGAGCAAAATCCAACTTTGTTTAGCTCTGGCCAAAATTCCTTCATTATAAATGTGTGTGCCTGTTTTGTGTGGTCTAGCAACTTCAGAGAGAGACTCTACCTGCACTATGGGGTTCCTGTCCATGAGATGGAAAATTAAAAATAATCTGAGGTTCTGTGGCATCAACATTCATATGCTATCCTGCTACAGGAGTCATTGTTCTCCAGCTGAGGTCAGACTCCTTCTTTTCACGAATAAGTGTGAGCCAGCATCCTGTTTTCTCACCTTCTGCTCAATCTTCCCTCTGTTAATCTGTGTAAAGTACAGTAGAAAATCCAAAATGAGAGGGCAATGCTAGAAACATACTAACAAAGCAAAGTTCTCCTGTGGAGGCTTTGAAAGTGAGCACCAGGAAACTGAGCAAGTAATAAATGTTACAATGTTCTGTCTCTAACATCAGAAGAAACACAGCCACAATGGATTCCTCGCTGCAGAACATAATTGTCTCTTAAATGCCTGTGAGAATTTGCAGTTGCACAGCAGCCAAATGTCCTGTAGCACAGCCCTTCTTTGGTCAGTGTGTGCATGCTGTTTTGCCTACCGAGGCAGCATTCCTGTAATATTTGGGAGTTGCACAGCTTGAGCATCCTTGGGATGAAGCTGGTGGAGACAGCAGGGGAAAGACACTTGTATCTGTCACTCAGAAACAACATACCACATGTGAGCTTGATTTCAGACCTATCATATATTTTTTTTCCTAGCTGCTGAAAACATTCTTACTCTTCTTACAAAAGAGAGTGGAATTTATTCAGCTCTTGTGAAAATCCATTTACTCATGTTAGAGATAAATTTGCCCCTCAGGACTCTAAAGAAAGCAGTCAGAGTATTCTGGAATGCAAAGAATCACTCCTGCTCCCAAAATCCATCCTGAGGCATAATGTATTCTCACCCACGCAATGAGCAAACTCTACTGGCTGGTACTGAGTAGGAAGCAGAACAAGATCTCTGCAGCTTCTCCCTTTCACTTTGCTTTTTTCCAGTCACCATCCCACCTGACTGTATGGGAGCTGCCTATCAAGTGCTGCTCAGCCCTTACCAGACATGGAATGGAGGAAGACAATCTCCTGGTTTTTCCCACCATGCTTCTCTTGCCTGAACAACACCAGACTCAAGCTTACCACCAGACTGTAAAACTGCAAAGGTTCTCTCAGCTGGCAGAGTCAGTGGAAACATAACATCAATCTTAATGGCCTCCTATTGGCAGTGCCTGGGATCATCCCTGCTTGCCTGCAAGCATTTATTGAGGTCAGTAAAACCACTCTGACATTTATGTGTTGTTTGCAAAAGGAAAGGAGTGGCTAAAGACTTACATTGGAGGCTGAGTCTTCATTTTATCAGGAGCTATTTGAAGAATGCTATTTGAAGAGTCAAACTAGATTTAGTGAGACAGTTCAGGAGGGATCAATGGAGCTTTATTTCATATAGTCCTAACCTGAGAGCCAGGATTCCTTTGCCTGAAATTGCTGTCAAGCTGCTTCTCAGTAGAAATGTGAGGTTTATGCAGCTTGCCACCATCTTCTCTCCTTAAAATGCTTTATCTGACATATCAGAATTTCAGCCTTTGAGGACGCAGTATTTGATTTTTACATAGCAACCACTTTGATTCATCAGGATGCAGAGGGAAGCCTGATAGTTACACAAAAGCCCAAATCAACAGTACAAAGTAAACTCAAAAGACGGGGTTTTCTTTGACATATCAATAAATTCTACAAAATTTCCAGGGAGAAATTCCCATCTTTATTTACCTCCCAAGCAATGACAGCCTTTATCAAGATGTCAATACCAAGAATAGTACTCTGTCATTTTGGGCTATCACTGCAGAGTATCACAATCAGGCCAGCAGACAAGAACATCTGGTTTCATCACCATATGCTGAGCTTCTCTGCAGCTCACTGAGGCCAAAGCACTTTGCAGAGTAAGCCCCCTTCAGACTTTTTTGTTTGTCCTTTTGAACACCTCAGAGTGGCTATGCCAGGCCAGCTCAGCCTTCTCACTGCATTGGTGAGGTTAGTAGTTTTTCTTTGCCCAAAACAAGGAATAGGAGACAAACCGGGTCATCACAGATCAATAAAATTTTCTTCATCCTTCCTCCCCAGAGTCTCAGAGTGCAGAAACTGGGATCTAAGAGCTCTCTTCTGGCTCACTATTTCAGAAAATAACAGCTGGGTTTTTATCAAGGAGCTGTAAAATTCTTTAACTAACATAAGGCTTGAAATATTAATTCATTGCTGAGACCAGACTGGGATTCTCCTGATTCAGCAGTACTCACTCAATCTGTCTGAAAATGAGTATAGATTTTATCACTAAGAGCCTGTGTGGATGACAGATGGAGATAGACAAAGTGGTGATGACAGGGGTGGAGGGTTGAGTATTTCCTTTCCCTATTTGTTGCTTAGTCAAATAAATAGCAGCCAAATAACACTCTCCAAACTCCCCCATCTCTGTAAGGTAAGGGCAGCTACAGGATGTAACAATGGTATGTAACTCAAGGCTCAGCTGGTACTTTTCATGTGGAATGAGGAACAAAAATATAATTGGAAAGCTTGATGGCTGCATGATGCCTATTTCTTATTTCCCTGATTGCACCTGAGAGTTAATTGTGAAATTTTGCACTTTAAAAACATGTATATATGTATATAAAAAAAAAAAAAAACCTGACTATAGAACTTTTGAATCGAAAGCAATGAACCTTTAGTACTCACCTGCAGGAGTATTTCAGGTAGTCCTTTCATCTATCTATTATTCTTGGCAATTTTTTCCTATAATTTTATTTTTGCACCAGAACAAGAACCTTGGAATTCAAAGTCCTCTAAACAAAGAATAACTGTAGCACATGAAGCAGTAACACAGTCTCTCTATGTTTCAATAATATTGCCAGCCTTTTCTCTTGTAGCCAAAGAAGAAGCAAAGCAGCCTATCTTTTTTTGGGCTATATATATATTCATCCAGGTCTTTTGGTGTGGAACTAGAAATGACAAGTTTGTTCTTGGGTTAGCATTCTTTAAAGCACTGGTTTTACTCCATGGTCCAGCTTTGCTGGTCTGTTGTCTATCCTCTTTATTCTCTTTGTCCAAAACACTTACTATAGGGGCCCAAAAAAGCTCCATATGCTTCTTGCTATTCTTTGTTGTTACATTCTTCCAGCTAGATTTATTGTTATTGACCCTGTCATCTTCTACACTTCATTCACTGCAAACACATCCATCATACAGTTATGGCAATTTTGTCTCTTCATAACCAACAGCTGCATCTCACCCCAACAATGTCTGCATTTTGCAATCTGTGTCTATGAAAATTCAGTAGTAATGGACTATAGTAAAAATTCTGTGGCTGCCCATAGTCATCCTAATTTTCTGTCCTTCAACTGGTTTTCTTCTCCTAAAGAAATTATTTCTTTGCCAAGTTGGAAGCTAAAACTTTGCTGGTTTTTACAGTGTTTTTTTGCTTAGCTCAGGAATGGCGTGTTGTTATTGTCCAGACGGGAGCCCCAGGTGGGATCCAGGCCTGAGACATCAGCTGTTTAAACAAGTGGAAAGGCTGTCATTAATCTCTGCTTCTGGAGCTCATAACAGGAAAATGGAGCAAGCAGGGAATTGGTTCTCAATAAAAGAAGTGTCCTTCAGCCTTGCACAGTTTCATGTCCAGCCACCAGTCAATATATATTGTTCCCATAGATCACAGCAGCGGCAGGTGAGAAATTGCTTGGACTAGAGGCTTGTGCAGAGTGGACATGTGAGGATTTCCCAGGCACACTACAGACAAATCAATCTTCTAGAATAAGACTTGAAAGAAGGATCAAGAAAAGGCACGAAATGATACCAAGGATGTTTGGGAACAGATCCTTTGTGGGGAATATTTAAGACAGGAAAAAAGCCTGGTACTTGTCAAAAGGGTTTTCTTGTACTTCAAAGATCAATACTAACATTTTAGAGGTATGTCTTTGCAAAAATACTGATAGCTGAGAGCTAACCTGCCTACACACCAGGCTTTAACTTGCTTTTCAGTACCAAAAAGGAAGCCTAAAGAAAGCCAGAGGCACTTTTTGAGTGCCACTATAAGGTCATGTAGTGATAGGGCAAGGGGAGATGGCTTTGAACTAAAAGAGAGCATGTTTAGATTGGTTCTAAGGAAGAAGTTCTTTACTGTGAGGCTGATGAGACATTGGAGCAGGTTGCCCAGAGCAGCTGCAAATGCCCCATTCCTCAAAGTGTTCAAGGGCAGGCTGGATAGGGCCTGATCTAGTAGAAGGTGTCCCTTACAATGTCCAGGAGGTTGGAACTAGGTAATCTTTAAGATCCCATCCCAATTTAAA
This sequence comes from Serinus canaria, assembly GCF_022539315.1. Taxonomy (NCBI): domain Eukaryota; kingdom Metazoa; phylum Chordata; class Aves; order Passeriformes; family Fringillidae; genus Serinus; species Serinus canaria. The sequence continues at coordinate 21,410,808 of NC_066319.1, forward strand.
CCTTTCTGTAGTTCTATGTTTCTAATGCCTCATTCTCAATATCTACATCAAAAATCTCCAGCTTCAGAATGATGTTTCTTATTAAAGTCTTTAGCTACAAGAAAATCAGTTTTTCTTCAGAAACAGAGAAAAACATCAGCAATATTTAAGTGCTGTGGTGTTCAAACCCTGTGTAAAGGCTACTATTTCTTGGTCTATCACAATCTTCTCTTTTCACTGCTGGACAGTAGGGTATGCACTTGACTGGGCATCTCTGAAGGAATGCTTTATTGAGCTCAACAGCTGTCTCTTCTGTTCAGAGCAGAGGGTACCTGAAAGTGGGCCACAATGGAGAATAGAAAGGTTTTAATGGCTTGGACTTTGCTCTAGGTAATAGAGCCCCAATGTTTTCAGATGCCAGGCAGGTTAGAGCAAGAGGCATTTCAATTCCCACAGGGAAGAAAACACTTCTGGTTATATTACAAAGATAAATAGTGCAGTGAAATCAGTTTTGAGATTCAAAAATGGGCCCCAAAAGATTGACTGAGTAAGATTTCAGTACAATTCAATTCATATGCTCCTTTGATACTTTCTACTTTTTCCTCATAAGCAGGTGGTAGGCAGTGCAGAATGTGGCAACCTCTTTTATATGATTGATGGTTTAAACTTTTCAATTAAAAGAATGTTTGCAGGTTTGAGGAAATCTTTGGGATTAAGGAGAAGGGAGAGCTCTGTGTGAAGAAGAAAACCTTATTTTGTCTGCCTATTAGCATCTCCATTCCTGTTTAAATTCACTCATTTTTTGACCAAGGGGACAAGACACCACAGCACATTGTTGTTGGGTAGAGGTGTGACACCCAGTTCCTCTCCAGAACAGTGTCCACAGCACCCTGCCAAGGACATGGGGAAATGGAGCGTGAACTGGAAGTATTGCCATTGTTGAGTTGTTCTTGGTCCTTTCTGTCACCCATCTCATCATTCTCTAAGGGTCTGCCTAGGGAGGAATAAACTCAGGGAAGCTGTGTGTCACTACAGGTCTAAGCATTTTCAAAAAGTATAAAAAAAGTATTTCTGCTCTAGAGTATTATTATCCAGTTCCCTTTTCCTCTTTGAGAACACTGGAAATGCCACCACTGGTGTACCTCCTCTTTCAAGCTGAGGAATGCCCTGCTTTGGTTTGGCAGTTCAGGGATCATAACCCCCCCACTGTGTCCCTGCTGACTGCCAGGGCTGGGCATGGACAGAGTAGATGCTGATGTGCTGCTTCTGTGTGCTCCCACACACTGGCTTATTTTACAGACTTTCTAATAAACACTGAGACCAGACACCTTGGATTGCTCTGCTGCCTGGCTCCTGACAGTTGTTTCAAAAAAGACATTTTCACCTTTTTTTTGCTGAATTGAAATGATTCAGTGAGGATGGTATGCAATGAATATTCAGATTCCCCATGATTCTTGAGATAATTAAACTTTCTTATTCTTGTAAGTGGTAGTCTGTAACGTGTCCTTAGCACATGTTTTTTTTTGGTGGGATTTAGTATCCTTGATACTCAGACATTTATTTTGCCATCTAAGAAACAAGATTTTGATTGACTTGTCTTATAAAAGACATTTTATTATGGTCACGATTGCTGAGAGTCATAAAAAACAAGTTTTTTCTTTTGTTTTCACTAATTTATTGCAAATTACATGACAGAGCAGCCCATCAAATGGTTGATAACTTCACTGCCTAAACAGTCATGGGATGAAAAATGCCTGTTGTTGGCTAGCAGAGAGAAAAGCAGACTTTTGTAGCCATGTTGCCGTTAGCTGTATTTTGAGCTGGGAGTTCGCTGACAGTTATTTTTAAGGTACTGAAAAAACATTGTAAACTGGCTTGGCTCCAGCTGTACTTTGGAAGAAGTACATGAACATTATACATCATTCAAACCCACCACATTTCAGAGATGTGCTTTTGTTGTAAATTTGGGATGCAGAGCAACTATACAGCAACTATAAGGTTTCCAGACTACAGGTGTTACTTCAGTTAGTTGTCATGTTCTGTTAATCTAAGGGATGTTGCTACAAAACAACCTCTCACAAGCTATACCTGAGTAATCATCTAGAGGTGCATCACTTTCTTTTCCTTGATTACAGATATCTTTATACCTTGATCCCCTGTGAAGGGCTTGACTTAAACATCCCAGACTAAATGGAATTAAACCAGTCTGTGCATCCCCACTGAAAGTCATAAAAAATTATCTAATCCTGACATAAATATAAAGACTGTGAGATTTTTAGCACGATTGTTAAAGCAGGCAGCATGCATAAGGATGGATCCACAATTTGTGATGCTGAAAATATTCCCATTGGAATAAGCATTGTAGTCAGGTAGAAGTGGCATGGCCTGCCTATGTTAACTGTAAATATCTTTAAAGAGCAAATTGGGTGAGAAAGTCCTTTGCATGGACTTTCTGTGGTACTTGGAGCAGGAAGGTGTTTTAATTAACAGAAGCTATCAGGGAGTATAAGACACATTATTCTACCATGTCCACCAACTCCCAGTCCCTTGCAGCTTGACATTCTTCTCAGAAAGGTTTCTTTTGACCACAGACTGTGTTGTGGGATAACAAGCCTGGCGTTCCCCCCTTCTACTGTCTGCACTGACTTAGGTCTGAAATATATATGCACAAGCCTTACCTGAGTTTCCCTCTATGGCAGCAAAGATAAACCCTAAGAAGTGCAGCAAAGACGTAGCATTAAATAATTTTGACAGAGCTAGGATCATGTTCCCAGAGAGAGTCAGAAGAAAGCAAGAAGACAGCATGAGATGTACACTGATAAGGCAGCCAAGACTGGAGTCCAGAGAAGGGTCTTTTGAGGTGAAAAGTCAGTAGACTGGGCTTAGAGCATTATAGAAGAGGCAGACCTGGTAGAGCTGCAACACTATGCTTTGCATCCTGCAAGACTCGGAAAGCCCCTGTCATTTGAATGTCTATGGCTGTTGAAGATAAGCCAGGCATGAGCAATGGTAATTAGCATCTGCCTATCTTTTGTGTGCAGTAACTCGGTTCCCAGTGCCATGGTACAAACACCTGAAAATATTGCTGTTTAAGAATGACTAAATCAACTTTTATCTGAATTTCCATATGTTTCTTATAAATATTCATGTATTTATTTTTACAACGAACTTATTGCTCCTTCAAAGCAAGGATTTAAGCAACTGAACAACATAAACTGCCAGCAAAAAGGGGACAGGCTGTGACCCTCTGAAGGTATAGGCTAATGCCCCAAAAACTTACTCTATGTGAAGGTCTACATCAACTCAGAAATGTGCAGTATGGAAAAGGGGCTTTCATGATCTTCACTATTTGTAATGGTTTTTAGCCAGAAACCCATTACACAGAAAGCATTCCTTCCTGTGTATTGTCCTAGTGTAAACTGTGAGAGTGTATCTTACTTTGTTTAAATGAAAACAAGTCTTAGACGAGTGTAGTAAAGCAGAAAGTGTAAAAGTTCTACCTATGCATGTCTTGAGCTCTACCTGCATAAATTCATTAAATCTTCTCCAGAAAAGGGGATGTGGGACAGATATTTGGGGATTTATTCAATTAACCTCACTAAGGAGATAATCTTAACTGCAGCCAGTGAAATTATTAGCTGCTTACAAAACTCATCATAACTTCAAGCACAGCATCTTAGCCATGACTTTGACTGTTCACTTGTAAAATCTATGTTAAGCCTTCAGTGCCTTGATAATCCAGTTTCTTTGTCCTCTGGATGGATGAGGGTGTGAAACTAAGGGACTACGAATATTTTTCACCTATTCCTAAAGTTAGAATTCCAGTTCATAGCACTGCCACTAGAATAATTACTTATTAGATTTGTCATTAATTCAAGTTATTTTTAATGCAATAGCATAGAGGCTGTAAGAACCAAGGGAAGAGAAACATTGGAAGCTACTTCTCACACATCAGTAAAATAATAAAACACTATGAACTCAAAGTGGAACATGATCTTAAAAGAACAAAATTGCATTTGGAAAATTTATTTATGTATCAAAACTAATTATTGCAAGTTCCACCTCAGTAGTACTTGAGGATTTCATTACAAGATCTAATTGGACTTATATGTGCTGTAAAATTTTTTTATCTTTTAATTGGTAGCAGAGATCAAAGTAAAGAGAATGAAAGACAAACTTGGTATTTGTTTCATAAACTCATCTTCTAACTTCATTTGTATTTGCATGGTTGCTTGGAGCTGCTCATAGCAGAGGTTTGTATTAGCATGCCAAAAGAGAATCTGCTCCTGTTTTTTCAGTTCAGTGCTTTAGAGATTCGTCAAAGTCATTCAGCCAGTCAGATCTTAATTACCAAAGGATGCTACTTCAAGTCAGTCCTGTGTATACAGCCTCTCCTTATGCCTTTCTACAACAGGTTTGGAAGAAAAGACAAGTAGGAGCTCTTGTGCCATTTTAGGCAACTTTCCATGGTGTAGCCGCAAGCCTGTTTTCCAAAGGGTGAGCGATTCCCTGCAATAACTCATCTGAATTAAATTTCTGGGGCTGGACCATAGCCCTTTTAAACTTCACCCAACCAGGTAACATGAACATTTTTGTCTTAAATGCAGCCAAACTGAATCAACTCCTAAAGAGCTCATGGATGTAAGAATGAGAATGACTGAATTCTGTCTGAACTGCCCAATGCTCTCATGTGCATTGACCTCCACTAATGCCAACCTGGCACCAAATCCAGAAGCAGTATAGCTGTTCTGTCGTAATGGCATAAGTTTAAAATGAAACATATACAAAAATTAAATACCACTTTTTGCAGTACCATCCAACAGTTACTGGAGCTGAACCACTGTGAATGATGGTAAGCAAAATACCTCTTGAACCAAGGGGGATACCTTCTGGAGTCAGGGATGAAGAAGGGACCTTAACACACTTGAGAGGTGGGCTGAGCCAAATGTCATGAAGTTCAACAAAGCAAAGTGCAAGGAACTACACCTGGATAGCAGTAACCCTAGAAACATCTACAGGCTGAGTGGAAAAGTGCTTGAGAGCAGCCCTGCAAAGCACTGGGAGGCAATGGTTGATGAAAAACCCACCATGAGCCAGTCACAGCTCAGAAAGCCAAACCAATTGTGGGCTGCATCCAAAGGAGCATGATTAGAAGGTTGAAGGAGTGTCCCTCTACCATGCTCTTGTGAGACTCCACCTGGAGTGCTGCATCCAGTTCTAATGTCCCTAGCATAATAAGGAAATGGAACTGTTGGAGCAATTCCAGAAAACACCATGAAGTTGGTAAGAGGACTAGAGCACCTCCCCTATGAAGACAGGCTGAGAAAGTCAGAGCTATTCAGCCTGGAAAAGAAAAGGTGATGTGGAGACCTCATAGCAACCTTCCTCTATCTGAAGGGAGCCTACAGGGAAGCTGAGGAGGGACTATTCATCAGGAAGTCTAATGCTAGGACAAGGAGTAATGGGTACAAACTGAAAGAGGGGAAATTAGGTTAAATGTTGGGATGAAATTCTTACTGTGAGACTGGTGAGACACTGGAACTGGTTACCAAGGGAGGTTGTGGATGCCTCAACCCTGGCAGTGTTCAAAGCCACATTGGATAAGGCCTTGAGCAATCTGGTCTGGCAGGAGATGTCCCTGCCCATGGGATCAGGGGTGGAAATTGATAATCATTAAGGTCCTTTCCAGCCTTTAACATTCTATGATTCTAAATGGATTCTTCCAGTCCAGTGAAAAAATGGGTCTCTTAAATGTTAAATATTTAAGCTAGTTTCAGTTTGCAAGTTAGGAGGCAGAATGAGCAAAAGCTGCCAAAGAGACTGTAGAGTTCATTTTCTACATACCACTCACATGTTCTTGACATTCTTTCAAGAATACAACATGATTTGTTGTATTTTGCCAAATACTAGTTTTGTTCTGTCTTTTGTTACACTTTTATTTTAAATGCAAATTCACTATTTATGAGAGATGTCAAAGCTTCTACTTTCTACAAAGTTTATTGCCTGTCAAAGTTTCTACTGGGAGGTATTTAATCTTCCCAATTTTTTGTGTGTTTGAGCTGTGTGGGTTACATCTGTAACACATTCCAGTCCTGGCCACCAAGACTGGGAGAACAGCTTTAAGTGTCAGAAGCGTACTCCCTCCCAGTGTCTTCACTTGAAACTCTGAAAGTTGCCAGTCCAACCTTCTGGTTGTCCAGCAAGAAAATGGCAGGCTTTTTTCCTAAATTTGAAAATACAAATAACAGGCAAAACTGCACACACACCACAGACAGAAGGGGAGAGGGTAGAGGATTGCTGCTTTCAAAGGCTCTTGACCTCCTTACTGTGTACCTTGCTCTGTCATTTTCCAGTGCTGCACTTTGCCAGGGAGAAAAAGGAAACTACAACCTTTACACATAGATTTCCAGAGGGCAGAAGGCCAAACTGTCATTGCTCAGTTGTTTTCGGAACCTTCAGAGAAAGTGACTCAGAAAAGATAAAATGTGATGCTGACCCAAATGACACCATGATTTACTCTCTGTGATGGTCCTGGAATGTCTCCTCCACTAAAAAAATTCCTGTTTCCCATGATATTTGGACATAAAGTGAGTATCAAGGAGGATTCTTTTCAGAAAGCTGCTTTATTTCTTTTTCTCCAGCTAATTCTAACTCTTGCCCTCTCCTTGAGCTGGCCCAAGGGCTTCAGTAGTAGATCCTTCCCTTTCTTTTCCAGATATTAATTAAAGAGCTCAATCCTCAATGCATTTATTATAATAAAAGAGCTATGCAGTGCAAAGCAATCTAATTTTCCCTACCTCACAGAGGCCAACAAAATGCCCACTTTGGGGCCTTAATAAAATAAAAGAGCTGCAGAGTTATTTAGAGCCAAGTTGAAGATTCACGTATTTGAGTGGGTCATGGGTGGTTTATTATATGCTTGTCATTACAAAAAATGCTTATTCTGTAATGAGTTCCAGGGTGACAGAAAGCAGGCAGAGGCTCTTGTAGGAGCAGCCAACATCTCACAGAAAGTACGTGCAGCCCTGCCTCTGAATTATTAGGTTCTCACAGCTAAACAGCTGCAGAACTGGATGTGGCCCATGACACAGATGGGCTGCAGAGCAGCACATTTCTTCCTGAATCTACCACTAGTGCGCTGTACCAGGTCATATAAATGGACAGATGGGAGGAAAAGCTCCGGCTTCTTTGGCTAGTATGCCTTTATGATAAAAAATATCAGGTAAGTGTCTTGCACTTACCTGATATTTTTTATGCCTGAGATAATGAAGATTTTTGAGATATGATCATCTTGACTCAGCATTAGAGTTCTGATAAAGAAACTTGTCTGAAATGCCTCACCTGCAGTGTGTACATTACAGGATACTGGGAAATCCAACCACAATATACAAACTCATGGGAAATCAGGACTCATTTGGTCTCAGAACTACATGTTTATATATGATAGTAATTCTCTTGCAAAGAAACCTTTCATTGCATGAAAGTTCTCCTGCATTCATAACCCTCTGCCTGGAACATCCTAATCCTTTGTTTGCACAGGCATGTCTGTACTTTGAAGTGTTAAATCATTGAAAAAGTTCACAGACCAACAGTACAAGAATGACTTTGGAGTTTTGGTATATCAAAATATACATGGGGGGGTGATCTCCCCCAGCCTAGGTAATCATTTTACATCTGCGTAAAATGAACTTCAAGCCTTTCCAGTCTGATTCAGACAAGTTCTGACATCCTTTATGGGTTAGTTTAAATGACAGCATAAGCATCTAGACAACAGAAAATCAAGCACTGTGATTTGAATATACTAGCTCAAAATGGATAAAGCAATAATAAAAAAGATTAGCATTGTGGCTCTCATGCCAGCAGCCCTAATATCATTTACGTCGTCTACAGGAAAATAGGGACATAGGATTGGCAGATTCTGCCTGGGTCATTGAGTCTGGTCCTCTGCTATCACAGCCAACAATATCATCTAATCCCTTTCATAACTCCTGTGACTTGTCAATAAAACACAGGAAACACATGGGAGAACACTGCAGTTGTTCAGAAGAGCACAGAAAAACCCACAGCTTGTTTACAATTAAAAATGCAATTGAAGTTATATAGGCTTTTAAAAGCCTATATAACTTCAATGAAGTTGAAGTTGATGAATCAAAAAGTTTGGGTTAGTTCAGCTCTACTCCAACATTTTCTGGTGTGCAAGTGGGAAAGGGTCATATGTGAATATCTCGTTCAAGAGATTCACATACCTCTTTCATATTTAAAGAGGTACTTTGAGATCTGAGTTTTGATTTGAGCACCAGCATCATCAGAAAGTGCCTATGGATCTTGAATAATCAAGACTGGTTCAAAATTCCAGTTTATCTATCACTTGACATATATTCAAGATGACATTTGAGTGGGTTGCCTGTTGACTCCAGGAACGGAGAAATAAATCCAGAAGAGAGAACAGCCCAACCTAATTACCCTTTTGCATGGGGTATCAGAGTCACCCATCTATGACATGGAGGGTTCTGAGAAAACAATTGGTGTTTCCAAGAAACTTGTCTCTGTTCCATTTGTGATTCAGACATTTAATTTTGTCCTGCTCCTTGGTAAGTTTCATATAAATAATCAATTGCTAGTTCACTTAGCTGCCCAAAGAGACAAATTCAACAGCAAGAGAAAGAGAGTAGTTGGAATGCCTCACTGGGACCAATAGAGCTAATGAGGAAACAGTTCATATTGTAAACTTCTAAAGAGTGCATGTCCCGAAGGTTAACCTTTTGCTGTTTCCTTGACAGTGGCTGATATTTCTGTCTGTATCTTAATAGGAGAATCATAGGTCTCTCTTTCAGAGCTCTTCATGCTGCAGACTGTATTATTAGCCAAACTATAAGGACTAAATAATCTAGGAATTTAAACCCATGCCAGAAGAAAAGGTCCAGATTGTCTCTTAAGCTAAAGAGAAACAGGCTGTTCTCTACTTGTCCCCTACAGGAGACAGTTCCCAGTACTGTATCAAACAAAGCAGGAAGGAATATATATTTGCAGAGGACCTTCTTACAAAGTTTGTTCAGTTTGGACTGAAAAATAGATGGTTTGGGCAATACTAAGTCAAAGTTGAGACAGTGTTTCAGCGGTCTCCTGTTGTCAAAATTCAGAATGGAAAGAGAAGTGAGTTGGTAAGGGAGAAAGTTTAGCCAGTCCACAAACTGCCGCAAACTCTGCTGACCCTCACATGTCTTCACTAGTCAGTTTCACACCATTTTAGAAAATACAAATTGAGGCCAAGCCTATGCCTCTTCCAAACTGTCATGAGATTATATGATGTCTGCAACATCATTCTAGAGTGAATTTGTTTTTCACTCTTACTATATATTATACTCAGCTTTCCATAGTGTGTGTAAGATTGTATTACAACTGCAGATTTCCATCATGAAAGGATATAGTTATACCAGATAACCCTTTGCTTGGGATTGAACGATGCAGAGATAAAAGAGGCACTGAATCAAGGCGTTGGTCCTCATTCAGAATATATTACAGATGAGATGTTGGGAGAGAGGAAAATGGCCAATTTATAGAGTTGAGGGACAATTTGTCAGAGAATAACAAGAAGATGTACATAATAAACATGTCTGGCTTCAGAGCCTGTGAAAAGAGATGAGAGAAACAAAGAATTCTGTGGTTTAACCACAGAGAGAATTTCTGTAGTTTAACCACAGCTAGCAACCAAGCCCCACACACCTGCTCGCTCACTGCCCACCATGGGGTAGGGGACAAAATCGGAAGGGTAAAAGTGAGGAAACCCTTTATGGGTTGAGATAAAGACAGCTTAAAAGGTAAAGCAAGACCCATGCACATAAGCCAGAAACAGCAAGGAATTCATTCACTGCTTCCCATGGGCAGGTAGGTGTTCAGCCATCCCCAGGAGAGCAGGACACCATCATACCCTGGTTACTTGGGTAAAAAAAACACCATAACTCTTAACATCCCTCTCCTTCTTTCATCTTCTTCCCCCAGGTTTATAAGCTGAGCATGTTGCCATAAGGTATGGAATGTCCCTTTGGTCCCTTGGGGCCAGGTGTGCTGGCTAAATCCCTGCCCAACTCCTTGTGCACCCCCAGCTTCCCCACTGGTAGGGAGGAGGAAAGGCCTTGAGCACTGCTCAACAGAGCACTGTTGATAACTCCCCATTATCAACACTCTTCCCAACACAAACCCAAAACACAACCACATGCTAGCTTTAGTTCTAAAATGTTAAAAGTACTTTCTTAGAAGTTGTTTTATTATAAGGTTCTTTTGTTCTCACTGCTACTATTAGAAATTAAGACATCCCCTTGTCTTCACTGAAGTCTATTCATCACATACCCCCAAAAAATACTTTCACTCCCTGACAAACATGATATGCATATTCTATGTCACTTGCTTAGGTGCATGTTTTAATTTTTTCTTTGTCTTTGAAAAAGCAGGGAAACTCAGCTAGGTACAGTATTCATAACAGTGTGACAAAATCTTCACACTTTCAGCACAGCAGGTGCAACTAGTGAAATGAGTGTCCCAGAACTTCCATGTCTTGACAGAAAACCCCTGAAAATAACAGATGCTACTGGCCTTCACTTTGATAAAGGAATTTTTAGACTCTTCTTTCCAGTAGGTGCTGTACTGATTCTTCTGACCATTACAAATACCATCAGTCTCTGCCACCAAAACAGAAAATGAAGGTGAAAAAGTAAGTGCTATGGACCTGAGGCAGCACTGCTCATCCAGGGTCTGTTCTGAGCAGGTGATGAGCTGGGAGGCACTGGTCTGAGGAGTTCCTGTGGTCCCAGGGATATGCAGACAGATGTGAAAGAACATCTCTATCATAGGGCTTGAAATGCTAGAGAGAGGCAGGTAATCTACACAGCACATACAAAGGAGCACAGGGATGGGCCACTCTATACATTGGGCAAAATAACATGGCATAGCCATGCCAAGACATGGCAGGGCTGATATTTCCTGAGATCAGAGGAAGAAAATTCTATTTCCTAACAAGAGCAAAAACAAGAAACAAAAAAAAGTGAGAATGAACAGAAAAAATTAGATAAGGCAAGGAGGTCATCTAAAGAAGGTCCAAGCCAATGTAAGCAAACCAAAGCAGGAAGGACCAGGTACACTCACCCTTATGCAAAAAACAAGGAAAAATGGTCGATGCTGCCATGTTTTGGAGGGTAGGGAGAATAAATTAATAAATTAATAAAGGGCAAAAGAAATAGTAGCTAATTATGGTTTATTTCATGCCTCTTTTATAGTAGTTAGCAGCAAAAAACTTTCTATTCTTCCTCTGTTAGGAGAGAGAAATACTGTCAAAATGCACTCAGGTATTGAAGGGTCCCCAGTGCATTTCCTGCAGACTAGCACTCTCTATCCATGTAAAAACACCTCCCACATCAGTGCTACCAAAGACACATTGAGTTGCTTCTGAGGGAGTGAGATGTCACTTTGGCCTCTGGCCATTCAGTTATCCACTTCCCTGTTCAGTGCTCTCCTATATGAACTGGGAGATAGTAATAGGTAGGGACTGAGGAAAGAAAATACTTGTTCCTTCCCCAACTTTGAGCCTGTGCAGCAACACTCAGCTCTCCACAAAATGCATAAACACAGCAGACTGGTGGTTGTCTCAAGTCTACCTCCTGCTGGGCAGAGTTCATTTCTATCTGAAGTACAAGAGCAGAGAGACTATGGAAATGTCACCAAATTACAGCAAGGTATTCACAAGGGAAAAAAAGACATGCTAGCCAGCAAGTGTTTTCAAGGCACATTAACAAATCCAGTTTATCTCACATGCCAGCTCTCCCCCACCTCATTCCCATTCCCACTGAATAGATACTAATTGAAAATTATGTTTTCAATGTAAAGGCTCTTTCTAATTTGGTCTTGTTCAAAAGCATTTAGGGATCTTATTGTTTGTTGTATTTCAAAGTGATTTGCATGAACTCCCCAGGGAAGCCAGCAAAGGGCACTACCAACATTGTGCTGGCAGACAGCAAGGGTTTCTACTCAGCACAGAATATTCATGTGCTCCAAGAAACACAGATTCTTGAGGTAGAGGAGACAGCTGAAGAGCTCCAGAGCAAAATATCTAGGAAATTGTTGTAATATCTATTCCTCTTCAGCATTTTTAGCAATCATGGTAGACACAGAGCTCAATTGAAAATATAAATAATTTTAAAATATTTTTCATGGAAAAGGTAGAATTGCTTATGCAATACAAACATGCTCAAAAAGGTGCTTTCCAGGCTTAAAGTCTCATGTATGCATCACACTGCACACTCTAAAATCTCTTCATTGAATTCTATAGACTCCCACACATTTATGACAAATGAGTATACAAAGTGTAAAACAGTTTGTATTTACCCAGTAAAACATGTAATCATGCACTCAGGCATGCACTACACACACGCCTATATATTTGACACATGCATGATGCCAGACATTGTGCATATGCACATATTTGTGCATATGAGTGTCTTTCCAGCTCCTACAGAGCACAGGAACAGCCTGCACCTTACAACACACCTGCAGGACCTGCACACAGCCAGACATGCCAGTAAAGTTCAGATTACTTATATCTGTGCGCATTAACAAAACCTGTGTTTATGACATCTTCCAATTTGTATGTATGCAATACACGTCCATCCATTCATTTCCTTAATGAAGTATGGTATTGAGGAGAAGAAAAAACCATTAAGGAATACTGTAAAGTCTTCAGAAGAGACTTTGTTATATAGAAAGCCCAGTTCCTATTATTACGAGTTTTCAGATTGGTGTAAGACCTGGTCTGCATGCAAAAGCTTAGTTGGCACAGCTAGGTTAAGAACATAAAAAACAGCCCCATTAATTGACATCCCCATGACAACAGAAGTCTTAGAGCTATGCCAGAAAAAAACCTCTTTGGCAATCTAATTTCTCTAGTGCAAGAAATGGGAGAAGGAAAAAGAATATTTTGCTTTTTTTTTTTCAGAGTAATTAGAGATTCAACTTGCCATCAATTTCTTTCCATTATAACAAAGGCCTGCATCTATTTAGGATGATTTTTCACATTAGAGTGGTTTAAAGTGCCAGAGGAATACTATTTCATTCTAATCTAGTCAAGTTCCAAGTTGAAAACAATCATCTGTTTAGAGATCCTATTTCAACTATGACTTGGACTACAGCAAGTGCTGCAGACTGTGATTTCCATAGCCATGTTTACACAGCTTGCTACAGCCCACAGTGTGTCATCCAGGTGGCACGGACCATAATTAAGTGCTACTTGAGCATATATTCCAGGTATTCCAAGTATTTCATCCACACTGCTGGGATTTTTCTGAAGTATGTCTGGATAACATTGCCAGAACCAAAAATCTCAGTCCTCAAAATTCTTCTGTCTCTTTTGTCACCATCTAGCTCCTTCTGTGTAGCCACTGTCATTTTCATACTCATATCAGCCAGCACAGATGAAAACAGTGCTCCATGCCATTGCAAATGCCACTGCAAATACACAGAAGCTGTGGAAAAGTTTTCACAGCTTGCTGCCATGTGGCTTTAGCACTTCCAATCTGTCACTGTGCTGCAGAGCAGCTCTCACGTGTTTTCAGAAGCAATGGCAACAGCTGTCTCACCAGCAGCAGCCTCAGGAGCAGTGGAAGGTACAGGATGTCAAGCTGCTCAGTGTGGGAGCTGGGTCAGCATCCGTGGCTGAATTCATCAAGCAGGAGGCAAGTGGTGGGGAATTTCATAGAGTCATAGAATGGGTTGGGTGACCTTGAAGATCATCCAGTTCCAACCCCCCTGCCATGGCAGGGACAGAAGAGCCCCATCCAACCTGCCTTGAACACCTCCAGGGATGGGGATCAACATCCCTGAGCAACCTGTTCCAGTACCTGACCACCCTCACAGTTAAGGATTTTTTTCCTAATATCTAATCTAAACTTACACTCTTTCAATTTGAACTCTGTTCACCCTTGTCTTGTCATTACACACTCTTGTGAACTCTTGCCCCATCTTTCCTGTAAGTTCCCTTCAAGTACTCTAAGGTTGCAATTATCTCACCCCAAAGCCTTTTCTTTTCCATGCTAAACGATCACAGTTCTCTCAGTCTTCCTTCACAAGAGACAAAATTCTGATCAACTTGGTAATTCCCCTCTGGACTCACTCCAATAGGTCAATGTCATTTCTGTGTTGAGGACCCCAAAGCTCCAGGTAAGGTCTCACCAGAGCAGAGGAGCAGAATCCCCTCCCTCTCCCTGTTGACCACACTGCTTTGGATGCAGCCCAGCACACGTTTGACTTTCTGGGCTGCAAGTGCACATGAGTGGGTCGTGTCCATCTTCCTATCCCCCAACACCCCCAAGGCCTTCTCAGCAGGGCTGCCCTCGATCTGTTCATCCCCAGCCTGTGTTGATACTGTGGATTGCCCCAGCCTAGGTGCAGCACCATGATATTCCTCATGATAGACCTCATGATATTCCCCTGAGCCCATCTCAAGTTTGTCCGGCTCCCTTTGGATGGCATCCTGCCCTTCATGTGTGTCAACTACACCACTCAGCTTGATGTTATCTGCTGAGGGTGCTCTTGATCCCATCTTCTATGTCATTAATGAAGATAATAAATAACACTCATCCTCATACAGACCCCTAAGGAACACCACTCATCACTGATGCCCATTGGGACTGAGCCATTGACCACTATCCTCTGGAGGCAATCATCTAAGCAACTCCTAATCCTTCTAACAGTCCACCCATCAAATCCATCACTCTCCAGTTTGAAGAGAAGGATGTTGTGGGGGACCGTCAACCGGCAGTGTGAAAATGCAAAAGCTTGGAGGCAAAATTCAGAGATGAAACTTGTTCTGAGCGAGCCCAGAGAAGCAACAGACTCACACTGAAATGTCCCAGGAGGTAGGAATCATGGCATGGCAAGTCAATTATGACCGTCATAGCAGATGGGCACAATGTATCCAAACTTCAGCCTTTATAAAAGTAACATCCCAATCATTTTATGTCTTTTCAATGAAGGATGGAGTACCCATTATCTGTCTCATTAATTTGTCCGAGCCAGCATTGTACACATTGTGGATCTTTTCAACAAAAGTAGCATAAACTCAGTACAAACCATTTATCTGTCCCTCTTTCACAGATGCTCTTTGAGTTAAACAATTTGTGGATGCTATGTCTGCTTTTAAGTCTTCTTGCCAAATATCATATTTGACAGTCCCATTTTCTTACTCTTCAAGATATTTTGTCTCTAATATTGCTGAATGAATGTTCCACACAAACAAGACAATCAAAGACTCTGAGGAGGGCTGTGTTTTCAATATTTAGCCAGCCTTGTTCGTGTGCAAAGACATGCATTTTGGTCTGCAAATGAGAGCGCTGATTGAGCGCAGTCAACGAGCACCGCACACACTTTGTGGGGCTTGTGGGAGCTTCTGGATTGTAGAAGAGAGGAGCATTACTAACACATTCACAAACCATTTAAAAGGATGTTCTGCATTTCCTACACACTGCCGAAGGGTAAGCAGTAAGAGGGGTACAAGCAGACTGTGGTACAAAGGCAGCAACCTGGAAAAAAAAATACAGGGAGAAAGAAAAAGCCGGCTCTATTTCTCTAATCCCTTTTTTCGGCTGAATTTGGAGATGTGACTCGGAACAGACTAGGCGTTTTTCCAGAGCGGTTCCGAGCGCTGCAGGGAAGTACTGCCACAGGGGCCGGCGCCGTCCTGCGGCCGTGAGCGGCTCCCGCCGGGACGCGCACCGGCTCCTCCGCGGGGGCCGAGCGCCGCCTGCTGGCACCGCCTGGGAGCGCGTCTGTGCAGCAGGCGCAGCGATTGCCGCTCCTATGGCGAAAATTTCTCGCCTTGCCAGGGAGAAATTTTGCAAGAAAACCCGATGACACTCGAAGGAATTCGTGGAAAAATCTGCGCTTGTCTGAAGACAGCAGCTAGGTGCTTATAGCTACGCAGGATACCTTTAGTGTGTGCCAATAAAAGGCATTACATCTGCAAACATAATTATGCACTCATTGGATTTCCCTGTGATATCTGGACACCCTTTTCTGAAAAACTCTCCACAGTTTTTCAAGATGGATGGAGGGTAATTGCTGTACCTCTTCACATGTAAAACCTCTGTTAGTGACTCAAGCCCAATTCAAAAAAGTGAGATTAGAAGAATTCAGGAGCAATTGTTCATGCAGCATAAGCCAACAAATGGACTCTCTATTCCTGTCACTTTATTATTCACAGAAACCTTCCAGGTTTGGTTCATGGGATTAGACCACTGTTCCAGTGTGAAGTTTTCATTAAGCATGTCTTCTCCTTATGTCACAATAG
This sequence comes from Serinus canaria, assembly GCF_022539315.1. NCBI lineage: Eukaryota > Metazoa > Chordata > Aves > Passeriformes > Fringillidae > Serinus > Serinus canaria. Next base: position 21,427,117 of record NC_066319.1, read on the forward strand.
AAGCCTTTTCATGCCCCATCTATGGTTTTGTCTGAGGCTGGTCCTCCACCAAAAACCAGACAACTTGTGGGATAGGAATAATAATTTTTTTCCTCTGAGAAAAACAAAAAACTTAATTAATTTCACAAGTAAATTATTTTCCTCTGGAGAACCTGCAGTGATTCCAGAGTACTTGTTTATGGGCAGTGCACAGGAATGGGAGTCAAATGTATAATGACACCACTTCATTATCAAATTGGGTTTCCAGAGATTGAGAAGAAAAAAAAATAGAGAAAAATCCTGACTGATGGCCAGACTGACCCTGTTTTGTGAACTGCAAAGTCTAAAAAAGCTGTATGTGGTTCTCAAATGTGCATTTCAAACTTCTGAGTTCCTAAAAATGCATTTTCAAAAATATCACAACTTTAATAAAGAGATCCATTACTAACTTTGAAAAATAATTTCAAACAATTTCTTCAAAATGTGTAACACCATCAGCTCTTCATTTATTTTCCTTTCATATAAAAGCTAAAGACTAAAGGTGACTAATTTTAAAGAGGTTAATTATAAAAAATTATACATATATTTCATAAATAGGTAAAAACTAAAGACTAGAAAATGGAAATTGTTGTCAGGAGAGAAAAAATGAAATGAATGATGTAAAGAAACATGGAAGTAATTGAGGGAATAAAATTCAAGGATTGAAGGATGGAAACAGAACAAACAGCAGAGAAAACAATTTTTTAATGTGGCTCTGAATATCCCTTTTTATATTGTGTGTTCTCTGTTAGAAAGACAATGAGAACAGCTGATTGTATCACTGCTACAGAAGGCAGAAAAGTATAATTCCAAGGCCTATAATAGATGTTATAAAAATGTGATTAAAATGGTTAGTTCTAACAAAATACATAGTGCTATCATAGTATTTTGAAGTTGCTTACCATCCCACCCTAGCAGTTAATCTCCCTGCCACGCAGCCAAAGTCCATTGGAGCTCATCTCCCATCACTCTCCAGTTCTGAAGCACCCCTTCTGCTCTGCTACAGAATGCAGGTACACAGCTCCTCTCACAACCATTTTCATTCACGCTTACTTCTTTTTTTCTCCACAACTGTCATACATACAACAATGCATAAATGCTACATATTTATTCATGCTTGCTATAGAATGTAATCACAGTTTGATGGAGCGTTCTTGACAAAAAAAAAGCAAGAAAATGAGGTAACAAGGCAGCTCCATCTATATAAACACTTCAGCAGGGGAGAGTAAAAGGCAGTTTAATGAGATGTTCATCTTTCCTCCCTCATGGCCAAGTTTTAAAAGTTTGCCATTGTAGTGCTGATAAAGATGATTATAGTGAATTTTAAAATCTGCATTCAGATGCAATGCTGCCTGCTGGAAGACAAGAGATTGACATCTCTTAATATCCGCCAGGCTGCCCAAGGAAGCTCTCCCTTCCTAGAAAATGAGAGGTTCTTCTAAGCATGCAGCTCTTTTGTTATATTAAAAATATTTCTTCTCTCGTATTACATTTTGTTCCCACTACTAAGATTACCCAGCATATTCTTTTTAGATTACTTAGGGTAAATGTGATGGCCACAAGCACACCGAGGGACAGGATGTGGTTAGAGCTCTCAGGGATCTGACAGCAGCCACAAGCTTCTACACTCTCAGACCCCAATAGAGTGTGCAGGAATGACAGGAATCCACTGGTGGAGGAATGCCCAGGTAAAGGCACTGGGTCTCAATTCAAGGAAGGGGAGAAAGGTGGCTGATGCCTCCAACAGCATCCTTCATGCTGCTGGGAAGGATATTCAAGAAAGGCCCAGTGCTTTGTGTAGCTCAGCCTCAGATTCACATAAGGGGAACCCTCTTTCATTTTAAGTGCCTGTGAAATTTGCAGGAGGCTGAAGCATATTTATACATGAAGACACTGCTACAGCCTTAAAACCTTTGCCACAATTTCTATTTGGCGATTAGAGCTTGATGAATACATGCTGCCTTCATTGGCATGAGTTGCAGATACTTCAGTTTCTGCAATTAGGGAGCATCTTCCTCTGCAGGAAAAGATGCAAGTCACCAAATCACAGGAAAGCAGTCTCCGTCTCGTACTAGGAGCGCAGCGTGCAACAGGCACTTCCCAAGCATCTTCCAATGTAGTTGTACAGAACATATAAAAATGGATACAGAAACGAAGCGCTGGGGAAAAGCATCAATGAACGGAAGGAGAAGGAGTGTGAACAAAGACCCGGGGGGAGGTAGGGGGGAACAAAAAAACTGCAAGAGGCGAAGGCCACGGCTCATCTGTGAGCGCAAGAAGGCACCCGGTAGCGCGGCCCCGGCCCGAGCCTGCGGCGGCGCGGATACCGCACGTCTCGTTGAGCAGCCGCAAAGGCCGGGCGCTCCGGAAGGGCGGCGCGGATACCGCAGGTCTCGGTGAGCAGCCGCAAAGCCCTGGTGCTGTGGAAGGGCGGCGCTTGGGGGCTCCGCGCTCCCGGTCCTGGTCCCGGTCCCGCCCCGCTCCGCCCTTGGCGCCCGCAGGTCCCGGCCCTGCAGTGCCACCGCCCACCGCCAGAGGGCGGCGCGCAGGCGGCGGCGCGCGGCCGCTCCGGGACTGGCGCCTCGCTGGTGCTGACGACGCGGCCCGTGCGGGAGCGGCGGCCGGAGCGGCGGCGGCGGCTGCGTTAGTGGCGGCGTTCGGTGTTTCGGCGGCTCTGCCCCTTCCCCGCCGCGCCATGCCCACCGTGGAGGAGCTCTACCGCAACTATGGCATCCTGGCGGACGCCACGGAGACTGCGGGCCAGGTGCGGTGTGGCTGCGGCCTGCAAGGCCTCGCTAGGCCTCGGGCTTGCGTAGCGCCACGGCGAGGAGTTCCGGGCCCAGGGGGTGCGGGCGGGCGGGCCAAGGTGCTGTCAGAGGGGCTCCTCGCCTCGCCGCACAGCCGGCGAGCCCCCGGGGCTGTGCTCGGGATGGGTTTCCTCAGGCCGGCGGCGGCGCAGAGCGGGTAGAAATGAGCAGCGTGCCCGAGGATCTGCAAGGAGCGCAGGAGCTCCCGTCGCTTTTGCAGCATTCGCGTCGTGTCTGCGGCTCTCTTTTAATGCAGCGTCTCGGATATTAACCGGTTCTTAGCTAGAGTCAGACTGTTTTTTCCAAGGGGGCGGGGAGTTTCGCCTGGCGAATTCAGGCCTTGAAGTCTTTGACGCCGTACTTGCAGATCCAGCGCACTTGCAGGTCTGGAGGGCGTCTGGAAGGCTGTCTTGCTACAAGGCTTGCTGAGGGAAGGTGAAGTCTGTTATGGTTTGAAAGCTGCCCGTAGCCGTTTGTTTATTTCTTCCTTGAGGCAAGAACATAAGGTTGACCCTCAAAACTGAAAAATATTTTTTTCTGTAAAATTTTGGCAAGATCTGCCATTTGTTTACACTATCACTGAATTATTCAAGAAAACGGGATTACTTGGAATGTTACCAATAGAAAACATTATGGTTAGTTACAACTAGTTTTGGAATTGCATTAGTTCCTCATTTTCCCAAATGGCCCCCTGAAAAAGCAGAAGATACTTTTTTTTTCTTTTTGGTCATAAAGTCAATAAGTAGGAAATTAGTTTTGCCATATCTGTATCTAACAGTGGATTTTAAACTAAATGAGAACACTGCTATACAATGTCACTTTAAAAGTTCTTTAAGAGAAGAAATATTTTGGTGGTTGGTTGGGGGCAAGGAGATGTTGAAGGTTTTTTTTTTTTTTGTATTAATTCCGGTCCGTTCACTTTGCTTGAGTGGTTATGCTGTAGTGAAACAAAGCATCCTTGCAGACAGTCCAACCAAAACATCACCTCAGAGCCAAAATCAAAGTGTAGATAAAATGTAGGCAACTGTGGGGAAAGGTGCAGAGTAAAATATGCTGTTACCTTGCCACTTCAGAAATGCACAGTTCATCTCACTTTGATTCTTGTGACTAGATTTTGTGAGGAAGTCTTAGGTAGAGCAAACTCCAGCATGGTTAAGAAATGCAGCCTGTGACAGGGTGGGTGTGTAAGAACCTCTGAGGGTAAGTATAGAATGGGGATTCCTAAAACACTCCCCCAGCTTTGCCCCTCTCTAGCTTTTGGGTTCCCAGAGCCAGAGGAAGTGTCTCTGTAACAAGCATAGCTTATGAGGTTATTCTTCAGTGAACTTTTCTGATGCTCTGTTGAACTGAGTGTGTTTCTGGCATATAAAGGTTCTGTGCTAAAACATTTCATTGTTTTGTTAACCTTTGTGGTGGAGTTACCTCTTTGAATTTGTCATTTCATAATCTTACCTGGTGGCTCCAGTTTCTGCATTCTGAGAAGCCATGAGTAATTGTTCCTTGTTCATTAGTTTTATCCCACTTAGTGCTTTATTATCTCTTAACATCATGAATGTGATCTCATCATGAATGTGATCTGCAAAACGTCATAGTCACCCTGTTTCAAGCAAAGAACCATTGAGCATGGGCAGGGGGACTACCAGAAGTTATGGCATCAAGAGAAGTACTGAGCTTGTAAAAGAGTGTCTCACTTGAGAAAGGTGCTCAGATATGAGGTGTCCACAAGAAGGTGAGAAGCTGAAAAAAACTATTAGGAAGCCAGCTGAAAATAAAGAGGAAGACAAACATTTCTTCGTAACATATTATGAAACTTGGCACAGGGCACTGCAGGGCAGGAATTAACTCAAGAACTAACCTAGAGAAGTTAATGGATGATTGGTCAATTAACAGTAATTGAAAACAAAGGTCTGGACACTATCTCCAGCTTAGGGCATTCCTTTGTTGCACATGGGAAGGGAATGCACAAAACAGAAGGATCACACTGCTTCTGTAGTTGCCTGTGGTTTTTCATTCCATGCTGCTAGGTACAGATAAAACCAACTCCTGCCTGAACTGTATTTTGCCTACATGGGAGAACTAATTAGCATACAGGAACACAAATGCAGGAACGCAGGCACTCTGCTCCAGTGCTGCATGAATGCTTTTTCATATGTATTAAGTTTTATGTTATGTGTTCTACAACAGAACTTGTTCTTAACATGCAGCCTGAGAGCCCATGCTGGTAATGTTGTGTGTTTTCATTGCTAGTTTCTGCTGGCTAATTCTTGCCTTTCCTGCTGAGTGCACTGCATTGGCCCAGCTACAGAGGGAGCTGGGTGGTGATGTGGTTCAGCTGAAAGACAACTGACTCTTTCACTGCTTGTTTTTCATCCAGATGTGTATCCCACTCCAGATTCTGGCAACACAGCTATCAACAAGCTGTAGGGAGTGCTTCAGGAGCATGGGCACTAAGTTTTAAGATGCAGCTTGCTTTAGAGGGCATAAAGGCTTTGTAAATTAGTATCTGTATTTGCTATGGGACAACTTCCTTGTGGAGTAGTGGTGATGACGTATATGGCTCTGGGAAATTTAATGTAAATAAAGCAAAGAAAGTGTCCTATGCTGTCAGGGTTGCTGTTCAGAGTAGAATAAGCTGTTTTAAGCATTTTTTTTCACAACCATGAGGAAAATTAATCTTAGAAGGTCCTGATTTCCACTGCTATCCTAATAATGCTGACTTCTATTTCACCAAAACACAGCTAACCACAAAAACTTCAATTAATTTAAAGTTTCGGTCCTGCAGGCAGAGAATTAGAAGCACCTAGTTGGAGCAGCTAGAGAAAAATTTACTGTTGTTGAAGTGTTTATTGCTATATTTGGAATATATATTTCTGTATTTAAAATTGGAGGTTTCTGGGCTTTTTTTAAAAACTAGTTTCCCTTAACAGTTCTTCTGAGCACTGTTTCATCCCAGATTAGCTACCTGAATACATACCAGAGATTCCAGGTGAAGTTAATTACCTGGATAGATGCTGAAGATACTTTAACACCATATATGTTAATAAGAATTTATGATCCACTGCAATGGCAGAGTTACTGGGAAAGGTAATCTCTGCTTCAAAGACATGAAGAAGAGAATCCATGAGCATACAAAAGGCAGAAACTCCTTGAAAAACTGGCCAAGTTCAGTGGCAGGGATCATAGAATTTCTTGCACTCATCTAATCACAGTGTGCAAGAGGGGTTACCCTTAGGGCTGGCAGCTGGAGCAGTACACTCTTCAACAGGTAGGAGCCAGAATAACAGTAAAAACCACGCAGCAGAGGCAAGTATTATGAAATTGGAATGGTTATATCAGTCTAAGAGAAAAATGTATTCCTCCGTAAGAAGCTTGTATAATATGGTTCACTTTAATAGTTTCAGAGAATGGGAGAAAAAAGTCCTTCCTTGTCTTGAGAATAAGCCAGGATTTTTCCATTTATGTGTTCTGGTTTTGTTTTTTTAGCATAAGGATGCCTACCAGGTGATCTTGGACGGTGTGAAAGGAGGTGCCAAGGAGAAGAGACTTGCAGCCCAGTTTATTCCTAAGTTCTTCAAGCATTTTCCTGAGCTAGCTGACTCAGCTATCAATGCCCAGTTGGACCTCTGTGAGGATGAAGATGTTTCTGTAAGAATAAGAACCTTGTAGCAAGTTGATTTGAATTTATATTTTGCTATTGTTTTCTCTTTTTGTTTAATGAGCTGTGTCTTTTGGGAGGGCAGGGTTGGCCTTTGGAAAACATAAATTTAATTGTATTCTTGCATTTAATTCATTGTGTGATGGTTTGGGAAGTTGCATCAGTTTTCATTTATTTATTTTAGCTCTCACCACTGATCAAAGGAATAGCTCTATAAAAAGAAATTTACAGTTTATTTGAATAGCATTTGTATGGCTTTCTAACAAAAGGCACTTTGTGGTAATTGATTCTGATAAATAGTGCTGGGAGACAGAATCTTGTTTGCACCTGAGAACCACGGGGATGTGATTCTGACTGTTGTGCTTCTTGAGATGCTTCATGCTGCTTCTGTGGTGCTGGTAGAAGCTGTACCTTTGAAGCATCTCTGTTTATCAGGTCTTAAGGGATTTGGATCATTCAAGGATTTTTTCAGTGCTGGAAACAAACCCTAGAGTTTATCCCTGCCATGTGCTCAACTGTAGAACTGTCCTCCCTGTCAGCAAATAAAACTCCTTAATAACACACATTCTAGCCTCTATTTTGTTGATCATATGAATGATTTTGTTAACAGAAGTGCTGTTTGAATTTGATTTTTCTCCAGTGCTCCCAGCTCTAAGAGCTCCCAGCCCTTATTTCTTCATAAATATGTCAAAATAGGGGGATTTGGGGTGTTATGTAATTCCTGAAATTTTTAATATTTTTTAATTTCTATGTTACTGACGATTTCAACAGATCCGGCGACAAGCAATCAAGGAATTGCCTCAGTTTGCCACTGGAGATAATCTTCCTCGGGTAGCTGACATACTGACCCAGCTTCTGCAGTCAGGTAGGAGACACATCCTGACTGATCTCATGGCACACCTAAATATGTATACAATTTTGCTTCTGTAGAACATTTTTCATTGATTCATAATTTATCCCAGTGCTGTTCATGTCCTTCCTGTGTTTTCTCCTGTTTTATATTTGCTGTACAGTTAGGCTAAAAGGGCACTAATTATTCTAATCAAAACCAAAAGTCTTTCTTTTAAATAAAACAGGTTTTTTTCATTTAAATTCTCTGAAAGCATCTGTAGAAAAAGGCATGGGGGTGGAAACCTTCCAGTTATGGACTGCAGCAAACTGCTTTCTGAAAAAGAGTTACTGAATTTCTGATCCAGTTTCTAGAACCTGAAAAGGCCTGAGGGCATTTTGTTCCATACAGTTGTATTTCTGGTGCAAAATAAATATTTTGGGGGTAAATTCGGAATTTAATATATGTTTAATCTCGGTAAGTTATAAAGTACTAAATATTAGGTGTTCAAACTTCTGTTAAAACTGCATGGTTAAGACTCTGGCCTTCTCAAGAATACAGGTTTTGGTTTGGGATTTTTGAGATTTATGCATTTCTTCATTTACTTTAGAGCGAAATAGTTCCTGCCACATAGAAATACTGTCGGTTTATTAGGAGTTTAAAAATAAATAACTATGTATTTTACATCATTATTAAGTGAAAGTTAGCTTGTTTATTAAAATGTCTAAATATATAGAATAATAACTTCCCTTCAAGTTTTCAGTCCTATCAAGTTTGTTTTGTTTTTTTTTTTTTTGCTTCCAGCTTCCATAATCATGGCTTTGAACTTCCTCAGTCTGATAGTTTTTAAAAATACAGGTTATGTTGTTTATAAGTAAATGCTGAGGACAGAATACTTCTTGTGCAGTATTAGCCATTTTGGTTTTATGCCCTTACCTTTCCATTTCAAGTGTATGTATATGACTTTTTTTTCTCTCTCCAGATGATTCTGCAGAATTCAATTTGGTCAACAATGCCTTGCTCAGTATATTTAAGATGGATGCTAAAGGTAAAGGACAGGTTTTCCTATACATGGCTTTTATTAATACTTTCCAGTCTGTAGTAGGATGAGAACAGGACTCAATTTTGAATCTTCTTAACACAGTGCGAAAGTGAGACTCACACTAATTGTTTGGTTTTGCAAACAGTACTGAACTTAATAACTGTGGATCTGAATTATGCAGACTGATAAAATAGTGTGAAATCTTATGTCAAGATATATGAAAATTGTATTTTTTTAAAAAGTTGGTATAGCAGTTATTTTAAAATGTGTAATGGAATATTAAAAGAGGGAACTTCTTCCTTCTGTGTAAATGGTCCAAGTCATAACTTCAAAAATAATTTGTGTTACCCAATTAATTCTCTATTCAGGGACTTTGGGAGGTTTATTCAGTCAGATTCTTCAGGGAGAGGATATTGTGAGAGAGAGAGCCATTAAGTTCCTTTCTACAAAACTGAAAACCTTACCAGAGGAAGTGATGACAAAGGAGGTGGAGGAGTTCATATTGACTGAATCAAAGAAGGTGAGCATCTGATTTCAGTTCAAATTCAAGTATTGTTCAACCATCCTTTGTAATTGGTGTGGTTTGGAGGTCTGTTTGAGCATTGTACAGATGTGATCTTGTACTTACCTATTCTGATACACTCCAAAGTTTGCAGCGTTTTTTGTGGTAATGGTAAAATCATGGCTCTTCTAATTTTGTAAGAGTGACTTTGATTAGAATTGGACCAAATCATTCACATTGGAAGGGGTCTTTGAGAGATTGTTCAGCTCAGTGAATCATACTCAGCTGAATTCTGATCAGACTTCCTGGTTTTTTTCCAGTTGGGTTTTGAAAACCTCCTACGAAGGAGAGTTCCTATACTCTCTGGGCAACCAGCTTCAATGTTCATTTGTCCTCAAGAGATCTTTTTTTCCCCTCTATGCAGTTGAAACCTCCTGTTTTAGTTTTGTGTCATTGTTTCATTCTGACCTTGTCCACCTCATCAAAGAACCTGGCTGCTATGGGCAGTGTCCTGCTCTGAAGTGTTGGAAGATTAGTTAGTTTGCTCCACCCACATAGAGCTCTCTTCCTTTAGGCTGGAAAAGCCTGATTGCTTTAGGTTCTCCTCATAGCTCATGTGCTCTAGACACAGATCAATCACCTTGTTGATTTATCTTCCTAAAGCTTATCAAGCACTTCCTCACACAGGGGAGCCCAATACTAGGTGTAGTATTGGTCAGATGAAGGCCCAGCTAAGGGCCTGTCAATCCTCTGTCCCTTTGTTTCCCTTAGTCTGTGCTCTTGTCCTTAGCCCAGAACACTACTTGTCAGCCAGGGTATGGTGCTGTCGCTTGTATTTAGCCTGCTGTCCCCCAGAACCCTCACTCTTCTCAGCAGAGCAGTTCCCCAGACAGTCAGTCCCCTACATGTCAGGGAAGTTGCTTCATCTCAGGTGCAGGACTTGGCATTTGTCTTTGTAGAATCTTCAGAGATTTCTGTGCATTCCCTAAGCTGAGAAAGTTGCAAGAAGCTTTAAAACAACCAGTAATGAGTAGATACTTGTTTAACATTTATTCTGCCTGAAGCATTCAAGTTTTGTTAGAAAGGAGTTTGTTCTCAACAAATACTTGTTTTAGAGTTAAAAAAACTGTTTCCTATGCGCAACTTGATGACAATTGCTTTGATTTGTAGGTGCATTCAATTATACTGAGTGTTTTTATGTGTTCCTTCAAACTTGTGTTTTTAAATTACTAAATGTTAAATTTAAATGCTAAATATTTGCATACTTTACCTTTTCAAATCCAGTAGGCTTGACTTGGAGGCTTGCAAACTGCCACTACAAAAATATGTTTTCTGTTTTTCTGTTAAGGTTCTGGAAGATGTGACAGGCGAGGAATTTGTTCTGTTCATGAAAATATTGTCTGGATTAAAAAGCTTACAGACAGTCAGTGGGAGGCAGCAACTGGTGGAGCTGGTAGCTGAACAGGCTGACCTGGAACAAACATTCAATCCATCGGATACGGACTGCGTGGACAGACTTCTGCAGTGCACTCGGCAGGCAGTGCCATTGTTCTCAGTATGTATTTGTTTGCTTTGCATGAGGACTATTGAGGAAGGTAATGACTGGAGCTTGGCTTTAGTGTTCCCAAGGATTATGTTTGAAAGACCACAAATCAGTACTTCTCCACCTTTAACCTCTAATGTATCCAAATGTTGGAAAACATCCTTAAAGCCTCCAAGCACAAAGATGCCTTGTGTTTTTCTCTTGTCTTTTCAAATTTAACTTACAGTGAATTATGTCAAGATTCTCACATTATTTTGTAATAATTTGATTATTTCAAGTCTAGTGCCAGGCAATTGCATAGCTTAAGGGCCTATTCTTGGGTTGCAAGCAATCTTTTCAGCTGCTGTTGTGATCATCCTCTGAATTTAGGATACCTGCAAGGAGGTCTCTGTCTTAGGAATAAGAGGGAAGTTTCATAAAGCTTTAAGGTACAGCTGTGAGGCAGGCATTTATAAGGGTGGAGGGGTGATAGCCCCTTCAGACTCAAGACTAACATGAATTAAGTGTGATGATTTATTTATGGGTTTGTTGTTTGGTTTGTTTTTTTTTTTTTTCAGAAAAATGTTCATTCCACAAAATTTGTTACTTATTTCTGTGAGCATGTTCTGCCAAACCTGAGCTCTTTGACTACTCTAGTGGAGGGTCTTGATATCCAGTTAGAGGTAAGCCAAAGCTAAAAGGTCTTTCAAATAGTGAAAAATAACCATCCTAGATAAAGATAGCTATTTGAAAAATCACAAGCTCTTTCCTCAAGTAGTTTTCATTTCTTGGCTTGTAGGAAAAGTAGCTGCACTAGAAAAAACATTTGCTCTTTTGAGGCATGACTGAGCATTGCCTTTTAAAGCGTGTGTCATCTGTCCCAAGCTTTTGAAGCAAGGTAGAATAAGTAGATCAGTGTAATCATTTTTATATTACTCTCAATTTTTTTTTAAGCACATAGCATTTACTGAAATGATGGTTGCATAGTTTGGGCTAATTTAGCCTCCTAAGGGAGTGGCTTAATGTCTGTAATTTTGTTTACATTAATCAGTGCTACAGCTTCAGTTAGATCTCTGTGGCTCTCACTTGAACGTGAGCTATGCTGCAGATGTGAGAGATTTAGTTTTGTTTACTTGTTGACTAATGCTTGTTGGGATTAGACACACAAACCTGTGTTTCTCTTTACAGTCAGGAAAAACAAATTAGGCATGTTCTTCCTTAAATTGCTTCCTGCTGTTTTGGGAGGGGTTTAGTTGTAATAGCTGGCCTCTACTGTGACAGCCATTACTGTGATGTGATAATTGATTTTAGGTTGAATGTTAAGCTTGTGTGCTTTCAGTTAACACATAAAAACCTGGCTATCCTTATGTGTAGGTTTTGAAGCTTCTTGCTGAAATGAGTTCATTTTGTGGTGATATGGAAAAGCTTGAATCAAATTTGAAGAAGCTGTTTGATAAATTGCTGGTAAGACTAATTCAGTTTTTATTCATGTAAAGCACTAAGAAATTAAGTTTTCATCAAAACAAGTTATTTTTATGTATTCATCTCTTTATCCTTTTTCTGAAGTGGCTATTTCAGAGATAGTCCTGTCCACGTATAGAAGGTTGAACATAATTTTGCCATTTAAAGCCTTTGTAGATAAAGAGCTGTTACCTGAGTAATTTTTTTAATCCAGTAAACTCATGTGTGTTTCTTCTTTTTAAATTTCATAGTCACGAGAGACTCATGTTGATGTCATTAAAAACTATCTGCACTGACAATTCTAAGCAAATTCAGCACTATTTCAGAAGCATTGGTGCAGTACATTATTGCTTCCTGTGGTAGTTGTGCCACCATAGTATTTCCTCTGACTCAAGTTACAGAAGTGTAGGTAAACCACCTGCACCAGGACTTTATTCAGTACTTCATCCATTAGTATGGAAATGGTGGATACTTCTTAAATTGTCAGCACAGATAAACCATCCAATTCAAACACTGTGAAAGAGCAGTCACTCAGCATAAGTGTGTCTCATGCATTTGTTTTCCTTTCTGTTCTTCAGGAGTATATGCCCCTTCCACCAGAGGAAGCAGAAAATGGGGAGAATGCTGGCAATGAAGAACCCAAGTTACAATTCAGTTATGTGGAGTGTTTATTGTATAGCTTCCATCAGCTAGGTCGCAAACTTCCAGACTTCCTCACAGCCAAGCTGAATGCAGAGAAATTGAAAGACTTCAAAATCAGGTAATGATTTAGAGGCAAGTGTTCATGCATGTTCTATTACAAGGTATTTGTTAAAAAATGTTAGTGGAGTTCCCTGGGACTCAGTACTGGGGCCCGCCCTATTCAGCATCTTTATCAATTACTTGAGTGAGGCTGCATCCTCAGTAAGTTTGTGGGCAACACCAAGTTGAGTGGGAGTGTTGATCAGCTGAAAGGTAGGAAGGCTCTGCAGAGGGTTTTGGACGGGCTGAGTCGATGGGCTGAGGACAACTGCATGTGATTTAGCAAGGTGGCATGCTGGGCCCTGCAGCTGGGTCACAACAACCCCATGTAACACTGCAGCCTTGAGCCAGAGTGGCTTGAGAGCTGATCAGCAGAAAGGGGCTTGGAGGTGCTGGTTGACAGCCAGCTGGGTAGGAGCCAGCAGCATGCCCAGGTGGCTAAGAAGGCCAGTGACATCCAGTGCTGTATCAAGAATAACATGGCCAGCAGAACCAGGACAGTGATTGTCCCCCTGTACTTGACACTGGTGATGCCTCACCTTGAATGCAATATCCAGTTTTGGGACTATCACTTCAAAAAGGACATAGAGGTGCTGGAGTATGTCCAGAGAAGGGCAGTGGAGCTGGGGAAAGGGTCTGGAGCACAAGTCTCATGAGGAGTGGCTGAGGGAGTAGGTGTTGTTTAGTCTAGAGAAAAGGAGGCTCAGAGCGAACCTCATTGCCTTCTACAGCTGCCTGATTGCAGGTTGTAGTGAGGTAGGAGTTGGTCTCTTCTGCCATGTCTCAAGTGAAAGGACAAGGAAATGGCCTTATGTTGCACCAGGAAAGGGTCAGATTAGATACTAGAGAAAAAAAAATTACTGGAAGAATGGTTGGGCTCTGGAATAAGTTGCCCTGGGAGGTAGTGGAATCACTGTCTCAGGAAGTGTTCAAGAGGCATCTGGATGTGGCACTTGGGGGTATGGTTTAGGTGTTACAGTTGGATTAGCTGATCCTGTAGGTCTCATCCAACCTTTATAATTCTCTGACTCTACAAAAGTGTCAATCATTGTCTGGATGCTAAAGTAGCACAAATCAGATTGATGGAAAACTTACTTTGAGCATTTTTCCTAAAGGGGAAGAAACAAGATTACAGCTTCCCTTTGCTTATGCTTTTGTTCTTACAGGAATATGTAAATTTTACTAAGGGATTGCTTTTAAATGTTTTAGGCTACAGTATTTTGCTCGAGGGTTGCAGGTGTATATTCGACAGCTTCGTCTGGCACTTCAAGGAAAAACAGGAGAAGCTTTGAAAACAGAGGAGGTAAGAATTGTTTAGGAATTCACATTTTTCTAATTGAGCGTACTGAAAGAACCATTGGCACATATTAATAGGCTGCAGTCAGTTTTAAGTAAAAATATATTAAAATAGATTAAGGAAATAATAGTGCTAACATTATTGCAACTGCATGTTACCTTATGTTACATTTTGCATATGAAGATGATCTGGTTTTGACTTTTAGCTGCTTGCTGCAGCCACATGTATTTGGTTTAATTGTGCTTCGTGCTTTGTTTTGAAGGGGAGATTTTCATATGTTGAGCAAAAAACACAGTGGGAACTACACTGGAACATTAAATGCAACTAGTTAGTGTGAAACTGCAAGAATCTTGAAAGCAGCTGTGATAAAAACTTGGAAGTATACACACCTTTCACTATCACTGTTACTATAGCAATTCACTAGGAAGAGCAGTGAGTTTAATGTTATGGCTTCGTGTAATGAGGTTGGCGTAAAGCTACTCGATGCTCACTGGTGTCTGTTTTTTTTTTTTTTCAGAACAAGATTAAAGTGGTTGCCTTGAAAATAACCAATAACATTAATGTTTTAATCAAGGTAAGTCTTCACATTATGAAGGACTAAATTCCCACTGCAGATTAACCTATGCAGAAGAAAGGAATAGATTTGACCCAAGTTGTTTTGTGTTATTGTGTATTGTGTTAGTTGGTGGCAGCTTAGCTTTTGCTGCTAATTTTCTTGGGATAGGGTGTGGACACACTTTCTTACATCACTAGTTGTCCCCAGGAAAAGACCACCTTGCTTCTTTAGGGGGTCTCTGGATTTTCTTGTTATTTCCCTTTCCTACAGTGTCAGTGAGAAGTACAGAATATTTCAAAAAGTTGCAAGGAGATATAAAGGAGGGAGGAGGCAAAGCTCCAAAACGCCTAGAAGAGATGGGCTGCAAGAAAGAGATTTTCATCTGGAGCCCATGAAACCATTCTGATTTCTTCTAACCCCCTTTTCCTCTCTTTCTTCACTCTCACTTCCCACAATAAACCAAAAACATGGCCCGCGATATTGAAAAGCCTATCTTGTACCACCACAGGGATATCAGATGTCTTCCAGCAGGAGCCCCTGTAATTCATTGTAAGATGCTTGATGTCCACAGGGAAGGAGAGAAAGCCTGGGCTTTCTCTGTAGATGCCCCATTCCTTGGAACATTCAAGGCTGGATTAGATGGGGGTCTGAGCAACCTGATCTAGTGGAAGATGTCCCAACTCATTGCAGGGTCATTGAAGTAGATGGTATTTAAACATCCCTTCCAACCCAAGCTAGTCTATGATTCTGCATTTGGTCAGTGTAAGACACTATTCTGCTAAGATAAATCCTACTTGAATTTCCTAGTAAAGGCAGCCAGATAAGGCAGTGTTCTACTGCCTTCTCTCTCTGCCGTGGGACTAAAGGGTTTTAAATTATTTGAAAGTTGTGGTTATTCTGGAGTCTAGTAAGTAGCTAAAATTTTGAAGTGCAATCAACATAAATTTAACTGTAGAATAAACTGTCCAATTCTGCATCCATAGGATCTCTTCCACATTCCTCCTTCTTACAAAAGTACAGTTACATTGTCCTGGAAACCAGTACAGAAGGCAGATGCAAGGTAAGAGTTCCTCATACAATAAAAGAAAACAGCAGGGTTTATTTTGTAAACAGTAAGGATTAACCTTCCAAGCTCTTGTCTGTACAATACAGACAGTATGTGAGCTAAAAGTTTTGCATCAAAAATAACACCCATCCTGTGGCTGTGGAGAGATGCTGTTAGTCTTGCTTTAGAGATACTAAAGACAATCAACTGGAGGCTCTTGTGAGATACTGTCATTCAAGGCATCATCGTTGGCTGCTGCTGGCTTCCAGTGGTTAATGTTTGTGGCTGAGCTGCTATTACTGTACTTGTCACCACAGGGGTGTAATGATATGTTTTTGTTTTCTTCTGTCAGTCAAAAAAGAGCAAGTGAAGATACAACCTCAAGTTCACCCCCAAAGAAAGCTTCTGCAGGACCAAAAAGGGATGCCAGGCAAATATATAATCCTCCCAGTGGAAAATACAGCAGTAACCTGGGTAGTTTTTCTTACGGTAAGTTAGGCAGCTTGGAAAAACTTCGTCTAGTGACAAAAGTTGTGTCTTAGAGTGGGGCGAATAAATATCACATTCATGGAAGATCAAATTGAACTATTGTGAATTTTCGTTTGTGCTGGTCTCTTCCTACTGTTGATGTATTGCAGTGTTTGAATGTTACCAGCCTATGACTTAGGTCATTTGCAAGTTAGTTTTAGTAGTGTTTTAATACCTAGAGTTAGTAATTGAACTGTTGTGTTCTCTGTTACGACACACAGTGCACCAGTTTCCCATTGAACAGGCCAGTTGCAGCAAATGGCAGAGCTGGGTCACCTCCTGTCATATGACTGGACCTGTGCTGCATTCCTATTACAGCCACTGCTGATGTTGCAGACCTGATCCAGAAGTTCTGAGAATTGCCAGGTCCACTGTGCATGCGCACAGTTATATCCTCGTGCTCCCAGTCACACTAAATCTGCCTTTCTGCAAGTCGTATTTTTGGGTGAAGCGCAAGAGCAGTTGCAGACTGAATGAGTAGGACCAGCAGTGGCAGCAGCCCATTCCTGTCTTTCCTGTAGGCCCATTTGTCCTACCTCTGGAAAGTAAAGAGTCTGCTGTGACAAATTGTCACCCACACCCACATGTTGAAAAACTACTCTAAAGTTTTGGCAGATACATAAAGCAAAGAGAAAACACCATCTGAAAATTTCTTATTCTAGACTTCAGGTGACACACCTGTGTCTTTCAAGATAAGCTTGTAATCCTGCAGGTCTAAAGATTGAGAAGTTTTCAACCAGAAAAGTTTTATTGCTTGCTACTGTTTCTTGTTAGTGAGATGATTCAGCCTTATCAATCAGCTTCTGATTTCTATAGCCTTTAAAACCAGCATGCAGTTCTCTCTGTAGATGAATATAAACTGTATTTTAAGACTGTACATGAAGAAAAATCTTGAAAGGGGAATGAGGGTTTGGTACATCTTCAAACAACTCCAAAGAAACTATATAAATTTACTAAGGTTTGTGTTGTTGGGAATTTTTTTGCTGTGATCAAGTATGTTCTTGACAAAGAGAAAGGAAAAACTTTCCTACAGTATGCAAATAGTTTGTGTGGTATCCATCTCTAGCTAGGATTTGTAACTGAATGACGATATCAACCCCAGGAAAAGGAATAATATGCTGGTGATATTGTTAAGGATAGGAAAGGACAGATAGAAAGACAAAGTTCTGGTTTTCCATAGTTTTAAAAAATCACTAGTAGCAAGTCAGACTGACACCCCAAGGTTAATATTGTGTTATTGAACAGCCAGTTTTCAATTCTGTGGTGATGGATTGCCCCAGATATAGTCCTAAATTACAGGGGCAGTTATGTATCATAGTATTAGTATGCAGAAAGGCTGCACTTAATTTGGATGGGCTCATTCTCCTGACCTCCTTTTAAAATTAGTGGGGTCCATTTTCCATCAGAAAATAACTCAGCAATCTCATGGTCCATAAGGAAGCATAGCCTCAGAAACTGAAGTTATCCTTCAGTACCTCCAGACCCTACTATTCAGATTGGGTCTGTATACAGCATAAAACCTTCCTGAAAAGTTTTGACTCTTTATTTCAGAGCAAAGAGGTGGTTTCCGAGGTGGACGAGGAAGAGGCTGGGGAGGACGTGGCAATCGCAGCCGAGGAAGAATCTACTGAGAAGACTGCTAAATCTTCCATGCCCCTGTAGGGCTAAAGTGAAAGTGCTACTCAGCAAGTTTGCTTGGAGCATTGTTTTCTTCAAGGACTGCCTTCCATTGAGACTGACTTAAATGTTCTTTATACCTTTGTATGTATGATCTACTTTTCTAACGGACTACAACTTGTCCATAGTGAAACTACAACTGTATTTTTGGATGCTTACAGTCAGCAGTTTTGGGTTCTTACTTTTGAAGTGTCTTCAAGATTCAAAATTGGAAAAGAGCATAGATGTTTCATCAAAAGCTGCATCTTGACAGTTTGTATATTAACCTAAAAGTCAGCTACTGCATAACTGAAATGTATAATTGAGTTTATGTATTAAGTAATAGGCAGGAAAGGCATGACAACAGAGATATGTGTTAGATAAGCTTAGCAGCTGAAGTAATCCTTTCCTCATCTGTAACCATATTTTGCAATATGTGGAGAAGAGTACCATTGTTAAATTTGCTTTGATTTACTTTCTTTAATTGAATTTAATTAAACACATGCTGTTTTTTTAAAGTTTGCAACGTGGCTGGAAATCTGTCCTGCTTGTAGCATGAAGCAGTCTTCTTACTTAGAGATGTGGAGAATGTGGCATTTTTTGGTTTGCACATCTTACTCTTCTCCGTGCATTGTAATACAAAAGTGATGTTTTGAAAATTAATTTTAATGTTTAATATGAATATGTGCATATAGTTATGCCGTGAAATCTCAGTAAATGAATAGCATAAAAAACCAAAACAATAAATGACGAATTATTTAAGGAATCGGTTAAGACTGATGCAGTGATTAAGCTTCATAGACTGGAGCTGGACCATAGGTGTTTCTGGCTCTTTTCTGTTTTATGGAGATTTCTGGATTAGTTGGCACTTGAAGGTGGGCTGGTTGGTTGGTTTTTCTTGTTTTGTGATTTTTGTGTGTGTGTGTTTTGGTTCTTTTTTTAACCAATAGTTGCATTTAAATATATATAAATAAAATTGTATTTTGGGTAACATTGAAAAATTCCAGCTACATAGTTCAATTCAGCTGGAAAAGTTAACAATTCCGTGGTATTTTTTTTCCATAGCAATTTGAGATTTTTATTTACTGATGTGCACTCAGAAAATGCAATGTAAGAGCACAATGCTTTTTTTTTTTTTTACTCTCACCACTCAAATTTTTAACTTCTCAGGTCATTCAACATTGTAAAGGAATTAGTATATAGTAAAAAGAAGTCAAAGCAGGAAAAGAATTAAGTTTCCAGAGCATGTTGATGTAAAATACCTTAGGCCTTTAGAAGAGTGAATAATACTTCTTATCCTCCTTTTTTTTTGCCCAGTGCTATCCACAGAAGGTGATGTCTCCCTACCCTAGTTCCATTTGTATTTGCTTGTGAATCTCATTCAGGTGTTTTCATTAACACTCTTTGATATTTATCACTACAATCAGAAGGCCAGAATACCAAAATTATGTCAAAGTTAGAAACATTGTTGAGGATGCTAAATTCAAAGTCTGTTTTTGCTTAACTCTGGAACAGTAGGTAGGAAACTTTGGATATTCCAGGACATGTGAGCTGACTTTGTATTTCTCATTACATGCCAGCTGCTAAACTCTGATTTGGCATTAAAACCATGAAACTTGGCTAAATGCTTTGAAGAAATTTGTGAGGTCAAAATGTCGCTCTGAAAATAGGCACTCGATATGTAATAAGCTTCTACTGGGAGGAAAAGAAAGGAAAAAGAAAAGACATTTTGCACTTGTGGGTATAATTGGTATTTTGAGGGGATTTTATAATGTAATCCCAAAGCCTAAACATAGCTTGTATTTAGACTAGGAACTAGGTACTAGCAGCTTCTTTTCTCACTGAATTTTGGATGAGTTTTCTTTGTGTGACTCCTATATTTCAGAGGTGATGTGCAAAGCTCTTTTGGCCTCAGAAGTAGTTAGATTCTTTTTCCCCAGTTTCCTATCTAATTTTAACATAGTGAGTTATTGTGGAAACACCTGTTTGCCATCTTGAATTGTAAATGCTCCCTTACAGCTTTGGAATAAATTCATTTTGTAATTTTGTTTGGCTCATTGTTTCACAGTTATTCTGTCACCTTAGTAAAAGAAGTTCTGTGGTACCTTTTTGTTGTAGTTCAGTTACTCCTTAAGTTGCTGTAGATGCAGAAAGCTGTTTACCACTACGAAATCATAATAAGATTGAATTAACTGCTTCGAGTTTTAAGTAATTCAACTTTCAAATGCAGAATTTTGAGGGGGAATTTAAATATTTGGCAAAAGCTGCATGTTTACATCTTATTTGGAAATTCAGTGAAAAGGAGTCAGTCATTGTCTTACTCAAGCTCCTCGATGCTGACAGGTATTACAGCGGTTTTCTGAGGTCCCAGGATGAGGGAAGAGACGAGACAGTTGACTCCATGCATCAGAAGGCTTGATTTATTACTATATGATATATAAGATATAAAAACTATACTAAAAGAATAAAGAGAAGGATTTCACTACAAAGCTAAGCTAAGAATCGCATAGAATGTGTAAACTGAAGTCTTCTCAGCCTGAGATGGGCCGAACAGGTGAATTGTGATAGGCTCTTAATTGCAAAAAGTCTGACGGGGCCAATCACAGATTTCTCCCCGTTGCATTCCACAGCAGCAGATAAGAATTGTTTAGTTTGTTCCAAGGCTTCTCAGCTCTCAGGAAAGGAAAATTCCTAAGTAAAGGATTTTTCATAAACTATGTCGGTGACAGACAGGGTGATACAGTTTGTTAGTACCTTATGAGAGGAAAGCTAAAACAATTTGATGGATGAAGGTGTGGGTGTTAAGGTCTTTGAAATGGGTCCCAGTGTCTCTCCTAACTTTGGGCAGCAGGTTTGTTGCAGAGCCTGGACAACTTGGCTCCTGAAACAGACAGTCTGCACTTTGGTGTAAAATGGGAGGTTCAAGGGAGGAATATGTGGAAGGCGGTTCAGGAAGGCTGACCTTCCTGGTACCTCAGCCAGTGGGGAAAGGAAGAGGGCAACATGTGGCCAGTTAAGGATAAATGGAGGCTTGCACCCTCCAAAACCCCTAGAAAGAAAACCCCACGGCTGTGTCCCTCAGTGGACTCCTTTCTTTTACTGGAATAAAGTTGCAGGACTCCTGTCTCCTTTTTGGACATCAACCTCTGGCGTTTGTGGATTTTCCTAACACTTATAATAGAGCAAGAGCCACTTGGAAGGGCAGCCTAGGGGTTTTTGTGGAATGTAATGCGCCGTCAGAGTTTTCTGATTTGAAAACTCTGTCAGCAGTAAGGAGCTATCATACTTGGGCGGTATTTTCTCTAGGTTAATAGAAAACAAATCCTTTGAACCACTGACACCACTTTGTAAACTTGTTCTTGTTTCTACTTAATGAGTTTGAGTTGTGAATGAATGTTGCTGTTAATGCGCTAGGAAGTTTGATGTTCCCAAGAAGCTGGACTGCAGAAAGATCGAACAGAAACATTTGAACGTGGCAGCTTTTAGATTTCTCTCGGTACTGAGGAAACAAGCTTCCGCTGCTTGGTTGGTATTTACTGTCACATAGAACAGGAAAAGAAAAGTTCAGGTTTTGCTGTGTAACTGAAAAGCATTAGAAGGGATGTGGCGTTCAGAGCCCTCTTCACCCAGCTCCTGGGAAGGCTGGCATTAACTGTGTGTGTGGCTGCAGGGACGGCTTGGTTTGCGCTGGGTACAAAGTCGCTCCCTCGACCCGTCGTGGCAAATGTTCCAGTGCCCCGGACAAAAATAACTTCTTTTAAATTGAAATTCAGAGTGTCGCCACACGGCGCTTGTTGGCATTTAACGCCGGCTTTGTGCCGTTACCGGCGGCTGCCAGGGCTGCGGGAAGGCGCCGTTGGCCGGACCCGGCTCCTCGCGCGGGGCAGTCGGTGCGCGGTACTGTAACGGTGCTCCAGGGCCGCGCCCCCGCTGCTGTGCGGCCCATCAACCCGGGGCTGCTCCAAGACTGACAACGTTCCAGCCGCAGGCTCCCGGCGCCACCGCGGGCACCGACCCGGGCCCGGGCCCGCCCCCGCCCCCGCCCCGCCCCGCCCCCCGGCGCGGCCACACCGGGCCGAGCGCGCGGCACCGCCCGCTCCCAAAATGGCGGCAGCCGCCGTTCCGCTTCCGGGGGGTGCGAGCAGGCCGGGACTGGGGAAGATGGCGGCGGCTGGAGCGTCCGGGCGGGGCGGGTTGGGACGGGTATGGGTCTTCTCCGGCTGGGCCCTGGGCCTGTGCTCGCTACTGGCCTCGGGGACGCGGCCTGCCGCTGCCACCACCCACTGGGTGGTCACCGAGGACGGGAAGATCCAGCAGCAGGTGAGGGGCCCGATGGACGCGGGGCGCTTCCCAGCCGGCTGCGGAGGCACGGAGAGCCCCTGTCCGCGCCGTCACTCACCCATAGCCCTGGTCTGCCCCGAGCTGTGCGGCGCTGGGCACGGGGCTGCTCGGCCGGCTGCGAAGCCCTGCCTGTTCCCGCAGCCGCTGCAGCAGCCGAGCGCCGGTGCCGGTGGCTCCCGCGGCACAGGGGTCTCCCGCAGCGAGCTGGCCTCGCTTGTGAAACGTGGCTTGAATCCGCCGGAGCCGAGGCAACGGGGAGGGGCGGTCGGTGGGTTGGGGTGAATCGAGGATGGAATTCGGCTGGAACTCTGGAGCAGCGGCGGTTCCTGCCTAGGGAGCGCTCCCGGGGAGCCCCGGCACGAGGCCGGGTCCCGCTTTGCTGGCGAAGGCAGCGGTAACGCGGCCCCGGCTCGCAACCGGGACCCGAGCGGGGCTGGTCCCGGGCAGTCCCGGGCTCCTCGCCGGGGCGAGGAGATGTCAGTGAGTTTGCGATTTTTCACATCCAGCCGCACCCGACCCGGCCGCTTTTCCTTCCTGCTGGAAGTAGGAAAGAGAAACCGTGGCGTGTGTGCTGGATGCAGGAGCACACGCACGCCCTGTGGGTTTAGTCAAAATGTCTTATTTTAGTGGGCTGTGCCTCATGTTCACTAAGCGGCTTGAAAGAGTCGATCTGTATCTCATATTTAGGCTTTTTCTTAGTTGCTTGCCTTCCTCTTTGTTGTTAAGGGAGCAGTACTAGAAATTTACTTTGCTGTCAGATCTGTCCGTTTCTCTCTGGAGTGGAAGAGTTGATCTCTGCAGCAAGCAATGTGGCCTTCCCCCTGTACAAAAGAGTGGAGACATGAATGTCTATTATCAGCTTCCATCTGTGAGGATTTTTAGCCGGGTTTTCCTGTTAGAATGCAGTGAGGTCCGCAGGTGGAGCAGACTTTTCTCTGCAGGAAACTCCTGTTGTCTTTGTGGTTCTCGGGCACTTTGGCTGTCTGGGTGGATCCAGGCACTCTAACACCCTCATTAATAATAAATTAATTAATGACACCACTTCCAGTGCTATCTCATCTCTTTTCCCCACTTAACATAAGGGGGAAGTGGTGCAAGTATATGATATTGGTCTGGAAGCATCTGTGTGTGTATCCTGAGTGTATATTATGAAATTTGGGCCAATTGTTGACTTTGATTATTGCAAGAAAAGCAGCTGTGACTTAGAAAAAATCCAATTAGATAAACAGGCTTGAAAATCTTATTAGCTAAATTCATTACTTATTTTAAGGAATGGCTTTTCATGATGTCACTTAACTGATGGTACAGGTAGAAGCTTCCACCATACCATTGCTATGTGTTAGTCTTTTCTTTTACTGTTCCAAATGCTTTGTAAGCAGGGGCATTCACATGTTCCCTCTGTCAAGTTCTCAAAGCCTGTAAGTGAGGTGAGAAAACAGTATCTGTGGACTAACTTCTCTTACTTGCATGGTCAAAATCAATTCACCCATTTCCAGCAAGGAAATTCCAATTATAAGTATGTTCTTATTTGTACAATGAGAAGCTGGATTCTTCGGTACCTGGAATGTAGTGCCCCAAATTGTCCAGTGAGCTTTTTGTAATTAGATGCATTTTGGCATCTGTTACTGTCATGTCCCTGGCTTTTGTGAAAATTGTATTTAAATTTGTGGTTATTGCTATTGCCAACTCCACATGGCACCTCTGAATTTGATTTTTTCACTTACTTATGTTTTGGGGAATCACTGGACAAGTTTTTTAGTGAACTTCAATGTTGTTTTAAGTGCCGAAATGTAGCAGTAGTTCGGTAGTTAGCAGCAAATGTCCCGCAACAGGCAGGAATAGTTTTTGTCCCACTCTGCATTGCACAGGTGCAGTCACTGCTTGAGTGCTGCATACAGTTTTGGGTGCCTCAGGATAAATACATTTACACTCCTAGACTCTGTGCCCTCCAAGAGGAGAGCAAGCAGGAGGATGGAAGCTCTCAAGGGTAAAAATTACAAGAAGCAGCTGAGGTCACTCAGCTCATTCAGCCTAGTTCTGGAGAGACCTTGTCCAAGCCTACAACTTCCTCAAGCAAGGCAGTGGAAGGGCAGGTGCTGATCTCTCTCTGGTGACTGGTGAGAGGACATGAGGAAATGGAGTGAAGCTGTGCCAGGGCAAGTCCAGACTGGACATTAGGAAAAGGTTCTTCACAGACAGGGTGATCAGTCACTGGAACAGCCTCCCCAGGGAAGTGGTCACAGCACCAAATGTGTCCAAGTAGTATCTTAGCAGCACTTGGAGGATTCATAAGGGATTTATCTGTTAATTGGTAGAACCACAACATTCCAAAATATAATACCAGCAACTTATTGACAGGATAAAAGCCTCCAACTTCACTGCAGAGCATTCCTTTGCTTAAATTTTTCAGAATATTCATCATTAAGTTATGTATCATGAGAACTCATGGGTCCATTCCAAATTGAGATACTCTCTGATTCATTGGCAGTGGAAACCTCTGCATGTTATGTGCATCAGGGTCCTCACCCCTCAAATGGGCTTTGCTGGCCCTCAAAGTGAGGACAGAGAGCTGAAGCAGGTGCCTTCACGTGGTGCCTGGTGGAGGGGCACGATCACGCCCCTTGCCCAGTGGGCTCCAGCCTTGCTGCTGCAGCCCAGGGTGCAGTTGGCTGCTTCAGCTGCAAGGGCTCGCAGCTGCCTCGCCACCGGAGGCTCTCCCCACCGGAGCCCAAATGCCACTTCTGGAAAGTTGTTTTTCATTCAGCCCCAGCCTTTACTGCTGTATGGGGCTATTTCATCCCATGGGCTTGTGGCTGCTGTTGATGACTTCATGAGACAGGTCCCTGTTAGCCCATTATCCATCACCTTGTCTTGCTGCAGCCCTGCAATGGCCACACTTCCCCACATCTGCAGAGGACACCAAGCTTGTGCTTCTTTTTTACTGCTGTCAGTAGTAAAGAGTTGTGTTAGTAACGATTGGTATTGATCCCTGAGCAATGTTGCTGGTGGTCAGCCGTTGTTGGACCTTGCCCTGCTCATTGCAGTGCTTCCAGCACAGCAGTCTCTGACTGGAAGTGGTTGCTGGTGGCCAAGAGTGGTGATACTAATCAGCATTTATATGATTTAATTTTGGAAATACTAGCATTCTTAAAGTCTGAAATACCTCTTCAGAAATTACCAGCTTTTTAGAGAGGCACAGGCTTGATCTTCACTTGGACTACTTCAGTTTATCTGAATGAAGCCTCTATAATTAGGAGGTAGGCAAAACTTAATTGATAGTAAGACCCCAGACATTCCCACTGCTAAATGAGCCACGATCAGTGGAAATGCAGATGTGCACCAGTGACAAGTGACTTCCTTGTAGCTTTGCATTTGCTACTGTGAGCTTTGTTTTCCTTGTTACCAAAGTGTGGAACCTGTGGATGAGGAGCAGACAGCAGATGGATCCTGACCTAAATGCAAAATATAGTTGCTGGAATGTGTTTGAGGGAAGAAAGGTGAGATTATTATACATTATTGACCTAAAATCTCTCTTAGCTGTTTCTCATTACAGCGCAGCAAGGGTGCAAGGATTTATTATGAGACTCTATTCAAGCATTTAAGTGAGATTGACTTTTCTGTGACACAAGACCACAGGAATACCTTGGCTCAGCCTTGATTTCCTAGTGGTACAAAAACCTGGCAGCTGTGGCAAAATTAACACAAACTGAACAATTTTCCATATATCATCAAGATCTCATCTAGTAAACAGGAGTACTTGCTAAGTAGGCACTGTTCAAGTTTCTAGTGAGCATTTCTAAATGACAAAACAAATTACTAGCAGTTCATATAATATTTCAGAGTCTCAGTCATCAAGAAAAAAGCTGTCAAGCTGTATCTGTTGCTATAGTAGCTGGTTTTCAGATCAAAGACATCATTCTCTGGATCAGTTCATGTTCTTGTTTTAGTCTGAATCTACCTTCAAATGTGTTCTCATGCAAAGCCAGAGACTGACTAATCGTCTCTCTTTAATGAGATTATATCTGCTCAGTGCTCATGTTTATAAGCCATTTCACAACTCACAGTATAAAGTTCAGGCTAATATATAACTGATTTTAGACAGTGCTTGTCTGCCAGTAGGGAAGCTAGTCACTCTACAGAAATACTAGTGTGCTTACAGAGAAGAGAGAAACTTGGTGTAAAGAGGGGACAGACAGTTGTCAGATGAAATGCAGTGCAGAGTACAGTCATTCATGGCTTTAATGGTGGGGACCAGCTGCTACCACGGCTCAGAGACCTGACATACGAGAGCAGAGGTGGGGTCTTTGTAGAGATGCCTTGATGGAGGTGATTAAAACTGAGCAAGCTAGTGGGGACTCAAAGGGCTGCCTTTTTGTGGACTGCTGTAAACTCTAAGGAAGTTAGGTCACAATAATTAAGCGAAGCAGAGAAACTTTCCAGGCAGATGATCCAAAGCAGGATTGGGAAAGGAGCAAAGAGCCCCTGGCAAGAAATCTGAGTTGGCAAAAAGTTGTTTTAGTTTTAATGTGTTGTCATGTGTTTTGAGGTTCATGAGAGATGATCTGGAGAGGAGAGTCAAAGAGCAATGCTGGCTAACTTATTTGGAACTAAGACAACCAGCTGCTCAGTGAATGTGACATCTGAATTTCCTGCAGTGCTGTAGTGTGCTTCACTATGGCTTAGTCCAGTAGAGAGGAGAGACAGTAGATACCAGTTGTTCATTTGGTTGCAGATTTGAGTGCAAGTGCACCTCACAAGCAGCCAAGCAGGTTGATACATGGATGGCTTTAGAGTTAGTTTATGCATTACTCTGGTGTCTGAGTGTACATGTGTGCTAACAGGTTGAGATGAGAGCAGTGATCCATGTGCTCAAGAATACAGGAAAAGCAGCCATCCAAACCCAAGGAAAGCTGAGATTCTAGTGCAGCCAAATAAAAAGCTATTTGCTGCTTACAAAAGCATTTCTGTGATATGTTAAGTAGTCACTCAGTCCTATCTTTAAAATGACAGGTGAATGTTTGCTTTGCTCTTACTCTAAAGATTAGTTTGCTTGGTTGTATGAAATCCTGGTTGACTGAATTTCTTATCTTTCCAAGTCTATTGTGTGCTAAACAAAAAAAAAAATCAAAGAAACAAAAAAACCCCCACACACATACACAAAAAAATTTGTTCATTTTTACTGAAGTGTGTAAGGTGGAGCTATGCCTTCCCCAAAACAGTTGTCAGTCCCTCCTTATGAGAGTGTGCAAAGACACCTGGGCTGGTTGGTTTGAATGTTCTGTAGTTTATTAGATGTTATCCTATCCCTAGGATGATCTGAAGTAGAATGTTTCTGAGGTAAGGTTTTCTTTAAGAAAAGGAAAACTTCTTCTTCTGGTTTAGAACTTCTCTCTTGATCACCAGAGGACCATAGGCCTTCATGTGCTATGAAAATAGTAGTTTTAAAAATATACATCTTTAAATTTTCTGCCTTTACATAAGGGTATAAAAAGTTTTTTAACCTGAATGTTTTGTGAATGACTGAGTTGCTTAATGCCCTTGTCCTAGGTAGGCATTTAGAACTGCACTTCACCAGCACTGCCTGCTCCCAGGGGAGCACAGCCTATGTATGTCTGTGTCACTGTGAACATCACAACTAGATCCAAATTTATAAAAATAGGCCTTGTGGTAGCCTGTATGTTGCATCAGAAATGCAAATGTTTCATTCAGTGGAGCCATGGTAGACAAGTAGTTTCCACTGCTCTCAACTCAGCAGAGATTTGCATCTGAGGTGGATGAGCTAAGAGGCAGATCCCAAGGACTGCTGAGCTGCAGCTGTTGGGGGCTGTGCCCCTCACAGCTGCCACAGTCTAGCAGGTAATCTTATGGCAGGTTTTGACTGCTGACAGAAAAGCTTTAGTGCAGAGATATCTGGATTTAGCTGAGCATGGTAATACACACCAAGGCAGTTCATGCTGTAAGTCCAGGATGCTGTAGCAGTGACTCTGACCATGTGTAGCCATGTCCTGCTCATTCCTGGTTTTCATACAGCCTTTGTCCTCTGGGCACTCTGTGTTCCCAGGTCCCATTTCTCTTAGGATCCTCACACTTTGATTTCCTGTTTTCTGTCACCTTTGAAATACGGGTTGGACAGTCTGAAAAGATGATATGAATCAACTGTTTGAAACTGGCTGTTCTGTGGTGGGAGTTATGCTTGGTGCCTGCAATGCCTTCCCTGTATTATGAGCTTCACAGCTGAAGGGCAGCCTTGGAATTGGCCCAGGCATATGTTTGCATGAAGATCCCACCAAAGCCCAAAAGAGCAAAGTCAGCAAGACTCTGAAATCCACTGTTATTACATGTACCTGCCTGCTTTAAAAATACACTGCTGGATAATTTCCCTCAAAGTTTAACAGAAAAAAATAATGGGTTTTCTGTTGTTCATTTGCTGAAGAAGTTACTGCTCAGGGTTATTCTTTTTTAGATATCTTGTCTAATAATTAGTCTTCCTGTCTGTATTTTCAATATTGGAACACTTGAAATTTTTAGGATTTGGCAGTGAGCAGACATCAAGAACCATTTTATGAAAAAAAAAAAAGTACTTGCTCATTACAGATGTAATCTCTTGTTTTGATTATCTCTTGATATGACTAGCAGCACATTGGACACATGGCGTTCCAAGTAAAGTCTTGTTTCCCTTTGATGCATTTAGATCTGTTACCTAGGATATTCATAGCTTGTGTGATCTCAGGTGAGCTGAGCTATTCAGTAATACTGCAGCTTTGTTAGATTATATTTCTGAACTGCTACAAGTGTTTAAAATTTGTGTTTTCTCTGTAGCACAGCTAGTATTAATAATATCAACATATTATTTTGATATTATTAATACTAGCTGTGCTGTTTGCTAACAGGTTCTGCAGCAGTAAACTTTTAAATGGCTCAATACTTAGAAAAACCCATTTCAACATCATTTTTCTGTGTGAATTTTTCAGTGACAATCTTGGAACAAGTATCTTCTGACACTGCCTACTCATCATTTGGACTAGTCAAAGAATATATTTTCGAATTTTGTAGTTTGTCTTGCACTGAAACCTGTACAGATTTTTTCATGGCTTCCTCAGAAATGCCATGTAGCATCATGTTGGAGTGTAAAGTATCTCAAGACAGCAAGAATATGCCAAAATACAGGCACCAGTTTTCAGATCCATGGCTCCCCTCAAGACTGCAAGAAGTTCCAGCCTGTTGGAGGGGGAGTTGCCTTTGTTTTGTACAGTGACAAAACATCCTCTGCCTATAAAACAAATATGGGGAGCCCATTTTTGTGTATCCCATCATTTGATGCAGTGTATTTTCAGTTTCTTTCTCCGATAATCTGCCTTCTGCATGTAGTATAATGCTTTTAGGATGTGCAGAGGCACTAACAGCACTTCTGATTTTGATGTGCCTGTGCCTCAGTTAACCATGGGGTTTCCACAGTACTTGAAATAAAAGCCTTACTTAAAAATAGATGACTGAGGCATTCATCGACCCTCATTAAAAAAAATTTAAAATCTTCCTGGTGCAATGTAACTGGATTGTTGGGGAAAATATGCTGGAAGTTTTGGCAAAACTTGCAAGTCTAATTGCTGAGAGACTTTGATATATGGAGGTAACATAGGAGACTCTAAAACTTCAGGGTTTGATCCAACTTGATGTCTTTTTTCATTACACAAATTCTGTGTGTTTCTTGCTGAATCAGGTTCTTGGTGTACTTTGTGACAGTGAATAAATTTGAACTGTGCTTTATAAAGAAACTTTCACCTTTGGGCAAAGTTGAACAGAGAACACTTATTCTAAAAGTGTTTTACTGGCAGGCTTTCTGCAGTGTAACTACAGTAGCTGTCAAAGGTTCAAAGAAAGCTTTTCAGCACAACTTTTTTTTTCCCTGTTTACTGTGTTGGAATTGAAGTCAAATTCTTGCATTTCAAGTACTTCATCTTGCATGTCACAGTTTCAGCACTTTGGAGGAAGAGTAAATGAAAGTGGTGCATTGCTGTCAGCCAAACACTTAGAGTTAAAAATGAGTAAGTTGGACAGAACTCTGTTCAGGTGCAGGAGTCTCCACTGTCCACACCATGAGGCTGTGTTTGTTGTGTTGGTTGACATCTGTTCTGTTTCATCCCAGAGAAGTCTTATGGAGAGTTGCTTACATTTTGAAAAACACGATCCAAGTCACAATATCTGAGTACTTTTCACTCATCTGACTCCCAAATCAGGTGTCAAGGCACAACAGCTTTTGCATGAAGGGGTGAAGGTGGCAAGTGTTTGTAAGAGCACTGACATGAGTCTGAGTGAAACCAGTATCCTCTGAAATCTACCTAGAGTCTTGTTGTGGGAAAGAAGGGGCATAATCCAGAACAGTCTCTAGGTATCCATCAAATATCTTTTATTTGGACTATTGTATTTTGACTAAAGAATTGTTTTGACAGGTGAGTGAAGCTCTGAGAGCTTTTCCAAATCTTTGGGGTATGTTGCCTTCTCTTTGAATTTTAATAAGCAGCAGCTCACAAGAAAGTGCTGATTATTTTGTGGTTTTGTTCAGGGTATAATTTTCCTGGTTTGGGGATGTGGCTGCACAGGAAAGCAGGAAGATGCCAGGTGGAACTTGAGCACAAGCAGCATGAGGGAAGTGTGAGCATGTAACAAGCCCTGTCGGGCTCCAAGTGTGCCTGCCTGATTTCAGCATATCCTGCTTCCTACTTACCTTTATCACTGCTGCTACTCACATCTGTGCTGGGCAAGTTATGCAGATGCAAACCTTAGTTTGCAACTTACTCACTGTATTCTTCATGAGGTGTCACTACTGCCCTCAGTGGCAAACACAGTATTGGTGCTCTTCACAGCTCAGTACGTCAGCTTTGTCTTTTTCCTACTGTAGAAACGGCTGGCACTGTGAAGAAAATGTGTTTGATGTAGGGATGGGTGTTGTAAAAAGCTGGATAATGAACTGCAAGTCTTCACTGTGTTGCTGACTGGATCTGAGATTAATAAGTTTCAGTTCAAAAGCCATCTGTCTGTCACTACAGAGAAAGGGGTAATGAAGAGCTTACCAGGTGCCCACCAAAGCTGTTTTATCACTCCTCTCCTCAGCTGCCCAGGGGAGAGAAAATACAAGAGAAAGCTCAAAAGTTTGGATAAGGACAGGGAGAGATCACTCACCAGTTACCATCACAGGCAGAACAGACTCAGCTTGAGGAAATTAGTTAATTTATTACAAATCAGACCAGAGTAGGATAATGAGAAATACAAGCAAATCTTAAAAATGCCTTCCCCCAACCCATCTTTTTCTTTCTGAACTTAACTTCTGATTCCCTACCTCCTCCCCACTGGGTGGTACATGAGGATGAAGAATGGGCACTGTGGTCAGTTCATCACAGAGTGGTTTTACCACAGCTTCCTCCAAGTAGAGCTCCTTCTCTTCCAAGGAAGAACTCTTTCCCGTGCTCCAATGTCATGTCCCTTCCACAGGAGAAAGTCCTGCATGAACACCTCCAGTGTGGTTCCTTCTCATGGACTGTCACAAACTGTTCCAGCTCAGGGTCCCTCCCACAAGATGCCATCTTTCAGGAACAGGCTGCTCCAGTGTGGGCTTCCCACAGGTTCACAACCTCCTTTGGGTATCCACCTGCTGTGGTGTGAGGTCCCCCCTCGGCTGCACATGGATCTCTGCTCCCTGATGGGCTTAGGGGACAGCCTGACTCATGGTGGTCTTCACAACAGGCTGATAGGAATCTCTGCTCTGGCACCTGGAGCACCTTCTCCACTCCTTCTCCACTGACCCTGGTATCTACAGAACTGTTTCTCTTGCATATTCTTAGTTTTTTGTGGCCACAGTGACTTTCTTTTCCCTTCTTAAATGTGTTATCACAGCAGCACTGCCACAGTCACTGATGGGCTTGGCCTTGGCCAGCAGTGAATCTATCTCAGAGCCAGCTGAAGTCTTCTCTGTCACACTTAGGGCAAGCTTCTGGCAGCTTCTCACAGAAGGCACCCCTTGCCATGCAATCTCAATGCAACTACTAAAATTCTGTGTTAGGAGCTTTGTATTTACACACTGGTAAGGTTAACTTTCTGCTAGGCTGAAGGATTCTGCTGTTATTAAAAAGTACTTATTTGCTGTTGACCGAGTCAGATGTTCTGAAAGGGAAAATCTCAAGACTAAAGAAAAATATCCTTAACTGGGATGATTTCCTGGTGGATCACCGTAACTTTATGAATTAATTCAGTGATGTTGGTTGTTTGGTTGTTGAAACTTTGGTTTCTGCTGCCAGATAATAGTTGATGGGAGTGTAGTACTTAATGCATTGCTTTCCTGTCAACCCACACACACTGGGTTGGTAATGTACCACTCCAAATTCTCCAATACTAAATTCAGACTTCTCATTGGAGTGTCTTACCAAAAGCTAAAAACAGAAGGTGACCCTGAATATCATTTGGTTTCTGAATGAATGCTAATCCAAGATCCTTCCTCTTTCAGAATAAGGTTTTCTAATTGGTGACATCTGCATAACTTTCTCCAAAAACGCCCAGATGCTGTTTGTCACTGGAAGCTGATAGTTGACTTTTCCCTCAGTGATTGTGTAGAATCATGCAAGCAGCCTTTAGATGTCAGATGAGCAGTGCTATTTTGGAATGGGTAATGAAGTGCTTTAAACACAGTGAAACTTATTTTCTTTGCAAATTAATCTCTCATTCATTTGCACATACCGTGGTAGTTTCTTTAGCAAGTGAGGCATAAACCAGTGCTATATTAAGTGCATAACTCCGTCTTAGTGTGCAGCCAGTTTAGAGTGAGGTGGGGCCCACAGGAGGAAATAGGAAATGTGACCATGAATAAAATGCTGTAGACTTTAATACTTCAACTAACAAAATCATGAGATTTTTTGGAAATGATATTTTTTGTGCTTCTCTGCATCATGGTGGATGATTGGTCATCCTTTATTTGCAACAGCTGAATCCGGAATCTCCAAATTCAGTGTAAAAATGGATTAGTGTCAGTAGCACCCATTATTTTATATTTGTCTGGTGATATAAGAGCATTAATTTGCTAAGGAAGAAACTGAGTTTTTTATATAACTGTTTGGACTATATAGGTAGCCACCCATCAAAATGGCTCTATACTAAAAGAAGCACTGCAGCTTTTGCTTTAGAAAGGAATACTTAGCCAAATTTAGCCAAAACCACACTTAGGGTTTAGTAAAAGGAACAAGTGTTTATATCTCAGAGGACAAGGTCAGTCAAGAATCTTGACTCAGTCAAGAATCTTACAACAAATGTAGGCTTCACAGTCAGTAGTCCAGAGAAAGTAGATTTGAGCTTCTTATCTGACTTACAATCAAGAGAGTACAGCCTAAGGTTTAAGCTGTTGACAGGACATGTTAGGATAACCAGAAAATATGCTGGAGATGCAGTTCTCTGCAGTAAGAGAGTGTAACAGAAATTTGTCCAAGCTATTTGGAAAGGTGACGAAAAAGGAAGAACTGTAGTTTAGGATGTTCTCCTGCACCTGTATATATGGCAAACTTTTCCATTAAATGGTAATGTCATCAAGTTTGCATAGATGTCATGGGTGTGGACAGCTCATTTAGAGGTATCCATGCTAACAGGTAAGTGCTCACATCTTCATGCAGCAACTGGTTCTGTATCCTGAAAGCTTGAACAGAAACGGACCAGATCCAGGAAAAACATCTTGATGTAGACCATCTAACAGTCATGTTAAAAGTGTGAGATGTTGCTGTCCTTGTCACCTTGTCTTTTCATCCTGTCATCACATTTCCTATTTCATTGTTTCTGTTCTCATGCTCATTGAATCCTTCGTGAACTAATTTAGTTTACTAGTTCAGACAAAACAACCAGGAGGGAGTTATGTTCTGTTCAACTCCTGAGTTTGGGTTGGCTTCCGAGAGATCACGGAGGTTACCACAGCTGGTGTGCAGCCAAGTGTACTGCTCTCACACCAACACATGGGAGGAAACAGGGCTGCAAGCCTGGAAGTGAGCCTTTGCATCAGCTCAGCTGCTGCTACACCACCTTCTCCACTGTAGGGACTTTCCCCCACCCAGTGACACTGCAGAGTTTGGCGTGAGGACACAGCTGGGGTGTTCCGGCCATGGGGTGAAGTGCTGCAGTTAACTGAGCCCAGCCAGGGGCTGAGGTGTAACTGCTCTGCCTGTGACTTGCCTCTAATGTCCCTCTTCATGGAGCTGTGAACTCCTCTGCATAGCTATGGAAGCTGTAGCATGGTCTTCTGTAACAGAGTTTTCAGTGCTCCCCTGCTTCCCTCTTGATTTTGTCCCTTTACTTATTAATCTTGAAGGCAGTAGATCCTAATGGTAGGCCAGTGTGTTAAATTAGTTGCAGAGAGGAGTTGAAGCTGAACTCCTTTATGTGTTTTGAGGGATGTGGTGGAGGAATTTTAAAGTTACAAAACAGTTTCTGTGATTGCAGTTTAAGATATCTAGTATTTCAGCAGTAAGTACTCTTAGTAATGTTTGTTGTGGAAATTTATTTGCCTCTTACGCTTTGAACTTGTGTGCCTGATTTAATTAAAATAGGTTTAAAGTTAAAGCATGGGTTGAATTGGATTCTCAAATGACAATGTTGTTTGAAGTATGGATTTTCATAATGGACGTATTATGAATGTTGACTGGACAGAAGACCTCTGAACGGCCAATCTGTGATTGAATGAACAAAATTCCCTTCTTTTGAAATCACTCAAATTAGGTGAATGTCTTACATGTTGGACTGTTAAAATGTCTTGCAGGTGGATTCACCAATGAACTTGAGAAACCCACATGATTTGGTAATACTAATGAGACAAGAAACAACAGTTAACTACCTCAAAGAACTGGAGGTAAAGCTTAACATTTAAGTACTAACTAATTCTGAAAATAAAGATTGGTTTTTTTCCATAGACTTTATAGTGATAGTTTTAGATGACGAAAATAATTTTTTATTGGAAAAGTTCTCCTTCAGTGGGAGGATGAAAAATTTTTCAGATCTCAAGAATTTTTTTTCCTCAGGTTTGCCTAGCTGGTCTCCAGTTGTATCATTCCTTGTTGTTAGCCATAAATCTTAACATTTTTAGATCAAGTCACTAGATTTTGTTGTACTGTATTTTGGAAGAACACAGAGCAAATCATCTCTGTTTTTCTTCAAGCTCATTTATTATTGAAAAGGGTCTGAGACCACCCTTTTGGAAAGGGCTTTAATGAACTGCGAACTGATAAGCTGAAGTTTAAATATAATAGGGGTTAGGTGAGCAAACAGCTCACAGCCCTTCTGGCCATGCACCCCTTTCTTTTGCCAGCTTTGGTTTTATCAGATTGGGATAATTGACTAAGTAGAGAGCTAGATGAACACCAGAGGTAGCTCTAGGTGAATGGGTGAAGTAGGAGAAAGGAAAATAAGCAGGACTGCCCCTGGTGTGTCTGTATTCAGCCAGTCTTTCTCATCAGAGTACAATCTTTTTTGTGGTGATGGGCATTTTAGCTGTGGATAGAATAATACTTGCAAGCTTTTGGGGGCATGGGTTGTGGGTGTGGAAATCACTGATGTCCAATTTCTGGTACACAAATGACTTTCAGCAGCAGTTACTTATTGTAACTTGTAAAATTCTTGTACAAATTGCTACTAGTGTATGTATCTCTATTGTTTCACAGTAGCATGTAATCAAACCTGTATGGCTTTAACTAAAAATGCATGTTTTCTCATTTCACAGGTATTCATGTACAGTACTATTCACATGTACTCGTGTCCAGTTGTATTTAGCACGCTGAATGGTTAATATAATGATGCTGATTTGTTGCAATGCCTCATACTATTTCCACAAGGTCTTCCACAAGTGTAAAAAAGGGGGTCAAATGTGAAAAAACTTGATGTACTTGGTAGCAACCATTTCTTCTTTTCCTAAATGGCCTACCATGGATTTGGATCACTTTTTAGGCAAACAGGAGAAATAAGAGCTCATTCAAGTTGTATTATCTCTAAAGAAAGCATTTATGTGCTATCCAAATCCAAAAAAGTACTGCAGATGTTATAAAAGATAAGGGAGTATCCCCAAAATTTAATGAGAATTTTTTAGATTTTTTTCAGATGAACTTTGTTTTAAGGAAAAAGTTGGACTATTGAATTGTATCAACTGTAGTGTTTGCTTTCATCGGTATTAAATGCTTCTGTTTCCTTTTTTTTCCTACAGAAACAGTTAGTTGCTCAAAAGATTCATATAGAGGAAAATGAGGACAGAGACACAGGGCTGGAACAAAGGCATAATAAAGAAGATCCAGACTGCATTAAAGCAAAGGTGCCCCTGGGAGACCTAGATCTGTATGATGGCACATACATCACCTTAGAGAGCAAAGATATCCGGTAATAAGATGCTTTAATAAAGTACTTTATATTCTGAGATTTTTACTGAATAAAAAAAAATCAACAGTGCCTCTAAACACAAGTGAAAAATGACCAGCACTGACTTTCTTTAGATGGCAGTTTTTGTTTTGTGCTACTGTGGAATAAAATTGAAACAACATCTGCCATTAGTTGTGAGCAGGTGAAACGTTCAAAAACTGTTTCCCCCAAATTATCTATGCTAGCCCTGCCCTGAAACTTTTTCTTTCTTCCCAGTTCTACCACTGTTACTTTGTACTGATACTACCAGATGTGTGAGTTAAAGTGAAATATGTCACATAGAAGGGAGTTGAATTTGCTTGGGTGTGCTTTCAGTGTTTTGAGCTAGATATTTATTTTAGTGGAAACCGTCTTGACTCAAATTTGAATGAAATTCCATTGATTACCAAGCTGTTGAACTTTCTGGTCATATTTCATCTCGTGTTTACAAAGTGAAGGATGAGCAACCCCTGTACTTGACATTTAGCTTCATTGGTAATTCATCTTCAGGAATGACTGTTTCGTTTTAGTTGGTTTTTTTTATCATAATCACATGAGTACTTGAAGTGGGAAAAGATCAATTTTATCGTCATGCACTTTCATTTGGACTTCTCATCACCTGTACTTGGAATTGGTTTGTTTGTTTCAGTTGAAGAGCCTGCAAGCATTGCCATTCGCCTGGCAGATATGTCATTAATCTTAGCAGTGATACTCGAGGTTGACCCTGATACATTTTAGAGGCTATCCAAATGTTGATATTTTCTGTAAAGCAGACAAATTTATTGACTTTATCCTATAGTCATGACATCCCAATACAACTGAAATCTGGGAATATAACAGAAATGGGCTAATGAGCCCGAACAGGGGATTTCTGTAATGATTAAATCAGAGTAGTCTCTGTATCTGCTACCATACTGTCTCTTAGGAGCTTCAGCAGCATTTTAATCTGCAGTCTGCTGTGTTATGTTATTATGTCCTCAGCCCTGAAGACTATATAGACACAAAGTCCCCAGTGCCTCCAGACCTGCAGCAGCCAGACTGTACAAAAGTTCTAGATCTTCCATACAGTATTCATGCTTTTCAGCACTTACGGGTGAGTGAGCAAATGCAAGTAAGTATTTTCCCCATTAGGAAGAGGAATAGAGAACTGCTACTGGCAGCTCTCGCTCAAGGTTGAAAAGTATTGTAATCTTCCAAGACTGCTTCATACTTTTTTAAAAGTACAGTTGGGACCTGATTAAAGTACCTGTGTATCAGAGGTTATACCTGTTCCATCAGGTATACAGTTTCTCTTTTGTTATTTTTTTGCCTTATTTTAGAGGACATTTTTAGGAAAATTGAGTCTTTTCTTTTCATAACACATTTCATTAGCAAGTTGGTAGTTTTCAGTGGGACTACTACTAGTTTGTGAATTGTCCCAGTGGAAATTTGGAGAGTACTGAACAGGGTCATTAAAATGTATGAAGATTCAGAATAAAAAAAATTGATTGCAGTTTTGTTGGTAGCTCCCAACAAACCTGAATGTCTGTTTGGTATCTGAATGCCAAGCCCTAACCCAGAGGAGATAATTGTTCCCTTCTAGTACAAAGTTCAGCTGCTTCAGAAAAGTTTCAGTGGAAGAATGGTAGGAAAACTGGTTTTGTCAACAGCATTATATGAGCAGATTTTCTAATGCAGAAACAGCTTTAATGCTTTTATCTTGATATTTATTTTATTGCAAGTCTTTTCATCAACAAATAAGGATTTTCTTACAGCTAAACACTATGTAGAGGTTTTTAGCTCTGTTCCTGGGTCTGGATGTATTTTTGAAGGAAGAATGTTTGTGTTTGGAAAGGAAGAAAGAGAAGAGGTGTAGGGATGCTTCCGCTGTGGGACTGTAACCCTACAACCCTGACTTTAGTGCTTCAGTAGTCATTAGTGAAATCAGTAGCTGCCAGGTATACAGTGCTACCAGAATTGAATATCTCCCCTGTAGAACTCGCAAGCAGTCTGCTTTTGGCTGCTTCTACTGTTTTCCCATCTGCAATAATATATGTTATTATCTGTCAGAGATGAAATTGTTCTGTCAGTTCCCAGAGATCTTGGAATCTTGAAAGGAAGATAAGATTGTAAAATAACCAAGCCACGTGTTTTCTTGGAGTATTGTATTTCGTTTGTATTTCTCTACTCTTAAGTGTCAGCAAATACCTGTATTCAATTTTTATTTCAGGGTGTCCAAGAAAGAGTTAATCTTTCTGCACCCCTGTTACCTAAAGAAGATCCAATCTTCACATACTTATCACGGAGACTGGGAAGAAGTATAGAGGAAATAGGTCACCGTATTTATGATGGGCTTATGAAGGTATGAAACTGTAATCTTGCTGGGCGCGCAAAATGGAGTGCTGGAAAGCTCTCACATGTTTAGATACACCTCGTACAAGCAGTCAGATCCACTTTTCCACATGTATTTTTGGTTTACAGTTCAGTTTCAAAAGGCAAACTGAGAACATTTTCTGATAGGCATGTAAAAGCAGGAGAAGCATCAGCAAAGCTGGTGAATAGATAGTTCTGTCATCTTTAAGGACTTATGTAGTTATGTTGTCTAGCAAGCCACATTCATTGGCTTGCTAGACAACATAACTACATAAATCCTTAAATTTGTCAAGGTAATTAGAATTTTAAAACAAAAAATACAGGTACTTGAAGAGCAAAGAAGAAACCGCAGTACTGAAGGGTGTATGTTTTTGTTAAATGCCTTCCTGCAAAATCTAGGAACCCTCATTGAACTCCAGCTAAGATGCTGATGCTTAAACTACTGTCACCTCTTTTCACCTCATTTTTGTATTTTTAACTGCCTGAAATGCAGAAATTCTGTTTCTTTAATACATTAGTATGCTAGTTCAGTGTTCCTAAACATTGACAACTGTTGCCAAATGGCAGCTTTCCAGTGTAGGAGGATTGCGTAGAGCAGCTGAGCACCAACTTTGGTGCTCACCTTTTCATCCTGTAGTAATTAAAACCCTGATTAACCTTTTAGTTCATGTGTTAGTAGTTGGTCCAGGTCATGTGTTTCTCTTTACTGCAGAACTCTTCTTCCTGGGTACTCTATAACATGGCTTCTTTTTACTGGCGAATAAAGAATGAGCCATACCAAGTAGTAGAATGTGCCATGCGTGCTCTTCATTTTTCTTCAAGGTAAGAATTGCTAATAAGGATTTCTTCTCAGATTGCTTTTCTGGTTATCCTGGTTAGTAAAAAGGTTTTCGTTTCTAAGACAGTATGCTAAGGAATAATCTGTGTTACTTTTTCTTGGTCTCTGTGTGCTATACTAGACATATAAATAGTTGGGACATTTTTCTAGCAAGTGATATGTTTTAATGTGTGTCTGGCAAATTAATGTATCCTTGTTCATGATTCTTACACAGTCTTACCTTCCTTTAATGTTAGTTTTTAATTTTTTTTCTATTTATTTTCTTTTATTCTTTTAGGCAAAATAAAGACATTGCACTGGTAAATTTGGCAAATATTTTGCACCGGGCTCACTTCTCTGCAGATGCAGCTATTGTGGTTCATGCAGCTCTGGATTACAGTGACTTCTTTACCAGCTATTACACTTTAGGAAATATATACGCAGTAAATACAATCTTTATTTTCCAAGACTTGAAGAAAATGAAATGTTATTTCATCTTTTGGGGTTGACTTGTAATGGTTTACTCTTATACAGTGTGTCTTGTGCTCCATGTGCATCTCATGCTTAATGCTTAAGATGCTGTCAAGATACTTTTATTCAGAAGTCTGTCTATTAGCAAAGGCTTTTATCTGCACTTGGAAATAAATTACGGTAAAATTCTTCTGCAGCCTTTCTTTAATAGATGTAGTGGCTTGAGTGTCAGAAAGGACAGGCTATTTGTTACCATAAATTAAAATTTCATTAATGGCTTCTTTAAAAACTGAGTATTGTTTATTAAATATTACTGCACAATGGCTTATTCTCTCTCTCGGTCATTCTTCAGATGCTTGGAGAGTACAACCACTCAGTCCTGTGTTATGATCATGCTCTGCAGGCCAAACCAGGGTTTGAGCAAGCTGTAAAAAGGAAGCATGCTGTCCTGTGTCAGCAAAAACTTGAGCAAAAATTGGAAGCCCAGCATAGGTAACTAAAATATCCCAGTGGCAATGCATACAGTCTAACTTCTGTAGTTCTGTTGCAGCAATTGTTTACACTTCATGAAGAATTGTTTTTAAATTTTTGTATTTCTTTGATTATGCTATAGAATTAAGCATAAGAATACTTAAAGAAACCTAGAGTTTAAAATGTGCAAGAGTGTAGGAAGAGGTGATATTCTAGAAAGCATTTAAAGTAAATCTTCTTTGTTTGATTTCCAAGATCACTTCAGCGAACATTAAATGAATTAAAGGAATATCAAAAGCAGCATGACCATTACCTTAGGCAACAAGATGTTTTAGACAAGTACAAGCTCATCCAGGAGGAACAAATCTTGAGGAACATCATTCATGAGACACAGATGGCAAAAGAAGCTCAATTAGGTACAACTTTTTAGTGTTCATGCTCATTAAAGCAATGAAATATGGCACATATTCAGATAAGTGTCAGGATATAACTTCTTCGTAGATTAAGATGGTCCTGAGTGGCTCTTGTGTTTTGCTTATTAAAACAAGAGATTGCAGTATGTTCTTGAACAGGGATTTTCTTTTGAGTCTTTGGAGGTTGGAGTTTCCTCTGGGCTGATGGAGTAAATAAAAAGGATTGACCAAACTGGGGGCAGAGAGATTGACTGTGTGCTGTCTTCTGTCTTCTCAGAAACCACACTTCTCTAGTATAAAAAAATATTTTGTGCTCTGCAGGGAACCATCAGATTTGCAGATTGGGCAACCAGCAGCATAGCTTGCACTGTCAGTGGGATCAGCCTGTTCGTTATCACCGCGGAGACATTTTTGAAAATGTGGAATATGTTCAGGTTTGTCTGTGAATTGATACCACTGCTTCAAGTTGGATCCCATCTGCTTTATTAGCAAAAAGTTACAGTTTTTTCAGGGTTTTCAAAAGGGTTACATTTTGGGTGTGGTAATTATAGTGAGAAGTCTTAGTCTTTCTTTTCCAGAGTGCAAAGTATTCTAATGCATATTTCTTTTGATCCTAATACAAGCTGAGAGACTGTGAACTATAGAAATAGAGAGGGTTTCTTGTAAAAAGCTTTGTTTTACCTAGAAAAGAGAATTACTTGGAATCAAAAACTTGATTTTAGTCCAAAGCCTCAGTTCCCTATGATTGCACCAAGGAAATTTGTTCAAGAGTACTAAGAAGTTCTGGAAGCAAGGTGTGTACCAATACTGAAAATCCAGAATGACAGGCACCTAAGCAACACCTCTGCTGTGTTAGAACTGCAGATAAGGATTATGATTTCAGTTATTTTGCAATGTGGAGTATATTCTGAAGTTTCCCCTTAACTGCTTTAAGAAATAGGAATAATTATTTTTAACTTTGCTGTTGTCTTCTTGTTGTCTTTGATTGTTTTTCCTATTATAGTAATTATAAATTCAGATTACTGAGATAATTCTGAAAGCCATGAGTCTTAGCAATTCTGACTTGATTTCAAGCTGTGAATCCAGATAAGGAGATTTTATTTGTGGCCTATTACAAGTGTCTGCTTGGTACCTTTTAGCATTTTTTCCTTGATTTGCACTTGTGTTTTCATTGTTGGCTTATTTACAGTATGAATATTACTTTTTCATGGTCTGAGTGGATCAAGAGGCTTAAATTCCTTTTTTTCTCCTGCTACCCACAGTTCATCTTATCAGTAAGGCTTAACTACATAAGTGGGGAGGGGAAATAACGTGGAGAAATTCAACAAGGAATGTACCACCCCATTTATCAAAAATTTGTCTTTGTGTTGTTTCTAGTTTGGTGAAGACTCTTCAACTTCTAGTATGACATCCATGAATTTGGATCTTCATGCAAACCAAAGTGTTCACAGCCAGTCCTTGCAGTCCTCCCCTGTGGCTCGTTCTGTTGTTTCAGTGTGGAGTGTGGAACCCAGCAGAGTGAGTAAAGAGGATGAGCTTTGCCCTTTCACAGAGGAGGGGTGAAAGTGAATCCTCTCCTTGTTTATGTGAAACTTCTTAGCTTCTGGGCCGCAGTTTTGATGTGTGACAGCATTGGAGAATGTAGCATTCCAAATTTCTTCAACCTACAAGCATCTGTCTAGTTTCTCTGTACTGGTTTCCCATCC
The DNA here is from genome assembly GCF_022539315.1 of Serinus canaria. Taxonomy (NCBI): domain Eukaryota; kingdom Metazoa; phylum Chordata; class Aves; order Passeriformes; family Fringillidae; genus Serinus; species Serinus canaria. The sequence goes on from NC_066319.1 coordinate 21,469,750, forward strand.
TTTGAAATTACTGGAGCGCTGAGGGAGTTGATCTGTAAACATCTGCTGCAAGTAAAGCGGTACAGCTAAGTAAAGACAGAAATTTCAATTGCTGTTGTTGAAAAAAAGATGGAAAAATAACAGCTATAAAGATCATAGTTTTGTTTTGGTTTTTTTCTTCAGACTGTCTTTTAATATCCCTTTTATTACCTTGTTCATTAGAATATTAAAAATGTTGAGAAAATATTAACAAATAATTCCTTTTCCCCTTAGGACAAACAGCATATTCTTTGGCCTCAGAGGTCAGAATGCATGAAATCTTTGCCCAGAATTCCTGACCCAGAAGAACTGCCAACTTACTTCTTGCCTCCAGAAAACAGGGGATTCAGGCAAGTGATGATTATTAAAAGCTGAATTTGTAAATCTTTACCTTATGAGTGAAGAGTATTTTCTTTCTGGAGAGGATGGATGCAATTAGTAATCAACAGCACAGAGGTGTTGAAACCTCTTTCTCTGGCCTTTCCACAGAAGAAAGGCATTTTGCTTGATTGTTGTCTTTGCTGCAAGTATAACAGCCAGCTCCAGTTTCATGGTGATTCTTCCCTGACTGTTAGTCTGGGGTGAACACATTAAACACAGACAGAATGAGAATTTAAGCACGAGTCTGAATGTCTTGTGAACTATATTAACACAAAAAATACCTTGAGAGAGAGAATGAGGTGAGCATCTATTTAATAACTACAGTTAACTCTTGTCCATGGCATACGTCCTATTAGCTTTAGTTATGATGACAGAAAATTATGAAGACCAGAAACAGTAAAAAAGGATTAGGAGTGGAAAACTCTAGCTCATTCCTTTGGGACAGAGGTAGAATATCAGCTTAGTCACGAAAGAGTCAGTAATGTTTGTTATTATATAGGATAAAATAAATGTGTCTGTACTGCAATAGGTAACTTACATGGATCAATGCAGTGTTGTTATACCCTAGTCACTTAAATTATGGCAGTGGTAGTAAAAAGCTGGTTTGTTCTACCTGGTCATTATAATACTAGTATTGAGCTTGTGTTAAAGGTTCCCATCTAAAAACATCCAGCAACTTCCTTTGGAAAAAAACTGTTTTCATCTTAGAATGTTCTTTATACGTAATTGGCTACCTCTTAATGCTTTTGAAATCAAGTTCTAGTGTAAAAAATTCAACTTTTTTTTAATCACATATCTGTTTAGTCCTAAACTTCATAGAATCCTTATTAGCATAAAATGAGAACTTTCTATTATCTTTACTGCACTGTTCATTGTTCTTGTTATTCTGTGCTTAAAAATGGAAAGTAAAGACCTTATAAATTACTTTTCAAGGGAAGGGTGGTCCTTGAGTTCTTCATGTTTGCAGCTCATGTCTCATAGGAGTCTGCAGTACAAGGCTTAGCAGATTCTTGTATTTCTACATGATGACATGCAGCACAGGCTGTTAATTTGCCTTGGTTCTCCTTATTGCTAGAATCCAGCCATTACTGAATATTCCAGGAGATACTCTTGGGCATGGAGAAGCACAGGCACCAGATTGTTCTTCCATTACTGATGCTCGTAATAATGAATCTCTAAACATACTGGTCAAGGAACTAGACACTAATCTAGATTTGAAATTCAGGATGCCAGACAATCAAGCAAGAGAGGTAAGAGATGTTTTCTTGTTGCTTCTCTTCTGGTTTAAAATCCTCCATTTTATTGCCTTAAAAATGTTATTCAGATAGTGAAAGATTTTGATATTTCAAGGTAATCATCACTTCGGAAAAATGTGGGCAAATTCTTTCTAATAGTATTGGAGAAAGGGTTAACTTGTCTGACTTCTTTCAGATGCTGACCAAAAGCACACAAAATGGGAAATCTAATTTACTCTTTGAAATCACATCTTCCTTTTAAATCTAACACTCACTTGATACGATTCATTTCCCAAGAGCTACTGCATGCTAGTAAGCTGGTGCATTCCGGAGATTGGTTGCTTTAAGTTTTAGTTGTTCACATCCTCTTCTTAGTACAATATATTTGCACTTTGCTAAAGAGAAGATTTAAGGAAGCAAGTGTTGAATGGCCCTTGTAGATCTTGACTGTAAAATTTATTCAATAGTTTGGGGTAAAAGAAATCTTTGTCTTCCAGGTTTTGCATTCTCGTATCAACAATGAAACTATTACACTGGCGAAGATAGGAGTGTTTCTAGATCGTGCCATGAAAAAGGTATGTCCATCTGTCGCATGAGATGAATTCAGAATTCTTACTTGAGATTTGTTTTTATACTTCTAGTCAGTGACACACTAGAAAGGAGTTTATTTGCTGCCTGTATCTGAGATGAAACTAACTTTAAAAGCCATTTTTACAAGTAAAGCGGCAATACATAGAGAAGTATCTAATTTAGCTCAAAGTGGACCAAACAGCTCTGTAGTTGCTTGTTCTTGTTGTTAGGATATGGAGCAGCAATATATTAGCTAATTCTGGCAGCCATTTGCTTCACTGGGAGTAGTAGCTTGAAGCTACTCCTCCGTCTGCCCCCCCTTCCTGCATGCCTGCCTTGTGCTCTTCCTCCTCCTTCCCACTACCCTGCTTTTCCCCCTACTCTCCCTCCAAGGAAACCAACCCTCTGTCAATCTTCTGTCAAGATAATTAGCACTCTGGGGCAAAGAATGTACCTCTGTATAGAACCCTGTGGAATGCCACCTCCATCTTGCGTGGGGGCCTTGGAGAGTCAAATGACAGGAAGCATTGAGAGAGACGTTGACTCTTTTTGACATGTCAAGCTGATATTTCTCAGTTTAATTTTCTTGTAGAAGTTGTGTCAAAGTATTATATGTAGATACTTTTTTAGTCTAAAATCAGTACCATTTACTATGTGCATCTGTCTTAACCAGGAGAAGAAATGAGCAGTAGGAGTTGATTCCTATTATTGTGTTGTTCAGAACAGTCCTGTACATGTCTAATGTCTTACTGTGCAGTGCGTGAATATTTTGGTTTTAACTGTAGTATTCTGTTTCTGTCATGCTAAAAGCCTAAACTTTTCTGCCTGCTGATGTAAGAACAGCCTAGTGTTTTACCTGTTCTGCTAATGATAAACTACTTAGAGCAGGAATGCCACAGTTGATATCTTTGTATTGGGAAAGACAAAATGCTAATAAGTTGCTGAGGATTTAGTTAGGAGGTCACTGAGACTGGTGAATGGAGAGTAATTCAGTGAGGAGTTTGGAATGAAGAACATGCAAGTAATGTTATGTATGTGCATTGCAAAACAGGGATCATTAATAATCTTGAAATCACAGATTATGTAAGGTACTCCAAAGGAAGAATATTGTATCATATTGATATCTTTGAGTTCATCTAGAGCCCTTCTGTGGGAGGGGTTTTCTAAAACCTGGGAAAAAAATGTTCTTACTAACTCAACATAGTATCACTGTTTTGCTTCTTTAATCCTAGCTGCATGTTTGCTACTCAGGCATGCATTTGGGCTTCAGACATGTAGGTAGAACTGAACATCCATTTCAGGTGTTGGTTTTATGCTGTAAAGGTTTTATAGAATTGGCTAATACAGAATAATGAAAATATTAAAAACTAGAACATGCTTCTAAATAGTTTCAAAGTGCATCTGAAAGTGGATGTTTTACCTACCTCTGTCAACCTGTCAGTATTTTTAAATTCTGTTATTTCTCCTCTAAGTTGAGTGCTTCTTTTTGCTGTTACAGGTTAAAGAGGAGGAAGGAACATTCAGGGTGTATTTGACACTTCCTCCATTCTTTCACCTGCTCTCACATTGCTTACTATTTTATAATCTTTAAACAGTATCTAATGCATGCCAGTTGTCAACTTTCATAAGACAAATCGATAACTAAATGTAAGAAAAAACAACTCTGAAACCTTAAATTGACAGGGAAAGGTAATGTTAGAGGACCTGGAAGCACATCTAACTGTAATTTAATAGCTGCCTGACTTTCAAATTCTAGCATTTTACACTAATCTGTGCTTGTATAATTTTAAGACTCTGAAGTGGCCCTCAAGCATTGCTTCCTGTAGTGAACTAACCATTATTGCTTGTACATTTTAAGGGATTTTTTGGTCATGATACAAAGCATTCATATGAGTAGAGTGTGAGCAACAGCTGCTACTAAATTGCAGTTCAGCCTGTAAATCATGTCCATTTGAGTAGAATGGAGCAGATTGAATAATCTGCTAATAGTTACAGCAAAGTCTAATGTGTATCCATTTAACAATGTAGTATGCAAGAGTGAGTTCTGTTTGCTTCTTATTAAAGAGCAGGCATTTCTGTCTTCCTGAGACACCTCTTTGTGGGTGTTTTTATCCTTTTCCCTGACTCTCCTGTAGCCAGAAGATCCTCTATGGCTTGTGCTTAATGAAGCTGGATTGTACTGGCGTGCAGTTGGAAATAGCACCTTTGCTATCACCTGTTTGCAAAAAGCATATAATTTGGCTCCACATGAGTATCAGGACATCCCTCTGGTCAACCTTGCTAACCTCTTGTTTCATTATGGTCTTCATTTGGATGCCAGCCGGCTCTTGCTGAAGGCTTTGGCCATCAATGCTTCTGAGGTAAGATGATGGGGCTTTGTGTTTGCCCAGCACTGGGTGTGTTTTCCCTCATTATTTTGTAAGTACCTGTTACTTGTGTTTACCTGCACATGCAGTTCATCTTCCAGCTGGTGATTTGCAGTGGATATTAATTTCCATATAAATTCCTGACTGCACCGGGGGAGATGCTGATTGTTGAGGGTATAAACATTTAGAGAAGTTCTTGTAAATCAATGACAGACTTCTAGCCTCCCAAAACCTGTATTATCAGCAGTGCCTCCAGAGGATTTAATCCTGGTGTTTGGCAAGATTTTAACCTAAAACAGAGATCTGTCAAGCTGTCAGCATTGTATCTTGATTCTATGCCACCAAGATCTTTATAGACATCTTTCTGTGACGCTTCATTTTTATCTGTACAGTTGTATAGCTTTTGTCTATCTGCATAAAGGAAAATGTGTTCTAGTTGTTTGGTGGCTTTACTTCCAACCATAGATTCAAACCAGATTTTTGTATTTCTGAACAGTAACATGATAAACATTCTGTAGGTTGTCACCTGTGTCATATAGGCAGTTTCTGTATAAGCTGTTTGAACTACTGGACAGACCAGAACAGTTGTGAAAAGAAAGGGGGAGGGAATGGCATAGCAGGAAACACAGGTTTTCTAGCAGATACTTTTGGTCTCGCATCATGGACACTTCATGAGAAGTTCAAGTGACTTCTTTCCTGTGCTTCTAGCACTCTAGTTAGATTAACAGCATTTAATCCTGCCAGGCCATCAGTCACCTAGTACATAAAAAAGCTAAAAACAGAGTAAGTTTGTTTAAGAGCAGTATTCAGAAACAAATTTTCAAGTGTTTGAAAGGAATGTAGTCCATTTGAGTGACAGGTAAGAGTGCAAAAAGGAACTACAGAAAGAACTATGCTTGAGTGGTGTGCCTTAAGAAGAATATATGAAAACACAGCCTTGGAGGGGAGGAACCTAGGAATCCTTGGGACCATGCTGTGTGAGTAGGGCTTTCCTTGAAAAATACTGGTAAATGCTACCTCGTTACAGTAATGCCTGCTCATGTTTTTTTCAGGTGTACTCAGTCCTGTAATACCTATTGTACCAGAAAAACTAGCAGGAGGCATTGCACTTGAATGGTATTTCCTGGAATATAATGGAAAGTAAATACAAGTTAAAATTAATTACAGCTACTGGGAATAAAAGATGTGCTCCACCAACAAAAGCTCTTAAAAAGAAAAAAAAAACCCGGTTGCTCAGCTTGCACAGTTTTCTGAATGCTGTTTAGTTATGCAAGCTGAGTTGGAAAAATCTTCAGCTACTGCTCAGTCTTCACATTTTTAGATAATGAATGTGAAAACTGTTTCAGTAGGAAAAATGACTGCTTAAATTACAATACTCTAGTCTTTATTCTAGCAGTGAATTGTTAATTGCAGCAAATTACTTTGTCCAAGTGAAAGGCTTTTCAGTCAACCAGTAAACGTAATGCTTTACTGTGTGCCTGTATGAAAGTGTTGAGTTCTACCCAGTGAAAAAGGTGTTTATAATCTTTTCAAAAAAAAAAATACTTATTTTAGGGATAGTAGCCAAAAGCAGTAGACAAAAATACTGTTTTACAAAGAATTGAAAGGCATAAATGTGTACCCCTAGACTAGTGTGACATTGGTATTTTCAGTAATCTAGCTTTTCTGAGGTAAACCTGAGCACTCTTGGCAAATGCAATGCATCTGTCCTGCTAGAACACTAGTGATATTCTAATTGTTTGGTGGACTTTTAATTATTCTAAATTGCCTTTGTGCATTTCACTTTAGTCCTGTGGCATTCTCTGCAGTAAGCTTTATGTTTCTGATGGTTGTAAGTAAGTACTTAATGCTTCATTTCAGTCTGTGTGTATTTAACAGCTGTGTTTTTATTGTAGAAAGATCTAACTCCTAACACAACCCTATGGCAAAACAGCTTTTGGTTACCACCAATGCATCAAGCTGTTAGTTTTTCATTGTAAGAACAGGCGCAGTGCCTGTTTAGGAGGTTTTCTAAATTCTTTTCTCAACAAATTTATGAGGATGTGACTTGACAAGGGTATTTCCTAGTTGGCTCCAATCTTAAAACAGTGAACATACTTATGCTGCAGTGTGTTGCTTTTGTGTTCACAGCCCCTGACTTTTCTGAGCCTAGGAAATGCGTACCTAGCTCAGAACAACATCAGTGGAGCACTGCAGGCCTTCAGACATGCCCTGGACTTGACAGCCAAGTGCTTGGAGTGTGAGAGCAGCCTGAAGATGATCCGCTGTTTGCAGTTTTATCCTTTCCTCTACAACATCACCTCTTCTGTCTGCAGTGGTAAGCAACTGCTGAAAGATGGACCACAAGTGAAATAATGTCTGTTTGCCTTGGGTGTTGGAGATTTTTTTTTCCAAGTTTCCACCCTTCTGCCTCACAATGCTTTTCTACCTTTAAGGATAAAGCTTGAGGCGTTGCTTTTAATGGAAAAGTTACAGTCCATTAAATATTTGCTTGAGGATGACTTCTTGAATATCTGGAGGGCTTCCACTGAGTGCAGATTACTTCCTGACTGTCAGTAATACCTTAACAGCACCACCAATATCTCTTCCTGCTTAACAAGGAATGCTGGGTTCAGTATTTATGAAAGCGCACATCTACTGCTAGGCTGCTCAACAGTGCCTTTGTACATCCCTTTAGGTTTTACAGTCAGCTGGATTTGTTTCCTTAAAGCTGAAGAATTTGATGAAGAGTAGTTTATTTTAATTCATATCCTTTCAGTGTGTTCAGTACTTTGGTTGTCATTTTCTAGAGTTCAGTCTTCAAGGAATAGACTGTCTTCTGTCAGCATTATATTATTTGTATGGGACCTTCAATCATTGCTGTTAACACTCCAAAAATCTGTAAGAATGACTTAGAATCCAGTCTCTCCCCCAAAAAAACCTTGTAAATATTTTCAACAGAACGATTTATTGTCATTAATGGCTACTTATATTTTTTAAAAAATAATAGTTTTTGGAGGTGGATTCTTACATTTTATTCAGTCCTACTGAATGTTTTCAGTACTTTGTCTGTACTTGAATATGATACTCATGAGCAATCTTGAAGACGATTTATTAATATATTTTTAAATCCCTTCTGTCTCAAATTGAAACTAAGGTAACTTTCCATCTAATATTTTCTTTATTTTCAAGTGTAAACCTCACCAGAGAAATGCTTGTGATTTTTAGCATTGCTAGGACTTACTCTGAGGGTTTTTTAAAATTCCCTCTCCAGTGAAGAGACCTGGAGAAACCTCCTCTGATTTAGCATCTAGAATTGTGCTTTTTAAACACAGACAAGAGGCAATCCTATCTCCTGGTACAATACAGATGATGCCATCATAGGTGGAATTCCAGGACTGTGCCATTAAAATAACAGTACTTTGTATGGCCCTGTGCATTTTGCTGGGATTGAGAGCCCATCAGCTGTGCAGAGAAATGAATGCTGTTTGGCTGAGTGGGCTGTAGTGAATGGTGTAGCAGCCCAGCTGATGGTTCTCGTGCTGATACCCATAGTGTCAACTCCTATGCTGGTACCTGACAATGAATCTCTTAACTTCAGAATGCCCTTAAAAAAATCCTAGGAGATTCTGTTAGCAGTAATGGAACTTGCACATTTCATCACAAGAGACACATTCTTCTAAAAAGAAGAACAAAGCAGTGTTTGTTTACTGTTAATTAAGGTCTTTTAAAAGCCTGTAACTCACAAGGTTAAAGTTATTCCAGTCAAACCTTAGTCATAGCTACTCTATTTTGCAGTTAAGCAGAAAGCAATTTAAAAGTATATTCACAGAACTTAAACAGTAACAAGCAGTGGTTGTATCTGAACTCCAAAGTTATTTTTGACATCTTTTCTTTTATATGCTTTTCTACCTTCAATTTGTCATAATGTAGTTTGGTTGATTCTTGGCTTCTGCTTGCATTGGTTCCTGATCCAGGATGTTCATTCTGAGGTCAGCTGTTACAGCATGTACTGTTTAGGAAGTTTGTGTTTCTTGAATGTATAATCTTGAGGGAAAGCCCAGCTCAGAAGGGCTTAAGAGAAAAGTGTTATCTTGCCTTTTTTTGCCAGCTTGGCCCCTGGTTAGCAAAGTGAGCATGCATATATTCATCTGGTACGTTAGAGCTGGGATTAGGTCAATAAGGAATTTGTGAAGCTGCTAGATCAAGACAGACCAGAATATGCCTTAGCATGTTAATGTGCTGATTAAATTTCAGTATTCCATTATTTAAGTATTTTACTTTGTATTTTTATTATTTGCTTTTTTCTAGGATTTTTCTTAATATTTATTTTTTATTTTTATTTATTATATTCTTTAGGTCGTGTTTTGGTTTAGTGCAAGGAACCTGAAAATTTAAAGCTGACAAATAATGTAAATATTCTTTGTGCATTCTTGAGCAGAGTGTAAGATAAACATATTGGTTAATTCAGCCTTGATGATGATTTGTGGTTTAAGTCCAAACTCAAAATTTAAAAATTGAAAAGTAGATTTACCTATCTTATTTGCATATGGTTTGGGTAAATATTTTTCTCCCACTGTAAACTTCAACTGACTCGAGAGCACCCTTGACAGGCTATATGAAAGTGAGGTAAAGTCTCCAAAACCAGAATCATTTCAAGAATGTGTACTCAGAAATCATATTTTGCCCTTAAAAGTGTCCTGAAACTTTGGGAATCTTCTGTGGCTCCTTCAGTCCAAGGAAAACAATTGAAAAGAGATTGTTATCATTCACTTGATGGCCTGTCATAAAGTATTGTATCCTTAGAGATCGATATCTTATGCTGAAAAATTTACTAAGAATTTGGAATGTCAGATGTTTCTCTGGTGTAATATCATGTTTTGATGAGCATTCCTTCAGCATTGCTGAAAGTAACAGCAGTAGGCTTCCTGTGCTTTGGGTTGTAGGCCCATGTGATAGCTGTTTTTGCTTCGCCTGTCAAAAGCCTCTGTTCATGAGAACTGAACTGAGTAGCGAGCCATGGAATTCCTTGCTCTGCTGCCGTGAGCCTTTGGCAGAATCCAGCAAATGGTCAGTGGGAATTATATGCTAGCATGAGATGGAATATGGGATCAAAAATCTGAATTCATGGCCTGATTTTTGATTACAGTATGTGCTTGGTGTTTATTTCAAATAAGTGAAATAGGCATTTTCTCAAGCATGTTGGGACGTTTGCTGTTAGCACAGGACGTTGGAAGTGTGACAGACTAACACTGACTTTTTGGATGCTTGCTTATATTTTCCTGTCTGTACTGCTGCCTGGTACTGTTTTTTAGTAACTTACTTCTGGTACAGATAATTTATATTTCAAACCCAATTCTTTTCATGCACATGAGAATGAGAATTAAAAATCTCGGACCAACGCTTTTCTATTTAACTTTTGCCTCCTGTATTCAAGTTTATATAAATGGTTTTTGCCATTGTAGAAGAATTTCTGAAACTACAGAGGTTTTTGGTTGGGATTTTTTTAAGAAGGATGTGTGTGAAGTGTCCATTGTTATTCCAACCCTATCACCTGTGGCATGTATTTTAGACAGCTGCAGGGGTTCAGGCAGTTGCATCTAATATAGATGTTATATATACAGCAAGAGCCCACACAGTGCCTTATTCCCAAATAACCGAAAAAACAGTTGGAAGACTTCATTTTCCAGCATTATCCTCTGGTGATCCTTCTAGAGGTGACTTGGCAGTGTTAAGGGTGTTGCTACATCAGCTGTTGGGTTACCAGTGAGTCAGTTCCTGAAGCAGGTTAAGAAACTTCGTGTTGCTTGACAGATAACTTCAGCACCCATGTCTGACACACGTATAACAGGACCAAGAGATGTGTGTTAACAAGTGTAAAAAGCTTAATGTGAAAAACAGGGACATTCTCAAACATACAAAAATGAAATATTTGGGCTGCTTATTAAGCCAGCAGAGAAAACCAGGATCTTTTTTGTCTGATACTAAAGGGTGCATTGCTGAGATTTGTCTTGTACACTTTATGGCTAGAAATATTGCAAGTAGCTTTTACCAGGTATTAAGGTCTGTAGAGGACTATCCAGCTGTGGGATTGTTCCTGTGGTACTTCACTGGTTAATGTAAACATTCAGATGTTGCCAAGCCTTACTACAAAAGTTACAGAATATGAGAACCATATTTTTACTGTGATGGTCAGCTGGCCATTGAAACATCCTGATTTGTTAGTTGCTGTTGAATAAGACTTTTCTTTCTGTGTGTAAACAGAATTGTTGCCTGGGCAAACAGAAGTCAGTTGTACCCAAAATATTTTTATCAGACTAAGCATCTATCTCTGACTCACAGTTCCATTTGGTTATGAGCTCATGCACTTCACATTCTTTCAGACAAGACCAAAATTCAAATTCTTATTAATAGACTATGATGCTATTCAAAACATGAAACATGTCTTGTTTCAAGCTTTCAAGTCTCACTGTCTTTCATCCTTGGCAGGATAGTGCTTTTACAAAAGGCTTTGTGCTGCTCTGTGCAAAGTCGAGGGAGTGTGAGTTCATTATGAATGTGTGTGTACGCTACCGAGAAACCTGAATCCTTGTATGGAGAGGGAGTGTTTGTGGGAGCAGTTCATCCTCCTTCCTCAGACTGCTCGGTAGTGGGGATCCGCTTTAGGCGTGGCTTTAGTGCCCTCTTGTGGTACCAATACTCCGTGCCACGTGAAATCAAAACTCCTGCTTTATTCAGTCTATTTCCCCTTAAAATAAAACATGGAAAAGGTGCTTCAGCTTATATGTATGTAGATTTCCCTTTATCCCTCAGCACTTAGGTTCTTACAAGTTGAAGTTAATAAGCTTATCCCTTTAAGTAAATTGACCTGAAGGGGAGAGGTTGACCTGAAAGGAGAATCTCTACTTGAAACTTTAATAGTAAGCTTATGACAGATTAAATAACTTCCTTAAATCAACATCCCAGTTGAAGCAAGCATCTGACACTAGTTTGACAGCTGCAATCACCTCAAGTCCCTTTAGTGATTTGAGATACACAAACATTAAGCAAAAGCATAACATCATTTTCTTTTCAATAGTATGTTAAGACACAGGGATGTGAAATACTTTGCATTTTAAAATGCACCTTTCACTTAAACTGGTTTTCCCTACTAGTTATGACTGACTTGATAGTCCCAGCATCAGACAGCTATATTTGTGTTCCATTTCCTATAGAATGAGGTCCTCTTAGACATTTTTATCGTAAAAGTAGTTTCCTCCTTCTCCAGCTGCTGTATCTTGTTTGTCCAAGGAATGCTTATCACTTACAGTGTTAATGGTGTTACATTAATGTTAACGGAGTAAACATCCCCTAAGGTGTTTACTCTTGGAGCACTTCTGTATGTTTAAAATTCAGCTTTTTCTCACCTTGATTTGCATATGAGGAGGCAAAATTCATGAGTGCTCCTGAACCTTATTGAGAATACTGTATGTATTAGTACTCTTATTTATCTTAGAGTTTGCACAAGGGGTGGGATCTGTCACCATTTGTTTCTCTTGCTTTTACTCGCTCTCACCTTATGGTAAAGTTCATCTGTATGAACAGAAGAGTCAACACCAGTAGGGTTTTCTAACAATAAGCAGAATTCTATGAAGCACACGAACAGCTTGTCAGAGCTCTCAGAAACACATCAGGGCAATAATTTGCCTTGGTCATGTAGCAGTAGCATGGACAAAGTGGGTTCTGTGTGAAATAGTGGCAGTTCTGAGACCATTGTTATCCATTCAAGTTAAATATTCAGTTGTTTATTGGTGCCCCATACATGCATAGGAGTGCCCACATTTGCCTGTTGTTCACCCTGCAAGTTCCACCTGGAATCTGAAAATCAAGCTGGATTCTTGTTCCCTCTGGCAGCCAAGCATCTCTGTCATTGAAGATCGTACAGTAACCGTCCATCTGAAAGATCTGGTGGGTGCCACACAGGTGGATCTAGGTCATGTTTGAGCTCTTTAGTGCTAAAGGAGTAAGAGGAGGTAAAATTGTACTTGTGAAGAGTGAAAACATCTTGCAGAATACAGGCAGGTGGGTGACATGGAGAATGACGTCTGCTTTTTGTCCTGGTGGAATCCATCATCCCTGGGGAGTGAGGGTGTCAGGAAATGTCAGATGTGCTTCTGAATGGAAGATCTTGGAGAAATCCATGTGAGAATGTACTCTGTGTGAATAATGTTACCTGGTTATTTTGGGGTTTTGCTACTGTTTCTGCACCACTAGCCTGGTAAGGGAAGAAGCAGTTCCCACAGTCCACTTTTGCTGCAGTATCTTAGAATATTAAGAATATTGGTATGATCTTGAAGATGGTTGACCCAGATGCAGGCTTCTTGGTACTTTTCACTCCTTGGAGCCTGATTTATAAATCATACTTTTCCCTGAAAAGTCTTCATTTAGTGTCTCTTGAGTGGCTGAAGGAAGTTGAAGGTGAATGACCTTGCCCTAATACTGCTGTGCCAAGCTCATTGAAACCTGTCTTCTCTTTCCATGTATTTTTCTTGTCAAAACTATATAAAGGATGTATAGATAGAGATTCTTGAATTGAAAAATGAAAGAATGTGGTACTGTGTTAAACATGGCATTTTTAGCTACACCAGTATCCAAAGGCTTTGCAGCCACTGCCTATGCACGTTGCTTCCGAGCTGCTGCTTGCTGGAAAGCCATTGAGTATCTTAAATGTTTCTGTAAACAATGCATGATTCCTTAAGTATATCTGTGCTGCTCAAATGTCATTCTCTCTTGCATGCATTAAATGCTAATGAGTGAGTTTGTTCTACAACTTCTTTCATCATGCAGAGTATGCCTTGCTATCCTACACACATGGCCTGCTTATTTCCTGCATGGCAGTGTACCTGACAGCTTCTCCCAACAGTCATCAGTCTTACTTTGCATCATGCTCTCTGATAAGAATGGTATACCTGCAATATTTAGTGTTCGGTATCCATTCTATCTTTTCCCAAGATCAGAAGGTCGTTGGCTAGCAGAAGAGAGAGGAGAAAATCATGGCCTCAGGTGCTGTAGTATCTGAGGAAATGAGAATTGCACTCTGGAAGTGAATTTAGAACCATAGGAGAATTAAGTGAGAGTTTACTGATGCAAAACTGTTCAGTATGAAGAAAAAGCAGTACAGTATTAAACTAAATATAATATTTCCCATTTTTGTCTGCCTTTGCAGTGCAAAAGACTATTCTTCATATGTCACCTGGATCTTTCCTTTTCTTGAGCAGTAGCTGCACGTTCATGTAGGAGAAACATCAGGCATTGCTCAAAGGGAAAAGATTCCCTGTCCAACTAAGTTTTCAAAAGTTGATGCCTTCAGTTTTCAGATATATTATATTTCTCTGCAGTGTGTGTTGTGCTTTTCTATGACAACAATGTAGAGAAAATGAGACATTTGTGACTGTCTTCCTCTCTGAGAGGCTTTCTTTGCCAGTGGCAGTTACTTATGTGTAGCTGCTTAAATTTCTTCCTGAACCTTAACTGGATGCACCACCTAGAGCTGGATTTATTTAAAGAGTTCCAACAACAGCATATTTTCAGCAGCCTTTTTAGGAGGAACAGTGATTCCTCAGCTACATCTGCAGGGAGATGTGGTTTCACAAGCGTGTTTATAGTTGAGCTGTACACACTGAATTAGTGAGTTGGTTAAAGCATGTTTGGAAGGGAAAAGAACCACTTATGGGAAAGTGACAATGTGTAGTTTAGTGTCATTAGCAGCTGGCCGAGACCTTGAAGGCTGTATTCACTTGGCCTAAATCTGAGAACTTGTAAAGTGGTGATGTGTGGCCTCAGCCTGTAATGAGTCATGTGGAGGTTGTCTGGAAGCAGCATGCAATGCCATGTGCTCAGATTCAGTGAGCACTGCACGCTGAGCCATGGAGTGCCAGGCACTTAACTACCCCTGATCTGTCTGCTTTATTGATTTGTTTTTTCCTTTTAAGGTTGGTTGCCTGGTTCATGTGAGTTTGTGTTGTGCTCTGACTGTCCTCAAAGCTCTAAATCTATCATCTGTTCTGGCTACTAGAGACTGAAACTAGGACAGTTCAGCATTTCCCTAGAGGAAGAAATTGAACCTTCTTGAATGTAACCATTTTGGGAAGAAGGGACATCCTTGCAAAAATGTTTAGTCTTTCTGCAGAAAGACTTTGGCTTTGTACTGTTCAGGTAGTGTGAAGAGAGTGTTCTCTTGTTGAATTCTAATCTAGAGTGGTTGGCAGTATTCTTGTCAAACATAACCTTCTGCAGGTATTCCTTACTTAAGGCTAATCTTGATCATCACGACCATCAACACCAGGAATTTTTTTTATCCTGTTTACAGAACAGTTCTGCTTTTTAATGGATTCGTATAGAATGTGCCCTGTCACGCAAACCTGCCAAGCACTTAAAAGCTCTCTTAGATTAGTAAGGGAGGGACAGGCCTACCTGACCAGTTAACACTGGTATGCTGTTTGGGTGTGTCAGTACCTCTGCTTTTGTGTCCAGTTAGGAGGAGCAGTTGCATGGATATCTATTCCAAACAAATCTATAAATTGTCATGGATCAAGTCTGACTATGAATCTGCTCTTGCTGAGCAGTATAACCTAGTGAAGAGATATACTGATAAACAGAAATACAGCCTATCAGAATAGTTTCTCAGAATAAAAACATGTAGCTAGGTCCCTGTGGTATGTTGTTAAATTCCAGTATGTGGTGCAAATCTTACAGACCAAGTGGTTATCAAGTCATACGCATTCAGAGAAGTGGGAAGCTAACAGTAACCTGTGGTGGAGTTACTAACTCTCATAGAGTTCAACTATATGATGCCATTTCTCAGTAGAAGGTTACTTCTACTGAGAAATGGTTGTACTTAAAGTCCTTTTTAGACTTGAGTTCGTAGATACTTAGGATCTACAAAATATGTGGTGCCTAGTGTAACAGATGTGTGGAAAAGAAGAAAGTCTAGAAAGCTCAAAAAAAGCAGGCCACTGTAGGCTTTCCTTATGCTAGTGATACTTAAACTAAGAATTGTCTTTTGCTTAATCATAAACTGATTTCAGATTTGTATTATGTACAGGGATGTAAATATTAGTCATTTAATATTCACAGCAAGCCTTATATTGGGATCTACTGCAGGTGAGTATTTATTGTTAACAAATTAATAATAATAAGTGTTTTCTTAACTACAGTAAAAAAATCTGGCCCAGGGAGAAGTCACTGAGGACAAGCCCTTGCCTTCAGAACTTTTATGTGCTTATTTCTCTTGGGTTTCCTCAAAACAAACAAGCAGAAAAAATAATTACCCTTGAGGCACAGACTGAAATTCAGACTGGATGGAGGGCTACTTACCTTTCTGCTGTGTACATAGAAACAGGGTCTCCTGAAAGAGACATTTTTCACACTTCTTTTATTCACTGACAGGATTAAGAGTGGGGGGTCTACATATAGATGTTTAGATGTTTCTATGTTTTATGCCTTATTCCTAACATCATAGAGTAAGTTTTTGCTTCTAGATGTGCATCCTGAAAAAATAAGTTTTACTGGGTGGAAAGTGAAGGCTTTAGGTAATCAGGATTTTTTCCCTCTGTGGTGCTGGGAGAAAGATTGATATTTTCTACTCTGTTATAGAGTAGCCTACTGAATTCTTCAGGATGTTTTGCATGCATGTCCCTTATTAAACTGCATTATGTTCTATTTTAAACAGGTTTGTCTTTCTCTTTAATTCTCTCCCATGTTTTATTTATCACTTCTTTATATTTCATGAGGAAATTTTTTGTATCTGTTCATCAGGGACTGTTCTGTTACACAGTGGTGAGATACTTCTCTCAATATGATCAAGAAATCTGGTTATGTATTGTTGGCATTTGTATGTTTTGAAAGGTTTAATCAGAACTGCTGTGATGAGACAAATAGATAACCAATTTAGAAGCAGCTATTTTGCTACAGGTCAGATTTTAAAACTTCCTACAAGTGAGAACAGTTTTACCATATAAACCTCTTAACTGGAAAACTGTTGTTGGAATAAATAATAAAAAAGCAAAAACTTCTCTGTGCTTCATTTAGTGTGCTTTGGTCTAAATTTTGATGGCATAAATGATCATCCTGCTTTTTGCTATGCGTCAAATGAAAAGCGATTTATGTAGTATTTTCTTTGACTATTCGTTTGTGAGTACACTTCTCATCATCTTTGAAGAAGGCCCACTGGCTATCAAAGGGAAGAATTTATGAAAGTCAACTTTTAAAATACTTCATTGTGCTTTTCATTGTTTGTTTTCGATACTTCACTTTTTCAATCAGCAGTTTGTCCTGTCCTTTGAAAATGTTTATTTTTGTCCTGTAAATTCTAGCTTTTCAAAGGAGGATTTATATTAAAGGGAAAAGCTAAAAATTAACAAATAATGTTTGCACGTAGGGAGAAAACACATTAAAAGCTTAGTTCAGAATTTGGGCATTACACTCCTTGTTCTTTTCCAGTACCCATATGGATACTTAAATTCATCAGTGTAGGAACTTACTGCCATCTGTCCTTTGTTAACCAGAATAGAATCTGTGATGTTATGTGGGTAGTAGATATATCTTTTTAGTGGTTTATCCAGCGTGTTACAACTGTAAAAGGCACTGGAGGTCCCCTGGTGTTACTGTTCTGGAGCTGAGTCGTGCATGGCTGAAATCACAGTGATTGTGTGGTAGGTCTGGTGTATTTCTCTTGAACTAAATACAGATCTAGCAAACATTCACAGGTCAATATTGCACAGCCAGCTAATTCTAGTTGAAACTAGTTTTCTTCTCCTTTTACTTAACCTGCTCTTATCATTTGGTGATCATTTTTCACTAAAAATTAAGTGGATATTTTTTTAGTTGTATTTTTTATGCTTGTGTGTGTGGAAAGCAACAAATTCCTTTGGTTTTGCTTCTGGAGTTTTATTGCAGCACTGTTGTGCAGTTCAGCAGTTATGGCCTGTGACCTTTGTGTAACATTTTTTATGGCAATCCTGTCTAGTCCTAAGTGTTCTGCAGTTTCTGCTTTCTGAGCTCAATCACGGGATTCATTTTGAACCACAAACATGTGCTTTTCTCATTAAAACAGTAAGAAAGGGACTGCGGTAATTTTAGAGCAAAATCTAAATAAAACCATGTTAATTTATTATTAAGTTGAGCAGAGCAGCAAGAGCTGCTAAAGATAGATCTCTTCTGTAGTTACTGCTCATCCTACTGTTGTAAAACTCATGTCAAAATAAGTAGCTTGGATTTTTTCCCTTAGCAAACGCTTTGCAATCAAATATATGTTTATATGTGATTGGAATAACATGGTTGTTGTTAATGTCTCAGAAGATCTTTAGGAAATTACCATGTTCACCTTGAAAGATCAGGGTAATTAGAGTATGCAGTATGTTAATCACCAGTGTTAACGTTGCCATGAAAGTCAAAGTTCATGTTTTCATGTTGTCTAGAGGATGGTCTCCCAAAGAGCACTTCCCTGTGACACTGCCTAGCTTGTTGATATCAGATTGCAACAAAGTCACTGTGGTGCAGAAAGTAAGTTGTTAAGGTGCTCATTTTAGCCCAAATGTTGATGAATGAGATCCCCGTAGTTCTAGATCCACAAAAGGTTCTGGTAGGTGAATTCTCTCATTCTAGGTTATTTTTGTAAATCCTGGGAAGTTATATTGCCTGTGACGCAAAGCACTGAACAAGACTGCTTGCATAAAAGTGATGGGTGACAATGGGCTGAGTTTAATTTCTGTAATGAATATATTTTAGCCTAATTGCAAATATACATCACTCAGGTAGTGAACACACCCAGAGTGACCTCTGAGCAGCATCATTGCCCATTCTCATATGTAAAGTGGTAATACACCACCCCCTTTTACTTATGTGTCTCTGCATCTGCATAAGCAGTGCAAAAGTAAAGAGCAGACTCCTTATTGATGCCCTGCTGCTGAGATTTCTGTAGATGAGTCTGTTCATCTGCATGTAGGGATTGAAACTTATTTCCATTGAGCTCAGTGATATGTCATTCCTGCTGTAGAAGAAAAAAAAAAGACCTATCTTTACTGAATTTCACTGTGTGGAATACTAGTTTTAAACATTCATAAAAAATAAGTATGGCGTTAATAACTTCTGTTAGCAGCTTGGTTTCAGTTTGTTCTCTACTCTGACAACTCAAGTATTAGGCTGACTTACATCTGTATTAAGTACAGTTCTCTCTTGGCTGTGATTACCCATAAAGAGGCAAATTATTTAAGTGACACATATCTCCAGATAACGTGCATTTTGCCTTACCTAATGCAAGTCACTGACTACAGCAGCAGTCCTTGACTCTTGTAATAATTCAGGTGATAATGCAGCTCTGTTTATTCCAAACAGTAGGGGAAAAAAAAATCAGTACCTAAATTTAAAATGACTTAACTTTTAGTTCTGAGGCATTATTCTGCCACTGTAATTTCTAAATATGTACTGAAAAAAATTTAAGGGAACTAGTCTGTATAACTTTAGAAGTTAGGACCCAATAATTTTCATAAACCTAGGATGTTGGAACATAGCTGGTGGAGTTAGGAATGCCTTTTTTTTTTTTTCCCCCAGGTTCTGCCCTGACAAAGAGCTAAATGTCAGTAAAAATTGTGTGCTGACCAAAGACACTTGGAGATAATTTTACTTTTTATTCCTAATTTTATTGATGACATTAAATAATGTATCTTTAGTTGATATATAGGAATCAAACAGTGAAAATATTTAATGAGGCCTCATTCTCTCTGCCACATGTACCGCAAGAAACAAACAGCTACAGTGGCAGTTAATTTACATTTTTAGAACAAACAGTGCCTAATTTAATGGTGAGGGTTGATTACTTTGAAGACCTTACTCAAGGTGCACCACTTCCATGTGATACTCTGGGGGTGTTGTTTGTTCATCTTTCCTCTTTTCCGTACTTCCCACGTTTCTTTCCTTGCCTTAGGTGAGTGGCTTTCAATCTGAGCTTCTGGGATCACCTAAATTGACAGAAATTTGCTCTTAGACAAAAAAATCCCCACCCAACACGTAGCACCAGAAAAGTTCATATGTAATGAGGAAAGTTCATAATGGATTCCAGGTGTGACTTTTCTGAGAAATGTGGCAACATTAAATATGGTTTAGAATAAGTATTTGTTTCCCATTCATAAATGGAGCAACTCTTAAACTTCAGTTACTGCATTGCCTCTCCTTCCTAATATTTCTCCTTCCCTGTGACAGATGTCAACACTCTGGGTGCTTCCCTCCTTATGCTAAGTAGATTTCAGCTTAAGAGTTCACTCCATTCCTAAAGAACTTGAGTCTGACTTCCTGTCTAGAGCTTTTTCTGCCCTATCAACTGCAGTAGTTACTACAACTTCAGTGAACATTTGAGAGGAGTCCTGAAAATCATGAAGGTTGATATTAAATGGGATGGATAATCTAGCAAATCTTTCCTGTATTTAAAGTTTGGTTTGTGGCAATGCTGCACAAGTGTGTTCACGTTGGCCAGAAAAATTACAAGTTATAACAATATGGGAATAGAGTCCCCTAATAAGCAATACTGTGTTCTGCTTTTAATGTCCAAGGTCTCAAGGCTTCAGTCTCAAATACAGAGTTTGTATTTGCTTTCTTTCCAAAGGATTTCCTTCGTAAATTAGGAACCACTGTGTGGGCTTTTTCTGCCAATTTCTACATTAACCTGGTACAGATTGTTTGTGTTATTTGCATCACTTAAATAAAGGCCCAGACACTTTTTTGTATCATCAGTATGATTTTTGTTTCACTGTCTGGAATTTAGTAACCAGGTCTCATAATACATAAGGTAAGGCAGACTCTGATCCACTTCCCTCTGAGCTTTCTTAGCTCTACAGAATCAATGGGAAGAGTGACAACAGCTGCTCTCAGAAAATAAATGAGCAAGAAAGTGATCCTTCTCTAGTAAATTTTCAAGGTGAAGTAAGCTGAACTTACCAAGTACAATATAGAAGTTTTAGACTTCCAAGTTTTGTAATATCACTGTGTTAGGAGTTTACACCTAAAACTCACATGTGCAGATTAAGACAGCCAGAATATATGTGAAATATTAAGAATAAATAGCTGGTCATTTTTAGGTCAGTGGTCACTTTTGTCCTTCGTGTAACAGAGGTGCTGTAAGTATTGCAGTGATACAGCCAAAGTTCTATAGACAGAGATTGTGCCTGGAGCTTGGGGCTATGTTGTTCCCTTGGTGGTCTCACACTCTTCCCCTCTGGACTTCCTGGTGGACTTCAGGCATCTGGCTGACAGGAGCTGCGAAGTTCTGACCTGCAGTGTTTCAGTACCACCATTGTCATGGTTCGCTCACTAGAGATCTTCAACTTCCATTGGTTTTTCAAGTCGCATTTTTGTCTCCAGCAATATCAGACCACTGAAAGCAGCAGTTTGAAAAAATTAGGTCATTCAGGTTTCTATATATAGCAGCTCTCAGATCCCAAGAAAGCCAGCACAGTCATCTAGCCTGTTTTTAGCTGTCAGTGTTTGTAAATTAATATTAACAGAGTTGGTGTTAAGTAGAATTTTAATTTTAATTTTTTTTTCCTTCTGCTTGCACTTTCCGGCTTTTTTAATTCTTCGTGGTGTTTTTATTTCAATTGACAATAGTTGTCTAGGTTTGTGCCCCTCTGCTTCTCTCTTTATACTAATTATGAGTGGATCTTCAGCAAAGGGAATTGTGGCCATCACATTTCTGAGAAGCACCTGACTTGCATTGAAATCAGGTGGGGTTGATGTCAGGTGGGGACAGCTAAATTTTCTGTGTGCGCCATTTCTCATAACTAAATGTGAGGCTTTCCATTTATTGAAGTGATTGTTTTATCTTTTTCTTTTTTTTCTTTTTTTCTTTTTTTTCTTTTTTTTTCTTTTTTTTCTTTTTTTTCTTTTTTTTTTTTAATGAAACCAATTATTTTTTATTGGCCAAATGTGAGAGGTGGGCAGGGGATTGAAGAAAGAATCAATGAGTGATAGAGTAGAAAAGGCTGAGTATAACTGGATGGTAGATATTAGAAGAGTGTATAAAGTTAACTACTTCTGTTTTATGTATTTACTCATAACATTGTTTGTCTTCTTAGAGCAGAAGAGGTAGGACAAGAAATAGTTTTTCCAACTAAAAATAAATCTATAAATCCAAAAGATTTATAAATCTAGTTTAATTTGTTTGATTTTGGTCACTCACAGAGTAAATACTGGTCTGTTTCTCCTCCAGATATGACACCTGAGTGTTCCCAGATGGAGAAGTAGAGAGCTAAAGGCTGTAGTTCACTTTGCAGAGAAGCAGTGGAACAGGTTACCCTTACATGAGAGTTAGAACCATCCTCTCATCCCACTGGCCTGATAAAGTTGTAAAACCCAGAATTATCCTTTGTACTATAGGATCATTGTGTGAAGTAGAAAGGGGTCACTGATCTACTTTATTCACATTCTTGTTATTTAATGCTTCTTGGTTGAAAAAAATAATGATCTGTAAAGATCTGTAGTTAAAATGTTCTTAGTATGGAAAGTGTTGTTACAAAGGTGCAGGTGGCCACCCTTTAAAGTATCTAAATGCTTATGTGGCACTAAAGGATGCTCAAAGGCTACTGTTTGCAAGTGTGCGCTTTTTTTTTTAATTTCTGCTTATTACTGACTCTACCTTTGGATTCTTTCTGATGCTATTCCTGGATCTTTGCATTTGGTGGAATGTGAACTTTTAACCTGGGCACAAAATTACAGATGTTTAATTTTCAGCTGTATAAACTTCTGATTTTTTGCATAGATTAATGCTCTTAGCTTTTGTCTTTCTGTTTCATGAGCTAGTTATACCAACATGCTGTCTGTTGCTGGCATAGGTCAGTTTGGCATTCCCAGATCAGTCTGCCTTGGCCCTTCTCTCAAGCATGGTGACCACTGTGGTGTCTTAAGTGAAAATTCACGTGGCAGGCAAACACCTCATACGGAGCATTGTCACTAAAGCATGTCTTGGCAGTGTTCATTGGAGTGGGTACCCTCACACAGCAATTTCTCATCTCCTGTGCAACCTTCCCTTGAAAAGTAGCTGATTTTTTCTTGCATTAGTAGTTCACAGTATATACCTAACAGCATAGTTTCCTGTAACTCTTTTACATTATTTCACTTGTCAGTGGACAGATCAGTTTTTAATCACTGAATGAAGTCTTTCATACTTTGTAGAATTATTCTTTTAATCCATAGATTAAAAATATAGAAAACTCACAGAAAACTAGAAGATGGTAGCTTCCACAATACAGCTTCTGCACTTGTATCCAGGAGGAGCTTTATCTCATGGTATGTAATTACATTTCTCTCTTTTAGGCCACTGTCATGAGAAAAATACAGATGCCAGTTATGGCAAGGAGAAATACTTTGGTGACCACTATGAGTCAGTTACAGCAGTGACAGAAGGACACTCTGAGGGAGGTACAGAAGATCCGGAAGTCCTTACTCAGAGTTCAGCAAGGGATCCCTCCTTCTTGAGACTGGAAAGTAAGTCAACCTTACAAAATCAGTTCTGGCAAATAAAATTGTTTCTAGATTTTTCGGAAGACCTCTCTGTTTTCCACTGAGAGGCTGTGTTTTCCCCTCTCTGTCCATAAAGTAACAAGTAACCATAAACTAGTTTCACTCTCTTCACCATTCTTCTCCAAGCCCAACAGGGATGCTTATTTGTGATGAAGAAGTGTGCATTGACTAGTTCTCTCTTTGTGCAGTGAGTTGTCAATGATACTTGGGTTGTGCAAGTGGAAAAGTCGGGTCACAGAAAAAAAGATTCTTTTGCACAATTTGTGAAAGCACAGGGAAAATAATTTTTGAAGGTTTTTATGGTATTCCCTCTTAGACACAGTCACTGCAGAAAGCAATGGTTCAGAAGGAGTGGAGGGTTTAGAAGATGATCAGATGTCTGAAGAGATGCTGGCTTTGGTGGATGAATTTGAAAATTCTTGGCCTCAGGAAGCTTTTGAAGGGGCACTGGAGGTAAAAGGTCGTCGGATGGACTTGCAGGGAATCCGGGTCCTGAAGAAGGGATCTCAGGACGGACTAGCTAGCTCCTGTTTTGGGGACTGTGGTGATGATGATGAAGCTGAATGGGTAAGTTTGAGTTAGTTTAAGTCTTGCACTAAGTGTTGTGGACAAGGGAAAGATGAGAACAGTTGAAGGGGCTTAGCACTGGGAGATACAGATCTATGTACTCCTCCTATGAGCCTAAAAGATGTAGTTGTTGATGGCTGGTATGAAATGAACAAGTAGTTTCAATCCATCACCAACTTTTTTCTTACAGTTAAAAATAGAAAAATATTTTAACCAAAAGTTCTAGTTAGCCTGAAAACACAGGAATCCCTCTTGTCATCCTGTTACCAGTAAAATACATTATGAAAAATGTCTTTCAGTTCTCCAGCAGTTAAATTGATTTTCTCTTGTGTCAGAAGTTGTATACTTGGTTTGCATGGTGTGATCCTTTGAAAGAGAGCAGGCTTTGAGAATGGGGAGTTGAGATGGGGAGGAAAAAAGAGACAAAGATCTCATTTGTAACATCTTTGGGCTAAAATAAGTAGTGCATTGGGCTAAAACAAGTAGTGCAAAACAGTCATGGTGTTTCTTACTGTTAACCTTGCTAATACTGTTCTTTTGGTAGATCACTTTTCAGGTCAAACGTTTAAAGAAACCAAAAGTTGAAAGCTCGGATCTTCAGGAACCAGCTGGGAGAAATGTGGAAGAAGGGACTAATGCGGAAAATGAAAACTTTTACCAAACTGCTCTAGAGATCAGTGGACCAAAGATACCTTCTCCTGGACCAATAGGTAACCTGCAACTTCTAGAGAAAGCAAATCATTTATAGCTTTTGTATTACAATGGTTTCTTTCCTTTGCAGCCTTTATGTTACACTGGTTTATTACTGAAAATAAGCATCACAAAAACTACATAGCGAAATGTCCCTTCTAGATAAGTACATGGAAAAGAAAGAAATCTCTTCCAGCAGCACCTTGATAATGTGCAACCTAACTTTATGTTTTGAATGAAAACTTCCTAGTTAATTTCCAAAACTTCTGGGGCTGCGGTGGTGAGAGTGGAGAATGAAAGAGGTAGATATTGTGAATAGAAGTTGTAAAAGAAAGAGGGGACTTTGATCTCTTTTGATAAACTTAATGGGCAGAGGAGTTAGTTTAGCAGGATGCAGAATAAGACTTCTGACTTCTGGTTAAGCAGAAGACATACAACTCAAAGAGAAAGAGCTGAAAGCTTAGTCTAATAAAAATGAAGTAAATAAATAAAAATCAAGTGTTCTGCTATAATTGTTCAGTGATATTATAAGAGAAAACTTAGAGACTGTCTTCTGAAACAGTGTAGGTATGGAGGAGTAGAGTTCTGCACCAACACAGACAAGATTTTGAGAGGCAGCTGGAGTTCTTGCTAGTTGAATAAGAGGAGTTGGAGGATAATCTGTTAATATAGTGCCAAAGAATAAAACCCAAGTAATTGACCCCTATGCTTCTTGTCTTAGCTTTCAATGGAGCTAAAATCTTATTGTTGTGGGGCTGATATGTAAGCAGAGTTCTACAGTGCATCTTAGTTCTTGACAATTTGATGACCTGGAAAGTGATTTCACATTTTGAAGGCTTTTACATTAAATCTTTAACAACCACCTTTTTTAGCAACAGACAAATGTAGGTTATTGAATTAAATATTTAAATGGGGGGGGGGAATACATGAGAACAGACTGTCATTTGTGAACACACACCTGTCCTTTCCTCAATGTATGTCTTCTTTCCCTCTGAGTTACTTTTGTGGCTTTATTACATAGCATCCCTCAATTGCAAAGTAATATTCCCAACATTCCTGTGAGACAGGATCTGCTGGCATCCTCTTTGCAAGAGCTAAATCATCAAAATTTAAGTACAAATTGAAGATCACCTGGGGAGTTCTTGGTAGAACAGAGGAATGATGGTCTTGTGTTTCTCTCCTTCCCAGACTACTGAACTGTGTCTGTAGCTTTTCCATACCTCTTTATGTCCTTTGCTGTTCATGCCAGTAGGAACTTGCAATCAAATAGTTCACAGTGGTGGTGATGAGAACTGATCATTTCCCTTTGAAATTTCTCTTTCTATCTTGAAATTAATTTTCATTTTATCACAATATTTTACAAAATTCATGGTATTGTAGTCTTCTTCATTATTTGCAAAATATGATGAAGAGGTTTACTGTAACTTAGATGAGAAATAGGCATTGCATCCAAATGGGCAAAATTTCATGTAACTAGAAATAAATACTGAAATATTGTCTAGGTAGCTGGTTTGATAGACTGGCATGTTGTTAAACTTGGCAAATCTGCTGCTATAGTGAATTTCTCTGACGTTCAAAATAGTTTGGATGTTTCTGATACCAGAGGAAAATGTTTCCTAGCATTTAACACAGGCTAGTTTCCTAGGACTTGATACAGTATCCACCAAATTTGAGGGAAAGATTTCAGTAGGCTTTAGTTCAGATTTGAAGATCAGGTTCACATTTCTCTCAGTATTCTGTTAGTTGACATAAAGCAAGTTATTTAACCTTTCCCTGCCTTGCTTTGCTCCTCTGCAAAATGAGAGAGAGCTAAAGTGTAATTGTTAAATAGTTTCAGGAACGTTTCTATCTTGAGTGTAAGAACACAGTACAAGCCACTGACTTAGACTCGTTGAACAGTATTGGCAGTATTTGTTGCCTGGAATTGTCAACAGATAGACCAGTCAACTTTTATTAGTTTCTAACTGTAGCTGTAGAACATTAATGATGATTCACAAATTTGGTTTAGGGACATTTAAGTAGAAACATTAGCCGTAAACAAGATTGGCAATTGTTCTTAATCTGTAGTTTCAGAAAAGGTGCAATGAAACAGGTTTGAAACTTTATCTCCTAATCAGTCTTGTGCACAGTCTGGTTCTGTCTGTGCATGCTACCAGTCCCATTCAGTTCATTTAGATTCAGGAACGTTCTTAAAGAAATGTCTCTGCAAGACAGTAACTTTTATAATGTAGGAGATGTATCCACTGGCAAAGAGTATTTTAAGTCATTTTACTGAAGTGGAATGTCTTTCTCCTTCCAAAAAGTTTCTTCTATTTTTCTTTTATTTTCTCAAGGCAAAAGGCGTGACTACCGTAGCCTTGGCTGGCCAAGTCCTGATGAATGCCTGAAACTCCGCAGGGTAGAGCTTACAACTGTAGCCAGCACATGGCTTGCTGTTTCTGCTAAAAACATTGAGTGAGTATCTTGGATATGAGCCCTAAGTTACTTACACAAAGCAGGACAGTTATGTGGTCTTCAGTGTGTGTAAACTGAAAATTTTATGTTAGTAAGAAAGAACTTCCAGGATTTCTAACAAGTTTGAAAGCATCATGTGGAATTTCATCAATTAGACTTGAAAAGTGCAAGTGCAGATGAAAGATCCAGTTTCTCTTGCTTCTTGAGCTACTCAGATGGGATTCTGCCAGGTTCTGGGCAGTTTACTTTCACTAGAGAGCTTTCTAATGACTATTCTGTTCTCTTAACTAATTTGACTTGTTTTATGACATTTGTAGCATTACAGAACACATTGATTTTGCCACACAGCTGCAGGAACCAGCCATGGAGCCCCTTTGTAACCCAAACCTCCCAGCCAGTATGCATACTTTGGACCACCTGCAAGGTGTCTCTAGTCGGGCCAGCTTGCATTACACTGGAGAAAGTCAGCTGAAAGAGGTATGCCAGAGCTGAAGGTCGTCACACAAAAGTGGCCATACCGTGGCAGATTCAAGGTGCATTTAGCTCAGTGCCTTGTTTCCAGAGGTGGCTTTCAGTGAGTGAATGTCTGGATAAAACTGTAAGAACAGTGCAGCATGAAATTTTACCAGAATGCTTTCCCAGCCATCTACAGTCTGCCCTGAGGGAAATCCTAAAACACCATTAGTGTCTCTGTATTTATAGCTCTTTGTGGATGAATTAGTGAAGGTAAAGTCCAACTCGGCATACTCAGAATTTCTAGTGTTCTTAGTATTCAGTGCCATGGAGTTATAGCACTGTGTTATACAGATAGTATCAACTCAAGATAGACAGTTATGTTTAGGTTGAAGCAGGGTACAGCATTTGTAAAACGCCAGGCAAAAAAGCAACCAACAAGCAAGAGGACATCTCTTACCAGGTTCCAGCATCTAAGCACTTTTACTTCCTCTTCCTCAGGTCCTACAGAATCTTGGCAAAGACCACTACTCACCACAGTCGCTAGAACAAGTTGGTACTCGAATAGCCAAAGCTTTGGAAAAGGTATGTGTAAAGGAGAAGATAAGAAGTTTGGGCTCACTGCTCATGACTGGCATAGTGGTCAATCCGGTCTCCAATCGTTTGTCTGAAATCCTGCTCAAGGAACGTATTAGTACTTGGACTAGGGATTTGTGTCTATTTAGCATCTGTAATGCCCTCATAGGTATTTTGTGGAGGTATATCCTATGCTTATACCATCAAGTGTCTTCTGTATCTCTCTGCTGAAACCTAAGCTTGTCAAATGTCTCAGTGTTTCCCGCCCTTTAGTGAGCAGCATTGCTGATTATTGATTTATTAAACTAGTTTAACAGTTCTCAGCCCTCTTCTTTCTCTTTATGCTACATTGACTTGGAGCTTATGGAAAGTGGAGTTAAGCCATGTCTCCCCTCTGCAGTAACACTCCTGGCATGCTGCTGTCAGACAGCTCAAAGGGGCTTCCTGTTTCAGCCTGCTGCTTCTACCTGGTGCAGTGCTGGCCTGAAGTGCCAGATGTGTTCAGGCAGAGGTGTGGTACCATGTGCAAGCCTGCACTTCCTGTTCTCCCCAGAGAAATCCAAGCTTCCTAGCTGAAGGACCTCAGCTGTGAGCCATAGGGTGAGAGGATTAGGGACATAATTTTCACAGTATCCATGAAGCAGACAGGAATGTCAGGGATTGCTATTCTGAATTTACAACCAGTAGGGACAATATCCCAAACTCCTATAGAAAAGAGGGCTCAATGAAAACAGTTTGGTGCCCCTAGCCTATTGGACCGAAAGCTGTCTGAGATACTTGCTGTGCTTTGAAATTATTACCAATATAGCTTTGTCCACCCCCTGAAAGTAAAGACATTACTCTTACCCTCGTGTCACAAGAGTTAGTTTCTTTTCGCTTTAGAGGCATACTAGCATTTTTGCTTACATGCTCATTTCCCCTGCAGACACCAAGATTTATCCAAATAAGCTGAATATTTAGTGCAGGGATTAGAAACAGAATTCTCAGTATTTTCCTTTGTAACACAGGGCATGGGAGTCAGCCAGATAGAGGCTGGGCTTTGGCAGGCTTCTGGACTGACCTGCATCCCAGGGCATCCTTTCTCTTTCCAGTGACTGCAGGAAGCCTACAGGTCCAATCAGCTAATTTAGCTAAGTTTTATTCCTTCATGTTGGGTAATGTGTGTGCACATATAGATGCTCAGCATCAGAGAGCTGGTTAGAAGCTATTGTGGCTGCTGAAACTGTTGTTGCTGTTGAAAGCTATTAACTGCTCTTCTGTTCTTAAGGATATGATGTTGCACTTGGAATTTGTTTCATTTGGCAGTCTCATATACCTTGTTATTGCATATATGCTGTCAGAAACTTTTTGCTGCTTTGAAATACTTTAATGCTCTTTTAAAATGTAACATCCTCTACCTAAGTATATCAAATAAATTGGAAGAGTGAAAGGTAGGAAGAGTATTCACTCCAGTCTTTACATGACAGTTTTTTTGTGTTCTTCTTTTGCCAGAATCAGACTTCATGGGTCCTCTCTAGCATGGCAGCTCTTTACTGGAGGGTGAAAGGCCAAGGAAAGAAGGCAATTGACTGTTTACGGCAAGCATTGCACTATGCACCCCATCACATGAAGGTGTGTACACGTGTGTGCCCACTTCTCATGTGAAAGAATGTTTTGCTTGTCACAGCAGAGCTTTCACAGACTGTTGATAAGGCAAACACAATATCAGGTGACTGTAATGTATTAGATACTAGCTAGTTGAGGTGAAACCAAGATTTTCAGTATTTGTTTAGTATGGACTGTCTCTTAAAAAAAGAGATAACTGCAGAAAAGGTTCTGTAGAATTTCCTGCAGTTCAGTGGGTGTGACGCCTCCTCTGGGCATCCCAGACTTGATTCCTCCTGTTAGTTAAGACTTAGAGTCTTCATCAGTCTTTGTCTGGACAAGTCTTCTAACCTAAGATGTGGGTGTATGTTTCCTGGTTATGCTTTTAGAGAGGGGAGTATGTCTTCTGGTTGTTCTTTTAGAGGGGGTGGGAGGCGATTATCTAAAGAAATTAATAAGTGCTTGAATCTTAAGTATTTGGATTGTGAATCTCAGTTGTACACTAGTCCTTGACTTTGTGCAGCAATTCCTTGCTCCAAAAGAAAAAGGCAGTACTTGGACACAGTCTTCTCTTCAGTGTTTCAGTTGGCTGAAGTGCTCTGTACCCTTCACCTTGCCAGGTGGTGTGCTGGGCATTGTAATGTCTGCTCGTAAATACCAAGCTCCCCCTTGCAAACTGATAAATGCAATATAGGCTCCTTACTCAGCATAGCAGACTTTTCTTTTTGACCTGGGCAACAAATTGTACAGCCTGGAAAAATGTAAATTCCACTGGAATCTTGGTCTTCAACTTTTCTCTGAAAATTGCGAGACGAAGTAATTCACATTTTCAGGACATTATTAGGAAGATTTAGCCATTAACAGCAGAAATGCCTCAACTAAGAACACATCCCCACTGCACATCCTTTGTATGTTTCCTATAATTCTATTTATTTGCATTATCCATTTAAAACAAGGTTGGAACCAAGACCTAACACATCCAGCTTTTGCTTATTTTCCTGTCTTTCCGTGTAATTGGTTCCTTAGGAAAGGAGTCCTTAGCTGTGTGATTTGTAAGGGTCAAACTATGGGTTGGAAACTACAGTTTATCAAGATTATGGTGAAGTAGTGCTTTTTTCTAGAAGCATGATATAATGCTGCTCGAGATGGTGTGACTCGCCAAATTTGTGCTATGTTTATGTCCTCCATATTGAAGCTGCCCCCAGAGAAAACTCTGGATCTTGTTTGTAAAGATAGAGCTGCAACTTTTACTCTGAGTTAGTCCTGAATTAAAAGCTATTTTGTGTATTTTGGTTTATCCTCCTCTTTGCTTTTATGCACTTTGGTTACTTTGTCTTGACTTTTCTCATGCAAATAAAAGGTAATTGATTTTCCTGTGAACTTCTCTTGTGATTCTGACTTCCATAATATCTCCTTTGCAAACATGAATAACTTGTCCAGCACAGGTATTCCTTGACATGTGAAGGTCAAGGAATTGGGGATCACATGCATCCAGAACTTTGTATTGTCCTGTTGAAGGCACCTAAGCCTTGGTACTAAGTGGTATTTTTTGCTTTGAACGTTTGAGACCCAGCTCCCAGAGAGTTTGGTCTGGCTGCCAGGGCTCTACAGTTTTTTCAGTCAGACAAGGTCACAGTCTGGAAATCCAGGAAATAAAAAACATACCATCAGTGCCTAGCTGAGAAAATTTTATTTATAGCTATTACTCAGCATCAAAATAACAATTCTGTGGCAGAGGCAGGACAAAAAATGATGCATCTGTTGCACTAATGGTTAGACCATGTTTTCTTCCGTGCTGTCCCCTTTGTTCATATTCCCTTTCCTTTTATGCAAGAGCTGAAGGAGGGTATTCAAACAAAACAGCTTCTCTTGTCTCTAAAGAGTGTGCCTCATCTTTGGACATAAAATAGTCTAAGAGCTTCTAAAAACTAAATGTACATTCACTTAAGTGAGTTAATTGTTGAGTTTTTTCTGTCCAAGAGTAATGTTTGTCACTGTTGTGAGTGGATGTGAGGTTTTTTTGTTTGTTACTCAGGCTCAAATGCAGTTTTGTATTAAAATAGGTCTGGATCATTATTCTCAACATCAAAAGAGAGGGAAGTGGGTAGGAACCAGATGAGTGTGGTTTGGTGGTGGATTCTTCTGTTTGTCTTACTGATCCTGAGACAATTGCAATGGAAAGAAACTGTTGCTTGCTCTTCTCCTCCAGGATGTACCACTAATAAGCCTAGCAAACATCTTCCACAACGCCAGACTCTGGAATGATGCCATCATTGTGGCTACCATGGCAGTGGAAATAGCGCCACACTTCGTGGTGAATCATTTCACACTGGCAAATGTCTATGTAGCAATGGTGAGTGTGCTGTTGCCCAGGTATGGCTGTCTTTGGGGCACTATTTACGTGTATGTAAAAGTCTTAGTCTCACAAATAATTTTGAAGGAGAAACGTTCAAGAAATTTGGTATGACCATCAAGAAGTAGTATCTATAGAAAGACAAAACTGTTATTACTTATTTTATCCCTATTTGTCGTTTAGTATTTTAAGGCCAACATTTTAATAAGCTGGGTTAAGAATGCTGTGTGCAAAGCTTTGTAAAGACAGTAGCAAACAAATGGTAATTTGGGTTGTCCACTCATTTAAATACAGGATATTTTTATAATACTGGAAAATTAATGATGAATTTGGTCTCTATCTTGAAGAGCTAAGCTTGGAATAAGTAAAACCCAACTCTCAGTTGTGGTGAACAAACACAAGGGAGGTTCATTTTCAAAATCTGGATTATTAATGCACAATACAATTTGCAGATTGAACTCAAATCTTTTACACTCTATGTATACTATTAAAATACACCTTTTTAAAAAAATCAAGATTTAAAACTCACCTCAATCTAGTTAGTCTTTATGATATGGCCAGAATTCATATTATCTCTACTTCATAACTAAAGTTACTGAGAAAAAGAACTTAAGAGAAAAAAATAAGTGATGAAACTGACTGAAAGCCCCAGAATGTTTTGGGTCTTTTCTCCTCTTATTTTTCATCTAATACACTATTGGATGTTGGCATGCTTTCCTAGTTAATAAAAAAGCAGGGTGGCATAGGTAATGAGATTTCAGCTATACAAAAATAGATGCTATTTCCACATGAATGCTTCTAACTACCAGCCCGGAGTCCAGCTTATCAATTGAAATTGTCTAGCGGTTTTATGCTCTTTAAGTTTTGGGGGTTTTTTTGTTCAGGTTTACTCTTTTTATTGAGTAATCTTTTAAAAATAATTTGACATTGTTTCTAAAAATGTTAGCTTTTCAGAAAATTTGATGGTTTTGCATTGTCCATAATTTTAAAGCTTTGATCTACTCAAATTCTGACTGAAATCTGTTTTTAGAAGTTACTTTCACAGCAAGAATACAGAGGTGTTCTATTAAAGAGAAAACGCGAGAACATTGGTCAATAATTCTCAGCAATAACTCAGCTCCTTTCCATGGATTATGCAGAATTGAGTTATTAGCCCAAGAAAATATCAGTTAATTGTGGGAGAAGGAAAAAAATCCTAAATGACAAGGATTGGTTTTGTTACTTCTGTGCCTATCATGCTGCACAACTGGTTGGGATGGGAAAGGCATAGAAAATGTGTTCACTCTTTTTAGAATCTGACTCTTTGCACTCTGGTTTCTTTCTTCACAGGAGGAGTTTGAAAAGGCTATGAAATGGTATGAGTCAACACTAAAGCTTCAGCCGGAGTTTGCCCCAGCAAAGAACCGAATCCGCACCATTCAGTGTCATTTACTTCTGAAAAAAGAGCGACGGTCTCCTTAGAGATCAGCATCTTTCTCTTTTTTAAAAATGTCATTATTCTCTATTCTGCTCTTAAGTGTGCTAAGATAAATTGATGAATTGAAATTTTTAACAAGACTGTTAAAAAGAGATGGGATTTGGATCAAGGGTTCTTTTATTATTTTTTTGTCAAATAGAGAAGCATCTTTGGAAAATATATTTCACAGACCATAATTTTAAAACATCCGTGTAAATATTAAACCAAGAAACTTCCATGAGTCCATGACCACCTATAACAGGACCTAGGCACTGTTAGTTTTTCCGTAATGCTCAGATTGGCATCAGCATCCAAAATAACTTGCTTCATGTCTTATATTCTAAGCCACTGGAAATGCAAAGCGCACAACCATACCAAATAGTAAGAGATAATCAGCAGTTCATCCATGTGAAACTCATGCTTTGTCCAGTCTTGTTCACTCCATACCACATTACCTGCTTTTTTGGAAGGAGAGGAACAG
Source organism: Serinus canaria (assembly GCF_022539315.1). Lineage (NCBI taxonomy): Eukaryota > Metazoa > Chordata > Aves > Passeriformes > Fringillidae > Serinus > Serinus canaria. Next base: position 21,503,462 of record NC_066319.1, read on the forward strand.
ACTTTTAAATATTTATTAAAATACATGAGAAACATGAAGCATTTTTGGAATTCTTCATTTCAGTTGGGGAATGAGGAGGAGGTAACAGCAGGACCCTAAAGTCAAAGTAGTTTTTAATCATACTTGCAGGAAAAAAAAATTGGTAAAAATCCCAATAAGATATTTTATATTTGTCTGTATATTCATAGCCCTCTGCCTCCCTGAGTGGTTGATTTACTAATTCTTTGTTCACTGTATTTCTAGCCGTTTTGGAATAAGGTGCAAGTTTATGTTCACCCTGAGCCATACTTTCAGCTGCCAAGGAGGAGGAGGGGACATGGTGTCAAGGTATCAACAGCAAAAAAGTCAGATGGAAGATTTCCAAATCAGTTCTGTCTTTGGTTGGTGGAGGACATGATTCTCCAGAATCAAAAAGGGCACATACTTGAAATAAAATAAATTGTTTATGAACAACTCACAGCTTCTCCTGTGCTGTGTATGTCATGCGCCACTCGTAAGAGTCCAGGTTAGTCTGGAGGAGCTACAGCCTTTCATGGGGAGCAGACTGAGCTGGGAGCCAGGAAAGCCTTGGACAATCCTGATCAGCCAATGATTTCCTGCATACCCTTGGAAAATTCTTTGTGCCTCTGTGTCTGACTCTGTGGCAAAAGGAAGTAAGGAAAAGTTAACTCACTCAGCTGTCATGTAAGCCACTCTGCAGCTTCTAGCGTTAAACATGCTTCTTTGTGATTCTTTTTAAAGAACTAACATTGCTTATGAACTTACTTGGTGTTTTTTCTCCCCCAGTATTTTTCCTGTCTCGTTGATGCAAATTAAGAGTAAGTATGGCAGTGGTAGAAACTGTGACATCAGTGTAATTTTTATGATACTGGAACTTACTACTTCATAAAAGGATCCTTGAATATTTTCATATATGACTGAAGATGAGCAGTTCTAATGCAAATTTTACCTCTGTTTTATTACAAGTAATTTCCATTTATCTAAGAATCCTGACAGAGGTATGAGAAAGTACTACTGTTGGGTAGATTTTTATTAAAAGTGTGTGAACCTGTCAAATTTTTGTCAAGAGAGTCAACAGCATGTCAGATTTTATGCTCTTCCCAAGGTTACTGGAAAGCTGAATGTTGTTGGCCAGAGACAGGCATAGCTGTAATTCTGTGTAAACTCCAAGAGGAAGATCACTTCATGAAAGGTCTAATACCACCACTAGGATCATGGACTGGAATAATGAATTACAGAGATTTCTGACACAGAGCTGTGGGAGGGGAAAATAGCAAGGCAGGTGCAATTAAATTGAAAGAATTTCCATTTGATGTAGGAAAAAAGAACAAAAGCTTTTCCTTGAATTAATGTGCAGAGCAGCTGCTTTTATTCAGTTTTGTTAACTGGTTTGCTTCACTTCTATTTACTGGTTTTCTTTTTGTTAACTGGTTTACTTCACTTCTAAGTATTGGGAGCCACCTAAATACATTTGGTAAATCTTCCATTTCATATACTAGTTTTAAAATGTAATATGCAAAGCCTCAGCTTGGTACAGAGCATGTACCTTACAACTTGGTTTCCTAGTGTATCACATTATTAAATCAAGTGGTTGCCATGTGCTGAGCTCTTTTCTACTGCATCTGTCTCACTGCTGCTGGGAGATGCTGAGATTTAAGTGTAGAGTAAGGCTGGTCCTTAAGAACCTAAAGCACCAATATGTGGAGCACTGGTGGTCGTCCACGGCTTTGACAAAAGATGGAATTAAAATAGACCTTTTCTGGATCAGCAAGGATTATGCTCATAGAGAATATTGCTGGATACTTGAAATTGGTAATTAATACTCACACCAGCTTACATCTTGCTTACTGCAGTGTTTATTAATTTATTTAAGAAATCCAGCAAGATGCACTGTATACAGACATCAAGCAAAGTGTAGGATGACTAAGTTTGTGTGCGGCCATACTGTAAATTGGCAGCAAGGAGGTAGCAGGACATTGCTGTTCTTGCTATCTTTGCATTCTCAGAGAATGTGCCCATTTGAAATGCTCCTTGAAAACTTCAGTAGCCTGATAATGGGGTTTTTCTTCTGAATCTTGGGTAAGTACTTAAATGTGTACTACCTTAGTCCCATAAAATTTGTGTGTGCAGATGTTCGCTTGTTCTTGGCTGCTGTGTGCTCTCTCTGCCATACAGCCAATTTTAAAATAGCCTGTGCTTCTCTCTTAACTGTATTTCCTGAAATTTTAGGTAATTCCTGGATGTGTAGTGCACAAGCAGTACATCCAGCTGAAGCAGGGAAGTAGAAAGATCTACTTGGGAGCATAACTTGGCCTAATGCTAGCAACAGGGTGTGTATCTCACCCACTGATGATCTGCTGGGGAGTGCTGGCTTCTGCCCTTGAAGAAGGCTAATGGAACACTGTCATCTCCATGCCTTCAACCCTTCTGTATAAATGCCAAGAAGCGGTGGGTTTCAGTGGTTTGATTGTGTTCAAAAAGTCAATTGAAATTAATTATGCTGATCCTATGAACAGAAAACAAGTTGGGCAGGCATGCTGAAATGGAGGCTGCTGAATTTTTAGGAGCAAAGGTGTGGTTCTCTGCGGGGTAAGTTACTTATTCAGAGAGTACATGCATCTCCTTTAACTTATTTCAAAATAAGCTCAGGTAGTTGTCTAGGCTCTGTCTTTCATGAATGGGAAAGATGATTACCTTGAGAGGGTGATCTACACTCCCTGTTGTAGAGTGTGACAAATTGCCTGTTCCTTTCCATTGACTGTTTGGATACCTTTGACAAACTGAACTTCAGTATGGTTTCAAATAATGAGGCTTGGTAACTCATTTCACACTGACTGCTCTGCTTAACATATCACCAAAGCAGTCTGATTTAGGGATGACATAACCACATAGGTAAATGGCAAAATCCTCTCTTCTCCAAAAAGATGGGGTTTCTCAATTGTTTTCAGAGCATATCCAGGAAGGAAGTACAAATGGGAAAAGAAGTCTCCCTCCGTTTGTTCACAGATAGCATCCTTAAAATCCTCAGCATCCTCACAGATAGCCTCTAAAACTCCTGACATTCAGGGGTTTTTGAGGGAAAATGGTACAGGAAAAGAATCAGACACTTCTGTCTATAAAGTGGTTGGATTTGATTCACTGTTGATGCCTTAGTTGTACTGGTCAGGACTACACTGATGCCATACAAAAAAAGGAAACACTGAAATACCATATTGGCATCCAGTGTGACCATAGGATCATATTCAAGCAAGAGGTTTTAAAAAATGCAGTTGAGACTGAGATCACCTGTGGACACCTTGCATCACCTATGACAGAAAATGGCCATCAGAAAAGTTTTCTGATGCAGCTTACAACCTTCCTTCCCTACTCTATAACCCTTGCTCTTTCCCCCTCACAGGAAAAAGGTCAAAAAAAACCAAAATCTCACAACCTCTCCCTAAGAATAGTATGGTATAGCTGAAGATGCTAATTAGTTCTGTTGCTGTATTGTGATGCTTTTGCTTCCTACAATTTGCAGTAGCTGCCATTAACTTTTCTGGGTACCAATTTAGGAACCCCCAGATTTGGACCCAAGTCAGTAACATTCCTACCCTGTTGCTGTCTTCCTGTATGACTTTAGGCAACGTTTCCCTGCTTTCTGTACCACTCCCTCCCACACATTGTCTCATGTCTTTTTAGAGCATATGGGGGAGGGGGGGAGTGTTGGGACTGAAATTATTGCTGTTCATGAATTCGGGTGAGAAACTGTTGTAATATCAGAGGTTACGAATAGTAGCAACCCAAATTAAAAACAACCTATGAAACAGGGAATAGGCCAAGTTTAAGACTGTATCAGCAATGAAAGAATGAAAATGCTTTAGAAGGACTTGCCTGGCTATTCAGAAAAACACAAACTCCTCTTCTCCAGAGCTACTGGATGTTGTGTGGCAGGTTCAGCTGATCCTCCCATCTCAAGCATTACTTAGATGTGTCCTGGAGTGCTGCAGATTGTCTTGATTCTTAGAGGACCTGCTGGCCATGTTTGAGTCAATGAGACTCTCTTAAAAGAAACATCCCCCAAGAGAAGGCTTTGTCATGTGTGGGATTGGTTTTTTGATTTTATTTTTACTCTTGATTTGCTGAATGTACTCAAGTGTGCCAGTATTTATTCAAACAAAACAATTTGAGTCTGTGCACACTGAGGCGCATGAAGCTTTCCTATCAATTTGTGGTCCTCTTGCTGAAGTTCAATGGCTGGTGATGTGTGAGAGCCAACAGAAAGTTGTGCAAATGACTACTAGAAAAGAACAAGCAGTAAGGTAAAGGCAAATTGTTTTCACTACCATTTTTAGGGAATCTGCACAAGAGTGGTACAACCTATATTCCACACAAAGGAATTTTAAAAAGTGACAATCTGCATTAAGAGCGAGGGTTCTTGTACTTGAAGCTTTTTTCATTTCTAAGTATTGAAAAGCTCAAGATTGATTAGAAGTGGTGTTTTGATAAGGCTGACTGCTTAAAACAGCATTCCCTCAAACTTTTGTAAGTAGCTGTTTTTTTAAACTTTTAAACCTAATGATCTACTTTTGGATTCCAGAGCAAAAATAATAGTATTCAGGTTCAGTAGTCCCAGAGGAGGTGCAATGACAGTGCCATAGAAGGAATGCTTTTGACTGCAGGTGAGCAGGAGTTAGCTTTGTGATATTTATGATCTAGGGGTATCTTCTTAATGCAGATGTTTTGAATTGTTGAGTTTTCTCTTTAATCTGGTTTCAGGCTTCTCCTTCCATTTCTAGTCCTTCAGAATCAGGTTATTACTAGTCCAACAGCGTATTGCTGTGCATGTTTATATGTGCCAATGGCATGCCAGGTACTTCACAGAAGAGCCAGTCTCTGCTCTGAAGGGTGTACAGCCCCAGACACTGGCCCACAGAAGAATTTCTGTGGTTACTGGTGCCTTAGCCAGGGATCAGACAGCTGTTGAGTCAAATCTTCTGGCCATAGTCCCTCCATGGTGACACCACTGGTGGTTTTGAAATCCAACCCATCCCTATGTCTCTAAGAATAATACTCTGACAAATCAATGATCATCATTCTACTACAATTCAATGGAAAATGTTTGTCTGTTTTGCTTTTACCTAAATCCAATCATGTCCTCTCTCTCTAATAGTCTAATTCTACTGTTGGTTTGGTTTTTTTTTTCTTTTTTTAAAGAAATTATTTCCCAGAGCGGCAGCTGTTACAGATTACAGTATGGTAGCATGAGTTACCACGTCTTTGGAGTGCCTTTTGCTGTGCCCTTCTTGTGATCCATATGCTGAGGAGCAAAAAATTGGTATATAGAAGTTGTTAAGGGACACCAACTTGTGGGCAGATGCAATCCAAACAAACTAAATGGATGGAGGAGCCATCCCAGCCTCCCAGTATTATTCTATGGTAGAAGCTAATGTAGGAAAATGTTTTCTCTGTGAAAATAGAAAAGAAACCAGGCTTTAGTCGTGAGACTCTTGAAGAAGAGAAAGGAAGTTCCAGGTAGAAGAAGCAAGGAAGACAAGATTTCTGGTTTTTTGTAGCATCAGAGAATTTCTGGTGGCAGAACTAGACAAGGTAAAAAGGACAAAGCAGTGGCCCAAGTGGATGGTTCCTTCTGGTCATCTGGAGGCATGAGAAAACAAGGAGAAGGGCATCTGAGAAGCTGTGAGTCGATGTTGCAAAGCCACTCCAGACAGTGGGGCTCCTAGCATTGACGTGCTTTCCTGCACCATCGGTGTGCCAGTGGAGTTTGGAGGGACACAGCTGCTCAGCCTCCCTGGCCCAGGGACAAGTATAAGTGCACAAACATCCTGTGAGCATGGGAACGAAGGCTCCCCTGGTCATCAATAGTTGGGAGTCCCAGAGGTCACTTTCCAGGGAAGAAGTATCTCTTCTTTTTGAGCCTGCTACCTCTGTGTTTAAAAAGATGTGATTCCAGTAACTGAGGTGTTAACACCAGGGAAACCAATCTATACCTCACACACAGGGAGGCATCTTCTAGCCCACTTACTCTTGCCCTCTTTCTTGGGGACCTGCAAATAGTGAGTTCTGTGTCTTGTGTGACACACGGACCTGTCACCCTGTGGGCAGTCTGCTCTGCAAGTGGTGGCATGATGGCAGGGTGTGTATGTCCCTAAGCATGGCTGGATGCACACATTTGCACAACAAAAAGTACATGGTGTACCCTACCTCAGTCACTGAACCAGTTCTATTAACTATTAGACTGCCATAATGAGAATTGGGTCTAAAATGTATTTAATCTCTATGTTATCTCTTGAATACAGTAGTGCTTTACAGTCTTTTTCAATGATCTGAGAGAGGTGAATTGAATGGTTTTCCAAACCCTACTTAATTAATTCCTGACTGTCATCATAGGGCAATTTTAATTATTTGGAGCAGCTTAGTCAGCACATCAGGTTGCAAGAGCTCTACAAGAGTTCTTATCCTTGTCACTGTGGGTTTACATGGGCCTTCCTTTGAACATCTATAGCAACACCCCCTACACCTGCATGCAATAACCCACCTTAGCAGGAGCATCACTAAAAGCTCTTAGAAAAATTGGGTGGCTGCACAGTGACAGCATTTCCTCAGGAGCAGATCAGATCAGTGCAGCACTGCCTCTGGTACCCTGACAAAGAACCCTCTGTCCCTTTTCATAGACAGGATATTTTGTGCCTTTAGATGCCTAGAGTGTTTCTTATGAAACACTTTCTCCTAAAATGTTTCAAAGACATTTTGACCAGAAGAACAAACAATTTGGTGTATTTTAGTGTAGGCAAGGCTTGCTTTCTTCAGTTGGAGGACCTGTAAGAGACAAAAATAAGGAAAAAAACCCAAATGGGTGGAAGTTTCTAAAGAAACTTCTCAGAAGAGAAGCCAAGACAAACCCCTTCTATTTGCCTGTAGTTTCAACTTTCTTCAGTGCTGGGCAGAGGCATAGAGCCTGTCCATTTCATTACCTGTGTGAATTCAGGGACAGAGCTTTTATTTTCTTTCTTTTTTTTTTTTTTATGTATTGGCTTAGCCCTGAGCTTTTTTTTTTTTTTTTAAATCTTTTTGACTGACTGCATGGCAGTTGTAGTTCTTTCAGTCTGGATAGCATGTCCTAGCATATCAGGTTACTGTGATTTCTTTGTTCAGCACACAACCCTTCAAGTGGGTGAAAAAGAAGAACAAGACCTTCTAGTATTGTCAGCGTGACTCTAGGAAGTTTGAGAGGGGAATGCGAAGTGTGAATGAATTCACAATATTCATTTAAAAGTTGGTATTACTAGAACGAACAGCAAGGTCACAGCAGATAAAATGTAAATTAATTCATCCCTGTGACTCTTTCACTTCAAAGTACCACCAGCAACCCTTGATTACCATCTCAGAGCCTTGCTTGCACACTACTCATGAGATCTCCAGCAAAATGGATCCTGGATGGCATGGCTTGGTTTTTGGGGGGAGAACACATGAGCTTTACTCTTTTTTGTTTACATTAATCCTCCCTTACTTGCAGCAAAGTGGCTTCTTCCCAGAGCTTCAATAACCAGCTTTAGTTTGCAGGCACCCACATTTCTCTGAGCCCTATTTCATCAACATCCTGCAGTTCGGCCTCCTCTGTGAGTACTGCTGCCAACTTGGAGCAAATGCAGGAGACAGTGAAGGTCGAAGGAAGATGGGGCTCTGGAAAGAAACCAGGCAGTGGCATCTGTCAGCTTGTAAGTGCTTCCCCTGTTCCTTACTGTCTCCTCCAGCCTCTTAGAGCTGCTGTGTGGGAGGAAAAGAGCAGCACCAGCAGCTGGAGGAAAGTGGGAGGAGTGGGAGGAAGAAGAGGGAAGAGCACCTGGGGGCTGAGAGCCAGCCTCACTGTCTGCTCCCTTTCGCAGCCCCCTCCAGCTGTGTTTCTGTTCCTCACCTCGAGGTAACGCCAGAGGGGCTGAGGAGCAGGTAGTGGTGTAAGCAGTGGCTGTGGGGCAATGTCCGCCACCTCCCTCCCCCTTGCCGTGCTTGTCTTCATGCCGGGAAAAGTGCTGCCACTGACACTGAAGCACTCCAGCACTGTCACGCCTTATTCTCTCTACCTCCAAGTTAAAGAACGGGCAGCTGAAGCAAAGACGCGAAGTGGCCAAGGACAAAATTAGTATTGCCTCCTCTTGGGACGTATTTGGACTTGGATGGATGGTCTATCCTACTAGGAGCAGGTAAGATTGTACTATCTCAGTACACCTCGGCTCCGGCTCCTATCCTATCCCACGGACTGTCCCAGCATCTTCCCGGGGGGAGTCACTGTGATGTGAGGGTCTTGCAACTCTTGGTCAGTCTGGGCACATCAGGTTTGTTGAGCTGTGTGCCCTGTCACAGTCACGCTACCTGTTCTCCTCCTCTGCAACCGCAGTCTTGGTTTCCATTGACAGAACCACTTTTGCAGGGCCCAGTTTTTGCTCTGCCTTTCTCTGTGTGTCAGCTTTGGCCCTGTGACTCCCTGGTAGTGCAGTTTTGTGCCTACACACCTGCAGCGCTGGAGCCTCCTAGGTACACCGAGGGCCCCCTTCCTGCCCTCCAAAGGGCCCCACACTGCTGATTCACGGCAGCTCTCTATCTGTCCCCTGTATTCCCTTCCGGGCAGGCTTTGCCAATGCGACAAGTGTTGGCGATGGACACTGAGGAACGCGCCTAGGCAGACGCTAATTCCCCAGTACCCGCAGCTTCGGGCTGAACTAACACCCTGGGCAGGAGTTGCTCATGCTGGAAGGGGATGTCCGTGCCGCAGATATCCCGGTCTGTCCCCGTCCGGGGAGGGGGGGATCCGGCCCCTTCGCCGCCAGGGACAAAAGCCGCTCCCGCCGCAGCTCGGCGGCGCCGGCGGCGGCGGGGGGAGCCGGGGGCAGGCCGGGGGCGGCGGGCGGCGCCTCGCCCCGCTCGGCCGGCAGGTGGCAGCCGCAGCCCGGCGTGAGGCGGCCGGGCCGGGCGGGGCAGCGCCGCCGCCGCCGCGGGACCGGGGCTCCCGTCGGGGCTCCCCCGCCGCGCTCTGCCCCCGCACGTAGCGCGGCCTCAGCCCGGTGGGATCGCCCCCACGGACACCCGGCTGCTCCCCGGCCCACACCGCAGCCGAGAGGGCGCTGCCCTCGGAGCGCGGCGCCGAGCGGCCGGGAGGGCCGCCCCGCTTCCCTCCGTACTCGAGGTGCGGCCGCGAGGTTCCCCCCTCAGCCCGGTTCGTCCCTTCCGGGGCGGATGGGGGGGCAGGCGGCTGATGTGTTATGGGTTTGGGAAGACAGGAACCCCCATGGTAGCTCCGTGGGAGCGCCGGGTTTTGCGGGGGCTGTTCCTGAGCCCCCCTGCTCGGGGCCGCCCGCACGTCGCACCGCAGACTGGCTGGAACCCCCGGGTCCGGGACAGCCCTGGCTGCGGGGAAACCTCCGCCCCGTCCCCGCCTCCCCGCCCGCCGAACGGCCCCGAGGGAGGCCCGGCTTCCCCGCGGGCACTGCAGCGCCCCGGCGGCTGGGGGGAATCTTCCCTCCGCCCACACGGTCTGAAACCCGGGGGATGCGGCTGCCGGAGGTGGAAAGGAGGTGGCGGCGCGGTGTCACCGGCGATCCCCTCCGGGGCAGGAGGAGTCCAGCACTGCACTTCTGACGGGTTTACCCACTTCAGCTCTAGATTCTGAAAGGGCAGGGTTTGCCCGTGGAAGGTTTCTCCGGGCGATCCTCCCAGCCCTCGGAATGCTCCTTTGTGCAGCCTCACGCTGATCCGCCCTTCTGGCTGCGGTGTGTGATTCCCTCGCCTTTCGCTGTGGGTTGTTGTTTTGGCCAAAACTTCAGTCACAGCTGGGTTAATCTTTATCTATTTCACGAAGCTCACGATCGTGCTTTCCAGATGACCCTCCCCAGCTTTTTTTACCAGCTCAGTGCCTCACCTCTGCGTGCCCTCCAGCTTCTCACAGCAGCCCGTCTCCCCAGAGCCCGGGGGACAGCCCATTGGCAGGGAGTTCCCTGCTCACCTTTTCTGCCTCTGGAGTGGGCAGAGACATTATCCAGCACTGCATCTGCCCTGAAATGTCTGTAATTCAAAGCACCTCAGGCTCTGACAGTTTCAAACCTTTCGGGCTGGATTCATGCTCAGAGAATGACACCACTTTCTTCCAAACTGTTTTAATTCAGACAAAAATCAAACAGGAGAGTCATGCTTCGAGCTGGACTTTACGCGAAACCTGGGAGAAAAACACCGGGTCTTTTCACCTGATGGTCACCAATCCTGCTGGGACAGGTAATAGCTGCCTTTTGGAGACCCAGAGGGGCAGAGCTGGAGAAGTGGTGCAAGCATCCCCACCCCAAGTCGCACCACCATTTGTTAGTCCTTGCTCAGCCCCCTGGCAGGTGATGAGAGATGAACTGGGAACTTGCCCACGCAGGGTGTGGCACAGGCACTAAAGGCTGAAGTACAGAAGCCACAGCCATGGTGGGGACTTGTCCTGCCTGTGTCTATGATGTTCTTTAATATCTCAGGATACATAGGGGATTGCAGTCTACAGGATTCTCAGACTGCCCCCCATTTTCCAGCTTGAAATGCTCTTTAAAATGTATAAAAAAAAAAAAAATCCAAACACTATTAAATGCAAAGAAATCATGAAAAACAACAAGGAACAAAAGCTCTCAATCCTAGCTGAGCACTGCACAGACAGGAACCTGCTCTGACGTACATGAGCACCCCATAGGGATTAACTCTCTCCTGCCCAACAAAGCCAGCCTTCTAGCTTCTACTTTGCAGCACATTTTGCGTGCTATAAATGTATTTAATCTAGCCAGATAGGGAGATTAAAATGTACAGGCTTAGTACATTTTACAGTACTATCTGCAGTTGTCCCCACCCAAAAAACCCCTCACAATCCTGGTCCAGGAGTTTTCTGCCTATATGACAGATAAAAAAAAAATTCCCTGTGAAGCAGAAACAAGAATCAGGCAGCAGAAGTCTAAAGGAATACGACAATGAGAAGCTCTGAGAGTAATTTTTCCCTTCTCTTTCTTGTAGTCAACATGCAGAAGGGCATCTATTGCCTGTTTACTACCAGCCAGTTAATATTTTCTTACCCTCACCCCTTAACTCAGGTTCCTAAAGCCCTTTGCAGCTACTGCTTCACTCAGACTCAGGTGCTCCCAGCAGACAGCTGGTATCACTAACCTGCTTATAAAAAGAGGGGCAGTGAGCCACAATTGTCTGTGTAAAGTCACCTAACAGACAATTCCTGGAACACAAATTAGGAGGTGGGATTCTCAGTTCTGACTTTAACCTTCAAGGTAGGTTTCCTCCTTTTCCCAAACCTGCAGTGCCAAACCACTGCAGTATCAAACATGCAACAGCATCCTCCATCTTCTTGTCAACTCTGGTACCACATCAGGGTGGAGGGGCACGCAGGCTGCAAGCCTCCAGAGCCTCCTGGGGAGGCTTGGGGAGACTGCCATTTAGAAAGCTGAACCAGGGGATTCATGCTTTTGGCTATTTGTGTTATCCTTCATTTCTATAATGGAGCATCATTGCTGAGGAGGGAATTATACAGAAATCTCTTGCTTTAGGTGCTGTATCTGTTCCATGTTTGAGCACCATGAGAAGGTCTGATGTTTTTCCCAATGTACCACATACTTTTATTCCAATGTTGTTTTCCATGCATCCGTGGGCAATTCAAAGTCTCACGGTGAGACCACCTGTGCAGGGACACAGCCTACAGAAGGTCTCAGTTGTGGCTGCAGAAAGAACCACCATAGAAGAATTTTTCCATAGCCATGGCAATTAAAGCATAGCATTGCCTAAATATGCTTGTCCTTCTCACCATGGTCCACAAATTTTGAGTTCTCTCATTTTTTTTTACTTTCAGGTCTGACTGGACACAACCAGCATCTTGGGGTGCCCGTGTGGGAGATGTGTAGAGATTCTCTCTCTCTCACTGACAACCCATTAGTGTGGTACAGCACAGGATGGGAGCAAGAGGCTCCATGGCATCTGAGATGGCAGTGAAGATCCTGTGACAGAGGCAAGATCCTTGGAGACAGGTGTGTCATAACAGGTATGGTGTTTTCTCTGAGCAAGCCAAGTGTAAAATATTTGGTAGCTTACACTCTACTGCACTTTGAGAAAAATCTAAAAAAAAAAAAAATTCTCACTCAGAAGAAAGGGGGGAAATGGGTTCTTGGGAAGAAGGGATTTATAGAAGGGAATTTCTCATGTCTGCACATCTGTTCTAGAAATGGAAAATGTTTATGAGCTCTATCCAATCACTTACTTGAAATCTTTTCCCAAAACACCACATCTACTTTTCTTAATTCTGGGATGGTACCATTCTGAATCTATACTTTGAGTTCATCCTAAAATAAGATAAAACCATGTTGAGGATGCCTAGTTAGCATTGCAATAGTGTGGTATGAGACATAACTTTTCATATATGAAATGGAAAGTATGGTGGACCAATACTGAACTCAAAAGCACGCCAACAAGTTTCTGGGTGATGTTGCTAATCAGTGTGCCTTGTGTTTCACGTGCTTGTGCTCTCCACACATCAGTGCAGTGTAGAAGTCTTAGGGGAAGCACCATAGGTGCCAAACAGGACTTTTCCAAGCCTCTTGTCTTCCACTTGACTGTGCTGAAGGTCCTTGCCCTCTGCAAGAATCTGTCTAGGAGCAAGTGCAAAGTTTAAGAGAGATATCTCTGAGGGTATTATGGCATTAGATGGGTAAAGAAGAAGGAGAAACCATTGTCTGATAATCAGAATGTGAAAAAATTAATTTCAGTTATTTCAGGCTTTTGTTGCTCAAAAGCCAGCATTCATTGACATTTGAGAGGAAATGAGAACTTCTCAGTTTAGATCAGGCAGACTTCAATGTTGTTCAGTGTTTCTTGAAGTCTACAGGGGGTGGCTTAAAATCCCTTTAGTGCTCCTAATTCCTGTATCCTAGGAATTCCTCCTAATGTCTATCTCTAGAAAGTCCAACAAAGTCTGATTTTCATACTGGTTTAAGTGTCCTGAATCTTGGCTTGAAACACAAAACCTTCCTCATCCATGGCTCTGCTGTCAGTGAGATCACAGATCCTCTTAAGCATCTTAAGTTAAATACCCCTTCTTCCAGTGTTGCTCTTCTTGTCTCCATTTGCTAATTGTGAACATGGGAACTTGATAGCCAGAAACCTCATGATAGAGCCTTACAGATCTCCAGATTACATGGCCATAATTAAATTGAGGAGAGCAGAGGGAAAGGAATTAATATCTTAAAAAAAAAAAAAAAAAAAAAAAAAAAAAGAAAGAAAGAACAACAACCTAACCCCCAGAAATCAAATACATGGCAATGACTTTAATTGTGTAGTATGTGGTCAGTGACATATGAGTCACTTGAGCCTATCTTTATAAGAGTAGCGAAATATGAATAAAACACCCAGCTGGCATGGTGCCACTGTCCCTGTAGCTATATCAGAGTATAACAGCAGCCTGCATTGTCAGCTAGAGGCTTATTGTCATCAAGGCCAGTAGAAATCCTAGTCCTGGGGCTCAGCTAACAGTCATCTTATACCTCATCCTCCTATTGCAAGTCTTCCTTGGAGCTGTCTTCCATAGCTGTATTTCTTTTTATACACCCATTTCATTTTCATGATTGCAAGAGTTTCCAAAAGAAGGAGAAGAAGGTATGATGTCTCCTCTCGTAGTTATATTGTTCACAAGACTCACAGCTCTGCAGCGCAGGTTCAACCTACACTTGCTTAACGTTTCTGGGCTAACACAGAAGCTGGTTGCTGCCTGCCAGGTTTGACAGTCCAGTCTGCTTTATGTGATGTTACCATGGACCTTGGTCAGGTCCATCCAGGTTCTCCAAGTGTGGCCAGTGAACGATTGCACTTGCTGTCTGGGGTGGAGGAGCACAAGGAGGTCCTCTGTCAAAAGCAGATGTGTGTAAAGGATATTGGCAAAGCCTTTAAAAAGGTTGAACTGGCATCTGTCAGCAATGACATTGGTTGTGGCTGACTCTGCTCCTAGATGGATAGATTAGATAAAGCAACCCAGGTGCCCTCCAGCTCTGCCACTCTGTGACAACCCCCTGAGAGCAGTCTGTGCCACCATTAGCTTGATGAGCCATCACAACCAAAACATAAAGAGAAGACAAGAGCCTATTTTGGTTTGGGAAGGGAGCTTGTAGTAAATTAGTGTACTTCCAAACCCGTGATAGTGTAGATACAGCTATAACACAACTGCAGAAGCTGGTAACCTGCCATAGTTTAAACCAGGGTCCATCTCATCCTCTGTTGCCAAGGAGCAGACTAGAGGGAGGTTGGAAGATCAAGATGAGTTTTCCAGAAATGACTGGTCTCCTATGCTCCGTCACTCTTTACCAGCATGCTGACATTGCAACCGCGTCGTGCTAAAAGGTCAAATCCATTCAGTTCCCATGTTGTGGCCCCCAGTTCCCCAAGGGAGTCACACAACACACACAGTAGCCACTTATGCTAGCTCACTCCCACCTCCAGTCCCAGGTGAAGCAGCTATTTCCCTTGGAGACGAAACCTAGAAGAGGGAAGAGTTTCCATGAGGTCCAAGACGAACATTTGGGAACACAAGCCCAGTGACACTGCTCAGCAGCAATCCTTAGGCCCTAATCCCTGAAAGAAGGGGTTTCTTCTTATTGGCTCTACATGGGACTAGCACATGAATTCCCAAATGAGTGAGGACGTTACACAACCATGAAGTAACTGATCTCATGTTCATATTGCTGAGAAGGAGAGGAGCCCTCCCCCGCGTCTTACCAGAGCAGACAGTGAGCGGGGTTTCCTTAATGGGAATCCCTCCACTGCTTCTCCCCCAAATCCCAAGCTCCTGTGTGGGGGGTGTGCTGCCTGTACATCAGATGGGCGGAATGAGGCTGTCGACTTATTTTTCATTCAAAGGTTTAGCTGAAGATAGATTTGAACTCCACACATATATTTCAAGGGAAGTTTTTTCAGCAAATGTAGTAGGCTTAGCCTGATATGCCCACCTCTATCCACCCTTCTCCCTCTGGAGAAAGGAGGCAGCTCAGTTTGTTGCCTTTCACTATATCTGTTTGTAAGAAAGTTGTGAGAGAAAAGCTGTGGGCTGAACACTCCAAGATAAAAAATAACAAAGCCGAAAAACTACCATGATCCTCTTAAGCCATCTGCCAATTTGAGGTTCACCCTGATGCTGGTGAAGACCAGTTGAGGAAGGGCTTTGTCCTTTCCCAGCAATGTGGTGTGTGTGTGCAGGGCAGGTTAAAAAAGACTCTGGTTAGGAGCTCTCCCACATTCCCAAACTTTTCAGCATCTTCTATCACCTAACTTTCATTTTTTTTCTGAGTTTAGAAGCATTTACCAGTCACTGATTAATCTCACCCTGTGACTAATCAGCTATTCCTGCTCTATGTTGTTGGGTAAGGGAGCATGATTTACCCAGGTCAGACCATGACAGAAGCAAGAGAAAGCCTGAGGAACATCTGGTCCCAGTGCTTTCCTTCTGTCAGGTTATATCCTCTGTTCCCTCTGTATGCAAGTTGGAGGAAAACTTGGTTGGAGGGGGAGATCAGAGACAGGTCATGGCCCTTCAGGAGTGGATTTCCCCAGTGTCACCAGGACAGCCCTTGGAGAGAAGAGCTAAAGCTCCCTGCACTAGGTGTCTGAAGAGCTATGCTGGAGCCTCCTCTGACCTCCCCTCCCCAGGAGTGAGGAAGCCTTGGACTAGGGCTGACTCAGGTCAGCAGGAGACAGGAGCAGGGACACCCCCCGGGCAGCCCTACCAGCAGGAGGGCAGTGGCCACAGGCAGCTGCCACCCCAAGCCCCAGGCGCCCTCTCAGCACAGCCAGACTGAGCACAGGAGTGACTGCAACATGGAAGGGCCTTGGAGGCTGCTGGGGCTGCCTCCCCCACAACGCTGGACACTCGATGGGGAGGGCAGCTCTGACTAATACATGTCCCTCCATGAGAGAGTAATAGGAAGATTGATGGGATTTCTGCTCTTGTACATCATCCTGCCTATGAAGTAGCTAAGCAGAAACATCTAGGAGAAAAACATGGAAGCATCTTCTTGATCATACGAAGAGTGTTACCTCAAGACAGAAAAACTGGCTTTGTGTCCTAGCAATGCCACAGACTATCTCTACAGCCTTGGGTAAGTCACTCAACTTCTATTTACCCAGCTATAAAGTAAGTGCAACTAGTTTTTTCCTTTTTTCTTTAGTGTTTTATTTTTCTTTTCTTTCTCTTTTCACATGCTGAGGTCCTTGGCAGGCTCTTAATACCCACCATGTCTAGCTGCTCACATGTTCTGGTGCAGATCTTATTTGGTTGTTTACTTCCTCCCATAACATAAATGAGAATTCACTATTCAGATATCCTTGTAGGAATACTGAGACTGGGAGAAGCTATTTTGAGAATGACAGGATGAAGAGGAAAAAAATAGGATTTTGTTAAAATGCAGTCATTACCCTTCCTTAGCAAGGCTGAGTTAGCATCCTAGAATTGGGCGATAAATGCTACTTTTTTCTCTGTGTCCATCCCTTCTTTCATCCATTCTGAGCTGAACCTTTCTGCTACAGTGTATGTTCTGTCCTCAATTAAAAAAAAAAAAGGAAAAAAGGAATAAACCCACAAAATAAAATAAACCCCTGATAATATAATTCTTCTTCCACTGTCTGAGTCTCTGCACCAGGGAACTGTGAACAGTCTCCCCATGCAAACAGCCCCCTGTGTAAAAATAGCAACACAACTGCAAACTTCAGGGTAATCACTGCTTGATTTCAAAATATTTGTTCTGCTCCTGCCCTGTCCTTTATCTCTCAGGCCTCTATATGTCACTAAAGCAACATTGGACAGCTCCTCACCAAGTCTGCCTCCTCCAATGTGCTCCATCATTATTAATGGAAACAATCTCCATTTCAGAGTATTTAAAAATATACCCTTTTCTAAATATAGGCAATCTGTGTGTGCTTAACTACTACAGGGCAGAATGAGAGGGACCAAAATATTGACATGCACTGGGTGTGTATAATTTGTTTTGATTCCTGCTCCCCCCCCAGCCCCCCAGTGCCGATCTGTATATTACCCACACACCTTGGAGGAAAATCTGACATTATTTAGCATGAGGAATGTAGCTGCTGCTTGGAGCCTGGAGTTTCCTTTGTTTATTTTTCCATCCTCTGTCCAAACGATGTCACTGAGAGCGGAGCTTACGGAGCTATTTATAGCCTCTCGCCACACCAGGCTGCACCTTGGCAGCAGCAGCAGCAGCCCCGGGGGGGACGGGACAGGGCATTCCACGGGGCAGGGCAGGGCACAGGGATCCGGGCAAGGAGAGGAGGGCAGGGGAAAGCCTGGAAGGCAGAGAGGGGCAGGGAGCAGAGCAGAGGAGGTGTGCAGAGTGGGGGACCGTGGCATGCGAGGTGGAGAGGAGCTGGGGGGAGGTGAACAAGGAGAGCTGTCTCCAGTGCGTGACAGAAGCTGTTTTGGAAGAGATTTGAGGAGGGAGATGTCAGGTAGCTATTTCCTGGTTAGTATGGGGGCTTTGAATGAAATCATCTTGAGGCAACCTTTGCCTAGGGGAGTACTTGGGAGCTGGTCAGAGTGAGACTTGCCTTTTTGGGGGGATGCAGAAACATCCCATCTCACCCAGTACAGAGGGAGAATCTAAAAAAAGAGGAGTTTATCCCAACGGGAGGGGGCAGCAAGTCCAGTGAGTCATAAATGGGACTGGGAATTCTGGGCTTATGTGGCCTGTTGACTCAGGGGACTGGGTGCAGAGTGTGCCTCCCAACCCTTCCCTGGCATCATCCCTTTTTTGGGGTGCCAAGCTCTGACCTTGGCTGGAGCAATCAGAACCATGGCATATGTGTGGCAACCCCCCAGAGGGTCTCGGTGCCTCCTCCCCAGCTCCCTCAGCTGTCCCTGAGCCTTTGCTCCCCTCGCCATTCCTGGCCTCTCTCCCCGGGGATCCTGACTCCTTCCTGTGCCCCACTGGGGACATTTTCCCTTCCCCATTCATGGGTGGATTTGATTCATGCCCGGCTTTATATGCAGATATGTGCTGGTGGCAGTTCCCTAAAAGGGGGTGAGGGCAATATACCCACTGACGAGGCAGCTCTGGGGCTCAGTTTGCGGCTGTGTTCTGTTGTTGTTAGCATTAATAATCTTGCCCTTGGTGCAGTCTGCAGGGCTTGAGGTGCTGACTAAGGAGCAAAAATACAGGGAAGGTGGAGAGCAGGAAGGAGAGCTTGATTTGGGAGTGTGTGTGCTTTCATGCTCTCCCCTGAGTATGTGTCCAGAGCCTAGAGCCACCCTATTTTTCTAATGGGGTGCAGGGAAAAAGCTGCAGTTTCTGCTTGAGGTATTGCTGGAGCTGGCAGGGAGAGCTGGGCTGGCCAGATGGAGGGATGAGAGGGAGGCAGGGAGAGAGAGGCAGGCAGGGATGGGAGGAGGGAGAAGGGAGCTAGACACCTACGCAAACACAGAGTGAGAGGAGATCCTTGGATGCAAACACAGACACAGGCGTCCTCCTCCTCCTCACATGCCCCTGATTCATTTCCACATGCCATACACGTGACATGCTAATTCAGGGCTACTACAGAACTCCAGGGCGAGAAAGGAACAGGAGAGAGAAATAAAACCCAGTAAGGCACCGAACTGCAGATTTTTAAAGGGGGTTCAGCGCAGCTTAGCCGCACCCCCGCCCCTTGCTTCCTCGGGGGGGGCAGAACCCGGGTGGCCTCTCCGGCAGCCCCCTCCCCCGCCTCCTCATGCCCAAGGCACCCCCACACCACCACCTTGCGGGAGTGGCTCCACGTGAGCCCCGCACACAGAGCCGGCACGGAGCCGGCACACATCCCAGCCCCGGCCGGGACACACGCCGTTACATCAGCAGCACGCTCCCTGCGCGCCCCTGCGGCACCGCCGCGCCCGGGCAGCTCAGCCTCTGCCCTCCTTCCCGGCACTGAGGGCCTGCCCAGCTCCACTCTATTTTTAGGCACAGGCACGTAAGCCCTGCATGCTGGGGGGCGAATAAATCCAAGCAACCCCGTTACAAACCCGAACATCCCCAAGGTAAATGTAGTTACCCGGCTGAGGGGCAGGATGTGCTCCCCGCCGCAGCCCACTTCCCCACCGCCGGCCCCGGCCCTTCGTGCCCCTGCCCTCCTCCATTCCCAAGCCACGGCAGGCTGCCTGCCCTGCCTGACTCAAACAGCCACATCCCCACTGTGACAAGGAACTGAAAAGGAGGGAAGGTAAAATACGAAATACATCTGTAACATACGAAATACATCTGTAACTGCAGTGGGCTCAAGTAACTCTGGCAATATGAATGCTCTGACCTCACAGGGGTTTACACCATAGGACAGTTTTATCCTCTGTACCTGTATCTTTGCCTGGTTCATGAGGTGCTTTCTTGCCATCCACTCTTCCAATGCTGGGTCCAAAACGAATGAACCACCTGGATTCATAATTTCTATCATGCAGAAATAACGTCAGTACGAAGAGCTCTGCAGCCCATCACCAGCCATCTTCCTCCCACTCCCTGTTTAAGGCTGCATCGATGCAAAGACCTGAAGAGCTTCACCCTCTCAGGCACCACCAGGTGTGCCAGAGACATAGACAGGGGAGTTTTCCTTTTCAGAGCCTCCCCAGCATGGGTAGGCAAGGACTCTCATCTCAACCACCCCAGATGAGCCAAATAGGGGTCTAAGTCCCTGAACCACACCAGAGCAAATGTGGTGAGCAAGAACAAGCACCCTCTGCACTGTGCTTGGGAGTGGTGGTGGCCACACAAGCAGGACTGGATCTCCCCCCAGCAAACAACCAGTGATGGTGGGAGCTCCCAGTGCCCTTTGGAGTTAGCCCTGATCACCAGCAGCTCCCATTGTATCAGGTCAGTTTGATGGGAGTTCACTGGGCATGACACAACCAACTTAGTGGAATTGATGTCTTTGTAGCACAGAGAACCAAGGATATTTTGGGTTGCATTGTATCCTTAGTATGTCTTCGCTAACTGGACTAACCCTCCAGACATTTCTAACAGGAGCTCCAAATCTAGTAAGACAAAAGCCTCTTTGCTCTCTCCTGGGTAGAATCTTGTGTGTTTCACCTTTGAAAAGCATATTGAAGAAATTTAGGATGCAGTCCTGGTAATTTGCTCCTGTGAACAGGTGGCGATGACAATTTTTTCACCAAGTGTTGAGTCCCCTTCTCATTTTGGGAGCCAAAGGAGCTGGCCCCTTGCCCCACGAAAGATAAGTTAACAAGCTGCTTTTTTCTGCATTTCTGAGGAGGAAAGAGAGATCTAGTTTACTGTCTTAGCTCTCCCTACATGTGAATGGGCTTTATTTGCTAGACTGAATGTTTTGAACCAAGACCAAGGAAGGAGAATGCACACCAATTTCAGGTTTAGCTGCCTCTGCTTGTATTAGAGACACTCGGCTCACTCAGGAGAAGAACTTGTGTTGCAAAGTATGAGAAAAGAAGGTGGAAAGCATTCAAGTGAAATATTCCACAAAAGTATTTTAAACTGACAGTCACATGAACTAAAACATCCCACAAGCTATATAAGACTGTGTAAGGCTTACTGAAAAACAAGGCTTTCTGTCTAAGGCAGAGGAAACAAAAGTTTTTCATAACACCCACTACTGTTTGTATTTTTAACTTTTATTATGCCCATTCTCAGAAGGTCTAATCATGATCAAGGGCTTTGTGTATACAGATATAAAGGCAAGATACCAACCCAAAAATGTTTTTAATGATGTAGACAGTTACACTGAAAGGGGTTGCAAATATACACATGCACAAGTGTGTCTGTGTGGTTTATGTCTAGCATCCAGCCTCCTCACAATGCCACCCATGGGCACCACAGTGCTAGGTACTCCCCCCAAAATAAAAGGGAAATCCTTGACCAAAGAATGTGCAACTGCAAGGAAGGATCAAACTGCCCTGAATGCTTAGTTTGAGCCTAACATTCTTCTGCACACATGCCAGCATTGCAGTCCAGGAGTCCTGCCTCTCCCTGTCTCCAGTAACCATGAGACAGCACTCCCTCCCACATTTGCAGAAACAAAGATTTTATTTTTCGTAATTACATTAATACCTGTTCTTCCCTCATGCTAGCAATTTGGTTGATTTCTTGTTTATTGCTTTTCACCTTCCCCCATCTATAATTCAGCCACATAGCCCCCAGGAGGTGGAGAACTAAATCCTCATTTTACAGAGACTTTCCCAGGAAAGGAGTGATATGATAGCTGGAATTGGATCTCTGGCATTCCTAGTTCCTAGCCCAAGACACAATCCCAGAGACAGCAATCCCACAACCCATGGTGCCAGAGCTCTTGCTGGCTTTTGGAGGGTTGTTCTGGCTTCATCTCCTTGGGTTTTGCCATGAATAACAACTGCAGGATGTGACCCTGATTGTAAATGAGGTCCACGGGTGGGTTATGCACTGTCAGTCTTGCTGCTTCTCCTCTGGTCTTTAATCCTGTATTTCCCAATAAAAGTGTTGTACCCGGATCCTCTCAGGAGTCCCTCTGTGGATTAGGTCATGGGATTAATTTCAGTTCTCAGTAAAGCTGGTTCTTGTGATTAAACTGCTACTATAGTCGACCCCAGAAAATGCTATGTTAGGGACTGGAAGGGGTGAGGAGAGAAAAGGCTGTGAAGAATCAGCTCCACTCACGCTCTCTAGCGAGTGTCTGAGCCATATAGGTCAGGCAGAAGCCATTTGCTGTGCTGTACCTGCTCCATGAGGAGCAGGGGACTGCTCTTTGCATATGTGTCAGCTGTCTTACTTTTCAGTTTGGTTCAATTAGCTAAACCCTTCTTAAAACCCTGTAGAAATAGATATCCCTCTATTGCTCAAGCTACTGCTTTTCTTTTTTTTTTTTTTTTTTCTTTTTTTTTTTTTTAGTATTCTATTTCTTTTCTGTCTTTCTTTGCATGCTGTAGTTCCAGCTCATCCTTTAAACACCCCGGCCATCTCTTCGAGTGCCGTGGGCTATTTTTAACCTCTGTGCAGGTTCGAGCGAAGCCTCCCCGTGCCCGAGTCCCCCCGCCGGGGTGCGGAGGGGGCTGGCGGTGTGGAGCAGGGAGCGAAGTCAAGCCACAAGGGGGCATGTGCTCTTCTAATTCATAAAATGTGCCTTCATTGACAAAAAAAGCTGAACAATTGGTGAATGGTGTGTGCATAAGTTAATGCTGCTGGAGAACACACGGATAGTGACGGGGGAGCTTTGACCGGGGGGCTTGTGCCCAGGGAAACAGAAAGATAGGGAGAAGTGGTGGGAGCCTAAAGGGCACCTGGGGTCTCTTTGTGCCTCTCTCCTGCTGAAGCAGGGAGCTCTGGTGAGGGGAGAGTCAGAGCCTGACTGCTCCCAGATTCCACTGAAAGTAATGACAGCAGCAACTCTAAAGCCAGGAAGATCTCAGTGGTAGTCACGGGCTTGAGCTGTTTCTGGGAATGCCTTGTTGTTTTTTTAAGGTTTTGTAGCAAATGCTTTCAGCTGCCAAACATTTTTAATTCCTTCACTAGGTGACAGTAGAGGAGACTAATGGCTAAGAAGAATATTTACAAGCAGAATATTTGCTTCTAAGCAAACTTGACATCCATGTCCACCTCCTAGCTTGGTGTGGCTGAACCCATCCTCATCATGTAAGTTCCCCACCTTTTGCTGTCTCTTTCTGCCCTAGAGCACTGTGTTGGGGCTTGGGTGGTTTCACCAAAGGGCAACCAGTGTAGAAAGAAGAGAGGGACTGAGCACTGAACAGCAAGCATGGACCCTTGGGGATGCTTTAGCCCAGTCCTTCTATGGTCTCAGGTGTGTGTGAGTACTCTAATGAATTAAAGCACTATGAACTGCTAAAGACCACTGTAAAGTCTTGCTTTCAAACAAATTTCCCAATGAAATGGATAAAAGAAAATATGAGATGAACAGAAGGTTTTCTGTCTGAGGACCTCACAATAAGTATTGGCTTTTTAGAGTCCTATATTTTGAATTCAAAATGGAGCCAGATGTGCAGGGAGTCAGTTTATAAATTTCCAGCATATGGAGTTCAGCCAAGAATGAATTTGACAGAAGTGAATTTGTCAGGATGGTCCTAAGCAATATCAGGATCAGGAAAACAATTCTCATTCTGCCTGCTTTGTGAGCCCATGCCCTCCTTCTGCAGCCCTTCCCTTCCAAGTGTCTGGGCAATGCTGTCAGACCTTCACCACCCTGGGCTGTGACCAGCTGGCATAGTCAAGGGCTCTTCCACCAGTCATTACAGACTGCACTGAAACAAGGGGCAGGGATGCAGACAGTGAATCTTCCCCTGCTCCCTGGATTATTTCCCACTTCCCATTCCTTTCTTTGATGGGGAGGGGGAAGGGGAAAGCCAGGCAGTAGGGAGAAGCACCAGTGCTGTCCCTACAGCATGCAGAGGAGAGATACAGGATTACTCCATACTGACAAACTGGTGTGTCACAAGGAACACCTCCTCAAGTAACGAGGCATGGGAGGACCAGGCCTACAGCCACCATTGTTTAACTTCAGTAATTCAGTCTTCAAGCCCCTTAATCTCATTTTAAATAGGCAGGGAATGCCCTCATCATGCAGGTCAGAAGGTAACATTTCCCTCTGGGTCCATCTCTGCCTCTGCACAGGAACATGCAAGACATAGGTACTGCAAGGTTTTATACAGTAAAAAAAAAAAGATGAGGGGAAGCAGGCTGGATTTACTTGTAGTCTGGAACAGATTTTGAATGAGTTTCCTAAAATGACATGTCTGAAAATTTTGAGTACAATGCAGCAGAGGTAGAAATAAACCTGCAAAGGGCTTTCTGACATGTAAGATCCTCTGACAAAACAGTGGCATGTGTGTATGATAACATTTCTTAGAGAAATCAGCAGAAACAAACTCAGCCTAAAGCCTGGGACATCATATCCAACCTGCTGCATAAGAGTCTCTTTCAGAAGCTAATTCATTATGTTGACAGCAGCACCACACCATTCAACATTCTGTGTGTGGCATGGGCAAAGCTTTGGGAAGCCTAGCTTGCCCTTGGGACATGTTTGGTTAGGTGAGATGCAAGACAGTCACTTCTCACCATATTACCAGTTTGTCAGGCCTTTGATATTACTTTTTGCTTTTGCTGAATTCCAGATAAATCCGACTCCTTGCACTTTGTGCAGACCAGAAATTTTCCTTTGGTCATGAAATTCCAAGGGTAATCCTTCCACACATGGGAAAAAAGACATCTTCCTTTGACTTGAGGCTAGAAACAGCCACTTGCTCATGTGCTCTCTGTAGCCTGTGGCCTCTAATGCCCCTAAAACCATGTGCCATGAGCTTATCCACACCAAAAATCTCCTGGTTCTTCTTCCAGGACTGAAGCTCCTGGAGTAATCCCTAGCACTCTTTAAATACAGGATGCTGATTTGATTTAAAAGCTGAAAATAGCAAGATGTATCTGTCCCACCCACAGTGAAATTTGGTAACTTACTTTGTCCATCCTTCTTCCTCTATTCTAATTGTTCTTCTTTGTACAGTTCCTCATTTAGACTGCAATCTCCTTGTGTACAGCATGCTCTCTTATACTGAACCATACAGCACTGTGTGCACTGAACTGCCTCCTTTCACTATTATTTAGTGTTTACAACATTTGCTGCTGCACAGGTGGTGTGGTAACTCCCTGATCTTCTAGAAAATTCCAATAGTCATAGGACTGCAATGCCTAAGAAGTCAACAATGAAATGCTAAAAGAAATATTCCTTCACAACCCAATCTTAACTGTGAGCTGCTAGCATTTGCTCCTGGAAATGGTATGGCAAAAACTGAGGAGCCTAATAAATAGACACTCTCTTTGGGTGTGCTATTATTAGAATCACAGACAACAAATTGGAAATCCAGCATTTATCTGCATCTATTCTGAGTGTATTAACTGTGTTGACTGTAGCTGTATTGATTGTCTGTCAGAGTAGCTTGGGAAAGCTGATATCGTGATACACTGCAAGGTCTACATTGAGAGATGGTGTGTGGGTTATTTGGTTCACCGGCAGAGGTTTGGCCAACATGTCTGCAGGAATTGTCCGCAGCTTTGTGGTGGGATCTCCTGGTCACTGGGAGAGGTCAGCTAGGCCATTACAAAGAAGGAATCTGTATAGAAAGGGAAAAGCCAATACATCTTTTTATGTGATATATGTAGGCTCAGCACTCAAACAGTGGCCAAGCCTAGCTCGCACTTGTTTGTTTGTGTAACCTTACCTTGTGCTTTGCCACATCGAGGGAGACATTAGACTCTGTCCAGGAGTCCTCCATACTCATTTCCAGCGTGCATGCAATGGCAGGTGAGGGCCCTGCCATGTCACAGCACCCAGAGGGCAGAGTTGAGGTCTCATTGCAAAAAACAATGTATGCAACAGAGTTCTGGGTCTCTTTAGTTTCCTTGCTTGCTCTCACCCACTCTCTGCTTCTCTACTTCCTGAAAGGAAATGAAGGAAATTTAATTTCCTCTAAGCAAAGTTTTGGGGATACCAAGTCATACCAAGTCTTCTTCAGTTCACACAAACATACACACCCCTAGAAAAACCTAACCCTTTCCACCCTGAGAGTCCAGGTCCCCACACTGGATTTCCATCACTGTCTTGCACACTACTTTCCTCTTTATGCTCCTATGTTTTCAGGTACCAGCAAGAAGTTCCAAAGAGGAGCTGGGGAAGGACTGTGGAGTAGCCTGGGACACTGACTAGACATTGAAAGGTGGAGAAGATAAATGTGAAGGGAGCACATACAACAAGCAGGAGACCTGAAACAAAGTGCCCCAAAGCCCTGTGAGGTATGGGTGTTAGTTCTGAAGTTGATCAGCTTCTCCTATTATTTTTCACTGCTTTCATCTACCGTGTTCCTTTGGGCTCTTTTTATGTCCTACAGTGCTTCAGGTCCTCTGAAATCTCTTTCACTGCACCCACACTTGGTACCTCCATACCTTCTGACCCCTTCCTCTTCTTTTCCATGAAGCTCTGTTGGCAGCTCTCCTCCCTTGTTTCCTCCCACATGTCCATCCCAGCTTTACCCTTCTGCTTCCCACATCACACTTGGAGGTTATTTGACATATCTGTGGGCAAGTTAGAGCATGGCAGTGCTTTGAGGTGTGGGTGTACCATGCACAGAATGGCAGCACAAGGGACAAGAGGCAAGGACCAGCCCCAGGCTACTCCTGGTGCATTGGGAAGGGGGTTTACAGCTCTGGAAATTCAGAAACTCCTTCTTGGTCAAACAAAAGTGCCACATGAAGGAAAATAAGGTCTGCACAGCACCAGGTGGCTCTGGCCAGAGACAGGCTTGATGCCCAGCAGAATTCCCCTCTACTGCACTAACACAGAAGGAAATGGGATGTGCTTCTAATTTGTCCTCTTTACTGCCTACCTGGCCTTCATCCTGCACCAGGCCTTTCACCATACTTCTGAGCTAGGGCCCCAACTCTACACTCTTGGTTTTTTTTCCTGTTTTCTTCTAACCCCCTCGCTCTAATTGCTTTTGCGCCTCCAGAATCCTATCCTCTCCTTCCTGTGCTCTCCTCCAGACCCTTCTTCCCTCTGCATCCAGCCAATCCACCCTGCCCCTCTTCAGCCAGTGCACATGGCTTCCTTCTGTCCACTACCCCCAGAATGTAAAAAATTTCGAAACTCCAGAATAGTTTGTGCTAAAGGGATTTTTTGTCGGTGACTTATTAGTAGATGACCAAATTGTTTGGTTTTTTTCAACTGCATTAACTTTCCTTGCTCCAGGTAACCTAATCCTGTTGTTTTTAACTGTCTTCTATCTTCCCTCAGTAAGTCATTACTGATTTTTCCTGACTACTTATGTTTCTAAAACAACATTGGACTGTTTATTTTAGAGAACACACAAATGTTGGTTAAAACCAGAGATAGTGGGATTTGGACAAAAGGAGCTCTTGTAAAACATGAGAAGCATATATATCACTCTGTTCCCAAAAGCTGTCAAGAGAAGTCACCTGCACAGTGCACGGGTGCTGCTCAGGTTTAGCCAACAGACCATGGCACCCCATGATCCACGTGGATCACTTAGCTGTTTTCCCAGCAAGCTGCCTGGAAACCTTCTTGCCTCAGCACATCTTTCTTCTCACGTGCAACTCACTTTCTTTGACTTGATAGTTTGCCACAAGCTCGTGTGGGGACCTAAGGTCCAAGGTCAATCACTTTTCAAGTAGAGTGTCATCACTGGTGCTGAGCACCAGCAGAAATGAGTATCGAGGAACAGACCAGTCTGAACATGGCCAAAACATCTTTTGCAAAACAATGATGAGGATGATGATGACGACAACAAATAATAATAGTAGTAGTTGTAATAATAATAATAATATCAGCAGTAATACAAAGTTGAATGAATGATTCATACAATGGCCGTGCTTTCAGTCTTTCTCTGTTTCTCCCTCGGAACTAAGAGTGGAGCCTCTGTGCACACAAATGACATGTGAGATGCCCATCTCAGGCAGGCTGTGCATCTGCAACTTCTTGCTCAAATGGCTCCAAGTTTGCCCCAAGTGGTTTAAGCCAGGGTCTCTGGGAGGTTCATCAGTATTGCAAAAATCAGATCAAGCATATGAATATTGGGGTGTGATGCATACTTCCTCATTCAGCAGAATATGATGCTCGTTCCTCACTACAGCAGAGCAATGCACACTCTCCAGGATGGATCTGAGTGTATACAGTGCTGAAGTATTGTAAGTAATAAATGGTGTACCCAAAAGTGCCTAGCTGCAGTAGTGATTAATCATTTAGGCCCTGATCCTGCAAACATGCATGAGTTTAATGTTACTACTATGAGTAATCCCCTTGATCTCAAATTAGATTAGTCACAGTCTTAACACTTGGCACGTGAATAAATGTTTGCAGGGCTAGAGCCCTATTTATGGCCTGATCTTGCAAATTATTACTGTCTAGCACTGTGCCTCTGTTTCTGAATATTTTCACCAATGCAAAAAAAAAAAAAAACAACCAAATCCTCACTCTCCTGAACTGTGAACATTGCAGGATTAGATCTGCTATTTGGTATGTATGTACAGCTCTGCATCGTGTAGGTCATGGATAGATACAGCTGCATCTGGCCATGGGCGTGTGCCTTGATGCAAAGCACTCAAAAGCTGATCCCCATCAATGTTCTTTACTGTCCTTTACCACTGGTTCTAAGATTTAGATCTACCATCTACAGTGTAAATGGAATTTTTCTCCTACTTCTTTTTTTTTACAGAAAGGAAGAGACAGAGAGATATTAAATCAGTTTTGCTAACTTAGGATGAGGAGCAATAAGGAACCCAATAAGCAGCTTGCAAATTTAAGTCACCAGTCTAATCAAATTCCTCTGGGCTGCGGTGTCCTTTCTGTGAAATCAACCTGCATTAAAGCGACTGGGTTGCTGTTTGTGAATGTACCATCTCTGCAAATTACCGCTGCTCCGTTGCATTGTGTTTGTATGAATGGGGGTGACATGTGCTTGCCCACAGGTCCACGTGAGAGAGGTGGGGTGAGGAAGGAAAGATATTTTTAAAATGAATCTAGAGGGAGAAAGTGGAAGCTGCGGCTTCACAGAATGTGAATGGTATCCTAAAATAACCCCTGTCATCTGCCCACCCACCCACTGCCAAAATCAAGGTGCAGCTCTTTCATTTAAAATTAATTCTTGGCCCCAGAGGGTATCGATAGATCAATATCTTGTGCTTCTGATCTCTTGCGGGCCACCCTTCAATGGCTCATGCAAGGGCTAAAAACAGAAAGATGCAACACAAAAGATACCGCAGTCAGCTCAAGCAAGGGGGATATTTTTAGATCAGAAAAGGGAAAGGAGGGGAGAGGGAGAGAGAAAGGAAAGAGAGGGAGAGAGGCTGGTCTAGGGTTTGCAATCTAATTTGGTCTCCCTCTTCCCCCCTCCATTTTTTTCTTTCTCTCTTTTTTTATTCCATCGGTGGTATTTTCCATACAATCTGATTTCTGCCCGCTTGGCTGGGGGGGCTGGGGGGAGGGGGGGTGGGCTGGCACAGCAAAGCCAGGCTGAAGATTCTGGAGTTTTATGGCTCATTCCAGCTAGTGGCTTCTCTCTGCCAGTTGAATTAATTTGATACTATTTTTGAAAGTCAGTGTTTCTAAGGGAGACCTAATGACGCAATGACGTCAATGCAGGTCAATAGCACACACTGGAGGAACTGACTGTGCTACCGGGAGCCAAGGGCTGGGAGCCCGCTCCAACACCCCGGCTCCCGCACACATATCCCCGCCGCCTCCCTGGCCACCCCCGCCCCCCCACGCACCTCGGGGGCTGTTGGCAGCCACCTCCCACAACCCCCCCCCCCCCAAAAAAAAAAAAAAAAAAAAAAAAAATCTGCGGTGAGAGGCAGAGTGGTGAAAAAGAAGCCCATCCTCACTACCTGTGAAAGGCAGCGTTATTGTGGCGGTGCACGCACACGGAGGGAGGGAGGCAGGCAGGGACACGCGTGTGCCCGCCGGCCGGCCGGGACCGCGGGCTATAAATAGCGGCGGGGTGCGGGGCGGCGGGGGCTGAGCGATTCCGTCCCGCGCACTCGCCCAGGAGGTGCCGGGCTCGGCGGTGCGGGGGTGGTGCGTGGGCGGCGGGGCGGGGGGGCGGCGGGGGAAGGGAGGAGGGGGCTGCTGCTTCTCCCTGTCTCCAAGTCAGGCTCTGAACACGAACTGGCTTCTTTTTTTTTTTTTTTTTTTCTCCCTCTTTTTTTTTTTTTTTTTTCCTTTCTCCTGGAAGAGTGCAGGCACACATTACGCGAAACCCACAGCCTTTCGCGATACACAGCTCGAAACGCTCTAGTTTATTTATATAGCCCCTCCACCCTCGGCTCTTCCCACCCGTCCCCAAATTCCCTAGAAATCCAGCTAAGGCGTGGGGAAGAGGAGAAAGCAGTTTTGGAGGGGAGGGAGTTATTTATTTCTGTTTTGTTTGGGAATTGTTTTGCTTTGTTGATTTTTTTTTCTTTGCATACAAAAATAAGTGAAGAAGATTTTGCAAGGTAGGTTTCTCTGTGCGTGTGTGTGTGTGTGTGTGCAGGTGTTCTCCTTTTGCTTTTTGCAAAGTTTTCTGATTTCAGTTGTTAGATGCTTTTAGAAGAAGTAGACTTTTCTGATTTGTTCGGCTGCCTGCTTTGGAAAAGACTGGACAGCGTTGCATTCCCCCTCCTTGTGAAGAGTTCTCTAGGCTGTCGTGTCGTGTGTCCTGTGCATTTGATGTTCCTGCAGGAAAGCATGCTAGTTTGCAAGCTCAAACTGCAGGCAGGGAGCTATTGCATTTAAGACCCACACACACTTTTTGTAGAGGCTGCAACTTTCATTTTGTCACATTTTGGGGTGGGGGGAGAAGAAAGGCGTCAAGTCACTCGGGAAACGAGCTTGCAAATGAATTTTAACTGCAGAAAGAGTCAAAGTCAGCAGCGTTGAAGCTTAAGGAGGATGGGAGGGAGTTGACATTTCTTGCATAGAGAATTTGCTACCACTGGGAATAGACTGAAAGTCCATAGTGGAGGGGGGGGGAAAATAGGTGAAATAGTAACAAAGTAAATGATGAGGCAAAATTCTAATTAAAGTGATGGAGGAAAGTGAGAGGCTGTTACAAGCTCTAACCACCTGTAGAGGGAAATCTTTATACATAGTAATTTCTGATAGCTGATCTATAGAGAAACTAAAGAGAATTACAGGTTCCAAACTTTGCTGCTCTGTAATGTTCAAGCAAAGATGCCAAAATTCTCCGTTAATTCTTGGTGGCTTGCAAATTGCAGATACTGTTTGCTCAAGAGAAGTGGGGGTTTAGCAGCTACTGATTCTTAGTCTCCACCTTGGCTGCAGCCATCTGTGGTGCACATCCTGGTTTTCTTTACTGCTGCCGCACTCGTCGTGGTTATCAAGAGATATCTTGCCTGAGAAGAGCGGGTTTGATTTATTACTAATTTCAAGCAGGTTTTTTAATTGGAAAAAGTTGGATGGTCTTCACTGTCTGAAGGGAAGGTTTCCAAAGTAGCTGTAGGGACCAACTGGTCTAACCAGTGGGAAACATTTTTCCCTTAAGAGGATCCTGCTCAAGTTCTGTATAACCAGAAGAGTCATACCTTGTGACAACTGACACAGGGCACAATGTGGGTGATGTGTCACACCTTGGGCAGTGCTTTTTCTTCTGAGGAATCTCAGGGCGCTCAGTATAGTAATGAAGCAGCCTGACCTCAGAGGGTGCACAACATGCAACTGCAGGGTGATGGCCAAGTGCCTCAGAAGGGTGAGGTGGCAGTAGAAGTCAAAGCCGTGGCAGGTTGTGGAGAAAGTCAAAACTGAGGTGGTTAGGAGGCAGCATTTTCCCTTCACATTTGCTCATGCACTATTTTCACCCCTTATCATGAAGGACAGTCCTGTCAAGAATGGGCTGCTGGTAAACAAAGCACTCATTTCTTAATCATAATCATAGAATAGTTTGTGTTGGAAGGGACCTCAAAGATCATCTAGTTCCAACCCCCCACTGCCCACTTGATCATGTTATTCAAGGCCCTATCCAACCTGCTCTTGAAAACATCTAACAATTCTTCTGATGCCTGCTGCATCATTGGTCCACCTCCCTTAGAGAAACATGGAGATCTCAAGTTAACTTGGACTTGAATCTCCTCTGCTGCCATCTGTTGACCCCTCATCTCCCATTTGTCTGTCCAGCTGAGGAAACGTGGAAATCCTGATGACATGAATCTTGATGCATGTGTCTTTGGGGTCATCTGAGTAGTGGGACTGCAGAAGGTGAAATAGCACAGGACAGTGCCACTCTCTTGTTTCCTCCATATAACATTACAGCAGCTGGAGTGCATCACCTCGGGGTGCTATTTTGGGTCCAACCTGTGCCTTCATAATCTGCATTAACACCTCTGATTTTTGGTTCAATGATCTCCATCATCTTCTGCCAAAACCTCAAGTTGTTCCTACCTCTTGTTTACTGAGGTTTGTGCTTCATCTTCTCTTTTCTCTGCTCCTTATCCCAACCCCCAAATCTTCGATTGATCCGGATATCTGAATGTTTTGAAATGCCACCAGGTTGAAACAGCTTCAGGAGTTCCTCCCTTGATACTTCAAGAAAGCAGTCAGCAACAGGATGACTCTTGGTAATGGGTTTTCATTAAACTCCTTTCACTTCCTCCTCTCTGGGAACTTCTGAGGTCCTACACATGGTCTTCTCCATACAAACTCTCTTTAACCCAGATATTCTCACATCCACTTCACCTATGAGTCACTGCACTTTCTAGCCTACAATTACATTTGCATAGCTTGTGCAATAGAGGGAATTCTCCAGCTTGCACACTGCTCATCTACCCTCCTGCAGCTTTCCAGATGCTGCGTCTTTTCATGTTAGCTTTAGAAGGATTCTCTGTGTTGAAAGAGCTAACCACTACCTCTTTTTCTGCCCTGTCCTTTCTCTCTACTACAATCTCCTCCTAGTCCAACAGTGAACAGGACTGTATCAACACAGGATCTTACCCTGAAAATGTTTATGTTGGTTTAGATGCTTGTGCAGAAGGATATTCCTTATTAAGAATCCTCCCAACTTGTATGGTCTTCTGCTACTCCTGATTTTCTCATGTTAAACTATGTCCTGTGATGCAACTTATCTCAAGGAGACTGCATAAGCCAATTCTAAAGTGAAGTTTTTATTTAAGAAGGTGGTTGTTTATGTCACTATACAGCATATTCAGTGTCAGGTGGACAGCCATATAGATGAAAATCCTGTATTTCTTCTCGTAGTACTTCTCTGAATGGTCTTACCAAGAATTGCATAGTACCTCTGGAGATCTGGATACAGTCTTCTTCATAGTAAATGGGCAATGAAAGTACCACTTTCCTATGAAAAGCCTTCAGAGAGGCAACCCCACACAGCCTTATAAACTCTGGATGCAAGAAGCAAAACTCTTTCTTCTACTAAACTATGCATTCTGTAGAAGGACTGGACAAAAGGTCAGTGCTGGTGAGGTAGAGCAAAAGAGTTTATTGCTTGGACTCCCTTTTAGTTTATAGAAGTATGAGCAAGAGGACACAAATCTACAAGCTGTGTGGCAGAAGAACTACCCTCTCTCAATTTCACTGCAGACCTCTCCCAAAGACACTCCAAAATTCAATGAGTCCTATGTGCAGTCCCACTGCCCAGTTAGTTCACCTCTGCTTTCTCAATTGAAAACCTAGTATCAAGACAAGTGGCTCCACTCATCCTCATACTCATTGGAGTATTTTTGATATTTTTGACATTTTTCCCCTTGAAACACCTGGTTCACAAAGATTGTCTCAGCCCTCATATTTTCTCTATTGCATCACATTCTTGCAGATTCTTGTTGTGTAGAAGCTTCTTCAGTTCTTCCTGCTTTTCAGACTTAGCCAGCTCCCCCATTGACTCCCACTGTGAGTGGAGGCCATGCATCATGCTCTTACTTCTTGCTTATTTCCACTTCTCTTTGTACTACCAAGGTCTCCTGCCTATTACTTTCTGTAATCCTATCAAAATTATCTGCACAATATAAATACTGTATTGATAAATATTATTAATTATATCATTAATTATAAATATCATTAATTATAATATAAATTATATAAACTCCATAATATAATTTGTAATGTCACAATAATATTTCTGCAAAATATAACTATTCCCAAATACAAAACCATGCTGGGACACAAGTAATTTTCCTCTGTTTTTCACAGGACTCTGTTTTGTGCCCTTCCATTTGAATTGTAACCTCATGGGGCAGGTACTGAGTCTTGTTCATTCTTTTGTCCAGTACCTGTCACATCACAGGTGGGTAGGTAACAATTACTCCATCTGTCATTATTTTTACTTTTGACCCCCCTGAATAAGGATCCAGCTTTATTTTAATGCTCCACCCAGTTTTCAAGTGTTGGCTCCCAGCTAGAATGTTCCACAGTCTTTTTGATTCTGGGTTTGCACAGCATCCAGTAGGATGGGAGCTTAATCTGAGATTGCCAGCATATGATAATGGAACTTATGTTTGAAAGTTTAACTTGTGACGTGTTGCTAATGTAAGGAGCAATCAGCTGATACAATATTAACATTAACAAAAATTAACACATTTCTAAATTTAGCTAAATACTCATTCTCAGTCTTGAACAACAACTCAGAATAGCTTTTACATGCAAACCTTGAACTACTCAGAAAATCATTACCTGGAATGTAATTCAGACTTTGTATCTCTGTTCATATAGCCCCATAATAATTGCAATTACTGCAAAAGCAGCACAAAACAGTGATCTGTGAGACATTTGCATAACTATATGGGTTTCATCCCCTGGCTCTGCAGCAGGCATTTAGAGCAATATGATAATAGCCTGCACTTCTCTGTTGCTCATCCATGGATCTCCAGATACTAATACTCAGTAAGTTATGTATGATACTTCTCCATCCAGTTCACGTCATGAGCTGGGTAAGTATTAATATATATCTCTTGTCATTAAAAGGATGTACAGACAGCCACAGCAAGCACCAGACAGAGCTGCTCCCCATCCTGTGCTTTGGAGGGGACAAAATGGAGAGAACCACTGTAGTTCCCCTACCTGCAGTTTGTCATATATTGGCTGGTAGGAGTGGTTTTATGAGGTGTGTGCAAGGCAGTGGTGTTCTGAAGACTTTCTAAAGGGCCTATACTCTTCCAAGTACTGAACTGTGTCCTTCTTCCTGTGAATTTCATGGCATGTCTTGTCTTCTCAGTGATAGCTGTTAGTCCAGCAGCTATCACAGTTTTCCCTAGGGGAGCTGAAGCATGTCTTAGCAGTAAAAACTTATAGATGTTTACACTCCTATGCCCAGTCACATGAATTACCTCCTCCCAATTCATGACCAAATAACACCATGTATTAGTAGACATAGTCACTTATTGGCAAAGTAAAAGAATGTGAATTCTACCATGTTTCTATTGACAAGATTCAGCATCTGGGAAAGTAAAAGCCATTGGTGCTTGCCCAGCTGGTCCTCCTGGGACTTCCACAAGTTCTGTACACACTGATGGCTTGCCAGTCACAGTCAGGGAACCAATGGCTTAATTTGTAAACTGTGCATAGAAAACACAGCTTGGGTCTGAGCACAAACAGCTTGGATCTTGGTGCCATTTATAGGGTTGAACTTGCTATTAGCACACAGTGCATAAATGTTAACTGAGGATAAAAATAGATGTTCAGACAAAAAGTCATATGTGATCTAGATCTTTTGATCCACTTGTGTTTTAATTTTCCTTCATGCTATTGGAAACTACCAGATGTTTCTGCTTTACTGAATGTTGATTTCTCTAATTTGGGGGTCCAGAGAGATAGGAATTCCAGGACTACTGAACAGTGTATTTGAGACATTTTTGTTACCCCAAAAGGTAAGTAGAGGAGTGAATGATGAAATCACCATCTTTATTTGAATATGTGTTACATTTTCTGGCTGAGTAGCAGTTTTTTGTTGCAATTTTTGATAGCCACGTAGAACTAATGTGGCTATCAAAGAAGACCAAATCAGAAGCAACAAACAAGCAAGGAACAGGAGCATCATAGGTCAGGATAAGAGCTCACAAGGCCTTGTCTTCATAACCCTAGGCATCTCACCTTGTCTTTTACCTCATCATCTAAGAAATGAAGCTAAATTAATGTATTTTCTTTTTCCCACCTCACTGTCTTCTGCCTTGAGAGAACTTGACTTTTTTTTTTTTTCTTTGATGGATCCTTTGGCTTCATGATTTATTATCTCAGAAAATAAATTCTTCCTAAATTAGTTTAATATCACCTATCCATACCCCATTCTCTCACACTGACTGTAATACTGGATAGCTTGAGGTAAAGACTGACACAGATTTTTGGCATTTCTTCATCACAGCCTTCTCTTATTTTCTACCTGTTCAAGTTCCTGTTTAATTTACCTTGAAGTGTTGTCTTATCTTTTTGGTCTTGTTTATAACTCTCTCTTTAAGGTGGTTGCCAGATATATGTGCACATTATGTTAAAGGTCATGGGTCTTATTCGTGACAAGTTCCATTTTAAAGGCTAATGAAAATCAAATCTTAGTGTAAAGGCTCATCAAATTTGTAGCAGGATTCCTCAAAGGTTATGCTCCTTGTATCTGAAGTATGATGCCTATTTACTGTATTTCTTCCATAGGTTAAACTTTTATTAAGAAGTTATATTAATTTCTTTTGATATCATCCTCAATATTGAGACCTTAGTACTCTTTTCCACCAGCTTCATTATGCTAATGCTTTTCTTCTTTTCATCCCTGTTATGCAGAAGTATGTCTCCAGGGCCTGATTTTGCAGCCATTGGAGGAAAATCCAGTTTCTATCCTTCTACATGTTATAGCAATGATATATACCTCTAATGTAAACAGAAAAGATAATGATGACAAAGCAACCCACGTATACTGACATTTCAACCCCAAACTGTTCTAAGTGTTTATTAATACAATCTGTGTAAGATGATACTTGCACAAGTTGTCTATTTATTGGTGTCCTGGTATATGCATTTAGGTTCTCAAATTGATCCATAAATTGAAGTCTTAGTAAGTCCTTGATCTTCTGACACAGGTGAGATTTTCTTTACTAATCTACTGCAGTTTCTCGTTCTGATGTTGGAGGTAAAGTGCTCCTTTCCTCCTTTTGCTTCCTTGCATGCTCTGATCTCTGATTTTTTATAATATTGCTGTCTTCTTACTGATGACTTTTATTGATTATCTCAATGCTATAGATATCTTCAAGAACATCCTGTTTAGGTAAGTGAGTATTGTCTTATCTTCATTTCATAAGTAGATATGCCAAGCATAAAGAGATTGGCACTTCATCTAAAATTTGAGGAGGACCTCAAAATTATTTAAGGAAAAAGCCTTTCCATGAGAAATTTCAGATTAATATTTGTTGTAGCAAATTTGTGATTGGAAGAGGAATATCTAGATTCTAATCCTCTGCTTTAACTAGCAATTACTCTTCTTCAGTCCTTTCACTAGCATATACTCTACCACCTATAAAAAACAGCAAATTGTTGAATGGATGTTGCTCTAATTTATTTCCATTTCAATGTGATTGCTCTTTCTTCTGCATTCTACGTTTTCCTGTAACGAGTGTTAACTAGCAGAAGTTATTGATACAAGGTGAATTTTATTCAAAAAGATGAGGTGAGTTTATGAGATCTTAGTATATCCTGGTGGCACTTCATTCTGTTTCTGTTTATCTTCTGTTCTCCTTATGTTTGGAACATATCATGTGTCTTTCAGCTGCTTGGGTAAACTAGGCCAAGAACAGACTTGAAATGTTACTGGGAGTAAGACTAGGAGAATATTTTATAGCAATTACGTTATTGAATGGCTAACAGATGAGCAGAACTCCAAGGTTCTGAGGAAGTAACTGTCAAACTACAGCTAAGCCAAATTGAGAAAGAGGTGGTGCCTTGAATTTGCTGGATCAAAATCCTGAACAAGTTTTGAATACCACTAAAATAGTTTTATTTTCAAAGTATACTACTTCTAAAGTGTCAGATCATAATTGGTTTTGAGCACCAATTTTGTCCACTAATGCTTTACTATTAATAATAATAGTAGTATCTCAGTGTGGGGCATTGTCCATCAGGACAGTCTGAAAGGGAAATTTCCAAGAGTGAGGTTAGTTCACTATGTGGAGCATATGGGTTAAAACTGGGCTGCCCCTTTGGCATCTTCAGTAGCTATAGATGAAAGGTCATGTACCTGCAGGTCATAGATGAAAGGTCATGTACCTGCTGCTTTAGTCACTTCAGTCAGGTATCACTTTACAGAGGAGGAAAACCTACAGGATCCATTGCTTTCATTAAGACTTCATTGGCAGGGAGGCTTAATTGTTCAAAAATGAGATGGCTAATAACTAAAATATCAAGACAGAAGATTTTCTTTTTAGTGCTTCTAATCATCAGGAGAAATGGGAACTGCTGTTTGGTACATGGTCACCTGCCAAACATTCTTTTCATTTTGGATAGCTTCCATTTTTTTTTTTTCACCAGAGAGATTCTCTGGGCACTGGACGTCACTTCAGTTAA
The DNA here is from genome assembly GCF_022539315.1 of Serinus canaria. NCBI lineage: Eukaryota > Metazoa > Chordata > Aves > Passeriformes > Fringillidae > Serinus > Serinus canaria. Next base: position 21,541,547 of record NC_066319.1, read on the forward strand.
ACCTTTAGCAGCAGGCAGGGACGACAGGAGATGGTTCTGCATTGGGCTGGAGAAGCAGGAGAGAGCAAAGAGGAAGGCAGGGTGGTTTTGTTAGAATGAGGCTGAAAGATGGTACTACAGCTTCCATGAGAACATGTTAAACCAATTGGTGGGAAGATCTAGTTCTTTCACTAAGACTAGAGAGCTTATTGGGAAAAAAAACCTCAAAAAAAACCCCACAAAAGACCCAATCCCCCATCCCCAACACAACCAACCAACCAACCAAAATCAAACCTAAATAACCCACACATGTGACTGCAAGGAGCTGCTCAGGATGTGAAGCAGAGAGGGAATTTCAGGCATCTTTATGGCTGGAGAGGGCCTGAGGTCCAGGAACTGCAAGGCTTGCCAGTATGTCCCCTCCTGACCTGCCTCAGAGATCATCCTTGGTACACAACCAGGTTGATACCCTTTTCTCTGTGACAGAGAAAAACTAAAGCTGAACAGCTTTCCTCTGTTCATGAGCTCAGAAGTAAACACTACAGAGAAATGCAAAACTCTTGGGGTGTGTGTGGGAGGGAATAGAGTAGATGATCATCCCTTCCTTCCACAGTAAGCCATGGGTTATCTGAAAGCTCTTGGGTCTGAGTGACAGAAAGAAGATAGTTTAGGTGTGCACTCCTCCATACTCAGACTCCTGTGTTCCCTAATGTTTTTATTAATCCAGGATGAGCTTTGTTGCAGCTCCTCAAAGAAGGTATGTTGTGTGTCTGGCACTCCGTCTGGGCTCTTGAGGTGTCTTGGTCTATCCTCGGTATAAGGTCTTTCCCTACAGTGGTATTTCTCTGCATCTGTTTGGCTTCTGGGCTGCTCCTGCTATAAAGGTCAACTTCCCAGGTGTATATGGTGAAAACATGGTTTAGGTTGGGCTTTTCTCCTATGTCTGAAGCACAACATCTGTCCCGGTCCTGGGAAGATGGATTTGTGGCTGGCATGCCAGAGATGTGTGAATGAAAATGGATCTGTTCACTTCTTCCAGACAGTGTGTGTAGTCATTTTAAAATGCCTAATCTGTCTCCCCAAGCCTGACAGTGCCTATGATGTGATCTCATATAGGTGTGTGATGTCCCCCTCCCTGCATGCTGTTCTATCACTGTATCACTACCATAGCTTACAATGGCATTGTGTGGCTGAGACAGAGGAGGAGACAGCCTTACCTCATTGATTGCAGTTTATTGACATTAGGAAATTCATTGTCTGCAAAAGAAGTTGGTAATAATTAAGTGAGTTAATAAATAAGGAATGTGTGTGTACAGATTAGACAGTAAATAACTTACTGGCTTCTTGATTGCCCCAGCATCGTGCTTTTCTCTTCATACAAGGTGTGAAAAGGGCTGATGGTGGGCAGGATATGGTAGGATATTTTCACCTGGTGAAGAGATGGTCCCATAAACCTTGGCTTTCCCTGGGATGCTGGCATGTGTGCCTGAGCCTGTCCCCAGGGCAGGGAGGTTGTTTAATGCTTTTAGTGCCATTTTCCAACAAATGAGAGATGTGTTTAAAAATAGCAACAGCCCTTTGCGCTTGCCTTTTTTTAGGCATTTTAAGAAACAGCTGCATCCCTTTGACTGGGAGACAGGGAAGGGGAACTGCTCTTCAAGGTCCTCATTAGCTCCTCTGGGACTGTGGAAGGGCTACTGGTGCCCTCCCCTCGCCGGCTGCATTTGTTAATTGACCCCTCTTCACACACTTAGTGGCAAGAGAGGTCGTTTCAGAGATGTGTTTTGCTTAATGGGAGCAGGGAAAGGTGTGGTGCTTAAAGAAAATCCCTCTCTTGGCCAGATAAACCCCGGATTTGTCAGCAAGACAATTCTCTTTTGTCTGGTTGCTATTGATGCCTGGATTTGAGGCGGGGGGCTCGGGGGTGCGAGTGTGTGTCTGTGTGTGTACCACTGTGCAAGCTCAGGCTTAGCCATTTGCGTACAGACAATAGCAGCATTATAATTTTTAATTGCAATTTCATTTGATATTCTCTCCCTTTCCCCCACCCCTCTCTCTGTATAATCTGGATCATTGCTCTCTGTAGCTGATTCCGTGGGAGACCAAGCAGAGTGCGTGGGTGCAGAATATAGAAAGCCAGAGCCATAGAATCTGTTATTTGCGTCATTCTAGGAGACGGGGCTGTTTGCCTGACAAATATACAGAATTAATCCTGGTTTTATCAATATCTGTCTTTTGCTACAGTAGCCAAATACAAGTGTAAAGTGGTAGGGGGACTTGCTGCTGGTGCTTTTGATGATATGGGGGGAGGGGGAGCACGCGGGGGGGGTGACAGGGAAAAAGTGAGGATGCTAAAATATATTCAGCAACCCCCATGCTGTTTGCCTTAAAAATATTCAGAAAACAGGCTTATGTTTCCAAATTGCTTTTTGTTAAAATTGGTAACCACGAGAAGGGGGCTGGGGGGGCGAGGGGGGGCTAATATTCTTGCAAGGTCTGGCTATGCAGATTGCTCTCCCTGTCTGTGCTTCTGCATGGGAGATGTGTGTGGTTTTTAAGGAATATCTCCCTGTCCCCAGACCATATCCCCTCCCCCCCCCGCCCCATCCCAGCCCCCTCAGGATTTTTGTGCAACTGTACAGAGAACCACACTATACAAAATATGGGGCTTGCTAATTAACTCTTTTCCTCGAATTGAAGTGCCTTACTGCAAGCACAAAGCTCCAAGCACAGACATCTTTTATGATGAACTAGAGCCTCTGAAGAGGAGAATCTGAACGTGACGTCAATAGCTGATAACTGACGCAGCCTTGCAAAGGAGTCTCAGGCTGGCTCCTTGCAGCCTGCAAGCCCTAATGATTCTATTTTTTCCCCAGTCCCCCCTCGTAGTGAATTACTAGAACGCAAACACACACACCCCTTTTTTTTCATATATATATTTATAGATCCTTTATTCTCCAAACAAAAGGGTTTTTTAAAGGGGGAAAAGGCAGTGGGTGGGGAGGGGAGAATTTTTTTTAAAAACAACCCTTCTTGGTGCTGGGTGCAATTCAGTACATGAAACCATCTCTGTGTCTTGGCAAAGCAAACATCCCTGCCTGAAATCCACATTTGTGCATGATGGCAAACTGGTGCATGGTGGTTGTGTTTTTTCCAAAGCCCACTTTATAAAGACTCCGGAGGAGGACAGACACAATAATGCTTGCAAGGCAACAGGCAGTGAGGCACAGAGACAGACTCAATACAACTGTGGATTAGGGGTTTGTGCAATAGGACAGCATGGAAGGCGGTCAGTTTGGGTCGTTTGGTGTGGGTTTTGTTTGTTTGTTTTTGTTGTGGCTTTTTTTTTCTCTGCAATGATGCACCTACAGCAAATGTAGATGGTGTTTGCAGAAAGAAGCTGGGGTATGGGGGTGCGTGGTTGGGGGTTGTTGTGTTGTAGGGGGGCAGACTAAATGCACATTTAATGTTTTGGACGTAGCGTTCCAGCAAAATGCCTTTGTGTGTGGATTTTTTTCCCCAGTACCTGCTAAAAATAGCATCAGGGTTTTGATCGCGTTCCAGAAATAGACAGAGGGTTGCACTTGTATAAAAAGCGAGCGCGGGTGGAAGAAAACCTGGACATCACCGCAGTATTTTTTTTCCAACTCCTGTCTGGAAATTAATTGTTGGATTCTCCCCCCCCCCCCCCGCCCCCCACGCCCCCTCCCTCTTTTCCCCTCCTCCCCCTCCCTCCCCTAACCGAGGAGTTCCCGTTTGGGTAAGTAGTGATCTTTCCTGTGCATGATACAGAGAGTGGCTGTGAGTCTTGTCTTTATTTTATGCATGCCTGGATTATTTTTTCCTTCCTTTCTACTTTTCCTCTAAAGCGAGAGGGTTATACTCGTCTACATAACGAATTTGGTGCATGCCCGGAGCTCAGACAGAGGGAATTCTTGCAGAAAGGGGAATCACCCTGTCGGTAAATCTCTGAATCAATAGCGAGCTGCAACTCTCTCTCTCTCTCTGTCGGCGCTGTTGAGCCCCTCTCCCTGCCCACCCCCCCCTCTATTTTCGCCCTCTGCGGGGGGAGAGGCAGAGCCGGCGGTGGGGCCGGGGGCGCAGGCCGGCCGCTCTCCGCAGGGCGGCCGCCGGGAGCTGTCCGCGCCCCGGTGCTGAACCCGCCGCTCCGTCGCCGCCGCCGCTGCTCCCGCCACGGGCGGGAGTCGGTCCCGGCCCCGGTGTCCGCCGGGCGGGGGCCGCGCTGCGCCGCCCGCAGCGCCGCTCCCTCGGCGGCTTCTCCGCCGCCGCTCCTCCGCCCGGTGCCGCCTGCCCTTCCCGCCCGTGCGTTTGAAAGAGCCTGTACCTGATGATGGTGCTCCGCAAAATAAGAGGCTATAGGTTGCTTTATTTGGACTCACCCCTTCTCCTCCCACCTCGTTTTCCCCCTCTAAGTGCTCACACTTTCTGCAGATCGCGTGTTTGCGAGCGTCTGTTTTTATTATTGCCCGTCCTTCGCGTCCTTAGTCATAACCCCACCAGCGGAGTTGGTGAAATGACTGAATTAGAGGCGAAGTAGTAGGGGATTGTTGTGGTGTATACGGAGTAGCTATGTGGGGTTACCTCTGTGCTGCAACCACCCGTCACCCCCTCACCGCTTCTGAGAGCCAGGGAAGTTCTCGCTAGGCTACGAGCATGCATGTTCGCAGGCATTCCGGCTAGCAAAGGCATGTCATCAGATTGCATTAAAAGAGACAAGGAAACACCGTCTGGCACTCACATGCACCACCGCGTTATCCCGGACAATGGTATCCCCTCCGAAACCGCCGTGGGAGGGGGCTTAGCCGCAGACTGAGACCTGCAAAGGATGAAAAACGCACGAGGCAGACAATAACCAAGGAAGGAGCTTCCCCCGGAGCACGTTTAGCCATGGCCTCGCAGTAAAAGCAAGCTTAGAAAATGGTGCACCTACCACACAAAGCCCAGCAACAATTGCGGATCCTGCAGACAATGGCATGGTGCAGCCATGAACATCAGTATAGCACAGTACACTGGGCTGGGGTGAGAGCACCTCCTGGCCAAGACCGCATGCAATGGCTCTAATCTAGGCATACAAAAGACATAATTTCTTGCAATTAATCAAACACCAGCGCCTGAATTCACCGCACGGTACTCCACCCACGGCTCCTCTTAATGTCTAAACCGTCCCTTCCCCGAGCTTGCGTGGTCGTATTTACAAGCGGACCAGATATCTATTTTTTTTTTGGTTGCTTTTTTAAAGCAAGAAAAAAAAAAAAAACCCTTACAACACGTGTAGCCAATCATTGCAACTCTTAATATACCTCTACAAAACAGGCATTAAAAACAAGAAATGCCCTCCTTCCTCGCCCCCTCCCTCGCCTTCCCAGCCCTCCCCTCCTAGATCGTTGCCTCACTTGACACAATGCATAAGATTACCCTTAACTGGATCCTATTAAATAATTCAATGGTGGCGGTGTAATTTTGGTTGGAAACTGCACGGATTTCCAAGTCGTGACTGTAAAAGTGAGTAATGTGCTCTGGCTGCGTCATGGCTCCAGTCACAGATGGTTCCAAACTGAGGAGAAATCGTGACTTCGACTTGAGACGTCCCCTCTCCATGAAAAGACCATCCAATCACAACGGCGTCGGGGGGCAGCCGGACTCCGCGGAGCTCGCTTTCTCCTTGCTCTCCCGTCCGTGTGTGTGTGTGTGTGCCCGTGTGCCCGTGCCTGCGCGCGTGTGTATATAAAATCCTCAACAAGTTGCAGAAGGGGTAGGGAGAGGAGGGGTTAATCCTGGGGAATCTTCTGCACCTAGTGAGATCGTGACCCTCCCACACAGTACAGTAACTTATATACACACCTGAAGGAAGGGACGCTTTGCTTTTGGGCTTTCCAAAAAAAAAAAAAAACCAAAAAAACACCAAAAAACACCAAAACACTGGTGGTGATGGTTGCACCCCGCGCGGGACTTCCCGGAGCGGCCAGGGACGCGCCCCTCCAGGTAAGTGTTGGAGGTTTTCAAACTTCTGCTGTCTGCGCTGCCCCGGCCGCCCTGCCCGTCCTGCCTGCGCTCCGCTCCGTCGCGCCGCTGCCGCTGGTCTCGCCGGGGGCTCGGGAGGCGCGGGGCGTCGTGCCGCCCGGCGGGCAGCAGCGTCGGGAGGGAACTGCGGCCATGCGGGATGGGACGCGCGCGGGGGCGTCACGCGTGGGTTTCCCGTGCCGTTCGTGCGGGACCCTTTGCCGCCGCGGGGCAGTGGTGGAACTGCAAGTTCTGGAGTTCGGGCCGGGATGCGGTCCCCCGCGGGTCTCTGCCCCAGCTCGTTCGGGATCCCGGCGGGCGGACGGGCCGCGACGCGGACGTGTGTTTGTTTTGCTCCCGTTGCCGCCGGGCACTGGCGGGGCCTTTGGTTCCCTGCAGGCTTTCAGAAGACCTCTGGAGTTCAGTGACACGTCCTGGAAACTTTTAGCAAGCGGGTGTCCTCGCCGGCGGCGGTGGCAGGTGGCTCTGCGCCCAGGACGGCGCTTAGGAGCGGAGGGGAGGGGACGTCCCGCGTCCCCCGCCGACGCGGAAGGGTCGCCCCTCGGGTTTGGCTGAGTACCCGCGCTGAGGCGGGAGGAACAGGGGAGAAGGCAGCGGCAGGTCCCCGTGTCCCCGGCTGCCCGCCGCGAGGTGGCGGGCGGCTTGGGGCGCCCCCGCCGGGGGGACCAGCGACTCTGCGCCCGGGGTAGCCCGCGGCGGGGCTGGTCCTTAGCTTAACGGCGCCCCTTTGGCAGAGGATTCCCAGAGAGGGGCTCGGGAAGCGGCAGAAGCGAGAAGGGATCTGGGCTGGCCCAGCCGCACTCTTGTACGTGCTCTTGTCGCGGATTTGGTGACTAATTGAACATGGAGGGGGCCTTTTTTTCCTCTTTTTTTTTTTCCTTCCCCCATCCTTCCTTCTATCCATCCTTCCTTCCCTCCCTCCCGCTCTTCTCTCCTCTCCCCCTTTCGGGAAAAAAAGAAAAAAAAAAAAAAAAAAAAAAAAAAAAAAAAAAAAAAAAAAAAAAAAAAAGCCGAGCGAGGCAGTGTGAGGCGCTCGCTGATTGGTGGGTGACGATTTTAGCCCGCACCAATGAGAGGCCCGCCTGCTCTCTATTTATTTAGCGCTCAGGGGGGAGAGTTTTCTCTTTACGCAGCGCCCGTGCCCAGCGTCGGAGCCTCCGCGCGGAGCGGGGCCGCGGACACGCCGCGCTCCGCCACGCTCCCGCGGCCCCGCGCCGCCGGCCCGCCGCGGGGGGAGGGGGGGTGGCAGGACACCCCCCCCCTTCCCTCCCAGCGCCGCCTCGCTCCGGCGGGGTCCTGGGTTTCGGAACGGGACTTGGCGGAGATGGGGGGTGGGGACCCGGCGTGGCGGGGGACGGCGGAGCCGATCGCCCGTGGGTCCTGTGGATGTTATGGTGGCAGCCGGATGGATGGATGTAGGAAGCCGCGGGAGACTTTGTCCTTCGCGAATCTTTTTGCGGTCTGGGCTTGCTGTACATAACTACCTACCCGGGAAGCCCTTACCCCAAAAAGCATTCGCGGAGGGCGCATTCGCCGAAGGAGCAGCAGCTGCGATCGCCGAGCCTTGGACTTATCTAGACTCTGTGGGCTTCTATTATTAATTCCTGGCACCTTTCCCTTTCCTCCGTCCAACCCACCCCCCCCCCAACCCCACCTCCCGCTGTGAGTGAATATATGTGTCTGTAGATATATATGTAGTGAGAGAAATAAACACCCTTTCCCCCCTTTCCTACTCCGCTTGGTCCCCGAGACGTCCAAATATTCCCCGTTGCCTAACTTTTTAATCGACTTTTGCCTAAAGGAGCAAATCACACGTTTATTCGGATAACTGTATGGTGGTTTTTATTTCATTAATAGAAAAATAAAAATAGAATAAAACTTCCTAAAAGTTCTCCTATCCTCACCTTCCCCCCCCCCCCCACCGACCCCCCCTCCTTCCAGGGCATAGCCGTGTTTGAAAATATGGGTGTCCTAGTTGATCGAGATTAATTCATAAAAAAAAAAAATTATTCGGAGCGATTCATTAAATGCTCTGTAATCGTGAGCCTCGGTTTATTTCGAGGTGGGGAGGGTGGGATTTACTGGGATCACCCTATAAATAATAGGGAGGGAGGAGGAGGAGGAGGGGGAGGAGGTGCACGGATCCGCCGCGGTTTGGGGGAGACCCCAGTTAGCAGGAGATGCACCATGGAAGCGCTTGCCAAAGGCGCCTCCCTCCCCCCTGCCCACTTCCAACCTGATTTTCAGCAACTTGCAATCCGGTGATATCTCCACTCACTCTTTCCGCAAAAACTAGTGCCCCCCAAAAGGGTAAAAAAGGCAGAATCCGAGGGAAAACCCAGCAGAGGCGATGCTTTTGGACGAGGTGATTGCAAGCGAGCAAAGCAGCATCAGCACCAGCTCTGTGGTTCTGAAACTGCCTTGTGCATGCACACAGCACTGAGAACATCTCAGGCAGGAGTTAGGGAAGCTGCAGTTTCCCTCTCTTTGCAGTAATTACCAGCCCGGATTCCGTGGGCAAGAAATAAATAGCAAAGAGAAATCCTCCCTGCCTGCCGCCCCCCAAAAGAAGGAGCGATTAAGCGCAGATCTGTCCGTGCAGATCAGCCTCGTGAAAGAGACAAGATCTAAGCAGCAAGTTGGTAGCAGAGTGGCCGCTTGACGCAACACAGGGGCCTATGGTTCGCCCGGCTGTAAAATAAAAAGGAGGTGGGGGTGCGATCCAATGTCTCAGCTATTAGAAAACACAAGGGCTCTCCCATCTGCCCCCCCCACCCCATCCCCCCCGACAGCGGCACGGAGGGAGATCCGGCTGAGAAAGGGCTGATCTTGCATTTCAGGGAAGCCTGCATTGGAGAGATCGGGTGAGAACCACAGTCTAAGAGTTAATATTTCTCAAGAAATAAAAGATATTTTGAAGACTTGCTCGCAGTTTAGAAAAGAGTAAAAGGCTGGCTAAGGGACAAGTGAGAAAAGAAAGCAGAGCAAAAGCACCTCATTGCTCCCTTCCCTCCTTTCCTTCTTGCCCAGGACACGTAGCTTGAGCACTAGCTGGCTTGATGAAAGCAAAGGTGGAAGGGTCACAATACCTTTTAAGTATCCTTGCATTTTCATAATTATTTATCCCCTTCTATTTAGAGAAAAAAAAAGACGTTTGTACTTTCCGGTGGCCAGCAAACATCTTTTACGGGGGTTTTATTCATGTGAGCAAATTCTAAAGGGAGAGACAAGGTACAGGGAACTTGGAAAAAAAAAAAAGAGATGTGATAAGAGGGATCAGCCAAGCTAAGGCTATAAAAAATCCTCTCTGTTCCCTGCCTACTGTCGTCCCTCAAGAGGATGGAAACCAGGAGTGATTTGGGGGGGCAGCTCAGGCGCGAAGGGAAATCCGAGCCACTATGGTGCAGCTCCCCGTCTCTTTACCTTGCCAGCCAACTGTTGCTGCCATGCTCAGGGCTGCGGCTGCTGCGGGCGGAGCGGGAGCCGCTCCCTTCTGCTTAGGGCTAACCCTGGCCGGGCTCCGCGACCGCCGCAGCTCCACAGGGCGCCTGTGGCCAGCCGCCCTGCCCCGCTCCCTGCCCTGCCCCTCTCTCTGCTCTGGCTCCTCGCAGGTTTCTGTCCGCTGCAGGACACTTGGACCACCTCGGGCGGGCCGGGCCGCTGCCGCGCCTGCCGCACCCGACCGAGCACCCACCCGCGGCAGCCCCTCCGGGCTGCCCCGGCCCCCTCCTCCTGCCGTCCGGCTCTTGGCCGGCCCTGCCAAGGCGCGTCCCGGCCTGGCCTCGCCTTCCCCGACGTGCTGTGCCGGGTCTGGGCCTGAGGCAGCTGGAGCGGCTCCTCTCTGCTACTGTGTATGTGTGTGTGTATGTGTGTGTGTGTGAGTGTGAGAATCCCCACGGGTGATAGGAACGTCCGGGTGGGGCCGTGAGCCAGTCTCCGCTCTCCTCGACGCTTCAGGGCAAGCCTCAGCCAGGTGAGTCGGGGAGGAGCGGAGACCCCTGCGGGAGCCACTCCAGCGCGATTAATCCCCCTCTCCCTCTGCTTTTCCCCGCAGGTGCGGCCACGCCGTCGAGGCCGGAGGCGCCGCGGGAGCAGCGAGGCCCGCAGGCAGGTGAGAGAAGCGACGGGCTTTCCCCACACCCCCGGGATTCCTCACACGGGCCCCTCCCGAGAGCCGGGGAACCGTCCGGGTTCCCGGCTGCTGCCGTTCCCTCAGAGCCCGGCGCTGGTTACAGCCAGGCTTGGCCTGACACAGCAGTAGGCCACAGCTGCCCCCGGACCCGCAGCACCGACAGGGCTCCAGGCAGCACCTGCTGCCCGCAGGCACAGGCAACAACCTCATCCCACATGGGAGAAAGCTCAGGATGGTGGAAGGGAGGTCAAGGCAATGAAACAGGGGGGCAAATCCACGTAAAGTTGATACAAATGATGTATAAGCAGGCCGTGGTGTTGATTTCTAGTGAAACCTGTCGTCTTAAGACAGTGGGAAGGAAAAAAAGTTAGTGAGCATTGCCTAAAATCTCCATTACTTCCTTCATCTTTCGTTCTTCATTCACTAGTTAACACTCTTCCACTTCATGGTTAAATGCATTGTCCGACATTTGCAGTTCTCGTAGTTTTTGCCTAGTAGATTTCTTTCTTTTTCCTTTCTTTTTTTTTAATCCACCATCCTTGAGACAGCTAGTACAAATTACTGTCTACCACTGTAGTCGTGAGGTAAAAAATTGAGTGGCAGATTAATTGATAGCTCATGTTAAAAGCAAAAGGACCCTCTCCCAGTAAAATAACCAAACATATCCTTGTTTCAGTCAGGTTTAGCCATTGTCCCCTGCTCTGTTTTCAGACGTGGCAACTTTAGAGAAAGATGAAGTACGTTCCAGTTACAAAATGAAAAGTTTACAGATAATGAACTACAGAAAGGTCTTCTTATATTTTGAATTTTAAATTCATTCTTCATATTTTAAATTTTAAATTCAATTTATGAGTAAATGAAATACATCAGAAGGATTTTTGTAAGACGTCCATTTTTATCTTTTTATTTTGGCATCTAATTTCTTGATGGACGTTATCTGCCCACAAATTGCAGTGGACAATTTGCTGTAAAACAACAAAACTGTCTTCCTTCAGAAAACTGCCACTATGGGCAGACGTCTTCAGAGGTTAGGAGTTCCTAACCTGCCACCTGTCTTACATCAAACACTCTGTTAGGGCCCATAAAGCTTAGCAGTGCTATACTGCTATCAGCTTGTTTGCAACCAAAGTAGACAAACTTTGCTTCCTTAAAAATATGAAAGAAAAGGAGCTTCTCGTAGCCAAAGATGGGTAAGGCCTGCTAGAGCCTCGAGTACATGCAACTCCTAGACCAGCATTTAATCTCCCCCAACAGAGGATGTATCAAATACTAAACTAGTACTGCTCTTGAGGTTTCTTAAAAGGTCAAGGCATACATTGCTAGGAGTGGGGGGTCAGTGCATGTTAATTTACGTCTGTTACTGCACTTAATACAATTACATAAAGGCTAAGGGCCTATGAATAGAATTGCTGCTTTAGACCTCTGAGTCTCCCGTATTCCTGTCAGTACAGGGCTGAGAAATACCTCCAACCATCTGTAAAAAATTGCTTTGTGAATATGGGCCTCATGAAATAATGATTTAACACTCTTACCCCATCCTCCTTCTCCCCCAGTTTTTATTAGTATTTGAGTCTTTTACAGATCATCTGCACATCAGTTCTCATTGCTTCTCTTTAAGATGTGTTACCACAAATATATTTAGCTATAATATTTGGATTAGCTGTAGTATGCTGCCATCTCATTTCTGGATATAGAGATTGCTCTTAAAAAGGACTCACGTAAATTACATTTTATTTGTATTATTATATTTGCAGACAAGTTGTGTAGTTGTTTTTCATGTAACTTTCAGTAACTATCGTGTAACTATCAGGCCTTACTGAAATACTAGGTGTTTTAAAATATATGTCTAAAGGGGCTTTCCCTATAGATTAAAATCAATATCTTTCAGCTTTTCTACTACAGGCCAGGTTGATTTGGTTAGTGTCGTGTTGCTGGCCCCCCCATCTTCCCCCCCCCCCCACACCCCAAAGAACAAAACCTTATTATATCTCTTTCTTCTTCTGAAATATTTTATGGGAACTAATTGTGGAATACTAAATAGGGTTTGTTGACTCACTGGCAGTGCCCACAGAAGCATATTTTGTCAAAATGTTCCTAGTGTTGTCATCCCTGGTTTAGCATGACCAGTGGATGTGCCCTGATAACCAGTTATGCAGGTAGTAGTGCTTGCAGCATGTTAGTTGACACTGCGTTTATCTAACATAGGGAGTACGAGAGTGAAACCCTATTGAGTCCTAATTAGCAGTAGAAATGGTAGGAAAGGTTGGCAGATTTATGGTACTGCAGACATGATATGTAGTCTGGGGGAAAATACAGATTGTAGGCTTTGGACCAAAGTTCAGAGAGGAGCACTGCAGCAGCCAAACTTCGTCTGAAGTAACACAAAGCTGTTTCTGTTTGGAAATACAATCCATTTCCATTTGTAAATATAACCAGAAAAGAGCAGCATTGCCCATGGACTTTGTTTGGAGCAGGAAGAAGCTGCACCTTACTTAAATACATTCAATTTTCTGTGTAAGTGACCAAGTACTATTCAGAGCAGCACACACAGGTACAGGGTGGGCTGCATGCATGCACAAAAAATACATATGCATGTGAATAAAAAATGGATTTTTTTTCTAGCACTTTGTTTAATTCTGGATAGTCAAGCTTCTTAATTTGTAGAAGAGAGTTACAAAAGTAGTCCCGGTGAAATTTAGAGTTTCCACTTAATTTAAGAAGCGCTACCTGTGTTTTATAGCATATTTGATGCTGTTGTTCAGATGGGTTTGGAAGGATGATAGAAGATGCTTTATTAATTTTTCTATGTGCACATGGAGAAATACATCATGGTAGTAGCATGACATGAGTCTCATTTCTAATACGTCTTTAGTCTCTGCAGAACCTCTCTGGGGTTAGGAGACACCATCTACCATCTACTCCACGTGGCCACAGTCCAAACTCCTGCACAGCTCAAGTGCTTCTCGTGACCCATGTTCTGTCCATGTGCAAGTAGTCACAGGCTGTGATGACATAAGTGTGGTGACAAGGACACGCATTCAGGCACTGATGGTACCTGTGCTAGTCACCAGGATGCAGCATTAACTTCTGCAGGAGAAAAGAGATGATTCCCTCGAGTTGAGCCAGAGAAGAAATGTGACCCGTGTGTTTGTCAATGAGTTGTGGTGTTTTCAGTGCTAATGTCTAGGCACCACGATGTTCTCTTCCAGGCAGGCATAGATGGGAGACATGTGAGAGGAAAAGGGAGGTGAATTTAATTTTCTGTTTATTTTATTAGAGGATTCCCTCATCCCCAAAGCTCATTCTCTGAATTTGAGAAATCCATGCTCTCCCATTGCAGCAGCTCTGTCTCCTGGGAGGTGGCTAGGCTGTCTCCTGAAGTCGCCCCCTTTGCTCGGCAGTGGAAGCAGTGAAGGGGTTATTGTCACCTTCTCCCCACGTCTGAAAGTGGGCAAGTAGTTTTTTAAAAAGGGCTCAGAGAATTGTGAGTTTCTAGGCCAAGAACATAGTAAACAATTTACTAAGAATAAATTCAGGGTGTGCCCTGGAAAAGGTGTTCCATCATCCCTTATTTTCAGCGAGCTATAAGTAAACAGCATGGAATAATGCCGTGCTAAATAACGTAAGCTATCATCGGCTTCTGCCCAAGCGGACAAGGTTCATTTGCCTGGGAAGCCTGAAAATTCTCAATTTGTGTGCAAACCTCTCTGAAAAGGGGAGTTGCAAAAAAAAATTTCTTCTGAGAATTTGATTGTTTTAAATGATGCCTTTTCAAAATGATTGCATGGTTGAAGGAAAAAATGGAAAGCAGTGGGACACTGCCATGGAGAAATTACATCCTTTTTAAAGAATGTGCTTCTTCCATTTTTATTCTCTTCAAATTATCTGCCCTCATGTGAATGTTTTTACCAGAGAGGTGTGGGAGGCAGAAAGCACTGCCAAATCAAGGCCCACCACACCCTTGAGTTTATAGCTTTACTGAAGGAAATAAAGTTATTTTCCAACAAAGGAATTGGGACAAGCACTGGGAAAACATGTGGTGTTGTTCAGCTCATCACAGCACAGTCCCAGCAGTACAGATGTAAGTCAGCCCATGCAGGTGTCCACCCTCACTGCAAACAGGAGGGAAACGAGGAAGTGGCCTAGAAGAAAGAGCATTTGATCTTGCATTGAGTGGATGGCACATGGTGTCCGCTCCGGAAAAAAACATCAGTATTTCCTGGGAGAGAAGTAAAGACCAAAAAGGCCAGTCTATTAGGAGAAGGGCTGGGGAGAAGTCATCAGCAGCCATGACACCATCAGTTACTTAACCTCAATGTACAGAATACATAGTCAGCAGTATTAATTGAACAGAAGTACCGTGAACTGCAAACACCCAAAGAAAGACACAAAAGCCAAAACAGAAACATCTCAATGCCTTTGCCTTTCTCTTTCTGGAAAGTCTGGTTGGGTGACTCAATAAAATTCTTTGTGTCTGGTGTAGCTGCCCTTTTCCTTAGTGACAAGCTGATGCCAGGTCTCTATCACTTTCTGGTTTCCTTTCTAAATCTCTTTAATTATATTGTTATATTTTAGTTATTTTTCAGCATGTGTTCATATGCTCTGTCACATTTAAAATGGCGAGTGACTAAAGAGAAGATCCATTGTCTGCTGAGAGGATATGAAAAATCTTGACATATCTGTTAGAAGTTCTTGGCTGTGCCAATATGTTTGCCAGTTTTGATGTGAACATATACTCACTGCTAATCTGCTGTTTGTTGATCCATCTCCAGTGCAAGGATGGTGCAGTGAGGGGTTTCCTGCCTGGGCACAGTTCTCAGTCTTTGTCATAGATCTTCTGTGGCCTCTTGCTCCTCAGAGAGTCTCCAGCCCATGTGTCCCAAGTGTAAGGCACAGTTCCTGGTTGGAAAAGAAATTGGATTTCTTCTCAAAGAGGTAGAAAGAGAGAGACAGATGGCATGACTTTTGGGGGGGTGCTGTTTTCTCACAATATATTTGATAACTCTCTTTTCCTTTCAAATCAGGATTTATGAAGCCAAAACAGAAACAAATTAGCAGAATGACAGGTAGGCTTTAAAAAAAATTTGTCCACTCTTGGTTCCCAGACTCATCCTCGTCAAAGCAACGCTTCTCAGTCACTCTCCTTACCCTCACAGGAACATCTGCTGGGGAAGCATGATATGGCACAGGTAGAGAAATTACTAAATGCAGCTCATGCTGGGAACGTGGCAAGACAGTTCCCATTTTTCCTCTTTCAATCTCCTTTTTTTTTTTTTTTTTTTTGTAATTTTCTGGTTTTCCCTTATTTTGGTTTCATTGTTTCTTCTTCTCTGTCCCAACTCAGGCACATGCACACTGTCTCTCAGTTTTCCTTCCATTGTGTCTCCCAGATTTTCACCCACCTCCACGGACACCTGTTCCTGGAAAGGGTCCTCAGCTGATTCCCCTGCTACACTGCTCCTCCCACCTTGTTCCCTACATGCACACAAAGATGAGTGCTCCTGGTGAGCACAGGAGGTGAAAACTGGGAGGCAGGGCAGCAGGTAGAAGAGTGAGCCTGAGCAGCCAGTTTAACAGACATGATCAGTAGCTGGCCTGGCCACTGGTTTTGGGCTCTTGGACATTTACAATATTCATCACGCATGCAGAGTGTGCAGACATCAGGACCTGTCAATGTAAGTGTGAGAAATCATCCCCTCACCTAATGAGTTTGGTGTTAGGGTTCCTCACCTTAATTGCTCTTTAGGTAAATTAGAGAGATGTGTGCTGCTGTGCCTGTTGCACAGGCTGATGTGGACTTTGCAGCAGTTTATAAATGGATTCTCCATCTGCAGTATGTTGCAGATGATGATTGAAGTTACAAGGCATAGAGGGGAGCACATGCTCCTTGCTTTATGACCGGTTGAGGCCAGAAATGATGGGAAGGAAGAATCCATTACACAAAAATAGGATTTATTGGCATGTATTGCACTTTTTTATATAGAGTTTTGTAATTAACTGTTTGTGTATGTTCACGTGCATATGTTTTTATCATGCAGTTGTAGCAAAATGCCAACCTAACTGAACCAAATTAAGAAAAACAGAAGCAATAGAAAAACCCCAACTTTACAATACTGATTAATACTTTGAACTGCTTGAGTCCATATACTGGCAGGCCTCCCACACCTTTATCTCTAGTCTTTATTAAGAGGTTGAAGGACTCGTGTATAACGTGACTTAAAAAAACAGGGTGCCAAGTCATGCAGCTGAAACATTTGGGAGCTCTGCTCATCAGGCTTGCAGTATAAGGGACATTATGTTGAAGACTGACCCTCAGAGTAATCTTGAAGGACCTCTAGCAATGACTTTTTAACATCCCATGTTTTTCTTTAAAAAAAAATTAGAAGTATATTTGTGAAAAGGAAAAAAAAATACCCTCCAGCTATCTTTTGTGTTTAAATTAAATTAAAACACTTTATAGTTAATGTTAAAAACCAAAAGTAACTGATTTTTATTAGTACGTAACAGCAAGGAGCCTATATGGCTAGGACAGAAAGATAAACAATTGATCTTTTAGGTTATTGGGGTTTTTTTAACTGGCCAAACTGAATGAAATGCAACAATAAAGAGCCTATAAAAGGGGACGTCAGGATTCCCCCTTGTTTGGTTGGTTTTTTAGTTTTTCTGAGTGCTTTCTGGTTTTGCTCTTTAAAAAAAATTAGTATCAGAAACCATGACGTTTTTTACATAATAGTTTTAAATTTATGCAATAGTTTTAACTTATTTTAACAATTTTACATGGTGCTTTTTTACTTCTTTAGTTTTTCTTACCCAGTAGTTGTGAATATATAAATCTTTGTACGTACATAGATAGATGTATGTGCACATATGGATATATCCTCAAATACAGGTACGTGCAAATCTATAGTAGAAATAATAAAGGCAAAATGTGATACCTTTCTTGATAGTTATAAGTTTTGCAAAAAATTGAAGATGGTTTACTGGTCCAGAGGTTTTAATGTACACTAAGAAAATTATAGTTCATTTCTTAAATATTTACTAACTTTTTAAAGGCCTATTCAGTATTAATTATGCTGAAGTACAGGGCAGACTATTTTATTATATCACAGTTTATAGAGTCAAGGACATTTTAGAAAATAATGTTTATTGACCAGTGACTGCCTACATTTCTGCAACTTCCATTCAGGTGTTTTTTAAACACTAATTTTAACTATTTAATCAAGAAAATATTTTCTGGCTGTTTGCATTTACCTACCAGCAGTCTGTTGCAATTCAAAGCTTGGTATGTAGCTTCCAAACCTAGCAGCTGTTTCTGGAGAAAAGTAACTACGTCCTGATCCAGCAAGGCTTTTCCTCCTCCAAGCAGGCTTCTAACAGGACTTAGCCAGACCACAACAGGGCTCCTCAGAGCAATAAATGCTGCAAAGAGATACAGATACTTGCAGGGAAAGGCCTTTTGTCTTGCACTGCTGCATCTGAGATTTTTTTTTCTCTTCCTTTTCACAATGGGTAAAAATATTTGGCTTGTGTTGAAAATCAAGCTGTTGTTGAATTCTGCTTTACTCTTAATTGTCCAGTTACAGAAGTGGGACAAAGACCTTAGAGCCCCCCACCAAAGGAGAATTGTCTCTGTGAATGTCTATTTTTTGTCAGAACAATTTCCATAGGATGCAGTTCTGGCATTGTGTGATTTGCTATCTGTTCCCATGCTTGGTAAACCTATTAGCAATAGATATTCTGGCTTTATTAATTCACTGCTCCATGCTAAATCTACTTCAGGGCAGAGGGACTATTCAAAGCCTGAGAGGAATATTTGGGTTTCTAGGTCCTGTCTGATTAGGTTGTCAAAATAAAGGAGTAGGGGTATTTTCTTTTATTATTTATTCTTTATTTTTATTTTTTAATTTTAATTTTTTTTAATACCACTAACAATTATTGCCTGGCAACTGAATAGAGACCTTCCAAACTTGTATTACACAAACTATTTCTACCTTTCTTGTTTCCTTCTCTGATTATTCATAGTCATACTAAGCCTTTCTCAATGTAATGGGCTTTAAAAATGTATGTATAATGCAACTCCTAAATTGAGAATGGAGATCCTGCAGTTTAGCATTCAGTAAACAAAATCTTACCAGGTACTGTCATGCCAATAAGTTTAAAGATTCCCAAATGAACAGGAGTGCAGAAACCCTTGTAACCTGCTATGGTATATTTTTTTGCATAATACCTTCATTTACTTTCCCATATGGTTCGTGAGATTATGGAGTCAGTTCTGCTCCTACAGTGAGACCATTAATAAAACTTTTTTAGACTTGTATACAAAAAGTACTTGTTCAAGAGTGATAATTTCTTATTCTGAAGTTATTTGACTTCTTTTTTTTTTGAGGCATCTTCATCTCTTTCTTTTTTTTTTTTTCAGTTGATATATATTTCTGTACAGTAGAAACTCATGGTTGAGGTATTTTAATTCTGCCCAAATTTAAGTAGATATCATATGCAAGAAAAACAATCTTGAAAAAAATCAGAAAATTCTGATGAGATTGAAATGGAAGAAAACATTGTTCTGCATAAAGTAACATTGCATTTCATCTTTATTTTTTCTTTCCAGATTAATTTGGGCGTTCTGATGTATAAAAGTCCACGGTCTGTCTGCTCCCTGCCCCCACATTGTCTAAGTCACTGGTACCACATAAGCTTGTCACCCTGTACCCTCCATACTGCATAGGTGAAATTTTAGCTAACATTTTCTCAGTTAAATAATGGTCATTGCTTTTCACTTTTATTAAGTAAATCAGTCTCTTGGTTCATTCCTTTTAGAGGAATTTCTTGTATAGATTTGAACTGGTAGAGTAGAACTCTGTATGTGGAGGACTAGGTATATGTGCATATATGTAGGCATATGTGCATTAAAAATACAGGAAATATATAGCAACTGAAAATAACAAATTGAATCAAATTAATCTGTTCTTAAGTCATTTGTTTTTAAGGCACTTGGTTAGAATCACAGAATTTTAGTATGTTCATGAAGCTACAGTATATTTCTTCTATACAGTGAAACAGATATGCTGGAGAGGAATTTCACAAACAGTTGCTTTGAAAATGTGTTTGATCATACCTGTCTATAAAGTGCATATCTAGTCCTTATGAGGTTTAACCAAATCTGATCCAAATCCCACTGAAATTAAGGGCTGTTTTTTAACTGAATAGGAATTGCATCAGTCCCTTCAGTAGCCTTATTTATTGGAGGGTAACAGCTGTCAGGATTTCTGTGTGTGTGTGTGCGTGCATGTGTAACTGTGTACATTTTATTCATTTATCATCATGTAGGCAAAACCCATGTTTTGTGTAGTTTTACTGTGGCTTTGTGCATGTGTTAGGTAGGCACATGTTCATGAGGTAGTACATGGTAGTACATTGTGTTGCAGAGGTCTCCTCTTTATGCTCAAGTAAGTCTATATTTTTTTTTTTTTACTTTTTTTTTTTAATATCTAGGAGATCATCTAACCTTCAGTGGGAAAAAGGGTAGATTAATTTTTGCTGTTTTTTCCATTTTAATTTGTCCTTGAAGGTCAAAATTATTTTGGTGATCACTTCATGTCATGATTTTTATTTGGAGTCAGACTGTAATGTCTCTGGCACAGGGACTGAGAAGTTAAGAACACATACCTGAAGTGTCTAACATGTCAGAAGAGATTTTTTTTTTTTGCCCCATTCCATAGTGGTAAGGCAAATATGGACCAATACCTGCTAACTTCATTATCCATATTTTCTTGACCACTTGGTTAATTACTCTTAAGTCCACTTGCTTAATTACAGAGCTAAATATAGTGTTTTCTTTCATAGGTGGCTCTAGTATCTGTGTGTAACACATTACAGTAAATAATTTTTCTTTGATTTACAATGCTTTTTTGTATTGGCTTGCCTTTCCTGCTGCCTAGTTTAGGAGCCTAACCTCAGACAAGCAAGTTTGACATTTTAGACAATTGTTTTCTAACCTTATAGATGGTCCTCAAACTATACAGCACTTATTTCTTTATCAGCTTTAAGAATAAATGAGGTAGTGCTTTCTGGTATCCAAAAGGTAACCCCAGTTAAGTCTAACTAAAAGGTGTCAAGAAGGAAACAATCAGCTAGTTTCTCTGTCATTACTAGCAGCCCTGAACAGAATGGAATTTGAGTAACAGAAACTCAGCAGAGTGAAAAGAAGATTTTGGATCTAATGTAAATTGTGCTAATAGAGCATGATGAAATGTGAGCATTTGGTCATCTAAGCATTAGCCTAGGATGAAACCCATAAGTGCAGTCAGTCTCCCACTCTCTTGGTCCAGCAGACACGTGAGGCTATGGCAGCATGTCAGACAAAGGGAATGGGCAGCAGAGGGGACCTGCACCATCCTGGTCGGGCCACCTGTGGTTATGCCACCAGAGATCTGATGGTCTACCCACTGCCCTGAAACAGCATAGCTCAGCCTGTTAGAAAATCTGGATCAAAAGAAAAACAGGATATATTTGGGCTTGATCCTTTGTCCCGAACAGTTTTTAACTTTAGAGGGTTTTAGTCTTATAAACAGGCAGATGTGTAGCATGTGTGAAGTCCCTTGGAGCTGTGGTGGCCAATACTGGTCAGCTGAACCAGCAGCTGGCCTCAGTGCCTTCTGTGTCAAGGAATGAGCTAATCTGTCTAGTGAGGATGAACAAAAATGAAGCAAACTATATGCTGAAAAGTTAAACATCCAAAAGATAGCAGAAGTACCTTGGGGCTCTTTTTGAAATTAAAAGTTCTGGATGCACGATAAATGGAGGCTTGACTTCCTATTTGAAGAAATAGTTTAACAGCTTTGTTTTATTTATTCTAAGGTTAGGTAGTGTGGTAATGGAGACCTTGAAGATGTTTTTTAGTAGTTGTTTTAGAAGCACACTTGCCTAGTATGAGTGAACTGTAATGAAAGTTTTACTTTGTATTTGCTTATTCAAGGGTCCAACATGGAAGCAAGAGAATGTTTTGTAGGGGGGTTGAAAGATGAGTGTGTCTGTTAGGTATGATACAGTTTCCAAGCCCATGTGTGTTGAGGCCAAATGTAACTCACTTTTTATACATTTATCACAGTCTTGTTTCCAGTAAATTAAAGGATTTATCTGAGTGGCCAGAGCAGAAACTTGCATTAAAAATTAGCCTTGACTATTGTTCCTTTACTCCTTTGCATCCAGCAATATTATTCCTTTGCATTCTTTTGAAAAAAAACAAAATTTTCCACATTTATAATGAAGCCAGCATGTTTAGGTAACATATCAAATCCATATTGCCCCGTCCCATGAATCTGGTGCTATGACATGCAAGCAGGACCTAGCCCATTGGCTTCAAATGGACAGTTCAGATACAGAAAGGAAGCATGTTTTGGCTCAGTCATGTGTAAACAGAAATTCCTCTGCTTATCTAAACTAAAAAAAGCAGGGTTAGGATGATTTTTTTAATATGAATGTAACTCCAAATAGGAAGGAAAATAATTCTATTGCAGTAGTAGTGTAAACTAAATGTTAAACAAGCGTGTATCAGAAAAAAAAATTGTCAGAGCAGCATACTGCCATTTTATCACTCTCATCTGTTAATATACATGTTAATAAGTAAATATGGGTATTAAAAATAAATGTTAATCCTCTTTTGGTATTTATTCCATGGTAACAGTCATATTTTTCTCTTTAATTTTGGAATTAAAAATATAAAAACATTTTGCTCTAGAGAACAAAGGCTGGATTTTTATTTTCCCCTCCATTTAAACTACTGATTACTAATTTATTTACTGGTCACTTATTGTTGACCATCCCAATTATTGCTTTTCATATGATATTTTACTTGCTGTTTTTCTGGACAATATATGAAATAGGTTTTCATTTCTGTAGGATTCTAGTCTTTTATTTCTACATATAGTACTAATATTTTCCTTAGAAATATCTTGCCTTTCAAATGAGAATTTTCCCTCTGTAACTTTACCTTCATTACCCAAAATAACAAATACTCTATACTGAAGTTGTCTTGTTTTGAGCAGTCAGTATTTGGGTTAGCCTTTCTTGCAAGCTTGGGGGTTCAGGTCTGAGGCTATAAACACTTCTGTACGTATGAGTAAGTCTAATTTTGTGAGTAGTCTAAGCCAGCAGGGCTCCTCAAACAAGTACGTGCTTTCAGGCTTGGGACCTGCAGATATTTGGATGGAGGAGATGACAGGGAAGGGCTACAGATAACAAGTTTAATTTTTAATTACATGTGCCTTCCAGGATCATAAAGAAATATGATAGTATATTTCATTAAATGGATCATTCAGGACACATGACATAAATGAAGCTGTTTGTCTGCTTTGATACCAAACGATAAAGTTAACCTAAATACCTGGTATCTTAATCAAATCTAACTATTGTGATTATTGAAACTTTTGGTCCTGATTTAGGTAAATTTTAGGTAAGATTCAAACATTTAAAAATCTTCCCATCTTATGATACATGGTTGACAAAACTGCAAAAACAGGAGTCAGTTTCTATAATTTGCAGGGAACAAAAGGCTTTTTAAAGATGATATCAAATTAACAGCCTTTTGGGTTTTATATAAAAGTTGTTATGACTGCTGTGTTTTTTCACCAAGAAATTTGTTTTGAATAGTTAGGCCTTTTTCCCCCTTCACCACACCCCTTCCAAACTGCAGCCACAAATTAAAAACCACCTAAGAAAAAGCTACTTGCTTGGTTCTTCATACTGCTCATACTTAATTTAATGGGATTAGTATCAGTTTTAGATATGTGTGGTATAGTGTAAAAGCAGAAGGACAGATGTACATAAAAAGAGTATTTCACAACTTGGAGAATATTTACAATGTATCAGGAGCTTGTGCAATTAGAGGAAAGGGATCTGAGGATATAGTGAAATAAGGAAGCAAGAAAAATCAATGTTTTAGAAGCCATGTTTGCAAATATGACAAATATATCTACCTGGGAAATGATACTTAAGTTTTTTTAAAAATACTGTTTTACAGCAGTAAAATTAAGAAAGACTAGGAGAGTCAAATTCTGCCCTTAGATATATATTGCCTGATGGTATTGAGAGGGAAGATTTTAACATCTCACATCTGACTTGGAACCAAACCAAAAAGACTATTTTCAGATGAATCTGGAGTGACTTCCAGATCAGAGGATCCCAAATTGATCTGCCAATGTATAGAGAGATGATTTCATCAGGCATAGAGAGGAGTCTCTTTGGACTTAAACACGATAGCTATTGAATAGTACATAGCCATGACAAATGGCAATTTTGGCTTTTACAGAGAAGAGGGAATTTACTCACATGTAGAACTTCATAGTACAGAAGACTGTCTGCTAAAATGAGTGACAGGAATACCGGTCATCATTCCCTCTTCAAACTGCTATGTAATGGCTTTGCTCCTCTGTCCTGTAAATATGAATAACCCAAATGAATTGCTAGGTTCTATGATTCAAATAGAGCATTAGTAAGTAGGATGTCCTGGTCCTCCTCCAGGGTCCTTCAGCTTTCCAGTATAAACCTGGACAGACATCTCTTTTTCAAATGGTATGTAGTGTTTATGTGAAACATATTTCAGTAAAATGGAGGCTTCAATAAGCAGGCACAGTTTTGGGTAGACTGATCCTAGGCAACTGGTTACCAATTTGGGGAGATTGGCATTCATACTTTTATTTTCCTTTGCTTCTTTTATGAGTGTAGTTTGGTGATATTATTTGAATATCTTGGTTTCTGTTAGTTTCTGAAGGGTCCTCTCTGGAATAGTGATTTGGTCTCTCTCCATTTTTTAAAATTCTTGAGAAGAAGAAGGAAGGCAGCCTGTTGAGTCAGAAGGCTGTGTACAAGGCTAAGTGGGAAGGCTCTGGTGGGTCTTCCCAAACCACACTGACCAGAAATTAACTGTCATTTTATCTGGCAGACACTTGATATCGACAGGAGTCAGCACTTGGTTTTTTCTCAGAAATCTTTAGAGGACCCAGCTAAGCTAGCTATGATGTTTCTTGGTCCTTTGTTTTAGAAGATGGTCATCAAATCTTTGATTCTTACTTGTCCTGCAAGATATTTTATTTCTGAGGCTATTCACATTCCACAGTCTTAAAAAAAATCCAATTTGAAAGTTTTGTCTCCTTGTTGTGAATCAGGATCAGGTTCCTGAGGACCAGCAATGAAGATGTCTCTGGACCTTTCACCAGGGAAGATAGGAAAAGGAATGTTGCCTGAATGTCTTATGTACAGTAGCACCAGACCTGAAAAAGCTGATTGATTTCCTGGCATTGTTTCATGCATTGCGGTATTTACATGTATTTTCATGCCTTACTGTATTTGATGGATGCTTTTCCTGCAGTTGGGCCATTCATAGCTGCCCTCTCATGTGTGGATTCTCCAGTGCATAATAAGGCAGTCACAGTGCAGCCTTTTTGTCCAACCTGGAACATTTACATGTCTCTGTAAGTCTTGCTGGCCACTTGTTTCCACAAAACTTGCAGGAACTCAGTTACTATTGAGACCTGTATTGAAGTGCCAGGACTGACTACAAACTGCCTCTGCATTCAGCAGTTGTTGCCCACCCTTATGGTCACTTTCTGTCTGTCTTGTCCATGCACAAGTACACACACATGCATACACACAGCATGATCACAAACCTTGTTGCCATAGGAAACCAAGCTAAAAACAAGCAAGGTCAGAAGGCATGAGCTCATTGTTTTTCTTTTCCTGTTCCTTCTTAAAAACTCCTAGCACAAGCTTTTGTTATTCATTAGATTAGACGTGGGTTTGCATGCCAGGTAATGGAAATCGTACTTGCTGCCTGCTAGTTTTATGCTGCATGAGATGGTGGTGTCCATCATGGAGTTTGCCTGGCTGCCATCTTTGTCAGGCCTTACCTCACTCCCTTGTCAGTCTCTACAAGATTTGGCAGAGGTACTTGCTGCTTTGGCTTGCAGTTTCCTTCCTGGTCCCCTGCTTTTGTTGAGAATGTCTACCATAATCCCTTTGCAGAGTTTTGCCCACCTTGAAAAAAGTAGCATCATCACAGGAACAAAAGATATTCCAAAAACCCAAAGCAGGGTCATCAGTGGTTACATATTACAAAAATAGCTAGTCTGGTTAGAACTAACTCAACCACTGTCATCTTTGCTTTAGAATAAATATAGTTTGTTTTGACTAAACCTTTATAATACAGAGGTATTACCTGGGCAGGAGATCTGATGTATACCATGTCTCTCCATAAGGGCCATGAGACCCATAATTTTGGTAACTGTTCATTCTTTGTCCCTCCTTCTAGGGCAGCAAAGTGCCACATTTTTGACCAACATGGTTACTTGCAGAGACTTATTTGTCTTTTCAATATGAATTGTTGCATTCTCTTCCATCTTCTTCTATAAAATACACTTGCAAAGTACAAGCCATAAGAAACAGGAATCCATCTGGATATATTTGTGTAAAACTGCTTAGCTAATAATAAAGCACAGTATGTATTTTTTTTATCTCATGTAAACATTCAAATTAGGTACCTACAAATGAGCACAGTTATTTGTACATGTTTTATCCCAAATAAATCCGAATAAATCAAGCTTCATATTTTCCATATGCTGTTTTAGAAATTCAGAAACTGGATGCTTACTTGGTTCTGGTGGCTTATCCCAATGGTCAGGGAAGGCTTGTGCTTTGCTTGTGATTTTCTATGCTTTCACATGTACTTGCTCTTATGGAGGATCTGGTCTTGGGTAAAATCAGAGAAGTTTCAGCCTTGGAAAATATTTCCTCTTGTCCTATCTGGATGCTTTTTGCTCCAGTGGATAGAAATTATATCTTAAACGTATATATTGTTTATTAATGATTCCTTTGCAGTGATGATCAGTAAATCCCAGTGGTACATAGCTCACCCCAATCCTATCTGCATTTCTACATCATCTTTCCCTGGCTTTGTCAGTGATGCATAAAGAGCACCCAAAGTCACTCAGCAATGTCTTCTAACCACCTCAGTTTTCTTAGGCCTTCTAGGGACAAAAGCTCTTCTCAGCATCAAGAGTTTATTAAGGAGGGGGAAGAAGTCTGCTAGAGTAATGGAGGGAAATTGTAAAATTTGGTGCACTTCTGGTCACCAACAAGGGCACAGAAAATGTATTTTCTGAAACTCTCCTTTACCACCCCATCCCTAACTTCCCTAGAACTGTATCGCTGTCTTTACTAGTTGTATACACAGGGTTTTGTCTGCTCATGGTGCCAAGCCATGAAATATTTGAAGTTTGAGAGCTGTGCTGATGTTATCAGGTCAGCAGAGAAAGGAACTACTAGAATACAGGTTTTTTTTCAAAAGCCATCTAGGAGATTAAAGTTGCCAAAGAGCATACTCCTACATTCTTTCAAATCCTAGGCACATAGCTTTAAAATCCTTAAAAAAAAATGGAAACTGGCAGCTCAGTGAGAGACCTCAGACCTGGCACCATGTATCTTGAAGGCTCACATCACTGGCTGTGTCCACGCTAACGAATGATATGCATCCTGTACCATACTCTGGCACTGAGGTCAACTGGCACAAAACATCCAGTATCCACTACTAAACTGTCTTGATCTCACAAGATAGATGCAAAATGTTTCTTGAACACAGTCTTTAGCTTGTGGTAGCTTTCAGCTCTTACCCAGGAGCTATTTAGGGGAGTGCTGTTTGGTCCTGGCCTCAGCCATGCCAGGGTTCTTCGAGAAACTGGAGAAGAGGTGCCAACAGTAGTGTCCCTGGCATCATTTAATGTTTCAGAGGTGTATCCAGCAGACATGCAGGTGAATTGTGGGTGCCTTTGCCACAGCAACAAGATGGAAGGGTTGATCCTTTTAACAAGGGCTGCAATTCCTTCTCTGTGTCAATCCCTTTGTCTTCTCACTCAAACCTGAGATTTTATTCTGATGAATGCTGGAATAGCCTACTATTTTCAGCTGTTTAATAGTTTGCTGTTGTGATTGTATTTGATTGTGTTTGAAGTTGTATTTCCCAAGGATAGGGAAAGAGATTCTATAAATATTATTTGTTTTAATTAATAAATGTCAGTTTCTTTTGTAATGTAGTAGGGCAGCAAGGATGTGCACTGGGAAAGTGACCAGTAAGGCCAGAAAGGCATTGCTGTTTTTATTCCTGTGCCACATTCACTGTAGTCCCTGAGCATCTGTTGCCAGAAACTCTGGCACAAATGCCACCACGAAGGACATTGTCTATTATAAAACCCTTGCTAAAGTCCCAAGATGCTGAAGGCAGACAATAAATTGCTTAGTACCTTCTCAGGTATTTTTTTATGACTCATAGTTTGCTGCCACAATCCACAGAGACCCTGTAATGCAGGTCCTACTGAAAGGACGCACTTGGTCAAAAGTTTTTGATTTGAGTATTCAGACTATTTTGATCCCTTTTAGGCTCTTCAGAAGACCACCAGAATTTTGTGGCAGTATAAACTTTCAAGGTACATCTTCATTCTGGAACATCCCTGATGCAAGCTCTGGTTGAATTTGGCTAGGCATGTTAACCAGGCTTCTGCTCACTGAGTCAGACCATTTGTTGGCTCTGGTCTTGGAGGCACACTGTTAGCCAAGGAGAAGAGGTTTCATTCTGGCGATTATTTTGTTAACTGAGAAGACTTTAAATTTCTTGTTAATAATATTTTACAAAGCTACAGGTCAAAATCTGAAATAAAATACAATATTTTAATTAAATGCTGATCTATCTGGGCAAATCAGTGATGATACAGGGCCATGAAGATTCACTGTAGTCTGTTAAGGTTTTGTCTGCATTCTCAAATGAGTGTTTCTATTCCTAGAGCTCTCTTAGATAAGTGAGCAAAATATCTTGGTTATTTTTGCTATTCTGAGGCTTTCTGTTAGACTGATAATTGAGTGAAATATTCTGTGGGACAAATACTGTTTGCTTAACTCTTGGGAGCTAGTCTGCTTATTTCATGAGTTAGCAAAGTGAGCTGGGTTTTGTTGTTTGAAAACTACTCAGAAAGCTGTGATATATTTTTATGGAGAAGCTTCCACTAGTGTGGATGTCACTATATGATTAAATCAATGGGAAACCTGTGGGGAGGTCAGAAAGTATGGCATTGAGTTTGCAATGTTTTAAGATTAACAAACACACCCTTGAAGGGGGACATGCACAAGGCAGATGGACCCAAATTCCGATACACTTTAAATGGTATTAAGTAATATTCATGGTTACTTATTATGCTGTATATTTAGGGCTTCTGTGGATATACAGCACTGGAATTATTATGTTCTAAACTAAGAATTTTAGAGTAGTTTTAACAAATGTTCTATTCATCTGTAAAATCTGGAAATGTATTCTGTCAATGGAGGTTAGTACATAAAGGCTGATGACTGTTGAAAAAAAAAAAGTGAACTTTTGTTTGAATATAACTATTTGTTTTGATGGTAATTGAGGCAATTCCTTCACTTTCCACAAACATTCATTAGATGACATTCTGTAGAAAAACTGTCACATGCAATGATGCATTTTTGTATCCATATGAATGCCTGAACTGGAAGTCTGCATGCAGCTTTTAGGAAAGTCTTTGATGGGTTGTAAGTTTACCAGCCAAGGGTAAAAAAAAAAGTTGTCAGGTGATTGGGGGTGACCAACAACCCCCTATAAATACTAAATTTATGAGTGGTGAGTTCCTAAAATACACAAAACAGTCATTTTAGTGAGTAGCTTGTGAGCAATCTCATGGGCAGAAGTATGTTGGCAATTACTCATTCAATAATTTGTGAAAAATATATCTGTTCATTGACATTAAAAAAAAAAAAAAAAAGATAAATCTCTTAAAAGCATTGCAGGAAAATATCTTGCCAGCTAACAACCCAAAACACACAACTGCACTTACAAATATTTAGCCAACTTCTGATTGATATTTCTGAACTTCTGATATTTCCTATTAAGAGGCCTGTCTAGACATGCAGATCCTCCAGTTTCCCAAACAGCAGAAAGGTAACCCCAGAGTTGTGACACAATTTGAATAAAACCCCAAATCTGTATGAATGGCTTAGTCCTGGTCTGAAATTTGCACCTGGGTGGCTTTTTTCCAACAAAATTCCAAAGTTTTATACTTGGATATGTTAAAAAAAATGGATTGCAATTTGAACTATGAACCAAAATTCACTTCTGAAGTCTGTTATGCATGACCATTAGGGATACACATTTGAAAATGCAGCTATTGGCAGTCATTAGTTTAAACTCCTCTGCAGACCACAGGTAGATCCAGAATAGCTTATAGCTCGTGATTTATGATCTGCTGCAGTTCCAGGATTTACGAGGGCCCATTCCTGCATCATTCCCTTCTCATTGCCCTGAGAACCCGTTCTCCCATGCTGCTCCTCTGTGACATGCCTTGGAGGTTCTAAGGAGGTTTGTTTCCTGTGTCTCCTTCTTCCTTTGATGTCTTTGCTGAACCTCCCAAGAAGAAAGGTCATTTTTAAGGGTATATTTTTATAATGTAGACATGGGACATGAATTGAGACTGACAGATTGATTTCATGCAGGATACATGAATAGAGCTTGCAACTTGGGGTCCATATGTGCATAGACTGATTTCATATTGGTAGCTTAGCTGGCATTCAAATGTCATACTTACAAGGTTATTTGTGCAATTTCAGCCTCATTTCAGTTGTGGCTGGACAACAGATCCCATCATGTATAGGCACAGAGCTCTTCGTACATTCCTTTTCTGGCTTGGGGGGGTAATATAATTTAATGACACAATTGTTTATTTTTTACAATTTTCTAATTAAGACTGAGTTCCTAAAACACTGTATTACTAAAATGGTTTCATACTTTACTAAAATTTCTTCTGGTTCTCAAGTATACAATGACTACCTTAGCATAGTCAAAACAGTACCTTCCTTTAGAATTGGATAATTTAAGATTTTCTTTAGAAATAAAACAACTGAAGTAGAGATATTTCATTTAACTTCTTCCTGAAATATACAATGTTTTTGTTTATATTTTTGGATTTCAGCTTTCCTCTGAATGATTTGTTATCCAAAACAAAATCAGGGCTTTTCTAGTACACAGTAATTAAAAAGATGAGAACTAACAAGTACTAGAAAATGAGTTTTGATCCTTATATATTGGTGACCTGGACTGCAATGCAGAATGCCGATGATGACCTGAAAGTCAGAATGAAAAGAGTGACAAAACTTATTACAAAATGAATACTGAAATTGTTAAGAAATTTGTGCTTTGAGGCAGTCATGAGTCTTTAAGCTTGTCACGATTCACAATTCAGCTTCTTCTTTTTTAAAGTGTTCGGTGATGAGACTGAATACAGCATTCCCAGCAGCTCTGGTAATGTCAGTGCTGCTGGCCTGAAATATTCCACTTTTGGTCATAGCCCTTGTCCCCACATGGCCTGTGTTAGTACATGTTATTAGCACCTCTTATCAAGTGTCCCCCTTCTTCTGCCCCACTCTCCTTTCAGCCACTGGGAATTACAGTATAGGTTTTTGTGAGAACAGGGGTTGGCCCCTTTTCTCAGGATTTCTTTCCTCAAGAAACAATAACTGTGCACAATCCCTGATTGGTTTGAGGGAGTTGTTTATGGTAACTACTTGAGTTCAACAGAGTTTTTGTGTTTTCTTTTATTGTTGCTAATTTGAATTTATTTTTAAAAGGGGAATTAAATTACCTAGGAATTTAATTCCCCTTTTAAAAGATCAGGAAGATATTGATGCAAATTTCCTTACTGCTAAGTTAATAGGATTGAAATTAGGAGCATGTACATATTTTCAAGAAGCATCAAAAATATATAACTACAATTTAGGGACCTTAGAAAGGCTTCAATTTTAACAGAAATATAATTCCTTGACTTGTTTAGCTCATCTGTTTTTTAAATGCCATGACCAAGACTGAAAACCTCTTTGCATCTTCAGTGATTCTTCAGGATTGTGTTGAACCCTTCCCGAGAACAACATCATGCACAGCTCTCTCCATTTATTCAGGGTGTTTCAAAGACTCCCCAAACCAAACACTATAACAATTATGCTTTACAATACATTCCACCATATATCTTCTTTAGAATTTTAACTGGAAATTTTGTGAGGGAGTTCCAACAGCAAAACCTAAACTATGGAAGTGTTGTAACATATACTGCCACACATACAGACATGCAATTATTTTACAGCTCAAGACAACTAAAGTCTGTCTCTGAGATTAGTACTTTTTACCCAACTAAATGTGACAGAAATATAACCCTTCTATTATTAATTTCTCCTTTTAGTGTACATCTATCACTGCACATTCAACCCAAAGGATCTTGTCGTGCTTTGCAAATTACATATGAACAGGAATTCCTTCTACATTGAAATGCCCAGGCTTAGAGGGTGGGCTGCAGCCAAGAAAATAATTAGCTTATAGCACACTGCATAACGTTTGTGAACTGCATGTGTGTAAGGATAATTCTGGCCAAGGACATACCAGACAGTACATCTTACCAGTGCATCCTGCTGGGAAAGTCTAATATTTAAAGGCTCTGT
This sequence comes from Serinus canaria, assembly GCF_022539315.1. Taxonomy (NCBI): domain Eukaryota; kingdom Metazoa; phylum Chordata; class Aves; order Passeriformes; family Fringillidae; genus Serinus; species Serinus canaria. Next base: position 21,573,237 of record NC_066319.1, read on the forward strand.
TAAAACTTTTAAAACTATCAACAACCTTATTCATTATAGTCAGTATGATACAAATAAGGTTTTCTTTTTATTTACACATGTACCTCTATTTTAATACCTATACATACAATTAAAATGTTGATTTATCATTGGCATCCCTAAAACTTTTCTGTTTTAGCAAGTATTTTCCTTTAAGCACCAGGTTTCAATAATTGATGATAAAAGGAGTTAGAAGAAACCTGGCATATACATCTGAGAGGACAACATACATCTATATTGACTAAGATAGGGCAGTACACATCTATATTGACTATTGATACTGACTGACAGCTCTGAGTACCAGCCCATACACAGACTTACTAGTATAAAATGTGAGCTAGACAGTGAATTGCGTGGGGGCATTTATCTTTTTAAATACTCCAGCACCTGCTGTCTGTTTCTTGTTACATATGTAGTGCTGCTAGCTTGGAGCTCCCCAAACATTTTACCAAGGTTAATTGAGGAATAATCTCATTTAAATGGAGAAAAAAAAAGTAATAAAAAAGCTCCTACAAAAAACCTAAAACTTTTTTCCTTGTTTAACAAATGAGAAACCACCAAAGAGTTCTATGATGTGGTGAGCCCTGACTTAATACTTATTGTCAATACTGAGTGCCATGGCTACACCTGTCAAGCTCTTTCTCTGACTGGGTTTATCCTTCAGTTTGCTTTTGGAGTAGAGGCAGCCTGTTTTTGTAGGACTGTACAATCCTACCACAGTGAGGTGGTAGGATTTGTCCTCTCCTTGCATTTTCATCTCTGCACTGACTCCCAGGATTCCTTTATTCTAAAAACTATTACACCAGCTCTCAGTTAATGTTGCTATTCAGGTACTGTCTTTTTTGGCAGATTCCTCAGGACAAATTTCTTCTGCAAGTCCTTTCAGATGAGATCTACCAGTGAAATGTCCACAATAACAGATTGAAAAGGATGATAAAATAAAATGGCAAGGACTGTGTGGAACCAAACAGCAACTACTGGCTGTCTTCTTGTAGAAAACCCTTGCATTGCTCAAGCATGTCTACTCTAATCCTTCCTTTTCTTCATGCCCAAGGTATGTCTGGGATTAGTCTAATTTAGAATATTAGCTTCTCAGTAACCAATGTTTTTAAATATTTTACCTGAATTGAGATATACACATGTATGGCACCGTCTCAGTAAGAAGAGGAAAGGCATCAGCACAGTTCCTTTAACTCAAATTTATGTGTACTAACCAAAGGATTCATTATTTCTGCTCTTCCATGCTTAGATTTCCAAGTCAGATCTTTCATGACAAGGCTGTAGATGGAAAGCCCTACTTTGAAATAAAACTTTAAGAAGTAAAGTGGGAATAAATGATCTTTATAAATGTAATCCAAGTAGTTATTATTTAATAGCTGATATTTTTGCCTCTCTCTTCCCACTTACTGCTGAACACCAGCAGCTTATAAAGAGAAAGAGCCTGACAAGGGAAAATAGCTGATTTTTTTCTGGAAAATAGGGGTTTCTCTCTGAAATGTGTGTAAGTGCTGGCATGTACACACTAAAGTGTGCATGCATTTATTGGAATCAGTAGCTTTGAAACCTTATATATACATAGTCGCTCTATGAAAAAAAAAAAAAGAAAGAAAAGAAAGATGGTTCAAGCTCAAATAAATTTCTGATTTGGTCAGACAGACAGTAATGTGGGGATATGTAGCCAGGATGCAAATGCCTACATAATGGATATGCTCTCTGGCTGTCCTCTCCATGTGTTTGCACATCGATGAAGTGTTCTGTATTTATTTTTCTGTGTGTCTGTCTGGACATACATCCAATCCATTTTACCATTTTTCCTCCAAGGTGGTGTAAGTCATAACAATACTCCCTTAGCTGTGTTTGTCAATGCACGTATTTGAGTTCATGTGAGCTCTGTGTGTCCTAGTCAGGACTTGTGCTTGTCTGTAATGTATGTATGCATGCATTCATGTAGATATGGTTAACCTGCTTTGGTCTGATCTGGAGAGGTGAATAACTCTGTGTAGAAGAGTGTATACAAGGGAAGTTTACTTTTACTAGTTTGCAGACATTTAGCATATTCTTAGTGTACAGAATGCTGACCACTGAGTGCTTGTGACAACATCAGGTTTAGTAATGATTGCCCACATTAAAGATATTTTAATTTATCAAGATAATAATGTCCATGTTCTTGCAGAAAACTGATTTTATTTTCTATTTTCTCTCATTCACAAACATGCACAAAACCCCCAAAATTATGACACTCTGAGAAAGCTGGCCTTTATTTCTTAGGGGAATGCAGAATATGGCCAAGACTGGTTTAAAGAGGGGGGGTTTTTTGGTGGTTTTTTTTTGTTGTTGTTGTTGGGATTTTTTTGTTTGTTTTGTTTTGTTTTTTGTTTGCTTTTGCCTTATGCTTAGAAATACAAACCTTTAGATTTCTGATGCCAAGTTTGGAAATTGCATCCCTACTAAATGTTTTACAGGCACTTTGAGCTGAGCCAAAGTGAGAGATTATATTCATCAGTTGTTCTGTCTACTTAATTTGTTAAGCAAAGTAACCTTCCTGAAGTGGGAGCATTTCACATAGTTTTCCGAAGAAGCAGGATTTTTTTAATAATAGAAACAGAAATAAAAGTATTCCCATCTCCAGCACCTGGAATAAAAATAAAGACTCGATTTTTGTATTGCTTCATTTAATAATTTAGGCACATGCAAAGTGAGTGCAAATGAGGTACTGATGATTATTTTTCACTGTTTTCTTACCTGAGTCTGGAAATGTGATTCCCTAATAAGATATGGAGTAGCAGCATGGTGAAACAGGTGCTTATGCAGAGCTGAGTATACAAGGGGCAGGACAGCAGAAAATTAGGGCATAGGGGCCTATCCCAACTCCCCCAAAGGAAATGGGAACTGGATTAAGCCTAAACCTCTAATTACATAGGGGTAATAGTCTATCAGAACTCCCACAGCAAAGGGAGTTGGATCAAGCCCAAGACTCTAATTGCTTTATTTCCTTGCCATTTTTGTTCATATATTTTGTTTACTCTGGCTCATCATTACATTATTTTGTAATTATTATGATAGGATTAGTGGCCATTAAATATCTGATTTCTGAATGCTATGGCTTGTTTCTTGTCACTGATGTCCCTGATCTATGTCAGAAAGGTTTGTATGTTTTGGTGGTATAGGAAGAGATAAATACATTTGCCTAGTTGATTGAAGTGGATCGAGGCTTATACATTTCCTACCAGCACTTTAAAGAGCCATACTACTTTTCTGTGTACAGAAAACAATACAGTGCAAGGCCACACCAGTGCTTTTTTCTTTCCATTTTTAATCCTGGTGTATATATCAGTGCCTTTGAACTTCTGTAGTGAGGCCTGGATATGTCTAAGGAATTGTATAAGAAAAAAAGTATTACTGGCTACGTGAGAGATAGCACTGCAATTTTCTCCGAGTAACAGCTATCTGTCATTTTGGAGCACCCCAATACATTTGTTCAGTTAGTTCAATACCAGATTTCCTCCTGCTCTTCTAAGATTAACTCTGCAGTGGTATTAACATGTCATCTACAGTGCAGATGTTTGGAGATTTGTCCCCTCTGACAAATCCAAAAACGTCCCAGCTCTAGAGCCAGAAGAGAGTTCTGGCACATACCAGGCAAGAAGTGTGCCCATGCTTCCAGTGGTACCCTGCCTGTGCCATACTGGCAGTGTCAGAACCACAGGGCTGTACAGAGGCGCTGATACATGATGGCAGTTCTCACTGATGACAGCAGAAACTGCATGCCTCAGTCTAGGCAGGACTCCAGGTAGATGATGTCAGTGTGGCTTGGAAAACATCAAAGTAGGAAATATATGCTGGAGCAAGGGGCATTTCTGCAGTCAGTCCTCACAACGTAATTTTACTTAGTTGTCCATTAATAATGTCCTGAGACAGAAGGGTACAGCTTTATTTTTGAGATTTATTGATTTTTCCTAATTTGTACTTTCAATTTGTGGCCCTAATATGTGAGCTCAAAATTAGGGGCGGGCTTTAGCCAAGACAGGTGTAGAGTTCTGGAAAAGTTTTCTCACAGGAGTGGTGGAAACAGGCTACATTAGCTATGAAATTTGACAAATTAGTGAAAGGGTTAAGGTAGCAAGGTTGTCCAAAATAAGAAGGTTTTGCTCATCAACACAGGAGATCCCATCCACTGTATTTATCTGAGGAGCTGGGAAGGAGATAATTATCAATATTCATTGGAAGGATATGGTGAATCATTGATATAGCTCTTCGTTGCTTTCTGGGACAGGAGGACTTTGACCAATTTGGAGGTGTTTTGTTCCCACTTAAGATATTTTTGGCTGCAGCAGAAGTACAGAAACTTTGAACCAAATAGTAGAAGACATGTCTGTCAATTAAACTATCCAGGAGATGTATTGGCAAGTGACCTTTGGTTGCAGAGTTATAAAGACTAAGTAACCTAAGTCACTTCACTAGAACCATTCAAGACTTAAGCTGACAGAAAAGAGGAAGGAACGTCTTTCTCTTTGAAACCCTTTTATTGCTTTTAGAATAACGCAGCTTTACCATGTATCTCCTAACTGCAGCAGGAAACATGTTTTTCTTTCAGACTGAACAGTATTTTGGTGTTTAGCTCACTTGACATAGTCTCTGTCAAAAAAGGCCATTTTTTCTTTTTGAACTTCCAGACCTGGTTTGCAGTGTTTCCAATGCGTGCATTAAAATCCGTAGGACCATGTCTCACTGCAGGCTTAGCATTTTGTTAATGTTTGGAAGGGAAGTTTGATTAAGAACAAACAGGGTGAACTAGATCATGATAGACAACAACAAAATGTTTCAAAATAGATTCAACTCTCTTGATTAAAAAAGATTAATTTTTAAATTTGCAATGATGATTAGTTAGAACTATCCAATACTTTGTAAAAAGTAGTATCAGAAGGTCATTTTAGTGACTCGGGGTTTCTGCCCTGGGCTGTGTGGAGCCTGGGAACTCAGGGAGGCAGAGAAGTAAGCTGGCCAGTCCAGCTTCAGTGTTCAACAGGACCAAAGTACTCCAGGCTGTGAGATGGAAGTGAACTTGTAAAAACTGCTTCCTTCAGCAGCTCTGTGTGCTAGTGGTAACAAAGGTAAGGAACCTATTTAAAACATATAATACCTATCAGATCCATTTTAAAAATAGGTTCTCTTTTACCACAAGAGAAAACCATGTGTTTCATCAGTGGGGCCTGCCATTGAGGTAAGCAGGTCAAATCTTTATAGCTTTAAAGACATTAAATCTTTATAGCATGACATTGTCATGCTTCCCCCCCACCTCCTAGACAGCAGATGCAAAGCGTGGTACACCTACAACCTGTGAAGTTGTTGGAGTTTTGGGAGGGTTCAGAGGGGATGGCTCTGGCAGAGTTCTGCTAGAAAAGGGGGAAAGTGCAGGTTTTGTGATACAGCTTTTAAATTGCATGTAATTTGACAGCTAAGCATTTCCTTAAGCACTAGTATCAAGATGCTGACTAAAAATTAAATAATATGAAAATTTTCTGCTAGTAAAGTCTTCTCCTTCTTAATATAAAAAAGTGGAGAAAATATATTGTACATGCAAAATGTTTTTTGCCTTTTTTGAAGGAAAGAGTGTGTATGAAGGAAACTATTTAAGAAAAAGATGTTTGAATGCAATAATGTAAAAAAAAAAAAAATTACAAGATGTCGCATACATCTGTAGTTCATTGTAACCAGGGGAAAACTGATTCTTCTACAGAATGCAGAAAAAGATGACATTCCACTGTCTTGGACTGGGGCTCTGTGTAGATGGCACATTGGCCCATGGCAGAGAGTGACTTCACTGTGTTAGGTGATAACATTTTAAACAGTTATTTAAACTAAAGTTCAAACATTTTAAAACCACATTTCAGCCCCAAAATCTGAAAATAAAGGTCCATTTTACTGCCTCTCATAGTGCTTATTGAAGATCTCTGTGCTCCAGTGCTGTGGTCATGATGCTTTCCCAGGCAGACTGAGGTCCCACTCTGTAAACTCATAGAGTCAGTTGGCCAGCATTTCACTGATAAAAGTACATGCAGTGGATCTGAATTCTTACTGGCATACATGAGAGAAATTGCTAAAATCATTGCAGCTGCAGATGTAACTCAGATGTACATCAGTAACTTTGGCTTTAGTTTGTCAGTAAAATGTGGAGATCTTTCCTCTCAAAAAGTTTGGAAATTTTCTGCCATGGGTCAGTATTATGTACCATGTAACTCCAGTTTCACAGAGTACATTGATGTTAAAGAACTGAATGCCTGTGCTAGGAGTGGGAAATGTTTTGCAGTCACTTCTCTGCAAAATGTGCGCCATAAACCTGCTGTAAAGAGTTAATACCACTGGGAGGTAATCACAGAACATTTGCTGACCTCAGGGGATTTCATTAGACCATGCCCCAAACATCTTCTGTGATCAGACCCAATGTTGCACAAGTCATGTGTGGACTGAAAGTTCAGTTGTTGGGTTTTGAAAACTGGCTAAAGGTTGTTGTCTTTAGTGAAAAAAGTGTAATAAAAATGTTATTTTCTGCTTAATGCAGAATGTTTTAACTCCTTAGAAGATAGCTCTTAGTCTTTGCTTGCCAATCTGGCTCTTCAGGCTGGTCACTTTCATGGCTGGGTTGTGCAGCTGAACCCAGCAAAGACGACATACCTGAGACTGCAGTCAGTGGGAGAGCTACATAGAAGAGCCCTGCCACTGGAAACAGACCAAACTGTGACCATTAGATTCCAGTTATAGAGATTTAAAAAAACAAATTCTGGGATTAAGGTGGTTGATTAACCCTTTGGAAGTGAGTACCTGTAAAGGGGGGTGGTGGGGGGGATGAAGTTTTTCTAGGAGAGCACTGAAGTATCATGATATGTTGTGAAAGGGCTAATAAAGGGTAAAATCAGCAACTCTATGGCTCATAATACCTGTGGAGCATGTACTTTTTTAAAGTGGACTAACTATTTTTATACCTTGTAATAGTTACCTTACCTGTATAAAAGTACATTTTCTAGTTTTAATAATTGTCTTTATTCATAATTAATGGGCTCTGAACTTGAACTTGCCTTATTTACAATTAAGGAAATATTCAAAAACACCTGAACAGCCCTAATTTGTATTTATCAGCAAGGCATTTTTAAATTCTTTTTAGAATTTAGAATAGGACAACTTACAAATTACTTTTTAAATAGTTTCACATCTTGCTTAAATAAAAGTTTGCTATACATTTAGACTGAAATTTTAGATGTTCTCTTTTAATTTAGTGAGACAGTTTTTGGCTCAAAAAAAGAGTAATTCTGAATGGAAAAGTTATCAAAGCTTTATTTTTGGCAACAGCTTTTCAAAACCACACGAGGTGTAGTCTGTTGTGCCTTGTGTAGTTTCAAGCTCTTGCTCTGCTTAAAGTGCTCACGATTTTGTTCGATCAGGCCCATAACTATCTTTGTCACCACAAATAGAGCCATCAGTGTCACTCTATTCCAAAAAAAGATGTTAACCCTTTCCTGCCAAGGACTTTCTCAAAGACTTGCTTCAACTCCAGCAATTCAAAGAACTAGCAATGGAGAGCTTTGGTGGTTGATTTGGTAACTCTTTAACAGACCATTCTGATTTAACTCCTGGTTTTAGATAATATAAAGGAGTTTTCACCAATTCTCCTTCTCTGCTTCTGGTTCACACTTTTGGTAATTGCTGGAAAAATTTCTTGCCAGCTTGCTTCTTTGTGGGGGGAGAGGTAAAGCCTATGACTTCATAGCAAATAGACTGGAGACATCAAGGTCACAGGTAAAACAGGTAGAACTACTAATTTTTCCAGCTATATTCTAGCAAAAGCATGCATCACAAAGGCCTGATTTTGACCAGCCTCCCAAGCTTTTCCACAGCCCTCACTATTTGACACCTGAAGGTTTGTGGATTGGAAGCCAGCTTTCATCCCAGCTGTTACTGGTGCCCTGGGTCCTGAGCATGCAGGACCTGTGTGCCTGGGACCTCACCCTCACCAGCCTGGGGACTCACAAGCATCCTGCTCTGTCTGCACCACACTCTGCTCGGGTTCAGAGGTAGCTTTACCTGCCTCTACCAGAGACTAAATGGCACTGCTTACTGAAGGAGTTTATAAATCCTGGGGGCTAGATTGAAACAATTAGGTCCAAAATAGTTTTGTCCTATAAAATAGCTTTGATTAACATTGGGACTAAACATGCTTTTTGTTCCTTACTGAAAAAAGTAAGGAATTTCTGCTGGCTATTTGGAGACTAAATCCTACAACCTCTAGTGAATATTCATGCATATTCATGGAAATAGTATCAAGGAACTCAATACAAACATTTCTGTGGATGAGAATTATTCCTAGGAGTGAAGGTTAACATAAAATGACCCCAGCAAAATCTCCAATTGATAATGCTGCAATGCTTCCTCTTTTGGTACCTGGCTTTTAGAGCTAAGTTTTGAAAGCAGTAAATCAAAAATAAAAGTTGAAACTTTTAATTTCATGTATCCAATTGCATTATACATCAAACAACATTAAGTATTCCAAATGAATTAAAAAACAAGTAGAAAAGCCTTTAGCTGTAGTTTTGTTGGAGTTTCTTTTCTTGGCTGTTTGGGATCTGCTGTAATAAGTTCTACAAAAATTAAAATCTCCAGGACAAGCAGCTTGAATCTATAAATAAATAAGCAAAATTTTGCACAGTACTAGAGTTTTTAAAGTAAAGAAATTGGTGATTTGATTTGTAACAATAAATTGCAAATTTAACTTTGGAACCAGCTTTTTCTTCCAGATGAGAGAGGACCAGAAGTAGCCAGAACATTCAGAGAAGGTAACTATATAAGCTTTCAAAGCTGCTTTGGTAACATACTGTCTACCACAAACATTATTTTTACAGAATCATAAATCCATACTTCCATATGAAGAGAAATTTCATACAAGTCTCTTGACCTCCACAGTTAATTTAGGCAAAATATCTACTGCCTTTATATGTATTGCCTGAAATTACTTCTTTCAGGGGAAAAAAAAGTCTTGAGCTTTATATAGCTTTTATTTCAATATATTACATATTGTGAAATATTGACATATAGAGACAGGTCCTCTTAATTGTCACGAATTTGGACTTGAAGGAAATTAAAAATTAGAAGAGATTAAAAGTTAGGGAAAACATTTTAGAACTGCAGGCACCAGCCAGATAATATCAGTGGCAGCTTTTTAAAAAAGTGAATATTTATACTAAATGGCATCCAGTTCAGAAATAATTTTCAGGGAAGATATTTTCTTTTATTCTAGGAAATAGACTCATACTAGCCAAGTACTACGTAGCATGCAGCTAAATATAAAACAAAATAAGCTCAGTTATCTAATATTGATATAAATTCAAGTATTTCTGAAATCTATTGAGAGCAGTGTTTTATGCCTTAATATACAGACAAAAAAGCTGAAGTGGGAATATTGTATGCTTTAGCTAAAATACCAGCTAAATATTTTTTTCCCTTTTGCTGGACTTATTTCCTAACAGTAAAAAAAAAAAAAAATCAAATTATTGAATATGTCCAAAGAATAAGCATATCTAACTGTTACTGAATTCATATGGTAAAAGTTAGAAGACAATTGGATTTTATATTCTTCTGGACTGATCCTGCTCTCCTGAAATGAGTGGCTAAATTCCATTTGCCTTCAAAAGGAGCTGAATTTTATGTCAGCTTTTTAAATAGAATTTTTTAACTCTTCACTATTCTGCTAAATAATAAAACTTCACTGTTTGTTAAAAATCAGAGTAACAAAAATTATAGATTAAAATATAAGCAAACAAGGACTAGCAAATACTGTTAAAAAAAGCTTTTGGAAGATAGCTATTGGTAACCTATTGGCTGATAATTTAATAAAAAGTATTCAGCCTTATTTAGCTACTGGTTTTAAGTGGTTTATAGGACCTAGATATTTTAGATTCTCCATTAACATATACAGAATGCAAAAGAAATAAAGCCCTGCCCTTCCAGAATAAAGACAGAAATATGTTTTGACAATTAAAACAATTAAAACTAGCTGCTGAATCTAAAATTTAGTTACCTAAGAACTGTCATTTTAATGTTAGCATTTGAAAATAAAATAGGGATATCTTTGCATCAGAAAAGAACTTCTTTTAACAAAATATACAAATTTGGTCTTTCAGGCATTAAAAAATTATTTGTATTTGTGAGTTTAAATTTGTAGTTTAGTAAATACATTGTTTAAATAGTCAGGAGAGACAACCTTTGAAGAAGGACAATTGGTAGGATTAAAACTAAAAAGTTTGTCCAAAAAGAAAATGCTTTGACAAGGGTAAACAGTAAGCATAAGTCAGTTTGGGGTTCATCACTATCCCATGAATTCCTTTAAATCATACTAATTCCTATGACTTTAAGACAAAGCTGTTAGACTTGTTACTTATCCTTAGTGAATATGTTTCTATTTAAATGTTATGTTTTTTCCTCTTTCAAAAATTGTTATTGATTTTTCTATAGAGAAGCATAAGAAAAAAGTAAATTTGATAATAATTCACAAATACTCCTTCTATTGAAGCAGACTTTTTACTCTGAAATTACTAATAGGAAATTATTTGAACAATTTTTTAAAGTTAATTTATGTAAGAAGCTTTTTGAAAGTTATAATATTATCTTATAACTGACTGCAGCTAGAATACAAACTTTTTTCAAACTGAATACTGTACATAATAATTAACAAAACATGTGGATGTAGATACAGTTACAATTATTAGGAACATTAATTTGCATTGTTGAATCTTAGTGGGGAGTTTGTTCTTTCTTAAGGCTGTCAAGTAGTTAGCAATGAAAACAAATTGAGATTAAAAGAATCTGTTTCAAATCTTCCTTAAAAACCTGAAAAATGTTTATAAACCTGTAAATATGGTTTGCTATATTTTTGCCTATAATGTATAGGTTATATAGAAAAACTTTTTGGGATAAAATATTTTTATTTGGGGATAGTTCATATCTCATTAAACTGACTGAGCAGACAGAGCTACATCATATTTGTTTGTAAGTTTAACTGAGACTTATTTAATAGAAAAATGAGCTAGATAAATATCCTACACAAAGTTCTATCCAAATAATAGCACTTGTAATATTTATTATATGTTAAAAGTCTCCTATTGATCATGTATCTGGAAGCTCTCTGTTCAGTTTCTACATATTATTCTTGAAGTTTTTTTCATTTATGGCTTTCAGAATAATAAACACAATATCCCTGTAGTTTTTGAAATTAATAATAAAGAATAAATATTTATTTTGTTTTGAAATCAAGAGAAATTACTGACAGAAGGAAATATGCAGCAATTTTGCACAAGTAACTTTATGAAGTTTTAAAGTCTTTGCAGGGAAGGAGTTAAAAGAACAAAAACAAATGATCCCCCACCCTTCCCAAATTTGAATAAAAATATTTCTAAATGTCTGCTGCAATTTTTTTAAGAGGAGAAACACCTTTTTTGCATTGGCACTGTATTAAAATTCAAATAAAAACATTAAAATTCATGGTGAGAGTTCTACCACAGGACTTAGCTTTTCAAAGGTCTGGAAAGCTCCTTAAATTTAACTGAAACTACATTTAGAAATTATGTTTTCATGTACTAAGTAAACCTAAGTGTTTACCTTGGAGAAGAATAACTGCATATATCTGATCAATGGAGAGGGGAACACCAGAAAAGTGATTTTTTCAATGAAAAATAATTACTTCCATATAAAATTTAAATTGATAGGCATTCTTTTCTGGGCATGTTAGTGCTACAGTCAGTACAATAAGGTAGATTTTATCAATTAAGTGGAAGGTAGGTACAGCTTGATCTGAAGTGGGAGGGAGATCAGAGTTGCCTCAGTGTAGTGGCAGCACATAAATGTCACAAACAAAGTTCAACTTCTTGGACTACTGTTTCCACTGAGATACCACCCTAAATTTGAGTTTGTGAATTGTATGTGCTTCAATGAAATCATGGGCTTTTAAAACATGTATTAACAAGCTTAAACGTGATTATGTTATTAACTATTTCATTAATTAGAAAGAGAGCTCCATAAGCCATAATGTGAGCCAAAAATGGAAAACAGAAGTGATGTGTTAATAATATGCTTCATTCCTTATTTTTAAAAGAACAATTTTAGAGGTGAATAGTAAATTCTCTGGGGAAAAAATCACAAATGTATATACCTCTATTGCTTTTTGGAAATGTTTTGTTCTGCTGTCATTAATTATGACATTAATTATCTCATCTTTTTGCTCTCCAGAAATTATGCCAAAATTGCTGAAAGGGTCAAAATATTACCAGTTTAAGTCCCCCAAAACAGTTTTCAAATATTTCTGTATTTCACATTACAGTAAGGCATATGTGAAAGATGATTCAATGTAATTCATTAATTAAAAAATTTCCAGTGATGTAGATTCAACTATAAATTATTATTCCAGTAAACTCTTTTTTATAATATTAATTATTTTTCTGTAGGATACCATAAATATAAGACAAAGTCCTACATTCAGAACTCCAGCTGATAATAGAGTAAGATTAGGCAAGGCAGAATTTGGAATGCAGTTTCCTAATTTCTTACTGTAATTTTATAACCATAGGAATATCTACATTAAAGTTTCCAAATTGAATACTTTTGTTCTGCTACAGTTTTCTAGATTTCTATTCTATTTACTAAGACTAATATTTTTGCCACTGTTTTCATTGTTAAGGTATTTCAAATAAGAAGACCCAATTGCTTGGTCTCTGGTCTCTAAAAATCCATCCTGTCAGGATGAGAATTAATTAATACAGCTTTAATTAACTTTAAGTTTTCTCTTTCCCTTTTTCTCCCTGGTTAATTTGGTAGAGGGCAAAAATAGAACTCAGATTAGTGTAATTTTGTCTGCCATGGCAGGGGGGTTGGAACTAGCTGATCTTTAAGGTCCCTTCCAACTCAAACTATTCTGTGTTTCTGTAATTTCCTAACGCATATCAAATCTTCTGTTTCTGTAAGACAAATTCTTGGGGTAATAATGACATGCTGCTACTAGCATGAATTTGTTAACTTAAAATATACCATTCATTAAATTTAATTCATTTAAAAAAATCCAGTTAATTTGCCTCAATTTTTATCAGTGTTGCAAACTGGGATTTTAGTTATTAAATCTTAGTTTTAATGGTCATTATACTTATAATATAGAATGCTATTTAAATAATCAGACCCATGCTTTTAAGATTTAAAGCAACCATTCAAGTCATCTTCACCACTGTTCTGCTATAATAATGCAGCAAATCTGTATTTCATGACATAGGGATTTAAGATAAGATGGTACTATGTGCACAAGGGCATCTAATTGGAACAAAAAGAAAAGCAGTCAGAATAGGAGTATATCTGGATTTAAGTGGGTTAGCACCAAACTTCTTTGTAAATTACTTAACTGAAGATAGGAAGTTTCAATTCATGAAGAACCATAGGTGTGCAGATGTGGAAATTATACAGACTGTGTGATGTATATAAATCCAGCCAAGAGCTTGTCAGTGATCATGGGCTCATGTGATAGCAGTGACCTGTTGTACTGCAGCCTAACTCCATCCTGAAATGGAGTCCAGAGTTGAGATGTGGACGAGGTGGGGGTACAGGCTAAGGATTTGCAGCTGGAATACAAGCCTGCCCACCCTCAGAGCAGCCCAGCTCTTGGATGGGGACCATTCCAGGTCTGTGGTACCCAAGTCTTCCAGAAATTTAGGGTCAGGCCTGTTTTGGTAAAAAGTATTTGGTTACATTCTAGTGCACAGTGCAGTTGGTTTCAATTTGGTTGTATTTATCAGAATTTTTATGTACAATATTCTGTATTTATGGCTTGGACATTGTGATTATTTTAACTCCTTGCTTAAAAGAAACTGAAACTTTAGGAATAGAGAGGAATTAGTTTTTTACAAAGAAAATATTGTATATAGAACAGACTCTGTATAGATAATGCACCTAGCTGCTGGTGTATTTACTCCTTATGCATATAAGTTTGGAGATAACATGAAGCAAGAAGGTATTAATGGATGCCTTAAACTAACAACTGGTAAAAATCAAGTGGATGCTGACAGAATCATTTACCATTTGTGGGAGTTTCACATGTGTCTCATTTTCCAAATTTAATTAAAATTCAGAATTTTTCCTGTATACATTTTCTGGAATTTCAGAGCTCACTGGTCACACAAAGATGTGCAACAGTAGTGAAGTGTGGGTCATATCCTTCAACTGCATGCCATACAAGCTCTGAAGGTTCAAAAGGGGGGGAAAGTCTCAGCTAGGTTGTGCCAATTAACAGTATTCTGTCCATCTTTAGTTTATTTGGGACGTTCAACCAAGTGAAGTTTTAATTAATCTGCCCAACCTTCTCTTTTACTTGAGTTTATACTCTGGCAGCTCGCTGGGTGCCTTTACAAACCACAGTAAGACCAGCTTCAATACCATTCATGTGAGAGACAGAAATACCTGACCTTAACCCATGTGGAATGTCCACTTCATACTGCTTTGATCAGGAATATGTCCTTGGGCCCACAGCCACTGTTTACACATAGGTCTGTAATCTATTATCATAACTATCAGGCCAAATTTTTCTTCTTCTCTACTCATTTCTCATTTCTGATTATTTTAATTATGGTTGGGTAGCCAGAGAAGAATATTTTGCTATTAGCTGTGATCAGGAGTCCAACAGTATTTAGACACATACTGTAAAACACCATTAATATTGAGGTGCTGCAAAATCATATAGGACAGTAAGAAATGTCCATGGAGAAGACTGACAGGGCTTAATTTTTCATAAAAATCTGTAGGATCATCAATGTAATTTTTATACATCACTTTTATTTTTTTTTAATAGGAAAAGATCAAAGTCATACCTGTGATATTTCTGAAACCAGAACACTGCATTTCCTTTTTATGGAAGTCTACTGAATTTTGTTTAATCCCATTTAAATTGTTACATCATGTTCATAACTGCACTGTTGAAAAGCCACTCGCTTAGTGCTAATGAGTGTGTTTTGATACTTGAGAATGACTTGACTTGGTTCCCAGGAAAGGGATGGGTGTACCGTATATCTGAGATTAGTTGGACACAGCTTGGTTTACAAACCATGAATATGCATTCTTGAGGGCTAGACATAGTACGGTTTTGGATGGTACTCCTGAGGATAAAAATGGATGTTCTGTTAGTCTCCTGTTAGTAGATGGCTTCTGATCTTCATTATGTTAGAAATTTCTAGCCAAACTTTTGTGTCCAGAGGGTGTTATTTTTTACACTAGGGTGTTAAGAGGGCAGGAGAAGTAAGGGGTCTTTTATCTTTTACAAGAAGTTTAATATTATCTGAGTTGAATGTCATTTGCCTACATGCCCTGGAATGTCAAATAAGATGTAGAAATATATTTCTATGTAGAATATATGTATGAACATGTAGACTATGAAGTAAAATCAATTATTTAAAATTTGCTGTGGGAGAAATCACTCACTATCTTCTCCCAGAAGCAGCTGGGAAAGGACTTGGGAGTGTACAAAGCTGGTCTAAGAACAAGAAAACAGAAGGACTGTTTGGCAATAAGTTGTTTTCATAGCTGAATCTCTTCAAAATGGTAGAGGGAAATCGAGCAAGCTCATCAGCCGTCTGCATACAACCCAAAAGGTACCAAGTTCATAATACATTTTGAGACAGGTGAAGTCCACTGGATTTTTACACTGAGCACTTCCTCCAGCTAAAATGAGTTGCGTGTAGTTTCTTCCCATTCATCTACTAATATCTCATTCAGAAGGACCAATGCTTTCAGACTGTGAGGATTGTGCCCTACTTTTCAATTGTAGGGTACTGAATATCTGGCAAAAAAGTAATCAATAAATGATGTGCCATTAATTGATCAAGTCTGATAAATCTGCTACCAGTCAGGCCATCATCAGGGAAAGTTTTATGTAAATTTTAATCTCATAGGGAGGTAACTTGTGGTGCAGTTCCTTTTCCTGTTAGCAGGCAGCATATGCACTTCCTTATTTTGCAATCTACAGTATGCAATGTCAACTACAGTGTTTACTGAACTTTCAGAATCTGTGATTTCCTTTTGATTCATCTCTCTCCCTGTCATTGTCTTGAATTCTTCTCTTTTTTGATGATAGATTTTTGTAATTCCTGCCTGAATAGTCACTTTTTCAGGGAGACTGGACTCACTGACAGCAAGCCAAGGGAGTTGGTAGATCAGTAGCTACCCTAGATACTTGCAGGAGCTTCTCAGTCCCCAGCTGTCAAAACTGAGATACTCCTGACAAACTGGGTTTTTTAACACTGTATCATTGTCCTTTGGCAACCTGTGGTTTGAGAAACAATTGTTTAACAGAGGCAAAGTTCCCATTGAGTGATGATTCCCCAACAGCACAGTTTTAGCAAGTGACAGAAGCACGTTTGTTTAACCTGGATTCAGAGAAGTCTGCTGATAGCGGCAGAGGACCTGTGTAATTCCAGAACAGCACAAAGTCTCTGTGATAACCTGAGTTACAGCTGCCTTCTCTCATGTTTCTCTACAAACAAAATTATTCTTGGTAAGGGTTATGGGCCATAGAAGTGGTTTTGATGTTGGTATATTTGCTTTAAATGTAAGGAAGAATGAAAGTATTTTTCCCTATGTTGTATATCCATTGTTTTAGATCCTTGATCAGCCAGTCTTTAGTTAGAAGTTGCAAAAGACTATTGGAAATCTATGAGGTTGTGTTACCTTGGTTGTTTAAAATAGAGCCAGATAGCATTTATAATCCATGTGTTGTAATAGTCACCGTGTCTCTGAGATATCCCTGTTGTGCAAATAGGAAGGGGTTCCAACACTACTGGGATTCTCTGCATGGATCCCCATCCCCCAAGCTAGCCTGGTTATTGCTATGCTCATCTTGGTCTCTCCTATGTGAATGCCCCATTGAGTTAGGATCAGGGCACTGCTTAAAGATCAGGAAAAGGTAAAGACAGTAAAGTGTGGTATATTTGAGACTGAACTAGAGTGAAGGAGAGGTGAAAAATCAGTGATCCTAGGCTGTGCTCTCTTCAACTGTCACAGAAACTGTTTGACCTGTTCACATCTCTGTTCCTCTGTTTAACCTACCTGTCATGACAGTTACTCTCCACTTGCAAGGATTATAAATAATGTGACTATTAAATAGCACCAGGTGTTATGCATGGTGCCTTCCAAGACAAATACGCAAGCAAGCATTTGTTAATAGTTGCTCTGCTCCTTGTTTCCAGAAGGAAAAAGGAGAGACGAGCAGACTGTCCTTGTGATAATCTCTTGTACTGCAGCAGAACCTGTCAGAAGAGGGCTGCAAACTAGGAACCCCAAGGAGAGACTGCAGAGCCCTTCAAAACTGCTGGCATGGCTAGGACAGGCACCTCATGGAGAGTTCCCTTCTTTGGATTTCAGGAATTAGTATAATATTAAGTATCTTTGAAGTAACACCAACTCTCTTTCCATCTTCTTTCCCATGTAGCTGTCTTCGGCCTCTCTACCACTCTCACAGTATTTCAAAGGGTTCATTGAAATACTTGCTGTGAGGCCTTATTATCCTTATTATTAGAAGACAAAAGGTAAATGGCAATCACACAGCTAAAATCATCTGTTTTCTCTAGTGTTAGAAACACAAAAATGTACAGCAAATATTTATATAAAATTCAGGTAAAATACAGGCCAGAATGCTCCAGAAGGAAATAATTTCTTTGAGTGCACCAAGAACAGCATTTAAGAACAAGGCTAAGTTATGAAGCCTATCCTTTAAAGGAACCATTTGAAACAGGCCATTGTATTTCCTGTAATTATTTATCTAATTCCACCAATATTAATAGATATTTACTGGTTCATGAGAGCTCACTTAAGCTTCATCTTATATTAAAGAAATTGATATAACTCAGGGTTTTTTGCCCTAAAAGCTAATACAAGGAAAGCTGGCAGTAGTAAAGTCTTTCTCCCAGGACATTGTTACTGGGGCAGATGCAGCTGTAGGTGAAAGCCTGATGTAAAATCTGTGTAATGGCTAACTCCCACCAAAACACTCTATCAACAGCATGGCTGGACATCAGGAAATTAGGGACAAATAAGTCTTAGATATTGCTGTTAGGAGAGAGTGAATTTTGGCACTTAGGAGGAATACGGATGGATACCCTGAGACGCAAATGTAGCATGTTGTGAATATGTGAAAGTTGGTGTTGTGATCGTGCTTTCCAGCAAACTAAGTTTTCTGTGACCTGGGTCACGGTGGTCTGTTTTTGTATGGCACTGAGGCACCTTAAAATGTGGTTTACCTAAATGAGTGAAAAGCCCCACTGAACATGAGGTATATTTGTACACTTGAAATTTAGTGTCTCACATTGAACTGGCCTTGGAAACAAAAAGGATGTCTTCTGGGGAAAGTAGAGGAAATGTTGTGGTTGAGAAGGAAGGCAAAGACAAATTCTTTGATAGAGCAGTTACTCCTCTTCTGTGTAGTAATATCCGGGAAAAGAGAAGGCATGAATGTGTGCTTCATTGTGCTGTGGAAGTTCTCGTGTCTAGAGGTGTGACGTGACAATATAAGTCAAATATACAGTACCACAGATCACTGGGATAGAAAAATGTGTGAATGTGAAGTAGATGGGTGCACAATCGCAGTGAAATTCCGTGTCTTTATTCACATTTTGTGTGGTGAAATAAACAGTAGTGTAACTAAAACTGTGATATAAGTATTCTCACAGGAGTTGCATATGTGAGCTTTTAGTATTTGACTTTTGGCATGTAAACATGACAGTAATTTCTGTAAGCAGCTAGTGACAATTTCTATGTGTGCTTGTGGGACACAAAATTTCTATGAAAAAAATTGAAAAGCAATTTTTGCAAGGCTCCTATAAACCCCTAGGTCTTTCTATTAAGTTCAGTATCTCAGAAGCCCTTATGTCTACAAAAGCAGAAACTGCAGTGCTTGGGTAGCTAGAGGAAGATTCCATTGTATGTATATGGGCTTGCCTCCATATGTGTGAGGCAAGCCCATATACATACACATATATATGTGCCTCCATATGTTCACAGCTGTGTTTTGGAGTCTGTACATAGAGAGGGAAGGTAATATAAAAGGGAATATGCAGGTTTTGAAAATTTAAATGCAAGCCGGTTCTTGTGCTGCTGCTGACTGTTTAGTTGCTTAGAGCATTGTGGTTTATCCTGAAAAAAATGAGGGTTACAAAAGTATGCTTTGGAAACTTAGACAAGGTCCTGGTGCAAGACAGTAAAGGTTCTGTCTGGGCTGGAGTGGTTTTTTTTAATAGATTGCACTTGGCAGGAGGAGGAGAGTTACCGTAGTTGGTAGCAGGGAGACACAGCGTTTCCTTCCCCATACAATCCAAGGTGAACATATGTCCTCTAATTTCCTATGGCCTACGTCAGGAAGAGTATTTATGGCTAATTTAAAAGCATACGGAAAGGTAAATGCAGGGACCACTTTTTTTTCCTTGAGTTTGCATAGGAAAATAATTAAAGGCAAACATTGCATGTTATAAGGAATATATTGGTCTGCATATGGCATTCTTTTGTTGCAGATTACAGACCCAGTGGCCTGATTCTGCTATCACTGAAATGAATGGCATATTTCCTATTGATTTCAGGGAAAGAGCAGACTACAACCCAACATGAGAGAGGTGAAAGCTGTTCCTTTAGAAGTATGCCACCCATTATATTTAGGCTCCCAAATTACTTTTTCTTAGTGTCCTGGGAAGTAGATGGACACAAATTGTTTGTATTAAAAGTGTAATGAGGATTGTTTAAAGATGTTAATGTTGTCTTTAACATTGTTGAACCAAAAACATAGAAGATTCTGCCAGTGCATGAAAGTGAAACTAGCTGAGAACAAAAGTGAAACCAACAGGCAACTCTCCCTTCCCAGGCTGAGTGAAATGCAGAAATCCTAAAGTGCTGATGCTTAACAGTAAATTTGAATTTTAAAATTTCCTTTGCTTTTATTAGTGTGAAAAAGTGTTGCTAGTGATCTAGATGAAGATTTCCCCTAAGATAGGTGTTTTCTCATGATGATATCTCTTTAAAAAGTCAGAATCAATTAAAAATGTCAATTTTTTCTTTATGATATTTAGGGGCATCTGTACACATTACCCTCTTTTTCTTATGCATTTTTCTTTTGCGTGCATTGCATCACAGACTTTAAGTCATATACCCTTAATATTATGACAGAAGCACATGCTAGAGCAGGACAGAATTGACCTTGCTTACAAAAGTATTGGTGACTGTAATTAGCAAGTTTCTAGAGAAGGGAAAGAAAAAGTACCTTTAAAAATATATTAAAATTATGGTCAAATGTATTTAATTGACAAAACACCAAAAAATAGCAATGTAGCAATGGGGAGAGAAAGACATTCAGTTCTTCCTGCCTGATCTAGTAGGATCAGCAAGAGACAAATGTACAGGAAAGTGGGGAAATACCAAACAAAACAACAGCAGAGGGTAAAAAAAAGCATTGGATGCTATGGACAAAAAGAGAGAATGGAGGAAATAAGTGGTTTAGGTAAGTAAACTTTGAGCAAAATTCTTCTTTGGTTCACATTTGTCAGTGTCTAGGAAACTGTGTGTAAAAATACATGTGTGGCAACAGTCTGCTGTAGATCTAAGCAGTATGAGGAAGGTAAATATATGGAAGGAAAAGGGTACAAGATGACATAATTTTTTAAGGCAGTTTAGTCATGAATACTACACCCTACAGTGCTGAGGCTTTCTGACCATGATTTATGTTGATAATGCTTATTAAATGACAAACTGAAGCAAGGTGGTTTTTTTTTTAATTTAGCACACTGAATTTGTACTCATTATCTGAAACATTTTTCCCTCTCACATTTGTTTGGAAAAGTTTAGAGGGAAAAGGTGGGGGGGAGTGTGTAGAATGGTCTATAGACAGTGATTTTAGCTGGTATCTACCTCTCAGGTGGAGGGAGGAGATAGAAATCTCAAAACTACAGGCCTATGTAAATTCTGCAGCATCAGAAGTAAGTAAAAATTAATACAAATCACAGAAAAATGAGTAAAGCAAAGACCATATTTATCTGGGAAGGTACTCAGCTTTTAAAGCAGAGGAGGGAAAAGTTGCTGTGGGAAGAAATATTTCAGGACTTTGTCCCTTATGTGAATGGCTTTTAAAAAAATTCAATATATGTAAAATGTATATATATTTAAATATAAGATCATACCACTTGCAGATTAAATGTTGCTAATGAGATGGAGCATGCAGTGATATAGAGGTCTCTAAGAAATTAAAAACAGGCCTGAGGAATCTGGTACTTCAAATGACAATGTATGGAACTAATTTTTGACATGTGTACCTGACTTATAAAAACCAATTTTGGGGACTCAGACTAGAATGTAGTAAGAGTTTTAAAAATGCTTTTCAGACAAAAAGATATAAAGCTTTTTGAGGGCCAGATAATTTGAATGTACAAAAATGTGCCTGGGTATGCAACAATTTTAATCTATTCCCTTCTGCGTTACAGAGAGCGTGGCACAGCCCCTGTTCTGGGACAGAAGGACGGACATCCAAGGGACACGGGCGTTACTTCTCAGGTAACCTGCTCTTACTGATGGCTTGAGAGAGAGAGAGAAAATAACTTTTCTGTTCAGATTAAATAATACCTGACCTTTTGGCCTTTTAGATTTTGGTGTTTATTGACATTTCAGACAAATATAGATACTTTGGTTTTATTTTGAGAGAGGTGAGGAGGCAAAGTGTTGTGAGGGAGGGAAGTTAATGCCAAGTCCTTCTGACGTCCGATCAGCTGCAGAACAGCAGTGCTGACAGTGGTAGACTGGATTTTCCCATTAAAAGATGCAAATGATAGGATATTATAGAAAGATCAATGTAGTTGTGAACTGTGCTGTGTGTTTCAGTTTGCTTCATATTAGAACAGCTAATAAATTGGAAGTAGATACTACAATCTCTGGTTGGTCAAAGACAGGGCTAGAAAAAATAGTTCTTTCTAATTGTATGTGGTTTTATTGTGTTGACAAATATATTTGATGTGGTAGCAATTAAAAGTAGTCTGTTCTGATTAAGTTGAAAGGCCGAGACTTGGTTTTAAAGCATGCTGGTTAATTAAGCAACAGTCAGTAAATGGCATAAGGCTCTAGATAGGATGCTTTTTGAGAAAAATGCAGTTGCTTGAAGTCAAATTAGTGAATAAGTAAAATTTTCTGATCAGGAAAGAGTCTGTATTTCTGGAGTATTTTATACTTTGTGCAATCTTTTTATACACCAATACATAGAGGAACTGTGTTAAAGTGTTGGAGTTGTTATTGTGTTACCGTACATCATTTGTTCTTCCTGGTTTGAATTGTTGATTCAACTCTGATAATTAAGACAAGAGAAAAATATAAATTCCATTTGCCAAATAGGATGTTTGTAGTATTGAAAAAAGTGAGAGATTAAAGAGAAGTAGAAGACTCTAAAATCTACAATGTTTCTGCAGCCTTTGAAAATGCAGAAATCTAAATAATAATATTTTTACAGGCAAGATAATATACAATGTCTAAAATAAAGTATAAACTGCTGTTAGAAGAGTTTTGAAGTAAATAGTATGTGCAGATAGGTAGTTAGGATTTTAAGTATTTTTCTTCCCCTATTCTCTCTCAAGGAAAATACAAGGATTTCTTTCAAATGTAAAAGGAATAAATAAATACAATTGGAATGAAACATTATGCTAGATATTTGGTGAAATTTGTTTTCTTGTAAGTATTTTGATTTTAAATCTAATTGCCATGAAATAGTTCAGATCTCAAAGTTTGTGGGAGGAAATGTTTCAGCATCTTTGTTCATACCTGAGGAATCCATTTTAGAAGTCTATTTTCCCTGTTTGGAAAATACATTTTTATTAGATCTATGTATTTGGGTTAAGACTTACTTAAAATTACTTAATTAGGTTATACTGAAATTCTAAGTGATTTAAAAAGAAGGATTATGGTAATATGACAAAACATAACACTATTTTCATTGAAATTCTTAAATAAAGCCTTTTTAACGTGCCAATTTAAAAAATCTATAAATTTAGGGTGTTAAAACAGTACAAAATATAAAAAGGCTGAACTTATAATGGAATGTATAATCCTGTACCAGTGAGGAGGGATTTTGTAGGTACGTCTGGAACATGGCAGGAGGTCATTTACACCTTCAGTTTGGTTTTGAGCATTTTTCTTGTGGTATTGTTGTTCTTCTTACTTTATAATGTATATGTAAACACTTATAAAATGTTTGTGGTTGATTTGTGAGGAAAAAATATAGAGAAAGAGATAACAGTGTAGGTGCGCTAAGCTAGATGGGGACTGATTGTGTTTTCCCAGGAAATTCTGAAAAATATACCAAAGTAAAATTTGCCACAGTAAAGAATAAATTCTAAATAATTGTATTCATGCTGTTTGAAATAGCATGGCTGTGAATTGTCTTTAAAAGCCTCCTGTAAGTGTATAAAAACAGTGCAAGATAAAAAGGTTTTCCAATTGTGTTTTCTCTAGATAAATGTATGGGCTGTAGGCTGATTTCAGGGGTAGGGTATTAAAAAATGAACTTCAAAAAATAGGAGCTATGTGTGGGCTTTTCTCATAGATAAATTTGGTTGTTGTTTTTTTTTTTTCTAAAAACGTATATGTGTTTCTTTCCTCAATGTTGTTTATAGTTTGAAATAAATAATTTGTAGTGATTTGATTTTTTTTAAAGAAGTATTTGTATGAAAAATCTGGCAATAGGTTTGTTTTACTTGTAATTTAATATTGGAGAAATAGGAGAATGTTTCTGGATATTTGCATTTGATTCAGAGGCTGGAGCCTATTTCTGTGTAGCCTGTCAGGCAGTTACACGTCTGAGCATGTTACAGTCTGTAGCATTACAAATTAGAGCTATTTGACTTTTATTTTCTGTATGAGGCTTTCATTTAAAAAATTGCAAATGAAATAGAAGAATAGAGGACGAGGTCTGTGTGTGTGCAGGGGCTGTTTCGGGGTGCGATGCCGAGCTGTGGAGGGGGGCTGGGTGAGACCCTGAGGGTTTTACTGAGGTGCTGCTTTTGCCTGGACTTGTGCTATCTGCCCCTGACCCTCACTGACTTTTCTGACTCTCCGGGATATCTTTTAGTTCCCAGCAGGGTAGTTGCATGCACATTGTTTGCTACTTATTTTAAGAGAGTGCTGTATGTGTTAGTCACACGTATACTGAGCACCTGTATGAAGAGCGTATGGGAAGGAGGGCAGAACATGAGTGTGTGACTGATTTTCACATTCGTTTCACTACAGGATAGCCCAGCATTTCCTAGTAACTTTGTCACGAAGTTTTCTGGGAGTTGTAAAGCTATTTGGGAGTTAATTTGCTTATTATAATTTGCCTCCTCAAACATAAATAAAGATTTTTTTTAAAAGCCCCACCAGCTAGAATAAGGTATTTCACCTGTTTTTTACTGTCCCTCAGGGAGCGTGCAGTTAATGCCAGTAACAAACAGTTGTGGCTGGGACCAGAAACCACACTGCGGGAGTAGAGAAACCCGCCACAATGTCAGCGGCCCGGGGCCCGCCGCTGGGCCGGGCCGGGCCGGGCCGGGCCGGACCGCTCGGAGCGAGCACCGCCGGCGAGCCAGGGCGGAGTGGATCTTCCTCGGGGGCCGCGGAGGCACCGGGCCGGGGTCCCGGGCAGGACCCGCAGGGCAGCGGCGAGGGGGGGGCCGGGCGGGCCGGCGGAGGCGCCTCGGCGCCGCAGAGGGTTAACGGCGGCGGGGCCGCGGGGGCCGGCGGGAGCTGTAGGCGCCGCGGCATGACGGGAACCGCCACGAGCGGCCGCGATTCGCTGACAGCAGCCGTGACGGCGCCCGCCCGCTCTGGTGTGGGGGGGGCCGGAGCTGTCCCGTCGGGCGGGAGCGCGGGGCCGGCCCGTCCGCGCTCAGCCGCCGCGCTGGGCCGGCCCGTGCTCGGCCGGGTGTCTCTGCGAGCGCCGGCGTTATCTCCGCGCCCTGAGCAGCGCCTGCGGCCTCTCCTCGAGCGCCGGCAGGTCAGTGGCGGCTTTGTCCCGGAGCCGGTGGTGCTGGGGTGCCCGGCCAGTCCTGGCCAGCCTCGGTATCGGCGGAGCCGGGGCCTCCCGGTGCCCCTCGCTGCCGGCGGTTCCGCGCCCGGTCCGGGCCATGGGGCATCAGCTCTGTCCGGCATGGCTCGTCCGGAGCCGCGTCCTCCCGAGAGGGATTTGCATGGGTTAAACCACAAGGGCGGCTCGTCCGCGCTGCCCCTGGGGTTCCCGCCGTCCAGCCGCACCTGTGGCTGCTCGGGGCCCCGGAGAGGCACCGGCTCACGGGCTCACTGCGTGTGCGGACCTTGGCTTCCACTTCGCGCTGAGCTCCGCACCGAACCCGGCCGCGGATAGCAGAGGCTGGCGCGTGGCAAGAGGGGATCGAATCCTTTTATCTGCAAGCCGGGGTTTTTTTCTTTGAGTTTTTTAAATGTAAAGTGGAAGAATGAAGATGTGGAAGTGCGTTGAAGTTATGGGACAAACCCAGGAATCAAAC
Organism: Serinus canaria; assembly: GCF_022539315.1. NCBI lineage: Eukaryota > Metazoa > Chordata > Aves > Passeriformes > Fringillidae > Serinus > Serinus canaria. Next base: position 21,598,817 of record NC_066319.1, read on the forward strand.
AGGACTTAATAGATTACCTGATAGAGGGGTATTTTCTCTCCGTACAAAGCGGGGAGGGAAGAAAAAGGAGGCAATTTACCCTACGTGTTAACTTAATGCGATTTATGTCAATAGTGTGAGTTGGTTTTTGTTAAACCTGATGTTTTAAAGTAACTTGTTAATTAACTAGGGATAAGTTACTCTATGTATCAAAGGAATGACAAATAATAAATCAGTCTAAATAAATGTAGTAAATTTTGTTTGTGTATTTTTGTTTTCCTTCTTACGTTTTGGAAGCAGATCTTGTGGTGTCATGCATCTGCAGTCAGCTGAACTTGGGGCTGAACATACTTAAACTTTTCTTGGGAATGGAAATACTCTTTTGAGGTTATTTTCCTTGCTAATAGTAATCGTCCCAAGATTCAGAAGAAGACTAGTTTATTTGTTAACTAAGAAATAAAGTGCAGAGAGTATTACACTGTTGAGCTGAAACAACAACATAAAAAGGAAATATGCCATAATAGGCTTGTTTTCTATTGCTCAGTTTCTGTGAGAGGTATGCGAGGAACTCTACAAACATTTTTGAGTCAGAAAGCACATCAGATTTAGCCAATGATGGCCCCGGAAATACAGTTCCTAAAGTATACATAGATGGTTCTCAGAAGAAAGAAGTGAAATGTATGGGTTTTTTCAAGGGAATGTTCAAGCGGAGGAAAAAATGTTGTTTTGCTTATGAAAAAACTGGTTGAGTACCCACAGAAAAGGGATAAGTGCCTTCAGTGCCAGTGTTACAACCTCTGGTGGTTTGGATTTGCAGGGTGAAGCTGGTGAAGATGGCTTGAGATACAAAATCAACAAGTCCAGAACAAAATAAAGCAGAAAAGATCAAGGCAAGGGAAATATGATTAATCTATTGTAATGTGTTTTAAACTTGTTAGTGTATGGCCTACTCTGTTCCCATTCTAACCATTGCTTTTCCAGTTTTGCAATAGTAGGTTTTCCTGGGTTCTGTTTTCTTATTTCAGTGGCAATGAATTAGCGCTGCAGTTGTGCTTTAGTACAATAAATACAGTACATCCCCTTGCCAAAAATGTACAATCTACCTGCAAATACTGTCCTGTATTAGTAGTGGAAGTTACACATAAAGGGGGTCAAATAGTTGAGGGTGCCCAAAGAGAAAGACAAGATTAGTAATAGAGATGATCTAATCTGGCTGCCATTGTACACTTAGCTGTAGGACAATTTTTGAAGGGCAAATTAAAATCACAGAGAAATTATAGGTGGGATGAAATGCAGCAGTTTTAGCAAAAAAAGACTGCCAGACTACCTTGTTACCCTGTGTTTCATTGTGAGGAAACTTTGATACTGTACCATCTGAGGAAATCATGTAAAACAGAAAAAAATTGGATTAATTGCATTGTAAGGTGACTATGGAATGAACTGACAGATAATAGGTGGAGAGAGACTATACTGGGGAAAAGAAGGCTGCAAACTGGAGGTTTTGAGGACTATTGGAATCTTTTCCTTAGTAACGCTAGTGAAAAAGTACAACAATGATAAAATCTTATGGCACAAAACTGGTGGACTGTATTAATAGAGGGGAGGATTGAAATATCCTGACACAATGAGTCAAAACTGAGATTAATAGAATTAGATGAGATTTAGTGATGCAAATAGAAACTGATAACAATTTATTCTGTCACTTCAGTGACAGGTAGGTAGTTGGTGTAATAGTCAGCAGCAGAATGATAGCATGTGACATGGCTGAGAAATAATAAAAAAAGATAGTGTCCTAGAAAGTGTTAAGGGATGGATTTCCTGTATGTATAGAAAATACTGCTGTCAAAGTGTATGGCATTAGTAAGACCTTATCTGGAGCCCAACTATCACCCACATTCAGATAAATGGGTTCAAACAGATGGATGGAACAGATGCAGAAAAGGACCACATGGATGTTAAGAGGAATAGAGAGGCTTAACAGAGGGACACAGAAGTGACAATTACACTGTTATGTAAGGAAGGAAAATATGAGTCCAAGATTAGAATAAAGCAAAACAAATGTGTGTAAAAGGGATAATGGGTAGACTTTGCTTAGCTCTAACTATCAACCTGACGATATTCTGGAGTGGTTTCAAAGGAGGAGCAAGTTTAAATTTTTTTAAAAGCATGTTTGATATATCCAGGAAAGAACATCAGTGTTGGGTTCTGCACAGCAGTGGGGAATTTGACTTGGGAATCCTGGATATCCCCTCCCATAATACCATATTCTTGTGTATCAATGGATTCTGAGATGGATATATTAATTTACAGTGGGTCCATTTTAAAAAGTGCTGCTGGTTTTTGTCATATTAATTTCTTTTTATTCCTCGTAATAGAAGTAGAGTAGTTTGGTTGTGTTTGCTCTGAACTGTGTGTTTGGTTTGGATACTGTGGCTGAATTCATGCAGTGCTACCTGACTTCTTGTGCCTGGATGGGCTGCTTGTAAGAGTCTTAATGGAACAATTTTTAAGTATCTAGGCCAAGACAATGTTGCATTCTAAAATGTTTGTATAATCAGCTTCCTTGGGAAGAGACCTTGTGTCTCTCTTACCTGAGACCTTGTGTCTTTTTTCTTTCCTGCCTTTTGGACTGTATAGTTTTTACATGCAGCACTTAGTGCAGTACTGAAGAATTAGCAGAAGAACCTAAAGATTAAAGAAAATTGGTTTTCAGCAAGGCTGCTGTCCTCTAGGTAGACAGTTTTAGTCTTTACTTGTCATTTTGGCTTTTGGGAAATCTCCACAGGGCAGGAAGTTAAGCAATCATTGCTCAGTCATCCATTTTAATTTTATTTTTCAGTCCACAGCTGTAGCAGATTATTCAAAGAGAAATAATGTTTTAAGGAGGTAACTTCCTGTTCACTGGTCAATAGAACACTAAGTGATAGAATCAATCCAATCATCAATTTATGCATTAAGTGCTACCCCTGGCAATTTTGGTAGTTGCTGAAACAAAGAAGTGAATTGATTATAAGAATTAAACTTCCTTCATATGCCTAAAGGTAAACAAGTCATGAAAATGGAAGGCTCATTTGGTATGAGACAGTATGAAAGACTAAGAAGAAAGAAAAAATAAAAAGTATTATTTCTAACTGGTTTCTTGTACTTTTTTCTGTAAAGTGGGATTTGAGCTATAGACATTTATCTTGAAGCTTACAGGGCAGAGGTGTGACCACAGAGTGATGGTATTAGTGTGGAATGAAACATGCTTGGTTGTTATTTAACCCAGATTCCTGAAAGTTATTTTATTCTTCTATTATGAGTCTGATTCTTTAAAGAAAATAATTCCTATTCATAGCAGGTTCTTTCTCTTGTTCTTTCCTTAACCTTTTTGATTTGGAAGGAGGTTGTGGACTTCCCATTGAAATGGTAGGAATACTGTGCTAGGCCTTCAACAAAGAAAAATTTTCTGACCTGATTACCCCATGTCATCCTGCAAGATTTTCTGCCACTAAAAGAGGGACTTCCCCTGGTGTCACTTGTTTCTAGTCCTCTTGTGCTGTATTATGCCTCTTGAAACAACACTGATTGAGGGAGCATAGTCATGGAAGTGAGCAGCATTCACATGACAAGGCTGATAATGACATTTTTGTGACTCAATAACAAAAGCAAAATAGGTCATATTTTGGTATTAAACAAAAATATGGTGTTACTGCTGTCACTAAGAGCGGGCCAAATCCATTCTTTTGCTGGTTTTATGTGACCATATCTTGGGGGAGCTTGTACACGTGTCCGCTCACACACATGTATGTATAAACGTTCAGTTGTTTTGCTGTGGGTGTTGGCTGATGAGAAGTAACAGAGAATTGACATATAGGAATACTGGGAACCTACACACCGAACAGAACCAGAGTAGGGCTTGGTTTGGTATCAGTAGACTCAGAAAGGGAGGGTTTACTGCAGCCTGCGGCAGCATTTTTTGAGTTTTTTTTTAAATTGCTCATTGTTTGGCTTTAATTATTTTTTGTAGGAATGCTTTGGAGCCAGGCCATTGCTTCTGTAAATCTTCAGATTTCCACTGAAGTCACCAGAGGGGGAATAGTGTTTTACACACCTTAAACAGATAGCCTTCTGTGTGAAAATGTTATTATGGTGTCTCTGGTCCTACATTGTTTTTAAACAATGGTGGTTTTGAAATGCCAATTTCAATGGTTAAAACTGCAATGGTAAAAGTCTTTAGGAAGTCTGGAATCCAAACATTTTAAAGACATACAGAGATTTGATGAAAAATATGCAGATGCATAATTGGAATTTTAAGGTAAATAGCAATCTGAGATACTTTTTTGCTCACAGTTTCTGTCTCAATAGGGTCCTAGTTGAACTTTCTGCCCTCACATTTCCCCTAGGAATGATACATTTTGTTTAACAGGCATTCACAGTGGAGTTCATGTTTGTGAAATACTGGGAGTAGCCAAGAGAAAGTCTTCTACAAGTACTGTGTTTTGGCACCAGAAATGTCTGGCATGTGGATCTTTAGGGAGACACTTGAGGACTACAGATTTTTTTAAAAGGATGAGAAGACAGAGATTTATTACCAAATGTAGTCCATCACTGGGGGCTGAAAGTGAAAATCATGCAAGATGACAGTGTTAGCAGTGGTGTGAGTGCCATGTATTCCTGAACTTTGTTCGTTTTATGTGGACAAGTATCTGTATCTACAGTTACAAAACTAGGTAGAAGAGACATCAAGGATTAAACAATGAGCAAACAGCATTTCATTTCTATGGATGATATTTCAGCTCAAATCAATATATTTCAGTGGGCTGTAGGATTGAAAAAGGGTACTCTCTTGCCATGGCCATATTATGTTTCCAGTAAACACATGCTGCACTGGATTTGCAGCATGCACAACTATTAGAATTATTTTTTTTAGTAGTACTTGATTTCCAATATTGCTGGTGATTATAAAAGCCAATCCCCACTTTATATGCATGTTCTACTAACCCTTTCCTTGGTTTGCATAGTAAGAAGATCTGGAGCTCCCCATTGCAATCACTTCTGAGAACTCTAAACAGGGGATGGCAACAAAAAGCAGAATTTTGAGTTTTAACAGGAGACGCAGTCCATAGCAGGTAAAAGTGACAAATCCCTGTATCAAGTACTAGAAGTTTGTAGTACCATTTATATTGTTTCCTGTTTGAAAAGCAAACTGAACAGACCTCATAAAGAGCAGCATATATCTGCATGGCATGTTGGATTTGCAATCTGCAGACTCAACTAGTTAATACACCAGCTACTGTTTGGCTTTAGGTTCTGTTTGTCTTCCATTGCTACATTTGCCTGGAGTGCTTTGGTGTTGAGAAATTTGGGACTTTAATCCCTGAAGCAGGCTAGATTGCTGATGCCCAAGGTTTATTTGAGAAGCAAGGAGTGTATAGCTGCAACACAGTGTGGTAACCTAAAATGCCTGACTGACTCAGTTTCAAAGTTAAGACTTGTGCTTCGCAGCTGCCTCGTGTTTGCAGATTTCTGCCCTTCTCATAGAAACTATACCCAAAAGTGTACAATTGCAGCTGAGTGACACATCAATCAAAATTTGTGCTTAGTTGGTTATTTATTATGTCACTTAATGTTACCAATTCCATCCCTTTCTCTCAACCTACTGTTCTCTGGCTCGCTTGTTTCCTGCAAGCTCTGCAGAGCAGGGTCGATCAGCTCGAAGTGCCTTATGTTAGGCCCACAGGAGTCCTGTACTGAGGAGCTGACAGCGAGAGCCAGCTGGCAAAGCCCAAGTCTGAGCCATGGAACCCCCAGCACCTGCTTCATGTGTAGCATGCCAAGAGGGAGGAAGGTTACATAAATACCTGCTTCTATACTTGCCAAAATACACCATATGTTGAACATGTATGCCCCAGATGGGGCTGAGAATCTCTGCCCCAGCCCCTCCAGTCCCACTGGCTTTCACTCCCATCATTACAGCTGAAAGAAAAACAGTTACTGCGAATAAATTCTTTACTGAGGGTGGTGAGGCACTGGAATAGGTTGCCCAGAGAAGCTGTGGATGTTCCATCCCTGTGACTGTCCAAGACTGTCTTGGATGGGGCTCTGAGAAGCCTGGCCTTGTGAAAGGCATCCTTGCCCATGGCAAGAGAGTTGAAAGTATATGATCTTTAAGGTCCCTTCCAACCTAGGCAACTCTATGGCTCTATGATATGATGATTCTGTGATTCCGTGTGCTGTGAAACAGCTTCACCGTGCACACCTGTGCCATGCTCTTAAAGCACTTTTCTGCTCTTTCAGGCAGAGAAGGGAAACCTGAATTCCTGGGCGAGTGCTAAATAGTGCACAGACTCTGAGGGGTACCATGAACCTTGCAAGGAGATGGAGTAGGTGCCTAAGGAAAAGCTGAGGATCTGGAATTGCACACAAGGTATCTTGCCTCACCTCATCATTACAATAAGCTCAGCAGTCAATGAGGTGTATTGAAAGATTTGTTGGCCTGTCTTGAATAGTTCTTGTCGAGACCTTAACAGAATGGACAATGCAGCTTACATTCTTAGGTATTCTAAATTTTGTCTTCAGTGCGCACTGGGGCAGGGTGTCTTTATTTGGGGCTATGGATTTAGGCAAAGACCCACTGCAGTGCTCAGCACTGCAGCAGCCAGGCCCATTATTGAATCTGGCCTCACTGCAATAAGTGTGAGTAATGGTAAGAGAGGCATGAGAGCAGAATGACTGTACAGGGGGGGAGAGCTGCTCTTAAGTTGCTAGAGTGAAAAACATATTTGTAAAGGGATAAAATTAGTGCTGGGTACAAGAATGCCATTTAATGAAACAAATGACTACACTGTTCAGTGGCAGGAAAAAACATGACACATCACAGATAACCAGCAGTCCCCCTTTCCTGTCTCAGGGTTGCTGCAGAGCAGACGGCATTTCTGGCAGCACTGGGCAGGCTGGGATGACAAGTGGATCCCAGTGCTGAGGCTTCCCGAGTGCTGAGACCCCTGAGCCACAGGTCTCACTGTGGGGACAGTGAGTGACTGTCTTGGGTCCTCACCTGTGGACTTGTAGTGAGAAATGTTTTCCTCAGGTATTGAGAGAGTGGAGCAGGAGGGAGACGTGGGAATGTGGTCTCACTGAGATGTGTATTGCTTCTGAGATACTTGTGGCAGCAACATCACAGAAAACCTTCATAATAAAAATCGAATGCTTCTTCTTATTGGGTGCTCTTCTATCCCCTATTCATCGTGGTTTATTGCTCCTGTCCTATATTTTTGTTTTCTTTGTCTCCTTTTGATGTCGTCATCTGTGTAGTTCTGTGTCCCTATATTTTGTTCCTTATTGTTGCATTTTTTAGTCATGCACATCACTACTCCTTTAGCTTTCCTAAAGACCTCTCTCATCTCTGTTGTGATCTGCTGTACAGCTTAGCCATGATCCATATGATGGAGCAACGTAGCCGAGCTGTGGCTTGACCCAGATTACATCTGCAGTCATCTGGAACTGACTACACGCCCGAACAGATAAAAGAAGCTGTGGAAATATGGATCTCTGGGGCCTTGGCAAGGTATCCTCATATGTGTATGCATGTTGATGTGTGAGTACACTCAAAATGCCTGTCTGTTCCATCAGCTCAGCCGACTGGGTGCTCCTTTGGGATTTGCAGCAGCTTAGGGCAAATGGGAACAGACCTGCAAAGCTCATGAGAATACTAGGATTAACCGTGGAAAGGGGGATATGCCTGTTGCTCAGGAATGTGTGATGCCCATAAGCAAGAGATGCAAACCCCCTCATTTGACCTTTGTATAATTCTTTCCCTTCCAGTGAGTCCCTTTCCCTGCCTGTGACTCATCTTCTTCTAAATGTAGACTGTAAGCCTCTCAGAGGACTGCCTTTCTCTCCAAGCAGGGTAGCATAAAAAATAGCAACACTTTTGAATAACCAGTATGATTTTTTTAACACAAAAAGACTGGAGGACTGCCTTGCTTTGTCTGTGCTATTCTGTCAAGGGGTTTATCAGTCCCCCTGAGAGAACAGCGGCACAGGCTCTGTCCTGACCTGCAACAAGAAGGTTGTTCAGACAAGAGGTCTCAGGAGCAGCACAACTGCAGTGCAGTAGGCAGGAGATGTTATAATAAAAGATGGGTAGACTGACAGATACCAACAAATCTTTCATAGCACCCACATACTTCCTTCCCTATTTCTGACCCATTTGTAATTGGCAGCATTCCCTTGGTAACTGCAGTGCAGCTTACATGAATGTCCAGTAGAAAGTTGTCTGCTCCCTTCAGCAGGTTGCCCAATGCTCATCTCCTTTCCTTCAGCCTCTACATGCACTGTCCAGCTGCCCAGTCCACTTTTCTTCTAAAGACTCGGTGAGTCTGGGGACCACTGTTACCTTCCATCCTGTCCTTCAGCTGTACAGTGTTACCTTTGACTTGTGGTAGATCTCTTTTCTACCTTTCTCTTTCCAGATGCTTATGCCATATGCACCTGTCCTCTGGAAGACAAAAGAGTGAGGATCAGCAGTGTCATTTATTCTGCAAAAACTGAACAGATGAGAACTGCCATGACAGCCAATAGACAAAATTAAAAATTAAGGGAAGGCTGGTATGGAACAAGAGGAAAATTATCCCAACATTTTGCAATTTTTTGTAATTGAAGTCCTGTCTTTGGAGGGTGTTATGTCAACTACACACTTGGTGAGGCCTATAAGGATTTTCCTTGTGTAATACCTGCAGGAGTTAGCTCTAGCATATCCAGTAAGCAATAGGTGGGCTCTCATGGGAAAAATGCAGGAAGAAAACTTGGTGAGAGCTGGATCCTCTGCAGTGTCACCTCTCATGAGGGACTGAGAGAAGAAAAGAAAGGGAAAAAAAAAAAAAAAGGTGAACTAATTCACCATGGAGATGGAAGGATGCATGCTTCCTGTTGTGGAATAGGACAAAATCCTGTGACATATTCCCTCCTATTAGGTTTGATACCACTGCTTATGATAAAGATTAATTTATAAAAATCAACTGTTAAGTTATAGGTCAGCCAATAAGATAGTGATTTGACTAATTTTTCATTACAATGTGTATAATAGTTTCATGCCTTAATTGACATCAGTGCAGTGTGTTGTGTTGTTGAATCCAATGAAATTTTAATCCCACTATGAATTTGTTTTCCACAAATAGATTATGAACAGAAGCCTTTGATTTCTATCAATTATGTATTTTTGAGTGAAAAGCTATTTTGTGTGTATATATTTAACAGCAGGAAATGTAGCAAACTTTTATTTTTATTAAACTAATAAAAGGGATAAGCCTATCATGGCAAATTTTAATTTGATTTCTTTGGTCTTGTTTCCCTTAGCATAGACAAAAGGTCATAGAATGCAGCCCCAGGTATCTCAGGATGCACAGTTCTTTGCATCAGGTAGTTGATGTCATACTAGTGTGTCTTGTTTCTAAATGAGAGCTGTAAAGTGGCAGTAGTGCTGGTAACTGCATTCACATGGCACCATGGTCAGGTTGTGGCCCCAAGTTGCAACACACAGAGTACTGCTTACCTTTTATAATTAAGGTGGCAGCTTTCATGAGCTCCTTCAAACTCTGAAGCAGGAAAAGGTTAGGAAACGTGGAATGAGATGAGGAAAGAGAAACTAGAGCACTTGTAAATCCATTGAGTTTACAATGAGTGGTCTGCAGGAGTGGAGCTGGAAGGGGAGGCCAGGCTTGAGGCATGCCAGGATTTGGCAGATTAGGCTCCTGGAGGCTTTCTCTGCCATCCACATGGCATGTGGCAAGTAACACAAAGGAGTGGATGAGGGGAACATGGCTGCAGCCTGGGAGCTGGTACAGCTTGGAGATCTTCAGGAGTAGTGGCTGGGTTTGGGTATGACCTATTTGCTAGTCCAGGAGAGAAAGGAAAGGCAACATTTAGACTACTCCCCTATGCTACTTGTTGTTAATAACTCAGATGAATGTGGATCTCCAAAAAATCTAATCTAGAGAAGGTTTCTTACTGCTTGAACTAAGATCATTGTGAAATAAGTGGTATAAAAGGCTTGTTTTCTAGAAAAAAAAGTTGGCACTGAAAGTTGCAAGGGGCTTCCTTTACAAACAGCCCCTATACCATACCCTATATTAATAACAGTCCCCTATACCTCAACTGGTCTTCTCTGACATTTTAACTGACCCACACCTTTCACCAAATTGCCATTAATTTTCCATGTTCCTCAGCCACTCCTGCCGTTTCAGCCTGTTGAGGCAATACATCTCAACCATGAGCTGTTTCAGGGCTTCAGCCTCCCACAGCCTACACTGCCCCATCTCCTATGCGTTGCCCCAGGCTCCCTCCTGGGAGGGAGGGAAAAACCCGGGCCAATAAGTGGGGTACGGACGGCATGGCCCTAGCAAGTGGCTGGAGGCGGGGACAGAAGGCAGCGGAGCTTTGTGCCCTTCACCGCCATGGAAGGAGCCACTCATGGAGTGTGTGTGTGTGTCATTTCAGAGGTGTTTCCTATACTCCTCCCAAGTCTAGGCGTTCCTAACCCCATCGTGTGAGGGGTCTAGGAGACAGGTCGTGTCAAGCGGGCAGGTGAAGGGCGATGGGGCAGGGCGAGTCCAGGCATGGCACAAGTGGGCAGCTCAGGAGAAATATTTCAGGAAGCCTTCGTTGCCCCTGGATCTTGTCGGGGAAGACAGATCGAGGCCAGCCAGACGGGACAGCGCTGCCAGCGCCGCCGCTCGTGGGGTGCAGTGGCAGCTGGACTATGGTGCTCAGCCCCTCTTTTCCCGGGATGGACTTTCCCCGGTGAGGGTGCCCTTTGCCCAGGGGTTCCTGCGGACCTGTGCCGTGCCGTGCCGTGCCGTGTCGTGGCGATCACGGCGCGGCTCCGTGGGCGAGCGCAGTGCGGGGCTGGGGGGAGGGGAACCAAGGGACATATTCGAGTGCGAGGCGGAGCCTGAGCATTTTATGAATGGGCTCATATGACGTCAGTGGGGGCGGGAGCGGAGGCCCCGTATTCCACCAGTCCTGCGGGGTTCCTGGGCGGCGGGACCAATCGAAGTGCGGCGGCCGGATGACGGCCATGCTCACTGTCCAATGGTGGCAAGAGAGCGGTGCCGACCACGTGGGGCGCAGGCCGCAAGTAGTACGGGGGCGTGTGGCCGCTCGCTGCCTGCCCCCCCCTTCCCGGCGCGGCGGGCCGGGCGGCCCCAGGGCGGGCGGGCCCGGTCGCGTTGCCGGGTTACCCGGTGGCTGAGAGGCCCCTCCGCCAATCGCGACGGGGCGGGGGCGGGCGCCGTGACGGCTGCGGGGCGGTGGTGGCCGGGAGGGCTCAGTCCGGCCGCGGCAGCCTCCGCAGCATGGTGGATCCCGCCGCGCTCCCGGCCGCCGGCCTCTTCTACTGGGTGGGCGCACTGGGCGCTCTTTACGCGGCTGCGCTGGCCTCGTACCGCCTGCTGGCCGGGCTCCGCGTCTGGGTGCTGGGTAGCGGCGCCGCCGCCGTGGGGCCGGCGCTGGGCGCCTGGGCAGGTGAGTGCGCGTCCCGGCCGCCCCCGCCGCGGCTCTTTCTCCGGTGCCCCCTCCGGCCGGGGCAGGGACCTCGCGGGGGAGCGGCCTCGAGCTGGCGGGGAGGGGGACGCGGGGGGCGAGGACGGGCCCTCGGGGGGACCGCGGCAGTCTAGCGGAGCGCCCGTGGGGTGACAGGCGGGTCCGGGGCGGGCCAGTCTGGGGCAGCGGTTGAGGTGCTGGCGGGTTCCACTGTTTTGCCGAGTGGGCCCCCGGCGAGCCGGCAGCCGCTCTCAAGCTCCCCACGAAACGTGCAGGGCCATAGCACGCCGGTCGGGTCGGTCCTGAGAGAAGCGCCGATTGTTGGGACTTGGCGGGCGGACGGGCACGGCGTGTTTGAACTTGGTGTCTCCAGGGCGGCCGGGAGCGCAGCGCGGCTCCGGGGCCGCGCAGCCGGGGCCGCCCCGCAGTTCCGAGCGCGGCCGGTCGGTGCGCGCCGCCCCCTCCGCGCCGGCCTCGCACCTCATCGCTGACGTCAGGCCCGCCCCGTCCCCGCCGCCCCCGGAGGAGCGGCCGCTCCCGGCGCAGCGGAGGCCGAGAGCCGCGCGGCATCTGCACGGCGCCAGGAGCCTCGCGGGCGAACGGCGGTAGCCGTGGGTGCCCCGGGAGGAGAGCTTTGCTGTAGCGTGAGGGAAGAACCCTGCCAAGAGCGGCGGGAGAACAGCGGAGCGGCGTGAAACTTATGCCGACTCTGTTTGCTCCTGCAACTCGGCCCCTCCTCGGCCCCGGGCCGCGCTCGGGAAGGGGCTGAAGCACAAGTGGCCCTCCCTGTGGAGGTTGTGACAGTAATGGTGGCCGGGAGGGGATGGCGGCAGCATTTAGCGTCCCCGAAATACAGGAGCGCTGTGGAAGTACAGCAGAGGCTATTACCGGGGTAGTTTCAGTGCTACGCTGCTCTAACTTTTTTCAGTACTTCGATTCCTGGTCCTAGGAGCCACGTTGGGGAAAGACAGTTTCTTCCGAGTCTGCCGCTGCCACTCTGGCCTTTAAGTAAGGATGAGATGATGGAAAGGGCTTCTCTGCTGGTGTAATAGATCAGGCCAAGGGAATTTTCAAATCCATTACTGGGCAAGTTTTATGCTTGATTGGGAGTTGATAAGGTGGGCCACAAAAATAATCGTAGCGTGCAAGGGGTGGGTGGGAGTTTAAGATGAGATGACAGTTTAAAGGCTGCAAGAGGTACTTTCCTCAAGGGGAGTAGGAGGACATCAAGTGCTCAGCTGCTTCCAGGTGTCAGAGCTATAGGCACAGCAGCCCTGCAACAAGCAGGTTGACTGCTGGGCTTATGACTGTGCTCCCCTATAACCTCTGCTGCAGCCAGCACAGAACTTGTGTGTGAACACATGCCTGGGTAGTTGAATGTCTGCTTGTGTGAGACACCACTAAAGCAGCACTGCTACTCGCAGCATATCTGATGCCAGAGCATGTCATGAGTCCTGTGTGACCAGGCTTGAAGTGCAGCAGCCGTGCCTTGGATAAGTAACAGCTTTACATACAAATTACTGAGGCGCAGGTCTTCCTTTCAGCTGGAGAAATGTTACGCCTGTTAAAGATATGGCTGGCACAGGACACCCAAACCTTCTCTGACTTTCTAATATTGATTTTGGATATATTACTGCATTATCAGTTGCCTGCTGACTTGTGGTGCATCACAGAAGTCTTGGTGGTCACTTGAGCATGTTTTGCATTGTTTCAAGCATGGAAGTTTGCAGTGCTTGAGCCAAATGTCACCTTATCAGCTGAAACCACAAACTGTGAACAGCAGATCTTCCTACAGTCACATCCTTGAACATCCAGAGAACTGCAGTGCAAATGCCCGCTCTCTTGAACAAGTGCAGGCAGCAGTGGGCCACTGTATGTGGCCAATGGCTGCTCACAGAAATTGTTCTCTCTGCCAAGATTGTGATGTTCAAGGCAGGGAGAAAGCAGAGCACTGGCAGCACAGCTAAATTCTGTGTTTATTGCTTTGCTCTGGAGTGGGAGCATTGCTGCAGTGTCCAGGAGAACGGAGAAATGGGGTGATGATGCTTGCTGTCACTGTAGGAAGGCATGTGGCCATCATGAGTTAGCTGTTTTGTGTCCTCAGTGTGCAGCTGATGCAGGTGAGATGCTGCTTTATTGGGACAGCTGCTGTAGTCTCCAGCTGAAATGAAGAGAAGTTGTCTTAGTCTGAATAAGCACTGGGGTGGTTTGCCCTGAAGTATGTTGTGGCTGGGCAGGCTCTCTGTTCTCTCTCCTGGAAAGGAAGATGGAGGCACAGCTGCACATGTGTTGGGTCACCTTGGTTAGCAAATTACTAAGTCATACTGTAAGAAGAAGTGCATTTCCTTTTTTTCTGATATTTTAAAAACCAGTGGTTTTGATGCTGATTGGCTGCTGTAGTTACTGTGTCAGTGTATTCTTTCTAGTGCACAACTAGAGAGCAACTTTATAAAAACACCAAAACAGAAGTCCTTTTGGAAGGACTTCTTACTGCCCTTTAACTCTTCTGCATGTTTGAAATTGGGTTGCAAATTTTTTCCTTGTTTTTTAGAGGTTTTTTTGGATGCATATATGCAATTGCTTCTGTCTATGCTTGGTCTAATTTACTGGTATTTAAAAAGAGGGGATGTGAGGAAGAGGAACCACTATGTGGACTGGTAATGTACTCTGGGAAAGCTAGGTTTGTACTACTTGAAGCAGCACCTCTTTTGACAAAAAGTTAGTTTTTCTACATTCACAATAATGTGTGAAGGTCTGTATGCAGCTTTTCTGGTTTTCTCTCTGTATGACTTGCATCTGGCTTGGTTTTTGGCTACTGTACAGTGAAGTAGAGTTTGGAAGTTGGGTGGATGTCTCAAAGTGAGATTTCTGGGTGCATCTTGAGAGACTATACAGTGAAAACTCCTGGGATTAATGTTCTACCTTTAATGTGCTTCACAAGTTGGTAAAAGAGGATAAGAATAACAGTTCCTGTGATTAAAAAACAATGTAGCTAAATAAACAACAGACTCAACAGCTCCAGAAGAGTGCCAAGGAGGCATTCTGAATTGACCAAGAATACAGCACAGATATGGCTGTTCCCCTGCCTTCCTCTAGGCAGACAGATCTGTTGGTAGTGCTGATTGTTGTGATCCATAGTTGTATTTCCTTAGGTTGGATGAGAGTCCTATTCTTCTCCCATTGATGGTAGTGGCAGGCAGCCACCTTGCTTCTCTGCCATTGAAAATTGGGTGTATTCTGGAGTACAGAGTGTCTGGAGCAGGGAACTGTCTGCTGCTGTTATAGTTCCCATTTGGAGAGTTGCCGTGTCTCCTATTTTAGGAAGCCGCCTCTTTTGCAGGAAAACATGAAATCATTCTTCTCCTTCCCTCCAGTAACTTGGCAAAATGAATTCAAAATCCTATGGTGATTTTAGGCTGTGAGGCACCTCAGGAGGCTTGACTTGTAGTCCAACCTCCTTTCTAGAGCAAGGTCAGCTATGTAACCAGACCAGTTTAGTGTATGCAGATAATCAACTTCGTATGTTCAAAACACACTGTCAGTGCAAGTTGGATTGATCTGGTGCTCTAAAGCATCTAACGGCTTGGTTGTGTGGGTACTTAAACTTTTTGTTTCTTTTTCTCCTGTCTCAACACTGCACATATTTTGATGATAAATGTGGGGTTTTCTGTAGCTGGAGCAATGTGTTGACTGGAAACAAAGTTATTTTGATTATGTGATTTGCCATATGACACTTGAAGAAAAGTCTTCTTTAAAGAAGAGCTTTTTTTAAAGCCTCACAGTGTCTTAAAAAAGCATCCACTTTTTCTCTATCTTCAGTGCCTTTGATAGAGTCATGGTTGAATAATTGTACATTTAGTGGTTACAAGATGTCTGCTAGTGGTGATGCTTTCTCATGTGGTGAATACAGCTGTACAGCTGTATTTGGGCCAACAAAGGTTTGTGAAGATGAGCTTGCCTTAATTAAGCTTGGAGTTTATTCACTAACATGCAAAATCAACTAAATGTGGGCAATTTGCTCTAGGTTTCTTAAAAAAGAATTTGTGAGTGGTCGTTGATCAGGATGGTGCTCTCAACTGCCTCTAACTTTCTGTAATTTGATTTTAGACAAAACCCCCTTATTCAATCTTAAACAATTCTTTCCCTGTGTAAGTATTTAACAAAAAGTTTGAGCAGCAGCAAAGCTGGGTGACCCTCTCTGCCTTCTTGTTGGCTTCTTTTACTTAATAATGGCTATGCATATCCAGCATCTAAAAATAGGGAGGCATGAAAAATGTATGTAACTGGGTACCTGAGCACTGGAGTAGATATTTCCTTGTGTCTGTACAGTCAGGTCTTCTAAAAACTAAGAATACTGGAGCAATTCCCAAACTCTTGTTGGCTAGTAAGTTGAGATAATAACAAGCTCTATACATCAGACCTTCTCGATAATATTATTAAATTAATAAGATGTGATGCTTATGTCAAGAGGAAGAAGTCTAAGAAGAGGACTAGCTGGATTTTGTGCTTTTAAATGGTTTGAGTTCTATTCCATCTGTAAGGTTATGCTTTCTGCAGTCCCTAGAAATAGTGTCTTATGAAATAGACCCTGATCCTTATAAAGTTCTTGGTGTATTCTTAATGAAAAAAGTCAGATGGTAAAATATTTTATTTACAATTTAAGAACTCCATACAGAGGACATTTACTTCACTGCTGATCAGGTGCAAACGACACAGTCAGTGTCGTTTTTGGAACTCCTTAGCATCAAGTGAAATAGTTGTTGCCTTAAAGCTTCTTAGTTTTCTGCAAGCAAGTTTCAGTCCTGGGTGCACAAACAAGTGCAGTCTTGCTTTGCATGTGTTTCACAATGTGCAGTGATAAATAGTTGACAGACCATGTCACAAGTCACTGTTGCAAATTTCAACGGCCACCCTGGAGCAATGTGTGATAGGGGTGTAGTTGGTAGGGAGGTGGAGTAGAAGGGAGTTTCAACCTCTCTGAGCATACTCTCCCTTCAGGATGTGGGGGGAGAGGCTCTGCCCAACTCCCGATTTGCCCTGCGCAGGAGTCCTTGGCTGGTGTGTGCAGAGCTTTGCGGGGGAGCTTTGGGTTATCTTTAGTTCTTCAGCTGAATCACTTACTCAGGGATTTATCATCTTCAGCACTTCAGGTCCATGGTGAAGGTTTTCTGGCCTTGTTCTCAATTCTGGACGTTACCCTTGTATGAAATAAAGCATGGCACTTGTTAACTTGAAAGGTGATGTTAAGAACATGTGAAAATATGCCAGCTTGCTTGTAAACTAACTTGTGATCGTGACAGCTCAAGTGAAATGTGCAGACTGACCTCAGAGCATGTTTTGTTTTTTGTATGGCTATTTGCAAACTGCTTCTGAAGGGTTACTGCACTGAAGAGTGGCTCAGAGAACAGTCTGATGCAAGTGTCCTAATCCTGTCTGTACTTCTCAGGAGTACTGTGCTCCAATGTGTATGGTTTTTGGTTTTTTTTTTTCCCTAGTTGCCATGTAAGATTTCCAAGTATCCATCCTAAATATTCTCTTGTAAAATTTTAGCTGTCTGCCTTCAGTTATCAGTCCTACTCATAGCTTGTAATATAGAAGGCTTCTGTCAGTGTATCCCTTCAGCCTGTGCTTTGCTGGACTGAGCAAACTTCCAGAGCAGTCCAGGAGAAGTGGGATCTCTGACCCTCCTTTTCTAGACTTGGCAGATCATGCTGTGTGGTGTTTGAGGGGGCTGTAAATCCCTCAGAGACCTTGCAACTCTTGGTGAGTTGGGGAGGCTCTCTAGTATTTTTTACATAGGCTGCTGCTATTAACATACCCTAAAATTAGTCCTGCTTCCTAGTATAAAGTAATGAACCATTCTCTGCTGTTTTCTACAATTTTTCTATTTCTGGTGCTTGCTTACTTCTTTCAGGTGTCTTCATTTGCACATGATGTTGCTGACTGTTTAAAACCTCCTCTTAGTAGGATTGCTCAACATTTACTGCATTATATGCTCCTTTTTGCACTCTATGGTCAGAAGAGTAGAGGGAGAGCAACTGCTGAGAGCCCAGATGTCCAGAGTCCCTTGTTCTGCTGTGTCCCAGCTGATGGTCTTCAGCCCTTCCCTTCTGGCTCATGCCAGCGCACTAAATGTGGCAGAGTGGGCATCACCAACCTCAGCATCAACCAAGCTCATAATCTACAGCTCTGCAGTTTGATTCAGAATATGAACAGGCTTTGCCATGTTTATCTGCAGGAGCAGAGAGATGTATATGGAGGAAGGTTAAATCCTTTAGTATGGTTTTTCCACCTGCAAAAGAACCCCCCAAAAAAACAGCTAATGGTGAGTGAAGGACAGATATTTGCATTAAGGTGAAAAGAATATCCATCTCTGATAAACAGCCTGAGAGGGAAATGCCTGACAATTTATTAGCCTGGAGATGAATAGCTGTGTTATTTTAAGCTAGCTCATTCTCCCAGTCTTCTGTGTGTTTTAAAGTAGGAATGCTCGTAATGGAAACTGGTTACTTAAAACTAGAGAACTTACATAAGGATGTGATCTAGAGTAGTATCATGCTCCAGTTTCTTTGGTTTGCTCTTCTGGCCTCAGTGTGTGCTTCCTTCACTTTGGGAAGATTACCTGTGAGGTGCCCTGGTGACAGCAAGGAAAGGCATTGTGTAGAAGTGGGGAGAACACAAGTGTCTTCAGCAAGGAAGTCGCAGCTGGAATTGTTGGGTAAATGCAATCCTGTTAAGGAACAAGTAAGCTGGCAGGAGGCCCTGAGGGCCGAGCTGAGAGTGTCCTTTGGGAAAACTCCAGTAGTTCTCCGCCTGGGAATTTTTTTTTTTTTTGGTAGGTGGGTGAAATACATGGTTCTTGGTCTTGTGAATATATTAATTCCTAATCCATAGGGTGAGGATGACCATCTCTGCTATGGAAGGGATAACAGTAAGAAGGTATCTTTCTTGATTATTCTAACAGAAATGCCAAATGTGATTCTTTAGGCCTCTATATGAACAAAAATGTGGGATAAACTCCATAACTAGTAGGTAAAACACCCATATGTTAGGCTTGCATAGTTTCATCACTTACCTAAGTTGCTACTTCTTGCTTCAGATGACTTCTGGTGCTCACTTACTGATAAGTTTTGCAAAACGTGGGTTCTTGGAGAAAAGCCAAAGATTTTTCAGATTGAGTACATTAATATCTGAAAATGCTAGAGTTAGGACAATTCAAGTTCCTTCCCCTGTAGTACATTTAATTGCACAAAAGAATTCTACCTTAAATCTGCTATTTTTTGACTCCTGATTTAACCTTAAAATAATATATTGTTTTTCAAATCTGTGAAAGTTCACAGATTCCTGGAATTAATGTCTAGAGCAGTGCACCATCACCCACTGGGTGAGTCATTAGCAGTGCTGAAATCCTGTTCCACAACATAAGCATCGCCAGCTAACATGGGAAGAGAGCTATATGCAGAATTTCCTACTGATCTTCTAATTCACTCCATTGCCCTCAGCAGCAGATGGTGACACCTAAAAGCCTAAGGTTTGGTTGTAGGTTTTGAAAGAAACCTCTTGTTTAGCAGTTCTTAAAACTGGAGTTGAGATGTCCAGAAGCTGAGCCTCAGGGAAAATAGTGCCTGTTCCATTGTTTCTTCTAGTTCTATTCCCATTTTTGTTACCCTTCCTGCTTCTTTCTCTCCTGAGGGTTCTCTCGTGTTTCTCTCATGATTCAGTTGCTTGTCAGTTGTGGATGACAGCTGGGTGGCTCAGCTTCAGCCATGGTGTGTGTGTATGCAGAACTTACTGTCTGGTTGACTGTACAGATTTGGTTTTGGTTGCATGTTTGGTTTTTTCTGTTTTTTACACCTCCCTTCTATTTGGCCCTCTTAAGGAATTGTGAGCCACATGTTCCAGAGGGTTGTATCCATCAGTCATGCCAGGCTGTGTTTCCACTTCTTGAGGAGCTCTGTACAAAGAAGAGCAGACTTGAGGAGCTCAGCTCTAGGGCTGTTAATCACAGCAATTTTTCCACAGGATTTTCATGTATGTTAGAAGGCTACAGAAGCACAAAGGGAGAAAAGCTGTAGTGAGGAAAGGGGAATGGGAGGCGGTAAGCTCAATGGGACAAAGGTTTTTGTGGCTGATGGGAGGAAACTGTTGTGCAGAGACTAAAGAGTCAGGTCTCCTTACAAGGAAGCTGGTCCCTTTAGATGGATATGTTTGCAGATGTGTGTGAGGATACATACAGAAATGGAAAGCAGAAGGCAGAGAACTATTTCTATTTCTGCAGCTGCTGCTACCCCACCAACACTTGCTTATGCTTGCATGCTGCTCTTCCCCACACTCTACTTCATCACTGGATCCTTATTCCAACAAGTCCTGCTTTCACATTCCTCGTCTGTGACTGGCTGATCTGTTTCTCCAAAACTCTTCAATTATTCTGAAGTCTCTGGAAGACTGGTTTCCCCTAGGCTTTCTGCCCTTTTGCTCTCTTCCCAGGATTCTTATCCTGCCAGCAAAGGTGCTTAATCAATAAACTTGTTATTCTCTATTATATTGCATAATTTTTTTTTCTTGAAAGAGGTGTATATGCCCAGTATTGCTGCTGTCTCAGTCCCATCTGCCAAAGAGTTCTCCGTCCCCAGAGTGTGGATTCAGTATGGCTCACGAGTCAGCTCTCTAACAAGAGAGAGAAGCATCAAGGATAGGGCAGTAAAGGATCACTGCTGGAAGAAGCTGCTACCCTGCCTGTAGTTGAACAAGGGATTAGAGTTAGGATGTCTTGCAGTTTGTTCCTGCCCTCAGTTGTCCTGCGTGTCCAGTCCGGTGTTTGTATGGCATGGCAGAAAGGGATGTGTACTCACAGGTGTGCTTAAAGGCAAGTTACCTGTCCTGATCAAACTCTTTACCCCAGTCTTTTTGTCCAGGTAGACCCAGATCTATGACAAAACTTTTGGGGCTCCTCAACTTGGTGTTTGTTCCTAGCATTTGATCTAGAACCTTCCATTTGGTGGACTGGTTCTTCACCTTGCATGTTCACCCTAACCTTCAGGGCTTTGTTCATGTTCCTTTTCACTGGAATCAGTTTGCTGACACTCTCACATGGTTTCAGCTTATAAATAAGATGCCTTTGTTCACAAGAATGAGTGTGTGTTTTTACATCATGGCTTTCTGATGTAAAAGTTTGGTGTGGAGAGAGAAAGTCAATGGAGAGCTCTTACCTTGTTTCTTTCTTCCTTATGCTGGCACTGAGCTTGGTCTGTTTGTTGTGGTGATCTGGTTAAGGATCCACTGCCCATGGGGGAAGGAGTGTGGTTAAGGTTAAGTACAGAAAATTAGTCTCTTGGGGCTAGTTATGCTCCATAGTCTGCTTGGTCATATGAATTCCAGTGCTGGTGGAACAGAAGGGAAACTTGCTAGTATTATGGAACTGTATGTTGAAGATACAGTTGAGCCCAGTGGTCAGCTTGAGTTGCTCTGAGATCAGGCTGCTGCCAAAATTGCAGCTGCTCTGGTCAAGCTCCCACTGGCTGGGAGCTCTTGCTGCTTCCCTTAGGTTCCCTCAGTCGATGGGTGGTGGTGTTGCTGGTGAGGGCTGCTTGGTGGCTGGCCTCTAACTCTGCAAGGCAGACCAGTTGCAGTCAGCTGGATCAGCTTCCTTAGCTGCCTGGAAAGCAGTTGCAATCAGATGCTGAGGAAGTGGGTAGGCATGGATTGTTGGGTGATGCCCTGCAGCTAAGCTGGCTGAAAATGAGCCAAAACTGCAGGAGCCTGTTGTTAGTTCTGTTGCTCGGTCCAATCTTGATGGGCTGTTCCAAAGTCTTGTTTTGCTGGGTTCTTTGTGGATCAAGATGGGTGGCACATACCTCTTGTGTATTTGAGAGGATTATTTATGAGTTGCAGAGTATGATTTTGGAAGTCCCTGCTAACAGGTTTTAACTAGCTTCTTTCCTTTTCAAAGACTAGGATAATGGTGTTGTATTGGTGTGATAGCTAGGGTTTTTAATTTTAGAAAGAAACCTCTTTGTCATTCCTTCTACAATAGTTCATAGTATTGTTCTTCCTGTGATCTTGTCCTTGGGGACAGACAGGTTTGGCTGTATTTCAAAGTCTTCCTCTGGTAACCAAATTCTTGATGCTTTAGGGTGTTTGAAAATGCCGTGGGGTGGGAGTCTGTTAATCTGAAAATCTTTGCTAGCCAAGAAGTTTTAGTAAAATGAAAGAGGTGGATTTTCAATCTGCCAGCTAGGCAGAATTTTGGTAGCATCCCATCCCAGCTGGATTTGTCACTTAATTGACAACCAGTTGCTGTTGCTGGTTGTAGTTAAAGTGTAGAATTTCTGATGTAAAACATTGCCTTTGCAACATACAAAAATAATGCATTTGTTCAGAAAAATGTGTGATGTTCCAGCATGGACTAGCTTGTTTCAGTCACCGTTAGTAAGCTTTGGATTTAAACTGTGTTTCTTGTGCACTAACCTAAAATTGGTCTCATCAAACTGACTTTCAGCACAAATTCTTTACCAAGTGAGGAAGCAGATTTGAGTAACAATATATCTTTTTTTTAATAAATGCATATCGTTTTAAAGTAGCCTTCACTGTAGAAGTTGGTTTATATTTTCAAGCTTTACTTTGGGGGAGAATTAGTACTATGGGATGCTGATTAAAACTTTTAATCCCCACTATGGTACTATATGCAGATATTCTTACTAGCTGTGGATTTTCTGCAGTCTGAAGTCCTAAATCTTGGAGCAGTGATCCTGTTCTTAAAAAGTTTTTTTTTTTCCTCATCTTTCTTAAGGTGTCTTAGTTCCTTAGATGCAAGCTACTTTCTCTAGCCACTGTGGCTGTTTTCAGCAGGAATGATGCACCTAAATTCACTGCTGTGACAGTTTGCATGTGCAGTGGGCTGCTCGGTCTCTAACCAGGCTATGCTGAGCCCCAGCTGGCCTGTGTTTGTCCTGTGCGAGTGTCCTGGTGCTTGTGGGACAGTGGTGTTTTGGTGAGGTGGCACTGGCTGTCGGAGTGTGTGCTAAGAAAGGACCTGAAGGAGAGCAGCAGAGATGCTGGAACAGGTCCCATTGGCAGGGGCGGAGCTTTGTTCAATTTTGAGGGGTCTTTTTTAAAGAGAAAGTAGAAGGACCTGTGGATAATAAAGCTGTTTTGTCAGTCTGGTTCTGATGAGTGGACTAAAGGTGCCAAGATCAGTCTGTGCAGATGTGGTGAGAACAACCTCTATTGCTCTTTCTGGTGTCTGACTTCTAGAGGAGGGTTTTGTCTTGGACTGGAGAGAAGTTCCAAGTGCTGGCCCCCATCCCACTCAAAGGGGAGTTGGGGAAACACTATTGAAAACCTTTTCTGCTGTGGAACCTGTAAAGTTCTCTAAATCAAAGAGTTCTTGAGAAGTTGAGATAGGGAGGGCTGCAAGAATGGGATGTCAAAAAAGGAAGGAAAGCAGCAAGTAGAGGAGAAATGGGGCAGGAGCTATCTAAAGTCAAACAGGGAGCCAGAGTCGTACAACCTATTGAGCATGCTGCTTTCCAGAGCATCCTGGCAATTGGTGGAGGCTGTTCTCCCTTCATAGCATTGCATCTGTGGATAGGGGATGTTGCTGAAAATTCCTCTGAGCTACCTTTTTTTCCCAAGCATGGCTGCTGGTTTCCTTGCTTGGGACAAGCTGAAGAGTCCTGTCACCACTTGCTTGAGTGGACTCAGTAAATGAAAAGGGCATTGGGGAGATTACAGTGAAGACCTTGGAAAGAGGTTGTGGAGGACCTTGACAGGGGAGTGCTGCATTTTTCGTTTAACTCTCTGTAGAAGTCTCCACTTTGTCAGTGGCAAGGTGCATGTTAAAGACAAGGTGAATAGTGCTGTGCTTGTGCCAGTGTTCCCTGATGGAGCCGGGGCTCCGTAGGACCTGAAATCCTTGTGTGGTGTGGGCTGGCCCGGAGGTTCTTCCCTCTGCCAGGTGTGTGTGCCCTTATGCCCAGTGTTTGGGACAGGAGCACGCAGGGCTGCTGGCCACGAGCTAAGGGCGACTTTGCTGCTGCGGGTGGGTCCTGTGTGAAGGCCGGCTGCGGACACCTGTGGGGCAGGCGGCAGCGAGGGATGCGGGGAATGCTCTCGGCTGGGCCTCAGCTCAGCTTGGCCCGGTCCGGGCGCGCTGGTGGCTCCGCGCTGGTCCTGTTGGAAGCCAGGCGCTCGGGCAGTGCTGGCTGCTGGCCGGGAGCGAGGATCCAGCACTCCGAGATCGTGCATGCTTAGTATCAGGGGCTGATCGCATCCTACGCCGTGACTCGGGCGTGCTGGGATCAGTGTCCGGGAATAGGACGTGCTTCTGGCACGCCGGACCGGGCCTCACGCGTGGGCGCAGAGCAGCGGCTGCAGGGCGCCGGCGCCCCCGGGCCGTCCGTCCGTCCGCCCCCGCCCGCCCGCCCGCCACGGCGCAGCAGCGCCCCCTGCCGGCCCGCACGGCGCACCGAAGTGCGGGCGCTCGGGGCCGCCCCGCCGCCCTCCGGGCGGCACCGGCCCCGCTGCCTCCGGTGGGCGGCGGGGGAAGCCCGCCCCGCTCCCGGGGGATCCGCTGCCCGCGGGGGAAGGCCGGCCTCGACAAGGGTTAATGCCGCCTCACCTCAGCCGCCCCGGCCGCGGCGGGAGGGGGCGGAGGAGGAGGGGGAGTGGTGCCGTCACTGCGGCGGCTCCCGCGCCGTTACCTAACCGGTGACATAACACGCTCCCTCCGCTCCGCTTAAGAAGCGCCTGGGGCCATCACGGGGGCCGGCTAGCAGACCCTGCGGGGCCGTGGTGGGGCCAGCCAGTATATACCCTTCTGTGAGCACACGGCTTTCCCCGCCCGCACTGCCGCTCCTCCCGGGGCGCCCTGGCTTCCGGCCCCGAGGGGCAGCGGGCTGCCCCGTCCGAGAGCCGGGCGGCGGCGGGGGAGCGTTCCCCGTGTTCTCCTCCCGAAGTTTCCCGGGCGGGCAGGGGATCGGCGGAGCCGCCGTTCGCTGCTCCGTTGGAGCCGCCATCCCGGGCCCGGGGATGCGCGGCCGCCTCGCGTGACAGGGATACTGCCAGGGACACTTGCTAGTCCACGTGCGGCGGGGGGGCCGGGGCAGCCTGCGCCAGCCCGTGCGGTGCCCGTGGGCGCTTCCTCTGCCTCCCTGCTCTGCCAGGGAGAAGAAAGTGCACCGAATCAATCGTAGCTGAAACATTTAAGGAGGCTTGATGAGAGCCTCATTTCCGTGGGAAAATCTGGGGAGTTTTCCACCGGGGGAAATACTGCAAGTTTTCAAGGACTTGGAGTGAAATATAGGAGGCATCGGTAGGCGTTTCTTTATTTAGAAACGGGAAAGCAAAGGCAGTGGTGCCCGAGTTCTTCCTTAAATCTTTAAGGCAAACACCTATTGCAAAGCCGTGCCGATACAAGTAAAACAGTCAAGGATTTCTAGAGCGCTTTAACGTAAGAGTCTCCCTAATGCTTTATGGTAATTTATCGAGGGCATTTCTCATGAGACACCTGTTGCCTTCTAAGTTGATTAACTTGGGCGTGTTAACATTCTTCATCTCCTTTCCCCCCCACACCCTCCCCGGCGGATGGATAGAAATAATTAAAGCGAATGTAATTAAGAGCGTGGGACGGAAGGGACCTCTGTGGAGAAATAATTACCAAATATTCTCATTTTAGCTAAAACTGTATATATATTTTAGGGTCAAAAAATACAGAGTGGTGCTCAGACTTGCTGGGTTTCCAGTACCGCACAGTCGCCTCTCAGTGCTGCGCGACCCCCTTTTTTATGAATGGTGGGGCTGGGCTCGATTGAGCAGCCGGGTGCGCTCGCCGCTGCCGCCGCCGCGCCGGCTGCGGGCAGAGGGCGCTGCCGGGAGCGCTCGCTGCGGACCGGGCACGTTCTGCTCCGCAAGGTGCGGCTCGGGCCGGGCTCCGCGGCTGCGGGGCACAAAAGCGACGTGATCGGGTCGCTTCCAGTTTAAACAGAGCTGCCCTTCTGTGTCCCCTTCCAGCGCAAAGGCTAGAATGCAAAATGTGGGCTTGAGAAACAACATACTATGGGAGTACCTCACACTCGTTGTAGGCAGGGTCTCTTTGGAAGATAAGTTTAATAGCTTTTCAACAACGTTTATTTCTGGGAGTTGTTGTTGTTTGTATGAACCATCTGTCTGAGTAGATTGTTTCTCATCATAATGAGGTAACTTTTAAAGACAGTAGAAATTTAAATTCTTCTAGTGCTACTTCTCTACATTTGTAAGGCTCACCTTTATAGGATCTTGATAAAGAATAAAGGCTTGTAAGCGATGACATCTTATATCTGTGCTCGTCTTTGCATCTTTTTAAAAGAACAGTATCTACAAAATGTGATCCTGAAGCCATCTTTGCCTCTAACAAGCCATGAGAAACTTATTTCCAGTGCATCTGAGAGGGCTCTGCTTTTAACAGAAATAAAGGTGTTATTTAGAGTTAGGGATAATAAAAGATTTAGAGCCATTCCAAGCATAGCATAAACATGCTTAAAGGCTTGTGGTGGATTTTGGTGTATGTGCAGTTGTGCTTGAACCTGTGAAAGAGGACACCCTGAGGGGTGTTCTCCTTTCTCCCCAAAAGAGCTACTTTAGCAGTTGGTTTGAGTAAGATTCCACAGATTCTTCAGTCCACAGTAGCAAGGGAGAAGGAATTAAAGGGTTGTGTTTGATGGTAGTTTGTGTCTTGGATAGCAAGAGGCCGCTTAAATGGTCCGGTCCACCTTTTTTTGTCCTTGGGAACTGATGGTTTGGGTGACCTGAAATTTTGGATGTTTCCAGTCATAAGAACAGAAACATAGGATTCTACTAGGAGATCCAATATTGTCTCTAAACAATATGATTGTGGTTCTTGCTTAATGTGAACTGTTTGCTAATGAGCTCAGGTGGCTTATTCTAAACCCTTCCATTTTATTATCCATTTTAAGTGCTGGAGACTTTCACCTGTAGTGGTCACATTAGTTTCATTTATCCTAGACAAGCTGCCCACAGATGTAATTAGGATTGTGAATGTCCTGCAGTTCCCCAGTTCCGCAGCCTCAAGTGAGAAGCAGTGGGCTGGGTGAAATGGGAGTAGCTCCTTCAGCCTCTTATGACACTAATGTTTCTTCTGTGTCTAATGTGACACATATTATGTGGCTGCTGTGCTCTTACTTAGTCCCAGTAAAACCATGAGGAACTGGCTGTGGAAACTGGTCTGTTCTTCTGGCTTGTCATTGCTGCTGCTGTGCTGGAGTGAAGCTGATGTACATTTATTACACTTGTTTTCTACTATATATACATTGGAGAGCCTGAACTTGCATTCTGCAGTTGTTATCCTCCTGATACGTTCACAAGGCCTTGTAAAATTCCCAGTGTGATGCTTCCCATCCTGCTGTTTAGGGAGCATCAGATATGGAAGTCCCTGTGCTTCAACTTCCTTACTTTTGAGCAGATTACACATTTGGGCATGAGTTTTATTTCCACTTCAGCAGATCTGCAGAATCCTTATTTTCATACCTCTGTGTCCCTGGAGCTAATGCTACCTTCTCAGCATACAGCTTGTTTTAATGTTGCTTCCAGCCAAAATGAATAAAATATCACTGGGTGTCTTCCTGCTCAATTTCTGTTCTACTTCTGAGCAGTCAGGATCTCTGAGAGAAGGAGAGCTTCTGAATGAAATCTCCCCAAGTCTCACCTCTTTGCAGTTAGATTCCTTTTTCTCAGTTAGCCTGGAAATCTTAAAAATTCTGCTGACATTGGCTTCCCCATGCTTGTGTTGGTGAGGGAGGAAGTGCATACATTGTGTGGGTGATGGGGAGGGAGACCTTTACTGCTTCAAAAGAAGTTTTGTTAAGCTTTCCTACTTCTGTTTTCTTGTGTGGTACATGGCATGATGAGAACTCATGAAGAGGGAAGAGCTTGGAGCTATACTTACATAAAGCAAATGCTTTTGCTGTGCCCACCGCCATCTTTATACCTGTTCTCCCACAATCTGTTAGTGCACTATGGAAGCTGAGGTGTAAAACTTGGGAATGTGATACACATATAGGAATTTCTCCTGAGCCCTAAATGCTAGCCATGACTGATAAATGGATGGTATGAAATAGGAGGTAAGAGCTCTGATATGTCCTCTGCCTGTGTTAATAAGCAAAGGACTCAGGCTCTGCAGGGCAGCAAGTTGGGTTTTGTGGTTTTATATAACACGCACAGAGTATATTTTGTCTGTGACCACCCATTCAAAACATAAAGGCTTTTTTAGAACTGTTGGATGGTGTCCCCTCCCATGGGCCCCTGGAGGCAGGAAGTTAAACAAAAGTAGTTTCTTGGGTAGTTCTGATTTTGGGATTAACTCTGGGGGTTTTGGGAGGGAGCAGATGGAATTAGAATTTAAAAGGGGTCAGTACAAAGCTTACTAGTAAGCTTGACTCTGTTACATGGAGGTCCACATGGCTGTTGCAGAACCTAAAGGACCCACAGATTCAAAGGGCTGGAAAATCCCTATTCTATTAAAAAAAAACCCCAAAAACCTAAAATCCCTAGCATTTCAGGAACTCTTCTTGTTTTTTAGAATTTTTAGCTGTTGAAACAGTCACTTAGCAGAAATGTGTCTTAACAGTTGTCTGTTAGACACAAGAACTTCTAAAAAGATCTTCAAGAATGGAAACAGCTTGGGGAAGGATTAGATGCATTAGCTTAGTGGGCTTTTCAAAGTCTTCACACAAATTCACCAAGGAAGCCAAGCTGCTCTGTATTTCAATAGAAAATCAAGAGGTCAGAAAATCTCTGTACAGTGTTGTGTAACTTTCTTGTCATATACACTGCAGGGCAGGTGTGTTTGCTGACGAATGTATAGATACAGATTTCCTCTTCACATGCAGAATCTTTCTCTTTCTTGGAAGATGAAACTTAAAAAGGAGGGGCTTGTGTGGGTAGTAGGCTGGTGCAGAGAATGGGAAGGTGACAGTGCACAGTATTAGGTATCTTGAAACACGTTTTAGTATGGCTTGGGCTCGTAAATTAAAGGTTCTGGGAGAGCCCTTGCAGCTATTGCATCACTTGCTAAAAATAGCATCCATACTGCATTAGGCAGCCTGTCTGCAGTGTGGATAGTCTTGAGAATTTAGTGCTTCTTGTGAATGATGTTCAGTCATTTTTACTTCTCAGCTAAGCACGTTTTTAATCTGAACTGTGATAGAGAATGAAGCAAAAGGTTTTATTTTCTGTCTCTAAGGGTGGGGTGAGTTTCAAAATAGCATTGTCCACAGTTCTGTCTGCAGCATGATTCTAAAAATACATTTTTAAGCTTACTGAAATTACAGTTTAAAGGCACTGATAAATACAATTATTCTTATATTGTAATTATCAGGGGAGGGGAGGAAAAAAATAGCTTTGCAGCTCGAGGTATTCTGCTCTTCTCATCAATCACTTAAAATTTAGCAAGGTTTTTTTTATTGGCAGTTACACAATGCAAGTGAAATATAATGCTAATCTGAATTCTTACTAAAAAAACACCCCACAAACCCCAAATCCCTTCTCTTGAAAGTCGAATATATATTGTACAGTGCTTTTTCCCCTTCTCTTATTTTGAAATCTTAGTCAAGAATCACCAGCAAAGGAGTGTGTTTGTATTCCAGTGGTGTTGCTGAACCAGACAGGTCTGCAGCACAGCATTTTATTTTTAGACTCTAGGTTACCATTTTTATCCTGTAAAAAATATTCATCAGTGTCTGGGTGACAGGCCATCAATTTTTTTAAATGTGTCAGACCACATTTTCCCACCTCTCTCTATTTCTCCTTTTATGTCCTGCTATATACATTTCTTTTTTGGGGGAAAAGGATGAGGGGGAATTGAGGGTACAGATTTTAATTCATGCATTAGATTTTTCAATTGACAGATCTTTAGCGTCACACGGTTCATTCATCTTCTGTGCTCGGCTGCTTACGCAGCTTTGCTTATTGTCTGCAGAGGGGAAACTGCTCTGGTGCAAGCAACAAAGGCATGGGATGGGCAAAAACAGCCTCCTGCTGGATTGTCACCTCAGCTGCCCTCTCTGCTTGCCCCAAAATACCCCCACGTGGCAGTGCTGTGGAGAAATAGTTCCAGGTATGGTTTTGGGGTGCTGGTCAGGTTTAAAATTACTTCCAGGATAAGCTATTCAAGGTCTCTTTGCAATAAATGGATATGGTCCACCTGACTTCTAATAATAGAAATCGGGAGATCTCTTCTGGTGTGGAATACTTAGAATTGTTTAGTGCCTGGCAGGATGGCTTAAAGCCACACAGCTTTTGGATGGTGAGGTAGTAACTCACTAAGTGTCAATCTGCAGCACAGATTCCATGGCAGGAGTGCCACATTGCAGTTGCTTTCTAGGGTACTGGACTTCAGAACCTCCACAGTGCAGCTGTTCTGTTTATGTGTAGAAAACCTGAGGCTCTTTGTGTCCTTGAAGAGCCTCTAGGTTGGCAGGGAACTGTTGTCATCTAAGCCATTGTTACAGCTGATGTCCCCTCCCTTTTTCCCCTGAACTCAAACATGGGAATCTTTTTGTAGCTGTGAGAGGAGTGGCTAGTGGCTCTTCACTGCTTTTGGTGGTGTTGGAGAAGAATTGTTGCTTGTGGGAGGTGGAAGCTGGGAAGGACTTGCTGCTGGAGCCGAGTTAGCTTGTAACCCAGGGAGGCCTCACCAGTGAGGGTGATGCGTTTCATAATGGTCTGGCTGCTTACTAAGACTTTTCCTGAATCATGTTATCTCAAATGCTTGAAGGGAACTGAGAGAAACAAGAAAAAAGGGCGAATATATTATACTAGTAGCTGAAGGTCTAAGTCAAATCTATCCTGATTAGTTTTATTTATAATTTTAAAGACTTTTGAAATCTTTGGAGCACTCGTACCCAAGATGGCTTGTTATGGCAGGGCCAAGCTTATGATAAGTAATAGAAGGTATTTTCAAATGTAAGAGCAATAAAATTTTAAGAATGGTTGGTTACTGATACTTTTGGAGTTATAAGTGGAGATTTAATATGCCTGAACTATATATCCACACATGCTAAACCTGCTTTAAGGGGGAGAAAATGGACAGGATTTTGATCATATTTGTAGAGGCTTTGTGGGTTGAGATCTTCCTAAGGTTCTTGGGTACAATTGTGCGCATTTGTTTATGGGAAGATAACGTACTGAGCTTATGGTGTGACTTGTAGCCTCCTCAAATGTCCGTAATTAAAAAGTTGCTTATCAAAGATAGACTTTATCAGCGATATCAAAGATACACCTAATCAGGTTTCTGCTGCATGAGATAATACAGCACTTTCTCAGAGTTAAAACTTGTTTTTGCTTCTGCGCAGCTAAGTAGCTGTTCTGATTCATGTCATCCCTCCCTAAATATTGAACATTTTAATTTTTGCATATCAGAATTTGGAAACCTTAAGGAAGTGGCTTTGTGGAAGAAAGTAAAGTGGTAGGTGGTATTCCAGAAAAAATTAAGTAGCCCATGTGTTTGATTTCCTACTTCTGTTTTGACTATGATGGGATTGAAACCACATTGTAAATAATTGGTTAAGGATTGGAGACTAGACCTATAATGTCATAAAGGGTAATGATATCCAGTTGGAAGGAGTGTTACAGGAAGAAGAGATGAAGCAGCAGCTCTCTGCTTTCCCTCTCAGGGGCTTGCTGCAAGGAGGTTTGTTGGGTGAGAGGAGGGCTGGATGAATGTATGACCCCATGGCATTCCTAAGCTTTTCAGGAGCTCAGAAGGCTCCATATGGAGACACCCAGTGGTTCTGGGTGAGCTACTTTGGTCTGGATGGGCTTCTTAGCTGAAAGCTGGCAGGCTGTGTTTTGAGTATATATTCCTGAGAGTCTCCATAGTCTTTTGGTGCTTCCCCGTTTGTCTATTTTTAGTATATTGTTGATGCAGTGAAATTCTACTCTCTAACTTGCATTTGAAATGATGAAATGAAGATTTTAATTCTGGGAGTAGAAAAGGAATATGGTTTTTCTAATATGTGGAATATGGTTAGTTTGGTATTTTAAATGTACTTAATTTTTAAAATTAAATTTGCAGTCTGCAAACCTATACTCCAAGGGAATTCTGATAGAGGCTCCCATCAAAAGGTTTCCTAAATATCTAATCTTATAAATTTTGTTATATCCATTAGATTTACCTGTTTAGTAATATATAAAATAACTTGAAAATCCACGACATCAATTTAAAGGACAGAGAGAAAGTTAAGAAAAGTGACGAGTGTCACTGCTTGCCATGATCAAGAGGTAGTGGAGAAAGCATCAAATCCCAAACTAACAGATGAGTTTCAAAAAGAACAGGAGGAAATGATACTGTCCCATATAGGATACAGTTCATCTGGGTGGCTTCTTGTTACAGTCTGTATTACATGCTAAAGTTTTACATGGATTAAAAAAAATAAAGTTATTCTAAAATACCTTTAAAGCTTTGTCTCATGTGGATTTGTCCAAAATCACCAGCTGTTGTTCACTAAAATGAAGAGCTGCAAGATGGAGACAGGAAGAACATCCTGGAGAGGTATCATTATACTTGACTTCTCAAAATCTCCCCTCCATACCTCTAGCTGACCACTACCAAAGTCTTGGGTTGGCTGCATCTCTGTATTGAGCTGGAACATCTGTTCTTGGGATAAAATGTGAGGATACATTATCTATACAGTGTTGTTTTTTTCCCCTTTGCATTCAGTAAAAATGGTTGGATGTGTGTGAAGGCAAAGGAACAGGTGACTGCTAAGATGGATTTTTTTTTTTCCTAATGACCCGATGCGTTGGATGTGCCAAGCTCGTACAGAATGATGCATTATGCTTGAAATATACCCAAACCTTCATTTAGAAATTTCTTCAAGACTGTGTTTTGTATAACTGCAAATAGTTCAGGTTCTAGTCGTGAAGCTGTGAAAGGTCAAACAGTGTTTCAAAGGTGCAGAGAAAAGGTTGTATTTAGCACTGCACCAATTTCATGCCCACGGTCTGATCTTTAAAAAGCCATTACAAGGTGCTGTTGGTTTTTTTTCATGCCCCAAATGGAGACTGGTGTCCTCACTGTGAAGAGGGAGGTGCTTGATTGAGTAAGATGATTTGATTTACTGCCAGCAGGATAAGAGGTTCAAGAGGGAACCCCTTCCCAGTTCCAATGCTTCATGGAACCAGAGTCTCTGCTCTGTTGGGACCATAGTGTGTTTGACTCACATATCGTTTTTGTTTTGTATCTCTAGCTTCACCTAGCTTCTTTCTCATGAAGAGATTAACAGACACCCTCTGGAAGTCAAATTGTGTGTTGAGATGGTA
Organism: Serinus canaria; assembly: GCF_022539315.1. NCBI lineage: Eukaryota > Metazoa > Chordata > Aves > Passeriformes > Fringillidae > Serinus > Serinus canaria. The sequence continues at coordinate 21,631,634 of NC_066319.1, forward strand.
GGGGAGGAAGGATAATTTCTGTGATGCCCTCTGACAACCTGAGGAAGTGTAGAACCATGAACAAACAAGAATGTATCAAAAAGAATGTATTACAGTCAGGTTTATTGGTTCCCATTTTCTGTCTGATCCATGAAATGCATAGTAATGAACAGATTCTTGTTCTAAGTTGTAGCTCTGTTTCCAGAGTTAGCTCTGGCTTGATCCATGTCTCAGATCTCTTCCAGCAGGTCAGATTCCTTACTCTTATTCTGCTCTTCAGAGTCAGAAACAGAGGTTTTTATTTCCTTTTTGGAGATATAGGGATTTCCAGTTTGTCACAACCAACCAACTTATATTGTCTTCCCAATGTTAGCCTAAACTTTTCTGGTGATTACCCTGTGGGAGCTTGTGAAGAGCAAACAAACTCATCTCCCAGAACAGCTAACTAAATCATCTTAGCAGCCCTTTTTAAAAATCTTTTTTGCATCTGTTCCCATTTAAATTACTTAATGTATTATTGTTTCCTATTACTATAGGAAGCACCTCAGTGCTTATATAAGTTGTCTTTATAGATGCATCAGAAGACCAATTTACAGACAATTTTGTATGCAGACACTGATATCTTAGATTGAAAGACCAGATAGTTTTTTCCCCTTCCTTACAATGGTCACCTCACCACTAAACAAAGTTAGTCTCAAGTGCGTGTCTTGATATCTGGTATCTCCGTGTCACTGTGTAATATCTGGCAATATTATGTTTTATTCCTGTGGTCTGTAGACTTTGCAGTGTGACACTGAGATCCTTTTCCAGAGCTAGGTTGTCTGTGACATTCATAAAGCATTTCCTTCTTTGTGTGGTGGTCACTAGGAACAGTGCAGAACAGGATTTGTGCTGAGATCAGTCTCTGAGGAGTGTAACTAGGTTTTTTTTTATCCTGACACAAGTCTGGTTTTGGTCTGAACCATTGTAGAGGCGTCCTCAGGCAGCCCCTGATGATGTTCTAAGATTCTTATGTTTCGTCATATAAAATTATTTTCTTTTGCCAGGTAGGTCTGGAGCATTATTCTTGTCTAAACGGATCATACCTTTTAGAGGTTTGACACAGTTTGCCTTTTGATTAAAAATGGATCTAGTGCTGCATTTTATATCAGTCTCTATGTTTTCTATGCTCACAATTATTCTGACACCTTGCATAGCTTTGACTTGATATGAAAATGCCCACAGTTTGCCAGGATCACTTGTTATCCTCCTCTGCTTGCAAGTGTTAGCTCTTTGTTGCCACATCACTAACTGGAATTTATTTTTCTATCTGCTACAAACACTTAGTGAAACAGGAGAAAAAAATCTCAAATTTCTTCTAGTGACTTCTGAAGTAGAGTCTTCTTTCACCACTGCAGGCTCTAAACCCAGAGGCCCTTCTTCTGGCTGCTTAGTTTCTTCTCAGAAAAGTGACTTATCTATGCGTGTTTCCAGTGGCAAACACACTGAAAGCCTTCAGATGGTGCCAGTCCTGAGCTATCTGATCTCTAAAATGTTCGTGTTGTATTCAATCCCTCCTAGAGGCAGGAAGAACCAGAAATGGTAATTTGAATGACCTCTATGCATGTGTTTCTTTGGCCTGGTCGTGCTTGCTGTGACAGTCAGCATCTGTCACGTATTTCAGAACGATGAACAAACGAGAGGTTGTTTTTGCTGAATATTAATGCTATGCAGTAACTCGTACTGTAGTGTCTTACAGAGCACAAGGCAGCTGTAGCCTTTGCAAATGCTTAACTCAGCCTGAACTGGCTTGAGCAGGTGATCTGAACAACTTGCTACTGCAGAAAGTTTAATTCAGGGCAATCTTTGTTTCACTTGACATTTTCTCAATCAAAAGGCTTGAAAGCAGTGAAGGATGGGGTGAGGGCTTCTGAACAGGATAACAGAATTCCCCCTCTCCTCCCAGATTCCCATGTCCATAATGCAGCAGCCCTTGACTAACAGGAAAAAAAGACCTCACAGCAAGAGTGGAGTTTGAGTGCATAAAAGATAACCAGCCTGAACTGGGAGAGTTCCCATAGAGGCAACTGGAACTGGAATTGCTTAAGCCTTGAGTGTGACTTTCATGAATTCTTCAGTATGCTTTTCTTGTAGAGATTTCTAGATTGCTTCTAGTTCTCAAATATAAAGAATCTTCAGAGTGCACTGCCCAAAACCTTTTCTTGCTGTAGTTCTGGGTGAAATGAGAACTTGTCAGTGCTGTGATATTTATAGAATATTTTTCTACCCACAATCCTAGCTCCTAGACACAAGCTGTTACCACGTAAGTGTTTGGTTTTGGGAATTGAACCTTTTTCTGTAGCCTGTCTTTTCAAAGCCTGACCATTAGGTGTTAGCTCCTCTGTGCAGAAAAAAAAACCTTTATGTGAAAAAAAAAAAAAGAATGTGCTTCTAGGATTCCAGCTTGGGTACAGATCTTTCTGATGAGTCTTTCTATTTCAGCAGTTAAACTGAGAATAGATGTGAAGTTTCTTATTTTTTGCAGAGAGTTTTCTGGTTTTATTTAATAAAAATGCGGGGAGTTGCTGCTGTCTTATTAACTTGCAGCCGGCATGCTTATCTTCTTTGTTCTTTGTTAAATATGAGCTGGCATGTGTTAGACTGCGTTAGCGTTCACTCTTTGGGACTTCAGTGGTTTCTAAATTTGGCATTGCTAAGCCGGTGCCCTGTTTGCTTGAATCAATTGGGGCTGCTATTTTTAGCAACAAAAGGGAATTGAAATAGCAATTTTCTTTCCATGTAATGGATCCCCAAGAGGAATACTGATGCAAGCTCTCTGTCATCCTGTATTCTCCCCCTCCCCAAAAGCACTCAGACGAAAGGCAGCTGTCATGGTTTGCGGCTGTATTAATCTTTAATCAATCGAGTGTTTTCTGCATTCAGGTGTTCAGGGAAAAAAAGGGTCACGACTAAGATCTGCCTAGAATAACTAAGCACTCATGCATGGTCTGTGCAGTCAGAATTTGTGGATAACGGCAGGGATAGATGGAGCAGCTAAAAATAGTATATGCTTCCAGTGTTTCTCCAGTCTATTTTTGATGCTTGATTTTGATAAGGTTGATTGGAGTCTTACTAAAGATAGCCGTTCCTAGCAAGCTGAGGACAAAAAGTAGAATATTTTTAACCAGCACAGACTAAAGTACTTTTGTTGGCTGGAGATAATCTAGAAGCTTGGTATTGGTCAAATGCCAGTGATTTATATAAATCTGTAATAAATGAAGCACTGCTTGATGCCAAGCAGGGATAGTCTTTTCTCCCCTTGCCAGCTTTTGTTTTCCCCAGGAGCTGTCATATTCTTAATATAGCCTCTGTGTTTCGTAGCAGAAGAATCTCGAGTCTTCAGTTATTTATGGGCTGTACTTTAAACCCATGCTAAGGTTAGCTGTGCTGTGAAGTTTCTCTCAACTGTATTGCTTTAGCAATACACAGAGGGTCCCAGTTTATGTTGATGTGTGCTGCGGCTGGATATTGTGCTCTGATGGACCCTCACTCTTATCTGGGTTCAGTCTTGCAGGACAGGGATGGCTCTTCTCTGTGAATGGAGGATGTTGCAGACAGACTAGCTCTGCAGTGACCATTTTGACAAACAAGCTAGAACACTTCTTAGGGGATTGGAGCTGTAGCTAGGCTACCCTCCTTGAAATCTGTTAGCTTATTTTTTTGACAGGAAGGGTGTATTCTCAAATTGCTGGACCCACATCTGTCTATGGAGAATAGCATTGCTGATGGCCTGAGTTCTCCCTCCTAGGTAATGACATGCATGAGTGCATCTGCAGTACTCTGAAGGATTGCCTAAAAACTTGGGCTTTTCTGAATGAAAACAGGAAAATGGCTGAACCAAAATGAATTTGTGGTTTGAAGAGACTAGTAGAGAACATGCCTAAGAGTTGCTAGCTTCATTGTGCAGGTAGTCAAAGCACTGCAAGGAGTATGCCTGGTGCTGTTTGCTAGAGGCAATATGGATAAAGGTATTCTGTGCTTTATCTCCATTAGGCATCTCAAAAGTTCATTTTGCTGTGGAAAACGTGTGTTTGTATCTGAAGGCAGGCTTGATCTCGTTAAGCTTTTTTTTCACTGTAGTCTAACCTTGAGTTGGGGAGTCACGAATCTATAATCTTGTTTCAGCGTGATTGCTCTGCAGAACTGCAGTAGAATTTTCTATGCTTGCTGTTGCTCCCTCTCCCTGTTTCAACACTGGTCCTTGCTCCCGTCGTGAGATGAGAGGATTTCTACATGCCTGCATCATGCTTTACTGCACCACTCTTTGCTTTTGTTTAAAGATGTCCTGGCTGCATAAGAAGCAAGTAAAAATGTTCTCCCTGGGCCTTGAATACTCACTTCAGTCACAAAACAGACTGCCAATGGCTGCAGGGTTCTGCTTTTGCCTGGCTCTGGAATGGCAGTCCCTTTTTTATGAGCAAGGAATACAACTCTATTATACCTCTTAGGAGGTGGTGGATGTTTTTTTGGTGACCTCTTATTTGGTAACACAGTGGCTGTTCTCTTATAAGCAGAAAAAACATTTGAGTTCCCCACACTGTTGGTGGTGCTTTATCTTTCATATTTAGCTATGGGCTGTGGGATTTCTGAAGGATGCAGGTGCTATTGGAATCATCTGTGTATTTATCCCTATGTAAGGCTTCTGGAGACATGTCTATATTTTTATCCCATAAAGTACCACTGGTCATTTTAATCTTCTAGACTAAAGTCACTGTCTGGTTGCATGTGTTCCACAGGCTTGGTCTATGGCTTTTTTGATAACAGGAAAGCTGTTCCCTTTTAGTTCAAGATGACGCATCTCACTGAATGGTGAGGTTTTCTAACTTTGTGTAGAAACCTGAGTTTGGTACTGGCTAGGAAATGTTGCCAATGCTTATGAACTACATCATACCTGTTGTATATGTGACAAAAGCTATGAAGCATTAGGAAATAAGTTGACTCAGGCTTATTAAAATGTAGAGAATTAGTGAGCTGTGTCTGTCAATAACTATTCTGGTAGTAGAGGCTGGGGTGGCTGCCTGTATAGCTGTATCTTAAAGAGATCACCTTAAGAGGTCAAAGATGTGTAGTTAAACTACAAGTGGGAGTTGAAAAGTCTGTGGGGGGAGGTGTGAGTTTCTTTTTTCTTTCTTCTTTCTTCTCTTCCCACAACCACACAGGAAGCAAAATTCTGGCACAATCATTAAGGCAAAGATGCTATAGTGTCCTGAGGTGTAGATTTTGGTGATTTAGGGAAATGAATACATGACATATTAAGGATAATACTGTCATTAAAAAATGTAACTGCTGATTTATGATGTTGGGCTGATGACTTGTATATATACAGTGGTAATTGAAATATCTACAGCCTACATATGGCATAACCTCCTCCAGCAGTGTGAGCAGATGATGCCCCATACTGCTGTCATTGTTTGGAGACCTTGATACTACATTGGCAATTTCTTTTTGCACCCTATTGCTGCATCCAAAGCATGAGCAGGTTCACAGTAATTTATGCTAAGGTGGTGTACCCTAGTGGCTAGCATGAATAATGACTTTAGTTTTATCATCTTTCCAATTTCTTGTCTATCACTCCGAACAATGTAGGGTTTGGAATATAAGGCTATTTATGCAAAACTGAAATGAAAGCCAGAACTAGAGGATGATACCATACATGCATCTGTCACTGATTACAACAATGATTATGCCAGTCTTACCCAAAATGTCATTTCCTAAGAGAGCAAGAGATGTTTCTTTCAGTGTGCTGGACTCACTAGAGCCAGGCTTTGTGGACTCTGACTCAGAACATGAATTTTTAGTTAGGCTTTTTTGCAATGTAAAAAGGATGATGTATATATTAGCAGTTATGCATATACTAGTTTCAAAAAAGGTTCTTGAGATGGGAATCTGTTCCAGATGAGGCCTAATTATTTTGCAAAACACCATGTATCCAAACCTGCTGAGGACTGGCCAGTGGGGGCTTCCCAGTGTAGAACATCTCCAGCCCAATGCCTGTGCATGTATTGATTTATTAAGAGTGAGCTCTTCTCAGAGTATGTCATGTGACTGGATACCTTCCCTTAGTTTTGTCCCCTGACTTTTAGGGCTGTAGGGGAAAAGGCAAAGATGGGTGTTGACTTTGTCTAAAATTATCCAGTGCTGCAATACAAGCTTCCATTCAGGCAAACGTTTACTTGGTGGGCTCACACACAAGTTGCCTGGGCACTCTTCTTGCTTCTCTCCTGGAGACAGCAGATGGCTGAAGTGGGAAGCTACTACAGTTAGTCTGACTACTGAGTAAATGTGTATAATCACACTTAAGTGCTGGTGCAGCTTTCTTGTATAGACAATAACTTATTTCTAGCCTACTTACTTTGTCTTCTTTAAGCTCTGCCAACTGCAGTCAGTTTTTAACTTTTGTTGGAAGGCAGTCTGTAGAAGAAGCAGAATTCAAAAGCATAATCCACACTTGCAGTCAAAGTAGCTTGGGCACATCAAGTTGATAGCAGAAACTTAGTTAAACTGACACAGCTTTGGAGTGGTTGAAACTGCAACATTTTTCTCCAGTATGGAAACTTGAGATGAATGTAATCAATATGAAAATTTTAAATGACTTTCTAATGTACAAGCTTTAGGTAATCTAAAATGTGGAGGAAGATAAGGTGGCTGAATATTGACTTCTGTGATGTTGGTCCTATCAGTTGCCTTTACCCCACCTCTTCCCTGCTTTTACAATGTAAGGTTAAGTTTTGCTTTCTGCTCTGGCAGATTCCTATCAGTGCAGCCTTTCTGACCCTCCAAACAGCTCACCAGGATCCAGCAAATGAGCAGTAACCAGAGCTGGCTGAAGTGGGTGCTACTGATCAGCAGCAGGCCAGGTCTGTGTTAGTGCATGTTGCCCATCTCAGTCTGTGGGTGCTGACCTCCATGGCCTCTCCCAGTGCAGCTGCAGATGGGCAATCCATTTGCTTTGAATGGGAGGGAACTGAGCCAGGTGGCTTTTCTCAAAGGGCCTTAGGAAGAGACGCATGGCCTGAAAAAAAGGGGTTTTAGGTTAGATGTTGGAAAGCAGTCCTTGTACTGTTTGTTCTTCAGGATGGTGTGGGAGCATGGAACAGAAGATAGTTATCCTTCTCCACATAGAACCACTAATTAAATGATGGTCTCAGTGTCATCTTGTGAGGAATTCCCTTATTCCTAAGAAAAACTAGCTGCATACTTTTTCATGAGGCCTTTTTCTACTTTTTTCCTGATGGGATTTTGTAATTTTTATGTACATCAGATTTAGTTAAATTTCTCACATTCTCTTCTGGAGGGTACTTTAACCTCTGGACTACAGGTTATTTTAATTTGAACTGGGACTTATAAAGGGAAAAAAACCATCCTGTTACTCACACTTCAGTTAGAAATCCCTGATCTTCAGCTTATGTCTCATGCTCCAGCTGATTCCATTACCATTTACCTAAGCAATGGATTCAATAAATGAGTAAATATCCTTGACTGAAACTACTTCTACTTTACTAAGCCTTTAAAGGGCTACAGGTGCTTTTTTGAGTCCCTGCCTCATGGAGCATGCATTTTTGGCTGCAGCTGCTAGAAGTGGAATAACTTGCAGTGTCAGAAAACAGTGTTTTGAAATGCTGAGCTTGTTATCTGGGAATAAAACAATTAAGTCTGTAAATTCTTGGTTGGAAGGAGAAGAAACAATCTAAGTGTTACAGGGAATGGCTCTTCTTTAGGTGCCTCACTAACTGTGGTGAAAGAAGAAACCCCTTTCACCAAGTCACTGAAGTTGAAGTTCACAAGCTTAGAACTTGTCCAGCTACTGTTGTGATGCTTACGGGGAGGGGTCCAGGTATTGTTTTCACTGTACTATTCCTGTTTGCTTCATTGTTTTGCTGAACCAACAGTGACTTGTGTGAAAATACATAATGTGAATCCCAGGTCAGCAAGGCTGAAACTGAAGCTTGTTAGTCCTTGAACTGAAGGGATCATGCTGTCCTGCAGGACTGTGGTGTGTCTGGTTGAATGGGTAACAATAGGTCCAAGTTTGGTTGCAGGAAATGGACTCCTGGGAAAGTATTCTTGATTTCTTCCCTAAAGTCTGATTTGTATTGGTCATTTGGACCCTTGCTTCACTTTTCATTACATGGCATTGTTTCTGTACCAAAACTGTCACTCCCACTTCCCTAATGGTGGCTGGATAGGAAGTGGCAAAGCAGTGTGACATAGACACATGGTTTTCTCAATAAAATTCCCTGGCACTGACAGTGCAGCAGCCAGAGCTCCGTTTAGTAACTGGAGCATCCAGTGTGTGCAGTATGCATATCCTTGTCATGCTGGAGTTACATCATCTTGGAAATAAACTCTGAAACCAGGGAGGGTATAAACAAATATGCATGCACCTTCACCTGTGGTCATCTGTGAATTTCACTTAAATCAGGGATATTACTAGATATTTCTTTCTAGGCTGTTACTGAATTGTTGCTGGACCATTCAAACTCAAATAGCACCTGTGTGGCAGTTTAAACTTTTGTTTTTATAGCCACCTATTTATAGGTAGCAGGCACAGAGACTGAAAGGGTTACAGCATTTCCTAGCTGTTATTACTCAGACAGAAATGATCTGGCTGCAGTTTGCATGTTAACTGTTAGAGGGGATCTGCAAGCAGTAACTAATCAAATAATCTGCAAACACATCTCCTTCCGGTGCTCTGAAGGGAAGCTATTGCTGAATCCCAATGCCAGCCAGCACCTCTGTCTGCTGTGACTTTCATTCAGGTAGAGGTTGACCTGAGAGTTAAAGCAACACTCCCACTTCACTGTTCTGAAACATTAAACAAGTCCAGTTATTTGGCCATGGCTACATTCAGCAATAAGCAGTGGAAGCACAAACCAAGCTCTTCTGATCTGATAAAAGGACAAACAGAAAAAATCCAGTATATTCTGTGGCTACTTGGAGAGTGAGAGCAGGGACAGGTAAATGAGAGGCTGGACAGGAGAGCTAAAAATGGAAGGATGTTGATGTGTAGGCGTTGGGTTTGCTGAGAGATAAAAAAAAATGATGCTGAATTTACTTGCACAAAAAGAGGTTGGAAAAGCAGTTTCTGTATGGAGGAATTGCTATTTACTGGGATGATCAGCTAGTAGTGTGGCGAGAGCCCTGGAATAATCTGTCAAACTAATGGCATGTTGAGTCACTCACAGCTTCTCAGCTTGTGGAAAAGAATCCTAGAAAGACTTGAAGCTTGACACAGATCCAGTCACCCACAGGTGAGAAAGTTTAAGTTGTAGAAGCCCAGCTTGCAACTGGTGCCTGGATCAGTCACTCATACTAGCTGCTGGTGAGCACAATGGCCATAAGGATCTGAAATCTGCTGGAGGAACACTAACAGAGAGCTGTTGCCTGTGTCCTAAAATCTGTTTTCTTGGATGCTTACTGGATTTGAGATACCTTTTATTTTACTGTACCCTTAAAACTAAGTTGACAGCTGGTTTAATAGTCATAAATCAGGTTTTTATTTTTTAGTTAAATGGCTTGGAAATCTCTTAGTCCACAAAATTTCTGAAGAAGAGTATTAGGACAGAGGCCTGGCTTTAGAAGGGGCTTTTGAACCTGATTCTTGAAACACATTAGGCTCCTAATTCCATGTCTTTCTCTTCTTTCTTACCTATGGAAAGGTTTTAGTGTGAGTGTGAGTTTTTAAAGTAATTTCATAGAGTTGTACACCTTTTCCAGAGACTTTGATATGTTTCTGTCTGGAATGAGTACTTTATTAGCCTACAAATGAACACACCCATTGCAGTTACTTCTGTGAAGCAACTAATGCAGATTTGTCTTTTTTTTTTTTTTTTTTGGTTGCAGTGGTCACAGGAGCTACTGATGGGATTGGAAAAGCCTATGCAGAAGAGGTAAGAATTCTTACTACTTGGAAGTCTGTCTTGATTCTTGGCAATATGTCAGGCTGTCTCAACTCTGTCAAGCTGCATGTGATATTTCCTCTCCTTATCTTAACATAGATATCTATGGAGAAAGAGGTCTCCTACCTTGCCTTCCTCTGCTAACCAGCCAAAAGTTACCTCTTTTTGTTAGTTTCTTCTATTTGCGAACTATATTTTCAGCTCTTACCTTGTCCTTCAGTTTTTATTTTTAACTTCCTTAGTTTTTAAAAGAATTTCAACTTTCTCAGCCCTTGGTAATTCCTTTTGGTACTTCCAGGCACTGAATAAATGGCATTTAAGCTGCCATCAGTATGTGCCAGTTATTTCCTCTAGTTCATGAAGTCTCTGAAGCTGGGTTTTACCTTTATCTCTTTTACTCTCTTGCTCTTGATGGATATGTGGACACCAAATATATTTCACATATGGAATGTATGCTTAAGACATAAAATGCCTGTTAGTATAGGGTAATTTAGCCTTCAAGCCCAGAGACAAACAGTGCTGACTACAACAATTTATAGCAAAAATAACTTTAAACTCAGCATTAGTATCAGAGTGAGCTTATCTGTGCTCGTTTTTGTGTTCTCTGAAACACCAGCATGATTTTGTGTAAGATCAGCTGTGAGAGATTCCCTTTTCCTTGATTTTTTTTTTGTTTTGGTTTTTTTTTTTGTTTTGGTGTTTGTTTGTTTTGTTGTTGTTTTGTTTTATTTTGCAAAGTCCACAGGGAAAATGGCATTCCTCTTCCTCTTAAAGGGTTGTCCTTGTCATTTGGATTTCCTGTCATCCTGATGTGCCTTGCCCTGCTGCCTTCACCCCTAGCCCCCAAATTCATTTCTACTTTGCAGGAAGTAGTACTTCATAGCTCAAGAAAGGGGAGATGGCTGCAAAAGGAATTAAGCCTGGTGCCAGCAGCACCTGATCCTGGCATATTGCTCACAGCTCAAACCTGCCAGGTACCCCAGTTACATGGCACCGAAGCAAATGATGCAGAACTTAATTTTAAGTGTCTAGAGCAAGTGAAAGGAGGTCACTGTGCCCACAGCAGAGCATTATCAGGAGGAAGTCCTCTAGTGTGGGAGACACATCTGAACATCATGGGAGATTAGTTTCAGGATCTATATGTCAAGATAGCGTGTGAATAAAACGAGAGCTTGCTTTCTGTTCTGTAATGTCTCTAAGAACTAGGCTGCTTTTGAGCATGAATGTCTGCTGCTGGCTGACTCCTGCACTCAAACCCCCATTAGGAAAGCCATCATGAGTATGAGGTACTGTTGGAAAACCATGTCTATTACAGCTGCCTTGCAGTTGTTGGTGTAAGCACAGAGCACCCCAAAAGGTACAGGTATTCATTCTTGGGCTACAGAATAAAACATACTGCTCATGAGTTGTATTTATTATTGTTGCTTAAGCATTTATTTAGAATAAAACACAAATCCATCCTTTGACAGCTTAAATGGATGAAGAATACTTGATAAAGTCAAGTGTGGATGTGAGTGAAATGTGGAATACCTGAAGAGACATCTCAATCTTTAACTATAGAGGTATCCACAGAAGTTTGCCGGAAGAGGCTTGATTTTCTACTAAAAATTCCCTTTTGGCTACTATAAATTCTGCTGGCATATGGCCGCTTGGGCCTTGATGGCTGTGATTATAGTCATGTAGACAACTTCCTTTTCCTTGAAGGAATTTGTGAGAATTCTAACTGTGTGTTGAGAATTGCCTCTTTGAAACTTTGATGGTGATGGGAGAGCTTTATGAGTGTGTGGAATCTTGGGTTATACTCTGCTCTGTAGATTATTTTCCTTTTCCAAGCAAAGAACTGTTTTTACATTTTCACTCTTGCAGTATTAAGACCTTTAATCTTTGCCCAGCACCGATATCCTTATCATAGCTAGATCAGCCCTTCAAGAAACGTTTCATGTTTTGAGGATATGGTCAGGAGTCAGTATTTGTTGCCCCTCTATCATTATCTTTTGTTTGTTTTTGAAAATCATTAGTGTAAATTCAACCTTAGCCGTGTTTGTGTGCTAGTGACAAACTAGAGGTTGTGCTCCCATTGCATGCTCTGCAGTACTCTACCATGCACATCTGTTTAGTATAGCATTTTTAGAATCTCTTGCCATGTCTGCTCTAACAAGAGCCTTAACCTTGTTTTGGCTGGCTGTTGATGTCATTGTTTTCCATCCTGGAGAGCAAGAGTTTATAGAGCAGCTGTGTTTTGCTACCAAAGTGGAAAATGTGGTAGTCACTAATGTGGCATTTAAGGAAATCAAGCACCTCCATTCATCAGCTCCATTAGAATGGTGACCCTTGCTGGCATCAATCCTTAGGCTGCAAGGGTAGCTTCCCAACATATGCTACTCTGGGTGAGATTTTATGTGAAGTTTTAAGGTCTTGTCATTCAGCCGTTTCAGGACCCTCAGGATATTGGCCCAAGGGACAGGTATAATAACAGGTTATCTACAAAGCAAGTGGGTCTTCCTTGATTCCTATATAAAAATGTAATTAATAACTGGGATCTTAGGGATCATTATCTCTCTTTGGATGATAGTGTTTCCTTTCAACCAACTAGGTCTATACCAGTGAAGGCAGAGTGCTCATCATGCACCTTAATTGAACTTGCTCTCAAGTGCTGTATCTTTTTCAAGCTTGATTACTTCTCTTAGTGATATTTGTTCCTAGTTACAGGGTCTTCTGTTGGCTCTTTTATGTGCTTTCTACTTAGAGCTTCACTTGCAAAAGGGTTTCCAATTTCAGATTGGAAACTACTTCTCAGAGTGCATCCCTTTAGTTTGAACATAGCAGAGATTTCTCTCAAGCTTGCCCTTGTGGTGGAAATTCTCTAAATGTGGTGAGGTTCCATTGACTGGATGTATTGGCATCACTTTACTTCCTTGGCTTTTGAGACAGGTACAGATGAATACTTTTCCATTAAGCCCAGGTACCTACTGAAGCAGTCTGAGAGCCCAAGGTCATGAATGCTTAAAGAGAGCAAACTCTTCTGTCAGCAGTCTGGAGCTTTGCATCCATGAGGAAGATCTCTGGGGATTTTTGCCTCATGGGACAACAGTTATTGGATTCTGAGTTGATTATTGTCAGATTGTCCTAGCAGGTTAGGCAATTATGGCCTTAAATGCCTTGATCCTGTGGAATGAGAGTGCTATTCCGTCTTCCTGGTGCCTTCCAGGCCTACTGTGGGCTTCATGTAAAGTGTGTTCCAGTGAGCCAGGTGCTTATCTGCAGTTGGCTGGATGTGTTCATCCCTCTTAGACAGTAATTCTTGTAACACCACATCATTTCCTCGAGCAAAAGGCTTAAGTTGCCTGTAAGCCTGAACCTGGCAGCTGTTTGCTAGTGATTCCTATGATGTCTTTGGTGTCACCACACCTCACTCTATGCTCATGAGATCTAGTGTGAGATTTCTACTGCTTAGAGGTCGCATCTGAAAGTAGAGAGTTCACTGATGAACTCTGCCCTACCTCTGAAAGAATCACTACTGCTTTGCATATTCCTACTAGAAAAGTACATGGCTTTAAACCACTTCAGATTGTTGCTGTTGTAGTGTTTTGAGGCTTTTGGGTTTGTGTGTTTTGTTTGTTGATTGGGATTTTTTTTTTGATTGTGTTTTTTTTTAAATTCCATTGACGTCCCATTCTCATCAGCTTCCAAAGGCAGTGAAGGAGTTTTATTGGAGTAATGGCAACATACATGTTTTTTATGTGTAGGTCTTAAGTGTCTGAAAGGCAGAGCCACTTTGAACTGTGGGTAGAGATATTGTTTCTACTTATAGTAGTCACATACTACATCATATTCATTTTAGAGTAATTAAATATGTAACTGTCTTTCTGCAGACACTTTTCAATTGAGTTGTTAGATCTCGTTTTAAACTTGCAGTGGTAGGTTGGATTCAATGACCAGGGTATGCTCTGGCCCCATCCTAATTTCCTCAGATAGCTTCCCTTAAAGAGTTTCAGAAGTAAATTAACCTTAATACCTATGAGTAGTACAATGTAAGAGTGGAGCCTTACTAAAGGGAGGAAGTATTGAGCTGCAACACAGGTGTTCAAGTGACTGTGGATATCTTAACTTGGCATGTTAAACTTCATTATAGGTAATAATGTCTTTGCTCTGACTTGCAGAGGTAGTGGAAGTTCTGTAAAATATCCACAGTTTGTTTTCTATTTTATAAATGTGCCTATCCTCCTATATTAGATGACTGAGAAGATAGCATGGTGTGAAGGGAATTAAATAAGAAATAACATGGATTTATCCTGGTTTTCCCCTTTGTATCTATTTAAAATTGTATTTTTTTTCAGAGTTGCCGGTCATATACAGTTGAGATGTTTGATGAGTCTTGCAATTTCTTTGATTAGGATACTAACTTGGAAGTGATTTATGACTATTCTAATGTCTCCTGTTTTGTCTTCTTACAGTTGGCAAGACGTGGAATGAAGGTGGTTCTAATCAGTAGGTCAAAAGAAAAACTGGACCAGGTTTCTACTGAAATAAGTGAGTTAAACTTTTTCCCTAAACTTCACTGGCATGCTTATAAATAAATGCAATTGCACATGAATTTCATGCATGCTAATATATGCAGCTCTGATTTTGAAAAGAGTTTGCTCTTGTGCACAGTGCAAATGTTACAGATATAAGTGGTAAAGGCCTTGCAATTCAATTTTACAGCTGTTCATATTTAACTTCTGAGAACAATAGGGCTTAATTCTGGAATAAGTACTCCTAAAACTGTTAGTCTTCCATAAGAATAGCTTACCAGGCCAGACTGAAATACCACCTATTCACATAGTAGTAGTTGTCTAAAATCATAAAAAGGCAAGAAACATGAAGTCATTTCTCCATCTGAATATTCTCTCTGTTTGAAGCAAGTTTGATTTCATGGCTCCAGCCATAAGGGTGGTTTCTTTCCTACTAGAAGTTGTTGAAAGCATTTTCTTTATTTGTTGTCTTACAAAGTATACAGGTTTATTGAGGATAGCTTGTCCCATCTTCCTCTTTTTTGTTTTGTTTGAATAAACCACTCAAGGATTAGATTAGAGACCTGTAAGCTCTTTTGAGGTGATAAGTGTTCATAGTTATAAGAATATATGGAATGAGTTAATGTGCTTAAGAAACTGCATTAGGGATTGTTTCTTCAGAAAGTGTGTAGTAAATGGCTGTAATGGAAAAATAAGGGAGCAACTTCAGTGTTTCAATCACAAATGGGTATTTCTACAGGATCAGTTAGTAAAAAGCTTCCTTAGGTCTCATGCTGACAAATGATTTTCCAATCAGAGCAAAGTATAATCTAACCCACAAGAATTCCTCTTCTAATCGATATCTCTTTTA
The DNA here is from genome assembly GCF_022539315.1 of Serinus canaria. Taxonomy (NCBI): domain Eukaryota; kingdom Metazoa; phylum Chordata; class Aves; order Passeriformes; family Fringillidae; genus Serinus; species Serinus canaria. The sequence continues at coordinate 21,646,915 of NC_066319.1, forward strand.
TTAAGGCATATTTAATGCATATTAGTTTCTCCAGTGTATGTCAAGATAAAGTGAGAAATGTAAGCATTTGAAAAGGTTTTGATAAGCAGGAGTAGAAGTTGTGTACTCTAAAGAAGGTTTCTCAGCATAACGACAAAGAAACCTTTAAGATTATGCTTTCGTGCTACCCTCCCTTGTCTTTCTTAGGCTTTCTAAAATGGTTTGTGTACCTGATGCAGATAGTGGTAAGAACTGCTCTCTTTCCAAGGTCATGAATGTATAATTTCGGCTTAAATTTACTAAAAATTTCTGTGACTTTGTTAGTGGCACTGTTTTACTATAAAGCATAATCCCTTAAGTCAAGAGTCAACACACTGCCCTGTACGAAGTTCTAAGGGATAGCTGAGTGAAAGGAAGAATGACTCAGAAACTCAAGGACTTCAACGTGCTAAACAGTTGCTCTTGTACTAGATGTATAAAGTCAGGGCATACCGTTCTGTTGATACAAATGTCACTATTTCTGCTTTTGAGTGTCCAGTGTAAGATGGCATATCAAACTGTTTTCTAGACAGAAAGTTATTCTTTCTTATGTGTATGTTTAAGTTGTGGAGAGCATTCCTTCTTAAAGCAAAGTTGTCATCAAGTTCTATCTTCCACTGATTTGGAAGTAATTGGCATTGTTCATTAGTAGCCTTCATTTAAGGCTGTCACTGCAATGTCTGGACCTACCTGTGACACTGATCAATCTAGTGACAGTGTAAATGCAGCAGAATAGGTGTCACTGCCTGGGTAACCTGTCTAACTGCTGATGCTTGCTGCCCACAAGGAAGGAAGCTACAACAAGGTGGTGCTTTTTGGTGGTTCACTGCAGTAGCTGGATGATAGTTTGCTGCATTTGTGTGGGCATGTGCAGTCACGTTTCTAGCAACGTTACATAAAGCTGTTTTGCTAAGTCAAACTATAACTGAAAGAAGTTTCTACAAATAATCTTGTTCTGGAATCAAACACCTATGCATGAAGTGACAAGCTTCTTGAAAGTGTTCATAACCCTTTCAGTAACAGTTTGGGGATCTCTTTCTCCCTGGGAATTAAGCACGATGCTGACAAGATAGATAAATCTACTGCTTTGACTTTCAGCACTTACATGGTAGCTGCTGGGGGAGGTTCTCAGATTAAAAACATAGGTACATTTCCCTATGTGAAGCAGCCTGTAATACATAATTACTGTTAGGCCTCACCCAAACATTTTTCTGCTTCCTTTCCTAAACCATTCTGAAATGAGATGACTCATGCTGGGTTTTCAGAACACTTCTTTTGACAACACTGAGCTACTGAAAAGTATACCTTGTTCATCGTGGCATATAGTGAAGGATTAGGATAGTCTACATGAACAAGCAAGCCTGGGTTGCACTTTTAGATCCTGCTAGGTTTTATCTGGACAGATCCCATGTGGTCTCTGAAGTCTGCTCAGATGTTGTCACATATAAAGTGGGTGACTTTTTTAATGCTAAGTGTGTAATTTTAATGATAAGTCTATTTAAATGGTTCCCTTGCAGGCTTCTAAGGTAACTTTAAACTTCTTGATGGTGGTCCATTGTTCTTCAAATTGCTCCTCTTGGGTAATGACTCTTAATCACTTTAAGGAAGAATGGCTGTTTAACTGATTCAGGTTCTTTGAGCTGTGTGATTCTGTGCATGTTTTCAGTTTCCTCCTCCTTTTCATTAATCAGTCTTATGCTTATCCTATTGAATGGCAGATACACTCTGCCATAAATAATGACAGGGGTTTTGAGACTCAGCTGTGTTCATTCTATTTCAGAAGACTCGTCTGCTCATAGGGTAGACTTCTACTAGGAGTGACATCTATTTACAAAATACAAGTTGTATAACCACCATCATAAGGGAAATACTCATATGTCTTTCTGCATGTTAAATGCCAGCTGACCTGGAGCTGTTTTTTTTTTTTTTTAATGTGCATATGCACATTAAAGTGTCTGAACTGATGTTACAGGAACACCAGATGTTCTGAATGTACAGCTCAGTTTGAGCCACAAAAATTAGGGGGTCAATTACAAGTTTTTGAAGAGTTTATAAGATTTTTCACTATGTGTTCAAGCATGTTTTAAAGTTTTTTTTTTTTGTTTGTTTGTTTGTTTTTTTTTTTTTTTTTGCAGAGTACTTAGGTGTTATGGGATTTGCCATAAAAGAAATAGGGATATAGGGCTAATATAGGATAGAATAGGAAGAATATAGGATAATAGGAATACTCTATTAAGAAATAGAGTATCAGCCACTGGCTAAAAAAAAAAAATTAAGAATTTCCTTTTCAGTTGTCATGGACAACCATTATGAGGAATTATATAAGTTTTATGGAAATATATTGGATCTTTTAATCAAGTTGTCATGCCCAAGCACAGACTATTAAGGTCACTGTAAAAAAGGCTTGTCTAGTTTAGTTCATGCTGTTTCACTGTTCCACCACTTTTCTGAAGTGTCTGTTGCATTGCATTGTTAAACACTTCTAAATGTTCAGGGAGGATCAGGAAGAAAATTTCTCTGTGAATGGAGACAATTGTTTGAATGCCACATAATGAGTCTATTCCCTGATTTGCTGTATTTAATAATGAGCACGGTCCAAGACATCTCAGGTGCTCTGTGCTAGCAGTTGGTTCTTGAACCACAGATTTGCAGACAGAAAAGCTTCAGTTACTGCACTGGATACATTTATCCTGAGGGAATTGAGAACCACTTTGCTGTAGAAACTCATTACCTAGGGGCTGTGATATGAAGAATGTAGTGCAGACTATATAAGCAAGGAAAAAACTTCGGTTTGTCTATAGGGAAATTATCAAAAGAATTTGGTATTGGTGTCCCTTGTTAGCTGGTACCTTCACAGGACACTTCATGGAGTTGAGCATGAGCTGCAAGAGCCAGGAAAAAACTGCTACTGCTTGCTGGTGTTTCTACTTAGAAGTCTGAATAGCTACTTACTTCTAGGTGAGTGCATATAAATCCGCATGGCAGATTTTGTCATCAGTTATTACAGAATGAAAGGAAATTCCTATTTACTTCTTTAAAGTTGGTGGTTTAGTGTTTCATACACCCAGATGATAAAATTTGCTCCAATTAAATTGTTTGAAGTGAGAGAAATCAATTGTTTTTCCAATGTATTCTCCAAAATTAATATTTAATTGGAATACACTGTAAGCCTTTCATACTTGGGAACTACATACATGCAGCCTTACATGCATTGGGAACTAATGTTCAAAACCTGGATTCTGCTAAGATGTCTATAAGAAAATACAAGTTTCTTCTATAAGGAAATAAAGATTTTTTGCAATTTTGCAAAAATCTATGTAGCTATTTCATTCCAATACATTTCCTCAGCCCAGTGTGTAGTGTATCTAAGTTGCTTGGTCATAGTAGCTTCATCTTGAACTACTCTCTAACCCTAAAATTTTGGGTGTCATAAACTGATAACTGTCATGCTCAGGATCTGTTGTGTTCTTACTACTCTAGCATGATTTTTGAGTACAAAAATGGGATGTGGTGCCAAACCCAGAAATGTTTCTTCTCCATTGGGTGGGTGGGTTTTACAGTTTTCTATGCTTTCTTGGTAACCAGATTGTGGGCAGCATTCTGAAGCAGACATGATGCTGACCCCTGTGCTTGTGCCCCATCCCTCACCATGACCCACTGCAGCAACTGGGCCATGCCCCCATGACAAACCTGACCCCTGCAGATGCTCACCTGCCCCTCCCTTGGAGCACTTGGCTCCTTCATCTCTGCCCTGTCACTCAGACTTCCTCTCTGCTGCACCCCAGTAAATCCTGCTCACATTTTGGAGTTGGCAAGTAAGATTATTTGTGTTTAATAGAGGTGGTTGAAATGCACACAAGTTCTGAGAGGAAGGGGACATCTTTTGCACAGAAATGACATTCTTTGCACAAAAATGACAAGATTCACTTGCCTGAGCTTAACTTGAAGACTAAGTGAATCTGGCAGTTATTCTGACCTTTTGTGATCTATTTTAAGGTGAATGAATGTGTCTGCAGCCTTCTATCACCTGAGCCAGGTTCAGGTTGACATACTTGAAATCCCCATAAATTTCTTGAACTTGACAAAATGGCTTAAAATATTTTAGACTTGTTTCACATAAAGTTGTAGTGCAAGGATCTTCCAAATGAGCTCTTGGATTTCATTTCTGAAGAAAGTTTCCTTTGGATGAAGTGAAGGAAGTTCTCTTGGTTTTGCCTTGTGTGAGCCACTTAGTAAAGGAGCAGTTGGCAGGCACTGTAGGGAGTGGACAGAGGATTCAAACAGAATTAACTTCTATTTAATTTATTAACAAATTAATAAATTACCTGATGCAAAAGATAGAGAAGTTGGAAAGGGAGATTTTTTTTAATTTTGAATTTTTTTCTTCTTTAAGCAGAATTCTGCTTCTGTGGTTTTGGCTGGATATTTTCCCCCCTTAGTCCTTCTTTTTTTTATTGTCATCCCTTGAGTTTTCTCAGTGACATTTTATCTGGATTTATTTAAAGAAATTGAAGAGAGTACTTAGAGAGCCACACTTGACAGATGTCCTGCAAACTACAGGATACAGTCCTAGAACTGCTTCACCTCTTAGGAGAGTTTTGAGGCAGCAATCTGGTAGGACCATCCACAAGTGAAATGTTCTGCAAATGCCCAGTGATACCCTTGCAGAAGGACTTCCTTTCCATAACATCTGTCAGCATATGGAGTAACAGACCACATGTCACAGGTGATTTTAAGGATGAAAACCAGGAAGTTTATTGGTCAGTGTTATGGATCCTACAAAACAGTAGGTGAGCTGACAAGCTCTAGGAGATGGTGCTTTTTCACACCTGGCAGGACTGAGTGAGCCTCTTTCAGAAAGAAGGTGCTTGCTGTGAACCCCACTGCCAGTGTGTTTCTATGCAGTACTTATTAATAGTTTGTAATCCCAGAAAGTCCAGGGAAGGGAATGTATGAGGGTTATTTGAATGTGAATTCAGTACTTTTGGGTTCCTTGTCTGAATGTAAACACAGCAGAAGTAGCCTCTTCCTCTCCTCACATACTCTGCATATTGTGCTTGTAGGATCAGGACGAACTTGGAGCTAATGGTTTCTTGAGTCTTAAAGCTTTACATGTTAGGTAATTGGATCAATGGGCAAGTGACTTCCTTGGTACTTTTGAAACCCAGATGTGAACAACCAGAAATTGTCTTCCCTGCAAACATTTGGGGTCCCTGCTGCCTCTGCCTGGCAGTAGTTGTGTGGGGGGACACTCTGCATTTTCTGTAATACTCAGAAACATAATGCCTGTCTGTGCTAACGACCTGTCTGTAACATAAGCCTTTAGGGATGCCAAAACAAGAACCTCTTTAAACACCTTTTGTTAACGTGTAAGCTGCAATCTACTGCTTATCACTTTCAGTGTAAAATAAGCTGAACATCACATGAAAAGATAAGTATTGGATTGTTTTCACATTGGATTGGGTGAAAGTCTGTTTTGAAAGTCTAGTTTAAGCCAACTGGTGGAAGCTCTATTACCAAGAGACTTAAAATTAGGCCTTTTAAGTATCTCTGCATGGAATGGTCTCTCTCTGGCACAAGAAAGGACTGTGTGGTGCAAACAGTGCTGTCTTCCTTCTGCAACTTCATTCTATGAATGTGTATTTTAGTCTTATGTCACTTTTTTAGCAGGTTAAGTTCCATTACATCAAGTCCTTTTTATCTGTCAAAGCTGTAAAAATCCCTGAAAGACTTCTCTACTGAGGAAATGGTGATAATGGCTTCTATGGTTTTTCAGGAATATGTTGTGGTGAGGTAAAAAATGCTAGTTAGTAGCTCTTCAAAAGAAAAGGAAATTCAGTCGGTTTGTTCTGTACAACAAATTCTTTAAAAAAATATCCTTGAATATGAGAAATAAAAAATCTTCAAATTTGTGTAGCTACTGGATAAAAGTATGCCTGCTGTAACTTCTTAGGCATATGCCACACTTCCACTGCTGAGTTGGCTACTCTATTTCTTCGAGCAGTAGATGGGGACTAATTAACAATGGATTTTTCCTTACAAGTAATACTTTAAAGAACCCTGAAAACTTGTCCTTTTAAGTGCCTGACTTTGGGATACAGCAAACATTTTACTGTGGATGCTGAATTGGAGGTATAAAAGATAATGCTGAATTAGCCTAGAAACTTGTCTCCCTTTTAAAATTTGCTTTAATTCAAACAGAGTGACTGACTTAAATGTCTTGAAATTGACTTGAGAGTAAGGGCACCATTTTTTTTGATAATCCATGGTATGACACCTTTCAGTCTCTTTAAGTGACACTAAATTCTTCTTACAGTATATTTTTTCTGGTCTTTCTGAAATTCATTCTGTTGAGCTTAAATCTGAAAAAAAAAAGTGTTAGGGTTTTTTTAATAATTACTGTTCTAATAAGTATATGGCTGAAGAATTTAGACTCCATTTTGCAAAAAGTGATGCAAAATTCATGTTTTCATGAATTTACATACATATCAGGTGTACACATTGTCACAGACAATAATTATGGCATTAAGGGAAAGGAAATGTTACAGGAAGGATGGGAAATAGTCCATATGCCCTTCCTAAAATGATTAAGTGAATTAAAAATAGCTCTTTTCATGCTTAGTAACAACAAATACATCAATGAATATTAAAAAAAAAAAAATCTTGCTGGGGGATTGAAAATAGTGCTGGGGAAAGAGGAGAGATGGAAGGAGAGTTTGAGAAGCTGCCTACTACAAATAGCAACCTTCCCACGCTTCACGTTGTGCATCCCCCTGAAACAGCTCAGCATTGTGCCCTAGCCCACTCCTAGTGCAGCTTCAGCCAGAGTGGGTATTTTGGTGCAGAGAGCTATTCTGGGAATCACCACTGCTGACAGCACAGCACAGCATGGCACGGCACGAGGGCAGCCGCACGTGCGGTGCCTGGGAGCCCCCCGTGCCTGGCACACGGGCTGAGGGGCGCGTGGGGAGCACCGCGCTCAGCTCGCCTGGCTGCCTGCAGTCCCTGCAAACACTGCCAGCACTCCAGTGTGCAGCCCCCCTGGCTGCCAGCCTCTGCAGCTGTTTGTCACAGGCTGCTTGATTTTGTGTTTTTAGTTAGCTTGGTAATTAGAACAAGCTTGATTTAGAAAAGCTTGCAATGCTGAGCATAATATTTGGGTGAATGGCCTTATTGATTGATCCTGCGTTGCTCAGAATGTGTTTCTGACTTGGTTAGTGTGTTTTAGAAATTGTAATGTATTTTGATGTAATGGCAGTCAGAGGAGCGCAAATGGAGGCAGTTATTAATAAAGTGTGTTTTCCCTCTGTTTTGTAGTACTGTACATACACATTAAAAACTTACACACCCAAATGGCTCAATGGTTTTTGGACTTTGGCTTGGAGAGCTGAAGTCATCTATGACAGCTGAGAAGTGAGGAACTGACTTTTATATATCTTTGTATATTGAAACTTAAAGTTAACAGAACATTTAAATTAAGATCTGTCATTGTTTTATCTGCTCTACAGCTCTATGTGATTAGATTTTTAAAAACATTATCTCTTTTAAAGGAAGCTGTTTCTGTGTGATTACATGTACAACTATTGCAGTATGTAAGGAATCCCCTGGAAGTCCTGCATGTGTACTTGAATGAAAGGAATTGGAACCTATTCCTAGGGGCTTGACCAAGTGTTCACATGCATATGCTTAAATTTATGGAAATTTATGGAAACATAGCAAGTACTGTTAAATTGTAGGCAGAAATGTTAAGCTGTGCAGGAACAGCATAGGCTTCCTTTGCAGCAGGTGCAACAGAGCTTCCTTTTAGCAATTTCTTCAGTTATGAGTATTTGACTTTAGAGTTTCAGACCCTTCAAAATGTTCAGAAAAAACTAGCTCTTGTTATACCCAGCTGATTTTAAAATGCTTCTGCATGGTGGATATATCACTGTGTAATAGCAGTCTGCTACCACTAGTCTGGAAGTACTTAGTACTTCTGGAAAACAGATTCCATCCATCCATGACACTGTGAGTTACTTCTGTGAACTCTGAAAGTCTCAAGTTGGATACATTCCCAAAATGAATGGCTCTCCCTTAAAACCAACCAAATCCTTAGTAGAGCTCTCAGCAGCCACTCTATAGTCTTAAATTCTCCATCTCTGTCCTGCATAGATAGAGTACTAAAAAGCAGGAGGTTTTAATGTTTTGCTTTCATCTCTCAGCTTCTTACCCTATATTGAAAGGTTACAAACCCTGCTTCTGGAGACTGGGTGCTGGATTAGGATGAGTTTTACCACTGCAGAGATACTGGAAAGATGGCATCTTTATTTGTGGATGTAGTTGATTCTCCTTGACTAAACAAATTTGCTCTCTCCTGTATGATGAAAAATGGAGAGCTATTTTTCTGCTGCTTAGACTCTCTGACCATCCTGAAGCTAAAGACCAAATGAGACTTTTTATGTTTCTGCAAGCAGTTGTGTTTTACTGTATCACTGTGATGGCAATATTTATATTGGCTTTGAATGTAAAGTGGTGAGATGCTTCAGTTCTAGAAAGAGTTTTTAATGTTCTTTCCCTGATCTTGGAAGAGCCATTCCCACTACCTGCTTACAGTGTGGGCCTTGTACCTCGAACCTCTCCATTGCAAAGTTTATTGGATTTGCCTCAATGTACTTGGTGCAAATTCAAGCTGTTCCAGCAAACTACTTTGAAACAGGTGGTTCAAGAACTAATGTTATTTTTTTAGGGATGAAGATCTTGTAATTTTCTTGTGTCCCAGCAAGACTTTGCATGATAGAAACCCTGACACTGCTTCTCTTTGGTAAACTGAGCTGCTTCTCCTGACTACCAAACGGTGTCTGTTTTCTGTTGCATCCAAGTACACAGGCTTGCCCCTCTTGGGGAACCTTCTTTCAAGCCCAGTTTATCTGTGTCTGAAAAGTTCCTTAGCATTTTCTTAGCCAAGAACCAAGATTTCAGGAGGGCTGCTGATTTGAATTATTTGCAAGCTTAAAAATATTTAAAAATAAATTTAAAAAAAATTGAAAATGCTTGCCTCCTCAGCATTTTACAGTTCTTTATTATTGTGAAAAATGTAGTTAAATAGTGTATTTAGAGTTTAGCTCACTGTAGTTTCTAGCTTTCTGCTTTATTTTTTTTAATTACAGTGTGATCTTCTTTTCCTGGTGTTCTAGGCAATGTGGTGTTATTTTGCAAGTCAATCTTTTTAGTAGACAAGGTGTGCCCTACTTCACCCGATAGTTAAGATTAGCATTTTCCTTGCGTAGCAAGACTGGCTAAGTTTTCTGTAAGTCAGACATATCTGGCCTTTGGAATTAATTAAACATTTGCTTCACCTGCTGATGTAGCTGCCGAGCTTAAATGAGAAATCAGGCAAGTGTTGTCCTGTTGGCTGTTCCTCAGATGGTTGTAAGGGGTTTTTTATACTTATTTTGAGTAAGTAACACATCAGCCAAGGTTTCAGACACTACTTGGAGTCCTCTTCTGAGGATACTGAAGGTAATGTGTCCTTCAAGGGCTTGTATGTGAAAGTGTTTGTGCTTCTGATGGTGTGAAGAATGTAGTTAAATAGTGTATTTGTTTCCAGACTGTCTCATCCTGTATTGTGCAGAAATGCACAATGGGAACGTGACTCAGGAGGTCAGCAGTTCTTTTACCACTGCAAAAATAGGCACTTTTTCAGTTATCTTATGTTCCCCTTTCAGTGTGTATCTTATGTACTGCTTTTGTTTGCATGACCACTGTATTGGACTGCACTGTGCCTCTGCCTCTGGAGTTTCTGTTCTTGGGTTGCTCTCTGGATCTTGGGAAGAATACATCCCAGCATCTTCTGCAAAAGTTCACTTCATCTTTTTGTTATGTAGTGTTTATACCAGCCTGCTCTATCACTATTGGGACTGTTGGTTCATTCAGCCTTTCCACAGCTGTGAAAATTTGTTCATAGTCCACAACTTCTCAAATGATGCTGTGATTGCAGAGGATCATGTCTGCTTTTCTTGGTTTACCAGGATACTGTTGAGCACAGTTGGTATCTTGCTCAATTATCATATGTCTTGGCTAAGGTAATATGGACCCTGGAAATTCGCTGGACATGTGAATGTTTAGGTTAAAACTTATTTGTAGGGTCAATACTGTTCTCAACTGAGTTTTTTAGTAAATGAGATGACTGGGACACTAGTGTGTCAGAATTGGGAATTGTGAAGGAGATCTGCTGAATTTCCTTTCCTATCCTATGGGTAGGTGATGACTGACTGTTTCACAACTATTGATAACGTGCTGCTTGTAATATTTAGTTTCCTGCTAAGGAGTATTTGAAATACCAGTTCCAAAGACAAAACATCAGGTCCACTTTTCAAAATATCATCAGGAATGCTGGACATGCTGACAGGTAATAGCTCTTTCAGATCCTCTAGCTGTGGCTGCAAAAACTGGCTTATACCCTCCTTTTACTCCCTGTGGCTCTGAAGTATCTCCTGGTCCTCAAGCTGAAAGCTCCATTAAGGAGTTTCAGATTTTCTCTTGGACAGCAGGAGCCCAGATACCTGATATCCTAGATAACCTGGATAAGGGCATAGCCTATTTGCTTCTTTCTCTATTTCTCTACATCTCAGTGTCTTTTTGGCAGATAAAATAGGAATGTGCTCTACTCTGTCTTGCAGCCCATCTGTTTGAGAACATCTTAATCCTTAAGATCAAGGAAATTCCCTTTTCCATTTTTTCATGCAGAGCAGAGTACACCTGCTCTTCTGTGCACCTCATGCTCTGACTACTAGACCAAGTTTACATGGAAGTGGCTTAATGCAATTTGCATTGTCATTTGGTTTTTCAGGTGTATCTCGTAGCCTTTTTACTGAGGTAGGGGATCCTCCCACCTGTTCCAAGTTCTGGGACAGAGCACAGGGTATGAAAAAGTTAGAGGAGACCTGAAAGCTGTTGTGAAGTGGGAAGGAAGGGTTTGGTCAACTGGTGGTATCTGCAGGGGCAAGACAGTCTTGTATGTTTGTGTGAGCAACTTCACTAAGACCTTGTCCACTCTGGCTATACTAGTGGGCAGCTTTCTACTTCTCACATGGTTTTATATGTTGGAATGTGCACTCTCTGCAGCTTTGTATAGGAGTATTGCTTAACTACCGTTAGTGTAATGGCTCTTTGCTAATTTTCTAAAGGCTCAAAGAAGGGCCTAATATAAATGGTAGTGTGAACACTTTTTATTTTTGTTTTCTATTTATAGTGTTATGTAAAGTAATATGTATATCATTTATAGCATTGTTTATGTTTATAGCATTCAGATTTGTCTTTACCTAGTCCTCTCAGTATCTCTGTAGGGATTTGAAGATGGATTGGTAACAATCCTTATGAAGAGTGTTTAGTATAAAAAGGACAGTACCAATTGAGCAAGTTTGTGAGAATGGTGTTTGGGTCCTTTAAACAGCTTGCATTTCACAAAGCATCTGAGTGGCAACAGCTGCAGATCCCACAAAACAGTTAAAAATGGCACGTGTGTAACGTGTGTGACTTGGGCTTTGCCTGTTCAGTCCATTTGCATGTATGAGATGAGCCTCTAATGTTGTTCTTAATTCTGTGTCCTGTAAAAAACCAAATGTGTGTGCTAAACACAGCTGTGTTCAAAAATAGACTATTTCTATGCCCCCCCCCTCCAGTGTTGAACTTGATTTTCTTCTGACGCGATCACAAGACTGCTGCTGCAGTAGGGGCTTAATGCTATTTACGTCGTCATTTGACATAGCAACATCTCTCAGGGGATTTTTAAACAATGCAGCTGTTCAGGAGAGATGAAGAGGCTGAGGATGGGAAAAGGAGCAGAAATAATTTCATCTGCCATTAGGGATATTGGGGGGGGGAGGGGAGGCAGCGTGCAAACCAGTGAGTTTAGTAGATTCATGATTCTGCATGAATGGATGGCAGGATCATGGGAGTCACGGCTTTCCCTTGAATGGGAAGGAGCATCATGGGAATCTGGCTGCTTCTAATCTTTTTTGTGAATGATTCTTTTCCTTTAACATGGCACTGGTTTTTATGAATGGCTCTGGGGGCAAAGTGCTGCAAAATCCTTCTCGAGCTGTATACAGGTCCCTTAAGGAATGCTGGGGTGGGAGTCGGGTGCAGCAGGACAGAGATGCTGCGATGTTATAAGATACTGTTCTGTTCTTTTGAAGTCTGAGAGGACATTGTACTGCTTTTATTTCAATATAATTTAGCGTGATGAAAGCAGAGTTGCTTTTTATATGAAGCATTTTTACTACGTTCCTTCTTGTTTTTCAAAATGTAGTTGCCTACATGTGTTTTTCCTGTTCTAGTAAGGCTGGAGATGACAGCACATCAGAAGGACTTTGGAATGATCAAATTTGAAGTTCTGCTCTTGTTCACCCACACGTTCCCTTTTTGGTACATGTTCAAAAAACTAAAGATTCAAAAAGTTTTATGGGACCAGAAATAAGAATGAAAATAGAAGGCAATACAGAATTGTTTTCCTTGGTCTGAAGCAATTAATTTGCCATTTGGCTTAAGATAAAAAAAAATGTTCTTGTCAAGCTGGACTTGAACACTGTTGTGTACATGTGCTTCCAGATTTCTCCATTTTTGCTGTTTTATGCAAAAGTGTATACTTTGCTATCTTGCCACCTTTCTTGTCCCTTATAAATAAAATGTACAGAATCATTTGAGAATTTATGTTCTCATCAGAAGTTACTTAACGTCATGAACTTCCATGCAGGTAATGTTAAAATTCAAGGATTCGTCTTGCAGAGGTGGAAATGTTCCTGTGTAATGCTAGCTACTTAAAATGTTTTGTGAAACCTAATTAACTGATACAGTCTTAATATCTGAATGGTAAACTATTTCAAACTTAAACTTCTCGAAACTGTTTTTTTCTAGGGGAGAAGTACAAAGTGGAAACAAAAGTCATTGTGGCAGACTTTGGAGAGAGAGAAGATATTTACAATGGAATCAAAGCAGGATTGGAAGGCCTAGAGATTGGTGTTTTAGGTTTGTATCTGTCTTTCTAAATCTTTCATTGTGGTGTTTTGTTTTGACCTGCCTGCTAACATCTTCCCATATTGAAGTTTATTGAGACTAATTCACAAAAGCTGCTATTTGTCTGACTAGGTCTATGTTGCTGCATGCTTGAGATGTTTTCTAGCTTGCTGTTGATACACTACATGAGACAATACTTGCATGTGTACCTACTTTCTAGGAAGTATGATGTTCATTGAATGTGTGATTGTTAGAGGCCTTTGACTGCATACACCATGACATGAACACTTGGGGTTGTTGAGCCTGGAGGAAGTCTCTCTCCGGGGAGACCTTGCTGTGCTTGTGCACTACTTAAAGGAGGCTTGTAAGAAAGATGGGGACAGTTTGAACAGGGCTTTTTTAGTAGACGTGTTGCAAGGAGCAATGGCTTTAAGCTAAAAGAGCGTAGGTTTAGATTAGCTATAAAGGAGAAAAAGATACGGAAACATTGGAGCAGTTTGCCCAGAGAAGTGGAGGATGCCCCATCTCTGGGAACATTCAAGGCCAGGTTGGATGGGGCTCTGAGCAACCTGACCTGGCTGAAGATACCTCAGGGATTGGACTAAATGACTTTCAAATGTCCCTTTCAACCCAAAATATTCTATGATTCTATGACCTAATGCCATCTTAGACCCAAAGCAAGCTTCACATACTTAGCTTAGGAGATATAAAGTTTAGGAGTACAGTCCTGTGGGAGAACCATGAACTTTTAATTACAGAGCTGTTGAAATTCAATCATTACAACAGAACATCAAGTAACTGTGTCCTGCTTCAAAAGTCCTAAGCCTTTTCTGGCCATGTTGGTAAACTGTGTTTCTTTTGCTGATAGGAGCACTGTATGCATGAGTATGGTTTGCTGCATCACAGGAGTGTAGGTGGTGTGGGAGTCCTTGAAAAGACAAGGTGATCCCTCCAGTTACTTTGTCAAATGTAGAACTGAGGTGATTTCATATAGGTGTTTCATCACAAGCTAGGAAGAGTTTCAACATACCAGCAGTTTACCTGAATCTTTTTTGAACAGTGCAGTAAATGCAATTGCTTATTGGTGTTCTGTTTTGGTGTTGGGTTTTTTTCCCTGCTTGGAAACACATATGTCTGTTCATTTCCTGTGTTTCTGTGGTTAGTCAGTATAGGGATGAGAACCTGTGATGGTTAAACACATGAAAAAAAATGTGGCTCAGACATCTACTAGTACCTGTCATCTGATAAAGCACTCCTCACTACAAAACTCGTTTTACTAACTTGAAGTGCAGTAATTGGAGCTTTAACTGTGGGGTATTTTAGGCATATTTCAAAACAAATTTGTTATATACATGATAATATACTGTATGAACTTTGTTGCTGATAGATGAATCTTGTTGTACAATGTTTGAAAAGAATGCTTAAGAAAATAGTGAATACAAAAATGCAATTAAAAATAACATTAAAGGATAAACCCCAGAATGCTCCCTACTACTTTTAACAGACTTGAGTACACACAACTCATGGCATCCAGTATTTAATTGCTATAAAAATTCAAAGCCATTGAAGTAACTTCAACTGCCAAGGATGTGTTTTGTGTAAAGGTAGTTGTGACACAGCTGTGAATGCCTTGTTTCTTGTTTCTGAAGGAAATAAGTTATAAAGAAACTTTGAAGAGTAAAATTAATGTACATTCTAATCTGTCCTGTCAAAATCCACTCCGGGAGTGTAAGTCTTGCAAGCTGCCTGTCACATAGCAATTGCTGCAGAATGGTGGATGGTTTAAATGTCTCAAAACACCAGCAAACCTTTTAGTGTGCAAGGTATATATCCACACTGGAAGGGTTTTTATTATTTCTTAGGCTGTGATTAGGTTATGGTGATTTACAAAATAATGAAAATCTGACTTTTTATAGCCTTGCACAAACTGGGCACTAAAGCAGTGTGTGTGTGTGTCAAATTTTGTGTAAGCTCATTAAAGGGAAACAAAGCATCTTCCTTGAACAGAGCCTTCTTCTTGCTTTTATTTGCTTGAGCATCTTGGCTTAAAACATGGTAAAAATGGCAATTAAATGCTCTAGAGTTGTGTATTCTCTAGCTGAGTTCCTCTGCTGCTTTTTTTTTTCCTTGCAGCCATTGTCAGTGTAGGTTTACAAAAACCTTTCTTTTGACTAGTCCCTTGCAGTTTTAGTAGCTCTTTTGCCCAAGATCACCAGATTACATGGTATGTGGGTGCTTGCTTTCCCCCAGATATAGCTGTATTAATAGCAACCATTTGCCAATGTAATTTTTCCACATAGATGATAGCTACTCCAGTAGGATAGCATTTTAATGCTTTTATGGTAATTAATCTCGTGCTTTAGTGCCTTATATTTTAAATTCTGTAATATTTGTTGGAATCCAGAATGTAGCTTTTGTTGAGCTGTGTTTTCTATGTTAGTGTGAGGGAAAACATGGATTTAAATGAGAACAGCCAGAAGGGTTGAGTTCTCAGGTTCCAGCATATTTTCTTCTTTCAGGTCTGATCTGGAACAGCAGGTATGAGAAGCACTGGTAGCACAGCACAGTTGCCAGTGATCAGTGCCGATTATTTTTTAACCTTATACTTGGAGACATAGGAGTCTCCACACGTACTGCTCAAGAATGAGCTTCTAATTATGGAGTTGCACAGAGTCTAACTAAAGTACTTACAGATTGAAATCCTTGTAAACTTCTTATTTAGAAGCTTCTTCTCACCCACGTAGGAAGGCTAAAAGAGTTTGCATAATGTTTTGCTGTGTGTTCAAAACAGCGTCTGTCAGTGACTTCGAACATGTGCTAGCTACAGCAATATGTTAAACAAGCAGAGGTGGGAAATCTTCCTTTTGCCATTCTTAAATAGCTTTGATTATTGAAAAGACTTTGTGATGGACAGTATCTTACCCTGTTGCTATCCATTTTTTCTAGTTAAAATATGGTGGTGAAACCCAAAACCTGATTTTTTTAATGGTCTTTTACAAACTTGCAGCAGGGAGGATTGCAGAAAATGGGACCCAGTCAGCAGTAAGGGGTGTGAATTCCGTGTGACTGTCTCTGTAGCATGAATCATATAAGCATTCTAAATTTGGACAGAATTACCAAGGTTAGTCTCATAACCTTGCCACAATTCATAGCCAAAATCCTTTCCAGAGAGATGGAACGAAAAATAGTTTATTTTTGGATGAAAAGAAGAAAAAAATTTGGTTCACTTCAGTAGCCAGACTGGATCTTCTTCCTTTTAAAAACTTTTCACCCTTTCTAAATATAGCAAATGTCTGCTGGGAATTTGCCAACTCCCAGTTCCCCTCAATTCCTCACCTCAATTTTTAAAGGGTATCTAAAAGCTAAAAATTTGAAACACACAGCATGACTAATGAACTTCCATTTATACACTAAAATCTGGACTAAAAGAGCTTGAGGGAATTCCGAATGAAGTTGGCTCACTTTGCCAGAATCTCTTCCTCCTGTTTCTTGCACATCCTGCATCTCTGTTGATACTTAAATTATCTTTCAGGCTGGATCTTAAAACGATAGCTTTTGGCACAGATGGAGGGGCTATTTTATTTTATTTTATTTTTTTCAAAAGACATCGGTGCCTTTTGACGACGTTTCTTGTCCCCGTGCAGACTCCTGCCTGGAGGTGCACAGTGCTGCTGAGCATACATAGCACTTTGGGATTCTCTGGGGTGTAAGACACTATATAAATGTAAAATGTTGCCACAGCAACCACATGTCACGCGATTCACTTGCGTAAGATGAACAACAGATACTTAGGAAGCGGAGATCCCTTTTGGTTGCTGCTTTTTGTCTCCATATCAATGTGCTCTGTGGAGTTCGAGGCTGCAGAGCAGCTCTGTTTTCGAACAGAATTAGAAGTTTTCTCCTGTTGGGGCTGGGATTTAGAGAATGGGTATTGGTTTCACGTCCGAGAATAAAACCGTGCCAGTGTAAAGTATTGAAAAAAACAAATCTAGGAGGTTTAAGTAATTCGATGCAGCTGTGAGGGTGACGGGAAGAAGGGTTTCCCGCGGGGAATCTCCGCGCAGGGAGGGCGGGCAGCGGCGCGGGGTCCCCGGCGGCGGCGGCGGCGGCTCCCCCGCGGGGCGCGGCGGCGCTCGGGGCGGGCGGTGCGGGACGCGGCCGCGCTGGGCTCTGCTGCCACCTCCCGGCCGCGCCGCGCACTGCGCCCGCCGCTCCCCGCCCGCCGCGCCGCTCCCTCCGCGGGGAGTGCGGCTGGGCTCTTACCGCACTTGCTGTATTGATTTATCGGAAAAATCCGTGTGAAACGGCTTCGCCTGCTGTCCCGCCAGGCAGCTGCTCTCTGGCTCGACACGCCGCAGACACCCGCGTCCGTGTCAGAGGCAGCGTCGTGCCCCCGCGCTGCGGGGCGTGGGTGCGAGGTGTTAAACTCGGCAGCTTGTGAACAATGGAGAATTAACGCTCACACATTAAAATGGCCTGTCCGTGTGCTCCCGCCCTCCACCGCCTGTGCGCGGGGCTATTTACAGTTGTTGAAACCCGGCCAAAGCAGTTAGAATGTCATAAATACAACGTGTTAAGCATTTAATTGCTTGAAAATTGCCATTAATCAGGGGGCATCCAAGTGATCTCATTCATCCTTTTCTTTCAGTCAACAATGTGGGAATATCCTATGCTTATCCTGAATATTTTATTGATATTCCAGAGCTGGAGAAGGTAAGTGCTTTTGTGGTACCTTCTAGTGTTCTACTGGGGTTAGCAGATATTTCAGAAATATTTAGGTTTGGTTAAGGAACCCATAAAATGAGATTTTCTGATTAGAATTAAGTGTTCAAAAGCTTGGAGATTTCCATAAGCAGCATAACACGATGCTGATGATGGCAGTCTCACTTTTTGGTGGTGTTCTTTACCTACTCTTCCCTGCTGCTTCTGCTCCTGTCCCTGGTCTCATCTGGCTGTTATTTATGAGCTGTTTTAGCTGGTGCTGGGGCACTTCAGTCTTATGTGACTGAAGGGGGGAGCAAGCAATTTCATGGATGAAAGCTGCCTAGTCCATAACACTTACAACACTTAATATGACCATTTTAGACAGTTCATAATGTAGGGACAATCTTGGTTGTACTGGATACATAGAAAACTCTGATTATGAACATTTTCACTGGTGCATGATTTTCTTTCTGAAACCCCTGTAGCTCACTGGGTCCACTGTGCTTTCTGCTTAAGTGTTGCTAAATATATCTGAATAAACTTAAAGTCACTGAAATGGTGAAGAATGAAATAAGTAGTTAATTTTAAAACAAAGTGTCAAAGGTAAGAATTTATTAACATTCATAAGTACTGAGTAGTGTTAGGAAATAGTGTCAGTGTGATACACCTGTGTGGTTCTATATTTAATGCAAGTCCCTAATCAAAGATGCAACCTGAACAAGAGCAATTCACAGACTTTTCTTTGAAAGCCTGGCACTTGTTCCTGATACTTGGGCAGGTAGGCAAGGAGAAAAGGCAGATAATTTATCCTGACACTTAAACCCAGAGGATGTATAAATATTGTTCAAATAACTTAAAATGAGTAAACCCCAAAACTTTGTTTTCTTGCAGATGATCGACAAAATGGTTAACATTAACATCATGTCTGTTTGTAAGGTAAGTTACCAACACTTCTTAATTCAAAACCAGAAAACTAGATTCAGTGGTCTGAGGGAATTACTTTGACCTGTTAGGTTACAGGTTCACTTTATGTCTTGGAGAAACCCAGCAGTTCTAATTGTAATATTGGACTGTTCTGATTGTTGTGTGAAATGTAATTTGTTGCAAAGATGCCTATTAGCTATTTGAAAGGAGCAAGGTAAGTACATAAACCAGCACCTAATGCTTCTTGACAATTGTTCTTCTAGTCCTTGTAAATGCTTCTTTCTTCTTCCCCTGCATCTGTGTTTCTTGGGGGGGGCAGCCCTTAGTTCTGCGTGTCTAAGGTTTTAGTACACTATAGTGAGAAGGTACTTACATATTTTCTGCAAAATATATGAGCAAGAAGGAAAACCAAACTCACAGAAGCTTGCATTAACTTTACTTCAGAAGTTACCTTCACTTTTTGGTATTTTAACTGAAGGTTTTATTAAGAAGAAATCAGCATGACTTCAGGCTAAAACATATGGCTGTTCTCTTGCTGATTAACATGAGGCCCATTCAAAAATGAGATTTTCCTCTTAGTATATCAAAGCTTGAAAAGGACAGAGGAAATAGCTGCTTACAAGTCACAGGGACGCTGTTAGTGTATTACCAGTGTGTGCTGATGAAACTCCTTGTGACTATTCACTGCTAAACCTGCATACAGAATACACTGCACGACACTGTATCTCTAGTAGCTATGGGTTAACCTTCTGCCTCAAAGCTGAAATATTAGAAGATTCAAAGATGGCTCAAAAGATTTGACTTTTTTTGCAGCTCTTCTGATTAGGTCAATTACTAAATACATCTAGTACAGTTCTTTTGGGGAGTCTAAACTCTGTTTGGTTTCCATGTGAGGAGGCATAGTACCTCTTAAAACAATGCTTTAATAAGATTCTCACACTTTTTAAAACATAGACAAACAATAAAAATGTAGCTGTTGTATGACTGAATGGGAATTGGTAATGTCAGCAAGCTCTTACATCTGTGTGTGTTTTATTTGACATCTCAGAACTACTTGCTGGAAAGTTAGAAATGCTATAACAGTGAGTCTTCAGAAGCCTTTCTCCCGGAAAATGACTGTGAGTCTGACAAGTACAGATTTTCTAGTTGGCCGAGAAGGACAACCCATGGTGTCTTCTTGCCCCCTGCAGGATTTAATCAGAGAAGTCAGTTATTAATGAGTTTTCTCTTAAGGAAAGTTTCTCTTAAGGAAGTCATTTAAGTTAACAGAGCTGCATCAGGTGTACATCTGAAGAAGTGTCATGCACAGACCTCCTCTGCTGAGGTGTGAGGTCTGTGCTGTGCCAGCAGAGGGAGTGCACTATTCAGTGATAAAAGAATTTGGGGTGTCAGTCTTCCCGGGAACATTCTGTTAGAGTAGAAAAGTTAGAGATGAACTACTTCAATACGTATTTTTGAAGATGGGAGGTTAGGGTAATAGTTTATTTCATACCTGAAGTTCCAGAGATGAAGCTAGACTGTGTTGTTTTCCAAAGTAAATTAATGCTTTAGTTGTAGTGTCAGTGTTCTTCAACAATTTAGCAAAATTGTCATACAGCTTCTTGTAAAATTTGCATCCTCTCAACCTCTTCAGATTTCTAAAATGGCTATTTTAGCACATACAGAAACTTACTCAAGATCTGCTGGCTGTGTGTTAATAGTGTTTTTGCTTCTGTTTGAAAACTTTTTCCTTGACTGTGAATAACTCCTGCTACTGCATTTAATCAGAATTTGAGCATGAGATTCCAAGCTTGCAAATGTTTTCTCCTGCACGAGCGTGTTGTGTAATTAAACAGTAGGCATGCCAGATGCTCAGTGTTTTGGGGAGAAGAACACATTAGAGATGTGTGCCATCTGTAAGACACTTTTTCAGGAGTACCCATAGAACTAGAGAATCATGGTAGGAAAAAAATAAATTTATGAGAAGTCTGTGTATCATTTTCTGTAGACTTTTAGGATGTAATTGTGTGAATATTTAGTTCTGTTTTTGAGGTTGATACCATTTCTTTTATACAAATTTGTGTGTGTATGTTTTTAAAAACAGTAATAAGAATATTCTCTCTTCTTGTCTGACTAAAACCATCAAATTTGTGATGAAAGAGAGCACAAAGTTCTTAGGCAAGAAGCTGAAGGTCTGCTGAAATGTGAAAGTACAGGAGAAGCAGAGCTACTACCTGTTCACACTCTACCCCAGTATCTGCAGATCCTTCAGAGATGTCATATAACCTGTGCTGTTATGTTCTAGAGCATTGGCATCCACTTCCTTGCCTTTTGGAGCATTCTTTCTCAGAGCATAAAGATGATGATATCCCCTGTCCTCTCAGTAGCCTGCACCATGTGCCATCAGCAGCACCTTTGGGACAGCACAACTCTTCTGGTGTGCGTGTCAAGTAACTCCAGTTCTGGCTGAAAGACCCCTTGGACTTGAAGTAGGAAAGTCTGGATAATTAGCTCAGAAATGTTGAAATCTGTTGTATTGATGTATAAGAAGCATAATGCTCATCCCCTAACTTATTGGTCCATCTTTTTCTTCATTAGTCAGCTCGTTGGAGTTCCTAGGGGACATGCAGTGTGTGAGAAGGGGGACACTGAGAGAGAAGACAACATCTTCACCTCACAGAACAAATTTGCAGACTAGTTGGTCTCGCTGCTCAGTGTTTTTCCCAGCTGCAAAGTATCTAATACTATGGAATTTTGGCAGCTGTTTTGAAAATTTGTTCCCAGTCAGACCTTTTAAAATCTGTGTCTTTCCCAAATCCTATTCCATGTTCCCCTGCCTGCCCCCATCATGTCCTTAGAACACTGTTGGATTAGATCACCCATGAGCCACACAGTCATGCAATTTTGGGGTTCACTCAGTCTGGCAAGAAGTGTTGATTACAGTGATGTGCCTTTAAAGCACCCTGTACATCACTTAAGCCACATAAAACTGCTTGAAACTTGTTGGAAATCTCATGTCTTTTAAAATACTGCTTAAAAAATTGACAAAATATCATCCTCTCCCCCAGCCAAAGTAGATGCTTTTTAAGCAGTCTGGGCAATATCACATTTTTATGGTGATGTGCAGTGCAGGAGTTACTCTGGTCTTCATATAACACACACACACACAAAAAAAGTGTTATAGGTCTTGATACCATAAATAAACGAAGATTTTTCATTTGTGGTATTTTCTCGGGAGAGCTTGAGACTTAATACAGTCATATACAAGGACTGAATTGACAAATAAATGAGTAAGAAGATGAGGTAGTATATGTAGTTTCATGGTTCTTGTCATAATCTCATCTCAAGCTTCTGGTGGGACTTAAATAGGAGAACTTTAATGATTGCTGATAGCAGTTTAGGTAATGTGGATTTGTATTACAACTTTTGGACATCTTGTTGCATTTTGTGATGCAAATATTAGTGGCATTGAGTGAAATATTAGGTCAAAATCTCTGGGTTTTTTCATTAACCAGCAAGTGTTCAAGTGTTCATCTTACATCTTCTTGAGTCGATTCATCTTTGTGTTCTACTACAGCCTTTAGTTTCACTTGGGAAAACAAACTTGGTTTGGCTGTTGGCTTAATGTTGTGAAAGCCAAGGGTGCTAGAACTGCTGTCCACTGGAAAAAGTGAGAAGGTAATGGGCACAGAGAAGAGCTTCAAATGGCTTCCAGGAGCCCTTGTTTCTCCTTTGAAAGCTGCAAGAGTTACTTGGTATGGAAGGAACGGCAAGTTTGTTACTTCTTTTGCAGCATCACAATATGCTAATTGCATTGGGAGTGAGGCATAAACTCTTGGAAAATAAGCAGGACTAAATAGTTAAGGGAGTGCTGGCTTTAGTGGTTGATCAAGCAAGGAGCTGAATTGGTTTGCAGACTATTATATTGTGGGGGGGATGCAAATTTTAGGCTTGCAGGCCTGGCTTTGCTTGGAAATGGGCAGTAACAGATGAAGAAGGAGAGTAAATTATGTACATGTACATTCCTTGTGTCTGTGGTTGTCCTCACGTTGATGACTTCACTCGTGTTTTATATTGAGTGTCAATACAAAGGGCTAATGGGCCTTACAACATCAAGGATTTTTGTTGTCATATTTGAGATGCTTTTAATTTTCTCGAGACTTCAGAATACATAAATACTTCATGTTGAACTGAGATCTGGTGTCAGCTGCCCCTGTAATGGAGGAGAAGTGAGAGGTGAATTCCACCAGGTTGTGAATCCCAGGGAGGACATGGGAATGACTACTACAAAGTCTGAAACTGTGAGTTTAGGAAAGAAAGCAACAGCAGAACCCAAAACCAATATAAAATAGAAAGGAGGAGCAGAAGTTAATGATTTTAAGAAAGAGGGGAAATATTCTTGCGCAGACCTGTGTGTAGAAAGAAGGAAAGCCTGGGGAGCTGCAATTCTGAAAAGACAGTAGGAAATGACATCTCTCTCTGTGTCTCCAATGTGTGTTCAGATGGGCTAGTACAGCCAAATACTGCATCTGTAAAGGTAACTTACCAGAAATCAGGTGGTAGTTGCTTGTCCCCTGCAAGAACCTTATGTGAATTTTTGTGTTTGCTGTGGAAAGGGTCACAGTAAGTGGAACGTAATTCTGAGGACAGTGACAACACTGACTTGTAAGAAGAGATCACTCTGTGTCTGTGAGAGAGTGTGTATTCCAGTCTAGTCGAGAGATTTTTTACATTTATATTCAAAGTCATAATCAAAAAGGGTGTTGATGATTTTGCCAAGTACATAATACAAGTTTAAAGCAGAGAGGGACAGTTGCCAGTGCTTGGAAAAGGAGTAAGCATCCTGTGAAGGTGGTCATGGATATCATTCAGATGGCCCAGAGGGAGAAATTCAATGCTGTGGTTTCCCACCTTGCTGACTTTGAACTTTGAGAGTGTGATACACAGAAAGCTGGATCAATGGAAATGTAGCTGCAATAAATATTTTTACACAATAGTCAGAGAAGCACTGGGAATTTTTGTTCAAAGTACAAGTAACTTAGGGAAATTAAGGAAATCTTATAGTTCTGTGGCTTTCTGTAGATTTGGGGTTGACACAAACACATATTTTGCCTCCTGAAAAGAGAAGAAAGTTCAGCCTTATTATTTGAGCAGTCTTTGTTCTGTGTAAAGGGCAAAAGGAGAAATATGCTAATTTTGACAGCTTTCAGTTTTTAACTTCACTCCAAAAGTTTGTGGCTCTAAATAGGGACAACTTTCTCTTCTAGAACTGTTGCTCAGAGGAAAGTCACTGAAAAT
Source organism: Serinus canaria (assembly GCF_022539315.1). Taxonomy (NCBI): domain Eukaryota; kingdom Metazoa; phylum Chordata; class Aves; order Passeriformes; family Fringillidae; genus Serinus; species Serinus canaria. The sequence goes on from NC_066319.1 coordinate 21,670,831, forward strand.
GAACATGGCTTGTTACTTTCATAGTTCCTGTTTTACGTCTGGTGCCCCTGACATGGCCACATGGGTTACTGTGAGTTGAGCTGACCTCAGGTTTCCTTGCTAGTTTTTACAAATACAAATAATTCTTGTTTGGCTTGGGGTATAACTGCATTAAGAAGTTACTGTTTCAAGAGGGACACATTAAAAAACTTTGTAGATGCTGAGAATAGGCCTCACAATCAATTTAACTGCCAGTGCATGAGAACAGCTCCTTAGATTGTCAGTGTACCCTCTGCAGGTGAGGGTGCCAGTTAATTTTGTTAAACAGCTACTGCATTTGTGAGCTTGTGTGAATCCTCTGCCCAGACACTCTGGAGTTGTCTCATGGTAGCAGTGATGTTTTTGTACATGAGTGGGTGCACCACAGGGAATCCCTGATCTTTAAAAAGTTATATTGCTCTGTGTTGTTAAAATTTCACCCCAGGTTTGTGAATGAGGGAAGCTTCTTCAGACAAGTAGAAAACTTGTCCAAGTTCTCAAGCCTCACCCTTTGTTGTATTTGTATAGCTCTAGTTATAGAAAGGGTGTCATTATACTCTTTTGAAGTGGAAAGAATGACTTGCTGTCCTAACATCGTAGAATGATTTGTCTTTATGATTTATATTTGTGAATATACAACTGTGGTATTAGATTTCTGGTGTTGTATAACAGTTGTGGGGCCCATAAGTCTGAAGGGTGACTTTGAATATTTATCTCACCTTTTCCTGCTGTATTTCAGTAGTCTGAGTATCACTTGAAAAATATTCAAAATTTTACATATTATTCTTTTCAAAGGCTCTACTTCTGAGCTGTTGCTTGGAGCACATTGAGAAAAGACTACAATGCAGTGATAACTAAGAATGGGAGGTTTTCTTCTGAAGAAAAATCACTGGAAACCCATGGTTATAACTTCCAACTATATTTGTTGGTCCTCTAATTGCAGCTTTTAATTGTAGTGCCTGCTTTAGAACATAAATCTAGCCATAAGTCTGTCTATTCTTGTATTTGCAAGTAGGAATCTTTGCTTGGTTAGGGTAAAAGTGGTGTTACGTTTTCCAGAACTAGAAGGTGGAGGGCAGGTTTGGTGAGGAAGAGTGGACAGTGCAACCAGTGCTTGCCAGCAATGTAATAAATGCATTTGCAGATAGAAGGACATAAAGAAATGATAGCTGCCTACAAAAGATGTCTGAACTGGTCTGTAATCAGTCTCTACCTTAAGTTGGTCACTTGCCCTGAGCATCCTGGAACTTGAGATCTGGATGGTTAGGTATGAAAGAAGTTGACTTAAAAACAAAGCGACCCTCCAAACCAAAGGAACTATACCCCAGACTCTATGGTAGCATTATGAGTGTATGTGAAATAATTGGAAAACACACAAAAAACAGAGTGCACCAGCCACTCTTCGTGGTTGTGTGCTAAGCATAACTTTTAGCCAGACTCTGTAATATCAACTTCTGATGCTGAGTAGTCTGTCCTGAAGAAATTTGTCAGATGCACATGCTCACTCTGCTCTAATGCAAATTTTCAGAAAGAAAAACCACTTTGTTTTGGATGAGCAGTTTTCATGCAGCCTAACTACTTGTCTGGAATTAACTAAGTTTTCATTTGTATTTTCAACTGTAGCACACATATTTCTGTGGAAAGTGGTATTCTTTCATAAAAAAGGTTATGTGAGGGAAGCCTAACCATGTTCAGTAATCACCAACTGAAGGCCCTCTTTTTAGGGTAGCTCCCAACCCCTCCTTTTGGCTTCCTGACACTTCCTTCTGCCTGTATTAAACTGCCTTCAAAGAAACAAGCACTACTGTAAAGTTCTGTGACATCCTACATGCAAATTCCTATAGATTGACTTGCAAGGCTTTACCATTTATGAACTACACACCATTACAGAACTAACTATCTCTAAAGAAGATCTAGCTGAAATTTAGATTCTTTATCTGGGAGATATTTATTCAGTTCTAGATGTTTTGCTTTTGAGCTGCCATTTTCCCTAATGGCATGTCTGATATTACAGCTATTGAAGATGAGTGTTAACCAGTTTGGCTGTTTTGCATAAGGATCATACAATGCAAGCAGGGGGTAGACACCACTGGCACTATTTATTAGTGATAAAACTACATTTCTGCTGTTAATTGTTTTATTTGAATTAACACTGAAAATATTTTACATGTGTGTAGAGTGTATAAAATTGCCAGACCTGAGCATGGCTGCAGAGTCCCCTGCCAGCATTTTTCCAATTGTGCACTTTGAGTGTGCAGTTGGCTGGGTCAGGTGAGTCTGACTCAGAGCGCTGCCTTCTGTTATTTTGCTCTTTAAAAATAACTGTATTTTTACATCAAGATACTGAATATTCATAAATAATTTTTTTACACATGACAAGGTGTAAAAATACTGATAGAAATTTTTGCCCTATATCACAGAATTTTGAAATTCCCTCAAAATAGGAATTTTAGTAAAATAAATGGAAGTGATGTTGAGTATGAAATCCAGTTTTGCCATCAGTGTTTTCTGTGGAGAGGAAAAAATTTTGACTGCCTATTCAGCTGAACTTTAGAAACAAACCATTTAATGCAGGTGGTAGTGAGAGACTTCTCGATTTCTCCCCAAATTGTATACCTATTGCTGTATTTCAGCTGTCAGTGGCTTCATTGTTTTTTATTTTATGTAAGCCCACCAATTATTGTAGCATATTTTAGTAGCCAGCAGGTTTGTGGTAAACTGTTAGAGCTGCTTGGTGGGTTGCAATTTGGATTTAAACCGTGAATGCATTTGTGTGGATTTATGACAAAGTTTCAAATGTGGGGTCTCCTCTACACTATTGGGAAGTTGTGTGCTGGTTTTTCAGATCATTTATGGGTTGCCTAAGGGAAGGCAGTTCCAGTCCATGTCCATGTGCCAATCTGTGGAGATGATATGCAGCATTACACTGCCCTGAGAGGCAAGAAACAGTATGCTGCTTTTTGCCAAGGGATCTGTGGAAGAGATCATAAAACTTGGATCAGATAAAAGCTCTTCCAGTCTTGAACTAGTCTTAAAATCAGGCCAAATCATTCTTTATCCTTGAAGATTAAAATAAATAGTTGTTTCTACACCTCTTTTGGAGCATTAGTGTATTAAAAAGCTCATGTGTGCTTAAAGTTAATACTAGAGGGTTTTTTGAAGCTGCATCAGATCTGTTTAGCTTGTTGGTGCTTATCAGCTCTGAATACTTAGTTTGACTTCTGGGGCAGTGCTGACAGCACTGTGTGTCAACAGCTGACTTCATGAAAGGAAGGCCTGTTCAACTCCTGCCTGCACAGTCCCTTATCAAATCTGTCATGCAGTGTGGCTTGATGGCAGAATCTGTTCTAAGGGAGAAATGCCAATAAAATGGAAAACACAGCCCTTCTCTAGCATTTTCTTTGTGTGTCAGCTGCAATCAGCTGAGATTGTTTTCTTTTGTGGTTTTGTTTTTCTCCTTTATTCCTGAAAGGGTATGTTTTATAATTAAAAATAAAAACAAACAAACAATAAAACTTCAGACCCAGATTGAGTCATATGTGAGGGCTAATGCAGTGGTGATAATAAAATGAGTAGCTTCCTACAATAAAATTTGTTTCTTTGTAATCAAAGTGCTTGCAGGTGTTTTGTGTGCCTGTATATGCTGATTTCCTTTGTGCGTGTTTTTCTTCCTATACTATTCAAATATTCCATGTTTTATTTTAAGCTATCAAGGTAATTTGGGATCAGTGGGAGTTTCATTATGTTTTGATGTGTGCTGGTTTTAGTATTTTATTACCCACCCCCATGTTCTCAAAAACTTTGTTGGAACACCTTTTGGATGGCAAATGTGGTAGCAGTTTATTTTTCTTGTGTGAGCTGTCTTTGGTGTCAGTGACAATTATTCATAGGGTTACATGGGCCAGGGCTGAATTTGACAGAAGGAGAATTTTGATATTTTTTCAGGAAGGCAGAAGTTTTGGAATTAAATTGTGTTTTAGGATGGTAGTAATTAGTAGTAGGAAAGTTAACTATTTTACACTAATTAGAATTTTGTCCAAGTTTGGATCAATGCTTAATTTGTTTCCCTTGTCAGAGATGCTCTGTCTGCAACTGGGAATCTTGTTTTAGGATCGCCGCTCAGGAGAATCCTTCAGCCAGCTTATAGATGGATCACTCAGTCACAATAAAGGCAGGAGTTTCCAGAGCAGTGAGGAGGTTTGCTAGGCAACTTTCCTCTTGGGGGTATAGCTTTTCCAGTGTGAAAACATCTGGGTAATCAGCAAAAAATAGTTTGGAGTCTTAAGTATTTTCTGTAGGTAATAATGTAGGAAACTCACATTCACTAGTTCTGTCAGTGCTCTTGCTACTCCATAATTTATTTTTGTCTTAAACTCAGCACTTCAGTAAGCTTAGCTAAAATGTATTGGATAATGATTTGAATCTTGGCATAGGTGGTAAATTTAGTCAGGCTTGAGGAAGACAGGTGTATTTTGCAGGGAGAGAAAGATGGTACGTGTACTGTAGTACTCTGGTGTTTTAATGTTCTTTAGAAGCCATGGATGCTGCAGAGTGGTGAAGACATTTGTTTTATTTACTCTTGTGCTACTACCTAGATGGGTTCACCAGATTCAGTGCACACACTACTTGACAGAGCCAAGTTATCCAGGTAGAATAAAAATAAACTGCCTACGCAAAGTATGGTCTCTGCTTCCCCGAGCCGTGCTTGGGGTGGAGGGGGTGGCAGCTGCTTCTGGGAGGAAGGGAGGCTTCCCTCGGCCTCTGGCTGTCTGCTGTCTGCATTCTCAGCCATCACGAATGTTTTCCTTTTGCAGATGACACGATTGGTGCTGCCCGGCATGCTGGAAAGGTGAGTCACACTAACACTATCCAGACAAAGTCATCATTATTTATAGGGGAGAATCCTTTCTTGAAAAATTCATTACTGTGACTAATCAGCCTAGTCTCCATGTTTTAATGGCAGAGTAATGCTGGGTGAGTCACGCTGATGGTGCATGAATCATCAGACGGTGGAAGCCTTTTCCACTCGATTCCCTTTTTATTTTTCCTCTCCCTTCTCCACTGTTGTGGTGATTCCTTTTAGAACAGAATTAAAAAGCCCGTCTGACTCATCAGCACTAACTCAACAACCTGCTATTCTGAGGGGGTGGTTACAGTTCCTGGGAATAACCTTCTTAAGGCTATTTCTCTAAGTCATTGTAAGTAAAATGGATGCAAAGAATATGTTCTCATTATACAGTAGGAGGTATATTGAGGAAAGGCTGTGATCATTTGGAAAAATAGAATTGGAGACCAGCTCTTCAGAATAACACACCAGTGTCAACAGGGAAGACATGTACTGACTTCCCAGCTAGCTCCCAGGTGAAACCAAAAGGTTCATGATTTCCATTTAGTCTTCCCCAGGCTGTTTTGCAGCTGATGTTGGCTCTGCTGGCTGCTTGCCATCTCTCTTGGGGTGCTAACCCCGCCTTGCTGGGGGTTGCCCTGGATCAGGCTTGAGCTGTGTTCACAATACTGGGGAAAACTCTGTAGAACCATGCAGAATAATATGCCAGGAGGAGTCTGTATATGGGGCAAGCCTCCAAATCTAGCAAAGATGATGAAAAGAAAAAAGGTTTATTTTGTGTCATCCCACTGTCTGAGAGTCTTCATTGCAGAACAGAATTCAGTTATTCAAGTGTTGCACAGATGCTTCACTTTTAAAACAAAGCTTCTTCCTGGGTGCAAACTGTCAGAGCTAGCAGTCAGTATGGGAGTCTGCAATCTAGCACATCAGGATGATGGTGAGCCAAGATTTTTACTTAGCCAATCATGAGATATGAATAAGTTTATTTCATGTAAAGAGATTTGAGCCCAAGACTGAGCTCTGGGGCAGGAGTGTAATATTTCCCAATGAAGCCAGAGTAGAGGGTGAGGATTGTTATAGTACAAGGTTGATACACACTTAGGGCCTCTAGATCAGAAGCTGCTCCTTGTCCTTGTACTGTTATTGATAGATAAAGGGACTTTTTTTTTTGTGAAACCACTGTCGTCTGAAGGTGCCTACATGACCAAAACATTTATACTTTTGTGGGGTTTTAGTGTTGTTTCATTACTAGGTTTTGGAACTTAAAACTCCTAAGTTTCTTCTCAGTTTCTTCTTTGTTTTAAGAACTATTGTAGCTATCCATTTGGCAGAGTTATCTCTTCAGCTTCTCAGGATAGAATGGTGTATACTCTACTTATAGAATATCCTGTATAGGTTTTTCTGTTCCACATCCACACGGGTAAGATTACTTGAATGAAAGGCAGCAAACCAGGATCCTGCTGATTTTTGGTTCTGACTGCCCTTGAGCACACATTGTCTTTCCTCTTACTTCTCTAACTGCATGACTACCTCAGGGGTTCTGAGGATAAATGTTAAAGAAGCCTGGAAAGAAAAGGTTAATAGTGATTAAAAAGAATTAAATATGCATCTTGAACTTTTTCCTGAATATAAGGAGCCACTTTAAAAGACTGCTCCATTTGGATGACAGCCTTGCTTTTCATCTCAGGGAAAAATATTTGAAAAAGCTTCCATTATCTGTTTGGTTTTTGTGAATTTGGTTGGGTTTGCAGTGCACAGAAGCAATGCCTGCAGCTGCCAACTCCTGCACAGTCATAGCTCACAGGCCATTAACACCAGTAGGAGTCTGTAACCACAGGAGGACATGGATGTCCAGCAAATCCCAGGGCATGAATTGGAGCTTGATTCAGCTGCTCTTCAGGTCAGCCATATATTTCTCACATGGGACCACAGGCTAGAAAAAGGGCTCCAGGCTCTAAGAATAAGGCTAGACTAAGAATCTCATTGTCATTCCTCACTTGTTCAAGGAGGAGAGCATGTTGAGTAGATAGATGTGACGTAGCGTGTTAGAGCATCTTGCAGCTTGCTCTAGTGAGTATTTGAATGTTGGTGTTATGACAACATATTGCAAGATAAATGCAAAAATAGAGCATACTTTGCATGCTTTGCATCCAGCACTGATAAGAGTAAACAAAGCTGCATCTTGGTGTGCCTTTTACTTTCCTATTTATAATAAACACAGCAGCATTAGATGAATGCCACTTCTGGTAATGGCATTTAGATTCTCTGCTGTGACTTCTCTCCTGTGCCCTGAACATTTAAAGTGACAATTTATTATCTGAAGCTTCCTATTATACTTAAATGAGCAGTTCCTGTATAAATACTCAGGCTACTATCTGAGATGGGAAACTCATAGAACTGAAAATCAAGGCTTTATGTCTTTGGGAACAAAAAACAAGCCACCACCACCAAAAATCAGTTGGCTGTTGCTAGACAAATACCAAACTATGGTATTTATTGCCAGGAAAGTAGCAAGTGCATAATTACATTACAGAAGAAGCTTGCTCTTTCCACTTGGCATGCAGCTGGAGCAGGCGCTGGTTGCCACAGCAACAGGGAGATGGCTAAATATAGCCTCCCTGGTGCTGGACCACTTAAGGTAGAATGACTGGGAGGTGTGAGGGTGTGGGCCTGGCTCTCTTCATCTTAACCAACTTTTTTTGTTTGGTTCTGTTTTGTTTTTTTTCCAATTAACGGCACAGTTGAATTAGATGGAGACAAAATTTCTTTTTACCACACTGATGCTTGAGTAATTCTTCAGATCCCTCCCTAAAAACATTTATTCTGCAATTCCTGTAAGAAGCAGAATTGTAATTGGAGTAATTGAAAGGGTTCCCCTACTCACAGGCTTCTCAATTTCATTTTATCTGGAGGTTTTAAGTTACGAGCTTTTAAGGCTAGGTCTGTTTTCTTTAAAATGTAAAAATACAAACCACAAAACCCCCAGTGGCAGTGACTGCTTCAAGGAGACCAATACACAGAGCTTCTGCAAGGGGCTGTTATTAATGTTTTGTGTTTCCAGGAGGATTGTCTTCACTGGGTCAGACCATTAATTCACTCCATCTAGGTGGTGGTCACGACTCCTGCTAGAAAGTTGCAGTGTAGCCAGACACTGCAAGACCTGTGCTTGCAGCCTGCATGTCAGCCTCTCTTCTAAAGCTTCAGTTTGTTCTAAAAGCGTGAGGCTTGTGTTTATCCTCATCAGTGCTTATCCTTCTTTGAATCCTGTTAAGCTTTTGTCTTCAGTTAAGTTTTGTGGCAAGTACTCCCTAGTCGGAATATGAGAAGAGCACTTTCTTTTTTTGGATCTAAATTTCAGTCTTTCCTTTAAATAAACATCATCTTTCTTTTGTATTCTGAGAGACTGAATCAAGATCTTGATCTTTTTCATTTGTTAGTATGTGTACTCTTATTGTGGCTGCTCTTAATAGTCGCTTAAATAAATAAATTGATGTCTCAGGGTGGATTTTTTTCTTCTCTTCCCCTTTCTTAAATCATCAGATTCTTAATATTTCTGTCCAGTATTTGGAGGGATAAAGATGGTTTGTAGACTGTAATACAATATTTTCGTGGTGGTGGAGGATCTGTCTCTGCCATTCCCAGCATCCTGTTGTTTGGCTGGTTTTGATGACTGCTGCACATAATAGAACTCCTTGCTCAGGCTTTTCATGGAGGGGACAGTTGGTTTAGAGTGTTGCAAGATTTGTGATTAATTCACAATTTTTTTCTTTAGTAAGCATTAGTTTGGTTATTGATAATAGATTATTGATGCACTCTTAATATTGATTTTTCATCTGCCATTTTGTAGTCTGTTCACATAGCAACCTGAGCGTTTTAAAAAGTTCTTTATAGTATTCTCCAATCTTATAATCTCTTAAAATGCATAAATACTCATTTCATTGCTAATCTCAATTTGATCTCATAAATAAATATATATATATATATTTATATATATCACAGTCACCACCTGTCTTGATAGTAAAAACTTCTACCATCCCCTGTTAACCTTTTGCCTTCTTGAAAATTCCTGATTAATTTGTGATCCTATGCTTTCCATGCTACATATTTGGAATAATGTTACTACCTTATTTCACCTACCAAGCCTTGCAGGGAAGTCCTGCAAAACACAATGAACTTTGGCAAAGGTGCTTGAAATCCTGAATGACTGAAATTACTCTTTTCTGTCTCATTTGCCATCTCATTCCTTGTGACAAATCAGTCACAGATGTGATTTACACTTCTATCATGGCACAAGCCATGCTGGTTTGAATTTATTGTCATGATTTCCAAAGCATTTATATTGTTTTAATTTTTAACAGTGACTTTTATTACTGTTTGTTTTTAAGATGGTTACTTAAATGATTGTGGCAGCAGTGGTGTAGGGTGGTTGAACAAATATGATGGAAACTCATGTGAATCTGCAGGACTTGAGCTGTGTCATGTCTACCTGCATGAGTGTTCTCACTGCACTGAGCATGGCATATTTATGCTATGTTCAGGTAAACTGGCTTGAATTTCCAACAGGGTAGGAAGATGTAGAGATTTCTTTCACTGTGTTGGATTATTTTGCAGGACCTTCTAATAGCATAATTGCCCTAATTTGCATAAAGCTTTTAAAATTAATTCTTTTTTCAACCTAGCATTAAATATGTCTGGTTTTATAGGTAAAACTAGTCTCAGAAATAGATATGGCTCAAATCAGTCTATATTGGGAGGTCAGGAGCCTTCCTGTCCTACGTGTATGTGCTTCAGAATGGCTTGACAGAGCAGGTGGTTGCTAATTTCAGGTATCTTTACCAAAATACTGTTGATGAATACCTTCAGTGTTGCTGTAATACAGCTGTAAGACCATTCATTTTCTGTGTTCATCCACTGAATATCTTCCATATTCATTAAATTCTGTATTTGAGCAGTAGATTCAGATGCTTCATCCATTATGAAGTAATATTTAGAAGATGAAAGTAATTATCAAAGTGCAAATCATACAATGAAACTGTGTTGCCATTTCTGCCGTCTTATCCCAAGATGTACAAGTTCCTCTTGATCTTGTGCCAGTTTGACTCAGTGGTTTTGCATAGTTTAGCTCATTTGTGTGTGTGTATGTGTATGTGTATGTGTATATAAATACAAATTTGATTCTCTTGCTGTATTGACCTTGGAGTTGTTCCTGATTTATACCAGCTGCTGGGATACTTTTAACTGCATAAAGTGAATTTCAGTTCAAGATTTGGTTGGGGGTTTAAAGAGATCTTAATCTCAGTTGCGTTCTAAAGGGTGTTTTAAGGCTTGCTGTAATTTTTTTGAAGCATGAAAGATGTTTCCTTTATTTTGTGATCATAGATCTCTGATTCCTTTCAGATCAAAAGGGATAATCCTGAATATCGCATCAGCTTCAGGGATGTGTCCAACTCCTCTGCTGACTCTTTACTCTGCAACCAAGGTAAGTGTTCCTTTCCACACTGAAATCAAGTGTCAAACATAAGGCAACACTCACAGGAATAAATGTTTTGGTGTCCATCTAGTGGTGCTTTCATGAACTAAAATTACAGACTTCTGTCTTGAGTTTTTCCAATAGTGGAAGCTGGAAGGTCGAGAGAAAACCGAGTGCAAGGGTTTACTGGCATAGAGATGACTATTTTATGTATTTCCTCATGTATTCCATTTTTAAATGGAAAAGGATAGTAGTGTACCAAGCAAGCTTAGTGCAAAGCTGAGAAAGGACATTGACTAAGTTTAACACACTTTCTTATTTTGGTTTTGAAACGTCTTTCCCCTAAAATCTGTGATGATTCTATGATCTACATTTCATCTTAAGTTCATCTGCTCTGGTTTCTCTTTGTGTTGCTGGGACAGTTTCATCTTTTTGCAGCTGGTCTTATGGTTTTTTTCCCAAAGATACTTTCAGGGGATTCTAAAATCTTGCCCTAAAATATCTCCAGTGAATGCCGTAAAGACAGAGTGTGAGTACCCAGCATGGAACTGAGGCATATGTGATAAAACAGAATGAAAGAGACATTTACACTGGTATTAAAGCAGTATGGCACTACAGTGCATACCTGGTAATTACCTTGAATATTTCAAGCATCTCAGAGTCGAAGCAGAACCTTGACAGGATGAAGAAACCTTCAGTGGTGTCATTCATGTCAGAACAGACTCACATTTCCTCTAGACTCTCAGTAACATCTTCATATTCCCAGAAGGCAGTTGATGCACACTATTTTATTCATACTAAAGGAGTGCATATTTAAGTTTAGAAGCCTGAAGTAGCTTTAGGTGATAAAATTTCCCCTTGAAGTAGCTGTTTTCTGAGAGGACAGTTTTTTGTTTTAATACAAATGGTCACTTTGTTGTGGCAGTGCTTTCAGCTCTATGGAATCAATTGAGCTGCTGATTTTAGTGATATTATATCTTACACTGCTTTGGTTAGTCTTTTTTTTCAATGGGAATCTGAAATATGTCTTCCCCTCCCCTTAAAAATCTAAGTTACAGGTCGAATAATCTGCCTGTTCTCAGCACTGCCTATCTTCTCCTACAACAAGATTAGTAAGCATGAAAGTGACTCCCCTAATGTAGCTGTAGAAAGACTGTATCTGCAGTTTCTAGGGTTTTTTTCTCCCCTCATCTATTTAAAGGGGATTTAAAGCATAATACCCTTCAGGTGTAAGTCAATGACTTTGACTAATTATCAGGAACAAATGCGGTCTTTAACCTTCCTGTGGAGAGTCCCTAGTTTACACTGGAATCACTCTTTTAAAGGAATCATAGTGCTATATTTTGACAGGTTTATCTACCTGTGTTAATGCTAATGAGAAGTGAAATATGATTATATCATTTCCCACCTCACCCCCATGCCTCTACTGTTTGGATTTGTTATTAGATATTTGGATATCCAAGGAGAAGAAATTTTCTAACGTGTAATGCTTATCTGCTTATTCATGGAATGTTTACTTAGAGAGCATTCTTAAGACTTCAGGTTCAAGGTTGTTGGGGGACTTGAGCTTGTGGAGGTAGAAAACCCCAACGTCTTTTGAAATAAATTCTTCAAGAAAAAAAACCTCCAAAACTTATTTGTATACTGGAAATTGCTTTCTCTTCTCATGTAAAATGAACATTTTCCTTATAGCAAGCTCTTTGCAACCAGTAACGAAGACAGTCTTTTGTACTTCATCTCCATATCTGGAGCAGTAGCTAGCATCAGAACTTTTGTCATGGAGGAACAGTTAGAAATTTGAGTGATTAATGCACTTTCATTAACTTAATACAGTTCTTTTTAATGGATCATCAGTATACTCTGTGCAGTTATTACACATGCACCTGACTGCTCTGTTCAGAAACTGCACCAAACTCTTTGGCATGTCCATGCAGGTATCTTACTGTTGCAAGAGGATGGTCAGGGGGTTCATTTCAATAGCTGCTGCTAGGCCAGGCTTTCAGTCTTGTTCATGTTGAGTACTGGATTTTGTAACGAACTTATACTCAGGGGAGAGGGGGAAAGAAAGAACAGCTGGACAGCAGATAAGCTTTTTATGCTTTAAGGAGCCTCCTGCTAGCTTATACATGCAACTTGAAGAAGAAGAGTGAAAGGACCTCCCTGCTATACAGCAAAATCCAGTTTAACTTCAGATCTTCCAAGTATGCTCAGAAGAGTGTCTTTAGAAATAGTCCAGCAGTGTGGAAGTGTTTCTGTTACTTCCTGTATAGGCTGAATTCAGTGGGATGGCCTGTATAGGAAAAACACTGGCCACTGCCAACTCTAAGTGCTGGCTTCAGTTAGAACTTGCATTAAACCACTGGGGACATGGTAACCAAAGGAAACTGTAAAGGAGGTGCAGTACTAGAGCTTTGCTGCTTGGTTTGAATCTGGTGTGAAGCAACTGCTTCTTAAATAGTTCAACTAATTTACTTAGTATTTATTTTAGCTTCAGGTATGGATGGGATGGAATAGTTCATTCAGTTAAAGGTACTTCATTGGTCCCACTTGGCTGTATCACTTCTCTTAAACAAGAAACCATAGCAGAACTTGGTATTTTGTCTCATTGGACAAAAGGGTAAGGTGGAAATGTGGTTTAGAAGAATTTGGGAAGTGGGAATCTGTGCTGGTTTGAACTGCTGAGTAGTCTTTGATTCTTAGGACAATATTTCCTGGCAGGGTTAAGGAGGTGGCTGTATCAGCTTTGAGAGTATCTTGAAGGCAGGTGCTAACATCCACCTTTTAAGCTCTTTAACTTCTTTCTTTGAACTTTCAGTCTTGCAATTTCTAAAACTTCCAGGAGTTTGGAAGAGAATCTGTGGAGGTGGACTTGAGGATTAGAGAGAAGTGTCACCATAGGGTGGCATTTTTTAGAAGTGTAAAGGCAGAAGACTAAGTGTTTAAACACTATGTTCTAAAAACCATGCACAAGAGGAACCCAATTAAATCACTCTTAAAAATATCTAAGATGACATTAAGTAGTGAACAATGTGAATGTGAAGTTGTCTTTACCTCTTTTAACTAGGCTTTATTTAACAAATCTAGTTCCTTTTCCTTCTAAATTAAAAAAGGGTTTATTTGTTTAGATTGAGCCTTGCTTCTGTAAAAATACTTCATAAGCATAGAGTTTCTATTTGAATGGCATTGCTCTTGTATGCAAAGTTTCATTGAAAACCTAGGGTTTTCACTTTGAAAACAGGAACTCCAAATAGTAACTCAAATACTCTTACACAGAACTGTTAAACTAGAGTTTCCATTGTAACGTGTACAGTGCTGCATGTTTCCCTTCTTCTCTCTGCAGGCATTTGTGGATTACTTCTCCCAAGGCCTCAATGCAGAATACAAGAGCAAGGGCATCATTGTGCAGGTGAGTAGCTTGTTTCATGTAAGTGTGGTTACCACAGCAACATTGATGTCTTGGCAACAAAAAGGAATCAGCATATTCTCTTATTCATGAGTGTGTGACACAGATTAAGGATAAGGATTTCCTTTGATCCCATTAGCAGCTTTCTTAAATTGCTCTGAAACCATGGGTCTTGAAGCAACAAAAGACATGGTTTGATTTTGTGTGGTTTTAGCTGATTGTGCTAATTGAACCTTTATGGATAAAGTATTCCATAAAACTGTGCACAGGGCTGTAGAATGCATCTTTATGAAGCTTCATCTACTGGAATACATTTGTGGAATGCTTTTGTACAGGCATTCCATGGGTAACAGCTCTAACAACTGGAATAGTAGAATCCCTGCAGTGTCAGTGAATCAACTGCTAATCTAAGCATAGTTGAAGGATGAACAAAAGCCTCAAAGAGCCTTCACGTGTAAATGACTGATTTAATTTTCTGTATTGCTATAGCCCTCCTTGCCCCCTCCCCATTTGTTTACCTTCCTTGATTTTAATTATTTTTGGCATGGTAAAAAGCAAACCAAGCCAGTTTCTCACAGCTTTATAGGATTTTGCTTTAATATCACTTCTCAGAAACTCTTTAGTGTTTGCTTCCAAATCTGGAATTTCCAGCTTTGATCACAAACAGTGAACCTTCCATTGCTGATTAAACCTCTCCAGAGCAAGAATCAGTTAAATAAAAGTAGTATGAGATCTTAGCTGCACTGTGAAGACAATGGTATCTCTCTTTGAAATTCAGTTAGGGATCTTGCAAACAGGGTTACCTATGTCCGTGCCTCTCATTCCTCTCTTCTGTGTGGTGGTTCTCAAATCCATTTGAACTTCAAAGGCTTCATTAAAGGTAAGGCACAAAGTTGCCTGCTTTAAATGTGTAATCATTATACAAATGAGCACAACTCTTATTACTGGCTAATCCTATAGGGAAGCTGTTAGCAGATTAGGCCTATGTTACCTTTTTGATGTGCTAGATTATTTTTTCCTTTTAAGTATATTTAGCAAAACAAGAACTCACCAGAAAATGTCCTTCACATTTCCTGAGAATGGATTGCATTAAGAAAAAAGACAGTTGTTGGGTGAGCTATTTCCATGTAGTCACCAGCCTTTTAGTATCGAGTTTAAATCTAGATTTATATCTGAAGAGGTGCTGTATATTTTGGGATCTGTGGGCAGGAGAGGAAGGTGGACCCTGAAAGCCTTCCAACTGCTTGACATTAGTTTTACACTGTTAACATTATAACTTGGAGTACAGCTCCAGGAGCTTGACTTCTCCCCTGGGCGCTTGATTCTGTGCCCTAGCACTCTGGGATGTGCAGCTAAACCAGTGTGCAGCAATGGAGGATGCATAAAAAGGTATCATTCTGAACAAGTACAGGTTCAGAATATAGGGTCATTTTGTGTACTCTCAGTTCTGAAGTGGATTTAGCTGGAATAACTTTCAGTGTTTCATGTCTTCTTGTTACTTTCCCTTCTCACAGCTCCAAACTGTCCTGCAATGGGTCAATGTTAACCACATGGCAAGTTCCTTACAGCTTTCTCATCACTTCTGCCCTGCTTGATTACTTCTACCTCCTGTGTCTTTCAAATTGTATTACTAGCAGATTTAGCTCCACTATCAGACAGCTGTTCTTCAATAATTTTCATCTACGTGCAATGTAGCCCTCTCTCAGATGTCACATCACAGTCTCAAAATGAGACTCGAGGAACTGGTTAAGTATTGCCCTTTCCTATATCAATAATATCAAGTCTTCTGGGTGGACTTTGTTCCTGCTGAAGTCTGTCTACAAACTGAGCCAAAGGCCCCCCTTCAAGACACAGCTTCACTGACAATAAAGATGGTGTGAATTTTTTGGGGCCTGTGTTGTGGCACCACATCTAACCTCTGTTTTCTGGTGTTTTCTTAGGCATAGCTGCTCATAAGTTACTTCAGTGTGAGGGTGCTTAGAGACAGATGCGATGTGTTGTTTCTATGTGCAGCTTTCTCCTCCTCCCCAGATTTTGTCTAAATAGTACTCTTAGCAGTTGGAGAGGAGAATGAAGGAGGAGCAAGAACTGTTTGTTGATGACTATGGAGGAGTACCTATTGAGACTGTAAAGATAAATAACCCAGTAACTCATGCTTGGATAAAGGCATTAAGCACAATATGAATGTACATAGCGTAGGAAAGGTTTTCTAGCTTTTGGGTATAGAAAAGCTAGGGAAAGGGTTTTTAATGTCTTACATTTTTAGGATTGCAAACAAATGAAGAATTAAATCTAACTTTCTGTATCTACAGTTATGTTTTCCTGTATAAAGCTTCACAGGTTGTGGTAAACTGTCTTTTTGTGACTCTGGTGTTGGCTTAGGATGCTGAATTCCTGACAGCACTGCTTTTTATCCCTTAAATGTAGACAGTGAATTGCCATTGAGTTATGTGGGTCTGATTATCAATAGCTGTCACAGCTTCAATTTGTTATGCTAATTTTGTTGCAGGTCCATGTCCTTGTCCTCTTGTTTCAGCCTAAGTCACTCTAAGCCACTAATGAATATTACAAGCACCTTCCTGTGAAGACTAGCTGACTTATCTCCTTCAATCCCTAAGGAAGATTGCATCCCTCTTAGATTTTTTTTTGAAGTACATCTCTATAACCTTCAGAAGCATTACACTTTTAATTCCAGACTTGCCCTTCCAGCTAGATGATCGTCATTGAAACCAGTTAACTTCTGCCATGCAATACCTGCAGAGTACCGCTGTGTGAAAAGCAGAAACAAAGTGCTGGAGGGATTTTATCAGTTTCTTCATATCAGCCTCAAGTATGTGTCTTGCTGAAGTGGATTACCATCTGTGGAAGCTTAGTTTTGATAGTGCTTTTGTTGCAGTGTAGCCATCTTTGGATTAAAAATATACTCTGATGGCTGATAGGTCTGCTTAATTTTTCAGAAGCAGCACAGTAATAGCATAGGTTAAAACTTCGTGTGCGTTTACACAGGGAAAAGAGGCAAACGAAAAGAAACAAGGAAGGTGACCATAACTTTTCTCAAGACTTTCAGAAAGATCTCCCCTTGAAAGATTTCTGCAGACTTATGAAGTTTTTGCTCTTTTAATATGGCTAGAAATATTGCTTGGTTCTTTGACCCTTTCTTTTATTCTCATTTTAAACTTCAGGTAGTTATTGGCATTGCCACTCTGTACTTCAATACTGTGCATAGCAAAAGTATAGTGTGTTCACTCTGTAAAATACTAGACCACAAATTCATGAAAATGTTCATTTAAAAAGGATTACCAGAAAGTTTTCTTACCCTAACCTCCTGCTTTCCCAGCAGCTGGATTGCCTAGCAATTAACAGTGGGATTGCTACTGGTACTAGGTCACAGGCTAATTGTGGCTTTATGCAGCCAAATCTTGGAAACCTTCAAGGGCAGGGGTGCTGTGAGCTCTCTGGACAGTGTGTTTGAATTTTATACTGCTCTCCTAGTAAAAAAGCTTTCTCCCTAATGTCCAGTCTGACAGTCTACAGCCAAAATTGACAGTTGTCCCTCTTGACATTTGATCAGGCATTACCTAGAGGAGTTTGTCTCTTATCTTCATAACTACCATGGAAATATTTTCAGGTGAGATGTCACCACCAGCTTCCTTTTCACAATACTGAATAGGCCCAGCTACATCTCCAGGTATTCACAAAAGTTTAATGTCACCAAAGTGATGTTTACTAGCATTACCTTCCTTCCTCCAAAAGCATTTTAGCTTTGCTGTTTAGCTTTCTATACACATCAGCTTTGGTTGATGTAACTTTTCCATTTCCCTTTTATGTTCCCCACTCTCCTTTTTCCCACTTTGGAAAGGGAAGGAAACTTATTTGGCAACACTGGAGAGTTCAGGTCTTTTTACTTTTTTAAAAGTAAGGTAAAAAAGGTGATAAAATTGTGTAAACAAGCTGTTATGACTTTGGAGGACTTATGACTTGACTGTTCAGGTCTTGAGGTCGACTTCTTACATCTAAATAATATTCAAGAACTAAATTTTGAGTGTGAGCTGATTTTAATAAGCATCAGAGCTATAAGCAGTAGCAAATGTCTTAAGTGAGCAAGACACATTGTACTGACATAAGCTGCTTTTAAGGCATGTTTTGAAACTGTAGTGCAGGCTAAGCTTTCCCTGAATAAGGAGAGTTATTTGTCCAGGTAGTGTGGCTTATATCTGTCTGAATGTAAAATGCTGGAAGGCCTTAAGGAGTGATTTTCTTTTAAATCTGTTATGCCTGTTTTAGATACAGTTCATGAATCTCTGAATTCCTTGTTGGAAGGAGGAAGGGGAGAAAACGAAATAGATTCAGTATGTCTCTTGATATCTATTAAAATAAGGTCCAGTTAATACAAAGGTGGTAAATCTAATGTATCTGAAATTAAGTACCTGCCTTTTTGTTTTCCGGAGTGCTTCTGAGAGAAGAAAAACATTGGAGTGTGATCTCATGTTTCTATGTGCCTTGAAGTCTGTGGATCAATCCAGTAGTGCTGCCATATGCTTGCTTTTTCAAGTATTCTCATGCACAATTGTTTGCCCCTTCGTGCTATCCAGTGGTGTAACTGGGTAATTTAGTTCACTTCTGAAGTCTGTTTTGAGTAGAGAAAGAGAATAGATCATGTCTGTTGCACCTTTCTTGGTGGGGATGTTGTAGAAATAATTTGGTGGTGAATAAGAAGCTTAAAATTTTAACTTAGAGATTCAGCTTAGAAATGCAATCTGAAAAATAGATGTAGTTCACATTCTGGAGCTGAAATGAGGTGCTTATGATGCTAGGGTAGCAGAATGATTTGTTTTCTTATCCAAGCATTTGTATCTTTTGGTGACTTTAAAGGCAGTGGTAGCTGCTTTCACTTTTGAAGTTTAGGTCTCCATGTTTTTCCTACCCATTTGAAAGTGGACTCATGTAGTATATTATTGAAAGTCCTACTTATAGACAGAAGGGCAGAGTTTTCATGTTCTCAGGTGAAGGAATGAGCAGACATACCAATGTTTTCTGTTTGTGGTGGTAAAATTTCTGTTGAAATGTGTACAGCTATGGCATGGATACACACTCAGTGGGAACTGAAGGGGTCCTTTCCATGCTGTGCTGCTGAGAGCAACAGCAGATGTTTCTGAGTTCAGGCATGTGTCGTTCTTTAGGAGACTAACATGGGAAGCAGGTTTACAAACTGTAATTTTCCCAAATAGACTCTTTTTTGAGATGGTATTCTCATTTGGAGATGAATTAGCAGAAGTGGACACACTCTCAAGCATTTGCTGTTAAGTTATGGCTGTGGGAGCACTCACTAGATGGGCAGTAGTGGATGGATGTATTGAATCACTGACAGTGTCTTCGGAGGTCCTTGTCAAAGTGGTGATGAAGTTCCAACCTCTCTAGGTGTGTTGAGTTGTGGTATGTTTAATATCTGTTTCAGGGCTGTAGACCACGGCTTTTTTGATTACTTTTTTAGAGGCTAAAATTGAGGACAAGTTGAAAGCATTGCCAAAACCATGACAATGAGGAAAGAATATTGCTTTCTACTGTGCAAGTACATGTGCATTTCCCTTCCTTCTCCAGCAGCGTGGGGTTGGGATAAGTGCAATGAGGTTTTGGATCCTCCAGGTCTATCTTGCCCTACCATGATGTACATGGTATCTATTATTTGTGCTATCAGCATCCCTCCATCAATGTACATCTATGCTGCTTCCTCTTGTTTCTCCACTACAGACAGTTCTGACACCCAAAATCACTTTTCTGTTTTGCTTCCAAACATGGCTATAAAAGCTTATTACCTGTGCTCAGTTTCTTGGTCCTTCCTTCTGTCCTTCCACTCTGGTACTGAGCCCTGCTATGGAGCTACAAGCTCTGTGTTTAAAGTCTCTGGATGTTTTTTTCTCCTTCCTCCTCTGGCCTTTGTACAGGTGCCAAACTGAGGAGCTTCTGCTGTGAAATTTCCTGTCTTGTGTTCTGCACCTCCTTCCCAAGCAAACGTTGGGGGGTTACTACAGAGAAACAACAGTACAGCATTTTTTATTAAACAACTGGAATGAAGTTTTGTACTTACAAAGCAAATTGTAAGAATGGCTTTTCAACCCTATCCTTACAAGAGTGTTTTTTCTAGGGCTCCAGCTGGTGATGTTGACTGTCAGGAGACAACTGAACTATGTTGAAATATGACCCATGTGTTACCATGGGTCATAATTAAAAAGTTCTTGATCTTATATTGGGATCCCATTGTGATCTTAGAACTGAAAATAAGGCTGACTTAAGCTAAAATTTGGTGTACAGATTATTTGATTTCCAGTTACTTTAGATCCTTGATGGATCTGTATGTTATCTTGAAAGCATTCCCTGCTTAACGTGAGTTTTCTTGTGTGCAGAGTGTTCTACCATATTATGTGGCAACAAAAATGTCCAAAATCCGCAAGCCAACCCTCGATAAGCCCAGTCCTGAAAGGTATGTCAGAGCTGCCTTGGGCACGGTGGGCCTGCAGTCCCAGACCAATGGGTACCTACCTCATGCAATCATGGTAAGTCACCTTGGAAAATGTAAGGATCTGAAATGTCCTTTGTGTTTATTGTGGAAAAAAGAGTAATTAGTACAGGCTATAAAATGCTGAGATCTCACCCCCTCCTTTTATTTTAATTGGATTTGTTTTCTTGGTTTGTTTTTTTCTTTTAGGGATGGGTCATCTCTCTTCTACCTACATCTACTGCCATTAACCTAATAATGAAAACAAACAAACAAATACGGGCTCGCTATTTTAAAAAAATGAAGGAGAAGTAAGTGGGGAGAAGCTTGGTCTTGGGAACCTGGGACTCCTGCAAGTTCCACACCATGCTGCAACATCAAGTAGACCTAATGTTTTAAACATCTCCAATCGTAGGTGTGCTTTCTAACAAAAGAACAGTCTGGTTTTGAGGACACAGATGAAACAAGACTGTTGACTTCTAATATTGATTGAAAAATAGGCTTTATTTGTTTATAGATATTATGAGGGGTAAGTGCTTTGAACTAAAATTGCATTGTGCTTTATGAAATACTTTCATGGACCTGATCAGACATCACGCTCTTGAGGAACATCTTGGTTATATAGTGTCCATCGTATCTATTACTGTGCTCATGGGTGAAGGGCAGAAAAAAAGTAGTTCTTATATATTCCCAGACAGGGGGGCAGGAGAGGAAAGGGAGCATAATTATTTAAAAAGGTAACCTGGTACTGTTTCCAGAGTATTGACATCCTGAAGCTCACGTTTTGGATGCTTGCAAGGATTCTGCACTATCAGTCAGCTCGAGTGCTCCCGTGCTTACATGGTCCGGTGTGATTTTGTTGGTTATGAACTTGAGGGAAATGGGCCAAAACCAAAAATAAGTATAATAGCTCATCTATAAATATACACATAAAGTAACACTGCAAAAAGCATTTAAAATCTTGGATCTTGAATATGCATTCTAACTTTTCAGTAATATGTAATCTTCATGATTTGTAATAACATTTTTAAAAGTTCAGTGCCTGCTCTTTGTAATAGGTGGTGATAACACAATGTAGATAAATGTCACAAGTTACATGTTACATGCTGGTTGCTATGTAAAAGATTATGGGTACTTTAAATGCAGAGCTTGAAATTAGTTACTCTCCTTGTTAGCAACGGTGGTTTAAATTCTTTTTGAAGTTATGTATCAGTCTGTCTTTCTGGTGAGGTCCTTTGAAATGTGACTCTTGAATATTTAGATGGCTTTAAAAATGAGAACCAGGAAACATCTTAAAGAGTAGAACAGTTTTAATTTAATTGCATTTAAATTAACTGATTTTTTTTCATGGTTTTGTTCCAAAGTGGAATGCTTCTATAAGGCTCAAGTTACCTAACTCCTGGACACAGGGATCAGAGTGCATGAGAAGTCTGCACTGCTGTTGTCTGTATTTACCTACTCTTTATTGAAGATTTTGGTCTCTAACATTCCTTTTTATAAACCTAAAATGTATAAATCTTGCAAGGGAAATGAAATTGCAAGCACTACCAGTATTTTCTGTGGTGACTTCCTATGGTTGAAGAGGGGAGGTTTTTTCTGTCCTTCAAAGAATAATTTCAAGCTCTGATTTTGAAGTAAGATGTGTTGCACTGAGACATGATTTGGGGCTAACATTTCTGTACATTGAAAAACCTGAATACCGATGCAATGGTGCTGATCAAATCTGAGATGCAGATCCTATCCCATAGTTTTCTTAATTTTTTGGAACAGGGATGGTGAAGTTGGTGGTATTAGTTCTCTAAGAGCACGTGGTTTGGTTTGCTCTGGATCTGATGTGAAAGCATTGGACTAAAAAATCTGTATGTTTTTGACTTTGTAAAACAAATAAAATGGAAATTACTCTTGAGTCTTTAATGTGTTAGGTTTTTCTTGTAAAAATGTTTGTGGGTACATTCAAGTGTCTGATTGTCCTTTATTGTGAGTGAAAATTACTGTACTTTTACATGCCAAAAACAATGCTTATATTAATTTGTTTTTCTGGCTGTCATCTACCCCCTATCTGGGGTACTTTAGGCACAGCATCTCTGGCCAGATGAGGCAGGTGACTCTCCTGCTCTGCTCTGCACTTGGGGTGGCCTCACCTTGAATATTTTGTGTGCAGTTTTGAGCGCCACAGTATAAGATACAAAGCTACTGAAGAGGGTCCAGAGGACAACTATAAAGATGGTGAAGGGCCTGGAGGAGAAGCCTTGTGAAGAGCAGATTGAGGTGACTTGGTTTGTTCAGCCTGGAGGAGACTGACAAGAGACCTCATTGTGTTCTTCCTCACAAGGGGAGATGGCGTGGCAGACACTGATCTCTGTGGGACCAAGGGAACAAGCTGAGTCGGGGAGGTTTGGGATGGATACTAGGAAAAGGTTCTTCACCCCAAGGATGTTTGGGCACTGAAACAAGCTCCCCAGGAAAGTAATCATGGCACCAAGCCTGACAGAGTTCAGGAAGTGTTTAGCCAACACTCTCAAAAAGCACATGGTGTGATTTTTGGGGCTGCCCTGAGCAAGGCCAGTAGCTGAACTTAGGATGATCTTTGTGGATCCCTATCCAATTCAGGATATTCTATGATTTTACAGTGCTGATACTTTAAATAAGCAGAATACAAATTTTACTAGAACTGTTAAGCTGTTAATAAACGTTTATTCCCAGTTACCATTTTTCTAACTATTGAAGGTCTTCAGAAAGGTATGGCAGAGGAAACAGCATGCACATCCAGCTGGCACAGAGGGAGGTGCCCAGGTAAGGAGGTTCTCAGAGCCCTTGGTCCCCTTTCACGTGGTGTCAGGCTGCGGGTTGGGTTCCCACTCTCATGCCCGGAGGTCTTCTATTTTCCAAGCTGCAGCAGGGCATCACTAAACTAATTTTTTACCTAAATTTTACTTACACTTTAACCTAAATTACCTCAACTTTGATTTTGAATGTTTGATGGAGGTAATGTCTATTTAATAGCGGTCCACGTCCTTGGGACTACCCTGGGCACCTGTCCGAAAACAGGAGGGGGTTTCTGGTGCCGTCAGTCCCGTCCTTTGCTGGTTCCAAGAAAGTTTTTCTTGCCGGCGCCATGCAAGACGTGGGTTGAACTTTCACCCCTTGTGGGAGCGGGTTGCGCGGCGCTGCCTGCCGGGCGCAGGGCGCCTTTAACGGGAGCGCAGCCGCTGCGTGCGCGGCGGGCGGGCGGAGCCGCGGCCGCACGGCCGGGCCCAGGCGCGGGCGGGGCTCGGGGCCTTGGGCCGGCCATGTCGGAGAGGCGGCGGCGGGCCCGGGTGCAGGGCGGCTGGGCCGGCGCCTCGGCGGGGCAGCCCGCAGGTAAGGAGCGCTCACAGCCGTCCTTCCCGACGGCCGGGACTCCTCCACTGCCGTCCTGGGCGCGACGGGGCGAGCAGCAGGCAGGGGCGCCGGTCTCCGGCTGCACTTTCCGACCGCCGTGCGAGGGCCGGCCCCGTTCCCCCCGTTCCCGTCGGTGACTGAGCTGCCGGTGCTCGAAGCCAGCTGCCGGTGCTCGAAGCCAGCTGCCGGTGTTCGAAGCCAGCTGCCGGTGCTCGAAGCCAGCTGCCGGTGTTCGAAGCCAGCTTTTCAGTGCAGTTGGTGCCTGTGCCACTCGTGCGGCGTTCTGGCTGCGGGGCGCGGCGCAGGGCTGGGTTCTGACGCGCACGGAGAGCTGAGCGCGTCGGGCGCCTCTGCGGGCAGCTCGAATGAGCCCAGTGGTGTTTGGTGGAGCTGACTTCTCCAAGAACAGTCGGCACTTCTTATCCGTAAAACGCATTATGTGCCTTCCTTTGGCTTTTCACGGTGAAAACATTGTAAAATAAAGAGAAGTACTGAAAAGGCATGGAGTTAACATGGGTTTTTTTAGCAAACCCTGAAACCTAAGAGTGCAGAGGCAGAGGAGCGCTTTGAAGGTTTCCAGTGTTGCAGAAGGGACTGGTCTGTTTTTGCTCCAAACATGTTCCACTCACTTGATTATAGTTTCCATAAAGCTCCCCTATATCTGCAGACTGAGCATCCTAGGCAAGCTGATTTTTTTTAAATCATGAAAGAGAATAGCCAACTGTTGTGACTTGTGCATGTGGCCTCAATTTTCTGTCACAGGTGCATTTCATTGTTTGTATTCCTAAGGGGATTAAAAAAAAAAATCCCCATTGAATTATGCAGAGTGAAGACTTTGTGTTCCAGGCCCATTTTAAAACCTGTTTGCATGTGTAAATAAAACACCTGAAGTGGTGTGCCACAGTTGCTCTTCTGCTTTCTCCCTGGTTTAAAAATTCTGTTTTAATAAAAATATTTTTGTAGGGTTTTTTTTTTTCCCTAAGAAAAAGAATACAGAAGGAAGCAGCTTAACTGCATGGAGCAATTTCTGCTGGTGTGTGATAGGTGTTTGTTGAAGAATTGAAAAGTTACAGATGTCATCCTTTCAGATAAAAGTACATTTTCAGTTTTGTTTGTGGATGAATAACAAATGTATATAAAAAAATCAGTTCCTGTGCAATTTTGACTCTTAGGTTTGGCAGTTTTCTGAATTCTCTGCCAAGCATAGGAGAATACTCCAAGGAATGATTCCCTAAGTTTTCCCTACTATATTTTTTAGTATGGTGATATTCAATTCATGTGATCTTTTGTTCCTTCTTTCTTTGTTTTAGCACCTAAGGCAGCTGTGGCCAGCAGCCTTGCCCTGGCAGGTGTGAGACCAGCATGGAGACAGAAAGACCAGCCTCACACTCAAAAGCAATTTGTCTTTGAAAAGCCATCAGAGGTAAAACTTCCAGGGCAACTAGCAGAATCTCATCTGTTAAAAAATTTCATATGATAGGTAACAATTATTTGTTTAAAATCTGAGCTTTGAGCTTTTGCTAAGCAGTTGCTAATTGTTTTGTTTATGTAGGGAACAGAAAGTTACAGTCCCTCTGTTTAGCCTGTTCACAACTTCTCTTTTTTTTAGAGAGCCAAAAGAGTATGTTCTACTAAATATTCAGTCTGCCATGTCCTAAGCATGTTTGGGCTCTTCTTGTTTTCCTCAGGTGGGCATCTGTCCTAACTTGTTACAGGGACAGAGCATCGTATTTGTTTTGTAGACTTTATATCCCATGATGAAGGATATTGTGCTCTGTGCAGTGTATGGGAACTTCCTTGCTTGGAGAAAAAAATAAGGCTGTCATCTAGGCTTGGAAGCCTTGAAGATGGCCTGGGAAGATTTTTTCCCCTCTGGCAGAGACCTGCTGTCTATATTGTACTATATTTTGATGCTCTTGTTGACTCAATGCAGTAACTCCTTGCAAATCAGAACTCCACTGAGCTCAGAGAATAGAAGCATAAATCCCTTAGACAACCAGAATGATAGCCAAGGCTGGATTAAGCTCCTCTGTCTCTTAACAAAATACAGCTGTCTCAGCTGTGCAGACAGCTTTACAGTGTAAGCTCCTGCTATGTCTGATCTTTCATGTTTTGCTCATTTGACTGAGGTCTGCAGTTTGTTCATGTTTCTTAGGGTTGTTCTGAATTTTTCCTTATATAAGGATATTTTTATAAATATAAAAATAAGAATTTTCTTGATTGCAGTTGATAAATACCAAGTATTATGATGTCTAAACAATTGAGAAATCAGTGTCCTTTAGGGGGCAGTTGATGGCTAAAAACCAGCTTGCAGTGATAGCTGCATTTGAGAGTTTCTGGGACGAGGAGGGAGGGGCTGAGCTGTTACTCCTTCCCTCTTGCCCTGAGGTGTGTTTTTCTCACTAGCTTATCAGTGTGTGGCTTCACAGAGTCACTAGGGATGATGTTGGACTGGAGAGTGCCGGATACTTTAATATTCACTGTGTGCTGTCTCCTTCCCTTTCAGGTGGAGCGCAGGGTTCCTGAGGCAGGTGTGATAGAGTGAGTACCCTGCTGATTTCTCTGCACTTTTTCTGTAGTCGTGGTCGTGGTCGGTAAGAGTAGAAATTGTGGCCTTTTAACCCTTTTATCATGAGCTGAATGTGCTATCAGGAGAGCCCAAGCCTGTTAACTGGTTTTTATGCCTTTTGTATAGCTGGGAAGCCAGCAACCATGAAGAGTTGAACATTCTGGTTCAGCACAATTGCCAGTATGTCTCCTTTGGTTAGCAGTGTACGTTTTCTTGGGACAGTCCCACTGTAAACTGTGCTAGAAATTACTTACTCTGAAATGTACCAGAAATGTAGCTGCTATGGCACCTTCTTTCAGGACTCAGAGAAATAGCTGATAGTAAGTTTCATAGTGAAGCTGGGTATTTGTATGTCACTCACCCTTTGTGTTGAAACGGGGATCTTCCCAGGATGACTTTGGCATGAAGCATGACAAAGTGTGGTGGTGTATGGTGGAGTTAGAGATACTGAAAACCCAGCTTGGTTCAGTTTGGCTGTCTTGGTAGAATTTTCTTTCTCAGTGTACCTGTAAATGCAAACATAGTGTTCTGGGTGCAGTCATGTATGGTTGTCTTCCTTTGGTTCCCTGTGACATCCCTCTTATTTTGTTCCAAG
Source organism: Serinus canaria (assembly GCF_022539315.1). Classification (NCBI taxonomy): domain Eukaryota; kingdom Metazoa; phylum Chordata; class Aves; order Passeriformes; family Fringillidae; genus Serinus; species Serinus canaria. The sequence goes on from NC_066319.1 coordinate 21,697,606, forward strand.
AGCCCTAAAACTGTACTGAGCCTTTGGTGAAGGGAAGGACAGGAAGCACACACAAACTCATTTGCTTCTGCAGCATGCCTTGCTGCCTTACTCTAACCTTTATGTCCAGGACATTAGTTCTTCCCTTTTCTAACTTTCTTTTCTCTTTTAAAGAAAATTTTCCCTAGTCCAGGTCTGCAGCAATTCTAGTCTGTGCTGCTCAGTCAAAGATAATTTGTTTGTCTTTCTGAATGCTCTTTCCTTTCTTCATCCTCAGCAAGCCTGGTGTGTATGAGCTCAGCAAGGGACCAACTGGCACTTCTAGGTAAGTAGATGAAATGTTGTTTGCTTTTGCTGGGTAATGTGGTGATACTCAGCTTTCTGCAGTCCAGTCTCTGCAGAGGGTTTTGACTTCAGCAGCTGCACATGGCACTTCCTGTGCATCATCTCTTTAGAGTAGTTCTGGAAATACTTTTGAGTGGTACATAGCAGGGACTGAGATGCTCTGAGCAGCCCTGAAGAGAAGGAAAAGAAACCTCTTGACATGTGGTGTGAACTGCATCCGGTGTTCTTTTAGAATAAGAACAAGGGGCTGTGTCCATTTGTGTCATGATTCACAGTAAGTTGCTATGTGAATTTGGATCAGTATTCCTGTGTTAGCAAGTGTGTGATGTCTGTTGAACGGTTAAGAGCACACCAAAACTCATAGCTGTAAGTTAGAATTGTTTTAAATAAATCTAATGAAAGCATTTAACTTTAGGCAATTGTGGTGACCTCAGGATGGTCCCTTGTGCTTGTATGCCATGCCTTAATTATTTCAGCTTCAGGACACTTCAAAACAAAACCTACTTTTTCTGTGATTCCTACTAACTAAAATACATTTTACTTTGCTGACTTATCTGCAAAAAAATTCAGTATTAAACCTCCTCTTTTGAATTTGTCCTTGGCATTTTTTCCACTCTTAATAAGTTTTTATTGAGAGTGGAAAAAATGCCAAGGACATAGTAATTTTTTTGTGCATTTATTTAATTTCTTCTGATTATTGTATTATTTTGTTTTTGTGCCTTCATCTTAGTTTCTTCTGAAGATGCAAATAAATCTTTAAAGTATTTTGAAAAGTAAAAGCTTTGACCAGCTGGAAGGAGACAGGATACACAACTGGGTTATCCTCCATTTTCTGGAGTTTGTTTTCATAATACACTGATGGAATATATATATTTCAGCAAAGTTAATAATCAGATTTGCATTTTTTTAACACCTTTACTGTATACTCTTACTGTGACATCTTTGGGGCATGAAATACTTGTGAGAGTAAGCTGCTGTTAGCAACATTCCTACTCTGCAGCCCACCACAGTGGTTGTAATTCTTGGGTGACTGTTAGTCCAATCAGAATATTAGACATACATATGGAAATGAAAAAACAGAAGATATTAAATACTGTCTTTATACTAAATACTTTTCCTTATGCTTTGAAAAAGAGAACAGGAATGGCAGTAGGGATAAAGGGCTGTCAAATTCTAAGTGATGTAGAGATGGTGAATAAAGGGTAATTACTTAATTTTGGTTGTATTGCCATAATCAGGTCTATCTGATTTATCAGATTTAAAGTTAATAGCAGGGAGAAGGATGCCATTTTTCACAGCATATGGCTGATTCTGGAATTTATGGTATGTTGCTGGTTGTCATATGTTTTTATAAGTTTTGAAAGAAATTACAGTGGGGTAAGACTCAACAGGAGCCCTTCTGTTCTTTCCTTCATGCCTGTTTTTGGTGTGGTCAGAAACAGGATACTGGGCTTTGACTTTTGATATGATGCATTGCAGCAATTTTTACCTCCTTTGGGAATCCTGGAAATGAAAATATTTTCCCAAAGCAGAAATAGAAGTGTATATTCCTTCCATTTTTCCTTTCCATCCTTAGGATTCATTTGATTCCTGGCTTTATTGACTCAGAACAAGCAGACTGGATGTTTGAGCAACTCCTCCAAGACATCCCCTGGGGGCAGCGAACTCACATCAGGCAGGGTAAGGAGTGTATGGCCACCTTTTCAGGTCATTCACTGGTCAGTTCCATAACAGAATCTGTGCATCTTTAGAATTGGTTTTCATTTTCAGTCCGTGCAGGTTTTCCATGCATATCTGAAGACTACTGCAGCTTACTTTTTTAGTCTCTAATACCACGTTACTATTGCCAGCTAAATGAGATCTTTCCAAATTAAAATTGCCTGTCTTAAAAATCTTGGAATTCTACTGTTTCTTCTGTCACTTCCAGTTCTTTTTCTCACTCATTTTTTAAGATTTAGTCTGGCCACCATCATACAATTTCCCAGCAATACTTAAAAACTGTGTTCCTGGAGATTTTTTTCATGAGGTATATTTTTTGCCTCTTTTACTGAAAATCCCAGGAGAGCATGTTCCTTTTCCTTTGGCTTTAGTTACTGGTTCCAATATGCAGTAGGTGAAGAGGCTGCTATTCTGGGTTTGTTCACTAAGGGGCACCTGTTCTAGCTAAATTTCACTTTCAATCAGGAGCTGATGTAAGATAATGTATCAGAGCAGTTACTGGATGGGACTGGAAAAGGTCTCCAACGTGTGTGTTTGTTGGCTGGCAATAAAGGGACAGTATAATGGAGAAGGTAACCTGTCAAGCATGAGAAATAGTTGCCAAGATAGCTTTTTCAGAAGCCAGAAGTATTTTTAACCTGATGTTTGTGTTATGCCACAGAGCACACACACATTTGACAGAATATTGTGTTCAGCCTTGCTACATTTTTTTACTGTAGTGTCCCAAGGATGCTACAGTCCTTTCTACTTCACCCTTTCCAGTGTATCCATCTGCATCTTGCAACTTATACCAGCATACTGGGCACCAGAACCAAGTCCAAGGTTTTGGCAAGGTAATTCCTCTTCCAGATGCACACCTGATTTTGAATAATTTAATTCCTTCACTTGAGTTCATTATGTTAAGGGGCTGCTTTTTAACTTTAGGTGAATGGACAATCTCTTTTTGATCAAATTTCTTGGCAGAATTGCATTATCTTTCCATTTTCACATTGTTTGATAAGGCAGCTGAGAAAGTCTTCCTGTTTTTTTCAGAAGTATCTTTTGAGGAACCACGGCTTACATCCTGGTATGGGGAACTTCCTTACACATACTCCAGGATAACAATGCAGCCAAATCCAAATGTATGTATATGTTTGTATGTGTTTTATTATTGTCTATAGAGAAATCCTTTGCAGAGATCAAGAGACAAAAATTTTCTCTGTCCTCTGTTCTAGTTATCTAGAGAATCTGTTAGCATTTCATTTGTGATCAGCAGCAGGTTCTGCTGGAATGTGGTCAGTTTTATACAATACACTTCTGAGTGAGTTGTCTGAGAGCAGTGTGATTTAGTTGCCAGATGTTGCCAAGGGGAGGTTACTACTCTACAGTTTCAAGTTTTGCTTTGGGTCGCTGAAGCTTTGTACAAAACTCTGAATTGCTCTGTGTGACTTATTCCAAGCACCTTTGTATGGGAGGTTTTACTGCACACAATAATATAGATTTTTTAAATGTAAAGATACAGTAACTACTGAAATAGTTACTTTCAGAAGCACTTAGATTCAATACTGCTTTAAATGAAAGTTTAGGCATATTTTGATTCCTATGTGGATGCTATGAAATTCACACATCTGTGAGCTGCTGAGCAGCTCATCTGCTCAGCTACTCCAGATTGTAGCATGTAATTTTCCACACTGTTTTGGAAGAGTTAAAAGCCTTGTGAGTGACTCAGTGATGTTTTGTTCATGTTTTCTCTCCCTCCCCCCCCTCTCTCTCAGCCTGTTGTCCTATCAGCCTGTCTCTTGGTACTGCTTTGTTTAAAATTTCCACAGCAGTAATTAGGTGTCACTGTTGAAAGCTGGATAGCTGAGAGAAAAGTGTCCCAAGTCCCAGAACTGCTGCCAAAGTGGGATGTTTGGGAAGAGTTGGAAAGGTGCTATTTAACATGATGAGTTGTGAAGATTTTGTAGTCTCAAAATTACTGTAGTTAAAAAAATTCTATGGTCTATGGAACTTGTGGTGGAAAAACAAGCATTTCTTTGGTACTCATTTGTGAAATACTATTTTAAATGGGCTTTTCTGAAAGCTGAATGGCTTTAGGGATTGGAAGTGCCCTCACAAAATCATTCTGTTGTACACTAATGATTTAAATCCAGTTCAGAACCGCCTGTTGTGAAATCCATTGCTGTTCAGAGACTGGATAGAGCCCATATACCCTGAATTCGAGGTTTCATTTCAGTTTTCATCAAGTTCTGAGTTAGCACTCATTGAGCCACTGGCTTGTTTCTCTCATCCAAAAGGAACAAGGCCCAAATGAGTCACTCAGGCTGTGGTTCTGTCTTTTATTCCGGAATATTTCTGCTTTTTACTGAGAGGAGGAAACTCAAGCCGGAGGTGAGATGCACTGGAGAAGTTGCACAGCTGGAAGCCAGCCCTTCCTCAGCTGCAGGTTGCCCATAGGCAGATCTATGGGTACACTGCACATGGACACTGGTATTTCACACAGCTTTGCAGGTGGGAATACCTGCAGCTTAGAAAAGTAGGGAATGGTGTAAAGAGTACAGTCCCTACGTGTAGAATAGGGTCTCTAGCACAGAAATATCCTGAGTAAAATGTAGTTTAGTGCACAGCTTAGCCAAAACTGATTACTCCCTTAAACACTTGATATGTAGGAGTAATTAGCTTTGTGCCCCTCCTTTTTTTTTTTTTTTTTTTTGTAAGAATTGGTGTGATTGCAGCACTTCTAGATGTAATGCAGTTTGTGCCTCAGTGATTTTTGCTATGAGAAAATGTTTTTCTGTAAGCAGTGATAGAGTTGTTTCAACAGAACTACATCCACTGCTGCAGGTTTGTAGTGGGCTTTCAATTACATTGTAACATTCATTGTATGGTAACATTTTAGTAATACATATTTCTGTGATGGGAGTTGAAGAAATCTAGTCCTGGTTGGTCACTGAAAAGTGCTCTCAATAATTCCTGTTGGACTCCTCTGCACATCAGGCAGCCCGGTTGCAAAGCAAACTTTTTTTGAGTGGTATTACTGCTTTCCTGACATGTTCCATAACTGCAAGCTATGTTTACCTAGAATTAATTATTCACACGATTCTTAATTGTTGAAGGCATGACTTAGCTAGAAATACCCCATTAGGGAAAGGTGTTATGTTGAGGTCCCTGCAGTGTAACCAGTTAAACACAGGGAAGCTTGGAAAGAAGGTAGTACAGCCTTGTTTATTAGAGATGGATACTAGAAAATATTCCCAGGTGTGTGTTGCTTCTTCTGCCAGTGGTGCATTTGGAGATTTGGAATCAGTTTCTTATCCTCTCTTGCTCTCTGTTTCTGCTTATATAATGGGCAAAAATTCTGGCCTACATTGCTTTGGTTTTTTGTTTGTTTGGTTTTTTTTTCTTTATATATTTGTGAAGTTCTTAAAAGCACTCTGACAGATGAAAGTCATGATGTAACTTCATAACATGAAATAAGTGGACTGAGTTGTAATGGAATGTACAGAGCTTCCCCAGGCTGTGAGCTCAGCAAGATGATAGCAAAGGGAAGGATGAAATCCAGGGCCAGTGACATTGGTTTTGTGACCCACTGAAGAGTTACAATGTCAAAGTCCAAAGCCCAAGAGGTGATGAGTTGAGCTCAACAAGCTGTGTTAACAGAGTGGGGACAGAGGGCTGTGTTATGCCAACCATTTCCTCTTGTTCTCTGTCAACAGCTGCAGGCAATTGAGAGCAGTGTCATTTAGTCACGGATTGCCTCCATTAGTGTGAAAGGCAGCCTGGCTTCGGAGTTTTAAGAGATGATTTAGTACTGAGTGATGGGTAACGTGTGCATATTTCGGAGAAAGCTCCTCCCATTCCTCTGCTCTACTAAAAATATCATCAGAATTGCTGTAATTTGTTTGGTTTTAAGTTTATTGTGAATAAAGTGCAGTATATTTTGTTTCTTGGTGGGTTTTGCCTTCTGTCTTGCATTACCTGCCCCTGGCCTGTGTTTGTGGCATTTACATTTCCCTCTGTGCTGATTGCAGTGGCATCCTGTGCTGAGCATGCTGAAGGAGCGCATTGAGGAGTTCACTGGCCACACCTTCAACTCTCTTCTCTGCAACCTGTACCGAAATGAGAAGGACAGTGTGGACTGGCACAGTGACAACGAGCCATCGCTGGGGAAAAATCCTGTCATTGCCTCCCTCAGCTTTGGTGCTACTCGGACCTTTGAGATGAGGAAAAAACCTTCCCCTGTGAGTGTTCATACCACACTGAGAGACCCTTAGAGCTACTAATAGGTTTGTTGTTTTCCCCATTTAAGGAAACTTAATTACTGAAGCATTTCAAAGTTAATGAAAGCACTAGTTAGAAGGGTCTGTGGAATAAGTGTAGGGCTCAAGGAATCCCTCCCGTGGGCCATGACATTCTGAGGATGGGGATGGGAGCACTCTAACATCTTATGCAGCAGTGTAGTGTGGTGCTGCAGTGAATTGGAACCTGGGCATCCTTCTGCCCAAATAAGGACTTTCTAGTCCTTAAAATGAGATCAGTGATGCTGCAAGTGGACTTACTCTTTGATTCATTTGCACAGTGTTCCATTTTCTTAAACTCAGGACAGACAATGTTATGTAATGCAGAGTGTATGTGGGGTGAAGAGCAGTTCTGACTACTCTTGTAAGTAAAAATCCTCTTAACAGTGTTTGCATTTTGACGTGTGTGTATTCAGATTGAGGGGCAGTGAACAAAGGGAAGAAGCTAATTTCTTTTCCATGAAATGCCTTGGAAGCTGTCACATCATACTGGCAGGCTAAACAGAGATCCTCTACTTGGATAAGGAGACCTGTGGAGTATCCTTTTGGGAGTTAATTGGTGATTCAGTAGTGAATTCTCTTTCTAGATGAAGTGCTGTGCATGAAAGTGCTTTGTTTATAAGTCAGCTTAAACTTTGCAGTTCATATTTATCCAAGTAAAGGATTCACATGTGTTAAGAATACAGGCCTTATTTTAGAGTGTCCTGTTTCAGATGAATTTTTTGCTTGTGCAGTCTTTGACTACTTTGGAAAGAAGTTTGCCAGCTGCTTGTGTTGCTATTTATTCTGATTAGGTAGTACAGAAAGCAGAGGTGATAATTACCAGCCTACAGGAAAACTCTATGCTGACATACTGAAGCCTGCCCATCAAGAGTCACCTTGAGTCACCTAGTCTGAACAGCAAAGGTCAGAAATTGAACCAGAATACAAATAGTTTGTAGTTTTCACCAGATCTCCAATTTGTAAATTCTTTGTTGCCTGAAGTGAATTTAATCTCATGCTCTCCTTGAGCATGAGATCACATAGCCACCAGTCTGTTATGTCAGTGAGCATAGCATGAGTAAGTATCCCTGATGCTGTGTTGATAATAAAATGTCAGCTGGAAAGTTTATTCCTCTAGAGAGCTGTAAATGGTGCTTGGATTCATTGCAGAAGTGCCTGTGTTTTCCATCAATCAGAACAGAATCAGAATAAAATACGTTTAAACTTCAGTATAAACTTCACAGGTTCTCTTTTAAAAATCAGTCCTAGTTCTTGAGTGAGATGCCTTTTTCTATAGATTTTCTGAAAAGACACCCACTATTAGCAAAGGGGAAATTCAGTCTGTGCCATTTGTACTTGACTGTTTGAGCTGTATTGCACCATTTCTTCCCTTTTCTTCCAGAGATGGATGGTTTTCTATAGATGTATCCCTCAAGCTCTCCTCATTTTTTTTACACTTTTGACCTAATATTTCTGACTAGCTGAGTCTTGCTAGCTGTGAAGTGTATTCCTTTTGCAAGTGATGTACCTTTTTTCTGAGGTAGAATCCCCATGTGCAGATCTTTGGAATAGTTGCTATTGTGTCCTGTGCCTAAGGGAATTCATACTTAATAATTACATGGCACACATTACGTATTCTTTGTACATTCCCAAAGACTTAAGTTTCCTCAGAGCATCCTATAACAATAGATGCTTTGCCAAGTGGGAGTTACAAGAGGCTCTGATGGAAATTACAACCTTTCAGGCTGTACCAAAGAAGTAATTTTCATATCCTATTGTACTGTAGCACTCTCTCTTTCATTAACAGAAAGTTAAAACTGATTGTAGATCTTTGAAGTTTGATCATTCCTTTGTTAAAAAGCAAGGTACAGGAAGAGGAATGTAATCTAAGGAAAAGGAATTCAGATGAACAGTCATCACAGGCATTCAGGCTCTCCCTGGTTTTAGCATCAACCAGTATCAGTACATTGGGTTTTCCAGAGTTCATCTTCATTGAGGAGGGAAACAGAATTTTCCTCCCAAAATTAAAGCTCTTTGAGGGCCAACACTGTGCTGGTTCAGATTTTTGGGTTTCACAGACCTTCATTTCCCTCTGTTCTTGTAAGTGCTTTTAAGCATTTTGAGATGAAAGTTATAATGAACGTACAAGATGAGAACATCACTTACGGTAGAACATCACTGTGGATAAATGGTCCTAGGAAAAAATGTGGTTTTCTGTATGGGATCATGTATTGGGTACAAAACTGTATGTACCACAAGGGAGGTTGGAGCTTGAAGGGCAGTTGAAGAGTGCTAGATCAGAGCTTTCAGAGACTTCAGTTCATCTTGGTATCTCTACAAATATTTTCTAGATTATGTCTTGAAATGTGGATGAACCTGATAGTGAATAAAATCCTGTTTCTCTAACTGAAAAGATGACCAGTTGCGTTGATGGGTTGCATTTTCTGTGCATGTTTGTGTGAATTTTGACAATTGTCTGTTAGTAACTCTGAAACAATCACACAATCTGAAATCTTTTTTCACTTGGCAAAAATGAAAAAAAAAGTTACTTAGGTTTAAATGTTCTTTTTATTATCCTGAAAATTGTTCTAAGGTGAGGGTATGGAAAAGTTCAGTCCTCTGTTTTTCTTTTTGGTGAGCACTGTACTGGATAAGTCTTCATCATCTAATAGAGGATAAAGGAGTGTAGAGACATGCATAGACTATTTGTATCTTCTTAAACAAGCATCCTTTGTGGATAAGTAGAAATAATTCTTACTGGGATTTCAGCCCTGTGCGTGTTAAAAAAGCTGCAAATACATTTGAGGTGTAAATTCCTCCCTGGAATAAGGAGACTTCATGGGAATTAACTCCAGAAAGAGTTTTATTTTGCCTGCTGGAATTTTTAAGCATTCTTTTTTCTAAATACAGCCTCTTCTGTTTATTTGGACCAATTACATGATAGCAGCTGGTATTTTTCCTTTGCTTTAAATGGTTTCTAGGGTTTTTTCGATGCCTACTTCATAGTTGAAAGTCTACAGTGATGTGGTTTCTTCTATTTTCTTCTTCCAGTTCCAATACATTTCTTTAACCTTGCTCCTGCTTTCTTGTTCCCCCTGCCCCCATCATTGTAGCTCCTGCCTACACTGAAATCAGGAGACAAATGCTTTGCTTTAGAGCTGTGATTCATACACAGTTCACACAGATATTGGTTGAGTCAGTGAGTCCTCTTGTGCTTGCCTACAGCCTGAGTGTCACCACTGTGGCACCGTGACCTCCTCCCATTCCCCACACAGCCTCAGCCCCCAGGCCCACTTGGACATGACTTCATCCTCCCAGTTGAGAGGAATTGGTTTCACTCTGTGGGATTGGGTGTTTCTGTTCAGCCTCACCACCATTTCTCCATTGCTTGTTCACTGCTCAACTCTGAGGCAGTGCCAGGTTATCTGACTGTGTCCTCCTGGAAGCTGAGTGGGGAATGTTCCTGTGGGGGGGAGGGTGATGCCTGATGCCCCACCTTCCACTGGGAGGTACCCTGGGATGGGTGGGGGGGGTGCCATAGGGACCAGCTGGGTGGTCATCCAGCTAATGGCCATGAGAACTGTGGAGGGAGTTAGAAAGCCAGCTGTCAGCTTGATCTTCTTCCATCTCTAGTCAAGGAGACTGATGGGTGCTGGGGAGGGAGGGAGCTTCACACCTGTTAGACCATAGCAGGACGCTCTGGTGTTCAGAGGATCAGCCTTGAGATGGCTCTGTCCTTCAAATGAATCCCTGAAGCACAGTCCTTTTTTCCTAGCAGAAGGTGAAGATCTCCTAATACTTCTGGGAACAGCAGAAAAATAACTCTTTGTGTCATAACAGACCTAATTGAAGATGAGTGTGGGAATCTGGAGCATGGTAGAAGGAGAGATTCAGATCAAGATGAAGTGAGTACATTGGCATGAAAGAGACTCACAGACAGTGCTGGCTGCAGAGGAGGAGGAGGTGTTGTCCACCAGTATTGGCAGGGCTTGAGAAGCTGTAGACAAGCAGAGAAGAAGGGAGTGCTCAGCTGCAGGACTGAGGGAGTCTAGAGGTAGGCCAGTGTATTATGTGAGGAAAGGGCAGTATAACTGATATTCATTATTACTGAATCTGTAAGGAACTGCAGTGAGGGTTTTGTCAGAGACAGTGAAAATAAACATGTTAAATGCAGAAGTAATGGTAGGTGAGACTGCTTTGTTGTGGAGGAGGATGTTTATACAGCTGGTGATAGAGATGTGTACTGGAAAACAGGGATACAGTCAAGATGAAATCTAAAAAATACAAGATTTGAACTTTGGTAAGGATGATTCTCTTGGTAAAAGGTTAATAGGTGAAGCAGAAGACTAGAAGTCAGTATCCTCCATGAAAAATGCTGACTTTTGCAATGGAAAATTATTTTGCATCATTTGGCTGTTTAACTGCCTTATTATTTTATATTCTTCTACAGGCTGTTTCCATTTACTTTTCCTTATAAAAGAAGATTCCTCTACACTTTCCAGAAACCATTTTCTACCACTATGGCAATAAACTTTCCTGAGACTTAAGAAACAAACTTGAGTGATTTATATGGATTTATACTAGATCTTTTCTCATTTTGATTTTGATAGCATTTCAGCAAAACAACCTAGATGGAGCCCAGGAATTGTTATAGATTTTGTATTCACAGCTTCCCATCAACTCACACTGAGTTTTCCTTATTTATTAACTGTAGTTACTGTAATTAAGGATTTTTTAAAAAAGTTTAGCCAGTGTACTTGAATAGTGTAAAGCTTGGATTGTATTGTATGTGTAACTCAAGATTATGAAGATTCCAATATATTAAAAAGAAGACTATACCTGTTTTTGTAATCAGGTGGTTTTGTGGTACATAGCTAGAGTTACAAAGTGAACATAAAGAAGTCACCTGATGCACTTTCCACGTTTGTTACCAGGAAGTCTTTTCCACCTTTGATGCCAAAAATAAATTTCCTTCATACATTTCTTGACCTCTGAAAGTCAAGTGAGTTCTCTGTATGTCTGACTTCATCTCTACAAATAAAAGTCCTGAAAAGAGCTTTGGTTGACAGTAATGAAACATAAAAAAGTAAAAACTTTTTGTTTAACTTCACTGGTTTTGCAAAACAAATGGACATTAAAATCTCTTTTTCTAAGTAAAATGGAGTTCAGAGATGTCCCATTTAAACCAGAAAGTAATTGCTGTTTTTACATACTGACTTTTCTAAGCCTAAAGGATGTTTTCTCCTAAATCATTTATTGTAGCAGAATTCTTTTTTAATTAAGATGAGCAAGAGATAAAAATAAGCCCACTGTTGTCTATCACAGAGTGAAATGATGTAATCCTCTGAAATAGAAAGTATATGTGCAGTGACATTTCTCTGCTTTTCCTCAGCAGTCATTTTTATAATACCTATTTTTGAAATGTTTTCCTCGTTTCCACTGACGATAAGAAAATGTTTCTTGATACTGACTTGATACCAGCCAAGCTCTTTGCATTTCAGGAAGTGCAGTCCTTTTTCTCTCTGCATCTTATGTATAAACACACACACACTCCTAGTTGGTTTTCTGAAAATCAAACTCGGGTTGGACTAGCTTAGGACATAGTTTTCCCAGTATTTGTTACTCTACCTCATTATTTTGAGCTTTTCAGCAAGCTGTGAACTTTTAGAAGGACAAACCTCCTTCAAGTTGGACTACTACACACTGAGCAGTCTATAACTGATTTAAAGTTGGAAAGGATAGGGCAAAGCAATAAAGAGTTGCTGTTCCCAGTCAGTGTGGCATGTGGGAGACCACTGCTGGGGTGTGTCACTATGTCTAGTTGTTATATTTGAGTTTTAAAATAGTTGCACATAACCTAAAGGCTTAACAAAGGTTTGAAAATTATTTGTCGTATAGTCTAGTATTCTGTGTTGCTTAGTGATGATTAAGACAACTTGTTTTACTAGACATTACAGGAAAAGGAGATTTTTATTTTTAAAAAGAAAAACTCTTCCTCCAGCAGCTAGTGCCATAGCAGTATGTAGTGTTGTAACAAGAGAAATTCAGAAATTCAGAATACCAGGAAGATGTTACTTTTGATGAAGTAGTTAACTGCTGGAATCTAGGATGGCTATTGTAGAATGTCTCCACACTGAACTGTTTAAGATGTTTCCACAAGGTTTGCAGCCTCCCTCCAGAATTTTGCACTCATTGGTTTTTGAACTTCACCTGTGGCATCCAGCCAGTGAGATACAGTGGCTTCTTTTCATTGTTAAAATGCTTGGCTCCTGGTCTTTATATGAAATACAGATACAGAGACGTTTACTTCTTGATCTTGGAAGAGCCTCCTCCCTCACAGGCTTTTTAAGCTCTGCTGTGAAGGACTGGTTTTCTACCAAATGCACATGCCTGCTTCTTCAGTGTCTGATGTTTCTTTTTAGGAAGAGGATGGAGACTATACTTATGTAGAAAGGATTAGGATCCCACTTGATCACGGGAGTCTGTTGGTGATGGAAGGAGCCACCCAGGAGGATTGGCAGGTAAGAACCCCTTGACACTGTTTATGTGCTTTACTTGCAGTGCAGTTGTCCAGATATGCTGAGGCACTCCCCATGCAGGTATGGGATATTCTGCTTCCAGTGGCACAGTTTTTTTCCAAGACATTAGGATTACTTTCTGCCTGAGAATTTGAAAGCACCCACAGAAACAATGGGTTTGTTTTCATGTGCCAAGTAATGCAGTAGGAATCAGTTCAGCATTAAAGCTTTAATGTTCAGCAATGAAGTTCAGCAATGAAGATTGCAGCCTGCAGTGAAAAGAACAAGATCAATATAGAAATTTAGAATATCAAAAAGTTGTAACTTAAGAATCCTACAGTAATGTACAAAGACTTCTTGTTTTCAGTGGCCCTGAGCAGTTAGAACCATTTTTTACAATAGCTAAGTGTTTAGAAATATGAATAAGAAGCCATCACAGGAAATGAAGGTTTTAGTCATTGTTTGATTACCTGTATTTTAAATGTACAAGCTCATGCTTTTTTTTTTTTTCCCCCCCTCTAATGCCACTTACAGCATCGAGTGCCTAAGGAGTATCATTCTAGAGATGAACGAATAAACTTGACATTTAGGATCATTTATCCAGAACCTGATGGAGTTTGGAAGTGAAGAGCTACTTTGGACATTGTTGGATATACACCCACAGCAGATCTAGAGCCTAGATTGCTCCAGATTTAAAGGAAGCCTTACAGAAACAGAGTTCCATGAAGTCATGGGGAAAAGAGTTTTTGTTATGAAGACCTTTGGCAATCAGAAGCTGCCAGTGTTATGTGGACAGAAATTACATGTTATTAGATGATACTAAATCACAGGATTTAAGTTTGTGAGCAGTGATTATTCTTAAAAGGGCACAAAGCAGATGAAAAATGTGAGAGGTCCCAACTGGAGCAGACAGATGCAGTGAGCACATAGTTTGCACCTTGTCTTGTCTCTCCTTTACTCCCAAGTTGTGATCTCTGTTGGAAGTGATGACAAAGATGGGATTCTGTGATGCAAAGCCACCTCTGTGTCTCTGTACAGAAAGCTGCACTTGGGGATGATCTCTGGGTATTACTCATTTCACCAAAGGGTGGTGCACTGCTTTTTATCTGTAGGTTGCAGAGTCTTTTCCAGTTAAGCAATCAGTTTCATAACTTAAATAACTACTTGAACTATACTGGTGTCTAGTGGAACAGAGGGGTCACAGCTTTCTTCTGCCTTGCACTCTGTGGTCAGACTTTATCCTAACTGTCTATCCATGTAGACAGGACAAGGCAAAGGCAAGCAACAGAGACATCTGACGACCCTACTTCTGGGTCAGTGCATATTGCATTAAAGAATATCACTCTTGAGCCTCTCTTATCTCTTGAGCCTGTCACAGATCAGCAGTCAGCACCTCAGACCAGATTCCAGGCTGACTTGCTGGAATCCTTCAAGCTTGCCTGCTGCGCCTCACCTGCTGCTGGGAAGCAGTGGGCTCATGACTGCAGTCTGGATGTTAAGTCAGGAGTGCTGCCTACGTGATTAAGTTCTTACTGCAGCTAAATAGTTCTTACTGCATCACTGTACAGGATCAAATCCTGGGTTTGGTGCATCTTCACTGCCTGCCTGCAGTAGGATCTAAGCACAGGTAAATACTCTGTGCCTTGCAATACGTTAGCTTTGTTAAGCAAGCTAATGTCCGTCTTCACTGTAAGAATAAATTGGTGTTGGGAAAATATCTGTATTTTTTTAGCCAGCATTTATTGTGTTTTAAGTTATTTGGTAAGCAGCCAAGTTATTAATACTCAGTTATGCTTATGTTTTAATGTTATTGATGACATAAAGGACATAAATTCCTGAGTGAAATGAGCCATTTCACTCCCTGTGGTCTGAAATTGGGCAGAATCATTTCCTAGAAACGGCTTCTCTACCTAAACCACCATACATTATCCTTCTAAAATGAATTAATGTTACTAGAAAACTTAACTTCATTATCTAATGATGTCTCCACTTTCATCCCAATTTGTACAGAAATGTTTTTGGAGTATTTTTAATGTTATTTCTTTGCATTTGAATCTTTTGTCTAGGCTCTGTGATGTATTTCATGGGAATCAGGGTTGAAGGAGGCAGACACTTACTTTTATATTTACTTTCTTTGAGTCATTGAAGCTTTGTGCACATCTCTGTATGTGTGTCCAGGTCTTGCAGTCCTGACAGAGAGTGGGTGTCCTTAACCAAGGGACAGTGCTAATTTGTCAAGGTATTCTGAGAAGGCAACACTTTTGCCCTTATCAATTAATGCAAGCTCCATTTGTTTTCACTGTGTTAAGAGCAGCCAGGCTGCAAGAAAGAGTAGGAGATGGGGATGAGTTGGAAACTTTTAAACCCCCAAACCTCAGCCTGTGGAAATTGCACCTTATTTGAATTCAGTGAATCTATGGCACATAACTAACGGCAGGGCCCTGGAGAGGCTGATGCTTTTGTGGAAGAGCAGTTTTTCACCTCCTTTTCTTGGTTTCAATTTGTAATGTTAGCAAATTTTGGTTTAGTTTCTTCACTTCCTTTGATTTGGGAAAAGACCAAGTTTTCCTCTCCAGAAATAAAATGATTTATGGGAGAAATGTTCCGTCCCCCAGTGCTCCATTGTTGCTGGAGACTACTGCATTCTGCTTTCTCTCACGTGTCAGCTTCACTGTATCCAAATCTGTTTGACAGTGAGGAGAAGGCATATGGCATCATTCCCCAGCCTGTCCTGTGTGTACTGGCTGCAAGGGGAACAGTTGGCCTAGGGGTCAAGTTTCTTTGTCAGCTGGGAGCTTCCTTCCTTCCCCCACCTCTTCACCAGAAAAGTCAGCTAGCCAGGTAGCAGCAAATTGCAACCCCCTGCCTGCCAAGACAGCAGGAGATGGCTTTGGATAGAGGAGATTCCAGCTCAGAGCTCCTCAGGACACCTTTCTGCAAGGACTTTCCTGTCAGTAGACATTTGTTCCTGAATGCTACAGGCACGTCTGCTGAGTTCTCAAAATGGGTGTGCACAAAGGTGAGATTTGAGAGTTCTTGAGCTGGTGGTGTTCCCTTGGCACTTAAAGATTTTTCACTAGAGACCAGGGCACCTTGCACATGTCTTGCACTGCTCTTTCTGCTGTGGCAGTCAGGTGCAAAGGGCAGCATGTTTAGGATGGTAAATATGCAGTAAAGTTCCATTATTTAACTTAAAGATAGGTGGAGGAACCTTTCCCCCACTTACATGGATTTGACAACAGTGCTTCTAAAAATGTCATCCAGAAGAATCACTTTCCAGTTAAAAAGCTTGCTTTCTTCCTTCTCAGGACTGTTGTGAGATTCTCAGCCAAAAACTTTCTGAAAAATAATTTAAACTCAGAGTACACTAAAGCAAGGTAAAATAGACTATTTTAATGTTCCCAGAGGATTTGAGAGCAGGGGGCTGGCCTGAGAGTTTTGTTTTTGCAGTTGGCACCAGATTCTGTCCATCTGAGGGGCTGCAGCAGCTGCTGAGAGTGCTTTGCTTACAGAACACCTCTGTGCCACTATTTTTATGTGGAAGATACAAACTGTGGGTTTACTTTTTTTCCTTTTCTTTGAAATACAGAATGGTTTGGGTTGGAAGGGTCCTTGAATATTTCAGCAGAGTATGTGTCTCTTTCAAAAAATGCTCAAAAATTGCATTCTTCAAAATTGTTTGTCTCTGGCTTTCAAACAGTTGGAATCTACTAGTAACCCCAGGTAAGATTCCCTTTTCCAAAACAGCCATCACCTTCTCCAAAATGTAATGGCCCTCAGATTTGATGATAAGGAGTAGGTGAATGGAAGTTGTCTTGGATAAGGATGGACAGTAGCCTGCCTTCCTCAGGGACATGCAGGATGGAGCTGTTCTGAAAAAACCCACAACTGGGTCCATATGTAACCATTCATTTATTTAACAGCTATAGAAGCAATGACATTATTAATTAACCACACTGGTGTCAGGCATCACTCTGTCCCCATGCTACTTGGAGTCATTTTGTCACAGACTACTTGAATATTCAACCACAAACTCTTGGTGAAGTTGGAGTGTGTATCTGATTCAATACTGCACTTTTGGGCCACAGTGGGTTGATCTGAGCACACACCATTTGAAATGAATAGCTAAGTTCTGCCACTTTGCCACTTCTCTGCTCTGGGTTTTTGGTTTTTTTGTTTGTGTGTGTTTTGTTGGGTTTTGGTTTGTGGTGGTTTTTTTTTGTTTGTTTGTTTGTTTTGGGGTTTTTTTGTGAAAAATAACTCTTTAAATTATTTAGTTTTGATTTAAAGCCATAGATAATTTTACTTCATCTGTATCAGATGAATTTTACCTGTGTCTTTTCTGTTTGTCATGACTTACAGGGTTAGTATAGCTACATGTGGTAATTTATAGCTCCAATAGTAATGGAGAAAGAGACAGGGTGCCAGGAAGGGGTTAAGAAGTCAGAGTTTTCCTACTGTAGTGTTGGCAAAACACAGAGGAGTATTCTCCTGGGTTTGGGATAAAAGATGCATGTATGATGGGTGCTGTGAATCCATAATGCCTCCTCCTCAAGTGCTGCTACTATTGCCTTAGCTCAAAAGCATTTAACACCCACTTTGCCTATTCTGGTCAGAAACCTTTTCAGAGTGGATAGGAAATCTGCCTCACTATGGTTTGTTTTCAAAGTGCTTCTTTTCCATCCTTGAGGTTTCCATAGCAACCTGGATAATTCGTTTAAATTGGAGCATCCGGGCCTGTCCTGTCTGCACCTAAGTTCTGCTGAGATCTTGCAGGGAGATCATGCTGGGGAGTGCCTGGTGATGGCCAGGAGAGCACTGGCCTTTCCCAAAGAGTCACCCACTCATCAAGGTGACAGATGTGTGCTTTCTCCCCTGTTGTCCTGTTTGATTTACCTCCTCCTCCTGTGTAGTGTTCTGAACAGCTTTGTGAAGTTATTGCTGGCTCCTTTGAAGCTGGCAGGTCCTTGGTAGCTCACATTGGGAAAGCACCTCTCAAGGGAGCTGGGAGGCCTTGTTTTAAGTAAAGGAAGTGGGGACTGTATTGAAGAATTTTAAACAGAATAAGGAGCGAGGAGATCTGTTCCATGGCCCCCATTGTTTGTTTGATTCAGGTTTCCCAGCAGAAACAAAAATTTTGTTCTGTTCACTCAGGAGATTTTGCTGGTTGGGTGAGACTTAGAGCAAAGTCTTCACATCACAAGATCCTCCTGACAGACAGTGCTCACTGGATCCAGAGTGGTGCTCAGCTGAAAGTTGTTTCCATCTAAACTTGTGTGTGCAGCTGTTTTGCTGGTCACAGAGGGTGTTACTTGTTCTCTTGCTCTGCTCCCATTGTGGAGGCAATGCACAGATCCGTGCTGAAGAGTGGGTTGGCATTACAGCTGATCTCTGGAATGCCAGTGCCAGCCCTCTGCCCCTGGGCATGTGTTTCCAGCAGAAATGCCATGTGCCAAGGCAGGCTGCCATGCAGCTGGGAGAACACATGGACTAGAAAAAGCCTCATTGTTGGATGGGATGGGATTTGTAGCTGTGACCTATCAGAGACTTATCATTAGGTCCTCATCATCATTAGAGAGGGCTGTGGGAAGGCTTGTCCTGAAAGCTTCTGATGCAGAGAGCAAAAGATAAAGCAGGAGTGAGCAGCCATGAGTTACCAGAAGGTGTACTGGCCTAGATGTACAACCCACACTTCCTGGCTGGTTTGTCAGGGTGCAGAATCTACATGGTTCCCAGTTTCTGTTCCCCACCTCCTGCTTTTTGGGGGCAGATCTGTGTGAAGGAGGAGACAGTCTGTCCAGCTGACATGGCTTGCCTTTAGCTTGAGCCACCTGCGGGAGTTTGGAGAGGAATCTGCAGGAACGTGCAGGCTCTCAGTGTTTTGGGACAAGCAAGGGCAAGTGGTGAAAGAGGGATTAAAAATTGCCTGGTGGTGTTTTCTGTTGGGAAGCAGTGGGAGGGAGAGGGTGGAGAAATGGTGGTCACATCAATGAGACAGTGTCTGACAAACTGTACCTAATGCAAAATTTGCCAATCCCTGCGGTTCTGGAGCACTGATGGAGCCATGACAGTTCATGCCAGAGAGGAGATTGTTACCCTGGAATAAGCTGACAAGCCAGCCTGAGGAAATCCTCCCAGGCCTCAGGGCAAGGAGAGTGAATTGAGTGAGCCAGGGCACGATGGACAAGACACAGCATCTTGGTGCTGCAGCAGCCATAGGTAGAAAAGAATGTCCTGAGCATTGGCTGCTCCTCTGTAACACCCCTGTATTTTGCACTAAACATTTTTTCCTGGTGACCTTGCCAGTTATCTCCTGGTTTTACCTTAGAAAGATCATTCCTCAGCTTTGGGCACTGTGGGCTTTCATCTGACAGGAATGGGATTATGTTTTTTTTCTCTCTGCTTGTCTGCATTGGCACTGCTCTGGCTGCTCTTGGCAAGGTAGGGCTTCAGTTACTGAACCATCACTCAGCAATTTACTACTTTGGTTCTTACAATTTTAGACTGAAGTCCCCAGAAACTTTTAGAGATTGAACAAAAATGTCTGGAGGATTGGGTTACTTGAAGCCTGATAGTTCAATTGTCAAGAAACTTCTGTATTTAATCTCTAGACCACAGTTGATTTCTTTCTTGATTGCATACAAATAGACTTATAAAGAGAAGAAAAAATGAAATTTATTCTGATGAAATAAGTGGATGTTCTACAGTGCTTTTAGAAGAAAATGGAAGATGAAATCCATCAGAATTGTTAAGATCTGATTTGTGGCACCAATTTAAGATTTTTAATCTTGACTCAAACAGAAAAGATTTTGCTTTTTTCTGACCTTCAGAGCAGACAGAACCTTTTGGCCATGCTCTCTGTTAGGTCTCTCTCTGACATAACAAGGTCAGACCTTCCTTGTTATATTTAAGATGTGTGGCCAGTTTTGTCCAAATCTGAGAGGATGGGAGGTCTCAGAAATAATTCAGTTCCACTCTTGCAGAGCTCAGCAGTTGGGTACAGAAGAGAAACCAAGACAAGTGCTCTTGCTCTGACAGCTCTGGGTTACTCTGGGCCTCCCTGGCAAGGAGCAGGAGAATCCTCCTCTCCTTGCTGCCTTGCCAGTAGCATTTCTGCTCTCCAGTTGACTCGTGTCCCAGGAGGCAGCATAAAATACATGGCCATCAGCACTGTCCCAGCCACCAGTGTGGAGCACGTGGAAGGTTGGGAATTCCCATGATTCATCAGCAAAGTTCTTCCCTGCACTCAGAAAGTTGGTTTTTTTTTTCTTCCAGATTTTGAACCTGAGACAGATTGTCCTGAACTAGAAATCCTAATTTCTGTCCTACTTACTTGATAGGGTCACAGTAACAGCTGGACATGGTAATACCTTGAGAGTTAAAGCCATGGGAGGTTAGAGGTGTTACTTCATGTGACAGCAACTTGTACCAGGAAGAATATTCAAAGCAGAGTCAGTATCTTAATTAGTTTAAAGTACAGTTTCATTCTTTAAAGAGCTGAGTTTTCTGCAATCACTGGTCTTCGGTCATTGGAGGCCCACTTTTTTCTTGTATCCTCACATCACTGTGCCCTGATGCATCAATAACAGTGCTGGGAAAAGCTGCCATCCCTTCTGATGCCTTTGAGGCCAAACAAGGAAAATTTAATGTAGCAGTTTTTTGTCAGGAAACACTTTGCAGCTCCCTTTCAAAACAAAGAGTTTTATTACTACATTTATTATTAGTGGTGTGATGACAGCCAAATGCTATTAATTTGTGAAGTGCAACTGAAAGACTGACTTTTCACTTCAGCTGTCACTTTACAATTTAAATAGTTCTGTGTAGAGAATAAAATAATATATTTCTGTGAGAAGCATTCAAACATTTTAGTCTGTACTTTCTCCTAATGGCATGGGGCAGAAGGTTTATGGGATTTATTGCAGCTCGTAAAAAGGCAGGCAGGACTGAAACGGAGATATTTGAGGGAAAATGAGCTTAGAACACATATTTTGTATATTTTGAATATTTTGTATTAACTGTGTGGGATCATGAACTTCCCACGAGCCCTGACAAGTGTTTGTCATGTCTGCCAGGATCATACCATGAAGCTCTCTGTGAAAAAGAAGAAGCTGGAATCAATAGCCTGGCTGAATTTTCCACTCCTTACTTTGGGGAGACTTGAAAGAAATTTTTTCAGCTAAAATGGCCAAGTTATATATAAAAATGAGGCATATACAAATGTGACAAACCTTTTCTCTTAAAATGCTATTTTATCTAAAACTTATCTTAAAACCTCAGGAAGTGTCAAGGGTGCACCATTTCTGTGGCAGATTGGCTGGTGAGATGTAAAAATCCTTCTGTGCTCCTATAACCTGTACACTGGACATATCCAGCTTGAAACATCCCTCAGAGAACCTGCCCATCCTAGCAACTCCCTGCTGCATTGGGAAGAGCTTTCTGCTGGAAGTTTCCATAAGCTGCCTGCAAAGATCCCAGCAGCCTGAGCCTCCTGCTGCCTTCCAGGTGCCTTGCTGCATGGCTGCCCTGCAGAGTATGGAAAGTGCTGCCAGGGAATTTCCTCATGCTTTATTACCTGAGGCTTCTCCCTCATCTCCTGCTGTGGGGAACAGAACTCATGGTGCTTGGGGTGTGAAGGAGACCCCAGCCTGCAGGAGGCTGGGAGCAGAGTTTGCTGCAGAACAAGCCAAATCTTCCCTTGCCTCTGGAGATTTCCAATCCTGCAGCTCTGCCAACACCTGCCTGCTGCCAAAGGGAGATGTGCTTATTCCTAGCCTGTGCTGTTGGCTGCAGGGCTCTCCATGGCTGCCCCTGGTAATGCCAGGCTGGATGCCCCTTGGCATGGCCAGGGGAATGTGAGGAATTGAGAAAAATACTTCAAGGGTCCTGTCAAGCATTTAAAATGCTGGCTGCATGTTGGCCTGCTGGCTGCCTGAGTGGGAGGGTGTGTGATCCTTACTGTAGGATTACCCTGAGGCAGTCAGCCTTTAATTTAATTATTTCAAAGAGAGAAAATGTTAAAAGGCTGCTGAAGTCAAAACAGTGGAAAGGAAGGTAAAGGATATCAAAGCAAATACATAAGGAAAGGAGTATGACAGCCCTGAGTGCATAGTTCTTGCTAGTTGTTAGCCAGTTAGTTAATTCCCTGGTGTAAATGAATTCACATGTGCTGGAGAGAGGCCCGGCTGCCCAGGTAAGCTGCCTTCTGTGTGCTGCAGTTTTATTATGATAGCTAGAAAGAAACAA
This sequence comes from Serinus canaria, assembly GCF_022539315.1. Lineage (NCBI taxonomy): Eukaryota > Metazoa > Chordata > Aves > Passeriformes > Fringillidae > Serinus > Serinus canaria. Next base: position 21,719,669 of record NC_066319.1, read on the forward strand.
CAGTTTGTTTTTCTCCAAGCAGAAGTGTAACAGTGGGTTTGAGCTGGGTCTCGTTGGGTAACTTGGGTTCCCCTATCAGAAAGGTACACTTTGGAATTTAAATCAGATGTTCAGGCAGAGAAAGAGACACAAAGACTTTTGCTTTCAGAGGCAGTTTGTATTTGCTGCCTTTTATTGGTGTGTCAGCTCCAGTTTGTAAGCAGTATCTGTTAGGTCACAGTTGGCTAAATGTTTTTATTGCTATTTTAAAAATGGTTGTTCCAAGATACAAATTCTAGTGGAGAGAGAACAGCACCTCCTTCCTCTCTCCTGACAGAAATGAGTTCCCAGACCAGGATGCTGAGTGGAGATGTACACAGGAGGCACTGAGTGGTGGCTGGAAATGCCCCTTGCCAGGGCAGCAAGAAGCAGCTTTTACTCTTGAGCATGTTTTGGGAGGATATTTGAAACTTCCATGGATTAAGGCATCTTGCTGGGAAGCAGCTTATCCTGCTGGCTCTCAAGGGACCCCCTCAGCTCTGACAGACAGTGAAGTAACTGCTCTGTTTTGGGACATGGACTGTGATGTTCACTGTGATTGCCCAGCTACAGGTGGTTTCTGTAAAAGCCCTGGCCCTTCAAAAGTTTCTTTTCCTACAGGAAGAGGTGGGTATCCATCCCTTTTTATCCATTTTTATCCATCCCTACATCCTCTTTTTAATTGTTCCTTCCCCTTCTATGGCATGAGATCTGATAGCTAGCAAAAGGCTCTGTGTGTGTTTCCAATAATAATTTTTAAATGAATAACCAGATGACAATTTCCATGTTGGTAACTTCCATGCTGTTTCAGCAGTGATAATTGTGTCTCCTCCTATATAACTGGTGATATAACAAGGCCCCAAATATGAATATAAAATGTTCCTAGTTCTGGTAAAGGTTCCATAATGTGCCTGTCCAGTGTGCTGGCATACAATGTGACTTCATGAAAGGAAATGAAATCTTGAAATCAGGGGAAAAAATGAGCAGAACACAAAGGAGATGAATTATGATGGAATGAAAGAATACTAGAAAATTCTGAAAGTGAAAATATTTAAATGGAATGGGATGGGATGAGGTACAGTGACAAGTTTTGGAGCTTGCTGAAATGACACATATTGAAATCTCAAAATCAAGGAATGAAGTGAACCACAGAGATGGAAAAAGAATTATGATGAAATTTGCTCAGGTGCACAGCACGTGGGTGGTAGCAAGGAGCAGTGTTGGGGTATAGCTGTGGTCCACTTGGCATGCCTTTTGCAGTTGCAGTGTCCCTGGAGCTCTGGGCTTTGTTAGGGCTAAGGTTTTCTCAACCCTAACCCTGGAGGGAGCAGTAAAAGCAGCATTTCCTGAGGCTGAAGTGCCCAGCCCATGGGTGCTGCCAAGGAGAAAAGCGTGGAGGGAGCAGTGGTGGTGCAGTGCATTGGGGTTTTTTGCAGTGAAATGGACTGGAACGTGCCAAAATGATACTCATTGGACTCATGCAATTCTATTTCCTTTCACGAAATGAAAATTCTTCAATTCATGAAGAATTTTCATTTTGTGAAAGGAAATGACATCTGCAAACCATAGAAGGAAGGTGACCAAACACACGGGACAGGAGGTACGATGAAATGAAAAACAATTGAAAGAAAAACTGAAAATTCTGAAATTAAGTGAAAAATTTTAAAAGGAATGGGATTACATAAATTGCACTGAAAAGTTCTAAAACTTTTCTGAATTATACCCATTGAATTCTCCATATCAGGGAGCAAAGTGAGCTGAATGCACAGGAGAGGAATTATGATAAAACGAAATGCAATCCAAAAAAAAAGGAATATCTGAAATGAAATTAAAACAATTAAATTGAATGGGTTGACATGAAGTGCAATGAAATGGACTGAAACTTGCTGAAATGTTACTCACTGAAATCACAAGATTTCATTTCCTTTCATTAAATAATGCTGGGGGAAGGTGAAATGAAGGCCATTATTTAAACTACTTGAGTAAATATTTTTTTATGTTAGCGCCTTGGAGATCTAACTCTGGGGATTATGTCACAGGATATATTTTCTAAATTTTCTCAAATAATATCTTCGAGGCCTCTCAGTTATTACCATGGTGATCTTGTTCCAACTCAGCACTGAAATTTCCCAAAGCATTTTATAATCATATTTGTGAGGGTATTAAATATATCTGAGTTTGCCTTCATACTGAACTTTCTGTAGGAACCCAGACAGGCAGTTTGTACTGAAGTTCAGATATCAAGTCAACCAACCTTTTTTTTTTTTTTTTGACAGAACCTTGGATACTTTTGGGCTAGAGCAGATTAAATTTACCTTGCTTTGAATAAATGTGCAATGTTTTCTGCACTGCCAGAACAAGGCTCCTATGTCATCTTGTTTCTGCATGAGAGGCAAGCTCAGCCCCAGAAATCCTCCAAGCTGGTCATCAGGCTTGTCTTAGAGGGCTGTACTGAGGAAACAGAGTTCAGCCTTTGCTGTGCTGTAGAATCAAGTTGTCAGGAATTTAAGTGGCTATATGTAAATGGAGCTTTTGGAGAGAAAGTTGTTACACTGCAGCAGAGATGTATGGGTCAAATTTAGACACTAAAATAAACTGTAAAAAACACAGCCTTCTGCAAGCTGGAATGATTCAATTTGACCAAATATAAAATTGCTCCCTTATTAAGCTAATAGTACCTCCCAACAAAAAGGCTTCAAACTTACCCTGGCCCTAAAGCTGCCTTGGGGAGCCAAGAAGCCAAGAGATTGCAGCCAGGTGTTTCATAAAACCAGCACTCTTAATGTTGCTTCTGCACTGGCCAGGAGCAAACCAGCCAGCCTTCTGGAAAGACACTAGCAAGTGCCTCTGGTCCCAGCTCTCCTAAAACTGTTCTTGTTCCATTTTATCCCCTTTGACACAGGGCTGTAATTAAAATGGTTTGTTTCCAGCATAGGTCCTGAAACATCGCCACTGCTAAGGCAATTTGAAAGGAGGAGGCACTACTTCTGAGAGTTACCCAAAGACAAGGTTGAGAGTTTCTGATGGTGAGCTCACAAAACCAAGGCCATTTCTGTGTGCTAGACTATGGCAGAGCATGTGTATTACGTATGTAAGCTTCTGGGTTTTTTTTCAGAGCATTTGTCCTCCTCTGCACAAAGAATGTGTTTTATGGCAAAACACAGTAAACTCACACTGGCTGCAGGTGCCCCAGCTTGGGCACCGACCCAGAGCTGCTGGGGTAAGTGTAGACCCCACTGTGGGCTAACTGGCAGTGTGTGCTGGCAGTGCCCTGGGCGCCTCTGCACTGCGGTGCTGCAAGAGCACAGTGAGCCTGGGGGACTGCGGGACTGACTGCTTGGCAAACCTCGGGCCCTGAGTGCATCGTCCTTGTCCCCTGAGCATCACAGAGCAGAATTCCTGACACAGTTGCTAAGCCTCCGCTTCCTTCCTGGTTCCCAACCAAGCTTCAAAAATATCCTCGAGTGGGTGAAGCTATATGGAGAGTGTCTTTATGGGAAACATCTAACATAAGCCCTGAAGAGGGGACAGACTAACCATTTCAGGCTCTTCCTCCCTCATGCTTTTCTACTCCTCCTCCCTCTATCTCCTTTCCTATTCCTATAGCACGTTTTTCTTATGCTGTTGGGTTTTCCTATCCATGAGAGTGCTTGGCACACACAGCTTTAAAGCTTGGTTCCAGCCGTCTCTGATTTGCAAGCTTTTGTTTCAGCTCAGTAATACTTGAGTGCCATTTTCTGTCTGAGGATCTGATTCTGCATCATACCAAAGAAGCACCACTGAGCCCACAGGGGAATGGAAAATTTTAGGATCCCTACTAAATTGAAAAAAATTGAGTCCCACTGAAGGAGGTATTTAGGCTTCGTTAGAGGTGGAAGACTTGGGAACAAGATCTCAGAGCCCTGTTTAACCCTCTGATGCTGATGGTCCTTGTCTGGGTCCATTCCGTGTGATCTCTGCAGCTTATATCTGGGTCACTAACATTGGGGCTTTCAGATTTGGGCTTGACTTGGAGCTTCCTTTAAGCATGGGTTTGTTACTCTGATGGGTAGTGATCAGCTGAAAGCTGATGTGACAGGTCTGTTGGTACTGCTTCACAGTCATAGAAATCAGGGTATTGATATAAAAAGCAGCGCGGTGAAACGCAGAAAGCAGAAGTACCGCTGTGGCAGTCCGGGACCCTGGGTGCCGCGGGGCAGGAGAGGGATGCCCTGGAGGTTACGGGGAGAGGAGGCGGAGAGATCGAGCGCGATGGCTCCCCCGCCCCGAGCTGTACCCGACACCCCCGCTCCGAGGGGACGCGGCGGGCGGGGGCGGCGGTGCGGGACACGTCATGCGGAAAGGAGAGCCCGGCCGGCCGCGAGTGGGCTCCGCAGCGGCCCGAGAGCGCTGCCGTCTGAGCATGCTCCCGCGGGGCTCCGCCGGCTATATAACGGGGCCGGGGTGCCAGCGGCAGCGGCTCTGCTGAGACAGCGGAGAGCTCTGCTCCACGCCGCGCTCCGGTCCTCACCGTACTGCGCCTCCCTGCACCGCTCCGCTCCGCACGGTACCGCAGCGCTCCGCTCAGTACCGCGCTCCGCTCAGCGCTCTGCTCCGCGCAGCTCAGCACTCCTCTCGCACCGCGCTCTGCTCCGCTCAGCACTCCGCTCGCACCGAGGTCTCTCCGGACAGCAGCGGTCCGCACTGCTCCGCACGGTACCGCACCGCCCCGCGGGGCCCGTCCCTGCCCCGCCGCCGCTGCCGGCCGGAGCCTCGGCGCCCGGCACGGCCGAGGCAGCGCGCCCCGCTCCGCCGGCCCCGGCCCCCGCGGCGGACGCTCCCGCGGGCGGCAGGATGGCCGCGAAGCCGGCCGAGCTGATGGGCATCTGCTCCAGCTACCAGGCAGTGATGCCGCACTTCGTCTGCGTCTCCGAGGAGTTCCCGCCGCCCGCCCGCCCCGCCAAGAACCCCAAGGGCAAGCTGCGGCGGCCGCGGCAGTCGCGCTTCAAGACGCAGCCGGTGACTTTCGACGAGATCCAGGAGGTGGAGGAGGAGGGGGTGTCCCCCATGGAGGAGGAGAAGGCCAAGAAGTCCTTCCTGCAGTCTCTGGAGTGCCTGCGGCGGAGCACCCAGAACCTGTGCCTGCAGCGGGACCGCCTGGGCAGCTGCCGCCTCCGCAACAGCCTCGACTCCAGCGACTCGGACTCGGCCCTCTGAGCGCGGCGGGGCTCGGCGGGACCCGGCCCGGCAGCGGCCGCACGGACTGAGCTGCGGGGAGCCGCGCCGCCGCAGGCACAGGAGCGCCCGGGCGGGCAGCCGGGTCGGGATGTTTTCTAAGAAAGCGCTTGTACCTTCGTTTCTATTTGATTGTATGAAACTCACCATTTAAAAGACAAAAAAAAAAAAAAAATCTTTTCTATTCGTTAGAAGAAATGAGCTGTTTTAGATGCATTGAGCTGCCGGACTTTATATTTATTTTTGCATTTAAACTGTTGACTGCATTAATTTAATATGTTTCTACCTGAATGTCTGTTATTATTTCCATAAAAGAGTAATAAATCTGATATATTTGCACAGTACTTACTGGGCTGTCCTTATTTCAGGGATCCAACTGTCCTTGTTCAGCTTTGAGGGGAAAAGGGATTTAAAATCTGTCGGTAGCTAGTGCAGAGCCAGCAATGCTTTTTCTTGGGGATGCTGCTCAGAGAGGTTTTGCAGGGTGTGCTGTCAAGTATAAACTAATGAGAGAAAAGTTGAATTTGATTTTAAGCTATTTACTTCTTTGAGGTCTGTGTGTTAACCTGTATTGAGGTTTAAAGAGCATTTATAACTGGTGCCCAAGAGCCTCAATGCAACTAGGCAAGCCTCTTGCATTCACAAAAATTGCATATATACGTTCTATTTTCATCCAAGTTGGTTTTGTCTCTTCTCCCCTTCCCCTTCTGACCCATAAATTATTTAGTGCTGCAGATGGTTTTGGTTTTGGTTAGATGGTTTTGGTAATTGGTTAGAATGCAGTTTTATTTACCAGAGCAATTGATACTATGTGGACGTGCTTTTCTTGGAGTTTAAAAGTAAGGGGATTTTGATGATGGTAAATTTGTAGGAATGAGGCTTCTGTTGGGTTGCTGCATGTGTGTGTGTGTGCAGGTGCATGTAGGATTTTCTCTGTCTGTGGGATACATGCTGAAGAGCATCTGAAGCCCTCTGCAGAATGAAAACCAAATTCCCGGACTGGGAATATTCTGCCTGTATTTTCTCCATTTTCTTGAAACCTTCCTGTGCGAATAGTGAAATCCTGTAGTAGCACCTTAGCACCTTCCTTAAAGGCAAGCCTCTGGAAACTGAAACTTCCCAATCAGAAGGTATTAGCTGATACTGAGCTGCAGCTAGTATTTCTCTGGTATGATTTTCAGGGGACTTAGAGCGTTTCTAACATTGTGGCTTGAGGTGCAATCTTATTGATCAGTTTGGAGAGGTAAGGGCTGGGGCAGAGGAAGAAGATGGACATGGTGCTGGTGAGCAGGGTGTCTTGATAGGACTGAGAACCACAGATCTCTACCCTCTGGGCACTGAAGTACAGCAGATGACCCCTGTGACTGGCTCCTGGCTACAGCAAAACTGAAGTTTGTCTCTTTCTAGCTTAAAGCTGAAAATCCTGGGGGCATGGGGTGCAGCTTGTTTTTGGACAGGTCCTTCATAACTCCTTTGCAGTACCAGAACCTCCAGCCCACCTCCAGCACCAGGGGAGGCCTGTCCAAGCAATTCAGCAGGTAAGGAAGCAGGTCTGGACTCTGACCCAACCCCCCTTAAAAAGCATTTAAATGACCCCACGTGCCTCCCTGCATGCAGCCTGTGAAACAGCTTTTCTCCCTTTGCAGTTAGACCCTCGTGGCTGCTTTCTCTGCATGGTATGCTCGTGCAAAACATCTATGCACAAAGCAAAGCAACTTGACCTCCAGAAAAACTTTCAGCCAGCAGGCAAACTGGAATCAGTAAGACATAATCAGTTGCCAACAGCTGGGCTAATTTTCCTCATCAAATTCCTAACAGTGCTTCAATTCTGGGAGTTCTGATTTTGGGAAAGGGTTTGCAACGTCTGCAAACCCCTTCCCAAACATCATGAGGGAACTCTGTAGCCATATGTCTTATGTTGCATAATGTACACAGTTAACAAGCTCCATAAGATTTCCGGAGATTGTACAGTGTCCTTCCAACACTGCAGGTTTTCGGCTACTTTTCAGTTTCCCTTTCCTTTCAGTCTGGTACAAATCCCTGTGATAGACCAAGTGTGGGGTACCTTCAAGAGGCTGTGAGCACATGATCCTTGTCCCCACTCCTAATTTTTGTTTAGCAGCTGGGGTTGCTAGCAGGCCTTTACCATTGCTACTGTCATCCCTCCTTCAGCGTGCAGCTGTGCTGCCACCATGCAGGAGGCACAGGAGGCTGTGCTGCACCAGCCAGCAGCAGAGCAATGGATACTCACTCCTGGAAGGGTGAGAATAGCTGTGCTCTTTTTTCTGTTTCAAGAGACAAATGTAGATGTCTAACTCGTCTACAAAGAGTATTTGAAAATGTCTACAAAGAGTATTTGAAAATCTCCTGTAGCGTGTTTAAGGAAAATGTCATATTCCAGTGGTTAGGCTGAATAAATGAGTTTCTCTTCAACTGTTCTTTGTTGACATTTTTCTGTTCCATTTCAGAGCGAATAACATGGCCAATGCTAAAGATAGGCTAGTGTTTATCTTCCAAACAGTTGCAATCAAGGCAAAAGGGTGAAAAGCCAGGGTGATTTAGCTATGTCCTGGAGAGGCCTTCCTGAATGCAGCTGGAAAAATAAACCTCCCTCCCAGTCTTCCTGTGCTGCTAATTTTGAAGGTTTCTCGTGCTGTACTTTTCAGTGTCGTGACTGTCGTGTCTCTCTGTCCTGTGAAGGATTGCAGGAAAACTTCCTGCATTCACTTTAGTGAGGGTAATGACTGTATCAAAAGGGTTTGAGTCTGTCATCCGCTCCCCAGGCTTGAGATGTGGGTTGTACATTTCCTTTCAGCAATTCACAGCTTAAAAGCATCCAACAGATGCCACTTACAGTGATGCTCGGCATGGCAGTGAGTAGGCATGAGCATTCCATGTCTGCACAGGAAGGAGCTGGAAGCCAGATGCCCATGGTGCAGCAGGACGTGTCTCAGGGCCCAGGTGAGACTGAGCACCCCAGGAGTGTCTTCAACACTATTTTTCCGAATTACAGGAAATTGCACCAGAGAATTTGTCTTTAATGGGACTGCCTGTTATTCTCATATCACTTTATACATAAATCATTCTGTCCTCATGTCAAGATGTTCATCCAGTCTGTAAAAACTTGAACTTGAAATCAATTATTTTATTGCCTTTCTCTTTTGTGTCCAGTCCTCTCCATGCCTGTCAGCATTTCTCCCACGTGCTTGTTTTTAAATGCTGTGTTTTTTTAAAGCTCATCATGCTGGTGTGGTGGATCTGTACCTCCATGCTTTATTTTGGCCTGATCAGTGTGGAGGGGATCTGTGAACAGTGCAGTGTCATTGCTCTACCAGAATCAGGAAAAAGAAATCCTCTCTCTTCATCTTATGAGAAAGCTTTTTCTGTTCTTTTTGCAAACATTTTAGCTAGGCTTGTTCAGTAACTAATGGAGGATTTCTGGGTGCAATTTGGTGTTCACCTCAGGAGGCTGAGGACAGTCTCCTCTCCTAGCTGTGTATGCACCAGTTTTGCTCTTGCATAACATCTCTCACCCCTGGGTTTCCAATAATTCACTGGCAACACTTCAGAGTGGAGCTGTTATCAGGAACAAGTATGAGAAGGTACTTGCAATTCCTGCAGGTTTTTGTGCTGGGATCCTGAAAATGCGTTAGGAGATAGTTAATGATGACCCTTACCAGTGCTGGGGATCTGACCCTGCAGGAGCACAGAGGACAGACTGGGGCACTGCTGTTGGTAAGAAGCACCACACTGTTATTATCTAACCTCCAAAGGGACAGCAGAGCCATGGGACAAAACTCAAACCGAGGAATCTATTTAATTGTCAGGTTGACAGCAAACAAATTGCAGTGTAACAGAGGCCAATGAATGAGCTCTAGCAAATCTGGTTGCTGTGGTTTCTCAAATGTCAGCAGTGCCAGCAGTTTGATGGCTGCCTTCCACGAGCTTTGGCTCCCTGGCAGCGTGCAGGGACCTCAGCCTTCAGGGCCCCTGGTCTTGGGCTTTTGTGCCACCACCAGAGAGACCAGCATGGGTCTCCAGGCTGCATCGAGCCTTGTTTGAACCTCAGCTCCCATGGCATGGCTCAGCCTGGGCTGTCTTTTGTATATTGGGCTTGCATTTCTGTGGGGAGAAAACCCTTGGGGAGCTGCAGATAACCCAAAACCCCTGAGCTGAGCTCAGACTGTTTGTGCAGTGATGGTGCCCTGGATTTTCAGTTTGACTTTTCACAGCCATCTTAAATAGAGTGTGCAAGCTGAAAGCAGTGTTTCAGCAAGGCTGGCTCCTAACTTAAGGGTATTTTTTTAAGCTGTAAAGATGCAAGATTACATGCTGAGCAGAAAATAAGCAGGTGCAAGAGGATCTCCCTTCTCCTGAAGTAGGAAGCCAGTTCCCAGGACAGGGAGGTCACCAGGTCAACCCTGAGGGCTTTATCAAGTAGTAATGTGGGCTTCTCCTTGAGTAGCCTGAAGTCAGGTGACTGAATTTGGAAGAATTCATTAATGGTGGGAATTAATTAATTCTCAAGCAGCATCTTGTCACATGTATGTGTGTGTGTCCCTGTGCCTGGTCTGTGCAGTCTGGAGTGAGTGCTGCTAGTAGCAGAGCAGGCCAACCTTTGACTGTATGACAAAGCACTTCCAGAGATTTAATTGGCAGTGCAATTACTTAACTGGTCACAGGTGAGAAGGAAATTCTTCCTGCAAAACCAAGAGCTGTGAAATCAGAGTCATGTAGTGGTTTCTTGTGCCAGAGTATTAGCTTTAAGGTATTGAATTGAATGTCTAAAGGTGGCAATTATGCATTTGTGACTCCTGTGTCAGCAAACATCATGGTATGTTACAAACAGCTTAGGGACAGGTCCTGATTTTGGCTGCAATGGTGTCAGATGGGCTTTGTCTCAGCTGTACTCAGGAGTTAATCTGGATTTGCTCCTTGTTGCATTCTTACTATTTGCTGATGTTGCTGAGCATGTTTCTGGATTGCCTTGAAATGTCCAAGACACTTCTCCCCTGCTCCATCGTGCTCGGGACACTCTGAGGTTTCACACAACCTTCCACAGCTTTAGGCATCCTTGTGTTTTGGAGGCAGTGTGAATGATGGATGTGCACTTGGCTGGGACATCTGTCCCCTTCACCCACACGGAGTAGGAGCCAACAGCAGTGGTGCAAAGCTGGGAAAACTGGAGCAAGAGGGAAGGGGGCTTTCCTTTGTCTCCTCTGTCCGTCCATACCAAGATGAGACTGCAGACGACTTGTTTTGAAACCAAGGTGAGGTTCACCTGGATCTGATTTCAAATAAAACAAGAGCTACCTCAGTCATTCATTACTCTGTCCTAAACAGAGATTCTTTGTTTGGAAATGCTTGCATTAAAGAGGCTGAAGTTATTTATTAGGAATTGGTGGAAGGGAAGTTTTCTTCTTTGGTGTGATTTAAAACACTGTTGTTGTAGAAGTGGGTTTGTTTTTCTCTTTTCTTTCCTTGTGAAGAAAATTACCTTTCTTGGGCAAGAGGGAAGGGGATTGGTGAGAAGGGAGAGAGGGAGAGAGGCAGCACAGCTTGCTTGTGAAACAGCTCTTGGCTAATACAAAACCATGTGAAGGATGTTTATGTGCTTGTTGCTTTTAATCTTGGATTCTTGCAACTTCTTGAGAGTTTTCCCTTGGAGAAATATTTGGAGGTCCTGACTGACCATGATGGTTAAAGATAAGTTTCAGGCCCTTTTCACAACAACCTCTAATGTCTGAGGGAGTCTGAAATCTGATGTTTTAGAGGAAATTCAGCAAGGTAAGATGGTTTTTTCACTGTTGTGAATGTAAAAGCAAACAGAAGGAAAGCATCATTGGACACATAGGTTATCACGTGTGCTTGCTGTTAAACATTTTCTGTTGAGAGAAGTTGGATACATTTCAACTGCAAGTGGCTGCCATTTGTTGGCTGGGATGTGCTGAGGTTCCCTGTGCTTTAGAGGCAGATTGGATGGTTGGGTTTTGAAGGGGCAGAAAGATGCAGCAGCACAGAAACCTGGAAGGACATAGCTCTGTCGTTTGAGGAGAGGAGTGAAGACAAAAATACCCAGAATCAGAGCAAAATTGGATGTGGCCTGCCTGCCTAAGACAGCAAAGAGCCTGTTTTTAATCAACTTCTGTCAGTACTGCCCCACACTTTATGCACCCTTGGGATCCAATGAAATGACCTGAAGAATGAAGTTTTGTCAGCTTTTACAAGTTCTGAAGCATATTGACATTTTCATGTGACATTTTTGGTTCTTTTTCCTGAAATAAATGTGGGAGTTATGGAGTTATCTACCAACTCCTCCTTTTCCCAGAAAATCAGACCAAAATAACAAATCCACTAGTTTTATGAGTTTAGTTATGAATTTTGTATGTGTTTATTCCCAGATTTCATGTCCCTATGTATTTTTACCATACAGGTGAAGCAAGCAAGCAGGCAAAAGAGGGGAGGTGGCAGGATTGCAGAGATTTCTGCTTAGCTTTAGATGCCAAGGTGCTCCAGGTGTCAGAGCAAGGGTGCTGACAGCTGGGCCTCCCAGGGCTTACTTTTGTTCAGCAACAGAACATGGTCTCGTGCTTTCAGGGACAGATGAAGGGAGATGGGTCAGGGGAGAGAGTGCTGTTCCTGGTCTTGCTAGAGACACACTGCCTGACCCTGAGAAAAGTGCTTCTCTCTGGACCTCAGTTTCCATGTAGGAGAGTTGGGAATTTATGAGGCTTGGTTCATTAATCCATGCAGAGGGAGATCTTTTGGTTTGCAGCCATGGGAGATGTGTTTGGTTGGCAAATGGGAAGGACGTGGATTCATTCAGAGGACAAGTGCCTGGCAATGTGATGTCAGGGTTTATAAAACCCCAGCTGTTTGGGGACATCACCTGTGCCAAGGAAGCAGGCTTGCTTTGCTGGAGAGCCTGGCACAGGGTCCAATTCCACCTGGACCAGTGTCATAGAATCATGGAATGGCTTGGTTTGGAAGAGGCCTTAAAGATCCCTCATTTCCAGCTGCCCTGCCTTGGGCAGAGACATCTTCCACTTGACCAGATTGCCCCATTCAGCCTAGCTTTCCACACTTTCAGGGGTGGGGCATTCACAACTCCTCTGGGCAACCAGTTCCAGGCTCCCACCCCCCTCACAGTAAATAATTTCTTTCTAATATCCAACCTAAACCTGAGCTCTTTTGGTTTAAAACCTTTTCCCATGTCCCCTGTCAGAGGCTGTGTGCAGCCCCTGGCTGGCCAGAGGCACTCGCTCACTGGGGACACAAACATTCTTCTGGCTGCTCAGAAGATATTTATAGGAACTGGGGAGAAAACAGTGTTCTGCCACTGCTGCTGAACTGGATTTCAGGCTGAGGAAGCTGATGAATGGTATTTACACATTACTGGGATTACATGTGGCCTTCTCAGGAGTCCCTTGCTCAGGAGCCCAAGACTGGTGCCTTTCCTCCTTCTGCCATGCAGGGATCCCATGTTGTCCCTGTGTTAGGAAAGGCCTGTTTTGTTGGCATGAATGTGAGTCTGAATCAGGGAGGAAGGAGGGCTTCCTGCAAACATCTGAGGGAAGAGAGCAGCATCAAGCCTGAGCTGAAATGTGGTTACTTCAGGGGCTTAATGGAAAGGAAGTGACCAGGTGGACATCCAAATGCATGGTGGCTGTCTGGTCACCAGTGAAGGAAAACCTTCCTAGAGCAAGAAGTCAGAGCACCCACAAGCTGCAGAGAGCTCTTGATTTTGCTCAGTGAATGTACAGATGCAACAGAGGCACTTTGCAATAGAGATAATCAAGCATTCAAATTTCTTAGCTCTGCAGGGTGAAACTTCCTTCCCCCATCCTCCACATTAAACTCTTAGCTTCAAGGATGGAAATTAAAAGAACCCAAAAGAGTAAAAAAAGCTTGAGGATATCTAGGCTCTGGATATTAGGAGTCCATGATAAATGGATAAACTACCAGAAAGCCTTTTCAAAAAGAATAAAAATAGCTAGCATAGTTAAATAGTAGATGAAAGAATATTATTAGAAGTAAAAAGATATCCTACAAAAAGCATAAGTCATGTCCAAAGGGGGAAAACAGAAAGGATCATGGATACTCGGATGTTAAATATGAAATCATAAAGAGAAGTGCTTAAAAAAAGATTTTGAAGAATTGCTTTTAAAAAGGCTAGAATTTTCTGCTATAAACTTTTGCAAACACATTGAAAGAGATGTTCTGTGTCACTAGAAAGTTTTTGCACCCCTGCCTGAATGGGGACTAAAGTGAACACTCAAGGAGAATAAGACAGTTTATAAAATCTAGCTCTGTTCCCTGGAACACTGTCAATTAGGCATATTTGACTACATATTCAATACAACGTGGTCTAAAAGAGAAATTATTGATGGCAAAAGAAATGCTGGAGCCATTGCAGGTAGTCTGAAGTCAACTTGCTGCTCAGCAACTATTAAGGGGTAGGAATGTTGGCAATTAGAGGGAAAGTGTGCTGGTTTTGGCTGGGGTAAAGGTGACTTTCTTCATGGTGTCTGGTATGGGGCTGTGCTTTGGATTTGTGCTGAGCACAGGGTTGATAAAGCAGAGATGTTTTTGTTATAGCTGAGCAGGGCTCACACAGAGCCAAGACCTTTTCTGCTTTCCATGCTGCCACGGTGGTGAGGGGACTGGGGTGTAGGGGAGGTTGGGAGGACACACAGGACAGGTGACCCCAGCTGAGCAAAGGGATATTCCAGACCCTATGGCATCATGCTCAGTATATAAACTGTGGGGGAGAAGGAGGAATAGGGGATGTTTGGAATGATGGTGTTTGTCTTCCCAAGGAACAGTTACATGTGATGAAGCCCCACTCTGCTGGAGATGGCTGAACCTGCTAGCCCACAGTGAATCAGTGAATTGCCCATGGAAACAGTGAATGCAGTCCTTGCTTTGCTTTGTTTGTGTGGGTAGCTTTTGCTCTCCCTATTAAACTGTCTTTATCTCAACTTATGAGTTTTCCAGTTTCTACCCTTTCAATTCTCCCCCAAACCTGCTGGTGGTGAGTGAGTGAGTGGCTCTGTGGGGCTTGGGAGCTTTTTAGGGTCAAACCCTGACAGGAGGAAATCAAGAGCAAAGCAAAAATCCTAATCTGGCAACCATCTAAAATGACCTTGGTGTGGTCTCATGAATATTCTGTTTAGGCCTAGTAATTAAAAAATAAAAAAAATCAAAGAAAGATCTGTATTTCCTAATGTGAACAGAAATTTAACAGTAGAACCTTTTTGTTTAGGAAAAAAAAAACCCTAAACATGAAGAAAGGAGGGAGATGCAGGAATAGTTTTTGGAGATCAGTGAGGATTTTACTTATTATTTCTGACAATACAAAAGCTGGAGCAGTGTATAAGTTATTGGACAGCAGGTTTAGGACAATCAAAAGGAAATATTTCTTTGTGCAAGGAATAATGGGACAAACAAAAATAAATACTTCTTTTGCACAATGAGTAACAGAATCCCAAAATTCACTGTCAAAGATGCCAGAAAGACCAGCCCACTCAAAATGCAGTTAGCAGACTCCTAGGAGGCAGGTTTATGCAGAGCTAGTAGTGATTATATGGGGGTGGGGGACAGAGGCTCTCCAAACCCCTGGTGTCCAAAAGCCAGGTGGGTTCTCCTGAGTGATGTTCTAGTGCTTCCCTGCAGCCTCTGCACGTGGCCACAATTACAGCTGGGATGAGGGACTTTTATCCAAATAGCAGCAGCCTCTGGGCACCCCTGACTGCTGCCCAGCTGTGCTGGCTGCCTGCACTCTCCAGGGGAAGTCCATCTGCCTGGCCCATCCTGTGTGGGACCCACAGTCGTCTGTCTGGGCAGAGCCAGGGCAGGTCAGGGGTGCTGATTGCCTGCCAATGCTCCCCCAGGGGTGTGGAAAACTCTTGGCTGAGGAGTTTTTCATGGCTGTGGTGAAGCAACAGCTCCTTGCCCGCACAGCTCCAGGAATCCAGCAGGGAGCTAGTGCTGGCATGGTCCCTCCAAGGGCATTATAGGCACCTGCCATGGAAGGAAGTGCTCAAGGCTGTGGTGTTTGCTGCACAAATGCTGTGTTAGGCACAAAACTGAGGGAAGTTTTGTTAGGAGCCAAGACCCCCAAGGCTGTTGCACAGACCCCCAGCTGGCAGGGCACCACCACGGGTGGGCTGAAGCGAGAGGCTGCCTGTCCCTGGGCTGCTCCTCTCTGCCCCCGGGGTGATGCATGTGTGTGTGCTTGTGGTGACACGTTTGTCTGTTTTCAAGTGACTGGAAATGCAGATTTATGAGAGAAAAGCAGAGATTAATGTTCTTGTTCTGCCATGTCTGTGTCCCTATGGACATGAGCTTTATCTCCTGTGCTGTGTTTGATTCCTGCGTAGGCAGTTGGAGACTGATCTTCAAGTGCACATCAGCACCACCTCCAGAACATATCTAAATAAAGCAGAATTGGAGTGCTAGCATATGGTTTTTTTTCCAAATGCTGTGTTGGTCCTGCTAGAGAAAATGGTTATTTTCATAAGCTGCAGGGTTAACATTTCAGAGGTAAGATTAAAAACATTAAATAGATGTCCAAATAAAATAATTGGGCCAAATTTTGCAATGACTAAGTAACTCCACTCAATAAATGAAGTGATACTGAGTGAGGAATAAATCATCCCAGAATTTGGCTCAGGGTTTGCTGCTGGAGCCCAGACAATAATAACAGGTAGACTGGGATTGTACATGAAAAGCCAGGATTATGTTTTTCCCTGCTGTTGCCAAATGTGCAGTGCCTATTTTTATCAAGTACTTTCTTAGCTCATGTGCTGTGGGCTGAAAGCCCTTATCACGGAGTGATGCCCCTGCTTCCTGCACAAACAAACTCTTACACATGTGAAGGTCTTGGCTGATCTCTGTAGCTTGGCTTGACGTATTTCCTGCTTCTTATCTGCTAGGCTTGACCAGGCTAGTGAAAATCTGGAGAAGGTCCTTGTGTTGCTGAACCTATTGGACCCTTTTGCTCGGAGCTTTCCAAGTCCCTTCCTTGCTCAGCTTCCCCAGGAGACCTGTGCCTGTGGTTTCCTTGCATTTTAGAACTGATTTACAGTCTCAGAGGGTCAGGGCCATCTGAGTGGGAGGCAGGCTGAAGAGAAAAGCTGCTGTTTGCAGTTGTCTCTGGTGCACCATGGGCAGGAGCAGAAGTCCTTGTGGAAACCCCTGGAGTTGGGAGGTCATGTTGGCTTCCTGCAGGAGCTGTTTGCACTTCTCTGACAGGTCCTTCAGGCTTTTCTTTTCTTTTTTTTTTTTTTTCTTTTTTTTTTAAGTACTGTTCAGGTTTTATAACACCAGATGCTGTTAAAGCAAGGAAGTGCCCATAGCTCCCTTGCCCATCCACAGGCTCTTAGGAGTCCTCTGGATCCTGCCCATCCTTAAGGTTTATAGAATCATAGAATAATAGGATATGCTGATTTGGAAGGGACACACCAGGATCATCCAATCCAACTCAGCCTTCTGTGATCTGAAGCATTCGACATGCTGCCTTCTCCTCAGTGAACCTCCTAGGACAATGCTGGACCTGAGGTCTGTAAGGAAAGCCCACCAGGCCAGACTGCAGCAGGCTGGCTCCTCTGGGCTTCCCTGGCTCGCTGCAGACTGGGATCTGTGAGCCAAGCTCCTCCTGGGCTGTCCCAGTTCGTTCCCTGCATATTGGCAGGGAAAGGAGGACAAGACTCAGGATCTTTGGGGACTATTTTCTCACACCTTCTGCCACTGTGTCCCTGTGAAACACCAGTTTGAGGTTGTTAAAGGAGTATGTGCTGTCCAGCCCACAGAAAGGAGCCTCTTTCAGCTGTGTGTTCCTCAAAATGCAGATACCATTGCCACAGTTCTTAGCCCAGCTTTTCCCAAGCACATTTTGTTTTGTAAAGCTCTGGTTTGTCAGTGTTCCTAGCAGAATATAACCTGCCCTGAGGATGCAGTGCTGAGACTGGAGAGCTGAGCACCTCGTCCCACAGCCCTATGCCCCATCCATTGCACAGTGTTCTGCTCTTCTTTGCCCTCATCCCAAAATGAACAAACTTCACAGAAAGCTGTACCTCTGCTTAGTGTTTGCTCTGCCTGCCTGCTTCTCTCCTCTGTGCTCTCAGCTCTGATTTACAGCCCAGGGACTGCCTGGCTCTGTACCCCAGCAGCAGATTCACTTTTTCCATTTTGCTCTCTCTCTCTCGGCCTGATGCCTGCTCAAGTGGGACAGCACATCAGGCCCAGCCTCCTTCCCAGCAGCTTGTAAGTACATCACAGCTCTCCAAGCAGGGGTTATTTTTACCATCTCCCTCTGCTTGTTGGTGGCACTGATCTGAAAGCAGCTCTCCCAGCAGTGTCCTGGCCAGCAATCTCTCAAGGACTTCATCTAAGGCTTTGATTTCATACCTCTTTGGGCTGGGGGAGAAATTTCTGGGGTCTTCTCTTGCCCTGGGAGTTTGAAGTGACCGTGAGTAAACTGAGGGGTTCTGGTGGGTTTTGCTAAGGCATAGAGTGGGCTGGGCTCCTGCTGGCTCAGCTCCATCATGGTATATATCTATCAGCCCATTGAGGCTGAGGCAGGAGGTTAGGGCTCCTCTTGTCTTGCACAGCCACTGTCACAGCACGCCTCTGAGCCAAGGTTTCACCCCAGGTTTCTCATACTTCATGTACATGCTGAAACAGAGACACAACGAGCAAGACAAGGACAAGACTGAGAGTGCAGGGGGCTGTTAATAGGAGCAAATTTCCTTGGAGGAAAGTTGAAGGCATGAGCATTTAAGGCTTTTGAGATGGAAAATAAAGAACAGAAACCTCAAATATATTGCCCTTATCATAATCACTCATGTACTACTCCACTTCTCTCCTGCAAAATGAAATCTGAACAGCATTGTCTTATGGTAATTTAGGGTTCTGACCAATCTCAAACATTTAAGATTGGAATGGTCAGGTGAGGTAAGTGCTATTTGTTCCATAAAACTTCAGCTTTTTGGGAAGGATTTTTGCTGGAGGCAGTAAGAGGGTGTCAGAACTGTCTGTTCCATTCTGTCTCCAGGAAGGCTAAATGTGGCAGGAAAATAGTGCAAGATTGGAAGCCAACAGGGGTGAATGCTACAAAAGCTTGGACACTGGGGGCATCTTTGATGACCCTTGATGCGCAGCAATGCTGAATCTGTGAGAAGTTGTGGAAACAGGTACTGCTCTGTATCCTAGGAAAACCACAGGTGACACTGAAAGAAGATGATGTCTGATAGCAGTGGAAGAACTGGGAAGGGCGGGTTGGGCTCTGGGAGGCTCACTGTGCCGATGGGCAGCATGGTAACACACATCCAGAAGTGTCCACTGTGACCTGTTTTGCCCTTGGTTACACCACTGAGCCTGCTTTGAGCCCCACTTCGTGCTTTGAGCCCCACGAAGTCGTGCTCCCCACACTTTCTGCAGGGCTGTATCTGAGCTGAGGTCAGGTTTCTTTTGCTGTTAGCTGGGACAAGAAGACACCAAATAAAACCCGAGAGATAAATGGTGCCTGTTAATCCTTTCTGTGTGTTCCAGTGAACTGGATTTGTTGTTTAACAACCAGCAGCTCTCCCTCTGTGCAATGTTCCCTGGAGACAAAATGCTCAGCTCCTTACATATCAAGTTCCAGCAAACAGGGATCCAAAAAGGCTTTTAGAAGAGGGGTTTCTGCTCAGTCATGGGTTATTGATCAGTGGAAAGAACAAAATGCTCCTCATGCTGTGGGAACCACATATCCTTGTATCTTTAGCAATAAAATCAAATGCTGGCTTTTGAAATTCAGCTGGGGCATTGCATGGCAGACCTAAGGCTGCTGCTTCTCACTGGGGCCTTGCTTGAGACTTCTGCTTCCAACAAGGGGTCAGCAGAGAGGATTTTGTGATGAGGTGAGGAATGAGGTTAGCATTTTCTTTGTGATTCTTCCAAAGTCTCTGCATGAGTGGGAAGCACAGCTCCCTCTCCTTAGCTGCCTGCTTCTTTTCCCAAGAGCCTGGCCATAGCCTTGTAGGCACTTTATGCACATCAGCATCCTGTCTGCAGGGCATGAACCAGGGGAAGCAGGCTGGGGCTGGATGTAATTCTGCCACAAGTCTGATCCAGCTCTTATCTTCTGGGTAGGAAACAACTCCCAGGAGGTGCTGATATTTCCAAGGGAAGCGATGTGGATTGAAGCACGTTGCACTCTGCAGGGGGAACTGGCTTGCAGCAGAAGGGATTTTCTCTGGGCTGGTGGGACAGGACATCCAAGCCCAGACAGGATGAAGTTTCTGGTTTTCTGCACAACACACTCTCTGAAGTCTCAGGCTGGCTTGACCCCATAGTTGTACTCAGACCAGGTCTGCTAGAATAGGCCTCAGATAAATGTCAACAAACGTTGGCATTTTTGTGTTACTTTGTCCTGCAGCCCCCAGACAGAGCACTGACCTTTGGTGGGACAGAAATGAAGACTTGTGTCCTGTCCTTCCTCTGCCTGACTTGGCTCTGGGATTAAACCTGATGCCACCACATCCTGGAGGGAAGTGTAGGCAGAGGAGGCAGTGGAACCCCTGTCCAGCTCTGGGTCTGGTTTTGGCACCCTAGGGAGGGTCTCAAGCTCCATGGCCCTGAGGAGAGAGACCTGCTGCCCTCAACCTGGAGGCTGCCACCAAAGCCCTTCTCCTTGGCCCCTCCTGCTATCCAGCTGACTTCCAGCTTCTCTGCTGCCACTACCTCAACAATCTCCCTGTCTTGTGCAGTGAACCCTGGGAACCTGATTCTTGACTGAACTTGTCCATGGGTGAGAAGACACCGAGGAGCTTGGCATTGCCAGGCAACTTGTGAGCTATTTGTGGGCTGCTTGGCAGCCCTGATTGCTACAGCCATGTGGGAAGCTGCTGGTGGTGAGGCTGCACAGTGCACAGCTGGTTAAGCCTTCCATGGCTGCTCAAAGAATCACAGAGGAGAAAGATGATTTCAAAACCAGCTCCTGATTCTGGAGCTCGCAGACATCTCAGGAAGGGCTTACAAAAACAGGGCTGGTCTTAGGCAGCAGAGGGCTACAAGCTCCACATCTGATGGGCAATGTGGTACTGAGGAAGGGTGCAGGGCTCTGCATTGCTCTTTGATATTTATGGTCCTGTAGGATTTTAAAAGCAATTCTTCTGGTGTGTTTAATACCATGGGCACAAGGAGGACTCAAGAGGCCTAAGGCAAGAGAGAGGATTACTCTTTCCATACAAGCTCAGCAGAGCGATGTCCTGATGTAACAGGATCAGACACCTGCTTCCCTTCTGCACAGAGGACTCAGGCAATCAGCCCCATTTGCCCCTGCCTGCTCAGCTATGGCTTCAGGCTGTGAAAAATAGGAATTGTGTGCAGAAAAAGTTTTGAGATTAAACAAAGTATTAATTCGGGTTTCTTTTCATTGTTTTTAGCTACAGTTCAAGAGACTCAAACACTTTTCTAAAGGAGGATGAGAAATGTGGTGGTTTTTTCTGAGCAGAAACTGAGAATCTTGTACAAAGGCTGGGATTTAAAGATAGCAATGAACCTGTCTTGGGCTATCATGATAAAATCCCAAGGCACATGGGTCTGGATGAAGTGCCAGACTGGAGTGTGAGTGTTTGGGTGCAGTGGGGTGAAAGGAAAGGGTTTGTTCTTCTGCAGCCCAGATGTTAGCCACAAACCAGAAGTCTTGCACTTGAAGTTTGCACCCCTGTTGCAAGCTCTACACCTTCCACATTACAGCACTGTGCCTTCTTTCTCACTCTGCAGCTTCTCTCAAGGTGCCTGCGAGGAGGCCACGCAAGTCCTGTGCAGCAGGGTGCTGCAGAACCCTCCAGCTGCAGTCCTGAGCTGGTGGTGTTCCCCCTCGTTGTGGATTTGTCCCATCTGATGTCCTGGAGAAGAAGGTATTTTCAGGGCTGTTTCACCCAGGAGCTACCACCTCTGCCCATGGGCAGCCAGCCTTGCTGCCCCTCTACCCTTGGGAGACACGGCTGTGGAGCCACCTAAGAGCTGCACCCAGCAGCTTTGCTCTTTCAGCAGAGCTGGGGGGTGCATTGCAGGGGTGTCTTTGCCCCTACACTGACTTCCTGCCAGCAAGAGCACATATGGATCTTGCTATATATAAACAAGCAGGGTCAGAGCTCTATTTTTAGCCCAGCTCAAAATATATCCCTTGCAGTGTATTTCTTGCCACCAATTTCTAGTCCTGTCTTCTTGCCACAAAAAGCCCTGTGAGGTCAATGAGGTCTGTCAGCCCTGGGATCAAAGGGGGGGAACAGGGTAGAAAACTTCGCTCTGGGGCATTCCCCAGAGCAGTACTGTGACCAGCTGTGAGCAAAAAGTGAGGTGGGCACTTGTACTAAAACACCCCTTTAACATTTCAGGTGAGAATGTCTCCAGGACAATTTTTAGCACTCAGAGTCAGCCACTCTGTAAAATGGAAGCCCAGCAGCTCAGCTGTTCCAGAGCCAGCTGAGGACATGGGGGGAATATTGAGAAGAATTGGACACTGCAGGACGCTTACCCCATCCCTGTAAGTCTCTTCTGCTGTACCAGGTACACTCAGTTCTGTCCTCTCTAGGGCTGAGCTTTGCTTTCTCTTGTAGTCTATAGGATCAAGGAGTGCATCCCGTTTACCTTGTGCAGTACATGATGCCATTGGTGCTGCAGTGTGATGGCTCCTGTCTTGCTTCAAACATTTCCTGGGGCCATCATGGTAGTAATGAAGGAAGTGCTGCTTCTGGCCTGAAGACCAGGGTAATTTTTGGAGATTCTGCATTGGCTTTCCATCTTCCTAAAGCAGACACCTTTGGAGGTGTTTGCAGTACAGCTGATGTCACTGCTGCTATTTAATCTGGCTGCATGGGGACAGGAGGTGGCTAACCTAAGGCTGGAAAGGAAATATTTTCATAAAGGGAAACTTGCAGCCTGCTTGGCTGCAGGTATGGGAAAGGGGTGGAGGTGATGTGTGAGAGGGCCCAAAGGGACCAAAGACTGGGGGCAGTGACTCCCTTTGCAGTGACAGCCCTTGCCCCTGGCTGCATGCTCTGCCTGCTGCTACAAACCCTTTCCTCTGGCTCCCGGGACACCTGTTTGAGGAGTGCACACTCAGCCTGCTCTGGGAAGGTGCAGCAGAGTGTCCTGTGGCCATATCTCCTGCTTCTGTTGTGTGCTTGGGTCCCTGTGACAAAGACATCCCTAAGGGACAGTTTGCTTTGAAGGGCTCTGGGTCCTGAAGGGTTCCCGTGCTCCCTGGCTTTGCCATGCCATTGCAGGTCCCAGTGCAGCTGCTGAGCAGGGGCAGCTGTCTGAGTACGTGCAGCAGCCCAGGATGAGCAGATCAACTTTCTGCCTTTCATCACAGGCTAAGCTGAATTTCATTTGCCTTGCAATACTCCTGGCTCGTCCTGTGTGCGTGGCTGGTTACTCATGGTAACTCATGTCACCCTAACCCAGCTCCGAGTCCCAGCTCTGGCAATTTCACTGTAAATCTTGTGCTAGTTCAGGATTTTTTCTCACTGTCTTGGCTCCCGGAAGTCTCTGGCCTGGCAAATATTTCTCCTTTTGCTTCTGTAACACTTTCCACACTTCCTGTTATGGAAAGAAAGAGCATTAAAATGGGGTTCCAGTATTCTTGGTAGGCTGGGAAGAGAGAGGGAAAATGCATCAAGTGAAGCATCACCGTGATTTTCCAGCAGTTTCATATCAGAGGGGAACAAAGAGGTTTAGAAACAACCTGTTCTCTTTATTCCTTTAATGAACCAAGAGTCTTTGTAAATTTATTCCTGTTAACTAAAAGGCAACAGAAAACTAAAGGCATTTTGTCTTTCTCAGTCTTTATCCAGGGGTTAATGTGGGATTTCTAAGCAGGAAGACTGGAAGAATCCTGGTAGACCAGTCAGTGGAGCAGAGCCTTGTGAACTCCAGTGCAAAGACCCACAAGCTGCAAATCTTATACCAAAAGGGAGACCGTGCACAGAATCATGTCAGCAAATAAGTGGAGGAGGAAGGTAAGGATTGTGAAGATGGCTATTTAGTGATTAAAAATGTAATGGGAAATTGGTACTTTCTTTCTGTTAATCTTTAAAACTTCTCCCTTCAAACTTCTGCACTTCTCTCACTTCCAGATATCTGTGAAGAGAATATTTGGATATCCACAACACTAAGAGCAGGATCAGGCAGGCAAAAAAGATGGCCAGTGCCTAAATCCTGATATATCACCATTTTGTGGTAAATGGAGAATCCATGCTATCTGGCCAAAGTTCAGATTCCCTGGGTCCATATAATGGGGAGAGGGAGGAATGGATGAAGAAGCAGAGGAGACCAGAGTTTGAATTTTGGCCGTGGTCTGTTTGCTGTTCCCATCGACAGTGCCCCATGTGCTAATTTTAATTTCCTTATTCTTTATATTTGACCAGGGCAAATGACAAAGTGGGGTGAAAGCCAAAAATAAACAGCCCTCAGAACAGCCCTCTCCACATCTTCCTGCTAATGGCATCTCTGAAGAAGACTGCTTGTTCCCCTTCAGACAAGCTTTCAGAGGATATTTTAATCCATTTTTAGTTGCAAATAGCATTTATCAGAATAAGTGTGGGCTGGTTGCCAGCTCCTTCAGATCTTTGACAGCCTGGAGGGGCAAGTCTCTGAAAAATAGACTGAGTGTGCTTCTACTGCATGTTCCCCTGCCCAAGGGATTTTGGGAACATAATAAGCAAACATTCATCTGATGGAGCAGAGCCCAGGAACCAGTGCTTTACTAAACCAGCCATTCCTCTGTCATCAGCTCTTGTTCCCAGGAATCAGAGCCCTTGTTCCTGTCATCAGTGGGGTTGCTTCAGATTCAGTTTAGCAATCATTAGGAGGCAAAGAAACAAGGTTGGCAAAAAGGTTAGAGAGTCACTCATTTGTGAGTCACTGCTTAGAACACTGCCCTGGCTAATTGTGTTCTAAAATCCTTGCTGACAATCATCTCATGGCCACCCCGTGGTCTCTGGTGAGTTCACCATCTTTGCCAAGTTTATAAACTGTTCAGAGTTATATTTTAGAAAATGCCATATTGAACATTAATTGGCATTCCTAGGGAAGGAAACCTGGAGCAGGCTGAAGCTAGAATGATTAATTATTTAAAGATTAAATGCCCCCTTTCCCTGGAGAAATTTTGATACCAGGCAGTACCTGGGCAGCTTGCCTTAGTGCTCTGTCCTGGACTCTGGGGCTATCTTTCATCAATTCTAAATCAATTATAACGTGTCTTAGGCATAATATGTATGGTGACCTACTGCCTGACTTCCCTGGAAAAGAAGAAAGCCCCAACAGAGGGCTGGGGGGTAACATGAGAGATCTTGGGGTCTGATAAAGGTTGCCATAGGAGAAATTTAGGAAAATATTGCTACATTCATGGTGCATTGCTGTCCTCCAGCATTTGTCATAGTGACTTTGAAGACCACTTGATCTGGCCTTGATCTATTTATATCTTTTGTATTCAAAACCAGGCATCTGAAATGCAGAAAGCACCATGCAGAAAGCCTGTTGAGTCTGTGATACCTGAGACAGTTTTGGATGCATGATCCTGGCCCTACGTCAGCGTAATAATAATAATAATAAATTCTTTGCTGTGATGGAGGGACTTGTTGCATTTAAGCAAGAGTACAATGGTACAGATCCACTTTTCTCTCTCTCCTGACCTGAGACCCAGTTACATGTTTTATGATGTGCAAAATATGTGTTTGTATGTTTTGACAGTCACAATAAACATTTCAGGACAATATGGGAATTTTCACAATGTCGCTAGGTTCTTGTTTATTTATTATTTGAGAGGGTAAAGCCCAGTAGCAACAGAACCCATCAGACATGTTAATGTGTAGATGCAAACAAGCCTTCAAGGAATATTAGCCAATCTTTTTCTCCCTATTCTATTCTACTGTGAGAGGAAAGAAGACTTGGCCGGAGGTGAGCAGGCAGATCATATTTCTAATTATGTCAAGTTTGAAGGCTGACTAGACAATCCTTGTGGCTACTGCTGACCTCCATCCATGCACTGTCAGGGTCTTGTGACCTGTCATTTGTTGCCTGGAAAATGCCAATAGACCTGACTTACCAGTTGTGTGTCATCCTCTCAACACCAGTAGGGCAGTTAAAATTTTCCTATCAAATACTCCTTTAACTTGATTGTATAAGGGAGCCCTTACCTACTAGCTCATATCAATTCTGTTCCACTCTGTTTCCAAAGATGCATTTGGCTGTTGAGCAGGGCAGTCTTTAAACAGTGGAAAGAGTAGGGGATGACTCACTGCTGCAGCAAGCTGAGGATGCTTCTACTTGCTGCCTCCAGACTAATTAATTTATCATGAAAGTGGGGGAGTTTTGCTGAATGTCACCATGCTTGTTTTCCCTGCCTGGGCTTCCCCCATTATTTCTAGGTGGACCTTTAATGGAAAAATTGGGTCTGCCATCTGTAAGTGTACCCCTCTCTCTGATGATGCTGCAGGCCTAAATGGGAAACCCCAGCAGCATTTTTGTTTGCATGACTCCAGGTCCTGCACCATGACAGCGTGCCCAGGACACGTCAGAAACCACTCTGCTGAGAGTAGGAATAGCACCTGAAGTCCTATGGAGAAGGCAGCTGCTCCTGGATCACTGCCCCACATTCTTGGCTGCCTCCTGCCTTGGTGCTTTACTTGTTGTGCCAGCTGGAGCCTTGGGGGAGCTGCTCCTGATTTAATCACTCAATAAATTCCCCTGTGCAAATACAGATGAAAGCATCCCCCTCTCAGGGAGGGCTGGTGCCAGGAGTGTCAGACAGCAGTCCAGATAGTTTCATGGAAAGCTGGAAAGGACATTTTATGATCTTAGCAACAGGTTTGAGTCACAGATGTCCTTCCACTCATGCACCCCTGAATTCAGAGCCTGAAGGTAGAGCCTGAACTGCCTTGACACAGCTATTCCTGTATACTCATGACAAAGATGGATTTACCCTGATGCAGATTTTTCATGGAAGTCAGCTTTGATATATCTGCTATGCAGTAAAGCTTGAGCATCCTTGTGACTACTAAAAGTTCTACAATGTTTTCAACTGGGGAATAAACCCATCTTTTTCATCTTGGCCCAGCTGAATTCTCTCCCCTTCTTTTTTAGGGATAGGTGCTGCTCCTCACCTAGGGAGGGGGCATTCAGGGGTGTTAAGTAGAGAGTTTAGCACTTAGAGAAAGAAAGAAAGAAAGTTTGCATCCCTGAGCATCTAAAAGTGATAGCTGATGAAATAAAACTGAATACTTGTGGGGAAATCTTTATAGGCCAAATGAGAAGGGATGAGCTCTGACAGTTCATATTTGACTACACCATCTGCAGAAGGTCAGAGGCTCCATTTTGTGTTGAGGAAATGCTGAAGGTAGAGTGTGAGAAGGAAAGAGGAAGCAAGCAGGGGCTTAAGGAATAAAAGGAGGGGAAACCAGAAATGACACTTGAAGGCAGGACACTGGTGGAGAACGTCAACTCCTTACACTCACAGTGTTGCAGAAACAAAGGGGAGATCTTACCTGAGCAATGAGGGGAGAAAGGTCTGTGTATCTGGGAGTTGTATTTGTTTAGGTTATTTTGAAAATGCACTTAATGTTTGGTTTTGTCTCTGGATAATTATATAAACACAGGGATAGAACTTATCATAAAAGGCTTTCATTGCAGTCTGGTAAGCAAAGATTCCTCCTCACTTCCCAGAGTCCCCTTAAAGTCAGCTCCCAGGGCAGAGGCAGTGCACAGTGTGCACATATTCTAGGGGTGGCAATACAGAAATGAGTAAGAAAAGTGTAGGGGGATACAGTATGGGTAAATGAAGGTGGTATGGAAGGTAATCTTATCCCCCAATGAGTTGCAGCTGGACCAATTGCTAAAGATTAGAAGCAGGCCTGATCTTAACAGGCCATACCTGTAACCAATAAGAACAAGAGGTATAAAAGAGTGGATTGGTGGAATCTGGACTCAGGGGAGTCAGATGACTGCTGCAAGGGCCAGGAACAGTCAGTGCTCCGAGGAGCTGCCTGTGAGAAACACCAAGGAGGTATGAAGCTCTGACAATATGAAATCCTTGCACTATAATGACGTTAGAACTCATGCTAACTAAGACTAACAGAAAAGGGCTGCCTCTTACTTTGAGTTCAGAGCACTTGGACGTGCTGTCCTGGTGGCAGGCACATGCCAGAGACAGGAGGCAAAGTTTGCTCTTTTCCCAACAGGCCAGAGCTGTCTTTAGAATCTGAGTTCCCACCCTGTCCTCCACCGCCCTCTTGTAAAGGACACTTGGACAGAACACTGTTTTGGATGGGCTTCCAAAGACCTTTTAAGGCTGTGGGGTTTTTCCTTTGTAGCTGCAATTTACTGGTAAAACTTGTCTGAATTATGCAGGCTTTTACAGTGAAATGGGTTCAAGATCCTCTATTTTTAGTCCAGCTCTAAACAAGTGCAAGAATTACTGCCTGCTGGTCTTGTGTTCCTCTGTGGCCCTTTCCCTCACCAGGGCTGTCAGCTTTCTGTGCCAGGTAGCTGTAAGGTGGCAGGAACAGTCAGAGAAACTGGACTGTTTAGTCTGAAAGAAATTGTAAGCTGCTTTTCCAGGACCGCAGAAAGCCAATCAATCCTCTTGATTTGTCACAACAAGCTGATGAGACATTACCTAGCAAGTCTGGGTTGCTCTCCAAACCCGAAAAGTGTTCTGGCTTTTGGAATATTGTTGATCAGGAGAGAGCATGAGGTGAGTGTAGTTCTGGAGTACTGAACGTGCATGTGCAGGGCTGACAGAGCGATGAGTCTGGGTGCGATACGGTGCCGATGCTTCACACGCACGTTCCTCGACGGGAAGAGCTGGGCTTGAAAAGCCATTTGCAATCATAACAAGCACTCGGGTTGGCCTGCAGAAATGTGAACTGTGGCAGAGTTCCCTACTCCAGTACCTGTTTATACAAAGCATGTATGTGCTGTCCCTTTGGTTTATATACAAGTGACATGGAGTCCATCCCAGGAGGCTTATGATCTAGGCTTAGCACTGAAGGATGCTGACCGTGGCACGGATGGGAATGGCTGGAAAACACACTGGACCCCACCCTCAGAAGAGACTGTGACTGCCATGAACCCGCTGTGCTAATCCCCACCCACATTTTTTCTCATTTGACCCCAGGTGCAGCAGGTACCAAGCAACCTTGCAGCACACCTGCAGCCAGCTTCCCAGGAAGAGCCCAGGGGAGCAGGAATGGTGGGTAGGCCCTTCTGAGGCTGCCTCTGCAGCACGCACGTGTGTGTCCCGTCCCAACATCAACCCAACCTGTTGCCCCCTCCTCAAGGCTCAGCTTGAACTTATCCACCAGTAATTCCTTATATCCATCTCCTTACTCTGTGAAAGCCATGAAAGTAGCTCCAGCCTCCTGCTTCCCATCTTGGCACAAGAGTGGTCCTTGGAAGTGCAGGAAATGTGCAGCCACCTTGCAAAGCCCATTCCCTTCCTACTGGACTCCCACTGCTGGCTTTATGGCTGAAGCTGCCATAAAGCCAGCAGTGGCTGGCTTTATGGCAGGCTGCACCTGCCCTGTCAGGTGCACCCCTATGGCTGAGGATGGAGGGTGGTGTGAGAGATGGTAAGGCCCAGGTGGGGGGCTTGGCTTTGGATGGCTGGACTGTGTCCCAGGGCTCCTGAGTATCACCTGATGCAACTTGAACCCTTGTGGGCAAACAGTTTTGCAGACCAAGCAGAGAGGCTCTCAGGGCCTGTGTGGAGTTGGTTTCAAGGGGCTTTGTCACACATGGAGGGAGGTGACATCCTTCCTGAAAGGCTGTGGCTCTCAGCTCTTCTCCCTTGCCTCTAAGTAGTGAAAAACCATGGGGACTTCAGTAGGTAAAACCTGTAACTGGCAGATTATCTTTGTTTTCTGTTGCCTAAAGACCACTGAGAGCTCAGGACAGGCCCCATCTTCCCTCCTGGGACACCTGTGAAAGTCTTGCCTTTTCTGTTCCAGCTCTTCTTGTGCTTCCCTCTACGCTTTCCCAGCTCATGAGAAGTTCTGAGGATGTGAAAGGAAAGGACAGACTTTATTCCAGCTCCCAGAGCACAGCCATGCCTTGTGATGCCCCAGAGGGATGGACCTAGGGCTGGAAGCGCTACAGCAGTAGGCATTGGCAGGGTGCAGCTCTCAGGCTGTGGGCCAGCTTGGCATGGCACAGCCTCCTGGGTTGTAAATCCCAGGGGTGAGTTCCATGTGGATAATTGCCTCTCTGCTTCCTGCAGAGCAGCACCAAGGCATCTGTTGCTGCTTTTCTGCTCGAAATCCGTTCATCTGCAGACTGAAATGAGAACCAGCTGGTGGTTGTTGGGATTTATTTTAGAAAAAAAAAAAAGAAATCTTCTGTAAAGCATTATTCTGTTTTGAGTTCCTGTTTCCTTTCCCATCTGCCCCAGGAGCTGGGTTTGTAGGTCTCCCACTGTCTGCGTGTCCTCGCTCACGGCACGGCTCCTGCGTGCTGGGTCCCAGTGAGGCTCCAGTGGGAAAGGCCAGGGCTGCATTTCTCCCCAGACTGTGCACAGGGGAGCTTGTGCAAACTCTGTTTGGTAGTTGGGTATGTTTTCATCTGCTTATGGTTTCCCTCCTCCTGAGTTTCCTGGATTTGAGCAAGCCCAGAAATCTCAAAGCAAAACACCACTGAAACACCATCTGGTTTCACATCAAAACAGCACTTCCCAGGCAATCCTCTGCCAGAGCTTGAGTCTCCCTTGCAGCCTGCAACTGCACATTGTCACTGGCACCAGCACACAGTGGCTGGTTTGGTGGTATTCTGCACCCACAAACCCTCTGCAAATAAACAAAAACACAAGACATGAGGCCAGCTTTCAAAAAATGGGCAGAGCAAACTCAACAACATTGAGCCATCTCTGGATTGTAATTTTTACACCTTCCTTTATTTTCTGTGTTTGATTTTACGAGAGTACAAAATTCTGCCTTATTTGTTTAAAGTAATGGGCCAGGTGTTGCTCTAAGTTGCACCAAGATTAATCTACATTTACACTTAGGTTTTGCAGGAAAGGAATACTTCTGTGACCTCTTCTTTGTTTTCTACAGACATCCTTCCTCTTTCTTCAGTTGTTGACAGCTCTGTGAAGGATTTACTCACTGGATTTTTAATATTTATTAAAGAAATTGTGGCTTTCAAAAAGATTTTGTGTTCTTTTGCAACTTCTAATTGTAATTAAAATCTCTTTCATAACACAGCACAATTTGTTCAGATGTATTTCAGTGCTTTCAGAGGTATTTTCTGTTCTTCCTGGGCACTTTTCATATTTTGAAGACCAGAGGGACCTTTATGATTATCTGTTCTGACAATAAATCTCACCCAATGATTTCTGCTACAACATTTCTTGAGTTGCATTGTATCTTTGAGAAAAGGCTGTTTTGCCTTCAGTTCAAGGTCTCAGACTGTGGAAGCTTATCCCATTCCTACGTAAATGGTTCTAATAGTTAATGGCTTTTGTCAAACAGTGCTCCCTATAGTTCCTCTGAATTTGCTTGGCTTCTAACCACTGCATTAGATGATATTCCTGTTTTTTTTTCTCTATCTGATTAAAAAACTTATTTATTATAATTTCTTCTAGTGCTGGTAATTACAAATCATCTTTTGACCTTCTGTTGGGTAAACTTGGGTTGACCTCCTTAAGATTCTTGCTTAGAAGTATGTTTTCCAGATGCTGTATCTTTCTTGAAGCTCTTCCCTGAACTCTTGACCATTTCTGTGTTGTTTTTAAACTGTGGACACTGACCTAAAACTACACATTCTCTTTTGATACAGCGGAGTAGCTTCCACTGCTGTTTCAGCAGCAATGTATACTAAGATAATGGCACATCTCTGCTATTGCAGGATAACTTTGTGCTTTTATGGCCAAGAATCACATTTGTTCTAGCAGTAGGATCATGTTTTCTATGTATCATGACCCTTGGGTAAAGTCAGATTTTAACCAACCCTTATGGACATGCTATTTTGTGAGGAACTGTCTTCCACTGTATCCATGTAACCCTCACCATCCTTTACTACCATATCACTGATCCCAATTTGGATGCATTAACTACCATAATGTACAACCTAATTTGTCATGTTGGACAGGCTTTTAGGTGGGCCTGTACATCTGAGCATGCTCCTTGTCTTTCCAAGCTCACCCTTTTTGTATCCTAGTTAATGCTACCTGCTTCCCATGAGCAATACTCACGCTGTGGATGGCTGTTTTCATAGGGCAATGTCAAGTGAGGCTGTAAAATTACTACTGGCATAAATGTCCTGATAGAGTTATCTACATAAGAAAAACTAGGGATGTCACCAAATATGGGACTGTGTTTTAATAAGACCTGATCCCATAAAAAGATAAGCACCTTTTCTAGAGAGAAATTGGAATTTTTGTCTCTGCAGATACTAAAACTGAACCAGACAAGTCCCTGAACAACCTCGCCACCTAATCACACCTGTTTGTGCAGAAGCTTTGATGAGGTGACTTCCAGAAGTCCCTCCCAACTCCAATTTTTCTGTAATTACATAATTGTGACTAATTAGGTCACTATTTTTAATAAATGTCACTGCTCTCTACAGTCACCTTTCTGCATTTCACCCTATTCCAAAGACACTTTAACTGGAATAGGCCCTGCAGATTTAAATATATTTTGTATCAAATCTGCTTAAAGAACTGTGCTTATGGATGAAATAGAGAGCACTTCAATATGAGGTAATCCTGCTCATGCCAAATACGAAACAGAGGTGCTTTCCAAAGTTGTTTCTCTGCAGGCTGGCAATGTTATGGTGGGTGTCTACTGTGTCTTGGGGGCTGACGCTGGGTTACCTGCAGAGATTTGTCAGGGGCATCTCTCTTGCACTTTGGCCAGACAGAGGCAACCATAGCCTGTGGCTGGGCTCCTGTTGTCCCTGGAGCAGGGCTACCGGGCTGGCAGTCTCCAGGAGAGGTCACTCCTGCCTGCCAGAACCTGCCTCTTCCTAGGGCCGATCCCTACTCTCACCTCTGCAATGTGCAAAGCATGGTGGGCAGGAAAGACATCTCTTGGAGGTGGAGAGAGACTTTCTCCTCAGTCTGGCTTTCTCATTCTGGATGCATCCAGCAGTATCAGGAATGTCAGGCATTTGACTGGCCTGTGATTTCAATAAAACCTATTTGATCAAGTTCATTTTAATAACAGAATATTTCCAAGTCATTCTGCACTTGATTTGTCCCCCTGATCACAGTTCTTTTCCTAAGTACTGTGAATAGCCATTCTCAAGCTCCTGTTTGATTCCAATTCTCAATGGTAGCTTTTGATCAAACACCATTGTTTTAATTTGGACTGGAAGAGATCTCTGAAGATCACCTTGTCCTTCCATCCACTCAAATCCAGACCAGCTGCAAAGCCACTGAGGGTCGTGTGCCTCTTGCACTGCTTCACCAGCTTCATCAGGGATTATTTTGTGTCTTAATGCCCAAGGAACATTCCCTTGCTCTGCCCTTTGTTGAGTCTATGTAATCCTATTGTTGTGCTTTTTACTGAGATATTCTGAAGTATTTCCATATCAGCTTTCCCTTCCATTTCCCATATTACTCTTGGTGCCCTTCCTGAAGTGTCTGAACTAACAGGGGCCAAGCATGTACTTACTGTACTGGGGGAAGCCTGTGGCACTGCAGCTCTGCAAGTGTGTTTCATATGGAGAAATGTGCTCTGGTGCTAGAGAAGCATGCTAGGGCAGGAGGCAGCTGGAACCCCTGGCAGCTCCAGAGGAGCCTCTGGGGTGACATGGGGGACCACATGCCCAGGGCTGTGTTTGTGCAGCCATTTACCCATCTCTGTGATACAGTGGCTGCTTGGTTGTGGCTGCCTGAGCCAGGCATTGTGCTCTGGCTGCCTTCCCTGTTTGTTTTCTTCCTTGTGGGTTCAGTTGTTTTGCATCTGTAAGGCTGAGTGGGTGGTATGTAGTTTCTGTACACTCTGTTCTTTTAGTGGGTTTGGTTTAGTCTGTGTTTTTAAATGCAGGTAGTGCTTCTCAGAAGGAACATTACTGTCACTGAATGGCATCATCCATCTAAATACCTGGTTTAGATTTTACACCAGAAAATCTGATGAGATACAAGCTGACATCTTCTTTTCTTCATCTGGTTAGAGGAAGTCACGATGTTTTTTCAGGGAAATCTTTATTCAAAGATCTCAGAATATATAAACAAGTAGATACTTCCTCTGCTTTCCTTTGTCAGGCTGTCAGAATTTTCCCAGGCCACACTGCTTTGTGTTTTTCACTTGTTATTCCTTCTTTTGGATGACAACACAGAAATGAGTTGACAGGCAGTGGTATCTGAGGCAGAGACTTGCTCTGGGGAGATAAGCACTCAGCTTTAAAGAAAACTTTGCTGTACTTTTGGCAAGGCTGGATCAGTGACCCTGCCACAGAGCAATGATGACTTTTGTCCAAGGGTATTCATATTGCTAAAATACACAAGATGCCTGAAAGAGCTGGTGCTTCTTCAGGGACTGTCCTTTGTGGATAGGAAGGTATGCATGGCTTTTTTTCCAAGGGATATAGACTAGGCTCAAACCTGAAAACATAAGCATAGGCTGACTTTACTTATAAAGCCAATCCCCTTCCAACAATACAAATAGTATATTGCTTTCCAGACTCCTGAGTGTAGGTCCTTACCTTTCTTCTGCTCTCACTTACACTTTTATTTCATCAATATAAAGTGTTGAGCCAGTAAAAGGGCAGGCTCAAGCCACAGGCTTCTCATCAGTTTGTTTTGTTTGGACCCAGTCAGGAGTTTGAAGGCTGAGTGCAGGGAAATGACTGGGATGACTGAGGTCTCTCTGGTCTTTGACTTTCAGCATCAGTCCTTAGGAAATCACAGCATCTGACTCTAGTTAGATGGGAGCAGGAAGGGATGACTCAGACTTGCATGGTAATATTGTGTTGGTTTGAGCTTAAAGCAGCAAAGGTTGGGGAGCAGTGGCTGGTAGGGGTTGTGCCAGTGTGTAACGTGTCTGTGTTGACTGGAGACAGCAGGCAAGTGGGGAAAGAGCCTTTGTGGGCTCATGAGAGAGGAGAGCTTTAGGCATGAGATGGAAAGGGCTTGATCAGGTGTAATGGGTCCTGTGTTTTAGAAAGCCATGTGATGAGTTGGAAGAGTTATAGGCTGTGAAAAGAGAGAAGGGTGAGGAGTAGAATATGAGGGCAGAGAAAATGAGATGGGAAGGAAGGAAGGAAAAAACTGGAGTGGTACAGACCCCTTGAAAAGGGAGTGGTCAGGCAGGTAAAGATTTTCTGTTTTGTTTGTTGAAATTTGTGACAGCATCCAAGTTCTAAATATTAATTGTGCAGCCATACACAAGTGACATGCAAGGAAGCTCAGGTCTGAGGACTGTGACTTGTCCACTTGCCTTATCTCTTCTATTTGTTCTTCCTTCATGTGTCAGCCTCACACTATGGCTCAACAAAGCTGGAGGTCTCCAACCTTCTGCACATGAGTCTTTTGTAGAGAGCAGGGCCCGCTGCCTCCCCTCCTTGCTCCAGGGAAGGACTCATCATTGCTGTGAGGCACCCTGGGGCATGTCAGGAATCTTCTGAGCCAGGCAACATCCAGTCAGTTATGTCCACAAGAAACTAGTGACCAACAAAGGGTGGGGGAGTTATGGGGATGAACATGAAGAATGTGGGGAGGGAGGGATGCACTGTGTGGCTTTGGTTGTTTGAGGTAGTCAGGGAAGTACCCAGCAAGGTGCTGTGTACACTGCCTTGCCAAAATCCACAACAGATGCCAGTGTTGCCTGGGGATCATGGGCATGGCCATTCCTCTGTTAACCTTCAGCATCCCTTATGGGACTACGTGTAGGAGGGAATAAAAGCCAAAGGTACACACATTCTCCCACAGTGGATGTGAAGCCACAGAAAAATGTTCTGTAGCCTCATACAAAGGTTACTTGGCAGATGTCTGACAGAATTTTGTTCCTGTTAGAGGTGGGCGTTGTGCTGAAAAGTCAGAGCAGAGTAATGCACCTCCCCAGAGAGCTGCCTTGCCTGTTCTGGAGGTCCTGGGTGTGCTCTGCTGAGCCCATGCTGCATGCTGTGGGGAGTCAAATGTGCCATGCCCAGTGTCCTCTGGAGCCTGTACTGAGAGCACAGAGTGGGGCCACAGGTGTAGCAGCAGCTGCCTGGCAGAGGGTCCAGGGCAGGGGCACCACTGCTCCCTGGGGCCCACCAATGAACAGTGGTGCCTTCCTGTAATGCCCAGGTCAGTCTTTCATGGGCTTCATTATTTGCAGGCATGAAAAGACACCTTGATGTGGACTCAGAGCTGGCTGTGGTTCATGGCATGCATCAGCCTGTTATTGTTATGACACTGATCATGTATTTCCTACTCTCACCCACTGCCTGTCCAAGGGGAAGCTGTGATTATGACAGGTCTACTTGTTCTTTGTCACAGAAATTGGGTATAATTGCTCCATTTTGGCGGCTTTAAGATGTGCAGCGAGGGAACAGGCAGGGTTCTTTCTTAAGATGTCAGTCATCTGAAGCATTTGGTAGATGGCACATCAGAGCTGGGAAATGACTCAACCATCTTTGTTAAAAGCAATCATTCAGCTCTGGGAAAAAAATTAGAGGAAGAGAGCTGAGGGGGGTGCAGGAGGGGAAAGGCCACTTGAGCAACAAAACAGAGATGCTGCGTTCTGTGTCACTGTCATAGCACAAGAGTTTCTTCTTGCTGGAGCTGTATCTGAATCATCCCTTCAGTCAAGGAGCTCTTCATCAGCCAGCCTACCAAAAGCACAAAAGGGTGAGATGTCCCAGAGGGCAGAGGAGGTTGGTGGGTGCAGCTGGGCTCAGCACAGCCACGCTGCTTCTGTCAGCAGCATGAGGATTCTGGGCTGAAGCTCCTTCATGAGTGACTGCAATAGTGTAATTTCTGTGAGGGCATTGGAGTGAGCTCAGACCTCTCTCCTAAACCTCTGGGATCCCTTGGACAGATGTGTGGAAGTGAGTGCTCTGATGTCTGCCTAGATCTTGTATATCTCGTTTTCAGCTTAGTGTTGAGATCTCAGCAGAAGAACCCCAGCTTCCCACCACTGTCTGAGCCAAGATGGGTTGTTATTAGTGGAAAGCCTCTTCAAGGGAAGTGAGGATTGCCAGGGAATTACATGGTCTGATTAAACTGGCTTCCTGTTCTCAACTGACATGGTGTATTGGAATCAGGGTAGCCCTCTGCCCAGGGAGCCTCTAGCTGGTGGTGAGTGCCTGAATGGGCTGCAGCTTTGCCCTCCTGTCACAACACTCAAAACATCCTAACTGGGAGCCATTCTTCCTG
The DNA here is from genome assembly GCF_022539315.1 of Serinus canaria. NCBI lineage: Eukaryota > Metazoa > Chordata > Aves > Passeriformes > Fringillidae > Serinus > Serinus canaria. The sequence goes on from NC_066319.1 coordinate 21,756,252, forward strand.
TCTGGGCTCACAGAAACCTAGATGGGTTGCTTTTGCCTGCCAGTGAGTCCTTGTGTGACAAACTGTTTCATGGTAAAACAAGCTGCTTCTCAGTGGGCGTAGCTGGGATTGGCTTTGTTTGTTTTTCCTGCTGCCAAGGCCTTGCTTATCTAACCTCCATTTCAGTTCTGTTCTGAGTGGAAATATTCTTATTTATGCAGCTGGGGCAGAGGTCTTTTTGTTTTAACTCTTTTAAGTTTGAACTTGTGGAAGAGAAAATCTCTCATTGTGGCTCTGTCTTCTTCTGGACGAAATGTGGTGCCTGATAGGGCTGTGCAGATGAGCACAGGTCAGTAAATGTGTTTCCTGCTCTGTAATGAGCCACAGTAATTTCTTCAGTGCATTTACACACCTACTTAATTGCATTTCGTTGAAATTAATTTGGGCCTTCTTGGTCTGGGTCACCCCCATGCCAGTGACATTCAGAGGCTTCAAACCTGATACAAGTTATACATAGGAAACAATCCCTGCTCCAAAGAGAACTCAGAGGTGTGACACCCTAGCTGAGGGACTCCTTGAAGAGCACCCTGATGTCACCTCAGTGTGGGTTTGGAGGCCATCTCCTGGGATGTTCTGTGCTGGGGCCCATCTGTTTAGGCTATTCTGCAGCTGGGCTGGGGGCTGCTCATGAGGGGGCAGGTTATTGAGCACACTGTGCTTGTAGCCACCCATACCATATGAGAAGATGTAACCATATATCTAGGAGACCCTATCCCTTTGTCCCAATGTTTCTGTCTTTGCTCTGGGTAGCAGCATCCCTGATGGCCAACAGTGACTTGGCAAGGACTGTTGTGACAGTGGGGACCTGATGGTCTTCACACACTGATGGACCTCTTTGATTGTGGGAACCAAAGTGACTGGGTTTTCTGTTATACAGAAGGAACTGTATTCTTTCTCATAGAGAATTCAGTAACTTGCAGAGTATCTGATGCCTCCTACATGGCCTTTTGCAGTGTGAGAACTCCATGGCCCCAGTATTGGGGCTGTACTCAGTACTGTGCATTCCTAGGTGATACTGTGAAAACATGCAGAAATGTGATTTCTTATACATTGCTTCCTTTTATAGTCTCTCAATGCACTACTTTGTGTTTTTGTTTACATACTCCAAGCTCTAGGTTTGCTTTGTTCAGCACAGTCTGTTCAACACAAAGGAAAGTCAGTCATTAGTGATTTACTGGAGCACGCTTTCCTTTCTTAGCTGGGCTTTTATGGACCATGCAGGTGCCTATTTCCAAAACAAAGTTTGTCTCTACGGCTCCACTCTGAAAAGCACCTACCTGTGCTGGGTTATGATTCCACAGTAATTAGTGAAGGGTTGCAGAGCTGGTCATTGCTGTCTGTTTAGTGTGGGCCAGTGTGTTTCTAAGTTCTGTGACAAATTGGTTAAGGGAGCACATGTACACAATTTGCTTCAGCTGATGAATGACAGTAACAGAATTACCCTGTCCATTTGCATGCCCAAAGGATCTTGATAAGGCTCTAATGACAGATCTCCTGTTTCTTGTATGAGAAGAAATTGTAATTTTGGGAGCAAGCAGAACAAAGTAGAGCTTGTTTCTGCAAGCTGAGTAGGAACTGAGTAGGAATGTTTCAACAAAGCTGATGCAGTTAGAAAACGTGTATGTGCTTAAGTAGAAATGTTTCATGGAAACATATGTGGTTTGACAAATTTTAATTGTCAGTCTCATGTTGGATAACTTGCCTGTTGTATCACATGTTTGATCTGGGAACTGCACAGAAACAAATCTGCTGAGGTTTGCGCAGGAACTGCTGTCCTGTGGTCAGTCCTGCATCCTCTGGCTGGCTGAAGTGGGACTTCTTTTGCTCCTTAGAACCTGGAAATCTGATTCTTGCATGAGGCTGATGTGACTCTTCAGCTTTGTTCCTGCTTACTCCCAAATACATTTGCCATTCTTGTTCAGTGCTGAGCAGCCATGATATTGGAAGAACACCCAGATCTGGTCATTTTGCTCAACAGCTACTGAAGTCCTGGCCTGCATCTGATATTTTGTATGTATTAGCATTTCTGAAATAACATCTTACAGGATTTTGGCTTTATAGGAAACTTGCAAACTTTTTTAATGCCTATTTGAAATTGCATTTCAAATTATTGAAAATGTCTACAAAAAGGAAATCCTATTAGTCAGCTCGCTTGAGACCTGACTTCCACCTTATTGTTGCTGAAATTTTGAGCAGATGTGCCTGGAGGTGTTGTGACAACCACTATACCCTTAGATAGTAGTTGTTTTTATTGCTATTTAAAATATAATTTACACTGAGGTTTACTTGCACACAGACTCCAGAGGCTCATCCAGAGGAGATTAAGGGCAGAACAAGTTTGGCCATTTCTAAAATTCTTTGCAAGAAAGAGAATTGTTGTACAGGTTCTGATAAGATATTGGTCTGTTCTGTCTCTACAGAATGAGTTTGAAGCTCAACAGAACCAACAAAAAATAGTGTTGGTATTTTCTGTATTCAGGACATGTTCCTTTCTTTGGAATTTGTTCACAGGTATATTTAGGGCTTGAATAAAACCCCAGCCCAGAGAACCAAAACCTCTAGAGAAGTTTAATTGTTGGTTGAAGAGATCCTATGACCCAATTCTATGTAGTCTTATCAAATCTGAAATATCGTGTCTCTAAAGCCTTGGCATGCCTACTGCTTCATTTCCAAGTGGCTTCACAGGATATTGACATTGTACTACCTATGGGATGCTTGAGTTTCTCTGTGTGCAATTTTGCTGCCCATAAGTAAACAGAGACTGAGGTCTCAATGAAGTAAATTCCAAGAACTGCAGTCCTGTAAGAAAAATTAAAGACTCACCCAAGCCATCAGTATTTACCTTCTAGATCAAATCTCAGGTCAGGTTTGGAGTAAGCTGTTAAGAATTAAAGTCCTGACCTAGGGCCAGGACAGCTAGTTTTGAGTCAGCTGCTCTGTCATCAGTTTCATGTGAAAATTCAGGCAAACAGTTACATTTCACCTGTTCTTGGCTCCTCATTTTCAAAGCGGGGGCAGTAATATCTTTCTGTCTCACAGGCGTGGGAATACAGTACAGCTTGTGAGGCTTGGCCATTACTGGTTTGGAAGTAGGACAAATCCACCTGTTCTCCTGATTTTACAGATGGCAAAGGCAATGTGGGGAGCTGGCTTTGTCAGAGACCGTGCTAGAAATGATGGACTAATCAGTGTAGTCTGGGAATGGCATCAGATCTGGGATCTGATGCCAGATCCCTGCTTTGGCCATCCTGTTGCTGTCTCTGCCATGCTTGGCTTTGCATCTGGGGTGCAGAGGAGTTTCACCTGGAGGAGTAAATGGATACAAAAACCTCTAGTTTCTCTCCTTTACAGATGCATTTTTTTCTGGAACAGTTTAAGCTTAGCTCAGTCATTAGGCTCTCTAATGCCTTTAAAAACTGTTTGTTTTTGCTTTCACATGCTGACAACATGCTGATGCTTGTCACTTGACTTGGCTGCGTAGCACTTCCCATGACCCCAGTGAGATATTTTGGAAAGGATATTAAAACAAGCATAAATTGGCCCTGGAGAGGAGCATGTTCAGTAAGTGTGTGTTGCAAGCACTTACGTCAAGGAAGCTAGAAATCTGTGCAGAACTTTTCTGTCCCTGAAAACCTTGTCATGGGTAATTTTCTGAGGTGCTGACTGCTGACACAAAAAGACCTTGACGCTGTTTATGGAAAATCTGGTTGTCTTTCCCTCTAGTATTTACAGCACCCTCATGGATCCCAAATAACCTTGTTGATCCCACATATCAGTGGAACATAGGAGGCTTTGCTCACATATCTCTTGGAGCATTGCACATCTGCCTGCTGCCACACAACTTTGGGTTCTGCCACATAGTTGGTTTGCTATTCAGATGTTACTGACAAAGCTGCATGTGGTCAAAAAAAGTGTGCCCATTTTCATCACTGACAAAAGTCAGTGAAAGAATAATTAATGGAAAGATATGAGAAAAATTAAATTCAGAAATATGTGCATATTACATTTTTTGGCTCCACCTTACCAGATTTTGTTTTAATTTTGCCAAAGACTGCAATACCCAATTGCTCAAAATGATTGACTAGTTTATGTAAAAATAAGCAGATTGTTATGTCTATCTATGGCTGAATGTAGACTGATCCACTTTTGGTGTTTCTGTAACAGGATGTTTCATGTTTTGCAGACTGGGTTCCTATGCAGAACTGGCTAGCAGTTACTGCTGGGTTTCCCAGTCCACCCACTAGGACAGAAGATATTTTGGTGTGAGAGACCCACATCCAAGTCTCCTTTGGAAAAGGCTGGTGCCCAAGTGCCTCAGTCATCAGGGGGTCTACAGTAGGTTTTGTTGTAGAAAGGAGGGGATGGCTTCAGAAGAGAAGCCTGAAATACACAGGGAGTATATCTGATGGTTTCTTGATTGGGAGCCTCTAAGAGGAAGGGTAATTAGGGCAGATAGAAGTCCGTGAACCTGGGATTCTCTCCTACATGATGAACAACCACTGCCAGGGCTACTCTGCCTTCTGTCTCTGCTGAAGCTGCTCCTCTTCATTTCCAATAACTTCTAAGGTCAAAGTGGGTTCCATGGCCAGGTGCTTAGTTCAGCCCAAGTGGTACCACCTCTCTTCTGCAGCCCAGGAACAGTTTCTGTTCTTTTGGGAATCCAGACATTCTGTCTGATTTTTTAGGCTTTTGTAGAAAATGCCTCCCAAGGGAAATTACTTGATTTCCACCTAATAAAACATTTCACTTAATCTGAAGGCAAATGTTTTCAATTTGCCAGATAGTCCAAAAGAAGTAATTCTCAGGAGGGGGATCCACAACAACACTTCCTTTTTTTTTCTCCTGTTCCATGACAGAACAGAATTAATTAACTTGTGCCTCACCTCCTCTCATGCTAAAGGTAAGGTGGCAAAAGTAGCAGCACTATCTGTCCCTGCCTTGCAAAATGTCCTCAGGCTGAGGGAACCTCTGGGGACAGTGATAAGGGGACACTCTCCAACCCTGAGGTTAAGCTCATATTTGAGTGAGTCACACCTGCCTGTTTGCTTCCCAGTGAAGAAGTAGCCCTGCAATAAGAAAGGCGAGTGGTTCAGAGGTTCAGGGCTGTCCTCTGACAAACAGATGAGTTTCTCAACATCATCTGTCCTTTGGGCACCTTTATCTCTACCCACTGACAGCTGAACTGCTCCTTTCACGTGTCCTGGGGCCACTGAAGTGGTTCCTTCTTTTGAGTTGTCTGTCTTGCTTGAACAGTATGAAGGACTGAAGGTCCTGCTGTCATGACAGTGACCTTCCTCCAGGCACCACAGAAAGTGTCCAAGGAAGGATTGTGAGCTCAGCTACATTCCTCCCCTGCAGCTGCTGCCTCTGGCTCTCTTGTTTCACAGCAACTCTGCCTGCAGGCATGATGCCTCTCTGTGTTATGGGGATACCTTCACCTCAGCCTCCAATGTCAAATCTGTGATTTCACTCATCAGTCTTTTCTCTCCTGATCTGTCATTTGGGCTGTGATAACACCCCTATGCTCCTCAGGAGGGCTAAATGAGGGAGAGGAGGGACAAACTGTCTTCCAGCAAAGCAGGAACATAAAGCTGGAGCCGCAATTGTCGTTAGAGAGCACATAAAAGCCATCATTTCTTTGCCAGTGCACAGCCCAGAGACAAAGCCTCTGCAAAGCCCTGCTGGCAACCACCCCAGACAGAGACATCTGCGTGGCACATCCCCACGGGGTGCAGAGCAGAGGGGATGATATGTCTCTACTCTGCAATTAAGGCTCTCATTTTGTCACTCTTATTCCCTTCTTGTGGAAGTCAGTAAAATGCTCTGCTTTTCCCAACTCCCACCCTCAGCACAGAGCTTTATGCTGCTTGGGTGTTCCCTCCCCACTCCACAGAGTGGCTGCCACCACATCCCCCTGTCCCCACTACCCTGGCAGAGCTGGGTGACCTGCCACTCTGCCTGCCTGCCTTCAGCTGAGTGATGGCCTTCCAGTGCTCCTGAGCACTGCTGCAGGGCACTGACCAGCACAGGACCCTGCTCTGGGAAACCACTGCATGCAGCCTTGCTCTGAGGCACACTGCAAAGACTTTAATTATTTGTGTTTTCTTCTTGGCCTTCGAGGGGCTGTCCAGGCCTTTCCCCATTTCTTGTTATTTTTTGGAGAATTTTTTGGATGAATCCTCTCTTTCTATGTCTGTGATTTAAAGCACTCTGCTGCAGGTGCCATGCTATAGCCACTTGCCTGTCCAGCTCTCCTGTTCCACCTGATGCTGTGCTGCCAGGGCACACTAAAGTGCTAAACTCTGAGTAGATGGGCTGCACTGATCAGCTGTTCAGATGCACAACAGCTGCTTCTGGGATGTTATTGATCTGTTGTGATCCTATGATTTCACAGAGACTGAAATCTGGACAGACTCTGGGAAGGAGTCAGGTCTGCTGCACTTCATTGTCCCATTACACCAACACGTGTTGTAGGTTTTCTCTCTTCTTGTCTGCAAGATGATGCTGTACATCCTTTATCCTTCCTCTTTGTACCCTCACATACAGCTCTGCTTGGAGATGATCTTTGTATTTCTCAGCATTCTAAATGAGGAGTCACCAGGCACAATGAGTCACTGGTGCAATTTTCCATAGCTTGATCTAAACTTTTAGGGCCTGATTTCATTATTATTGCTTACTTTAAGTGGTTTCTTCCTTCATGCTGAAATCAGCAGGATTTCTTGTTTATTTGGGTGGAAGGTTTTTAAAAAACACACAGGTTGTTTCAGGTCAAGGTTTAGTTTGGGGAGTGAAGAACAGGAAGAAATGCTGGGCAGGTAAATAGCTGGTGATGAAAGCTGGCTTCAGGTAACCTTCCCTCTGCTGCATGTTCTTTGGTGTTACTTAAACACTTGAGTGATTTAGTAACTTCTGTGAGCTCCAAGCTGATGGTCTGGCACGCAGTAGGATGGAGAGGGGGCCTTCAGTGGGCAGCTAAGAAATGCCATGTCTCTTGTGGAAATGTGAAGATTTTGGAAAGCAGGGAGTTAGATGCAGTGCTGTTCTTCACATTTCCTTTTCCAATAAATCCTCACTTGGGAAATGGAATAGCTTCACCAGACCATCAGAGCTGAGTACTCCAGAAAAAGCATTTAGGTCTTTGAAAGAACCCAAGGACCTGATACTGACACATGACAAAATGGATCTCCATGATTTCTCAGGAAGTGTACAAGGATGCCATTATGTCATGTAGAAAGAAAATTAAAAAAGCAAAAGCTCAGCTAGAACTCCATCTGACCACTGCTGTGAAAGATAATAATTTAAAGTGTTTTTATAAGTACATTGGATGGAAGGTGGAAGGAAACAGTGTCACCAAGGATGAGGAAAAAGGTACTTAATGCCTTCTGTGCCTCAGTCTTTAAGGGTGGTTATCCTCAGGGCAACTGGCTCCCTGAGCTGGTAGGGAGTGACAAGGGAGCAGAATAGTGATGCTCACAAGTCTATGGGACTGAATGTGCTTCATCCAAGGGTACTGAGGGAGCAGCAGAAGGGCTTGCTAAGCCACTCTGCATCATTTGTTAACTGTCTTGGCTAACTGGGAGGGGCCCAGATTACTGGAGGTTGGCCAGTGTGATGCCCACCCACAAGATGGGCCAGAAGGAGGATCCAGGGAGCTACAGGCCTGTCAGCCTCACCTTGGTGCATGAGCAGCTTATGGAACAGATCATTTTGAGTGTGATCACACAGCATACACAGGAAAACCAATGGATCAGGCCCATCCACCATGGGTTTGAGAAAGGCAGTCCTGCCTGGCCAACCTGATTGACTTTTATGACCAGGTGACCTACCTGGTGAATGAGGGAAAGGCTTTGGGGGCAACTAGCAACCAGACAAGAGGACATAGTCTCAAGCTGCTCCAGGGAAAGTTCAAACTGGACATCAGGAGGAATTTCTTCAGAGAAAAGGATGTCAAACATTGGAATGGACTGCCCAAGGAGGTGGGGCAGTCACTGTCTCTGCAGGTGGTCAAGGAAAGCCTGGATGGGGCACTGAGTGCCGTGACCTAGTTGAGAAGGTGGTAATCAGTAAAAGGTTGGACTCAATGATCTCAGAGGTCTATTTCAACATAATTTATTCTGATTTCCCAGCATCACAGATCATTACTTTTCTCCCCTGTCCTTTCTGCTAAAACAAACCCAGTCCCTCTGCAGGATTTCTTAGTATCATGGCCAGTCTGACTTGAAAAATACTCTAGAACTGAATCTTTCAGACCTACTGTATTACATTACCTTTACTCACATCTTTCTTTTTTTTCAGGTTAAGTCCTTTTCACATGCATTAAAAAAAAAAAAAAAAAAAAAAAAAAAATCTGCTTTTGGCCATATTTGTAGACTTAGGAGCATATCTGGGATTTTTCTCAGCCAAATGGCAAATAGAGCTCAATTCTGAGAGTCTAGCTAGAGTTTGTTTTTCCTCTCTGAATTTGCACTTTCATAATGTCTTACTAGCAATGTGCTGCACACTACTAAGTGAAAGTGTCCCAGAGAACATCACCCACAGATCTTATCCAGAAGGATTGTCCCTTCTGTCTTTCAGGGCAGGATATATTTTCTCAGATTCTCTCAAGAAAATTTTTGCAGAATAGCTTCCCCCCACTACCACAGACAGACTTGGCTTTTTCAGGTTTAACTGAGGAAGGCTTTGACCCTGCCAGATCTAGGGCAAGAGACCCCTGGGGATACCAAATCAGGTCGTGGACCCCCACTGCACTTGTGCCAGAGTACTGGTGAGTCAGGTTGGTTACTGTGTTCCCCAGTGAGCTCTGCTCTACTTTCTTTACTTCCTTTATCCCTTTTTCTCTCTTCTTTTTCTCATGGCAGAAGAAGTTCAGCCCCTATTTCTTCAGATAGTAGCTTTTCTTTTTTTTATTCAGTCCAAACTTCCCACACTGCAGAGATTTTTTTCATGCTGGCTGTGATATCATTCTGTAAGTAAACCCTTCTATTTCTGTAACCCTTGAAAGTGTGGGTGAAAATGGTAGAGTATATTCAAATATTTTGAGAAAGTGTATAATAATAAAAAGCAAACAAATGATTAGCAGAAAATACAATGTTCTAACTCTCTAAATGATTATGATTAGATAATAGAGTAGGTCAAAAATATGCCCGCCCCACCTTTTTTTTTCTCTGCACTTTCCTTATGTCCTATTTTTGTAGCTTTTAATCCTTATAATAGTTAATCCTTTGGGAGTAAGGATGAATCCCTTGATACTAATGGACTGGGAAGGCCTGTAGCTTTTCCTTTTCCTGAGGCAAACACTAACTTTACCAAGCTACATAATCTCTGAGAATACTCTCCCTGGAAGCCTGTATAACCCATAGGATCTTCCAGGTTGTTATTTGCAGTAGAAATAGTTGAGAGCAAAGGCCGTGTTTCAGATGGAATGAGCCCTGGTTTTTAAGCTGAGTTGCAAGGGTGATGAGTAAGAATTGCCCTTGCACATTATCCCAGGAAAGTGCAAGCACTCTGATATTTTTTTGTAAGGGAGTAGCATCTCTGTCCTAGTTTTGGCCATGACACAGATGTTAGTCTATACCACCTCACATAGTTGTTGAGGGTGGAGGAAAGGGACTCTAGAAGTTAGTAAAAGAAGGGTGTGGCCTCTGGCCAAAAAAATGTGGTGGGCAGGAGGGGAGGATAAGCTGTCCACCATTCTTCATTGTCTTGGGGTCTGTGGTGAGCATTTTTGCATGTGAATCATCCTCTTTTGTGTAATTTTGTAATAAACATTGTTGCTGTTACTGTTTTTTTTCTTAGATCGTTTCTTTTTCCAGTAAATTGTTCTTATCTCATCCCGTGATCTTCATCTTTTGTGTCTCAATTCTCCACTCCATCCCAGCAGAGCAGGGACAGGGAGGAGAAAGGGGAGCAAGACAGTGGCATGTGATTTGAGAGAGTCTCAGTAGGGGCACTGAACTGGGGAGTAGCATTCCTAAGCCATGGCAAACACATAGGTGAAATCCAAACCAAAGGAGAAGGGGAGTAGAAGTCGGGCAGAAGGCAGGCTGGTTGATGAAGAAGAGAGTAGAAAAGGGAAAACTTTGCACCTGGTTCAGAAAAAGTAAAAGAGGGATGATCAGAGCCAGATCTGAGCTCTTCCCAGATTTGCAGGTGTACCTGGGGGTCTGGTAGGACCCCATGGGACAGAAGCTGTTATGGCTTCCTCTTTGGCTCTGTGTAGACTCACAGCTGGAGAAGTCTCATGGGCTCCTGAGGCTCCATCTGCTCCCTGTTTGCACTGTGATACGCTCCGTGGGGCCGTACGTGCACGGGACCTGTTGAAACACAGAGTCTCTGCAGATAAAACATCCCTTGTGACTTGGTGCCTTGTGCTATTTGAAACAGGCATAAAGCTGCTCCCTCTTGCCAAAACCTCCACCAGCTCAGACCTCCTCTGAAAATACCAAATGCTCAGGTGTTTGTTTGTTACAGCTGTAGGTTTGAAAATACCTGTTCTTCTCAGTGTCTGTTAGCTTTAGGGATCTGACACAGAGGTGTGAGTCTGTACATGGTGTACCACCTTCTACAATATTTACCAGGATCTAGAAAGCTAAAAGCCTTGTCTTTCCAGAGAGCCTACCCCAGACCAGGCAGCTCTCAAAGATGGGGCTGAACTTGCTAAGTTCAAACTCTCATACAGGTCTTTGCTATTGCTCCAATGCAGTTGTATCTGGAAGCGGGCTCTGGGCAAGTTCTGCTTGCTCGTTCTTATTGAGATCAAAATTTTCACATGCCTGTCCAAATGGTGGCCTGAAATTCCAGCTCAGAGCCTGGCTCACAATCCAGCCCACCCAGGGAAATGGGAGTGAAATTCCCATTTCCAACAACTGTGGCTGCCCTGAGCTGCCTGGATATTTATTGAGCTCTCATACAGAAAGCGGGTTTCTTCTCAGAAAAAAAAAAAAAAAGAACACCCCCCCCCCCCAAACAAAACTAAAAAAAACCAAAAAAAACCCCCCAAAAAAACCAAAAAACCATCTTGATCTCTGCACACTGCACATTTTTTCCTCTCAAAACAGTCAGATGCGATTAAAGAATGACCTGGTTTGTCCAAGTGTTTGTGAACTTGAGCAGACCTGGCAGACCTGGCCTTCACTACAGCTTGCAGTGAAACCCTGAAGCAGGAGCTCCTAGCCTGGTTCCAGCCTGGGTTTCACTCGCCAGCTGGGATCAATGCAGCCCAGCCAGTTGGGTTTAATTGCTGCAGACGCCGTATGCTGTGCAGTGGGATGCAAAGTGGAAATCAGGCTTTCAACCCTTGTGTTCTCAATAGACAAACACGAAAGGGGTCCATGGCTTCAAAGGGCAGAGGGTTTGGATGGGAGTCCCAGGGAATTTGCAGGGGGAATTCTGGTGGAGCTGGGTTTGTGTAGGGGCCAAGAGCATTCCTGGTGCAACACTCTTGACGTCAGTGCCTCATGCGTTCAGTGTCGGATCCTCATTTGTATTTCCTCCTGAACTCACAGGGCCTGGCATCTAGTTTGTGCTTTTGTTACAGCAGCTGTTACTGGTCTGGCTGCCTCAGTAATTTCCCCAGTCCCTGGAAAACCCACCCATGAGCCCATCTCTAGAGCTCTGTGATTGCTCTCTTAAGCACGCGATTCCCAGATTGACTCCCTCTCCACAGACTAATTCATCTGACTAATTACCCCCTTCTTGGTGCTAGTTTGTTTTGAATGCAGAAATTTGGCCACTGCAATTTGTTCTATTCTTTAAATTCCAAAGTCATTGAACAACGATGAATAGAAAAATCCTTAATTCAGATTCAGCAGTGAACAGAGGCAGCCTTTCTGACTGACCTGACATGTGAGGCTGTCTTTTCTGAAAAAGTGAGGCTGTGGCCCCAGAAATTCAGCTGCTTCAGAGAAGTCAGGCAGGAAGCTCCCCTTGTCCAGTGCAGCGAGCACTGCTTGCAGGCACTTTCTTGAGCAATATACAGGTGAATAATTGGGAGAAATTTTTCAGTGGGAAAAATAAAGCAAAACCACTGACTCCTAGAAAGGAAAAATGGATTTCCCTTAGTGGAAGTGGATTAGAACAAGAAATATATTTCAGCACCTCATCAGTGCAGCTCTCTAGCACCAGAATTGCCACAGTGGCTTAGACAAAAGGTTTGTCATTGAGTGCAGCTTTTTGCTTCAGAGGACAACACAAAGCACCATTAAAACAGACACTGGTAGCACCATGTTAACAACCATGTTTGACTATGGAGAGTACTTCTGCTGTTTCCATAAATCTCTGCTGGAAGAATCTCTTTTGCATTCCTGTGAGCACTCTTTTTCAAGCAAGATCTCAAGACAAGGGCTGTGTCTTTCAAACTCCTGAGGAGCTATGTTTTAATGTGAGGTCATTAGGGAGGCCTAAATGATCTCTTACATGAGTGTGTTTATGTCTGCCCTCTTCTATTCTTGCTCATCTGCTTTCTTCTGCTTGTAAAAGAGCCTTTTCTCTAGATCCCTCTCTATGTTTTTATGTGGATTTTCAAATCTTTCTAGTTTCCTCTTTACAAATTTCAATTTTATTTTGATATTTCTTCTGAAAAAGGATAATGAACACTGTTATTTCAGTGTAAGTGGGTAATTTTGTTCTTAAAGCACCAGCAAAGGCAGTTTGTCCAGTTCTCTTAATAAGTTAGGGCCTTCTGAAACTCTTACCTTTTCTTAATGTCAGGTGTAAATTATGTGCTTCCTAGTTCAGATACCTCTATGCAAAAAAATGACTGCTTATGCCAGATTTCCACCTGCTGCATTCTTGCTTAAATGAGTATTTTGAAATTATCTGGATGAGCATTCTTTTCCCAATATCACCTACTTTCAGGGAATCCTGCTTATGCCTCTCTGAGAGTAACTCACAGACATTCCTGCCATCTAGAAGGACTATGACTACAGTGTTTTGGTTTCATGGAAAGTAAGTTAAAGCTAAAATTCCCTGAAGGAGCACAACAGATTGACTTAAAGTCCATGAAAACCTTGTTATCTTAAGGCAGCCCTGGAATGGAGGATGATCTTTTTGCTTCTGTCACCTTCTTAACTCTTTCTTGAGGTCATAGCAATCAGGCTCTCACCTGGTGTTGTTTAGTAGCATGTCTCAATCATGTTCCCTGGGGCCCGTCTGTTCCAGACAGAAACCACCACAGCTCTGTCTCATAGATCACATCAGAAATTGAGGTTTCAGGGAGAGATGGAGTTCATTGCCTTCTGATTTGTAGACGAAAGATTGCATCCCTTTCCACTTACCTTAAACATGCTAGTTTAAAAGAGGTTTTAAAGAGGTTATTTTATTATAAAAGTAAATTATTAGCTCAGGAGGTTGCCTTGGTAGGTCTCTCTTAGGTTTCTTCTCCAAAACTCTGTGAGATGCAAAGTGACTTGTACACAAAATATTTGCTGTGGTTAACTGTAGAGAGGATCTGCCAATCCAGAATCAGAAAATGGTGGGGGAAAAAAGAGCAGTGAGACATGCTCATGGAGGAACGAAGAGAGTTCCTATGAATGGAAGAATTCCTATAAAAAGCCACACAGTATTACCTGCTTATCTGCATTTGTCTCCCTGGAAAGTTTTAGATTGTGCTGGAATAAAACTTTTTCACATTCTTTTCTGTCTATCATGTTATCCTCTTTCTCTGTTCCCTTTCCCACATCTCTCATATTTGTGTTTGAGTTTGGACACAATGGGAGAGATATTTGGGTTCCCTGCTCCTCTTCCCCATGATCTCTTATTTATTTGTGTAAATGTTTTGTTTTATTGATGCACATTTGCCAGAGAAATGCTGGGCTGAGCTCCAGGCAGTCTCATTTCCCTCTTCCATCTTGAGACATTCCAGACCTAAACAGCATAAGCTTGCACAGCTAAATATTTTGGAGAAAGCAACAAATCTGTGTCACCAAAAAGCTCTAAATATCCCTCATAATTTAATATGTGCAGGAGAAGAAATACCACACCATTTCTACAGAAAGTCTTCGATCAGATTAGGAAAGGTTTATATTTAAACCATGAATCATTGTAATCAGCATAGCATCTTGCTTAAGTCTGATATCAGAGGTAAAACACCACCATACTCTACTCACTTCTAACCCCAGAGCACTGAAACACCAGTGTGCTGGTGACTTCTGCATTCTGTAGGATCCCAGACCCCACCTAGCACAGATCAGCCTCCTTTACTGAAGATCAGCATCTTTATACTGTTTCCTCTCATTTCTCTTTTAATCTTTCAGTACTTTCTATGATCATGGAGAGGAAATACAGACAAGCACACTTTGTTTGGAGCACAGGCACTGTACTGCTGATCTTTGTTGAGACAAACATCACCTACTGCTATGACTGCTGAACCCGACACCAGCAACTTTGTCTGCAAAGGTTTCTGAAATTTCCAAACTTCTCATAGAATTTGGTGCAGAAGTTTGCCCTAGGTTGTCACAACCCATAGGAGTGGTGAACTTCAGCAGAAAAGTAAAGAATACAGATGGGACTGTCTGCCTTGTTTATACTGTGGCAGCTAATTTTGACAGAGGCTGTGAACCAGAGCACAAAGTCTGAAAAAAGCACCAGAAGTTTGGCGTATCTTCTTTGGACTTTAGTGCCTTCAGACTGGACATGTTCTGGACTGCCACATGGCCTGGATGTGAAGGCAATGGAAAGCAAATGGGATTCTGGAGAAAGAGGTCCAGTTTATCCTCAGTGATGCTGGAGTAGCCCAAAATGGAGGATCCTTCATGCCCAAATGCATGAGAGAGACAGAGACTGGCTGCCTGGCTGTGCTTGCTCTGTCTGCTGGTGACTGGAGCATGCTGCATCCTCCAGTTCCTCCTGCCCATGGAAAAGCTTTTTAGAGCCTCTCTTATTGAGTAAGAGCAACACCATATTTAATCAGTTTCCTGTCAGCTGAAGTGGTTTGGGAGGTGGAATGCAAACACTGCATAGCTGCTTCCAGCCTCTGCCCAAACTGCACCCAATCACACCAGTGCTACTATTGGGTTTGTTTCTGGGCTACAACCAAGGGTTGAGACAGGGCTAAGGTTACGCAGACGTGCAGTATCTTTGTATCAGCCCAGGCACAGCAATGCCCTCAGCTCAGCTCCTCAGTTCATAGGAAACATCTGAAGCCTGGTCACATGCAAATAAATATTCCCAGTGGATAAGAGGGAGGAAAAAGAGAGAGAGAGGAGGAAGGCAAAGGCTTGGCTAACTGTAAATGGGAGAAGAAGTGAACTAGAACTGAGTTGCCAAAGTCTGGATTTTTCTATCAGTCTTGTGGTTGCTTTTGTTTTCCTTAATGCCTCAGCTTTATGGAGATCAGTGTTTATTTATTATTATTTAAATAATTTTTTAATATTTCCTAACTCAATATTTTGATGGAAAATATATGCTGGTTTAATTTCTAATTTTATTTATTGGAATAGGGATACACAAACATTGAGAAATTACACATTTTTGTTTCTATTAATATATGCATTTTTCTTTTAGCTGAGCACCTGATGGAGAAGAAAAACCAAACTATGAAAGATGTAAATAAAAATTCTTTTCTTCCTCCCTTCTTGCAAATTGTTCTGTAAATAACCATGATTGGTTTTAGACCAGAGGCCAGACCTTGACCACTTAATCAGTAGATCAGCTGTGCCTTTTCCCCAGCATCACTTGTGAGCATCTGGCATATTCTCTACGTGGGACAGGCATGTGGCTTGCACCTGGGTTTGGAAATGAGACAGCAACAATCTTGCTCTTCCCCCAGTGGTTTGGAGCACAAGAGAGTGCCTGGTGAACCAACACGGCTAAGGTGACTCCTGCTTGGGCACCCGAGGTCTTCCATGCCTTCCACTCCTGGAGATATGTAAGTGACAGCTCTGCCTCTGGGGTACCAAGTGACCACTGCCATTTAGCAAAGTCCCTGAGTCAATGGTCAGTAATGCAGAGGAAATGTGGAGTGCTTTAAAACTAGCTGCTGTTATTAAAGGAGATGAATATTAGCTAAAACACATGCTGGTGCTTCCTGAAAGAGGTATCCTTCTGTTTGCAGACAAAGAAGTTCAAAGTATGCTAATGAGGGGAGCTGGTTTGGAAATTTGTGACATCTTTCTGAACATAACTATACTTTGATTTCTCTCATTTTGTATATTTGAATTGAGTGAAGTTTAAGTAGTTTCACGAAGACAGGATAAATGAAATCCCATCAGACTGAAGCAGCCTGGGTACAGGCAGAACACATTTCAATGTATGCTGTCTTTGCTTGCCAAAATATTTCTTCTAATTGGAAAAAAGCAAGTTCCCTTGTGGGACAAACAGCTTGCTTGAGTCATGACCTCTGAGCCAACAACAGACTTAATGGTTTTTCTGTTAGGTATTCATTATTCCTAAATAACTGACTTGAAGTGCAAATAATTTCCTTCATAAAGGTTTCTGTAATTTTGGTCACTTCTGAGTGAAAGCAGCTTCACTCAAACAGGAAAAAACAGAAAAGCAGAGAGAATAAAGATGGCAATAATGCACACATTTCAAATTGAAAGTTAATGTGTGTATTCCTTCATAATTCCCTCCTATTCAGCTGCAGTGGAGCCAAAACTGCAGAGGAGAAGGGGTGAAGGCACATGAACGAACTGTGATCAGTTAGATAACTTTAGGGTAGACTCAAGTTTGGGTTCAGTTAAAACAAAATCTCTTTAGGGTGAGGATACTCAAGGAGTGTACAGTCAGATGACAGGACAGACTGAAAGGCTGAGAAATTGGGAAAATGATGTGAAGGCTCTTCTTTGTAAGTCTTTGACAGTACTGCAGGTGAGATCATGTTCCCTCTCTCCCACCTGTTCTTGATTTACAGAGGGTGAAGGCTGCCACTACAGTCTGGGTTATAGGCATCTGACTCAAATTCAAGGGAAGCAGCTCACATCTTTAATACTGGTGAACTCTATTTCCTTCTGTCTGTCAGTGAGGGTGGCGATGGTCCTGGACATGTTCCCGCAGTCTGGAGGGGAGATTTAGGTGGAACTGGCCCCTGCTCAGTTTTCACTGCACAACTCCCATGACACAAAAGCAGATCCCTTTCTGAAATCTTGCCAGATACATTGAAGGCTTAAATTGAAAAAAATTCTTTTATCTCTCGCAGTCAGCCAGCAGTTTTATGCTGTGCAGTGGTGGCAAGTCACATGTGGAAATCTTCCTTTGTTGGCTGAACATGACATGCCCTTTCTGGCTGCACTCAGGGCATGAGCACCCTGACTCAGTTCACTGCCACTGCACTTACCTACTATTTTAGGAAGGAGCTTACTAAACCAGAGGAAATTCTTTTGCTCCCACAGTGTATCACATTTGGAAAGTGACCTCAACATGTGAGCAGCAGAGACTCGGTAGGCTTGAGATATACACCTGCAAAGGGTGCTGGGCCTCAGCTTGACAGAGCTTTATTAGCTTTGGAAAGAGGGGTTTCAAGTATTCCCTCAGGCTCTGGGGTAGGGATTTGCTGCAACAGTCTTGGGTTAGCAGATGATCTCTGCAGAAACAGAAACCCACTTTGCGATTCTGAAGTCAGAGGCTGAAAACCAGTAAGCATTGTCATTCTTCAAGGCACCAATCTCTGATTGTTACTGACATCTCAACAAGTGAGTAGATAAATATCTGTCATTTGTAGACATAGAAGTACTTTCTTACATGTTTCTAGAACCTTTTATGAAGTTCCCTAGAATTAATCATTGTTTAAAAACTGCTTAGTAAACATTATAGAGTTAAAATTATTTGAATATAGCATAGCTCAAACTGAGTTTTCAAAGAAAAGTTTGCCAGAAACTGCAAAACAAACTTTTCTTTTTCCTAATGTAATAAAACACCAGTCAGCCTCCAAACAACCAGATTTTCAGAAGTTTCTAGCAATAGCTGTATATTCTGAATGTTCCCTTCCACCCTAGAAGGCATACACCTGATGATTGATAAAGAGAAGAATGTGTGCAGATTAAGTACTGCAAGGAGACCACATGACTCAAACCAAGGGCACAAGGACATGGCCTCTGATTGGGAAACCCACCAAGGCGGGGTGTGATTCTCACACATGCATTTCTGGGAGCTCCTTGATGCAATCTGTTGAACGTACCTGACAAAGTAAATAAACATCAAAGAGAGCATTTCCTCAGCCTTTTTCCAGAGTTATAACTGCACCTGTACCCAGGATCATAAGGCAAAATCTGACTGTCAGTCCATTTCCTCTTCCAGTAAAGTCTACAGGTAAGAGCAAACTGTTACTATCGTACTCCAGTTGTGTTTTGCTTCAACTGTAAGATATGGAGAATTATTTTTGTTAGCTTTAAACAATGGGTATAGTTAATTTCTGGGGCATTCCAGTTCTGGATAAATGAAACTGTTGTTATCATGAGGCACTGAACTCTGAGAAGATATCCAGCATCTTTGGTTTTTTCTTTTCTGCAAGAAGAATCTTTGGTTAGTATTTCTTTTGACCTGTGATAGGTCACTGAATTGCCCTGTGCCTCTCCTTGTAAAGTGGAAACAAGCTGTATGACTCTGTTGTAATGCTGCAGTCATAAACACACAAGGCATTTTCCTATTCTATAGCAGACAACAAGATTGGGGTGACCACAAACTGTATTTTTAAGAGTATTTCCATCTGCTAACCTTTTTGGAACTGGACCAATGTAATGGGATGCATGTTGGTCTACGCACCATTGTTTGGCTGGTCGGGAAGAAAACGCTATTTATTGGGATGGAGAAGCTGCATGTCGAACCAAACCACACTCAGGACCAGCAGATCTAAGTGGTTTTGCGAGAGTCTCCTGGATGGGTCTGCACCCCTGCAATGCGCACTAGTGAGAAGAAACAGTGGGGTCTGGCAGAGATAAGGAGGTCAGACTCAACAAGCATGCGTGTGGTGGTTGTGCTTTAAGAACTGGGTTGTCTCATGATCAGTGTCAAAGGGAATGGGCCTGTAAGAGACTGGAGCTGGCTTTGTGTAGTTCCACTCAACACTAGGATGGTTCAGGCACTGCTCAGATACACGTCTTTATGCACCCCTGATGAAGTCCAGCATTAAGGGAACTGACTGAGAAATATTAGGAAATATTTCTGAGCTATCACAGGAAAGGGATGAGATTCCTAAGTGTAAGATAAGAGTGCATGTAGTGATAGATTTGAAGAAAGGAGAAGAGGAAGTGGAACAAACTAGGCAGTAGTCACCACAGTCGTAATTTCTGGACAAAGTGGGAAGTATGAGCTGTGCCTAAACCTATAGAAGATAACAAAGTGCTAAGTTGCAGGCACACACACCTGTCAAGAAGAAATCCTATCAGAGTCACCTGCCCTCTGTTTTCTGACAGATGAACCAACCAGGGAAGAAAAAGGAGATGTCCTGTATTCTGACTTGGTGAAGGTTTTCCATGTTCCTTCACATGATACTCATAAGGCAGCTTTGGACTCAGATCCCATGTGAAACTCCATGAATTTCAGTCACAGTCCCATGGAAAAGCTTATTCACTGAACATTCCTGGGAGCTTTGCATGAAATGGGAGAAAGGAATGGGAAGACTCTTGTCTTTAGTGGCATCATAAGTGCAACAGAGATAATGCTTATCAGATGTGATGGTGGTGTCACGCTGACGGGCACACAAGCACATGGGAGAACAGGCCCAGAATTCAAAGGGGTCTCCAGGCACTGGAGGATGAAATGAAATAATATTCAATATGGAGAGGTACAAAATAGGAATTAATCATCCACTGCACAAATGCAAGATAGGTGACAGCTTGCAGGACAGCAAGAAGGTTTTCATGATTTTAAGTGATCACAAAATGAATGTTTCAACTGCTTTGTTACTGTTAAGAGACCATTCTTATCCCGAGACAAACAGACATGAATATAGTCTCTGAAACAGCCTTCTTTCTCTGCTTCACACTGGTGGGTCTTTGGATTGAGTGTTATGCCTAACTATGGACTGCAGGTTTCACAAAAGCCATAGATAAGAGAGTTGAGACAAGAAAACAAAAATCAGATGTCTAGAGAAGATTTTCTCTACATT
Source organism: Serinus canaria (assembly GCF_022539315.1). Taxonomy (NCBI): domain Eukaryota; kingdom Metazoa; phylum Chordata; class Aves; order Passeriformes; family Fringillidae; genus Serinus; species Serinus canaria. The sequence goes on from NC_066319.1 coordinate 21,776,332, forward strand.
TTTCCAATTTGTTGACAAGGCTGTACACTAACCTCTCAGCTTGTTGTGAAAGAAGAAAAACAATTTTCGGAGTCAGTGCTAGATAGGATAAGAACTCTCCCTTACAACTTACATCGTAGCAGGAGAGATAAGGGTTAGCCTTTAGGAAGCCCTTCTCATTCCAAATGCAGAAGAGCATTGACTAAGTTGCTTAGGAGAGTTTGGGAGTCTTTTCAGTGAAATTTCAAAAGCTCTGCATCTTCCAGGAATCGTCATGGTGCCACAGGTAGAGATGTAAATAACAAAACAACAACAGGGAACCCAGACAGGGTAGCTGTGCAAACACGACAAGCCTTTGGGCAAAGAAGTTTCTTTTCCAGTCTTAAGCTATTGGTAATCTTACTGTGGAACAGACCAGACAGAGTCCCTGCCAGTCTGGGCCAAGGGTAGGAGAAATCACTCAGTAAGAAAAGAGGTGTTTGTCAGCCTGTTTAGAAACAAAGTTAACAGCACCACCTGCACAATTCTGTTGACTGTTTCTGCCTTATTTTAGTCTGCAAATACTAATGACAGGTTGTACAGCTGTTGGAACAAGGAGGATCTTCTCCCCAACTTCAATTTAATTTTCTGGGGGCCGCTGGTTTTGAAGGGATTTCAAGTTCTGGTTCTGAATCCATGTGAGAAATTGGGAAGATTTCCAGTCTTGGAGACTTGACTTCTATCCCAACCACTTCCACATTTCTTTTCCTGACCAATTTTTTCATCCATGCACAGCTTTGAAGGGAAGATAGACTCATAGAAGCATTGGCAAATATCTACTCACAGCTATCAAAACCTTGTGCAAATCTTACTTCTTCTGTCCAGACAGAAATCAATCCAGTGTGATTATTTTAGTTTAAATAGTAGCATAAAATCTCTGCCAGCCTTACTTAAAAATTTATTTCAGGCAGCTCGAAAACCTCCCTCTCATTCACTCCCTCGCACAGCTGGACAGTGGTAGTTCCCCCAGGCTGCTCTCAAGAAGTTTGCATTAAAATAATTTTTAAAGACAGGACTTTATTTTCAGTCCACATTAAGTTCAGGTAATGATAGCATAGCTGGATGAGACACCAAAGAGTTGTGCAGATCAGGCAGTTGCCATTACACTAGGCAGGGTTGACCCAAAGGGTCTCAGGCTGTTTCCTGAGATACTGCTAATTGCACAAGGACAATAATGTTCCTGAGAGCAATTGCTGACTTTTTAAGGGCAACATCATTGAAGCTGTTGCACAAGATAGGGAGAATGAGGGAAGGAGAATAGAAAGGTCTCTATCTCTCATGAACTGACTACAAAGAAAAGCTTAAAGAGACAAAAAATACTAAATGGTATTTAGCAATAGTTGCCAATAAAGCATGACAATATGTGAGGGGACCATTCCTTTTTGGGGATTATATTTCGCTCAGGAAAGCAGAAGCTGAGCTGTCTTTGTAGCTCTCTGATCAAGGCAAGCAGTTACAAGTTTTGTGGCTCAGCCTCAGACAAAAGGCTACCAGTAAATGTTACCACCATTTGTTATTGTCAGGCGTGGCAGAGCAGAAAAGAAGGCCTGGGTGAGGATGATGTTCTCCTGTCAGTGCAGTGAGTCTAGAGCAGAAAAGCTGTGGGGCTCTGGCAGAATTGAGTTGCCCTGGCAGAGCCCTTTAAAAACCAAGGACACTTGTAGCAGTGGCTCGCCTCAAAAAACTGCACTGATACCATCAGCACTCCCTAGAAAAGGCTCTGTGTGAATGAACAGGTCCTTTTGGGGAACATTAGAAGTATCCTGCTTGGCTCTTACTTATGCTACAGGAAACAAAATCCCAGTTTCAGCTCATGTAGTTAACTCAGGCAAAAGCAGTATAAGCTCCTCACTATTATAAATTAAAATACAGAGGAATTCTCACCCATGGTTTTATATAGAAATTGAATTCCAACTGTTTATTGTATAAGACCAAACATGGAGGTCTCTGTGCCTATCTTTAGCATCAGATAAGGGCAGTTAGCCTGCTCTTCCTTGAGTCTGGCTTTTCTCTTTTAAGGCAAATAGGACAGATCCTGAATATGCCTTACGTAAAACTAGAGAGACAAAAAAAAATAAATCATGGCAACTGAAGGGCACAGGGGAGAGAAATGGGTTGACACCTGATTTTGTTGTGTCCTTACTTAAGGAATTCTATCTCTTGTATTTACCTTAGTGATCAGTGAATCTGAGTTTGGAGGCCACAAAAAAGACTGAGGGGTTTTTGGCTTGGTATCTGCGGGTTCTGAAATGACCGATGTTGTCTTCTGGCAGCATGGAGAAAACATTTGCAAAGAACTCCCAGATCAGAGTCAGCCCAAGAAGCAGCAATGGCCAAAAAAGAGAGAAACCAGACAAAAATGCATGCCTGACTAATATAAACAACATGTTAAGAGGGAAGCTACTTCTAGTGCCCATTTTCTAGCTAGAGCCAGTAGCTCTTCTTTACCTCTACTCCCTTGAACATGGTTTTTCCTCGCAGTCCTCTTCCCCTATCAGTGACTATGAAGAAACTGCAAACAGGTCACTTTGTCAGATGCCATACCATGTTCTTCATAGTGAAGCCTCTCTCAGCCTCAGCCTTTTTTCTCTAGAGCAATGCAATATTTCTGTTGTTTAGAAAATGACAATTTCAATGAACCCTACAAGGAACATGTATGCGTGAATATGCGTGAATCTGCAAGTGCTCAATCTGCCTTTGCTTCCCTTGGCCTTGAGTGCCTGGCAAGCCTTAGTGGTGAGCATGAAGCACTGCAAGAGCTTTCCCTGCATATAGTATGACAAATGTCAGTGTCATATGGAAAGTTAAATTTATTTGCCCTAACAGATATATTTGGTTTGACTTCTTGTCTGTGGCATCAGTCAGTGTTACTTCACCCTGAAGAAGAAAAGGCCCTGTCACTCCCTAGTGATGTGCTTATTAGTTTAGCAGAAGTGCAATCTGCTCCTGCCCTGAAATTTGCCACCATTTAATCTGTAACATAAACACCTATTCAGTGACAGCTTACAGAAATCATATTATGGCAGCTAAATCTACAGAAATTTAGGTATCTTGAAGAAGAGAATGTTTTATAGGAAACTGGATCAATTTCTTCTCTTGCATCCCTCTAAAAAGTTTATTTAGACACTTAGATTCCCTTTATCTCTGTTTGGTTTTAGTCACAGGGTTAGCCAGTACTTGAAACACCCCCAGTCCAACCACCACTTCCTGCTCCAGGGAATACCATTAAATATTTACATGGGATGAGTAAGCAGACTTGGCTCTTATCAATTTCCACAGAAAGTGTATAAACCAAAATTCCTTAATTGTTTGTGTAGCTGTTACACTGACTTTGAGGGTGGAAAACACTCAGCACTTCCAATAGCTCCCTCTGCCTGCAGTGGTACAGGTCCCATGGGTCTGCTCAGAATTTCACTGGGAATGCAATGTGCTGTTTAATGGTGCACAAAACTGACACTTGGGAAAAAAACAAGAATCAGCCCCATAAAGTCTAGGAACTGAACAGCGAAATTCTTTTTTTTCTTCTGCAGTTTTCTTTGTCCAGCTCCACTTTACAAAGTATTTTTGAAGACTGCCCTACTGCCCTCTGTGGGCTTTACTGTGAAGTATCTTAAATAACCCTGTGGGTATGCGTTGGGATATGACTCCCTCAGAAACTTTTGCTTCTCTTCTCTCATGCCCATGTGCTGCAGCTGCTTATTAAAGTGATACCTTAATTTAGCAAAGCCAATTGTACACTCCCCACCCCTTCATGTGCCTGCCAATGCAATAAGAACCCTTAGAGAAGGCATCTGTAATGGCTGTTTGGTCTTGCTGGTTCTGAAAGGTAAACTCGTCTCCAAATAAACATACAGAAATAGAAGAATTAGTAATAAGTTTGGAAGGAAGTTCTCGGTACAGATGAGATCCTGCCTTAGTTTTGGTTGAGGTGCTTTGTTTCAGTCAGCTTTTTGTGGTTTTCAGGGGCTGGCCTGGGGGGTTTTGCAGGAAATTGAGTGGATAATGAGTATTACTAATAAGCTTTACGACTAGGAAGTCTGTGAAGCAGAAAGGGTATTTTTAATTTCTTTACAATGATCAGTTTTTAAAAAATGTAAAAATAAAGGCTGCTTTGGCTTCAGCTGTTTAGTGCCTCTTGGCAATCTGGAGAATCAGATGCAGAACAGAGAGTGCCTGGGGGTGCTCTTCTGCACTACCACTGGCAGTAGCTCAGATCCAGAAGAACTAGCAGAATTAAGAGAGTTTTAACTTGTGCCCATTTGTTCAATAAAAGTGCAAAATATTTTATTTATTTATTTATTTAAACAATCTACCAAACTAGGGAGATGCATGAAGTTTTTCGTCTCGATGGTCTATTTGGACTTTAATTTGTAAACTGCAATTATGGTAATGAATTTTTATTAGAGTAATCTTTTAGGAAATAGACCTCAGTCTGCTCAGTTTATCTGGTTCCAAGGCAGTACGTAAATGGGCATCAGGTGGTTGTGGTTTTGGTCACAGCGCTTCTGGGGTTTACTTAAGCGCTGCCAGCAGCCACTAAACATCCTGGGAAGTAACCTTCCTCTGATCTAGAGCATTGTAAGAGCCAACCCAGCCCCTTTCCCATGCCAGACACTCTTACTCTTGTGTTTTACTTGACTGCAGCAGAAGCTTCCCTTTACACCCAACCACGGAAAGCCATGTACTGAACTTTTGGAAAACGAGCCTGCTGGGCAACTGGCTCTCCCGTTAAATCTCTCGCTAACACATTCCCAGCCTGCCGGGGTGGCCTACATGTTCCTTCCCACCCGCAGGTTTCCACGCAAACCCACTGTGGCAGGCAGAGGAAGGTAGCTGGGGCTGGAGCACCCTCTGCAGGGACCTGCCTCCCGTCACGGCGCCGGCCACGCCTGCCTGGAAGGGACAGCCCCAGCCCACCGCGGCCCCTCCGCGCTGCCACGGTGGATGGAGCCCAAAGGTCAGAGAGGTCCTGCTGTGTGCAGCCTTGGATCACCGAGGGCCAGCAGTGGGAGCTGCCAAATGGCCTCTCCGGGCAGGGGATGCGAAGGGTGTTCTTTGGGAGAGGGAAACAGCGTGACAGCAGAGATGCTAATGCACATGCTGCTTGGTATGAGCCATCCTCTTTGCAGCATGAAGGCATTTATGGTTTTAAGGCTTCATTATTATTATTGTTATTATCATCATCATCATTGTTAAATCCCATGTCACAACAAATTAATTTATTATTTTATCAGTGAAAACAACTGAACCATGAAAAATAGTTCAAGATCTATAATATTTTTTTATATCATAAATCTAGGTTCCATTCCTTTTAATGTTTGCATTTTGAAACTGTGGCTTTTCCTGATGCCAGGATATATGACAGGTTACTTCTGAGAATACTCTGCTGCTGCCTGGCCAAGTTATGACCCTCAGGTATAACAGACTCTACCCAAGCTCTCAGGCTTCTTTGAAAAGCTTTTTAAAAAGGCTATTTCATGCTGCCTTTAATCTATATTTACTACTAAACTTCTGTCATCAATGACTCTATTCATGGTTGCCCTGGTCTTTGTGTACTCCAGAATACAATCTATGTAAAAGTCCTTATGTAATTAAATATGTACTTGTAGAACATAGAGTGCCATTCCCATGAAAAAAAGCCAGCAAAGTAAAAGCACATCTTATGGACACGTGGAAATGCAAACTCTAGTTCAGCAGACCACTAAAAAATCTAAACTACTCTTTCTGGTCATCATTTATTAAGAAAGGTAGTGTGATTTTTAAAGCTAGGTTGGTTTTTTTTTTCCCTCTTTTTTTTTATTGCCCCTGCTCCCAAGACAGTATTCAAAGTATTTAATGAAATTTAGCAAAGATAAAGTTTTCTGTTTTCATTTCACAGACTGAGAAATTGAATCATAGAGGCTGTGAATTATTTATTCAAATCCAGAATGAAGCTAATAACAGATAAAAATGGATAAAAAAACCTAGTGCTGCAATGAAGTGGATCTCTTGGTTTAAGAGGAAAATTAGAAACTTAGTATGTGTTTCACCACCTGTACGTTGGCCATAGATGATACAGGATATGGACACACTATGTGTCATTCTGGTTTCCTCATCAGTTACTGGTTATGTTTGTACTTGGTGCCTTAGGGCTCAGTCCTTATCCTGCCAGACTGGGGTCTGCACTGAGATTTCTGCACTGATGTGGCGCGGTGCTGCTGCCTCTGTCCTGCAGCGCGGCTTGAGGCCACCCTCATGGCTGACGCGGCAGGATAGCTCTGTGAAGTCGAGTTCCGCGTTTACAGATCCCTGCAGGGAATCCGAGCTGCTGTGGTGTTGAGGAAAAGGAAGAAATCTTGCATTCAGCCCAGTTAGAGATGTGGTAGAGGACAGAGTGCGTACTCGGGAGGATTTGAACCACGCAGCTCACGGATGGTGGCGAGTAAACAAAGGGACGAGCTGTTGTAATGCCTGGTCGCTCGGGACGGCCCTGCTGGAGGCACAGGTCCTTCGCTGGTGCCCAGGAGCGGCCGGCAGTGCTCCGTCCCCGAGGGACACGGGGGCAGCGGGGACAGCCGCTGTCAGGGGCTGCTGCCGCACCCCCGCAGCTCTCGCCAGGCCAGGCCCGCCCCCGGCAAAAGCGCCGCCAGTGACCCGGGCCCGGGTCCGCGGTGGTAGCTGGGCCGGCCGCTCCACCGGCGGCATTCGGCGGCATCGCTCCCGAGGTCTCCGCCCCGCCGGGGCCGGAGCCGGGGGTGATGCGAGCGAAGCCGTGCCGGGCCGTGCCTGGCAGCGCCGGGCGGGGAGGGGCGGGGCCGCGGTGCCGAGCGCCGTGAGGGGAGGCGCGGCCGTGGCTCGGCACGGCCCGGCACGGGGCGATGCGGCACGGCACGGTCGGTGCTGCCTCGTCCCGGGCCCGGGCGTGGGAGGGACGGACGGCAGGAGGCAGGGAGGGAGGAAAAGAGACAGAGTGGGAGGGACCGCACGGCGCCGCTCGGAGCCCGGCCCGGCCCCGGGAGCGCGACAAGCGCCTGGCACGGGATAAAGTTATCCCGGAATAAGGCTGCACGCATGTGCGTCACCCCGGATGTGAACATGCCGGCCCGGCTCCCCGCTAGCTCGCTCCGCCTGGCTCCAGCGGATGGGCTGAGCCGTGCCGTGCCGAGCCGAGCCGTGCCGAGCCGTGCCCGAGGCCCCGCAGCCCGATAGGGGCTGGGGGAGGCCGGGCCGCCCGGGCGCCCTCGAGGGCCGAGGTGCGAAAGCCCCTCCCGGCGGGACAGGGGCAGGTGCGCAGCCCGGGGCGAGCGGCGGGCGGGGCCCCGGGAGCGATGGATTTTCGTGGGAAGAAGTACGAGCGCGGCAGTAACTGGTCGGACCCCGAGGTGGTGGAGCTGCTGCAGCTCTGGGCCGACGAGTCGGTGCAGATAGAGCTGGAGAGCTGCTTGCGGAACCAGCACGTCTTCAACCGCATCGCCGAGGTGCTGCGGGAGAAGGGCATCCACCGGACGGGAGACCAGTGCCGGGAGAAGATCAAGAAGATGAAGCTGGAGTACCGGCGGATCAAGGACAATAGCAAGGCCCCGCGGGGCGGGCGGACGTGGAAGTTCTACGAGGTGATGGACCGGGTGCTGACCAGCCGGCCGGCCCTGGCCTATGGCTCCCTGAGCGGCAGCATGATGGCTCAGCAGGTGCTGCAGGGCAGCATGGTGGAGAGCTACCACCATCAGTTCACTTCCTCCGCTCTGCCCTTTGGACACTCCCAGCACCCTGAGCTGATGGAAATCAAATGTGAGGAGGTGAACTCTGATGACCACAGCTTGACCCCAGAGCCCCCACAAGCCATGTCTTACCAGCAGGGCTCCCCTGAAGAACAGGAGATGGAGAGAGCCTTCTTGGAGAGGGCCCAAAACGACTCTCCCATCTCCAGAGTGGAGATTCCCATTGAAACCAGTGTTTCACCTTCAGGTAGGGATAGCCTTTTACATTCCAGCATAAGGTTTCTGCCCATTTTCCCAGAAAGAGAAGATTGTTTCTGGTGCAGAGATAGACACCTGGTTTTCTCAATAACATTTGGATCCTTGTTTTTTCCACATTCCAGAAAACTTTAAAGTAGAAGGCTGATATCTGAATTTATGGTGTTTTGGCCATTCCCAATATGCAGGTATCTCACTGCAGGTAAATAAAATTTAGAATTACTGAGCTAGGCAAAATACTATGTGTGAAATCCAAAGAACTCCTTAAGTTGGGCTAGTTAGATTTCTCCATATAATGCTGACAGTAAAAAACCCATTTGCATGCTTATTTCGCATCACTTGAATATAACCAGAGCTGCCTGCTGGCCTCATGCTGAGTTGTATCATGACACCCTCTTCTGCTGTGTTTGCACTGTAAACCTGCAGGTAAACTGTCCTTCCATTGTCTTAAAACATGTTCCAGATGTAATATTTTAACCCACTCAACAGTGAAGTATACTTTGAAATAATCATTGCCTGACTTTGTAAGCTATTTGGTGGGACTTGCAAAGAAGATGTTTTTGAAAGTCACTGGCAGAAACAGTGTATTTGTTTACAGGAGATGAGTGAGATTCCTGCGCTGAAAATGCAGTTGTAAGCTACCAGGAAGGGTACAGTCTGGGAATCCTGGGGATTTCAAACCAGTCTAGGACAGGCTGATGGAAGACCATGAATTGTTAGAGAAGAAGAGATGATAACAAATGTGAGGTTAATGTCTGAGGTCAGGAAGAAGTGGTATGTCCTCTTGGCTGGAGTGCTTTGCATAGTGAGCCTAGTGGAGGGAGCTGATGATTATTCGGATTTATACGGAAACCATGTAAGAGGCTGGAGCTGGCAGCATCATGATGTGCCCAATGTGTGATGTTAAAAACAAACTTAAAAAACTGTTTGCAAACCTCAGGATGTACCTGACAGGTTTTACTTTTTTTTTGCTATAAACTCAGTGGTAGATAAAAGGTTGTTCTTACAATGGGCAGAAGGAAGCAAGACATGCCCATGCCACTTTGCTTGCTGCACTTTCTTCTTTGCTTTTGTGTATTCACAGGTTTCAGTGAGCCAAACATGGCAAACTCATCACGGATCCAGAATGTTGTTCCCCGGCCTGGCTTCTCTGCCTTGCATCGGCTGAGAAAAAAGCGGAAAGGCCAGCGCATGAGGGACCCACTGGATGATCTCCTGCTGAAGACTCTGACCTCTCAGCGGGCCATGGAGGAGCGCTTTTTGCAGATGGAAGAACGCCGCTTTCAGCGAGATCTGGACGTGGAGGAGCGTCGGATGCAGCTGGAGCAGCGCCGGTTTGAACTGGAGAGGGAACATGAGTTTCGCATGTTCAATGTCTTTGCTCAAATGCTCAGCATCCTAAAGCAGAGCCATAGTGGCTCCTCCTCCTCTGCTACCATGCCTCAGGGTTTGGACTTCAGCCAGGCACTGTTCGAAATTGAGGGAATGGGAGGAAGAGGGAGCAACCTGCAAGAGATGAGGGTTCGGCCGCTTGCCAAGAGGAGGGTTGACATGCACAGCTTCTGTAACACCAGCAGCTTCCAGAGAAGCCCCTACCTCTCTGCTCGTGGCAACTTTGCCAGTGCTTTTCAGGGCTCCACTGAGGAAGGGTACAAAGCCTATCACGCTGACAAGTATGATGAAGACAAGAACCCCAACGTGAGTAAGAACCCTAAAGTGTTTTCCTGGCTTCCTTGCTAGGGAAAAAATGTTTCTTAGACGTTTGCTGGCAGATGTGCTAGAAGTGTCGTGGTGTTTTTTGATCTCAGTAATACAAGGTGAGTAAAACTGCTTGTTTGAGGAAAAGAAATTAAAAGTAGCTTTGTGGATCATCCAGATACCAAGGATGAATGCTGTGTTCAGGTCAGGTTTGCACACTCTGATTTTTTAATCAGGGTAGTAATAGCAGTAGCAGACCTTGAAAGATGTAAACGATCTGCAGGAATAGAGCTCATGTTCCTCCTTCCACCTCATGACCTCTATTGCTCACTGAGGACCATCTCTGATTATCTGATTATATCTGATTATTGCAGGTGATGGGTGCAGGAAGTAGAACTACTAAGTAGTAGCCCTTTTTTTTTTTTAGTACTGTTAATAACACTCAGCACTTTTTCTGCCCGTTTACACTCAGCTGCTCAGTTTTAAGTAGCTCATCATAGCCCTCTTGTGGCACAAAGGCTGTGTTAATAGTTTGTGGCAAACTATTACTAAGTAACAAGTATAGTAAATGTAAGTAATTTATATGTGGATTACTTTTAATTAGATCCTTCGTTCACATACTGAACTAACTACTTCAAACTTTAAAAATATTTTATTACTTGCCCTGAGTTTAGTTGCCCTGTGTTGTGGGGGTGAAACTAGATTGTTCAACTAGAAAGACCCAGGGAAGTTTTTGTTACAAGGTGTATTGTGAGGTAAAGTCTTCTCCTTCTACAAGCTGTTGTCTATAGAGGAGGTAGGTTTTTTAAACAAATACCTAAAATTGGACTTGTACTTTAATATCATCAGAAGTGTATAGTTGCTTCAATTTTCTTTCACATTTTAAAATTTAATTTACCCAAACTCTTCTAATAATGGGAATGTACTAGTAGATTTGAATTCTTCAGGATCTAATGCCATACTGTGTATGGCCAAATCATAAACCTGGATCTGTAGGGTCATCTCTTCAGAGGGGCAAACTCAGTACTTTAACTACTTATCATGACTACATGTTTGTATGGTTTTTGAGCAAATCAGTAGAGTGGAATAGTAATTAATGGTAAACAAATGCTTTTAAGATAAAGAAACATATCCAAAACCTTGTTTAAAACTGCTGTTGAAGTGTTAACCTTGTTTTTTTCAGAGTTGTTTTAGGGTTTCTTTTTTAGTTACATACAATAGTGAGTGAATTAAAGATTAGCTTAAATATGTTCTGTAAAGAAGAATAAACTGTTAGTACATGTTCATTTACAGACAATTTATTATTATTGAGTAAGAAGCCAAGTGCTTGGGATATATATGGAAATGTACACACGTAGATGCATGTCTTGAGTTATATATGTGGTGAAGTTTATGTGAACTGTGCTTTGACTTTTCTGTGTAAGCTTTTTGGAGGCACTTTAGTGAAGTGATAGCTAAGGTGATGTACTCACATGTTTTATGTGTCTATAAACAATACTGTTTCTTTTTCTAGGGTATAATAAACTTTGGCACTAGTGAGAACAAGCTCTGCTTTGACCTGATGTCCAAGCGGGTAAGTTCTATTCCAAAATAAAATGCTGAATTTGCTGTGCATTCCCTCTTCAAAGCTTGCACTTTCCTAGAGTTACTGCTGTTACTCAGGTTTCTCTGGTGAAGTTTTTCATTGTGTATTTTAAATTTGTTGGAAGTCACTTTTGAATACAACTACTTGTACATTTATTTATTTTATTTTTCCAGGAGGATAGGAACATGGGTGTTTTTCTCTTCCTTTTCATGATGGTTTTCCCTCTGGGGATGTACTTATTTCAGAAAACTAGATGAAAATAAGGTGAATTTTATTTTCCCCTGCTCACAGTAGATTATTTAATACATATGTTTTAAAATTGCTTTTGAACTCTGTTTCATTTTGAGTATCTTTACACCTGTCCATTATAAAGTCACACAACTTGGACACCCAGTTCTGAACTCACCTGAAATGTGCAAGTGTGGCAGCAGTGAAATCTCTCAAAATCGGAGTGGGTCAGTACCAGGCAGAGAGAGGAGTGCAACACATAGCAGAACTGAAAAAGTAGAAAAAGTCGAAAGGAAACAAGAGAACTATGCTGTAGAGGAATGCTTCTAGATTTCCATTAAAATCACTGCCTGTGGCAAGCAGCCCTTGAGGTGGGCAGGTAGCACTTTTTCCTACCTGTGGTTGTGTGCGGGGAGGGAAGGTGCCTCAGGGTTGGACAGTTGGACAGTCTCTGCAGTTTGAAGTTCATGGTTTCTCCCATTCTACCACTTCCCACCCTCAAAATGTTCCCTGTTAGTTTCTGCCTGCTCCTCCACTGGCTCAGGGGATGCTACCTCACCACTCCGCCTTCCAGCTAAAAGAACAGAGGCAGAGCTGCTGCCTGCACGGAAAGGTGTTTTCTAGGCTGTGTAGGTGGTGCCTTCCTTCACTGTCATTTCCCCTTTAAACTAACACCATGTCTGCGGTGAGTAGTGCAGAAGGAGACAGTAGTCAGCTGCATCTTAATTAGCCCTGAGTTGAGACTTCTCAGGTAGAGTTTTCATGCTTGTGACAACAAGCAGAACAAAGATGTTGTCAGCTTCTCAGTCCTTGCAGCCTTGAGTAACAGTATGGATTCACTGAAGCTGATGCAGCATCAGCTGGGATTGTAGGCAAATATTTTTTTTTTGCTATTTGAGATTAAAAATACTTACTGCTGCCACTGAATAATGTATCCAGTTTCTCTTTTCAATTTCTGACCCTTAAATTAGAGAACACTTAACATGTAACTTCTAGGGGTCTTCCTCTTATTAATTCATAGGCATTTTTGGCCAAGTCTGCTGGTATGTTTCGTGTTTCTTTCTCTAGATAAGTTTAGGAGAGAGATGTAAGGAGGCACAGTGCTTGCAACTACATAGACTCCAAGAACATGTACAGCAGAATGAAGGAACTTTTATCCTATACTATCAGGCTGTAATTCTGCATGGGATGAGGACATTGTCTTTAAACTCCAGAGCTTGGCACCAGTTATTAAAACACCTATAGAAAATGTTATGGTTTTGTTATCAAGTGTGAAACTTTCACACTGCATGTGGAACTTCCCTCCTCCTTTGCACTATTGCCTACTTGCATCATCTCCACCTTTACTTTTTTAAGTATTAACTCATAAATTTGGTTGTCATTAAATATTTGGAAGGGGCATTGTATAAAATACTTGTTTATTGCCTTTTGTTTATCTAAAATGTTCCCTCAGCCTGTATCAATGCTGTGCTTTCCCTTGCAACTCCACAGAACTGGATTATGTGAAACCCTGATACTTAAAACCTTGAAAATATTTAGGTAACAGCAGTGTGCACACTTTATCTAATTATAAATATTTAAAAGTACCTCCGCAGTTCAGCTCAATCTGTCTTTGAGATCAGAATGAACTTCTTAAAAGGAACAAAGTGCCTGCCCTGGGGAATAATTATTAGGAAGAAAATTTCAGTCTTCTCATGTCTTTTGAAAGCTCCTGTTACACTTCAACATTTACCAAACTGATCAGAAAAATAAATCTGAAGAAGCTGCCATAACTTTGAACTGAGACATAAATGAAAGCTGTAATTCATTAAAAAAATTAATAGATTGAAAGTTAATTAAGGAAAATGCATATCTGACTCTGATTCAAATTCCTTTCTAACTCTTTCTGACAGTCTGGACCTGAGCTTTCACTACTGGCACTTATTTTTCCAGACAAAAGCTCTTGTCCTCAAAGCTTGGGCAAAACACTCTTGGGTTTGCTTCATTTGCTGAGAAAGTCTTTTGCAGATGCCTTGGTTATGGGCATCGTATGTTGCCTATTCTGCATCCTTTTTGTAGATTTCTGTGCAGTGAAGTTTTGGCTGCAATAACTTAGCAGAAGTCTGTAGTTCATACAACCTGAAAGTATCACAGATCTGTTTGCTGGTCCTTGCTTCTCCAAGCTGCATTAATTTTGATGGTTAGTAGCCTTCCCAATCCAGTTTTACAACTGTTGAAATTGCACAAGTGTCTGTGCAGATATGTTCCTGTGCAAGGATCCTGTCTATCTCCATATTTCCTGTATCAGTAACTGGGCTTTTAATGAGTCTCATTTTTCCCAGCTGACACAGGCTGATATGAATCTGATGGACCCTTCACTGCTTCAGTATCCTGACTGGAAAGGGCATCTGTTGTAAGTCTTTTCTGTAACACTTCTCTTTTTGACTACTTGTTTAATAAACAGAATGGATGAATGGAAACCTCTTCTGCTACATTCTCTAGTTAAAATGTTTCTAGGTCACTTAAATCATCTTTTTCTTTGAAAAACTTTACATTAGCTGTCCTACCAGCTCATCCAGTTAAAAATCCTTTTATGTGAGAGAAGATGGAAATTTTTTTTAAAAGCACTTGTATACATTAACAAATTTGGTAACTCCAAACAATTCTTTGAAACATAGTGAACACTTGGTGTTGTTAATCCTTCTTTTCTGTGCCAGATTAAAGCTCATCAGAAATGCATGCACCATTATAGACATTATCCATGTCACCTCTGCTGGGTGTAAAAATCATGTCTGTTCCATGGGCCAGAGCTATCCTGTTTTCTAGTTATTTTCATCAGACTGTACTGTCCCTGACTTGACTTTCCAAAAATGTGAACATGGTTTGGAAGCCCAGCCTCTTGGAGAATATTTGAATCATTATTTGCTTTCTTGTATTTTTCAGTTTACGGGAAGAAGTGGCTCGATTTTTGACCTATTATTGCAAGGCCCCTGCACCTCTCAAAGCAGAGAACGTACGTAACCCAGTGTCCATTGGTGTCTGTTCTAATGTATTGCCATTTGTTGGGAAAAAGTTTCAAATTCTGTTTTTTTAAACAAATGATTTGGTAAGAATGCAAGCTGTTATAATGTAAATGAGATTGATTCTGTGTTTCAGTAGCTTTTGATGCACACTTCCACCAGAACAGAACACTTCAAGCCTACTGTATATTTGCCTCATGTTTCACTTCTGTGTGCCAACTCCTCCTGCTGGTATTCTCAGTGGGGCTTTACATTTTGATCTCCCTATTTAGCTCAGGGCCCTACTCTGCCTGTATCCCTCCGCCTTGACAAAGAGTGCCCACTGTTTCAGTTGAGTTCCATGTCATTGCATTCCTCTGTTACACCTCAAGACAGAGATTTGTAATTGAATCAAGAGTTAGTTTTAGCCTGTAAAATGTGTGGCAGTGTTGCTAGAAGGACATCAGGACCTGAATCTCTGCAATCTCTGCAGGACCTGCTGACTTGTGGGAGATACAGCCTGGGCATAGGGGCGTGTGGAGGTCAGGAGCTCCTGTCTGATGAGTGCTGAAGGCAGCAGGAGATGGTGCAGCCATTGCTTTTCTGGCTGCAGTAATTCAAAAGACCCCCACACTTCATGTGAACTGAGGTTACCACTGATCAGTTTGCTGATCACTGCCTCTTCAAGTCACCAGATTCTTCCTGATACTAGGAATGAAACTCATGGTACCTGTGAACATGTCCTGTAGAAGCAGGAGTCAAACCTGCTTCTGTACAAGACAATAGTTTCCACTTTTGCACAAATTTGCAAGAGGTCAGAACTGCTGTTACCATAAAGAAATTATAATATACATTAACTGTTGAAAAGTATTTTGATTTACTAGCATCTCAGAACTGCTCCCCAACTTTTCCCCTGCTTTAAGCCTATCCTTTTTCTAAACTGCTTATTAGAATGAAAAATGGCACTAGAACAAAGTGTCTGTGAAAGAACAGGATTAAAGTTATTCTGGTAGAAGTGGGATTTCAGCGGGAAAATTCTAATGGAGAATTAGGGAGAAAATTTATTTCAGTGATATTGTCAGTGATATTGCTTTATAATGTTGACTTTCTGTGTATGGATTTATCACTAGCATTTCTCTTTCTTCTGTAGGTGATTGTTTTAAATGGTTGTGGCTCTTTATTTTCTGCATTAGCTACAGTCCTTTGTGATCCGGGGGGTAAGTGGATGGTTGGAACACTGTTTTGTTTTGTTTTTTTTTTCTGCTGGGAAATAATGCTACTTTGTTTAAATACTGTTAGACAGAAGTGAAGTAGTGGAATTGGCATTGGCCTACTGTAAAGTTCTTGTTTCCTGCAAAGTTGTGCCGTGGAATTCTTAATTTCCGTGGTCTGCAGATGTCATGCACTCACACTTGGTGCCTGCTGTGTCTGCCTTCCCTGTTTTTTGTGGTGCCCTGTTTTAGTTTGCCAGACTAGACATGGGCTATACTACTGGTTACCTGGGCACTTAAGATTAAAGAATTAAGGTAAAAATAAAGTGAAGAAAGAGGCAGTAGAATTGCAGTGTTTCCAAGGGACACAGCTGTAAAAATGCTTTCATATTTAGCTAAAGCACATTAGGAGAGAAGACTGTGACCTGTTGGTAACTAACTTTGTTTTCTTGGTTCCAGAAGCTATTCTGATCGCTACTCCCTTTTATGGTGGTATTACCCAGAGTATCTTCCTCTATGGTAATGTCAAGCTGGTGTATGTCTATTTAGACAGTAAGGTAAGATCTGGGAGAAGGGAATAACAACCTCTGTAGTTAAACTGGATAGCTGAGCTTTGGGAATCTCTGCAAGCAGTTCTCAGAACAAGGGTACACTACACCCAGTGGATATGTACACAACTTATTGCTGGGAAAATGGACACAAGGTTTACAAGGAAGTCACTTGAGACCATGAATCTGGACTCCAGTTTTGTCTTTTTCTTGTATCATAGTCCTAGTAAAAGTCCTTGAAAGGAAAAAAATTACCATTTTGAACCTTGGAGACAGAAGTTATGTCGTGTCCTACTGAAGGTGGTCCCAGAGTGGAAGAGCAGATGGAGATCTTGCATTGCTTTAGTTATTCAAGGATAGCAAGAAAATTCTGGTTTTGGCCAGCCTATGATGAACTTTTCTTTGATTTTTCTTATTGATTTATTTATTCTCTCTGTAGTATAAGAGGATAAGAAGATGGTTGCTAGGTCATTATTGTTGGGGGTTTATTTTCTTTCAGGGAACATTTGTCAGTGGATTGGCTCAAGACAGTCTCTATTGAAACAACTTTGTCTTTTTAATTTTTTTTTTTGTCTTTCAGATTACTGGAGCAAGTACTCGGCCTTTTCAGCTTACAGTGGAAAAACTGGAAAAAGCCTTGCAGGATGCCCGGGCAGAGGTGAGTTTAGCTGAGCTTCATATTACCAGCTACGTTTACAATATATTGGAGATGTCACATCCCAGATGTGGCCTAAAGATCAAAGCATTTTCAAAACCTAGCACCTGGCTTTCTGGTTGTCCTTATAGATCATCTGAGATGATGGCTTGCGAACTCAGGGGCACTTCTAGGGGGAATCCTTCAGTGTTGTGTCTGCCCTGTTTTGGTCACAGCACAAAAGGATAAACCAGACAATTCACAAAGCACTGGAACCCATTCATATAACCAAAAATAATGTACTTGGGCATGCACTAAAATTTGGGACTACCCAGGATTTCCCCCTCAGCAAGGCCAGCTGAGTTACCTGAAACTGACTGCTCTACATAGCAGGGCAGATGAATACACTAAGAATGCTGAAAGTTTTTGCAGGAGGGAACTCTAGAAGATAAAATGCAAGTGAATATCACTTTTCTGAAGAGTTAGTCTGTATGTTTGGCATTGTCCTAAGTCCCATATAAGTTTAGCTGCATCTTTCAATTGTTACCATCTCTGACATCTCCAGCCAAGTGTGCTCTAAATGAGTACACTTTGCATCCACCTAACTCAAATTATCGTCTTTCTTGCCACTTTCATGGGCAGTCTTCAGTAATTTATTATTTCCCAATTACTAATGCAGCTCAGGAAAAGTACTTCCATACTGAGAGCATGTGAGACCATATTTCTCATTAATTAGTTGACCAGATGGCAACCAGTTATTTGGTGGGGGCAATTCCCTCTTTTCAAAATCATAGATTAATTCTATAATATTTTGCTCATTTCAATTTGCAACTGATTTAATTGTAAACAAAAAAATTCTTAATTTGTGGCTGAAAGTTTTCTCATACAAATTTAACTTTGAGGTGAAAAGTCATTGTGGAAGCTTCAGGGGAATCTTGTGTCACACTCAAGTGAGGGACTGCTCAAGTAGAGGAACTGAAAATTTATCCCATGATAGACACTCTCTTAATACTGTGGTATTTGTATTCTGCAGGGTGTCACTGTAAGGGCCTTAATTCTTTTGAATCCCCAAAATCCCCTTGGGGACATCTACTCCTTGTCAGAGCTACGGGATTACCTGGAATTTGCTAAAAGGTATGTCACTTTGGAAGGCTGAGATATCCTGAGTCAGATACAGCTTTCAGAATCTGGTGGACCACTTGCTGTCCCTGAATTTGTCTGTGAATATCTTTTAAGTCAGGCAAATAGTCTGTTCTTTGTACACATTGGTAGACTTAAGAAAGGAGAGTGGAGTCCTGGGATCATGGACCATACAATCATCTGGGGTGGCAAAGCAACTTGTATCCAGGAATGCAAGTTTTATTTTTCAGTGGTCCAAGGAAACACTATGGCACTGGGCCTCCCTGGTAGGAAGCTGAGTTCTTTTCCTCTCAGTTTTTCTGTATCTGTAAAGACAAAGAAGTATATATGGTTTCATCATGGATCATAATACTGTTTGAGATTCAGATTCTATGAGATGCTAAATAGATGGGTAGTACATATAGGAATTAATTTTCACATTGGCAATGATAGGGTTTTTTTCCTGTTACATGGTTACAGTGGGTGACACTTAAGTGGATATACCTCAAATCATTTCAATGTACACAAAATAGATCTAAGTTGAGAAAAGCTGCTTTATTTCTGCAAAATTTGGCATCCCCTCTTCTTTGTATAAAGCAAGTATTTAGAGGCCTGAATTTATCTCTGTTAAACCAGAAGCAGCCTTCTTTTGTAATCTCCATTTTGTCTTTTTGCAGACATGAATTGCATGTGATAGTAGATGAGATCTACATGCTGTCAGTTTTTGATGAATCAGCCACGTTTCACAGTGTCCTAGGCATGGACAGGTAAAGCAGCTCCTACTTCCCTGGCCATCTTCCAGTGACAGTTCAACATGGTGCCTTGCTGAGAACTAGTGACTGGAAGTTAAGTTATGAGCTAGTACATTCTGAATCCACCTTACACTGATTTATACCTTTTTTTTTTTTTTTTTTTGGTAATTTCTGAATGGCAAATGCATTTTGTCAGATACAATCTAGCAAATAAAAAATGGTAGCTAGCTTTTTATTGTGGTATACTTCTCAATGTGTGCATTAATATTTGGTTTTGACAGTCCTCAATACTGAAAACAGATTTTTCTTTTGTTGAAGGTGATTCTCTTCTTCCTTCCTAAACATCTTTTCCCCCATGTTTCTGTTGATGCTTGTAAGGACTTTCTATTGGTGTTTATTTCCTAATTTTCTGTAGAGTAGTCACAGATCACAGTAGTGTTACAGACTGAAAAATGGCTTTTATTAGGTATTGTTTTAATGAGATAAAAAACTTTTAAAATATTTTTTAAAATATGGTGTGTTGAGTTGTTTGGATTTTTTTTTTTAATTTCTAGTCTTCACCAGTGCTGCTAGCTATCTTTTTGTGCTCAGTTGCAAGGAAATTAAATATTCTCGGTTAACTGTTAGCTCAGTCTTGCTGGGCTTAGATGTAAAACATCACTTTTGATTCTAGACAAAATACATTGGCAGAAGCCTGATTTCTAGCATTAAATGTATGAACTTCAGGAAATCTGCATGTAAAATTTAGCACAGTAAGCATCTGTGTCTTTGGAATATTTTAAAATTCTGTCTAAAGCTACTTTCAAGGGGTTCCTAGCTTCTAAAGTTAGGTCACATTTGAATTTTCCCTGCTTGACTGCTGTTTGGTGGTGCACTGTCTGTCATTGTGTAATGCTGCCTCTCTGTTTCTGCAATGCTGCACTGGTGATCCAAAAGCTTCAGCACCTATGACACTAACTGCCCATCTGCATCCTTCTACATACAGATTGCCTGATCCACAGCGGACTCATGTGATGTGGGGCATAACCAAGGTGGGTGCTGGTTGTTATTGTGCTGTGCCTTTGTAGCTGCTAGGTTTTGGCCTGGGCTCCTCAAGTTCCTCATGCTGGAAAAATCAAGTTAGTAGTAATAGGATCCCAGCTGTTCAGTGTAATAAAGTAGTCTCTCTGTGCCTTCTGCAGGATTTTGCTGTTTCTGGGATTCGTTTTGGTACTTTATATACAGAGAACCAAGATGTTGCTAATGCGGTGGCTTCTTTGTGTTATTTCCATGGGGTTTGTGGACCTGTCCAGCACAAGGTTGCCCAGCTGCTTAGAGACAGAGGTGAGTCAGTAGCTCCATGTACAATCTTCTGCCATTCTGTGTGTCTTAGTACCTGGAAGATCTCCCCTTCCCTTACGTTCCCTAGTGGTGTCCTCTTTGTATACGTTAATTGACAGTCTTCCATTACCTGAAGCTGCCCATGCAACAGGTCTGACAGCCTGACAGCTCTGCAGAAAAGCACCATTTCTGCAGAGCTCCTGATCAGCAGAGTTAGAGGAGCAGCTTGGAAGAAGCAGAGTAGCTATTTATACAGAAATTGCCAGTATTATCTAGAACTAGATGAGCAGAAACAAAGAATACAGGTGTGTAGGACAAGGGAAATGGAAATGGGCTTCAAACTCTGCCCAGGGTGGAATGCTAACAATTCTGGATTACTAAGAACTATAAATGTAAGGAAACTTCCTCAGGAAGGTCAGGGTCACTCTTCTGCACAGACATGAAACTGCAAAATACTTCTTGGCTGTTCTTCTGTTATATGAGGAAACAAAAAACAAAAAAAGGAGGTGAAGTGTGAAGCAGACACTGAGTGTCTTGGAAGCTTGAACAGATCTGAATACTTCCTCAGTTTGTGATTCTTTTCTTTATCTTCTTCTTCTGGTCAGACTGGATCAACCAGGTGTACCTGAGGGCCAACCATGCCCGCCTAAAAGCTGCCCATACGTATGTGACAGATGAGCTGAAGACACTTGGAGTTCCTTTTCTCAACCGCAATGCAGGCTTCTTTGTCTGGATTGATTTCCGAAAGGTTGGTAGTTTTAGGAAGTGAGGATTTTCCTGGGGTGAGGGCAGGCATGTAGTGCAACTGCATCTAGAGGAAAGGTTTATATTGTGACAAGCATTTTGTTTCAACAAATCTGTCGTCTGATGAGGAGAGGGAAGGACTGCCAGATGATTCAGTCTGTTCTTTTCCTTTCGTCAATCTGTGAACTTCCCTCCTTGCAGGAATCTTACTACTCTCAAGCCACTTCCCTCCCCATTTCTTCCTTTGCATCACAACTGCTGTACTTCAGAGGTAAACAGTGTCTCCCTTGGCCTTTGCAGACTTTATGGGAATCACAAATTCATGAGGATCTCAGTGATGTAGTCTATATGGTACTAACCTCTGGCCCTTCTGATGACTCTCCTAGTACCTTAAGACAGGCACATTTGAGGAGGAGTTGCTGCTCTGGAAGCGTTTTCTGGATAATAAGGTCCTCCTGTCCTGTGGAAAAGCCTTTGAGTGCAGTGAACCTGGATGGTTCCGCATCATCTTCGCTGACAAGACCCATCGGCTGCAGTTAGGTGAGTAATGTTCTTTTTCCTCTCACCACAATTTCTGCAGCACTGTTCCCTTCTCTTCTTAATCCTAAACTTAGCCTTTATTATCCTCTCATCTTCTCTGTTTTTTTCTCCCTTTCTCCATTATTGTTTCCTGGATCTGATGGATTTGGAGACAATTGTGGCTTAAACTAATCCACCGGTGTTTCTCCTCCTACCACTGCAGGTATGCAACGGATTCGCAAGGTTTTGGAAGAGCGTGAGCAGGAGATACTGGCTGAGGAGAAGGAGCAGCCTTGTCAATCAGATCAGGATGGCAAAGCAGATAGCACAGATGAAGTAATTTTTGTATCCCGCCACCAGGACCCTATCTGTGCCAGTAACTCCAGCCTTGGTGACCTCATTGGCCTCCTACAGCAACAGATGCGTTCATCTGACTGGCTGCAGAAAAACACAGCCGAGCAATTTGCCCAGGAAAAACCAGAGATCTATGATGTGTTCAGCAAACTGGTGGGGAAGCAATAGGGGTCAGTGTGCCTCCAGGGGCATTCCTGAGCACTGACTGACCCTTGGCCCCTAACAACTCAGTGGTGACTTCCAGCAAATAATATATTTTCTGTATAGCAAGAAAATTACTTTGTAGGCCCCCTCCTCTCCCCCCTGTTTGAGATCTCTGATTTGTACTATATAGGTGTGTTTCCTTGGATTGGGGTGAGGGTAGGGAAGGGGGGGTAGTCTTGTTTGTGTGCTGCTCTCTGTTCTGCAGCATCATTGTATTTTATATTTAATTTCTAATGAATATGCTCTTAACTCTCTTATAAGGTCTTGTGTTGTAATTTTTAATTCTTCTTCACACTTTCCGTAAAGAGACTGTAGATTGTTAAGTTATGTGAAGTTTCCCTTTTCTTAAATGATGGTCAGATATAACTATTTGGGAACCAGCTGTCTCAAAGAGGTCTTTTTGGGATATAGAATCTAGTGTCAGCCCTACTTAGCCCTAGCTAAGGGTAAATAAACATGTGCATAGATTCATCTTCATGACTGAGGCTCTTAGGACCATAGTCATCTAGATTGAGTTCTATAAATCATTTTGTTTTGAGTTGGTTTCCAGTCTGACCTCAGATCAGAGAGTATCCACTGCCCTTGGCTGGTGAAATGCCTGTTTTTGTTTCTATTCTTCTTTTTTATATTCCTATAAATAAAATGCATCCATTGGCCTCTTGGCAGAATGCCCAGAAAAGTGCTACAGATGGAGAGGCAATAGAAAGTAGATGTTCTTTTTGCATTTTTCTATTCCTGGAAGTCCATCCCTTGTGGTTAACAATGACGTATATTGGCAAAAGAGTGCAGAGAATGCTTCTGCCACTGTGTTAGGTGTACTTACAGGTACAGCTGCTTCTGTCACCTACCACAGGCATCCAAGGACGCACCTTCCACCATTATCATGATAATGAATGCAATTTCTTTTCTGTGTTTCTCAGTTTGCAGGGTAATTTTTTTGACTAAATGGTATTCTTCTGTCTCCTCTTAAGAAACTGTTTTCTGTATGCTCGTGGTAGAGTATTTCAATTGGAAGCCTTCTTTCACAGATAAAAAATTATTTAACTGCTGGTACTGTAAAAATTTAGGTATCCTAAAGGAATTGGAGCTTATTTTTCTGCATACATGTTAATCAGGAGTTGAAGGAAATTGCTTATGAAAACTGAATAGAAGTGCAGCTTTTCCCTCCTCATAGATTTTGGCAGATGGGCATGAGAGACAAAAGCACATCTGCATCATAAACCAAATTACCAAAGCATAGGCAACAAATAATTAATGCAGCTACAGTTTGCTGTGTGGTGATGGCGGAGAACTGCTTGGACAGGGGAAGGAAAGTCTGAGCAGTGGCTGAAGAGAAGATGGTGCTGCTTGTGACTGCTGTGAGCAGTAACCAGCTCCTCCTTCAATGATGAGGCCAGGTTGGTGAGGTGACAGGTAAGATCAGTATAAGGGATAGTTATAAACATAGTGTTTGCTAACTAGTTTGGCATTTGTCTATGGACAATATTTCAAAGTCCACAAAGAAAACTATAGCTGAAGACAGGTGTCATTGATGGAATGGGAAGTGCAATGTACAGCCAAATTACAAATGGATCTCCTGATTTTCTCCCTCTTATTTATGTACTCCAAGAAGGACCTGAGCAACACAATGTTAGGGATCGAGCTTTTTGAAATCAAGAACAAGGTAAGACATTAGTTAAAGTGATATTTTAGGGGATCCCTAGAACAAATTCAACCTATTGATTACTCCTAATTTTCTTTTGTTGTTCTAGTCATTCTTTCTGTAGGAAGTATATGAATATACAATAGTAACAATTTATATAATATTTTTCACTCATATATTTACTGCTCAGAAAGCATGTTTATTGTACTGTTTCTGTGTGGATTCAGCTAGTAAAGTACACCTCTGCAGGAAAGAGGGTATGATGTGCTTTCAGAATCCTCACAGTTAGTACAGTATGGCTGACAGTCAGATCTGAGCTTGCTGTAACTCAACAGAACACACACACAGAATATTTTCAATGTTTTTTTCAAGTTTAACCCCTGCCTGAGGACCTCTCCACTGAGGAATGTTAGTTTGGTCACAGAAAATAAAAATTTAACTGGAAATGAGGTATGAGAGAAGCATGGTCGTGAGTCTGCTGTTTGAGACAAAATGGGTATTTTTGCAAACCCCATAAATTTTGTAAATGGCCTTAACTGGTTTACAAGAAGTGGTAAACATGTAGAAAGTCCTGTACATATGTATATAGAAGTTAAATCAATTCCTATTTACTCTAAGATTACCCCTGAGAGGAAAAACACAGGTTCTGTGTACAAATTGTTTGTTTTTCCTGCTACCTTCATGTTCTACGTTTTCTCTCCTTGATGTATCTCGTAGTTCTCATCAATGAGAACTTTTCTTTGTGGCAAATCTCTACAGACAAAAACGTAGAGAAAAGATTGAGGATTCTCCCATGCTGTCCCTGCCCTCACATTTCTTTTGACCTGTTTGTCAAGCAATAGGCACCCAGAGCAGCACCTCAAATGAAGCCAGCCAGATCTATGTTTTTAAACATTCTGCATTTCATCTAAAACAAGAAATGCCATCAAAATGAGTATAACACTGTGCCTTCAATTGCTTGTACTCATTGTAATAATGCAAGATGATAAAATCCACTTTGCATAATTTTTTTATGTTCCAGTTATCACTAATTTGAGCACAGAAAGGATCCTAGATGGTTTCATGGTCCTTGTCATGTTTCAGTCACTCTCTCTGTCCCCCTCCTTCTCTGCCCCCCCCCACCCTGCTTTGCCCCCTTGCCCCTTCTGTCTCTCTTCTCCAGAGAAGTATTCAATACTTTTAGGGTAGAGGTGGGAATTTTGTGTCCAGCACTGCTCTCTGTCATAGAAACTTCCATAACATACATTTCAGGTATACACTTGACATTTCATTTTTATGGGAAGGAAAAATCTGTAAATCTCCAAATTATTAACCTGTGCTATGTTGCAGTTAAGCAGACAACATAAGTGGGGCCCATTCAAGATAACTATTTTTGAAAAATCATGCATACTTCCAGGAGGAATCTGTGAAAATTAGTTTTCCCTTACAAAAATTTAATAGGACCTAGGCAAAATATCTGTAAGGGAAAGTATTCACTCATAATTTAAAAGTTTTCCACCTTAACTGAAAAAGGGCAGTTGCTCAAATACTCTACTGTGTGATAGACTATATATTTTTTAAAATAAATGTTAATCCTATAATTGTTGTCTTTCTCTCTTGCAACATCCAACAGGTCACATAGTTGGGTTGACTGCTGTGTGTTTCCCCCATCCCCATAATGGCCCAGTTTCTTGAAACCTACCTTGGGGTCAAATTATCATTTATACTGACAATTTCTCTGCAGTCCTCCTCCAGTTACTTGGTTACAGAATCCCTCTGTTGCTCTCTCTGTTGCTCCTGCTGGCAGAGTGGTGATTTAATTTCATCAGAGAGATAGTGGCACACAGAGGCTCTCTGCTAAAAAGCTCTCATGGAGGAAGCCATGTGAATCACACCCCTGAAAATTTCCGCATCTGAAATATCAGGCATACAAAACTGCTTTTGCACTTTAATTACTTGTGCAGCTATTTTTGTAAGATTGGCTGACCTAACAAGAGGTCGTTTTGGTTATTTCTGAAGCAATTCAGACCACATAATGAAGAATAGGGCAAGGTAACCTACAAGGATTATATACAGAATGATATGTGTTCCATCTGAGAAAATCAGAGTGGCAAGATAGACTCATTTTCCATTCCAATTAATGCTTTATTTATTACTGACTTACATAAAACACTGGCAACTGACTGATGACAAGATCCTAGATTATTTGCAGCCAGCAAATGTACTAAAGAGTCTGAGGAGGTTATAAATACTCTACTTTTTGTCCTCAGTTTGCCGTGATTGGTTATTTTTAGCAAATAGCCAGTCGACCTTATCAAAATGAAGAATCAAAAATAGTCTGGAAAAACACTGCAAGGAAAGGCTATTTTTAGCTCTCTGTCTATTCCCTGCTGCTATCCAGCAAGGTCTGATGGCACAGCTCATGCACGACTGCTTAGTTATTCTAGGCGAGTGCTTGTTATGACCTGTCCTTTCCCTGGATGCCTCTCTGCAGAAGGCATTCAATTGATTAAAGATTAATGCCTCTGCAGACCGTGACAGCTGAAAGCTTTAGGGAGGGGGGAACACACACTGACAGATTGTTTCTATCTGCATCTTTCTGCCACATTAATAGTTTCTTTGAAGGGAACTCTTGCCTAACTGAATTTCCCTGTGTCTCATATCCCTCAGTGGGAGCTATTGCAGCAACCCTTCTAAGTATATTTGCACTTCTTTTTCCTTTCAGTTCAGGAAGGCAGTAGAGGAACTAAGAGTTACAAACATAAGTTAAATCATTGTTTTGACCAGTGCCATCCATCACAAACCAGCAGCACTGGAAGTGTATGAGGGACTGGATCAAGAGAGAAAACCATGCAAGTGACTGCTAGATAGTTTATTGATCAGACTAGTTAAAAACTTCACTGATATAAATGACGGTACCATTTGGTTGTAAGACTTTAATCAGAACAGTGAAATGAAGCAAAGACCTGGTTGCTACAATATCCTTCTTTCTCTTATAATAGAAACTCTTTCATTTAGTTCAGTACCTTATGTATTGGTAGCAGCCAATAACATTTTCAGAAGAATAAACTGAGTTATGAGTTTTTAGTTATGCCATAGGTGGAAAATAAGGTCAAAAAGATTTCCCCAAACCATTAGATTTCCTTTTCATATTTGCTTTTTAAAATTACCTCCTTGTACTCATTGTAATCATACAAGATGGAGGCAGAATGTACTGCTTCCATCACTGCACAAGGTGCACCATAATCTCACATGCAGCTTCTTTACACATGGAGACACAGTAGCTAGCAAAAGGTTCTCTTCTGTACACTGATCATCCCAGCAGAAAATGCAGGGTGCTGTATGCAACAGCAGCTAAATGTATGGTGTCATGGTAGAACCCTTAAATTCCAAATGACTCCCAAAGAACCACATAAAGCAGGACATAAAAGGGCAAAGCAGAGAGAAGTGAAATATCTGATTTTTCCTGTGCATTTATAAATATTGATAGCTAGTTATCCAGATGCTGATGAATATTTTCACAAGCTATAAATGGCAACCTGGAGTCTAAAAATAGATGCTGTGCCGCAGACTTGTCTGGCTTAGCTACATCACTAGAATATAAACAGGCTCCCTGGTGTGGTTTCAGGGAAATCTCTTTCAAGACAGACTACATACTCCATTTTTCTTGCTATATAGCTGATGCCTCTTGGCATCAGCTATTTGCCTCTTGGCAAATTTGTTTATTATGGCTTTTAATAAAATTGCATCGATTTTCAAATTTTCCTACAGGGATAAAAGGATCATCAAGTCTCCATGAATATTTCAGCTACAATTGATTTGATGCACTTTCTTCTCCCTGGCAAAGCAGGGAGGCAGAGGAGGTACCTGCAGGCACTGCGTGGGCTGGTGCAGGCTGGTTCGGTGACCCCCTCCTCCTCCCTGCCGCTGCACGTGGACCTGCCAGTGTCCCTGTCACACGACAGGGCTGGGAACCCCTCTCCTTGGCTCAGGCACATCCAAGCACCGCTCATGCTGCTGAATCCCGTAACTGCAGAGATCCAGCGCTCATCCGAGCAGCCCCAACACGTGAATGGGGAGCCTTCCAATTCACAAAAATCTGACACGGTCCAACCATCCTTCCGAAGGAGGGTTCCTGCCTCTGATTTATGAATGGGCAGCTTGTGGCAATTGGAAGCTGATGGGTTATGCCCAGAAATATTAAGTGCTGTAACAAACCCCAGTAACTTGTACTTGAGAGGAAGGAACAAGCCAGTATCAGAGGGAAAAGCCAGTACCAGAGCTCAGAAAGGTGCTTTGAGATCTGTGAGTGCTGTCTGTTGTTGGTGTGAATGTCACAGACAAGATGAAGAAGGTAGCAGTGAGTCTAAGGAGAATGCTGCATCTGCTGCAATGCCACGTGTGTGAGGAGAAGTTGAAAGAAAGAGGATAAAGCACTGCAGTGACAGTGTTCTGCCTTTTTTGTGGGAGCATCGAGCTGTCTGTGTGTGCTTGTGGATGGCTTTGCAGAAAGCAGATTTCCCAAGGGCAGGTGAAGTGAAAGAGAACTAATCTGCTGCTGCCAGTCAAGGCTGTTTAAGGACACTGTACTGTGTGTGTGACAGAGAGATTCAGTTTAGAGGCTTAGAGCAGGGATAGGTGCAAGCCCCCATCCTTTTAGAAACGCATTATAGGACAGCTCACCATCACATCACCATTGTACATAAGATACAAATCTATAAAAATGGCTACAAGAAAGATTGAAAAGGGGGAAAATAAAAAAGCTGAAATTGTCATGAGATATACATGATAAAAATCTTTTTAAAGCACCAAGGAACACAAGATAGAAGAAGAGCTGGCCCGCATTTTATCCCAGGGGGCAGAGAGACTGGAAATGCTTCTGGCTCGGAGATCAGGCTGAAGAGCCTGCAGCAGGAGAACTTTATGTGGCAGGACACAATTGTTGAAAACTTTGTTGGTTAAACTGTAACAGTTGAAACAGTAACAGTCCTAACAGCTGAAAATTGTTTACAGGTGAGAGATACAAAGTCAGCCCTGGATGTGCTGTTTCAGCCCAGAGGGCAGAGAAGGTTGAAGAACGTGGTGTCACAGGCAGGGATGCTGCACTGCTGCTGCTGAAATGTCTCCATTGTGCCATTG
The DNA here is from genome assembly GCF_022539315.1 of Serinus canaria. Taxonomy (NCBI): domain Eukaryota; kingdom Metazoa; phylum Chordata; class Aves; order Passeriformes; family Fringillidae; genus Serinus; species Serinus canaria. The sequence continues at coordinate 21,804,956 of NC_066319.1, forward strand.
CCCTGTGCACAGTTCAGCTGCAGCATTTTGGGATTGTTCAGCTGGAGAATAGAATGCTCTGGGGGGACCTTAGAGCAGCCTGAAGGGAGCCTACAAGAGAGCTGGAGAGGGACTTTTTACAAAGGCATGTAGTGATAGGGTAAGGGGGAATGGCTTCAAACTGAGAGAGGCTTTAGATCAGATATTAGGAGGAAATTCTACACTGTGAGGGTGGTGAGGCATAGGTGGCCCAGAGAAGCTGGGAATGCACCATCCCTGGAAGTGTTCAAGGCCAGGTTGGAGGGGCTTTGAGCAAACTGGTCTGGTGGAATGTGTCCCTGCCTATGGAAGAGAGGTTGGAAATAGATGATCTTTAAGATGGCCTCTTCCAACTCAAACCATTCTATGATGTTACCTACTTGAGTGCTTTTTGTTTAGTTTATTTTTGTTGTTGTTTCCTTTTTTGCCTTGTGTGTGTGTGGGCGGGGGCATGTGGGGTTTTTTTTTTGGTTGGTTGGTTGGCTTTTTTGTTTTGTTTTGGGTTTTATTTGGCCTACAGACCAAGTCAGCTGTCATTTTTGGGAATTGAAACCAGTGTTCCTGATTCCCACACAGCTGGAGTTTTGTGCAACAAATTTGTCCTTCTCTATCTTCTGTTAGAAGAAGATACTTCCAGTTACTTTTGTGAAGGGTTTGGGGAAGGTGTAGATTTGGGATATTTCCTTACTGAAGTAGTGTGATCCAGCAGACAGTGACACATGACCCAAAGGTCCTCAGTCAATGAGAAAACCCAGTACAGTTTTTGGAAAGGCACACAGGATTGGAGGCAATCGAGCCAAGAATGCAGATGTGTTGGGAAGCAGGCTGCTGGCGGGCAAGTTTTGCACACGCAGATGAGCACTGACGCGCTCCCCGTGCCCGCTCCGCCGGGAGAAGCTCCCATTCCATCCCATCCCTGAGGGGAGCCCCCGCGGGCCGGGCTCTGCTGCACGCCCGCCCTCCCGCCGCGGGGGGGCGCTGGGCCGGCGGGGCCGGCGGCCGCGCGTGCGCACCGGCGGGGCCGCGCCGGGCCGGGGGCGGCGGTGCGGGCGGGCCCCGCGCGGAGCGGCCGGGCGGCCCCGGCGACTGCGGGTGGAGGTGAGTGCGGGCGGCGGGGGCGGCCCGCCCGGTTCCGGCGGGTGGGACGGAGAGCAGGGGCTGCGGGAGCCGCAGCGGGGTCGCGACCCGGCTCCTGCCGGCTGGGTTCCGGGCTGGCTTGGGCCCGCCCGTCGCGTCGCTCGTAAGGCGGCCCGTCCCGTCCCGTCCCTCGGCCCTTGCGCCCCATCAAGCTGTTGGCACCTCTCTGTGTGCTGCGTCTTGCTCCCGTTACTTCCAGCACTCCAAGTGCGCATACACTTTGTGCCGTGCCTGAGTTGCCCAGGTGGATTGTGTGCTGTGTAAGAGGGAATGTTTCGTGGATGGAGAGGTACCTTCCATTGAGGGTTCTTCCAGCCGGGCTCCGTGCTGGACAGGTTTGCCGAGTGACTGAAATGCTCGCTGCAGAGTGTCGTCACATAGCCGGTTCTGGTGCTGTGTCAGAAAGGAGGAATAAAGGACGTGGTTAACAGTCGGAAATATGTGGGAACTTTTTAGTTGTAAAGCTGATTGTAATGTAGCATTTTGGCTTCTGTCCTGATAACAGCATGACACATGTATTGCCTTGTACAGGAGATTTTAGAGGCTTTCTCCAGAATCAGATTGTGGACATAAAGTGATGAGAAAGAACCGTTAAAAGTAGAATGTTTATTAGCATCTGAGATTATTTTAGTGCTACTGTGTGTAAGTACAGTCAAGTCATGCATTGGCCACCACATCCTAAGTCCCTTGTTAAGAACACAAAATAAACATAATTCAATTTGTTGCACCATTTGATTAATAATGAAATTAATGCTTCTTTTGTTAATTTATACTTCTTTTATTCATATTTGTTATCTACTGATTAGTTGATGCCAGACTTTCTTTCTAGCTCACAGAGCAAGAAAACATCCCATTTTTTCCAAAAGAAAAACACATAATTATACTGTTCACATTCTTTTTTTGGAAAACATGCTTACTACTCTTACAGAGTTCTCATTATGGAGAATTCAGGTTGAATTTACTTATTATTGAAAGTTTTAGCTGAAAACCTAAGCAAGTTGTTGCTTGCCGATTTTTCAGTCTCTAGTTAATGTAAATTGTCTTTTGCAGGAACCACAATTCTTTGTGTAGCAGCTTGTCAGAAATATCAAAGATGACAGTAGTTTGTGATACTTTATATTACATCATGTTTTTGTTTCACCTGTAGTTCAGGCTATAGTGAACCATTTATATGCTTTTCTCAATGTGGCTGCAATGGCAGCTCATAGAGCACTTTTATGCCCCACAAGGCACATTTACAAAGATGACAAATTAATTCCTTTTTCTTGCCAGAAGTAGTTTACTGTTATTCTAAACAGATATGGTGGGGCTCCTATGAAATTCAGTTCAGAAGCACCTTTACCTTAGAAACAGTATCGTGGTCCTAAGTTGTGTGTGATGCCCTGTTATAAGCCCTTTGTAGGTATCCATGTTGTTTCTCTTCTCCAGTAGATAAGCATTTTGGTTTTTTATTAGCATTCCCTCTGAATCTTAGAGTTGGTGCCTGCCAAGTGGCATGCCCGGCTGGCATCCTGCGTTCCGGTGGGACTTGTGAGCATCTGAAGAAAGCCTACTCCAATCTGCTGAGGCAAAGACCCTTTCCTGAAAGGAGTAACTGCATGTTTCTCTGCATTGTGATAACTGTGTGTCTCTTGTAGAGTTCCTCCTAAAACCTCTCTCTCTGTTTTGTAGTGACAAGAGATAATTGATGCCATTATGTGTGCCTCGGCCAAATATAACACCCGGGGTCCCGCCCTCATCCCAAGGATGAAAACCAAGCATCGCATCTATTACATCACTCTCTTTTCCATAGTTCTGCTTGGCCTAATTGCAACAGGAATGTTCCAGTTCTGGCCTCACTCCATTGAGTCATCCAGTGACTGGACCGTTGAAAAACGCAGTGTCCATGATGTGCCTGTGGTCAAGCTTCCTGCTGATAGCCCCATTCCTGAGCGGGGAGACCTCAGCTGCAGGATGCACACCTGCTTCGATGTCTATAGGTGTGGCTTCAATCCCAAGAACAAAATCAAAGTGTACATCTATTCACTGAAAAAGTATGTGGATGAATATGGGACGTTGGTGAGCAACACCATTTCCAGGGAATACAATGAGCTGCTGACAGCCATCTCTGACAGTGAATTCTACACGGACGATGTCAACCGGGCCTGCCTTTTTGTGCCATCCATAGATGTCCTCAATCAGAACGCCCTCCGTATCAAAGAGACAGCTCAGGCTTTGGCACAGTTATCCAGGTATGTACTGAAACTTCAGTGTGTGAATGTGAAGAACACAAAGTGAAAAAAGTGAGTCTAATGCAGGAGGGGAGAACACAGTGAGTTAATGCCAGCACAAGGCTTTGACAGAACTTGTCTCTGTGTAGAGAACATCTTCCTAACTGCAGTTTGTTTCTTCTTTTGCTGTAGGTGGGATCGAGGCACAAATCATTTGCTCTTCAATATGCTGCCTGGAGGGCCACCAGATTATAACACTGCCCTAGATGTTCCTAGAGATAGGTATGTTTTGAGCTTTGTGATGGACAGATCCGGGTTTAAGCTCCACTGAAGAAGCAACAAGCTCAGAAGGGCAATTGGTAGTGAAGGATGTGCTCCTTAAACTTTGCAAAGATAGGCTATGACTTGCTTGCTTCTCAAAAAAGAAAGTAAAGCCTTGTATAGAAGGCGTATTTACTTTTGAAATTTGATAGTTTACCCCCATCCTTAAATTTATAAGGGATGTGGCTGATAGTGTGCTTTTAACTCTTGGACTTGCTATAAGGTTAGAGAATCTTGATCTGCTGTGTAACTGGTTATGAATGCTTTAGAGAATGTCCCATTTGACACAAATTAGAAATTCAAAGATGATTGTAGCAGCAGCTTTCTCATAGAAGTCTGGTGCTTCAAAGACATTTTAAAGCAGCTGCTCTGCTTGACAAAACTATGCTGAATTTCAATATTTTTTGTTATCCTAATAATTAGACTATATTAGTAATTGGACAAATGCTCTTAGCTATTCTCTGGCAAGCGTGCTTTAAAAATATTAGCCAGGAATTTAAAAGGCATACATTCTGAGCTCAGTTTTCACTTGCAGAATAGTTTAGCTTTGGAAGAGGAAAGGAGGTTGTAAGGCAAAGAAAATTGGAATAAGAGGAAGGCGATACTGTTGCTGAAGATGTTTCTAATATGTCAGCCTGTGTGTGCTTAGTTCTGCTGAATTAGGTCCACTGTAACCAGTACCTTTTCTGAAGGTCAAAGTTAACTTCTGCCAAATATTAATAAAATCTTGCCTGAGATATGGGATCTTTACTAAAGTGTATCTTGATTTCTTTTCAGCAAAGACAATTTTAAACATTCTCCAGTACCAGAACAGATTTCTTTTTTCTGCACGTGTTTAAAGAGTAAATTTGCTCATTGTAATTACATCACTGTGAAATAAGGCTTTAGTTTTTTCCTTCTCTGTAGGAAACATGTTGTATGTATGGGTTAGCCTGGAGAGGGCAGTCAAGCATCAGTCTCATGTAAACAAGCCTGTTAATGTGTTAGTAGATACTTGGATTTGTTATCTTAGATTTATACTTATGGAGAGTTTTCATTTGACAGTGGCATGGACTGCATGCTTGTGGATACATGTGTTGATCAAAGAAGTAATAAATTAACTGAAAGTAGTAGATATGCTACAGAAGTTTTTATTTTTATTTTTTGATCTCAAATCTCCGTTTACATTTGGCCTTGCATGCCTTGTCTTAGCAGGCAGGAAACCTGTTATTTTGGTAGGTGTTTCTCCTAAATATTTGTCATGCTAACATGGAAAACTGAGTAATTTAAATAAAAAACTGAAGTCTTTTTTTGGCATTCAGCTGTTGTAGTTTGCCAGTCTGACTCAGTCCACAGCTGTATGACCATGAGCTGTAATACGTAAGAGAGGCAATAACAGAGCTTGGGATGGAAAAAAAATTGATATTCCTTTTTGTAGGCAGTCAGCAGTTGGACCATTTGATGTACACAACCTATTCTACAGGTCACAGGTGCAAAGACAAGGGGCTTGTGAAAGAAGTTGGGAGTGTGGACCTAGTTCTGGAGAGGCCTGAGTGATGCAGTGTGAGCTTTCAGTATGATTTTGGAGACCTTTGGAGTTCTTAGTTCATGTTTAACGGAACAAGCAATGTGGGTGTGCTCTCTTAATTTGAGAATATCTAAAGGTGTTAGGAATGGGTAGTTAACTGAGTGTGAAAGAAAGTTTTTTGTGGCATCACAGGGTGAGAAGCTGCTGGCCAAAATAAAGGCATGCTGGCAGAGTTCAGCTGGGTTTGAATTACTTATCTGAGCTGTACCATGACAACTCCAGAAAGACTGCATTGGTGGGAGTTTGTGGATCACTTGTGAAATCCACAGGTACTATTTGTGAAGTTTGCACAGGAGCCTGGCCTGCCTTCTAATCTACATGTCTGAGACATCATACACAGCTGAACTGTAGTGGATCATGAAGTTTAATAGTCTTGTGTTCCATTAATTTGTTGCAGAATATTGATCCAGATAAAGTAAGACCCTATACACAGGGGCCAGTTCAGTTTTATAATAATTTTACATCTGGAAAAGTTCTTGGCTAAGGTACTTCACTAAGGGATTGTTTGTTTGTTAAATCTTTAAATGCAATTTCCAAATACAGTGTAAAAGTGCTTTATTCCATAATTTCAAAGGTGAAAGTTTGCCTTGTGGGCATGGAGTTTATGTTGCTAGTATTAGCTGCCATAACATGTAATCTCCTGCCATAAAACTTAAAAGATAAGCTCTGTATTGTCTGTTAATTAGTGTTGTTGGATTCAGTCCAATGACGAGGTTGAAAGGATTTCTTTTGCAAAGAAATTCTGGTGCTGTAGAATTGAATTTATGAACTAAGATGCTTTTTATTTATTTCTGTTTCAGTCCGTGAATTGGGTTCAGTGACTTGTGAAGTTTGGCAGAAAGCTACTGCAGATGGCAGTTGGACAGAAACATTTAGAGTACAGGCCAGCTGGAGCACTTCATGGAGACAAAGAAGGATCAATATTTGAAAAGTGGTGAAAAGTTGCTCAGGGACAGGCATTCCTTGCTGATCAGTGCAATTTAAAGATTATTTGTCTTGAGTACATTAGGAGTTAATATCCCTACTTTCTTAATGCACTGTACAACGAAAATCCAAGTGGAGTTACTTAACTGGTGTTGGTTCCCTGTGGATTTATTTAGGTAAAAGTCTGCATGACACACACCTGCTTTCTCAAGGCTGATGAGGTGCTGTCGTGTTTTCACTGGATCCTATTAAAACAATCTGGTTCTGGTTTCCCAGTTTGGGGGGAGGGGGTGTAAAAAAGAGAAGGGAGATATAAAGTGCAAGAACAGTAACACTCAAGCCAGTTTTTTTCCTTTCTTCTTGTAACTGAATTAATATGGATAAGACATAGAACATGTAGCTTCAACTGTGAGACCTAGTCATAGCAGTGTTGTACATGTCACCAAAAGCAGGGTGATGGGGGACATTGGAAAGGAATTAGAAATTATTTGGAATTTAAACTCAGCATGTACTTAATTTATCATCTGGTTCTCAAGTTGATTTTTGTTCCTATCATAGTTTGTGTTCTGAATGAAGAGTCATATTTATGGCAAAATGTGACCATGGTGTTTGAACACTGAACAATTGTGCTGCAGCTCAGAGCAGGAAGTGAAGTATCCTGTGGGGCATCTGATGGGGATCAGAACAGGCACAACATTCTGGTGTTCATTCTGAGTGTCTTGTTCTGATGGGAAAAATCTTGGGTGATAATTTGGTGTAATGGTAATGTGTTGTCTGACATTTGTGGAAAACTGCTTCTCCAAACACCTTACCAAGGATTTCATTCAGTGATATCTGAAAACAAGAATATTAGCTAAGGGATTGTTGGTGCCTCTTCCAGTCTCACGTTGACTTTTTGTTCCTTGTGTGTCCTGGTTACTGAGACCTGTGCCTGCTCTGACCTGAACTGTGACAGTAAGGCTTCTCACTGCAGTAATAGCTGCAACAATGGGTACAGATCCTCAAGATTATTTCTTTAGTGCCTTGTCTAGTAATGTACTTGTGTCCTGCTCCCTTGCACAGAGAAGGAGACAAACTGGAATTGAGAAATATGGGACCTTAAGCAGAACCAGTATCCCAGAAGCAGCTAAAAGTATAGCACACCCTCCTGTTGAGTGACAAAGGACTGAAAGTCCTGATCAGCTCTTTAAAAAGTCTCACAAAAGAAGCTGAATCTGGGCTTCTTTTGGAACAAGGATGATGTGTTCCTGATGCCACCTGGTCACTGGACATGAAACATCCAACAGAAAAACTGTCGTCTTCTGCTAGCATATTTCAAAGAGGCTTGGTTTGTGATAGGAGATAGTAGCAAACCTTTTTTTTTTTCCTGGAATTCTGCATAATATACTGGTTTCCACTATACATATTGTTCTCTTCTGTTTCTTAAAGCACTTCTGTATGGCAAAAGATTGTCCCATCTACAAAAAGGCATGATGCAGATCATCCTGTTGGAAGGTTGAATTGTATTTTAATTTATCAGTCCTTGATTATTCCCATGTTCTCTAGCATGTAGTGTCACAAGCAACCTCTACTGTTGGAAGTTAGTGTCATAACATACAGATTTTTTTGTTTTCATGTTCTCTGTTTATAAAATTTTTGTGTAATATAAAAATGAAATAGATTTCACTAGTATGAAAGCTTTGAAAATACAGTTGTAAATAATTTAATTTTCTTTTCCATCCTGAGAAGTCCAAAGTCACTGTAAGATGCTTAAGTACTGTTACTGTACTGTGATTTATATCTAACATACATCTTGTCTTGAACACTTTGAAAGTTGTGCAATACCAAATTTTAGTACAGGCATCAAGGAATATCTTAACTAGCATAAATAATTCAGAATGTGTTTCTTCAGATTAAAATTGTCTTAGGTTATGTAAGCTTGCAAATTGCAACAATGACAGCAATATATTAGATTTTCCTATCTTAATGCAAAAATGGTCCATTCCTCAGTGATCATACACAATTGTAAGCACTCTGTTGGTGACCAGATCCAATTTAGCAGCAAACCAAAGATGACAAAAACTAAAGTCAACCTAAAACCAGCATGAAAACATGCTGCTGACAAATGCTGAGGGAAGAGCTTATTTCAGAGCATGTCTCTTCTTGTTCTGGTAATGACAAGCAGGGAATCACTGGAGTTTGAATGTCATACATTCTCAGTTTAAACTTACTTTCTTGTATTTTCCAGAGCTCTGTTGGCTGGTGGAGGCTTTTCCACTTGGACTTACCGGCAAGGCTACGATGTCAGTATTCCTGTTTACAGCCCATTGTCAGGAGAAGTAGATCTGCCAGAAAGAGGACCAGGGTAAAGTAATTTCCATGAACTGGGCGAAGTATATTCAATATCATATTTCGTATTGATGATTATGAAATATAAATATAGCTAATAACTTTATGGTGAGCTTGGGCAATTTTGTAAGTGTTGTTTTTAACGGCTCTTGCTATTAAAATAGATGATGCTTTCAATGCTGATGGTTCCAGTGGTGATGGTCTTGGTTCAATTGCCAACTGCTCCCTCTAATAGCTTTATACTTTTCTTATACTGTGGTGCCCAAAACTGTGAAGAGGACTCAGAGTGGGACAATCCCCTCCTTTGACCAGCTGCCTGATGCACCCCAGGACATGGCTGGCCTTTCTGGCTGCCAGGGCACTGCTGACTCATATTCAGCTTGCCATTGATCCCCAGAATCCCCAGGTCTCTTTCCACAGGGCTGCTTTCCAGCCTCTCGTTTCCCAGTCTGTCCATACATCCAGGTTTGGCCTGTCCCAGGTACGGCCTGGCACTTGTCTTTGTCAAACTTCATACTGTTCGTCATTTCCCAGCCCTTTGTCAAGATCTCTCTGCAGGGCTTCTCTGCCTTCAAGAGAGCCAGCAACTCCTCCCAATTTTTTGTTGTTGGCAAACTTACTTGGTATCCCTTCTGGTCCTGTGTCCAAGTTGTTTATGAAGATGTGAAAGAGCTCAGGCCCTAAGCTGGAGCCCTGAGGAACCTCACTGTGACTGGTTGCCAGCCTGATGTAACACCCACCATTTACACCTGACCTGTCATTAAGCTCATTAAAAAAAAGGATGAAAACTTGTATGTGATTATGAGAATACATACATCTGCAGCTTAGAATACTGATTTTATTTGTTTCTTTTTTTAAAGTAATGGAGTAAGACATAAACACAAACAACCTAACCCTCCCCTACCTGAACCTTGTAGTTGGAAGTAAAGCAAGACAGTTGGGAAATAAAGCACTGATTTTTCTCAGAGTATGTAATTACTCTGAGAAAAATCAGTGCTTTATTGAGATGAACTACCCTGGTGGCTTCTCTAATCTGTGTTCTGAAGAGAATATGAATTTTCAAAATTGAAAACTGATTGAAATGGTGCAGCCTCTGCTGGACACAAAAGTTATCAGTCTTTGGGTTCAGTTGTCTTTTTGGGTAAGGGCAGTGCTCTTGCTGTTGCTCTTGGCTGCTCCAAGTACAGTAATGCAGTCAATTAGGACAAACTTGTGCAGCAGTGGTTTACTTTGCTCACACCCTTTATGTCCCTGCTTGTGATGCCCTTGCATCTGGCCAGTGAGTGGCATCTGGTTGCACGCCAGCTGACTGTTCGTAGGTCTCAAGTGTTACTACACTGTGACACAGAGTGAAAGCATGCTTTGTGTTTCTGTCTGGAGAGCAGGAATGTGATGATAGGCTCCAGCATGTAGAGAACCAGTTGTAAAGAGAGAAGCAGTCTTATTGTTCATGTCCATGTAGTCAGATAAACTCTCTGTCTGATTTTGGGTCAAATAAAAGAAGTTGGTCTTGTGTTCAGTAAAGGTGTTGGAGATTCCATTTCTCAAAATTGCCTTTTATTTTATTTTTTTTTAAGTGTGTTGGGCAGCCTGGTGTCCGGAGTGCCATCCAGTGATGGGGAGTACTAGTGAGACGGGTTCTCAGCCTCGACTGCTTTTTGCAGGAGGGATAGGACGGGGACGCACCACCCCAGAATCCAGGCTTGCTTGGGATCAGCCTTTTCATCACACTCCATTAGTGTGTTATTTCTTGGGAGATGGCGTGTGCTTTCTTTTGTAGCAATGCCTGATAAGCTAGATTTTGAGTGTCAAAGAGTGATGACAGTTTCAAGGCAAATTTGCTTTTAAACGTGTACACAAACAAACCTACTTTTGTTTTAGCTGGTTATATGCATTTATTATCACTCATCTGTATCATTATTTCCCTTTTTTAAGGCCTCTTACAGAGCTGAACTGAGGGGGCTTGATTTACTTGCGTTTTTAATTGGATTCTTAAAACACACTTCTGCTGGTAGCAAGTTGGTAGCAGCTGGAGACTTGTGAGAAAGAAAGTTTAAAAAAAATACTATGCATCTGTTAATTGGAGCAACTAAAGTGACCAGCATGAAAATGAGTAGAAAGGTGAGAAGAGCAGCAGGAGAGGTCTGACTTTATAAAGTTTGTGTGTTTTCAGAGCTGTAAATTAAAGATAGCATCACGTGGAGTAGAACTGGAATCCTGAGTACAGGCCTCGTGCTTCCTGTGTTCTTTTGGCAGCATGAGGGCACTCACTCACTGTGTGTGTTCCTTTCACTGGGGAGTGGTTGGAGCAGTCTGACTGTAGCTGACCTGTTTTAAAAGGAAACCCAAGTAGATGAGTTTAACAATTATATGACATTCTATTTCCCAGTATTAGTATAACTTTTTTAAGCTGCAAGCACCTAATTTGAGCTTGTATTCCTCTATGGTTTACCTCCAGTGTTAATTAGTGTTTTTAAACATGTCAGTATTTAAAATATTCAGCACATTTTAAATATTCCTGGTTTTGGAGCATGGTAGGAGTTGAGAGTGTATGAGATAACATACACCATATGGACCTTCAACTTTTCCTTGGAAATGTTGCCTCTTTATTGCCCCAAGGGACAGAACTGAATCACAGTTAAAAAGATGAGCTTGTGCTATTGCTGCCGTCACCATATCAAGACTAAATAAGCTAAATACTGAGTTGTCAGTTCAACATCTTTTCTCAATTAAAATTCATGAGGACATATATGGGAGGAGAAACTAGAAGGACTCAGTGCCCTATCTACTTTGTTTTAGTACACAAACACCAAACAAAAGTACAAACGACCCTGGCATCGGTAGCAGGCTGATTTAAACTTCAGTTAAATAATGTTTCTCTAAGTTTATAATAGAAGTTATAATGCAAGTGCCTATTCTCATGTAATAAGCACTCTTACCAAGTACAAATTTATTCAGAATTGTAAATAATGTTGAGCCACTTACTATCCCAAGACTTAATTATATTTCATCATTGCCCTTTCCAGTGTTGTCTGAAAATACGGTCTTGGCAGCATGTCCACATTTAGTTAATCTTGCTCTGCTTTTCCACAGTGGAAGGAAATGTGTTCTTGAGCATCTTGGAAGTAAACTTGCAGTGCTGTCAGGTGACCTGGCTGTGTTTTTTCAGCCCTCGCAGGTATTTCATTTTGTCATCTCAGATGGCTCTGCACCCAGAATACCGCTTGGAGTTGGAGGCTCTTCAGGCTGAGAATGGGGAGTCAGTGCTGGTCCTGGACAAGTGTACAAACCTGTCAGATGGGGTCCCTGCGGTTCGCAAACGCTGCTACAAGAATCAAGCCTTTGATTATCCTCAGGTGCTTCAGGTAAGGCTGTCTCTCCTGCAGACTCCTCTTCCCAGTGGTGTCTATCTTAGCTGTGATTCTGTTCCTCTTCAGCCATGGTAGGGTACTTCCTTGTATTTAATTAATGTGCTGAATATGTTTTTAAACTGCATAATTTGTTATGTTTGCTTGAGTATTATATCCTAACTTTATCCTTATTTTTAAGAGGGCCAAAAATGATGTGCTCAAACTTGCATGCAGCCTATGCTTATATGAGACTGGTCATGGTGGTTTAGTAACACAAGACAGTGTAATGCAAACTTAAAACAATTACACAAAAGATACTGCCAAATCCAGCAGCAATGGGATACTAAAATGGAGGAACGGGAGGAAAAACTTAAGGAGGCAGATAAAGTTGGTCACTTCAAAACTGGAGAGGAACATTGGAATCTACACCTTCCAAAATAGCTGGCAAAAGGGCTTTCAGCAGGCATGAATTTGGAATTAATTTCCCAGCTATGACAATCCAGGCCTTGCTATATGAAGCTTGGAGCTGAAGATGGCTTTGTCAATTGGAAGGAAGGTTAAAATGAACTTCAAACATCAAGAATGTTACTTTTAAGTAGAGTTAGTCAGATTACATTTTTTGTATGCAGTTTAGAAGTTAAATTGTACAAAACTGTCTGTGTAGATATGACAGACTGAGCTAGAAGGCTTGTCAACATGCAGCTATGAAAACATCTAGGTGAAATGTGTTTCATGGCCTTGGCCCAACTTCCAGAGGCCTTTTGATGTGTCAGTGAAGTAGATAGTGTTCTCAGACCCCTGTGTCTCTTGGCGGTTCACTAACAGAGGTGCTTTGGCATGCAGTGTGGTGAAGTGAGTTATGCCATAGGCCACTGTGCTCTCTCTGTGGCCACCAGCATATAATAATCTGTCTTTGAACTTCAGCAAGTGATGGTAAAATAACAAACAAGCTGAGGAGAGCCAAAGTTTCCACCCCTCCTGTTATGTTTTGTAGGAAATACATTTAAAATTCCATGTGGAAGAGGAGGAGAGGGAGGAAAGGGTCACCGTGAGCCCTAAACTTTGAGTAAAAAACCCACTTGTTTGCTTTATTTCTATAAATACAGACTGAATTGCTAAAGGATGGCAAGTCAGGGAATCTCTATCTATATCTTGCTATATATGATTTTATAACTCAGAAGAGAGCTGGCACATGCCGAGATTGTTAAAATACTTTCCCCTGCGTTTCCCTTTGGAATGTCTGGCTGATAACAGTGGTGATGTGAGGAGATGTATTTATAGTAACCTTTGTCTAGACAGGAAAAATGGTTATCTGGGCAGATGAGCATGTGTGTCCACATCTGGGCTTTTTTTTTTTTTTTCCTTTTTTGTCACTCCCAGACCTTACTAGACTCTTCCACCTGCTGCTGTGTGATCTAGTGAGTCAGTGGTTAAAATGTGTGTTCATTTTCTCAGCTCCTTCCATTCCCCACACCCTTCTTTTCTTTCTCTTCCTGTCTAACAGTGGGGGAAGGGGGACTTGGCTCACAGTTCATCCTTTCCAGTACTGCCTTTACAGATGTCTTACTAGACAGACTCTTGGACTTCTGGGTTGTTAATGCTTCCTGTTTGCAGTCTTCTCTTGGATGAGATTTTCAAGGCTCTTAGTGCTCTATGGGTATGAACAGAGGTCTTATGATTGCATCAGGAGACAAGTGAAGAGCCAGCAAAACCCCTTGTATTTCCTAGTTCCATCTTGATGTTTTGCTGCCCTGCTGAGCATTCTGGCTCTTTTTCTTCAGGCCATGGAACACGAGCTGGAAAAATGTTTTCTTATCTGTGGGAATCCCTGTATCAACTTCATAGTTTTTCTTTCTTAAACTTAGGGATAATACTGACTTGGGATTTTCCCAAGTGTTGTGTAGCTGAACTCTTCTAGCATTTATTTTGAGATCTCGAATCTGTAGCAAGACTCCTCAGTGGCAGTGAGAACCAAAGTCCCTAAATAAAGGGTGATTGCAACATAGTCAAGAAGTCCTTTCTGCTGGAGGTTAAACTCAGGGCATTTTGTCTAGTGTGTTGTAGATATGAGTAAATGGACTATACTCTTCGAAAACTTTTTTTATCTTTGAAGCTCCCTTCCTTCTGCCCTCATTCCTTCAGAATAGGTAGCATTGATAGAGTCAATCTTTCATTGTAGATTATACTTTCAAGGTAAGTAATCATCCTTTACTTACCACTGGAAGTGCATTGCCCAAGACTGAACCCTGTTCTGTCTGAGGTCTTCTGTTACGGTGAAGAGTAAGTGAATCCTTCAGATTTCTTCATTTGTACATCTTTTTAGACTGTAATATTACCTGTGGGTGGAGTGGTTTTTTATCAACAGTACCCCATTGCTGTCCCACGAATACCTTTTCTTTGTCTGTTCTTTTGTAGGAAACGTCCTCTTCTGCAAAGTGCAAATCTTGGCCAATTCCTTCATGCTTTCTATTTGTGCAGTTTGCTATTTTTATCTAAGTGTTGCATTCTGTATGTATCAGTATTTCTTAGTTGATTTATGCGTATGATGTCAAAGACTAATCCTGGTATCCATTATACCTGCTAATCCTACAAAATCATAGGTATTGTGAGGTCTAATAAGTATGGCCTTAATTCTGCTACTCAGTTAACTAAGGGACACATTGAATGCTGTTGCACTTAGGAAAGATTACTTGGTCCATTGCTGTTTTACTTGTGAGCCACTGCTAACTACTTTATACTTGGAGTTCTTTAACTGGAGTTTTTGTTACTGTGGAGCCTATAAGGGCTTTATCTAGCCCCTGATATCTTAATTTGCATGTGAAAATGCTGCCAAACATGTCAAGTGACTTGAGATACGAAATCTAATACTTCCTTACTATCCATAGAGCTGCACTGCCTTATAACAGAAGAAAATTAAGTTGGCTCCATACAGTTTATACTCAAATAAGTTTATCTTAATTGTTGCTTATCTTGTGCCAAACCTTTGAAATGTTTTAAACTTAATTTTCTCCTTGAGTTTTCTCAACTGAATTCTAAAGTTTGGCCATTAAAATAAAGCACAGAATTATCCTACCATCCTACCACTCCATTTCTCATTCCTCCACTTATTATATTTTTCCTAGCCTCTGGAAGATAAAATTGTAAAATTATTTTGAATCAGCTAATAATTCAGAATATATTGATTGTGCAGAGCAACTCAGTTTTCCTTTTGTTTTTTGTTTGGTTTTTTTTTTTTAATGAGGGGAAGGGCAGGAAAGCATAATGCATATATATACACACACACAGTTCAAATATAACATTTCCTTTTTTTCCTTATCTGTGTGTTGGATACCATTTGTTGACAGGAGTCCACATTCTGTGTTGTTCTACGTGGAGCCCGCCTGGGACAGGCTGTGCTGAGTGATGTTCTTCAAGCTGGCTGTGTCCCAGTCATCATTGCTGACTCCTACATTTTGCCTTTCTCTGAGGTTCTGGACTGGAAGAGGTCTGTACCCTCACTGTTGTACCTTGAACTGCTGCCTGAGATACTTCACTGCCTCAGTGATTTGAATCAAATCTGTGTGATAAGTTGAGTGTACTGTGGGTTACAGGAAATACAGAGTAAGATGCACACTGTCTTTGCCCTTGATCTATTAGGTATCAAAAATAGGAGAGGAAGATAAATGAGACTGATATGACAGAGCATTTGATTATCCTCTAGCCCGTAATTTTTTCCTTCTAAAACAGATTTGCTGTATAATCTTGTGCTTGAATTCAATGAGGACTGGTTTCCATTCAGGCTCTTTTAAAGAAAATACATACTAAATATTGCATCACAGAAATACAAAGTCTCTGTATTGCACCATGATTCCCAAGTTTATCTGAGATGGAAAGATATCCTTACTTTGTGACTGAGTGCACTGTTAGGAGTGTAGATTATTTTTCTATGCACTCTGCCCAGTTACATGATCTTGGGATGGGGATAATGTGTACAAAAATTGTTTGTTTTATGTGTAACACTGTATATGCTATTACTGTTTGATTATTCAAAAAATCTCTGCTGACAGCCGGTCAGTGGCAATCCAGGATTTCTGAATCTCTGTCCTTTCCATAGTTATTTGATTGTCTGGACAGATCAGTCTACAGACTTTGGTGGCATTATCTACGGGCAGACTGGCTGGTGTTGGGAAGGAACTGCTGTGGAATATTTTGTTACACTGAAAGAAGACTGCTTCTTTTTGTTTATGTCTTTTGAATAATGTTTTGTTAAAATAGGACAAGATTCTGGGTTGGAAAAGCAGTCTTTTAATGAAAACTTCTTTTGGAAACTTCTTTAAATGTAGAATTTCTTTCTTCTCACCTTGCCATATGTTTTCTTTTCTTTGCTTATAGGGCCTCTGTTGTAATCCCTGAAGAGAAGATGCCTGAAATGTACAGTATTCTGCAAAGCATCCCCCAGCGACAGATTGAAGAGATGCAAAGACAGGTAAAGCAATGTACCATGGTCAAATTATTGTCCTTGCCTTACAGTTGGAGTGTAGGTTCATACACCTGCCTTGCTCTGAAAGCTGTTGGAATGCAGAAATATCCACTGTACTCTGATGTTAATATTTTTATTATTTGACCCTGCTCTTTCTTTCTGCTAAGCATCTGCATTTGCCATCACTTTTCAGTGGGATGGAAGCTCCCACTGAGTGTGCTGCCTCCTGACATCTATTAACATATTTCTGATAAAATCACAGTGTGTATTTGTTTCATTTTTCTACACGGTATTTAAATTGTAGTAAAGAAGTTCAAGAGTCCGTGTTTATTTCAAAGGAAGCTTTGGTTTGTAGAAAGATTTTAGTTACTTAAAATGTGAGGGGAGCATTAAGTCCAAAATATTTTAAATATTTTATCTACATTGACAATTCCTCTGAGAGAGCGATTTTTCTTATTTGGTGACTGCAAGAGCTGAGACCATGAACTGTCAGGCCACCAAAAAGGATATTAACATGTTAATGTACACTTGTATCTAGGATATTTCATCCCTGACATCTTATTGTACCTGAGCATATATTGCTATAAAGCAAGATAGTACTCTTATCATTGCCTCAGTTCCTCATCAGGAAAATCATAGAGGAAATAAGAGCTAGGTATTTAAGGAAAAAGTTAACGATCTGATTTCTAGTGACTTTTCAAGATGCATGGAATTTCTGTAGTCAAATTTCTGCAAGACAACACTCTAGTTATTTCTACTTAGGCAGTACTGAAAGCTGCCCAGTGTATATTAATAGTGATATATGGGGAGAAAACAGACTCTCAAATTCAGATTTAAATATCTTTCACACCTGAATTCTGTTGCCAGCTTCACTTCATTCTGTTCTGAGTCTGCAAATACCACAGCAGCCATCAGGGGTCTCCTTTCTCTTTAGCACCTTCACACAAATGAACCATTTTGATGAGGCCTGCTGGCAGCACCAATGTGCCACCAAAACCAGGAGGTGAGAAAGTAACCTTGGTGTTACAACTCCTAGAGATGTTATTTTTGGTTTAGAGATGTCAACACTAGGGAGTTTTGCCTAATGAAGCTTTAAAACTGATATTAATAGTCTGTCAAAGTGTGCAATAACTTTCTTGTTGACTATTTCACTGATAATGTAAAATAATCATTTCAGGATAGTATTCTCCAGCTATGGACAATGCACATGACATTAAACACTAAAGTATGAAATCAGGCAACTCATCTGTAAAAAAAAAGCCAACAAAATAAAGACAAAGGAGCAAACCCCCTAAACATTCACAACTAAACAAACCAACAATAACCCTCTTAATTTGGATTATATATACATTATCTATATTACCTGTAACTCTATAAAATTAACTTGAAATAGATGATATTTTAGTGCTCATAACACAGATATAATCTCTGTTCACAGTGAATTTTGTGGGGTTATACATGGTTTGCAGTAGTCATTGTCACTGGGTTCAAAACATCACTGAACAGTATTGGAAAATACGATTCTATTGCCTGAGGGTGTGATTTGTTTTTCTAAAGTTTCTCACATCTTGTTGCTTTTGTTGTGTGTTTCGATAGTGAAAGTGACAGGATGAAATCACAAGGTCTACCTTTCATCTTTGTGAATTTATTTCTATTTGTATACTGAGGATACTTAAACGTTATCCAAACATTTCACGTCCTGTCAGCCTTATTTACAAGGCAAAATCCCTGTGTGTCTCTGAAATTCCCTTGCTGATAGGTGTTCTGTATTCTAGCCATCTAGTATGGTGAAAAGTACTTAATAACTGATACTGTGTGGACTACCAGTAATCTGACATGTATGGTTGAGATCAACTTTTTCTAGGCAAATAGAACAAATCCTTGCTCTGAGTTTTTTCTTGCTGAAGCATGCATTTGTCATATCTGTCAGACTTTTTGGGTCTGATAGCCTTTGTGGGATTGGAGCCTTGCTGTCCAACTGAATTGGTTTCAGTGGTTGTCTTATGATAAAATTCTTACCCTTATTTGGAAAACATCAAAATTAAAACAAATATTACTGTAAATGTTAGCTTGCCGGTTTTCTTTGTTGATTACTTTGTACTTTTTTGCAGTGTTTTATCACAGGAGATTCTCTGGAGATCATACATCAAGCTTAAAATATAGACATAAACATATAAGCATACACCTACATATACCTGTATATATTTTTTTCAAGTTGAATATATACCTATATATAATTTTTTCAAGGTGTGTGCTTATAAAACATATAAGCACACACCTACATATACCTGTATATAATTTTTTCAGGTTGTCTGCTTTTAATGAGTAAAATTTTCTCTATGCATATTTCTTTTTCTTTGTTTCTGGAGATACTTCTAGCTACATATTGGCTGGGTAAGAGAGGAAGTCTTGTAGAGAGAAGTCATTACATTTAAGTTCTTTAAGAAGTCATATTTGAAAGTGTGTTCTTCCAGTTTGTACACCTGTCGTGGACATCACATAACACTGTCATGAAGAGGATAAAATACAGGAGTTTCAGTTTTGGAGACATCAGCTGCTAGGATCTGTGGCTGGTATGACCTCAGCTGTGATTTCCTACAACACAATTTTATTTTGCTCAGCTTTTTATCAGACAGTACATGGTATAATCTGGGAAAGAGATTCATTGGTTTGAGCAGAGCTTGAGTGTGGGAAATCAAAATTAATTCTACTGTCCTACATCATCCCTGATTGCACTGAGATCTCTGGAGATCAGCTATATTAACTTACGCTTTTATTGTTAAACTTGCAGAACAGTTTGCTCCCAACAATTGCCAGTCCAGTTTCCTGTCTGTCCTCAAAAAAGGGAATACTTCTGTGCTTGTAGCCTAGTCTACACAGTTGTAAAAAATTGATACATATTTTCAATACTGCAGGTGTAGCCTATGTCCCTGAAAACCAGATTCTCGCATATAATAATACATAATAAGTAATAATAATAAATAAATAATAAATAATAAATAATAATAGCTCTTATAAACTGCAACATTTTGACCATCAAAACCAGCCTCTGCTGATTGAGCTGCTAAAATTAATAGCAGTCTGGATGAAACTTACGTATCTCTGGGATTGCTGTCTTGTCTGTTTTCTACAGTAATGTTGTCATTCTCATTTTCTTTGAAGCTTCCTTGATCCATCCCCCTCTCACAAATAGTTCCATATGGAGTCTGAAACATGGCAGAAGTGCCCAGAGGCAACTTGATAAGCAGCTTAACTGCACAGACTTGATGCTGCATCCTATGCTTTCATTTTATCTGCACCTCTAACAGCATCCGGGTAATAGCAAAGCTCTAGAAGTGGAGGGGAAGAAGTAGATGTAATGGGCCTGTATGATAGAGAGTAAGATTTGAAATTTTGTCTTGCTCCTGCAGAGTGAAATAGATAAAGGAAAAGAAGCAAAACAAAACTTTGTTGGTATCACCTTGTCTCATGCCTTATGCCTTGTATAGTTTCCTTTGCAAAGGGTTTTGTTTTTTGGTTTTTTTTTTTTTGGGTTTGGGTTTTGGTTTTTTAATGTTTTGCTCTGAAAGATGTTAGTCTCTGGAAGCGTGTTTCAGTTGATATATAAATGTTTTTAATTAGTGTGAAACTTTTCCTCAGCTTATATCTCAGCCACTCTGCTTTTTTCACCCTCTTTTTGTGAGGTGAATCTGTTGATACAAACATACAGGCATCTTGTAAGTATTTTTCTTCACTTAATACCAACATGCTTAGAACTCTTTTAGCATGGATAGACTCATTAAGGCATAGAATCAGAATACAGAAGTACTATGTAGTGGGAATACAAGACTCATTCTTCTGTTTATTTAGGTATCCCTGAGGAGATTTTAGGTAAGGGGTTTATTTTCAAAAAGTGGCTTTGTGTGCCTGTTTCTTTTTGACATTATAACACTCCCCATCTCCCAGAAATAAAACTTTTGAATTCATATTTGTTCTGGAAGGCTGGATGACTTTGTGTGCTCTGATGGCACAAGGATGATGAGCTGTGTTCTTAAGTGTGGGAATTCTTTTCATTCTGGTTTTCTAGGGAGATGTGTATGGTCATGTAAAATGTGCATGCTGAATTCTCTTCTGATTTCTGTTAGTGCCCAATTTCAGCCAAACTTACAGAGAAATGGAGAGGTTGGAGATGAGAAATTCCCTGAAGCTGGGCACCTGTGTAGGACTTAAGTACCCCAGAATAACATGGCCTTTCAAGAGAAACTTTGCAGCTTGAGCTAAGTTGTAGAAAACCTCTTGCATTTATCCATTATGAGTTATCTGCTTTGGGAAAGGTTTTACTTGGAACTGGCACACCTTAGGCCACAGAAATTCAGGTACAAAATGGCCAAATGATAGAGTGATAATTTCAGTATACAAAGGGGTATATATGCAATTTAAAACAGCCTTCTCATAGGCAGTTTTGGCCTCTCAACTAGCTGCAATCATTTGGAAAAGAATTCTTAAGAGCTGTAATAAATAGTTATGTGAAAGTATAAATTCCCTAGTCAGTTATGTTAAAAAATGCAAAGAATTTTTAGAAAAGAGATAGAGAACAAGATGGAAAATGTCGTGCTACTATGTAAATCTGTTGTATGTCTGCACCATGAATACAGTCTGTAGTTAGGTTCTACCATCTTGAAAATTATGTAATAGAACAAATGTGATCAAAAGTTTCAAGAGAAGACTGACGAAATAGTGTAACACTCTTCATCTTGAAAATGAATGATTGGTGACGATGAAGCAGGAATATAATACAGAACTAAAAAATAAGAAGGTAATGAAAAAGTGAATGGATGTGACTGTACATTGTTGGATACAATTTCATTTGATGTCTCACAGTACTTTTATTATTTGGAATATGGTTAAAAAAAAAAAAGAGATGATCTCACAGAATTAAGAGGTAGTCTGTGAGAATCCCTGCTTCATAATTTTGTGTGAGTGAAGGGGTTTTATTGACATAATAGGCAGAATGAAGAAATCCAGAGAAGGAAAATCTGTCAGAGATTAATGCAAAGATACAACCTCTGGCTTAAAGGTTTCTGCATTGCAGACTTCTGGAAGCTGGAGAGTACTTTGAGGAAGTGGTGGCTCATGCCTGCTCTGTCTGTGGGAAGGGGGTCCCTAAGGTACCTGCTGTGGAGCTCTGTCAGAGGGAGAATATGGGAACAGAATTGGTCAGGCCTGGCAGCTTCAGGACTCATGTTTACAGAAGACTTTGTATTATATTGCCTTGTGTAATAATGTTGTCAGATAATCAGTGGTTTTTAAAATGCATCTTGACTTCACTGGCTGCCAAACACTTCAGTGGAGACTGTTGAAAGTGATGTATATTTTTCTTCTTTGAGTGAATGTAATTTACTTTCCTGAAGCCCTAAAAGGTGCCCTCTTAAATAGTGGCCATGTGCCATTCTTGCTTTTCATTAATTAAAGTTTTAGATAATCACAACCTCTTGTGTTTTTTAGCCTGAATGGACAATTAAAGGCTAAAACAGGATGTAAATTCAGGGTAAAACTGTGGATAGAAAACATGTAGTTTGCAGTGTTTGTTCCCACAGTTGGAATACCTGGACAAGCTGTTGTGGTTTTTCTTGAGCACATCCCATGTGCCTCGGCCCTGAACTGAAGAGAAGTTCAGACTCCAGGTCAAACAGAGCTGAAGACACAAGCATAAATCAATGATTTGTTTTAGTGCCACGTTAAAACAACATGAGTGGCTGGCTTTTCTGACCCTCCTCCCTTTCATTTAATGTGCTTCTTTGGCTCTTCTTTAAAGAGGGCTCTGTAGAGTAATTTCAACTCTTATCGGCTTGCTGACAGCTATATGAGCCTTTCTGCTGGCTCCAGGCAATCACTGCCAGCGTGTGAAACATCCCATTCTTGCAGTGAAATGGTCTTGGATAGAGTTAAAGCAAATGGGTGGTGGAGTTTTCCTGTGGGTGGTGCAGCTTACATGAAAGAGATGGGATTTAGTTCTTGTTAACCAATTAAACAGAAATTCATTTCAATATCTGGACACTAGATGCTCTTTGAGCATACTTAGGCTTTTACAAGTCCTTTTAATGAGAATATTAAATGTACAGCTGCAGTTCTTTCCCTGACAAGGGACAGCTTCTGTCTCTGGGTTCTGTAGAATCATCATTATCAAATTTAAGAAAACTTTTATCTGTCTGCCATTTGTAGCATTTTAAGGAGTGCGACTGCAGAGCCTAACCCTGCTTTAATCCTCCCAGAGTGCTTCAGTGAAGCTCTGGGTCCCCCATAAATGTCAGGCCTGGACAATTTGCCATCTTATCAGATGCAGTGCAGTTAGTTCCAGCCCTCTCCCCCCTCCCCCAGAGGAAAGATTTGTTGCTGCAAACAGCAAAGGAAAGAAAAAAAAAAAAACTTTTTCCTGGCTTACTGCCAGGATCACCATGGGAGTTGTAGAATCCTTGGCATTTATGTATGAGACCTTCATTGCTCCCCTCTCCCTTCAGTTGTTGCAGAGAGTATCCTTATCCTAGGTTTTTTTCTTCTTGTCTGTCCTGCCTTTTTGTTTTTCAGAATGAAGAAAACTGTCTTCGTGGCATCTCTGAGAAAGAGCTCTGAAATTTGAGACCAGTCAGCACCTCTATGTATAATTTTTGTAGGATACATTTGGGCTGCTTTTGTATCTGCATTGGCAGCTTCTAAACATTAAAAGGTTAAACCTAACTGTAAGAGGAAAATTATGCTATTCTAAGACAATTTTATTTTGGTTTTCCGATTAGATTTTAAGAATCTGTGCTTTAAGAGTCTGTATCACATTGCACAGTGGATTTTTGGATACCCTTTGCAGATTGCTATACACAACTTGAATAGACTACAGATAAACCAGATGATCCAGAAATTGGAAAGGCATGTACTTGTGGAAAGAATATTTGCAAATAGTCTGTCATGCACATGAAGCAGTTAGCTGCAGACAAATGGATGATTAAGCATATCTCCTGGTGTTGCACACTTTTTTTGTTACACTGTGCTTTCTCTCTGCAGCTGTATAGTCTGTACCACATCACATTCCTTATCAAAGCTGCTTGCTTTGTTTGCCCCCTTTAATTATTGAAAGCATTACAGCTTTAGCATTTATCTATATAGCATAAATACACTGCATTGCTGTAGGTGTTTGCATGTGAGTATATTAAATAGAATAGTAAATACACCTTGGTCTTGTATCCATTTTACTGATGAGTAGATATGTAAATAACTTATGCAAGGTCAAATCATAATATTAATAATGGAATTTAGAAATCTTGATCCTGTTTTAATGACTGTATCAAATGTATCTGACAAGACAGTAGGAACATCTGGCTTTTAAACTAGAAAGGTCTTACATTTTCTATAGAAACAATTTGCGGCCACATAATCTTCAGCCAGCTTTTCCTTTAATCTTTGTCTGTAAATTATGCAGATATATTGAATAGTTTCTTAGATGCCTGGAGGTAGGAAAATTATGCATCTTATTTGCAAACTGAATAGTGGGCTGTTTTAGGAATATACTGTAATGTCCCTTGGCTTTCAAATGCTGTAATTTGTAGCTGGGGTTAGGCTTCTTCCTTTTCTCTTTTTATTTATTTTTTTTTAATTTGCTACAATTTTGAATGCTCTTTAGAAATTAAAATGGCCGCTGGCATTAGTTGTCATTGAATCTGGTGACTTAGTTCTGTAGAGATGCTATGGGCAGAAGGATTGTAGAGGGTGTGCATATTCCAGGATACTAATGTTGGAGTAGGGAATCATGGATAGAAGTTTGGCTTCATACAGTAAATGCTATTCCAGATGTTTACCAAGAAGAAATAAATAACTCTTGTTGATGTCTTTCAGTGATTTTTTTCATGTAAGTTTATTTTCAGTCTTGTTTCATTGTGGTGTGACTACCATATAGTATTGTCACAACCTGCAGTTACTATTCACCTTCCCCATTTCATCATCTAGCCATACACCATGTGCAGCTTGAGCCTTGAAGGATGAGGTATTTTTATATAGCTCAATCTAAGATCAGTTATTTTTAAGATGTGGAGAAAGAAGGCAGTGCCATGTCCTAAGTGGAATTTTTCCAGTAGATATGGAAAAACCCTCATGACTGCCAGTCCTTCAGTTTTATTCTCAGAGATGTTGGTAAGATGTATTTGTATTCAAGCAACGCTGGCAGTAATGGCTGTGGTTAAAGTTGTCCAGTGCTAAGAACTGTGTGTATGGGGCTATGTGTGTTATGTTTGTGCTTATATAAAACAGAGCTGTATAGCTTACAGGAAACTGAGCAAAACATGCCTTCATCAAAAGGGCAAGTTCTTCCTGGTATAAAGCTTAAGCTCTGAAATTGAGGTATGTGCTGATTTTTGACAGCTATAATATGGTGGTAACCTTACCTAGGTTTTTTTTTTTGTCCTTCAAAAAGCTGTCCTTTCATGTGTGTGATTGGCACTGGGCTTGCTTTGTGTTTAGCTTCTCTAATCAAGGGAATTTAAGCTTCTATTCTCCGAGCATTAGTACAGCAGTCATGGGAAATCTCAAACAAGCCAGATCTTATTGCAGCAGTTGACACAAATAAAAGCAGTTGTGCTTTTATTTATTTATTTTTGATGCTGGATGCTGATTAAAAGTTTCCAAGCATCCTTTAGCTATGCTATAAAGCCAACCAGCAGAGAGCAGGGCAGCTGCCAGGGAAGGGAGATGCTGGTGGACACAGGACAAGATCACAGTGGGAAGCATCAGTGTGTGTAACTCAGAAAGCTGGGAAAGGTGTAAACAGATCCCCAATTTATCTATAGGGTGGGCTTTCCAAACACTGTTTTATTGGCCAGTGGCTCCTGCTTTACTAACCTCTAACCTCAGCAGTACTCAGAGGTGCTGCCCACCAGCCAGCCTTGTCTTTGAACCTCCCTTGGCTCCTGCCACCTCAAAGACTTGCAGTCAGATTCCTGTGTTTTGCTTGGGACCTCACCTCTCAGCAGGATGCCTGCAGCAGGGAAAACTGATCTACCCTGAGAACATAGACATATTTGAAGGCAATACCCCTAGGACTAGAAACCTATTGCTTTCAGTTTCAGGAGCTGTCCATCACTTGTCAAGAAATGTGGATAAAACATCTTCCCACCCCCCAACTTCTGGGCATGCAGTAGTTGAATGTTCCCTGCAATTACATACATTTATATTTGTTTTTTGATATTTTCCTGAGTGCTGTTGAATCAGTGATAGCACAATTCTAGCTCACTGTAGGTCTGGTTTTATGTTGAGAATGTTGAGAACAAACGCCATGATAAGGATGATACAGGTTCAAGTATTTTTGACTACTCCCCAGGTTAGGTGTGCCTGCCACTTCCTTTACAGTAATGGCCTGGTGAAACTGGAGTAATTAAGAGCCATGCACACTCCTGGAAACTGTAGGGAAGAGAGTAGGCTATTTTTTGTGTCTTTACATCATTATTCATGACTATGTAGATATAATGGGTTATCTGGAAGCTAGAATAGTATCTATTTCTCTTTTTCAGCTGTGTTATTTCTGTGGTGTCAAAGCATGCCATTTGCATTGTAAATAGGAAGACAAACTGAAAGGTCTTTGGGAGCAAAGAGAATTCAGAAATTGTAGTCATTTTTTTATATCACATGTTTTTAAAGCTGTAAATGCTGCGTGAAACTTTGGGGTTTTGTTTGGTTGTGGGGTGTTGGGTTTTTTTTTTTGGTTTTGTTGTTTTTTCTTCTCGTCCTGCTGCTTTCTTTGCTGGCTCTTTCTCCATAGTTTGTAACAGTATTCCCAGCCACAGCTGAGAATGGGGTGGGTTCCTTGCTGCTCATAGTGCTGGTATCTGTTTCTTGGCTCCATAACTGAAAAGTATTTTGACCCTGGATTTGTAGGGTGCCAGGACAGTAAGTCAGGTTTCCTGGCTGGTACAATGTTGCCTTCTGCAACAGAGTTGCTAAATTGACGTACTCATTAATCAAAGAAGCAGCTCTGAGGTGCAAAAATATATGGAGGGAGGGGAGAGCACCAGTGCTAAGTGATATTTTTATCTATTCAAGTCTAGTGTTCTTGCTATTTTTAGAATTAAGTTGCTATTACTAGGACAAGGAATAGTGGAAATCTGTATTTTAAGGGTAAAGGTAATGCAGGATTTCAAAACTATATAAAAAGTTGCCATTTAATGAGAGAGAATGAAAACTTTTATTGACAATACCTTTTGTGTCACGTATTTAAGCAGAAGGTGGCTCTTCATGAGAAGATGAAAACCTTAGAAACACCAAAGCAAGAAAGCCTCCAAAACCGACCACCCCTAAAACAAATCCAAAAAACCCTCAAACTCCCAAAGTTACGTGAAAGTGTGGAAGCAAGAGAGAAAATGTTAATTTTAACAGATAAGCTTTGAAGAGCCATTCTCGTATATGCACAGTGTATGTTGTATGTATGGATTACTACAATTGATGTGATTCTTTTCAAAGCACCAAAGAGGAGAATCTGAGGAAGGCTGCAGTGCAAGAAGCTTAGTTTTAATATCTGAGCTTGCACTAACATTTTCTTTTAACTCTTCTAAGAGTCAGCAAGTAGTCTCCAGCAATAAAACCGAGAGTGAGTAGAAGTGAGTTATTCCCAAGTGGCTGCTATCTGAAGGGTAAGATTAGCATTTCGAACTCTGACCTCTGTCCTCTTATGAATTGGCAGCTTCAAAAAGAAAAAGGAAAAAAAAGAAATTTGGATAATGAAAAGATTCAGTTTTCACTCTCTGTTGTATCTGAAGGAGGCAAATGTACTTGTTTCATAGCTGAAATTACTGCAGCTGAGAAAATTGAGCCAAAGAATTAAATCCACGTACTGCTTCACTTTTGAAGACATTGTTTTTGAAGCTGAATTACAATAAAAACCAGCACCATGAAATGTCTGTCTAGAATCACTTTCTTAAAATATTTAACTGTAATGATACAAATTATTGGTTTGTTTGCTTGTACTGCTGAAGTGTCTTGTAATTAAGGAATATTCCTCTATAGGCCACTCATATAATTTGTATAAGTTAAATAGATTAATTGAGTACTCTGAGGGCTTTACTTGAGAATTGTGTGTAATTCAGTAACATGGAATGAAAGTTCAGAAATAATATTAAAATAATGATGTCAGATTACATTAGGAGCAAACCTTAGTTAACTGGAAACAGTGTGTGACCTGCATAGTTCTGCTGCTCATGCCTCTTTCTTCCCTTGCAGAGGAACCTCTGGTTTGAGATTCAGATAACCCCGGTGCTGAATTATGGATTAATCTTTATCTGAAGTGAGCATGGGCCTCCAAAACTTCAATTCCTTGCTTATCTCCATTTTTAGCTTTAGAGGTGACATGCTGTTACTCTGAGCACTCTTTATATACTGTCTGCACTGCTGCTTTTTCTTGGATAGGTCTGCAGTGAGAAACAGATGCAACACAGCCAGTTTAGGTTGAATTTAAAAGATGCTTTTAATCTGATATTTTGTAGAAACATGAAAATCAGAAAACTTTTCAGTTTCAGGCAATTTAGCATGATTTTACCAGTATTTAATTGATTTAATGGATTAGCTTTCAAAATTCCTACATAATCCATGTATGAGGAGAAGAAACTAATTTTTACTTGCAATTTCTAAAGAGCTAACCTCCAGTTTCATGTAATTGTGCTGGCACCCCAAAAGAAAGATAACTTTTCAGAGTATAGCTCTCTTACTGTTTTTCTGGACTGAGAGTTGTTTTTGAAAAATGTAACCTAGATTTGCATTTCTTGCCTCTCTGGGAAAAATGAGACTACTTCAGGTCCCTATTGAAAACAGATCTTTAAGGGGAAGAAGGACCATGGCTTACAGCTAGTCACTCATTTTATCCTCTCATGATCCATTACTAAGAGATGAATGGATTTATTAGAAGTTATTTTAAGTAACCAGAGGTCTAAATTTCTGTCTGAATAACCCTATTTTTTCCTGCACTGATTACAGAGAGAATGAGCCAACCAGCCTTAGATTGAATGTGATTGAGTGATATCACCAAGGGTCCTAAACCAATCAAGCATATTTTTTTAAATCCCAAAATCTTACAATTTTCTAGAAACAACAAAATACTGTTTATTTCTTAATAGAATAAAGTCTTCTGAGGTTTTCATAAACATAAACCCTAAACATATCAATGGTTTTAGCTGATACGAGCTGGTATCATCTTTGCTGGAGAACTGCATGCTAAAAGTAGTATGTGTGATCAGCAAGGAAGCTGTTGGAACAGGGAACCAGATGTAGGAACAATAAAACAGTACAGAAAGAGGGTGCAGATTACGATTTATAAGCAGAAAAATGTGGGAACTTGGGGTTATAAGTTCCTCAGTCCAAAATATTTCTTGGGAAACTTTTTCTAAAGTGCATATTGCTCCGAAAGAGTAACTTTACCTTCTCTTCAGTCCCCTTTTGTAAGGGAGGTCAGTAGGGCACTTGAGGGCTCAGGTTTGCTATCTGCCTGTTATATAACATCAGCTATATTCATATGCATCCTGAGTATAGAGCAAACATACAAAAATTCAATTTATCTTGAACCTCAGTAGCTCATTTAATCCTACTGCCCAATGGCAATAGCTTGGGGAAGAGGAGGTTGCCTGGGACCAACCTGAGTAGTTTACTCAATGGGAAATAATGTGCTGTGTCTCAGTAACTTAGAAAAAGGTTTGATTATATTACAGTATGGCATTAAACTTTAGCAGGCCTTCATGAATGCACTTCCATGTCTAGAGCTGTCAGATTTGCAGCTGAGCTGTAGATATTTACTGTAATATCTGTTGTATCTCTGTTGAAAATACGCATTTTAGCAAAGGGTTACTGCAGTAATTTACTTCAGTTACTTAGTTAAATATTTTATTAGTTTTAAGTTCCTATTTACAAATAAAAAGAGAAGATAACATTATTGGGGTTTTTTCCCCTATTCTTCTATTCATCCCAAAATTTGAAAGGTTTAGAATGGTTAAGTCTCACAACATCTCTTTGAGGTCAATATTACACATGCTGAGAGGCTGAAGTAGAAGCAAGAAATCTAGTAAATGCCGAACTTTTATCTGTAAATAAGTAACAGAACCAGGATTAAAAGAAAGATCTCCAAGTTTCCAAGCCTGTGCTGTTGCAGCAGGTAGGCCACACTCTTTTGCTTGCATAGACTTCTCTAATCCAGCTGGGAATAAAAACCAGGAACACCAAGAGCCATTAAGAAAGGAGAGCATTTAAGTAGAGTCACCATAGGTGGTGTGAAAATGGTTGTATTTCAAGGCCTTGTAAACCCTTTCAAGGCATTTTGGAAACACTGAACTGCTGCAGTGGGGCAGAATCTCACAGCATCATGGCGCCTGACCTAAAAGTTGAGAAAAGTGGTGGTTTATGGGCAGTTAAATTTTACTACTCTTTTGCGAATTTTTTTCCCCTCTTGCTACTTTTATGAACTCCCACCAAATCATGGGCTGTGAAACGACAGAAAGCTAGAAAGTTCCTTTCATGGACTGTTTTCCCCTTGATCTAAATGTTAAAGAAGGTAGTCCTTTCCTTACCTTATGCCCAGTGGATTTTTATGTCACAAACCAATCGAAAGATTTACATTGATCTGTCTTGCACTCCACAGCGGAGCACCATTAATGGCATTAACACTAGAACTTACAAACATTATATGAATGGACTCTGTAACCTGATGCTATGTTGGCTTGTAAAGAGCTTATAAAGAGATGCTAACCCCCCAAGTGTGTTTATTTCTAAGGAAAATAACACCTTACCTAAATAAATGTTAGTTTCTATGAGTAGGCTGCCCTGTTGTTGCATGCTGCTGCCTGTTGTCTGGAATGAAAATTAGTGCAAATGCTCCCTTCCCAAGCTCTTTCCTGTGCTGGTATGTACTGAATATTGTCAGTTTAGTTTCTTCATAGTCCAACTGAACTAAATCCTGGAACTGAAAACAAGTGGAATTGAACTTTTGGGTTGGGTGCTTGGTTTAAGGAACATCTGTCTTGCAGATGTTGCTAGTCTTTCTCAAGGTGTGCATGTGTATTAGTTGAGATAAATTGATAACACTGCATTATGTTAAGAAATTTTGGCTTTCACAGAAAGTGATGGGTTTCCATGGCTGATCTAATGACGATGCAGCAGTTGAAAATGGGGCAGGAGGCAGGAAGAAAGGAAGGGCAACAACTTAGGATTACTTAGCGGCATGCCCATGTTTGTCTGCCCAGCTTAGTCTGCAGCACTCACTGCTTGGTGAGAGGAGAGAATTTGGTCTCCAATTCCTTCAGTCTTTGGCTTCCATAATGAAGTTGTCATGGCTTTGTTAAATTTACTGCAGAAATCGAATTCACTTGAACTAATTTCATGGGCAATCTATTGTGTAATGAGAACTTCCAGTCACTTCCAACCCATTGGGCAACCCAATAATTTAATGTATTTCTCATTGTCAGTCAAGTCATACAGTATGCTCGATTTGACTCTTCAAAGCATTGGTAAAATTGTTTTCAAAAGTAATGCTTTTCTGTCTTTCATTTTGGATCTATCCTAGATTTTCTATTTAGCCAGAAATTTAGAAGGAGAAGAGAAATTGGATTTCTTCTTTCAGTTTTCAATTCCTTGTAAACCATACAGGTTAATGTACATTGATCTGTGTTGTCATGGCAAACAAAGTACAAAGTAGATATTTGATCTCTGTTAACCATGTAGGTTGCCCATGGCCTAAGCAATATTTAGGTGTATACAAAGTTAGCTTTCTCTACAAGTCTGTGGTCTACATAGTGTGTTTCCTTAGAAAAATCTGGAAACCTCATCAAGCAGGCTTCTAGAGTACTAGAAGCTAATTTCAGTTCAAATTAAAAGGAGGAGTCTGACTTCATCATAGTTGTAGTCTGTGTATAATCAATTCTATGGGAAAGCCAAGGTCTGGACTTACGGATTGTTTATTTCAAGATCCTGAAGAGCATTCAGGTAGCTCTAATTAGTGCATTGCAATTACCATACCTTAAAAATATTGCTTAGTGTATTAAAGTTACTCTTGAGTTTCCTGGATTCATATGTACAGAAAAGAGGAATAGAGATCTCATTAAAGCTGTGTAAGAATAATAAGAAAGTTGGCATAACAGTCTGGAACAGAAACCTTTTTCTTTTGTTGCTGTTACTCTCTCCTGTATCACAAATGTGTTCATGGGATTTCTATCCTCTCTGTTTCTTACATTCCAACATAAGCTTTTCAAACTCACCAAGCAGAGTAGAAAATAGATTTCAAATGGTATCAACATACATCTTCCCAATAGAAAACTTTCCCAAAATATTTAGCAACTCAGCATGTGGAGCAGCAGACACTAGCAAGCCATGTTAATCAGTTCTGCTTTATAAAAGCAAACAAGGTGGGGAGGAAGTAATGAGACCCTGAAACATCTGTTTGGGGACTTCAAATCCCCTTAGAAGGTTTTGAGTTCTGCCTTAAAGAAACACAGCTCCAAAAATATTACAACCAACTGTGGGAACATTTTATGGCTCTTTACAAAAAATTAATTACATAAATATTAGTCTATAAAACATAAATTCCCCCTGCCCTCTTCTTCAGATTTGCTTCTGGTATAAAGGTGTAATCTTCCCTGATGTTACAAGCGTTCTTTAAGCAAAGAGAAGCTAGATCAGATCCATCCTAGTTTTGCTGAAGGAAGAAAACCATCTTTGATTTTTATGAAGCTAGATAAAAGTAGATATTACAGTATTAATAAACAGTCTTAGAACATTATAGGAATGTTATCATTTAATGACAATGGAATACATAATCCTGTGTTTCACACTTTTAATAGTTACTTAATTGCATATAGATTTGTATGTTAAAAGGCTACATAAAATAGTTTCTCCTTCCTACTTAGTGCTGCTTACAGCAATTGTTCTAAACTGTTGTCTATCATGAAAATAAAATTTGGATTCCTTTTTGTTTAGCATACTTGAACAGAGAAGTTAGCTGGTGTGGTCCATTTTAATTCTTAATCTGCTTCTGGTTTTCTTTTTAGATAGTTTGCTGTTTTGATAATATATTTTTCTTAAGGGATAGGACATGGGGAAAGAAATACTAATGATTTTGCTTAGCACGTGGTGTTTGCTTTATTGTCCTTTTACTTATTTTTACCCTTTTATGTAATTCTTCTGCTTTTACACTTGAATGTGGTAGTAATTTTGTTCCATGTTCCTGGTAATCAGCCTGTTATCCAGCTGTTAAGTCCTATCAGGAAGAGAAATAAGGAGAGGGAAGTGATTCCATTCTAAACTGAAGTTGCTTTGCACTCTCTCTAGATGACAAGCTCCAGAGTAGAGTCATTTGGGACATACCCAACACTCTGCAGTTAAGTTTTGAAATAGCCTGAAATAGTCACAGTTACAGCTGTTGGCACAGTAAATGTAGTACTTCAGAGAGCAATAATCTCTTTCCTAGTTTGTTTTTTAAATTGTAACATGGATTTTTTTCATCTTAAATATTTGAAGAAATATTCTGTAGAATCTGTTGTACAGATTTTATTTTTTTTTACTCACAAAGTAGAGTTTTAGGGCTGGTGTTTCAGCAACAAGTCTGTAGTTCTAAACCCTATGGCTTACACTCGGAGTAAAGTACAGGGTAGCATAAACATTAATTTGTGCAAGTTTGTGCTTATAATCTTTCCTCTGTACTGTTATTTGGTCTAGGAATATCCAAAAGGAAGTGTAAATGCAGGAATCACAGTGTGTCTTCTCTTAAAAAGTACTGACCTTCAGAGTGAGATCTGTTGGCATTTGTTAAAAACAGATAAACAAAGGTTATTTTTGGTTCATCCTAAGATCTGTACCTCCAGAAATATGGTATTCCTTCAGTAATTAAATAAGGCAAATAATACAGTAACTAAATAAGGTAAATAATATTATTTAGTATTTTCATAGCATTTTAGTTAAACTGTCTCTAGAGCCTTTTTTGCTATTTAAGAAATCTGTAGCAAGAGTAAAATAGCACTTGCCCAAATTTGTGTATTATCTTCAGCTGTGTCCTGACTCTGAAAACTTCTAAAGATTCCAATTAAAGAAAAAATGTATTTGGTTTAATTGCTCTACCTTCTAGAAGCAAACATGTACTCTTATAGCTGGTAATTAACCATAGGGAGATTGCAAAAGAAATTAATTTCTGGTGAGTTCAGTGTGCATTTTCCTGAAGAAAAGTAAGGTTGAAAAAAAAAATCATATCTTTTGGGCCAGAACTCTTGAACTGCATGGTTTGGTTAAGCATATTTCCTTCTGGGTTGGATAGGGACCTACAGAATCATTTTATAGTTCTAGGGATTGAAAAAGTATGTTTATATCTGTTAACAGAGTCAGATAAGTCAGCATTTTTATTTCCAAACCCCTGCTTTTCTTCTGTAATTTCTGTCATACAGAAACTGGGATGAGGTGAAAACTTGTATGGGACCTTAATTTTGGAACAACTCATCTGTGAAATTCAGAGCACCTGTGTATAACAATCTCATGCTTCCTTTCAGCAGTTTTACACTGTGCTAGAAATTAGCTTGGATTTACGATTGTAATAAATTGGCATGTACATGTATATTTCTATGTAAAATCATAATCATTTACTTGTATAAATAATATTAGGTTTCTTGGAAGCTACTAGTCTAATAGGATTTTGAATACTGAAATTCTCTATCTGGTCAAGTGTCTCTAATATTGATGTTAAAAAGTGACTTTAAAGTTCTGCCTTTCAGGCAGAATGCTTTTATTTGACTATTTAACTGCACTGTGGATTCCTTTGCCTTAGAGAAAATGGAGTATAACAGTAATCTATTTTGTTCTATGGTCAAACTGCTTTTGACATTTTTCAGGATGAAAACATATGATCTAAGTGTGAAAGTACTTGATTCCTTCAAATATTTTTATTCTGTTTGATCACTTGCAAAATAATGCTGCTGCTTTTTTTTATTGGCTGTGAGTCCTTTTAAGGGGTGGAGTTGAGTTTGAAGCCTTCAGGCATTATGGAAATACTCTATCTACAATAAACATGCCTCCTAATTTAATTTCCACCTGACACGTAGACTGCATGGAACAGATTGTGCATGGCAAGCCAAAAGTGATTATTAAGCACTGGATCTGTGCAATGTGAAAGTGAATTTTATTCTCTTGACAGGCAAGGTGGTTCTGGGAAGCATATTTTCGATCGATGAAAGCAATTGCTCTTGCTACTCTTCAGATTATCAATGATAGAATTTACCCATATGCTGCCATTTCTTATGAAGAATGGAATGATCCCCCAGCTGTGGTAAGTCAATTCGTTTGATTTACTTGTAAAACAAATTGTGGTTTTGGTTTTTTTTTTCCTTGTATAGAGGGTATGTGCTATGAAACTTGGTAATAATTCTGTGTCTGAGTTTGTGTGTATATGTGTTGTGCTGGTAACTTGCACAGATGAAGCTAATATATTTTATGACAACTGGCAAAATAACTAGCAGTTCATTTTATGTCGTGGCACAAAGATGAGAACTTTAAACTTTTGCTATTGGACACATTAAATTGCTTCCTTGTTTGTATATATATTTATTTATTCATTTTTCCTTGATGCACATGCAAACACACACTTTTCTGTTTAATTCAGAGAGGGTTTGGAGCACTGTATGTATTTGGACAAAGTCTGTCTGATGCAGAGAAAATAGTGGAAATGCTGAAGATCTCAAAAAATCTGCAGGGATCTTTCATATAAATCTGTTGAAATAGCTAATTATTCTTATGCCTACAATTTTCTCTATGTTATTTCTTAACAATTTCTCTAATACAGAAATTGATGATCAAAGTTTTACTGGATTTTTTTTTGCCTGTTCTTGGTTTAATTTAAAGTTTCACTGGTTGAACTCACTTCTGTTAAGAAAAAACAGTGCAGTATTAATTAACCTCCTGCACCAAGCAGCTGGTTCTGATTTTTTACTATATAAAAGGCTGTAGATGATTTTCACTCATAATCAGTTAATTTTCTCTGTGTCAAAATATAAAAAATAGTTTTGTTTGACTAATAAAACCAAACTTGTTAACTGTCTTGCTTTATGATAGTTTAGAGAAAGAAAGCTGGGTAGGAGTACTGGGTAGGAATAAAGTGGGTTTTACTTGAAACTCTTTAGACCCATGGAATGTGAACCGTTGCTGATGAAGAGTTAGAAGCTCATTGCTGTGTTTCAGAAGTTCTGTTTCCACTGCTGAGCCAAAGGCATTGATAATCTCCTGTTGTCCTTTCTCAGAAGGAAATGTGGCCCTGGTCAGTATTTAAGGCAAATTAATCTGCACAAGTGTGTACTCCACAAGAAGGGAATCAGAATATCTTAACACCTTTACAATTATGGTAGCAGAGCCAAGCACCTTTAAACGCACTTAGTGAAATGAAGAAAATACTTTAAGGATTACTCAGTCTTTAAAGGGAACCTAAAAACATATCCTGGATTCTCTCCTATGCTTTTTTTTTAAAATGCACTAGTCGGAGTCTCAAAGTTGTCTGCTTGTTGGGCAGTAATAATCTGCTTGAGCCTGTGTCTCATCTAGCTCCTGTGTAATATCCACTCTTTGCACTCTTACAATTTCTAGTCAGCCTGGATGAAACGTTATAGTTGGAAAGACCTAAATATGTACATTTGAGGTAGCAGAAAATGGCAGCTGTATCCTCTAACTTTGATAAGAAGGCAAAGTAACTAATGTCCTTTTTGTTTACAAGAAAATTGGTGTATTCTGCTCTAAATAAACTCATGACTGAAGTTTATAAAGAAAATTATTGCAGTCTCAGGTTTAGGATATAGCTAATTGTTAAAATAAGCACCTGTGAGTTAACATTAATGCCACAGTGAAAATTGTGAGTAACAGTCATAAATTCTTGTTACTGGCCTGAACTAACCTCCAGAACTTGCCATGTGTATTCTGCCTTCAAGCTCATCAGCCAGTTCCTTTAGCTGTGCTTGTTGTTCCATGTGGTGTTGTGGTCAGTAGGGATTAAGTGCACTGCTCTTCTGCACACTCTTGTTCCTGTTACCTGGTTTCCATAGGAGCACAAAGGTGCAGAGTGTGTAGAAGCTGTAGGCACAAGTTAACAAGAGGTGCAGAGGTGCAATCACTGTTTTAAGGGCTTACTGAAATTAGCCAGAAATTACTTTAATCAGTACAAGGCTGTTCATAAAGCTGAGATCCCTGTGCTCTGAATACTAAGATTTTGAAAATGAGAGCACAGATTTGCCTATGGAATATCTTTACAGGAGAACACTGGTGTTAAGGGATTTGTGCATTTACTTGCTAGGACAAATTCAGCTGTGTAACAGAAAGAAGAGCTTGCTGTGCAAGATCATTATGCAGAGAAGGATACTTAGAAAGAACTCTTGGCCATGGTTTCTTACCTGCCTGCCTTCTTGGTTTAAGGTGGGGGGTTTTTTTGTGTGTGCTTATAGGGACTGATTTTGCTTAGTAGGTCACAGAATCCTGAGAAGTAACAGAAAAAGTTTGGTAAAATGTCCTGGTTAGTGATTGTTGTGCTGTTCAATTGTTACAACTGCTTCATGTGTTAGACAAAGCAGTATAACCATTATTTCTACTTAGACAATTAGAATGGCTTGTAACTCTCCAAGGTGCACATTATTTGCATTTTGTTGAAGTATTGTAGCTTCATGTGTTTGCTTCCAGAATTAGATTCATACCCAAAGAAGCAGTCCTGCACTCTTCTACAGTTGGGTCACAGTTTCCTCTCTCACATGCAACATTTTTTTTGATGTTTCTATTTCACTTGAGGTGAATTAGCCAAAATAATGTTCCTTATATAAAACTTAGCAGGCAAGAGAAAAAAGAAAGAATGGGGGTGTGTGCAAGGGAGGGACTGGGTGGCTTGAAGGCTGCTTTACTTGGCTTTACTTTGACTTATATTGGCTCAAAATATTAGTAAAACTGTTGTCTGAATATCTTCACCAGAGTGTCCATCCAGCAGTGGTACAGGAGGGTGTTTTTCCAGGAGGGAGTATACAGTATGCAGAAGATAAATGCATATGCGGTTAATTCCATACTTAGTACATTGCACAGGAAAAGTGATCCAAGCAGTTTTATGTGTTTTTATGGGCTGACTGAAGACTGTTGGCCTTTCTCAAGCAAAAAACAAAGTAATAAAATCGATTATTTTTCTACTTATTCAGTGTCCTATTGAGGAAATGGAAGACTAGTAGCATATAACATGGTAATGTGTTATGGAATAATGCTTTGAATAAAAGTGCATTATGACGTATTTCCTCCTTTTAATGAGGAGGAGCAAATGATACTTTTGGGGCCTGAAATTCATTGCTGGACTGCTTGAGCCCTTTATATCTCAGACAATCTTTTGGTGCAGGCATGGGAGTTTAATGTCTTTTGTATTTTTTGGCCCAGCCATTAATCATTAGGCAGAGGCAATCAGTTATGTCCAAGTAAGCCAGAAAATGAGTGATTCTACGGTGTGCATTTTGATGGTTACTGGTTTGGGCTGGATTAGAAATAATGACTTGGGCTTGAGATGTGATCTGTTACCTTCAATTAAGTACTTTGTTATGCTCTAATAGAGGTAAATTACTTCCTCACTTATGCTTCGTTGTAGATTGCTTAAATTCTCCTCTTTGCCTTATACCTCACTAATATTTATGGGTTTCTGAAAAATGAGTAAGGTTTTTTCAGAATTCTTCAGCTGCTTTTGTTGAAATTCTTTCAAGCCTGTTTATAATGTAGACCTATGAAACATTAGATGGTTTTTTTGTCAGGGGCTGCTTTTGAGCTCTGACCTTGGATGATACAGACCAGAGCTTAATAATCACTTGAGAATATCAGTATGTGAACAATAAACATACCAGATTTCATTTCTTCCAGTGAGGCAGAAAACAGCACCATCATTTGGTGTAATTTAAAATAGCAGAATTGTCTTAGTGCCCAGAATGTCATTCATTTAGCAAAGACTGAGAAGGATGTTAATTTACAGAATACTTTGTGGGTCCTGCCAATTACTAGGAACTTGACACTTGTTAAAAATTAAACTATTCCTAACTTCTTTGAGTAATATTTTATAGTCCTCAGTCTACAGATAATGCTACTGTTATAAATGTGCTTCCCTCCTAGTACCATTTGTCATCTCTAAAGCATTAAGCAAATATTAGCATACACTTTTTTGTCTATCTGTAAATGAAAACAAGCTAGCACTTTTCTGGGCAGTGCATATCTGGTATTTTTTCCATTGAACAATATTAGATTTCTGTTTCTTCTGTATTTTCCAGCTACTTGTGTGATGATTTCAATCAACTAGATAAAATCTTGCTTTATTTCTCATATTAGAAGATAGGTTAGGTTTTTTTTTTTTTTAATATTAAATAAATTTCAGTTTATTGATTTATTTTTTTTTTGTGTTGGTATTATGGACTGGTTGAATATCCCGCACGTATTCAGATGTAAACATTGGTATTTTTATATGAGTGTGAAACATGTTTTAACAGTTGCTTCTTTAATTTACCTGCCCAGAGTTAGGATACTTTTCTTACACAGTAGATTATTCTACACTATATAGAAGTTCCTGTTGTCTTGTGGCTAATTTTTTATGTGAGGTGGGTTTAAGATCTTCTTTAATCTTAAGATTAAAACATGAAATGATGGCCACTGCAACTTTGTTTGTAATTCTGTTGGGTGTAAGCACTTTGGTTGGCTCTGGGCAAGTAGGGAGGGTTAATTCCTTTGGGTTTGCCCTGTGACCACTTGAGGATGGGAAGCATGATGAAATACTTTCTCAAAGTATTGAATAGAAACTTACCATAAATAATTGGAGAAAAATAGAATAAATCAAGGCTTTTTTTGGTCTGGTAATTCATAATTGAAACCATGTTGAGGTTAGATTGATTTTAAGAACAATCCAGCTGAAAAAGCCTTAACCACAGTGGCAGGGGATATATCTCTATTTTGTTTAAATGTATAGGACTGCTCAGCTACTAAGTTCAGTACACTGCTGTCCTTACCTCTGTGTTTTTAAAAGACAGTGAATTGTTGTTCAGACTGTGAGGTTTCAGTAATAGGTAGTTTACAACAAGCAGGCTAGGTATTGAAAATAAAATAGGTGTGAAGGCTCACTGTCTTGTTCATGGGAGCAGTGAAATTTTATTTTTCTTAAGCGCTGTTGCTGAGTTTCCCCCCTAAATGATAGCTGGGAAGTTCTTGATTCTTCTTTGTTATGGAACATCTTATACAGCCTTGTTTTCCCAAAGACCATTCTGTGATGTAGTTTCTAATGTGTGTACTGTACCTTTCTTCAAGTCTCTTTCAATGGTAAACAACCAGTTAAGAAGTTTTGGGACAGGACCAAGTCTTTGTTACCTCTGATGTTTTACCAGTATCTTTGAGGCTTCATAGAATTTAAATATTAAGATTGTCCATTTCTCAGTCCAGTTGTGTGTGTTCATTGATGTTGTGAAGCTCCTCCCATCTCCCTTCTGTACCCTGCTAAGAAAGGTCTGTTACAACTTCTCTGCTAAGTTGAACCTGAAGACTCTACATCAAATGCAGCCTGAAGCCTCCCACATCATGAGAATTCAGCTCCCTTGATGCATTATCCTTAATGTATTTGTTTTTCCTAAAGTAGCATCAGGTTGTTTTGGATGACCAAAAGGAAGGACAGTATTGGATCGAGCTATAATAAAGGAAGGTGCCTTGTTTCTAAGGCATTATCAAACATGCACACTTCTAGAGAGCATGCACAGGACAGCTGCAGCAGTCTGAACCCTTATGCATATACAGAACCATTCCTGACCTCTCCCCTCTTGCAGCTTCAGGCTATTCCCAAGCTCTCACTGTCACTCACATTCCAGTACTTTGGATTTTCATATGAACTGCAAAGAGCGGTTGGACAACTGAGACTGTGAGACTTAAGTGACATGAAATTACTCTTAGGAAACTGATGTTTCAATTTGATCCTTTTTGCCCATAAAAATGATTCACAGCAAGTAACCTGTTAATCTTGGATTAATTATCCTGGCTCTTCTAATGATATTAGCTGGGAGTGTGATAGTGAAGGGTTCTCTTATCTATAACTTAGTGTCAGCACTTTGTCAAAGAAAGGTGATGGATGATCAATCTACTGTTGCTGTTTGCTCTCCTCTCTGAGAGTGAAAGTTCCTGTGAATTTCCATCAAGAATGTTAATAAAGATGGGAAGAGAGCAAATGTGCCTTCATCACTTGGTTGCTTGAGCAGTGACTGGGAGAACCTATCCCTATGTCATTAGCCATTTCATGCTTTGCTGCCATAATGGAGATTTAATTAGGTTGCTGTTGTATTAATTGCCTGTATGGTTTGCTTTTCCCCAGCAGAAATCTGGAAGACTTTAGCAAATTATGGAGGCTTGAATTTGCCTGATTTCCTGCAGAAAGTGGGGTCAATAGGTCTCAGACTGTAGACACACTCTTCAGGCAGGCAGCAGGGGGTTGGCTCTTAATGGCACTTGAGAGATGCTTAATTGCCTTTTTGAAATGTTTTTCTCAAATGAGAGGCATGGTTCTCCCATCCATTAGTGTGTGTCTACAGGCTTTTCCCTGCCTCCACCATCCTTTAGTAGGTGCAGAGGCAAAACCTCCTTTAAAGTTACCTTATTTTCTTAAGTTATGACCAGCAGGGGAGAATTTTCATGCCTTTCTGAAAGTAGTAGAAGTTGGGATTTAAGGAATGTACCTAAAATTTAGGTTTATAAGAGAAATTCATGACCATTTTAGGTACATATGCATGTGCTTGCACACATATGCATGATGTGTTTCTTTCTATAAGTACCTAAAATAGTCTTAGATTATGAAAAATGAATAATACTTTTCAAAATATATTATAGCAAGCAGTTTGTTAGGAAGTGCTGTGGACAGAGAAAAAACGTTTCTAGAAAAACTTCAAGTGGGAGCCATCAATCTAGGTAGCAATTCTCACCCATAAGTAATAAATAGAACATTGCCTGCAGATGGCTCTACCAGTTATTTCTTCTTGTAGGACAGAAACATAATATTTTCTTGGCACTCTGATTATGATGTTAAACCTCTGTTTCATGTATTAATGAAAAGAGGTTTCTGAGAGTTGTGTTAAGAAGCTGCTTGACATTACCAAGGTCATTCAGATAATAACAGTCTTGGGGTGGGGGTTGTGTGGAAACAAGTCTGTAGTAAAGCTTTA
This sequence comes from Serinus canaria, assembly GCF_022539315.1. Classification (NCBI taxonomy): domain Eukaryota; kingdom Metazoa; phylum Chordata; class Aves; order Passeriformes; family Fringillidae; genus Serinus; species Serinus canaria. The sequence continues at coordinate 21,846,466 of NC_066319.1, forward strand.
ATGAGGTGGATTATGCTCTGGTAACATTTAGATTGTGATTTGCTGTAGGAATTATTGAAGCTACAGCAAAATCAGAGGGCTGTCCCCATCTGCCACTAGTCATCTTATAGAACTAGCAAAGTATGTACAAAAGCTTTAATTTTAGAAAATGTAATGGTATGAAAGCAGATTTTTCTCTGCACATATCAGTTGCTGAAGTACTGGATATATATTTTTTGAATTACTGAGTGTGCTTTCATAGGTAGCCATGTCCCTTTCAAGAACCAAAGTTCCATATTGTACTGTTTCTACATTATCCTATTATTCCTCTTGGGTAAAAACTAGAACTTAGCGTTTTCCATTAGGATCCTTACAAACAGTTTAAGATGAATGCTGCTTTTACCAGACCTGATAAAGTGTGTGTAGCTGAAGACCAGTCTGTCTTTTCAACTATTTCAGGAAGTCTACTACAACATATTACTCCTGCTGACAGGTCCTTGCTTGGAACATACTCTTAGACCTTCCTGGGCAAAAGAGCGTGCCAATGCTGTGTTTAACTTTTCTGCCTCACTTATTTATCCCCTCTTCAGTTTTGATTTGTTCATAGAAGCAAATCATATTCACATCATATTTTTTTACTCCTTTACCAAAATATTGAGATGTCTTTCAGTAAATAGGTTCTTTATCCTCCTCATCCTTGAAGTCATTGTAGTTAGAGGTGTCTAATCATTAAACACGAGGAACATGATTGTTGGGTGTATAAAGTTAACCAAAGACTAAGTAGGGAAACAGAAAATTTCAAAGTTTACTTCCTACAAATAGGACCTTGTAAATCTGAATCTGTAAAACTTGCTTTACTCCTGATATAAGCAGGCCTATGGTATGAGTTTAGCTGGAGAATTTCACAGTATTTCTGTAAACTCCTGGCAGTTGCTAACCTCTAACAAGTCTTCATAGTTTTTACAGGCTATGATTCAAAACTTCCTTGCAAAACAGCATCATTCCATTTCTGCTTTCCTAACTCCCCTTTTCACCTTGTCCCAAAGGGTTTGGTTTTTCACTTTGCTTCTCTGTCCGACCCCTGCTTGGAACGTCAGTTGGAATGGAAAATTTGAGACTAAAATGCTGGTGTTTTCATTCTTGTCAAATGGTCCCTTCACTGCTTCCTCCCCCATGTTGTCAGCTCCAAAGGGGGTTGGCACATTCAGTGGGAATGTAGTTGTCTGTCTTGTCTCTTGCTGTCTGGGCTGGCTTCCCTATGCTGTGTATTGAAGTAAGATCTTTAAAGTCTCAGAAGGAATGCCCTAGTTAAAATTCACAAGGAGCAGATAACTCTGAAATTCATCTTTGAATCTCATGCCTTTCAAATATTTTATTTTAATATAATAGGTGGGATTTTTCTGCCATTGACCAAACTTTGTGGAAGCTCCTACGTTGCTCCTCTTTGTACATGCTTTTCCCCTTTTTGCTTGGGTGCACATTTTATGCCAGGTTTATGGGTTTGTTCCTTTGCTTTTGTTGTTGTTAACACTTTTTCACTCTGAAATTGTAGTGCTGGTTAAGTTTCTCTTTGTTTATTGAGTCCTAACTGTAAATATAAATGTCTTGAAATAATGATTAGTAAATGAGAATTGAACCATACTAGCTGGGCTCAATTCACCTTGCTTTTCCTTCTCCACAAATCTGTCTACCTCTTCCACTTTAGTTTTTACCTTAATCTCTATCTGGTTTCAATATTACAGCTAGACATAAATGAAAATTGAAATAAGAAAGAGATTGGAATAAAGGTTTTGAGAAATTGCCAAAGTCAGAATTGGAGAATTGCCTGATCTGAGCAAATTACAAATCTGATGGTTAGGGCCTGGCTATATGAGTTACTCCCTACTGTGATAATTTACCTTAAACAAATTGCTTTGCTGTTTTCTTGTTTTCCTCCACAGAAATGGAGCAGTGTGAGCAACCCACTCTTCCTTCCACTGATCCCACCTCAGTCCCAAGGTTTCACAGCCGTGGTTCTGACCTATGACCGAGTGGAGAGCCTTTTCCGAGTTATCACCGAGGTGTCTAAAGTGCCCAGTCTATCCAAATTGTTGGTAGTCTGGAACAACCAGAATAAGAATCCACCAGAAGGTAAAAACCTGTGGGAGGGGTGGTGGAGGAAGGTGAAACTGGGCATAGCATATCTATTGATACCTGTTACAGAATGACCTCCCTTCTACATCATTCATATTCAAGAAGTATTTAATGGTTCTTTCAAAATAATCGGTTTGGATTTTTTTTTGACAAAGCGTTTGAAAGTGAAACAAGAGAAGCCAAAGTAGATAACAAGAACAAAAGCATACCAGTGGTTGTGCTGCTAACTTCTGAATCAAAAATTATAGATACAATATTACAGAAGGATTTCTGTCCTTAACGTTTTTGGAGGGAGTAGTAAGGAGAAGCCTATTTTTGATCTGTCAATACTTGCTTTTACTTCTTTGTAGACAGACTTTCATAACAGTGTATGTACTGCTGCTACTGGACTGTTTCTAGAGCAAATGTGGTTCAAAACAGCAAAGTAGTTTGAATGCTTGGAGCTCTAAAATAGGTGAATATTTTCACTGATTGATCAAATGAAAATTTGGGACATATCAGGTGCTCAAAATGGAGTCTCCATACCACTAAAATATCCTGTGAAAATGCTAATGCTTCCCCATTAAGATAATACCTAAGTGTCTGTTTTAAAATATTTCTGTTTCTAATACATATGGTATACTGTGCTGATCTCTGTAGTATGTGAGTGAGTCTGGTGTCATCTGCATGGTTTTTAAATTGTTTTTTAAAATGTGGTTATTTTAAAATGTGGACTCATTCATAGGCATTTTCCCAAGTTATTTATATGTGTAGGTTTTTGGAACGAGATTTGGTTTCAAAGGTATATTACTCCAATGTGAATTCAGAGCTGTAAATCTCTCAATTATTTTGTTTTCAGTAGCTGAGGTGTGCTTTGTCAGCCTGGCATACTGCTGTACTCTATCCCCTTGTGCCAGGACATCAGTCTCAGTCTGCCCAGTCCTCACAGCTTGCTGTCTACCTTTTAAAACCAATGATCCCTATCCCATGGGTTTTTGTCTCCTTCTATGCAATGTCATTGTACATTCCATGGGCTGCTCTGTGTCCAACCAACTCCCTTCTTTCCCATCCCCAGGTTGCCTGCCTCATGAGGCCATGCTGCTCCTAATCTTTCCCCAGGCTCTCAGCTGAAAACACATGTCCTGACATTAGTGAATTCCATTATGAAACCACCATGGAATAAATGGGAGGTCTTGCCCCATGTAAGGGAAGCTAGCTAGCCTTGGCCTTTAGTAATCCTCTCCAGTGCTAGACAGACTCTCCAATGCTGCTCATTTTTTTCTGTGCTTACTGTTCCCTAGGGTGACTTTCTTCAAGGTCTGAACAGCAGTATCACCAAATCCTGAGCATTGTGCCGGGCAATTAAATCCACCTCTTCTCATTCTGGATTAAATACTATAGCCATAGGAGCTCTATATGAGCCTGGTTCCCATGTGCTGTACATATGGATTTGTGATTCTCATCTGAAAATGTGGTGATTTTGTGGGACAAGTAATGTTGCCTTCTAGGAATACATGTTCAAAAGAAATGCTGTATTGTGGGTTCTTCTGTCTTCACAAATGACGTGTGTTGTTAGGACTCCTCACTTTGTAATTCTCTTTCCAGAGGCTTCCACTGCTGCTATGTTCTACTCTTCAAGGTTAGTTATTCTGCATAGCAGCAAGATGCAACATAGAAATTAATCCCTGACCACCTGTCTCAATTTACCATCTCCTAAGAGCTTCTTAGAGCCCAGCTATTGCTACCATTCACTTGGCTCATTTGCCATTTTGGCAACTTGCTACAGCTGGAAGCAGAGTTGCTTTATTGCTTATTTTAAAAAGGGTTCTTTATTACTTCTGGGCTAAATACCTCAAGTTTAGTAATACTTTAAATGTTTTGCAACCCTTTAGAGTAAAAATTGTTGTGTATAAATTGATAACAATAGGAATATTTTCAGTAAGCAGTTATTTTCTAAAAGCAAAAAATCTTAGTGATATATACAGTTATGTGATCACTGAGTGTGGGTGGATTCAACCCAAGTGAATTGTTTTCACGTTTCCTTCAAGTGAGTCTGAGATAAGGAGAGCTGAAGCAAATAGATCATTAAAATGACCTTTTCTTTTCAATCACTGTATTCATCTTGAAAATCAAAGTGTGTTTAATTTTTTTCTGTCTCTATTACCACTGAGTCATAAGCCCAACCTGTAGACTTGAGAGCACAGTTGAAAGCATAAGCAGTTTTGTCCTTGCATTAGCCTAAGCATTGCATTGAAGCAAATAACTATTTGTTTTTAGTGTCCCATGTCCCTTTATTGCTGTTACAATCATTGTAATCTCTTGGCCCATGGCTAGAGAGAGGTCAGTTTGATTAAATGAACTTGTTTTATTCCAGATCCATGCAGGGCATTCCACTTGACTCTTCAGCCAGTCTCCCGTTCAGTCTGTCTATTAGTGATCCTAATCCTCAGACTTCAAAGCTTCTGCTGTTTATAGCCTGTTAAAGCCAGGAAGTTTCTGATGGATTAGAACAAGGAATGAGTTTGAAGTTTGTAATGTGCACCACTGTCACTGATAAAGTCTAGTTTATTACCCTACAGTAGTATCTGCACTTTTATGGCTATTCATTTTTAATTGGTTGTGCTAAAGCAGAGGTGCTTAACCTTCTAGAGCATCAAGTGCTTTATTTCTTGGTCCTTTCCATGTAAGGGACATGTTTCAGTACAGAAGCAGATCTTGGCTTTTGTCATTGCAACTCTTCATGTCTTCGTTTTGTTTTGCATGTGTAAGTGGGAGGGCTGGGTGAAGAACATCCAAATTGCCTTCCTTAGTGAGTATGTGTGCTAAATTGAGAATGGGGCTTAGGTTTCCTGGGATGCAGCTGGCAAAGTGCCACACAAGTGACATGTGGCCTTTCCATTCTTCCCTCTGTCAACACCAGAAAATTATTATAACTGAAAATATCATTATTATCAAAACAATATGCTATGCATTTGTTGCAATAGTGCCTTTATGTAATGATATTCACTACTTAAGAGGAAAACTGGCTGAAGATGAAATACTCTAAAAACTGTACAAAATTTAAGATCATGGAGTCACAGGTGGTCACTGCCATCAGTAGTGCTGAGCATCCCAGCTAAGAGGCTGAAGCTGATTTCAGCTGCTGTGCAGTGGTAACGAGTGTGGGGAGTGTGCAAGGTGTCTGGAAACAAACTCTTTCCAAACCTAAACCTCTCAGGGCAGATGCAGCTCTGATGTGACAGAAATCTTTTGTTATGTTGGCTGATAAAAAAGGTAAGCAGGTAAGAGGACAATGGATTAACTAAGCACTTGACTGGAAAGTTTTCAACCAAACAGTGTATAAAAATATATAATTGGAGAACTTACATGTATGTGGATAGGTTAGATATCAGTAGTAGTTTTAAGACTGTTTTTTCCTTAGTCTTAAGAGTTTGTAAGGATCATTTTTTTAACTTAATGTCTGAGAGCTGTCTGTGGAAGTCTGAACTCACAGTTCTGTGTTTTCTTTAGAATCAGTGAAAAGAAACAAGATGAATCTATGAGAAACACAGATGTCTTGTGCAAAGACAACAAAGTTTGAAGTTTACACAACGTTTGTGATGGTAAAAATATTGAATCTTATATGTGAAATAGCAGAAAGAAAATATCATATATAGTGATGATTCTACTCTGGAATCTTAAAACATTATAGAATTAGCTTGTTATCTTAAGTACCCAATGAATTTAAGGACATGATCTCTGCTCTGTGTCTTTGGCTGAGTTTTGCTTATTTTCTGTGCATTGTATGCAAGAAGCCCATCAATGCAGCAGTAATGTCAGTAGGCCCTTAACTGTGTATATAACACTAATAAAAATAGGAAAAGCCTTAAAATACTACAGGAAAAAAGTCTTTTTTTTCCCTTCACTCTGGATCAATTAAAATAAACATTGTGGTCTAAGTGCTTGCTGCTGGGAATATTTTCTAGAAATCATTATTTTCTCCATCAGCCAAAAAGTTTTTCCCTTTTATTTGGGTTTTTCTAAATTGCTAGTTCTGAAATTCAAGAAAATAGTCTGTGATAGAAATTTCCACCAACATTTGTTTCAGACAAGTGAAAAAATCACTTTGTGTACCACATAAATCATATAATAATGTGAAAATTCGTTACAGTTAGTAAATATGCAACAAGCTAGAAATCCTGTGTGATAGACTGATTTCCTTAGGTTGTTTTATAAAAATGAAAAGTGCATTTTAAAGAATGTGTATTTCCTGCTTAATTGTGGATCCTGGAGCTAAGTTGCTATAAACTTTTTATGGTATTACTGAAATAATAATATTTGTATTTCTATTTGATGCTGTTAATGGACAACATTGATATAAACTGTTGGGGCTAGAGAAAGTGAGTATCCTTTGGATTGCTGTACCTTAAGAAAGTGTTATCTAAAACCAAATCAATAAAAACCACTGCAGTGACAGGTTTGGGGGGTTTTTTGTATACTGTGCCTTTGGTACTCAGCACTGGTAGGAATGGGTTTTTTAACTTGCAAGTTTTTAATTATTTGGCTTCTTGATGATGGACTTAATGCCATTTGCCTTGATTAGCTAGAGAACTAATTCATGGTGATTTTAGTCTTCCGTAAGGCATATTACAAACTTTTTGCAATATTACTTCCTAGGGAAATCTGGAAAGTTAGCCTATCAAACCCATCTTAACAAACTGGGCCCTTGTGTCCTAGAACCAAACTTAAAAGAGTAATTCTGTTGATTTCTGTAGAACAATATAAACACTTTAATGTGGGAAGAAAGCACCTGTTTTGAACTCTGAACAGACTTTTTCACTGAGCCATAATGGAAGGAATTCTGATAATAAGGAGATGTAGCATGCCTAATGTTGCTTCTGACAGTTTTTTTAAACTTCAGACTCCAGCAAAATTTTGCCATTAGAGTATTAGAGACTGAAAAAGTATTAATTCGGTTTCACCAGCAATGTTCAATTAGCTGCAGTCATGCAAACTACTATAGACCAGCTAGAATAAGCATCAGATGAGAGCTTGTACAAAAGTTCAGGTATGAGAATTGAGTATGTTGTATGGGATTCTGTGCAACTGCAGGAACAAGCAGAGCATGTTTACAGAGGTTTTCTGCAGTTTTTTATCAGTCTTTGTCTACCTTGCAAAACTTCTGGAAAGGTTTTTCCTTTTTATATTTACAAATGGACTCCATAGAAGTTTTGGGAAGTGAGAGCATTATATGAATTAATATTCTGGACCCAGATTATCAATAGTCATGAGATATTCTTAGCCATTGTTATTGAGGCAGTAAAGCAGAAAAAAAAATGTTTGTACAAATGTCTTTGTATGAGTCATCAAAATGCTGTGATTTTAGCCAGTAAGTGGATTTTTAAAAATTTGTAATGTTGGTTTTAATACTGACAGGCATTCAGTTCTTGCCATCAGGAGTGTATGCTGTGTTTCCAGTTCCTCGTTATCCTTACCTGCTGCTTCCAATTGCAAATGAAAGAAATCATCTGCGTTCAAGTATTACTTGCTATTTTTTGAACTTGATACTACTTAGAAGGGGTGTGCCAAGAATATTGGTTAGCTCTGTACAGCTGCTGTACTGATTCTCATTTCCCCTGCGTTGAGTGTTGAAACTGGGAATGGATGATTAGTACACAGAGCAAGTAATTCACTTTGTAAATACACATCTGTCTGCTGACAAGATCAACAACAATGTTTGTGCTGCAAAAGGACTTCTTGAGATGTTATTAGCTTCCCAGTTTCTCAGAAGCAAGGATACAGAGAATGGTGCTATTTAACACGATGGTGTGTCCTGGTTCCGCCTGGGATAGGGTTCAATTTTGCAGTCTGTATCACTTCACTATTCTGTACTACCTCACTCAGTTTGAGGGAAAAGGAGTCTCTTCCAAGGAGAAGGGCTTCCTTCTGGTGGAAAAAACTTGGTGGGAGGAGCTGTCTGGTATTGTCTGTTGTTGTTTTTTTTTCCATGTGAATAGTTTCTTTCTTTGTAGCCTGTTGTTAGTAAGTTGCCACTACTGATCATTTTGTCTCATTGCTGTCTCCAGTAAGTTGTTTTTACCTCAACTTGTGATCTTTGCCTTTTGTGCCTCCAATTCTCCTCCTCTCCATCCTGCAGCAGGTAGGGGGAAGGGAGAGAGAGCGAGAGAGGTGTGTGGTTTGGAGAGTCTTGGTGGGGGCACTGAACTGGGGAGTGCCATTCCCAAACCATGGCACAGTGCCATTTCTCTTTGAAAAGAAATAATACATTCCATGGAAATATTGTGCTCTATTATTTTTAATGATCCCCCTTTTATGTATGATGTAACAGTTCATTCAGTACTGAAAACAGAGCTGGATTTCAGACTAAGAAATCATTTTTATATATGAACAGTGTGCAAGCTTAGTTACATTTTCATTACAAACATCTGATCACAGGCTGAGGGAGGTATGGAAAGTGAGAGAGGTTTTTTGTGTGAGAGGGTTATAATTCCTTTAGGTTATAATGAAGTTGCCTCTTTCTTATGACTGCCCCCCCTCTCTTATCTACTTGTCTCATGTGATTCACTGGCAGTTGTAGCTGAGAAACACATAATTAGAGGATGGGATTTTTTGCTGGTCTTTTATATGTGGGTGTTTTAACTGGTCATGTAACTATGGCACCTTTTTATCATACAGTTTAAATAATCTTCAAATCCTGCTTGAAAATTTTGCTGTGAGATTTGGACTTGCAGGACTTAATGGTAGAATTGTGGGCTGGCCAGAATCACAGCCTTGTATGGGTTGCTAGGGTCTGTAAGCCTATTAGAAGAGGGAGCTGTGTTGGGCAAAGTTGGGAAACCAGTCATTTTGTGTTGAGAGGACCACACACTGTTTTCTATGGGCTTCTCCAGCAATCAGTTGTCCTAAATAGCACATAATTCCAATCGTGACCTGAGTCATTACCAGAGAGCAAGTATAAGTGTTACTCACTCTTCTCTCGTGATTATTTCAGTATGACACACAATAGGAGGTACCTGTCATTCTCTTCAGAATCCTTACCTACACAGACTTGCACTCACTCTAGAGAGCTTTATTTCAATAATTTGCTTCTATTTTCTGCTGCATCACAGAGTCCTTAATGATTTTTTAAAAAGTAAGTGTAGTCCCCAGTCCAAGCATGCATTTTTATTTTTGTACACCTAAAGGGTCTTGTGCCATGATGTAAGATTCTTTAGCTTCTTTTGTGTTTGCCATACTCTATGAAAGGTCTGTCTTACTGTGAAAATAAAGCCTGTGCTTTTACCTTGGTTATAACAAAGTCTTGTAAACTGAGAATTTCCTCCATATATGTTTTGCTTGTGCTGAAGTTTCTCAGAACTTTCCAAGCAGTATCTGAAAACTCAAAGTCTGATATTACAGAAGTGGCAAACCTTGTTTCTGATTGCTCTTCAAATACAAATACTTTTCTTTTGTGGTCCTTTAAAGTAAATATAGGCAATTTTAACATCTTCCATGTGCTTCCATCTCTGTGGGGCAGCAGCCTCCAGTATCAAGTCAGCCTCTAGGCAGCGAGTAGCCTTGTGCATTTTGCATGCTGCAGAGTAACTGGTACCCTAATGTCTTATTCAAAGTTTCTCCAAAATGCTGATATTTTCTTTTCATTAATGTAAGGCTAAATTAAGAAACTTTATATTATGTTTCTCAAAGCACAAATATTTGACAGTAACATACCCGTTGTTGAGAACTGGTCATTTTGAGAGACTTTCCAAGACCTTAGTAAATCATGTGGATTTAAGAGGATTTGCTGACATCTGAGATGCGTGCTGATTATAATTAGATTACATCTTCATTTTTCATACATTTTTCATTATTTTTCCTTCTTTAACCATTTTTTATGCAAGTGTCATGTCTGTTAGTAAGCTGTCAAGTTGTTGATTTTTCAGAAGAGCTGGAAGTTTAATACTTACATACATGCTTGTTTTTCCGAATTATTGTTTTTTGATCCTAGTGATTTTTCAGTTTCAATTTCTGTTTCAATATATTCCTGCACTTTGTTGCAATTTGGTTGTCATTTTTTCAAAACGTAGCAAACTAAAAAAAAGAAGAAGAGACTGAATAAATGAATGCATAACATGTATCAAATGTACACTTTGATGCTACATATAAATACAAATTTACAAGTGCATGCCTACCTGTGGCATCTCTGATTGCAACTGAAACACTTGTAACAGTATTTTTGGGATCATTCAGGCTGCTTAAAGTTATTTTATGCCAATTCTGGGGTTGCATTTGGATAATTATAGGCAATTATCCAAAGGTCTTTAAGAAGCTTGCAAACATTACAGTCTGTAGTCTTTATGAGGCAATGACATCTGTCTTTGTGAGGTACCTGTAAGTCTGTTAGCATTTATAAAATGGCACTTTCACGTTGTACAGTAAACCAGTAAGAAAGCAGTGAAATCAAGAGTCCTAATTTGCAATAAACAGTTCCAGTCATTCAATGTTACTGCCTCCTAAGGTTACAATAACTAGGAAGCTGAAAATTTCGGAATGTCAGTGGTCTCCTACTGGAATCATCGTTTCAGATTTTGATTCATGCAGGGCTTTTAAAGACCTCACAATGCTGAGAATAAAATGAGCTCATAACTCTATAACTGGAATCAATGATCCATTTCTGTAGTGGCTCCAACGAGCTTGCTGTATCTCCCCAGCTGGTGGCTGACTGGGACTCCCTTGGAGTCCATCAGTAATGGGATCAAATCCTTCCAGCTCACTACTGGTCAGTATCACAAGGCTCTCAAATGTGCTAGAGCTAATGCCTTAGGCCTTCTAGTAGAAGGACAAGGGTTGAGTAAAACAGGACAAGAACGTGCATACGTGTCAAATAAAGGCCATAGTCTACAAGACCACACAGAAAAAAGCAGATTTTACAGACATGTTTTCAACCTTAGAGGAAAAACCTTGGGGTAGGAAACCAAATACTGAATACAAATTTTGCCAGTAAATACAGTAAATATCGCTCCATGTTTCTTCTCTTTTTTTCTTTCTTTTTTTTTTTTTTTTTTGGCCACCCAAGCCTGCCAATCCTCCTTTCTAAAATACAGCTCCTAGAAACACTGACTTTTGAAGACTTTCTGTGGTTTGGAAATATTGCTTTGTTTTCCTGAGTGAAGTAGTGTTCAGACTCTGGTGTCTTTTAGCAGTGTGCAGATTTGTGGGTTTTTTGAGTGTTGTGTGAGCTGTTAAGTCTGAGAGGCCCAGTGGTGATGGGGATGGACACTTCTTCCTGAGAGCAAACTTTACTTGTACATGTGGGAATGAAGCAGCTTCTCCTCTTTGGTACTGTCTTCCTAGTGCACAGACTGACAGTGGAAAGAGTGCAGAACTGTCTTGGCGGCAGACCTGATTCAAGGTTATAATGGAAGTGGAAGTGTGTGCACATAATTGTATCCCATTATTTTTGGTGTTTGTCAGCCAGCATTCTTCAGATCCCTCTGCTGAGAACAATTCCAGAATATGATCATATGTTGTTGTTCAAAAACTTAAACTATTTTCTTAGGTTAGGCCTTCTCTTCATTTTTGTCCTTACAGTGGCTTTTTTTCATTGACACCTGTTTTAACTTCCACTTTTCATTCTCAAAACACAGAAACAAGGATCTTATTTCTTTATGTCCTTTTCTGAATTTCTATATTTGCTCTCCATGTCCTAGTAGTTTTATTCAAACTTTCTGTTATTATCCTGGTGATAGTCAACAATCTTACTGTTCATGGAGTTTGAGGCAGAAGGTGCAGTAAGACCATCTGGGCTGACCTGTGTGTCATAAGTCACCACATTGCCTTTCCTTGCAGTCCAGGGACTTCAAACTTGACTGCATCTTCTATAATAATACCCAGTCTTGTTGAAAGACAAGATGTACAGAACCAATTGCTGTCCTTTTAAACTTTTGCCAGAGGTTAACCACTGTTACTATTAAAATGTCTGCCTTATTTATACTTTGAATTTTCCTGGCTTTAGATTCCAGTCATTGTTTTTTGTTATGTCTTTCTACAGTTTGTTGAAGATGCATGTAATTTTTCTTCTTGTGTAGGTGTCTGTACATATTAAGGAAATCTACTTTTTGTTCATTTTTTAAATAAACTAAACAGATTGATCTCCATGTTCTACTAAAAGGCATTTTCTCCTGACCTCAAAAAACTCATGTGATTCTTTCTGCACCATTTTTAGTGTTTTAACATGGTTTGAAATATTAAATCACCAGAATGAAACAGTATTTTAGCATCTGTCTGTCTGTGTCTGCATACAGGTAAAATTGTCTTGCCCTCTGCGCTGACTTCTTACTACATACCCATCTATATATACAAAAATAATATAAATCCATTCTGCTGCAGCAGCATGCTGAGAACTAAATGTCTACTCTATCCCTTTAATCCTTTTCAGAAGCTGTTTTTAGGGGAAAAGTTGCCTTGCTCTTAGTGTTTAACTGTGTCTCAAATATATGTCAGTGTGTTTTTTGTTCAAATGCACCTACTTTGCTAAGCAGTCGTATAGAGTTTAGTAAGCTCTGTATGACTTTATTGTGCTCACTGTTTTTCATGTCTCCAGGCTTTGTGTCATTTGCAAATTGCACTGAAAATTTATATGTATTTCAGACATGAAAATTCCAGTGCCTTCAGGCCCAGTATCAGTTCCTCTAGACTCCACTTGCAACAGAATCAGAGACTGGCTAAGCTTGGAAAGAACTTCTGGAGATCAACTGTCCAACCTCTCTCTCAAGCAGGAACATCTCCAGATGGCTTTCAGTATCTTCAAGAGCAGAGATTTTACTACATCATTGGGCAACCTGTATTAGTGCTCAGTCACACTCACTCTGGAAAGGTCTCCCCTGATGTTTGGAGGGAACCTCCTGTGTTTCACTTTGTGCCTTTGCCTCTGGTCCTTTCACTGGCCACCAGTGAAAGGAGCCTAGTTTTCTTTCTTTGCACCTTCCCTTCAGGTATTTGTTCATAGTGGTGAGACCTTCCTTGAGCCTTCTCTTCTCTAGGCTGAAGAGCCACAGCAGTCTCAGCTTTTCTTTGTAGGGGAGATGCTCCAGTGCCATCATTACCTTCATGGTTCTTTCCTGAACTCTCTCCAGTTTGCCCACATCTCTCTTGCTTTTAATTAAAATACATTTTTAATAATAGTTGCTTTTGGGATGCATCATACTGTAACAATGATTACTGTTAACCTTTGTGCTAGAAACTGTGCATGGTTATATGCATTTAGAATGAATGTTTTAATATTCAGCCCTTGCTTCCATTTCCTTTAGCTTGGTGCTCTGTATTTACACCTATAGTTATTCTTTTGTAGGAGTAGAATAGGGTTTTGAAAATTTTTGAATATATACAGAAACTGTTAATGTGACACTTAAAGTGCTACATGTTAAACACATAGGAAAAAAATGGAAATTATTGCCATGGTATTAATTAGTAGAGTGAATGTGATTCAGTTTTGTATCTGTGGGGGGGTTCTGTTGCTATTTAAATCCTCATTTGATGTGTGAATTTTAACGTTTGTGTACTCCAGTGCACTATTCTACTTGGAAGAATGCTGTAGGGCACAAGTTAGAATCCATTTGTATTTATCCAGCTTTAAATTATCACTGTAACTTAGGACTTTGAAGATGAAAGAAATTGCTGAGACACAGAATCTAGTCTTTAGCAATAGTCAATAGTGGTAAACATTTAACTGATATAATATTTTTTTTTTCTCTCAGTCCTTGGTAGAACTAACATTCTTAATCAAATTCTTTATGACCTGGATTTGCAGTCAGTGATTGTATACTGCTGCTCCAAATTATTTTAGTTGCCCTTGAGTGAAGTATCTTTCCATGCGGTGTGTCCTAAACCGTGTTATACCTGCACTTGCTCTGTGAGTGTTGCAAGTTGCTTTTTTGGGCAAGCTAACTTCTGTGTAGCTGCCCATGAAGCTCTTTGTTGAGAGATGCAGAGGGAAATGCAGCCAAACTTCTGTCTCTTGCCTTCATTGCTCTCATGTTTGCCAAACCGAAATTGCTGTAAATTCACCATTAAGAAGCATTTGTTTAGATGCAAAGAAGAAAAGAGTAAAAAGCAGCTAAGATAGAAATGAAGATTCAGAAGTAAAGTATAACATTGAATTCTATTTCTTTCAATTTTTCTCTCTAGATTCCCTCTGGCCAAAGATTCGTGTTCCCCTGAAAGTTGTTAGGACTGCAGAAAACAAACTTAGCAACCGCTTCTTCCCTTATGATGAGATTGAAACGGAAGCAGTGCTGGCTATTGATGATGATATCATTATGCTAACCTCAGATGAACTCCAGTTTGGCTATGAGGTAAGAGAATTTGTTTTTCCCTGTCTCCTAGGCCATCCACTTCAACATTGTATATAAAGTGGAGGAAGCACTGTTGATTCAGATTGTTGCACCTCTCTTTACTATAATAGTTGAATGCTGACTGAAACAGTTTTACAGATAGTCATTTCTTTATTGGAAAACCTGCCATGTAAGAGGTTTTCAGTAACTGGCACAGGAGTGCCAAGAGACTCCAGAAAATGTTGTAGTGGAATAAGTGCGGGGGATGCAGCCTGAAGACTGAGCTGCATTCTTCTTAACTTCAGATAAATCAGAAATTCTAGCCAAGGGAACATGTTTTGATGGGCGAGGAAGGTTTCAGAGATTAAGTGTTGGGAACAGAGGAGGCCTCTTGGGGACATGCCGAAGGAAGGTGGAGTGCAGTGAAAGGAAGAACTGAAGAATTTCAAGGAGGGGACACATGGATCATGTGCTTCAAATGGCAAAACTTCAACAGCTGCTCTTGTGATGAGAGTATGGACAAAAAGAGAGCTTGTCCAAATCAGTTACCCATGGGAGTGCAAAGAAGTGACAGTCTCCATAGGGACTTGAATTGTTTGTTAAAAGTACACTTGAAGCAACACTGTTGTCTTCCTTCCAAAGCTATGTTTTGAATTAGCTAATTTTTTGTCTTCCATTTGTATTTGAGTGTATAACAGTCCATAATCTAAGTCCACAGTCCATAATCATTACTGTTATATGTGTGTATTTCAGACAAAGTTACTGTATTTGTAAACAAATCAGAAACATTAGGAAATGTAATACCATATTTTAAGAAAGCTTTGAATTATTTAGTCACACCTGTACGTGCATTATCAACTGCAAAACAACACTGGGCTTCCTAAGTGAGAGCTAGAACATGAAACTGTTACTGAAGTTGAATGAAATTATGGAAACTTCTCTAAGATGGAGAAAGCTAGTGACATGTGATAGTTGTCCAAATTTTAGCAATCTTAAATGCAGTTAATATAAGATGATATTTTAAAAAAATATGTTGGACATATTTCTTTAATGTATGTGCATGTGGGGTGAAATACTGCTCCTTCTCCCTCTGGAGTAAAAGAGACTGTTAGCAAGTAACAAGCTTTTGGACTCCAGAAAGGTCTTGTGATGATGTAGGTATGCTGAAGTAATAACAAAGACGTTAAGTAGTGGAGACAGAGGTTTCATCTATCATGTGTGTCTCCAGAAAGGAAATACTTTCCTTGCCAGGTTAAGAGTAGTGAGTTAATACATGAAGTGTGAAAGATGGAAGGAAGAGAAGACAACTGAAGGAAGGGGATTTTGGCTACACAGACCTTCTCTATACTTTGTTGTCTACACTGAATGTTTTAAGCATTGTACTGCAACAGCAGAGCAATCAAGTGCTGGCAGTTCTGCAAGATGACTTACTTTTGCCTGTGTTGGTGCCTGAAACTATGAGTTTTGAGAGTGATGTGATAGGATGAAAGATAGCAGATCCATAAGGTGCATGGTGCATAAATCCTTGCTCCATTTGCAATTTGACTTCCATTTTCATAAAGCTGTGCCTAAGAGTAAGGAGTGACTTACCAAAGTCACCTAAGTGACTGTGTAAGTAGTTCTGCTATTTGCAGAGCCGGCTTGAAGGGCTTTGAAGCAAAGATTCAAACTGTAGCTGAGTTCCGGCTGTGTCAGCCAGAAGTCACGTGAAACAGAACCTTGGTTTTTGTGTGTCTGAGCTGTTAATTTTAACACCCTCAATAGACAATGTCTGTATCATAACATATATTGAATCTGGTCACTCCCACAGAAAGGAGTTATCCTCATGAAAAAAAAACATAGGGCAAAGAAAATTTGATGTGAGTTCCCTTGTAGTCAGTGCAGCTAGGGAATAATCAGGACCCGCAACTGTTCCTCTCCTAGGATTAAGTCCAACAGGTCCAGCAGTTTGATTGTGCTGGCTCATTTATTGGCCTTCTGGCCATGTGCCTTGGTTGCAGGGACTATCTGAGTAACAGTCCTTATATTCTTGTGTGAATGTAACTGTTTGGACATGAGATTGTTTAGTTTAGCAGACTGGAAACTATTTTGCAGTTTTTTGCATTTTATTTTAAATCTTAATTCTGGGAAGTCAGCTTACCTCACAAGAACATTGATGGAAAATTAAAGTGCTGTATTGAGAAGATAGTTGAGACAAACCTTTGAGTAATTTGAATCCTTGTATTTTGAGTTTGACTTCACCCCCCCCCACTCCCTCAGTAAATTAAATGAATAGAAATGTCTTTGAATACAGAAGCAGAGCAAATTATTCTAGGAATACACAGTTTTCCTCGGGTAGGGAGTAGATGATGTAACTCCTGCTCTCTGGCACAGAAATCAGGGGCTGAAGATTGATCTTTCCTGTCCTTGAGTGTCTGTGACTTGCTTGACAGGCCTGAGCTGGCCCCCAGATGTTTAAATTGTCCTCAGCCTGTGATAATTTATTTATCTGTTTATGTGTGTTACCAGAAAAGTATCTCTCAAACTCTTGACTCATTTGCAGGGGAATCCAGAGGGAACAGTAGCAGCATATAAGGTTACTAGAAAGTTTTCTTTTAAAAGTAGGTCTGCTTCTGCTTTGGTCATATGAAGGGCTGGAAACGTGACATTCAGTAATTTTCTTTTCTCTCCAGACATCCTTGAGACTTTGCATTTAAACATGTGGCAAAACCCCCTCTGTCACACACTTCTCTGAATGTATAGAGCAAGCCTAAAAAAAAAAATCAGAAAACTTTGATCTCTGTACACTTTCAGCCATAAAAAAATATAGTAACACTCAAAGTGTCAGACATTTTTTACTTGTTAAAAGTGAACTATTATGGTACAGTGATTTATGACCTTGCATAAATCTATTGGAGCAAGCAGAAAAATAGTCCCTGTGTGCTGCTGTATTAAGGTAGCAGAAGAATACTCATGACATTCTGACTTTAAAAAAAGTAGTTCTTTTAAGTTACATGACTTGGAATACTGCAAAAAAATCTTACGTCTAGATAATTTTTTCCCACTTACTGAACTTCGTTGTTCACAGAGAGAGTTTTAGAGAGACCCAAGAAATTGAGAAAGTATTTAGATTATCATAATCTTAAAAAGTTAAATCAGAACCGTTGGCCACCTCTGAAGTGTTTGGTGTTTGAATAGATGACTGAAATCAAGCATTGTGGCATTCGCAGCTGGCCTTGAGGCAGATGTCATCGCAATAAGTAATTTCTTATCCCATGCTTATGTAGCACTTTGTCCTTACAGAGACAAAATATTTTTATTAGAGCAATTCTAGAAATAGTCTAAATGGGTATTACTGCTCTGAGTTTATGTTTTTCGTTCATAAAATCTACCATTTGGTGCATTGCTAAGTTTGCATTTACTCAGTTGAAAACTTTGGGCCTTCCATTGGTAGATGATCTTATTCTGTCTCAGAATTGTTTTTCAGTGCTTCATGTCTCTGGCACTCTTTAAAAAAATCTATTCTGTGTTGAATTGCATATTTTGCTAGGCCAAAATTTTCATGAAGTTGGAATGCCTTCTTCAGAGGAATTCTTCCTTGCTCATTTTGACTTTAAAAGTTTAGTCTTTAGCATTCCTTTGTAGGGCAAGTACTATAACTCTGCTTAACAAAAGAATTCTTCACTGCTCGCCACATTCAAAGCTCTTCTTCAAACTGATGATATTTTACAAAATGTGCGTGTGCAAAGCATCTTGCATCTTTTAATGGACTCTGTGTTTACATTTTACTTTATTTTTTTAGTAATAGCACAAGCCATTCCTTTGAGGACTGGGAAAGAATTGAGAGTGGATGGGGCTCTGGAAGGCAGAAGGAGTACGATGGTTTGAGTTTGTTTTCATTTGTAGAGAATAATCAGTGTTTCATTCTTAAAATGTCATGGTAGCTTTGAAATGCTGACTATTTTTCTGTTCATTAAACTGTTGAAATTTCATGTGACTTAATATAGTCTACTGAATTTAATGCATAAATGTTTGAGAATATTTTGTAGAAGGAAATGCTTCCCTGTCCTTCTGGCTACATGGAGAGTATGCTGTTCTGATGGCACAGCAATTTGCACTAAATAGTTGAGGCTGTGAGGCAGAAAGAGCTCTGGAGAGATGAGGCTGGAGGGTGTTTTAGCTATGCTCTTTATGTCACTTGGGAACTTGACTTGGAAACAAAATTACTATCATTTCCTTTTGGTTTTCCTTACAAGACTTTTAGTAAAACTACTAACTCAGAACTTCTATTTGACATTTCATCTGGGAGATGCTTCATCCAAAAACATTTATCTTCAGGGTTGACTACCAGAGTCTTTGGAATGACTTGTCTGCAAATAAGCATACCTCCTCTTCACTTGGCAATGTTTTTCCTTGGATGTTTCCCTTACCAGTATTAAAGCAGGCCATCCTTCTTAGTCTGAGAAAGCTAATAAGATCACTGGCTAAAATAAAATGTACTCCTAACAGACTAATAAATTATAGGCAACCATCAAACAAGAAAATGGACAGTAATGCAAAATAGAGAGTAGTATTAGAATCATAACCACTATTTTTATTCTGAAAGCTTCCTTATATGCAGTAGCTGTATATATTAATTTTGGCAAAAGCATATGTATGGATTTGGGCAATGAGCTGGATGGAGCCACTGGGAGCCTTTCCAGAATTACCATTGAATGAGCTAGTGGTGAACATTGTGAAAAAGCCAAGCTTTTCCACTGACTTCAAAAGCATTACTTTTAAAGGGAATCTTTGTTCAGAACACCAAAGTTATTTTTTAGATGCATCGAACTGACAAATTTCAGAGGCCAGGACATTTTTTTACAGGGTAGAGTTGATATTTAGAGTGACACAAGAACATCTGCATGAGTAATGTGCATTATAGTTGGCTTTTATTTTATGTCATTTAGACTCTTGAAGATGACTCCAAGGGCAAAAACTATAAGGGCTATGATTCCAGGGTTCTGTGTTGAGAAGGCACTGCACTCCCATGGGAAGCAGTAGCTGACTTTAATCTTTCTTTCAGCTGCTGTTAATATGCATGCCATTTCCTCTTCAAGAACTCTTAGCCCAGTACGATGCAGATCTGTAGTGTTCCATTAAATCCTTTGTTGAGCCTCAGTAGCTTATGTGGTGGTGCCTTCCAACAGCTGGGAGATAGACATTTTAATATTCAGGTTTAAAACTAAATCATTAAATTTTTGAGTCCTGGAGAGTGAGGAATAAATTTTTGAGTGTCGTACATTTAGTTTTGTGTTCTTTATTAAGGTTTTCTACATCATGTCAAAATAGATATCTCAAGCGCTCACTGGCTTGCCTGCCAGAAGTCTGTATTGTTTTAATTAGCTTATGGCACCAACTTGTAAGTGTCCTATGAATTCTCTTCCATCAGTTCCAAGTTAGCTCTGCTTTTAAGAACCCTCTGTGTTGGAGCGTTGTCATATCTAAATACTATCCCAGTACTTGTGCCCTAGAACTGTCTAGAAAGATTGATTTCTGGATAAAATAGAAGTCGAGGAGTCAGAAGATCTGGTTCCCATTCTTGTTTCCTGTATAATTTTGGCAAGTTCCCTCATCTGGATGTTTGAAATAATAACTGCTCTCATCATGGGATTCTGAAGCTGTATTAACTGACAGCAATAAAATGTGTTGAGATGTATAGATGAAAAGGTATATAGTAATGAAAAATAGAAGAAATGTAGATGCAGAAGCAGTAACTTAAAACTGTTTTATCATATTTCCTATGACAGAATACTTGCATAGAGTCCTTATAGTCCAGTCCTCCTGGCTGAAATGCACTGACACAAGAAGTAGCTAAAGTAAACTGCTGATGGGGTGACATTTCCAGGATGGTGGAATTCCAGATAACACTTCCTTTACTGTACATTCAACTGTAGGGTTCTCTTGTCTTTCATACAGATGAAAGAATTTGTGAAGGGATCCTTCGGGATTTTTGAGGTACTTTGTTCTTGTTGTTGATCTTGCATACAAAAGTTTCATTATATATGCATCAGTTTGTTTATACATTACCAACCTAAACCAGAAGCTCTTGTAACCTAACTGTATGTTACAGAGTCAAGACTCGTTCTTCCAACAAGCCTAGCAGTTATTTGGATTAAGGGACAAATTTTGAATAATTTGTCTGCAAATAATGCAGACAAATTGTATTTAGCACACAAACAGCATTCAGACCCCTCTAAATAATTATAATCCTTCCTCCCTTTTTCTCTAATGCAAAAATTGTCCATTATTTAATGTGGCCAGCAGTGTGGAGAACTGGGGTTGTGTTAATGATGCCCTTCTTCTTGTTCTTGTCTACTGTATTTGATCCTGTAGTCAGCTGTAAAATAACGTATGGAGTGACAAGGATGGTATCTTGATTGTATCCAGCTGTCTGGAACAAGTCAAGGGTAAAGAGGCCTTCCATTTAGCCAAGCACCCACTAAAGAATACCAGAAATATTAAAATTTAAGCCAGTTCCTGACAAAGGAAGCAGGTTGGTTAGATTCGAAGCCAGCTGTGAAAGTAGTTAGGTTGTAGTCATATCTACTGAAGTTAACATCAAAAGTTTCATTTAAATCATGCTTGGGTTTAGTTAGAGTTAAAATCTTTTTGAATAGCCATTTGTGTATCTCTATAACAATTATTTTAGTAGTCCATTAGTGGCCTTTTGCTCTGGGACATGGCTTCTCTGTGTTGTAGGGTCCTTCCACAGCAAAGCTTACTGCTTTTTGTACTTCTTCCTGGCAACTTTTTGTTCCAAGAATTTGGACTTAAAAGAATTTACATGATCTTTGCCCCACTGAAACTCTACCCTTGCAGATGTGTTGCATTTGCTACCCTTGCAGAAAGCAGATGTGTTGCATTTGCTTTCTGTGCAGGCCTGGTTAACAGCATGTCAACGTTTTTTTTTTCTTCAGGTCTGGCGTGAGTTCCCTGACAGGTTGGTTGGATATCCAGGTCGCCTGCATCTTTGGGACCATGAGATGAACAAATGGAAATATGAATCAGAATGGACCAATGAAGTCTCAATGGTGCTCACTGGGGCAGCCTTTTATCACAAGGTGATATACAACTTGCACTGCACTAATGTACGATGGGGACATTAAAAAAGATCTGCACGTGCTTCTGTCATTGTTCTGTCATCAGTTTTTGTGGTGCTATGCTTATGTTCTTTAAAACAGTTGTAGAACTGATTGCAAACTTTCCCTAGACCTCTTTCAGTTGCTGTGAAAACCACTGATTTGTCTCTGCCAATGAAATAAAACCATTTCTTATCTTTATGATCTTACAAAACTCCTGACAGTTTGCATGACCTGAAAGTACATAGCAAATTTTGCCAGGAATGTAGCTTTGTCGCTGGTAGGTTCAGAAAAAAGAAGCAATTTTAATGAAGTTTGTGTGGTGGTCAGGAAAGGAATAATAAGCAGTTTAGCACCCAAAAATTGTTTTCTATCTGCTGAAGTAGTTCTTGTCTGAAGGCACTATCACTTAGCTGCCTACCCTTCCATGACTGAAATATTTAGTCTTGTAGTTACTGTATCTATATTTAAAATTCTCTTCTTTCTCTCACTCTCTTCTCTGCAGTATTTCAACTATCTTTACACCTATAAGATGCCTGGAGACATCAAGAATTGGGTGGATGCTCATATGAATTGTGAAGATATTGCCATGAATTTTCTAGTAGCAAATGTCACTGGAAAATCAGTCATTAAGGTGGGGCTTTGCATTTATCTTTACAAAATTAAAAAATATGAGTTACATACTTAAATTCAGTAGACTTCAATATGTTACTTAATTCTCCCTTTTCTCTCATTTTCTCCCAGTATGGTATCTTGGTCTCTTTCTCATGGTAGAAAAGCCCTTCTGGTAAAGTTTTTATGTTAACTGAGAACAGAATTATTTTTTACCAGTTGTTTCTGGTGGTTATTTTAACCATCTAGATGAGCTATAAAAAAGATAATTTAAATGACAGCTGTACTTACGTGTGTATATGTACAGGCCCACAGACATATATTTTAACTATTTGAGATTGCTAGAGGAAAGAAATTGCCAACTGTCCACAGCTCACTCTATCGTGGCCTGACAACAGCTGATTTATAGGAATGTTAATTGCAAGAACATTAATTGCAAGATCAGCTTTAAATGAACTTTTTATCCCTGAATTAATTTCCTGACATGTTTCGACACGTTTTCAGGTCTAGACATTCACTCTGTACATTCATTTCAAAGTGTGTCAACTTGGAATGAGATTTAGAGGCCACCAGGCATTACTTCAATTAGCAGGGCCCGTTCTCCCTTCTGTCCATCATCATTTACTGGGACTGGTGGCTGCAGTTCCTAGAAAAGTCTTTAGAAGATAAAGTGTGTGCTTTAGCTGAAAAAGTTTCCGAGCTGTATGAGGGCAGAGCAGAGTAATTTGGCACCTCTGTGCGATTCGGAGAGTCTTGCAGGGTTTGCCAGTCAGCTCTTAGCTGGAGAGAGCGAAAGAGCGCCTGTTGGATTAACGTTACGGTGAAGTATGGGAAGCTATATTTCATCGCTGTTATGGCTGCAAGAACAAATGGTGTTTATACAGGGACCTTGGCAGTGAGAAAACAGTCATTAAACAGGAATTAAGGAGCTTGTCATCGCCACTTCTTTTCAGTTACAGAAGGAAAAAACCCTCCAAGCCGTTTTTATTGGGCCCCTGTGAATTTTGCAGTCAGCCGGGCCAGATGGAGCTGAATGGAGGAATAGAGTGGCTTTTTTTTTTTTTTTTTTGTACACCCCCTCTTTTTTAGACAGCTCAGCTTACACTGCAGGCATGTTCAGAGGTATTGCACTGCTCTCTGTGCAAGGAGATTAATGTCCCTTCTGTTGATATTTGATAATATCTGGCGTGTCTTTCTGCAGGTGACCCCACGAAAGAAGTTCAAATGTCCAGAATGCACAGCAATTGATGGGTTATCACTGGACCAGACACACATGGTGGAAAGGTGAGTGACCACTCTCTATTTCTCTGATTGTCTTGTTCTGATCCCTAGAATCTTATCCTGTGTCTCATTAAATTAGGATCAAAAATGATAGTGTTTTTATAAATTACTAATTTTGAAAGAATGTTACATGGATTCCATCAACAGAAGTTATTCCTGTGATGGGTGATGTGTCACTGAAAGGTAGACTACTACAAAAAAGGACTTTAGAAGGGTACAATTTTTATCAGCCTTGCTGTAAAGCTTATAGGACAGATGTATGAAGTTGAGGTTCTTGGTAGGCAGTGCTGTCAGTAATACCACATTTCTGATTGCCGTGAAATATCAACTGTAATAATTATTAATTCTTTTTTAAAACAAAACAATTGGTACCTTACCAAAGAGCAGAAAGGATATAAATTATTAATAAAATAATTTGAAGTGATATTTGTACATTGCCTTATTTCTAAGGATTGTGAAGCACATTGCTTCCACTAGTGAAGGGCATTTGTTGCACAATTCCATGTTGCATTTTTTAACAATGGCAGCATAATTATATTTCTCCTGAAAATTTAGTTTTGAAATGAAGTATGCATTTGGAAAGGCAGTGAATGCTTAGAGTGAAATACTGAAAGTTTGTAAGTGTGATATTTGCATTCCCTGCTTTACAGTAAGAGGCTTTCCAGCCTTGACCAAGACCCTAGGCTTCTTTCTGCCTTGGCTTCTGAATTTGTGAAATCAGGGGAAGTTTCTTCATTTTACAAAGCTGTTCATTACCCATGTTTGAAATGGGCTATCTGACAATAAATGTTCATACCAGTTATTAGGTGGAATTAACCTGATATTTAGGACCAATTAAGGCATCTCACTTTAGGCTTCTTGGGCTGTTGCATCTCTCCTGCAAGCTTTGGGAAAAATTATTTCCAACAATAGAACTGATGAGGTAGGTAAGCAGGGGGAAGAAGTCACAAGAAGATACAGACAGTTGGACTTAATGATCTTAAAGGTCTCTTCCAACATTTTTGATTTGAAGAAGTGACCAAAAAAGAAACAACCTGACCTGTATTTAAAACAAGCTATTTCAGATTTGCATGTAGAGGTATAACATGGTTTTCTTACTAGTCATTAGTAAGACACTTATCATTTTAACAGTGAACTTTTTTCTGTCCTTCTCTGCAGAAATCAGAAAATTTTAAGTGTTGTATGGGCTTTAATAAGACTGAATTATAAAAAGGACTATGCAACTCAGAAGTAAAACATATTCCATTAAGATGGTAAAAATTACTCTGCAGGAAAATACTTGAGAAAGGGGTGGGAAATTTTGTAGATCTTAAATGTTAGCTAAAAGGGAAGCACAAAAGGTTCCCTCATATCTAACAATTCTGACCTGGCTTACGGGATGGACTGCCCAAGCCAGTTAAGCTTTCCTGTGGTCATAGTAGTAGTGCTACAACAACACGTGGGAATTTAGGTATGAACTAGGTTCTCATTAAGGCAAATGCTGTGAAAACAAAAGATGAAAAAATTGCTCTTTGCCTTGAAGTGCATTAATATGCTGGGTAAAGGTCATGTTTCCATGTCTATAGCAGTTCTTGTATCCTCAGAGTAAAGTGTCACTGACGGTTTATTGAGAACATGTTTAAACTGTTGTTTTGCTTGTCTGTAATTTTGAAAAGTGGGGAATACTGGGTTGTGGGAAGTGTTAGATGGATTGCAAATCCACATACTTTTATTTGACCAGCCAAAGAAGTACATGCTGAGATAGAGTCTGAGTGCAGGAGAATCTGGAGAGATATACAGTTTAGGTATATTCAGACTTGATTTTAAAAATCCTTAATTATCATACTGAAACTGCTTCCTACGCCTAATGCCTTCTTGCCCTGTGTTATCATCTACCTAAATATAAGGGAGCTATTTGAGAATCTGAAAGGGTTAATTTTTTTGAATCTTGTATGCTAGATATTCATTTAAAGTGGATAATAAAAAGTAACAACTCCTAGAGCAAATTTTCGTAACTTGGCAGTGAGTAAGGCTCTCATATCCGTCCATCCATCCATCCATCCATCCATCCATCCATCCATCCATCCATCCATCCATCCATCCATCCATCCAATCTATCCATCCAATCTATTCACTATTTTCAGGGTCAGGAGAGAAGCTGAATGAAAAAAAGTGCATGCATCAGGGAATCCTTGTCATTTATAAAAGAATAACTTTGTACTGATATCTTTACAGTGTTGGGTATCAAGAACAATACCTGAGGTGTCAGGCAAAGAGCCATTATCAGCTTTACTTGCAGCTTCCCCAAGTGCCTGACTCCTTGCTTTCTAGCATTCAGATAACAAACAGGTAGTCTGAGCTCTTTACTTGCCCAGATATCCCAGGATCAACCTACTGTTTGTGAAACAGTTTATCAGGGTTGCCACATACATGCACAGCATTTAGTGTTAGGTTTCTGGTCCAGAAATAGCAGAGGGATGCCCAGCAACTGCCTGTTGGTTTTTGTAAATGGAAAAGGTTTGAGAAGTCAGTTGTGGAGACCTGTCCAAGAAAGATATGTAACTTACTGGTTTTGTTGGGCATTTTGACTCGTTCATTGGAGATAAAGGAAGATGGTACAGTTGAACTCTGTCTCTTATTAACAAATTGTATTACTTTAGCAATACACTGAATCATGGGAAAGCCAACTTTGCTATTCTTCTTGCTGTCTAATTTATTTTAGATAAATAGAAGACTTTAGTCCCCAGGGTTATCAAACTCCATCATTAAAATATATAAACTGAAGAAAACTTTGAACCAAGAATTCCCTTCTTGCCCTAGGTTAGCGTTTACATCAGGTCACAGAAGAAACTGCAGGAAGGTCTCATAATCCTTGTATTTACAGGTGTTTAAATAGCAACAAGTTTACTGCCTTTAGCATCTTTGCATCTGGCTCTCAAAAATGGACAATTCTTTAAAATGCAATCTAGAGGGCAACTGCCAGTACAGTAAATATAGCAAAGGGCTCTGCTGCTTCTGCAGCCACAATAACAGCAGTGTTTTATTTAGGGCATGTAAGTATTTGTCAGAGTCAACATAGGAAGCTGTTTCCCTAAGAGGCAAACTGCCCAGGTCACAGTTGGCCAAAGGTTGCAGGTACAGGGTTACCCTGCCAAAAAGATAGTTGAATTATAGCAGTGAGGAGCCTGATTAAGAGAGACCTTAACAAACACCAAGTTCATCCAGGGGCAATGGGGCTCTCAGTTTCTGAGTTCACACAATCCTAATGTCTTATTGAGCTGAGCATGACCGCATGTTGTCAGCAATGCAAGGAAAAAAATAATACTTGGAAGCAAACATGCCTCTGTTACTTTGAATTTGAAAAACTATTGACACAACTAAGAGAAACATCTTCCTTCCATATTGAGATGACATTACATTCTCTTGGCTACCTAATTTTCAGTGTTTAATGTTCTAGATATCCCTTCTGGTTTATATTGTCCAAAAGTGGCAAGGACTTTAGAATTCAAGTGATTTAGCTCCATGCTAGAGATGAAATTTTTGGAAAGTGTCTTTCTTTCAAATGTATTTTCTGGCTTGTGCATGGCATTTATTTCCTTTTAAAAAGCCTGTTTCTGATCTTTGAATTTGATATTTGTTTGTGGAGGGCTAACTTCTGCTTCAGCCATACTGTTTGGAACATACTAATTTTTCAGTTTTTAATTTTTGCCATTTCTTTAACAATGAAATGGTTTCTTGGTGGTTAAAGATATTGTACTGTCTGACTTAAATGGACTTGCCACCAAAATAAGTTCAGCTGTAGAAGGATCCCATCTTGATATTTTGTCATAAGACCTCAATTTTGATTTGGGAGTATAACCTCTGGAAGGAAGAGGTCAATTTTGTCTGCCCTATCCATTTAGTTTTGTCTTTTGCTCTGAGGGTGTCACTTAGTTCCGGTTGTGACAATGGCTGCTCTGATGTGGACACCTGCCTGACAGGCAGTAGGCTGAGATAACAAATTCATTTCACACCAGCCACCAAGCAGCTGTTATATTACAATGTCTTTCAGTCATTACTGGCAAAGGCAGTAGACTAAAAATATTCTTGTATTCCAGAAACCAGTGAAGGCCAGCAGCTGTGCAAACCTCTCACATGCACATCTCCCAGTGCGTCTACCTCCTTGCTTGTGAAGTTTGTGGTTTTCCTGCCATAAGGCTTCTCCAATACACATCATAGATTAGTTAACCACATTTCTTACAAGTAACAGATTATTTGAAAGTCTGACTTTATCTAAAAATCAGATGTGTTTAAGATATCTCACAGTGGGCATCCTCTGGAAGCAACAGAAATTGCTTAATGTTCCTGGAGAAAACACAGTTCTGGCTGCCTGCAGGAACTACTGCAGTGAACCTTTCAGTGCCTGTGGTCCAAATCTTATTCTCTTGATGGTTCACTTTGTTATTGCAGATTACTGAATAGCTACCTGGATCTTCTCTTAAGTCCTCACTGGTGGCTCCTTTGCTATTTCAGATCTGTGCTACAGATAGTGCTTGTCACAGGAGTAGAGGTTGTATCCCACTGTACATGGTTTTCTCTTATACTCTGAATTCCTTTTCTTTTGTTTGTGGTCCCAATGATTTGGATGAGAAGATAGGAAGGTATGAGGTAGGATGAAGTACGAGAGGATGGGAAAGTAGCAGAAAGTAAAGCATCTGCATTTACCTGCATTAATATTTTATTCAAGCATCCCTTCATATGAAGTAGTTTTCTGACACTTTTCTTAGGGCAGAAAATGGTCTGAATGATGACCCTTATAGCCTGAAACAGCTATGTGCTTGAGGAAATAATTTTGAAAACTACTCTTGCTGTCCCGTCTACTTCAAAAGAGTGTTTGGGGCAGTGTGGAGCAGTCCCCATCACAGAACTGTCACAGTCAGTTGGTGTGATTGACCAGGTCCTGATGAAGAAAATTATCCTGGAGCCATGGTGACCCCCTAACCCTTCAAAGGGGTCGGGAGAGGGTGCAGTGGTTTGAGAGCGAGAGACCTGCTCTGCCACTGTGCCTGCAGCACTCCAGTCTCTGTAGCTGAGTCACAGTGCTCACTTCTTTGTTTTCCCTTTTGAATGGCAAAATAAATGTCACCTGCTTTCTTGTAGCTCTCTGTTACGTGCAGGGAGCTGTTGTCATGACTCTTGGAATCTGAATTCCTTAAAAGCGGTTTTATGTAGCAGGCAGCTAAAGTTAGCTGAGCATTGGCTGAGGTGAGATGAGCCAGGTTTTTCTCTGCCTTGCTTCCACAGGTAAAGCACCCTTCAATGAAAAAGTTAAAGGAGCAATGTAATGGTTAAACATCTGTTTGCTTGTTTTGTGAACAACATGGCAGTTCTTTTCCACATTACTGACACCTGAGATTATTTAAACTGAAAGAGTCATCAGTGGTCCAGTTTTTTTGTGCTAATGTGATGTCTTATTGCTCAATATATCTTTAGTTTATTTTCCTTGTCTAAATAGTTAGTTTGTTTCATTTTATAGTTTAATTCAGCTTCACCTTTAAATTACAGTACAATCAGCTCTGCCTATTCTCTGAGGCATGTTTATTTTTTGTGGGAAAAGATAGAGCTTCTGAAGAAGCCTGAAAAAAGACAGACTTTTTGTTTTTAGAATTCTGTTTTCACAAAGCCTTGGTTTTTGCAAAACCTTCATTATAAACGAAATTGACCCAACAGTGGCCCTTTAAGAGACATGTTGGCAGTTAATCTGTTCTGGTTTACAGCATGTACATTGCTTTAAGAATGACTGGAATTCTAGGGGGAGGGAGAAGGGAAGCTTTGACCTCCATGTGCACATGTGCTGCTGCCAGCATCCCCTTGCTCGTCTCTGATTAAATGGATAAATCAAAGAACACCAGCTTCTTTTCTGTTCTCTCTGCAGTGAGGCTCTCTTTTTATTTATTAGTAGCCAGCATGGCTGAAATACTTCCAAGTGCAAGAGGGAAGGTTTCTACCAGTTATTTTGGTGTGGGAGTTGGTAGCCAGCCTAGTTGTTGGAGTTCTTAATTGTATTGCTTTCCTTTTCCCCAGATCTGAATGCATCAATAAGTTTGCTTCTGTCTTTGGGACCATGCCTCTCAAAGTGGTGGAGCATCGTGCTGACCCCGTCCTGTACAAAGATGACTTTCCTGAGAAACTGAAGAGCTTTCCCAATATTGGCAGCTTGTAAAGAGTGAGACAAACCTCCATGAGGAAAACAACAGCTGAAAAGGTGCTATGAGGAATATAAGGCCCTGAAGACAAAACTTGCTAGAAAGTGGGTTGCATCTGAGAAAGATGGGAATTATTGTTGTTGTCTTCCTTTTACATTGCACAAAGTTGTGTTTGAAATCTGGACAACTGCTTCTGTGTTGCTCGCAGAGAATTGAATCTATTTGTGAGTTCTCCAAAAAATGTCAAACACACACTTTTGTCCAGAGGAGGCTATGCATCTGGAAGAATAAAACAGAATCTTGCTCTCTGTGGTCTGACAGGCATGACTGACCTCTTCTATCAAATGTGCTGCAGGCTCTCTGGTTAGTGAGCATCCATCCATTCAAAGCAACTGTCTGCCATGTAGAGCTGTTCTCTTTTGGGAGGAGTTTATTTTCTGTGTGGCTGGTGGGCCTCTGTCTTTTGAGCTATAAGTGTTGTCTTAAGTAATTGTAAAAAATATTTTCTTCAGCAATAGGAGACAAATGTTTATTTTTTTACAACATCACAAACAAAATTCTGTCTGTTTTCAGCTAGTTTAAAGAGCAAAGCAATTTGTGTTACTTAAATTATTATTTTGGTGGAGATGGAGACACAGCAGCTGAGACAATACTCTCCTTCAAAGCAGAGACCTGCAGGACAGAGCTGCAATTGCTGCACTTCCTGTGTAAATCTCAGGTTTTCTGCTGCACTCATGTAAAAGACTCTGACTCTCTACCAGAACTAGTTGTATTATACAGAAAATTATTTGTCCTTAGTCTTCTTATATTTTTTATCTTCATTATAAAACCAGGAATCAGGTTACACTTTTACTTTGTAGCCCTCCGTAGGGAAATAAGTTTTTCATGGCTGAATCCTCTTCAGCAAGCAGTGTACTAATTTGTAAAACACCTATATTTGCAGAACTTCCCAGTTGCAGCTTCAATGCACAGGCACATGTGTATGTGTAAGACACTGTTAATACACACTTACAAACTCCTGTAAGTTACCATTGTTGGAAAACTGTTGTGTCTTTGGTTGTAATTTAAGGAACCCATTGCCACAGGCAGAAACATACAGCTTAGGAAGTCTTTTAGAGAAGATTTACATTTCTTAGGGACATTTGAATTGTTTCTCCATACTGAAGTGAAACTGAATGAGAAAATGAAATGCAACAAAATTAGAAATAAAGTTGCTTGGACTGTTACTCTTGCCCTTTAGTATTAGTAGGGTTCCTAAGTTGGGCTGAGAATGCAATCTCTTTTCTAGCTCCATTGATAAAATGCTTGTTACTAGATAAGTGTGATTTCACTGTCTTTTGAAACCGCTGTTGCTGCTGATTACAGACACATCCTACTTGATGGGCTGTTTTTCTGTTACAGTGCAAGCAACCTTATTCCTCAGATTTGCCAAACCCCAAACAATAGGACAAGTGTTAGACATCATGGTTCACCCCCTCTCCTAAACTGGAAACGCAGCAATGACAGAAACCAAATGAAAGTCAGGCTAGAAACAGGAAACATCTGCTCCTATTTGTCTCACCCCCACTAAGACTTATCTTATTGCCCAATGCAGTGGATGTGCTGTGAATAAAAATCATATTGGAACAATAGCTTTGAGGGGATGCTTCACTTCATAACCTCCCTGGGATGTGCCTGTAAACTGTATCATCTGACTCTCTGGGAGTGTTTAATTACTAGTAAATGTTTTTTGCTGCACTCTTTGTTTCATTCCTGAGTTGCTATGGGAGCTAAAGGGATAGCTGTTGTAGTGACAACTGCTGTCTGCACAGTGGCTATCACAAGAGAGAGGAAGGTTTGTTACTCATTATATCTCCTTTGCAGCCTTTCAGGTTTATTAACATGAACCTTCTTTTTGAATCTTCCCATTGATTTATGTGCTGGTGCTTGAGCGTCAGGAGATACCAGCATATTTCCCTTGAGAAGTTTGCTTTGAAAGGGTAGCTGTAACAGTGCAGTAGTCAGTTTTAGCTGTCCTTTTGGAGCTGATCTCAGCTTGGCAGGCCCTAGCAGCTTAACTGAGTTATAACACCTTCCTTACAGAGTTGTGAAGCTTCTGTGATTTTTTGATTCTTTCTCAGTAAACCAGTAAAAGGTTTGTTTTGCACAGTCTTAAAAGACACTGAGGACTTGAAACACTTGGTCAAATATTTTTCGATGTAGACAGCCAAACCAGTCCTGCTAAGCTGAGGTATAATCTCCAGTCAGTAAAAAGGTAACATATCCTTGTGTCTGCATCCAGGAGCATCTGAGTAGTTTCCCCTTGCACAAAATGTCCAGTGACCCCTAACAATTATGTTTTATCCTTTGGCCTTTTACAGTTGCTTTTATAGGGCTAGCTCATTTACAACCCCATTTGTCTCTGTTTAGTGCCATGGAGAAAATTGGGCAATTGACCATAAAGGAAAATTGTAAAATTGCCTACTTACTTGCTCTCTGCATTTATTATTGTGATGTTCTTGATGCAAATTCTGTAAAGGTAAGATGTAATTGTATGTCTGATTTACAATGGGAGTTTTGTCAATCTTTAAATTAAGAGAATTTTTAACTTTACATTGTATATATGATATCCAAAAAAGCTTGATAATTGTATATTAAAAATTCAGTCACATGAGTGTTTATTGTATTTCAATTCTGGAGGGGCACAAGGAAACATGAATTAATTCAGAAGGGAGAATTTCAGTGACAAGCTCTTTTACTACATAAATCTGTGTTAAACTTGAATATCCACAATGCGCTTCAGAAAGATCTGTCAATATTTTGTCTTTCCCATAACTGGAGTTTGGTGGTTGTCTTGAAAACAGAAGTTTGGTCTGCATCCCAGTCACCTTTTGGGGAGAGTAGTTGTTACTCTAATTTTCTGCCAAGATTTGACAATAGCATTTATCTTGGAGAAATATGGATCAGATTTTTTTTTTTCTTTTTTTTTTTTCTTGCAGAGAGATACAGCAGATGTTAAATAACTGTGCTTTTGAGAAGAGATCTTTGGCTGAGTCACTGAGATTGTGGAATCCAATGTGGTGGCAGCTTTTTGTTTCTAGAAGCTCTGTGGATCATGCTGCCAAAGGGCAGGGTGTGCATGGCACGCCTTGCTGCTTATGCGTAGCAAGGGGGAGTGTGCTGCAGGGGCTGCTCTGCCAGTCGTGGGGAGTCCTAAGGATGCATTTTTAGCAACACTAACTCTTCCTATAATGCAAGAGTTATTTCTTCCTCACAGCTTCACTGTCTTATTACAGGATGTGAAGACTCAGGCCCTAATGTTTTGAATGACTCTGTCCTTCCATCTCTAGCTCCTGCTCTGGAACCTCCTACTATCCATCATGCTTCTGCTGGTGTGGTTCAAATATGCTTTACTCCAGCAACAAGTTTATCCCTCTTAATTATCCATTTAAGGGCCTTATAAACTCAAGGACTTTGGAGACACAGATGTCAAAATAATTGTGAGGTGGGATTTAAGTGATGCTCAGTATTTCTGACTCATTTTTGTTTTAGGCTGTGTTGGTGAGTGTAAAAAGATGCTATACTGAGACACGTGAAAATGGTTTTAGAAGGGCAACTTTAATGTTAAATATACCTCCAAGATCTGATATGAACGCCCTCCATAACGAATGTCTGATACCTTGGGTACTTCTCACAGGTAGAGCATCTTTTGAGCAGGAAAGATGGTTAAAGGGTACTGCATAAATCTGTCCAGCCCTCTTACTTGGAAGCTGCTCTCACAACTAAAGCATGATACATGGAAGAAAATCTAAAATTGATGGTGCTGATGAAAAAATGGGATCAGACAGAGTGAATATGAATTTTTTTCATCTTTCTCTTTGAAGATTTGCATCCTTAAATTTTATTATGACTACTGCAAAACATATTCTTTTGTGAACTAAAATGTAAACTGTGTAGTTCTTGTCATTGGAGGTAGTCTCATCCATGTACTTGAATCACAAAAAAAAAAATTCTGCAAACTTATGTTTGACTTAATCTGTGCTAGAAAATGGGCAATTTCCCAATTTCAGTTGGTCCAGTTGCTAACTTCAGTCTGATCCTAAAGAGCTGAGAAGAGCAGAGCAAATCCTGGCAAGTATTTTTGCCTATACTGCCTTTTCATTTCAATTTTTAGGCTGAAAATAATAATTTCTGTCAAAACCTGGCAGAAAATACCAAACATAATACAAATAGGATCTGCAAGTTACCCCATGAGCAGGTGGTCACTTCAAACCTCTTGCTAACATTGGCATGTGACAGAGGTAGCATTTGCTTAGCAGAAAATTCAGGTAGAACACGTTTGCTTTACTCTTGAGTCATAGGTCCTTAAGTTGCATCTCAGGCTGTTGGGAGTGCCTGTAGGATAGTATAAGTTCTTTTTATGATGGCTGCCACTGCTGTATCTAAGTGCAAGAAATTGAGCTTTATGGTCCTCCTGCATGGGTAAGGTCAGCCTCTTACTTGTAGCTGCAGATAAGGAAACAGAGAGAGGCAGTCGGATTCCCTTTGGAGATGTGTGGGTAAAAATGGATTGAACACCAGTATCCAAAGCCTGGGATTTAGCAAAACAGCTACACTTTTGTCTG
Organism: Serinus canaria; assembly: GCF_022539315.1. Taxonomy (NCBI): domain Eukaryota; kingdom Metazoa; phylum Chordata; class Aves; order Passeriformes; family Fringillidae; genus Serinus; species Serinus canaria. The sequence continues at coordinate 21,880,629 of NC_066319.1, forward strand.
AATTGTTGCTTGTTTGGAGTTTTGGATTCCTCACTACCAAGGCAGAGGACTGTTAGCCTTGACTTTAAGAATCAGCAGGCTACAGCGGGCCCTGGCTTGAAGCCATTTAGAGACATTCCTGGTGCACTCTGTGTAATTTCAGCCTGGTGGAAATGGCTGTAATGCAGTCCCACCTCTGCTGATCTTCAGGATTCCCCTGTCTGCAGCTTCTTGTGGTTGCTTTGAAAGTGAGTTATGTTTCCCATTAAAGGATAACAGGGACAATTGAGGCAATTATGTGGACTGGCTTGGAGCTAGCAGCACGAAGGGAGTTTTCCGACTGAAAACAGCGCTGCTCAAAGGTTCTTCCTGCAAGGTTGCCTGTTTGCTGTCTTCATTTGTCTGGAAAAGGATCCCCTAATTGTCCTTCAAATTTCCTTTAGTCATGCTAAATGCCTGTTTACTTGCATAAACAGGAAGTGCTCCTGCTCCATACAAGCATACCAACTCAAGAGATCAGTGCAACTCGGTTATGATTTTATTAGGTCTATAAACTTGTGTCAGTGCTCAGTACCAGACTCTGTACAGGGGGGATGTTGTGACTAAGAAAATACCAGCATAATTATTAAGTCACATCTATTAGATTTTTAACCTAAATTTCAGTTGAGAGGTGCTGGACAAAGGTCAAAGCTGGATGATTTGACTAATGCAGGCATGAAGAACTTAGGATATGCAGACCTACATGAAGTTTTCCATGTGTCATTAGGAGGTTTCTGTTGCATCCTGTGCTTTTAAGAATGAAGCTTATCTCTTTTAGCCCCTCCTTTCCATTCTATGCAGTGATGGGAACCTGTAAAAATAAAAAGCTTATTGACTGAAGGGACTGACTGAACAAAGTGCTACTTACAGATATCCAGCTGCCCTGTGTGAATACCTCATGCTCATCCAGGAGATAATCCCATAATGCCTTGGAAAGATACCTGAGCTTTTCAAGCCACTGGCTGTGTTCCCTCCCACATGCCCATGTATATATGTGCCATACACTCAAGAAAACCATTGTTTCTCACCTGCTTGGCTGGCTGTTAGTAAACTTACAGGTCCTTCTTTTGTGAAACTTCTCTTTGAAGGGGAGGGGCAGGTCTCAGCTGGGTGCTGGCCACAGTTAGTGCAGGGTGCCTTCAGCTGCAGACTGATGGGAACAATAACTGCTTTGCCACACTTCATACAAACAGGGAGGGGAAAAGGTTTTAAGGAGAAAGGACCGTAAAATGAGATCCAGGAATTCAGTAAGGCTACAGCAGAAGGAGCAGATTGCTAACTCAGAGCATCTGTCTTTGCCCTGTGAGTAAGTTACGAACTGCAAAGCAAGAGAAAGTGGAAGATCCTTTCACAAATAATAAACACTTGTTTGTCTCAGATTAAATGCAACACCTTTACATGTGGGCTCCAGCTGGCCATAAGTAGATGCACCTTGCATGGCTGTTACCTTCCTTGCCAATGAGAAGATTATTGAACATCCATCTGCTTAAAGGTTAATAACCTGCTTTTAAAAAGAGGAAGAAAAAAAGGCAAATCTGTTTAGTTTACAGGAATAAAAAATTGTTTTTCATTTAAACTGCCTGAACTTTGCCCTGCCTCAAAGCCATATTCTCCAGCAGAGAAGGAACACGTTAACCTAGGAGCTGTAGCCACATCTCCCAGAGAGAAATTTTTCCATGTGTTTTAAATAACTCCTGTAACTCCACTAAAAAGGTGCAGCTTCAAGAGGAAAATGCACATTTCTAATCTGGGTTCTGCCACTATCTAGTTTAGAGAGAGACTCTAGTTCTTTGGCATCATTTAGGCCAGGAGCAATTTCTGATGTAAACCCATACAAGCAGGATGTTACTGAAACTGGCTTTAGGCTCTCAACACTCTGAACTTTGCCAACATCTGGAGAATCTGGCTTTGAGTGCTTGGGGAGGGAAGGAATTTTTCTCCTACAAGTGAGAGGAATGGATAGGCTTGCAACAGCACCTGCATTATCCATTTCTTTGTGAGATAGAAAACAGCCATGCACCATCTGAAGCAAGCTGATGCTCCCAGACAAATGATGGAAAGGCCAGAGGGGCTCTGTGTATCTTGGTGGGTTGCTGGCAGTTGCTGGGCACCTTCTCAGCTTTGCCTGAGCAAGAAAGACCCTTTCCAGTCCACCCAGCATCTGGGCACAGGGACTTGACTCTTACTGGTCCCAGTGCTGGTGGGTCTGGCAGTCTGAAGGAAACAGTTTTGCAGCTGAGTTTATTGATGGAGCGCAAGCAACAGAAAGGGGCCTCACGAAACACAGATTTCCCTGCAGTGGGACAAGAGCTGTGCCCTGTGAACTGGTGGCGCCCAGACAAACCCTTCCCTTTGTGTGGGGACCAGTGAAACCCAGAGGGCTCAGTCTGCCCCACAGCCCACTGAGCAGCCTCTGGCTGCAGGCAGGCACTTCTGGGAAACCCTGCAGACGCACAGAGGAGAAGAGGATGGGTGAGGCTTGGATGCCTCTGCTAAAGTGGAGCTAGGAGGGGAGGGAGTGTGATGGCCTGTGGGAATATGGGAAACGCTGCCAGCCCCAGGTGTCTTCTCCTAGGGTTTCAAGAGACCTTGTGCTTGGTGCCCCGAGCATGACTGTGCTATGTAAAAGGGGTGGTGCAAGAGCATGGGGAGCTGAGGGTCCCCAGTTCTACGGCCTCTTGTTGCCAAGTCAGCTTCTCCCTGTGTCAGCTGTGATTACCGGCTGCCTCATGAAGGACTGCTTGAGAAAGGCTGGAAGACCTGCAGGAGCCCTTTGAGGCTTAAGCTCTGCTGAAGCAGCCACTGCAGAGCAGTAAGCCAAGGAGACCATCCTGCTCTCCAGCCCATGGCCAGGGTGCCGAGCGGTGCCGAGGCGCTCCCGGAGGCAGCGGGGCGCTCCCGGAGGCAGCGGGGCGCTCCTGTGCCCGCCCGCTGGCTCCTACCCAGCGCTTTGTACGGCAGAGGCAGCAGCCCGTGAGCTGCCACCTGTTGTTAATCTACCCCCGGCTAATCCATTCTGGACTGCGTCAGCAGTTCAAAAGGGCACTGTTAGTATTTTTTGCCAGCTTCAATTAACGTGAGATTTTGGAGGCCCCTCTGATCGCATTTCATCTGTCATGAGTCAGGAACAAACCAGGCAGATTGCAGTTGAGAGGAGAGAAGAGAAGGAGTTTATTGCAAACCAAAACAACAACAGTGTTTGTGCCCCCTTGGCCAGGGTGTCTGGGAAGCAGGGACCTTCTCACTCCTTTCAAAACCTGGAAAACTAAAAATTGGTGACTGGAAATTCCAGCCCTTCACCTCCAAAAAAAAAAAAAAAAAAAAAAAGAAAGAAAAGAAAGCTGCAAGTGCAATAACTTACTTCCAAAAAAGTTAAAAAGAATCAAGCTGCAAGACCATTTGTTCTTTTTTAATATTCCACTGTAATGAACTGGTAATACATGGTTGCATAGGCAATAACATCGCATGGCACAAACCTCATGTGGCAACATTTAAAATGATTTTTTTTATTCTTTTTTTTCCTGAACATTTTTAAAACTTTTTTATTTTTTTTAAATGTTCTACCCCAGGCCGTTAAGCTAAAGAGAAAAAAAAAAAAAAAAAAGGTAGCATTTATACAAGGTTACAATATTTTACAACAAAAAACCAATAATATTGATTGAGGTTTGTTTTCTTTCTTTCTCCCAGTCTCTCTTTCAAGCACTGCACACCTAAACTGATATATTATTATACATTGAAAACTGTCCTTCAAAATCAGTAGTATAAAAGTCCTAGCTCTACCTACCTACCTAGCTATGTGGGGGGAGTGGAGAACCATGTTACCAGCAAAGAGTTAAGGGGGTGTAAGGCTGCTCCCTCACCTCCTCCCAGCTCCCTTCGGGAAGCTGCAAAGGACTGAATGACTTTCCATCCAATTCCACTCCCTTCCCATTTGGGTTTAATTTCTCCCTCGGTCTGTTTGCTTTTTGCTGTGTCAGTCAGAGCAGCAAAATAAACATGGGGCTCTGCTTCTGCTTGATTATTTTTCAATCCTTTTCCAAGAAACTACCTTTTTGCCTTAGTTTGTTTGGAGAGTGTTTCACAATGTGCTGCCCGGTCTGAGTGTACTCTGGGAATCAGGGGAACGCGCCTCCCCACCCCCAAACACCTCCAGTGCAGGAGGAAACCAGCAGGCAGCCCTGCTGGGCAGCACACGGGGTACTCCTGGACCAGGCTGGTGATGCATCCCCCAGGCTGATGGGGCAGGTGAAGCCATGTGTGCTGCAGCTCTGCAACCTCACACGTGACACATTGTCACTGCGTGTGGCCTTTCCCTAACACCCTGCCCATGCCATGGCTCAGGCCAGGCGTGATGCAGCAAGGACGTGTCACCCGGCAGGGATGTGCATTCCGGCAGGGATGGGCGCTCGCTCACAGCCTGCGCGGGGATTTTAGAGGAGAGGGAGGGTGGTTCTCTTTTTATTTTGCTGTCTTGGTCTTCCTCCCTGTAGGCTCTACCCAGGTAGGTGCTGGGGCAGTGAGACCTGAGCTGGGTAGCATATCCTGGAGGGGGCAACTGGAGCCTGATGGAGAGCCTGATGGGGGTGCAGGTGGGTGGCACTGCTGGCAGTAGGTGATGTGCCAGGGGGCTGACCCAGCCCCTCTCCAGGAGCTTGTTGAGGCACAGCAGCCCTAAGAGTCTGGACCAGACCCCGCAGGGCCCAGCAAGCCCAAGTCTAGTTCCCCACTTGTTTCAATTGCTACCAAAGCACTAACTACTGCTTGTAGGCAAGAAGTGCCTCCAAGTGCTTGGCAGTGAGTGGGACCCAACTACTTTTAAGCCAGTGCCAGGAACCCGTGCTGCTCTTGCTATTTACATCCTCCTGGTCTCAAAGCTCTGGGACATCTCTGGGATTCCCAGCCATGGGCAACATAAGGCAGCCACCTTGAAGAATACCTGCTGCATAGCCAGGACTGCTTGGGAGAAATGTTTTGCTCCTCCTTCCATGAGGCTGGAGGGAGAATCTGTGTGAGCCCAGTTTGCTGGGCTGCACCCACAGAGGATGCCAGCATGGGCATGGCAGGTGTTGGGATGGCTGATGCTTGTGAGACATTTTGGTGGTGGATGGGGATAAAGCTTGCAGCCTTGAAGGCAAGTCCAAGCCAGGGAATTGTGATTCAATGTATTGATAGGAGTAAAATACTAAATAAGAAATAAATAGAGAAGAAAGTCATAAATAGAATTGAAAAGTATTAAAATAACAACAATAATAATTAAAAAAGGAATCATCATGGTATCATGAGATTGCAAGATCAGCACTGACCCTGTGACCTTTAAGAAATGCAGTAGCTGTAGGCTGGCTAGGTTAAGATATACAGACATATATATATATATATACACATATATATAAGTATATATATATATTTATACAGTTTTTCATGTTAATTTAACAGCTAGTTTTAAAAACCCTTTTAAATTAATTTTTTTAATGTGTTTGAAGTACAGATGCATGTAGCTTAAAAACTAGCAGAACAACTGCTTTTGAGGGTTTGGGAGGGACACCCCTTCCAGCATTACCCAGAAGTGTGGGTACAGGGGACTGTGCTGGAAGGGCAGCAGCACCCAGGGAGGTGAGGCAGAGCCCAATGGGCAGTGGGGCTGCCTGCAGCTGGATGTGGGGAGGGAGCCCTGCACAAGGGGGTCCAGGGAACAATATTCCCCTTGCCTCGTGGTGTTTTCAGGCAGGCTGAGGGCTGGGCATGCACACTGGTGTTTAAATTAGACTGAATCCAACATGTGCTTTCCACATGAATTTTAAGGTGAGAGAAAGTGGGGGCCAAGCTTCTCTAAATGCCAAGTCTGCTGCCAGGAGACTCTCCTCTCTCTCTCTAACAAGACAGGGATACAGCACTTAATCCTCTGGGCTGTTAAACAGCTCAGATGAAATACTGGCCCCGTGGAAGTCTGTGAGGAAAAGCTATCTTTTAACTTCAGTAGGGAATGCAGCTAAGCTCTTGAATAGATACAGCCCTCCACTGGAGCTGCCTTTAGAGCTTGCAGGCTAAGTGAGACCTGTCCCCATATGCCTGCCTGCCCCACTGCCCTCTCCTTAGCTCTCTTTGTTGCTAATTTCCCTTGTCAGCAATAGTACTGGACTCTTCAGGCAGCAGCCCTAGACTGATTGCTTGCTGACATTGCGAAGCATCAAGATCTCCAGTGTACCTGGGAAAAAGCTCAACACTGTGCCCAGCTGCCTGCACAAATCTGATGGACAAATGGCCTCCTGCCACCAGTCCCTGGGTAGCTGGGAAGCTCAGTGGCTTCTGGGGTACCCAGTGGGGATGTACACACCTCCAACTGGTCAGCATGATCCTGCCTGGTTCGGTGATCAGCATCACTTTCAGCATCTAAGCCACCATGCCTGAGGTCTCAGCTGAATGTTTAGGCTGGGATGTAAATCCTGGCTGCTTGTGATGGGAGAGGCCCTGGTTATGCAGATGATGTTGTGAAATGCATGCTGGCTCCCTGTGCACAGCAGAGAATGCATCTCAGCATTTCTGAGGAGAGAACAGAAACAGCACTACTGGGTTTTTTTTATTCCAGTAAATGTACTACTTTTGACCTAGCAATAGTGTGTCATTAAGGAAGTGTATTGACAGTCTAGGCACTATGGAAATACTTGTATGGCTCATTAACCTGAAGCTGGACATTTGGTTGTAGCTTATTTGGAACTTTTTCCAAGACCACTAGATATTCCTGGACCTTAAACCACAAGATCCCCTGAGCATGAGGAAAGAGGGCAGGGTGACAAACTAGTTTTTCGGGGAGTAGTATGCTGTAGTTCCCTTGCAAATCTTGGAGATGGCTACCCCAGCTCAAGCCCAGCTTGCAGAGCCACACTGTGTGGCTGGTAGTACTCAACTGACTTTCAGCTTCTCCTTGGAGGTACTTCAGAGGGGTAAAAGGATGTTCCAAAATTACTCCATGCACTGTGGTCACTGAAAAACTTGTAAAAGGTTTAGCCTTGCAAAGGAGATGTTACTTAACAGCTCTGTGCAGGTAAGAGCACTGGGATGGAAAAGCAGAGAGATATGTTGGTTCACACAAACCAGAGAAGCTCTGGTCTCTTCTACTTCCTCTGCAAATGAAGAGGATCTGAGGTGGCTGGAGATGGGGCAGTACCACCTTGTTCTCCCCTGAGCCCCTCCCCAGCCTGTTTCCTTTGCTGTCCCTGGTGCAGCAGGGCACTGGGGTGGAGGGCTGAGGGAGGGCCTGTCATTGCACATGTCTGACCCCAGGATGAGATGTATGAGGAATCTGGTGGCCTTGTGCCACCGTGGTGGTGTGCTAGTTCTTGAGCTCTTTCTTAGAGCAGTCTTTCTGGGGACTTGCAGATTTACATAGCAGTTGTGCCTCCCTGCCAGAGCTGCTGTCTCTAAACTGAAGATAATTATTCCTGACCCAGTGAAAGACAGAGAAAATCTTTTCCTGTACCACCATGCTTGTGAGGCTCAACATAGAGCATGACTAGGGAAAGCAAAGCCCAGGCAAAGCCCAGCCTGCGGCATTGAGCCATGCTGGAAAGCTTTTGTTTGCTGGGGTGTATCTCCATCTAGGTCACCAGAGAGCTGGCAAAGACTCTCAGCATGATAACACCATGCTATGGTGGGTCGAGGGGCATCCCCTTCACAGGCCCCTACAACTCTGCTTCATCTCAGAGTACAAGATGGAGTGGGAGCAGGGTAGAAGGAGGTGGACTACTGCTGCCTTTTTTCTAGCTTCAGTTATCTTCCCAGCCCTGTTCCCCCCTCAGCTGTGGGAAGTTGTAGCTCCCACTAAAATGATGTTGGCAGTGTGAGAGAGTCTCTTTGCTGGTGCCAGAGTCCCCATCCAGTCCCTTGCCCAGGGCAGAATATGTGTGTGTGAGTGTGTGTGTGAGTGTGTGTGGGTGGGTGGTGGGATGGGAAAAGCTGCTGAAAGGCCAGTGGGCTCTTGCTCTTTGGAAAGGCATGTCTGGTGTCAGAAAAAACAGCGGAAAGAAAAAATGCCCAGGTTGTTGGGGAGGTGGCAGTGAGAAGGGATGCATCCCATCCCAGATCTTGATGGAAGAGGTGCTGCTCCACAGCCTCCCTCTCCCTGCCTGATCCCAGGAAGCTGGGAGCTGCCACGTTCATGCTGGAAACACTCCACTTACATTAACATATGTACTTTATATGCCTAGGGTAGCTAAAAGTGCTGCATTCAGATCCCCGAGGAGGCAACTGCTGTCAGGAGTCCAGGCGGATGGATTTACTGGGCTGTCCCCAGGAGCTCTCTCCGTGTCTGGCGGGCACCGGGCTGCAGCCCTGTCATGTCGCCCAGGAGATTGCGGCGCTGTGCTCCTTTGCTTTCATCCTCAGGGCAGCGATGCTGGAGGTCTTGCGGTCCGGCTCGCTGTTCAGCTCGTAGCCATTGAGGCTGGGGCTCATCCCGGCCGTGCCGAAGAGGCCACCCATGTGAGTCTGTCCCACGTGGCTACCGGGCCCGGAGACTCCAAGGAACTCGGAGACACCGCCGGCCGCATGGGGGTGAGCATGGGGGGACATGCAGGAGGGCACCGTCTCGCAGGGGACCACGCAGGCAGGCACAGGGGAGGCTGCTCCATTGTTGCCAATCCAAGAGGGGTTCTGGATCTGGGGGTGGGAAAAGAAGCGTCAGGGCTGCCCCATGCAGGATATTTTGGGCAGCTGGCCTGCGGGAATGGACTGTGTCCAGCCCCGGCCTGGCAGAGCACCGAGCGGAGGCGCAGCCGGCGAGACGGGCATGCGGTCCCGTCTGCCGGCCCCTGCCAGCGGCAGCACCCTCAGCCCTGCTGCAGCCGGCAAATCCACTCCAAAACTGTATGCCAGCCTGGACAGGGCCAGGGAGTGCAGCAGGATTACTCACAGGGAGCAGGACTGTGCTCCTTCTCTGCCATAGCATCTGTTTATTTATTCCTCTCCCAGACACTTTTTACTTTTTTTGTACTATGAGCACTTTTCTCAGCAGAGAAAGCTTTGTGTCATCCGTGGTGTTTCTGTGGTCCTACTCATTACGGAGGGATCAGGCAGCAAGCGGTGCTGTGAGGCTGCTCATCCACCATCCTTCTCCAGCTCCGGGCAGCTTTGCCTAGGCAAGGGCTGTTTTGTACCACACAGACATGCCTGTCGGAGCTGAGCCCCCAGCGCAGGCAGCTTCACTGCCCTTCTCCCCCAGCAGGGCCCATCCCGGCAGCATTGCCCACTCAGCTGCAGAGCAGAGCCCTGCAGGGCCACCTCGAGAGACAATCTGGGATCCTGCAGTGCTACTCATAAAATGGTATTGCAGAAGAAGAGAGGAGGGCTCAGTGTTTGGCAGTGGGAATAGGTGTGCTGCAGCAGGGGGACACGTGGGCATGCAGGATGACAGCAGGGAGGAGATGAGCAGCTGGCTGGAGCAAGAGAGCAAAGGGCCCTTCATCCCACTGCCCCTTTCCACTGCTTGCCCTTGGGCCCTCTCTGATCTCTTACGTCCTGCAAATTGCTTTTCAAATTTTGATCTCTTGTGCTGGGAGAGGAGGGCAGTATGGAGGGAGAGAGCAGTGTAAGTTACAAAGGCAGGAGAAGGACATGCTAAAAAGGCTTCTGAGAGTGTTCTCTGCTTGAAAAGCTGCTTTGGCATCTCAGCTGTTTCAAAAGGGTTTCTTGTTCAGTTTATGGGAGACGCCAAGCGGGAGAGAGGTCAAACACTCCCGGCTCTGCTGCAGGATAGCATTGGTACAGCACTGGCTGGGGAGGCAGCTGACAGACAGGGTGTCAGGGAGGGGGTCGCTTCCAGCAGATCTGTGAGGACAGTCAGTTTCAGAGCATCATGCCTACAGAATTGTGCCCTTGAGCAAATTCTGGGTGGTGGGAAGAGGAGTAGAGGAAGGCGGGAGTGCTTTCTGGGGCACAGCCTAGGCCTGGAGCTAGCAAACCCCAGTCTGCCTGGCATGGTCTGAAGTGTTGTGAAACTGGACCGGGCCCAATATTTAGGAGGCTATTGTGCTGACAGGTTTCCCAAGACAGGAAGCTAAGGAGGAAAGACAAGCCTGTCACTTGCTTCCAGGGTCAGGGCAGGAACGGTTTCAATAGGACTCAGAAGCAGCCTCAGGTACCCCAACAAGGCTGCTCTCCTCCCTTCTTCCTGTGGAGCATAAATCTACAACTCCCTTGGAAAGCATCCCCAGATGTCGCCAAGTGTGCTATGTGTACCACAGCCCATCACTGGGAGATTGCTGTGGGAGTTTGTCAGGGGAAAAATGCTTTTATCCAACCACCATGTCCAAGGGGCATCGAAACCAGACGCGGTCACAGGAAGCCTCCCTGGGATCTGCTATTCTTTAGGCATGAATTAGCCTATTGGATTTCTTTCAAACCAGTGGGAAGTTAGTGGGCAGCAGCACATGTGATAGGATGTGCTGAGCAGGGTGACCTGTGCCCAAGGGTGCTGCTCTATATCACACAGTGCTGGGCCTGGTACCTGCTTTAAAGATGGCTGCTCTGGGCCAGGGCAGGAGGGAGCCAAGCAGAACACCTGACTAAAAAACTGCCCTTCAGCCCTTCAGTGCCTGGCAGTATAGCCCCGCTGTCCCTGCTGCCTTGCCTAAGGGCAGGTGGATGTGCCTGAGAAGTGAAGCATGGCTTGGGGACCCAAGCCATGGGTGGGTCCCAGAGGCAGCGTGTCCAGCAAGCGCAGTGCCCAGGCAGGGGAGTGCACTCACCTGGGCGTAGTTCTCAGCACGGGTGAGCAGAGGCAGCTCGTAGGCGGTGGAGAAGTGGGTCCGGACCTGCTGCATCTGACCGAACCGCTCCCGCTTGCGCCACTTGGCTCGCCGGTTCTGAAACCACACCTGGGGAGAGGCGACAGCAGGGCTGTGACCAAGGGCAGCCCGGCAGTGGCTGGTAGCCCGGCAGCCCTGAAGAGCCCACCAGAGGGCAGGGCCACACCAGGCGGGTGGTTTTGTGTGGCACGGAGAAGGGCACTGCTCCAGACACATGCTCTGCAGGGGAGAGACAGTCCTCCCCTGCTTCTTCTGAGGGTCTGGGGCCAGCCTGCGCTCCTAGAAAGGGAACACTCCAAGCAAAAGGGGATGTCCATCTTCTGGTGCACAGCCTCTCTAGGGACATCCCCAGCTCTTGCCTCCCACAGCCTGATTTGCCCTGGAATATCCTGTCTTCCTCTCACCCCTGAATCTGTTTTACCCAGGCTCTGCCTGCAGCTCTCCTGCTGTCAGCCAGTCTCAGAGGAGAAGTGTGAATACATCTGTGTGTGCTGCTGCCAGGCTGAAAACAGCAGTGATGGGGCTTTCCCCAAGACTAATCCTGGCTATGATGATGCCATTGACTGCAGCTTGCATTTCTCACCAACTCTCTCATTTTTCTTAACCGCAAAAAGAAATACAAAGCCAAGCACCCCTTCCCTCCTTAGCTGCAGGAAAGGACAGGTGTCCTTCTATATCATCCTTTGGTTTTCACTGAGTTTTCTTTGCAGGGTTTGCTACTCTTTACTTCACAGTGCTGCTCAGATCCCTTCAAGGCAAAGACCAAAATTCTGTTTCTGCTCTTATTTTTACTGGCTTGACATCAGTGTGGATTATTGCACTGTTGTCAGCACCATTGCTCCTGATTTGCATCAGCCTGAGAGAGATCAGAGCCTGGCCCAGTGTCTTCAAAGCCTCTTGAAGCTTGTGAGTCAGGGAAACACATCAATCAAGAGCTGCTTTGAAGGCACTGAGAGATGAGGGCGATCACCAGGGGCTGGGTTGTGCAGGTCACGCCAGTGCATGAAAGGAGCACTCCTAGAGCCTCTCAGCTCTGCTTCGAGTTTTGCACGGTGACTCGCTGCGGGGGGCCAGAGGGGGTACTGCTGACAAGCAGCTTGGCCCTTCCCACGCCTGGCCCTTCGCTGCTTGCCGGGCACCTGGCGAAAGCAGACACCAGGTAGGAAGCTCATGCCTTTGCAGGACAGCAGGACAAGCCAGGTCCTTGCCACAGGGTAGGATGGCAGGACAATTTTTGCAGGGGCAGGAATGCTGCGGTACCTGCAGCCTGAATCAGTGCAGCCAGAAGCTGCTGCGGGGAGGGATAAGGGGTTTGGTTTTCTGGTCTGAGCTGACCTTTCTGCTTGTGCTGGAAGACTTGTTTCAGGCTCTCCTGCTTCAGTTTCTGCCTTCCACCACATAGACAGCCTCATGCTGGTCTCTCACAGCCAGGCCTGTGGTATGAGTAGGCAGCTGAGGGTCTGGCCATGCACTGGGCTCTGCTTTGGGCAGGGAGCCGACAGTGCAGCTGCCAGGCACGTGCTCCTCATGAAGGCTGTGGATAGCACAGGGTTTAGTGCCCGGCCCCATGGCCATGGCGATGCCACTGGCATGGGCCATCCACAAGCTGGCCAAAGCAGCAACCTGCTACCAACCCCCTACCCCAAATCAAAAACCCTGTGAGTGTTTTCAGTAGGTGCAAAAAGCACCGGGAGAAGCATCCTAACATTATCCCAGCTGCGCACACGCTGCACATGCAGAGCGTCCTACTGGAGCAGGTTTGATGCCTCAGGCATCTGTCTGTTTTTCTTCTACCTCTTCTTGGCACAGCCACTCCAGCCCAGCTGCAGGCCAGTCCCAGGGCTGGCCTGGATCACACCGCTTTGATCTGCAGATTCAAAGTTAGCGGTGGTGACCTGGTTCCTCCTCAGGCGGAGGAGGCCCCGCTGTGCACAGAGGGGTGCGGAACAGGTAGGGAGCAGAGTGCTGGCTGTGCACGGGGCTGGGATGAACATATGCCAGGCATACACGGCCCTTCCCTGTGTGGGGAAGGCCCCGGCAGCCTTGCCCGCCTGAGCATCCCACCTGGGAGCAGGGCGGCCGAGCTCAGGCCCCCACGGCAGGGTGTGGCTCTGCAGCGTGCCCTTCGAAGGCAGCAGTGCAGGGTCTGTGCCCTCTTCTTCCCAGGACAGCACAGCAGCTGCCTTGACAGAGCACAGTGAGGCCTTGGCCTCTGCTCTAACACATTCATGCATTGGATTGAACAGGGCAAAGTGATTTAAACTGGCAGTGCCCAAATTGCCACGTGGCTGGTGGGCTGGGATGATGTGACAAGTCATCACATTAGGCTGAAGAAGAAGAGTGTCTTCAGTCCAAATGCTGGTGTCACAGGCACCAGAGAAACTCGGAGAGCTGACAGTGAGCTCTGAAGCACTTGTGGCAAGGTTTGGACTGCTTTTTAAAGCTTTCCTTTCTCCTCTGGTCCAAATCCTTATAGGCTTCTTGGTATCTTGCAAATGGGTTTCTCCAGGCCCCCACAGTGCTCCGGGGAAAACAAGACAGGCATGGCAACGTATAATGTGAAAATGTCAGCAAAAAACCTCAACTAATCCTCAGTATTTCCACAGTCTTAGAAGACACCTGCTTTTAAAAAGCAAATCTAAACCCAAACAGAAGTTCATTTTCCTTTCATTGCCTGTCACTCCTTGTCAAGAGCGGCTGTTGTGGGATGGGAATGTGACAGTGGAGGTTGCAGTGGCTAGTGCAGCATGTTCTCTGGGGTCAGGACGGGCTACTTCTGCTGTGCAGGGGCCAGCAGTCACTGTGGACTGAGTCTCAGTGTTAGCAATTGCAGTAGGAGTGTATGGTAATGTCCTGTATCTGACTCCTGCAGACAATGCTTTGATAAGACTTGATGTACCAAATCAGCCTTGTAAAAACCTACAGAACAAAGGATGTTTCATGCTTCCATAAAAATTCGGCTATATGTGGTACCTAAATCCATATGCATACACAGCTGATGTACTGCTGGGGGTGGAGAGGTCAGAAGTGGCCTGAGACAAAGCAAGGAGGCTCCTGCTCACTCTCTTGCTGCCTCTACCCTCACCCCCAGTGGGCACTGCCAGTCTGCCCCTGCCACCAAGTCCTGTGTGCCCTGCACAGGGCACAGGTGGATGGGCTCAGTTGCGTGTTTACCCAGACCACTGACCGTGTCTGGATAGTTTGGGGCTGCATCACTGATTTGTCCCTCCTCCAAGTGTTTTCCCCTCTCTCCTGCCCATGCCATGGCAGCGGTGCGTGAGGCTGACCTCTGCACATGTGCTGGGCTGGTGGCAGCTGTGGGGTTGTGCTCGTGCCCTGTGCTCAACACACCTCACTGCATCACTGCTCTGATGCAGGTGAGAGCTGCCCACCATGCTCAAGTCTCTTGTGCTTTTACTCTCTTCTGGCAGCCTCAGAGCATCCATTCTCCCCATTCCTGTCCTCTCACCCTGCTACCCTCCTCTCTGCTCGGCCTCCATCTGTCTGTGTTCAGGACCCCATCCCTCTGTCAAAGGCCAGGCTGTCTCCCCTCTTGCCAGAGATGGACACCAGCCCTTTGCTTTTCATACTGCAAGAACAGAGCCAGAATTCATCCTTGAGTGCTGAAACTGGACACCATTTTATCAGTGGCCTGGAATGGGAAATTGGAGCCTGGGATGAGAGAATTGAATAACTCGAGCTTGTTTTCATTTCATGTTTAATTTCCTGCAGGCTTAGCTCAGTCTTTCCGCTCCTTCCACCAGCCTCCCAGGGTTTTATGGGGGAAAAGGGATCAAGATATATTACTTCTTGCTCTGCTTTGCTTTTTTTCTTTTCTTTTTTTTCCAAGGCGGTGATTTTGCTACAGCGGAGTTTGACATTTCCCTCTCACTTTCAAGCCCCCGCCGCATCACAGGGTCACCACCAAAAACATTTCATTAATGATCCCAGCAATCATAAAGCTGACTCCAAAGGGGGCTGGCTGAGGGGTTATATTCCCTGGCTGCAAAGCCTCCTTCCAGTCCCATCCCTTTCTCCTCTCCCAGAGAGCAGTCCAGGAGGCAGATACTGATAACCCAAGGCAGCCAGGGCCAGGCTGGCATGGGCTTGGGATGTGCCTGTGTGTGTTTCTGTGCAAAGGGAAGGAATAATGTGTGAATACATGTGTCTGCCTTGTTTTTCTAGTGCCACTGCCTCAGACATCTGCTGCAGACCTGGATGAGCTGAAAGAGCCTCAAGCAGTTGCTGGTACCAAGCAGAAGCTCTTTCTGGGCTCTGCAGCCCCAGACATGGAAGAGGAGAAGAAGGAATGGGATATACATGGTGCATAGGACCTGCATGAACACAGCACCCCCTGTGCAACCTTGCAGGTTTGTGGCTGAGCCATAGGAACCTCTTCCTGGCCTCTGCACAGAGCTTATTCATGGCTCCCACTTTGGAAAACAGGGATGTGCACTATCTTAATAGTACATGGAAACAAGGGGCAAGGTTGTGGGGAGTAGACAGGAAAATGTTGCGCTGCATCACAGGGGGAATTAACTTTGACATTGTTAGACACCAGTACAGATGGCTGGAAACTGAGGCAGGCAAGGAAATGGAGCAGGAGAGGGGCCAGGCACGGAATGCCACTGCTTCACAGACAGTATGGTCCACCTCATGTATGCTGCTGGCATGGGCTCTTACCCAGACACCAAAATCTCTGGCAGCTACTTCACTAATGAAGCATGAGCTTGGGAAAAGGATGGAAAAATCAGAGCTGCAGAGCCTGTCTGGGCTCTGCATCTGCTCCTGCCTGCAGTGCAGCTGGTTATGCTCCCCAGGAAGCCAAGCCTGGCCAGAGGGGATGACCTCCAGCCAAAAGCTGTAAGAGGGAGCATCACACCTTAAACCTGTGCCTTGCCTTTCTGCCATCTTGCTTTGCTTAGTTCAGCTTTGCAGGCAGCTGAAGTTGGTCTCCAAAAAATCATTCCAGGGCAGGATTATCCCTTAGATGACCATATCTTCCTTGGGAGAGGGGCTACTGAGCTTCCCTCAAAGCCCATGGGGCTGCAGCAAGTGTGTGCCCAAACACCCCACAGCAGCCAGAGCCTTTCCCTATGCAATGGAGGGTGCCTGAGTAGCTAGCAGCTCTTTGGCTTGTAGGGGAAAAGTAGTGAGGGGCTGGTGTCTAATTTGTGATTTCCACCCTCTAGCCCTTGATTCTTGGTCCTTGCAGCAGGCATTTGCTTCACCATCAGCCTCCTGAGCTGCAGCCCCATGCCCATACCCACTCTTGGGCTGTGAGCTAATGGCCCTTGATGCCACGCTGCTGGTATTGGAAGACCCCACAGAGCAGAACGGCCCAGGGGTGGAAGATCAAAAACAAGGCTAAACAAGGCTAAACAAGCTGTGGAACACCCCAGAGGTGGAGACAGGCACTAGGTTGATTCACTCAGGCTTTAGTCTCCAGAAGCCTCCCTCATGGGAAGAGCAGCCCTGTGCCACCTCAGACTGCACCTCCGTGCCACTGCCATGCCAAGGGCACGCAGCTCCCTAACCAGCAGCCTCAGCCCCTGGGAACACATCTGAGATACCAGCACCTGGGCTGCCTCTGGGCCTGCCCAGCCTGCACCTGCTGCTCTGGGCATCAGCCTGCTGTCCTTGCTCTCCAGTGACAGGAGTGTGCTGTGCTGCTGACCACGAGGTGCTGGCCTGGTGCCAGCCCATGGCCCAGCTCACCGGGTCCTTCCCAGCAGAGGCAGGGAATGACTGAAATGCAAGTGCTTCCCCCTTTCACCATGGGGTAAGTGTGTGAGCAGCCAGGCCACTCAGACAAGCCCTGCAGCAGCTCTGTCCCACGAGCCCTGTCATCGCCATCCCAAGTGAGAGGTGGCACTGGTAGCGAGGCTGCTCTTGGCTGCCTGTGGCAACAGGCCACTGGCACGCTTATCTCAGAGCAAGCTGAAATTCCTCTTTGCCAAATATACTCCTGGCTACCTAGGGAGCTCTTCTGCCCTCGGCTGAAGTGTGATCCAGTAGTAAAGTGAGGCAAAACCCCAAAATGAAAGGTCATATGTAAGGAATGTGTAGATTGCATCTGCCTCACCTGCCCTGGCTCTGATGGACAGCCCTTCACACTGCCTGGGACGACACAGTAGCTGCAAACCCTGGCTCAGAAGGGAGCAGGAGGAGCTCACCACCCTCCAGCACCTCATTCTCATTCCTGAGCTGAAGGAATGTCATGCACTGTGCAGCCAGTAACCCGATGCTATGCCTGGCCTCCCGGGAGACCCCATTAGCACTTGTGGTGTGTTCTTGCGAAATGAAGAGCTGCATGCAGTGGCACAAGTAAAGAGCTGATGTTTGCAGCACTGCCTTGCTCTGCCTACCCCGTGGTGCTCAGCATGCTGGGCCAATGGGAATCACGCTGCTGCCTGCTGAAACACAGCCATGTCCAGCCTGAAGAGAAACAGCTGTGGGGAGGAAGAGCGCACCAGCCCTGAAAACCAGTTTAGGCAAGCACACAAGAAAAGTTCTGCTTCTGGTTGAATTCAGAAGTGAATGTACAAACTAAAATGGACTTAAGCATGGATGTGGGCCTTATTTGCAGCAACTACTTATAAAGTAGCTGTTGCCTGGGAGCTGGGAATATTCCTGGCATTAAAGATAGAATCAGGTGTCTCCATGAGCCAATTATTCTTGATGCTTGTGCAGGTTCTGGGGGTGGTGAGCTGCCAAATGCCTGCAGACAGAAGTGACAGGATTAGCTGTGCTGGAGAAGGAGCTGGCCACCAAGGTCTGAGCTGCAGATGTCCGCCCTTGCAGTGGTGCTCCTTTTTGCACATGTTTCTGAGCCCTGGCATGCCTCCTGCTTAACCTTGACTCACAGGAAAGAGCAGTAGTCAGAGAATCATTCCCCCCTCTGATGTGCATTTTGGGTCTGCTGGCCCCCCAGGTTAGTTCAAGGGAGCTAATTCATGAGAGCTGGCACCTGTGTGGGTGGGGGTGATTGAGACTGTTAACAGTGTGGCTGTTTGACTCTCCTGCTTCTCCTGAGGTGGTGGCTGCACCTTTTGCCTCCAGATCTCCAGCTTTCGTGCAGTCTCAGCACCCGCCAAACAGCAACAAGAGCTGCCTCTCTTGCATCACCACATGTTCTCTGGCACTGAACTCCCAGTCACCCTGCAGCCCCGTGTGCCAGAAAGAGCTGATGGTGTGGAAAAGCTTGCTCCCACTCAGACTAATGAACCTGTGTCCACCGCAAGCCTCCTGAAGAGAGCAGGTTTTGTGCAAGCTTTGCTCAGGGTGGCGGTGAGGCTGACCCACCTGCTGTCCCATTAGTTCAAGGGCAAGAGGTGTTTCTGTGAGCACTGGATTGCAGGACACCAGACCAAATAAGGGAGGTGACACCAGTGTCAGACGTGGATGTACCTCCTTGCCACATGGATGTACCTCCTTGTGCATTCCCTGTGCCACAGGCTCTGGTTAGGGCTCAGCTGCCTGCAGCTTATGGTGGGGCTGCAAGGGAACCTCAGAGGGTTTTTGCAGCTCATCCACCCCTTACCCAGCCCCAGGATTTCCCCCATACCTGTACACGAGCCTCAGTGAGGTCTGTCCTCATGGCTAGCTGCTCCCTGGCATAGACATCTGGATAGTGGGTCTTCTGGAAGACCTTCTCCAGCTCCTCCAGCTGGTAGCTTGTGAAGGTGGTGCGGTTCCTCCGCTTTTTGCCCTTGTTGCTCTCCGAGTCAGCCTTGTCCATGGGGCTGGGGAGGTCTGTGCTGGCCCTGTCCTGGGGCACTTTCACCCCGGCCTCCTTCACGCTGAGGTAGCTGCTGTCCATTGCTGAAGGGTCGGAGCTTGGCTGCAAGTCAGGCTCTCCCAAACCGCTTTCCTTACCTGTTTCAGTGGGAGGTAGGGGAGGGCAGAGGAGGGCAGGTTTGACCAGGGGTAGGGGGCAGGGAGAGAAAGAAAAGGAAACACATGTAAATCTTTTGACCTACTTTGCCCAGCACAGATGGGCAAGAGGAGGTTGGGGCAAGCTCTCTCAGCTTCTACTCCCTCTCAGAGACCCAGGTGGGAGGATGAGCCCTGCACACCCCAGAAAGACCTTCAACCTCTCAACAAGTCCTTCAACCTCTCAACACCCACATCACGGCTGAACATCATGGAGCACTACATTCCTTGGTCCTGGCCACAGGAAAGCTCTCTGAGAGGTACCCATCTACTCCTTGCACCATGCAGGTCCCCTGCCACCAGCCCATCTGTGCTCTCCTGCTGAATAGCACAGCATAGAAAACCAGGTGTACAGAGCAGCCACGTGAGGTGCTTGGTGGGATCTGTTTTCAGCTCCTGCATCCTCAGGCAGTGCTGGTGTGTCAGCAGAGGTGCTCCTGACTGACACCCCCAGTCACCCCCACAGCCTTCCGCCAGGACTTGCACTGCTTTTGGCAAAGAGGTTGTGAAAGGGGAAAAGGACAGTTTGAGACACCTGCAGGAACAGCATCCCATGGGTGCAGGGCAGAGGGAAATGAGAGGAGTGTGACAGCAGTCTGGGGCGCTGTTCCTGGTTGCCCTCAACAATTAGTAATTAATGAGACATGACGTGAGAGCAGTATGGCAAGCAGGAGGAAGAGGTTTCAACCCCTCAACCAGTGAGCTGGTTCCTTTCTTAAAACCACCTTTGAACTTTGTAAGCGGGGTATATGCATCCTCAGGGACAGGCACTGTGTGTGTCCTCTCCTGCACAGCTCCTGCCTCCAGTGACAGTGGTGTCCCCTTCATTAGCAAGAGTGATGCTACGCCAGCAGGCCCCTGGTGGGGATCCATGGCTCTCCCTTATCTGGTGCCACTGCTCTACATGGTGAGCTGAACCCAGGACAGAAATAGAGGGATCTGTGTGAGCAACGGGCCACCTGCCATATAGTGCACAGCCAAGTGTCACACCTGGCCACATTTCTGGCTGGGATCTTTGGGCAAAAAACATGGTAGCCCTATTGCAGGTTTTAACCTTGAGCCACAATGCTCAGTTCCTAAATGTGTGGGAAGTGATACTGTGGTATTTTCTCTTCATGCTCTCCTTACTAAGCCAAGAGCACATCAAGCGTCTCATATTTTTTTGAAATTTCCCTCTAGTCTATTTTTAAAACTTACCAGGTCAGGATCAGTCTTTCTGGGAAACAGTTCCACTATTTAGTGATGTCCCCACTGGGAGCTTTTCCCAGGCAATGTGATAGAGTTATTAATGCCAGCTTAGGCATCTTAGCCCGTGTCTTTGGCAATACTCATCTCTTGTTACAAAATCCTTTTGCTAATTCACTGTATATTTACAGTTTAGCCCTTTTGTGATCAGCCCTGTCACATCTTCACAGCCAAAAGCCCATGAAATTGTTGTGAGAAGGTGCACAGCGTACAAGTCCATCTCTCACAGCTGAAAGGCTGCACTGAGATGATTGGGATGAAACCAGGAGGGTGAAATGTAGCTGTCACCCTCAGGCATGGGAGCAAGGGTGGCCCAAGTTTAGGCCTGGGAGAATGAGCTATGGAAAGGGATTTGGGAAGAAAAGTGCCCAGGTGGGACAGAGGGCTTGTGGGCAGACCTTGGATGAAGGCAATGGAGTTACCTGGCACTTTCACCCTCCTGTGATCTCAGATTTATTGCTTTCTCTCATATTGTTCCTTCAGACTTTTGAGGAGCTCCCTATAAAGCTTACCAAAGCTTGATGTCTATCTCAGCTCTCTTTGCTTTGATTCTTGGGAACATTTTGCAAAGGTTTATGCTCCCTGGGCTCCAGAAGCAGTGTCTAAGCCAGTGACTGACACACTGCCTCCTCTTTGAACCTGCCTTCTCCAACTGGTTGACCTCTCCCACTGCTCCTGGGGGATGCAGGTGGACAGATCTGTCCAAAATGGGCTGGGACAGTGCCTTGCCCCACAGCCTTGGTCAGTCATAAGCTATAGACATCATATTTGTAATTTTTACAACTGAAAATAAAACAGTTCCAGAAGGTCTGCAGCAATGGACCACCACCTATGAGACTCAGTAGAGACAGAGTAATACATAAAGTAATCCAAGAGGTTGTGGGGTTTTTTTCCCCTTTCTCTCTTTCTTTTATTTATGACATCAGGGAGCTCAGTACGTTTTCCCCCACAGCTTTGCTCTGGCTGTCTCCCTAACTTCTAAGCCCCCTGCAGCTCCAGCAGCAGCAAACACAAGACCTGAAGCCTTTCCTTGGGAAATCCTCTGCTGGTTTTTATCTGCTTCAGGAGCTCACTTAGCTGGGGAAGGGTCTGCACAAACACAAACACACACACAGAGAAAAGCTCTGTGCCTGTTCTATGCCATCGACAGCATAGCTCAGATTGCAGCTGAGAGCTGGGCCCAGGATTTTCAGCAGGAATAAGTTATCTCTATCACAAAGCATCAGCCCCAAGGAGCAAGAACTGTCCCTGCTGCACACACAGTGGGTGTTCCATGCCTGCTCTGCCAGTCCAGAGCCCTCCTTGCAGCTCAGCCATGCTGCTCTAGTGCTCCTGCACTGCAGCAGACATGGGCTTCTTCACCTCCAGCCCCTGAGAGCCCTGGTAGGGGTGAACTGTTTCCATGGGTGGGGCAGAAACTGTGGATGGAGGGCCTGATGGCAGTGCTGGGAGGGCCTGGTGTGCACCCACCCTCAGCTGAGCATCCCAAGAAGCAACTCTCATTCCCTAGAAGCAAGCTCCCTGACCTCAAAACAGCCACGCTAACTGCTGAAGTGAAACAAATTGCATACATCTGCATATGGATATGCCCAGACTTCCTGTAACTGGAGATGGCCTCGAAGTTTCAGTGCAAAGTTTGGGGTGTCTGTTTCTAATCAAACCTAGAGAGACCTTGAGTTACATATTGTGAAGATCTCTATGACAAGGAGTTAATGTGAGCACCACTGCACCCTTACAAGCCCAACAGCAGAGCTTGGTGCCTCCTTCACTGCTTGCCAATCCATCCTTGCCCTCATAGCTGTACAAGGAGGATATTTTCTGACTTCCCACAATTATACCCTGCTCTCCCAGTACCTTGGCTGCCTGCTAGTCCATCAGCATTCCCTGAGTCACCCTGTGTCATCTGCCATGGGACAGACCAGGATAACTGGGCATGTGGGCCCCAAGCACCTTGCAGCTCCTTTTGGACAGGAGGGATGCCTGCATTCCCACTTCTGCAGAGGATATGCAGAATAATGCCTTTCAAATCTCACCACATCTGTCCTGGGAACCCTATGGAGGAGAAAGAGGGTGCAGAAGACACAAGACATGTTCACCTGTGGCCATGAGGTAAGGCCCTGAGACAGCAAGGCATTGCACAGCTCTGCTGACACACTCCTGAAGGGAACAATCATCTTTATCATGCTGTCAGAATGTTTGGATTCACAGCTTGTATCTGTTTTGTTCCTCAGGTGATCAATTTTGAGAGGGTGCTGAAGTAAAATCATTGCTATGTACAATCCTATCCATGGAATTTAATTTAGAGTGAAGTCAGTTTGGTGCATCCACAAGGATGGGGACTGGGGCATTTCCAGCACACAGCTTTGGGTCCAACTTGAAATGGTAGGTCTGCTTTGCACAGCACATACATGACAAGCCACAGCTCCTTCACACAGATCCTGTGATGGAAGCCCCACAGCCCATAAGGCTGCAGGAGAGCAACATGGCCAGCACAGCCCAGGGACACAGCCAGCACAGCCCAGGGACACAGCCAGCGTGGCCCAGGGACACAGCCAGCACAGCCTAGGACACAGCCAGCACAGGGCAGTTTCCCCTGGGCTCCAGGTAAAAAAGCCTGCTGGGTCTGTACTGCTCTGGCAACATCTTGTCCAGGCTATTACAGTCTCAGCAAAGAGCTGATGCTATCCCAGTCCTGGGAAGCTTCAAAAATAGCCTGGAACTCCTGCTGGCATGTGGCAGCTCACAGACATTGTCTGCCTGTGGACAATCCATGTCCAAAGAGCATGGCACAGGTGGCATGGGGCTGCACCAGCCTGCCCCTCTGCTCCCACACTAAATGGCATTGGGGCTTTCTGCCTTCCTGTCCAGCTGTGGGCACAGGGATGTTACCCCCTGCCCACCCCCAAATTCCATGGCCTCCAGTGCTGGCCCCTTCAGGGTGCCTCTCCTTGCCTGCAGAGGTATGGTCTGACTCTTCATAGCAGTGGCCCTTAAAAAAAACCAAAAAAATCCCTTAATTTCATTCTTTTAACTCTTGTTTAAATGCCAGTGCTAAAATTTTGCCTAGACAGGGCTCAGGCAGTGTATTTTACACTTCTTACCAAGGCAGATTTGCCCCACAGCCCAGCCAGCACACCTCAAGGACTTGGCCATCTATAGGAACCTTATCCAGCTCCTGTGATCTTGTCTTAACACATGCTGAAATGATTATACTTGTTTCTAAGCTGTCTGTTGCAGTCTTCTGCCTCCTATCTGTCATTAAATTCTAGAAGTCAACAGAAGACTATTATTTAAAAAACATCCATGTTTTGGGTTACATAGGAGAAATCAAAGTGACTGAATTTTAGACAGATAAAGACCCAAATATTTAGGTTTATTTCTGTTCAGGGAGTCAGTGCTCTTGCAGTCTGTACATGTAGAAAAGATTTTAGCACTCTTTTAGTTGCATGTGGCATCACTGATTTTATTTGCAATGATCAGATGCTTAATCATACTTTCACTCCTGTGAAAAAAAAAGTGAAAAACTGGGCAGCATTCATCTCTTAAATGCAGGTGGTATAATTCTAGAAAGGACACAAACCATTGGCTTCATTCTGGAAGCTGCAGTTACCATTTGCTGCTAAGCAGAAGCTGGTTGGAGCATCTCCATTTCAACCCTGGATAAGGATAAGTATACAGCCTGTCCATCCCTCCCAGACTGGGCCTCCTTTGGTTGATTCTGCAGAACCTGAAGGAAGGCTAAATGTGGTCTATGCTGTTCCTCTGCTTATGGTACAGCATTCACTGACTTCCCATTGTGCTCCAGAGACCACTGCATGAATGTTCTCATCTGCATGGACGCTGTCCATCTCTGCTGAGCTTGTCAAAGCTGCTGGCACTGCTGCTCTGCTGCCTGCAGCCTCCTGAGGCTCTACAGCAAAGGGGGGACACACTCAGTGGTTACTCATGGTGGCAGTCACAGACTAAAAATAGCTGTGAAATACCTGATCACCTTGGGGAGTTAATTACAGGCAGAGTGAAGTCCTACAGAAAAGTCTATTTGGAGAAGAAGAATGAAAAAGGGATGGAGTGTTTCTCTCTAGTCTGCTCCTCCTCACCACACCTAGGACTTCCCTCTTTGAGAAGAGACTTATTTTTCTGATCAGAGCATACAGCAGGAACAATACTAAGGCCTGGAGCAGAAAGGTCTAGAAACCTCCTTCTGTTCCTGAAAAGCAGTCTGGAGACAGCGTCAAAGGTCCCACACAGTAAGCCCATGGGTGGATTTTTGGTGGCCCTGAAGCCAGTGTATAACTTAAATCTCTGGCTCTACCTCTACTGTGTGCCTGGGAGATGTTTCTGTGGGAGTCAAATTCACCTCAGTCCTGGCTGCACTTAAGCCTCCTTGTTCCTGGCTGGCTAGTTCTCCTGGACTAAATCACTGTATGAGTTTGGGGACAGACAGCTTGATAAACATTAGCTCTAGTGCTGCTGAGAAGTTTACATCACAGCAAGCCTTGGGAATATGCACTATTTACTTGGGAAAATTGCTGTTCCTCTCACTTTTATTCTGAACTAGTTTTTCTCCCCAATACAAACATCTGTTTTTGAGGGCATGTGTTGCTTTATTTCCTGATTAGCTGGATTCACACACCCTGTGGCTGCTTGGGGAGAGCTCAGCATTGTCTGTACAAATGCAACATGTGCTGCTTGCTCCTCTTTCATGTTTTTTAAAGGACACTAACAAAACTGGCTTTTACATAAACAAATCAATTCTGAAAACTCTGCATAGAAGCTGTGGCTAGAGAAAAAGGCACAGCTCATTCCCCAAGTCCTTTTTCATGTGGCACATCCATCTGAAAAGCAGGAAAGTGCTGACTAGCAAATTTTGAAGGCACAAAAATGCTTCTAGCAACCTGCTGCAAGGTTGCTAGAAGCATTTTTGGTATATCAGAACATGATATAAGGAAAGAGCAAGAAAATGTACTGCCATTGCCTCCGTGGAGAGAAAATGAAACTGCTCCATTGCAAACCATGGCTTCCTCACTACTGAAGGTGAAGGGAGATTATTGCTTATGCCAGTATTCTGGAGTTGGGCATCTCAGTTCTCTCTGATGAGCCCATTAATTTCCTAGTGACATAGTTTTTTCCTCCCTGACACCTGAAGGTCTTCAGTGTTGTAGGGGGTGACACAGTGCCTTGGGGATATGCCAGGATCAGCCACAGGATGACTTTTTAAGTGACAGCAGATGGAAGTGACAGCCCCCTCGGTGACATCAGAGCCTCATTAGATTCCACAGAGATGTCCCCAAGCACAGGGCTGAGGGTGATCAGCTACAGGTTTGCAGCATGGTAGGCCATGTGCCAAGTTTGAAAGAATGACAGACAAGATGGGTCAGCTAATGCATTTTAAAATATCTCATTTCCCACATGTCCCACTGGTGTGTCACAAACAGCTAGGGAAAAATGGTGGATTTCTGCTCCATCCTACTGGTGTGTCTGCCCAAAGCAGTGCATGTGAACCAAAAGCCATCTAGAACCCCTGAACTGATATATCCCCAGTGAGTACCAGCCAGGGAAGATGGACAAGGCAGACAAGTATGAGAAGGGGCCTTGAATGGGCTTTCAGTTTCCTCTTGGCTCTGGTTTTGATACCTTTTGGATAAGTAGTGTCCTCCTTCCCAAACAGTCCTGCATGCCTTGCCATGACAGTGATCACCTGAGGGACTCGGTTTTTCCTAAGCTCTCAGAGCCAGATGTAAGCACCTAACTGCTCTGAAGACTTAGCTCAGTGCTGAATGGATGAAATATGTGATTTCATTGAGAAAAAAAATCAGCATTACTACTATTGGACAAAGTGTTGAATGGTGTGATCTCAGTCATAGACTCATACCTACACACAGAACAGACAGGTCCTCGGTGCTGTTTGCTGAAGAGTTATGCTCTCCACAGACAGGCACTGTAGGGTTTTGCACTCCTTGATGCTCTGTCCCAGTGTTGGAACTCTGCTCTGCTTCTATCTGAGCTGACTTCTCCTCCTGGGACATCCTTACTGGCTGTCAGCATCTGGAGCAACATCTGCCCAGTCCACTAGGTCTACCTTACTTTGGGATCATTCAGTTATCCCTCTGTTGTGTTGCTTTTAGAAAAATCTAGATCCAGCAAGGTTGCTGCTCCTCTGCTTGGATGCCATCTCCAGCTGAGTTAGTGCCAGTAGCACCTAAGGCAGCCGGGATTCAACCCCCTCCCTGTGCTGGGGCCCTGTGAAGTCAGGCCCTGCACCTGCAGCAGGGGGAGGAAAAGCTGTGGAGCTCTGGGGCTGGCAGCACTCACTTCACTCAGTGCCTGCAGTAGCACTGAGTGCTGTTCAGATGTGAGTGACAGATGAGGCTGATACAGGGCTTAGGGCTAAGCTCTGACTCTGAAGGGAAGAGCATGAGTTCCCATCAGATACAGATTTATGTTTTCATCTTAACCTCACCCATGCCATTTGGCCACCACAAGGATCTGAAAAGAGCCCTCCCCTGAGCACTGCAAGAGAAAAGGGGGCTCTTGTCCACAAGCTGCCATCTTCTCCAGAGGTTTCCCCTGCAACCAGTCAGTGCCTCTCTCTTCCTCACAACATGCCCTGGACATTTTCCCTACTATTTCCACCCCAGGCTGTGTGCTGGATGAGCAGGACCTCTGCTCTGACAGGGTGAGAGGGAGGTATGAGGCAGTCATGCAACCTTCCACACTTCAGTGTGTGTGTTGCCTTCCATGCCAACCACACACCAAGTGAGGCCCCACTGGCCATCACCTGTGACAGAAGGTATAAATCAGCCATTTAGTTAAGGAGGGAGTGGGGGATTCTACTTCCTGCTGGTGAGGAAGGCTGGTGAGGCAAAGCTGCCTGAAGGGAGATGATCCTTGCTCTGATGTCTGGCTATGGCACAGTTTAATTCCCTGCTGCCAGCTTGCAGAGTGATTCACCCCATCCTGTGGGTCGGTGCCTGCCTGGACGCTGATCACGTCATCGGGTTGGTTGGTCTGTCTGCCTCTCTCTGCATTCTTCTGTCTGTCTGCTTTGCAAAAGCAACCTCCCTGCAGCAGAGACAGCCAAGCATTGCTGAAGTTTAGCTGCCTCCCAGAGGTGACTTCTAGTTGCCTGATTTGTGCTGCTGGTAGCAGGGCTGGACCTGCAACCTGAGAGTTGCCAGCTGGGAAGAGGGGCAGCAGGAGGGAGGTCAGGGCCATTTTGTAATGGGCTGGGCAAGAACTCAGCTGCATCTGCATTATGAAGTCCTGCTTCAGATTAATGACAGATGAACTTCAATGGCTTGTGGGCCCTGGCCAGGCCGGTGTCCAGCAGGCTCTGCCAGGCTGAAGCAGCCAGCCTGTGGCCCCAGTCCAGCAAGGCACTGCAGCACACGTGTGTCCCTGGACTACCCTTGTGCTCAAGTGCAGTGTTATGTGCTTCAGATGGGCAGCCAGGCAAGCCCAAACAAATCTTCCCAACGCCGCCCCCATGGTGCTCCTTGTGCTTCTCAGTTTGGGGCCTCTGGTGCCCCCACGGAGAAGTCTTGGGGAGTGCTGAGTCTGGGTGAGATGCTGTGGCAACCCCATTGGAACCCAAGTACAACACAACTCAGGGGGATTTGAGTGCTACCAATTACACTTAGGAATTGGAAAGCAGGAGTGATAGAAAGCTGGAGTGAAAGCAGAAAACAACCAAAGTTGGCTGAACCTCACAGAATCACAGAAAGTGTTGAGTTTAAACATTGAGACAAAGTTTGGGCAAGATTCTTAGCAAAGCAGCTCTGTTGTTCTTCAGTTGTATACAGCCGATTAGTAAATAAAGGCCCAGACGAGGGAAAAAAAACTTTCAGCCCTCCCCAAACCTGCCTGTTCTTGGAAGAACATCTATAATTTATTTCCATTTCAACTGCACATTGCAAAACTCAAGGCCAGCCAGGTCTGGGAAAATTCCTATGAGCACTAGGCTTTTAGAAGCATTCCAGAAAGAAATTAGGTTTCTGGCTTCCAAACCCACTAATTCACCATCGCTGGGCCTGGGCAACAGACTGGCATCAGCTCTTACTGGCAGAGAGTAGTAGGGCAGCAAAATTCAAACTGAAGCAAGAAGCAGCACAACCAAACTGGGACCTTGCCAGCCAAGAAGCAAGACACAATAACCAACAGCAAACCCGAGAGCAGCAGGTTGTTCCTCCTGACCTTTACACCCTCATCATGAAGTGGGGACAGTGCTGCAGCCCTGCAAGGGTTTCCTGCAGAGGAGATGCTGATGCCAATTGGGGTGGCATCAGACTCCTGACATGGTCTGAAGCCCAGACTCCTGACATGGTCTGAAGGTGGCAGCAGCAATGCCTGGTACAGGGGACTCTTATCCCTGGTCTCCATGAGCCCACATGGAGTGCAGGGGGTACACCATGACATCAAGGCCTCTCTGACCTTGAGAGTTGTTTGGAGGTAATGAGGAGACATGGCTGCACTGCATGGCCTGGCCATGAACTGCAGTGTGTCTACACCATAGCTGAGGAGAAAGGGCAAAGACAGAAAAATCTGTCTAAGACCGGCTTGCTTGGAAACTCCAGTTGACCCTGACACAGTCTAAACAAATATTTTTTTTTAATTACTCAGAATGCCCCAGTCTTCTTATATGTATCCCCAAAGACTGTCATAAAATGTCTGCAGAAAGGACTCCGTGAACCTCTGCTGCCCTGCTCTAGAGGCACATATTTCAGCTCCAGTCAAACTGAAGTTTAATAAACCCTTGGCCTCTTTAGGTTCTCTCCAGCCTCTGCAGCAAACAATTCTCCCCTGCCTCGGTCTGGCTCTGGGTCTGTGTCCACCACTGGTGTTTGCCATGAGCTGCCAACCCCACTGCAGCCTCTGATGGGAGACCACCATTAGTTGTGAGTGCTACTCTCTTACACCTCACAGTTTTTCTGCTGGGGCTGTGAGGAGTAGGGAAAGAGTGTTTGAAACTCTTCCTCATTTGTCATCTGAAACATATATACCAACTTAGGACTTCTCTGGGGCTTTAGCTCCACATCCTTCATAACCCAGAAGAGAGAAGGTGTATGTTTACTATGGAGTGAGGATAATCCAAGTCTTTTGAATGATTCCAACATCTGACCCAGTATTTTACCAAGCCACTGCGCTTGGTAAAATACTGGGAAACCCTGCTTGCATCATGGTTTAAGTGCAATGCTTTCCTCGTCCAAAAAAATACTTATGTGTTGTTCAATAATCCCCCTTTAATGAAGTTTTGCCAATTCATCAAGGAGTAAAATTGATACTCCATGACTTGACCGACTACTCTCATGAGACACATGTGCAAGAGCCCAAACACATGGTTCTCAAAGGAAAGGGATGAAAATGATTTACAGAAGCAGTGAGGCAAAGGTTTATTGATAATGGGGCAGTAAGAGGAAAGGGAATGGATATGCCTAAGCTTCCTCTAGTAAATGAACAACAAATAGTATTCACAATCAGCAACTCACATTTTTAATTTTGAGCTGAGAATAGCAACATTCACAGACTCACAGATTATTCTGAGTTAGAAGGGACCCACAAGGATCATTGAGTCCAAGTGTGACGTGAATGGCCCATATGGGGATTGAACCCAAGACGCAGGTCAAATGACAGTTATTAAGGAAAAAAATCTATTAAGTAGTGCTGGGCAAGGAAAACATCCACAAAAGTGTGCTCTTACTTGTGAAAGGGGAGTCATGAATTGCTCAAAGGGTAAACTGTGCTTGTCAAGTAATTCAGAGAGCTATGCACTCTGAGGTCAGAGAAAGGGATTTCATTTCACTTGAGAACTACTTCACCTTGCAACACATATAATTGTCACCAGGGGGGAAAAATGAAATTAAAAAAAAAACAAAATAGAACAACCAAAAAAACCCAGAAGTAGTTTTGCATGAGCCAAGAGCATTTGACCTTTACTTTTTACTCCATCTCTTAGTGTCAGTTCTTTTCCCAGACTGTGCCTGGTGAGCCACATTCCCACAGTGACTGCCCATCCTGCACATACTCTTTAGCTAAATACTTCTTGCTTTCTGGGCCTTTGGGTCACAGACACTGGACCCCTCTCTATGGTGAGCACTTCTCCGTTTTCTCATCTTCATCCAGTGTTGGAAGGTGATCATTATTTATGGCATCCACACCTGTTCAGCAGTGTTGTCTCAGCTCCCCACGGCACCCACTGCACTCTGCCAGAGGGTCCCACAGAGATGCCGGAGTCACAGCAAGCCCTGTGAGGTCAGGCACTGCTCTTTCTTGTGTTGTGTGGATGGCAAAGTGACACAGAGCCACCAGGTAGACAACACACACTCTATCTGAGTTTTAAGAAGCACTTAGCACTGTCTGATGTTTTTGCAGCCTGGAGGTGAAGGTCCTGTGTCGCTCAGATGCCCTGAATTGTGCAAACCTTTGCATCTTGGCCAAGTAGATCTAAACCTCTATTCAATCCAGCACACTCCTTCTGAACAAATTTCTGCCACATCAAAATTCCTTATCCTTATCCCAGCCGTTGCACCCCTTCAACTCCGGGGCCAAGCAAGGCTGGACCAACTACAGGGGTAAATGGCCACTGCAATAAGAGTGAGTTCAGACCTGGCTGAAAACACTCCTAAAACATGAGAAATCTGCAGTGTCTTTAGGTGTGAAAATCAAAGGTGTCACTACTGAGACTGTTCAAACCACAAGTCCTCATGGCTAGTTGTTGGATAATCTTTCAGAGGAAAGGCACAAAGCACATTTCCTACCCAAAGCCCAGCTCCCCTGTAAATTTGATGATCTTGCTCCACAGCACAGTACAGCAGAACTTATGAAAAAGTCATAATCAGATTTTTTTTTCCTAACATGGAGAAAACAAAAATGTGCTGTTTTAGTTACATTCTTGGAAATGGCTTAATTGATTCAGAGGAACTTAAAAAAAAAAAAAGTATTATAAAAACAGCCAGAGGCAAACAACTGCTGTGGGAGCTTTTAGACAAGATTGTTAAATTTTGATTAAGTTAGAAGAAACTGGATGCAGGATTGTGGTATGAAGTGTCAGGCAGTAGACACAAACAATAGTGACTCTGGTAACACATTTTCCTAACAGAAAACAAAAAAATCATGACTCTTGGAAGGAGAGGAACTCCTGGAGCACCACTAGTTCTCAACCAAACTGGATGATTACATGAACGATAATGACCATGAAAATCAGCCTAAATTAGACAGCTGAGTTCATGCCCACTTTTGTGTTTGCTTCCAGTTAACATTCCAGAACAGGATCATAGTGACATGAGTGACTACAAATGTGAAGTAAACATTAGCAAACATTTACAGAAATCATCTTTAGGAACTTGTGAAAAGGAATATCTGTCCCAGAAACCTGCTTCTGCCAGAGGTGCTCATCCAATCAGGGAACAAGGACTCATCCTTTGTGTCCACCGTGTCCTACCTTCCACTCACCACTGCAGATGCCCTTTCAGCTGCCTGCTCCCTGCACCAGTTCACACCCCCCCCACCCCCCACAATCTGCTGACCAAAGATTACTCACAAACATCATCCCAACAACAATCCTGTGTCCCAGACAGACCTCAAAAACTCATCCCTTGCTCACAATTTGCAAATAAAACACACGGGGTGTTCACCCCCCTCCTGCTCCCTGTCTCCCAAAATACTTCCTTAGGGGAGCCCTTATTTTGGGAGATACCTCATCTCCGTAAAGGTGGCTGTGTGCTGACATGGACCACAACTCAGAAAGTCTCTGCCTAGAGACATCATGGTGCCAGTGCCACAAGCAGAGCTTCAATGCTTAAAAGCTGCCTTTTCTAGCAGGGTGGGCAGCAGCAGGAGGCCTTAAAAGCAGATCGAAAGAGTGACTGCAGATGGCCTAGAGAGGAGAATAAAATACACAATCAGAAAACATGGGCTGGAATCAATACACCTGGAAAGCACTGGTTGGAAAGGTACATGCTCTTTCAGTTTCCTAGATGAGAGCAAGATCCCTTTTCACCAGCTGCCTTCCTTTTCTCTTCAGAAACAAGCCTGTCTGCGAGAGTCTGGAAAGGCTGAAATTTAGGAAGAACAGATAAAAACTTCAGTTTCCAGAGTGTGAGGGCTCTTGGAATTAGTGGGGCCACTAGGCACCAGTTGCCTCTGTTTCCCCAAAGCATCTCCAGCTGATAGGTTCAGAGAGCTTGCAGGGAAAGATGCTGGGGGCTGCAGTGGGTTGCGCTCTCCGTCCTTCTCATCTCAGGCTAGGCTTCCCACACACTGCCTTCTCAGATTTACTATCTCACAGTACATTTGGGTCAGAGTTTTTTGGATTCATGAGGAGCAAACATGCCTGTGTGGGAATGTGCGATTTCTTCTGCAATTCATTTGGTTTATAGGGCTCTCAGGAGAAAATATACAGTCGGATGTAAATAATAGGGCTCCAAACTCCAAAACCCCTTCAGCCAACACAGTTATGGGTGCGTAGCTTCCAAGAAGCCAGGGTTTTAGAGCCAAGGTTTTAGTGCTAGAGGAAACTCTCCATCCCAAAGAAGGGAGCACAGCCCTGGGCTGTGCCTGCTGGTAATGAGAGAGGTGCCAGGCATCAGGGACCCTCTGAGTACTTGCTGCTTATGTCCTCTGTTTTCCAAAGCAAAGATGTAGCTTCCCAACTTGGCTTAAACCACATTTTTCTTCCTACTGACATCTCCTACATCTTATGAAGCTGAGGCTTATAAACTGCTATACAGTCCAATTTGCTTCTAATTGTAGTACATGACATGAGTTTTTAACTTGGTCAAGAATATGTTCTGACAAACGGAAGACGAAAGGTTATTTCTTCTACTGTCAGCTGAGGGACTGTGGTGTTTGGATGCTACAGCAGGAAGCTTCATAGATTATTACCAGGCAGGGAGAGTCTGGAAGCCTGTGTACCCTCTTTTTGTTTGATGGTTTTTGCCCCAGGAGAGCTGAAGGCTGTGGAGCAGGACTGCCTGCCTGGAACAGGGGTGGTCTGACATCCCTTTGGGCAGGACACAATAGGGTGAGGAGCGAGTGACCTCAACCACGGTGCTACACTGCCATCACTGCCATGCTGCCAGCTCCCCTGCTTTCCCCTGCCACCTGGGCCAGGCATGCTCTGGGATGTGCTTTGGGCAGTCCTCAGTGCCCATGCTCACACCACTGTGTTTATACTTCTGGCACAGGACTGAACAAAAGGGAACTGCTTTGCTCACCACTGTCAGGCATACCTGCAAAGACATGCCCTGCTCAGCCTCCTTCCAGAAGAACCCAGACCTGTGGACTTACCTCATGCCAGGCAT
This sequence comes from Serinus canaria, assembly GCF_022539315.1. Classification (NCBI taxonomy): domain Eukaryota; kingdom Metazoa; phylum Chordata; class Aves; order Passeriformes; family Fringillidae; genus Serinus; species Serinus canaria. The sequence continues at coordinate 21,913,924 of NC_066319.1, forward strand.
ACAGAGAGGAAATGCCAGAGTGACCAGTGTAGCTATTTACACACTCATATCACATTTTCCTACTGGGACATTTTCACAGAGCTTGGATTGACTTTGCTCCCACTGAGACGCCACCGCAGGCTTTCAGCTGCTGCTCCCTTTTCTTTTGAAATCTTGAGGAGGAGTTCTCAGCAAAGTTCTTGGTTTTAGTGAAATCTGTGGGCTAAATGAGGCCATTCCCTGTTTTTCCCCAGTGGGGAACTAATTTCTACCAGACTCAACACCCTTGGCTGTATTCTTGGCTTTCAGAACCCACTCAGTTACCCTCATAACTTCTCCTTGGCCAGGACCCACTGGCCTCTTACGTGTTAATGCATGTATGTGGTCAGTGCTACAGACCATGGTTTATCTGCTGCAGGCTCCTAATATCTCCATCTCTGTGGGAGGTGCAATCAGCCAGATTAACACACAAAAGCATACATCAGAGAACATTCACATTGCCTGAGGCAATATTTGCATCATATTTTCTCTAAAAAACCTGGGCTGTTCCACTTGATTTTTGCAGACTCCAGATAGACCAGACTCACACAGTCCAGATTTAGGAATTTCTCACAAGGACTGTGCTATGTTTCCTGGCTAATGTCTGAAAAGGAGAACTGGGGTCAGACAGCACTTTCCCTTTACACTGAAAGTCATTAAAACCCAACAGAATAGACAAAGGGCTGGATCAGTCCTGGTCCTTTGGTCACTCTCTTGTGAAGTGTCTGGGGTGTGATTCAGTAGCACACTCATGGGGTTTTGGTGCTGTGCAAAACATACTAAAGTCTCTCAGATGCTGACACGGGACAGGGACCCAAACCTTGAGGAGCAGCACGGGGAGAGGAGGGAGTGTAAATGGAGGCATCTCAGGCCAGGTGGCACACAGTTGGCTCAATGCCTTCCCTCAGCACCAGCCAAGCTTCTCCTCCCTACTATCTTTAGGATGCTGGAAACCTCCTATTGCCTTCACTAGCCTCTGAAAAACCTGTCGAAATACTTCGGCATCAATGCCTCTGCCTTGTTGCATGCTCTTTGTGTCTTGGTCCCCAAATATGGTGAAAAATTCAGCCCTTAGAAGCTTGGTTGCTATCATAGCCTCTTGGTTCCTTTTTGGGTAAACTTCAGGTCATTTTCTAAAGAAATCCATAGCTACCAACAAATATTGTCTGGCAAATTCTGTCTCAGGCAAAGGCCCAACAACATCAACAACAATGAATGGCAGTAAGGTCCCCAGGAGACACTGCTCTGTATGGTTTCTCCCCATCTTCGGGGACCCACTTCAGAAATACAACACATGCAAGAAAAGCATCACACCTCCTTGTAGTAATTTGCCATCATCTGTCTGCATTTGCCTCAAAAGTGGCTCTCTCATGGCTTGACTAAAGACTTTACAACTTCAAGACATCACAGCAAAACATCAGAACCTCTTTTTTGAGTCTTTTGGTGATAATGAGCTCCCACGAGTGCTCGTCGTACGTTGTTTTATTTTCCCATCTCCTACAAAACATTTCATCTTTAAATTCCAAGCTTTCCCACCATGACCAGAGGGGTTTTGCCTTGCTCGTCTGAAAAGAGTCAAAAAGCCGACAAGGCTGCCAAGCAAGGGTTTGGTTTTTTAATCACACCTTGTTTGACACCGGGAGCCTTTTTGAGGAACACTCCCTCTTAGTTCCATGAACTCTGCTCTTGCAAACTTACATCTATGGATGAAAAAGGAGAGTTTTCATTCCTGCACACTGTGGAAGAAGGAGGTAAAAAAGGATGTAGTCTCAGTTTTTCTTGCTGCCCTGCTGAGGGAGGTATCTGAACCAAAAAAAAAAAAAAAAAAGCCTTTGAAGAAGGCACTGGCAGAACTACTCTTTGGTGACTGTGCTCTTGTGTCAGTGTTGTTCCGACCCCACAGGCACCCCCAGCTGTGTTCAATGGAAACTGCTTCAGCCCTGAAAATGCCTGGCTGCTCTCCTTTCACTGTCAGGATGGCTTTCTCTCCTCACAAGGGGCATGTGGAGCTTTTGTAATCCTGGCAAGCCTTCAGCTGAGCCACCAGGAGCAGGATCAGTGCCCTGCAAGGCCAGGCAGGCTGACAGTTCTGTGCTCCCTTCCCTGACACTGGGGAAGCACTTCCCCTTTGTTCCTGGCTGAGTTTGCCTAGGGTACATGTTATGCCTCTCTTCAGCAGTTCACCTTGCTCTGGGTTCAATCTAGCTTGGCAGCCTGAAGCTCATGACAGCCTGTTTTATAAAACATCATTGGTTCCTATTGGAGGGCTCACCCCACACCAGGACATCCCAGCTGTACCACAGGGTCTGCGTGGCTGCCTGTGCTGTACCTGCTGTCTCGGTCTCTTGAGGGAGGGCTGCTCTACACAGGGGATGGGAGACCCATGCTACACTATTTTATGGACTTGTGCTAACATGAAAGCCATTTTCACCTCCAGATATTCACTGTGGAAACCAAAAAGAGCCTAGTAAGGCACATCCCAGATATTATCTAGTAATGGTAAGACACAAGCACCCTCTGGTTAATGTATCACACAGCAAAGCTCTTGCTGGCTTTCTTCTCTAACCAGGACAGCTGATGAGGTCCAAAAACCTGTGTTGAAGCTCAAAGAGACAGCTCAGGGCCTGCCCACAGAGGCAGGCACCACCAACACATTGCCCAAACCTCTCTCTTTCACATGAGCCATGTTTCTGAAGGAAAACACCGCAGGCTGAAAGCCCTGGTGCTTTCAGGATTGACCAGGTCCCAGCCCCAGTGATGTGTATGATCAGTGTTAGCTCATCTCCCACCTTGGCTAGGCTGAGCAATTTCCTGGATCCCAGCAGTCTGGTCTGCTGCAGGCATTTTTTTGCCAGCAAGGACACTTTCTTCTGCCCATGCCTTCCTTCAGACCCGTGCAAGGGTGAGGGCCACATGTTGGACTGTCCCATCATGTCCCTCTCTGGTTTCCATAACCAACTGCAGTAGGATGTCTCCCCATCTTCGGGGACCCACTTCAGAAATACAACACATGCAAGAAAAGCATCACACCTCCTTGTAGTAATTTGCCATCATTTGTCTGCGTTTTCCTCATAAACAGCTCTCTCATGGCTTGACTAAAGACTTTACAACTTCAAGACATCACAGCAAAACATCAGAACCTCTTTTTTGAGTCTTTTGGTGATAATGAGCTCCCACGAGTGCTCGTTGTACGTTGTTTTATTTTCCCATCTCCTACACAACATTTCATCTTTAAATTCCACGCCTGAAGGAGCGCCTGTGATGCCTGTAAATTACACAGGTGATAAACCCCTCTCCTGCTACTTGGCTATTCCCATTGCCCACCCTCTGAGGTGGACTGCTGACAAATGGAGAAAAAGGTTGTTCAACCAAAACCTCCAATTTTTACCACCCAGGCCAAGGAAAAGGGGATTTCCAGGACAACCAGCCACAAAACCAAACTAATTAAAGGCCATGAGGGAACAGCAGGGTTCTTTGGATACCAGATTAATATCCAAGCCTAGGCACAAATAAGCTTTATTATAGCTTCAACTCTGACTTAAAACCAGCGTCACCCAACTTTGTATGTGCAGCTACAGGTTCCTATTTTTCCTGAGCTGACTTTGGGCCTTTCAGTAGATTTTTCATGAGGCTCTGTCCTGACCAGCCATGTATTTATAACAACCCTCTCTGTGGATATTTCCCTCGCCAACAGAGCCACAGTTAACTGAGTCGCTGTGCTCAGTTTTGTTTGATGTTGCAGCCAATACCCTATTGCTTTCTATCCTTCATAAGTCCCTTTTTCTAATAGCTTGAAGTGGTATGATCTGGATGGAAATACTCATTTCTCTAGCACAAGAGCTCATACCTATATAAAGCAACCAGCTTCACTCTCTTCCAGTAGCAGCTTTCCAACTTCTGTTCAAGAGCTGAAATGCAATATGTAAGCTCTGCCTAAATCCCACAGCTTCATGGAGTGTTTCTGGCCTTCTGCACATTCTGTCTAACTGTCTGGTCCATGGGCTATTTATCTTGGAAGTCCTCGCTGGAGATGTGAGAAACACAAAATGTCTGCAGGTCCTCTGCCAATTTAGGTAGGTTCCTCTTCCTCTTGCCTTCTAGCATTTGGCTATGTCCTGTCTAGCTCAGAGTGATATCTGGCTCCAATCTGCTTAGGAAGGTTCAGACCAAATCTTGATAAGCCAGGTTATGTCTATAGTGCAGGGCTTCTCAGCTCTCAGCTATGGGTCCTTGCCACAGCTGTGCTCCTGACTCTACTCCAGGAAGAGGTCTGGGCATGCACCATCCCAGAGGAGGCTGGAAAAGAACCGCATGGTGCTCCAGGTCTCGCTGCCTCATGAACTGTAGACCAGCACTGTGGCCCAGGCTCTAGGGCAGACCCTGCCCCACTGTTTGGCCTCAGGCTCCCCTCTGGGAACAAGCTCTGCAGAGCAAGGCTCTGCCCATTCCCCTTTCCAGCTGGCCACACAGTGGGAACAGACATGTTCCACATGTTCCCACTGACAATTCTCAGTAATTCTTGAGTGCCATCTCTGGGGCAGGAAAAACCTGCTGCTGTGGGCTTGTGCACACACACTGGAAAGGACCAGTCTCTCAGGTGACCCATCCCCACCTGGCAGACCCAACAGCCTGAAAACAGCTCCATACCCAGCACACTGGTACCCCGGTGAGCCTGTGGTATAATTTTTGAAGGGCTTTTCTTTTCTTTCAGAAACCTTGCCATGGTACAGGACTCATATTAAGTTTTGGGCTGAGCAATATTTTCCTGTTTCCCCTGTTTTGTAAAACAACTTCTGGCCTGTGTCACACACATTTCTCAACACCTTGCAGACTCATGGTCTTGCAGATGGGGCTTCAGATCTCTCTGAGCACTGTCCCAGAACAGAGTCGTTCTCTGATTGTTTTTGACACTTTCTGGGAAAATTCTCGATGTTGCACTCTTTCCCTTTGCACACTGTACAACTTTGGTTTGTTTTGATTTAATTCTGTTGTGAATTTCTTTCACTTCTCACTGCTCCTGAATAGATTAGATACCTGCAAGCACTTTTGTTATCTGATCTTTCTTGCATCAAAAGGATGAATACAGTCCCTCATTTCCCTTTTTGGAAACAGCATCCTACCCTAAAACTGATGTTACAGCTCCCAAGTGAAGTAGTCAGTAAATATCCAAAGTCCCGAGGGGACTGCTTCCACCACAGGGAGGAACTGATGTGACATGAGATATTTCTTTTAAGCAGCAGTGCTTGCACCTAGAGCCCAGATGGGGAACAGCAGTCAGATAGGAGTTATATTGAGATCTTACAAATTTATTTTATTTCCCCTCAGCACCAGTCTGCCCAAAGCATTTGTACTCTTCCTCAGTTTCCTCATTCCCCATTGATAGCACTTTTCTGATAGGCCTTGATGCTGTTGATTCCCTGCCCTCGGGTTTTGTAGGGTTTTCAGACTTCCACTGAATAAAGGTGGCTGTTAAGTCCCACAGAGTTTGCACTCAGGCTCAGCATGCAGCATACAGTCTGCTGGTGAGTAACCAGCTTACCTTTCAGGCTGCACCACCAGCTCACCCACTGCCTTACAGCTAATGAACCTATTAGCTCTTGCTAATAAATAATATATTTAGAAACAATACTGATTCAACCATCTGTTTCAAATAAGCAGATTAAATGTAAAATGGATACCACTTAAACTGCATCTTCATTATAAAAAAATTAGATACAAACAGACTTAAATAGATATTTAGTACTGAGTTGGATAATGCAACACTCTTCAGTCAGTGCAGATGAGAGACCATAGCTCATGATGTACCAACTTGTCATGACCAAGTCCTGCTGGGACCTGAAGACAGCAGCTACAAAATGTTGAATCACAGATATTCTCAAGGGTGATATAAAGAATTTTATACTGGTGGGTTCATGCTTAGATACTTCATAAAATCTGTTGCAGACCCCCTTCCATATAATGCTGACTGTCACTGCTTATTACCCATCCAAGATATCTTCTCTTCTTCTTATCCTGCCTCTCCTCATCCCTCTCTTCTCCTTCCTCTCTCCATCCATTTACCCTATTTCTTACTGATTCCTCTCTCTGACCAAAAAATTACCTTAGAATTATCATGGTGATCACAATTGCTCTTTCACACTGTGTCTACTTACGTGACAGTCTAAATATGAAGATGATTTAAAAACATGAATGAAAAATATAGCCAAGCAGATTCACCAATATGTATAATAACATTGAATCATCTGAACTTATACAGAAAATAAAGTGGAGGTCATTTATTTATTATATGTAAATAGCTTTCCTCCTTTACTTATGAACTTTCGTTTACAAGTTGAAGCTGCTGAGACACATGTAACTTTGATAAATTGCTCTAACATGTTATTAATATGAAATATCCCCATCCATTGGTTAGTAAATGTTTCTCAAGTCACAGGGGTCCTATATCAGCTGCATTACCACTGAGGCTTCTTCAATCCACTACTATCTCTTTTTTCTATTTGAAAATGTATCCACGTAATGATATTAGATCTGTATATGATTAACAATTGAGACGTGATTTTTTTTCAGATGTGTAGGATGAGTACCTCAGAAACATATGACTTTTGGGGCAGGGATTGCTCAGCATTTTCGGAAAAGCATAACTCATATATTGTGTTGGCCAATAAAGGTTACCTACGCTGATGAGTTACTTTTAAAAGATTAGACCATTAACGTGAATTGGCAGGTTGAGCCTATTTTGCATACCAAAAAACCAAGGATATGAGAACACACTGATTGTTCACAGCTTTTTGCACAGAAGGACACGTCTGTCAAGAAATTTAAGTTAAAACCCCTACGAAATCACACATGGGACCTCTACTCCATGAGTTTCTGGCTCCAGCAGTGACTCCTTCTCAAGCCAGCTGAGTGCTTCTTTCTGCCTGAGCCACGGCCCTGCAAAGGTCACACTGATGCCACTGAGTGGCCACAGCTTCACGTTGCACAAGCCACTCAGGTATTCCAAGTGTCAGTTTTTTCCAACTGTAAAATGAGAATTAAATCTTCTTACTGCCCCAAGACATATTCACACTTTTAACTTGAGAATTGCTAAGCTGCAAAAGTGCCCTGAACAAGTAATAAAGCATCTTAAGGGCTCCAGGGAACAAAACTGGCTGAAAGGCCAGGAACTAGGGTGACCGAATGGACAGGTCTGGAGATGTCCTTTAGCAGCAGACCTTGGCTCCAAGCCTCTCAGACACCACCTCCCTCTCACAAGGGAAACTCATCATGGCTTTGAATGCAGGGCTTGGAAAATGAATAAATCCTCACGATCTGAGGGATTGAAGTCTGCACATTAGCTCCCCTAAACCGTGGATGCATTTAACTTGGGAGGTTAGAAACCACAGCCAAAGAAATCTTTTTGATTCACAACTTGTTTTGAGCAGTCACCCATAAAGCAGCCAGTGAATCACTCCAGCCAGTTAGTCATGCAACCACACTGAATGTACACTCAAAAGGCTGCACAAAATAAACAGCCTGCAGCTCCAGATAACACACACAGAGCTCATTTGCGCTATCTGGCATCAGCATATATTGTTAATAGGACTCCTACACCAAACCCTTAGGAAAAAAACACACTCAAATAAGCATCTCCAAATCTCTCTCTACATCAGTATTTTTCTCGTCTGCTTCGCTCTGTGTTGCTTTCAAAATAATTAAGACTAGTAAAAGTTTTAAGACTCTTTCTCTTTCCGCACCTTCTTGTTGCTGGTAACGTCCTGCTGGGTTTACAGGCGTGCGGTGCTGAAGTGTAGGGCGAAAGCGGAGTTAATTCCAATCAGCAGCGGACAAGTCGAAAATAAACAGCTCTAGTGTGAAAAGAAATCTTCCTGCAAGGAGGGAGCGGCAGGGATACAGGGGGAGGGAGTCTCCCGGTCCTTTGACACATGAGTGTTATAAACAGCTCCGGTCAGGAATCCTATAAAAGCCTCCAACCAGATCTACCAATTCTACCGTCCAATTCAAGAGAAGCGCAAAACACCTTTTGGAAAGAGCCTCGAATAAACCTTTCTGCGCGGCCCTAGGGGTAAGGAACGTGAGCCCTACCTTCGCGTCTGGCTCCCTGAGGAAATCCCGCAGGTTTCCGCGGAGGAGATCCCGCACCTCCGAGTGTCTGTTCAAACAGAGGCTTAGCCAAACTCCTGGCGAGAGCTCCCTCCCCTCCCTGGGAGGGTGCCGGAACCCTTGAATGGCAGATCTGGTGGCCCTATTGTGGAAAAGAGAGGGCTATTGCCAGGGCGGCGTCAGCAGCACGCCGGGAGCCGGCGGCCGAGCCTCGCCGGGCAGCCGGTCCCACATCAGCGGGAGGGAAGGGCCGGCCCTGCCGCCCTGCTCCCTGAAGCTCGCCTCGCCTCCCCGCCCTCCTGGCTCCGCTGGCCGGTTCCTGCTCCCTGATGCCGGCTTGGATCACGTCCCTCCTTGTCCCCTTCCCCCGCTTCCCCACTCGCGCCTGCCTCCCGCGCACCTCTCCCCTTTATACTCCCTTGCTGCTCCCCGCGGGGATCAGGGCAGCGGCATCTCCCCACCCCGGCGGAGAGAGGTGCGGGGGAGGCCGCGCACCCCGCCCGCCTCCCCGCCTGCGCTCTCGGCAGCGGCGAAGGAGCCCGGGCAGAGCCGGGAGCCGAGATCAAAGCCGCGGCGAGAGGGAAGGGGAGGAAGGACCGAAGGGTCGCGGCAGTTCGGGACACTCCTCCCCAAGTCCTCTGCACCCCGGCCTCTCGGCGGGCGAGGGGCAGGGACCGCCATCCCTTTACTGGCGGAGCGGGGATTAGCAGAGATCCTTGGCAGGGCGGCCCGGACGTCGGTGCGGGGACAAGGCATCGCCCGAGGTGGGCGAGCCCTGCGGGAGTCCCAAGGGGAGAACAGGGTCCCCGTTCCTCTCCGGGAGTGGGGCTGTGGCGGAAGCCGGGGGAAGGGGGCCCTCCGTGGCGAGCGGCGAACTCTGCAGAGCCCTTGAAAGTCGGCGGGGGCTCTGCGCGGCGCCGCGGGGAGCCCCGAGCGCCTGGCAGCGAGCGGTCTCTCGCGGGAGGCGGAGAGGGACCGCCAGCGAGCTCGTTCCTGCCGTGCCTGCAGCTTACGTTACATCAGGGAACGAGGAGGAGGAGAAAACCATTAAAAGTGTCAATTTTAAAAGCACGCAGCGAGCCTCCGATTCCTACAGCATTGGCTTTCTGTACTTCAAATAATAACGCACTTACGGCCGCACTTTTTATTTGCTAGCTAAATAAAAAAAAAAAAAGGTTGTTATTTGCATAACGGGGTACTTAAAGATTTTCCTCTGTTAGAGAAAGCAGTTTCCTTTCTCCTGTTTCCTTTGAACAAACATCCCCATCACATTCGCCTTCACTCCCGAAAGGATTTTGTTCCAGCCGGTATTTCCAGCCGGTATTTCTAGACAGCAATATACTTATACATTTCTGTGTGTATAGGGGTACGTGAATACATATGTTTCGAGAAATATAACTTACTTCAGCTCCACGCAGTAGAAATAGCAAGTCAGATTACTACAGCACATAAATCATCAGAAAGCTTTTTTCCCTCCTAAGCCAAGACATATAACTTGTTCTCAGGACTAGATGATATTGAAGGTCTCTTCCAGCCTTGAAAATTCTCTCATTCTGTGACTTTTCTTTAAGAATTCGGCTTTCACTGCCCGTGACGGTTTGTGGAACAGCCCGTACCCCTGTTCGAGGCAGGGAACTCGGGATAAGCAGGGCGAGGCTGCCGGCCCGTAGCAGGGCAGGGACAGCGGGCTCTGGGTAGGCACAGAAGGAGCCGTGCCGGGAACCCCATAGGGACAGGCTGGCAGCCGCCACTGCGAGGGGGCCGCGGGGAGCCCGGCCGAGAGCCAGGGCCGCCCGGTGCCGCTGTCCCTGCCAGAAGCTGGGCTGGAAGCGCTCCGACGATTGCCATCCGTGCCCTCCGTGTACTTAAGGCCGCAGTTCTCCCTGGCCTATATTTATCCGTACAATGCAGTGGAAGGTCTTAGATCTAGAAATAGAAGCCGAGAGCAATAGATGGCAGGCTCGGGCTTTTTATAACTCAAAAAGACTTGTTTATTAAAGAAATAAAATGAAATTAAACAACTAAAAAAAAGGACGGGACACCCTCTTTCTCCGGCACGCAGAGTGTGTGCCATGCCCGCCGTACCCCGCCGGCCCGGCCCCAGCCGCAGCGCCCTGCTGCTCGGCTCCGGGCTCTCCCGGGCCTCTACAGCACCGAGGGAAAGGCGGAGGCGAGGGCTACGGGGCCGCCGTGCGGGGAGCAGTACCCCCCAGGAGGGGACCGGGCCAGGCAATGGGCCCATCGCAACGATGGGCGCGGGGGCAGCGGGCCGCCGGGGTATCGCCTGTCAGGAGAGCCTGCCTGCTGGTTGGCCTCAGTTTCTGTTTTATTTGGTTGGGGTTTGTTTCCTCTTATTTTGGGATTTTGTTGTTTTTAAAATTGAGGGGTTTACAGTCACGGCGTCCACCACTCCAACATCCTGCTCCGGCCCGTATAAGAGGGGACGCGGGGAGCCAGCGTCCTAGACGCGCTCCTTCGCCTCTGCACAACGCGCACGGCAGTACCAGCAACGCAGCTACGGCGGGGTGTCTGCGGGAAGCAGTGACAGTCGCCTGTCCCCGGCTTCCAGAGCAAACCTCTCCGCCTTGGCTCTCCTCACCGCCTTGAGCGCAGTGTGTGCGCTGCTGACCGCGCCTGTGCCCGCTGCAGAGAACGAGGACGGCCTTCTCTTCCCTCGGGCTCACCCGTGCCGAGGGCATCCACCCCGGCTGCGAGGTTTCCCCGTCCCTTCAGCCCTCGCGGGGGTTCCTCGGGCGCAACTCCTGCCCCTGGCGCGGTGGCCTCGCGGTTTGGGAAAAGGCGGAGAGGCGCCTATGGATGTTGCAGTCGCTCCGCGAAACCCCGATCTGTCTGTTATTAGCGAGTCTCTCTCTCCAACCATTAAGCACTATTATTATCGCTATTGCTATTAATTATCCTTGCCGAACCATGTGTCTCTCATTACAGCCCACCGTCCCCAGCCACATCACAAGGGGCTCACAACGAGCGCGGTCTGGGCCGGGCCGGGCCACCCGCCGCCGCCGCGGAGCTCCCACTGAAGGAGAACCCCGAGCCTCGCTTGAAAATAAATCAGGGGAACCCCGGCGATGTTAGGAAGGCAATAAACTCGTGTGATTCGGGGGGGTTGTAATGTGTCATCACAGGCTATACCGGAGCCCTGGGCCTTGCAACCTACAAAAACAAGAGAGCCGGTTAGCAGAGAGAGAATGTCGGGGCGGCGGGGGAGGCAAGGGGGACTGACCTGCGATCCCATTCCCAGAGGGAGCGGGGACCTCCTGCACGGGCCACAGCCCCGCAGGTCTCCCCGGTCCCAGCCCGGGCTGGCCCCAGAAGGCCTCCGCGGATGCGGAGCGGGCCTGACGCTAGCGGGGGTTGTCCGCCCACGCGAAAGGACAGGGGAAGAGAGGGAGCGTAAGAGAGGGTCAGCTCTGGTCAGAAAATGTGTGGTGCAAGCAGTCCTCAAAGAGAGTCCTCATGCCACTGCGCGGCCCGGTGAGGAGGTAGCCGCGGGTGGATGGTTGTGCCACCGGGAGCGGGAAGGACCCGCGCGGGTCCAGGCAGGAGCCCGTCCGGGCGCAGCGTAGCTGGGCTGTGCCTGCGGCTCCAGGGTACGGCTGTATGGGGAGGAATTAATGTTCTTTTCCTCTGAAGGGCAGTAATTTGTGCGTGGGGAAACTGGGGCTGTGGAGCTAGATCCGGGGGCGAGGGATGGCGCCTGAAGGCGACCTGGCAAGCCGGGGTTTGGGAGACAGGAAGAAGTAAGTGAGGCGCCTCTATCCTCTTTTAAGTCCAGAGATGGAGGAAAAAGGTAAATAGAGCAAAGAGTGCTCAAATGACGGCAGGAGCCTAGACGCGGGATTGCTGGCCTGACCCGGACCTCTTCCACCTTCTCTGTGACCCCAGTCCGTAGTCACTGTCCGTCTTAGGGTCTCCCTGGAGACACGGTCCTGTAGATGTCCTTGCCTTTGGGACTAACGCATCGAGAATGGGACCCCGTCAGCGGAGGCGCGCTCTGAATCTAGGCCGGGCAGCCCTTCTGCCCACAGAGAGATCACCGTGAGGGAAAGGAAGAGCTTTCACTTCCACCTTCTCTTCTAAGGAAAACTCAGGGGGGTTTACTTGTTTCATTGTTGAATTTTTCTATTTGTTTTAAGGGGGAGCTGTTTGTTTGTTTTGCTTTCCCCTAACTGCCCCGATACAGAGGAAACCTCCGGGAAAAAACCTTTTAAAGCCACGGTCGGAAATGCCATGAGAAGCGCCCCGTTCCCGGCTGTACTGCCGAGCGCCAGCGCGAGGGAGTGTCTTAATTGCGGCTAATGACCCACGGAGAGGATGCGAGGGGGTTATCTGCAGCCGGGCAGAAATCAATTAGGGGAGTGGCAATTAGGGGAGAAAGTGAGAGACAGGAGAGGCAGTTACCGCAAAAATGATGATTTCGGCGAAATTTTCCAGAAATTCTTTCTGCGGAAAACGGTCCCTGCAGAGAGTACATTGCACAGCCTGGCGCTCCGCTCTTTCTGTTTCTGTCCCGGTTTCTGCGGAGCTCCCCGCATTGCACAAGAGCTAACGCTTTGCAGGAGCGCATCGCCCGCAACCCGAAACTACGATTAAGATCGCGGCTAAGCGGGACACGGGGGAAGGGCGGCTTCCCGCGGGCATCGCCGGCTCCAGAGCCGGCTGGCAATGAAGATACTCGCGGGGCACGGCGGCGAGAGAGGGCTGCGCGCCGGAGCCCGGCAAGGTCTCCTTGCTCCGGTAGGGTTTTTCCTGCTAGGCAGCCACCCCCCACATTCCCGGGAGGTCCTTCCCAGGCCCGGGAGTCTCTCTCCGCTTTCGCCTCCAGTGCTTCCCCGCCGCACGCCAAGGACTCACCGTAACAGGAGACCTGCAGGGCTCCGTTGTGGCCGCTGCTCTCTTGCAGCTTGATGTTGCTGTCCGGGGGGGTTTTGCAGGGGCCTCGCTGCATATAGAGGTGCGGCGGCTGCTGCTGCGGAGGGTATTTGTTAAAGGAGGCCGGGGACCCGGCAGAGCCGGGAGCCTGCACGCTGCCATCCAGGGACTGACATTCCTGCTGGCTGTAGCGGCTCCGGCACTTAGTGTTGCTGTCACCAAAGCCTTGTCCTTTGCTGGCCAGGAAAGTAGGGCTGAACTTGTCACTTGCTTGAAATGCCCTAAAAGGCGAGGAGCCTTCTGTGTCCTGGGAGGCTGCGTTGTAGTAGGAATCCATGGCAGCCGGATCACAATAAGAAACACAAGTATCAGCATTCATTCCTAAAATTAAAAGGCCCGAGTGTCCTTAATGCGCTTGGAGGGGCACCAGGAGCCACTCTTTCTCTCTCTCCCTCGCATAGACACACACTCACAGCTGGGCCGGGGAGCTCTAAGAGGATTCAGATGTTTGTGAAAGCTGACCAGATCTCCAAACCCCCTTAAGTTCTCGCACAGTAAAAGGGGTCTTTTTCTTTCCCTCCCTCCCTCTCTCACATACGTTTGCCCTTCGTGTCTCTCTTCAAACTACATTCTAAAGAGGCTCTTCTCTGCGCTTTCCCCCCCACCACATAGGAGAAAAAAAAAAAAAAAAAAAGGAGAGAGAGAGAGAGGGAGACCTCTCCCCCAATTAATATGTAGATGATGACAGTGGAGGGGAGGGGGCCTAGGAAGGGGTGTGTGTGAGTGTGTGTGTGTGTATGGGGGTGTGTGGAAGCAGAGGGAAGGTGGAGGTCATATCTTTTGCGTTAAAAAAAAATAAAATAAACCAAACCAGAAAAACAAACCAGCCCCAAAATTTTTATGATTAAAAACCAGAAAATCAAGCAGATGACATAAACTCCACGATGGGATGAATGCGGCATCGGCGTCGGCGAAAAAAGCCGGGGACGATTTAATAGTCGTGACATGCTCTGCTCACTCCGGCTCTCTCCTCTGCTCACTGCCCCAGCTGTGGGGACCCTCGCCTCTGCGACCCCCTTCCCTCTATTAAAGGCAATACGGATTTTCCCCTCAGCTATCTGCCTTTAAGCCTCCCCCCGCCCGTTAACCCCTTCAGGGCCGACAGCTCTGCCAGCGCTGCCGTGAGCCGTTTCCCTACCGTGGCACGGCGGTGCCGCGGCCGCCCCGCTCAGAGCCGGGCGAGCTCTCCGTCGGGTCTCGCCACATGTTTATGATGGTCATTTATTTACCTCTAAAAACGTGCTCTCTTCAGGTGTCAAACTACTGGATCCAAACGGGAGGACAGCAGGGACCGATTTTAACAGGGTCACCAAGCACACAGAATTGGACCAAGACTTTGGGGTTGCCAGAGGTGACTTGCAAGGGGACAGAGGCTGGCAAGAGCCCTTTTTAGTTTGAGGGGGTCACTTACAACCCAGAAAGAGCTTAAAAATAAATCAATACTCACCTTTCGTCGTCCTTTCCCCCCACCCCCCCATTCAACCTGATTCCTCTCCTCCCCCAGTTAACTCCTGCTACGCCTTACTTACTCTTACCCTGCCTTCCTCCCATCCCAACATCTGGTTTCTATTGCTCACTTACCTTGAAGTTTTCAGTAATAAAGATATTACGCAAACTAGATCCACAGTTCTTTGGAAAAAAAGAAAAGAAAAGAAAAGAAAAGAAAAGAAAAGAAAAGAAAAGAAAAGAAAAGAAAAGAAAAGAAAAGAAAAGAAAAGAAAAGAAAAGAAAAGAAAAGAAAAGAAAAGAATTTAACGAAATAAAAGAAAAAACGAGTAACAGAAAGGGAAGGCAAGAAGAACCTTAACCCCTTCGGGAGCGCGGGCCGCAGCGGAGCCGGCTGCGGACGGGGAGCGGGGGCACCGGCTGCTGCTCTGGGCTCTCAGCGGGCTCCCGCCGGGGCCCGAACCATGTGTCCTACCTTCCCCCGCGTAGCTTCCCCACCCCGTGCAGAGCGGGGGGGACTCGTGGCTTTCATCTGTGTATGTGTATATCTGGGGAGGAGCGGGATGCGGCTCAAGGGGGAGCGGAACGGCAGAATGGGAATGCGACCCCCGAGACGACGGCTCGGGAGGGGCCCGTGGCCACCGCCACCCTCAAGGCCTTTGCTCCACGAGCAAGACCGGCACCGCCGTTTTCATTAGCTCGGATCTGACAAGAATAGGCGCCCACCCCTCGCCCCCCAGAAGCAGAAGGGATTTCTAGCGACGTCGGCATTAAAAACAGCCAGAGACGGATTCATTTACGAGATTTTAAACCATTTTGTGAGTTTCCCTCAGAGCAGGGCCGGGCTCGCTGAGTTTTCTAGTCCAAGAAAGCTTTCAGCGGATTTGCCTTCCTTATTCTCTTTATTACCTCTACTTAATTATTTTCTCGTCCTTTCTTTCTCCCCTCCCAAACTCACCCACCCCACTGCAGGCCCCATTCTTCCCTCGTCCACGATATAATAAAAACCAAACCAACTCAATGCATGAAAGCCTTTCTAAAATCCGCTTCGGGGCGGCCAAGGGAGCCTGCGTACTGCCGGTACCGGCAGCCTGGGAGCGGCTCCGGCAAAAGGCAGCTGCCCTGGGTACCGGGAACACTTCACCTCCCGCATCTCCCGCTCCTCCGCAGCGGACTCGCAGCGTCACTCACGGTGGAGGGGCGCTTTAAATACGTGTTCCCCAGTTCCTTCCCCTGCAATTTGTTTGGGGGAACGAAGAAGAAGCCTGAAAGATATGATGTGAGGGCAGTTCTCGATGCTTCAGCGTTATACTCGGCCTCGGGATGTCTCTTCGGCAAAGTTAAACAACGGCAAAAGCAAAAAACTAAAGGGAGATATTTGGAGATTGTAAACACATATATGTGTTCATATATATATATGTATGTAACATTTTTATTCAGAAACGCTGCAATGCGCTGCTCGCAGAGGCAGTGCAGCTTGGCCGACCCGAAGGAGAGCTGCCTAGGGTTCCTTTGGTCAGAAGTCTCGGCTAGCCCCTCCTTGCATTAAATTATAACGAAAAATACACTATCTTCAAATCAGGGCTAATCCGCAGCCCTCGGAAAAGACAGCCATGGAACCCTCTGCCTAAGAGTCAATTTGCATCCCTAGAAGCGGAAGGTTAATTCGGGAATCGTTACCGGGGAAAAGACGTGCGGAAATACCTGGCGATCTAGCGGGCGTGGGGGGGAATAACCGGGAAAACACTTTTCCTGACTGTTTTGGTTTAGCCGGACTAGGTTTGGCGTGCAGTTCTCTCAGCAAGTGTGACGGGGGATTCCCCTCGGCCCCCGTTAGCCAGGAGCGGAGCCTTGCGAATACAAAAAGCACACAGGGAGCCTGTAGTCGCCCTCCCGTTCAACGAGGCGATGGAGCTGCGTGTCGCGGTGCAACCGGGACGGCCGTGTCCCTCCGGCCGCGGCGTTCTGCCCGCCCGGTGTCTCCGCATTTTCCACTGCGGGACCCGGGATACGCAGAGCAAGGGCGCAAAGGGACGCGCACCCTTTGAAACACGGTCTCATCATTTTTCCTCCGAGTGACCCCAAACCTGCCCTGTCCCTGAATCAAATGCATTCAAAAGGGAAGGGGAAAAGAGCGGCCGAAAGGTCTGCGCTCCGTAGGAACCGTTTGCCAATTCCATGTGTACATGGGCTTTATATCGAGACAATTTTCAGGTATGGTCCCTGTCGGTTTTGGGAGAGGTCACTCCCGAGGGTCCCTTCTCCCCAGAGCTGCGGGAGCCCATGTGAGAGCCAACCGGTCCCGCCTTTATGGACGGCAGCTCACACCGACCGTGTGATAGATGCGGGAATCGTCAGGAATCTGCAGTTCCGGCCGTTCCAGGTGTCGCCTGCCGGCGACACTCCAGGGAAAAGGGACAACACAGGGCAGCCCTGACTAGCTTGTTTCCGAAGAGTTGTTTCCTCTCCGCGAGGCAAGGGCGGGCATCACTCCCGGGTGAGGACCCGGAGCGAGGCGCAGGCGATGGCGGGCATATCCTGCATTTCGATTTCTGGAAGAAAAATAAATCTTTATTCCAGTGTGATTTAAACACTCAGGCTTGTGTTAAGCCCAGGGAAAGGCAGACGTTTCCGCTGGTCCCTGCACACCGGGCGCGGCAGCGCAGGGCTGCAAGGAGCGGGCAGGCGGGATGGCTGCTGGGACGAGCCCGGCTCTCGCAGGAGGCCGGGGGGAGGAGGCAAGAATGCTCTTCCCCATTTCCCCAGCCGCCGCCGAGGAAAACCCGCTGCTTGAGAGGTGTCCTCTCAAGCCTCCGCCGTCCTCAAGGTATTCCCCTATGGCTGCAGCCAGAGCGGCGGGATGGCTGAGGAGAGCCACGGCAGGAGTCCGGGGTGCCGGACCCAGCACCCCAGAGGAAATGCCTCGGTTTAGGGAGCGGGGTCATTTCATTGAAGAGGGGGATGGAGAGAGGGGAGATCTTTCACACCGTTCCCTCCTGTCACTTCGGCAGAGCCCTGCTCTTGAAAACTGTTTCGAATTTGTTTCCCCAACGGATTGGTTTGTGTGGTCACTTCAGACCTGCGGGCTCCTTTTGTACTGGACCGAGATCTGAAGGCGACCTATTTATAACACCACTGCAAGGGGGGAATGAGGGGAAAAAGTACTCTTGCTAATCTCCCCCAACATTTTTTTTTTTTCTAGCGGGATGAAGGCTGCATCTTTATTTCAGGAATGGAGCTTGTTTAGTGACCCTCCGGCCGCTACCTGCCGCTTTGCGCTCTGCCTCCTTCCTGCCGGGCACTGGCTGGGGCCTGAGCTCCGCGGTGCGGGGGCTCTGCTGTCCTGCCTTTTGAGCTTTTCCTAGGGAATAAATATGGAATGCTGTTAAAACGCGTTCCACGTGTAACGAAAGAGCTTGCAGAGAACTGAAGCTGACCCGCTCCCCCTCCTTTCTGGGAAGAAGGAAGGACCAGGCTCCTATGCTGGCCAGGCTAGCTCCTGCCTCTCTGGGCTTGTGCTGGCAGAGCTTATTAATCCGGCTCCTTGTATCCCGCCCTGTTACCTCTTACAGCCACCTCAGCAAGGGAGCTCCGCTTCCCTCAGCCCTGCTTTTCGGCAGTGGTCCCGCAGCCGCGCTGTCCGCAGCTCTCGGCCCCGCTCCGCAGAGCAGCCCGTCCTGCTGCTCCGGGGACGGAGGGCTCCATGAGGATCCGCATGGCCACCTGTGCCTGTGTATCTGTATGTTGTCACCAAAGAGGGCACCTGCTGGGTCGCTGGGACGCTGGGTGAGGGACCCGCCGGACCCAGGCTGCCGCCACTGCCGGTCCGCGGACTGAGCAGCTCATGGTGGGGCCCCGGTACCCGCTGGGGAGGAGGGGGAGAGGAGAGGGTCCCCAGCCCACTCCGTGCGGGGCACAAGGGGGGGCGGCAGGAGGGGGCCAGAGCCATCACGGCCTGCTCTGCTCGCACGACCCTGGGGTCCCTAAGGTGTCATAGGGTGCTCTTCCGGGCCGCAGGGGCTTTCCAGACGAGAATTGTGTTCCCATAGTTTTCATTTTAATTTTTAAATTTAGTTTTCCTTTCCATACAGTGTGGAGTTCGCGCCCAGCTGCGGGCAGTGAAGGGCATTCATGTACCCGGTCCTGCACGCAGACCCTGAGGCTGCCGCAGCCAGAGAAGGGCGGCTGGGCCCACTCCGCGGCGGGCCGTGCCCTGCGCTGTCCGGGTGCTCAGCGGAGCGCGGGGTCCCCGGAGCAGCAGAAACCCCTCGATCCCGTCCTTTCCCCAGTGTTCCCAGAAAAACACGGAAAATCGCCTCTTTGGCATCGCGCTCCCGGGGCCCCGGATGACGCCAGTACGTGAGGACCAATGGGAAGATGGAACAGGGGCCGCCCCGCGCTCCCCGCACCCCGTTCCGCACCCCACTCCGCCTCGCGTCCCGCCGGGAGCGGCGGAGCGCACCCAGCTGGCGCAGTGTCCCTATCCGGGGTGTGCCGGGTCTGAGGACCACAGACTGGCTTAGACGGTAAAGCCGGGCTGAGTTAAAGCCGGGCCGCTCACTTCGTCCCGCCTCCAAGCACCCCGGACAGATCTGGGATGGTGGGGGGAGGGTGTCTGTATTGAATATGTCATCCCTGGTGGCTGTCGGTAAATTCCTTCACGTGGGGAAATATGCACTTACTATCAATTTGTTCGATACTTTCCTTTTGCGTGTAACCTTACCATCACTGGCTCTGAAATCAGGGCTATTTTTTTGCGTAAGTCAGAAGTCCGGGCGCAGTGAAGGCAGGGCGGCTTTGCCTTCAGGGGAAGCGCTGGTCCTCTCCTCCAGGCAGTGATGCCGAGCTAGCGGCCGAGCTTGCCCCGCGGCTCCTGCGGGGGCTCCGCGGGAGGCTGCGCGGCAGCACCCCCGGGAGCTGAGGGAGGCGGCGGGCCGGGCGACTCGGCGGGGCAGCGGAGCCCTGGGGATGCTGCACCGCGCTCTGGGTACCGCCCTCCCGTCCTGGGAATGTGCTGCGGGACCGGGCGGACTCACCGCCCCAAGCGTCCGGGCTCTGGTCCCGGGAGCAGGACAGGGACTGCCCCCGACACTGGTGACCTTTTGAGGCCGGGGCCGAGATGCCCCGCGGGAGAGGCATTTCCCCTTTGGGTGCGTCGGCCTGTGAACGTCCTCCTTGCCCTGCGCTTGAAACAAAGAGGTCAGGGAGGAGGGAGCTCCGAGCCGAAGGCATCCAGTGGCAGCTGGTGCACCTGTCAGCGCGGCGAGAGCGGCTCTCCCTGACCTTTATGAGCAGGGCAGAACTGGGACAGCCCGCGGCGGCCGGGGCGAGAGAGAGGACACAGGCTGGTGCAGGAGGGGAGGTTGAGCGAGAGGGAGCTCGCCCCCGGTCCGTCACGCCTGGTGCTGAGACCCGGCCTCGCCGTCCAGGCCGCGGGGACGACGCTGGCCCAGCGCGGAGACCCACCTCCAGCATCCCTCGGCGAACAGCAGCTGGTGCCTGCTGCCGAGGGAGGATGAAAAGCTCTCCCAGAGAAGCGTGCATACTTGTTATTACAGTTATGAGACAAGGGCAAGGCGGCTCCAGGTCTGGGAGAGGGGCGGCAGATCCACGCCCGTTCCCGCACTCTGCAGTGCTGTGCTCGGCGCGCCCGAACCTTCGGGCTGCCGCGATGGAGCGGCCGGCTTGGCCCCGTCCCCAGTCCTGCCTGGCCCTTGAATTTCGTTTGCTCCTCTCCCTGCCTTTCTCTCCGGCAGATATTTCCGGGGTTGTTTGTAACAAATGCACCTTTCTCGTTGCAATGTCCGAGCAGCTCCCTTAAACCAGCTATAAACCAAAGGAAAACAGATCTTCCCATATAAAACAACTCCTGACCCAGTGCTAGGAGTTATAATCATGACGATTAAATATTTTCCTGATAATAATTGCATACCAATTACAGAGATCACAGCACAATTTTGGGCAGACAGTGCACCACGGACAAACTTATTTTCCTTGTGATTTGCGCCAAAATTTGCTGCCCAGCACGGTTTAAGTACTCGGGGCGATGTCTAAATGTGCCGCGGAGCCTTCTGAGCTCCTGAGCTCCTAGCCCGGGTGAGGAGCGCCCGCGCTGGGCTCCCACGCTTGCTCCGGGACCACGGCAGCGGCATTCTCCCATCCCGCTGCTCAGAGCGCTGGTTTCCAAGGCGCTGGCGCCGGAGGAAACCCCCCTTTATCAGCAGGTTCATTCGAGGAAGAGTAGAGGAAGGGGAACGTGCTTTTATGGGGGGCTTAGACAAGCCCTGGAAAAGTCCCTTTCAGAACTGTCCCGAAAAGGTAGGGGAGCAGGACAAAGGGGATTTGCAAATAAAATCTTCGGCTTCTTTGCACCGCTTCTTCTCTCGGACACTCCGCAGCCGCCCTGGGCAGCCGCGGGCGCACAGCGCCCGGCCCGAGGGCTGCCGGCCCCGCCGCGGCTCCCCGGGGGTTTAACTTTCCGCCACGGCCGGGTCCCTCAGCGGCAGCGGCGGGATCTCTGAGTAGATATTATTCCTACCAGGGGCTTCATACTGCTCTTCCAGTCTCCTGGACCATAGATATGACCCCTTCTTTCCTATTACTGGTTTGCTTGTTTATTTTTTTTAAGCCTTTCAAGAACAGTGCTATTCCTTTTTTTTTTTAAACTTGAAAAATATCCTATCAAGGCTTATTGTGTCAGAGCCATGTGTAATTAAGGGGGGGTCGGTTCACAGGGCTTGCAAATTCCCTCCACAGGACGGTCAAGGATTGGTCTAACAGGAAGCACCCGAGATATTTTGCAAGCAGGGGAGCAGCCTGAGGACATGCCTGCCTGCATGGACATCCTGTGACGATGTCAGGTCCTTACTTTAAAGTCTCACACTGAGGGAAGCACCCTTGATTTAAGGCAGAGAAAACGAGCCCCAAACAGTGATTGCCCGAACTTACAGCCACAATATCTGCTGTCCACTGGATGTTGGGAAGAGCCCAGGAGTCCTGTGGGTGTCTGCTCCTTCCTTCAGTGAGCAGCTCAGCAGCAGCAGCCCAGATGAGTGGCTTGGCCAGCCTCTGAATTTCAGACAAAAGTACCTTGTCTACTGACAGACACAGGGGCACAAGTGACTGGTATTTCTCTGGGTCCTGAGCATTGCCAGCTTTCTTGGAGCCTGTATTAAGTACTAAGTTAGCAACCTTGGTGAAGTGCACCCAAGTCTCCAAATTGCATGGTAACAATCTTGCCCAGTCACAGCAACAGACCTCTGCCCAGCTGCCATCCTCTGCTTTTAGGGGTCATCCACTCATGAAAACTTCTCGTCAGGACGCATTGCTGCCAGGGCACAAGAGAAGGTCACTGAGAAAGTCCGAAAAGGAAGTGTTTGAATGACATCATTAGGAAATTTGCTATCAAAGCAGAGCAATGACAGTTTGACTGGTCATTTTTGGTGGCTTAAAAATCAGAAAGACAAAGAGAGGGAGTAAACCCAACAGCAACAACAATAACAGCAAAGAATCATAGAATGGTTTGTGTTGGAAAAGGCCTTTAAGATCACCCAGTTCCAATCCCCCTGCCATGGGCAGGGACATCTTCCACTAGAGCAGGTAGCTCAAAGACCTGTCCGCCCTGGCCTGGAACACTTCCAGGGATGGGGCATAAGCACCTTCTCTGGGCAACCTGTTCCAGTGCCTCACCATCCTCACAGAGAAGAATTTCTCCCTAAAATCTAAACCTACTCTTGTTCAGTTTAAAGCCATTCTCCCTTGTCCTATCACTACACGCTCTTGCAAAAGGTCCCTCTCCCTCTTTCCACTTTAGGCACTGGAGGGCTGCTGTAATGAAGCTAAGGCAGAGCCTCCACAGCCATTGCAGTCTGTGATGGAGACAGCCTGTGGCTGTGCTGATGCTGGGATGGGGTGGGAGGACAGTCAGACAGACCTTGCCCAAGCCTAGAATGACAGTCCAGTCAGCTGAGCCTCGGGCCCACCTGTGTCCTCCCTGCTGCTCAGATTTATAGAGTGCAACATTTTAATAAAAAACACACACACCTCTCCACTTTGGTGCATTAAGAGATTTCTAGCAAAACACAGTAATGTTGCTATAAATTTCCCTCCCAGCACCCTCACAAGTAATAACTCAAGCCCCAGCATTTTGCATTTAATGTTTATTTTGATGGCTGCATTCCAGAAAGAAAAGGGAAAAAGAGGCAAAATCTACTCAACCACTCTCCCCATTGCTATTAGCCTGATGTTTTCAATAAAATTTAGTGCAAACTGGAAAACAAACACTTGGAAAAAGAAAGGAGGAAAACAAGCACACTTGGGCAAATTTCTCCTAGACATCTGCCAAGGCCTGGGTTCAAATCCTGGCTTAAATTAAAGATGCCCTGCCATGGGTTCTCATTATGTTCCACCCCCTTAGCATGTTTGAGCAGCACCCCAGGGAGCCATACCTGTGTTAAACAAGGTCCAGGGGTGGGATGCTCTGAAGGACTGAGACATATGGAGGCTTAAGGCTGAAATGGCCGCAAGTCTGGAAGCTAAAGGCTGAGGCTTCTTGGCCAAATAATGCAGGGCAGAATACTAGGAGGGCTGCCAGTCATGTTTGAAGTATGTGGCAGAGCTATTTAAAGCTTTCAGAGCACCTGCTTTTCTGTGAAGCCACCAGTCCTTCACATGCACCAGCACTAAGCCCACATTTGCCACTGAAAAAGGACAAAACCATGCAGACAGATGGTGGTACACCCAGACAAGCCATGGGCATTTGCTTGATGACTCCTGACCCTGCTGAGGGCAGCTTAAACCCTCATGTGGTGGTGAATATTTATGCAGATGCAGTTAAAACTTTTGATTGCTTACCCAGAAGTAGTAATCCTCATTCAGATGTGATTAACAAAAATGTGCTGAGAGCAGCAGCACTATGCAACCAGGTTGCTCAGCACTGAGAGATGTGTCCCAGGCCCAGGGTGAGATGTGTGTTTGCATGGGCTAATCATGTAGAACTGCACATCCAGAGCACGTGAAACACATCCTTGTGCTTCAGACCAGAAGAATCAATGGGTTCCAGGAATTACCAGATTTAAATGTCATAAAATCTTTTGGGTTGTCCGTTCTCCAAGGCACTCTTCACTTGCATTCCCTGTCCAGGAACTCAGACACATGCTGGTATGGCTGTGTCTCTGCCTTGAGGTGTGTATTAATCCAGCTGTGGCTAGACCTGAATTTTTCAGATGTCCTTCTCTCCTCAGATCACTCTAGACCCCAAGCAGATTCAGAGACTGACCATACTGTGATGTTTCACTGAACCACCAGTGCCTATACACACTCCCTTGGAACAAATTCCATTGGTTCATGAAGGCACCACCAGCTCAACAAGCTGTCCCTTTTCCATGGAGTACCTCTGATTTCTGAGTACTTTTATATGGCATTCACTACTCCCCATTTTTCAATAGTGAAATCAGAAAGATTCTCTGCCCTGGGTCAAGGGCATCAAATCCACCAAACAGTTCTGCTACAGTGGCACACAGTGACTTTTTGCATTCAGACCATTTGTCTCCTGAGTTCAAATCCAACACTATGGACAAAATGACTGTCTTTTGTTTGGCTTATGATATTAGATTAATTGGACAAGTGGTATATAATAAATTAGATACTGTGGTCATGACTTCCTTATGTGGAAGAATCTGTTATCACACACTAATTCTTGTATTTTGACATAAATGACCAGTTTGTCAGTGTTCACAATACCCAGATTCTCATAAAAGGGACTTCATGCTGTCTGTGACTCTGACATTTCCATGCCATCTGGGCAAACCTCTGCACTGAATCCTGTCATCAAAGGCAAAAAACCCCAAATCATACAGACACAAAATATTGCCCATGGCATCTTGCAGAGTGCCTCTGTTTTTTCCAGTGGTATGAAATGAGCATCAAGACTTGGTCCTGAGCACACTGGTCAGAATGAAGGTGTCACTGCTTGTAAAGGTCAATAAGGTTTTTGATCTCCATCTTTGAGCTAATGTGATTTTTTCTACTTGAATTATTCCTAGTCACACACGTCATGAGTGCATGAGGCACACACATGATTGTGAACTCACGTCTGCTTTACTGGAAACAAAAGGCTCAAGGCAATGGTGAGCTGCCCACCAGCAAGCACTCTACTGACTGGAATGGGAACAACTCTCAGCTCCTTGCCAGTGAGTGTCAAAGATAAATTTGCTGCCAGAACATGGCTAGAAAATGTCAGATTTTTCCTTACTTCAAGTTGTTTGCTCTATTGGCTTCAGAGTGGTTTCAAAGAGGATAACACTAGTTTTAAACCTAGAAGTGTAAAACTCTAGGTGTTCACTCTCCTTTTGAACAGAAATTTAATTAGAGAGCCTACAGCTCTGAGGGGAAAAATTTAAATATGCTGGTAAAACAGTATTAATCAAACATGCCTTTGCTATTACCTGGAGAACATCTGCCCAGTGAACAGAATTTGTGACTTTTTGACTCCTTTTAAGAAACGCATCAGTCTGTGACCCCATGGGTCTGAAATATGAACCTGCTGTTTCTAGAGGGGTTAAGGCACATCAGTTTACCTCTTATATTTTCCCATCTTCCTTCCCAGCAGAACTGTTTAGAGCTGCCTTAGTGTACTGAATACCCAGGATGGTTTTTCACCTCACAGAAGTTGACATGGCTCTGATAGCATCGTGGCGATTCACACAAGGCAGTTTACTCTTCAGCATTTGTCTCCATTAAAAAAAAAAAAATCTATTTATGTTTTAAAAAAATAATGCTGTTCAGAAGGAAGGCGGCTTGGGTTTGGGTTGATTGTATTTCAACAATCAGAATCAGCAAAACTTCCAGCCAGCCTCGAGAAAAGGAGAGAGTTCAGTGCTTTGTCTATCTGATTTCTTTTTTTATACAAAACACAGCACTGAAAAATATTGGAAGAGGTATAGTAGTTCCTCTTCAAGGCCTCAAGCAGCATGAGGGAAATGTATTCACTAAAAAACCTTAAATTGACCCACTCAACTGATAGCTAGTTCCAAGAAAGTCAGCATTCTTTTTTTTTCTTGGTTAATATTATTTTTATAAGGAGAATGGGAATAAAAGTTCACTCTAGATGACTGGCATGATTTACTTCAACTGCATCAGCACTCTCCCAGGTCATATTTGAGGCAGTTTCTTGGTGATATTTCCGGGAGGGCAATGGAGTTTTGTGATGCCATTTAAACAAAACAGAAAACTGAAATATGATTTTTTTAGGTTCCTTGAGGGACAAGAAGAGATTTGTTTTAAAAACCTTCAGTCACCTTAAATCCATAAATTTATTTTACCTTGGGACAAGCAGCAAGGATGAGATCACTGAACTGCACAGATGAACAGAGACCTCACAGATACCAAAGAAGTATGAATCCAGTTACTTCCATGCCTGAGGATGAAACAGAACTCCATCCCTTGCCTCATGTCCAGTTCCTCCTCTCCAGGGGCATAATTCCTGTGTTACCCTGGATGCAAGCCTCACAGGTGGAGTCAGTGCCCTGGCTTTGGCAACTACCCAGGAAACCTGGTGCAAGAGGCAGTGGGGACGGTTTGGTGGTGTCCTCTTGGACACTTGACCCTGACCTCTGATTCAGGCCTACATGTGACAAGCTGCTAAGCACTGTCTTGGTTTGCTATCAGAAGCTATATGGGGTTTGCTGAGCTGATCCTTCTGGACTGCCCTCTGAAATCCCTGAATAACTATAGCAGGAAAAGAAAAATGCTGTGGGCATGACTGGGTCTGCAAGGTTATGTCCTTCTTTGAGAGGCAAGTGTGGCCGTGGGGAACTGAATTTACCTGGAGATTAAATGTATCTCCCGGAGGAAAAACCCTCCAGTAAAGTTGCTGCAGTGGTGTCTGCTGAGGATACACCTCTTGCATAGTCACTTCACAGAAGCAGAGGCCAATTCAAGGCTCTTGTACAGATATTTCCATCTCCTGAGAGATTCCTCTGGTTGGAATACGAAGGAACACATACATGCAGCAGTGTGGACCCCCTGCAGCTGCGGCTGCTCACAGAGGTAAACCTGTCAAAAGATGTCTGAGCTTGAAGAGTGTGAGAACATGCAACAGTCTGGAGAAGTGTTAAAAATATCCATTTTTCAGCCCATCTTTACACAAGAAGTACACCTACGTATATGTTCTACTAGTACAGGTATGTGGACTATAAAGTTCGCTTTCCTATCTGCTAAAAAGAGAAATATATATATTTTTTGAAGCTGTCCAAGAAGAATACATCCAAGTCTGTGAGGGAAGTCGAGTTTTGGGAACTATCTCCTTCTCTTAGCATTTCAAGCATTTGGGTGGACATGTTTCCAAAGGGAAATCTCCCTCACCTCTAGGGACTGCATTATGTTCGCTCATACAGTCTTGATAGCGACTTTTCCTAATTTCTCTGTGCCTGGGCCCAATCTGGCCTGTGCTAACGTCAATAAAATTTTTGCTGTTCAGCTTCTTGGCAGCAGGATTAGGCTTTCTGTTTGTATTACTTCTTTATCTGTGATTTAGATTTTCTGCCAAGGCCTTTAACCATTGATGTCAATTGATGATAGGGAAAGCGAGAGGAGAGGGAGAGAGGATTTATTTCTTGCTTGAAATACCATACACTGAATGTTAAAGCAACTTACTAGTTGTGTACAAAACTTATGGTTCTATGCAAATGCCTACCTTCCCAGATTGTAATAACTTGGCAAAATTACTCTGTACTTCACCTTTGCATAATGGCTCTTAAAGATACTTGTACATCTTATGCACTTAGAGTATTGTGCAAATAATTTAAGAGCCAAGACCAGGAATATGGCCATGAGTTGTTCTTCAAAAATTGGGTAAAGAAAAATCTAAAGTTAAAGTTAACTTCTTTCCTCTCTCTCTGCTTCTCACTGTCTCTGTCTCTCTCTGCCTCATATGGGCCATAAACCATTATCCTCTATTCTCCAGAAGCAGCAGGAACAGTCCAGTAGCACAAACATGCAGATATTAAAATTTGAGCTTATTCAACCATAATCGACCAAAAAGAAAATGAAGTGAAAACAAAAAGCTTAGTTACAGAGCTAAGAAAAAAAATAATGTATTTCCTGAACACATAAGGGTACAATTCTCTCTCTCCGATTAGAAATCCTCAGGAGATTTGGGTTTCAAGTGGGGTTAAAATCTTCATGGTTTGTTTAGCCAACACATGTAAACCCAAAGGCTATTTTTGGCCAGGAGCGTATCCTTGGTGCAGGGAGCATTTGCAAACAGACAGGGACACTGTCCCCTCTGAGCTGCTGCCCAGCTGGGACGTGAACATCCTTTGTGTGCCATGCTGGGTGGCAGCTGCTGGAGAGGCCGCTTGGGAAGGGCAGTCATGGGAGTGGGGTCTCTGCACCTCATGGGCAAAGACCAGGATGGCCAAGGGCTCTGGCAGGGACTGAGTGGACACTGTGTCTGGTGGGGGCAATTGAGTTACACCCTGCTCTGCAAGCAGAGAAAGGAAAACCGAGTGCCTGAGGGCTGCCTCTAGCTCTCAGTCCTTCCCCCCTCCTGAGCAGGAAAACTTCATGTCCAGTTCCAGGCTGGAGCCTTGACACAGCCCAGCTCCCCAAAGCTTTGACAGACAGACGCTCTTCTATAAAAAAATCAAAGGACAAATGCAATTTTTCTCTAACATAGTAATAGACCTGTGACAGGCACTGGAATTTCTGGTGGGTTTGGATCATTGCTGTAAAATGTTCCTGTGAAAGTATCCTTGCTATGTCCATTCTCCAGCAGGGGTGGTTAGACAGAGCTGCTCCCGAGCGCCCAGGCTGGGCTCTCAGTCACACAGAGGTACATCTAGGGCCAATCCACAGGACTTTGTGAATGAACAATGCTAAGTCTGGCACTGAAGGATGATTCAGGGATCTATAGACAGAGCAGTCTGATGTTGGTCATGGATTAAAAGTGCAATAGTTTTGGTAAACAGCAAGGACAAAAATCTTTTGCCAATACACTGTTTCACAGGAATGGGTCTTGTGAGAGGAGCTGCTTGTCCTTTTGAAACAGGAACACAGGCTTGCTTGGTAAAGTCAACTTACATTAAATCCAGCTACTCATATTTCTTGACAATGCCTGTCTCAATACTACAGATTAAAAACTTACAGTATGTGGAATTAAGATGGAACTTTATAAACTGAAAAAAAAAAAATTGTTCTTGTATTTTAATGAAAGTACTGCCAGTGTGACACCAGTAGAAATGCATATTTCCGGTAGCAGAGCTTTTATGATACTTGGTAAGGTTGCTACTCAGATGTTGTGCCAGTTCTGCCTTTCTCTGGCTGGACAAATGCTGGAGGAAGTTGAAAAGATTTTCAGCAAGGCAATCTAATAAATTTCATAGAAGGAGGCTGTCCTGTTGGAGACAAAATGCTGGGAGATCACTGATTATGTGCACTTGCAAACAGAAATAGCCACCTACATGGGGCTTTTCCATACTGCAAGCAAAATGCTTTTTATGATGCAGTGGCTGGATTCTGGAGTCAAGCAAGTTCATCCTTGGAGCAAGGTATCATCTTATTGTCACAAAGTCACCTCTGCCTATCCTGGGCTCTGTGCTGGCACGTGGGAATTTTAAGCTTGGGCAGCTTTCAGAAAGACATGCTTTAACCCAGCTTGTGGGAGAAACCTATTGCCTGTGTAATACAGGAAGCAAACAAGATGATCACAGCAATCCCCTCTGCTCTGGGAGCCTGGGAATAGAAGAGTGGAGGTGCTCTGCTTTTGCGGTGGCATGTGGTGATACAAAAGCTTCTTGGTCATTTAAGAATTTTGGGGTCTTTATTTTATGGCCAGGGATAATGTCTAAATACACATTATTTTTTTAACACCACCACCCCCTCTTGTGCTTTGTAGAGTCCCAAGCTACAGTTGCAGAGCTGTGGTCAGGATAAAAGCCGACAGTCCAACCATAAATCAGCCAGAACCGAGTTCCTTAACCTTTCATATTAACCTCTTGCATTGACTTGAGTTAGGTGCTACGCTCTGCTGCTATAAATTGTCCTGCAGTGAATTTATGAGGCTCAGCACAATAAAGGAGTTTTTCTTTGCCCCCCGCCCCACCCCTGCCCCCCACTTTTCTCTTAGTGCATTTTAGAAATTATGCAGGAAAGGCCTAATGACTGGGATCTGTGAATATTGCTAACTCTCCTTCCCCACCAAAGGGATCTGACAGGAAGATGTGGGGGCTGGGAATGGGGGTAGAGAAATTCTTAGTTTCGTGTATTGGTGACATGACGAGGAAAGCCTGTTCTGAAAAACCCAAGAAACTGTTAGCTGCCCCTTGGAATAAGGAAAAAAATTCCTAGTAATTAAACCCATTTGAGAGTTAAAATAACAATCTGTTCACACTGTTGCAGTCATCACTCTGCTACCCTGTCTCCTCAAGTTATTTGGTACATAAGGACAGTGGGATGATTTGCCCCATGAGCCCTCTGCTCAGGTCACCCCTGCACATGTTCCAGGGGCAGAAACTCTCTGTGATCCTGAACAGCACAGGTAGGAACCAGCCTGTGACAGCATGAGGGAAACCCTTGGAACAGCACTCTCCTCTCTGCATATCTCCAGCAAGGCTGTGGCACTGAAATGAGAGCCAGCAAAACCCCAAGTCTGGGGGTAGTGCAAATGTGCAAATGTGCCTCTCTGCCCCCAGGCACCAGGGGGGAGACCCGGGGCTGGAGCTGCTGAAGATGGGCATGCAGGAGAGATGGCTTTGCAGTTCTTCAGTGCTGTTGGAAGGGAGGAGATATTTTTGCATGGACATCAAACGCCATGGATGCCTTTTGGTGTGAGTGGGGGCCTGCCAAATCCTTCCTTCCTTCCTGCCATTAATCTGTAATGCTGCAGTTCGCTATCTGCTGCCCTCCATCCCAGAGCTGGCTGCATCTCTGTGTTATTCAGAGGTTTGGAAGTATTTTGAGATATTTATACAGTGATAAAGTGTGTGACTCACATCTGCATCCTGGTGTCTTTGAGCCTGTCAATCTGCAGCATTTCCATGGTGCTGGTGACTGCAGCACCTGACCCAAGAGCTATGAAGAGTTCGGTGTCACTATGCTGAGTTTGCTCCTGCCTCTAGATGTGGCCCTGCAAAGTAATTAATGCTGATGGACTTCACATTGCAAGGATGACCAAGGCCTGCCTGGCCTTGCAAACCCAAGCTCTCTGACCTCATGGCTACAGGCAAGACACTGTGCCCTCTGAAGCTCTTGGGGGTTTTTGCACCTTGATATTTTGGTGGCTGATGTGACAGCTGCTCTCCCACACAGCAATACTGCAGGGGCTTGGGGCTTGGAGACACAGCCCTGCTGTTTCCAGAGCAGCTCCTCTGGGCCCCACACTGTGAGGTGGTGTGGGTCAGAGGTACTCCAGCTGATTTAGACAGAGCTACCTTGGAGGCAAAGCATGAGCATCAGCATGGCCCGACACCTTCCTGAAGGATCTACTTTTCTGTGGAAAATCAGAAAATGAGTAAAAACTGAGACTTCTGCTGTCCTACCTGTGGTACACAAAATTTCAGTGGCTCTTTCAAAGATAAAAAGGTCACTTCAAGTAAACATAACTGAAACTCCAGAAAACCTTCCCCCTGCCCCCGGGTAGGTGATTTTATTCCCTTATCTGCATTTATAAATACAGCTGGTGCTCCCTAAAACTAGAGTGACTTTGCTGAGGTGCAGGGAGCCATCTGGGCTCTCCTGTCTGGGTGATGGTGGGGAGCAGTGGCTGCTGGGGATCAGTGTAGGGGATCAGTGTGACACTGCCAATGGAGAGGTGCAATCCTGAGCACTCTGCTTCCCCACTGGGACACCAGCGCAGCTGTTCCACGGCTAACCGGGCAAGTGCAGCTGTGTTGGGAAGCCAAGCAAATATCCAGCAAAGAAAAAGTTAAAAAGAGCAGCTTTCGTGGTTATGTGCAAGGTGGGAGTGTGGACCTGCATATTTTTATGGGTTTTTGGTATTTTTTCACATGGTGAGAAGAAAAACTGAAGAGGGTTTAGCTGGAAGTTTTTCTCGTGCGTTCTGTTTCTCCTTCCCTGGCCACCATTCTTGTCTCCATGTCTGTGTGTGAACTTGCTGCTTCTCTCCTACCCCAGACTTCTCCAGAGCAACCCCAGTGTGTGCCTTCTTTTCTCTCCCTGGGCCATGCAGCACGGCCAAGCCGTGCCTGGGTCCCTCAGCCCGATAGGTTCCCGTGCCTGTGTGGGACTTTCCAAGCTGCAGAGGACCTTGTTGAAGCCAGCAGTAAGGGAGGGACTGCAGTTTGTGATGGTGAGGAAATGCTCCCATTCCCCCACTATATGGCGGTCTCAATTTGTGTTATGCTGCTCAGTACTGAGAAACGTCTTGCACCTCAAAAGCTGTGGTGCACCAGGGGCAATCTTTGGTGCAGCCCTGGGCTCCTCTGCGTGGGTGCTGTCAGCATTTCCTGGCTGCTCTCGTGAGCCCCCGGGGCTGGGCTGCCTCCCCAGCCCCTGCTCAGGTCCCCTCAGAGCCCAGCACCGGGGGCACCTCCCCTGCCCCTGCCCTGGCGATGCGGGAAAAGGCACCAAAAATAAAGGGAAAACAACAAAAGGCAGGACCCCTCCAGTAGGATCATTCACGGATCTATTTCCAGTTCCCCGTTTGTTTACCTTATAGAAAAGTTAATTGGCTCCTTTTGATCTTACAGTGAAAACCACAAAGGAAATTTTGTTAGAGTAGGAGCAAACTGAAGCCTGTGAGTTTCTCCGATATTCATTAAAGCAATTCTGTTTGAGTCTTAATTTAAAGAAAACATTAAATTCTTTTCCCCCTTGCTTATTATTAAGAGCCCTCTACGTCCCTAGGCTAAAGCGCTCGCTCCACAAATAACCTTCCCGACAGCTGCCAACTGGGTGCAGTTTATAACCTGCCTTTGGAATATATATATATATGTGCATGTACCTGGTAATACAGAAAGAGCTATGTTTATGGTGGCATTGTCTTTAACATTTCCAAATAGGCAAGTCAAGATTATTAGAAAGTTTAACGGGCTAAAGGAAAATCACTATAAGTTTAGAGTATGCTACTTTATTCTTTTTAAATACGAGACTTCCCAGTGTACTGAAATTAAAGCAATTTTTTATTCCAAGTTTGAGTCAATTAAACTGAAAATGTGATGAGAAAATACTTCTTTTTTGAGGTTGATTTAATTAGCTGAGCTATATTAGGAAAGCGAATCATGCAATCTATTTATGGACAGATGTATCTCTACATAATAATAGACAATAAAAATAAATTAAAGAGAATCACAAGGCAAAAATAGCTGATGTTTTTCTCAAGTCTCTTTAAGTAATTTCTTGAGGGCAGTAGGCAGCACATCTCTGCTGCTTGCAGTTTTTTTCCCAAACAAAATGATTCCCTCATTATTTTTATGAAATCTGTCTATTTTTATGAAGATAGTTGAAGAAAAAACAAGTCCTCCAGCAGTCACCCTCACACCCCTCACTTCATTTATAACTATTGTACAGCAGCAAAATGAATTTAGTGAAAATATGGCTTGTGACAATTGATGACACAAAGGGAACAAACAAATAAGGTCTGATCTCATGCTCTGAGGAAAAAAACCCTCCACATTTTAAGCAGATAAAAATCTAAAGGACAAACTCAGTGGAAACTTGTGTGCCAAACACACAAGCCCCAATGGTAAACCAGTACAGCTCAAAGGCAGGGAAATAATGGAGCGGGTTCCTGTAGGATTTTCTTCTTTTCATTGCAAAACTGAACTACACCCGCTGCCCATCCATCTGTGTGCAGACATACATGGGGACAGACAAACACATATTTGCAGCTCGCTCTCTGGACGTGCTGCCATGCAATGCAAACTCTTCTGAGAGCAGAAATACGTTGAGGACAAAAAATAAATTGCCACATAGGAAAGCTATTGCTGTGTGATTATCAGAGAAGAATAAAGCAGGGAGTCATTCTGGAAAGGGAACGGACGCGCTGTGCGTAATTACAACATCATGGTCAAGATATTTTATTTTCATTTTAAAAGGCTGCATAAATATTAGCCAAAATGTGGCAAGTAAGCAATACTTAAATGTGTAACATATTAAAAAGAGTTTTACTCTCTTGTTATGTGTTTCATTGGTGAATTTTAAATCAACAAATGGCACATATCAGACATTCAAAAATATATTGCAATATTTGTCCCCCTTGTTTTAACATGCATGTGTAAGAAATATAATGCTGTCAAATTATAGTTTTAAATAATTACAAGAATAAAAGTGGAACTAGGTTTGATAATTTTTTTTTGGGTTTGGTTTTTTTTTTTGGTAGCAGAAACAGATTTAGAAAACATTCTGTTAAATGTTACAATTCTTAAAAAAATTCTTATGCTTCTGCTGTTTTTGGCATTTCTAATCGCCTCTTCCAAACCATGAATAGTTCTCTTCTTTAGTCAATATCAAGATGCTTGCAAGCTATTATGTCAAGTAAAATAAAGGCAAGTAAATACTTTTACTGGTAAAATGGGAAGGTATTTTTCAATATTTTTAGTGAAAAAAATCATAGTAAGAACACATAAATGCTGTTTAATAAGAAACAAAGCCTACTCGAAAAAGACTTGGAGCATTTCGGGTTTATCCCCTCTAAAATATTGTTCTAAACAGAATAATTTTCCCCATTTTTCACCAGCAGAGAGAAGTTTGTAGAATTACTGAGAAATAACATTTTTTTTAACATTAGAAGGAACAAGGAAAATAAAAATTCTGCAGGTTGGTGACTAAAATAGCATAATTCTTAGAAGGGAGGGAGAGAGGGAATGAGAGTGTTGAAAAGCACAATCAGGCAGCAAAATAGAAGTGTCTCTCTTGCCAAATCCAGCTCAGCGTTAAAGCAAATAAGTTACTCAGCAAAGAAAGAAAAGTTTGGACCCTACCTTTGTCAGCTGAAAAGTAATGGGGAACGTCTTCCAATACTGAGAATGACCTGCACTGCCTATAGGGTACTCCTTACCTTAAAATCTATACATTTCTAACCAAAACAGCTTGGAGCAATTCACATAAAACAGACCCAAATGTTACCCATTCCATGTAAAAGATCAGGTTTCTGTCTCAGCTCAGCCTGTGATATCAGACTTGGGCTTTTTTTTTTTTTTTTTTTTAAATATGTATTCTTATGTTTCCAATCCTCCAGCACACTTTTTTCATCTTAGTAAAGTTTGCTTTTTGGAAAGGGTGTGTGGGAAGGATTTTCAACTTGTCAGGACTCTCTCTTTTCAGTACAATTAAGCTTTCACTTGATCATTTTGCAGGCCGGAATGATTTGCTCTGGTCACCGGCTCCTTATTATTAATATTGTTTCAGATACATAAAGTTTACTGCAAGCTGTAAATATGTCAGGTTTTGCCACGGGGTTTACTAATAAAGAACTCTTAGAGGGGGATTATTGATGGGAAAGATAATCTTTTCAATAAGGGTTCCTGCTGTTTTTGTTTCCCTGGGTGAGCGCAGTGCAGGGGCGCTCCCTTGGGGGACGCCCCGATCTCCCCGCGCTTCCCTGCAGAAAGCACAAGGATACCCGGCAGGGCCCTCCTGTTCCTGCCTCCCTCCCAGCCTGACACGTTTCTGTCTTTCTGCAGGATTTTAAATGCCCTCCTAATTTTTTTAATACCTTCGGCGCTATGGTTTTTTAAATGGGTTTGTGACCATAAGGAATTGATTGACTGTCAAGTGACACTTCCAAGTTATTTCTGTAGGTGTCACCTTGGGTTAGCGTAGTGGTATTAAACATAGTGAGTACTTCTCTTTCTTTCAGACACGGCCACACTGCTCAGCTAATTAGTTATTTTTTAAACAAACAAACAAGAAAGAGGCATATATGTTTGAATTTCTCTTCTGCCAGCATTTCTCTTTCTTCTTTTGAAACATCCTATTATTAAATATATATATATTTGGGCAAGTCACAATAAATGTCTGATCAATCATTCTTAATTCACTTTGGTATTCACTGTAATAACAATAAACAATTTTAGGCTCATATGGTGTTAATGTGGCTGTCATATGGCTGCCCAGAAAGCTTCTATGCACATTTACTAATAATTAAATGCATCATTACGAATTGAGAGAAGAGAAGAGAAGAGAAGAGAAGAGAAGAGAAGAGAAGAGAAGAGAAGAGAAGAGAAGAGAAGAGAAGAGAAGAGAAGAGAAGAAGAAGAGAAGAGAAGAGAAGAGAAGAGAAGAGAAGAGAAGAGAAGAGAAGAGAAGAGAAGAGAAGAGAAGAGAAGAGAAGAGAGAGAAGAGACACATGGAATGTTGTCTGGTCAGAAGCATAGATAGCTTACACTGTATGGGGAAGGAGAGGAGATTAATGGTGAGATAAAGCTGTATTGCTTCAGCTGTCACTCCAAATCCAAAGCTTAAATTTTCCTCTCAACTATATAAAATTTACCCTGCACAACTATCTCTAGATTCTGCAAGTCTCTTTGGAGAATTTCTTTATTCTCATAAAAGATAACGTCAGAGCCTACAAGATGAGGGCAGCACTGATTTTACTTGAAACCCTTCCTCTGTTTCCATGCAGTTGATTTGTTGGGAGGTGGGTGAATTTTAAGGCTCACGGAGAAGGTGGAAGCCAACTGTCTTTTCCCAAGAATGAGCAACAGGCTAGAAAATAGGCTGCATTAATGCAGGAAGGACTCTAGGGCCCTAGATGGGTGTATTTAGGGACCTAGAGAGCAGGACAGACTGGGGAGGCAGTGAGAGCCCCTTGTTCTCTGCCAGTGGGACAGGAGGGGATGGGAGGGGACGAGGCGATGCAGGGGACCCTGGTGCACCTGCACCTGGTGCTTGGGGGGGTTTTGGCTGCAGGCAAGTGGCCATTCATGACCCCCAGGCGTCCTCACCAGAGCGGAGCAGCGGGCGCTGCAGGAGGAGTCAGCTGCAGGAGCAGGGGTGTGATGGAGCTCGCTGTGGGATGAACTGGCAGGGCAGGCATGCACTGGGTTCAGCACAGCTGAGCTTGCCATGATGGAGAGGAGAGTGGGGGGATTGAGCTCAGCAGCCAAAAAACCCCAAACCTCAGCTGTCATCAGGATAAAATAATGAATGTCTGCAAACCAGGCTCGGTAAAGTAAGCATGTTCAGGAAAGCCTGTAACCTCATGCTTGCTTTTAAGCCCCACTGGTATCAAATCAGTGCTGTCCTGAGGAATGGTAGATTTAAGCATGTACTTAAGAGTTTCCTGGATTCGTGGCTCAGGGCGGAGGTGGCTGGTCAGGGCAGCTGCAAGCTGTGGGCATGGATTTTCTTCCCATGGCTGTGGCTGCAGAGGAGCAGAGCTGAGCCTGCTCAGAGTCAGCTCTGAGTTTTGATATATAATTGCAAGCAATTCTCATCCAGGCTCAGGAAAGCTGAACAGGGGCCTTGTTTACTTTACCCTTCTTATTTTTTCCCCTGAAGGCAAGCAGCCGGGGTTAGGTTTCAGCCTGGTGGTTGCTTGGGTCAATGACGCAAAGGAACAAGGTCTCGTTTTTTGCTGTGATGGTCTCTGGGTACTACAGCCTGACTAGTAATGTTAATGAAGTCCCTTAACATAAACACTGCTTCTCTAACACACTCCTCAGGGACATGGAAAAATCCCTTGGCTTTGAGAAAAGGCCATGGCAGAGACACACAGTGGGTATAATGCACTGGGGAAAAAGGAACTATTTACAGCAGGTATAGGCAGTTGTTTAAACATGATCTTTGCCTTGCCTTGTGCCATCCTTGCAGGCAGCAGTGAATTAAACTGATTCAGTGTTTTGGCTTCTTTGCATTGCCCTCTTAGTCCTGATGATGTTGCCAGTTGCTTTGGTGCTCCCCTGGCTCAATGATCTCAGGTCAGATGGGCCTTACACCACAAGGGCAGCCTGCTCTTCTGAAAAACAGGAATTGTTTGACAGAGATTGTCTGCCATTGTCTCAGGCAAAATGTCATGTGCTGTTTTTAGTGGAGAGAACCCAGAAAAATGGTGAATCAAAGAAAAAAGGGTCTTATGTACGGACTGCTTAATAAGGCTTTATGGTTTTCTTTGTCAGCAACAGTAGGAAACATTTTAGAAATGTAAAACTAATGTAGTTCAACAAAAAAAAAATCCACAAGGTAAAAATAAAAGAAAAATAAAAGTGAGAGAAAAAATTAAATAGTTTCCAATTGCTTTGAGTTGGAAGAAGCATTTGGTGCTGGAACAAAACAAAAGACAGACCTTCTTTTCTATTGTTCCCTCAAAACTTAAAATTTTAGTTTGGTGCCAAGCCATCAATTCCAACCTAGCCCAGATTTCAGCTTGGCATCTGAATTAAAAAAACCCCCAACCTTGCTAGTGCAATGTTAGTACTGAGCTAAATGATCTGCCCTGACTTACTCAGACATCTATAACTCACCTTTCTAAATAAAATTCTTCCTGAAGTTTTACCATGTGAATTTTTTTCCTCATGCTCGTGAATAATCATTCTCCCCAGTCAGATATTGGCATCTGTCAGAGCTTCTTGCTTTGACCTCTTCTCCACACTGACCACAGTGAGGCAAGACCTGATGTCCTTGTTCTACATATGGAAATGGGGCATGGGGGTGTAACTGCAGCGCTCTGACATGATGGAAAGCACTAATATTTCCCAACAGAAAGGACAAATTTTAAATGTGAAAGTCACGTTATTTCCCTGATCTTGTACAAATCCATGTGGCCTTCTTGGACACTTGGGTGAAGTAGCTAGGCCAGGGTAAGGTGAGTGTCCTTTAGTGCCTTGCTGACTGCTGTAGCCTGGCAAAATTAGGAACAGTCTGGGTAAAAATGTTTGTTCTTTGGGGATGAAGAGCAGAATAAAAAATGGTGGGGGCCAGTCTGAGCCCTCAGGTCTGAGAATGGTAAAGTCCTCACTTAAATGCGCCCCACCTCCAGTGAAGCAGCTATAGGGCTCTGTTTTTCATGACTGATGAATTTCACTCCTCTAGGGACAGAGTGGGGAAATCCATCTTTTGGCCAGAACCCACATGAAATTGGTGCATTTCCCACTTCCCTTTTGAAGGCCCTGAAACTGATATCCACCACCCAAAGAGGCTGTGCAATCCTCGAGCTTGCTGCGGCACATCAGCGATCGGAGGGAGCCTGCTGTGCATCCTCACATACACAACAGCCTGCTGGGGCACAGCTGGCAGGAGGGGCTGGGCTGGAGGCCATCCCAAATGGGCCATCCTGAGCTGCACTCAGCGCTGTCTGAGAGGAGCAGAGCAGCCCTGCTGAAACAGGCACTGCCTCTTCCCTGTGCAGAGCTCCGCACCGCGCTCCCCAGGGAAAAATGAAGACTGTCATTGGCAATTAGATCAATTCAAGGGCAGCTAGGCATATAGAATCCACTTAATAATCTTATTTGGAAAAGTTCTTAGTAGATTTTATTTTGATTTTTGATTTTTTTTTTTTAATTTAAAAATAAGTATTTTGTAAAGAAGATGATCAAGTACCTACATTAGCCAGCTAAAATTAAATCCCAAAGCTAAGGGAAAAATAACCAGTGTTAGGGTCTTGCTTTAACTTCTGATGTTCCAACAGACTCACCAATATTTTAGATGGTTCCTGTCACTCATTAAAGGGACACTAAGGAAATGCATTATCATGATCATCAATAGAGATCCTTTTGTGGCTGAGACGTTAGACTTTGGAGGCTTTGGAGCCTGAGATATTTTCTTTATTTGAAAATCTAAGGTATATATCTGACATTTCATTTAGCACACCTCCTGAAATAGCTATCATTTTTGGATCCAGGACAAGAGAGTGACAGGACTTCAGGCTGCTCTGAGATGGCAATTCTTGCATTCTTACGAAAACATTAAAATACAAAATTGCAACATATTATAGTGAAACTACTCATGTTTTCTTGCAACAGACAAATCAAATAAACACATTCAGGCCAATGTGAGCTTTATGCTTCTAGTCTCTTTTGCAATATAATTATTAATAACCTGTTCTTGAAATAATGAAATCAGACAGATAACTGTTGAAGGAAGATAATGGACAAGGATGCTGTGTATTACTGCAAAGCTCAATGAACCAACAATCAATCACCTTCTGCTCAAATCCCCTCTGCTGACTCAGGAATTGTCATGGGAAGCAGATACAGGGTGGCAGGGCCACCTCTGCTTCTCCATGGCTGTCAGCAGAGAGGGCTGTGATGTGCTGCCAGGCTTCAGAAGCCACATCAGCATCTTCCAAGTGTAATGCAGACCCAGGGCAATGCTGTCACCTGCTGAAATGATGGCTCTAAGGTCTCTCTGCTCAGCGTGGGGCATGAGAACACAGGCACTAGGATGGCAACCCAGGAAGAGCCTGGGACTGAGGGGTAGGTAAGAGCAGCCAGCAGACTGTCCCCAGAGGGGATATGCTGGCTTGAAGGCAAAAATGATGAATGCAATAAAGAAGGTGAGTGGGAGCAGGAAGGTAGGCTGGCTGATGAGGTACAGAGCAGAAAGGGGAAATGCTTAATTGCATTCAGGTGCAGTTTGATTTTTGTGCCTTTTGTCATTATGAATATTTCTTAATAAATTCAGGGGACATTAATTATCTTTGTTGCCCCATTTCAAAGATATGATCTTGAATTTCTCCTGCAATGAAAGTCCTCAAGCTGACACTCAGTGCCTCCCAGAGGCAATGATAAATATCAGAGTGAAGTGGGGTGCCTTCCTTTGGCTTTTCCCAGGGTCCTGAGCTGCTTCTACTTGTTTGCCTGTTTTATTTGACTGCAGAAATCCTTGTGCTAGATCTGATGAACTAGCTGGAAAAGGGAACTGGGTGGTGGCTGTTGCCTACTTCTTAAGAAACTGGGAAAGTATAATTTATGGACAATTTTTGGGCTAATTTTCTAAAGAGATTTCTTTTTCCTCCAGACCTCAGGCAGCTGAAATTTGGCCTGTCTTGAAGCATGCTGTTCCTTATTGTTAATTACCTTAGTGTCATCTGGATATTCTTATTATGAACATTAAATCTCCACTTCAGAAGCGAGTAGATAAAACCAGGCATTGGAATGGATGGGAAGGAACCCACTGATTCATCCACCAAATCATACTTATCTGCAATGAAGACCTAAGAAGAAGTCAAAATAGAGGCCATAATAATTTTTAAAGAGAGTTGATTAATATGTCTACAGGGTACTTGAAGTTCAAGCCTTGTACTGTTCCAAATGGATGGCATTGCCTAATGTTGGCATTTCATAAATTCCCTCCCTTTGAGCTGGAGAGGCCACATCTTTGCTCGGTGCTGGGAGGACACAGATGTATTTTTTATAGCCTTGATTGACTCAAGAAAGCCACAGAGTCAGATTTGGCACAAGCCAAACACATTGGAACATTTTGTTCTCCGAACACGGCACCGATTTCCATGGTCATGTTTTCTGCCCTGCGGTGCTGGCTGGGACACACTTCTGCACATGGACAGAAGCCAGCACTTGGAAGTGAGCAGCTTTGACTGTTGCTCTCCACTCTGACCATGGGCATGTCTGACCTTGGTTCAGCTGTGGGTTCTGTGCCCACAGGAGTTGCCATCAGCCCAGCTCTGCAGCTCCTGGTCTCATGGGGCCCCTTCCCTGCATGCCCTTGGACATAAACAGAGGTGCCACTCTACCAAGGTGTGCAGTGAGCACATCGAGATGGGTATGGAGAGGTAGCCTTGGGCAGCAGGGCACAGGTCAGTTGGGGATGACTAAAGTAGTCCTGAAACTGCCCAGTTTGGTCAATGGAAGCTCTTTGTAGTGACTAGGGATGACCTATCTGTCTGTATGCCTCTAGCAAAGATGCCAGGGAAAAAAGCTGGAAGCTGATGGAATTTGAAACATTAAATCTTTTTTTCCACACTCTCAGGCTTCACTCCCATGCTGACATCTCTGCAGACCTTAGCCCAGCATCTTTGAGCCAACCTTCTATTTGGATTTTCAGCTATTTGGGCTTCCTTAAGATGTGGGTGATTGCTTTTCTGATAAGACACATAATGTAGGATGGGTATGTTATGACTGTGTTATTTTACCACTGATAATTTCATTAAAAAGCTTATACACCTTCATCACAAACTTTTAGGTCATGGGTTAAAATGGGAGAAAAATATGCCCTGGCTTGTGGAAGATAACTTGTTTACAAGGGTAAGGAGAAAGGCAGGTGCACCATGGGGAGGCAGCAACCAGATAAAGGGGAACATCTGTGAGGCTGGCTCGTAGACTTTGTACAGAAATAACTTGGTTGGTTTTGTAAGAGCTTTTGTACCTTTAGAGGTGCTTTCTTTCCATTTTGCTTTTAGAAGTAAAACTATTGCTCTCTGTCTGGAGGAGGGGGCAGTAACATAATTTCCAATCCAAATCACCTTCACTCATCAATTTCTGTCCCAGATGGTGAAAGGTTTTGCACATTTTGACTTGTGCCTGTGTTTTCCTGGGGGTTGGGATGAAACTGAAATACTCACACTTGTCTCATGCTGTCTCCTGGCCAATTTCATGTGGCACTGGCCACCTTATTTGAGATATCCAAATGTGGATGAACAGGACAGTTTTACACTCCACCTTTAAGATGAGCTGTGATTCTTGAGATGGCCGGGGGAAAGGCATAGTAGGAGGAAAAGAAGTGAATGACAAGACAGGTACTGGGATATCATTTCTACATTTTCTGTTGTGGAATACAGACTCCAGTATTGATCAAAACCTATCACTTCATTCTTTAATACTTTTTTTTCTTTACAATTTAAAACTTAGGAAGACATTAAACTTAATCTTTCAAAATCTTAGATATTGATGAATCACTTTCCCCTTTATTTGGGCTGTGACATGAATGTTCTGTTCCATTGTGGGCTATAAATAATGAACTGTTACAGGACAGACAGCTGTGGGCTGTGTTTCAGGCAGTCCTCAAGGTACTTCGAACTCTTTAACACACTTTAGCATGAATAGACAGGTTCTGCCACTTAAACAGAAGTTTCACCCAAAATGTGTTCAGCCCCTCTTAAACCAAAGGTTTTGAAAACAAGATGATGGTCAATGCTCCTATGATCAGCAGAAACAAACACAGGAGATTCTTTTCTCTTCTGACAAGATGCCTCTCTCCTCCTTTTTGCTCTCCACTAATTTCCATATACAGAATCTCAAAGTGGCAATGTCTTAGGGAGACACACAATCTCTGTATGACTGATCAGAAGATCAGGAACCCCTCTCAGGTTTCTGGGTTGAAATGGCTCCTGAGGTGTTAGAAAGTCTTTTTTCTCCCAGTCCTGTGGCCGAAGAAGAAGTCGAGATTTGTCAGTTCTGCTTTTCAAGGTTGTTTATTTTTTCTTATCTATTACATTCTTTCTCTGACCTGCTGAGGTCTGTCCAGCAGGTTGGGTTGTGGCACACTGACCTCCCTTGGGGTGGTGTTAGCTTTTTATACTAAGAACTACGTGTACTTTATTTACAGTAATTTTCCAATACCTGTCACCTATGTTAGACAGTCTGTCTCTACTCTAAACCAATCAAACAGTGTCACCATCACAGCAGGAAATGCAGGACAAGAAGAAGAAGAAGAAGAAGAAGAAGAAGAAGAAGAAGAAGAAGAAGAAGAAGAAGGACAGGAC
The DNA here is from genome assembly GCF_022539315.1 of Serinus canaria. Taxonomy (NCBI): domain Eukaryota; kingdom Metazoa; phylum Chordata; class Aves; order Passeriformes; family Fringillidae; genus Serinus; species Serinus canaria. The sequence goes on from NC_066319.1 coordinate 21,957,059, forward strand.
ATGCCCAGATTCCTCCATCCTGCCTCTTGAATATCCATTCTAAATCCCCCAAATTCTACTTTTTCACCCCGTGACAAATTAACTATTATTCTACTCAAACTCTTGTGGCTTGTAAATCTTCTCACAAAGTTGGTAATTTTTTCCGTGGGCTAAAATTGAAGGCACAGGCGTCTTTGACTCCATGCCAGGGTCTCTGAGCCCCTTGCCAGGGTCTCAAGTCATCCAGAGCAGCCAGAGGGATGTCCTGGGTTCTGAGACTCCCCCTTCTATGAAAGGCTCTGGACCATCTGAAAACCAGAGAAATGCCTGTGAATGGTAATAGTTCATGCCAAAGGGAAGAGTTCAATGACAGTACTCATTTTGCATCTAAGCAGTTCTTACATTTTTTATTTTTATTGCAGTAAATTTGAGGTTTCATAAAGATATTTCACAGGCAGATTCCTTCCCACTCACCCACCCCTTATGGCTTGTGTGATATTTCCTTCTTCCTGCTTCCTTCCTTTCCTTCCTTCCTTCCTTCCTTCCTTCCTTCCTTCCCTTCCTTCCTTCCTTCCTTCCTTCCTTCCTTCCTCCTTCCTTCCTTCCTTCCCTTCCTTCCTTCCTTCCTTCCTTCCTTCCTTCCTTCCTTCCTTCCTTTCCTTCCTTCCTTCCTTCCTTCCCCTTCCTTCCTTCTTCCTTCCTTCCTTCCTTCCTTCCGTCCTTCCTTCCTTCCTTCCTTCACTTCGCTTCCTTCCTTCCTTCCTTCCTTCCTTCCTCCTCTTTCCCGTCTTCCTTCCTTCCTTCCTTCCTTCCTTCCTATCCTTCCTTCCTCCTCTTCCTTTCCTTCCTTCCTTCCTTCCTTCCTTGCCTTCTCTTCCTTCCTTCCTTCCTGTCCGTTCCTTCCTTTTCCTGTCCTTCCTTCCCCTTCCTTCCTTCCTTCCTTCCTTCCTCTCCTTCCTTCCCTTCTCCTCATTCCTTCCTTCCTTCCTTTCCTTCCTTCCTTCCTTCCTTCCCTTCCTTCCGTTCCTCCTTCCTCTCCTTTCCTTCCTTCCTTCCTTCCTTCCTTCCTTCCCTTCCTTCCTTCCTCTTCCTTCCTTCCTTCCTTCCACAGCCTCCCACTCAGCCTCTCACAAGTCCTTCCCCTTCCATCTCCTGCTTTCCAGGGGCAGAACCTTTGTTCTCTCTCTGCAGTGGAGAAGAGGGGTACGAAAGACCTTACGGCATAGTTTAGCTATGCTGAATTTTTCTGTTAACTAATACAACATGTTCAAAGCTTTGACTTTGTGTAAGCAGATTCATCCAGAGGAAAAGCACTGCTAGGAAAAAACAATTGTCAAAGATAAAGGAGTCACTTGAAAGTGATCTAGCCAGGCTGTGCTGTGGCTGTCTCCACGCTTGGGAAAGTCTTTTTGGGTCTGGAGAGAGTTAGCAGAGTGTAGCACTGCGCCGTGGGAGATGGATGCAGAACCACATATGTTGATATCTGCTTTTGACAGAGTGTTGACCTGAATGGCAAAATTCATATGTGGATAAGAATCATCACTAAGACACTATGCTTTAAGAGATCCCTGTTTGATTTAAGAGTGCCTCTGATGAAAGAACTCACATTTAAACTTAAGCTGCAAACCCAGAAGCTCTGTTAAATTTATCTAGGCTTATGTTTTAGTGACTATCTGCAAATTTGGCAAAAGTTCATCCAAAGGCTCCCAGAGGCTCATGAGCCTTTTTGTTGAAGATATCTGAAGGAAACCTGGAGAACTGGAAAAATTTACACAACCTAATCTTTGAACATTGTGGTTCAGCCAAATCCCTTCCCCAGAAGAAATGGTGGAGTCTGAAAAGTTGCACATCTTGGTTACATACGCAGCAGAGATGCCATCTCTGCCCCGGGGAGCTTATGGTCTAGGCTGACACTGGGGGGCCCTCAGCTGTCTGCATTTCAGAGTACTTACTCATGGATAAATATGAATGACAACATTAATTTACCACCCAGGGGCTGGGAAGACAGATCTGATAGTGCTTGTGGGGGGTGACCCTCTACATTACAGAAAGCATAACGTCAAAGAAGAGAAACAAGCTAATCACATCAACACCTACCACAGAGCATCTATTTACTGTAACTCTAGAGACATGAGGGGTCACTAGGGACCATCAGTACTAGTGGGACTATGGTGTAGTATTGATCAGCCTGTCAAATTTTGGTGGTGTCTGTAGAAATGTTAATGGAATTTAAATGGTTGCAAAAGAAGAAAGCATAGAGGGAGTTTTGTGCATCCCCATGTAGATGGGACAAATTCTTTAAGGGAGTATAGTGGGGACATTGTCAGGCCCCATTAATGACTGCTTCTTGGTGCAGCAGGACCAGCATGTTTAGTTGTGGGCAGCTCTCATGCAAGACCCAGCTCTTATGCTGCATAAAGTGGAGGCACTTGCTCAAGTGGGAGTATCAGAAGGAGAAGATTCAAAAGTGAGGAGGAGGATGCAAAGGAGCTTGCGTTCACCCCGTAGTCTGAGATGAACTGAAATGGAGGTGCTGATTTAAGGGATATCCCAGCACTTACCTAAATGCCTGCATATGGCAATCGTGACTTAATCCTTTAGGACAGGTCACAGGAAAATTTTAAAAAGTCCCATAAAAATAAACGGAAATAAATATGCTTAAGTATAATACTAATATCATGAGCCATGTGTCTTTGTAGTGTGAAAGGAAGTTCTAAATCTAACACAGTTCTTTAAGAGCCAATAAACACATGGAGGAAGGTACTCTAGCAGATCTAAACCACTTAAATTTTCAAAAGAGCATTCACAAAGATGAGTAATGATAATAAAGTTTCTTGGGGCAATGGGAAAGCTCCTCTCTTAGAATAATAGCAAGTTGAAGGGAACAGGGAAACAGAATAGGCTGAAATAGTCATCTTTCACAATAGAGGGAGGTTACCCACAGTGTCCTTCAAGAACCCTTCTGGGATCACAGTTCAGGGTATTCAGAAATGATCCTCCACAAAATGGCATAAACAGTCAGCTGATAAAATACAGATGATACAATACTGATCTGGGTAGTCAAAACCAGAAACTAAATAGAGAGGGTTGCAACATGGCTACAAATGATTAGTTATAGAGTAGGAAATTAAATGTTGCAAAAGTAACATGTATGGAAAAAGCCAGTCCTGACCATGCAGACTCAATAGCAATCTTTAACTGGCTTATGACCACACCAGACAGTCAGAGCTATCTGATGTGAGAGCTTGATAACAACAGTGGCAGTGGGGAAAAAGGAGTGACTATTGTATGGATTACCCTACAGTGAATCAGCAGCCTCCTGCTTCAGGGAACAGGTAGACAGCTTGCTAGAGAGAGAGGGAACAGAGTGGCAGGAGATGCTGTGCAAAACAGAAAAACTTTCCTTTCCAGTGGGCAACAATCTTATTTCCATGATTTTGGTCCCCAGATACTGTGGAATCTGACCCAAATGAGCACATGCTGCAGGGCTGTAGAAATACTACTGGCTGCCCATCTCCCCTTATGGAGTGGGCATTACTAACCTGGCCCTAAAGCAGGAGAGCCACAGAAAATAAAGGGCTTTGACTGTGATCTGAGATGGGATGGAGTGGAGTGGGAGTACTGCAGCCCATGTTTTGGGCCCAGAGCACTGGATTTCATTAAGTCCATTGCTCTTCCTTCCTCTTCATGTACAGAGACTGTGGTAATTGCTTAGCAGGAGAATTAAGTCAGCTGCAAGATGCTGACTGGGAAGGAACCTTGGTAGCATTTGTGGTTTCCAGTCCTGCAAACAGCTCTGTACTTCTACAGGATCTGAAGCTACAGAAGTGTTTTCTGCTCCATGTGCTCAAGTCCTATGAGCTGTGCCCTGGCTCTGTGTCTACAGATGTGAGAGAGGGAAGGTTAGCACTTAATATATGTATAAATAAATCCCATTGACAGCCATTGAAGTGACATGTGCTTTCATCAGGTTGGAAGTGTAATTTCTATGACTCCTTCTCCTGAGCTAGAGTCCTATCCACATCTAGGAATGTGTTGCAGAGTCTTGCACAGGCTGGACTCTGGGCTTAAGCAAAGCTGACAACCACCTGCAACATCCTCTGCCTGCAGGAAAGGACAGGTTTGGAGAGCCAAAACTACCATTGCTTTCACTCATGGAAAAAGCTGCTCTGTGTGTTTATGGTAGGAATGATGTTGATCCCAGCACCAGTCCTTTGGGCCTAAGCCCTCGCTTCTCCTCTTCCCATGGCAGCAGAATCAGCCAGCCTTGCACTCTAAAGCATAGCCACCTGAGCTCCACTCTTATCCAGCAGAAAAGCCAGGTTTAGCTTCCACCAAGATCCATGGGGCAGGAGCAAGCATTTTGGCCTATAATTCCATGGAGCCTTGAGCTCCTCTCTTACAGCTGGAAGGACCAGCATGGCAATTTGAATGAGCTGCAGCACCGTGGAACTTCGTGTGGGTTACCCACTGGCACCCATCCTCCTTCCCATGCTCCCTTCTCATCCCAGTCAACCCCAGAATGGTATTTGAACCATGTAGTTTAACTCCACACTGGAGAGCCATGCATGAGATGTATTCTCAGCATCAGTGTAGCCTAAATGAGTAACAGGGAAGTAACTGGTCCTAATGGAGGGATAACTGGAGCCAAGAGCTCACAGACCACCTTGCAGTGGCAATACCCTGTCTGCATGGAGACCCTGCCTAGCTATGGTGTGGCTCATGTAACAGAGGTCAGATCAACAGAAGTTCTCAGCATAAAAAACCTCCCACTTACATCATCAGGTTTGTAAAAATGTGAGCATTCTAATGGAATGCTAACAGAGGTGTCTGCAAATCAGGCCACTTCTTGAAAGGCCTTGAAGGTGCAACTGCACCTCTGGACAGCTGAACTGTTGCTGTAATTTTCTGAAAAATGGAACCGACTGTGTCTAACTTCCCCACCTGAAGCAGAGCAAAGCACTGAAAAGAGGCGCACCTCTCCCAAAACTTGTCTAGGCAACAGGAGACAGGCATTTTTCTCATGATGTCATTGTCCTGGAAACTTTTGAAAGCACATTGCAAAGGAGGAAGCCTTGTGGGTCTGAACTCCCCATGAGCCTCTCCAAATGGGCCAAGCTTTGATGAAACCAGCTCATTATCAAAAGCGGGGAAAAACATGTTGGACGTTGTTTACCACTGAGATCACCCTAGTGGTTCTTCCAGCTGCCTGAGGATATTGGTGAAGACAGAAGGAGGGAGAGATGGAAAGAGAGAAAATGGCTGTTTTGAAGATTCCATTCTCAAGGTGACATATTTTCTTTCAACCTCTTTGTTCTAAAAAACCTCTTGAAAACACATCTACCAAAGGCCTCTGCATCTCGGGTTCTGGGTGAGGTCCATAGTCTGAAATTGTTTCTGGTGAACTTTGCTAACTTTTAAATGTGTTTAATGACTTTGCTTTCCCTGTTCATCTTGGCATTGGAGTGGATAACTCTGACTAGAAGAAAATGTATAAAATGTATATAATGATTCCTGCACAATTAGGGACAATGCCAAGTTTCAGCTTTCTTGACATTATATTTCAGGCCCTAGAATTTTAGCTCTGTACTGCTAGGAATTGCCACATTCTCATGTTGAAACTCTGGAGGATTTCACAATTTATGAAGCTCATCATAACCAGGAATGAGAGATTTTCCCCTGTTGTATACACTAGAAGTTATGAGAAATGCAACCAAAATCCTGCCAGAGGTCTCCTGTCATCCTGTAGTTAAAATCCTTTATTTTCTTTGAGATGATTAGAAAAAAAGAGAAGGATGAGGCTTTTCCAATTCATTTGTCAATGGTTATCTGAACAAAAACGTGACTCAGAAAGGGCCAGGCCATGGTCCTGTACTCTAAGCAAATCTACTGACACCAGTGGATTTACTGAAATTATCATCTGTGTCCAAACCTTCCTTAGGGTGGGGGCTTCCATACACTCCTGTACGCCAGCAAAGTCTGAGCTCTTCTCAACAGGAAGCTTGAGGGTGAGCACTTGAAGGACAGTCAGAGAATGGAAAATCTGATGACTTCCATTCAAACTGTGATCCTTGACAAATTACAGAAAAAGCAAAAGATTACTTTGGGAGTGGTCATAGAAAAACCTACCTAGTAGAGAGGCATAGAAAGCCAAGTGTTGAATTGGTTTTTAACTCTGGCTTCTCTTCTCCAGCCATCATCAAGGACAGACAAACTTGGTGTTAACTACTACTTGATAAGCTGAAAAGGGCTGATCACCAAGCTTTCAGTTCCCAGAGTATGTCCCCACTACTTTAGAGGGAGACCAAGCAACAAGACTCAGGAACAACATTTTAAAATTTTTGGAGACAAGGAAGGTTGAGTATACTTGCTTGAATTACAGAAGGTGTTTACTCAAGTGACTAAATGGCTAACAAGCTCAGCTTCCATTGATGGGCTAACATCTGGCCAACTGGGCTGATGAAATAGGTAGCACCAATCTATTGTCCTTTTGCTGGGCTCATCTTGCTTTGGAAGTTCATTTTACACATTCTCTATGACTTGTGGACATCAAGAACATTCTTTCTAAAAATAAGCCAATAAGTGTTGCAATCACAGAATTATAGAATACCTCAGGCAAGAATATCTCAAGGGACCCTTAAGGATCATCAAGTCCATCTCTCTGCTCTTTTCAGGACTACCAAAAACTAAGAACATAGTCCAGATGCTTCTTGGACTGTGACAGGCAAAGGCTTATCTATACATCTATTTTTTTGATGCATGTACCCCTTACACTTTGGTATTCAATAATAATGCCTCCAAAACAACCTTTCTTCTGGGATCTAAGGAGTGTATCCTCTTTCCACTGGGACTGGCTAGAGATTCTACACTCTATTCCACTCTCTCTGTATAGATTATTTTTAATCTCTAGATTTTGGGACCCCTGAGCTACTTCCCTTTAGAACTCTAAGTATTTTATTTTACTTCAGTTTACATTAGGATAATCAGTAGTGTAGCAAGATTTGGAGTTCTTTGGTGTCCAGCTCTGTATAGACATAGGAAGAAGTCGGGCTCTAGGTCAGCAACATTCAGAAAAAGTACTGGACTTGTGCTGCTTAGGAAACTCTATTATTAGGAAGAGAGCAGGTTTTTCAACATGCTGGTCCATTAATGGTCAAAATAATACAAAAAGATATATGGGGGAAACCCCAAGAATGATATTTTGCACCAAAAATAAAAGCCGTCTGAATTAGTTTATTTTGGTTTCTTAAGGCAAAATTAATTGAATTGAAAATCTTTGTAGCTTTTCTGCTCTGCAGTAACAAGAAGTGTGTTTGTTTACAGGGCAGAATAGGGCTTGATAAACAATCCAGTCTTTACATGCATGAATACAACCTGAAAGAGATTTTCCCCTAATTTTCCCATTTTCTTTTCTTTCCTTTTTCTTTCCTCTCACCCCCCTCTTCCCTCCCTCCATCCTCCCACCCCTGCATTTTTACAAAAGCAGTTAACTTAATTTCAGGAGCTTGTGTGGTTTTCATTAGGATTTCAGTCTTTTGAAATGTCATGAGAACACCCAACAGGAACTGAAATTGATATAAAAGGGGTTGACTCAGATCACCCTCTGCACCCTGCCATCTTGCTTCAGCTTGACTGCTTTTGGGTTGGAAAGTGAAAGACTGACAATTTCTGGGGAAGAACAGAAGAAAGGAGAGAAAAGGAAGAGGAATGAAAGGGAGATGTAAAGTTTTCTCCAGTCTTATTCTCCTTTTGGGCCTGCATGACTAGTACTTAGTGCTGTGAAGAGTACATCACCCCTTTGCTGACCTTTGAGGAAGGATATACTGGATGGGGATGCTCCAGGTAATAGGGATACAGCATGCAGGAACAGAAATGCGGTTATGCCTCTTACGGCATGCAACAAGGACGTAATCTGACAGTATGAACCTTGCCAGAACGAGACCTCCCTGCACATAGCATTTTCTTAAGTCATTAGGCTAACTAGCAATTGCTTCCTCAGTTTGACTGGGAATTATGCACACAGACTGATGGGTATGACTGGTCTGGTGAGCCTGTTTATTGAGCACATACTGTACACACACACACAAACACACACACACACACACACACATGTTCTCTTCAGGTGTTGCAAGAGCTGTTTCTTTCAGAAAAGAAGAGGCTTGTCACTGAATAGGCCACTTTTCCTGCTTGCTCCAGTCATCCAAAGGCAGGCACATCCACACTCTAGGCCCATTTGCCAAGACCTCTTCATCAAGGCTTGGGACTGTTGGTTCTGATGACTGACTGGTCCCAAGCTTGTGTGACTAAGGAAGATCAGACTTCAAATGGGTGGGGATGAGCTGAAGGTAACAGGGTTGGTTTGTTTGTGTTTTGCTCTTAAACCTGAGGGTCACCAGCATTTTATCACATCATCCTTGTGAATGGTGTCTCTGTCACCAGACCAGGAATGTGTGTTTGAGCATGCAGAGGCAGAACCTGGGTCTGCACAAACAAATGCTGAACGTGGAAGGAGTGTGGCCACAATGGAGCAGCACTGCAGAGACACTGCTCTGCTTCTCTGTCCTGCCCCATGCTGCATTGCACATGTGTGCCCACTGCTGGGAACTGAGCAGGTTGGGGGGCTCTGTGCCTTGCTTCATTGCACATGAAAGCCACAGCCTTGGATGCTTCTTCTCTGTACTGGTTGAATTTCAGACAGAAATTTTCACCCTTAATAAAAACTTGCTTTACTGAGCACTGGGTCTGGCCTCAGAAGGATACTCAAGCTGCCTGTTTTCAAGTTACAGGGTTACAGATCCAGGCATTTCCACTGTGGAAAAAGTCATTTGAGATGGCGTGTTGTTCCTTCCAAAGTGTGTTAGTCATGGGGAGCAGGCAGCGTGTTACCAGAGATCCAGGCCCATTAAGGCAGAGAAAGAACAAAGTAGTCCTTCTCTGCAGAACATACAAAGAAACATTTACCCCACGTTTGCCACTAGTGCTGCAAAAGTGCTAAGAAAGAGAGGTAAAGGGAGGACATAAAATGCTGGGAATAGACCAAATAGGAAGACAAAAGAGGGGAAATGAGATTTCTAAAACCAGCCTGCATCTTCTGTCCAAAACTTTAGACTTAAGGATTTCTTGACAGGGCATTGGTTGCTCGTGGTCCCTCTTCCTGGTTGTTCATGGTCCCTCAGCAGATCAGGCCTCTAAGGAACAACTCAGATGGCCTTTCCAGCTACATATTATTCTAATTTTAACTCAACCTGGGATGAGTTGCCACATACCTTTTCTCTGCAGTCTCCTAATGGACCAATGTTTTGTAAATGCTCAGGCTGAGTGACAATTAGCATTTCAGAAAAGAGGATGAGACAGAGGCCAAGAAACAGCTGCAGAAGAGTGTTTCTTTTAGTAAAGACTGGAAAAACTGACCATGAGATGCTTTGATACAGAGACCTACATCCTGCAGTGTGGTTGTGCAGGTCAGTGTGAGAGAGATGCAGGAAGGAGGCTCTGTAAAGCCACTTGCCACTGGGGCCCTGCAGCTCTCCAGCAGAAGAGGATGGATAGATTACAGTGCTAAGAAGGCTGATGGCTGCTATGATACTTAGAGCTTAAACAGGCACATCCCACTTATCATTCATTTGTCCTCATTCATTCCTGCAAACCACAGCAGGGACAAAAACCTCTGCACCAGCTGGAGGCATGTCCAGGCCACCTCAAAGGGGACCCTGGTCAGAGCTGTGACACCAGCCAGGTTCATGCCTGTGAGGCCAGGAGCAATCCCATTCAGCCAACAGCTGTGGCCTGGGGATTTTGGGATGCATCAGTGGTTTTGATTATGTTTGAACTTCCTCTCCTACAATTGACAATTGTCATAGTCTGGAAATGTTTCTTCCTAGCAGTGTACTAGGCAAAAAAAGATAAATAAACTATTTTTTGGTTTGTTTTAGTTGCTGCTGGCATCTTAGGGGTCCCAAAGCAGGGGGCACGGGACACAATAGAGGAAAGAACAGACCAGCTTTCAGGGACCAGCTGACCTTTCAGACCTCTTGAGCCTTCACAAAAACCTTGCTGGTTACAAACCAGCTGTAAAATCAGGAACTCCTTGTGACGTCACTGCTGAAAAGTCCTAATTAGATAATTTCCCGAACCGTGCAGGTCTCAAGTGCCTCAGGTTCACCTTTAGCCCTGACCAAATCTCCCAATTTAGTGGTTAAAGGTTCAGTTCTGTGTCAGGTCAAAGGCGTTCTTGAGAAGCCACCTATTGTTCCAGCATGGATTTGGCTCTCTGATAGTATTTCAAGACACCACCTTCCCTGAGTGCTTCCAGTGCCTCAGCATTGCATTCAGCCCAGCTGCTCCAAGGAGAGCAGCAGCAGTTGTGAACTGTCTTTCCTTAACCATCCAAGCAACCTTCACCTCCTAAGCAGCCATGAATAAAATCCAGCTCCCCAAAAGGCATTTGGAAAAGCTACAGTATATTTATATGTATACACAATTGCAAGGAATCTGTGTTAGGAGACTGGCTTATTACTTCTATTATTTGTTGCTATCAAAGGGCAGTGCTGTGCTTTAGGAAGAGAACCTGTTGAACTATAAGCTTTTGGGTGCACTTAATACATCTATAGAAGCAGAGTGAACCTGTCCCATGTCCCAGAAATGGATGGAAAATGAAGTTTGGAAAATGCCACTTGAGACATGTGAGTCTAGGGCACAAAAGAAGGGAGTATGCCAAAATTAATAAAAGAACAAGAGATGTGCTTCTAGAACAAATATGGAACAGCAAAAGAAAAAGGATTTTCCCTTCCTTCCACTTTATTTTTTAATATTTTCCTTTTTCATCAGCCTTTTGGTTAAGTCTAGCCTTATCAAGCTAATTTCAATTCACTCTGAAATTAGTTTAGTGAAATATCTGGGTATGTTTCCCCCCAAAAAGAACAGAGAATAAGGGCCCTGTTTTTAATCCATGGCCTTGGTTACAGTAGTGGTGTGAGATGAGTAGTGCATGCTTGCTGCTATGCTAAATTCATTTAAATTCACCTCCAGAAAGCCACAAGACAAAGAGGAAAGGTAAAACAACTGTGATCACAAAGAGCGCCCTGGGCCTTCATGGGGCACAGGAGTACAAATGGAGACATGTGATGGCACCATCACTGTGTTTATCTGGGGATTTTCTTTTTAGTGAAAATCAGAAGGGCCTGCCAGATCTCTGAGCTTCAGGTTAAACATTTTTCATTTGTTTATTCTTGTCTGCATTCCACTCATTTTTCCGTATGCCCTAAAATATCATTTGAAGTTTATTACAGTCACTCTAAGAAAGGTCATATGGTAGGTTTGGCATGATGTCTGATTTGTCCTGTTCCCCCAAATTACAGCATTTTTTGGTTGACCTGTCTCCTGTGAACCTTTGCTTTTTATTGCCTGGGTGAGTTTTTGGAGATAAGTAATTCACTTTATTTTAATATTACACTCATTCCCCTTGTCCACTAATGGATAAAGGGCACAAGGCACTGTTATACTGCTCTAGAATAACAGCTCACTGCTTCATGATTTTCTTCTGGATGCTAATTATTTAAAATCAGACCCTGCACGTATGTTTTAGCAGATTTTGAAATTATAGCTATGGAATCAGAATCATTGCTTTTAAAGCAAAGCCTCTACAGAGGTCCCCAGATTAGACAGGCAGATCCCCCAATTTTAAAGAGCATAAAATGAAACTCTCAAAATCACTGGGTAGAGGGACACCTGAAATTGTTCCCCATGGCATAATACTTCACAACAGCCTTGCTCTGCCACCTGGGGCCTCTGCTGCACAGGAGGAAAGTCCCAGACTGGGCTCAATGTTTGACACGGGATCCCCAGACTCACCTCAGCAAAGGCAAACTTGAGTTTTGCTATCTAGGGGAGATGGGCTGAATGTCCCCCACCAGAGGAAAGGAAGGGGAGACAGTACAGTGGAGAGCATGGTGATTTCTACAGGTTCCTGGGAAGTAGCAGCCACTCACTTAAGCCAGCCTTCACCCAGCATCTGCACTAGCCTGAGCCAGCTGTGAAAGGCAGCTTCCCCCTTTGCAGGATTTACAGGGCAGCCCTTGTCGCTGGGGTTCAGTTTACAACTCAAAAAACCTCTTAAAACAGAGATTCCTTTTTTTAAAAAAGGGGTAGTGTAAATGATCAAATACCACCTGAATTCGAAGTGAGTTAGCTGGTGAAAAGGACCAAAAAGGAAGTAGGAGCCACAGCTGTGCAGCTCTGCAAGAAGAGTGCAACACTGCTGCTGTTGCTGCATTGTCTGTGGGGTGTCTGCTTATTCAAAGACAGAGGAGGCTGTGCTGGAGCTCTTCCCCAGCAGCCCTCGAGGCAAGCAATTTTCACGAAAGTCTGAATAAGCACGTGGATTTTTGAAACACTTAGAAAAACTTTCTGTGTAACAGTAAATCTTGATCTTTAATTACAGTGTGCTATTCCCCCATTATAGCTAGCGGGGTCTGCGTGGGAGGAAAACTCTTCAATTGCCTTTGTCTACCTGAAACTTAAAATAGAGAAATACAGAAAAAAATGGTCAGAGACACAATTACACTGAAATGCAAAAACCCATGTTTGTATGTGTGTGTGTATATACACACACATGTAAACATATTCTGATTTGCATTACTATCACTTTTCTTTTTTCTCCCAAGAAGACAGCCTTCTCTCCCAAGCTCCAACTGTAAATTTCCTAAGGCACTGACTTAATCTTCCCTCAATCTGTCCTCATCTCTGGGATCACTGGGAATGAGGCCTCGAAGCATCCAAAACCTCACAGCCAAAGCAAAACAATGTCTCCTTTCCCCAGCCTCCTAATAAGTTCAAGGAGTTATGTGAAACCAAACAAAGTGGTGACCTGGTCACATAGCTGAGCACTCCAGCCCCCACACTGTGCCATGCCGTGGCATGCTGTGCCTCCCTGCCAGGGCTGGCAACCTGTGGGACACGATGGCAATTGCAGTGCATGCGGGGTCTGGCAGGGAAACCCATGCTCCAGCGGGTGGGCTTGCTGTGAGAGACCTCAGGGACACCAGTGCCTGCCTTGTGCCCACTCAGTGCTACTCCTGGGGTCCAGGCTGGCAGCAGCATCCCTGCTCACCTGTATGATGGCATGCACAGTGTGTGCAGGAGCAGTGGCACAGACTGTGTGCCCTGCACTGCTGGGCCACTGAGGAAGTCTGGTACTGTCTGGTGACAAAACAAGCTTTCCAGAACAATTCTTTGCTTTATCTTTCCATATAGTTTACTGATTTACAGTGTTCTGACATTATTTAATCAGAAGGACTCAAACTGGTCACTTGTACATGGCAAATGAGAAGAGCAGCATTACTGCAGTGGATAGTTTTGGGGACATGCAGGTGTTTTCTTGCAATTGTTTGAACCATCAGAACACATTCAAGAGTTACTTCAGCTGGTGTTCCCATCAGTACTAGAAGCCTTGATTTGCTTTGTGTGCAGTTTGGAGAAGAACTTCTATCTGTGTGAAGAAAATCCTTTCAAAGCAAGACTTTGTGTTGTGCTTCCAGAGCCTGAAGATCACAAATCCCACACGAGGAATTTATTGCACTTTGTTGTGTCTCTCATGTGAGTGGCACACCCGAGGAGACAGAACTCACTAGGCCATCACCTCAAAGCTGAACTTCTCTTCAGTTACAAGCACAGCTCCCAGCTGGCACCTCAAGGACATGGCACTGCTAACAGCAGTGAGAACTTTGCTCTGTTTGGCAGAATTACAATTGAAAAGTCTCTTTCCCTTTTTTTTTTTAACATTCATTTGGAAAAACCCCACCTATCTTAAGAAACTGAACCAATGCTGTTTATGTTCAAAGCTTTGCCATGGCTGCTCTGCCCTGCTTGTAAGTCAAAGCTTTGGTTTTAGCACAGTGCAACTGCTCCTGAGCATTCATAACAGAGACAAACCAGGGAAGGATCATGCCAAGTGACTGCAGAGCAGAGGCTGTGGTGTGGCCCTGAGATAGCTCCCAGCAGGCTGGGCTGCCCTGGGAATGACAGGTTTTGGTGTCTGCATGGAAACCAAGGGCCTCTCCAAAATTTCTCTCTATTTTGGAGTGCTATAAAAAAATGCATTCTAATACAGCTGACCAGTCAGCCCATGTTACAAAAAGGAGTTTGCTGGTGGCCAGGCTGCTGGTCCTGCCATGACATGGCTCTGTGAATGACACCAGCCCCGTGCCCTCCTCTGGGATGTCCATACTGGCAGAATCTGTGGGGCTGACAATGGCACTGGCACTGTCAACATGTGGGACTCACACCCTTGCCCTGACCACCCTGAGCATCCCTGTGCTCAGCCACCCAGACCCTCACACTGCAGTGCCCTCCTGCCTGCTGAGAGAGGAGCAAACAGTGACTTGTGAGGCTGAGTTACGTTAAAAATAGTCATTGTGCCTGAAGGAATGAATCCTACATTGTTTTTTCACTTCCCTGCTGTGCTGCTATTTTTTTTTTTCATCTTGTTCCTCGTTAAGTGTCTCCCTGCTGCAGTGTGGGCAGCCCTTTACTCCCCAGTTTCCAGCTACGTGGTGTGCTTTATAGTTTTTCCCAACTACTGCATGAGGACTTCCAGATGAATTCTTGGCATGAACTCTGCCTTCAATAGAGCCTGAGAGATTAATTAATCTTTCCAGTAATCTCAGTAGGTGGGTTGGTAGTGGTCAACACTGCTGCTCCTGTTGTGCAGAGGACAGCATCAAGTATCTGGAGGTCTGAGCAGCTTGTCCAGAGCTGTGGCAGAAATCTCAGAGCTCAGTTACAAGGCCTGAGGTCTCACTTTCTTGTTTGGTCTCAAAGATACAGCTTTCGGGGACCTGGTTTTCCGTGACTTGGTTTTCCTTCAGAATCTCTTCTGTAGTGTGTCCAGACTGGCATGAGGGGTGTCTGAAATGGGGAGGGACATTTTCCTGGGGGTCTTTGTACTCAGGCCTCTTGACTCGCCTCTCATGCAGCCTCAGCTTGCTGGGGACAATAATGTTTTTGTTACTCATTACAGAACTTGAATTAACTGGGAAAAAAATAATTCAGACTCTTCCTTAAGAAGCTTTTAATTTAATAGGTGAAATGTCAGGGAAAATCAACATCAGTCTGTTTCCTCTCTGCTTCATTATGCACTCCATTAAACAGCTTTTATGTTCTGTTTATAGGTTGGTTGTGTGTTTCGTCTTTTTTTTTTTGTTTAATTCATTTAAATTTTTTTAATAAAAGAACCATTTTTACATTTATGATGTAAAGCGAGCTCAGCTGAGAACCGGCACTACAAGAAATGAGTTTGGCTGGAGCAAGGAATCTGTGAGACCACGAACATCAAGATGTCCCTAGCAAGAGGCTCTGTGGTGGGACACCACGGAGGGGAGGTGGGTGGGGAAATCAAACACGTTCCAGACAATTTGCTGATTGCAAATCTTCAGAGGTATAAAATGTCCCAAAATTGTTATGTCCCCTCTTGCGGTGTTAAGAGAGGTCTGATTGCCCAACCTGGAAAGAGAAAACCACAAGTGACTTGTTAAGGTTTCTGTCTCACCCCTGCAGTGAGGAGCAAGAGAACGCCTTTTCCAGTTCGTAAACACCGCCTGCTTGACTGGAGGGATGTTCTCGCCCGGATGTGGCAGATTTTATAGCCGTGTGAATAAGAAACAGAGCACGCAAAGGAAAGTATTACAGTTTAAGGGGTGATAAAACTTAATGCCACCCTGCTCCATTCCTCTCCTGCCCCATGTTTTCTCAAAATGTCCATTGAGATCCTTGGGCTTCGGTGAGGCTTAGGAGGCACAAAGGACAGTAAAACTAAACCTGGAGACCAGTAGAGATGTCATCCAGGCTAATGTATTTATTTTCTTTGAGTAATGGAAGATAATACCCACGACTAGATTGAGAGTGAAGTTTTTCATTCCTTTTTCCTTTGATTTACCACAGGATTGCTCAGCAAAGTTATTTTGTTGCTGGATGTCTCAGTTTTTCCAAGTGGGGACAAATCTTGTCCCTCTTGGGCTAAGGCTATGAAGGTTAATTTACCATTATTTGTAAAGTGCTTTGTGTCACTAAGGGCCAAAGTGACCAAGGGGAGAATGGAATCTGATAATGGTGCTGTAGTTGCACTGCTAAGCCACCTCCCACACTGCAAAGCCAGCCTCTGCATTTTCACTGCTCTTCCCTTCATTTGCATACAATGCCCAGGTATCTTAAAGTCATGGTAAAGCTTTCTAGTGTGGGAGGACAAGCAAAGGGAAAACAATTTTTAGGCAGCTTTCACTGGGGAAACTGGACTGTCACCACTCCTCAGTAAAGAGATTTCTGAGCAGAAGACAGAAGAAATTACTGAGCATCAGCAATTCTTGCACAGAAAGTACTTCATTTGGAAAGTTGCTGACCAGCAGGAACAAAGGTGTCCACTCAGGATTTACAGGGAAAGTCTCCTGTCAAAGTACAGAGGACTTCTTCCATGAATCAGGTTGCTTTTCCAGCTGAAGATGACAGCAGGAAGGTGCTAGTGGTCTGTGACAGGGAGTGAAACCCAAGGACTCTATTGCTGCAGTAACCAAGCAGGGGCAATCTGGTGAGAGAGAGAAGGGGGAAAAAAAAGATGACTGAAGTGATCATGACAGTGGTGACTTTATGAGGAAAAGTTTCAATAGTAATGAGTAGGATCATTGAGGTGCCACAAGCATTAAGGAATGAGGCAACAAGGTAACAGGAAAAGATTCAGCAGAGGCACTGCTAGGGAAAGAGGATGGAAAGGAAAGGAAACCACAGAGCGGGTTGGGAAGATCTCTGCTAAAGTAAAGGCAGTGGAGAAGACTGCATTGCTGTGCCAACTGCTGCCACGTCACACCACCAGGATGGTTTGTGCTATGACAAGAAGTGCTACTGGGGAATGCATTGTCTATGGCCTTCCTCCCAAAAAATGCATGCTTGCTGATAGCTCTCTGCTATCTCAGAGGATAGAAACGTTTGGGACTAACTTGAAAATTACATCTAAACCCATCATTGCTCAGACAGCTCCAGCCAGGTGTCTAACTAAGAGATCTCCAGACAAGGAGAGGAAGGCAATCTCTCATTTCTCCTGAGCATGTACATTTTTGCACCACTGAAATGCATCATATGGTGGGATTTTTCAAATATTTGTCAGTTTTACTGAACTGGTAGTGAACTTGTCAGTTTTACTGAACTCATGCAGAAAATCTAGGGAAAACAAACAAACAAACAAACAGACAAACAAAAATACATTGTTTGAGAAAAATCTCATTTTGTCACCTGAGAACAGAGAGGTCTGTTCTCAGGTGACAAAATGAGATTTTGTTGCACCTGGTCTCCTTGCCACTAGCAAGTGGTAAGAAGAGCAAGAGCCATGATTTTGAAATTATTGTCAATCAAACAACTATGCTTTTTTTAAGAATTGAAGTTTGGATCATTTGGAAGCACTGAATATCTTTCTGAAAGATAGAAAGTTAGAAAAAGGTATAATCCCTCACATATGAGACTTCATTGTATAAAGCATGTAGTAGTGGGGAAAATATTGATGTATGTCTGATTAGTGTGGTTTGTCTGTTTGGAGTTCATCATTTTTTTTTTTTTTTTTCTTTTTTTTTAGTTAGGGAAAATATTTGGACATGTTGATGAATGGAAAACCCATCAGAAATTGCTCAGGATAAATTGAGCAAGTCCAACGGCATAGGTCATTCTCTGACTCCTGGGCCATACCCAGATAAGTTTGTCTCTGCCAAAGAAAGGATTGGTTAAATTGGTCGTCATGTAATATACTCATTAGGAACTCCTTGGTTGGTTAAATAATTGGATGGAAATTATTGCTCTCCTTCAAGAACACTTACAAAAAATCATTTAGCTCACATTTTGTTCCATTTAAAAGGAAAAAGACTATGAAAGGAATATTTTTTACTTTGTTGCAAATTATTACTAAAACTTCCATTAAAATCAGATATAATAGTTTTATTTCAGAATTAGTTTATTTGACTCTAAGTTTTTAAAATTAAAAGGCTTCCCAAATTAATAAAAAATTTGAAATATAGACTTTTGTTTTAAGACATTCTGTCGTCCTTACTGATTCTTCCTATTTCTTATCATTAAGGCGGGAGGTTAAAAGTAGCTATGTTTTCTGATGTAAAAAAAAAGAAAAAAAATCCAAGAAACCCCACGCCAAAATCCTTGAAGGGCAATCTTGCTCTGAAGAATACGGGAGAACAGCTCATTTTCCATAAGATCTATTGATTTTCCATAGTTCTTTTCCATTTCGAAATAAGCTTAGTTCATATCTTCTTGTTTCTATGTTTTCTTAAATACCTACTAACAATCCCAGGCTGAAACACCTTCTCGTGCACGTTAGCCCTGGCAATGTTACAAAACTGTCCCTGCTGTCAGGGGCTCCTTTAGCCATTGCTCTGCACTGCTAGAGAGTGCAGAGCGGCAACCATCCTTCCTACTGGATAAGGCCCAAGAATCCAAAAGCCTGGATACATGATCTGTCAGGCAAGGTACAGTCCAAATCTAAATAACTGTATAAGTAAAGCCTGAAATGGCTTTGCTTGTACACTCGAGAAATACGGAAACGCTGGAAATGATGTTAATTGAATTTTCCCTCCTCCTTCTTTTGTCCTCAAACCCCACTGCATTTTAAAAAATTCCTTTTTGAAAATAACTATCAGAGCTGGAAATTGGGTTCACATGAAGTGAGTTAAGGATGTGACTAAACTCCTGATTAAATTTACTTGGAAAAAAAGAGAAAGTTCTATTGAAGGTGGAAGGCCAGGCTTGTGTAAGGCAGCATGGATTGCGCAGCCAGTGGGTGTCCAGCACTGGGGCAGCTGAGCATCACGCCAGCATCACCCATAGCTCTCCCTGAGGAGTGAGTTCTTATCTCCACCCGCAGTATGAGAGCCCAAACTGAGGCTTGGATTTCTGTGGGAAGCAGGTTTTCCCCTGCCACAGGCTGTGTGCTTTCGCTGGTGTGAGATGGGGCTTCCTGCCTTTTGATAGCCAGCACTAGCGAAGGCAAAATTTCTGCCTAGTGTGCATTTCCCAGAGCTTTGTCACTATGATTGAACCAACATTCTTTCCACTGCTTCTCCTGAGAGACTTTCCAGTGCTTGATACATCTGACTGTTGAAGTGTTGCCTTCAGCATCCTCTAATTACAGTTTTAAATTAAGCTTTTTTTCCACCATGGCTTTTACTGGTCTGCGGCTGGGACGATAGTTTCTGGAGTAATTCATAGTAAATGAGTTTCAGAAGGGCAATGACTAGATAGAGAAGGGGGAAGACCAGCTTTTGCTCTAAACAGACACATAACTCTTTAGGATTTTTCAGCATTTCCTTTAAAATGCAAACAGTGCATCTGCAACAAAGTCTCATGGGCATTGAAATCTTCTGGGTTATGATCAGCTATGAGGGTGGGAGCTTGGTGTCTACCCTTGACTTGGACTTCAGCCATATCTTTCTGAAACCCCTGAAGTTCCCAATTTTTCTGGTTGCTCTTTTCTTCCTTCTGTACACACACTGCCCAGACACAATCATGGTTTTATGCAGAGCTCAGTCTCAGCTTCTTGGAATCAGTTAATCCACTCTTCCCACACTTTGAGAAAGCGCCCAAGACCAGTCAATGAATGTTTCTTAAAGACTGAAGACAAGCACCCATGCGTGGGATGTATCACCCATAATGGGCTGTAACTTCTCTAGGGCAGCTGGTACAGGGAGTTTTGTGTCACAGCATCTGCCATAGCTATGCTGCAGTTGAGACAGCCACAAAACACAGAGTATAACCATACAATATCAGCTTCAACCTATACAGACTAACACCACCTCAGAAGGCTTTAAGCCTCCACCCTTCTTGTTCTTTAGCCCAACATTTTACACCTTTCATGTTCAAGCATTGCACCCATATGTGCCCTCTGTTCCCTTTGGTGGTTGGTCAGCACATCTGGGCACTCCAGGTCTCATTGCTGTCAGTGCTGCTCACCTGCTTCTCACAGCTGTACCCATTGGGGATGAGGCTCGGCTGCAGCCACACTCCTAATTACCACCAACTGTGTCCCTACAGTTTTGCACAGGGGTACCTGAAGGCAGGATACCTGCCATGGATAATCTCCCTAAGGCAAGAACTAGGTTTAAACTGAAAGTATTTCTTGAAACCAAATGTTTCAGAGCTAAAAAAATGTGCTTTGCTACTGCACAGCCAAATGAAAAGCGAGCCACATAAATACTTTTTTTCCAAAACCCTTGTCCACCTCTTCTCTTTTGTTTTCCCTCTCAGAAACAGAAAAACAACAAAACATTTTCAGTGAGACTCGTGGCAAAGCACTCACATATTGTGGATTTAAATCCTTGCTTAATTATGGGGCTGCAGCTCCATTTCTCCCTTTTCTACTGAATATTTCTTTGACATTTAACACCTTTGCCAAGAGACACTGCAAGCAGCCTGGAAGCAGGGGCAGTAGCCACATGCCCCACATGTATGGGAAGGGGCTGCATCCCACTGTATCTGAAGGAGGCCAATGTGGGTCTGAAGTTTTGCCACGGTTGGGGATATGGACCTGTCTTCCCTTGAACTTCTTCCTGCTTCTTCCCAGCTGTCACCAGATATGGCACCCTACATGTGAGAAATGTTCTTTGTAAGTCAGCTACTTCTGATGAAAAAGTATGTTGCACCCCAAATAATGAGCCAGCTCTCCTGGAGTCATGCATGACACCACATCACCCACCCTGGTGTTGGCTTCTTATTCTCTCTGCAACCATACAAAAGGATTTTATTAAGTACCAATCTGAATGGCTTAGAAAAAGAACAAAAATCTAATTTTGAAGAGATTATGGTGAACCTCTTGTAAAGTGTGCTCAATAAGAAGAGGACTTAGAACAGGGCCTATAATGGGTCTGAGTGACTGTGCTGGGGGAACAGGTAATTTCCTGATGGTTAACAGCTAATTTTTCTAACAACTGAAATGCAGGGATCATGCGTGTAGGTTTCTAATGGACACTCTGAAATGGTGAGAGCACTGATGAATACCAGGTGGCCACACTTCACTTTCCTATTGTCAAAGTCTCCATTAACTCAGCAGGCAGTAGGATCTCTGACCACGTGAATCTGAAGTGTGTGGAAGTGTATGGGCAGGTAGTAGGCATATACAGTTTATGCCTCCTCTCCTGAGAAACAAAAACCATTGATAAATGGCATCACTGCAGTAGCTCCATTAGAAAGAGCACCATCAAAACTATCCAGTCCAGGAACTCAATCCCTTAAGCATCCTGGAATCACCAGAGGTACCACTGTCGGTTAACTCTGTAATTGCTGGCTCACTGTACTGTTTTCCTCCTGGAAGCAATAAAACAGGAGTGCTGACTCCATGGGATCACCAGTGCTTCAAGGGATGGCCTGCAAAACTCACCAGTGTAGGACCAATAAGGGAAATAAATACATTAGTATGGCTTTTTGTCAAACCCTTTTGTCATACCCTTTGTTCTGTATGCTGTTGACAGTCCTGTTTTTCAGGAGAAATGTTGTTTGTGAGTTCTAGACACTGTTGTCTGTTATGGCATAGCTTGCTTTTATTAATACTATTTGTAATGAGACTAAGTTGTTGGGCTTTTCCCTGAAAAAATATGGCTTTTCCTTGTGAAGGGAGACATTTTTTCCCTACGACTTTGAAAATTCCTATTTGCATAAGTTAATGATTTATAGTAGAATTCTGTTTGCAAAGAACCAGGTTGGTAGACTCCGCATTGTATTTTTCACTCAAAATATGGACTAGAAACCCCTTCTGAGCCTTTTGTTTACTTTTCCTGGCAATAATGTCTATCTTGAAAAGGATTTTGGTTCTGAAATTCAGAGTTCTTTCAGGGCTGCAGAGGTTTGATCCTTGAGATTTAAAGTTTCAAACACGCTTTCCAGTTTTGCTGGCCATCTCTCTTGCATTCAAATGTCACTTGCTTAGGGGCAGTCTAGCTTCACATCCTGGAAATGTATCTAGGGAACTTCTCTTGAAAAGCCTGTAGAATGTGTCTTTCTCCTGGTGCCACATCATGTAGGTTGCCCCTTTTTGCCCTATGGCTCTGCATGAATTTCCAGAAGCCTATAGATATACAGTGAAATCCTCCTGAGATTTCTGCAGAGTAGAAAAACTGATGCCAAAGCCTAAATTTCTTTGGACTAGGAATCTAAAGAGAAATTGATTTCTGATGAAAATTATCTGTACAGCTGATAATTATTGGTAAAAATTATCTGTACTATCTGAAACAGCTGATAGGTGCAAGATACTGTGCAGTTTTATTATATGGTACTAGAGGATAAATTCTGTGGGGGCTTATGCTGGGATTTAAATCCACAGTGATTAAGACCTTGGCTTCCCAGAGACTGTGACATTTCCAGATGAGCTGTGTTGCCTTAAGACTCTGGAGAGCCACAGACATTTTAGAGCTCTTCCCAATGAGTTTTGAGAAAAAGAACTGGGTAAAAGACAGGATTCTCTTTTTAAAGACGTTAAAAGACAAACATCTGGAGAGGTTGTGGGAAGACAAGGAGAGACAGGAAAAATGAAAAAGAGAGAGAACAGTGAGATCCAGGGCAGATGTGGGAACAGAAGACAGATTCTGCTGCTCATGAACAGTAAGGCTGCAATCATCACAGAGCCTGTGCTGACTAAGATTTGCTCCTCTGCCTCTCCCGTATCCTTCCAGTGGAATTAATTCCTCATGTTATGTAGCTGCTTCCTGGTCCTTCCTGCTCTTTTTGGTATTGTACAGATCACAGACTAGTGGTTAACACTTAAGATTGGCAACTGGGCTTCATGGACTCTGCAGCTTTGTGACTGATATGTTGTGCAGCTGTGGGCAAGTTACTTCATCTCTCTGTACCTTGGGTCCATTGTCTTCAGAGGATAACAGTACCAACTGCTCTGTTGGAGAGATTAAGGGGCTTAACTAAAGCATCTTTGAAAAGCTATTCTGACATGTTGGATGACGAATAAATTGGTAATAATGCATACTGGTCCTCATGATACAATGCAGTTATTAAGAAAATATGTTTGCAGGCTCTCGGAAGGGTTGTGGAAATGCTAAAGAAAATTATCTAAAGAAGGGTCACTCACAGGTGTACCAAAGCCTGAGCTATGCTTTTTTTTGAGTTTGTCAGATCTTATGAAGGAAAGAGCATGTGGACAGTGGATTCCAAACAGAGCCAGGGCATTTCCTATCTTACAGAGAGGCAGCTCAACCAGAGCTCACACTCATGGCCAGAGGGTTTCTCACCCTTCTCTAATACAAGTCAGTCATCAAGCACAAGCAAACAACAGTTTTTGTGCCTTTATGCAGGAGAACACAAATTCAATCCAAGAACAGCTGGTGAGACCTTCACATGCTTGAGCTAAGGATACATGTCCTAGTCCTCACATGGCACCAGTGCTGGAAGTCTCTGTTTCTCACAGCTGGAAGTCGGGGCTCAGGGAAATAAATTTCAACTTTGAGAGAGTCTAATAACAAAATTTTCTCCATATGCAAGTGATGAAATGAGCCAAATTCAGCTGCCTCCCACCAGCCCTGGAATAACAGCCTCAGCTCCTCTAAACTGTCAGCAATAAAATTATATTTGCTTTGAGCAACACTTTGGAGAATAGAGTGAAATGATTTTTTAAGGAAATAAACCCTATTTTGCAATATGTCTTTATTGTACACATTACCTGCCACTAAGTGATATGGAGTAACAGTATCAGAGAGCTTTGTATTCTTACAGTGATTTCCTCTGTGTGCCTTGGTGAGTTATCTCCACAGTCCCAGCTCACAGTTCCTACTCCTGCCCTCACTTTGTCAAGAGGAGACCACATTGCAGACTGGCCAGAGGTTTTCTCACCTTTCCCCAATGGGAGACATTCCATGAGCACACACAAGCCATACAGATTGCCCATGATGACTGCAGATACAGCACTCAAAGGCTAAGAAGGAAACAAATTTCCCCCTCTTGCTGGGATGTGCCTGAACCTGCAGCCTCTGAGCATGCCCAGATCCTGGGATGGCTGCCTCCATGGGTAGCAATTGCAAGTCTGGGCACATTTGGATCACTCTTCTTTTTAGGGAGCATAGCCTTAACACAAGGGAGATGATCATGCAAAGAGCACATGTGGGTGATGATTTTTGTTGTGTGAGCTATGCCTTCCTCAGCACCTCATTTACAGGGGTATGAAAACAAGTTGGTAAATGGCCACAGTTACATTAGTGTTGTACCTGCCTCCCTTTCCCTTTGTTCCATACATAAACACAGTGATCTTTGCTTTTCTGTGACTTTCAAAACCCCTGTGCTGTGTGATGGATTCACTAAACCTGACAGGGCTCTGAAACATTTCTTTTTCTTTAACAGGAGACTGCAGGATCATATGTCTGTGTGCACGTCTGCACAGCAAGGAGATTCTGGATTATCACAGAGGGCACAAAGCATCCTCTGGGCATATGATGCTGCTTATGTGCTCTGCAAGTGTTAGCAAGGTAAGTGTGGTTTTAAAGCAGTCAAAAGAGCAAAGAGGACATACAGACAGTTCTTAGTAGGGAAATGATTTAAGGTTCTAGGACAGTAAGCGAGCTTGGTTTTAATGAGGAATATGTGTTTTGCTCAGCAGAGGTAGTCTGGGTAAAGGGAATGTGAAGTACCATAGCTCATTACTAGTTGGCTGTTTCTGGCACCATAGGTGTAATTTGTGAGCTGTGGAAGGAATGTCAGGTACCAGATATCCCTATGGATGTATGTCTGATAGCTGGAGGCCCTTACTCCTAATTTTGTACAAGGTGTTTCAGATAAAGAAACATAAAATAGAATTCTCTCTTGAAAATGGTAATTGGTTCTGTGTATTCAAATAAAACCTATGTCTATGTTATAGACATGACAAGAAAGCTCTCAGATATCCTTCCATGTGAAGAGAAAAGCATGACCAAGTTGAAGACAGCACAAAACTGATTAAAAAAACATCCAAGATCATTAGCCAACAACATGATGCAGTTGCACCGCAAAAAAACCTCCCATCAACCTGATTTTGCAATGTGGCAAAATGAATGTTTTAAGCAAGGTAATTACCCAGTTGTACTCTGACTTTGAGGCCAGAGTACCAGGCAAGTCATTGTAAGACTTATAGGCTGAAGGTCTCACCTTATTCTGGGCCATCCTACATGCTGGGTTGTATTACCTTAGCTGTAAAATTAGTCCCTTGACTACTCTTGAATTGGGTTTTTCCTATACACATCAAGCAGTTTGCTAACCCAGCATTAGCTGAGAGACACGGAGGTGCTGTAAGCAGATGGGCTGCTTAGAGATGAATTTTGCTTTATGCCCATATGGAAGACTCTCTTGTATTAGGTATTGCCCTTCAGAAAGGGTGTAGTGAAGACAGTCCAGAATAATAAAAGATAGAGAACACCACTTCTGGGAAAGAGCAAAGGAATTTGGTGAATGTTCGGAGGAGAGAGAATGGTGGGGGCAATATGGAAGCCCTCTGGTATGTGAAGCTGCTTCTGGAAAGAGCAGTGATCGTTCATGCTCCCTGTTAACACTGGGCAGAGGTAGAAGGAATGTGTTCAGTTTGCAATGAATAGGCTGTTTGAAATGGAATGAAGCTATTCTAAGCACTTTCAGTTCAGCAGTGGGAGAGACTGGGGCTACTGGGGATCTTCTTTCTGAAGTGCTGGAAGAAAAAGTTAGATGTCACTTGGTCAAGAATAAGTTGGTTTAATCCTAGTTTAGATATGAGGGTTGGGCTAGATTAATTCCTTGCTTTCAGCCCTGCATTTCCATGTTTTGCTTGACCCCTTAGTCTAAGAATCTGGAAAGCCCCAGAGGCTGGGCTGGCAGAAGAAGAGAGCCCTTCTGGGCTATACACTGCACTGATTAATTTCTTGTCACTACAGTCTATTTTGTCTCCTCTCTCTGTCCATTTTCCAATATTCTTTTCTACATGGCACAGCAAGCACTCAGTATGGGTCTCTTTCTCAGGGCAGGACTCTGAGAACAAGTCTGCCTGATGTATCAGCCCATATTGAATATGTGCAAATGCCCACATAATGCATCACCTGCAGCTGCAAAACTGCTTCTTAGTAAGTTTGACTAATGTTTTTGGTTATAGGGTCCTTCACTTTGACAGCTTCAACTCTTTGGTCTTAAATTTTAGGTACAGGGTGTTTGCCTCAAACTGAATTATTTACCGAAATTTCAGCCAAAATGACATAGTGTTTCTGAGAAGGAGCCTGGAAAAATACATTGTTTGCTTTGTTGTTTTTTCCTTTTTTTTCCTTTTTTTCTTTTTTTTTTTTTTACAACCTTTTATTTGGAAAGCACTAGAACCCCTGTGCTTTGGAAGTGCAATTGGACACTTGGCAGAAGAGGTGGCTTTTGTGTTGGGGATGGGCTTTGTCTGTCTCTGTGAAAAACTACTCACATTTGGCCAAGTTATAATACTTTGAAAAACCACGTGGAGAGGATCTGTTACTCCTGCCAGCTTAACTCCTGGCACAGTGGCATGCCCTAGAAAAATGCCATCTTGATGGCAAACCCTGTACACATCCGTGGTATGGCTACTTTGACATGCCTATGCTGTCCCCTAGCTCACTTTAAAACACAAGAAATAAGGCACCCCTGTCCTAAGGGAACATTACCAAAGTTTTCAATTTGATCACTCGAAAGTCAGGAAATACTTGGATTAGGTCTATGCACAATGGTAATCCCACCCTTTTGGGCAGATCATGTGTTACATTCTTGAAGCCACTTTCCCACAGGTCTCCTGCCATGCTCCAGCAAAGAGGGGAGGCTACCAGCTCCTGGACTCCTGCAGGTGACAGCAAAAGAGAGGCGGCTGAAGCAGGATGGGCAATGGGAGGGCTGGCGCTGTACCTGAGGGAGCTGTGAGAGCAAAGGTTTGGCCTCACAGAGGGTAGCCCGTGCTGCCTACAGGGAATTGTTCACTGAGGGCTCCTAGATGTAGGTT
The DNA here is from genome assembly GCF_022539315.1 of Serinus canaria. Lineage (NCBI taxonomy): Eukaryota > Metazoa > Chordata > Aves > Passeriformes > Fringillidae > Serinus > Serinus canaria. The sequence continues at coordinate 21,984,018 of NC_066319.1, forward strand.
CTCATTTTCTGGGGATCCAGCCTGAGACCGTGGGGGTCTCAGCTGAGACTGAGGTTGGCAGGAACACTGCCATGGAACATCTGCAATGCTGGCTAATGACAAGCAAAAGGAAAAATCAAGACCTAGGCATCTCAATGACAGGATTTAAAATTAATGCTTACCGCGGATCTTGTAGACGCACTGTTGACCATATGGCTGTGTCTATACTGTCAAAGGCCCTGAGGCTGCCTTCAAGACTAGATTCAATTTTGTAAGTTTGCAAGCGTGGCCAGGGGGTCAGGCAGTGCACATGCTGAAGCCAGATGTAGCCTGACGGACCATGCAGGCACTGTTTGAAAGAGTCATGGGGCCTCAGAGGACACCACAGCTTTAGCTGTAAACTGCACCCATGATTGTATGGACAGGGTTTATGCTTTCAGTTCAACATTTGGAGAATGAAGCAAATACCAAGTTGCCTCCTGGGGCTGTAGCAAAAATAGACGAATTAATCTTTACGAGACACTTTGATACTATTGTCATGAGTGCTATAGAAAAGCCCATGAGAAAACAAAATGATGTTGTTTTCAGAGGAGGATTTGAATAGTGCGCAGTCAGTAAGGCTTGAGGTCACAAGCTGAACAATGAAGAGAAAACAAAATCTTGAATAGCTGTTCCTGTAATGAACAGTATCCCTCCTGAGCACAGAGTGAGGCAGCCATCCCATGGAAAAAAGCCCTGTCGTCATGCCACAGAAGGCTGTGTCATGAATAAAGCAAACACATGAGGGAGCCCTCCTAAAGGTGCACAGGTAACCGAACTGCACTACGTAGCTTTCACCTCCGTGGTTTTGCAACCTTGAATTCACAGGTTTTCGCCCATCCGCAGCTCCCCCCAGACATGTGCCTGTATACATTCCTCACACATCAAAGGTCAATGGCAATGTGGTTACTAGGCAAATTTTCCCCATTAAAACCTTACCAAAGGCAGATGTTTGGGGGCCTACAGGATTTACAGATTTGCTCTCCAAAGAGCATATTAGGGAAGATGACTGTTCTCCTGTTGGGTCGTAGGCTGTGTTTTTGAAAGCCTCAGTGCCCACCCCAGATTAAAGCAGCATGTTGCTGGAATACTGGGCCTCCAATGAAGATGCCTTTCAACAATGCAAAACCACTAATGAGAAAACATAGACAGAAGGAGAGCCAGCCCCTGATGGCAGTGTTTCTCAGCTTTGAGTAGCTTCCAGGGCCATCGATGGCACTGGCCTGATGGAGCAGCGGGTCAGAGGAAAATGAAATCTTTGCTCTCAGTCGCTCTGACATTTGTCTGCAGTCAGGACACAAAATGAAAGAATGAAAGAGAGCAAGTAAGAGAGAGAAAGAGAGGGAGAGATCCTGGTTAGCCACATACCATACATTCAGATAGTGTATTGCTGTTTTCTAGGCTAGGGAGACCTCCTATTCCAAGTGTTCCAGTAATTAACCTCACTTTCTTGGCTGGTGTTAATTTGTTCCAAGTATTTGGGCTTTAGATCTAACCATGGGAATCTCATTCCCTGCAGAAGCCTTGCCAACTATTACTAGACATTTTACCACACACATGCAGGCCAAAAAAAGCAAGGCTAATTACACTCCTTTTTGCAAAGTGAAGTATTTGTTATAAGTTCAACGTCTCCTAATAAAGGAGAGGAGCAGGAGACGGCAAGGCAACATCTTTTAATGTCTGCCAGTGGGAGGAGGAGGCAGGGAGGAACGTGGATCTGCCTTTTGCTGTGTGGTACCTGCAACACAAATCCCCAGCGAGGCTTTAGGAGCCAAGGTGTGAGGATCCACTGCATGAATCCAGAGGGGAAGAGTGCTACCAGGGTTTTCAGCTGTAAATAACCTAGTTCAATTATTTGATACCAATGGGAGTCCTCTAAGTAAAAAATTAAATAGGGGAATTATTCAAACCAGATGTTGATTTCCCAGTACTTTCTTGTTTCTCCCCCTTTTGTGCTGTATGTGCTACCTGTTAAGGATAGAGTGTTTAGGGGAGGAAAAACGTGTGTTTGAAAGTGTGTGTGGGGGCTCTGTCTGACAGCATGACAAGCAACAAAGTCATATGTGACAACACCTACAGCAGAAGAAACAGGTTATGAGAAACCCTATGAATTTTCAGATCTTAGTGCCTGCAGTTTTTTGACTCATTCCACGCTGAAGGGGTTTTAAAAGGGCCAGCAAGATAAAAAGGGCAGTCCTAATGCCAGAGTGTTGACATTTGGGATCTCTTATCAGGTTAAGTCCTTAATTTCACTGAAAGATTTTTTTCTGCTTGTTATTAATTTTCTAGCTTTTGAAATTAACAATAAAATGTAATAATACCTAGTACTAACATAAACCCTTTTATCTCTAGACCTCAAAGCAGTTCATAATGATGAGTCAGTACTATTATCCACACTTTAAGCCCATCTACAAATAAGTTTCTTCAGGCTCTATCTTTAAATCTGACTTTGTAATCCTTTGCTTAGTGCATTTGAATTTATTTATTTTTTAAGTGGGTAAATGTAAGTTGCTCAGACAAGCTTCTTTGTAACTTCCCTGGGACTGAGGTTGTTGAGTCTCAAATGAAACTAGACATCTTTAGTGTTTGGGAAGGCTAGAAAGCAGTCAGGAAGTAGTAGGAAGTATACACCTTTTTCCTACAACAAACTGAAGTTTTTTGACTTGTTCAGTGAAGTGGATAAAATGCTTGCTTCATGAAATAGTTCAAGATTTGGCAATTTTTTTCTGCTCCAAATCTGATCAGCCCTCCCCAGGTTAAGTTATCTATGACAGAAAATTCTACAGAAAAATATATTTGGGAACCATTGAAATACTTGTGATTTATTTTAGATTTCTAATTTTTTAACTGTTTTCTTATACTAAATATAGCATGACTTAGAAAAAAAAAAAAAGCAAAACTTTGTATCAAAAAGGAAAGGGCAATTTCTCTGTTCCAGAATATTAAAATATCTCGTATTTTTTTACTGGCATTGTTGAAATTCCTTCCCTTCCCCCAGGTTTCTTCTTCACATAACAACACCAGTATCAGTTTTATCTTGATGGAAGGGCATAATTTCACAGAGTGCAATTCCAGCTTTCTCTGACCAGCATCAGTTGCCAGCTTTGCTCCTCTGTGATTTATATTAGAAGAAAGGCTGAGGTTACCCCCCTATAATCCTCATTCTCTTCACATTGAATTGTTCCCCAGAAGAAGGTCAGACACAAGACTGCTGTAAATTAGCACAGCTCCATTGAAAATCGTGTCACACCAGCTGAGGGTTTGGCTCAAAAGCTGCAGTCAGAGGAGTGTGTTTTTGCCTCCATAAAGGCTGAGACTGGCCCAGCCAATCTGATGGAGCAAGGCCTAAGAGGGGGGTCAGAATCAGTTGTTTCTCTCCTTGGTAATCTTTTAAAATCAAGCATCTGCTGATCTTTCCAGCTTGTTTGGAGAATCGAGGGTGGTGGCAGAGGTGCTGGGCGAGTGGTCTCACTCACCATGGTGCCTGTTTGGGGCTGGCACATGCCCACAGGTGAGCAGCTCCATCCCAGCTCCCACACAGCCCTGTGTGCCTCTGTGCTCTCATCTCTCTGTGCTCTCCTACTTATTGGTAGAAAAGGGTGTATTTAAGCCCTAGAGTCCATTGATGATCCACATATCCCACTGTGTCCTCACCCACATGTGTTTGCCTGAGGAGTTTCCAGGCTCTCAGCTGACACCTGGCCACAGAAACAGTTGACTTAGTGCTGTCCCACTGGAAGGGGCAAAAGATACTCTTATGAATGGATTGGAGGAAAGTGATAAACCTCTGGGATCATTTACATTGCCTGGAGAATTTTGTCAACAGTACATCCACAACACGATGTTCCCCAGTTCTTCCTCTTTGCCTCTTCCCTCCAAATTCCAAAATTTTCACACCTTCAGGTAATTGTATATCTGTATGAATTTTAACAAAGGGGCAGAAATGTTCAATATTTTTCCCCAGACCACAAGCTGGCTGTGAATGCCAGGCCAAAAGAGTCCTCTCCTGAAGCAGGGGGTGGACAAACTGCCTGGAACACTTTCACATTAGATATTGTGTTTTGAGCAATTTTGCTATCTCTGAAAATATCCAGCCTCTTTTGAACCTTGTCATATGTGGAGAGTGAACAGGGGCACATGTTGATGGCAGAGATGCCCCTTTTCCCCCATAAAGTATGTGTCTCCAAACAATAATGTGGGAAAGGCAAACCCCAGAGCCTGGTGGGATGCTTGGGTGAGCAGCTGCTCACTGCTGTGGTGTCTCACCTTGGCAAAAGAAGGCCAGAAGATTATACTGGGGACAAACAGAAATCCTGTGCACACACAGCAGAGAAAGGGTATAATGAGATAGCCCTGGGATGACAGCACAAGTTTTTGGCTTCCCTCAGGGCCATCAAATGGTGAGTGCAAGCCTCTGGGGCCTTGTACAGCTGAGCTGAGATGAGAGGAATTTTTCAACACCCAAAGCTGGATCAAACCCTTCTTCCTGCCTCTAGTTCATAAAGCTTTTTAACTTTTGAAGGGGAGAAAAAGTGATCCCAGATGTACAGCCCTAATTACATACTTAGATGAAATTGGATTAAGGTGGCTGCTGCCTGTCCTTTTCCTCTGAAGATGTCTGGGACTGGTGAGGGACTCTGGGTTGCTGATGCTGGGGCGCAGACCAGGGGGATCTGATCCAGCACTGCACTCAATAAAAGCTCCACCAAATGCTCCCCTCTGACTCAGGATATGGCTTCTGATCAATAGGGACATTATCTTGGTCACAGAGAAGACTTGCAGTATTTTTCTAAAATTTGCCCTTCTCTCCAATAAAACTACGTGTGGGCATGGAGAGAGGATCTGCAAGAATCTTTCCCCACCACCAAAAAAAAAACCCAGGGAGAAGTAACAGTAAGCAGGGCACAATATGCACCACTGCATTTAATGTGCTTAACACATGTCTGGTTATTTTCATTTCCACTAAATCAGGCCAATGCTGTATATCTCTATCGTGCCTGCCTCGCACCCATGTGCAGCACATTCCATCAGCAAAGGTGAAAGGCATGGGAGCTGTCTTTCCTTGCTGTGAGCTGAGTGGCAAGGCTCTGCTGAGCCGCTCGGGACTGCGAGGCTGCCGGCAGCAGGAGGACGTCAAGCCAGGCATATGGATCTGATGTGGCTCCGATGAACAGGCAGTGTTGGGGTCTCCCTGCCCACTCACAGCCAGATGGCATTAGCAGGGCACAAATCAGTCTGCTCTGTGCTCCCTGTCTGAGCAGGATTTTCTCAAAATGAATATTTATGGTGTTTTCATATTTCAGATAAACCCCTCGAGTCTCATTACGTTGTTTGAATCCAAATGAGGCTGATGGCTGCGGCACAGTGCCCTACCACAAAAACCAACTCTTGCAAATCTGACCCAGTGTATAGAGGTTTAAAGCTAAACCAGTACAGAGGCTTGAATGATACTGTGGTCAATGCCAGACCAGCATGTTAATGGGCCCCCTATGAAAAAATGGGCTGAGGTCCACAGCTTCAGGTAGGTGACTTCAAGGTCAGTTGTCACTTGTCAGTTCCTTGAACATAGAAATAACTTCTCCTCTCACCTCCTAGTCACTTGTTTGAACATATATTTATGTATTCTGTACTGAAAAAAGGTGAGACTTTGGCTCAGAGAAGCTATTGGTAGAATTGGATGCGCTGTGATCGCTTCTTAATATTGCTTCAGTGTTTGAAGCTGTTTTAAGCACATAAGTGTAAGAAAAGCCTCATTGGAGAAAATTGTTAAAGCAAAGATAAAGACAGATGGGTGAATAGCTTTATTGAAACACAATTTAAAGTTCATAGAATTAGGGTTAAAAATAATTTTTTTGAGTGGGTGGAGATCTAGTCTTCCAACCTGCAAAAGCTCATGGAACTTGTAACCTGTAAACAGCTCCAAGTGAGATAAATTCAAGTCTTTGAAGGCTGCAGTGCCATCAGACTCATCCCTGTGGCAGCTGCAACTTCAAATAACCTTTTGTGGCAGGAACAATAATTTCCTTCTGGACAAATATTCTGTTGCATTGAAACTATTTGGCCAGCATAATACGGGACAAAAGATAGTCCTGAGAGCTTGACACGTAGCTGGTGGCAATAGAATGGTGATAGAAATTCAAGAGGTTCTGAGTTTCCAGAATTAAACAAAACAGCACTGGAAGGGACCTTTGGAAATCATTTAGGACAGTGTTTTAAGCTTAGGATCAAGAGAACAACTGCTGATCTGAAAGGCATTACAAGGCGTTTCACAAAACCATTGGGGGAAATAAACCTTCCTTCTTCCTGATATTTTCTGGCATCTGAGAAAGCAAGAAAATGCACTGGGCAGCATTACACTAAGCAAACTCTTAAAGGTCAGTCTAATTTGTATTTGGTTGGAAATGGGAACTACTGTGGCTCATGAACTTTTTTCTGGAAGTTTCATTGAGCTAAAAGCCACCAATCTAGCCCAGTCTCTTGCCAGACTTTAACACCAGCCCACCCAGTCACTTCCTTTTGACCTTCCCAAGTAACTGTGGTAGCTCCCCTCTGTAAGCCCTCTCTGGATTCAGCTGCCTGTGAACCTAAGAGAAGAGCCCTGCTCTGATATGACACAGCTTCATAACCTTGATTCAGGCTGTGAGGAAGAGCTGTGAGAGTCTGTAGAGACACAGGAAATGTAAAATTACCGACAGAGAAAGCACTGTTGAGATGGGTTTATACATTGCTCAAGGATTCATAGGGAAAGCACTACCATAAAACATAGGAAACTGTAAAGCACAAAAATACAAACCCCAAACAAACAAACAACAAACAAACAAACAAACCAGCAAAGAAAACTAAACCCTGTGGAGTCTTGTGAGGAATTACAGTGTCCTGTGTGGAGAAAGTGTTGTTGCTGTCAGTGAAGCCAGGGGAAGATGACAATGGAGCAAGGAAAGGAGTTAGTTCCCAGGAGCTGCAGAGGCCAACCCAGCCTCTCCTGACTGGTGCCTGCCTGGTCAGAAAGGACTCTGGGTGCCTTATCAGGGTGATGGGCACACTGATTTTTACCCTAGTGGATTATCAAACCCCAGCTATCTATTCTGTGAGCCAATAAAGGATCGCATCACACTCCTAAGCTGTGCATATTCTGCTGTGCCCAGAAGGCTGACCTCAAGGAGGGGCTCTCATGAGATGTCTCTGTTTGATAGTGGGAGAAGAGGAAGTGACAGGTCTGATAGACCGTGCTCTCACCGGGCATGAAAGTTCAGCATCAGCCCCAGCACCCGGAGTGTGAGCTCTGGAAAGTGGGAAATGTGGTGCCAGTGCTCTGCTCTCCATATGGCTCCCAGCCTCCGTGAGCAGAGCACAGGATAACTGTGAACACCCAGTGGATTTGTCAGAACTTCCCCACCTCAGAGGGGTGCATTGTGAAAATTAATCAGTTTGTGTTTGACTTTTTGGCTTGGCACTCCCTCAATAACTTCTTCACACACAAACCCACAATAAACTAATTAGGCCTATTTCTTTGACAGGCTGTTAAAGAAGAAAGAGAAGAAGGATGTGTCTAAACTGCTTGAAAGACAATATTGGATATATATGCCAACAAAAGGCATCAGTAGCTCTTTAAATTCCTTCATTCTGAAGCTGTGATGAACAGAAATAGCAAATGAATGGCTTCCAGAAATGATGGGATATAGTTCTTGTTGCTGTTTGGCTTGTGTTTCTCTTTAAGGGATAAGGAAAACTAGAAGAGAGGGAGAACTATGAAAGAAATAATTTCAAAGAAAGGAAGTATGTTAAACATATTTTGAAATAACTTATTCGTTTTGAAAATAGGGTAATGCAGGCTATGCTCACAGCTCAATTTATGTATATAAATATATAGACATGTATATTCTGCAGAACACAAAATATTTCCATCTGGAGCACGGAGTATTGTCTTGCACAAAAGGCTTCTCCTCTAGTCATTAATAGTATATTTTATTAAAGGAAAATTGGCTTCAAAAGTGGTTGGGAATTGTGGGAATAAAATTGGGATGAAAGTAATTATCCCCCTACCCTGTCTCTTCCCTTGTGTTCATTTTTCTGTTCCAGACACAGACGACAACAGCAGCTCCTCTGTCTTCTGTTCCTTCCATGTTTGATCTTCTGCCTGCGCTTTCTTCTGCTGGGTCCTGGAGCCCGTAGGAATGAGGGTATTGTGTCCATATTGCATGTGATGACATGTGTTTGAATGAGCACCAGGGCAGCCTGGCAAGAAGAGCTTGAAATCCAGCAGGACTGAACAGCAGGCCAGGTCCCTGCTGAGGAACAGCTCGGCCACTTCTTTAAAACCCTTTGGGGATAAAAGAAGCAGGAAGAAAAACTTGAACCTGCTGTGGCACCTGCTTTTTTCTTCTTCCTAGAGGCTTAAGGAGGCCAGGGAAGAAATAGGGTTGAGCATGTCAACCTGATCAGGGGCTTCAGCACATTAGTAAAAAATACGATACAGGGGCATTTCCTGATATGGGGAAGCAACCTGGGAATTCCCACATCAAGACAGATGTGCTGAGTACCAGAGAATGGTGGATCACCCCAAACGTCTTTGCAAAGAAACGGGAAACAACAGGTGGCAATGAAAGTCCTCCTGGACAAGGCATTTTGTGTTGAGTTTTTGTAGTTCATCTTGGCCAGTCTGGCCCAGGAGATGGCCAGTGCAAAGGGACTGAAAAGACATTTCCTTTAGAATTCAAGAAAGTGAGTGTAGTTCTTGGGTGGTAGAATGCCTCTGTGGTTGAATAATTAACTTGGAAAAGCTACAGAATGTTTTGTTTCTAACACAGCCAGTCCCTTTTGCTTTTAATCAATACAATGACTTATGGATTGAAGTATCTTTCCAAAATGTCTACCCCATAGATTACTGGTCCTTGCTGAGAGGGCTGGTCCTGAATTCTTGATGATGGTGTCTTTCATTTTACCCAGAAAAACATTGTGTGTCATAATTGAGGCAATAATTAATGCTCACTGGCAATGCTGGATACTGGTTTATACAAAAAAACCTATAAACCAATGAAGCATAATGTCATGTGGAAAAGACTATTTGTCTCAGTGAAAAGCTGGGAGGAGAAAAAGGGAGAGACAGAAAAAGGAAGAGTTCAACAGAGACCATGACTCTTACACAAGGCTTAAACTGAGAAGGAAGTGGGAAAACTTACTTTTCCTCTTGTTAAAATAATCCAGTCAGTAAGTATTAGGTCAGGACAAAAGGTCAGGGATCTTCCCATTGTTAAACATTGCAGTTGGAGCACAGATCATAGCTGGGGGGAATATACAGCAAGTATTCCAAGAAAAAAACAATCCACTCACAAAACTAAGTAACAAACAGAGAGTGTGTTAGTTTAAGTGTCACTGTGGATGTCACAGTCTCTGCTTTAAGCGTTATTTTTATTCACAGCACAGTAGTACTCAAAAGATCATAACTGAGATCCAGATCCGATTTCTCTTGCTGCCGTACTGAGGCACAGTCAGAAGTATCCTTTGCTTGAAACAGATGCTCCAGCTGCAGTGTGTGAAGAGACCCTCAATCATCTCCCTTTTACTGGAGGAAAAATTGAGGCAGAAAGGCACCATAGCCCTGATAACAGAAGAAATCAATAGACATTAGGGAATCAGATACCTTGATACCTCACAGATATGTCTTTGCATGATTGGCCTAGGTTTAAACAGGAAGCCTACGGCAAAGCTGAGAATTGAATCCAGACCCTCGGGATACTCAGCCAGAGCCTTTTCTAAAACCCAGCTTTATATCTATATGCATAAACCACTGTAAACTGTAAATGAACTCTCATTATGTCAATTGATTTTTGCTTAATTAAACAAATCTTCCACAAACATATGTAAGATGTTAGTTCCTTTTCTGTATGGAAAAACAGGCAAACAGCTATATGCACAGAGGGATGGGCTGGTGGTTGACTTTAGCAGGATAATCTCTGATCTAAAATACATCAGCCCAGTTCACAAGGGCAGTCTATGCAGCTAGAACAGTGTCCTCTTTTGACTCTCTATGCATGGAACTGCTTGATAATCCAGTGCAGCCTGAGTGGTTGTACGAGATCCTGACTATTGAGCAATATGAGCTGTTCCTCTACAACCTAAAGTAGAAGCTGATAAGATGCAGCGGGCAATCACTTGCATCCATGTGCCACTTGCAGCCAACTGGTGCCTTATCTGCAAAGGAATTTTGCAATTGTCACCACGCCTGGCAGAATCAGCTGGTTGCTCCTCGGCCAGATCTGTTGGCCAAACATGACATTGTAACTTAGACAGGGTCTGGAATACCCCATGAAGGTTGTTCTATGACAGACCATCCCTCGGATTGGGAAACCATTTCAGGTGTCTATTCCAGGAACTTCTTGTTGTGAAAGTGAATGAGAGTTTGTTTTAGAGGATGCTGGGAGAGACTGACAACTTGAATTTTCTGTCTAGCCTCCCCTTGACGCCCTAATCCTTTAGATGAATGAAGCTTCTCTCTGAAAGAATCTTGGATTACATCAGTTACTCATGATGAGAGTTATGGAGATGCATGTTGGGTTAAAGATCTACTTAAAGTATTTATGGGTTATAGCCAATAAAAATGGATTACGACTGTAGTCTCTGGTCAGAACATTTTTCTTCAGGATTAAGATGAAGATCTAAATCTCTGATTTTATGAAATGAATCAAATTCCCCTATCCAGTCTCCTCTCAACACATGAAGAGAGAGTCAATCAGCCCACAGGAAGGATGAAGACCAATGCCATAATGTCAAGACTGGTCTTGGTACTTAAAGAAAAATGTTTGCTTTGAGACCCACTCACTTAGCTGCAGTGAAGGGTTGTTTTCACTGTGATTTGCACTCAACAAATGTTAACACCATCAGATGAGAACTTCAATCATGAGCAAAAAACACCTCAGCATCTCATGATCATGATATGTATCTTTGCACACAAACTTTGCTACAGGAAAAAAAGGATAAAGCCTGCATGTTTCTGTACTCAGCTGGTATGTGGTTATACAGTAAAAAGAACATAGAAAGCTCCAGAGCAGGATTCTCCTAAGAAAAGTGTAGGAATGGGTCTCATGCCAGGACATACAGTGAGAATATTTGTAGGTACCAAATGGGTGAAGGCCAGACTCCTTCACATGTGGTGGCAACTTGCTCATCAGCTGATGAAGGTAAAGCTACAGGTTGAGGATTTGAGGTTTCCCCTTGTGTTAGGTACTAAAGAAAGGGAAGAAAAATTCACATTTCACATACATTTCATATTGGATTAAAATAGATATTAGAAACTAATATCTTCACCAACAAATTACTATAAGTCCTAGAAATTGAGAGAAGCTTTCCCAAAGTCCTCATCTGGCTGGTTCCATCCTCTCTTCCTTTCTGACCTTTCCCATACTATGTTCAATGAACCTTCTAATTTCTTGGTTTGGAAACATCTTCCCACAATTGTTGCTTTTTTTTAAAACTCCAAAATAAAAATGAAGCACTCACTAAAACTTCAGCGTAACTCCTCTTCTCAACCGATTTCAAAGAAAATATTCTGTGCAGATCTCCTTAAATGAACTGTCAACAAAGTATGCTCTGGGCAGCCAGAATTCAGAAAAGTCACCCAGTGTGCTGACTGGGGAGTAGAAAAACAAACCAGGGAGCTGTTCCCCCAAAAGAAGAGGAGATGAACCTTGTCCCACTGGAGCAACTCTGAACACTGAAGGTCTCCCTTCGTGCCTGGCTGAGGAATCCAACCCCTCACCTCACCAACTTCGCCCTTGGAAAGGTTATCTTGCAATCAGAAATGTAGCATTGCGTGACTTGGATCCATTGTTTATAGAATCGTCTAACCGACTTCATATGTATCTGGTCCAGGGAAACTGATGTTATTAAAACACAACACTGAGACATTGAGCTCTGATAGCAGTTCAACATGAACAAATAAAGCAAGAGTTTTCCCCAAAGTAAAGCAAAGCAAGGATCCCGGCCTTCGTGTGAACCGCAGGGATGAAAGGAGGATGTGATACCATCATCTGAACATTGACCTTTTCACTGTTGTTTCTTTTTCCAGCTCTGAGCCCCAGTCCTGGGTCTCTTCCACTCTCTTTTATCCCCTCAATCCAACTCCTAGCAAACCCCTGGAGCAGGTAAGCTGTGAGCTGAGAACGTTTTTCTCATGTTTTGACTCTTTATTGCTTTTGCAGCCTGGTCAGAGAAGTGCCTGGATTTTTAGTTCTGACCTTTAACCCCCAGCATCAGCTCTGCCTGCAGAAAGTTCTACAGCTATGGATGAAATGGGCACATGAATTGAAAGGTAAAAGCACACACTGCTTGGCTGTATTTGTGAAGCACTGATATCTCATCAGAAACATCTGACTATATGGTTTTCCCATATCTTTTGCTAATATTAATATCAGAATTTCTAGATCTCAGGTATGCCTGATTACTATGAAATAAGCTCACTGAAGTCTCTGATAGTCTTGTCATTGGTTACAGAGGCCTTGGATACTGGGCATTGCAAATAACAGAGAAAACTCACTTAAAATATTGTGCGCTCTTATTCTGGAGAAATACTGCCCCTGGAGCTGTGCTAGAAAGTGAAGAAAGTTTGTTATTCCACAGAGAGGTGCACAACTGATGAGTGAGAACTCTTTGATGACTGAAGAACTTTGTCCAGTAAGATTAATTAACTCACATATATCTAGGAGCTTTCATCCAGAGATCACAGAGCTCTTAGAAACAGAGGGCAAGGGAAATGCTTTGACTATTTCAGACATCAGTGGAAAGAAGCCAGCTTTGGGATGTAATAATTTTTTCTAACAATGCACAACGGGAGTAAATAATAGCCTATGCTTTGCCTGCACTGCAGAAGAAATTTCAACAGAAGCAAATATGCAGCAGTGCAGCTAGTACCCCTTGTTTTCATGAGAAAAAGCCCACCATATCTATAGCAAGCACAGGTTTTGCCTCCAAGTCAATGCATTGTCACTAGATTGTAGAAGAGGTTAGCAAGAAGCTGAGGCTACCAGAGGCAGTAGCAGCACTGTTTTCCTTATGGCAGCTGAACACTGGTACTTGGGGCTGCTCTTTATTTACTCCCGTACCACTCTAAACCAAATCAAGCATAAACTCAGACTGAAGATTAAATGGAAACTTTCCATGTTAGAGTCCCCTGGGATGAAGAATGAAGGGAAGAAGAGCCATCCTTCTCTATTTTGAAGTCCATGCTGCAATGCAGGTAAGATCCAGGGCGTGGGAAGAATTAGGATAAATCCACTTTTAAGTGTATTTTGTGCCCAAGAGAGAAGCAGGCTAGGATAGGTGAATACACTTAATTTTCTTTTAGGAACAGAAGCAACTCTGAAAGCTCAGCTTGCTTCTGTGCTCAAAACCAGATGGATTGTAATAGTAATAAAAGAATTAAATCTTTATCATCTGGCAGCAAAGCCAAGAGGAGAAGAAAAACTAAGCTCAAAGGGCTTGAAAAGGACTCCACATTCCCCATAGAGGAAACAAATGTAAATCTGGCAAGCGGTTACTTGGAGATCCGAGATCTGTGGGTTGAAATGAGGTCTGAGTTATTCAGCCTAGTTTATTGCCAAGCTCAATGGCAGTTGTCTTTTTAGTGTACAAAAGATTGCAGTCCTGGAATGTCTGGGGGTCTTTCTGCACCACCAAGGGTTATCAGAGCTCACAGAGTGACTGCTTTGCAAATTTGTTTGTTTTGTTATGACAGTGTTTTAAAGTTTCATGTTGCTGCCTGATGCACTTGTGAAAGAGAGATGTCAAGATTTGATATTGGTGAAGCTGCAAATGCCTTGATCCTATTACTGAGGAAGTTCCACAATCCTATTGAGAGAAAAAAAAAAAATCTCATTATTTCAGTAAATAAAAAAGTGTGATGTATGATGGAAATGTGCAGGATTCGGAAAACGATTAAGTCAAATCAGTATTTTTCTTAAGCTCACTGCATCACGTTTACAACATCTTTATCAAGCAAACCTTCTTAGCTGCCTAAAACGTACTGTCATAATTACTTGTGCTCACAGAATCATATGTCCTGGTCTTTAGCTTTCCCTGAACCATTTTGCCTCAGTATTGCTGTGCCTTTGTACTACACCAAAAATATAGTCAGCAGGACAGTTCTTGACTCCCTTGGAGGAGAGAATTAGGAATTCCAAATGATGCTGATTTGGCTGACCAGGTTAGTGGGATTGAGATACACATTTCTTCATGTGCTTACAAAATGTCAGTCCTTCACCATACCATTGATATTTATAACCATTACTGTAGGTTTCCTCGTTCTTGCTTTGCATCCATACATTGACAAGGTGCTGGGCTGACAGAGCCTTGGGCTGGCCATGCCTGGCTGCTCTGCTATTTGTCCTGTAAGTGCTTGGAAATTGCGGCATGAGAGCTGCTGGTTATCCAGTACTGCAAGATTTCTTCATAGACTCCTAAATTCCCGTGGGACTGTGGCAATTTAGAGACTGAAAACAGTTAATCCAGCTCCCATTCACTGCCTGCCCCTGACTGAGAAGTCTCCCAGGAAGAGTATGTATATGCACACAATACACACTCAGAGCCAAGTACCCACACCATATTCCAATCATGAACACCCTGCCTGTACAATAAAGCTCAGGAAAAACAAAAGCATCGCTCGAGTCTTATTTCAACCCTATGAAAAAAACAATGGGATGGCTTCTACTACTTCAAGGTACTATCACTCTTCTTTTTTGACCTGTGATTCTGCAGTGGGTCCTTGAATGCATGTGCAGGAAGTCAAAGGGAAACTGGCGAAGACCTCACAGCAAGGGCTAAAGCATTCCTGAAGGAATGATAATACAAGGCCCTCTGGTCTGGCAACAGCTTTGGTTTCACATGCTGGTGAAACAATGGTTCTGTAGATGGTCTTGAAAGTCAGCATCAGGAATGCTCCAGAGGAAAGGATTGCTTCTGTCAAGGTTTCCTGGGCCTCTGGGGTGGAATGTCTGGGCACTATCCATGGACAGGCTCTGCTCTCCAGTCCTGAGGTGAGGAAGCTCTCTGATATCTCTGCATGCCTACACTCCACAGAAAAACCAGACATCTGGTCAATCAAAATGTTTTTCTTGGGTTTTCACTTTGGTTTTGTATCAATGAACTGTGGGAGAACCCCTGCATTTTCCTGCTGGAGATGCCAAAAGAAGATAGGATGACTATTGTTTCTCCTCAGAGTTCTGGCCTTCAGACCAGAAGAGGCTTTGAAATTAGCCCTTTCCTGGAACTGAAATTGTTCTGACAAAGCCAGAGCTTTCTAAGGGCTGTATGAGTGTGCATGAGTTTCTTCAGAAAATGCCCCCTGAGCTCTTCCTCAGGAAAGCAGCTGTTAGACAAAGAAGGCTGAGGGGGTACAGAAAGAAGAGATGGTGCTGCCCTTCCTTTGGCTCCTGGGGCAAACAGCCCTGTCCTGGCACCAGCTCCCATGTCCTGCCTTCTGGGCGGTAGTGGGGACCCTCAGCAGCAGACAGAAGTCTGCTCCCATCAGCATTAGGCCCAGAGCTCTCCAGCCACTCAAAGTATTAAATACCCTCCTCAGGCTATTCCATCTGGGCAGAACAGTGGGTGGTGAAGCAAAACCAACAGTTACAATGTTTAAATTACATAACAGACTTTTTCAGTGTAAACCAGGGCTCTCCTCCTCACTTGCCCTTCCCTGCACATCTCTTCAAAATTGCTTTTGTCAGTCAAACATTGTTTTTTTTAATATTCATGCTTTTCCTTCTTCGACCTGGTTATCTTGGCACTCAAAGCCCAACTGCTAGCCAAGCTAACTAAGTTTAATCCATGCATCAATGCACCATTCCCATGTATCAAGCTTCAGAGAAAAAAAAAAGGCGTGAGAGAAATGCATTGAATATGCATTTTAAAATATGTGTTTGAAAATTCTACTTAATTAAACAAAATTAACTCTGAGGAAAAGTTGGTGAGAGGAAGGGCAATTTTTTTTCCTGACATGTGAAGATGTTACCAAAGTATTTTTGTATATGCTATTATAGAGATGTGGTAATTGGAATTCTCCATAAGGAAAGCCTCCTGAAGATGTTGGCACACTGTTGGCCCAGTAGATAATCTTCCATCACCTTCCATCCATCCCATCATCCATGCAGCTTCACCTGACTTATATACAAGAAGTTATACAAGCTATAGAGGAGGCTGTATGCTAAAAATGAGCAGTCAGAATGCAACATCATTGCACGGCGGTGACATTTCGCAGGACAAAGGAATCAGCAAATTAACCAGTGTAGTGCCAGCTGTGGTGCTGAGGTGTCATGTTGTAAATACCTCTCATGATACAAGCTGTAGTGTTGCTATTTTGCTCTACTGAGTGCAGAAAAGTGAAAGGATGTTGGGATGAATAACACACCTTGGACTAGCATCAGTCAGTCCTGAGCAGCTGCCCAGCCCCAGTCCTGCACTGTCTGGTTTGTTAGCCACTAGGGAAACCAAGGCGGGAGGTCACTCGCTCCAGTGGGGAAGTACAGAGGACACCAGCATTTTAAGCTTCCATATTTTGTAGAAGATTATTTTTCTGTAAACCAGATCAATATGTTGGATAAGGCACGTGTTTCTGCTTAGGTCAGGAGTGAATCAAGACAATCCATCTTTGGGGAAGTGCAAAGACCAGGCTAGAGAGAAACTCAAGGGAGAACAAGTGAGTAAGTGAGCTTGGCTGAGCTTCTTCACAATTGGTTTCACTCATTCGAAGCATAAATGAGTGAAACCATTCATGGGTGACCTACCTTCTGCAAGGGGTGGGGTGCATCAGCCTGTGGGCTCTCACAGACACTCCTGTTGAAAGGGCCTCGGGTTACACCTGGCGGGATAAACCAGCCATCAGACTGCTCCTTTGTGCATCCTGCAAGTAGGTGCTTCCCAACATGCTGTGACTCTGAAACCTCCTGAGGCTTCAGGCAGCCAGAACTGCTTCTGACAGCATCTACTGCCTGTCTGACCACAGCTGAGGAAGTAGAAGCTGTTCTTACTGTGCACAACTGAGCTTACGTATACAAAAGAAAATTTCTGGCAAAATGAGGGTTTAATTTGTTGGTTATGAACTTGGAAACCAAGTTACAAAAAGAAACCCCAAAAAACCCACCAAAAAGCCCATGTGAAAGCAGTGAAATGCTAACTAGTAACCTGACTCCTCATTCCTTTTTCTAGCTGTCAAGCAAGGTATGCCAGCTGTAGAAGAACAGGAGTCATTTGGAAAACATTTACTTATTACCTTTTTTTATCTAACCACCTTGAAGATTTATTTATCCATGCAAGCTGGAAGACTATGTTAATAATCCATCCTAAAGGCTATCTTCCTTCCAGTAATGATTTTAAAGTTAATTTTGGGGGAACTGTTGACCTTGTCAGCACTTCACCTACCCCTACTGCAGGAAAAGCTTGCTCTGGGCAGTCCTCCATAGGGCTACCTCATTTTTTGCCCTTCAGCCAAGATGAAACACTCTGATTTCTCCGTTCCTGCCTGTCTCCAAATACTCTTCCCAATTCTTCTGTCCAACAGGAACATAAAAACCAAAACGAGCAGGACTGTGGTGATGATGTTGAGACATTTGAGGGATTAAAGCTTTCCAGAAGTGAGGGTAGCAAAGCATAGCCACAAACTGCTTGAGGAAGCTGCAGAACTTCTGCTGCTGCAACTTCTATGGAAAGAGCTGGACAACTGTTTTGTCAGGAAGGATAGATATAGCCTGCCTTCCCCTGGCATAGGAAGCTGGACTGAACAATGCTTCAAAGCCTCCTCCAGGCTGCTTTTTTTATGGCTTACACTTCTGGGCAGTCTCTTTTTATTCTTCCAGTCTTATGTGATGGCAGTGAATCCAGGAGTGTTTGCCTTAATACTGACAGAATGCATGTGAGAAAAATCCCATCCTGCCTTATCTGGCAGGAGTACGTGACAGCACTTTCCTGACTGGTGCAATGCCAGGAAACCAGATATTGTAAGATGCAGCCTTTATGCACCTACCTTATCAAACTCTCAATCTTCAGATCACCATATGATGATCTTCATAAGGTATCATACCACATGTGGCATAATAATTATGTAAATGACCTCCAGCATGTTTTTCAAAGTCACCACCATCCTTACATTTCCTGAGTGTTTCTAGGCTAAACCCATCACACAAACATGGCCTTCTCACTTGACACTACCAAAGGACTCTAGCTAGGGAGACTGAATGGTGATCTAAAGCAATCTGTTGTAATTTGAATACCAGGATCAATAATTGAAGCAAATACACATTTACCACATAGCCCAATATAGCTTTCCTGCCTTCTAATTAATTCATCTGCAAAACCACAAATTAAACAGCCCCAAAATCCAAAGCTTAAATAGTTTGTAAGAGTTTTCTTGGGTTTCGAGGCAATTAAAAGAGTCCAGCTTGGTTTGAAAACTACAAATTTTTCACATGTACTTGAATATATGAACATATGCCTAGGAATGCATATAAAATAATGTACTGGGAGGAGGTATACATATGTGTGTAAATAAAAGAAACAGAAAGGGAAGAGGGTGACAGACTATGTGTTTCATGTGCATGCATTTGAACATTTGTGCATTCAGGCACATTCGCTCCAGAAAGAGCAAGTTAAGAACAAAATACAAAAGTCAAATTTATAAAGAAAATAAAATCACACTTTTGAGGAAATGAACATGTTTATATCAGTGAAACATTAAATACCATACAGTCAGGCAGTCTATCAAGAAGGAAGTGGTCATCATCCAAATGGTTTAGAAAAGAAACCCAACAGAAAAGTGATGTGTAAATGGAAAATAAATAAATTTAACATGAGGCAGTCCTGCTTCCAGACTTGTGTTAATAAAGAAGCTATTAGGTGGAGACATTGTGGTGATGCCTGAGTTGACTTGGTTGAGTTTTTTCAATTCTTGCAAGACCCTAATCAGTGTTACTTGAAATGATTATGTGGGTTTTAAATAGCAAGAAGCAGTAAATTTTAATGGCACGTCTGAATGCTGTTCCATTTAATTTCTATATGGAGCAATATTAAACCTCTAATAAATAACCTGTGTCTGAAATGGTCTCCCTCTCTCCCTTTGACACAGACACACACAGAGGCCAGCTCCTAGAAGCATCTTTGATGTTTTTGCCATGGACCAGGGAGAGATGGCAGAAGGAAGAACTGAGGTGGGGTATGGATCAGATGAGGACAGCATTCTACAGGAAAGAAGTATGTTTCTACTTTTCCCCTTACTAGTCCCTTCCCCCCTCACCCCTTCTTTTTTTTTTTTTTTTTTTTTTGAATAGGAAAATATAGTTTAGGGAGTAGTGAACGAAAATAACATCTCTGTCATGGGCCAGCACTAATCTCATTTTATGCTAAATCCTGCTTTTTAGCAACTAAAAGCCAAGATAAGTGGTGCTTGAGTTATTGTCAGCCTGGGGTGCAAGATCCAGACAGCACGTTCTGGGACATAAATAAATGAAGGCTTTCACTTCAGACAGATATGCAAACTGAGAGTTTTCCATTCTTTTGGGTCCAGGCATAGCTAGATGACTTTAATAAATGGCATAGACACAATGTGGACAAAGGCACAAAAGGTGTGATCATGATACAGTCCCATGACATCATTCGTGTCTCTGCCCCAGTTCCCACCCAGGAGTAACTTCTCAAGGATAGCCCTCCCTTGAAGATATCCCCTCCCTTCCTTGTGATATTTTCTCATTCAGATGCTGGCAGCTCATCTTGCTCCTCGTGTGGCACAACCAGCCCCTGGATGAGAAGGGACTGATCCCTCCTGACACAGATTGTAGAAGGAGCAGTGCATCAGTGGCTACCCCAGCCCCAGGCATTCCTCCTCCTGCTTCACTTCTCTCTGTCTTCTCTCCACTTTTGGCCTCTACCATCCCAGTCAGGCTCGTCTCCAGTGCTTTCTGATTGGAAGCTTCTTGGAGCAGGGAGCCGGGCAGTTGAGCTCTGCACTAGGCACTGTGCCATGCAACGTGCTGTTTTGCAGCCCTGCAAATGATTTTTCTTTATGAACAGTGGCAGACGGTCCACAAAAGATCTGGATGTGGATTAAAATCATCTACCTCTTTAAACACACCAAAAAGAACTTGAAGAGAGAGTCAAATATTGTAATCAATCAACCCAATCTGGAAAATCATAGGAAGCAAGGGAGGGAAAAAGGAACTGCAGGAGAAATTTGGAGGACAGAAGCAAGGATGCAAAGCCTCAAGTGGGTGGCTGTTTGAAAGCCGAAGGCTGTAAGTGGGAAATCCTAGATAAACACAAGGGTGTATTTATACCTTCCTCAATCTGGCTGACACAGGTGCTCACCAGACATGGGTTACCTGGGTGGGCTGATCGTGGGGCCACACTGCTGCAGGGGAGGCAGAGCACTGCAGGGAGCATCACATGCCATCTGCAAGGTGTGTGTTTGGAATGTGCTGCCAGTCCATTGGGTACAAACTGCAAGAGTTCATTTGAACCATGATAGTTCACTTGGGGAAATAATAGACCTTTTTATTTTTTTCCCCTAACATTGATACTATTCCCCCACGCCCACAGCCTGATTCCTCACCTGGGCCCTCTACATCTGCAAGGCTTTTGTTATTAATGCCATAAATCATGGTTAGTAATAAACAGCAGAGAAGCTCTGAGAAGTGGGAGGCCAATTTCCCCACCAAGGTGGAAACCCCAGAGTTTTGGTTCCTTCTCTTGCCCTAGTGGTAGTTGCCTCCAGCTCCAACTGCACAGGGGTTTGTGTGTGTGGCAGCATCCTCCAGCTCCTGTGTGTCCCCGCCAGGCCTGACTGTCACTTGGGAATGAAGCTGTCACTGAAGAAAAAGCCTTTGACTGTTCTTGTTGGCACCCTGGGGGTGCTCCATGCTTACCAACCTCCCATCACACTATGGAGGGACAGGCCTTTTTTGAGCTCTGCGTGTGTTCAGCACAGAGAAAAATGTTTCCACTTACTTTTCCCCCTCCTCTCTTTGGAATATGAGGCACACACTTGTCATGCTTAAAGGAGTGGATTTATGGTTGACTCTGTCTCTTATCTCCCCACAGAGCTCACTGGAGCTGCTCTCCAGATGGGACAGTATTACAAGCTTCATCATATAAAGCCCAGTTCAGCCTACAGCCCAGATGTTCTTTGTTCCCAGAAATATTCCTTCCCAACAGTAAGTAAAAGGGAACTGGTGCTGGTATGCAGTCCCCGCTCCTTCTGTTTGCATCGCTTGTTTATGGGTTACACCCCCAGTTCTGGACAGCACACTTACCTCCCCAAAAGCCATGGATCAAACCTGCTGTTGGGGCTCTGGGACCTGAGCAATGCTGGGGGATATGTGGGGAGATGGAGGAAAGAATCCAGTAAGTCCTTCACGGACTACCACTGCAGACTACTCCTAATGTGAAGGATGCCTTTGTCTTTCAAGCACAGACATGGGTCTCTTTTTTCAGACCAAACTGAAGGTGCAAAGCAAAGCTCCCTTCACCCAGGTTTCAGAGGGGAAGATGTAGGATCTTGCTAATGGGAGATTCTGGCTAAGAAAACCACAGCTCTCAAAGTCTACCAGTGGCAGGAGTGTAAAAGCAATTCTTCTGGCAGGACATGCATTTGCTGCAGCATCTCCAGGACATGCTCTGCACAGGGTTGGGGGCCATACTGATAAAAAACATCAGTTCCCTCCCTGAATGAATCCTGTTGCTCATGGGAGCTGGTTTTCCCACTGCTAACCTTCTGGTGGGACCCAGGGAGCTTGCTGCAGTAGATGTGGAATGATGATGTTGCTGCCTGGGTCAGTAGGGAAGCTCTTGGGAGCTTGCAGGATGGCCTGGCTCGGCTGCCAGCGGCACCCTTGCTCAGGCACAGCCCCACAGCTGCCCCTGCATAGCTGCGCAGCCATGGGGCCAGGCTGCCTCCAGCCCTGCCCGGTGCTGTGGCCGTGGAGAGCTGGCCTTGCCTCGTCACGCTGCGTCCAAAGCGGGCAGGAACATCCTGAGGCAGCGGATCATCCCCCTGATAAAGACTTCATATTTATGCAGCTTTCCCTGTGCCCTGAACTTTGCCTGTGTCTCTGGCAAAAGGGCAGTTACCTCAGGTCAGAGCACTGCCTCGAGCCAGCGCAGGGAATCAGCTTTCAATTTCAGCAGCGACTTTCCTTCCCTTTTTTCTCTTATCCCCCCAGCCATCACAGAATAATTCCCATCCCTATTAGCTTACCCCCCTCCCCCTTCCTTTCCCTTCCCCTTTGAAATCCTCCCGCCTGTCCCCAGGACAGGGCAGGGGGAGGCGGGAGGCGGCGGGAGAATTCCTCCAGATATTACACAAAAGCCTCATGTATCCCCAGTGTCAACCCCAGAGGGCGGCTGAGTAATTTAATTAAGGCAAAGGAGCTTTTGTTTTACTTGCTTTCTTTTTTGATTTTCTCAAGTTTAAGACAAGAAAGAAAAGAAAGAGGGAGAGAAATGTTAGCCCTCAGAGGAGGCGCAGCGATTCGAGCTTTCCCGTCTCTGCTCAGTCTCTTATTGAGGAAAGACCATGGGCCTGTCACCCAGAGTCCGTGGGGCTCCCCAGCCTTGGATGGGTCCCCTCCTGCGGTGGTGATTTAAGGGACTGGCATATTCCAAGAATTAGTCTGTATTCTTCTGCAAACACATTCATGCCGTTCCCTCCATCTACCCCACACCGCTCTTTGTCCTCTTTGGTATCCGTTCCTTTGTGCCTGTGTCTCGTCCTCTGCAGCTCTCCTGTGCACCCTGCCTGTCCCCTCTCTCTGTCCTTTCCTGCTCTCCCTTTTCCTATGTCCTTAGCATACCAGTTCCCTTTCTCCCCTCAGCCTTCCTCTCCCCACTCTTCTTGATGAGGGAGACTACTTTTTTTCCCAAATAATAATATCTTTATTGCTCTGCCTGATATTTATTAATTGCAGATTTATCACAGCTGATGAAGGACATCCATGGCGGGGCAGACTCAAGTGTGGGAGAAAGCAGTGGCTGCTTTCAGGCATCGTGGTGGGCAAAGCATCAGTCCAGGCCAGTGTTAGTGGCAGCAGATCTCTTCTCTCTGTTTCTTGTCTGAGGAAAAAGAAATGGCAGCACGGAAGGGCTGAAGGCTGTGCTAGATCCATCCTCTCATGGTGTTGCAGCAAAAGGACATGGGGGCATTGTATCAGCCCTGGGCAGGGGTGGGGTGTGCTGGCAAGCCCTGTTCTTTGCCCTCGGGGCACTTCTAGTGCTGGGCTCAAGTTCAGCTTTGGGCTGAGTCCACAGGGTGCTGGAGGGTGGGTAGGGAGGCTCACAGGGCGATGAAGCCCTGAGGAAGCCAAAATTACCCCCGGTGTCAATTATTAAATCTGTGAGCCAAAACCTGGCCCCAGTGCCCCATCAGGAAACCTTCCTGCAGCCAAAATGTTTGTCCTTGTTCTCTCATCAGCATCTCCTGAGGGGAGGCTGAAGCCCTCACAGAACACAGTTCTGCTGGGAGAGAAGGGCTGTCCTCTCTGGGGCCAGGACAGCCATAGAGTCTTCTCTTTGAAAAGAATCTCTTTTCCAGCATGGAATCCTGTTCAGGTTAAGAGCTGAACAGGCCTGCTCATTCATGGGGTGCCCCTTTGCAGTCCCCAGGCCTAACACTTACACAGGTTCCTTGGCCCAGGGACTGGCATCAGTCCCAGGGAGTGGCTCTGGGGGACACGTCCTGTGCCAACAGACCAGTGGTATCCTCCTTGCTGTTGCCCCATCACCACATCTGGAGGGGATGTTTCTCCCTACTGGGGGGGCAGGTAAGCTATCAGCACTATCTATCCCTACGTGAGCAGAGGCTGCTTACTGCTCACCCTCAGAGCCAGGACGGTTCCGTCCGTGGGAGGGACAGCAAAGCCCTTGGGCTGGGTTTGGCTGGCCAGACACCCCTCTCCTCCACTCCTGAGCTCAGCAGGCTCCTCACAGACTCCTTGCCTCCATGCCTCTGCTGCCAGGCTATGGCTACGGGGCTGCTTCCAGCCCAGCCCAGCCCGCTTAGAACCCTAAGTCCCACTTTCCCTCTTCTGGCATCCCAACACGCACAGCTAAACCTTCGCCACCCCCAGAGCTTGGGGTTAGGGGTGGTGTTTATTTGTCTTTTGGTTCATAATCTCTCTGAACTGTTCACCCTCCTGCCTCTCCTCAGCCCAGTCCCCTTCCCGAGGAGCTGTGCCTGTGCTGAATTCCCCTGGTGTCGCAGCTCCCCCCGGCCGGGCGTCTCTTATGGACTCCACCAGCCTCGTGTCTGTGGCAGCCTCACCTTATTGAAGGGGACATATAGACCAATTAGTTGTTATACAATAGCTCTGGATAGCCAGGCAATGGGACAAAGGGCATTTGCTCAAATTAATAGAGTCTGGAATTGATTTAACTCCAGGCCAAAAAAAAAAAAAAAAAAAAAAAAAAAAGATAATTCAACGTTTAGTATCTCCCTGGTATCTCCTCAGACAATACAGGACAGGTTTTCCTAGTACCCATGTTGAATCTAGATGTACTAGATATATGCAGCCATACACTGGTAAAAGCCCTTGATCCTAAAGAGAAAACTTTGACTTTAAACTGACAAAAATTCCATGTTGTCCCTTGTGTTTAGCCCGTCTGTACAAGAAAAGACCCTTGCTTTCAGAAAAAGAAGTGTGCTCAGCATAGGAGGCCCTTTTCCCTGAATAAGGAATTTATTCATGTAATAGAAGGCCCAGGAGTAAGGGGTGTCACAGAACTTCTCTGCTTATTAAACATGTAAGCTTCCATCTTGTAAGTGCATCTGCAGCCACCAAAATGTGCAGCCCAGAAAGATGGGGTGGGGTGGGGTCACAGACCCTAGGACAGAGAGAGCCGGAACAGTCTCAGCTGCAGAGGAGGAGAGCTACCTGCTTATAGAGTGGACAAAGGGCCTTGGGGACACACTTGTTGGCCCAAGGGCACATCAGCCCAGCTGCCTGTCACATCTCTCTGAAGCCATCTGCCTCCTCCCCAGTGTGCGCTGCGGACACTGAGCTCCTTTAGTCTGTCAATGACCTCTTCCTATGGGTTTGACACACTTGGAAAATACAGATGAGGAAGAAATGGAATTTTCTTGAGTGGCTAACTTCTTGTAAAAGGAAGCAAGGCTGCAAGATGGCAGAGACGCGTTTCCTGCAGTACACGATGTTCATATAAAATGTGTTCTTGGCTCCTTTCTCACACTGTTTATCCCGCCTGTGAGGCAGGAGGCAGAGAAACGGCACATAAAACTGTCCACACGAGCTGGCAGTGCTGGAGGCCCCACATCCTGCTAGCTTGGCTCTCATGGCTACCAGGCTGTGTGTCTGTAACCCTTGCTGTTCACTCTGTGTGCTACCCTCAGCCTTACAGAGACGCTGCAGCTGAGATCCAGGAACCTCCATGGTGCCATTGATGTTCTAGATGAGAAATCAAACCACTTCTGTATTGAGTAGGAATAGGATTAGGATTCATACATTAATCAACAGCTGGTCCCAAATACTAGAAGTGGTTTGCAAGTGATTTTGCAAATTAAAGCACTGATGATGTGTTGTATTGCTTGCTTGCTGGAAAAGTTCAGATTAGGATGAGGTATACAAAGAAATATGCAGGTTTCCAGAATTTCACAAATTTTAACAGCCTACATGAAACACTGAAAAATTAGTAGCAGCATTTTTTGGCCAGTGATTACCCTACTGTAACAAAAGAAAGCTCTCCAGCCAGGAAACAGTGTCTGTGTCCCCAGCCTTGATCTGTCTTGCAGTGCAGAGGATGATAGTGCACATTATCATTCCTTCAGATAGAAAAGTATTCCTCACTAGTTGGAGAGCTAGCATGCTGAGCCACTCTTGCTGTATCAGCCAGTGAAAATGACATCACCCAAGAAGGGGCAAAACACTAATTATCACAATTTTGAATATTACAAATGTTTAAAGAGCTTTTGGTGGGAAGTGTGAGAAGATCTGGAGGCTATTGACAGATTCCATTGTTATGGAAGGCTTTGGATTGACAGCACTAAAAAAGAAAAGCTTTTTAAAAAAATAAAATAAACCAAACGATGAATTATATTGTTCAAGTATGTGACCCAAGTAAGAGAATGATGGGAGGGAGGTTTGTCTTCAGGGAGTTGTGATTCCCTTAGACAAGCCTGCCTGGAGAAGTAGCTCATTATGACCGTAAAAATAACCCACTTTCTGCTGCTTGCTCCCTTTACTGGTACCTCTCTTGTCCCAAACACACTTTGCATTTTGAAAGGGTAAAGTAACATTGGGCTTTTGCAGTCTCTGAGCCCCAGAAAAGAGCAGCAGGATCTCATGAGGCCCCTTTTCTTCTTGGCAGCTTGTTACTTCTGACACAATGCAGAGGAGAAAGCTCATCCTTTCTGTGTTCCCTCTCTATCCTGGCACTACAGCCAGTAGGCATGTGCCCAAAAGCATGCATACAGCTTTCTATGAAAAAAAAAGAAGCCATAGGAAATACATCAAGCCAAGTTGTTACACTGTTTGATATGCTGCCTCTATTCAAATAATTCCATGATCTGCTCCTCCAGCGCTGCAGTCAGTCAGCTATTTATCTCTGACTGTTTCCATTAATCACAAGGGTATGTTTGATGGGCTGTGGGGCAGATGGGCTGCCAGGAGGGGAGCAGCTCTACTTCTTGGAAGGTGGGATGGAAATACTTGGCTCCACAGTCTCGCCACTGCTGGTGCCTCAGCTACACCACAGCCCTCAGAGAAGGCTGGAGGATTAGGAGACTGGGGAGAAGGGTTTGGGAAGAGTGCTGTCTGTGGGAAAGCAGTGAAAGCTGGCAGTTGAAGTTAGCACATGCTCTGTGAAACATCATCCTAGCTCTTCTCCCTCTCTTCTTTCACATACCAGCTTCCCAGAGCACTTCACGAGAGTCTGGGACAAAGTCAAAGCAGCCAAATCAGAAAGAAAACCAGGCATCTGGCACCCAGTACCTCTGCTGAGGGCTCCCTTGCTCTGTGTCTCTGAAGAAGAGCTGTCACACCTGCAGGAGCCAAGGATGACAGTGAACTGCTTTCAAGAGTCTTAAGTACCTGATTTTACAAGGTGTGGGGGTTTATTTCTGTAAAAATGTAATTATTACAGAGTTCTGTTAAAATTCGGTAATAATTTTGTAATAATGACATTCACAATGTATTTTAGCCACACATTTTCAGGGAGGTCACCCTGCAGGCTGAAGAGCTGCAGGATGCCTTGCTGCTGCCAGGTGAGGGGCATGGGCCAGACCCAGACATTCCTGCTGCTGCAGTGCCTCCAGAATATCCCATTCCCGTCTGCAAATCCCTTCCAGCTCCTCTGCTCTGATTCTTCACCCTGCTTGTCTTGTCTGGACAACAGGTTCTTCTGAGGACAGTGAGTTTTGGAGGTTTCCTGTATTTTGGACGTGAAAGATCTTCCCAAATGTCAGAGGCCGAGAGAAGTCCCTTTATAGGTCCAGTTTTTCAAACAGCTGGTGTCTGAAGCACACCTATAAATTTCTGCATAGAGTTCCTGAAATTAGGCACCTTAAGCTTCTGAAGACAGCAGACAACAATAAAAACCCCAAACAACCTGACCCAAAAATAAAGAAGAGTAATGGCAATTGATCTTAAAAATCCACTTAAACCAAGGAACTGGAAAGGAAACAGTAACTTTGCCAAAAGGCCTTGACTACAGTGGTATTTTCATTCTGGTTTGCACACAAGCCTACTATTGATATACCAGGTCAGAAGTCATATATTTCTCTCACTTTGTAGTGCTGAACTCTCTGAATGAATTTGATGCTAGAATTATTTTTTTTAAATAGAAAATTCACTTAGAAAGCATTAGGAGAATGAAAGGAATGACAAATATAAATCAAGATTTGAATTTACTCTCCAGTTTAAGATCTGGAAGTTAAAATACAGAATTTTCATTAAAGAGATGCTGAATTTCCTCTTTTAAATATATGTTTTTATTTCTTTAATGGTAAATCTCTGAAGTTTTGTTGTTTTGTTTTGTTTTTTAAAGGAAGATAAAAAGAGAAGGATGTGTTTCAGTTTGTCAAAAGCTGTGACAAACATCATCCAGCTGCAGGTGCCCACAACTGCAGATGACTTTCCTGAGAGTCCTTCCTGGAAAGCTGGAGGAAAGAGAGGAAATCTTCTGAGGGGCAGTTGACATCTGAGCAGGACATGGAGTAAAGATACAAGGGGCAATTTCTTCCCCAGTTCCCCTCTGTTAAAGGCCAGAACACGGATTTTAGTAGATTTGACTAACATCACTAAGACAGAAAACACAGAGAAGGAGGGACTAAAAACCAGCACAAAGATAGATTGTGGGGACAGCTAGTATGTGATTCTCAGTATATGGGATGGGATCCAGCAGGAGTTTAGGGCAACAAAGTGAATTGTGTGTTGATGTCATTTCTGGGATCCTAACTCGGAAATAAGCTTCCCCATTTACATCCTTGGTCCATGATCTAGCTATGTGCTCAGAAGGTGAGTTTGTACATCAAGAACATGAGCCACATGAACAGGACATGTTGACAGGGCAGCCTGTTACTGACATGTTCTAACAGATATGTTTTAATTTTGTCAAATCCAAAGTGACACAACCTTGCAGAAGCCCAAATCTGGTGGCAGTCACACTGAGATGTTTGGGAGGTGGTGAGAGCAAGTATTCAGTGGAGGGCTCTCACAAACTGCTCATATCAAAGACGTGGGCTGCTATCAGGCATTTCCAGCCTGGATCTCTTCCTAGACCTGCAGAACTCCTCCCTGGCAAAGAACCGTGAAAAGTTCTGGCCGACTGCTGGCCATTTTTCCAGGAAGAGGTGTACCACAGGCTATGTCCCAAGGTGTCCATTCTCTAGGCAATCATGCCCACCAGAGCTAAGCCCCCTGTTGTGGCCCATGGAAGCACTGCCAGCGAGGTTAAGGTCTGGAGTCGCTGGGAAGGTTTCTCTCCAGCCGTGGCACCAGCCTTATCTGGCCTGAGCTTTCCCACGTTGTATTTACCCTCTCAGGTTTCGTGTGTTTTCCTTGGGCTCCCCTTGGTAAACGTTTGGCTGCAGCATATTATTAGGGATTATTAGGGAAACAAGAGCTCGGTATTAAGTGATGATTATGCAATTTATTCTGACAGCGAAAAATGTGAAAAGAGGAAATTGACATTTGTGATTTTAGTTATGCGCTGACAACTATAATTAATCTTAACTCCAGCAAGTACCAGATAAGTGAATGTGATGGGAAAGCTTGCATTTTCATTGCTGCTGCCTAGGGACAGCTACTTAATCACAGCAATAAAATGGCACGAGTTAAGGAATTAAAGAGAGCAGAAACTTTAAGCTAGATTAAATGCAAATAGAAGAGAAAGACATGAAAGTGGAAAGAAATTCAGATGCGTAAAATACACAAGTGAGCTATATAGAAAAATACCACTGTAAAAGGGTAAAATAGCAAGAGATAATTTTATAAAAGAAAAAAATAATCTTTAAAAAAATCAGGTTAAGGGCAGTTGTAAATAGAAACAGGAAAGTGCTTATTTAAATCTAATATACAGAAAAAGACAGGACAGCTGTTTTTCACTGTATTGATTTAAAACTTTTTAGGAAAGTGAATGAAGATTGATCTTTTTGTCTTTTGAGGAGGAAAAGTTGTTTTTTGATATTTTAAAATGAAAATGACTGGTGATTTTGATCAACAAAATGCATCAGCCATTTGCAGTGAAGAGGCCTAAATCAGCTTTAAACCCATGAAGTGAAAACTAATATTTTTTTGGTAAGTCCTGGTGGGAAAAAACCTGGTCCTTCAACCCATTTAATTTCTGTTCATTGTGTATCAAATTAAGAGATAGTACCTGCTGCCTTCAGGCAGGAGGACAAGCTAGATGGCTTCTTAAGCTTGTCTTTCCCTCTGCTTTCCCCTGGCTGTAATTGAATGGAATAGGATACATAGTGTTCCCTTTCCCTTTTCCCTCTGAACTTTTTTCTTCAAGCTTGTTTTAAAAATGTGCTTAGTGCAGGGAGAGTGCCTGCTTCACAAATACAGCACGGACTGGGGTCTCAAGCACTGCCATAATGGAGATCAGAAGAGAAGGAAACCACCTTCTGAGGAACATTTCAGAGGTTCTAGTATCACTCTGCATTATGTCCAAGGCCATGGGCTCTTCCACAATGCAGATCTACCTAGAGTTTTGGCTATCTTCTGGCTTCCGGGAGGTAGCTTCTCCTGAATACAAAGTGTACCCTAATTTTTCAGAATTTAGTTTGTTACAAGTTAGAGTGAGACTGTATTGTTTGCAGCATGTCCTGCTTGGGTGGATCCCTGTACTCGACCTGTGGCTTCTGCAGCGGGTGGAGGGGAACCCATAGGGTCAGTGCTTTTGGACATGTGTCTCACAGAATGTGTACCACTCTGTGGAGCACTTGTCCTCTTCCCTTGCATCCATTCACTGTGCCATGTGTTTCACCATAAATGGAAATGAAGGTTATGTGTTAGTCCAGGGGAATGACCATCCTGGGTAGCAAAGTACACTTTGCAACTCTTCTTAAAGATTAATTTTTAATTTTTAAAAGGTCATCTATTCCATCCAGCTGGTGGATAAATCAGAATACAGGATGAGATTCAAGTTTCTTGATCAAAATCTCTGATTTCTGTGATGTGGCTGGAAATGAGGCTGCCAGTGCTACCAAGCATCTCCTTGTACAGATCCACAGGTTACTTTTGCAGGGTTAGAACTGAGAGCCTACAGATTGCAGTACCCCATCTAAGCCATGGCACAAAAAGCCTTTTGTGTCCTTAACTTCTACGTCCAGTACAAGAAAAATCTTCACTGGAATAAATTTTAAAATTACAAAGAGATAACTGTGTAGCAATGCTGTCATTTAAACAGTGAGATACTTTATTAAAATGTACCAGAATAACAATTTGATTGAGAAATCAGATGTTTTGGGACAGATTTAATTGGACATTCTGTGATGTGTTAAATCATAGAAAACTAGGTTCATCAGCTCATTTAGGACTGCTAACTCTGCACTTTTTCTCCAATTACATGCCCATGGGAAGGCATGTTAACTTCCAATAACTTGACTGTTATGGCGTCTCAACAACCCACTGGAAGTTGTTGAGATGCCATAAGATGTATGGTGAGGGAAGGGAAATCCTTGCTGTATCTCAGGAAAGACCTTCAAGTGAGTCATGCTGCCCACCCTCTTAGGACTGATGGGTTGTCAGAAAATTTGCCTTTTTTACAGTGGGAACCACTGAGTAGATAAAGAGAAAATCTGTCACCAGTTTTGCAAAAAGGTGTGAACTCATCAACAGGAATTGATTTCAGCAGTCTTCTACTGTGGCTGAACTTGGTTTTTATGCCTTAAAGGGAAGAGTCATGAAGAAAAATTATTGAAAAAGATATTTTTCATGTGAATTGAAGCCTGCTTTGTTTTTAGATCTGCCAAGAATGGCAGCTTCCATTTGTTCTGCAACAACCTTGCCTAAGGATAGGATTAGAAGGCAGCATTCAAGTCTAGCAGAACAGCTTATGATTTCACCCGTGGATCTAGAAGAAAAAGTAAAAACTCCTGAGCTTGACAGGTAGAAGAAAACAGAGCCATTTCTCACTGCAGCACAATCTTAAATAATTGTTCATATTGCCAAGAGCAAAATAGAAAAATCCACCCAGCCACAATTTCGAAGCAATTTCTGGGCTGTACAAAGGGTGTAGTGGGTGCACTAATTATAAAGCCATTTCTTAGTCTTGTAAGTCACAAGCAGGTCTGAAAGTGAGAACTTCAGTGTTTTGTTCTGGGCTTCACCATGTCCTAACTATCAGGCTTTGTGGTCATCTGACAAGGTGTTGGTAAAATAGTGGTAATGATGTTCATCCACCTGGTAGGGGACAGAGCTGAATACTGAAATTCAGAACAGTCATACGAAGGAGCTGTGCGCAGTCTTCATAACTGGCTTAAAAATAATGTCTTCAAGTCAAGACAGCCCTTTCTACCCACCTTCTCGGAAAAACAAAAAGAAAAAAATATTGAAATACCATAGGAAAATTTGAGAAAGATGCAGATATTTGGCAATACTACCTTGCAAAGGTTTTCAGTGCTCTTTGACAATCTGAGACCTTATCTGGTCCAAAGCATTCCTTTCTTAGCCTAAGTTTCATTTCAGAAGTAGCTTCATTAGGAAAGGCTAGCTGCCAGCCCTGGTCATGGTATGTCTGCACTGATGAACAAACATTTGGATCTCAAATTTCAGCAGGACTTGGAGAAAGCACTCCAAATTCAATGGGTTAAACATTTCCATCTAGATACATACCGCAGACAGATAAAGTTAAAAGACAGTTTGAGCCGATTCAGAGGCCGTGTATATTTCCAAATAAATTCAGTTTACCAAGACTGACTCATAAAGGGAGCCCAGTGTCAGTAAGCATTCTAATACAAAACGTGCAGTCTTTGTACTCTGTGCACCGAGTGTGTACCAAACCAGATGGCACTGGCTCTGGGATGGAACAACCAAGGCTCCTTTCCCTGCAGGGACAAATGTGCTGACATTACATAATGCTTACAGGTGTTATTCGATACAACAAACACTAATAACAGACTTTCATCCACAGGAGGACCTTGCCCAAAGGCCTCCAAGCTCCTGAACACAAATAAACCCCAAACATAATTTACATTAAACAGGCAATATGCCTGACTGAGTCACATAACAGTAACAAAGTTTGGGAGAAGACTTGGCATACTTTGATCACCCATCTGCAATGCTCAGTGGC
Organism: Serinus canaria; assembly: GCF_022539315.1. Taxonomy (NCBI): domain Eukaryota; kingdom Metazoa; phylum Chordata; class Aves; order Passeriformes; family Fringillidae; genus Serinus; species Serinus canaria. The sequence continues at coordinate 22,016,814 of NC_066319.1, forward strand.
AACATCAAGAGCAAGAAAGATGCAGTGCCCTTTTCTCCTGTTCCTTCTGCTCATAACAGGAAGGAATTCTTCCATCAGGGAGAACTCCGGCAACAAGGAGCAAGCTGCAAGCAGGTTCTTCGCTCTGTGGGCATTCCCTTAGAGAGAGTCGTGACTTGTTACTCATTCCCTTTAAGATATATGCTGGCCCCAAGGATTTTTCAGGCTTGGGTGTGATCCCAGTCTCATAAAATGTCTGGGAAGGAGTGTCTGCAAAGGTGACCTGGCAATCTCTGAGCCTAGGTCTTTGGGTTTCGTTCTGCAGGTGAGAGGTAGTTGGCCCTTTTCAAGCAGCATTGACCCTTCTTCCAGCCCAAGCAGTTAGATCCTCCATGCAGAGACCTCTGGTGAACCTCAAACTACAGGCATTGGTGCTGCCTACTGGGAGCAGCAGCTGAGGTTTTTACTGTGGGGTTATGCTGAAACCATTCCATCCACAGACTCGACTGTGGCTCCTCACTGGTGTCAGACAAGACATCAGGACAGTCTGAGAAAGACAAGGTCTTAATGACAAGAAAAGGTAAAGGCTGTTGTATTAAAGGGTTAAACCACCTCTTAAAGGTGAAGATTAGCTCTCAATGCTCATACAGGGCTAATGCTCATCTTGGAGAGGATACAAAGAGCTGGATCAGAACTACTAATGACCCTCGTCTTTTCCAGATGGGTCAGTTTGCAAGTAGTTTGCTGGCATAAACCCAGAGACACATAAAGCATCAAGTCTTCAGTCTCTACTGGAGGAAATGAATTACAAAGAAGATATTAAAGCAATGTGTCTGCACTCATTTTGCATCAGAAAGATGGAAGGAGTTCATTTCAATCCTCCCTCCCCCTGTCATCAAGTGTCCTAACACCAGTGAAATCCCTTTCACATAGGTCAGGCAGATCGCCTTTCAGCGGCTGCTTCCCGCAGCCAAGAGGGAGAACAGGGCTGGCCAGGCAGCGGCTGGGAGCCGGGGTAGGCAGCAGGTGCCGAACACTTGTGGATCCTTGGAGTTCCCCAGCCCTGGGACTGGGCAGCCAGCAGTAGGGACAGGGCTTTTATCAGCTCTTGCTCTGGGTGGGGCTGGAAGAACGCTGCCCTGCACCGGTGTGCATGCTGGGGAAGGCAGGATGGGTGGATGTCAGGGGTTGCTGGGGCACCTGGGATGGAAGTGCTGCCAGTGCCAAGCCATTTGGGGCTGCAGGAGAGTGAGTAACTCTTGATTGCACGAACAAGATTGGGCTAGACAGGGTGAAAGTTGCAGAGTCTGCCCCTCTGTGCTGTCACCTCATATGGAGTCTGACTCTTGCATGCTCCCTGCAGCACAGGGTATGTGGGGCAGATGGGAAACACACAGGAGAGGTTGTGGCAGATGGGAAAAGGAGGGAGAGGCCTGTGCTGAGTGGGACCGACAAGGGGTGGTGAACTCACGAGTGGGCAAAACTCACATCGTGTTAAACTGCACCTTAGCTGCAGTGGCTATTCAGACGTGTTTCTGTGATGTGCACCTACCTAAACACACATTCACAAACTTGCTGGCTGTCAGCCTATTCAAACCAGATGTCATATGGAGCAAAAGGCTTCTTTTGTGTGAAAGGAACCACTGGCACAGAGCAAAATGAGGTATAGATGGCGGTGAAAGATGGACTTGCAGAACAGGACCCCACTGCACTTGTGGCAATGGAAGAAGCCATGGCATTGCAGACTCTGGAAAGGAAAAGGTGCCCAATACCCTTGTCACGTTACAGGCTACATCAAGATGAAGTTCAAAATGAAGGTGAAGCAAGATGAAGTGATTGCCAGATAACATGAATCCTAAGCCCATTTTGCCACTGGTGATAAAGATTAAGGCCTTGTTAAATACAGCAGACTAAATATTTGAGAAAGATAAATTTGTGTTCCTGACATGAAGCGTTTAGCAGAGATTTGGGAAGGTGGCATTTTTCCATGCATTCACGGATGGGAATGGCAGATGGACAAAAGAGGAGGTGCAGCCAGTCAGAGGAACCTGATGCTCACAGACACTCTTGTATTATCACTCCTTGGTTATTGCCATATCCAGGTGCCTCACAGTACTTAGGCAGCTCAGTCTGCAGCAAGCTTTAGAAAAGAAAAAGAAAAAATGTGTCCCTGAGCATATTGAACAGGCAGCTTCTCTGCCTTGGGCAGTCCCTGCTGGAGAGTGCCCTCCTGCAGCACCACTGTGGATTTGTCTTTGCTCTGCACGAAGTTTGGTGCACTGTCAGATATCAGATACTGGCTGCCCCGCAAAGGACTCTTTCAATGGTCATTGAGCCTGGGTGAATTAAATTTCTGATACAGATCATCTGCCCATAATAGAGCTAAAGGAGCCACGCCACTGAGCAAGTTTCCACTGAATAGCAACTAACATTTGAGTGTGAGGAGTAATTTTTAAATCTTTAATCCAAGTTTCAATCCTTACAAACACTAAGAACTTGGATTAAAAAATTTCAATTGAAACTCTAGAGGTGGAGGAGGAGGAGGAATATTACTATCTTCATTGCTGCTTACTAAAGCTGGGGCAGTGAGAGTCCTAAGTAGGTCCAGAGGGAGCCATGCTTGCCTTGCATGACTTGCTTGTCTAACAGCAGACACAGGACATTCCTGGTTTAATTCTCAGTAGAACATGCTTAGAACATGCTGGTATGCAAGGGTTGTGATAAAGGGAGGCAGTAGATCTTTGGTCTTGACTTATGTCCTGTGGATCTTGGGACTGTGGGGCAAAGCACCAGAGTGCCATGATTTCTTGTTTGATAACATGGACTTCATAACTCAGATGTTCCTAGGACCTAGCATTATTTCCCTTCTTTTTCTTCACCTTAAATTCACAATGACTACAGCTATTTGCCCTGCTGCAGCTTCAAGTTTTCCTTGGCCTGATTTCCCAGCTTGCCAGCTCTGAAGGCTGAGTCTCAGGCAGGGCCAGACACAATGAAATCAGGCCAGCAGAGCAGCAATGAGGAACTACAGATTTTCAGATGGGCTCCACTGAATCTGAAACCCAAAACTTGTGGCAGGGATTGAGGGGAATAACAAAGTTGAATAGCTGAGTCCTACAAATGTAACAGTGCAAATAGGACATAATATTTAAAACCAGCAATGCTATTTGTGGAGAGAAAAACAAGAATCATTTGTACTTAGGCTTTGATTCAAGTTGTCCTTTAGTGCAATAATTCAATTAGAATAACATGAATTGTTTGCCCATTCCAGAAAAAAATTAGATTTCTCTTTAGTTTCTCATGTTCTTATACCAAGGGTATCACTCATGCATCCAAACAGTCTCCTCATTACCTGAGAGGAATATTCCTAATTTCACCCACATCCTTTGCCTTTTCCTGGGATATAACAAAGGAAAGAGAATGTGCTTGGCATATTGCAAAGCCTAGAAACCAGTATTGCTCATCTTATTAGACACAGGCAAAAGATAAAACTTTCAACCTCATTTTCTAGGTTCTGAGGCAGGATTTCCTACTGCTCTGCAGTGGATTATCTCCAAGAGCTTAACAATAACTTCTCTGGTTTGGAGGCTACAAGGAAATATCCCTCAAGATCACATATCAAACTAGACTCCTTTTCCCATGCCAGAGGAGTGGAGCTGTCACTGGCCCCTCTCTTTCTGTTTTTTGGTTTGGTCGTTTGGTTGTTTTTTTTTTTTTTTTTTTTTTTTTTTTTATTTTTGTGATACAAACCAGGCACAAGAACTCCCTCACTACCTAATTTTTTCTTTGCAGAGGAAAAATGTTCCTACCATTCATTTTCCACAGGAGTTTACTTTTACAGTACAGCTACTTCTCAGTTACACATGAAGACCCATGAGAGGTGTTGCTGGAAAAAGGAAGAGGCTTGGACTTCTGATCTTCTCTTTTCTCATTTGTGGTGGGATCTCTTGTTCCTTGAGAGCCATGCTTTGACTGATCAGTTTGAAAGCAAGGAAAAGAGAGAAAACACTAATATTTACCAGATACACTCACTCCCAGATTCTTCCATTTGTATGTGTAGCAGCATCACCAGGAGTCAGTGGTGTGGGGAACTTCTGCTCTGCCTCTCTCAGCTTGCCATGAGGATACCTTGCCACCACAAATGGAAGCTTTTCCTCTGCAGGCTGTAACCTCACATTTTTGGCAGAACAAGGAGCAGGCACTGCAGTGCTGACACCCTTTATCAAGCAACCTTGCCCAGAAAGCCATGGCAATTTTATTCCTTCAAGCCTGTCCCTCTCAAAAAGGAAAGAGACTCAGGGTTCCTCTGCAGAGATGTAACACAGTGCTGAGTGTGACAGTCCCAGCTGGACTGACATGTTTGAGAGCAGACCAGAGGGCTCACACTGAGGCTCCCTTTGGAACAGAAGTGGTCTGGGAATGCTGATGGTGTGCTCTCCTTGAAAGTTGAGGGTAATGAATCCAAGGACACGACCTTCTAAACAAGGCTGGACTGCTTTCAAGGTCTGTGCTGTAAACATGCCCTCAGTGCTGTGTGGGTGTAGGGATGGGCCAGCTCCAGACAGCAGCAGCTCAGACATCTCATCCCTTGTGGGATGGATTTATGCACAAGGTTGATAATAAGTTTTCAGTAAAAAATGCTCAGATGATATGAGAGAAAGAGGAGAAATTATCACAGCTTAAGCTTTACTGAAAAGATGTCTTTGATGAAGACTGCAGAATTAGTAGAAGAGTACAAGTTTCTTCTCATCCTGTTTTATTATTTGGTCTGCTTTTAAAATGTCTAGGCCACCTTAGATATGAGATATGAGATGTCAACCCCCTGCTAGAGGGGCACAAGTCAGCAACTGCAAAATGAGGGCATCCAAAATGGATACTGATTTGCAAAGCCTTGGATAGAAACCAGTCTTGCAAAATAACAGTTTTTACTTACGGGGCCTCTTTAACACTGATACAGGTATTTTTATTGTTTGTCATTAAAGTTTAGTGGTATTAGCAAATCAAAGACTTGCTTTTTCTCATCTAGAAATGCAGAGATGATGGTATTTTTATAGAGGTTGGAGAACAAGCCTTCTAGACTTCTGCAAATTTACTTGTTTCTCAAGAGAAAATGATATCCCTTCTGTGTAGGATGCTCATGAATGCAATGGAGTGTGATTTAGGAACTCCAGTGGGGTGGCACCAGAATGCAATGTTTTTCTAGGTTAAAAACTTCAGTAGTCAGTGTTTTCTGTTTTGAGGAAACTTCAATAGTTTGTGTTTCCTGTGTTAGAAGAAGAAAAGCCTACCAAACTGTAGCCTTTTAGATTTGGTATTTTTTGGTTTTGATTCTTCAGTTCTAGTTAGTGATGCTGAAGATTTCCTCTCAGAGCTTGTAATGCTGATCTGATCTTCTGACCTGCAAGCTACAGTACTGAACATATCCTGGAAATTGTCATAAGAGAGATACCTTATAATCAGTACAGCTAATGAAGAATACTTTTGTTGCAGGACTCTTTGTGTGCAATCTGTATGCTCTTCTCCATTTTTCCTGACCCATGTGGGTGGTCAAATCTGGAAGTAAAACATTAAAAAAAAAATTAACCATTTCAAATGCAAGGAATTTTAAGTTCACAGACTGTGGCTAATTGTCAGTAGCAGTTTCCTGTGAATGCTGAAGAGAGGTTTATTTCTTTCTCAGTAAAAGTGCCTCTCCACTATCTATTTTTTGGCTTGCTATGCTAGAGAGATGTACCACATTGGAGAGTTCAGAAAAACAAGTTTTCTTATAAAAGCTGGCTAAAATATGTAGCTTAAGATAATATTGCCTTCCTCTGTCTCCATCCTAATGCCAACTTTTTTTTCTCATAGGAATTTTTTTTTTTTTTCTGATGAGAAAGAAGCTCAAAAACTATTCCATTAAAGAACATGACACTTTCTAAAATTCAGTGCTGAGATACATTTTTTCTTATAAGCAGAGTTTAAGAGAGCATTAGGAATAGCAACACTGTTCAAAATTCTGGTTAGAAAAAAATGTAAATTCTAACCAGTCATTATCCACTGTTAAGTGGAGTAAGAGCTGCCACCTGCTTCCCAAACCCAGTACTGTTTGCACTTCACAACAATTCCTGAGAGGATGGCACACGTGGTAGTGGGGCTTCTGGAGCAGCCTCCAGTCCCACTGTTCCCACACGCTGTCCCCCCAGGAGCTGTGCTTGAGGGCTTCAAGCAGAGTCCTGGCGCCAGCTGGGGCAGCAAATGGTCCTGACAATGCTGTGCTATATGCACAGTATTCATCAATTTAGTGCAGTCCTGTGCAGTCTTTACACTCTTAGGCTGAAAGAGTAAAACCCCGAGGAAATAGAAAACTAAATTTCAATAAACTTAGAAAAGCAAAGCCTGGAGATTATTTCCTCGTTTCAGTACATTGCCATCTTTGACTCGCTCTTGACAGGAGAAAGTAGATTTGTAATTCATCTTTGGATTACAACTTATTGAATTATATAGAATATATTGTGTTCTCTGCAGGAAGATGTCATGTCTAATGTATATTTTTCTTTCAAGTGTGGTAAATCAATAGACACATTAAATTTAACACCCTGAAAATATGCCTACTAAGTATATTTAACTTGTGGGTGGTACTTCTACTTGAAAAACCCAACCCCATTCATACTCCAACCCACTTCCCAAACCTGTCTCTGAAGTTGTTATTATATTATCTTCATTATTTTTTTTAATCAGAGGAAACATGGCCCAAATTAACCAATGTGACTGAACACGCAGATATGTTTCCTGTTTCCTTCCTCCTCGTTATCTTACTTTTGTGAGCTCAGAAATATGCCCACCAGAAACAAACAGGTCTCAGCTGCAAGCAGCTGGCTCTCTACTGCTGCGAGAAGTCCCAGGCCAGGGCTGAGAAACTGTGTGAAACTGGGCCAACTGCTTCTCCTCCTGCCTTTGCAACATGCTACCATTCTGTGTGTGGGCTTTGATTCATGCACCCTACTGGAGGCAGTCCTAGGAATTTTTCAGCAGCTTCAGATAATTAAAAATGAATAATGCCTTCAGCACAATAACCTTTGTGCTAATTGCTTGGATATTAAGCTACATTCCTTTCTCTTTGCCCTTACATTTACAGATGCTTGCACTAACATTACAGTGGTACTATGGAAGTGGTTAGGGTGAAAAATAGAAAAGTTAAGACATCCAGATACAAGAAATCAGAACATTCAATATTTGGTGTTGTGTGGAAGGCAGTAGTATGGGACACCAATAAACAAATTTCTTGGCTTTTTCTGATAAAATGATGACTTCATGCCAATTAACAATGGCAACTAAAGGTCTACAGACCAAAGCATTCATCCTACTTTGTCACCAGGATGAACAAGGAGAGCTGTACCTCAGCCCTGCTCTCCCACCAAGATGTCCATGTGCATCGATGCCTCGCTCTGCAAAGGTCCACAGGGCAGCCAAGTTAAGGTTAAAAGGGAGGCAGGGTTTCTACTGTAGGAGAAATTCACATATTTGAGGTCTCAGCTTCAAAGCCAGGGGTGGATTTGAAAGCCTTTCCCTATAGCTTTGGCATGGCATTGACACAGTTGGCAAAATGTGCACAAAACTCATTGGTGGGGACCTTGACCATTGCTTTTGATACATGTTCAAGTTTCAGTATCAAATTCACACAGATAATAAAAAGAAATTTATAAATTAAATAATATTTTTATTTAATAATTAATACATGTTTTTTGATAATATTGTCAGTAATGTCTCAAGGAGAGCTCTAAATTCATTTCCACAGGAAGTGAAGGACCGTTTCAGTCACCAGGAAAATGTGGCAGGAGAGGGGTTGGGAGGGCGGGTCTCAGCAGGGATGGAAAGAAGAAATGCCCCAAAGCACATGGACAGAGAGACACTGAGGGAAGCTGCTCTCAGCAACACATGAAATTTTGAACCTTACCTGGAAAGGGCTGATAAGAAAAAAATGACAACTGTTTGTGTTAGCATGTTACACAAAGATTGAAGGGGAACAGGAAGGTCAGAAAGGAGAGTCGATGCAATGAAAATACATTTTATTCATCAGTGTAGGAAGTATTCTGAGCTTTCATGAGTGGGCCATACCTGAAACATGTATTTTCTATGAAGACCTCTACTCCAGCACATCTGGAACTGATTTCTAGGAGAAGCCAGAGGCAGTTTGCTTCACTCCCATATGAGATGCACCTGTGAGAGGCCCACGAATCACCTTAATAAAAGTGAGCATAAAAAGGGTCATGGTCTTATGTGGTGGGGAACCCATGTGGAGGGCTCAGATGCTGGATGGTGTTACTGTACATCACCTGAGCCCTTCTGATCCAGCATGTGCCCTCAGCCACCTCTCAGCTGAGGCGCTGTGTGCTCACTCACTCTCCCTGCCTGCAGCTCAAGCCCTGGGGACCTCCCCAGGTGTGCTGTGGGTTTGGGCAGGCAGACAGCTTGGCTGGTGTGTGAGCCCTGGGACTCTGCCTGAGAGGGTTTTGGTGGTGCTATGTGGTCAGGAGAAGCATTCATCAGCAGCAAAGCTTATTTCACACTATGGGCAAGTGTCTTCCTTTTGCACTTACATGAGCTGGGGAGAGAGAGGGACTGGAACAGGTAGGGGGAGTTTGTATGCCTCATGTTCATCCTCCCTCAGTCCAGGAGAGTGTTGGGAAATGAGGAGAGCTCACCTTACTCATTTTTCTGAAATGATCTTGTTGTTGTTTAGGTGCTAAAATTAATTTTTCTGAGCATAGTGCAGTAAATCAGAGGCACTAGAGGTTTCAGCCAGAGGCACTAGAGGTTTCACAAATTATTTTAAAAACAGATGCTGCCAATATCTACTCACTTAATTTACTGGATTTTGAATCAGTAAATTGAATTATTGAATTTATTGAAATACTGAAATATATTTGAATCAGTAATTTTATTTTCTTCACCCTTACTCTCTTGCCCACGCCACCAAAGTCATCTTCCTTCCAAGCTGCTGATCTTTTCATTTAGTATTTCCCTTCCTGCCCTGTCCTGTAGCTGCAGCCTAGCAGATGAGTGCCTGAGGTGGGGAAAATGCTGCCTAGCTGTGGAGGAGTGGCCCCGGACGGGAGCTTCATGTGGGGGAGTGTGCAGCAGTTTGTGCCGCAGAACTGCAAAGGGGAGCAAACAATTAGCAAAACTGACTGAGAAAACAATGAGAAGGAGGGGGAGATTAAGCCACTCTTCTTTTTACAGTGTGTTAGCTGAACCATGTTGCCATTGTCTGAATGGCAGGCAGATGAAACATTATACATCTGTGCAGAGGCAAGAGGATGAACTGAAAAAGATTCAGGAAGTCTAATATTTCTGCTGTCTTTGATTGCCACTGTACATTGTCACTGGAAGATGTTTCTGTCCAGTTCAGTTCCTCTCAGGAGATGCTACATGGCTTGAACAGACTCAGGGAGACTTCACTTCCACACTCCTCCTGATCTTTACTGTGAAATGCTGCTTTGCATCTCTTTTGCTTCCCTTTATCCTAATATGCTCTTATTGGCTGGGTCCCACTCAGGACTCCTAACCAGGGAGGGGAGCAGTCCAACTGGCAGACCTGGTCCTGGCAACTCTCCCAAAAGTTTTTTTGGATGAGATCTCATGTGCTGTGCACCTCATGGCACTTTCTGGAAGCCACTGTGGCTGCAGCTGTGAATCCAGAGAATCCACATTCCCAACTGCTGACACCCTTCTCCTGGGCACCCTGCTCCAGTGCCCAGGAAAAGGGTGTCAGCATGTAGATTCCCTGGAAGATGTGCCCACCTTTAGTGACAGCAAAGACATGGTACTGCCTCTTTTAACCAGAGGCTCTTTGCTATTCATTCTGGGGCACCACTTAGTCCAGGGAAAAGTGCAGGTAAAGCTGGGCTCAGAAACCAGAGTGGTTTGATGTGGAGGTGTAATGAAGGTGCCATAGGCAGCAGAGACTTCACTCAGAAGCAGAGTTGGCCAACAGCAGTGGAGAATTTCTTTATTCAGAGAGATTATACATTCAAAGTATCCATCACTGAAGCAACCAGAGGCCACATGTTACGTTTCCTGTCTCCCTCATCCAAGTGTTAGGGGGGTCCTGCTTGTAGCTCTACACACGTCATGTGTAGGTGCAGTTCCTTCATACACACATCTCACTAGAGACAAACTGGCTTTTCCTTGCCCTGTCCCACACTCACAGCCCCCCCCAGTGCTTTCACACCCACAATTAGTTTTCTGGACAAAACCTCATCCAAGTCCATCTGAGAGCCTGCACGCACCTTGATTTTTCCTCGGCTGGAAATAAATCTGCCGTGTTTGGAGCGTTTCCTCCCCACTCCATGTGATTCTGATTTCACTAATTGAAGTTAATCTGATAAAGGGAGGAACTGCAGAGAAGAATGAGAGCACAGAGGCAGGCGGGCAGGGGTCACGCGGGTGCCACAGGGACAGGGCTTTGTGGCCGCGGAGCCGCTGCGGGGCACGGAGGGGAGCGGCACGCTGAGCACCTCATCTGTTTGGCCCATGGGCTGGCCTGAACTGCTGGCCACCCTGGCTGCCTGTCCTGACCTCCCCACTGCCCTGCAGCACAGCCAGCACTTGCAAGGTGGGGTCTAATGAAAGGCATCAGGGAACAGAGGGAGCGCTTCTGCCTCCTGAGCGTATTTATCCAGAGCAAAACGAAATGTAGGCTGGCTTGGGGGATGAGTAATGGGTAACAGAGCAGCTCCTCATGTCCTGGCCCCTAGTCTGGCTGGTGCCTGGAGGGCAGCACTGCTGAATTCATTGCCTCCTGATGGTGGCTGAAGGGTTTCTCTAGGAAATGAACACTGGGATTTCAAGATAAAAAGTATCTTCTCTGGACAAAATGGTTGCTGGGGTAAGGGAGCAGTGTGTGGGGCTGAGTATCCCAAAGAGAGGAAAACTGCCATTCATGGCTTTGCCACACACAAAGCTAATTCCCTCCAACTCTCCCAGCAACACCACCATGTGGAAAAAGCACACTGACACATAACAGTGCAGCTCAGTGGGAAAGAGACCTGACAAGGTGTCACGTCTACCACTGAGAGCAGGCAAGGCCATGGTGTTCCACTTCATTTGGAGTATCTTCTCCAAAGAGCAACCTTGATCTTTATGTCCAGCAGATTTACGGCGGGGGAGATCTTCAGAGAGAAATGGCCACTCAAGCCACACACATGCATGTGTGGACTATCAGAGGCTGGCTACTGGAAAGCTGGGAAATGAGGAGAGCTCACCTTACTCATTTTTCTGAAACGATCTTGTTGTTGTTTAGGCGCTAAAATTAATTTTTCTGAGCATAGTGCAGTAAATCAATCTAAAAACATCAGGGATTAACTTTGTCCAGCTTCTGTCTGGGCAGCTAGTGGTCATAGGTAGAGCTGGGAGCACAATGGCCTCTTGCCCCAAACCTGCCAACAGAGATGTTTGCAGAACCTCTCTGCTGAGGCATGGTATTCACACACAGCTAGAGATTTCCCACTTCTCTGCTTTCTTTAAATGGCTGGTACATACATCGAGTTCGACAGCACCCCTCCCCGCCTCTGCAAACTCCATTCATTGTTAACTTGTTTAAATTAAACACAAGCATGGACAGGATCAGCAAGCAGCCGTCTGTTTTAGTAGTGCTTCTACTTCAAATGTCAGTCTTAGTCCTTTCTTGCTGGGCTCTGATCTCTCATGACAATTTGATTAACTTTACATTTCCTTTTATTGTTGGAGAAACATTTGGAAAATCTTAACATATCCTACTGGCTGGTTCTGAGACCAAGATGGTGATTATGTCCATGCTTAGCATCATCCATCAAAATCAGGCATCTGACAGTCAGACCACCTGAAAAATGTATGATTCCTGAGAAGTTCATGGGCTATAAAATGTTTCTTACTTGTGAACAATCACAGGACACTCCTTTTTCTCTCCACAGCAATGTTTTAACTAGGAAATGCTTAAAAATCCTCATTTTTAAGGATTTAAAAAGAAGGAAACACTTTGTATTGGTTTTCCCAGATAAGAGGACATTCTTAGCTCTCACCAGCTAGAAACTGGTATCTGGGTTTTTCCAAGAACCACATTCCTGCCAGGACTCCCTTATGGGAACACACTGTTGATGAAGAACTCCCAGGATATGACAGAACCCAGGGAAAAGGATGCTCCATTTCAACTTAACAGAACAGCTTGGGCTCTTTCCCCTTTCCTCATGCTCACACTAATCTCATAAGAGTCTCAAGCCTCTGGCACATACTCATGGCTACATTTCTGCTGGCCTCTGAGCTTCTGGATTTTGGCTCAGCTCCAGAGTGTCAAGGCACCAGTGGAAAAGGCTGGAAGAGAGCCTATTTTTGTCTTTATGTTTCAATAGCAGGATCAGAAATAGAAGTGGTAAGAACCTCATGGAAAAAAAGCCCTGTTTCCTGGCACTTTTGATAGAGTTAATTACCTGTAGGCATTTAAATTCTTTCCCTTGCATCATTTTCATTAATTTGAGGGTGTAGATACTCAGTCATTTTAAAAAGCCCCAGCAGTTAACTTTATTTCTGAGGTTATTGAGATGAATTCTTCTTCAGAAAGCACTCAGAAGTCACAATTAAGCTGATGCCATTAGGCCATGATAAATCTACCCCACACCTAAGCTACCCATTTACCTGTTCAGTAAAAACTAAAATCAGATTATAGTCACCCAAAAACATATCTGGGAAACTTGGTCTCAGATCCCAGCTCCTGACAGGCACTCCCAGGGTCTCAAGCAGCACCAATTACTGAGGGTCTCTTAAAAAGTTACTCTAAAAAGTTAAGCCTCTTGTCAAACTTCAGGGTATGTGTATCTTACAGCACACCAGTCCCCAGTGCTTCTTATGGGATTTGCAGCTGCTGCTGAACACTGCAAGTTGATGATCCTGGTACCAGGATCCCCCTGATGGATAACTGTAATAATTTTATTCTAGTCTATCATTTTCAGTCCCTGCTGAATTCCTGCTTCAATTCTCTGACATTTCTAATATTTCTCTGCTGAGACAAGCTGCCATTTCAGACTTTAGGAATGAGTAGTTCTCTTCCAACTCAGAGGATAACTATGATTAGCTATAAAATAAGAGCTGCTTGAATTTATAATAAAGAGACTAAGACTCTAACACTTTGTCAGTGAAATCCCTGCAATGGAGAGGTCTAAACCCTTGAGTAATGCTTAGGCTCCTTATACCCCCAAATATCTGTACTTCTATTTTGCAACACAGTACTAAACCTCTCTGCAAGAAGAAAGCAAGCTATGAAGAAAAGAAGAAACCACAGCCATGGTAGAGTTAAAAAGAGAGCACATAATGAAAGCTGGAATCTGGCCCCTTATTAGCAGCTCTCCCTGCCTGAGTTCCCATAAACCCCAGGCCTAATCCAGTGTCTTGCTTTCAGTGCAATGGGTGCTGGGAGGGCTCCAGCCCCCACTGTCCCAGGGAAGTGATAAAACCCCATGTGCCAGTTAATGCACTGCCTCTTATGGGCCCATGCAGCAGGTGAGCAATTATCACTTGCAGCCCAGCTTAATGCTTTACAGGGTCTGAGAACTGTTTCCAATTAGCCTCAGTGTGCCATGGAAATTAACTCATTTGTGTCACCTTGGCTTGCAAGCGGACTGTGAGGAACTGGTGAAACAACTGGAATTGAGTACAGGTGGCACTTTGCCTCCCCTCCTGCTCCTTGGCACCCCTTGCATGGGATCTGGGGGGCTATATTTGATGGAAGAAAATACAATGGAAAAACCATTCTGATCCATAACCAGGACCTGAGGGAGGGCTTGATCCATCCCCAGAGTCTTGTCTCCATGACATTTTTCCGGGCTGGTTCTCTGTGTCCCAAGAAACAGGCTTCCAAGCACTTCCCTTTGGATTATTTAGTAATCTCATGAGGCTTCTCAGCATTTGGCCTCTAAAAGCCTCTTTTTATAAAGAACTGTGTCATATGTGTGTTTTATCTGTGAGCCTTGTTTAATGAATTCTTTCAGACATTATGAGCCAATTTGGAGCCTGCTGTAAAGCCAGCACCATTCCACCAAGCTTGCCACAGTGTTGTTACTGCCAGACATTTTCTCTTAAATGGATGTTCTGAAAGTCGATGTCAGGGCTAAAATTAGGCTTAATACTTGCAGTGATCCTTCTGTGAACTCCTGATATAACTTCAGTGCCCATGAATGGTGCGCATATCAAAGGAACTATGATCTCCTGGACAGAGACCAAGAGGATTGAGGAGCTCTCAACTCTTTTCTGAGCTCCAATATGAAGAGTTCTGTGTCATTTAGAGCACATCACCTCGTCTCTCTGTGCTTCAGTTGTCTGCCTTCTGAGGTTACAGTAATCACATTTTGTTGAGATTATATAGTTGAACGCACTGTGATATTATTTAATGTCAGTGTTGAAGAGATTTCTTACACTGATAGCTTGATTTTGAGCTTGGTGAATTCTGCTTACATGAGCTTCTTAAAGCACCTCACTCTTAAAGAAGGGACACAAGATATTAGCTGATTGTCATGGCCTATCCATCCAAAATTATCTGTAAATGACTGATTAAACTTTGGAGATAGTGTGCCTGTGTGTTATATTTGGATAAAATAAAATAGCCAAATTAAGCCTTCTTATTTAAAGATCTAGTTCTATTGAAGAACTGATTATGAAATGACTGAATAAGGGACTCTGAGATGTTGATCCTGCTTCTATGGCCTGTACTCTGAATGTAAGGTTATCACAGCATGTGAGGGTAACTGTGGGGTCTGAGCTATAGGCAGATGGCCTGAGATCTAACCTGAATTCCCAAGATTTATTGCCATTTGATTGTTTCCTCTTTTTTTTTCTCCCTCTGCGAGCAACACATAGCTGCAGAGAGCCCAATCTGTCTAGATCCCTGGCAGGGCCCAAAATGCCACAGCAGCAGCATCATGGCAGGCTTGTACCCATCACTGCAGGGATTGAATTAGCAGCAGTAACGACAGGCAGGGGCTTCTGAACAAGCCGGAGCAGCAGGAGAGCTTTCGGCAGCAGAGGGCCGGAGCCCGGGGCTGGCCCGGCACCGCGGAGAGGCTGCGCGCCCAGGGAGGGCGACTTCCCAGAACTGCAAATGTCAAACTGCTTCACAGGGAGAACCCGGCCCGGGCCCAAACCTAAAATGTCAGGCCGAATCTGAACTGCCCCAAATTTGGATCTGGATGTGAAATCTGCGGCTTGGGACCATTTCTGGTTTATATTTAAAAAGCTAATTGTCTCTTTGCCATGGGTAGCTAAGTGTCGCAAGAATGGACATGGAAGCAGCGGATTGAAATCTGTTAGGATTCTATTTTGCAGTAGTTGGAAAAAAACCTTCTTTCCTGGATGCAGGGAACAAATTTTGCCACATCTGCAAGCCAGGGAAAATCACTGAAAACTCTGGAGTGAATAATTATACACAAATGTTTACAAAAAAATAAATAAGAAGAATGTATGCATAAGTGAAGAATAACAAATGACATGTGGCCAAACCCTCAAATAGCTACTAAAGCCTGGGACTGGGGAATGCAATTTTCACATCATTTGCAGCCTTGGGCAGCTAGAAAGGGTGGAGAGGTGATATTAGTGTACAACGGCTGCTCAGTACCTCATATTTATAGCAAATTTCCAGTGGCCAGGGAAACATCACACAGGGAAAAATCCAGCCTGGGAAAGGATAGAAAATGCCCAGGATAGCCAGTTTCCTGGGTATTCCTGGCCAAGAGAGAGGATTTGAGCAGTACTTGCCTGTTTCAGGCCTGCCTATGCCCAAACCCAGACTTCTGCTTTCATTGCTGTCCCCCGCTTGCTCTAAGGCCCTACAGTCTGTTCATATTTCAGAGACATCCATGTCTTCCTTCTGTCAAGGACTGAAGGTCTCATCTTCCAGTAGATATTACTTCCTTGCATGTATTTGCTCCCAGCCTGCTTATGCATCCCTGGAGGATGGGGTTTGTTCTTCAGAGCCTGCAGGACTTTTACTTTGGTTTTGTGTTTTGCAGAAAGTAGCTAAAAGCTGAGCTCTGGGTTCCCTGGGCAGCTTGGGTTCCTCAGGGTTCCCACCTACCTCCAGGACCACAGCCCTCTCTCTAGGGGCTTATTTCTCTCATGCTGAGCCTCAGGCTTTCCTGCTGCTAATCCTGAGCAAGAAAGAAGTGCAGAAACTGCACTTGAGCAGAAGAGATTTCATTTCTCCTCCTCTCAAAAGGAGATGTAAGAGAGGTCAGCTGCCTAGTGCGCTGGACATCATTCCAATTTGGAAACGGCCTGTTCCGGGGAGAAGGAGTCCCTCGGTGGTTTTCTCTTCCCCAGGCTACAGTAATGAGCACCCACCAGTGATAAGAGCGAGCTGGAAGCTCTACCATCTCTCAACGAGCAGGAGAAAAATCATTCCTGCTAATCTTTGGAGTTATAGGGGGATGGCAACTCTGCAGACCCCCATTCGTACTAAATAGCAGAGAGCTGAGCTTCTGGAATGTGGCAGTATTCCTAAGCACCTCTCTGCTCCATCCTGTGGATTGCTGGGAGCAATCTTCCATTTACTGGCCCTATGAAAATATTTGTGAACTATCAGAGTGAGTAGCTGTAGCTTTTTCAGAGTTGGTTCTATGACCTGTTGTTTCCAGGTGACTCTTGGCTGGTGCCAGGGTTTGCCTGACATAGAGTCAATGAGTCCATGGAGTGGGCTTGAGGCAATCAGATGGAAACAGCACCCCACTTTCCCCTTGTCCTAGTGATAGCTGGCATTCAGCTGGAGCAGCTTGGTGAGAATCTCCTGGGTGATTTGAAGTGATTATATCCTGCTCATAAAAAATATATTATGCTTGTATATGGAGAAGAGCTGTTGACAGCAAATCAGCGAGTAAAGCAGAACCATATCAGCCTGTGAAACTGGCCTGCAGAAGATGATGCATTAAAAATTACATTGCAAGGATTTCCTCCTTTTTACTGCACAATAACAGGGCTCATTGCACACATAATTTACAATATCTAGGTAGGAAAACATGCAGGATGTGGCAGCCACATAATACTCTTCACCTTCCCCTAACTCACAGCCGACTGCAAGAAGACAAAATTACTACAAGCTGCATCTGAAAGTAAACAGAGAGTTTTAATTGCAATGTTACTGCGAGGCTGTTGGGCAAGAATTCAGTTTTAGCTAGAAATGGGAATGCTCTTGGACTAGATTTTTTCCAAAACTAAAGGCTATTTTGTTCTGGGATTTGCAGTCAGGCCATTTGAAAACCTTTTCTGTCCCAGGATGAGATGCAAACACCCCCCTTCCTCACCTTGCCTTCTAACCAAGTTCAATGGACATGCACAGGGACACAAACCCAAATCCACAACCTGCCAGGTGCATCAGACTGCACTGCATTTCCCCTCCCTCACTGTAAGGCTGCAGACTCTGTGATGCCTTGCCAAGCCACCAGGGCTAGCAGGACTTCTCTGGTAACCATGCAGTGAAAGGTGTGACCTGCTGGAAGAGCCAGGATGGTGTCACTGGCTGGGCTGACTTGGTTGGGATCCAGTGAGAATACTTGGGGCTGGCTACTCAGCATAACAGGGGGATGGAAGGGAAACCACCCATCTGTCACTCTCTTATGGTGGCACACTATTCAATGCATGCAAGCCTGGATGTGCTGAAGAGCAGGGGCCCACAGGGTTCTTCTCTCTCTGAGATAACTGAGACATATAGAAGATGTTGAGAAAAGAAACATCAACAACAAAAAAAAACCAACCCAAAAAACACTGAAACAACCCAACAAAACCCAAAAAAAAACAACAATGAGAAAGAAAGGTAATTTTTGAGGTCCTGGTTGTTCTGCAAGTTTGGAAAGTTTTGTGGGCTTTTTCACTGCTTATACACACTTTTTCATTTTCTTGGTTTTCGTTCTTTTTCTAATCTTTTTTTAACCTCCTTCACTTCACATCTTCTCTCTATTCAGGGAAATGCAAAGGCAGCTTTCAGAACCAAAAAAGTGCAGAATTGATGACCAAAGGAAAAAGTGCCTCCAAGCCCATACCTTGTGATTTCCCAGTTTTTGTTGAAATAAAAACCCAAAATTGGGTTGACTGTTATTACTAGAATTAATCAATCAAGGTTTCCAATGAAATAAGGCCACAAATGACACTATTTTCACCAAAAATAGCAACCCCCGGAAGACAACAAAGCAAAAAACCCCTCAAGGTGAATGAGGCACCCCTTTTTAATGGAAAAAAAATTTAAACATTTTCAGCTACTTCTAGGAATGAGTAATTGGCTGTGGCTTCTATCTGAAACCTGGACTTGGTTTTTAGCTCGGCAGCTTTAGAGCAGACAGCAGAACACACTGATCTACAATATGGGGCATGGGAGAGCACAGCAGGCAGGATGAAAATACCAAGTTTCCCAGTTCTCAGAACTACCTGGATTATAAGAATCTGATAGCTACCAGCAGTGACAAGATGGTGCATATTTTACCTGCTTCTTTTGACTCTGTGGGCATGAAGCCCTCCTGTTTTCTGTGGGAGGAAGACCCAGTGGCTCAGAAATAAGGATAAGATAACATTTTTGCCCCAGCAGAGGATGCTGAGGCTAAATCAGCAGCTGTTCCTGCATCACTTTTTGGGTGCTTTCACATCATCACACCTTGTTCCCTTCCATGTTTATTATTTGGCATCTCTTGAAAAAATCAACCCAACCTTGGAAAAGCTCTTTTCTTTCTGTTCCTTAACTTAAGATGTAAAATCCCGTTCTCTTAGAAATCCATAGGAGCATTGTCACTAATCTTCTTTGGGCTGGGACTCAGCACGTGGCCCTGGACCTCAATGCCCTTGAGAGTGTCTTCTGCTCCATGGAAAGGACTATATTGTCCCTTGCAGGCATGTCCTGCTCCAACAGCAACTTGTTAGGTGAAAACCCCTCTTTTCTTGCTGTTTTGGTTGTTTTCTAATCTTACATCATTTTGAGGTTTGTGCTGGTAACAAGTGTCAAGTGGCCCTTTAATTTCTAAGCTCTCCAATACTCGGTTGCTTCTCTTGGCTTTTCTTCCTTTTGCTTACTGATGCTTTTGGCCCCTGTTGCAGCAGCACTTCACTGTCCTGTACATCCCAAGTGTAAGTGAATTTGGGCAGATGCCACCTGGGGTCAGTAAATTCCTGTACTTATCTAGCACAGGGCCAAACCCACTGATGGTGGCTGGCTGCTGAATCAGTATTGCCACTGGACTGGCATGAGAGAAGAATTCAACACTGTCTTCTCTCACCTTTTGCTGCTTGTGTCTGCACTGTGCCTGCCTGCACATCTGAGCAGAAGGGCTGTGCCAGCTTTTGCAGCAGAGTGTGAACAGGGACTTCATCACATCCCTGCAGACAAAGAGTTAACTCTCTCCCAGACTCTCCAGCAAGAGGAGGATTGAGAAGAGATTGCACCATCATTCCTTAGGCATACCCAGATGCTCAGTATTAACTTAGGCAGCTCTCTGAAGATTTTTTTCCTGCTACCCATTGGATGGGAAAAATATTTGGATGGAGAAGTGGTTTGGGTATCACTTTGCAGGTCTGGAGTATAACTCAAATGGAAAGACATGTAGCTCCAGTTACTTGATGTAATTCAGAACACAGAAGAGCTGCCTCTTGCTAAGTCAGTATTTAGTTTTTGATTAGCTCTTCAGTGGTAAAAGATTGCAGCAAGCTGCAATCTTGAGCTTTTTTTTTTTTTTTTTTTTTTTTTTTTTTTTTTTGATTGTACATATGTCTGTATGTGAGGCCAAACCTCAATCTCAGTACCCTGAGCATCAGAGCAGGCACTGAGATCTGACTCATAGGTGTGTATCTAGCTACAGTCTCTAATGAAAGAAGAAAAACAAGACAAGACCAAACTGCAAATTAACCAAACTCATTAAAAAATCCCAACAAAACAAACAAGCAACAAACCTCCATTCCCTTCAGCATTTTTAAACTTTTTTTTATGCTTTTTCATCTTGCTGGGTCACGAAACTGAACTCCTCTTCTGGCAGTGTAATGCAGTTCTCATGCCACAGGCAGGTATTATTTTGGATTTCCAGCACTACTAAAGCTGTTTGCATGCAGCCCTGTTTTCACCCATGTTGGGAATAAAAAGCAACATCAACAGAATAAAAAGTGAAAAAAGCAAAAGCTTTCCTTAGTGGTGCTGTTGTCCTTTTTATGACAAAGCTTTATTCTGAGCATAAACTAAGCTGATGATTTTCATTAAAAATTTATTTAAAATTTTATTACAAATTATATATTTTATTATTAATAAATTATTATCTATTCATTTAAGTAGAGAAGGGAAATAGGTCACTTGTCTGACTTGGAAAACTTCACTGACAAAATAAGGGATTTTGTTATCTCAAAAAGAAGGAACCTTAACTAATCCCAGGAGTACTCAGGGCCCAGAAAGGGATGTTGATAAGGAGCAAAATAATTCAAAACCTTTGTAAAAATACAATGCTGTCTGGCTGAATAGTGTGAATTATTAGCTACGAACCATTGCTGTGAATGTGTGCAACAGGATCCATAAAGTTAGGGTTTTCCAGAAGAGTTAACCTTGTTTTCCCATTTGTTGAGAAACAAATTTGGTTTTGGAGAACTATGTGTTCCAGGGACTCAATTTAATGCTGTAGCTTGAAAACACCTGAAATATACTGGGGAAGATACCAGGATATATGCTTGTTCCAGTGCAAAAACCTGCAATCCTTGATAAATAACAGAGCATGATCCCAAGCTGTCTCCAAGATTGTCTGAGCAGAAGGTATTTCCCCAGAAACCTCCAAGGTTTGTTTTCTGTTTCTAATCATTGTGACTGCAGGCTCCATGAGCCAGGGGCTGCTCTTTGTCATCCTTGGTGCCTCTATGGGCCACAGCCTAGTTGATCCCTCTCCCAGGTGACAAGGAAGGTCAGTCCTAAAGTTATTTCTGTTTCTCATTGTTCCTCTATTGCGTTATTGGCCACTCTGTACACCAAAGGAAAGAAATGGAGGATATAAGGAGAGTTAAGAAAGAGTTGTTTGGCACGGTAAAGCTGTCTGCAGAAGATCTCCCTGTTCTTTACATCTCTGAGCTATTTTGAGTCCAAGTTTTGGCTTTATATTGCTCCAGGATCATCCTTGATCAGTGTTCATTTACCTCAAGGCCTGGGAAATCTAAATGACTTGTGCCAGTTTCATCAACACCTGTCTAAAAACAACACAAAGAAGCAACACCAGAGGGTTGAGCTAAATGTGTTTGACAGGCCATGCTTTTCCTCCTAGGCTTTAAAGTCCAGGCAGCATAGACTATGCACAAAAATGGGGTGGTTTTCTCCCCACCCTTCTGAAATGATTTAAGCCAAATGGAGGATGCCCGATTTCCAACCTGATGCAAACTCCAGAAAAATGTGAGGCCAATTTTGCTGTGTCACAAGCTGATCTTTCGCAGATGCTGAAAAGCTAGGAAGTGCAATTATGGGAAAATTGCACTAAGGCAAACAAGTACATGCCAAGTCCTGCCATTCTCCATTACTCACCTGAGCCCCTTGATTGTGGCAGACAACGCGCCATCTGTGTGTGCTTTATCAGAGGGGAGAAAAAAGTAATCCCAAGAGCAGTGCCTGAAAGGAGGAGTGGGAGAAGCGGGGGTGGCTCCCAGAAGGAGCCACTGCAAAGCCATGGTGGTATCCAAGAGCTGTGTGCTAGCTGAGGAGTCGTGGTTGAGACCTTCACCAGGGTAACCCCAGACAGGGAAACCTCAGTATTACCACATGGTAGCCCCCTGTGATGTTTGGCCATCAGGGCTTTCTCCAAATCCCTGGACAATGGCCCTCCTGAACATGCTGTGTGAAGCTCAGCTTTTATGAGAAAAAGTTTCCAGGCATTTGAAGATGTCAGATACTTCCAGCCCCTTCTTGGACCAGAAATAACTCATGATCTTCTCTTTTCAGAAAAAATTACTCATATTCTGGTAATGCTGTTTCCCAGCTGGGCTGGATCCCACTATTCCTGAGGTATCAAAGCGCAGAAAAGAAGAAAACAATGAAGAAATAGCACAAGAGGGTGGGGAAATGAAAGAGATACTCATGCTCCTTGAACCTCTGAGATCACTCGGTTTGCAGGTCCCCATTTTAGGGAGGGGTTGAACAACATCCCCTCCCTTGACAGGTGTTTTGTGGGATAAACATCCCAGAAGGCCCCGCAGAGCAGGAATGAGACCTGAGCAGATGAGATTAAGAAAGAGCTGCACTGGTCCCTGGAGGCTTGTCTATCCTAATGGGCTCCCAGGGGAAACTGTCTCCCTGGCGTGGCACAGCTGAGCTGCAGTGGGGTTGGAGAGGTCACTGCCTTCAGGAGGTTACACCGAGGGCTGGCTGCCATACTGCAGAGGGGTCATCTGCAGGGAAACCTGCTCCCAACTCCACAGGACTGTGTAGAGAGGTGGGTTTGTGTCCTCTCAAAGCTTGTGTACTGCAATTACAGCAGGAATTACAGCACTTTGTGCAGGTTGATCCTGACAGCACGTTGGCGCCCCAGTGCCTGGCAGCTATCAAAAGTGAGTGTCCCAGAGGGGGAAACAGGACCAAGGAACAGGGCTTTACCATTATTACTATCTACAGTAATAAACAGTGATTGGAGAAGTGACCACAGTAAA
Source organism: Serinus canaria (assembly GCF_022539315.1). Taxonomy (NCBI): domain Eukaryota; kingdom Metazoa; phylum Chordata; class Aves; order Passeriformes; family Fringillidae; genus Serinus; species Serinus canaria. The sequence continues at coordinate 22,039,431 of NC_066319.1, forward strand.
ACTGAAGGAAAATGCTGATGATCCCTAAAACTGGAGCTGACATTTCAAGGTGGGCTTGGCACCTCTCTACGTGGTACGGAGCAGCTGTGGTGAAATGAGGAGAGTTTTTGGTGCAAACTCCATCCTGGGGGTGGGGAGGGGGGCTCGGCTGTCCTCTGCCACTGTGGGGGATCCTGGCTCCCCACTCAGGCACCTGCCCCAGCCCCCTGTGCTCTGCTTGCAGCCCGTGCCTGGCAGAGGTGACCCTCAGCCCTTTGGGCAGTGAGAGCCCCCAGGGCCAGGGGGCAGCGAGGGCTGAGGAAGCTCAAGCGCTGCCTGTGAACAGCAGTGATTTCTGTGTGGCTTTGTCCACAACCTCTCATGCTGATGTTTCACAAGTATTTCAGCAAACACATTTCCTTGCAGGAATGCTGGCAGATCAGCAGAATTTAGAGAATATCCAGGGCTGGGCCCAGCTGTGCTGTGAGCTGGGGAAGAGAGGCTGTGTAGCATTGTGTGATGAGGAATACCTCAACATATTTAACACATTTGGGTGGTGCCTGTGGAACAGAGGGCAGGCTGGGAGACCAGTCCCACATCCTCCCCAAATAAATCTGCTCATGCATGGACAAAAAGTGGAATCTGGTTACGTGAGCACCAGAAATCACAAAGCAGAAGCATCAGTGCTGGAGAGCTGAGTTCACCAAGCAGGGAAACAGAATCTCCTCAAATGCCAGTGTGGAACAGGAGAGCTGTTGGGTACAGTGTGGCAGCACAGCTCAGGGAGAAAACAGAGTGGAAATACTGAATCCAAAGTCAAAAAGGCTCACCCTATATTCATCTCATGCCAAATGTATGTGAAGAGGAGACTTTGGCACACAAGTAATTATTTTCTGATGAAAACCCTAGAAAACAGGACCATTTTGGTTTTAGCATGACTCTGATCAGCACAGTACCCCCTCAAGGGTCATGACTATGGGGAAAGCTTCCCTGAGCTTGGCACTTTGCTCACGTTGTCAGCTGGATGGGGCTCTTGAACACCTCTGAGATCCTCTTGAAACCATGGCTTCTTTCTGGCTCCAATCAGGACTTGGAGAATGGAAATGAGAATAAAGTGGGAAACAAAACTTGCACTAGTTCCCTTGTTTCAGAATGAGACTTGTACACCCCGCTCTTCCTACTGGGACAGTGGAGTAACCAGGGAAACAGAAAGAATTTTGAGACCTCAGAGGAAACAAAAAAAATCCATGATTACTTTATTGGCCTAGTAATTAACCTTTAATCCTCTTTTACTCAACAGGGCACAAAAATGGTTGGGCTGCAGAGGTACAAGGAGCCAACTCACGGCAATGCTTGAGGGTTTATACTATTTTGGGACCTGGAGAAATCACCCTGGCTATATCCCACTCCAGGGGGATACTGCAATGGCTGCCAGTGCATGGGAGAAATAGCTGATGGGGAGTTAGGGACTTATGCATGTGGAATAGGCTCCTCAGAAGAATCCATCTTGTTACACATATTCAAAATGATGCCAACAGCTGAACACATACATCACTTTTTGGATTGTGTTTTGATGTGCTCAGAAGACTCAAGACAGTCTCCTAAAGAATGCTTCTGGGCAGGTGCATAAGTTTGGATGAGAAATCATATAGATAAATTCCTGAAGGCTGCTGCTAAAAAACAAAGATGTGCCTGAACTGCTTTGGACTCAGCTTTGGGTGAAGATTAGGACTTTTGCTCTCTTTGTCTGACTGTCAAGTTCTGGCCAATGGCCACCTGGAAGCCGAAGGGACACATTAGTTCCTTATTTCTCCTCAAATAATTTCACACTTGCTGCTAGTCAGGATTGCTTGTGGACAAGAAAACCTGTGGGTTTGTAGGACCAGCCACAACAGACCAGGAAAGGAATCAAATCTTCTTCTCTGGAAGTGCCAATACACATTGTTTTCCCTCTCCAGTAGTTTCAGCAGTGCCCTGGTGCTTTTCCAAGCTGGTCACACTCTAGACTGTAGGAACTGTTCTCAGGTACCAGGGAGCCCAGCACCTGCAGCCCTTGACAGCCTTGCTGCTTGCTGGGGTGCCAGGTAGGGGGAGCAGGGAAAGAAGGGCAGTGGGGCAGAAGCTGTTGGGAGAGATGGCAGGGTTCCCAATTTCTGCTCACAGAATGCAGCCTCATAGGAGCTCACAGCATAAACTTTTGCCAGGCATAACCTGCTGTGCTCCTGTGCAGTGTAATTACCTCTTTGACAGAGCAGGAGCACAAGTTCTTCCACTGATTTGAAGCTGGCTGGGGGTCTAAGAGAAAGCACTGGAATTGTTAGAGCTGGATCATCTTGGGTCTTATGGCAACCCCTTACTATGGTGCTCAGCTGGCATGGCTCTTGTGGCATGGCATTTCAAATAGGTCAGGAGGTGTTGGTCCAGTCTCAGTGTCAATACTGAAGGCACAGCATCTCTTTTACATCACACAGGTTTTGTTTGAAGGTAGTTTTATCTAGCACAAGGGCAAGTCCTACCCCTCCTGCACTGCAGAAACTGCTGGGCTGGACCTGGTGACTCAGTGTATCACTGGTACCAGGGAGGTCTGGCCTGGAGGGTGCAAACTCCTCCTGCTATGCTACTTTCTTTCCAAACCAACATCTACTCTGAGAATCAGTTCATAATCTGAGGCTATATGTTTTATTCTGAATGCCTTTGCCAGTAGAACGTGGACTTTTCTTCTTTGTCTTTAGACACTTACACTGAAGACATTTGAGACTCTTATTGCAATTAGCAGAGGAAAGGAAGCACAATCTGCTTCACTGATTTAGCAGTTCTGTCTCTGTATGTGATGTTTTACACCTTAGAAACATCTGTCTCTCTCCAGTTAGGGACACCTTAGGGAGGACAGCCAGCCAGTACCAGCCTAAATATCAACATTGCAGGAGTCTAAAGCCAGGCAAGGGAATCCATCCTTGGGGTTTCATGTCCAGCACTTGGCTGGGCCATGCCCTGGAATCTGACACGAGCCATTCTCAGCAAGGTTCACCCTTGGTGAACAGGCCCTGGCTGGGGATCTTTCACCCTGTAGTTTTGCAGGCTGCAGCTTGAATGGAGGTAAAGCCATAGGCAAGAAGCTGGGTTTAAGGGGAGGGAAGTGGGACATTAATGGACTAAGCTTAATGTTCCCATTATTGCTTCCACAGGAAAATGAGATAATGCTCTGTTTTTCTCTAGGCTAAAAAACACCGTGAGTTTTAATAGCTGTCTAGAAAGGACATTTCTCCTCAGATGGGTACAGGCAGCAAAGTTTGTGCCTCTCAACAGTGAAATAATTTTCTTCTGTTTGCTATGCTCAGTCAGAGCACAGGCATGTCATTGCATGTGGGTCCTTCATGGCCAGCTCTGATGGCTGTACTGTTGTGCCAGTTTTTACCAGAGCAGGGAAATGAGAGCTCCTTCCAGAACCTCTTCTCTCTAAAGGTTTGCCTTTTCTCAATTGCACTCATGTCTAAAGTATGCCACATTACTGGACATTTCTCTGGCAAGTGGGGCATTTTTCTGTCACAGAAGAGGTTTTAGAGCATGAATGGATGCCTCAAATTCAGTTTGCTGTTCCTTTTGGCTGCTTCAGTTCCATGTTTCTAGATAACCTGTAAGTCTTACTGTGGATCCGTGCTGCCATGACAGTATCTGTATGGTCCAAATCAGATCTGAGCCAAAAACATGTACTGTCTTTGTCAAATTATAATGAATTTATGGGTTATTGAACAAAATCTGAGTACTTTGAAGAACTGCCTGTGATCAAGTCCTTTTGATCAAGCATGAGTGTGTTTGTTGAGCTGATTTGTGTGCACCCCATAAATGTAGAAAATGATCCTCCACTACCAAAAGGTATTTTTACTTGAAACTTGACACCAAGTGAAAGGGAAGAGAAAAAAAGTGAGTGTATATGTAACTTCCTCCCACTAGTCTAAAAATTGCACTGGCAGCCTTACAGTTGGCAAACGACAGCAACGGATGCGACTATTTTTTTGCATTCCTATAAATTTAGAATGATTGGTCTAATTTAGGAGTTTACAAGCAGTTCTCTCATTTACATCAGATCTCAATACCTCATGCTTCTTTCCATTCCCTACTGCACTCATAGACTATCTTCCTTGTCTCCACTGGCCATCCTGAAGTCATTCAACTGACAACATGAGGAAAGTATTTACTGTCTTTATAGATGCCTTTGCATGCAAGCTGGTATGCAGAAAGAATGAAGAGATCTGGCCAAGGGAGTGACCAGCACATCCTCCATGGAGCACCAGTAAATGCATCATCAGCCACTGGCAGTGTCAGCCCAGAACTCAGTGCTGGCCATTAGTGAGTTTGGGAGTATTAGGTAAAAGATGCTTTGCCATTAGTTTTAGATTTGAACAGAGAGAAGAAAAGTTACTCCAAGATTGTCCATAACTTTGGCAGCCTCAGGAATGACATCTGACAGTTGTAATTTCCAGGCTGGTTGGATTTGCTTCCTTGCAAACGGACAGGCCTCTGTGGTAGAGGTTCCCAGGCTACTGTGGGTGTAACCCACCCTTGTGCTTGGAGCCATTAACATGTGTGGCTGTGTCCTGAGACTGACAGCGTTGCTGTGCTGACAGGAGGGCTGCTGGGGAGTCCAAACTGCAGGGGCAGGAGGATGCAAACCAGCATGGGATGCTGGGACAAACCCCACTGCATTGTCCTGGATCCCATGCTGCTCCCAGACCAGACCAGCTGCCGTGTTTGTGGAACAATGGGAGCCCGGGGGACAATGTCATCTCCTGTCTAGAAACTGCTCTTGGATATTTGTCCCCCCTGGCACTAGCAGGGCTGTTATGGTTTCCAGACAAATGGACATTTTCATTTGCCCCATATGGGGCTTGTAGAATTTTGGTCAGTCCTAGCCAGATGACCACTGAATTCACTCCACTTAATAATTACCTCTCTGAAACAAAAACAAATTCTGGTTTTCTCTTCTTTCAAGACAGGCACAGCTTTCCAATGCGTATTTTTTCTTTTAGTTGTTGTTGGGATTTTTGGGGGGAAATTTCTAAAAATAGAAATCCAGTCTTCACATATTAGGGGGCTCGGAGAAACTCCAGTTGCACCAAGTACAGTTCTCTTATTCGCTCTCCATCCCATGAGCATCTCATTGACTGTGTCAAGAAATCAAATACTGATCAACCAACCATACCCTGTCATTTTCTGGAGCCCCACCAGGCCTTACTAAGTGCACTTGAATGACCCACCAGTGCTGGCCCAGCTCAGACATGTCCAGCCATTCAGAACTGGCACCATGTCACAGTGCATCAGCCTGAAATGTGTGTGAAGGTCTGCACACACATGGGGCAGATGGGAGGGTGTTAGCAGGCTCCCTCCCTGTTGCCAAGCTGTCTGCAGGAGAGTGCTTATTCTTCTAGTTCTAACAATGAAAGCAGAAAATATTTCCTTTCCCTTCCTTCTGGTACTGCTGGAGGCTTCACAGTTAAGTTTCTGCTGCCTTCAGTCTTTCTTAAAACAGGCTGGGAGTACGGAGGATATGCTGCATGAAGAAAATTGGAGGTAGGAATAGTTTCATCTTCTCCCAGGACTTAAGGAAACTTTGAAGCTGGGCCCACAGATGGACATTATAGATTTCTTTGAAGTGTTGAGCATCCCACTGACATAGCTGCAGATCTGTGGGGAAATCCAGCTTAGGATCCAGTTCAGGAAAAAGTGTGGAAGACATGGGCTCGTCTCACTCGCAGAGAGATACTTCCTCTGTTCACAGTTCCCTCTGAGCAACATGAAATGAAACTCTCATTGTGCCCCTGCAGTGCCTGCTCTGTCTCTGGGCTTCCATGCAAAATTTGTCTCTAGTGAATATGTTACGGGAGCCTGGGGAGGCTTATGTAGCCAGATCATACGGAGAAATTGGCACAGGCAGCAGGGAGCAAAGGAAGACAAGACAAGCTATAGATGGAATGTCTACTGGGAGATTAAATCAAATAAAGGAATTTATTTATGAAGGCAATCATCACAGTCATCACAATATGTAAGAGAAGTTTGAATTCTGAAGACCTTATAAAGGAAAGGGGTGTTTGCGCAGAAAGAAAAGGGACAGGAGATCCATGTCATAGTTTGGATTTGAAGATTCAGTCTAATCCATTCCTAATTGAAATAAACCCTCTGAGGTTGAAGCATCATTGTATTTCTGGGAGATGAGAGATTGTAGCCTTTTGCTTTACTTTCCATGTGCTTCTTAGGGCTTGCTAGGATGTGTTTCCTTATCCCTTGAACATGCTCCTGCTCTGCATTTATCAATGCCATTGCCACATTGAAGTTGCTACAGTCACCTTTGGCAGCAGGAATAGACAGGAGCCAGCTCTTTGCTCCTGCTCAGCCTGGAGACAGGGATACTGCACCAGGTGGTGTCAGAGGCTCATGCCATGCCAGAGTGAGAAGGCCCCCAAATTCAGCAGGACTGAGACTGGGGTGGAAGAGAACAGGGCAAAGGCACCAAATTCTGACTGTTCCCAAACTCCCAGAATTGTGTTGATGTCAGTACTAATTAAGATTTTCCAAGGCCAGTTTGAGCTTTGATTACCAGCTGACAGGTATGTACTATTCCCCTTCTGGGATCTGCAGCTCCCTGCAAATCATCAAACTGTCTTCAGTCAGCTTTAGACCAGAGGAGTTTTGCCAGAGGCATCCTGCATCTGTTGCATCGTATACAGTACATTAAAACCATCTTTAATGCTCTTTATAAAGAAACCACAGTTGTTAGAGAGTCCTGAATGCTCAGCCCTCATGTACTTCCTTGCTGTGTAGCTATTTGCCTGTGTTACCCCCCTGTTGCTTTGAGACATGGTAGTACATAAGGCAGCTAATCATTTAAAGCTATATTCATCCTTCCTCTTGGAAAGCAGTAGTGGCAGATACATAATGACACACTGGATTGAGGGGGGTTTGTTCAGTCCCATCTGTAATTTATCGAGTGGGAAATGCAGGGGGAATGTCTTTGTTCATTTGTCTTATTCAAACATGCCTATCGCAGCCTCTTGATGTCCGTGCAATGATCGGGCAGGGGGAGGGTAAAGAAATTAGAGAGGAACAAATTGGTGACAGCCATCACAAGAGACAGTCCCTGCCAGTGCCTGATGGAGAGCTGCAGAATCTGTTCCTCAGGGAAGGGCCACAAAGCCAGGGCTCACAGGATGGGGGTGACTTAACTTCAGCCCCCAGAGTGACAGAGGAGGGGAAGCGTGTGGCGCGTACTGGGAAACACGGCTGCTCTTTGTGTGTATTTTAAGGGGATGTAAAGGGAAGGTTCACAACCATGTAGTTCATATAACTCTAAGTTGGGTATCAGTAGATGCTCTTGTCAGACATTCATGTCAGCAGCCACTTTCCCTTTCTTAATCTAGGAGTTTTTCAAAACCCATATAATTGTGGTAGTTGGTAGGACTTTCCCATATCAGATAGCATTTTAGGATTAATTAAACATTGCAGCACCTTGAGACTCCATCAGGAAATGCAGAGACTTCCCCTCTCATCCAGAGCAGCAAACTTTGCAATAGGAGCTGTTTTTCAGAAAGGCTGCAAAGAGCCAGTGTCTGGTGTCATGGGCTGGAGCAAGGCTGGGCTGTTGTTGTTACGCTAGTGCTCAGTGAGCAGCAGGATCTCCTGTGAAGAGCCAGACTGCACAGCACTGTTTGGCATTTCAAGCAGGGCTCAGGATGCAGCAGAGGGGTCCTTGTCCTGCCTGTCACCAGCACAGAGCAGAGTGGTCATGCTGAAACTCAGCACAGTGACTACTGCTCCCATGGCCCCCCATCCTTTGCTTTACTTTGAAAATTATTTTAAATGCTTTGGCTAGTTTCATTGTCATGCACAAAGAATATAAAATATTCCTGGGTATACCAGGTATCATGTTTAACATACTGCTCCATGTTTTGATGCTATAAAAACAGAGCAGTTCCATACCAGCAGCAGATGATGCATTGACAGCAACAAATTGAAATGTTTCAACATTTTATACCCAGGGAAATTCATGAAGACTGTCTTTTCACATTCACTCAGAATGACATCTCAGTTTTAAAAGTGAAAATTTCTCAGTGAAATTTTCCCTTACCATCATCCAGGTCTGCCCCTTTATTTATACAAGTTGTGAAAGCAGGAAGGTCACTTCTTTGTGTATCTCTCAAGCTTTAACAAAAACAATAAGGTGCCCAGACATCACTGGGAGAACCATAAAACTTTGACAGACAGGCAGTGTTTCACTCTTAAACCTGGTCTCATGCCAAACCTTAATGTGAAAGCATGAGAATTTCAAGAAGGAATGGCATTAATTGGTATTTCCTGCATGGTCTGAAATCTCAGCATCTCCCCAAACTATGAAAGGGAACAGACCATTCATACTGTCTGACACAAATAAAATGTTGATGGGACATGAATTAACAAATGCCATCTTGCAAGTCAGATTGTTGAAAATCTATCCTTACATTCATAGTTTCAGCATGGCAAAATCTTAAAATATTTTCTTATTCTTGCAGTTCCAATTAAACAAGGCATTTAATCAGAATCCATTCCATTTATCTGAATCAGGAAAGGAACTAACCTCAGATTTTAGCCATTTCAAAAAGAAGAAACTGTAAAAATATTTTTCATTACTTTATCTGCTGGGTAGGCAGAAAAAAAGAAAAAGAATTGTTTCCTGGAGCTCCTGTGGTCGCACAAGTTTTAGAAGCAGGCTGCGCTGATATCACAGGAGCATTCTTTAGATTTCCCTTTTCAATCTGATCTATACCCATCCTTTTAATTGATGGGCTCAGGAAGTTTGTGGCGGCAGCTTGGTTGGGGCACGAGTAGGTTTGGAAGCCCTTCTACACAACCAGAATTTATTATTTGTATTGATCTAGCATGAGCCTGCTCCAGAAAGAGACTTTTTCCCCTAGAAGTTCTAATATTTCCTTCTACCTGGCCAGTAAGATCATGCGAGGAGCCACATTCCAAAGCCTGGGCACAGTATTCAAACATACAATGTTCAGAGCCATATCTTGAATACCAGCAGTATTTGCACCCAGAGGGAGAAGAGATTCAGGGAATGTGTTCATTTCCATTGCTGCTGGAGATCAGAGGCCCCAAGTTTCGTACATCAGTTTTCACAAGCTTAATTTTACTGACTTTCTTGCGGTTATTCCTGATTTACGACAACAGGAGATTAAAATGAGGCTTAGGGAGGATAGCTTCCTGCTGAAATCCCCAAAGAGACCAGATCTTGCATTATTTCACATCAGAGTAAACGATTCCTTTGGACAAAAGAAACCCATGAAAGAGATAAATATCCATCCAAAATGCTAAGACAGATGGGTTCCTTCTGAGCTTTCTTACTAATCAAATACATCAGTGCCCCCTTCAGTAATGTGATGGGTGAGTTAATGTGGGATATATTTCATAGAGACTGGGGGAGAGGGCCCAGGATCAGCCTCCCTGTCGATGGGGATGGCCATCCTGATGACCTGGAGGGCTGCTCCATGCAGGTATTCTGTACCAGGAGTTTGTCTTCCTTCCTTCCCATCAAGTCCTGCCACAGCTGGACAGACAGACAAGAGAGTGTGAGAAGCCACTGCAAAAAGATCAAGTTAAGACTAGAGAAACTGTCAGGAGTCAGACATTTGTGGTTTAAACCAGGGGAGGGTGAAAATCTGGTATATGCCATTTTCAGAGATGCTTTATTTTGTAGAACAAATAGAAAAAAGATATTTTGGGCCTTTGCAGAAAAAGCCAGAAAGAGTGAACCGACCTTGGCAGTACAGTTCCCCCCAAAACGAACAATGGAAAGTAACAAGGGCCTCAGGACACTATTAAGAATTAAAAATAACATCTAGCAGAGCTGAACCTGGCACTCTCCTACATTTGGCACATGCAGCCCAGCAGCAGCCAAAGGGTGCAGCACTGCCCTGTAAACCTACACTGGTCAGAGCCCATGGCTGCAGGGGTGAGCTGTGGGAGCTGAGCAACATGAGGCAGAAATTATGTTAGCAAGTACAATCTTGGGATAATAATTCATACTGATGGGCAAAAAATGCATTTTTTATCCTGTGCTTCCAATATTGTTCTTCTGTGTTATCTTCAGGATGGATTAGAGCTTGTTTGAAGCTTTTCCATGAAAAAGAATGCAAACACAAATATCCAGTCATCAAGGTTTGGATGAAGGTGGGGACTTAGATGCACTCTGAGCAAGGGGTCTGGGTCTGGATCACCTATGGTCCCAGAGAAGGCTTTAGCTGCTGGCCATTCTCAAGAGAGCACACCCACCTTAGGGTTTATAGGCTTCCTATAAACAAAAACTCAGAAGGTTTTGACCTTCTGAGACATGAGAAAATTTTCCTAATTAAGCTGCTTCCAAATCAGGTGGTTTAGGATACAGCAAACAAATTTTTTTTTCTGTCAAAAAAGATTACACGAGAAAAATCTTGCCCTGCTCTCATGAACTGATAAACTGTGAGAGCTGTCTAGAGCTCATGCTGCCTCAGAAGCTGCTCATCCACACTGCTCCTCATATTCCTGCACTTCTGCCAGGGTCTGTTTGACCCCTGACAAACCAATCAGACACCAGCAAGATCTTCTGAAATTTCACAGCATCTTCTGCACCTTCAGACTCTCGACCATCAGCTTTACCACACTCCTCATGGCCTTCAAGCCTGGCAGTTTGGCACTCGTAATACAACTTGTGTAAGACTGACAGCAGCCAAAACCACCCTGTGTCCCCCACCCTGCCACTGGGCACACTGAGTGAGCTGTCCCACTGCCACCCCCAGCAGTGGGTGCTGCCTGTCGGCCCGGCTGTGTCCCTTGGGATGCCTCCTGTGGTACCCAGCTGCCGAACAAAGGGGCAGTGGTGTGACAGGCACCGAGATGCTGCAGCCAGCAGACTGTCATCTGGATCTACTTTGTTCGGGAAAACCGCTTAGTTTACAAATATTTGTACTTAAATTCTTTTCTGCCCACTTAATTCAAGCCTGTGCTGCAAAAAGAAAGGAAACCTTCCTTAGAGACAAGCAAAACACAAAGGCGAGGTGGAGGGAACTGCTCATTCACTAATACCACATTTTCCACAATGGAAATAATTGTCTCTCTTCATGTTTGACAGTAATCTGCAGTCCCAAAATAAACAGGGCTCCTCTCAATTTTGCTTCAGGCTATTTCCCATCTGTCAGAAGGGAGCAGGAGATCGCAGACAGCTGCGGCAGAGATGCAGCACGCTCGACTTTGTACCCCTCACTTTCACCTCAGAGGATTATGGTGGGAAAGGCTTAACATCCTCTGCTGGCCATCAGGGAAGACACACAGTTCTGCCTCATCAGCCAGTGGAAAGCCAGGACTGGCAAGGGAAGGAAAAAGCAATAAGCTTTGGAGAGTAGTAAGGCCCTCTAAAAGAGCAATATGGACTGAAATGCAAGTTAACTAAACACACATGGGACCCTGTGGTCCTGCAACACAGCAGCTGACCAAAGGTCCATCTATTCTGGCCCCTCTGAGACCTGCATAATGGATGCTTAGGAAAGGACAAACAAGGCAGATTTCAAGCATGTATTTCCAGACTTCCAGAATTTAATATCCTTGTGTTTAACAGCTCTAAATGATTTTTCCTCTTTAATTTAGCCTCTAGTAAGTATATTATTTATATCCAAACATCCTGTGACAAAGAATTCCATGACTTAACTCTAGGCTGGTTGAAGAAATACCTCTTGGTGTTTTGATTCTGCCACTAGCTTTTTTTTTTTTTTTTTTTTTCCAAGTCTCTTCCATTCTAGAAATGGAAGATTTGGTGACTAACCCAGGCCAACCACTATTGTTTAGGTCCTTCTCCTATGTTTCCTCAGGCTTCTCTTTTCAGGTGATGGAGGACACAACATTTCATAGCAGGGTCTGTAGGTGACTTGCCTGGTGGGGACCCCAGTTTAGTACATACACATACCTTACTGGCTTACACACACTCTAATTTGGGGCGTTTTTCTTCAGTGTTGTTTTCCTTATACAAATTTAAAAGTAATTTTAACCAGAATGTAAATAGATGCACTTTCCACAATGTGAAGAAATTCAAAAGTTACCACCTTTCTCTGGTTTTTTGTTGTTTGTTTGGGTTTTTTTGTCTATTGGTTTGTGTTTTAGGGTTTTTTGGGGGGTATTTTTTGGAGTGGGTTTTTTTCTTTTTTTTTTTTTTTTTTTTTTTTTGAGGCTGGTGACAAGATCAGCTTAGTGAAAAGGTCTGCAACTGCAAGTAATGGCACTTCTCCCTACAAGATGAACTGGTTTTAAGACTGTGGTCAAAGCTTGGCTTTCACCAGACTAGCCATCAGGGGATACACAGCAGGCAGAAGGAAATAATCATGTAGTCCCAAAGGGTCCCTTAACACATGGAGGCTCAGACAAGGAGATCAGGTTTTGGGAATAATGACTGGGAGAATGCTGGCAGGGAAGGAGATGCCGACATCTGCACCATGTGGCTGACAGACCAGAGACAATTCAGGTCCAGCAAAGAGCAAAAGGCTTCCTATAAACATAAAATAAAATCTGTGAAGGCAAGGAAAGGATTCCACTCTGAGGCTCTCTGGGGATTTTTTCAAGAGAACACTCAAGACCTTTCCAGATTTTCAGCTGTTCTTTGATACTTGACATAAAACTAAAGGCACCCAACTCCTCCAGAAAGCATGGGGAGAAGCAAAGACCTGACATCTATTGCCTGAATGCATCAGGACAATGTTAACTGGGAAGTAACCTGTTACCTTCTAAGAGGGGGAAACCTTCCTTGAGAAGGTTTTTGTGATACTCCTGTGCTGTTGGACTTGACCTCATGAAAATATGTATGGGCAACCTGGGCTGTCAGCAACACTTGGAGAAAAAGGTTAGCTTGCTGAAGGCTTAATTCTTCCTTTCCTCTACAGGGAGAAGAAATCACCAGAGACAAAATGGATATTCAGGTCAGATAGGGGAGGCCTGTAGATAGGCAGCATCCCAGCAAATTGCTGAAGAGTTCTCATTTTGAATTCAGCCAGGAAAGTGGAGATTTTTTGCCACTTTAAAATGCCTCCTTTTCTGTGGGCTTCAGAAACGCTGGTCTATGAAGGGTGATGGATGGGTATCACACAGGAGAAGAGGCTGAGCACTAAAGGGGAAGCCCAGAGGAACCTTGTGGCTTTTGCCAGAATTTTCTCCTACAAGTTTGGCTCAGTGCAGAGTCACAGTCAGATAAAGGAGATGGGCAAAAGACAGCAAATGAACAAATGAATGCTTCTGAATCACAATTTACCCACTCTTAGGGAGAGCTGTTAGTTAACACTAGTTATAACCCCAGTGTTGTGATAAATACTGCAGCAGCTTCTGGCAGGGGGAACAGACTACCTGCAGTAACTACAGGAGGCTCAATAGTGCCTTCACAGAGCTGCAGTTACAGCTGAGCTGAAAGCTTGGGGTGTTTTTAACATTAAAAATGTAAAAATTTCATCTGAATTGTTATTAGCATTGAAAATATTTCTCTTTTTCTGGCTCATGTATATTCATTGCCTTTCCTAATGGGAGTTACAGTGAGAGTTCTTTGTGTCTGCACTCAGCTCTACAGATGGGATATCCCTCTATTCTGGGATGAGACTACAGATTCCATGATGTCCTTACAGCAAGCTTTGATGATGAGTAACTGAAAACATTGACTCTAAAATGTGAAGAGTGACTTTTGATAGCTCACTAAAGTTCCTATCGCAATTTTTAATTTAGGAAAAATGCCTCATTTTTGGCTGAAACCCCCAAACTTCATTTCTTCAGACATTTTACTTTCTGAAGAAAATTTGAAATTGTCCAGAAAGGCACAGGCAAGAATTTTAAGGAGAGGTAGTATTTGTTAGAAAATAATATAAGGAAGAAAAAAAAATGCAAACACAGAAGCCTTTCTATAGGCAAGCAGAGATTTTCTGCACACACACACACAAAAAACTCCTTTATAAAATATTTCCCAATTTGAGCAATGTTATATTTTGACAGTTGTAATTATAATGGCCTGCAGCCTTTGACTTTTCCTTCATGGAGCCTTTGCTGCTAATGCAGAACTGATTTAGAGTCTGGGGTCCCTTACAGCAGCTGACTCTTATTAGATCTTGTTTCCGGCAGTAGGAGTGAGTCGTAAATGACCAGGTAGCCCAAGACAGGCAGGAGGAAACCTCTCAGTGCATGACTAGAGCACAGAGAGGAATGGTAACTTGGGTCAGCTCAAAGGGGGAAAGAACACAGGTACTGTCTTGGCTTTCCAATGTCCAATGGATGCAGATGACTTGGGCTTTGTCAGGCAGGTTTGATGCAAGTGGCTGGTATTCCTCTGATTTGGAGCCTTCTGAGATCAATTTGCTTCTTGATGCTGGATAAGGTCCCAGTTAGGAGTCCTGCCTTGTGCCCTGTGTTGATGGTGTAGGAACACGTGGCAGTGGGAATGGCAGTCACACCACACCTCCTGCAGTATTTGGTTTATCTTTCCCTTCTCTGCTTTTGCTTTTGGCTGCACCCCTCACCCCAAGTGACACACACACTGCGAGCCCTCTTTGGTAGCGTGGGAGCTCCTGTGCCATTGCCATTCATCAGGCAGAGGAAGGAAGATGAACTGAGCATGGATTGTAGGTGCCTGCCCTCTTTGCAAATGGTGTTTGACCTAAGCCTTTTGTGCTCAAGTCAAACACTTCTGTCCCTGACTGATGCTGGGAGCCTGGGAGCACTCTGGCCTCATGGTCTGTCATGCCCATCCCTCTCAGATAAGCTGGTTGCTGACATTTCCTCACTGTGGCTCTGGAAAAGGAGGTTTCCATACCCTTTTGGGCTGAAGCGTTTCAGACTTTAATGACTCAGGTCTGTGGAACAGAAGCAATAAAGATGTGGGAGAGAAGGAGGGGAAGCAAACTCTCTCTCAAAGGTACCAAAGTGTGTAACACCTCGTAAAGCAGTGGGAACTGGAGCTCAGAAAGTTATTGGAATCAAGACTTTCATCTCCTGTCAATAAAGCGTTATCAGCACCGAGCCCAATTTTCAGCTCTTAATTCCAGATGTGCACATTGGAACTTCATGCCTCTTCTCATGCTGAAACCTGCAGTTAAATTCAGGCCCCAGGGCAGATGGAAGGTAAACTAGAAAACAGAAGAGTTCTTTCCACTTGTGTCAAAATTCAGGAGTGTTAGGGTATGCCCAAGATTGAATCCCTATTTTCCTGGGTTCCAGTCAGGACAAAAGGCTGTCACCTTGTGATGTTCCCTTGATGAGAGAGAACGACATGGCTGAATTGACAGGAAAGGCCATCAGCTGTGGCTTCTTTCAGGTCTAGAAAGAGAGAAGCCATCCAATTTCCTGGACAATCTGAATCCTTTCACATGGAAAAATTATTTGAACAAAGGCAACTGGCTGCATCTTCTCTCCAGAGGGATCACAGCATGGACAGAATTGAGACCATACATTTATATAAAATTGTGGCATAGTCCAGAAGAGGTGGAGACAACACCTCACAGTCTTTAGTGCCTTTTATTCATGCTTCCACTGCCTGTTGGTGGGGACTCAGCCATGCCAACTAGAAGCCTGCCCTGCTCTTCCCTTCCAAACTCATCCTGCAACTCCATCCTGAGAAGCCAAATGTTGCAAACCATAATCAGTGAGCTGGAAGTTTTATGCCAGAAGGCAGGAAATGTCACCATTCGATTACAGGTGAGGACCTTGAGGAGGGGAGTAATCTGGTACTGTTCAACTGGGGTGCAGGAGGTTATATCTAATCCCCACTGCCTCTGAGAGCAGCAATTTACTGACTAATTTTATTCACCAGTAGTTGACTGTGTTGCTCCATGAGGGTTAGCTGAGATTTGCTCCTGCAGCAGCAAGATGGACACCCCACCTGCTCATGCCCTTCCTTACTTTAGAGAGAGGGTTTGAGAGATGTGCAGCTCAGATGGGAATCATACAAGAGTCGAGTTCATTGACAATAACCAGAATATGCCACCTGGATGTCTTCACTGTGCAAAACATGCCCATCACCTGTGCCTCAGGAGACCTCAGGGCACACTTTGGCTATATACTGATTGTGCTTTGAGATCTCTGTTTGAAGGCACAACAAAAGCAGACAAAATCTCAGTGGGCCAAGGATAAGAGTTGCACAAGGCACTTTTGGCAGCCATTTTACATGGTAAGATAATTAAATGTAGTGGCTTTTGGGGTAAATGAAAGAGTAGTGCTTTTTTCTTTTAGACTCAATTACATATTTGCCAAGGAACCATGAGAGAACAGGCAGCTCCCTTCAGTGGCAGACAGCCACATTTTTGTAATCAAGCATTCAGGGCATTGGAGATATTCCTGTACAAAATCCAGGGTAAATTCTCAGGGAATAGGAATGCAGAAGAAAAAAAGGCAAAGGGAGAAAGGATAAGAAGGAGAAAATGACAGAGAAATCCCCCTTGTGATTTGCAGTAAGTCTTCATGTTCAAAGTGAAAGCGATAGAAACACTAAACATTTTATAGTGCAGCTTCATTTGTTTAGGCTTCCCTACTGAGCATTAAATTTTATGGTACTTTAAAGAGTGCTTGATAGTTTTGTAAAGCCCTGCATTAAACACACACGTACACACACATGTGCGTGCGCACACGCAGCTTTAACAACCTCAGCATCCTGTAGTGGCCCAGGACATTCTAATTTTACACTGTGAACTTAATGCAAGGCATCAGAGAACACCTTGCTAGGAGAGAAGTGTTTGATGTTGGAGAGGAGAGAGGAGCAGAAGGAGAGAGTTTGGAGGGAGGCAAACCAGAGCCAACGGAGCCCGCTCCAGCCCTGCTGCCGGCAGTCTCACGAGAGCCTGTTCTCATCAGTGAAGCAGCCAGCCTTGTGGGTGCTGTCCACAGGAGGTTTGCCTTTCCCTGGGCTCTCACCACATGGATGTGCCTTGCAGCCTGTCCTCCCCACTAGCACCAGCACTGACGTCTGTGCTAGTTTGCAGTGAGTAGGGTGGAAGGGGAAGTTGTGCAGCAAAGCACGAGACACACAGGGAGCACCAGGTGGGGAGCATGCTCTGTTGACAGGTATCAGATGGATGAACATATTATCTGGACACCAGGGAGACTCCCAGGAGCTGGCCTGGCTTCCCCTGCACCCAGATGTATTTGGATTTATTGGAAGGAACTAGCACCCTTCAAAGGATTTCCTTTCATGTGCCCCACACCACACACCCTCCATACCTTCTGCCAAAGCTGTGATGGACTTCTCATGTGATGAGATAGAGTAATGAGGGAGGTCTTAAGCAGGTCTGAGTCTCCAAAAACTTCAAGGATATGCTGAAGGCACTGAAGAACTGTGCTTCCTTGGAAATACCTAATCCCCTTCAGATGAGAAGCTCCAACCTCTGTGACCCCAGAGCCATGAATCACCCACAAAAGGCTTGACTCAGCGTGCTTGGTTGTCAGCTTAGCAGTGGAAAAAGGGATTTCTTTATGGTTTTCACTCAGGAACATTCTGTCTGCTTAGGACTTCAGAGGAAGACCATTTATCAACAACTTTTTCTATCCCAGCTTCTCTCTATGACACTCTGAGCTTCTCACTGTGACAAGAAGGTGAATGTCAAGCTGTGGGTACAGAGAATGCCATGTTGCCAGTCATGGGGTGTTTCTTGAATTCCTCTAGTTCTCCAGCAGTCTCTGATAAATGGGAAGCCGTTGGTCCAAGCAAGCAGAGTACTTTTTTCACACTGTATCTACTGCTGTACTTGTTTCTAAGAAGAAAGAGAACATGGAAATGTCTGCTGTGAGAGCCAAGTGTTTTTTCTGGCTCTAGCTGCAGGTTACAGCTGCCTTCAAGTTGCAGCTTAAGAAGTGGTACTTCACAAGATGTCACTCTGTGCCCTGTGGAGGCCACACAGCAATTCATGAATTCATGTAGCATTTTGTGTATATACAGCTGTGGTCTTCTGCCATGCTCAGCATCAGAGAAGAGCTGACAGCAGGGCCTTATGCACCTGCTGTAGAAGACCATGGAGGGCTCTGGTCACCCAGAGGCATAGGTGCCAGGTGATGCCACCCACTGGAGAGGCATAGGTGGCCAGGTGACGGCCCACCCTGCAGCCTGATACCTTGGAGGGAAGCAGAGGTGTAGACAGCTGTAGCAGATGTGCTGCAAACAGCACTCCATGCTCTGCCACATGGACATCTCAGGATGTAGCAAGAGGTGGGACAGGGGAGAACAGCACAGAAGTAAACTGGGAGCATGTTTTTCTTTCTTGTTTTACTTCCCAAGTGATATAACCACTTCACTGAAGTCACAGGCTGGCCCTCTTACACAGATCAGTGCTCAGCTCCATGATAGCTTTTTGCAGCTCGATTCCTCAATGCCAACATCTACCAACTAGCCTGGCCCAGCCAACCCAGGAATCCAGGCTCTTTATCCCTCCTGTGTTCAGCTCCTCTGAAGGGCAACCAGAGCATTTTAGTGTAGTTTCAGCTCTGCACTGTGCCCAAGACACCAGCTACTCTTCCAATCTGCCACCAGAAATTACTTGGATTTTAAAGAAAACTGTCAACAGGACAGTGAATTCACAGAGGTTTTTCTTTCTCAAATGCATCCTAAGGAGAAGAACCCAAAGACTCTGTGATGGTCAGGTTCCCTAATAGCCATGTACTTTAGGCAAGGACAGTCAAGGGATTTGCAAGTAAATTTCCTTGGCTGTCCTTGCAACTTAAGAAGGTAAAGGTGAAATTCAAATGGCAGAGAAGATGAGTTATAGAGATTTAGAACATGCATGTTCTGTATTTTGTAAGTGTTTGCTATATTTAGGGGAGATTTGAGATTTTCAGTAGCCCAGTAAAAGTGCTTAATACCTAATTTCTAGTGACTCAACTATCTTTTATTTTAATTGTGTAGGTTAAACAACAATATGCCTGAATTGTCCATTGAAATTTGTATTTTGAGCACCAAGAGAGAGAGAGATCTCATGCAGAGAGAGTCATGCTGCAGTGACACAGTGTGGGAGTGTGACTTACCACCCTTTTCTATGCAGTATGAGTTGGACTGAATTGGCACTGGCGTGCTGGCTGGCTCCTAACTCTAAGGCAAAGCAGATTTTGAAACCAGGACCAAGTAAACTAGGATCAGGACCTGGGTTAAGAGCAAGGAGAAATTAAGTCAGGCTAATTAGCTCTGGGGTCTACCTCCATTGTAAAACTGTCCCCCCATGCACAGAACAATTCAGCCTCACCAAGCAAGCAGCCTGAACCCCATGTCCATGCCACAGCACAGAAAAGCACATATTCTGGCTCATTCCTGGCTCCCACAGAAAGCCTACAGCAAAAATCATGGCTCTCAAGAATCCCATTTTATAGTGCAGCTCCCCTCCCAGACTTTATCGTCTTTGGGAACTCACCACAGGTCAGTACAAATTATGCAGATAAGGAAGCTTTTAAAAACATGCTTCTAATTATTCAGGTGCCTGGTCAAGAGCCTCATACTTTTACCTGTGGTACAAATGACTTGTCTTTTTCTTGGGGCACTCTCCTTTTTTCTATTTTTATTTCTTACTCTTTCTGTCTTTCCTGTGAAAGAGAACTGGGGGGGCTGTTTAAACATCATTAAAGCCAGCTACTTCTCACAAAATATATGATTGCAGAAATAACCCTCTTGCACTGGGGACAAATAGATCCTGGTCCCAGAGCTGTCATCACAACCGTATGTTCTGTACTGTGTCTCCGAATGGATTCGTCCCAAGGTGAATACGGTAATGCTTGAAAGTATTGCATTTGTTAAGCATTCTGTCAGGAGTGTAAATCAGAACAGGACAGCATCATTTCTGCTGGACAGGCAGGGTCCTAGCTGGCTCCTATGAATGGTAGTTGTGGGGACTGAACATCACACCACATCCCCTCCTTGCTGGTGAGGAGGAGCTCAGGTCCAGCTCACGTGAAGTTGTTCCCAAACTAGTGCTCATGAGCCCTGCCAGGGTCATGGATCCAGACATACAAACAAAGGTAAGGGCTGCAACCCTACTGCTGAGGACAGAAAGCAAAACAAAACAAAGGCTGTGGGATCACTAGCATAAGGTGTTTTCTAGATAGGTTCCTCAAGGCTGACTCACACAAATTTAGTCATCCCTTGAAGGAGAGTATCTGCTTTCTTGCGAGCTTGTGCTTCTTCTGGGAGCCATAGCAGCATGGGTACCCAAGCATTTCAAGTCTGGCAAAGCCAGTCTGTGCCTAAACTTCACCACAGCATTTAAAGTTCAGGATGTGGCTCCTGGGCATTACCAGAGAGAAGCGGCCACAAAATCTGAACTCTCCCCAAGTTTGGGAGCACTCAGATCCCTGCATTCACTTCAGTTTCCTCTCTGGCTTTGTCTGGGAATGTTTGTGCCAGCAACCTACAGAAGAAAATGAAGTCCATTGCACACAGATGCTTGGCCAGCTCTCAGTAATGAAACACGTCTTTATCGTCCACAATTTTTGATTTAAGGAAGGGGCAAAACTGCCCACAGTTTGCAGGGAAAATAAAATATATAAAAAAAGAAGCAAGCCTCAGTGCTTAGGTTGTGAAATGCAGCTTCCTCGGGACAATAAAGACGTGTTTCATTATGGAAAGTGGCCGACCATCTGTGTGTTTTTGCCTCGTATCCCTCAGATCTGGGAAGTAACAAGGCCAGTTTTGCACTCACTTCGCTGACTGTAACTGTGCTGACGTGTCTGACTTTGTAAACATTGCCAGCATTTTTGGAGTGAAGACCACATGCCTCCTGCTCCTCTGGGCACGCTCCTCCCGAGGGGCGCGGGGAGCCCTGCCGCTTCCCCTCCTGCAGCCAGAGACATTTGGCATGTCATCTGTGTGGTATGAGCTGCCCTGAAGGATTGTTCCCTGTGTGACTGGCAGCCTCTGGCATGGCTGAAATCACCTCAGAGGAGTAACACTCATTCTGTTTGCAGGGCGAGGCGTGACACTCTGCCTCAGGATGAAGGGATGCTAGACAGACAGTGCTTTGCTGCTGAAATCCTGCTGTGTCTCCATGCATGCTGCTCCACTCTTGCTCTGCTCAGACTGGTTTTCAAGCAAGGGCTTGTTGGACACATGCATGTGGAGCTGGATGCTTTCTGTCTGTACACAGTGTATGGCAATGGCAGTAAAGGTGCCCTTGTTGCCCCTCATCCCCTTGCGCTGCCCAAAGCTGCCCAGTCATTGCCTGGCCCTTGCCTCACTTACTGACACTGCCCAGCAAGGTTTCTGCTTGAAGTGAGACTTTCCAGGCTGCAGGTGCTTTTGCCTGCTCCCCTGTGCTTGGCTGCTTTTGCTGAGGAATAGAGTAAAAGGTCTCCAACACGGGAAAATATGGGGCTGCCCTCTCAGAGGCTGCTTTTTCATATCAGGCACTGCACCTGACCCGTGGGGACTTGCTGGAAAAGAATCAGTGCCCCCACCATGATCTCCAGCCAGAGCCATGACTTCTAAGCCAGACAAAACTTGTGTGATTGCAGCCATGGGCAGGGTGGTGCTAAAGGAGGCTGGGAAGGTGTGGGGAGGCTGCTTTTTTGTGTTAAGAGTGGGATGGAATGGAGGGTGAGATGTCCCAGAGCTGGCTCCATTTTGGGATCAGGTTATCCTTGACATGGAAAGTTCCACCACTCATATCCTACCTGTTGAAGGCCAAACCATCAGGCAGGTCATTGGCTTTTACATTTTTAAACATATTCTTTAATGTTTCTGGCTCACTGTGCAGTCTGTATGTCCATCTATCCCTGATGCTTCCTACATCTATCCAAGTGCCAATGCTGCCCCTTGTTAGGAAAAAACAGCTCCAGTTTCAGAAGAGACAGAACTCTGTGAAGAGTAACAGTTTATACCTACCGATGTACAAAAATCTACCCATGCTGCTCCAAAAGCCATCAAAGACAGCATAATGACTCCAGCTGTTACCACCAGCCTTCAGATCAGGTCCTAAATGAAGCCATGTGAACCATATGTGGTCAGAAGAAACTCAGCTCTAAGTGCATAACGTGGCAAAGATATGACATTTTCCAAACAGTGGGTAAACCTATTAAAAAAAAAAAGAGAGAAGAGAAGAGAAGAGAAGAGAAGAGAAGAGAAGAGAAGAGAAGAGAAGAGAAGAGAAGAGAAGAGAAGAGAAGAGAAGAGAAGAGAAGAGAGAGAAGAGAAGAGAAGAGAAGAGAAGAGAAGAGAAGAGAAGAGAAGAGAAGAGAAGAGAAGAGAAGAGAAGAGAATAGAAGAGAAGAGAAGAGACGATAGAAGCGAAGAGATAGAGCTATCACGAGAAGATAGATACTATAAGAGTAGCGACGAGAAGATAAGAGAAGAGAAGAGAAGAGGAGAAAACATGTCCAGAAGAGCAGAACAGCATAGGTTTCCTCTGTGTCTGTTCTGAATGGCTCAAGAAGGGTCATACTCACCAGGAGCCCTTATTTCTAAACATGAGACAAGGAGTTGATATTGGTGTTTACACAGTCATTTTAAGGTAGAGAGTATAATTTCAACAGCACCCCACCTACAAGTGTGCCTGGATATCATTTTTAGCAGATGCATGTAATCACAAGTACACCAATCAAATAATAGAAACAAAGTTTCAGCTCAAGATCAAAAGACAGAACCAAAACTTCTACCTTGGCTCAGCCTGATGTGTCAGACACATGCCTCAATACCTATAGCTTCAAGATCACTCATTCCTCCAAGGCACATATGTTCAGCACTCTAGAAAAGCTAAGGAACTTCATGTCCTGGGCCCCCACCAATAAAACCAGTCAGCAGCAGCATTCCTGGGAGCAATGCAATGAAACCTAGCTTGGGGAAATTTCTGGATGGGGAGGTATTGTAAAGCAAGCCTTATACAAAAAAGCCCCAGGAGCAGCACAGCTCAGGCAACCAATACAGGTGAGCAGATGTCCAGCCATGCCTGAGGAGGGTTTGCAATCCCCCTTTGGGGTTGGAGAGGGCTGAGCAGGAGAGTCAGGGACAGATGGATAACAGGCAGAATTATTAAAAGTGGGAGAGATGACAGCATGACTGATCAAAAAGAAATGTTCTTCCAAGGCTGGGGTCACCTGCCCATCATTTAGATAATTCTAACACTAGATTATATAAGGAGGTGAAGAAGACATGGCCTGGGTGGGTTCCCAGAGGAAAGCTTGAGATAGGATTTAATAGCTTTTTTCCCCCAGTTCTAATTTCCATTAAGTGGAAGCCTTTGTTTCTGCCAAAGCCAGAACGCAAGGTTTCTTTGAAATTCCTGGCTAAATGCTCCTCTTTTTGCACCAGGAGAAGCATGGATTTAATTCCTCAGCAATCACTGGATCACACCCAGGGCCTTGTGTTCAGGCCTGCCTGATGTCCCCGCCACATCCCCTGTTCCAGCCTTCACACACACACTGCTCATGTCTGTCCAGTGCACTGAGCAGCTGCCCTGTCACCTGGAAAAGTTAGTGCCTGTCTCCATCAGGCTGCAGTGGAATGGTTTTCCTTTCTAAATGAACCAGTACTGGACCACTAAAACTGGCATTTTAGAGTCACTAAATTGCAGCTGCTTGGCACAGTGCACCCAGACAAGCAAGGAAAAAAGCAAAGAGAGCAAGGGATTTGTGCACACAGTGTCCAGGTCAACAGTGGTTTATTAGGTCCCATTAACCATATGGTCACGATTATAATAAAAGTCTGAGTTATGGCCAGTGACATGTGCAAACCACTCCCCCCTCCTCAAAAGCCAATATATATATGATGGGTGTAGATTCAATGTGAACACAGACCTATATCACAGGAGGTTTTTAACCCTTTCTGGTCCCTAGGGGAAAGGAAGAAATACAAGAACAGGCTATATCTGATAACTCTCCAGGTCAGCAAAGCCTCTCAAAAAATAGAAGTTCTCCTGTTACTGCTCTCTTTTCCTTCAAGGCTTTGCTGTAGCTTCTTGGAAATGGAAGGTCATTCTTATACCATCAGGCCCCAGAAATTAGGGTACTCTTCCTTTTTGAGTGGGCCCAGCTCCCGCTCCCTCTCTGTCTGCCTTGTGAAGAACCTGACTGGTTCTTCTGAGCTGTGTGAGTGGAACGCTGAGCAGAATTCGCCCCTGCATATTCCTGAGCAGTTCTGGCATAGCTCTGGACTGAAACACCTGCATGCTAACCCTTGCAAGTGAAAAAATATTCTTGGGCCTGTGAAGACATCCCAGTTCTTTAGTACCACTCATGTAGAGTGCTCACAGTGCTCTGCTGGCATGGAATGATTGGACATGTGAGATGTAAAGACTCTTCAACTATTTCATGGGTCAAAGAGACAAGGTAAAAACAGGCACTGGCTAACACAACTGATACCACTGGTGCCAAGAGAAGGAAAATTCAGAGATCAGGAGTAGGGAGAAGTAGAAAAAAATTCAGAGTTATTTTCCTGGCCAGGCCAGAGAAAGCAACAGTGAAAATGAATATGCAATTTAAACAATTCTTTCCATTTTAATCATTGTGGAAGTAATTAACCCCTGGAATGAAATTTAAATGTGTGACTTTTTGCTTAGGTGATGTGCCTTTGAAGCAGAAAGACCGACCTGGCTGCGAAGGGCGGTGGCTCCTCCCGGGCTGCCTCCTCCTCTGCGCTACACGGCAGCCAGCAGCAGGTCTGCAGCTCCATCTCCTGCAGCTGCAGGAGGCTGGGACAAGGCCTGTTTGCCCTCAGCCTCCCACAGCTACTGACAAGGGACGCAGAGGCCCATGGCCATCCCTCCAGCCACTGCTGCTTCCAAGCCCTCTGGAGAGGTGA
This sequence comes from Serinus canaria, assembly GCF_022539315.1. Lineage (NCBI taxonomy): Eukaryota > Metazoa > Chordata > Aves > Passeriformes > Fringillidae > Serinus > Serinus canaria. Next base: position 22,064,194 of record NC_066319.1, read on the forward strand.
CGGTATCGGCAGCTCTGCCATGTTCAGTCTGGCTCTTTGCCTCAAGTTCTCAGAGTCCGTGAGATAGCTCCAATGAAATCCTCACTTTGTCCTGTGTTTCCAAGTGATTAATTTGCTGAAGGAGTTGTCTTCTCTCAGTGCTCCTTCCTTAGCCTTAATGTTAGCATCTTGTCCTCCAGTGTGAACACACATCAGGCAGATCTCCAGCTCTCGTAAACTGGGACATGTCTGGTGACACCCCACCCTAGTTATGCCCTTTGACCATGAACACTGATATTATAAAAGATATTTCCATTTCCTGGCTCTAGGGAGAATCCAAATTTAGCTCTTCACAGTTTGGATACATCATTCCTAAGGCATGGAAGGACTCCCCTGCCTCTATGTCACTGTTACAGGGCTCATCTGAAAAGCAACACAGTTTGTGCCCTGATCACAGCTTGGAGTGAGGCTGGTGGCAGAGAGCAGGCAGCAAGGCACAGAAGGTCACTGTAGGCAGGGGAGCAGTGGCTGTGGGGACTCTTAAGGAGGATCTGGAATTTGGGAAATATTATAACTACATGCAGCAGTGGTCAACATGTGAAGCCCACTGGGGACAATACCCAGGTCTGTTCTCTCCTAAGGCATCCTAGCAGTCTGCAAAGCAAACAGTACAGCCAAACAATTCCCAAAGTGCTCCATCATGCCTAAACCATGTACTTATCCATCCTCTCTTCCAACATGGCTGCATGTTCGACCTCAGCCCAAAGTCACGCAAAACTCAGCTGTTAGCACTTATCCGAGCATCCCCTCCTGACACACAACCCACCCGTCCCCTCCCTTCAGCAGCTTCCTAAATCTCTGTCCAGAGGCGTGATTTGCCTCAGGGACTTCAGTTCTTTTGGAGAAAAGGCCCTGGTCAGGAGCTCAGCTCACCTTTCCATCACTGGGAGCTGGAGCATTTCAGACAGCAAATCCTAGGACATAAATAAAAGTTTGGTCGAAACTTGGAAAGTGCCGGACGTGCAAAGAAATGACCTAAAAGGTAAAAGTCAAAGATAAATAAGAACAGTTCATGTAAACTGTGTGCTCATCTTAACAATAAACAGAGAGGCTGCCGCAGAGAAACTTGAAAGGACTCCACTCTGCAAAGATGAATGGTTTGCTGAGCCTGCTCTGGGCTCCGTTTGAGGGGCTTCAGCATGAGTAATTGGGTGTGAGAAGCACTGGCTCACCAGGGCCGGAGCAGGCGAGCTCCAAGGAGGGGACTGTAATGATCACTGGGGTTATTTATTGTTTCGTTTGCTCATTAGCTTGGCATCACCTTAAGTCTCCAGCGGCAGCACGTGACAGCTTTGAACTGGCGCCCCGGGTGTCGCGGACGCCGTGACATGCGGTTTGATGTGTGCCCCGCAGCTCCCGTAGGATTTCCGCTCTGCGCTCCGCTCAGCCCAGCCATCCAGCTGGGGATAAATCACCCTTCCCTCCCCAGAACAGCTCAGGGCTTTATTGCTATTATCTATCATTGTACAGTCCTCCTCTGGACGCGTGCAAGCTTACTGTCTCTCAACAGTGAGGGCAGGATTTCAGAGCGCTGGGAGAGCTAAAACATGGGGAGATAAAGCCTTGTGGGTTTCCCCAGGCTCACAGGCAGCGTGCAGAACTGGAGACAGGCCTGGGATGTAGCACGGTTGGTTCTGGCTGAAGGCTCTTGCCCACAGAGGGACAAGCTGTGCAGAAAGCCCATGCACTGCTCCCCAGAAGCGTGGCAGAGTCAGTTCTGCTCTCTGTGGCTCCTGGCTGGAGGCTGGCTGAACTTGCACTCCCCTTACCTCCTCGGCAAGGGCAAATCTTCCTTGCTGGCACTTAGCAGTGTTGGAGAAGATGCAATGTTAAAAGACCAGCCCAAGGAGAAAACAGAAACTTACAGAGAAACTGTCAGTCCAATACAGCTGCAGAATGCCAGCTCACTGCTTTTAAATTTAACATATAACCGAGGCTTTGGTCCAACACATTATGGACTTCAGCAGGCCTTCATCTGCACAAAGGGAGACTGCCAGTATAAACATCTTGTGCCATTAGCCATCTTCATTCCTTTTATTTGGCACCAATTTTTCCCTAATCTAAAGAAAGGCTGTGTTACAAGTGACAGTCAAATACCAAAGGGTTCCTTAAGCCACCCTGATGTGACTTTTAATCATAACAAAGTGTCATGTGATACCCATGATAAAATACAAGCACAAACTACATTGGTAGGAGAATGCCAAGAATACAGCTCTGTGGCTTGAGTAAGGTGAATAATTTCCCAAACTGCCAAATTGCAGTAGCATTTACACTGTCCTTGTTCCCTAGCAAATCTGAGATCTGGTCCACTTGGCTTTCCCTCACTTTTTATTAAGAGGGTTTGACCAAGTTCTGTTAATGGCTTGCTAGACCCTATTGCTTGGGGTGAGCATTAGGAAAGTACTTATGAAATGGCCACATCAACAAACATGGGCAGGCATTGCCCAACCTCCTATAACCTCGTGGTGAATATCAATTAATGGACTGAGAATTCAGTGGTAAAGGAAACATGGGAACTCCTCTCTTCCTCCTTTCAGAAAAAACATCTAGTTAGCAAAAACTGATATAACAGCTAAATGCTTCAAGATGTAGCAAAAGGTATCAGGCTTTCAGTTCTGCTGGGGGAAAACTCAGAAGTCCTCTGTTGAGAAATTTGTGTACTTGGACAAGGAGAACTGGAGACTACAGGCAAGAGCCTTTTAGAAGCTCCTAGGTGCTGGTAAAGAGCTGAAGAGATCTAACACAGAGAATGGCAATAAGCACATGGCTGGGCCATAAGGGCAAACTCAAAGGCAGTAATTTGTCCAGGGTGTACAGGATGTGAGAGGCATTAGAAGGCAAAAAGGTGTTTTTGATGCTGTGGAGCCTCTCACAAATATAAAGTGGTTTTTCTGTGAGTGCCCACCCAGGAGGCATCCCCCTAACTTCTCTGGAGACAGATCTACAATGCTCCCATGTGTTGTTCTGAGCATCCATCTCGGCACAACCATCCTGCAAATATCTCTATAGTCTCACCAACAGTTTTCAAGCTTTAGATAATGCTAACAGCTTTTACCCTGATTTCTCCCTAACTCCCTTCCCACCTTCCCATCCCAGCTCGATGCAAGACAAGCAGCAGATCTCCTTTTTCAGGGCTGTTTTCCCATTTTTTCCTCTGGTGCTCTGTTCTGACATGTGCCCTGCATATGGGCCAGTGTTTGGTCCCCTGGGGTTGCAGGAAGGAGGGCAGCTGCATGGCATAGATGATACCCTTATTAACACACTTCCTCTCCACATTCTTGAACTGGATGTCACAGAAATGCTTTGGGTGATAGTCGCAGCTCTCTGCCACCCCTTCTGCACCAGCACAGAGGATTGCTAGGAAGGGCAAAGCCAGGTTTTGCAGCAGTGCCTCCATTCCCTCCTTTTTAGCTGTTTATGCACAGTGGCTCTGTGTCTGGCTTCTTCCACTGTCCTACCTAGAGCCATTCAGGTGAGTCTGGATGCAGAACCCAGGTAAGTGGACCCCAAAGAGGCCCTGGAAGCCTGCAGCAAAAGAGTGCTCCAGCTGAAAAACCTAAGTGCACCTCTGTGATGCTGTCTGACAGACATATTAAAGGCATCTATTTCAGCTCCTTGGAGCCAGATGCCTCCTCCTTCCTCTGCTGGGCAGAGAGCCGGCTCAGCATGGAGTTTTCTCTCCCATTTCCTAGGGATGTCAGTCAAAACCAGGCTCTTGGAAGTTCAAGCGTGGCCAAAAGGAAGCAGATTTCAAAACACACCCCTCCCTCCATTCCCCCCTTCATAGGCCTTTTGTTTCCAGTTCCCCCTCCTCCCATCAAAGAAAGAAACAAGAAAAGATTCTGGAGTCACCAAGCCATGATCTATCATTCTTTCAGGGGAGTTTCTTCTAATATTAATCAACACAAGACTCTCTCCCCGCCTCCCCTGCCCCAAGGGAACAGTGGGCTTGGAAAGCTCAAGTGGGTTTCGAATGGATCTTGCGGCAAAATTCCTTAGTTCTCAGTTGGAGCGAGATGGTGTCGGTGCAGTTGCCAAGCTTTCTGAAAGTCTTGGAAGATAAATGAGATTCACTGCCTATTGCCTAGTGCCATGAAGGAACCGGACACCCAGAAACTCCTCTGGTTTTGGCAGATTAGGGCCAGAGTCCCTGCTTTGCTGCAATTGTCCCCAGAAAAGAAGGTAAGGCTCCAGCTGGGAGCTGATGACACCTTCTATATTTTGCTTTTCAACCCTAAACTGGATTGCAGAAGCATAAAGATTATCCTGCACATGTCAGCTGCTGATAGACCTTCAGGGGCGACTTCAAAGTGACACAGAGTGAAAGTACAGTTTCTCAGGCCACTTTTTCCCCTTCAGGTCTGTCCCCTTGGTGTCTCAGGGGGTCCCAGCAGATCAGTGCAGGAATGAGCTGTTTTCCTCCCTGTGCCCCATGGTGACAGGTTTGCACTAGGACATGAGGCAAGTGTGGGCTGTTTGGAGGGTGCAAAGAGACTGAGGAGCTGCAGAGAAGTTGTCTTGTCCTGCAGTCTCTGGCCCAAGTACAGCATGAACGCCTCTGGTGTTAAGCTCTGCAGATGAGCCAAGGAATGTCCTCAGCAGCTGCCAAGTGGGACACTCCTGTTTGTGCAGTTCAAGATGCTGGCTGGCCTCCCCTCAGGCCAGGGCTTGGGCTAATAGATGGCAAGAGCCACACAGAGAACTTCCAGCTCATCCTTTCCTGGAGGTAAAGCAGGTGCCCAGTCAGTGGAAATTAAAAGCACGACTCCTGCACTGCTGATCTGGCTGTTTTGCAGAACATCATTTGCAAAATTTTGCACCGAGGCTGTTGAAATAATATTGTCACTAGATTTACTCCAGTTCATTAAAGCCACAGTGGTGGTTCTCTAATCTTTCATGAACCCTTGCCAGCTCTGATGACTTCATGGATTTTGGCACGATCTCTGCCCTCACATCCCTTTGACTTTTTCTTTCTTTTGTTATTTATTTAGTTCAAGCATTAAGGACCACTAAGCAACTGTGTTACTAGTCCTTGCAATAGCTCTAAAAAAACAATAGATGAGGATGAGGGAGAGCAAGGGGAAATATTCCAAAATCCTGCATGAGAACCTGCGTGTTGAAGCAAAAGTGGGCTGCACCACCCGTGAAACATCTCTTGAGAGAGTCAAACCAAGTCACAGAAGAAGAATTTTCTGATAAAACAGTGTGTGACCTCCTGAATACTTTGTTTAAGACAGCTAATTAATCTGACACACAAAGATGGTAACATGAACCTCCTCCACTACCAGAAGTAGGGACTGAGTCTAAACTTACAGAAGTCTCCTTCTGATGACAGATAATCTGGTAACAATCCCTTCAGTATCTGCTACCAGCAGCAAAGGTGTCCTCTTTAGATCATGATCTCTGGAATACTCTGGCCACATTTTATTTACATTTTATGGGAGTCTAAAGGGAGACGATTTCACACTCCCTGATTTCTGATTTTCATTTTCATAGAAAAATACTTCAGATTAGATTTTTTCCAGCTATAATAATAATAATAATAATTGTGTTGGAGTTTCAGAAATACTATTTGATTTGATTTGTTTTATCATTTCATTTATTTGTATGTTCTTGCTTCCACTATTTCATTGCACTTCACCATAAACACATGCTGGAAACACACTTGGAGGAAGTGTAAAAAGGATAGCAAATATAATGTAAAAATGAAGGAAGACAAAATGGTATTTGGAAATTTGACACATTTCCAAAACCAGAAGCAGTATTTTTCTGAAACAAAAACTTTTATAAATGTCTGAAATTGTCTTAAAACTCTGCTTCACTGAAAATTATAAACATATTAGTTTTCAGTTTTAGTTTAGACAGAAAGGAAACTCATCGGTGACGACATCTCCTGTACCAGCAGCATTCAGAGGCTGAAGCAGCCCTCAGTCTGTGTCTTTAAGAAGGAGGGATGACAAGGGGCTGGCGTGCAGTGGCTGTTAGTATTTCCAAGATGCTTTGTATTATGGCAGGGCTGAAGAGTTGACAGTCTCTTCTCAGTTCTGTGGTTAGCTGGCTACAGGCATAAAGTCATTACTTTATATTAATGTGAGATGTGAACATTGTTTGCTGGTTGTAATTATTCTCCAAGTGGTACAACCTTAAAAATTACAGCTTTGGAGGATCTCTTCCTCTGTAGTTCTTCCTGGGAGTCGCTGCCTGGGTCGGTTCCCAATAATGAGATTTTCTAAGGAGGCTGGGAATGTATTGATTGATTTATTTGCTTTTGGATGCTAATTAACTTTGATGTTCAGCAGCCACACTCCTGGCTGCCATACTGCATGGAGGGGAACAGCAGAGCTGGGCGTCTGTTTAGGAACAGAACCACTGTGGGGGTCAGATGGGAATAAGTGTCTCTGGTTTGAGCAGCATTCACTTCCTGAGCCAGAAGCAGAAACCTTTTTGAAGGGCCCTTCTTTTCACAGGACACGCCAAATGACAGGAGCGGGGGAGTCCCTGCACACCAGGCTTTTCTAGAATGGGCAAGACAGATGGAGATGGCCCAGTGTGGAGCTGCCTTCCAGGGAACTGGGAGTGAGAACTGTCCACCCCCATCCAGGGAGCTGTACCTTCTGGCAAAGGTTGTCTTGCAGCCACTAGAGCCTCCAACTTCCATCCTGACCAGAAGAAAAGCAAGGCAAAGACATCGGAAACAATCGCTTAAGCAGTGATGAAAGGGACCAGCCTCCCTTTATCTCCACAAAAGACACTGTGTCATCAGGCCTTGCACCATATTTCAGCACCATTCTCTCCACCGAGCCTGCCAGTGAGGGGCTGCGCAGCTGTGCAAGCAGATGTGGTGATGGGTTCAGTGTTGTTGAGTCTAAGGTTTGGATGAAACCCAAGTGGCTTCTCTCACACAGGCAAGAGCCATCAGCAGCAATGACCTCTGGTAACACTCAGCTCTCAACGGGGTCATAGCCAGACCTTCCCCTCCCTCACCACACCACTCAGTATGCATTGAAATGAAGTGCTGGAAAGCCAAGAAGCACATATGAGCCCTGCTAGGCTTTGGGATCATGTTGCTGTGGCACACTCATCCTTAGGCCAGCAGAGGGAATTTAGAAAGGAATATAGTTGGCTATTACCCCACACTGATGTTTCCTCAGGCCAACACTGACAAGCACACCAAAGGTGTCTGGCCTTCACAGTGTGCTTTGAAGTCCAAGTGAAACTGCAATGTTCTAACTCTTTGCATGCTGGAAGTGCAAACACAGTTTTCCTCTTTACTGCCTCCCTCTCCACTCTCTTCTAGATTTGTCTTAGTGTGCATTAGGGCAAAGCGAAATAGGAATGGAGATGCACTTATTTCTTCTGGTACTGCAAAAGAGAGGTGGCCTCATTTACAGGGGAAACAACCCTGTGCTTACAGAACACCAGTTTAAGAGCTGTAGCTCTTAAATGTTTACATGATGCTGCTTCTACTACAGCAACACATGTGATACCCACATTTTTGGTAGCAGCCTCCTCAGCCATCATTTTGCCACACACATAAGTCAGCAAGACCTCCTGCGTGTTGCTCTTGGAGCTCTGGCTTTGTGCCTCTCCCCTAACCAATTTATACCACACTCATAGTATTTAGCAGCTTGCCACTGTGCCAGAGCCAAGCCAGAAATCCCTTGTGGGGAGTTGTGCTATAAATGTCCACTTGGACCTTTACACTGCCAGAATTAATCAGGCTATCTCCTGGGGCCACCAGGAAGTGGCCCCTTCCCTTCTCCTAGTCACAGAGTCACCCTTAGGGTGCAAAGGGCCAGGTACCTACGGCTGCTGCTTAGGAGGGACCCAACCTGTCTGGAGCATGGTGCTGTTGTTCAACCACAGGATGCTCCATGCTGCCTGACCTTCCAGCTGTGTACAACTCTGAGCAGTGGCCCCAGTTATCAGCAGGTGACATAAGGGCTTGAGATCTGGACACAGCTTGGTAGCTGCCTTTTTATGTCATATCTTAGAAGCCAGTCTACAAATAATGCTACAGAAAAGGTGAGTGAGGAGAGCCCCAGTTAAACTGGGCAATTCACTCTTGAGCAGGATGCAGAGAGCCTCACTGAACTTAGAGTGAGACAACTGAAGCTTTGCTCTCTGGAGAGGGATCTAGCACAGACAGGTGGCTCAACAGACCAAAGTCAAACAGTTTTCACATTGCTGCAAGAGGTGGCAAGATGAGAACAGGCAAGAAAAGCTGTAGAGACAACTATTCCTGCTGATGACATGGAAGCAGCAGAGAGCTGGCGCTGCTCATTAGCAGGATGGGTGCAATTATCCCTGTAGAGAGCAGGCAAGTAGTAAGGAGTAATCATTCATTCAGAGTAAACTGATCTTTGGTCTCCTGCTTCCTCTCTCTTTCTAATCCTGCCCTGATCCCCCATGATTATTCAGATATCAAACTCCTCTTTAGCTGCCACGATGTGCACTAGAAATCCAGCCATGGGCCAACAGTCTGAGCTTAGGAACAGATCAGTGGGTGCTATGGGATCATTCGTTGAGCTCTCAGGCAATGAAAGGACAGTTTTTTCCCAAACCTTTTTACTGACTGCCAGATTTAATGAAGATACATATTGGAACAGTCAGCACTTTAGGTGGTGAGACCGTCAGTTGTCTTCTGCAATGAAAAGGGCATTTTTTTCACCCCTCTAGTTACTGAAGCTTATTGAGAGAGACTGCAAGAGATTAATTACCCCAGCTGAAAAGTCTGGGCCTGCTAAATCTCGTAGGGTGGCTAGCTGGGCAGCACTATTGCAACACGAAGATGACTCAGCCACATAGCATCTTTGTTGGCATCCCATTAACTGCTGTGGAGACGATTATTTCTTTATTGCTAAACCAAGTCTGTCAGTGGCTTGGGGCATTTCTATAAAAAATGTAACAGAGCAATAATAATTCAAAACATGTCAGACCAGGAAGCCATGGCTCATCATATCAGACTCCTTCTGCCTGAAAATCAACCAGTTCAGATGGTTCAGAGTGGGTGAACCAATGCCACAGATGCTGATGACTTCACTGAAGGCAGTACATCCTTCCAGGAAAGCAAGATCCTCTTCTCATACAAGCTCCCTTACAAGTAGAGAAACAGAGAAGAACAGAGTAATTCTCAGAGTGGAAGCTACATCAGCAGAACTGACTCAGAAGCAAAATTTGCTTTTCAAAGTTTTCCAAAAGGCGTCAGCTGCTCCTGGGTGAAGTGATGCTAGCAGGCAGCGTCCAAGTTACTTTCCCACTGTGGGAACCAAACCCTTTTAAAACTGTTTTGACTGTAACCAAGGAATTAGAGAGATGGATGAAGCCAGCCGAAAGTGTGACAATCTCCTAAAGGCACACAGATGGTGAGCAGACACTGCAAACTGATTCACTTTGAGCGATCACTTTCCTGAAGCACATTTTGGACAGTTTTCAACCTCTCTGAGGACCTGGGGAAACCCGTAATTCTTCCAAGGCAAAATGAGGGGCAGGAAGGGAGAAGGAAAAAAACCATGATTTTTCCTTGAAACGCACATTCACACATAGTTAGTTATTTATTTGCCCTTTGACATTGAGAGAAGCTCATCTCCAAGAATGATTACCCATGGCTCAGCCCAGATGGAGGTGGGCAACAAATTTCATTGCTAGTGCTAACCATGAAAAGATTTTCCCATTTTACTAGAAACCACAACCTCCCATCGTTCCCATACTGTTCAAGTGATGTATAGCTTGGTAATTGTCCTGAAAGATAAGGGAAAGCCTCCTCTGTGGTTGCATTTGATATTGGCCTGATGTATGGGATTGCTCAGTGGAGGGTGTCTAGAGAGAGCGTGGAATATGCTTCTCTGCCTCTTCTTGCTGGGGAAACTCTGCTGGTGGCAAGCAGGATCCTGAGGGTTGAAAATTGCTTTCCCACATCTAACACCCCTTTCATAGCAGCCTTAGTCAGTTTTTGGCATGAGGACTAGAAGTAAAGAGTTGTTTATAGCTGCTCCAGAGCCTCCTCAGCAGTGCTACCACCCCTGTGGCACCCCTGCACCAGGGACTAAGTGGAGCTGCTGAGACAGCTCAAAAGGGTAGGAGTGAAATGGGGCATGGCAGGGAAAGTCCTTCAACTGGAAGAGGGCAAAATCATCTGGAGAGGGAAAGAAGAGCTTCTGTCACTTGCTGTGACAGAGCAAAAGCTTCTGTCACAGCAAGTGACAGAAGGTCCTTTTCTTGTGTCAGAGGAAGGGACAGTGGACAAACCCCTGACTGACTGACTATTAGAAACAATGATTGCTGAAAATCCAGCTAACCAGATGAAAGCTGATACAGAAATCTGCCAAGCTTGGTGCTATAGGGAAGAGATGGACCAGTCAAGATTTTCAGATACAACTCTGTAATGTCTATTTTTTCACTTTTCAGAGATAAATGAAGGATCCTGTTAATAATTTGTGATAGATTGGGGACAGGCAGCCGCTAGATGGCATGTCCATCCTCATCCAAACTCACAGGTATCTCACAGCTGTGAAAGTTCAGGACACCCTGCTCATCCCACACAAGCACAGCAAAGGGATGATATATTATCTCAGATCTGCTCTAAGAAAATGCTGGCATAATTTGCAGTTATTTTGCATCGGGGATCTGCAATCTGATGAACATTCCTCTGTGATTTTAAAAGGATTTAAAAATAAGCTGCACACAGATTTTGCCAACTTGCTCTCACTGGTTTCAGTGAAGATGTACTAGGCCTGCAAAGAGCATTTATGTGCAAAACAGCTCGTAAAAAGAAATATACAGTGCTTTGTTCTCCCACAGGAGGGCTAGTGAATTATTTGGATAGAACCCACATGAAGTAAGACGTTATTGGTAGACAGTATTTTCCAGATCCTCAGCTGCTGTTATGTGGTATACTTCCCTCATTTATACTAGCTGAGAGTCTAGTCTCTAGGTCTCCAGATCAGAATTAAGCAAGACACCAAGCAGTCTTTGGAGAAAGGAGCTTTTATTTGAGGGGACTGCCAAACATATTAGATTTGGGCAACTTTCTCTCAGAGATTTAATCTCAGGGAACTGGCAGAACAGAAAAGGCCCAAAACCAGGCGTGAATCAAGCACATTAGAACATATATGCCATGAGCCACAGTGTTTTCCATGGAGCTGCAAATATCTGAAGTCTTTAAAGAAGAAAATTCAAGTGTATCTTTAGTCTCTGAAAAACTGGCTTCCACTATATATAAATTGAAAAGGAATCCAAACTTACAGATTTCCCTACCAAGTAATTCTTATATACCGTAAAAAAAAAGGGTTCCAGTGCAAAAAAGATTAAATCACCTCCCCTCTCCCTGATTTTTTTCCACTACTATATGAAGAAAGTTTAGAAGTACTCCTTGCCTTTCCTGTTTCTGCACAAGGGCAAAGAGTGGGCTCTTATTCGGTGTTATTTTGAAATAATCCCTTTTAAAAATACTATTTTATTAATTTAGTGAAGTAACACTTTACATTTCTCTTGCATGCCTGTGAACTTCTCTAGCACTTATTAAAGGGAGAGTCAAACCAGCCCTAGCTCTCTGTGACAAAAATTAGATCAAATTAGACAATGAATATATTTCTTTCTCAAAGACAAAGAGTAACCAAAAATAAATATTTGAATTTCCTAAACACATTTAAAACTGATGGGAAGCATATAGCAAAGTTATACACCTGGGAGGGGAGTCTCACATTGTGTGAGTTTTCTGTGTTGCTAATCACAGGGGAGTCATGGTGCACCACTGAAACACTGGGGTGCTTCATATGGTGCAAATAACAAATATTCACCCCCAAGAGAGCACTACTGGTGATCCAGCCCCAGATTTGAGACTAAAGGGAGACACCAAGTGGAAGAAAGACTCATGGCTAATTGCAAGATGCCAGCGGCTCTCAAGGATTTAATTCCTCTGTGTGGTTTGCTGCAGCTTTATGTGCCTAAGCAGATGATGCAGGGGTGCATTTGGGCACTTCACTGGCCATGTGGTCATTGAAATGTGCATCTGTGTGAGCAAAGGTGGAAAAGAGATTCTTTCCAACACATGATTTGAAATAGCCTAACATAGCTAGGAGGAACTTGGATGCCTTAATAAATGAAATTGAAGGGAATTAAGTCTCTAAATACTTTTGTGGATCTGAGCTTATGTAAGGAGTATTAGTGTCATAGGATTGTTTGTTCCACTGGCCTTGCTCCTTCAGGTAAATCATGCCAGTGCTGCACACAATTCCCTGGGAAAATACCCAGCCTGCCAGTACCAGCTCCCAAATGCTCTCATGTACTTCAGCAGACCTTGAACTGGGTTCTCCTTCCTCGGGTTTTCTGAGGTGTTTATGTTAATTGACTTCTCACCAGTCTCTGGAGCTGTGGGGTGTGGAAATAACATTGCCTAGGCAAGAGCATCTCTCCTCGCACACACCCCTCTCAGATCAATGGGGATCAGCAATGTTCATTCCTCTCAATCCAATGTAAAAGAAAGTTAAAAGAAATTTCAAGAGCTAGATGAGTGTTTAAAAACATTTATTCAGTCTTCTATCAGATGAAGCTTGTCCAGGTCAACATGGATGCCAGAAATGAACAATGTCTGAGATCTGCCCAGACGTGGCCATGTTTTTCTAGTGCAAATTCTCTTCTTCATATTTTTCACGACAAGGGCAGATGCATTCAACTCTGCATTGATGCTATGAACTTAGGAGGAAAGCAATCTTATCAGTACTCTGGCTCCTTCTTCGTACCATGCAGAAAAATGCATATACTTAGCCAGGCAGCCCAGCCTCAGAAATACTGTTATGGAAAGATATTAAGCAAAACAGCTCAAATCTTGTGGGAGGGTACTAATCCCATAGTGCTTTGGCATTTTGTAACCTCACAGTGCAAACCTGCACATAAAATCCAGAATATCACTTCAGTCTGTAAATATTAGATCAAAAGAAGCTTATAGGTGAAACTTATTGTGCCCTAGCAATCTGCCTTTAGAAACAAGATGGTACTTGGTTCCTGAAAGAGCAGTGGACATTCTTGCTGCTCTCTGAATGGGAGGTTGGGATTCAAAGTAACCCCAGTGAGCAATGAAGCCCTGCGCAGCTGCTTGCTCACTCCCCACCATCAGCACTGGGGGGAGAATTGGAAAGGTAAAAGCTGGGGTTTAGATAAAGACAGGTTAATTAAAAAAAAAAAAAAAAAAAAGAAAAAAAGAAACAAAGCCCGGCACACAAACAAATTAAAACAAGGAATTAATTAAGTTCTTCCCATGGGCAGAGAGGGGTTAGAGGGGTTCAGCTACCTCCAGGAGAGCAAGGCCTCATCACATGAAATGGTTACTAGGAAAGACAAATGCCATCACTCTAAACGTCCCCTCCTCTTCCTTCTCCCCCACAGTTTATATACTGAGCAGGATGCCATAGGGTCTGGAATATCCCTTTGCTCAGTTGGAGTCACCTGTCCTGTGTGTCCTCCCAACCTCCCCTACACCCCAGTCCCCTCACCACCGTGGCAGCATGGAAAGCAGAAAAGGTCTTGGCTCTGTGTGAGCCCTGCTCAGCTATAATAAAAACATCTCTGCTTTATCAACCCTGTGCTCAGCACAAATCCAAAACACAGCCCTGTACCAGTCCCTGTGAAGGAAATTAACGCTATCCCAGCCAAAATCAGCATGCCTGCAAACGACACAAACAAAACACCTTGCATCTCTAAGGAAAGAGAGCGCACTTAAAAAGCAGAATATTGCTGTGTAAGAAGAGGAAAAAAAATGTTGGTTTCTGCTATAGAAGCCTCAGGAAAACAGTCAAGTTTTTCAGGTGTTCATCCATGTCTACAGGAGTTTAAAAGGACTGAGCCTGAATGCTGCCTCTTTGAAATTATTATCTGGTTGACAAAGATGACTGCAAAAGGCACAAGGAGAATTGTAAAATTGGTTAAAGTCCTAGATTCACCTAGTTTTCCGAAGCCTCACTTTGTAGATGTTGTTAGCCCAGGCATGCCCATGAGCTCAGCAAAACTAGCAAGAGCTCCTTAGTGAGTGGGATGTATTTCTGAAACCCTTCCAGTAATTTTCTGTCTTATCTGCCTCAAATGAGCAAGCCCATGGCAACAGTCATGGATTCTTCTCAATCCAGAGACATCTGTGACCTGCTCACACACCTTCTGAGATTTGTTTCTATGCAGATTTTTTTAAAAGGGAAATTTTATGGAAAGCCCAGGATGGTGAATCTTGATGATTTGTTCCAGCAAATTTCCCATCTCAAAGGTAGTTACCCAATGTGTATGGAGGCACATGCTTCCATACTTGCTACAAAAACGTAGAGTTCAATAGCCTCAAATCTAGTGCCTAGGAAAACACATCCCTGTGTGTTAGATTTTCCAGCACTTATTGAGGGGGATCAGCATTTTCTCACAAAATACCAAGTTTGGGAGTGCAGTCACCTCTGTATTAGTCAGCTGTGAGGGACCCATACCAGGATCCAAAATAACCCAACTATGGACAAATCTGCTTCCCAGTTATATGATGCCTCTGGCAGAACAGTTTACTTTTAGCTCATCCAAGTCCAAGTTCTGGAAAACTTCAATTGCCTGTATTTCTCATTTCAGCCAGGGGAGGGCAACTGGTCATCAGGAAAATAAGATCAGTTTACTAAACCTGCAGTGAACTTCGAAGTCCTAAACCACAGAATATTAAAAATATTTTAGTCCTGAAAACATACCTTTTGATAAACATGTCCTTCCCTAATATAAACTAAAATAATCGCCTCTTGTGCCACAAGCTTCAGCAACCACTGCAATTTTATGGCTGCTCACTCTAACCATTATTCTTCCTATGTAACTAATCTGATACAAAATCACAGCTTGGGGTAAATAAAAGAGGATTCCACTTGCAGTGACATGAACACACTTCAAATTAAGACTTGAAAAAATTCATAATTTTAGATTGTGCTTTGCATTCTTTCTATTTTATACTGTGCTATCAAACAGACAGTAACCATGAACTCCACGTTGTTTGGTCATTTTGGTTTTAACTTGGAGTTTAAACAGAAACACACTCCCTGCCCCCCCCCGCCCCCCCCATCCCCCAGCAATTCTTTGCTCTATTTTTGAAATCTCTTCTCCTTGTCAAAGCAACTTTGAAAGAACTTTTTTTTTTTTAAGTTAGACAGTTTGTACTGATAATTACAATCCTTGTCACTATATCACTGGACCACTCAATGTTTTGGCCCTATCAGCAAAGAAATCCTTCCTCTGTTAGAGTCACAGTAATGTGAGGCCAATTCAAAGACTTTTAAAGGGAAATAGATATGCAAACACTAGAAATCCACGTGTCTTCCTGTTTCTCTCTTCTCCCTAATGCCAAAAACTAATTTCCTCCTTCTGGTGTGTGCGGCACAGGACAACAATCTGTGCCAGCTGCAGCTCAAACCCTTTATTCTCAGAGATCCTCTGAGACTAAAGAAAAGAAGTTTGGTACCTTCCACTCTGCAGCTTGCTGTCAAACTACCCTGAGACCTTGCATCCCAGCTTCAGAGAGATATGAAGAGCTGCCTATACATAAAATGGTGGCAAGTTTCTTGCTTGCATCCAGCTGTTCCAGGATGGCCCCTACCCAGCCAGACATGGGTCTACTAACAGAGAATGAGGGGGCCATAGCTCCCTCCATCATTAGCAGCCACCCATAATCAGCAGCCACCCATGTTATATTTGCATTTTTCATTACAAAGCAGTGGGCACTGTGCAGCTTCTCTCAGCCCTGGGCAAGGCTGCAAGCAGCCATAAAAACACAGCCAGCCAGCTCCGTGCAGAGCATTAGTATTCCCTTGTGCCTGAGGAAACAGACCTTGTGTACAAATGAATCAGAACCTGTATGAAGCTGCATCCCAGGGACTTGGACTCCCGTGCAGACTTCCCTTGTTTACCCACAGAATAGGCCATGACTTGATTTGGTACAGAGATTAATTCTTCCTAAAAGAAAGTATTCATTTGACAGGGAATGGTTGTTGTGTTTGAAATGAAGATGGCCCAAGGCAAAAACAGATTGCTTGGCTCAGTGACCCATTGGCTGGTCTCTGGCTGCCTTTGAAATGGTATTCAGTTTTCGGCCTTACATGCCACATAATGGTGGGTTTCTCCAGCCTGGGTGTTTTCTTACAAGCACTTTTGTCTAATCACTAGCTGAGAATCAAGCCTGATGTGTACATTGTAAAAGATGCTGTTTATACTTGGGCTTTTAGTCTGCCATCTGTGCACAGCTTAGCTACAAAATCGCAGTAGATCTGTTTCTCCTCTGCTGCCAAGTCCGGGTTGCAAGCCTTCTCAAGAGCATGATTCACGTCAGACTTTCTAATAAAATTCAGGCCCTTTGGAAGCTCTTTTTTAAAACCTATTCCCTTCTCTCAACAAATGCAGTGGTACCGACTTAATGCTTTTTCTGGACTCACTGGTTCATATCCAAGTAGCACTCGAGCATAACCAGTTACGCATGCAGTCACTGATGCATATGTACTCCCACACTGCCCTTGCTAACATGGATCCTGTCCTCAAAGCCTCTGACACAAATGAATTCAGGCACAGAGCTGCTGGCACAATCCATTTGCACTGTACCTTGTAACCACTTTTCATTTCAAACCCATTTTCTTTAAGAAACAGCCTTTGCACTAATCCTCAGGGGAAATATTTTGAGCCCAGGCTTCCTTCCTCAAAGTAGGACAATTTTTGTAATAATCAGGAGCAAGCTACATGCTCAGTACCTGTAGGCTTGGATAATCTGTTGGTACAGAGATGAGGAAGACTAAATATAAGAACAGGCAGATGCTATTTCACCTGCTCCACCGACCCTTGTGTCTTTATAGGTAAGCATTCTGTCTTACAGAGTACAGGCATGAGCCTGAGCAGATGTCTGAATTAAAGACAATTACAGAGAGAGAACAGGTAAAGAAAAAGTACTCAATATATCGTTTGAGAATAGAAGTGTTATTAATAAAGGTTAATTCTGCTTGAAAAGAGATGCTGGAGTGCTGCTGATTTCCAGAAAGACACAATCCCCAAAAAGACACAATCCCCAGAAAGACACAATCCCCAAGACTGGCTGTAAATGAGTTTTCAGATATTGCCCCACATAATTCTCAAGCATAATTTGTCCTTGTCTTAGACACTAACAACCAGCCTTATGAATTTTTTTGGTATGAGGAAGGAGTCTGAGCAAAATTAGGCCGTTTGCAGGCCATGGATAGCCTGTTATTGCTGTGAGCAGCTGCAGAAATAGGGGTGGTGACACCACACCCACAAAAACCCCTTTGCAGAGCGAGTCATTTCACTTCCACCTTAATGTCCCTCTTCTGCCTCAGCACCTGCATTTCCATCCCCTCTCCCCAGCCAAGAGCTCATGCCAGCTGACCAGCCTGCAGCTACCTGCTGGTGGCACGGAGGAGGATGTGGAGCCCAGCGTGCTGCACACAAAGTGCGTGGTACTCAGCGAGTGACTCCTGCTCTCCAGGTGCAGCCTCCTCCTATGGCCCCTCCTGCCTCACGCTATCCATGCACAAAGGAGGACTTGTTATGTGGCCTGGCTTTGCCCATTACATGGCCACATGCTTATCCTGGCAGAAAATATGTCCACAGGATAAAATACCAGCTAGTGGGAAGGCTGCTGAGTGCCACTGCTGAAAAGAGGAAGAAGGATGCGTTTAATCCTGGTACCAGAGGAAACTATTTGGAGCTGCAGGGAAAAGTTTGGACTGGATGGGGCTCTAAATGAATGAATGCATTTACCAGAATGAAGGTCAAGTAAATGCAATGAATAAAGCATAGCCCAGAAAAGGACCTTTTAAATTATTTTCTTTGAAGCCTGGTGGCTTAGTAAGGAATCTGCCTTCAGACATAGAAAGATGACCAAGAAGCATCTTGTTAGGAGAGAGTAAGGTGGCCATGGTACACCTGTTTCAGCACAGAAGCCAAATTTGGTTTTGGTGCCCCCAGGAATGAGGACTGAGACCTTGAGCTGCATGAGTTGGCTGGTCCTCCTCCTGCCAGCAGAATGCACGAAAGTGAAGAATGTTGCTCCTCAGAAGGGTGAGGGACCTCCTGATCTTCCTTCATTTTAGGATTGGCTTGATTTTGGTTTCAGCATCTCTGAAATGAGGATTTACAGAGAATCACGTTGTTAGTGTTAGACTGCCTTATCACTTTTATTTTTATTTGTGTTCTGCCAGGAGAGAAGAGGCAGGATCCCATTGGGCTAATTATGCCACGTGCCAAGAACAAAGAGCTGGTGATTTGAGCTTGCTGCCTGTTGCGCGGAGCGGATACACTACACAAAACAGAGAAGCCCATGGAAACAATGCAGTGGCACTGGTCAGCAGAGCAAACAGCAGCCACAGCATGCGAACAACACACAATCTTCACAGTGCTGGAGGCACTGGGGCAAACAAGAGCTTAACAGGGTTTCGAGGGGGAACAATGTGCAGCCTGGTTGATGTTTACAGGATTCACTGGGGCAGCGAAATAGCCCACTAGAAAAATCTTTCGGTGGGTCATCATGCTTGCTTTCACTGTGCAGGGAGGCAGTGTGCATCTCGCAGCACCAGACAAGCTTGTCTTTAAGGCGAGCGGCCTTAAAGAGGTTTAAGGGGTGTTTGTGTGCGCTTGTTGTACCTACTGGCGGGCCAGACAGGGCGCTCGCGGGAGGAGACGGGCTCACGGCAAGTGCAGCGAGCAGGCCAAAGGGCCCCAGCGCGCTGCCCGGCCACCTGCCCGAGCGGAGCGGGCTGCTTTGGGCTCGGGTGGACAGGAGGAGGCAGCGGCCAAGGCCGCACAGGTGGGCAGTGGAAAACTCGAGACTCGGTGTGAAGAGCGAGCAGGACGGGCTCGGAGCGGGCAGTGCCGGGCGCTGCGCGGAGCCCCGGGCGGCCCAAGAGCCACGGCCGTGGGTACGGCGGGCCCGGACGAGGCGCCGGCTTGCGCAGCACCCGGCAGGGGCCGGGCAGAGTCCGCCCTGGGGCCGGCTCAGCGCAGCCGCCGGCTCCGCCCCGGGGGCCACATCGGCGGAGGGGGGAGCGCTCCGCCGAGCTCAGCCGTGCCCAGCCCGACGAGCGGAGCAGGTAGGCGCGCTGCGGCCGCCCCCCCCAGAGCGGCCCGGGAGCGGCGCGGCACGGGCGGGGGAGGCGCAGGCCGGGACTCCCTCCATCGCGCCCGGGCACCCCGCTCCTCTCGACCCGGGGGTCTCGGCGTGGCGGGACAGGGGCCGTGACCGGCGGAGACTTCCCGGGGGTTTTCTGCGGGGCTTTCTGGTGGCCAGGGCAGGAGCTCCCACTGCGGTTCGGCAGCCCCGGCGGGGGCCGGCAGCCCCGGGCAGCCCCCGCGCCCCTCCCGGCCGGGGTGCCTGCGGGGCCGGGGGAGCCGCTCGGGGCGCCAGTCCCCGCTGCTGGCGCCCCCAGGCGCGCCCTCCACACTCGAGTCGGGGGCTGAGCTGCGATCCCCTGGCGAAGCTGCTGTGCGACCTGAGACCGCGGCCAGGTGCAGCGGACGCGGTGCCCGCAGGAGCGGGTCCGGCTGGCCCGGCGGGTTGCTGCTGTGCGGGGATATCGTCCGAGTGCCTCTGCTGCCTGCTGATGAGACGGGGCATACAGCTGGCTTCAGTCGGCTCTGTCTTGATTGATTTCCAAGATGTGGATTAGATGCTTCCGTAGCGATTTTACCCTATTCCGACTACAGAAATCTGGTGCTGGCCCAGCCTGCTGTGTCCCTTTTTCCTTCCTTCCTTTTTAATTTCCCTGTGAGCAGTTCAGAGTAGCGCTTGCAGTTCAACAGCTGGATAGATGTAAATGAGAATTCATTTGCAATGTGACTGGTAACAAATCTGTTGATTAGGGGATAGCGGCTTGTTGCACTCCAGGCATGCTGATTCTGCCCCAGAGCATTAAAGCTCTGCTGTGAATGCTTGCATGTAAAATGGGGTGTTTGGTGCAAAAAAATAAGAAACCAAGAACCCAAACCCAGCCATCCTGGGATCTAAATGTTGGATTCAGTAAACTGTAAAGCTAGGTTAGGATAAAGTGTTCCTAAGTCTTGGACAAGCTCTGGCATATTGTGTATGAGAGCTTGAAACTTACTAGCTGTGCAAGGGAGGGCAGTGTCCTATTGCAGTGCTCCCAGAGATAGTGGCTGGGGAGAAGAGCTGCTCTTTGAGGTGTTTGAGCTGCTGTTGAGGGTAGAAGTTCACAGGGATGTAACACATCCCACCACTTGTGAGGCCTCTGGGTTGTTAGCTTCTGACAACACCCGAGAGCTTCTGTGCAGGCGAGGGTGAACAGCTGGAGAGTGCTGTCTTGAAATTGGCCATCACTGATACTTCCTCTCCATGGGTTTTTTTTGTTGGTTTTTTTTTTTTTAACTTTCTCAGACATCTTGGGCTTAAGAAAAATCCCCTTCAAGGCATGAGATGTGAGCCTGCTGCTGTGAAGCTTGCTCACTGCATGAGAACTGTCAAGCAGAAGCCTGCGGCTAGAATAATTTTGGTGGACCACAAGGTCAAAGTGTCGAAACACTGCTCTGAAAATCTAGATGGAGGTGTCTAGTGAGAGCAGTAGTCTCAGGAGTGTGCTGCTGTATGCTGATGTCAAGCATATGACAAACTGTAAAAATGACAAATTACTCAGCTCTTACTAAATACTTCATGAGCACTAAGTGGGAAGAAAGTGTTAATGAGGTAGAAGGGCACTGGGTGGTACAGTCAGCAACCTGTTCTGCAGTGTCACTGCAAGGGCATCAGAGACCTGCCAGTGTTCCATAGCAGAACCTCTTGCAACAGTGAGGTGGTTTTTAACATTTACATTTGTTTTTGGCCCTTTGGTGGGAGCAGAACTCCAAGAGCTGCAGTTGTGCTTCTTTACAAAAAAAAAATAAAATCCTTGGATGTTTGCTCATGCTGGGCAGCCCACACAGGTGAGAGGAGCCTTTGCCAACTGCTCTGCAAGCCTGTGTGTGGATTTGGAGTGGCTCAGAGGAGTGAGTAGCCTCTCCTCACTCCTAACATTGTGTCATTTAGCACCCCTTTTAGAGAAGGATCTTGCTGCCAGAAAATCTTTGCTTGGTGTAGCTTCTTTGGACCTAAACCCCTCTTCGGCTGCATTTCTCGATCCTTGTCAAGAGCTCTGGGGGCCACTGAGATGACATTCTCATCCCTGTGCTGCAGGGCTGGGTGAAGCTTTGCAGTGTTTGTTCAGCTTCCTACCTGTGTGCGACAGAAATAGAGCAAGACGCAAGCTGAGTGCCTGGAGAGAACCCTCCCTCCCTGTGGGCAATCTCTGTCCTGCTGCATGGAAGCTCCTCCCTTAAGAGGATTTAGTGGCTTTAATGATGTGGCTCATCTGGACTCTCTTCTTTACTGTTATTGTCTCTATTTTAGTTCTCCGGTGACAGGCAGGTGTAGTGTGACCTACAACCGTGAGCTGCTGCAGGAAATGCTCTAACGAGGCCTTCCCACAGCTCCATGAAGGTTTTCTTGTCCCTGCTACTCAAACCACTCTGCTTCAAGCTCTTTGAAGTGCAAGGGGTGGTTTCACATGAAATTTCTCATCTGACTGTAACCAAGGGTAGATTTACCACTCTTCTGGTCTCATAGCTGTAAGGCAGTAAGGGTCTGTTCAGGACTGCAGGTGTTTATCCAGTAGATGTTTAAGTCAGAGGGATGCTGGTGGGAATTTTGAGACCTTTGATAACCACAGGCCCCAGGACACATTTCAAGCTGTGGCTGTGGCTCTTGGTGCCTGCTGGCATTGCTGCAGCAGGAGGCACATAGCCCAGGCAAAAGGCATTGCCACAAAGACCTTTGGGCCCTGATGGGATAGGGTCTGTTATGGGAGTGCCAGGGGGATGCTGGGACTTGGATCATGCCCCATGCTAGCTGAAGCTGTAATTGTTTCTTTGCTTTAATGGTGGCTGTGGCATGGCAGCCACCTTTTTCCTGGTCTGGTTTCTCTTGGCCAGTGAGTGGGAG
Source organism: Serinus canaria (assembly GCF_022539315.1). NCBI lineage: Eukaryota > Metazoa > Chordata > Aves > Passeriformes > Fringillidae > Serinus > Serinus canaria. The sequence goes on from NC_066319.1 coordinate 22,086,218, forward strand.
GTGCTAGAAGGCGTGGGTTCTGTCCGGGCTCAGGCTCTGTTTGAGTAGCTTGGAAGGCTGAAGGAGGTAGCAGTTATTTCCAGTGGGCCTGTGTAACAAGGGGTGATTGGAGCCACAGCCTTCTTGCACTTACTCCTCTGTTTCCACTGTGGAAAAACTTACATGCACCAAAGCTAACTTATTACTGCCAAGAATTATGGCATTCACCCTAGAGTGCCTTAACTTCACCTCTCTAAAATAGGATCATGACATCCATATCCCCTTCTTCTCCTTCCCTGTCTTCATTTGTCTCTGCACACGGATTATGCCATCCAGAGTCCTGGAGTCCTTTTGTGTAGCAAAGGGGTGGCTGGGCTCTGTAGGCTACCCACCACCATGTGCTTGTCAGCTTTAATGGGCAAAGAAATAAACTGTGTCCTTGCACTAATGCATCTGTTGGAGGAATGTGGGATTGGAGCTTTCTACAGGCTACTGATTAATGATATACGTGTGAAGGGATGGCTGAGTGAGCCACCTTTCCTTTAGCTGTCTAGTGAGATGCAATCATTACCTAACCACCTCTGTGTCTTCTTGGCTCTTCTGTATTCTTAGAGGGAATGAAATGGAGGAAAGGCTAAAAATTACAGGCTGTCTTGGCATGGGAAAAGGAATAATACAGGAGGCACAGTCAGCGCCAGCAGTTCCTTGATGGCTGGTTGGCTGTGGCACAGCCTGTTTGCTGAAAGCTCTCTGGGCTATCAGGGCCTGGAAACAGTGAAGCAGTTAATGGCTGACTTCAGTCTAGATGGGGTGATAAGTGAAGCAAAGGAACTGCGTAGTGGAGATTGCTTAAATCACTTCTTGTGTGCACTGTCAGATTCAGAGCTAGCTAATTTTCTGGAAGAAGGATGAGGCGTTACTGTGAGCAGCTCTGTGGAAGGGACTGTCTGGCAGATCAGAGAAGAAAAAGGGAATAAAACAGTAGCCTGTGGGGATGGGAACAGGGATTGGAGACTGCCAGCTCTGAACCCAAGCATATGTCTTTTTGAACACAGAGAAACTAGGTGGTTTGTGGCTCATCCAAAGTAAATATAGGGGAGAAAGGGAAGGAGACTAAGCTGGGGACAGGCTTTGTCCTGTGGGAAGAGGTGTGTGCACAGGCTGTCTGGCTGACTGCTCTAGTTCTTCGTCTCCTTGGTGGGGCTTCAGAACTGGGACACCACCTACAGGGACACCACCGTTTAAAAGCAAGTCAAACCAAAGTCCTGTGCATGTACTTAATATCTGAAAGTTGCTGGTGTGGTAAGTGCCCTGTCTTTAGGGAGCTCAGAAACTGAGAAGGACCAGAGGAAGAACCTTGCACAAAAGCAAAGTACTAGTGGAATTTGTTCAGGATGCTGCTGGGCTGCTGATTTTGGTTGCTTTGCAGCACAGCCTTGAGGCAGGTGCATCATGAAAGCGCTTTATCCTTTACCACAAAATTGTTACTGAGCTGTAAGCAGATTGCTGATCTCTTCCAGTATGATGATAATCCCATGGCCATGTGTACTGGAGAAATGCTGATCTGGGGATGAACTGTATACATTAGGATATCCAGCAGCCTGAAGATTTGAAGTTATATAATGGGGAGTTCCCTTTGTAGGCACAACAAATCTGCTTCAGTCTCTCACAGGCAAGCAAAAGAACCGATGAGCTGTCAGAGCTGCAGCCATGCACCTTGAACTGAGCTGATCATCCCACAGCTGGAGTTGGGAACTGCCCTTGGTCCCTCCTGTTCCCACTGTCAAGGGGGTAATTTGGGAAAGGAAAGGAATTATCTCAGAGGGGTTTGCACAGCAGGGACTGAACATGCTGTTGGGAATGAAGGAGGCTGTTTCCCAGAGTTGTTCTGGAAAAGGGGTTACAGTCACTGGATCTAAACACATTCTTCTCCAGCACCTTGCTTGCGTCACTGCCTCTGTAATCCATGAGGTTTCTGTGCCCTTGCCAGGATGGGTTCAAGGGACCACACAGGAATGCGATGCCCTCAGCTCCTGCCTCTACAGGAGAGGCTTCATGCAGCAGCTTGTCTGTCTAGTTTTAAAAGTAAGCTGCTCCAGGATGCTGGTTTTGCCTGGGCTGGTGCACCAGACTGGCACAGGTTCGAGCGACCTGATTCTGGGGTTTTGTGCTTTGGGTTGCTGGGGGGCCACGACTTGAGCTGTGTTGGTGCTGGGCTTCTGGAACAGCATGCAGGGCAGGTGTGGAAAGGGCATCTTTGGCACTTGACTAGGACTTCAAGGGCTGCTATTGTCATCCCATAATATAAGAATATGCAAGTCCTAAATGCCCAGAGCTGGCTTGTCTCCTGTGATAGATGGTTAGCCGTTTTGTTGGGAATCAATTGCAAAGTCTAAATTAAATAGATTATGTGTACTAACTTAATCTAGTTAGACCTTTCCAGGAATGTTTCTTTACCTTTTGTGGCATTTCAGTTTCTAAGTGTTCTAGTAATAGAGGAAAAAATATTTGTATTGGGAATGTCTTATTCCCTTCCTATATTTTTTTTTTCCTGATTTCTTTTTGGTCATGCAAATGGCTTACTTAGCATTACTTGGAATGTGTGTGGAAAGAAATTGAAAAGAAGTTCTGTATTCAGTGGTGACAGTGTCAAGGGGTTTTTTGGACTTTAATCCCCAGAGCTATGCCTGCTTTTGAAAGCTGCTATGCAGACTGCTCTGCTCCTCTCCTCTCTTCTTGTAATCAGTTAATTTGTAGAGTACTCTTCAGAAAAGGGTGCTGTTCTGAGTGCTGTGGTAACAGGACACTGTCTCTAGGGCTGCATTGGTTCTGGGGCTTCTTTCATGTGGCACAAAGTGTCCTCTTGCCTGCTGTGGAGCTGGTCATGTGTCTGTTGTGGATTGAAGTTGCTGGTGATGAGTCAGTCTTGAGTGGCTTTGCTGGAATGTCCTCAACTTCCCAGTGTGCTTCCTCGGCCTTTTGGTCCCCTCACTCCCTTTACTGTGTCATGGAGCTAGGCGTCCTCTAAAACACAGAAGCAGAGCAGGACTCAGATTAAGGAGACAGACTGCTGACCTGCAGGTCAGCAAGGCTGTTTGCCCTTGCTGCTGCCTTGTGTTTTGCACCGACCAAACAGATATAGGAGCTATGCTGCTGCATCTGTGCTGCATAATGGAAGAAATTGGGGCTTAAAAGGTAGGCAGGAGGTCTAATTATGCTCACCTCTGAGGTTTTTGAGGGGAGGGAGGACCAGATAAAACTCCAGTTGCCTAAATGTACTTTCCCAACAGTCTAAGAAGCTGCTGGACTCTTCTTTGCATTCAGGTCCCTTTCTGATGCAGGCTGGCAGCTATGCACATGGAATAGCTAAAGAGCGCTCGGAGCTGTGCTGTGAATCTGCCTATTCCCGAAGGAAGCTCTTTTAATTAGAGAGGACTTCTGCTCAGCAGCTGCTGTGTGGAACAGTGCTAGACCACAGCTGTGGGGAGAAGCCTTGGTGAGCCATGTGAAACAAGGTAAAGGCACAGCCCTTCCCTTGGTTCTCAAGGGGTCTGCTGCACCCCTCTCAGGGGACTGCACAGGAGTGGGGGGAGAGAGGCTCCAGGTACAGGAGGAGTTCCTGCAGGCTGGTGGAGTGGGGGAATGGAGCCCTGTGTGATAGATCAGCCTTGCTAGTGGGCCCCAGCCTCTCCCTCCACGTGGGTCTTGCTGCAGGGGTGGCTGCTCCCTGTGCATACATTTCAGCAGCTCCTTTGCTCCAGATCCTCCAAGGGTGAGAACCCTTTGTGCAAGTGCAGCTATAATTGGGGTGGTCCTGGCTGCTCCTGAGGGGTTGGTGATGCCCACAGCTGCTGGTGCTTCTCCTGCCTGATGTGAGAGGACCCGAAATGTCAGAGTTTCCTCTTGCCCTTTCTCGCTAGGGGAGGTGTTCTGACTCAGGGCTTCCTGGAATGAAACTGAGGTGACAAAAAGGCAGCTGCCAAAACTTCTTGGGAATTTTTTAATGTCAAAAACTGCATCAAACTGGCTGCTGCCTTGGCAGAAGAGACTATTTCAAGGAAGGGCTATATTGAGGAATGGCAAACTGTTTTAATTCCCAAGTCCAAGACCTCAAAGGCTTCTTTGATTTGGTGCTGCAGTCGTGCTGGTGGCCTCAGAGCCTGAGTGTTTCTGCATTCATTACCAGTCCATCATGTTGCAGCTTTGAAGGGTGTTGTGGCAGCGATTTAGACTTGATCCTGTAGTAAAACACTAGGTTCCTACTTTGTGTAGCTTCAGGCAGATAGGAAACCTCTTCCTATCCCAGCTGTCAGCCACTGGCAAGACCCACTGGTGTGTCTACAAGTAGGTGGCCATGCACCCAGTGCTGCCCCTTGGGAACCTAACAGTTGCTCCCTGTTTGCCCAGAAGAGAAAGAGCCTTTGCCACCGGGTGCTTGCTGTCAGGAAGAACAGCCTGTGCAGTCATGTGTGAGCTGAGGCAGGTCAGCAGCTGTGTGGTGCTGTCTGATGGTTATTCATAGGTTATTCCTGTGCCCAGGATCTCAGCTCTGGTGCCCTGTGATGGGTGGGAGAAGGAGCAGGCAATGGGGCTTTGCTGGGCTGGGTTTCAAGCTGCTGCACTAGCAAGCAGTAGATGTGTATGCTGGGGGCCAAGGGAGCCATGTGTGACAGCCATAACCTGCCCAGGTAGCATGCATGAGACCTCTTGCTGTAGTTCTAGGGGATTGCTGAGTTTGCCTTGATTAAAAATTGTGAACTCAGTGTGAAATAAAACCAGGTGGGTTGTGAGGGGAAAGACAGCAATGCGGTGGGACAGAGGCAAGCAAGAAAAAAATTGTGTCTGCAATCCTATTATGAAGTAGTCTTAGCCTCAATCATGATTTACTGATTAAAGATGGAACAGCCTGCATTTTTTTTCTCCCTGAAATGGGAGCATTTATGTTTGCAGTGAGGCTCATTGGATTATTTGCAAATTAGTTATTCTGAGTTCTTTCTTATTTTAAAGTAAATACCTCTGAACTACTCTTTTCCGTCTTATTCTTTTAGCATTCCTCCATCAAATAGTCTTCGGAAATATTTATGCTCTAAATATAGAAAAGGAGACCTTTTCAGGAAAGAAAAGGCCACCCAGCCTCTCTTGGTTCAGGTTCAGCTGAACCCGTTTTCCAGACCACTGTGCATAGGTCTGGAGACTCCAAGGAGGCCCCTCTTTTTCCCAAAACAGACCCAGCTTTTCAAAGTCTTGCTGTCTTTTTTAACTGCCAAATTCCTAGGGAACCTATCCCATATGTCTGTTCTTCTTGGCTTGAAACAGTTCTGTCCAGAATCTACACATGGATTGCTTAGAAGGATTGATTGATTATTTTCTTTTTTTGGGGTGGTGTTGGAGGAGTGATCTTAACTGCAGGTGGCAGGTCTGTCACTAACCAATGTTTTTATATTGCTCCAGTTAACTCTGCTGGGATTGCCTGCATGGTAATGTAACAATCATCAGGGTAGCAAAACCCCTGTGTGGATTGCAGCCTGCCTTGGAGTTCCAGACCGTCTTCATAGAAGGGCAACCAAAAGTTTTTGGGTATCTCTTCCAACTAGCTAAGGAGCACCTTTCTAGAGGACCCCTTTGCTTTCCAGCCCTGTCCCGCTGAGATTTCTTATTGTGGCATTTCACTTCCTAAAATGCTTAGACTGGGAACAAAGCAGCTTCGCTGCAGCTTCTGTTACAGCTCATGCTGTGTTATTCTTGCTCCTCACAGCGTTGCTCTTTACTGCTGTACAATGTTGCTTTCTTTTCCATTTTCTGTCTCCTGTCAGAAGAACTTGGCATGAGGAGAGTGTTCTCTAAAGGTGAAAGGAAAAAGTGCTGGACAATGCTGCTGTACATCTGAGAGACTGTAAAGCAGCCCCTGTTAGGACTGACTGTTCCAGAGCAAGTTTTGAAATAGCTTCTGTGTTGCATCCTCACACTGATCAGGGCAGCAAGGGGTTTGGCTATTGTGGCCAGGTACTACCAGTTACAAATATGAAATTATTCATATTATTTACCATGATGTTGGAGAGGGAAAATGTGGTTGAGGTGAATGTTTTTGAGCAGCAGGAAGTGACTCAAAATATCTGTGATTTAAAGTCCTGCACTTTAGGGCTTTTCTTGCCCTCCTGCCCTCTGTATGTCATCATTTTGGAAAGAGGGGCTGCTTGAGACAGAATCTCTTCCTCAGGAGCTTTTTATAGTTCCAGCTTTCTCTTTTCATTCGTACCCTTTGGTAGTGTCAAGTGGCATCTGTGGCGTGAAACTCAGGATGTTGTGAAATGTTCATCCTCAGACTGTCTGTGACAATGCTCCCAGTGTCAGCAGGGCAGACCATGCTCCAGCAGGGCAGACCATGCTCCAGCAGGGCATAAGGTCTCCTGTGACCCTGGGATGGTCTGGTGGAAGTACAGCTTCTTCTGGGGCAGAGGCTGGGTCCGGGAGTAACCTTCTGTGGCTGTGTCACTGCTGCCACACACAGTGTGTGTGACTGTACTGCTGAGTTTGGAGACCCCAGGCTCAGCTGACCCTGACTGCTTGTAACAAATGGTTTGGCTGAGTTGCCTCCCTTTTCTGCCCTGGTATGCAAATCTGGAAGAGATCATGAGGTACTTTGTGTGAGAATCTAGCAGGAATCCTGTACTTCTGATTCTTGTACTGTCAGCCTGCAGTGGGGGCCTTCAGATTGGAGTCCCGTGGGGATGGTAGGGCAGACCTTGCTGAAGAGGGGTGATAGCTGCAGCTGCTGATCTGTGCTCTTCTGCTCTAGAATCCCAGGTAGCAGTGCCAATGTACTAGCAGGGACACAGGAGTGGTTAGGTAGCTAAATTTAGCAAAATGTCTATTTGGCAAAGCCCAAGTTTTTTGAAATTACAAATAGTAAAAGGACTGTTTCTGGTAACAAGCCAAAAGATGTATCCCCTTGTGGTCTGAGGCACTTTCCTGTGCCAGTAGAACTTCTTTTCACTTTTCGTTCATGATGGGTTTGCAGTACTCTTCCAGCTCTACTTAATCTGTGGGCTAAATGGTTAAAGCCACAGCTTCTTTAGATCAATGCCTTGCTGTCAGCAAAGAGTCTGATACAAAGCATGTGATATGATTAAAGTAGACTATTAGCCTGTCTCTTCTCTTGTTCAAGGAAGATTACTTAATTCTAAAGCTTCCCAGTCATTTAGAATAACAAGCCAGAGGCCTCTACTGTTTGCTTTCTGGTGGGTATTGGGTTTTTGGTTTGTTGTTGGCTTGTTTTTTTTGACTTTCTGCCACTTAAGAGCATGTGGATGTACTCTAGGGGGAGAGGTCTTGGGGAGAATCCTGGTGGCAGAGGACACTTCCAATCTTCTGTGGGCTGTCAGCTGCAAGGGACTTCATTGCTCTGGTGAGTCAGAACAGTTTGGCAGGGTGTCTGAGCTCCTCCAGAGGTTTAATCTGAGAAGGACAAGGGAGTGCTTATTGCCCTATGCCCTTCTGAATAGGCAATCTCTAGTACTTTGACTTTAGGAAGTGTCTGGCTTCAGCTATGAAATGAGCTCCAGGAGAACCTGCAATTACTGGCAGTGGTGCTGGGTAAGCTCAGCTTCCTTCCTGTGCTGGGTGTTGGGGCTCTGCTCAGCCCCATCCACTTGTCTGTGGAGGTGTGGGGTCTGAAGACTCAATAAGCAGAGGGCAGGTGGAAAGAGGAGTTGTTTGTTTGTGTTGTGTGAGTTGCTAAGCTGTGGAAAACTTCCTGCCCTTGAAGTAAAACTACTTTCTCTGCTAATTCCTGAAAAGAACCAAAGAGTAGGAAATCCTCATTTCCCAGGCCAAGCGGATGCTGTAGCTTCTCAGAAACGTGTTTGTCATGGGTGTGCTGTACTAACCACCCACTAGTTATTTGCCCTAGCATCTGAGAAAATGGAAGTAACTAAAAACCAGTTTGTTTGGAAAAGGAACTTTACAGTATAAAGTCCTTGACCTTGACCTCTTGCATTTTATGGGGGGAGGAGGAGGCAGGAAAGATAAAAATCAGTTATACTACCTGGCTCCTGCCTAAGTCTCACAGTCTCTGTTGCTGTTTCATAAAATAGAAAAAAAGGCTTTCTTCCTGCCTGGATTGTGGTAGCTTTTGGGCGCTCTGGCAGAGTCTGAGGAAGGTGTCTCCAAGCCAAGTGGCACTGGGAGGGATATTGTGCAACTCCTTAAAGGAAACTTGTTGACTTCCAAGGCATTGCTTGCATTAGAAGTGAGGTAGGGGAGCCTCTCCTGTGCATGTACTTGCACCTGAGATTTCCAGGCTGATGACTAGCACAGGGAAGCCCTTGGAATAATCCCCTGTGCTGCAGAACCATGCTGGGGAGAGGCTTATCAGGTAAGCAGGTAAGCACAAGCAGAATGCTCCTTGTCTGTGCTGGTCTCCCTGTTGCAGTTTGGAGTGCTGGTGCTGCTCACAGGTGTTGCTCCTCTGTGGGGAGGTGTGGGGCAGGCCAGAGCAGGGGGAACTGCTTTTGACACACTGATGCCACTGATAGATGGCAGTGGGAGCTGGTGGGCACATCCATTTCAGAGGTTAGGTTTGCAGCCTGGCAGCTCCAAGTGCAGAAAACAAAGCTGAGCTGGTCTTGCTGTTGAAGCGATTAAAGAGCCAATGTAGTCAAGTGACAGAGTTGCCCAACCAGTTTTGTGAAAACTCTGCATTTTTACTGCATTGTGTGCTGGCTTTAGTCAGTGTAGAGACCTCTTTCTGGACCTGACCTGCAGAGCTTGTTGCACAACTAACATTCTGATGTGTGGTAATTAAAAAGAGAAAGTCCACTAAACTGTACTTTTGGCTATTTCTTCTGTCTGCTATTTTTGGTAAGTTGATTAATTTGTTCTGCCTTTTTTTTTTTTTTTTTTGGAGGGGGAGAGGAAAATCAAATTACTTCTGGGACGGTTCGTCGGGTTTAGGATCAGTTTTTTCCTCCCATTTTTGGCAGAGTTCTATCTCTGGTCTTGATGTATGGAAAGTTTTGCTTAAATCAGAGAAATGCTGTCCTGCAAATACTGTCATGCTGTGCAAGCATGAGTGTGTAGGCTGAAAATAGCAAAGAACTTTCTCAGTTTGCCAGTTATAGGGACTGAAGCCCTTCTTAAATGTTGGCTTTCAAACTGAAGTGTGAAGGCCAGATGTTCTCGAAATGTGTTACACTGCTTGTAAACATAGAGATAAGAACCGTCTTCTACAACCTCTGCAGCTCTTTGATACTGAACTGTGGGCTTGGTTTCTTTCTGACGATGTGATAGTGGTTTATAAATATCTGATCGCTTCCCGTCGAGCATCAGAAGTACATTGCTAAAATACGCATTTCCTTTTTACAAAATATGCAACATGTGCTTGCTGTGATTAAACATACTGAAAAATCTGTGCCATCGTAGGAAGTCCTACAGGTGCTTTCTAATCCAGGGTTTTGCTGGGGAATGCAGTTGCTAGTTAGATTATTCACACAATAGTGTATTAATTATAGAAGTCAGACAGAAAAGCTGCATGTCTTGCCAGGTGCGCCAGGAGCAAGTCTGCCTTTGCAGTGTGAGCTGATAAGTTCCCTTAGAAACTATTCCTGAGAAATCTGTTCTTTCTAGTAATATTTCTGCAGTACTTTCTGCAGCTGTTGCTTGCTCTAGTCTGCTCCCTTTGCTCCAGGAGTAGCAGATGCAGAGGGACTGCATGCACGTTTGAGTCTCTGTCCTGCAGGTGTCTTGCAGATGCTGTTAGGGTCTCACTGTGCATGTCTGTGCTGGTAGTTTGAAGTTTGCAGGTAATTGAGTGTGATGTTGCAGTTTGCAGGCTGATGTGTCTGTGCTGGTCTCTCTGTGCTTAGCCTCACACCATCTCCTCTACCATTGCAGACAATTATTTCAGAAGAAGCTCTGTAGTAGTAGATGGAAGAAGAGAGGGTCTGGTTTGTTCTGTTTTCAAAATTTGTAATATACAGAAATACTTTTCTCGCTTGTACTGACACATTCCTTCAAAAAGCAACTGTATCTGTATCACTGAGCTAACACATTTAAATATATATATAAAATATGTAATATATGTACCTTAATTTTTATGATCCAGCTTCTCCCTCCATCCTTCCATTATAACTTGTGAAGAGAGGCTATTTGGAAAACTTCCATGACAAACATAATCTTGTTTATGTTTTCAAGGTCATTACACAGCTGGTATTATCTCAGTGAAGCTTAAAGTAAAGTTCAGTGAATTCAGACTTGGGTCATTCATCAGCTCTGTGGTTATTTGCTTGCCAGAGACAAGATGTACCTCCCAGGTGTACTGAAAGTCCAAGGCTTTTGTGTATTAACGTCAACAAGATGAACTCCTTAGGATATGCTTTGTATGTTAATGGGGCTGTAACTTACAGTCCCTGCCCTGAGGGCAGTGATGTACCTGGTTAACAGGAGACTTAGTAACTCTGTCATTGTTCATTAACTGGTACTGTTGTGTGAAGCTGTCCTGTCTCATTGGTCATGATCAGGAGACTTTCTGATGGCCAAATGTCTGTTCTGCATGTGCATGGATAGAGAAGCAGCTGGGCTTTGGGGTGCAAGGGTTCAGAATCCTGCAAAGAATGACCTCCTCAGCCCCATGGCTTTGTGAGCTGTCCCTTCCCCAGTCTCTCCTGCATGGGGATGTCTGCTTTGGAGCTGGGAAGTGGCCATTTAGTGAGCAACTCTAGTGTGCTGGCTTCTGTGGTTCTCTATCCAGCTATATGTCTAGTCTGCTTCTGGGTTGGGATAATACTGTAAAAAGTAACTGCACAGGCCTTCAAAATGGCCTCAGCCTCATGCAAATTACTGTGCAGATAAACATCTTTATGGAACCATGCTGATCCCTTCCTGGGACACCTGCTAGTTGCTTTGGGCAGAGGGAGCCAGTTGTGCAACCTGAGTACAGCAGTGGGAGTTCCATCTCCAGGATTTCCTGGTCAATCTGTCTGCAAATAAATCCAGCTAACTTTGGCCAGTGTTGTGGTGTGAGAAAGAAAAGACAGGGATGTGAGACTGGATCAGGAGCAGCTTTAGGTATTTTGAGTGTCCGGCCTTGTAATGTCTTGAGGGAAATGACCTGTTGCAATGTGTTAAGACTTAACCTTAGTGAGGAAGGTGGTGCTTGCTTGTTGTGTCAAGAAGCACCTGCAGTGCTTGAGATCAACTTGAGGCTTGGAGGTTCCTTCAGTGCATCAGCTGGACTTTCACCCAAAGATCCCCCCCACTTCCACATTAGGTGCAAGATGAGAAGGAGGATCAGGAGCCTTAGGGTATGTTGCAGAACCTTAGTTCATAGTGCTGGCAGCTGCATCTCTGCATCTGTCAAACTGGAAGTTTCTCCTTGAGTAGGCAGGAGGGATAGCAGATCTGAGCCATCGTGCCAGCCTTACAGGGCATTCGAGGTGTTTGTGGGGGCAGTGGAAATAGCAACTTGTCAAAGCCAAATCTGGTGCGTGTTTGACCTCATCCCAGCCTAGAAGTTGCTAGTAGCGTGTCCTGTAGGGTCTGCCTTTGTTTTATGTCCCCTTGTGTTAGAGCCTGAGGGGTGCTGGTGGGGAGCAACTGGTCAAAGTACACAGAAACAACCTGCAGCTGCTTTGTAACCAATGATTTCCTTAAGCTATAGGATGTGGAGAAGAAGGGACAGCACCCTCAGGCTATGTAGATACAGTCAAATGTGAATTCTCTTTGCCTGAGCTGGAGTATTGGGACTGACTGACAGAGCTCAGTGCTCTTAGGAACATGTGTGCTGTCCTTAAGGGTTTGCATGATCTTTGCACTTTTTTGTAAATCTACTGAGACAGTGATTTCCGCAGCTGTTCTGCTCTGGTTTGTTTTGTGGTTCTTTTCTTTCACTGCCCTCATAAATGAGCCCCTTATTTGTGCTGTACAGTATCTTGGCAGCTGAGGTGTTTCAGCTGCCAGAGCTCATCAGGGAGAAACCTGTGGAGTGAGCATGAGGGTGGCTGCAGAGGAGGGCTGAGCCCTTCCCAGCAGAGCTGCGTGGCCCAGGCATGTACAGAACTAGCTTGGGCCAAATATCGTTAACTTCACTGAGCAGCAAGCATGCAGTGCTTGCTGGGTGAGGCAGTACAGGATCTAATTGGATAGAGCAGAATTGCAATTAAAAATTAACTTAGCCCCTCTGCCCCTTGACTGATGTGGTTATAATACCTGCACATGAATTTTCCCCTTTCTGCCTCTGTGGCCAATGCAGATCAGGAGGCAGAGGTATTCAGCTCTCTCCATCTGTCCTTCTCTGGGGTCACCTGTTACAGGAGGGGAACTGGGAATTTCACAGGCTCCTGTGACAAAAATAAGTTAATCTCTGAGCTGTGATGGGACTCCTCTGCAGCTGCTGACAAAGCAGGCCTCTGTGTGCATCTCCTCAGGCACACATGTCCTGGATTTTGTGTTCCTGCTCCACATGCAGGTCTTGCTGTCATTGCGGTTGCTGGGAGAACGATGTGCTTAAGACCTAGAGGTCATGGAGGGGACAGGACGTCATCCCCTGATGCCAGTCTAGCCTGTGAAGACTTGTTCCATTCCTTCCTGGTGGGAAACTCCTGAGTTCTGGATCAATTGATGGCTTCCTGGAATTAGTTCTCCCTTCAAGTCCTGGGTCTGAATGTGGGCTAAGAAACACCCTTGGTCAACTTCACAGCAGCTGACCAGGCTGTGTTAGCAACCAAGTTTTTATGGCAGTAGTGCCTCAAAGCAGCGCACTGCATTAGTAATCCTGCATATCTTTACAAGATGGAGAGTGAGAGGTTGGAAGAAATGCATTCTGCAAGCTGATGGTGTCTTGTGAAATCCTCTACAGAGCTGGCATCAATCTAGAGAATGACCGGGAAAATTTGGATGTGCACGGACAGGATTGTTGAAGAGAGTGGGTGTTGCTGCTTGGGGATGAAAAGTCAAATGGTCAGAGCAGTAGGAGTGAAGAGGGAGAAGGGAAAACGAATAGTTGTGAACAATCAGGGGTACTTGAAAGCTGCAGACTTCATGTGTTAACCTCTGCATGCATTGCTGCAAGACATTAAGGCTCAAAACTTAACCAACTTCAGAAGGCAAACTTCAGCTTTTACTGCAGCACTAGCTATGGTACTTAAGTTGGCTTTTTGGTACCGAGTGGCATTTGGATATGCCTGGTTGTGCTAACTCCAAGCTCATCTGCTTCCAAACCTGCCCTATATCAAATTTTGTTGAGCTTCTGCTTCTACTGTATGACAGTGTTGCTGGTCTCATGACTGCAATTTCAGAAGATGAAGTTTTGAGGAGTTTCATTGATGTAGTGGACAAAAGTAAGTTAATTTGCAAGAATGGAAAACTGGAAAATCTGTAATATTTCAGTGAAGCTCTAAAGTGTCTTGAAAGCCCAAAGCAAAAACTTAAGACCCTTTTTCTCTTCTGACATGAAGACTGTACTTTGAATTACTTCATGGCTCGGAGCTATGAAAGAGGTACATTGCCCTGTGGCAAGAAGAGAATGGTGCATAATGCTGTAATGCACAGTTGGGGTTTGATGTTTGTTTTGGGGTTGTATTTGTAATGCACATTGAAGATGGTATGCCTTTAACAAATAGCTGCAGAGCCCTGAAAGCAGTATTTTACTCTAGTTACCTCAGGCATATCTGCTTCCCCAGTCAACTTGCTTTGCTGTTTAATTAGCTGAAATAACTTTTATAAAGATCTTAACAGCTTTGCAGATCTGTTTTCCTGACAAATCAAAACAACGTGGACTGAGTTTAAATAGGCAGCATACGGCTTTTAGTGCTAGGAAGTAAGTCAGAGGGTACTGAGATTTGCCCCTCCAGTTTGAAAATTAGGAGGATTGCACCTGGGATCAGAAGTCTTAAGGTAAGAAGTCCTGTGCATTGCTCAGGAAGTTGTTACCTAGCTTAGTTCTTGGCTAGGTTAAAGAAGAGAAAAACATTTGTAACTCCCACAAGAGAAATTCATCATCACCTAGGGATCTGGCTGCCTTTGCATTCTGGTTAGACTGCCCGGCTCTGGTTTGTGATCCTATTAAGAGGAGATGTGTTCATGGTGAAGCCAGGAAGCAAGCCAGCTAGATGGGAGAATTTGCATATTAGTTATCCTCTCCAAGTGCAGCCTTAGTTGTTGGTACCTTCCAGGACTAGTGGCCTGAGAGAACATTTCTCCTGCAGAGGAAAGGAGGAATTCTGCTAACAGAGAGCCTTCACTCGCTTTTCCTCGTTAGTAGTGATGCAGCTGGAACAGAACCAACTCATGGTGATGGCTGCACCCGGGGGCACTGAAAATGGCAATGCTGTGTGTTTGATATTTGCTGTACATATGGACCAGAAACTATTACAGGGCTTTTCCATGGCTCATTTGAAGGACTTACTTTTGGGTGCCACTGGCTTTATGGCCTCTGACCTGAGGAGTTACTGAAGAAAAACTGACTGAGATCTTGCTAACTCGGCTGTGCAGTAAGAGCTCCTTAGGTGCAATGACTGCTATACAGAGAAGATTTGAGACCAGCCTGCAGCACAGCTGGCTGACATTTTATATCTCTTCTGCTTCCCATCTCAATAACATCAGTGCTGTGCAGTGATGAGCTTAGCACAGTCTCTAGTCATGGCATTCCTTGAAGTTTGAGCAGCAGCTTGAGCCACAGAGTTCAGACTTGTGGTCTCTCCTGGTAATTTGAGGGTGACCATTGCTTGTTGGGAAGGCTAGCCAGTTATAACAAGGCCCACATACCAGTTTAGCTCCTGGGTTAACCTAAATATTTAATAGGATTAAGCGAAAGCCTTTGATTGGAACAAAAGAACGAACTGGGCTCTGGTGATCCTTGGTACACTGAGGCTCACAGCAGAGAACTTGCTGACCTTGCTCTCTCTTAGGGCTGTTTCTTCCCAGGCCAGGCTGGTGACCCCGGCCTGTTGTTGCTTTTCTTTGGAGTTGGTGATTCTTAAAGTGGCATGGTGTGTTTGGAGCAAGGAGCTTGGTAGAGCAAATTTTAAGGAACTTAAAAGTTCTCTGTTGTTTATTAGGAAACAACTGATTCTGGGCCAGGAAGGAGAAGCAGGAAAGCTGACAGAACCACAGAATGGTTGGAAGGGACCACTGTGGTCATCTGGTCCAACCTCCCTGTTCAAGCAGGGTCATCCGAGAGCATATGACACAGGATTGCGTCCAGATGGTTCTTGAATATCTCCAGTGAGGGAGACTACACACCCTCTCTAGGCAATCTGTTCTGGTGTGTGGTCACATGCACAGCAAAGTTGCTTTTCCACATGATAAGGTAGAACTTCCTGTGCATCAGTTTCTGCCTGTTGCCCCTTGTCCTGTTGCTTGGCACCATGCAGCAGAGCCTGGTTAATGCACTAGCACCCTCTCTTCGGATACTGACAGACATGGATGAGGTCCCCTCTGTCATCTCTTCTCTAGGCTGAACAGGTTTTATCCTCACAGCCTATCCTTACAAGAGAGGTGCTCCATCCCCTTAATAATCTATGTTGTTCCAGAAGCTCCATGCATCTCTTTTACTGCTGTCAGGGAATTGAAGTAGCTTCCATCACTTTTCACCACCAGGAGCTACTGCTAGGGTTGGTGTTTTGATTGATTGTACTATTGCAAAGTCCATATAAATAGCAATGGAATTAGCAGTGTATTTGTGATTAAATCTCTTCTGTAACTGCTGATAGCTCTGTGTTGCTCTCCAGGAGATCTTGGCAGCAGTGACTGTAGTGTGGTGCTGGCGTCCTGTTTTACTGTCCTGAAGAGGCAGCTCTGGTATTCTGTGCTGTCTGTGCATGTGCTCTGAGGCCCACCAGGTGACCCAGAGCTCTGCACAGGGTAAGGGTGTTGCTCTGAAGGTGCCCAGAGGACCTGTGTGTAACATAACTCCTTGTCTGTGTGCTTTCCCCTTAGGTCCCGTAAGTGAAAGAAGATGGGGTCTGGCTGCCTAAAAGTCACCAAGTACTTCCTCTTCCTTTTCAATCTCCTGTTCCTTGTGAGTATTTTGAGCATCTCTGGAGTAAGAAGGAAGGCCTGGACCAAAGTTAGCTAGAAGATGTGTTTTTTTTCTGGATGTTGGCCTAGTTTGTTCATTAAATAATATGGCCGCAGTTTTGGAAGGAGGGAGGTGAATCCCCTGAATTTGGGGGATATCAGAGCTGCTGTGTTTGTCTCAGGTATGCCAAGCGGCTCCACTCCCAGTAGCCATCTGCTGCCTCCAGTGCACACAGCTCCATTCCTGCACTGGGAAGGGAAAGCAGAAGTTATGGGTTCTTTCTGGAAGGAGAGTAGTTGTAACTACTTTCTCTGACACATCTGGAGCAGCAGCTGAACTGTCTCTGAGCAGCAAAGCTGCAAAACCTGCCAAGTAGTGGCAGTGCCCTCCTAAATAGGCCAGCCAGGCTTCAAAGAGCAACTCTAATTTTGTTTGAGTCCCAACGGCTGGTTTTGATTTGTGACAAGATGAATTAGTCCAAGTCTCCTGTTTGAAATGGAGTTGGGGAGGTGGGGGAGGCTGGGACAGGCTTGTCTGGGGAAATAAAACAGCCCACTGGGTGCAGTTATTTTCAAGTGCGAGGTTTAGCAAAAGACTAACTCCTTTTGGAACAGATTGGGTCTGGGAGGGCCACACACTTTCTTGCATGCATCCTTCTGATACCTAGATGTTGTGTGTCCTGTGGGCAGTGATGGTACTCTTGGTGATGCCTTCTTGCAGTGGAATGGTGTGGTGGGGAAGTTTCAGCTTTCCACATGTCAGCGGGAAAATAGCCTGTCTCATATCAGTATCCTGTGTGCAATGTGTAAGGAAAAGGAGGGGTCAGGCTGGGAGAGAAGGGAGGGAAGTGAATTGTGATAAGGTGAGTGCTGCTTTCTGGTCTCTGTCCCTGCACACAGCTTCACTCCTGCTTCCTACATAGCTGCACTGTGCTGGTAGCACACAGGATGAACTTGAGGCACATCTGGATCTGGTTTCCCTTGGCTTACTGTGCTTGACTTTTGCACTCTGTGTTTCCTTCCATCCCAAGAGTAGGTAAATGCAATCTAATGGTCCAAAGTCAGGGGTGCTCAGAGCATCCATGGGGAAGGTTCTTGGGAGGGAGAGGAGAGGTATTTCGAGTGCCACTAGGTTTTTCTGAGTATGATTTAGTCCACTTTAAAGACAGGAAAAAATCATCTGAGTCCAGGCCTGTCCTCCTACTAGTGCAGGACTCCTCTGCAGATAGCAGCATCCAGTCTCTCTCCTCTCTTGAAGAAGTGATAAATTTTAAGTGGCATATAACAACCAGTCTACCCTGGGAGGCAGAGCTGTATTTGTTAAGACAGTGTTTAAGTCTTGCTGAAGCCCAGTATCTGGCCACTGTCTAGTTTTCCTTAATGCCCAAACCTTACTCTGAGTTCATTAGCTAATCTCTGTGTAGAGAAAGTTCTCTTCAATAAAGCCAGCCTAGCATATAGGAAAGGAGGAAGATGACAGCCTGAGATACTGCTGTACCTTAAAGCACTGTCACTGTTTTTGCTGTATGCTGTCTAGGGTCATTGTGGCTTCTATATTCCACGTTGCCTTTCTCTTTCTGCTCTTCTGAGCCAGGCATGGTTGCAGGCAGCCTGTGGGGAGAGATGTGCTCTTAGGAGGCAGAGTTGAACTGCTTTGTTGGACTGCACTTTCCTATATTTTGCAAGACTGTGCGGATGGCAGAATCTGAATCTCTCTCTGGGTCCTGGAGAACTCCAGTTTGAGTACTCCTGTCTTGGGTGGCAAGTGATTGGAAGTAGCTGTTCTTTGTCTTGTGCATGCCCTGCTCCAAACCAATCCTCTGGTGTAGCATCCAGCTCCCTCCCTCTTGTGGAAAGCTGGTCTGATTCACTGAGCTGGACCTGGAGAGTAAAAACTGTAGGGTAGGATGTATTGTGAGGAGGTCTGTGCTGACTAAAGGGAGAAGCTGCTTTAAATGAGCTCTTTAACCCTGCTGTGCTCAAGCATTGTCTTCCCCTCGGATGGCTCTGTCGAAGTGAGGTCTCCAAAGCCACTGTGTTCTGGCTGAGCTTGATACTTGTCTGGAGTGAAGATTTTGAGTGTGCTTCTGTCTTGACTGAGGGCAGGCTTTTTGTATGTGCCAGATGTTGAGGAAGGTGGCATACATTAATCCCTCCATCTTATAGGAAGTAGGTGACTTGAGACATTTTTCCAGTATTCTTGTTCAAGGTCTGAATTGGGAGGAGGTAGTTGGTAATTTTTGAGCTTCTACAGTGTGGTAGAGCTATATTAATTAGCAGAGAAACTGCTTGTATTGAGTTTCTGTGAGCTGTCAGCACAGATGTGTTTTGAATGCCTTGTGCTGCTTTCCTGAAGCTGCTGAGCTTTGTGAGGAGGGTGCTTGAGCAAAGGTGAGCGCCAGTGCTGCTGACAGAGCCCTGTGTCTGCTCTGGACCTTGAGCTGTGCCTATGTGATTGCACCCTGTGCAGGCCAGCCCTGGCTGGCTAAAGCATGCTCTTCAGCCTTGCTGATGGTTGAAGCCTGTAGAGAGATGCTGGTGACTCTTTTTAGAAGTTAGTCATTGAAATAGCACTTCTCTACAGCTCGAGGTCTGTGAGAAGGTCGCTTGCTACGGCTGAAGTAGTTCAGGGACTTAGTGGTATTTTGCAGTCTTGGAGATTTACTTCAGGGAGGGGTTTGACCTGCTTTGCTTGAAGGGAAGAAGGTTACTTGGACTGCCTGCCTGCTTGCTAGAAAAGATACCAGATAAGCTTGGAGTATAATCTTAGTTTCCTAATCAGAATTTAACACGTCTGCCTTCTTGGCTAGCAGACACGTGCTGCAGCACATGCTTCTCCTTAAAGGGAAGACAGCTCTGCAAGACAAGTTTACCAGTCTCTGGAAACTATTTGCTTGGAATATATAACTGTCTGTCCTGCTTCTAATCCTTCAGTAAATGCAGCAGAAGGCAGCTACCTAAGCAAAGCCTGGAGTTTTAGAGCCTTTCTGTTGACCCCTGTGCCAGGTTCAGTGTTACATCATTCAATCTGAGCATGAAGGAAAGCAGTGCTGGGGAAGGAAAGCTGGGAACCCCCAGCTGCTCTTTCCAGCAAGATGAGTCAGCTTCATCGCTGCTTAGTTTATCCAAACCCCTCTTGAATACCTCTCTGTGGGAAACTGCTGACCCTGCAATGAGGGATCTGCATCCTTCTGGCTTGGGTGTAGAAGGAGATTTTGCTGAAACTGGGGGTGAAACCTCCACCACCCAGGGAGGAGGGGAGATATCTGTTCCCCACTTCAGGAGTTTACAGCAGTATAACAGAGGAATGAAACTCCATGAAAAGCAGATGTGATTTCCTCAATGGAGGGTCTGAATCCAAGCCAGTGGCAGCAGCAGCCTTGCTATGCAATGCAAACTCCTGAAGATGCTGAGCAGAGATATTATCCTGCTAGGAAGTAAATACACTCATGTTAATGGGACAGTGTTTTTTCCCTGCCTGTAGTTGTTGTCTCCCTGCCTTCCCCTTGTAGTGTTTTCCATAGCAGCTCCTGGCAAATGCACAAGTTGAGGACTGGAGCAAAGATCAGAGTGAAAACAGGCCTTGGATAGTCTGAGCACCTCATAACAAATAACTTCCCAGGAACTCTGCTCAGCAGCCCTTCTGTGTTGTGTCAGCAACAGCAAAACTTAGGTGACATATCAGGGTCAGTGAACCAAAAGGGATGTCACATACAGCCCAGTTTGCATCGTTGTTAAAACAACTGTTTATTAAAACTGTAGTTGAAATGTGAGACTGCCTTAAACTGTCAATTCAACAGTTCTTGAGCAAAGAAGAGAGTTTGAGAGGAGTTTTTCCAAGTTTGAGAGGAATTTTTTTTAGGTGTCCCAGCTGCTGCACGTACAAGGGGCCTTTCTAGCTTTATCAGCAGAGTGAGCATTGTGGGCAGCATGTTGGGACATAAGGTAAAGGGGAATTCTTTTTTTCTGGGATAGAACAGCTACATGCTTTCTGAAGCTGAGTCAGTATGCTTTGGAGGTGGGAACTTGCTTGATGACTTTCTAATGCTGTCCCCAGAGCTAGCTACTTGATGCACCTTCTGCCAAGACAGAAAAGCTTGCAAGCAGCTTATTTCAGACTGTGGCTTTATCTTTGTTCAGAAAAGCTTCTTTGTATGAGCAGCTGAAGCCTAGAGTAAACTTTCAAAGTGTGGAGCCAGTGCCTCTTTGCCAGCTTGGTTTGGGTGGTGTTTTGGCATTTTCCATGTCTTCCAAGTATTAAAACATTATCTAATGAAGCAAAGAATTGCAATCTTTCTTTAGCCCTGTTAGTTTATTTCACTTCATCCTATCTTGAAATCCTGCTGATGTGAGAACAGCTGTTAGCAGTTCAGTTGCAGTTCTTGTCTACTCCTTGTTTCTTAAAGCCTATTTTGGACCTTTGCACAAGTGTTTTCCAGTCCTAACTGGCTGAACAGCACGATTTTCAGCTACTTATCAAAGCTGAAGACTTGCTGATACCTAAAGGCTAAAACAGAGTATGCTTCCCCCCACCTTTCAAAGTGAGATGGAAAAATGTATCCATTTCTTGGCTACTGAATTCAGTTTCTGGATTCAGCTGAATTCTCACAGGTATGTATTGCTCTACTAATCCTTGCCCTACATAAGACTGTGTGGTGAGCAAGCCAGAGGCCATGGCTAATGTTTCATAACTCTTGACTCTGCTGAGGTTCAGGTATTCTGCCAGAAAGTAAGGGCCAAGCCTCTTGGGTTTTTCTGTTTAAAAAAATATTTAAAATCATGTGTTTGTCTTTCCTTGGTTCTTCACAGAAGCCATGCACTTACCTTTCACTTCTGACAAGAGTGTTCTAGCAGCAGGGTGTCTCTTCCTCAGACTGTTTTGAATGGTCCTCCTATACAATGTTATGTACTATAAAAATACCATGTGAAAAACTGCCAGGCAGATCTTGAGACTCCTGTGCAGTTGGCTGAGGCTTTCTTCCTGGAGTTGTGCTAATCCTGTTTACCCTGGGAGGAGTACCACAGGGGAGATGGGTGGGAACAGCAAAGGAATGATTGTTTTTAAACTGGAAGTATGGATAATAGTGACTGCCTCCTCTTATTTATCTAAGCTTATAACTTACACAAAGCCGTGTATGTTTTGTTCTTGCTCTTTCAGATTTTGGGTGCCGTGATCCTGGGATTTGGAATATGGATTCTGGCCGACAAAACAAGTTTTATTGCAGTTCTGCGTAAGACTGTGTTTTTTCATCTTCCTTCTTTTTCTGAATTGGCTCTGTTCTGGGGCTGTGTTTGACCGTGGTGTTGTCTAGGAATAGCAGTACTTTTGTGCACGGTCTGTAGCCTGAGCAGCAAGGTGGTGTTTAGCAAGATGGGATTGTTATCAGGGACACGGTGAAAGGGAGCAGCCCTGGAGACACAGCATTCCTCTTAGTCTTGTTGATTGAAACACCATGGTCAGACTGAGTGAGACTACTGCCTCTTCAACCAGCAATCCAAATATTTTGTCTTAAACACAGGAGCTAGTATTTCACCCTATTTTCACTGCATGCTCTGTGTTTTCACAGTGATTTCCTTATTACCATAAGGTGCAAATGCCTCCAGTGCCTTAATGCAGTTTGGCTGTGTGAGTCCTCCAGTGCTTTCTTTCTGTAATGATCTATTTCAATTTAAATGTTTTAAATGCCAAAGAAAGTAAGTACCTGGTTTTACTGATGCTTCATGTACTTTGAAAGGACATGGTATGTATGTTGCTAAGCAGTAGAGAACTCAGATTTGGGGGTGTGTATGGGGGTGTGTGTGTGTGTATGTGTGTGTGTGTGTGTGTGTGAAGTGCTTTGACTACTAAAACGTACTCTTGATTACACTTGGTGAGACTTACCCTGGGCATCAGAGGTGTTCTGTATTGTGCAAGGGGCTTAGCTTTCTTCCCCTAAAGTCAGCCACAAACTTTGACTTGAGTCTCAACAGAGAGTCTGCTATCTGCAAAAACCAAAACCTGAGCTGGCTTAGCAGTCTGGGCTTCAGAGGACAGTAAGTGGACTTTCAGCAAATGAGTATCTCAGCTCCATCTTTCACAAGCTCTTCTTCCTTTGAGCTCTTTTCTAGAAACACCTCAAACTTTTCTGCTTGGTGGTTCTGGTTACTTTTTGTCACTGCCTTCAGAATGGCTGAGTTGGGCACCAGCCTCAGTGCAGGAGGGCTGCCTGCATGTGAGGAATGCACACTAATGCATTCATAGTCCTGTTCCCAGCTACATTGATGCTGCAAAGGGCTTTATCTGCAAGTCATGCTGAGCACTCTGACCTGGTTTGAAAGGTGCTGGATGGGGAAGACACCCCTGCTAATGCCATACATGCAGATGCTACTCCTTTCTCTGCTTTTGTGCTGTGGCAGCTGCCTTGCTGCTGCAGGGCTGAAGGTCAAGAAGCACAGCAAGGGGTATTGGTTAATAAAGTGGGGGCATGAGCAGAAGCAGTACATGCAGCCTAAATGGAGCCTGTCATGGCCTGGCTGTTTGCAGTACCCCTCACAGTCTGAGGTGTGCTTACTACCAGTGGGTCAGCAGCTGATTCCCTCAGATTGATGGGTCTTACAGCCACTTGTGGAGGGAGAAGTCCCTGAACTTGGCCCTGTTTCTTCCCATTTACTTGGAATCTCTGCTAACAGAGCAATTAAGAATTTAGTTTCCTTCCTGAAGATTTCCAGTATCAGCTCTTTCCCTGCCCCCTCACTTCCTTTCCCATGCCTTGCCCCTCTTTCCCTCTGCTTTAGTAACCTAGGCATCAGGGAGGGCACCCAGCTGCTGCCAAAGGAGCCTGTTGTACTTGCTTGGCTGCCTGCCCAGCGCAGGGGAAAACACGGAGTGACGGCAAACAAGCAGGAGTTGAATGCCCTCAGAGCCTTCTCTTGCAAGGCAAGGCTGTTGCAGATGAGAACTGCAAGTGTGGCTCTTGTCCCCTGACACTATCAGTTCTCCAAGAGGCTTTTGAGTTGGAAGTACTTTTTTCTTTCTTCTAATGGGAATTTGACAAAGCAATGGTTTCTAGCACTGTGGAGGTGCTGCAGCCTGGGCACTTGAACACTGACTAGCATGATAGCTGAGCTGATTTTGAGGGAGGGAATAGGGTAGATTTGTGAAGGCCACTCCTGTAAGACTGCTGTTTCAGTAAATGCTTTGCAATATCAGCACGTAACCTGCACAGCAAGAGTCACAGGACTGGTGAAGAAGCAGGATCCTGGGGTTTGTGGCATATGTCCAGCCAGGAACTGCTGGCTGAAGTGACCTGTGTGACAAATGGATCTGCTTCACTTCTTGTTAACTGAACTTTCTTCTGTTCAGCATGTTTTAGGGAAGAAAACTTGGAAGCTGGTGGCTTGTGCCAGGTATCAGGAGCAGGGGGGAAATATATATTAGGGGGGAGAGTATCAGTCTGGGCTTGATTATTCTCCTTTAACATATTTCAGGAGAAGCTCAGAGGAAGTTTGCCTCCTGAGACTTCCTTAGTTCAGGAAACTAAATGCTGAGCTCTAAAAATGTTATTTTCATTAATCAGTGGACATCCAGAATTCCCCTATACTCTGTAGCTTGCCAATAAATGAGGTTTCTAGTTACTGTTTCTAGAAGAGTATCTCTTCAGCTTTTGTTCTGTAATGCAAGAAATAGTCAGCTGACCAGCTCAAATGTAAGAGATTTTCTTCTGTTGCTTGCAGTACTAAATGCTGAGGGGAGAGGGCTGACATCACCAGCATGTCTGAAATAATCTGACCTAAACTTGGTTGAAAAACCGTTGAGCATTTAGAAACAATAGCAGGGGATATCTGGGAGGATTTGTAAAAGTAGCTAATTTGGGTATTATATTTGTTTTGATCCTGGAATAGCATCTGTCTGCAGGGTGTTGTGCACAGGTGCTGCAACAGCCTGTGGTAAGTGCCTGGCCACAAGCCATTCAACCCAGACTTGCTAAAGTAACCTGTCATATCATCTGTGCTCAACACTAGCTGTAGCTTGTTGCGTTTCACTCCGCAGCGTTAGTTTGTCCCAGTGTTGACTGCTAGTGGATAAGTGAAAACAGAATGGCTACAACAAGAAATAGTGCTTCAAAGTGAAAAGGCTATGCAAAAATGGGCTTTAGGACTTGGAAGAAAGCTTCCCTGAAGATAGCAAAGGGAATTAAAGCAAATAGGCAGTAGTTATGGAGTAGATCATCTTTTATATTACTGTTATTTGCAGTACATTCATGAGGGAGTAAAATTCCAGTAAGGAGATAATTTTCTCCAAACAAGGTTTATTTGTTTGCCGTGACCTTGAGTCTTCCAGACTCTGGAGACCTGCAGGATGGCTTTTAAGCCTACTTTCATCAAAAGACAACCAGAAGCATCTATCTGTCACTGTGTTTGGTATGCATCTGTGCAGTCTGTTTGGAGTGGACAAAGACAATTATCAGTAGATATGGACGCAGTTCTATAAATGGTGATGACAGACGTATATTTTTGTCAGTCCCTAACATTGTTCCTTCTCCTGGCTCCTACAGAGATGTCATCTCCCTCCCTGAAGACTGGTGCATACATCCTCATCGGTGTTGGGGCACTTACCATGCTGATGGGGTTCCTGGGCTGTCTTGGAGCTGTCAATGAAATCCGATGTCTCTTGGGTCTGGTGAGAGTATTCATGCCTGTTTTAGAGACAGCCTTTAATACATCTCCTGCAAAATATCTGTTGGATTGTAGATGGGGCTTTGGTCTCCTGGGGATGTTATTTCTACTAGGTCAACTTAGATCTAGTTCTTAATTTGCACACATTAAATTCTCCAGCAGTCAGCAGACTGCAGCAGAGCTCCTCAGACATTACTGATAATAAGCTCAGAACTGAGAAGGAGAGAGGATATCACTGACACTTCTTGCACACAGTGGGCTGAGGACTGCCAGCTGAGAAGTGTACCCTGTCCCCCTTACCCTTACTTCCCAGTTAGTCCTGTGCTCTCAGTGGTAGAAGAGCAAGTTCCAAGGGCAGTGAAAGAAAAGAGGAAGAGTGATAGTATCCTGTTATGTCCCACCTGTGGAAAGTGCAAGAGTCAAGAGAGACCTATCTAGGATTGTCCTGTATGTCAGGACCTCTCTTCAAGCAGTTCATCTGTAGGAAGCTTTCTGTCCATGATAGGTGGGATGATACCAGCTTCATACACCTCAGCCTGCTACATGACTCTCTCTTATTCAGAGGACATATGTATTGGAAACCAAGCATGGCATACACTGTGTGTCCTGGTATTAGCACCATCTCCTTGTCTAACAATAGTAGCTGCCACCATTTAAAAGTAACCTCAGCAGTTTGCTGGTGAATCTTGAATTGAGATCCTCAAATTAAATAGCATTTTTAAAAGGGTAATTGATTTTTTAAAAAAACACATAAAAAAATTAGGCTTGTAAAATTGACTCTTTTTTTTCTGTTAAGGCTCAAGGTAGGCAGAGCCCATCTGATTGATTGAGGCCAGAATGGTCTGCAAATGGATTTGGCTGTGGGAGAGAGAGTCTTAGTTAAGATGACATGTGCAGAGAGGGTGTGTGAACCCTTTCCTTCCTGGAGGCTTTCTGTTGGCCTAATGGGTGAAGTGCTGAACTGCACTGGTCTGACGTTGGTTCCAGCCTTTTCCTGGGAAGGAATTGCTGATAGCAGAGTTTGTCTGTGGGCAAAGAGGCATTAGCTCATGTTGTGATTTCTCTTGTATATGTAATTTTATTAACTTTTATATTCAGGTTTTTCTAAAGACCGACAGTGATCACTTATTTTTTTTTGTTTCCAGTACTTCACCTGCCTGATGATAATCCTCCTAGCTCAGATTGCTGCTGCACTGGTCATCTACTTCCAGAAAGAAACGGTAAATCTTTATTACCGTGCACCTTTTCCTTGGTCTTGGCTTGGGAGAAGGGTGTTACCTAGAAATCCTTTCTTCCAAACTGGGCTGACCTGTTAGCAGGCATAACTGGATTCTCCTTTTCTCTACCCTGGCTCAATAGCTTTGCTATTTGATTTTTCTGTATCTGCCTCAATAGTGCTGCTTGCTCAAGGATTATGAAACTTTATTTGGTATGCAGGTTTTAATTTTGGGTAGTGGGAACAGTGGAGAAAAAAAAGTCCTAAAATGCTTTAGACCAAACCTTCTCTAGATCCTGCTGTAGACAACCATTTGGGCATGTAGTAGCAGTGGTTACTACCATGTTGCCATCCCTGGTGCCTTGAGGAGTTACCAGCCTGAGCGCTTTTTTGACTGGTATTCCTCCTTGTGCCATCTTGTTCTGTCCTTTCAGTCTTTCTGCATCTGTGGGTAGAACTCTTCTTGAAAGAGCTGTCCTCTTTCCCCAGGAGCAAACCCAGATGTCTGATGGTTCCTGTTCTACAGCTGGATTTTAAAGCCAAGTGGTTTAATGTTTTGAAGTGGATCCCTTTGTCTGGAAGGCAGTTTCACAGTGCCTTCTAGAGCTCCAATATGCTTTGTAGTGTAAAAGGGAGCTACCTATTTTTGAGCTACCTAAGCATTGCAACAATCCAACATGGATATAGGTTACCTGGCCAAGGCAGTTCCTGATCAGGCCTTCAGCTACTTGAGAGCTAAACTGGGAGCTACATTTATTCAGTGGAAACAAGTTATAGCTGTGGGGTCACTACTGGCTGCTGGTATAAGTTGTGGGTAACCCTGTCCTTTGGTGCCTAGCTGTATGGTTGTGCTTGCCTCTCCTAAGCCAACTCTTTAGCTAGATGGTTACAGAAAGCAGAACAGTTGAGGAAGTTATGGATGGGGCCTGGTGGAGAAGTCTGGGGCAGGGGGAAGGTGCCTGCCACCAGCATAACTGATGTAAGCTTTGTACTGTGGTGACTGAGCAGCTGTTGGCTGGATTCCTTGCCAAATGTGGTGTGACTAGCTTGCTCTTTGGGCTGGCAGAAGTTGAAGGAGAAACTAAAACAGTGACTAAAACTGGTGTGTAAAGATAATTCTCAGCAAACAGCTCTGACTAATGCAGATATGGAGGTGTGGGGATGGGCATTCCCCTGTGATGGGGAAATGTGACTTCAAACCAGGAAATTCTGTACCTCTGTTAGCATTTCTACTCCAGTTGCCAATCTACTCTAGAAAACTCCATTTTGTAAGCTGTAGCTTTTCATTTAAACCTCATCAGACCAGGGAAAGTTTAGAAGTGCTGGGGGGTTGTTTTCCACAGCTGTTGGAGCTGGTGAGACTGAGATCATCACTTTTACAGATCTGGGAGAATGGTCAGGGAAGCTGGGCTTTGAACAGATGCTCCTGTTCAGTCCCTAATGAACAAAATTAATGGAAAAGCTCTTCTAGAGCCGTTCTCCTTTCAGGTATCCTCCAAAGTACCTGCCTAGAGCACTAAGAAAAACTGCTTGAGGAAGGTCTTGTCTGAAACCTCCAGCACGCTGGTTTGGGGCTGCGCTCCAGTGCTGCTGTGCAAGTCGCTCTGCTTCGCTGGCTGTACGTCATCCCAGGGCAGCTTGGAGCACAGTAGGCACACTGAAACTGCTCCACAGCCAGTCCCTAGATAGCTATTGTGTTCTTTGTGTTTATTTCTTTCTGACTTCAGGAGCTTGGTTAGATATAAACCAAGGAACAACAAGGGCGAAGGAAGAGATTTTGGATTCAGAATGTAGCAAGGTGGTACTCACTCCTTCACTTGTAACTGAAGTATTTATTTCTATGGATTCACTTGAAGTTTTTGTTGGCATATCTGTTCCTTTTTGGTGTCAAAATCGTCCCCCACTCTGACAAATGAAAGTATGCTGAAATTGAGTAACTGTAAAAGGCTGAGCCTCTGACAGGAAGGCTTCTGCTTTGCCTCTCCCATGGGCATTGTTAGAGGAATGCCCCTTCAGA
This sequence comes from Serinus canaria, assembly GCF_022539315.1. Taxonomy (NCBI): domain Eukaryota; kingdom Metazoa; phylum Chordata; class Aves; order Passeriformes; family Fringillidae; genus Serinus; species Serinus canaria. The sequence continues at coordinate 22,114,099 of NC_066319.1, forward strand.
CTGGAATTGCCCAGTACTTCTGGGAAGATGTTGATGCAAGATTGATTTCCCTACATTTGTTGGTGACTGAAACTGTGGGGTGGAGTTTTTTTATGGCAAACAACATAGTAACATCACAAATGCTGAAAATTATATTCTGCTTTGTGAACTGAATGTTGCTACTCGCCTACATCTAGTGGATCACAAGCCCCTAAACGTGAGAGAGCCTGGGCAAGTTCTCTCTTGGCCTAGCTCACACAAGCCTGTGCAGCTTGGCTCTAAGTGCCTTGCGTAAAGGAGAATGGTGGTGTTTTGGGAATAGCCCTACTTGCCAGCTATTGTTTGCAGCAAACAGGCCTGCGTGATTGCATGCAGTGACTTGTCTGGGGCTATGGACTTTGTATGAGTTTCAGAATCTGAAGTGACAAGGCAGAGGAGAGCTCCCTCCTGTTTTTTGACCCTGCTTTTGTGTGCAGGCTTGATGCTAATAAGTGCTGAGGAAAGGATCTAGCTTGCATCTGACAGGGACGGGATAGATGGCTGACAGTGTCTGACAGGGGAAGAAGCCTGCACAATCCATTGAGTGATCAAAAACCTTGTCTTCCCTCTGGCATTCAGCTTTCCCCATCTCCCTCTTCAGTAGCCCGTGTGGTGGGGAGACTGACAGCCTTGCTGCTTTCTGGCAGTGAGCTGTGGCTTTGGTGCCTAGGATCTAAGTGCCCCTACTTTGAGGTGGTGGGATTATGCCTTTGGACACTGGGCTTGCTAGAGCTGGGAAGGGGCAAGAAGCCCTGAAAGCAAGGGTAGCCATTTCCTGAAGCTTTCGTGTCTCACACAGTGCTAAGTCCTGATAGCTCTAAGTGGGTGGAGATGGTTAGAATGTTGAAAGCCCGCGTGTTCCGTGTGCTTTTCTAGCTTGTTGCTCTTTCGGTTTTCCTGTGTCAGGTGCTTCAGGGTGAACAGCTGCAGATGCCTGTGTTTTCCCTTTGGGCTGCTCTATGGGTTAAACCCACAAGCAAGCTGCTTGTGTGGGTCTAGAACTGTGCCACTGTTTGCATAATAGTCCCCCTCTCTCAGATTGCTTGCTTAAACACCTAGGAATGAGTGATTTTTTATTTTTTTTTAATTTGAAATGCTTCACTTTTTGAAACAAGAGCTGTTTGCAGGACTTCTTGCCTGCAGCAAACAGCTGTATGTCTACTTTACCCTTACTCTTCTTTTGTAAGAGTAAGGGCAGAGCAGACATAGAGCTTCCCTATGTAGCTGTGGTTGGGGACATCAGGTTCAAGTCCTGTCTGCTTGTGGTGGGCTCCTGGGATTCCTGCAGAAGTGGCAGTAAGGCTCTGACTCAATAGCTGAGGGGCTTGATGGGCCCAGGGTAGGAAAACAAACCCAGCTCTCCTTGCCTCCCTCTGCATGTGGAGCAGCAGTGTGCAGGAGGGGTCAGGGTGGGAACTCACAGGTTCAGTAACTGATAAGGCTTATGGCAGCAGCCAAGGCCAATCTCATTAGTGAGAACCAGGTCAGGTTGCCTTGATTTGAAGGGAAGGAAAAGGGGAAGTGAAGTTATTAAAAGGGGAAGAGATAGACATCATGAGAAGAAAGATCATGCAGCTTCCATCCGTCTGGCCTGACATGGCTGATCCCAGTGAACTGAGCTGCAGTTTTCCTAGGAAGAGTTGCTGATGTGGAGAAGCTTCTCTCAACAGTAGGCAGTGCTTCCTCTTGCTGAGTGTCCTGGTATTTGCCATGGTCATTGAAAATGCTTCATTGTAGAAGAAAAGAGAAAACCCATTTCCACTGATTTGAAATATGCTGTAGCACCACAGTCAAAAAGGTAATATGTGGGATGGGAACATCCTGGTGCTTAGGCTGATGTAACTCTATCCTATCCCTTGGGCACTCTATTGGCACTTTTCTCCAGCCTCTTGTGAATCTGGGTCTGTCCTTAGCAGTCCTTATGTACAGGCTGGTTAAGAAGAGCTTCGGAAGGAGGTGGGAGGGAGAAGGTGAAGGAGTCTGCCAGGTGGTAGCTTGCACCTCTCATCAAACTGAAGGATGTTGTAAATATCTCTGGAAAAGAAATGGTGATGAAGGGATGGTTTGATACACCTGAACTTTGTGATAAGACTGTTAATGAGCAGTTTAGGTAGTTGTAATACTTCCTGTCTTTATATAGAAGCAGGACTTGTGGGAGTCTGGGGAGAGGTAGATCAACACCTTGTGAAAAAGGCAATTTTCCATCAGCTGTGTATCAGAAGACCCATCTGCATTCATGAGCAGAGTGGCTTACACCTTCCCTGAGCAGTGGAGATGAGCTGCAGTGGCAGAGATCCTGGACCAGGGTCTTGCCTGCAGTATGAAGTTAGAAGCTCATAACCTGTGAGTCCTTAAGGCAGTGTTGTCCTTCAGCTTGCCCTTAACTTGCCCATCTGTCTTGTCTGGGGCAGGCAGTTAGTTGTTCAGCCTGTGTCTTAGCAGGATAACCATACCTGATCTGTTTCCTTACTGCTCACCGGGTTTGTCACCTTTCCCCATGTCCTGGCAAGGACTTGCTGGTGCTTTGGCTGTTGAGCAGCAAAGCTGCTGCCCTTATCTGTACTTTTTAACTATTTGCAGTCAGCTTTTATGAGTGACTGTCGCTTTATATATGTATCTGAAACACCAAAGAAAAGGCTACAAGAACTGATAATCTAACTCTCCTGCCTCTTTTTTTCTTGCCAGTTGAAAGTTGAGTTGTCTGGCATAGTTGTAGACCTCATTGAAAATTATGACCCTTCGGATGAAGATAAGAGGAACTTGCAAGATGCATGGGACTATGTGCAGACACAGGTGAGTCATGGGGAGCAGCAAAGGTAGATGATGCTATTTGTCAGTGCAGGCAACGACCTTTAAAGCTAGGCTGAGGACAGAGAAGCAACTACTGCACATTGATCTGGCTGATCTACAAAGTGGCCTGTGAGGTTTGGTGCCTGCAGACTAGAAAATGGTCTTGCTTCAGACCCTTAACCGTTTCTGTCTGCTGGTTGTTAGAGCTAGCTAGTGTCAGCTCTGTGGCCTAATGTATCCATCCTGTCAAATAGCACTCCAACACTTCTCTTTGTCTGCTGGGCCTCTTGAATACTAACTAACGTGTGAAAAACAGTTTGCAGGTGTTTTTTTAGCAAAAAGTCCCTAGTTTATTGCCAGGCAAGTCAGCAGCACCTCCTGCCTTACTACTTGGTGCATGTTGCTTGCTTATTGTGATGGTTCTTCTGCAAGTATCAGCGCTCTTGGGAGCCATCCAACTGCCCATGGTTTCTCTTTTAGCATCAGGGTCAGCTCTTGAGCAGCTAGAGGGTATTCAAGCACACTGGAGTCATGACAGCTGTTTACTGCCAAACCACAAGCTTGAGAGCTGGCTGGCTGTTGTAGTTAAACACACGGCCAACATGGGACTGATGGGTAGTAAGTACAAGTAACAGCATTTGTCTTCTGTCTGTTCTTTGGTTTGCAAAACACTGACCTGCAGTATTTCTCCTCCTTGGAGAATGATTTATGTATGTTTTTTCACTGTAGTTGTAACTCCTTGGTAGTGAACTCAAAAGAAGCCTGATTCTACTGTGGAGGGAGGCTACTGCTTGGACCCTTCTTTTATGTAGGAGTAGAAGAAAAAGGTTTTGCAGAGATGGAGAATTTGAGTCTACTTCATCTCACACACTGGAGTTAGCATTTGAAAGAGGGTTGGGTTCTGTAAACCGGGAGTTTAAGTCCAAACCTCTTGTGAGGGAAATATATTTCCTTCTGGAGACTGTGTCTTCACAGCACTCTTTTGGAAACCAAATGCTTGTCCTGATGTGGATGTTCAGCTGTTTGTATCTCATGTCTATTATGGCAGAAATGTTACTTTTCCTTTCTGAGCAAAGAAGGATTTTCCCTAAACCTCTACCTCGACATAGACAGCCTTTCTGCTCTGTACCACTGGGCAAGCACTGGGATCCATGCTTAGAATCTTACTCCTTGCTAGACTTCCCGATATGCTTTTCCCTTCAGCAAACACTGTTTTATCACGTGGCTCTATAGGAATGTAAATGTTTCTTTGGGTGGAAAACTTTCCCTATCCCGTGTTCCAGCTGGTCCCTGCTGCACCCAGGCGGACGCTGGTGCGCGGTGGTGTGTTGGGCTTGGCGGCATGGGGACGCCATCGTGTGGTGGCTCCCGCTGCCCCGGGGCCACAGCTGACCCGGGGCCCTTGACCTCTTGCTTTGCTAGCAAAGTGGCTCTTAAGTAGGAAATAATGTCCCTGTGTTCTGGACAGCTCTATATATAAGTAACCAGGATGGTATTTAGTGCTGCTAATTCATGCAAAGTGTGTGTCCTGTATGTAGTTGCAGAGAGCTCCTGAGTACTTCTGTCTGCTTGTTGTCATGTGCGGTTATCTTGCAGTGCAAAGTGTAAGACTGTGATGATCTCTCTCTTGTTATTAGATTTCCTGCTGTGGCTGGACTGGAGCAAAGGAATGGGAAAATAATGAGATTCTTCGGAACAAAAGCAATACTGAGTATCCGTGCTCCTGCTCCAATAGATCTAAGGACTTAGTGGAAGGAAGAGGTTTCTGCAGTCTGGAAGATCCTCTCAATGGCACTGCAACATATGCTGACTGGCCTGTTCATGAGCAGGTGAGTGAGTATGTCTGGGCCCTGTGAAGCTTCCACTGAGGCTGCCTTGTCTTTGTTCCCCTGAAAATTTAGAGCACTTCTTTCATGTCCTTATTGCTTGAAGTACCTGTGGAATTTGGGGCAAGGGGGGACAGAGTGACAGGGATCCTGCCCTTTTCTGCAAAAGCTTCTATGAAACAGGGTATAGCATTTAACTGGGATAATTTCTGAGTGCAAAGATATGTTATGGATTTTCAGTTTTGAGATATTTAGATCCATGCTTCTCTTCTTTGTGGCTGTGTTTTCTCTTTAGGGATGCATGGATGGTGTAGAGGAGTGGCTGAAGGACAACCTTGGTATCATTCTTGGGGTTTGCACTGGTGTTGCTGTTATAGAGGTAGGTAGTTTTCTGACATGAACCTATACTGTCTTATCATGGAGACTTTTTTTAAAGGCAAAGCTCTTTTCTCAAGTAATAGACACTTGGTTTAATGGCAGTGCAGTTCTAGCTCTTGGCTGCGTCTGCCTGAACTGTGGCTTTTGTTGATTGATTAAAAATCTAACAAGGCCTAGTCAACTTGTGGTTCTGCCTGCTGTATCTGACCTTTGGCAATTCTGTAACCAGAATACTGAGGCAAGCAAAATCCCACTTTAGTGAAATCCCATTTGTTGCCTTAAAAAGCCCATAACGTAGTTTCCAGATGAAGTCACATCTTTATGAAGCCCAATTTTTTGTCATTTCAGTTTACTGCATTTGCCTTGTGTTGAGGACTCTCTAACTCTGCTCAACTGTATGGTGTCACTGAAAGATGTTCACTGTATTCTGCTCCCCTGTATCACCCGTTCTTCCCACCTTGTCTGTCTGGTTGCTGATTTTGTTCCCATTCTTCCTACTTGTTCCAGCTGCTGGGGATGATACTGTCCATTTCGCTTTGCAAGAACATACACAGCGAAGACTACACCAAAGTGCCCAAGTCTTGAGTTGGCTGACTCCAGAACTACGGCACCACAGAGGAAGGAGCAAACAGAACATTCCTGCCTCACACCCAGACTGTGCAACCATTGACCATTATTCCTGTGACATCCCATTTCTGATACCACTCTGCTAAGAACTGTTAGAGCTGCAACACAGCCTGATCTTCTGGCAATAGGGCCTTTGGGCCACCTGCATCCTGCCTCTGGATTATCTCTACTTCAAGAAGCAGAACTTAAACTGTCTCGTGTCGCGTGAGACACCGATTAACCTGAGGGGACAATGCTTTTGCTGCCTGCTCCATGTTAAACAATACTATTCATATCTTCATTCTACAACCCACTGGACCTAACATACAATAACTTTTCTCTCCCTTGCTCTTCTGCACATCTTTTCACCTCCCTCCTGAAGTCCCATGAGCCAGGAATTCTGTTGAGATTCCAGTGCTTTGGTAGCTTCACTTGCTTCACTGACTTGTGGTGGTAACTAGTCATGCTTTATAGGCCTTCTCTTCCCTTGCAGCTGACCTGATTCAGCTCCAACTGTACATCTTCCAGCCTAGGTTCTCATCTGAAATACAGAGTGCTACTGTCACACTTGCTTCTCCTGTTTCTGGAGTCAGCTATGCCTTGCCTTCAGTGGAGCTCTTCCCTTTGAGCATAAGAAGCCACCAGGAGGGAGCCATGCCTACCTATTTATTCCTAGTGTGACCTGGCAGATTGTGGTGGTGGTGCTCAGCTACTTCTGGAATGGATCCCTTGAGTTTTGGATTTGACACTTATGTGTTTCTCCCATTTGCCTCGTTATCTTTTCCTCTCCCCCTAGCTCGGCTTTGCTGGCTCCTGTCAGCTTGGAGGTTACTTCAGAGACTGCTGCATACTGTGGACTCAGCCTCAGGCTGGCTCTGCTGTTTGCATTCTCGGGTTGCCAACTTTATAGAGATTACAATTAATTTGATTCTTCCCCTGCTCCTTTATGAAGATAAAATTTGTTAGCTGTGGATTTAGATATGAATATGGAAGGATCTGACTGGATTGCTGATGCTGTAGATTGGGAATATCACTGGTGTCAGTGCCCAGTATAGGTTCTGTAGCTGGGATGCAAAGATGGCTTTTGTTTCAGTTGTCCATTCTTCTGACTCCACTGTGGTCCGGAGCCATGGCTGCATCCTGAGTTCTGCCTCAAGTGCCAGCCCTGCAGCAGATAAGTAGCAGGTTCTGCAGTTGTGCAGGCTGCAGGTTTCTGTGCTAATGGCTGGGCTGTTTGTTCTGTTGAGCCAGTGGTCGGCAGCAAGGAGTGGTGTAGACCAGAAGAAGGTAGGAAATGCACAAGAAGCACTGCCCCAGCTGCTTACATAAGAGAGCTGGGTGCAAATCCTCACCTTTAGAGGTGTCTTGGGCACAGCAGATTTCCTGCTGTTACACATGGTACAATGACTGTGACATCAGGAAGCTGGATGGGAGATAAGTGGATGGTCCTTGCCAGGGACCTGTTACAAGGTACTTGGTGAGTGAGCCTTTGCCTTACAGAGGTGGTTCCAGGACTGTCTTCTGTCGGGGTGGGGCAGGTAGTAATAACCCTACTTGGTAAAACCTACTGGTTTTCCTTTTGGGAAGAAAGGCTGGTGCAGGGAATCAGGGCCCTAACAGTGAGACCCTGCTCTGTCCTCATCTTTGGACAGAGCAATGACTGGGGAGAATGACTGGGCAGCTGGTTTTTATGGAGGTCTGATGAGGCTTTGCAGTTCTGAGATATCTGCCCCTTCCTGCACAGATCCTTCAAGCTGACCTTTTCTATAGCAGAAAGCACCTTTAGCAGTAAAGCTTGCTAGCTTTTGTAACACAAAGTCTATTCTCTAACGTTTTCTTATTTGTAAGATTCTTGTTCAGTTACAGATGCCAATGCTGAGCAGCAAGTAAAAAGGAGCCCATTCTGGATTTCCTTTTTTGTTTTTGTCTGTTTTTAGCAACATCTTCCTACTGGAAGAAATGCATGTACAGATATAAAAGTCTAGAGGGTGAATATTTCTGTAATAAAGACTTTGCTAAAAAATATATATCTCTGACTGTGACTTGTGTATTGAAGTGTTTTCCCCTTGCTTCCTCTCCACCTCTTCTGCTTTACGTGCAGATCACTGACATCTTGTTTGCTCAAAGTGTCAAAAGGTCTGATGCGCATGTGTGAGATCAGTGTGGGCTGTAAAGATCCTGCCCAGCAGAGGGAGGTTACAATTTTTCTGAGCTGTATTCTAAAGCAAACTTTGTCTTGTTTTATGAAGTATGTTTGTCTTAGGATGAGCTGACTGAGTGATAGTTCCTTGAATTACCTGCTATCTCCTAAGCAAAATATTTGAAGATGTTGCTTCAGATCTGCACAGTTTGGAGTCATAAGCCTTGGGGACTAATTCTGATGAAATACAAGCTTGCAGCTATGCCCACAGTGCATACAGCTCTTGCCAGCTCAACTGTATAATTTTTTCCCACTCACTTTCAGTAGGATTCCTCAGCCCCTGCCACTGTGAGAAGGAAGAAAGCTAGATGGCCATTCTTCATAGTTTATGTCACCACATGCTGGCCTTGACTGAAAAGCTCTTCAGAAGTAGCTAGACCAACTATATAAATCTTCTTGCTTTTCTCAGCTAAGCAACTGAGAAGTGGATATGAGCTAGATCTCAAAACTCCTTCAGGTCCTGCACCATATTGGTGCATCTGGACATTTGAACATTTGAAATGGCTTAGAAGAACCTAAGGTGGTGTACTAATGAATTTTACAGCTGTTGCTTTAGAAGGGAATAAGCACGACCTAAGTCCTCATGTATGCTTTGAAGAAACAGTGAAGTTTGCAGAGGAGGTACTGAGGTGCTGTCAGCAAACACTGGTGGCAACTGGTCTAAGTCAAGATTTCAGGAACCCTGACCAGCTGAGTGCAGAGCAAGAGGGACTTAAATGGATTCTGGAGCCACAGTAGGGTGCAATGATCTGTCCTACCCATGAGTACAACTTGTTCCTTTAGGCTGTCCTGTGCTTGAGGAGAGCTTGCTTCTTGGTCACATGGAGTGTCCCCTTTCTGGTTGATTTCCAGAGCACCCTGCTTTAATCAGGAGGCAATGCTTTCCCAGGGCCCCACGACTTAAAGGGCTACACTTCCTGGCAGAACTGCCAGCCCTGACCAGATGGCTCCTGCGTGGTTTCCATTCAGCCTGTTGTGGAGCTGGAAGGAGAAAATAGGGGACTTGAGGACAATTGCTTGTCCCCGGCTTGGGTCCCCGGCTGCCCGAGCTCTGTGGAAACCACTTGCCTTTGGCCACTGGAGGGAGGTGTTCCACCAAGAAAACCCAGCCCGGGCTGGTCCCTGGGGAATGAGAAGATGACGCTGATCGCTTCCTTCTGCTCCCAGTTACTCCTGGCAGCAGGGTAGCTAAATTAACTTGTAATTACAGATGTATTCTCCTCGTAAACGATTTGTGCTACATGCTTGGCATTTTTAGGGATAATTTTCCCTTCCATTTCTTGGAGAAGCACACAATTGGATATTTTGTTGCATGTCTTCCACTATTGTGAGAGTTGTGTTTCCTTCCTGTGTTTCTGCTCTACCTAGGTCTGGAAGCTCAGCATGAGGGAATTCCCATGATACTTCTTGTTCCCATTTTTTCCTATTTCCTTCCATGCTCAGTTCCTTTAAGCTGTCAGTCAGTGAGGAAGGAGAGGGCATTGAATACTTATAAATTTGATTTAAATAAGATTCCAGGAAGAAAGTCCTCAGACCTTTAGAGGTTAGGAAATCTGCTGCTGCTCCTTGGGCCAGGCTCCCAGCTCCTCTCGAGAGGTGGAGGTTTGCTGCTGGAACTAGAAGTCAGCCTAGCACTCAGACTTCTTGGGAGCTGCAGTGTTTGTCTAGCAAAGCCCACGGGGCCAGCCTCTGCAGAAGCTCAGCACATGGAAGCATTTTGTGCACAGCCAATAAGCTGCTCTGTAGCTGTCCCAGGCCAATAATTAATATTGCAAGAGCAGAGTTGTGACCACCCTGTGGCTGAAGCAAGGCCCCTGGTAATGAACTGGTGACGTTTCTTGTTCTGTGTGATCATGAAGCACTCACGAGCTGCTATAATTCTTTCCATTAGGTGTTTTTTTTTCTGGAGTGGGAAGAGGAATTGCATTAGTTAGAGTGGCTAAGGGTAAGTCTGTAGGTTGCAATGCATCTTGTGTTCTGTATGGAACATACTCTAATTTAACATGTGGCAGCTGTTCTTTTCCCTGTAATTCTCCCATGTGTGGTGGTGTGGCTGGTCCCTGCCAGCTTTGTTCAGGATTTAGGCTGAATGTTGTAGACTTCAGAAAAGCCTGGTTTCTGGCTGCCAAAGGGCAGACTGCAAGTGCTGGTGTCAGGCTCTGTGACATTGTTGAGGAAAGTGAGGAACAGGCAGCCACAGGGGCTCGCTGCTGAAAAGCCAAAGGACCCTGGGGTCCCCACAAATGCTACCACTCACTGCCATAAATGGAGAACATTCCCTCAATTATTCATGGGCTGGCTCTACCCCATCAGCCTCTGAGACTCTGCTCTAGCCTTGGCCTTTTATTACATATAAACCTCAGTTAGCAGCCAGGATTTCTGAATGACATCTTCAACCAGGTTGATACTAAAAGCTTGTCAGTGTAAAAATCTACTAGAATGTGAGTCTTCAAACACTTGTTAACTGGCAAAAGGCCCTTAGCAAAAAATATGCAATTACTGAACCAAAGCTATTAGTAAAACGTTGCTAGTAAAGCTACTAAGTGTGCTTTATCCATTATAAACAATTTCCAGCAGGTGTGTGCTGGCAGAGTTCATGCAATCTTTTTGCCTTGTGGCAGAAATCTTCTCTGCCAAACATGGGAAATTACCTTCTCCGAAGTAAATTCTGTAACCCTGGCCATGAATTTTTTCTTCTCACAGGTATAAATTGGCTGGATTCTCTCCTCTAAGCTTCTAATAATACAATTGACTGGGGTTTGTGTGCTATTTGGCTTTTGTGGGGAGGGATTAGGGGAATATTGGATGCTGTGTACCTGGAGAAAAATTATTCTCAGCTCTCTGGGCAAAAAATATGAGCTCCTTTTAAAATAGGGGTTTAAGAGAAGGATAATGCTCCAAGTAATACGTAGATGCTCTATGAGGTATGGAATCTGAGAGTGAAAATCCTGCTTTAGGCCCCAAGGATGGTATTTTCATGCACTTCAATTAAATTTCTCTCTGTTATCTTCTTTCCTACAGCTCTCTCACTGATAAATGGCATCATGGAGCAACTCCTCTGTCCTCAACAATGCAAAGTTTAGCAGAAAGTATGGAAACCTACTTCTGTAACTACCACAGGCCTTATCTTTAGGAAACAAGAGAGCATTGTCCTTCCCACCTATAGGGTCCAGATGTAAGTAACTCCCATTCCTTCACAATGTTTATTTGAACAATGGCAGCAGCTCAGGGATTATCCTGATATTGCTCTTCATTCTGTGAGTGTTCACCAGGTTAGGAATATACTGACATCAGACCTAGGCCTCCTGCAGCATCCCAGATCCTCACTATGTCACCAGAATGCCAGCCACTTTTCCATCATGTGTCTCTGGCCAGCATTATCTGCTCTTCATAAGCTTAAATCTTTTCCATGTTGTCTCTTCTTGTCCAAACAATTTTTCTGGAGGTTTTCAGTCTGCAATTCTTCTGGAATCTGTCTGCCACCATCAGGTAAGCAGCTCCAAAGCAGCAGCTGTGACAGGAGCTCAGAGGATTGCACACCAGACTTTTTCCTTCTTTTTGCCCTCCTTAGAGTTATAGATTGGACATATGGAAGTTCTTCAGAGACAGCAAGAATCCCAGAGCATGTGATCATCTGAATGGCTTACCCAGAGTGCTTCCTGGGTATTTTCTGCATAGCCCTTCTGGAAACTATTTGGGGTTTACTAGGGTGGAAATGTGAGGTCCTGTCATGTTATAGTATAGGCATGTGCTTTGTGCACTGAACTTGCAAAATGATGTCAGAATAGTATAACTCATGCAATGATGTCTGCAGACAGCCTGGAACAATAACCCAGCACAGTGCAGGCCTTTAATTTTGGCAGAGGTTTTTTCATGATGCTCTCATGTATTCAAAAATAAGTTGCTCTTTTAATATGATGTTGTAATTAACTCTGGTAAGCACTGATTGGGAATTTTTTGGCAAAACCATTTTTCCCTTGAGGATGTAAGTTCCTATAAAACAAAGTGTGGTTTTGGTTTTTTTTTCCTTCTGCATAAACAGACTGAAAATAATTGAATAACTTCTGATTGAGGGATTTCTTCTGCTTTCTCAGTGGTTACCTCATAGTAAAAAATATGTAAAAGACTTGGGATTGAACAAAGTAGGATTATAAAGCTATATTCTACGCTTGTGACCCAAAACCAAGGTGTGTTGGTCTTCTGAGGTGGGATAGAGTGAGGAATGTTTGCCAACCCTTTCAATGAAGATTTTTTCCTATTGTTCAATCTAATCCCCTTTCTTCCCCACTCCCCAGTGCTACTTGAGGCTGTTTCCTGTCATCCTGTCACGTTTTACTTGGGCAAAGACACTGACACCTGAGCACTCTCTATTTTGGAGAGTTTTCTCTAGACCACTGTGGGCAGTTCTTCCGAGCTGCAGAACAAAGCAGGGCAGAGCCAAGTGAGGTGGGCTCCATGAGGGAAGCTGCCTGCAGAAATCAGTGGATACCTTTCCTCAAGACCAGTGCATTCCCAGTCACCTGGGACCTGAGTACAGTTTAGCACAGGACTTGACTTCAGTGCCTGCATGGCAGCAGGTGTGTCCCTGGTGTCACTCTGGGGCTTGGTGGGACCTAATATCTCCTTGTGTGCTGTGGGGCTGGGAGAGGTGGGGGAGAAGCTGAAATGATGCAGCCACTGCTGCTCTTGTGTGAGGTTTGGTGGGTGTTTTTGAAGGAGTTTTTTTTGGTCTTGTTTGGTTTTTATGTGGAAATGCATGAGTCCCGGGTCTGTGTGAACCTGTGGAAGTGAGGTGGTGTGGAAGGTGGGCTGGGCAGTGTGGGAGCCTCTGGAAGGTGAGCTGCACTCTTAGGAAGGAACTGCCTGAGGAGGAGGGGGAGGCCTTGGCACATGAAGGTGAGGGAGGTGTCTGGGACAGAGAATGGTGGTGTGGGGTTTGGCCTGACAAGGCAGTGACAGAAATGGGCTCCCACAGTGCAGTGCCCTGTCCTGAGGAGCCAGCCAGCATGGCCAGGTAGGTTGGTTTGCTGAGCAAATGCCAAGCTGTGGTCTGGCCATGAAGCAGGACGAGTTGCAGCCAGCCATGGGGGGGATGCAGGAAAAAAATTTCTCTGGAAGAGTTGTTCTCAGGAGACTGGGACTTAAAAGACAGGTAGGCTGCATTTCAGCTGCAGTGAGGTGTCAAAACCACCTGACAGTGAGGTTTGCCACACTGGTTCTTGCCAGCAGTGAGAGATGGATGAACAGAACCTCTGTGCCTGAGTGTGAGCACTGCAGTGTGGGGCTGCTGTTGTGGAAGCAGTCAGCAGGGAATGCAGAAACCACAGCACCTTTATCCTTAAGCGACTCTGTTGCCTTTCCCATTAACTTCGGGATCAGTTTGAAACCCATTGTTTATAAAACAATCTGAGAGGTTGCCAGAGTTGCCTTTTGAGTAGTTCCAAGGATTGGCAGTCTGTCTATTGCTTTATACAGTCTCACCACAGATGTTATGAAAACAATCTCCTGCCTCCTGTAACACCGAGATTGAACATTGGTTCTCACGCTTGCTGCCTCTTCCCGGAGTCCCCAGCGTTTCCTGCTTTGGCTAATGAATACCAAAACTTAATGAGAAGGTCTGGCTGCAGAATGCTCTGGGGTCCAGTCCCTTGGCTGTAGGGAATCTCCTAACACTGGTGAGCTGTGAGCAGAAGTGGCGAGATGTCCTTCCAGGGACCAAGGCTCCGCAGCAGAGGTATGTCTGGGATTTGGGAACCTTCTCTTGTTTTCTCTTAGATTTCCCTCAGTATCCCTGTGGTCATTAGGGAGGAGCTTGCACTTTATTAGAGTAGTGAAGCTGGTTACACCAGCTTTTATGTGCTGAGAAGATGCAGAAAGCACATCACAGTTCAGATGGCTATCATAAAATAAAGTTGGCAATTTCATGCCTGGCTATAGTGGAAGCTAATTAGCTCAAGTCTCTCTCATCTGAGCAAGGCAACAGCAGGATTATATTGTCATCCTATTAGGCAATAGTCTTGCCTGACATGAAATGAGATGTCTGGCGATTCTCATAATTGCATACAGCTATTTACTCTTTACCACCGCTTGATTGTCTCACTCTTTAATAGGCAGCAAAATGGTAATGAGATCTTCTCCCCTCCTCTTGAACTCCTCACAAGCCATGCTGAGGACTCCTATGCTCCAGTAGCAAAGGGGAGGGTAAAGCAGAAGTAGAGGAGAAAGCAGTCTCTTTGTCTCTACCCTGAAACCTGCTTGGTGGGAAGGGTTAGTCTGCTAGCTTCTGACAAAATGATGGAATGTCCCGAGCAAGTGCTTCATGCTCAACCCTTGATTCTCCCAGACCAAGAGAACTTCTGTCACATCCTTGTGTTACTGCCAACAGGACCTTATAACAGCTTTGCTGACTGTTGTTTGCAGGCAGAGGACTGCAGTAGCCCATGTAATCGGTGTATGATATGCAGAGCTGTATCCTGTAAGGATAAAAGCTGAGCATCAGAAGGTTGAGAGTATGGCATATTTCAGGATACTGGAAGGCTTGTAGTGCTTACAGCTGCTGTCAGATTCCATCAGTAGAGGAAAGCCTGCCTCACTGACAGTGGAAGACTATGGTTAGGATCCGTGCAAGGACAAATGAAAGTTTATTAAAAATGTGAAGCTCACCTGTTTATAGCAGACAGTTTGTTAACAGAAGCAGAGAATGTTTTGATAATCTTGTTAAGGGCTTTTTAGGAGTATATTGCATAGGATCATCATAGAGGAGTTTAGATTGGTGGTCCACTACTTCCAACCCCCTTCAATGAGCAGGGACATCTTCAACCAGAGCAGGTTGCTCAGAGCCCCATCCAGCCTGGCCTTGAATGTTTCTAGTAAAGGTATATCTACCACCCCTCTGGCCAACCTGTTCCAGTGTTTTGGCACTAGAATTGTAAAAACATCTCTTCTTAGATGTGATCTGAATCTACCCTCATTCCGTTTAAAGCCATTACCCCATTTCTATTGCAACAGGTCCTAGTAGAAGATCTGTCTCCATTTTTTTATAAGAACCTGTATTTGTGCTGTTGAGGCTGAGCCTGCCCAGATAGCAGGGCTGCTATCAGAGTGCCCAGAGAACCAGTCTGACATGCTGCCAGGATTTGGGCTGGGATTAAGTTTTGTCATTCTGTTCTGCCTTTCCTTGCCTACAGGACAGGAATAAAGGCTGGTTCCAAGAAGGGCCATGGATATTTAGGTACCAGTCAGGACAGCCTTAGGTGAGGCTAGGCTTGGGAAGCATTTAGGAGAGTTTGAAAACTAATAGGAGTTTTGGGGATTTATTCAGGGTTTGTAGTTTTAAGAGAGGGGTTGGTGAAGGTTTTGGTAAATGCATGAGGCTTGATGAGGCAAGTGGTTGCTGGACTGGATTTAAAACTAAGATCAGGAAAAAAAAGTTTGGCATGATCTAAGGCTTCACCTCAACCACAAGCTGTTCTGATCTTGATCAGAAATCACACCCCAAAATCTTATATGGGGTTTTGCAGAGTAATTAGCTGTTGATTTTGTCACCATTGTCCTACAGTTTCAAGTTGGAACTGTTTTTCTGTGAGTCACACAATATATCAGAGTGCTGATTCTATATCCTTGAAAATCAAGAGTCAAGCTGTGTAATAAATCAGAAATATTTGATCCTGCCTTACTCCAATTATACAATTGTATTTAATTTCAGATTTCCATTGTCTAAAATGTCATTGCTTTGTCTTTTAGCAGATTTTCTCCTTTCAGTACTTTTTCTCCCTCCCTCACCTCCCACTGCTCTAATCCGTCTTAAACTAGGGACTTGAAGAAAAAGGAGTGTGAAGGCAGTGTTGTTAGTGGGATAAAATATCCCATTTTATCCCATATTTAGTTGCAGACCTAGCAGCTTGAAACATTTTGATCTCTTAAAAATCCAGGGAGTGGGGCTCTTTGGCAGAAATTTGTCTTTTCTCATTCCATGAAGGTTTCCAACTCCATTAGGCCTTGGACTGGAGAATGCACTTTGAAGGCCCTTGAGCAAGCTGCTTTGATATGAAAAGGGCTCAAGTTCCTGCAATCTGTGGGTATGAGGATTTCTTTCTTGGAAGAAGGTCCTCAGACCCGTGTTGCAGAATGCCTTGTCATCCTAGTGCACTAAGACTCCTTTCCAAAATGCTCTGAGGGGGGGTTGTTTTGTTTAAGGGAAAGAGGAGGCAGAGAAGGGAGTTTCCCTTGTGCTTGCCAAGGTAAGAGGCAAAGCTCCTCTGAAGCTTCTGCCAGCCCCTATTATCCTCATCACCTGCTATTACCAGAGAGTTTGTGAACTTCCTCAATGGCTCATTTCAAACTAAAGTGTCCATGTTCCTTCTAGAGCCTGCTGCTTACCAGCTCCATCCCACATTCACAGGCACAGGAGAGATTCTCAGAGCTTCTAACTTTTAGCCATAGGCTCTGAGCATCCTACATTAAATGCTGCCACCAGCTTCAATCAGAGAATGCAGGGTGCCTCTCAGCAAGAGAAGATGAGGAGCTGGTTTAATTGGGACTTTCAAAGATGTGGACTTAATTAGGCAATTTTGTTCATCTTGCCCAGGGATAGGAGGAATCACTGCAAATAGCCAATGGAAAGTTTTATGAGAACAGTTAAATATCTGCTGCATCTTTTTGTTCTTTCCTGTGCAGGCTGGAGCTCCTCAGACTGCTTTCAATTGATGTCAGGATTTTTTATCATTTACATTTGCTGCTCCCATCACCCTTTCAGCAGCCTTGTTCTACTTGGCTACTTCCCCATTGGGACTGTGCATTCCCCATCTGTCATCCATAGTGGAGAGCAGCAAACCACTGTTTGGGTCAGATAGTTCATCTAAGGGTGAGCTGATTCCCAAACTCTTCTCATCCCATGATGGTTATTTCATCTTCCAAAGAGGTAGAGAGGTTTGCTTTCTTTTGTGATTTCCTCTTTCTGGCAAAAATCTGTGATCACTTTTTTTGTGTAAAATTAGCTGTAGGTTTTTATTCATGTTGAAATGCCTACAGATTTTTCAGTGAAAATTAATAAAACCTGGGATTAAAAGAACAAAGGGGATGTGCACTGAATATTTTTTTCTATTTTTCAATAAATGAAAAATCTTCAAAAGAAATCTGTTGCACATTGCTCTTTGTGTCTAGAAAAAAACATTTTCTTGTCTAGCCCCTGTATGTATGTAAAACACCTTGCCCTTTCCCCTCTCTAATGTTAAGATTTATAGGCTTCCTTTCCAACTGCTCGTCTTTCTTCCACTGAAGGAAAATAAAAACAGCAATAAATTTCCAAATTCAGTTGCCAAAACTAATTCATCATTTGAACATAGGCACCAGCTCTGATAAGATGTGGACCTGCATCATTCAGCCTATTCCATGAATTTTTATTTAGTTACTGCTCTTACTCTATTGGGAAAAAAGTTCTACTGAAGCCAAAAATTGGTGGGTCATTTTCCATCTGACAATTCCATATGTTACCTGCCAGGCCCCCATGTGACAGTGGCTATTTGGGAGCACTGTTCTGTTACTCTGTATTTAGTTAGCTCCAGTCTCAGTCCTGGGTATATAAAATTGAAATGTGTTTCTCCTTTCTTCTCCCTTTTCATTTATAGCTTTATAAAAATCCCCAGCCTGTATCCCAAGGCCCACTAAATCCTTAGCTGTCTTTTAAATCAAGTACACAAACATTTGTGATATATAAATGTGTTATTTTACTTATCTCATTCTCCTAATAGGTCTTCCTAAATTAACTTATGTCACCAGTAGTGTGTTAGTACTTACATTTGTATTCCTGATTTTCTGTAATATCTCCTCAGGAATTTCAAAGATATTTCTCCAAGTCTATCAAACTTACAAACTTTTTTTTTCCTAAATCTCTCTATGAAACATAGATGTATAATTTTAATTTTTAGAAGAATTGTACGAGCATGAAAGCTGTGTCCCATGGTAACCCTCTTGCTGTATTTAATTTTTTTCTTTTTGCTAAAAAATTTTGCTTCCTTATTTCTGATCTGACATGACGTGACATGGTGTTCACTCTTCAGCAACCGTCTATCTTGGCACACTTTGGATTTAGCTAAGTGAAGAGGCATTTTCTTTCATGCCCAGAATGTTTCTGTGAAAATTGGTAAACCAATCCAGTGGTAGTGGGGAGAGAGACAGAAGTAGAGGCAAGAAAGGAAGGAGCCATAAAACTCAAAGAACCTTCTTTCAAAGCCAAGTGCTCCCCAAAGCACACTTCATCTCTAACTTAGGGAGCACACCTGGGGTGCCTAAACTGACAGCCTAGTCACAGCTGAAAACCCAATCTGAGCTGGGAGGTGAGCCCTTCAGTGCCCGCTGAAGAGAGCCTCAGACTACAGATCAGAGTCATTGCTGCAGGGCCACTGGTACCTCTCTGACCCTCATCTGTGGAATCTAAGCATGGGTGACTCCATTACACTCACCACACACTGTCACCCTGCCCTTTGATTATTCTCAGACTTGGCAGGTTCTTCCAGGTTTCAGCTCTTGAGTAAGATCTGGAATGTCTCTTGGGCTACACTTGTGGCAAACATATGTAGGGGTGTAGACCACATGTGTGGTAGTGATGGGGGGAAAAAAATAGTGTGTGGAAACTTCTCTCTTTCCCCTCCACCCTTTTTGTCACCAATCCATTTCCATGGTTTAACATTTGTGATCTGAAGAATCTGTTCCACAGGCCCTATTTCTGGCTCATTCTGAAAGTTACTCTGTTTAACAGGCCTTGCCAAAAGTGGTTGATGATAGCATGAGGAGAAGTCTAATGGCTTTCAGCTACACTATTCACATGAAACCCCTGCTACAGAGCTGACATGAAGTGAAATTACTGCTGAAACAGAACGTTCTCCTCTCCTTCAGTGGAACCTGTTCTTACTGAGGTGTGATATCCTTCCCTCAGTGGCAGTGCAAGCCATTAAACTGTTGAACATCTCCAGATCTTCCTGATTTACAGGATTATCTGGCAAATGGTTTTGCTTTGCTGAGTATACTGGAGATGTGTTCTTTCCACTTCACTGAACTAACTATCTAACTTCACTGAACTAACTAACGTCACTGAACTAACTAACGTCACTGAACTTCATTGATCCCAGGCTTCTAGTTTGGGGTGGGTTTAGGGGTTTTTTTGTTGGGGGTTTTTTGGGTTTTTTTGGCACTGTAGGTGGATCCAGGAACCTCAGGTAAGGTATTGCTCACATTGTCTGTGATGCCTGACATGAGGTGAAAAAGGCTGTTTCCACCACTATCAAAAAATCCTTGTAAGGAGTCTGGAATTTCTTGAGGAAAGCAGGCTGCTGGTAATGCTGGTTAAAACTGGGGAAATCTGTGAATTCATTGCTGGGAAGCAGAAAGGTAGGAATGGGGACAAGGTCACATAAGCACTGCTAATGTCTCATGTCCCTGGCTCCTGAAAGCTTAGGTGCTCCTATTGGAACTCCAGTGGGCTCCAGTTTCAGTGTCAATACCTGAGGTGGGAGTGGGTGACCCTATGTCCAAGGAGAGCAATTCTGCTGCTCTGGTCGGGTCTAGATTTAATCTCCTCACTGCTGACCCATGAAAGGGCAGAAAACTGGAGTTTTTCTTCTGAGATCCTTACCAGACTGCAATTCTGATTAGTTGTGGCTGGGCAAGACTGCCAGGATTCATTAGAAATTTCATCCTTTTGAAATTCCCCAGGAGCCAAGCAAGATAAAAAGAGCATCTACCGAAAAGGGGACAGTAATGGGCATGTAGGCTGCTGGCAACAACAGGCTGAGTGAGGTACATCCTGGTGCTGCTCCCTAATATTCTCCATTAACAGCCCACAGGCATCCTGGGGAAGGAAATACAGCAGACCAAAGGCCAGGGAACAGACAAAACAGGAAAGGTACAAGCATTCAAGACCCCTTGCAAATGAATCTGATTTATTAAAATGTATCCCACCTTCAGTCAGAAGCTTTATCAGGTGCCCTCCTGACCCTTTGTCCTTCTGTCTCTCTGCTTTAAGCCTGTTGCCTAGCTGGGAGTTCTGCCTTGGTATTTGTAACCATCTCATTTTATCAAAATGGCTCGTTCTTTGACTAGATCCTTTTCTCATGCCCCTTCAATGTGAGCCAGCTGAATTTTGCTCGGTCTCCAGTAACTATTTCTTTTTCTGCTGTCAGTGAGTATGGGAATGGAGGAGTTCGCCTTCTTTCTGTCATTTCTCTAACTCCTTCCAAGCAGCTGGAATTTATTTTAATAAAGTTCATTTCAATGGAGCCTGGAGCCATAATACATGAGGCTGTGATCTCAGACGAGCTCATAAATTAAGTAGGGTCAGCTCTGGTCGCTGCATGCATAGGAGACCTCCAAGGACACCCTGTGTGCTGCTCAGCCCGTGCCAAGGCTGCAGCGCCTGCCAGACTGCGCCTGCCCAGGAAGCTGTCTCCTTTGGTATGCTGTCTCTGGCCACTGCCAAATGCTTCAGAGGGAGATACACGATCCCTTCATTGGGTGAGTTGTTCTGGGCTGATCTTAATATCCTTCTAGACCTTTGAAGCTGCTGGTCTGCTGTCTCCCGTGTGCAAGGGTAGCTGGGGGCACTGGGTGCTGGCTGCTCACACAATGCCTGGGCCACTTGCTGACAGGCGTACAAAAGGTGCTCCTGCAGGCTGCTCTGCCGCCAGCCCCATCCCAAACTTCTGTCTGCCTTGAAGGGTGAATGCACCACTGAGGTATCTTGACTTTGTGAGGGAAGGAGCCAACTTGAACATGCCCTTTGCAGTTTTCCCCCTGAAGCTAGGTAATATGTATGTGTTTTTACATACAAAAGATTTATAGTCTTGTCAAAAAGACTCCAAAAGATGGTGACCTCCACTGTTACTGTTATGCTGTAGTAGTCCTGACTTCCCAGAAATTACAACTTATTTAAATAAGAAAGAACTTTTCTTGTTGAACTTGCAATTGTTGGTTCACATTATGCCTCTGAAAGAAAGACTGAAACGCCTGTCTGCTTGCCTCCTCCACTTATTAAATGCTTTTCTGTGTGTAAATCCCTATATTCAGCAATTATGTCACCTCTAAAACTTCTCTTCTGTAGGCTGAATTAATTGGATAGAATAAGCCTTACATTTGAAGTCTTGTTTTTCAGTTCTTGTGGTCCCTGCTACAGATAGCCCTGCTCAGCGATAAAGCCTGTGTGCTTTGATATCCAGCAGCGTGTTTTTAATTCAGATTACAATAAAATCCACTGATTAGCCGTAAAATAATCCTTTAGGCTATGTTTGACAGTGGTTTTTCTTCATCAGTGAACCTACTAATTTAACCTTTCCCCTCCCAAGTTGAGGAAACTCCTAAAAATACTAAGCATTTTTTCCTGTTAACATTTAACAGCTTTTCTAATACCCTGATCTTGACTTAGTGTTTAAAGCAACTATGAGACGTGGTCTCTGTTTTCTGGAATAGCACAATGTGGAAAGAGAGGCCCTCAAAGAGCAGGAAGGCCTCCAGGTCAGGAACTTTTAAAATCTGTCCTGTGACCTTCCCACTACAGAGGGATGTACCAAGCTCAGGAGAACCCTCTTCCCTTCTTTTATAGTCTTGGGTGGTGTTGAGTGAGATAGGACTATTTGTTTTCCTTCCCTTGTTTTTCTAGTGCCTTTTCCTCCTGCCATGGTGTGCTACTTCAGCAGCCATGGAGTCAGAGTTTGCACAGAGATATTATTCACCAAAAGAATAAATTTGTACCATTGCTCTGCTTCCCACTTCTCTTTCTTGGTGCCTTTTCTTTTGCATGGTTTCAAGATTATCTCAAAACTTTGGAAGAAACAAGCTAGAGTCAAATGCTGTTTGAGCAGGCATTAGGTGGGTTTCCCCACTGACAAAATTGATAACATTTCTCATTTCTGACAAGAGATTAATTTCGTGACTCCCTTCAGGTTTCTTTCCTCGGCCTAGAAATCTGCAATGTGTCTGGAGTGCTGAGTGTTTCAGTTTTTATTGCTTTGAATGTGAAACACATCAATAACAGCCAGGGAGATGCTAATCTCCAAGTCTCACTTGACTTTGAGTTTGTTTCGTATCTGAATCTGAGTCTGCAAAGGGACTGTGACGAAACAGTCTTAATGCTTGTCACTAATTAGCTGCCTCACCTTCTCAGTGTCTGTCTGTGCCATCACCTGAGAAATATTGCCTGCATGGTGTCACAGGAGTGGCAAATATTCTGAATCTGGATACCAGTGCTGATGCACAGTCCTGAAGTCCTGTCTGGACAATGACAAGGACTGAGCCAGATGGTTTTGCTTGAGAATGACTGGATATACTCTGTAAGGGCTGTGTTTTATTTTCTCCCTGCGGCAAAGAAGATACTCTTCAGCACCCAGCCTGCATTTAGTTATAATATTTCCCAGGGTTAGTGTCCAGGGTGTTTTGCAATATCTCTTGTATTTTGTGGTGTTGGTATCAGGAGGCTGTCCCTGATTTCAAGTTTGCTACAGGAGCTTTCTTAGTAGCTATTAGGTGTCCTGGATGAGTGTGCTGAAGTAGCCGAGACCGTTTTGCTACTTAAATGGTTGATGCAGGAGAAAGGTGTACTGAGTTGAGTCAAACCAAATGGAGAGTGGGAGGAAGTTGAGTCAGAGATTCTAAACATGCATCAAGAAGGAAACTTCACACATTTTTCTCTTTCTCTTTTGCAGAAACAAATAGGATTCTGTAATGACCTCAGATGTGTTGTGTGAATGGGTGTGGATGTGGGTGACTCTATGAGTGTCTCCATAACATGCTACAGATGTTTTTCTGTTTGCTTACTTGTTCTGGACATTTTGTTCAGTTCAGCTTTGTATTGTTTTCTGGACTGTTATAAAATAACTCATCCTCAGGCACTGGGCACTGGTTGGTGGAGGTATAGCCTCCACTGATTTCACATTTACCACCTCCTGAGATTAGGAAGAGCTGCCTTCCTATGGCAGAGTGCACCAACAGGCACTGCAACACTCCCTGCCCCTAGGAAGGGTTTTGGCTGCCTGTGCCCAGGAGCAGGTCTGCTGAGTGCAGCTGCAAGCTGGGGTGAGAGGCTGTGAAACAAGCTGTGTGAGATCTGTCACACAGGGTGCCCCCCTGGAGGGGCCTGGGAGGGAGGTGAGAGGCACTGTTAAGCTCAGGCCCCTTGTCCTTACTGCAGCTATGTTGCAGATATGCCTGACCACGTTCCTACCCCCTGGTCCCTGACCCAGTGACTGGAATTCATAGCCTGGCTTGAGAGCTGCCTTGCCTCTGTGGACTTGTGTGGCAACTGCTGGCAGGAGTCCAGCCCTGATTAGAGCCACTGGACATGCTCTGCTGCCCTGCACTCGTGGGTGGGAGCACTGCCCTGCTGTCACCCTCAGCCCTTGCAGAGCAGCCTCTCCTGCTGCTCTGACACCTTGCATCTGGCGAAGCTACAACTGGGATGTGCAGGGCATACCGAGCTTGTACTAATAAAACCAACATCCCTCACCACAGTGTATTTTTGAAATGCATCCAAGAGGTTAAAGGCTTGATTTGGAACACTGATCACCTCCTTTGCACTAAGGCAAGTTTTTTGGTGGTGTTCAAGCTTCCAGGGAAAGGAAAACCCTGCATCAGAGATGGAGGGAGACATTTGAAAGACAAGATCGGCTTTTCATATGTAATATCACAACTTCAAAGTTCACTAGCTAGCACCAGTAGCACATGATTTATTTCAAAATAGTTCCATGTGATAAAGTATTTTAGAGGTCATATGTGCCTTTTGTGGGATTGTTTAAATGTATTGGGTTTATGGAAAGTCAGTTGACAGCAGTCCCAGCCTCAATGCATTAATGAGTGATGCAAACTGTACAATAGGTACAGCATCTCACAGGGTTCTGCACATGTATTCACAGGGTTCTACACACAGAGTGCTTTAAAATACAACCTCCTTATAGTTTTTATTTCCAAATAACACTGACAGCACTTCAGAGATCTTGCAGTTCATGTGAGGGAAGCCTTCCAGCAAAAAATAGGAATTGCTCTGGTTGTCTTTCATGTGAACTGGGCCAAACTTACCACAGCCTTTAGAAAAGTAGTTTTCAGCTGCTCCTCTTTTTCTGACCAAAGAGGCTGAAAACAGAGGCTGAAACAAAAGCATCTTACAGGCCACTGGAGGAGATAGAAGGAGGCCATGTGAGGAGGGCTTTTCTGGCTGTGATTTCCTTTTTTACTTCCAAAGCCCTTGTCATATTCTGCATTCCTCCTAATCCCTGAGATTCTGATGCCAGCACCACTGGAGCAATCTCTGTGTCCTTTTCCAATCTGCAAATGGAGTAGCTTATTACCTGGGGATGACTGACTCCTGCTGCTCAGAGATTCTCTTGACTGCCAAGAGTTCCCACCACACTGACTGAATGGACTTTGCTTGGAGTGACAGGCCCTGACTTCTAAGATGAAGCAGGTAAGGGAGGAAGAATACAGCAAGGGATCTGATTCCTGACTTTCCAACATGTAAGTATCCTAAACTGTGGGAAAAACTCATCCACGCTTCTTGAAGTCTCCACAATCTCTTCTTTGTGTCCTCTTTCAGGGCAGAACTGACAGGAACTAAGTGAGACAACAATCAGCCTGTATACTTAATTAGTGCAATTTCCCTCGAGTGGCTTGCTGCTTTTAGGCATAGATATAATCTGCTGTGCATGACACCCATATCATTGACATTTGGAATAAAAGGTGAGAAAATATTTTTTCTGTGTCATATCTTATCCATTCTTCTTTGGTCTACAGTCAAAACAGGACTGGGGGAAAGTACTGATGGGAGCTCAAAGGCACAGCCTAATGTATCTTGCCAAAACAAGTACCTGGGGAAAGGCACAGAACAACTTCTGTCTCTGTAGCCCCCGTTCCATGCAGCAGCATCTGGGTGAGTGGTTCTGTGTGAATACAATTATAAGGTCCATGCCTGTATCTACAAAGAAGTTCCAAATACCAAGAAACTGAACCTGAGAGAGGCTTGAAGTTCCACAGTGATGCAGCAGGACCAGCAACTCAAGAAGCAGTTAGAAGTGCATCACTGAAGTTTATTATTTCAAAAACATGGTTTCCTAAACTCTCCCACTTCTCAATTACTGCCTTTCCTGTTTCAGGGAGTAACCTGCATTTTTATAAGGAGCTGTTGAAAACTCCAGGGGAAGATTAATCACAAAATTAATTTAGAAACCAGTAAAATATGAGTGATAGTATTGCTTCCCCTGGGGCTGAGGAAGAGTTAACAGTTTGAAGACAGTCAAACACTGATTCTAAATGGGGCTGCAGCCCTTTCAGAATCAACTGTTCTTTTTTGATGAGTTTTTGAATGGGAGGACCTAAAGAGGCTTCTAAGTAGCAATTTGGAGGGTGAGTATTAACTAATGGTTGATACTTTATTACAGTGCTAGAGGGCACTGTACTGTTGAAGGTACTGTTTATGGATCAAATATAATAGCTAGGAGCTAGACAGTTTAATAGCTTAAGATTCCTTTGCACGTTTTGTTAAAAAGACATGTTAATCCTGACAGTGTTGTAAATCATAATAATTGCACTCCCCCTGTCACAGACACTCTCTCTATTAAATTCTTTGTTGCCCTGAACCTGTGGACTCCTTTCTTCTGAAGATGTGCAAGAAAATGTAAAATGCTGCCATTCTGGATAGAAAAACACTCTGCATGCAGTTTGCACTGTTGCAAATGTCTGTATGTGGTTCAGGCCACATGAAGTCTGCATTTGCTCGTCTGAGCACAACTTGGGCAGCAGCCCTCCAGGAAAATGGTCTTCTATCCAGTTAAATCAGCTTTAGAGTTGATAGATAAGGATGAAATGTACTTCTAACTGCTGTCAGTTCACATAAACACAACTTGAAGCCCTTTTTACAGAATGCCACCAGTTGTCTTAGGACACTATCAGAGAGCTGGTGTCCATCTCTGTGACTCCAAACAATTCTCACCTTGTGCACTTCAGTTTTACGTGATTTTCTGGGGAAAATTGTTTCATCTCTGCTGCTGGACTTTTAAATTGAAAATAGGAAATAGTGACACTATCTGAAAAGTCATACCTTGTCTACAAATGTCTTTTTGAAAGTTTTGTTCATGCTTCTTTCCCTCCAAGATGGAGTTTCGTAAACAAAACATTCATACATTTGTCTAAAATATTAAAATAGTTTTGTTTTAAGATTAGAATTACATTTCAAAGTTAAACATGAATATTCACTTTTTAAAGTCTGTCTGTTTTTTCTCTTCTTCTCACTTTCAGTTTTTCTTACTAAAAAGAGAAAAAAAGGAAGCTGAGGATTTTACCTGCTTTTTATAAATATTTGTAATTATCAAATTTCCTACAAGTATTTATTTTCTTTATAAAGTTTTAAAACCCCAATTTATAGGTTTTTACTTAGAAATTTATTTCAAAGTAACTTGACTAGTTCTCTTTCTGAAATTCAGTCAGTGTTATCGTGTAAGTTCTTCCTGTATAATCAAAACATGAGGAAAAGTATGTTATTGCTGTTTCTGGCCATCACCAAAAATATCAGTCCCAGACAGTGATATCATGACAGCAAAGCAAAACCTTGAATGATGAACAGTCTGTGCTTTTACATGGTCCCAAACAGAAATACACACAGTTAGCAGACCCGTGAAATCTACTGTCCAGAAGATTTGTTGCAATGGCTGGAAGTGTCTTAGGAAACAGCTTTCTGGTGGCAAGTGTGCTGTGGGTTTGGTCTTGGGTCACTGCCCAAGTGCACTGAAGGGACAGCATGCAACTGAAGGTCAGGGGGACCCAAAACTGTGAGTGTAAGCACCAATGGGGTAGCTGTTCCTATAAAAATAATAACTTCATTGCCATTTTCTTTTACTGAAATTTTCCTTTTTCCTAATTGTGTGTATTAACTTGGAAGAAAGAAGATCACACTGAACACCTGAACTGTCTTCAGTGGCCTTTCCCACCTTTCAGAAAATGACTTCTTTCTTCACATTGCATGGCCGTGCCTGCAAATCCCATCTTGCACATTCCCATCAGCCTGTTTACAGTGCAATTTCTGCTTGGCAATGAGCTGCTATTTTTTCTGCTTCCCCTCCCATCCCCCACTCATGTTCTAAGCAGCTGTGAGGTGGGCTGATCCTTCTCAGGAAAAAATCTAGCTGTTGGCCTGTCAAATAAGAGAATGAGCTCTCTACCCTGCTCTGCATCCCATGGTCCTTTCTTGTTCTTTCCTTTTCCCTTTCCCTTTTCCCTTTCATCTCAGCTTACCTTTTTACTTCCCTGCTGCTGCCTTAGAAACTATGGTGCTCTCTCATTTTATTCTCTTATTCTCTCCTCACCCATCTTTGTGAGTTGAAGACATCAGAATCATGAAGGAAATTTTTCCAAGTCCAAATAATTGTTTTGAGAAGTGGCTGGTAATCTTTTACATATTGGATTTTTCTAGGGAGATACTTTACAAATATGCTGGGTTTGATTAAAATGGCAGCTCATATCAGAAAAGTGAGAAAGGCACCAGCATTGTCTGACATTCACCTGGAAGATAGACAAGGAACTTGAGGGTGGATTTACAACATTTTAGGGAGTTTCTTCCAAGTCTTATGCATCTCCCTCTCTAAAAGACAAGAAATGGCAGTGATTCCCATATACTAGAAATTGGTTTCCTTACTATCTGTTGCATATCTGTGATTAGTTTATAAGGGTTTCAATTTGGTCTTAGCTCCTTATCCTACAGTACACTGAAGTATTTGAGCTGGTTTTTTTGTGACACTGCCAGTGGCTACAATCTTTATCCACAAAATCTTTCTTGTAGGAGCTCTCACCATTCTGTTTTGAAGCAGATGGCACAGTCTTGGGTGCTACAAGAACTTGCAAAACTACTGGACTAAGACAAGGAAGATGAAGATTGGTGCTCATTAGAAAGCCTCATCTAACAGTGACTGCAAGTGCTCCTCATTAAGGAATATGTGCTCCTGGATGTCTGGCTTCCTCAGCCCCCTTACAGCACAGTTCTGTGCTCCTGGGTGCCATTTCAGTCCTATGATTTACCCTTTTCTCAAAGTGCAGATTAATAATGGGATGCTGGCCAGCACACAGGGAAGCAGGCTAATGGCTGAGAGCGGGAAATAGCCAATTAAAGGATCAAAGTCAGGGAAATTAAACCTTGAGAGGAAAGGGCACAAATAGGGTGGGGTTGGGAAGAGCAGGGTAGTAGTGGCCCTCAGGGGACACAACAGAGTAGGAAATGGGACCAAAATCAAAGCAGCTGAGGGCAAAATGCAACTGCTATCCCTTGTAGGAATTGTCTTGGAAGGGAGAATAGCAGCACAGGAAGAGGGAAATGGAAAAGCTGTGTAATATGTACACCAATTCTGAGAATTGTTTAGCTCCTGCACCCTCAGGGGCACTCCTGGTGAGCTGGGCTGTGCACACAAAGCTTCCCATGTGGTTCAGCACCTGCACTAGGTGCCTGCAAGCTCCTGCTTCCCCTCTTGGCACTCTCCTTCCTTGCTGCTGGTGCCTGGATCCCTCCCTCACATGGTTCCTCCCTGTCATCTTGCCTCTGCTTTTGAAGTAATGTTTACTAACATCCTTACTGACCTTCTCCTGCTTTTGACAAGCTAGATCCTTCATTTTAAAGCATTAACTATATGTAGATGTGACCCTGCTTAACTAAATCAGCTATTTTCAACTTGGTTCAGCATGGCAGCGAGAGCATTCCTACTTTGGACTAGAGGGAGCCTACACTTACCCTGCTGAATCCAACATGAGGTGGCTTGAACAGCACTGGAATGTAACATTCCAAGGAATGTGCTCATATTGTGCACAGAGTGAAGTTACCCGAGAGACACTTCTCTTGTAAAAGGGTTTTTATGGAAAATTAGATGTTTACAAAACAGGGAAAGTACTGAAATATTTGTTTGGGTTGATTCCCCCCCCCCCAATCATTTAAATGGCAATATGCAAAGCAAAGTAATTTTTCTTGTATGTCACACTGTTTCATTAAGGCACTAACAGAAGACACTTGATCTAGAAATTAAGATAAGTTGCTTCAATCAGTACTAAGTAGCAGGTGCCCTTAGTGATTAAATGTAATAGAGTATTTCCATTATTCTATTAAGCTTTATGTCAGCAGTTGTCATAGTTCCTCTCATATACTGAAATACTGTGCAAACACATTCAGAAAACATTTTGGGATCTTGGAATTAATGCTTTCTGAGAGCGTAGATGAATAGGATTTTCTCTGCATGGAAAATTTACACAATTTGTCTTGGGTCTACAGCAAATTAAAAACCAGGAACCAAAAGATTTTCTTTTCCTGTGAAGGATGAAGTATTAGGTTCAACAACACAGTATATTTCTGTCATGGTGTAGGGGTTGTTTTGCTTCTTTATTTGCCATATTATTGGTGAGGAGCACAGAAGTGCCTTTTTCTGAGGAGTGTGCTCTTTCCCTGCTTTTTGGTGCTTCTCACTTGTATTGAGGGTGTTTGGGATAAAACTAAACCTATTACACAGCAAGACAGTTTATTACTTAGGTTGGAAAAGACCTCTAAGAGTACCAAGTGCAACCCAGTCCTGCCAAATCCACCACTAAGCCATGTCCTTTAGTGCCACACCTGCTAAATGCCTCTAGGGATGGAAACTCAGCCACTTTTCTGGGCAGCCTGCTGCAATGCTCAATAACCCATCAGGGAAGGCATTTTTCTTGTTATCCAATCTAATCCAGGTACAGGGGGACAATCACTGCCCTGGTCCTGCTGGCCACACCATTGCTGATACAGGCCAGGATGCCCTTGGCCTTCTTGGCCACCTGGGCACTGCTGGCTCACGTTCAGCTGCTGTCAGCCAACCTTCCTAGGTCCTACTCTGCTGGGAGCTTTCCAGCCCCACTTCCCTGAGCCTGGAGCGCTACATGGGGTTGTTGTGACCCAAGTGCAGGACCTGACACTTCACCTTGTTGTGCTGCACACAGCTGGCCTCAGTCCTCAATCCAGCCTACCCTGATTCTCTGCAGAGCTTTCATATCATCCTGCGGAGGGATAGGATGTAAGGAAATAAAGATAGTGCAGACGGTAGTCTCCCACCTGAGGAGCTGCAGCTGTACTAATCACCAAAGATTAGGAACAGGCCTGTCCTTAATGGGCCACAGCTGTGTCCAATAAGAAGACCAGTGCTGCAAAAGAGTGGGTTAGCTGGTTGAGAAGTGAGATGGAGTTTGTTGGCTGTGCTGTGAGGAGCTGCACATGAGAAATCACCAAGAAGGTACAGGAGCTTTGCAATAATATAACAGCATCCTCTGGTGAGCCACACTCCCACAGAGCTTGGTGTGATTTGTGAACTGAGGGTACACTCAATGCCCTTATCCAGGTTCTCCATAAAGACATTAACCAAGACTGGTCTCACCACTGAGCCCTGGGAACACCACTGTGACTGGCTGCCAGATGGATGTGACTCCATCCTCCTCTCTATGGGCCTGGCCATCCAAAGAGATTTGTACCCAGTGAGCAGTGCACCCATCCAAGCCACAAGCAGCCCATTTTTCCAGGAGAATGCTGTGGAAAATGGTGTCAAAGGCTTTACTGAAGTCCAGGTAGACACATCCACAGCCTTTCCCCCTCCTTTTAGAGGGTCATCTTAGAAGACCAAGTAAGTCAAGGAGGACCTGCCTTACAGCAGCAGATACAGAAAGAGAAAAGCAATAGAAAAAGTACTTGAATGATGAGTTGGTCAGTACCCTGGGCTTTTAGCTGTCATTTAAATTTAAATATGCACTGCAATGAAGTAAAGAGGCCAAATGGGTCTAAAGAGTGATTTGGTGATGTGCAGCCTGAGACATTCATAGCAATATGTCTTTGCAAATGCCTCTGGTCTGGCTTCCTGTGGCCAGCCACTGGGAGTGAGCAGCCTCCTCTACACTGCCTTGTGAGGAACAAAATGCAGCTGTAAACAATACCTTGAGCTGGGTTGTCGAGGCAACACCAAGGGGGCTCGTACCTGATCTCCCTCAGCCCTCTGAGTCACATAATGTCTATATTTGGTATTGACAAGGTCTCATCAGAAGATATGTTATATTACAGAACCTGACAACAGTAGAACACCAAGTCTGACCATCTTGTGAGTTAATAATGGACTTTTTTTTTCTCAAAGTAACAGGAAGGGAGGCATAGGCAATAACTTATCTACTTAATTGAAATCTGAGGAGTTCTGGTTTTATTTCTGTCAGCACAATCCCAGGGAAGTCAATTATATGGGACCAAGTGTGCAATTTAATTCTAAAGTGTTTGTTATATTCAGGATGCCTGTGTCCACATGGGGTGTGATCCTACTAATTCTAACTGAAACTATTTAATTTCTTTCTCAGCTGAACTTTTATTGATTTAAAAAACCATATTTTTCAGAGAACTGGTGCAAGACAGGTGAGGGAGCAATTGTGTAGAAAACAGGGGTGGGATACATATACTCTCCCACAGCCTCCTTGAGAAGTGGGAGAGAAGGGGGAAAGGCTTGTGATAAGACATGAAACTCATTTTGATTCATCTGCTATCAAAACAGTAATGTGATTCTGTTAATTTAGATAAATATGTAAGGGCCTGGTTCTACTCTGGCTTACATCAACTATTCATTATACTAATGTCTAATATATATATGTGGCCAGTTCTGAGATAACAGCTGTAGTTCAGTGTCCATTCTGGCTGAAATAATGTTTAGAGAAACATGCTATGTTCTCAGAAATGTTACTGAGAGAAAGAAATCCTCAAGCCAGGAAAAATGGGATTTTTTTTGAAAATGCTTCTCATATCTCCAGCTAGGTCCATGCTGGCTGAATTCAAATGGACTGATGGATCCTAACTGCTGTTCCTCATATTCAAAACAAAAAAGCAAATTCAGCAGTCATTTGATGGCAGGAATAAGTTAATATTCCCTTTCCCATACTCCCTCCAAGAGGGCTGGTCCTCTGTCAAGAAATGCCTGACTGGGTTAAACAATTCCCTGGCTGTGGTCAGGACAGAGATCATTACCTGAAATATAGATACCTAAACTGCTGGTTTTGCATGGGATTATCTTGTATCAGCTGAAGGACTTTCCATTTGTCTTTCTTGAAACTCCAATAAGTTCCTCTCAATTCATTTTTCTGCCTTGCCAATGTGCCTTTGAATATTAACCCTATCCTTACACTGAAATTTGGTACCACGCACAAACTTGCTGAGGTGCACTCTGTCCCAAAGACCATCTTATTAATGCAGACAACACCTGACATCAGAAAACACTGTCTCCCATATTGATTCCCTAAGGACAACCGGTCACCAGGCACAACCTTTTGAGCCCAGACATTCCTTCTGTTTTTCTCTTCATAGTCTACCTATTCAAACTAAATGTCATCAGTTTGACTATGAGGATACCATGGAGACCATGTCAAAGATATTTCTGTACTTAAGCTAAAACAGTATTCACCACTGTGCTCTCATCCACAAGTAAAGCATACAATTTGCTAAAGTAGGGTCCTTTCATGACAAAATCTAGTCCTTGGGGAGAAGCCGTGCTGAGCATGCTTCCATGTTCCCTGGCTTCTTCCTTCCCTCCAGAGGTCTCCCATGGATGAGATCAGTTCCAGCACATAACTTCATTCTTCCAGTGCCCTAAGCTATACACGAGTTTCCCATGCAGAACTCAGCTTCCACATGCTTTCCTTCTCTTATTAGCAGGAAGGAAGGATGCCAGGAACATGGGAACGTGTGTCCCAGACCCCAGTCACACGTAGGGAGTTTGCTTTTGGCCTCACTTGACAGCATTTTGTTTCCATTGAGTCTCTGTGCATAATGTGAAGATGATAACGTTTCAGTGAGCAAAGCATAAATGCTCTGTGTCAACCTGATAATCCCATCTTATTTTGCACACTCAGCTAGGGATGTTTCCCTCCCTCCCTCCCTTTGTCTCCTAGCATCCTGCTAAGTGTCTCTCCCATTTTTCTCTAATGTACTAATCAGTGTGATCTTTACAGAACACATTCAATTATCATTATTGCTAAGGTGTCTGGATGTGCTGATGAAGTTCATGATGCTGCTACAGCAGGTTGTATCCAAGCATGCTTTACTCAAAGGTTTTTTAGCTAAGTAAGACAAAGGCAAGACAAAATCAGAGCAGTGATTTGCACAATATTGTTTAAATCAGGAGCAGAACCAGGATCCACAGATTTAAAATCCGTTTGATCACCTGCTAGATCACAGTTTCTATAAATCCCTGTGGTGGTGTCCACACGCCTGGGTTGTTCATCCAGGTGACAGAATGTTTTTTATATTCCTTTAATCCTATGTCTGTGCCCCAAAGTTATTCAGCTCTTCCCAACATCTTCCAAACATAAGGTCATATAATTCACCTCAGAAGAGCATAGGACTTGTGTAAATAAATCTTAATCCCTGTTCTTCCAGCAGTTCCTAGAGCCCAGATCCTATGCATACCAAGTTTTACCTATGAGTCCTTTTGTTTGCCTTCTCAGTCTTCTGTGTTGTGATTCAATGCTATGAATCTCCATGCTATTAATACCATATTCATCCTCTGGTCTCAGGAAAAGCTGATGCTGAAAATGTGTGGAACCTCTGGTGTTTGGCAGACCAATTCCCCTACTACCTGCAGAAGAATGACTTCTCTTGTTGGTCTTGCCAGTACCTTTTTCTTCCCTTCCAAAATTCAAATTACTATATTCTGCCAAAATTTCCTTCAAGTAAAATCAAAAATATTCATGGTACAGTGTGATGAATCACTGGAGCTTTTTGCTAAGGAGTGCCCTCTGGATGTCTTCCTATAATCCCTACAAAATCACTGTGGATGTGGCAATAAATGCAGCCTGCATTCAGCCACTGAATTAATGTCCATGGAACCATGAGGAAAGGGAACTGGAGTGCTGGTGCTGTATGTTTACCCTGAGTTGTGGGTTTGGCTTCTGTAGGACCTGGAGGTGGGTCCTAGCTGAAGGAAAAAAAAGGGCCCAAGAATATGTCTCTGCTGCTACCACAACCTTAATGGGCAGGAAAACAAAAGGGAGCAGGAGACCAGGCTGGCCTTGAAATGCTGAGTGGGGCTTTTGGAAGGAAAGGAGAGGATAAGGTGCTTGGGTTGTTTAAACAGCTGCAATGAATCAGCAGCTCTCTTTCCCCAGTCCTCCCCTTGCTGCACAGCAGCCCCAGCTATGCCAAGGAAAACAAAGCAATCCCAAAAAGTGCAATCTACCACAGCACAGCCGAATCACACTGAGGGACAGAGCCAGCCCTTAAACTAGAGAGTAAGAGAAGAGATGTTTTCAGATGAGGCCTAACGAGAACTGCAAAGACTTGTGGCAGGAGAGCAGGAGGAAGAATGGAGAGGAAAACACTGAAAAGGAAAGGGCCAAATTCGGCTTAGCTGTAAGCAGAGCCAGCTGGGCTAATCACAATGAAAGTTCCTTTCAGCTGTGGCAGGGTGAGATGTGCTGCTGCTGCCACCTGTAACTTGTGTTTCCTGCCATAGCTGGGCAGCACCACCAGCTAACAAAGCTGCTGATCACCAGCAGGGCAGCTTCTTTGTCCTGAGTGTGTACAGCTCTCTGGGAACTTAGAGCCTATGGAACCATATCCAGGCCACAGCCAGAAAGTTTGAGACCTTGTAAGAACCACATTTGTTATGGAGAGAGCTCGGGGACTGCTGTCACATGTGGATCAAAGCAGTGTTTTGAGGACAGCCCCATATATGAGTGTCCATAGGAAATCTGCACGAGAAGCAGGTGAGTGAAAATTGCTAACAACTCAACATGCAGCAGCACTCAGGTTATTGCTACGAGGCATCCCAGCCTCAGCCTGCCCCATGCTCAGCCTGCCCCCTGCAGCCGCCGGGCTCAGCTCTTGGCCGGGCTGCAGCAGGAGCTGCTCGCCAGTGCCCATGTAAGGAGAGTTACTGCGGGCACTGCAGCCACAGACTGCAGTACTTGCTCAGCTGATGGTGTCATGGTCTCTCTGAGGATTCAGCCCAGCAACAGCAATGATACAGCTGGCCTGTCTTGCCTGATGGGATCATTTCCACTTTATTATAACTGTGATTTTCAGCTCAATAATTCCAGAGTATTTTTAGACCCTTTGAGATGAAAAAAAAAAGTGCTGAATTTACAATGTTGGCTTTTTTTTGTTTGTTTGTTTATTTTGCTTTGTGTTTTGTTTCCTCTTAACTAGTGACCAGAAAAAAAATAATTTCCCAAGGAAAGTCAGGCAGGGGCTGCCCACTTGAGCTTTCTTCCTCCTCCCTTTCCCAAAAAGAAGGGAACTCTTAGTAAGCTGTGGAAAGAGGTCAGTGGAAGGGGTCAGTATGTTTTTTGGGATGAACTGGGTGCCAAGGCATAAAATGAAGAGGATTTTCAGCCAAGACCACCTTCCATTCTGTCGTCTTATGGAAAAAAAATCTTCTGAGAGAAGAGAGGTGAACTTCACTTGCCTATTTAAAATTACACCATAAGAATCTCTGACCAGAAAACATCAGCAGACAACAGAGCCCTAATTGTCAGCACCAGCACCCATCCTTTTCAGCCTCCAGTTGCTAGAATCACCATAGCAGTGTCCTTCCTCCAGGCCATTTGTGTCCCATGAGCCCCCAAAAGAAAAAGTGAGCTGTTGTCCTTTGGCAGCTCCTGGCACACATCAGTGCACCACAGCTCTAAATTGTTTTTCTTGCACCTGCTTGATGTGGGATAAAGCCATGCCCTGTTACATCTCCAGGAGGGCAATACAACTGTGAAAGCTGCTTCTCCTTTGTTATGTATGGATTGGCAAGGGATATCCTGTCAATTGTCATTTCTGTGCATGTCTGCTTCATGTTCTGGTATTAAAGCCCAGAGCCTCAGGCATTTATTGGATTTTGTTTAAATGCTTTATTGGATTTTATGAACCTCAGATACACCAGACAGACCATAAGAGACATGTCGTGGTGATATCCACAATAACCAATTAAAATCCCAGCCATGTTTTAACTCCATTTTCAGTAAACTATGGAGACACAACCCTCTTCTCTATAGGGTGAACAGAGATCTCATTAACTACATTTAATTGAGAGTGGCAGCTAGTGGATTTTATACATTAGGGAGCACTTCTGTAGACACTGCATCTTTCAAATGCATACACTGAAAAATTATAATGAATCCCATGATCGATAAAGAATCATCTTTCTTGTTTCCAGTGAGGTTTCAGTTCCAAGGTTACTTGAATAGATGAATTTCAGTTAATAAAATTCACATTTTCTTCACCTTACAATTTTTTTTTTATAAACTGACTCTAATTCCTTTCTTTTGGCATTGTCTTTTATCAGTGGCGCCTTCAAAATAACTGAAAAAAATTCCTCTTTCTCATCTGCTTCATTTTGAGGATTTCAAAGCTCTCAGGACCTGCAGACAAGATTCTTTTTAAGTGTCTGATATGTATGATACAGTGTCTATGTTAAAGAAAGATTAAGGGAAAGTGAGGTTAGGTGTTTCCCAGTGTGGCACACACAAGGGCCATGGTTAAGCTGTAAACTGAGCTGTGAAGCCCCAGGACTTGGGTACAGCACTAATAATGGCACGTCTTTCCTACATCACTCATTAGAGATTCCAGAGAAGGTGTGTGAGCTTCATCATGTTATTGAGTGAGAGAAGGCAGCAAGAATGTCATTTGAGGTCAATGATCCACTGGCTGCAATGAAAAAGTTGCAGGAAGAGCAGCCATATGGCATGGGTGCTCATATGCAGACATATGCACACCCCCCATACACCCACTGACGTGCCTTCCCCCACCTTACTGGGACCCAGCCACGGTAATTCCTCGTATCACCTTCCCTTGAAAACTGTTTCAGTGGGAAACAATGTAAGAAAAGAATGTATTAGAGACTATTTGAGATGGTGGCTGCCTTTCTTCAATGGACTGTGCTAACCCAATTAATTCTGTGAGAGGCAATCATTGCTTCGGTCATTTCATACATGGTCTTTAGAGAATCATTCATCATTGTAGGCCAGCTGCACCCTGTGGATTATCTCTTCTTATGGATGTTAATTCCCTTTTGGGTGTGATAGCTCTGTAAAGGTAGTCACACACTTCCTTCAGGACTTTCTAAGCCCCATTTTGATGTATGTGCAGAGCTTTTAAAACATCTGCTTTTTGACTGAAATGCTTCAGGCTTGCTGTCTGTTTGAAGCTTAATTGTTTTGGAAAATTTGAAGAAATTCTTTTCTTCTGGTCTTTTTTGTTGTTGTTTTTGGTTTTGGGTTTTTTTAGGTCATGAGAAAATGAGTGTCTGTTTGAGAGTCTAGTAACTAATAACAGTATTCCACTGGGGACGTGCAGGTAGCAGATTCCCTCTAGCAGGAGAAGGATTGAGAAGAGGAGAGCCAAGTTGCCCCTTCTGCCTCTCTTCCTGGTCTTATGTGTCCTCACTGACTTCACACCTCAGAGCAGTGACAGAAAGAGCGTTTTGTGCTTAGGAAAGCTGGGGCCAGAGGGGCTCCCTGGCAGGAGAGAGGTGTGAAGTAGCTGCCAGGCTCTCAGGCAGTCAGCTCAGTGCCTAATTGTTTGTGTAGCTTTGCCTTTCCCAGTGATCTTCCCAGTGTCCTGTGTTCCTCATGTGGTTCCCATTAAGGTCAGGGTGTGGGGGAAGGGAGGCATGTGAATTACTTCAGTATTTACTCTCACTTATCATTCCGAAGCTCGGAGTGCTCTGAGCTACAGAGGCTGCACAGGCAATGCACAGGGGCAGCGTTTGGGTGTTAACTGCACCGATTGAAAGGCAGGAATCAGCCTCTTCCATCCCTTCTAAAGGCCCTGACCATCTCCTTTTCTTACTGCAAGCTGCACAACAATGACTCTAAGCTGCTTGAGGACTAGATCCTCCATCCACCTGAAGGGAACATGACAAGCTGAACAAATAATCCATTAAGTAAGGTTACAATTTCCAGGTGGGAGGAGTTGAGACTGCCAGCA
Organism: Serinus canaria; assembly: GCF_022539315.1. Lineage (NCBI taxonomy): Eukaryota > Metazoa > Chordata > Aves > Passeriformes > Fringillidae > Serinus > Serinus canaria. The sequence continues at coordinate 22,151,879 of NC_066319.1, forward strand.
GAACTGGCATGAGCTCATCCAAAGCAGCTCTGCTCTCCCTGTCTCCCCTTTGTGTGTGCTCTGGGGCTGGCCTAAGGACTGAACTCTCTTTATTCCTGAGAGACGAATCTTCTGGTAATCGGGGAATCTCTCAAAGTATCTCAGTTGTCACTCGGCCCCATCTTTTGCATAATATTAACAAGGTCTTTCAAGCCTTTACTTCATACAGCACTCAAAATTACTTTCAGATAGCTCAAGTAGGTTTTCTTTCCCCTCCTTTTCCCTTTCTCCTTTCCATGGGTGAGTATTCCTTGCCTTTAAATGCCAGTAGTGTGGTTCACTGGCAGAGCAAATTGACAGCTGGCACCGTGGGCCTGCCAATTGGTCACTGCCTTTGTGCTGGAGGTGCGAGGATAGTTCTCCCTTAGGATGGGGTCTGGTGGCCCTCTTCTTAGATGTGGTCCAACTGTGTGCCTCTCCAGGTATTTTGAATACTCTTTTGCTAAGCAGAGTTCAGATTGGAAAGGGTATTGGATATGGGTCAGAGACGCAGAGCAGCTTGATACTGACAGATGTTAAGAACAAAAAAGCTTGAAAGGGAGATGGCTACAGCTTGGCAGATCCTGGTTGGGTTTGCCTAGACAAACCGCCCCCAACCTCCTCATTTTTAGTCTTTACTTTGATGGAAGAAAGGGCAGCATTATAGGTATGAAGCAATTTTTTTGGGAGGGGATGAGTTTCTTTTTGGGGGAGGTTCAACAACTTGCAGAAAGAAAAAAACTGCTCAGCGTAAAGATGGCAACAAGGAGGGGAAAGTAGATCAAGTGGGAGCTCTTCCCTTTGCCAGAGACACCTGAAGAAGTGGTCCAGTCTCTGTGTGTGTTACAAGCCTGTGTAACACAGAGGGGTTGTTCCTAAAGAGTGAATTGTGTCTCCCTCCAGCATTCTTGGGCAATGGTTACAATGGAGCAATTAATAAACTGGACTATCTCTGCCCAGGCCAGGAAGAGGGAACAAAAATCAAGGAGTGGAAGGCAGAAAAGTTCAATTTCTGGTATCTGTACAGACTAGAGATGAATCATGAGGCAGACACAGCTCCAGCAGTGTCTGCCTCATGTATCAACTGTTTTATATCATGACTTTTACCTTGTGGTGGCAGGAATATCCTGACGTTTCCTTTGGAACAGTTATGGAAGACTTCACACTCTAGGGCTAGAGTGATGCAGTGTTCTTTGTACAAAGATTAACATAGAAGCTATTCACAAAAATGGCAGCAAGCCCAGAGCAAATTGGTGCTCTGGGTCTGGAGTGCATCTGGGACTTGGCACACCAGTGCTTGTGTCCCTGAGGTTCTTGTGTGCCAGGGTGCCACTGATGGTGGGGTCACAAGTGGGTGCATCACTGGGACTAGATTGTACCTGTAGGTGGCAAAGCCAGCTGCAAGCTGAACTGTCGGTGTTTTCAGCCTGTTCATGGTGTTAGTTTCCAACTGGACTGATTTCGTGTTCTTAACATTTTCTGCACAGCTATGATCTCAGTGCAATAGCACCCACATGTCCTTTTATGTTCTGTGAAAATGACTGTATGTGTAAAAAACAATCAGCTGCAAATAACTTTAGCTGTGAAGGAATGCAGGTGGGCCTCCAATAGGCAGAAAGGACAGTACAAGGTGCTGGAGGGATAGAAGCCAGGATGTCTAGGTCCCAGTTTCAGATCTGATTGTGCTATTTCTCTGTTTTTTCAAATAAAGATGCCTAGATGCGTCTCTAATAGTTGTAGAACATCAGTCATACAAAAAAAAATATTGCTAAAAATATGTTGTTCAGTGAAAATCTGGTTTTAGTTAATATTATAACTCTGCAGAACAATCTAATCAAAAAAACTAATAGTCACATTGGGCTAGTGATGCCTGGCTTTCTGCAATTCTCTCAAAATTGACAGGGCTCTCTGATGTGTGATAACAGGTAAGTAGCTTTCAAAGATCTTCTCATGGTGGGAGCATTTATAATAGTGTTCTCTCACACAGAGTCTCTGGTATCTCCTAAGTCCCAAGCTCACACTGCAATTTTAGTCAGCACAGGATAGATGCACTTGACAGGGTTTCTCTCCTACACCCAGCCACTGATTTTCTTTTTTCTGAACTTTCATAAACTGCATAGTATGTGACAAAACCCCCTCTTCAACTTGGCTTAAATTGGCCAGCAGAATCAAAGTTTTGCTGGGATGGTAAATGGACAAAAGGATAACTGTGTTTCTTAATCCTTGTTTCCTTAGTAAACTAGGCTAAAAACAACTTTGAATGAAAAATTCCAGCCAGCTCCAGTCACTACTTGGCATATCATCAAAAGCTGTTCTGCTGCAGAGAAACATTTAAGCTTCATGGCTTCATGAAGCTTAAAGAATACACTGAAGCCATTCCTGTTGTATGACTAGATTGTCTCAGATTCATGTTTTTCAGGGTCACCAACAATAGAATAAAAAGACAATACCTAATAGCAGGTCTTTCTGGGAATATTTCTAAGTGTGCTGGGATGAAGGTGGGAAGGGATGAAGGGTGCAATTTTATGGTTTTTAATATTCCTGGATGATAGAAAACACCTGCAATTTGTTAGCAAGTCAGTAAAGGTAGGCTAGAATTTTGACCTTTTCAGTAACGTTAGGAATGAAACCTTTAACTAAGCACAGCTTATGGGGAGGATGTGGTGATGGTTTGTCATGGACTGGGCCTGTGCCTTTCAGTATTAGGTTCTGCAGCAACCCCAAATTCCACAGAAGGCAGCAAAGCCTTGTGTGTGTATCGCACATGATGCACTTTCCTCTCGCTTCTCCCAATGAAGATTTGCTTGGTAAAGGAGAATCTCAGGGATGAGATGTTTGCTTGCAGGTCCAAGCTTTTGTAGGAAAGAGCTGCTTGCACATCATTAGTTTGTGGTGAGCTGAGTGAGCTAAGCCTCATGGTATCCCAGTCCTTGTCCAGGAACCACTTGATACAAAGATGGGATCATTTTGTTATTCACCAAAGTTTTTGTATGTCTTCTTGCAAGTGAAGGCAGACTCAGTGCCCTTTAAGGGACAGTCTGGCACTTCCCCAGGCACCCTGACTAAATATTGATTTGGCCAGGAGGGCCCGAGGTGGCTGTTTCAGAGCGTGTTGCAGCCTCTTCCCAGCACCTCTGAGCAGCACCAGACAGGCAGACTGCAGGCAAACAGGGGCTCTAACAGGGATGGAAGATTGGTGGCTTGTAGGGAATCAATTACATGCACTCATAGTTGCTGTTTGTAGGGGGTAGGCACGCTTGGAAAGATCCTACAACATATTCCTATCCAAGAAGAATAGAAAGGCTTTATACTTTGGTGATTCTGTGGCAGACTTTTGATTCCTGAAGCAAACACGTCATCAGTTTTTTGTCTGTTGTGGGTGCTGGAATTTTCAAGGCGAGTGAAGTTTTCAGTGAATTTAGCGATCATCATTATTAGACATAGATCTGTAGAGCATCCTTTGAACAATGTATAAGGCAGCTCATGACCAAATGACTGTATTTCTCCTGGACTGACATATTAAAGTTGCATTTGAAAGGCTTGAAATGCTTTCAGGAACACTTTGGAAATTCAGAGAAACGTGACATTTATCTCTGTCCAAAGTCTTTAATTCTCCGTGGTTATATTTAATCCACATTTCCTTTTGAACAAACTTAGAATACAGGAACCTCACACAAGAATATATATAATCTGCAAGCAGATGCAAGGCAGGTTTCTCAGAGCCCAACCTTCACCACCACATGGTGCACAGGATTTTGTGTGACCCTTGTCAGGTGTTGAAATTTGAATCAACTGTTCTAGGGCACTCAAAATTTGTGAGATTTTCCAGCATGTTCTAGTGGTAGTTTTCTAAGCTTTGAAGTTTTCAAAGCTTTTTTATAGAATTGGGAAATCTATCCACATTTTTGGTTTAAGGGACTCCTACCTGTGTATTTCATCCAGTAGTAGTAAGACTTCAATTATCCTAGGAGGAAATGCTAACTATTTTATTCATTCCTTTTTTGGAAGAAATGCACTCTCTCTGGAATTCAGTCTATATGCAATTTCTCTGAATCATGATTTGGGAATTTTCTTGTGTGAGGTTCCTGTATTATAACTTTGTTCAAAAGGAAATGCGGATTAAATATAACCACGGAGAATTAAAGACTTTGGACAGAGATAAATGTCACGTTTCTCTGAATTTCCAAAGTGTTCCTGAAAGCATTTCAAGCCTTTCAAATGCAACTTTAATATGTCAGCCCAGGAGAAATACAGTAGTTTGGTCATGAGCTGCCTTATGCATTGTTCAAAGCAAAGGAAAGGTGTCTTTGTGTTTTAGAGACACTGCATATGGGCTGAAGCAGAGTCTGAATTCACCAGCCATCAGGAACTGAAGTTTTAAGCCTCCTGTTTCCAAACCTAAGATGTCATGGAAATTCAGCAGACAGGGAAGTAGTGGAAGTGTGAAATAGCAATTCCCCTCTGCAGCTTTGGGATTAGGCTTTGACAAGTTCATGGCAGGAGAGTTTGTTTATCTGATCCTCTCAAAGTGTCCTGCTGGTGCAGACTCCCCCACTGTTTTGCTACAGTCAGTAACTTTTAGTCCGCTGAGACTTTGGACTGGAACAGAAACAAAAGAGCTCAGGACTGAATCTGAAATGAGACAAGACAGGTCTGGGGTGCAGGAAGTCCAGCTCAAGGACAGGGTCAGTCTGTGCCCTGGCTGAGCTGAGGCACAGGGTGCAGTGGGCCCTGAACTAGAGCAGTGAAAGCTGCAAGGACCAAAGCTGAGCTGCAGAACAGAACCAGTCTCTGTTTCAGCTGGTTTCAGACCGCATTGAAACCACCCTTTCCTTTCATTCATTTGCAATGATGCAAGGTTTTAAATGTGAGTGCAGGGTGCCCCAGCTCCTGGATAGACTTACAGCAGACAGTGGCTCAGCCTCAGCATGTGATTTACAGTATTCTGGGCCAAGAAACATAGCTGGTTTGCTGTTTGGATGTTAATCTGATGTCTTGGTCATCTGAGGGTTTCATGTGCGGCTGCCTGCAAGGCTCAGTCTTTAAACTATGGTCACAACTTGGGCAGCCTCTGCCATCTTTCCTTGGCTCAGTTCCCTGCTGCTTCCTCCAAGCCTCCCTCAGCAATCCTGAGATGGATACCACAGGCAATCTCATTGCTCTCAACCTTTTTTGCTCCATTAGAATAAATGTTCCTCTAAAGGCATTTCCTTCAGAGGAGCTTTCTCTGCAGTTGCCCTCAGCACTTGCAAAGTCTTCCCTCCTCACACAGGACTTCCTTTTCTGTCACTTCCTTTATTTGGGGGAACAGCTGGACGAATCCAGCTGTTTCCCTCTATGAGCACTTTGGGAAATGAGGTGATAACCTCAGCCCTTCTTGAGCCTTGGTGTTAGCTGGGGGAGGGTTGCAGGTTAAATTAACAGTCTGCAAAATATTTGAGGTTAAGGGCAGAGAGGCTGAGAACCAGTGAAATTTTCCATCTCACCTGGGCTGTGTCCCTTTCCCCCTGTGCTGCTTCAAGGGAGCACAGCTTGCCTACTTTTTCCCAATTAGTTTAATCCTTTTGTAGTGTTAGAAGGGGAAGCTTCTAATGAAAATGGGGGCTTTGCACCTGAATTATCCTTTCAGGGCCAGGAGGATGCACTGTCAGAGGGGCAGCACATTCTGGGGGGAGGGCAGTACTGGGAGATGGTGTTATTCAGGTGCAAGACCTCTGGATTTCACTTAGAGCACCAGTACTAAGGGAAGGGTCTGAAGGGTTACTAGCTGGATAGGATATGCAAGTTGAAACACGTTTCTTTCCCTGTGTACTTCCAAAGCAGAATTAATGTGACTAGGATCCACACTTAGAAAAGCCAAAGGGCATTTAACAGCCCATATTAGGGCTTTGGGCCTTCTGCTTAGACTCTTCTTTTGTATGCTAAGAGGTGGTGATTAGCACCATTCAAAGACAGTCGTGATGAGGGTGAAATAAGTAGTTTGGAAGACACCTTTTATATATCTAAATGTCACCAAAAGCAGAGGAAGAAGGTGACTTATTGTGTGTTTTGTAGTTTCTGACAGCTGTCAGAGATGTATTTCATCTTCTGGAAGTGTAAGAGATATCATCATCTGTCAGGTGATACCCTGCAGCTCTTCGATATGCAGTGTCATTTCTGGAGTGGTGTGAGCTCTGGAAGGAGTCTGGTATGACCTGACCTCATACTCTGCCCCCTTTTAAGGTCATGACCACTGTGCCACTGCTCTCAGGGGGCAGATACTGTGGCAGCATTTGATGATCCTTGATGGCCTGAGCAGTAGCCACCCCATCTGTCCAGGCTGTTTTTTTGGGAAGCACATGACTACTGCTGTCAAGAATCTGCCTGGAGCAACATCAGACAAGCTGGAAGTGGCCTGCTTTCTCCATGACTAAGGGTAAGTGTGAGGGAAGACTACTCTGGTTACTTAGTTGTCAAAAAAAGGCTTAACAGGTGGCAGTATCCAAATGTCCTTTAGGAGCACAGTGAATGGCATGACAGTGGTTTTCTTGTGGCCTGTCTATCAATGGATTGTTACTTTTAAATGGTCCCCAAAAGAACTGAGAAAACAAACCACCTGACTGACACTTGCTATTTGGGGAAATTAGATAGCAGGCTGCAAATTAAAAATTCATTTTCTTTGGCTTTCTGGATTGTTCCTCAATAAAAATTAAGGGGAGAACAAGTCTGTCTGCCATGTCATCCCTCTTACCCCATTTTTTGAGACTCTAGGGTAAGTATTTGTGTTTATAAAACAGAAGGATGAGGGTTTAGGAGTGGTGCCAGCCATGATTCTATGTGTGGAACTACAACACACTACTGCTGAATGCCCCCCACAACAATCAGAAACGATTATGAGAGTATGAGTTGTAAATGGCCCTATGATTAGGAGCCTGCCTTTGAGCTCAAGCACCACTTGTTTATTTGCAACTGGAAGTTCCCAAGGTGTTGGTTGCCACAGACATGAAAGAAGAAAGACACAGGCTGGTGAATCCAGGCCTACAAAAAATGGGAGCAGAGAGGGTTTTACTGAATCATTGAGAAGGATCCTTCCTTAATTGATGACTCTGCTTCTTTGAGGCCAGTATTATCATTATGTGAATGCAGTCTAGTTCATATTTTTGCCATTAATATAAGAATTTGTTAATGAGGGTGATCAGCAGGAGGCAGGACATCAGAGGAGATTGAGAAGTTTTTATCTGTAACTTGCCATTTCAAATCCAGTTCAGCTCAGCAGTGTCTGGTGGTTATTAGTGTCTTACATTTCTTGGTAGGCCCTGCATGAAATAAATTAGCAAATCCTTCATTCAGTTGCCCCTCAGAAAAACATCATCCATAACTGACACTAATTAGATGCTTTATGGTAGTCTTGGAGGGAGAGCAGAAACTGATAGAGACCCTGCTCTCATTTTCCCTTGAGTTATCAACACCTTCAGGCATAGGGTCCTTGCAGGTCAGGCTGGGTGTAGAATGGTGACCTGAGCAGTAGCCTGGAAGAGCTTATCCTGATGCAGAGTTAAATGAGATTTAGATTTCCCATGCTGCAGCAAGACTAGCACTGCTTGTAACACACCCAAGGTTTTGTTTGGCTAGAGAGCTGGCAAGAGGTGCAGCCACCTACTGCTGGTGCCAGCTCTCTGGGAGTCTGTTAATCCAAGAGGAAGTATGTAGATGGTGAGCATCTCTTTCTTCTCCAGGAACCCAGCTGACCAAAGGACCACTAAATATTTGTTCCATGGATGAGAGTTACTCGATTTCCAAGGGAGATGAGGATTTCCTATCAGGGCACATGAGTACAGACTCAGAGGCTGATAAGAATGTTGCTCAGTTTTGGTTCTTTGAGATTACTCAGAGAAGCGTGGGAGAGTCCTTCACCTTATAACTGAAAAGGTGGAAGTTTGGAATTAGCTACCAGTAAATGAAGACCATCCTTTTTTTTCCTTACAGACACTTTCTTTAGTTTGGTGGCTTGCTTATTACTTTAGTGCCTTTACAGTGCAACTGTGGGATCCCTTGGAAAGCGTCCCACTTACACACCTTTTCCCTAGGATATGAGTCCCAGGGGGAGGCTTCCTGCAGCCTGTTTGCTTAGGCACCTGTGTGCTATAATGTATGTCTAATTGAAATTGCATTAATGGTATGATTCCATTACAGCCAAGCAAGATGCTTGCTGCAAGAACACTCCCAGTGGACCTTGAATCAGCTGCAGTAGATAATTCATAAAGTGCTGTGGATCCACTCTAAGCTCCAGTGTTAAGTACAGGAGACACAGGCCTATTTGTTATTAACATGACATTATGCTTTTTGCTCAGCAAAACGTCTGGGTCTGGGTTGAGCTAGGCTCTGTCAAAGGTGAGGTTTGGGACTGTCAGTTTGACCAAGCTGTTCCTCAGACGCTGCCTCTAAGTCTGTGACAGCTTTTGAATTCCCTTTGAAAGGTAACTCATCTCTCTTCTGCCATGGTATTCTAGGAATTTAGTAGGTCCTCTTTAGATTTTCTTCCTTCCCACTGTAACTTTTCTGAGAAGAGCCAACACCTGCTTTGAGGTAGCCTGATGCACAGCAGCATGTCAGGCTGCTCTGAACACAGCCTCCAGGTACTGCACACCTCAGTTTCTCTTCTAACTTCCACATTCCTGCATGTATTTCCTAGTCTGCATCCTCCAGAAGCTTTTGCTCTCACAAACATAGACTACCAGTGTTCTTACAGCAAGAAAAGGGTGGAGAGAGGAATGGGTTTTTTGCTATGACAGTAGGGTGGTAAAAGGCTGTTTACCTTAGCACTGACTATCTGGATTAAACTACGGTCCTGCACTACCAAGTGGGAGGAGGGGAAAAATAAGAGGTGAAAGAAAGAGGATGCCATCTGCTTCTGAATCTGCAGCTTCCTGTTCCTCTTGCTGTCATTCTTTCTCCCCAGAGCCTGATGTCATCCATGCCTGGTCAACACTGCTCTCTTTGGCATCTCCCCGTCTGGTGCGGAGCCCCAGCTTCCCTTTGCGGGAAGTTCAAAAACACAGACACAGGCAGCACTTGCTAAAGAGTCAGAGAGAGTGAAAGGGAGAGAGATGGAAAAAAAGCACTAGAGGCAAATTTGCCCTCACTGTGTCTTGCATCCCTTCTCTCCAGAACTCTCTAAGTGTGCCTATTCCCCTGCATTTTCTGTTATTATTCATTCTAGTGTCCTGTTCTTCAAGACAGCACTGGCAGGAGCTCTTCATATGGGTGTACTTTATTGAAGTGTATAAAGATATATTAGCAACAAGAGTTGCTTCAATTTGGAAATTAAAGCAAAATTCTGCGAAAAAAGGACTTTCCAAAAAAGCTTTGCATGCCTTTGTGAGGATGTTCTGGGTTATTAACCCTCTTCTCAACAGACTGTAGAAAACATTACATGTTTTAATCTTCTAAAGACAAGAATATTCTTTGCAAAATTCTCACCCTCTTGACCTCTTTGTAATTAGCTGTACTAGCAAGTCATTAGCAATTATTTTTACAACAAAACTTGAAGTCAGAAGTGGAGAATCGACATGACCTTCTGATTCTCCATTCATCTCCACTCCACTCCACATATGTAGTCAGAGTTATCACCAACGTTTTTACTAATAGTTTTATTTTTAACTGTGCATTTGTGAGGAGAAGAAGAGAGGTTCTTTTGGCACTGAATCTTCCAAGTCTACGCAGAGCTTTGGGTATCTTGGCAGGAAGATGTGCATTTTTAAGGGGTCACAGATTGAAATTGTCAGCAGACAATTTACCCTCTAAAAGAAGAAACTTATAAAAAAGTTTTGAGGCTTTTAAAATGACTTTTTCTTTATAAATAGAATGAAAGTACAGGCTTCAGAGCTTGAGAAGTGAGATCAGACACACACCAGGAAGCATGGCCTTTTCAGTTATTTATTGAGTTGCATTTTTCATTTGTAGCGCTTGATAGTTGCTCTTTATGAACTTCTTCCTCTCCTCCCATTGTCTCTTCTTCATCTGCCCTTTACACAGCTTGAATACTTGTGGGAGCAGCTGGATTAACAGCTCTAGAAACTTGTAGAGGGAAGGGAATGTGTGCATTTGGTGGCTCCAGCAGCTGAGAGTCTGATGCAAACTCCACTAGAAGTCATGGAAAAGAGGAAAGAATTGAAGCCGGGTCAGAGGAGCACAGTGCATACCAGGTCTATCAAGACACACACCTGCATCTGCAGAGCCCTCTCTGCTGGCCCCCTGACTCCCTCAGGAGGTCACTGGGAGCATGGTTCTATCTCTGTTATATTAGCTGTCTGCTTAGCTGGCCAGTTGGCTGCTTATCACTTTGGATTTCTTTTTAAGGTAATTGGTGGCTTTTGGCTTTCTGCTTTGGTTCTTCACATAATCTATCAACACCGGTGGACTGAGCAGTAAAAAAAATATCTAAGAAGATCAGTGTGGCCCTCCCTTACCACCTGTCCTTGAAAGAAGCACAGGTAGGCTGCTATGGGCACAAACAGGTTCAGGGGCATTTTCACTCCTCCTGCTTAATTGGTCTTGTTTCCTCTCTTCCATTAAGGCATGAACATGAACCAACAGGGAAAGGACAGAGGCTTGAGTGTGGGTCTGCCTGTAGCCCAGAATCCCACCCTAGGAAAATGTCAAACAACAAAACTGTTTGTCTTCCATTAGATCAGAAGCTGTAACTTCCAGTGGCTCAACTTGAAAAATGCCATCCAAATGCCTTTCTTTGAGTTTGTTTGTTTGTTTGTTTGTTTTGTCTTGTTTATGAAGCAGACTTGTCCAAGAGGCTCAAGGTTGCCGTGAGTTTCCTGTCAGGCCTGCTGCTGCACAGCTGGGATCCTAGCAGTTCTGGTTGCTCTAGCTCAATAGGGCTCCTTGGTTTCCTGCCAGGAAAATCTTTAATATCCCAGCTGGAGCTAGGTTTGCCAGGCTCTCAGTTCTGCCCACTGATCAGGTAGACAGGAGAACCTGTGAGGAAACAGGCAGATTTCTGCCAGAAAATTCAATTAAGCAAGTACATTCCCAAGAAATAGTTTGATTCTGTTAAACTGGCATTTTTCAAATGGAAAACTGTTCTATCTGAAAGCTTATGTCCAGCTTTGCTCATTAGTGCATCCATCCATGAACAAAAGGTTGGTTGTGCTGGAGACCAATAATTGAAATGCTTAAAGCCCTTCCATCAAGAGCAGAACAGAGTAACACTTCAGCGTCTGGTTGCATTTTACCACTTTAATTTTTTTCTGCAGATATTAAATCTTACAAGACCCCTGTTAGACAGGGATTAGTGTTCCCATTAGCAGGCAGACACAGGACTGACATAGGGCACGGAATAATTTGGTCTTTATAGAGAGTCAGTGGAAACTCTGCAGAAGCATCCAGTCCTGACTCAGTGTTTTTAGGAAAAGAGTCCCTTTCCTTTAAAGGTTCTTCAGGAAGATTTCTCAGGGCACTAAGATTTTTGGGGTTTTTTTTGACATGGTATTAAGAAAGAGTCTTGCCTCATCCTCTTTACTCAGGGCTGAAATTGTTTGTCACTCACTGTCCATGTGAATCACATTTCCATAGTGACTCTCTTGTCTGATTCTCTCAGCTGCCTCTGTCATTGTTTGCTGTTTTTACTCCCTCCAGTGGAGCTGGATTACACACTTTTTTTGTGATAGGCCCAGGGCAAGAATTGGAATGGGAAACAGGAAAGATTGAGCATGTAGCTCCTGTTGACATCCCACTCAGCACTTCTATCACTGGCTGATTTAAGTGCTTCTTGTTGGTAACTACTGCTTTACACATTACAGCTTTGAGAGATTTCTAATCCATTTCATCCTGATTGATGGAACATTGCATATGAAGTGGATGCAAGACAGGGGGGAAAGGGCATATGAGAAGGGCCTCAAACTAAATTGCATGTGTGTAATGAAACTGGCTTTATTCTGCTACTCAGATTTTGTGCTGCACCAGTTAACAGTGACATATTGATTCCTCACTGGTGCAGGGAACTGAGAGACTTTAGTGTTAAAAGCATCAAGACCCAGTAACATTGAAGATGTAATTTACCAGGCTCAAAGGTAAAAGGCAAACTCTTCTCTGGGACTGCAAGCAGAGATGAAGAGTAGGACAGCTTCATGATTTAACACCTTGTGATTTTTACATCGATGCAAGCTGCTACCATTCTTACTTAGTATCATCTTACAGTCACTTTGCACCTGATGTAAATGACTTCTGACAACTGATAGTCACACCAGCCATCCAAGTATGAAGTTAGTAAGAGTGTTAGGCAAGTAACAAAAGATTCCCTTTGTTTTCTCAGGTCTGGAGGAGAGTAGAAGATGGAGACACTTGATCTGCAAATAAAATCAGCCTCACTGAACAGTTGCTGTTGCTCCTTGAGGACAAAAATCAAAATGGATTCTGGTGAGAACGATGTTGATTATTTATAATTAAGATTTATTGGCTAGTTACAAACACACTACTAGAAATCAAGGTATTTAGTTTGGAACAATTGCATTTTAATTTTGCCTTGCTGTATTTTAAGTGCTCTTTAAGTGGTGTATAGGTTCTGAGTTAGGCTGAATTTCCTAAATAGGATGTATCAGCTCAATGCTTTTTAGCAACAAAGCAAAGTTCCTGTTTAGGGAACAGGACTCAGCAACATGTCCATAAAGCTTTATTATTCCTTCTAGAGAGAAGGGATAACCTTCCTTCCCACTTGCTGCTGTTCTTGTACCAAAAGCTGAAGAGAAATGTTTTGCCAAATTTTTTTTTTTTGCTTTTCCCTTTTCCTGCTTACCTTCTAGGGGACTCGCTTTATAAACAATAATATAATAGGGCTGTGAGGCCTTATACACACAGAGATTGGTCCCAGTGAAGACTATCTCCTCCATATGGCAGCATATGTTTCTGTGCATTTCCTGATAGAGCAGCCCTCTCCCTGTGGCATTTAAGCACGGTATAATTAGCTGTGTACAGAAGCAGAGTGTTGATAAGGTTTTGCTGGCAGCGTGCCATCAGCGTGACTGTTCTCGCTGTTGGTTGCCGTCAGTAACGCTGTCTGCAGAGAACACTCACTGCAGATCTGTGGGCTGCTCCTGCACACCCTGAGCTCTTCCATGATTTCATCAGTAGTGGTGCCTAGAGAGCAGTCCTTTGAGATTTGAATGTTTAACAGGAGAGGGGTTCTGGCCTGTTTGTTTAGCTATGTATCTTCTTGATTGCAGTTTGACAGGATTATGCCCAACTGCAGGTTGGCATCACAACTGGTCTACTCCCTGTTCCAACATACTTGCTCCCTGCTCTCTCCCAGCTTCTCTTGGCAGTACAAGAGTTGGGAAACAAGGAAAAGTGAAAAAAATCCAGGAATATTTCTCCTTAGAAAGTTCAGTCCCTTGCAGCTCCCTGCTTTCCCTACAATCAAATCTTCCTGTCTTTTTGCCATTCCATGCAGACAGAAACCAGGGATTATGGACAACCATGCAATAACTACCCAGAGCGAGATATGAAAATAAGATGTGAAAATAAGCCTCTCTCAGGGAGCACCCAAAAGCAGAGATTCCAAGAAGAATGCAGAAAATGTAGGGTCACCAATCATGACTAGGGCAGGGCAATTTTCATTTTCCTGCAAAAAAATTTAGGTTGGTTTATAGGATTATAACATCTTTATCCATTTTATGCTGCTTACAATAACCTTGCATGATCCATTATCCATACAAGCATCCTGTTTTGAGTTCTTTCAATCTGTTGACTTCTGTGATAATTGTAGTAGTCAATCCAATAGCTAATAATATGATGGTCAAAATATTTTCTGATCATAAATGCACTGCTTTTGGCTTCCCATTTCTCAATCTGTAAAATTTCCTTCTGTGCTTACACATTGCTCAGCTTTCAGCAAAGCTGCTGAGGCATGTCTGTAGCATCTGTGGGGAAGGAGGCAAAGAGTCAGTCCTGAGTTCTGAACCCACAGGTCTCTGCAGCAGAGCACTGTGATGGTTTCCCTGTTGATTCACTTACTGGTAGCCCTGAGTGCTGTGGCTGTGCTCCTCCTGAACTCAAGCTAATTCACAGCTTTGATGCCTCAGCGTGCTGTGCTGTCATTTTTTCAGCTCCAAGGCCATCATGCAGGGTGTGGGCTGGGTGTCCCCATGCCCATGGGGCACTGATATCCTGCTGGTGGTCATGACAGACAGCCAAAGAGCACCAGCTCCTCCAGCTGAATGTTCTTTAGCAACAGAAGTAATGACAGTTCTGTTCTGCAGCTAGTAGGGCAATACTATTTCACACACAGCCACAGTGGGCACCCTGCTCAACAGACATTCTTCTGCACTACGTTGTCATTGAATAATGCAGATGGATTTTCAAAAGTAACAAAGGAGCCAGAACTTTGGACTGGGAAAGGAGTTCTTTCTATTCCCCTGCCTTCACTTGAAATATGTCAGGGCCTCCAAAAGAAAGCTAAAGACCCACATGGGTGGTTTCAGCTCAGAAGGGCTTACTGAGGCTGAAGAGAAGAAGATTGAGTTCCTGAGGACCATGTAAAATCTATGCAAAATGTGTTTCATTATGTAAAGTGATACAGATTTTAGGACAGAGTCCTTACATGGATTTTGCTGAGGTACTGGTGACACAGACAACAGCAGCTCTTGTGTCTGAATGTGTACTGGGAGAGGCTTTTTTTGTGCTATGAGCTTTCCTGTGAGTTTAAAGCAACCTGTGCATCACACCAGAGCTTGAGACCACAAATAGTCTAGATAATGTATGGAAAGAGAGTGGCAGGGAGCATATGCCTACTTCTCTGTTTTATTTGTATTCTGATCCTGGGGGAAGCATTTATTTTGACACCTTGCTTGGCTTGAATGTGGAGAATCTATCAGGTCAAATGGGTGCAGTATTTCAGTTTGTTCTCTGTTTGTTAACATCCTCTGAATAAATCAGCACCCAGGAAGAGCAAGTCTTATTGAATATTTTGTCTGTAAGTGTAGATAAATTTGGCCTGACCTTTTGTGGTTTTGTAGTATTAATAATGGGTTCTTCTTTGCTGTGTGTGCAAATGTGAGTCTGACTGCTTCTGTGTTCTCTGTGGTAGGTAGATTTGCTGGTGTTGTGTGTTAATCCTAGAGTTTCTGCAATTTTTTTTCCACTTTATTCCCCAGCCCTTTTGTAACTCTAGAAGCTGAGAAAATTAACTTTTAGAGAAAGTATGGCTGCAACCTCTATAACAACAGACCAGAAAAAATGGTTGAAAAGTATAAAATACTTCATTTTCTCAGAGGCTGTCAGTTCCTCAGAAAACCCCAGGGGTGCATAAAATTCTGCCTTTTGCTAGCAAAATCACTATAGAGATGCCTGGGATTTGTGAAGCCAGAATAAAACCCCAGTGTTTTGGGGATTTCTGCTGTGACATTGACTGGAAAGCTCAGGAAAGGCAAGGTCAAGTTCTCCATGTGTCCTGTGGCTGTGAGACAGGAATGCTGGCCTTTCTGAAGCAATTGGAGAAGCAGCCTGTGCCCCAGCTCCCACCCTCACTGGTGTTAGTCTGGGCTGCTGGTGCCAAGCAGCCACGAGTGCCCAGCCACACTTCTCTTCACTCTCCACTGCTCCAGCACTCTCTTCCCCACACAGCCTTGCCCCAGTGCAGGTTGGGTTCCATCTGAGGCTCGTGCCTTGGTCACACCATGGCAGTCACAGGGGTACAAAGAGGTTTCCGGCCTTTCTGACCTGCAGTCTTGGCAGGAAATACAGTGGAGGGAAAGATAAAAACAACCAGAGAGCAAGTGAGGTTTTCTCAAGCCGGGGTTTCTCTGCCTTGAATTGGTGCAGATAGAAGAATGGGAGGAAACAGCCTTTGAGGGCTGCTGGAGAGGCAGGCTTCTATTAATAACCTTGTTTATGTGATCCCAAGGCATTGTTAGAGGAATTTCTGTAGGCTGCAAGTTTCTTCTCTTGTTGCTTAGGATTTACCCACCTCAATTTTTGACTTTACTCCAAGCAGATAAATTTTAGAGAGCACTTCTTTGGAAGAGACTGTCTTTATCCCCCCTTTCCCCCACAACCTTTGGTGTCCTCTAAATAGGCATGAAAATCCTCACATTGTCTCATACTTAAAGCTAAAAGAGCTTCCCTTTTTAGCCACAGTCCCAGCTGAGAAGATTCCCTCCTTTCCGCTGCAGAGCAAAGAATGTTGGCATGGAATTGCTCAAGCCTTTCCGTGCCAGCTCTCCCTCACCTGTGCTCTTTGCAGGCAGGGTTTCCTTTGAGCCCTCCCTAGTTGTTCCCACCATAGCAAGCATTCAGAAAGGAATTGTGGTTGTTTGTTCCACATCCTTGTGAACTGCCATTGTTTGAAGCAGCCTTTGGACAAAGGCTTGGAGAGTTAAAAATGAGCATTCTGCCAAGGAATTTTTGGGAGTGCAGTGGAGCTGGAAAGAGCTGCTTTTAGGTAGTGATGCATACTGTTCAGTGGGATATAGTCTAAAGTAATGAGTTGGGGCCCTTTTAGCCCTCTCAAAACAAGGCACCTCTGATAAACTTCCCTGCTATTGCTTTATTTCCCTTTTTCTGCTCTTTCCCCTTCTCAGAACAGTGATATTCTGCTATTCTGTTATACACCACTGATGATTACTTTATATGCAAAAAAAAATTTCAGTGATACACCACAGGGATGCTCTAAGCAAGTAACAGGGTGTCTCCAAATCACAGTTCCTGAGGAGTCTGTGGGTATCCCTTATATCTGCTGCTACCAGACCAATCCTTTCACACCAGAGCAAGGGAAGTTTTAACCCTTCCCAGCAAGTGACTGAGGGGATGCAGAGGTGCACAACTGTACTTGAAATGAGCATTTGAATTTGGTAAAAGGTCTGTAATCTTCAAGTTGCTGCTGAAGAACTTTGAACACAGTTGAATGAGTTGGAAAAGACGTTTGCTTTGGTGCTGCTAGGATGGGAGAGCTCTTCTGCAGGGCTTGGTTTTTTTTTTAAATCTTTGCTTTATGTTTTATTGAGATACTTTCTGTATTAAATTAAATGGGCAGCTGTATTTATTCAGACATGCAGCTTCCAGGAGAGGTCCCACAATCACAGGAGTTTCTCTCTTCATTAAGATATCTATGTTTAAAGCTAGGCCATCTCAGCAACTTTGAGAAATATAATGTATAATTTAACAGAAAACAGAAAAGTCACAAACCAAAGAACTGTGGTATGAGAGAGAAAGGAAGGAGACAATATTAAGAAAATCCTTTAAAATAGTACATTTTCCCTAGAAAATGAACTAGAGGAAAAGCCCTACAGTATGCTCATAGCCCCAGCAACTATGTAAATTTGTGCCACTTTGAGGTTTTCTGGCAGAAGTTTTGAAAAGCTCGGAGATCCAAAGGCTGACCAGCTGTTTGAGAATGGAGGCAGGAGCATGTTTATAGGACAAACATGCTCTATTAAGTGCATCTGTTGTTTGGTGACCAGCCTGGTACCTGTGGTTTGGTGTAGTGTGAAAGGTGAAGTCTGTGCAATGTGGACGGACTTCAAAAAGCAATTTTTTTTTTTTTTTTTTTTTTTGCCATGTGCCTTTACCTGCAGACAATGTGAAAGATTTTCAAAGGAAGATAAATATGTCTGAGTGCTCCCCTTGACTCAGTGTAGTGTGTGGGTGGCAGATATCTCAGGAATTCTTCTGTGGTGATAGCTAAGATTATTTTAGAGTGCACCTGTAAAAATCTGGGATATCAGAAGTCTCATGTGTGTCCTCTCATGTTCCTCCTAGGAATCCCTCACATCCTAAAGGAATTGCCTGTCTGAAAGGTTTACAAAAGAGCCCTTCCCATAGAGCCTCTGCAGACCTCAGCCAGAGCAACTGTTCTGCTGGGGGGTGTGCTCTGTGCCTGGGCCCACAGGGAACCTCTAGGAAAATCCTGCCTTCCCCTGCTAGTAATGAGTAAGTGCTGGAGGCACTTTCCTGTATGTATTGATGCTGTGTCCTTTGAAGCTGCAGTTCCCACAGTGCATAAAGGCTGTATCCCTCCCTTTGATGCCAAATGAAGGCTAGGGTCACTGTATTTGACCTCAGTAACTCAAGGTTTGAAATGGAACAAAAAAGAGTCAGTAACCACTCAAAGTGGCCCGTGAGGTTTGATCTTGTGTAATGCAATACTCCATGACAAGAGCTTCGACTGTTGCCAGAGGAGAGAGTGTGACATACAACACGGGCAATCTCAGTTCTTCACAACAGAGAACTGGGGCAAGCATAACTAGAGAGACTCAGTGATAAACATCTCCTCTTATCCCATCTGTAAATCTCTTCAATGTGATGAAATTGCCACTACAGGTCCAGTAGCAGAATGTGCAAAGCCATCTGGCAAAATTCAAATGAGTGGGATTTTCTCCTTTATGCAAAGAAAATGCCTGTGCACCAAACTCCACAGTCTTTCCAAACTGCTTTACATGGGAGAGGGCTGTAAAGGGATCCTTCTCCAGCTGCTGGTCTACTAACTAGCAGTGCTGACTTTCATTTCTTGAATAAATCATTCTCATCTGGGTGATGATGCTTCCCTGGACTGTGGCATGATGCCATCTCATTTTCCATAAGCCAGCCTGCAAACACAAAGGCTCTGGATTGCTGGCCAAGTGTTGAACAAGGAGAAAATCAGCAGTCTAATGTTGAAATTGTTGATATGATTTTAATGCAGTCTTGTAAATATAGTGGAATTAGTCCTGTCATCTCAGTCAGAGCAATCAAAAGAGTCATTAAAGTTTAATAAAGTTGAGTGATTCATCTTCTGCTGTAATATTTTCAAATAATTATCCTACTTAAGGTTTAAGCTCCTTGACAGTGTAGAATCTAGGCAGATGTGAGAAGGGCTGAGAAACTCTGAATGCAATATTATCTCCTGCTACCTACTCTCTTCTAAACTTTGTACCTTTTATTCCTACTAATACTGTTTTGCTGTGCTGAGAGTTACAAGCTTGTTCTTGGTGAACATGTTCAAGAAGCTACAAAACCCAGATGAGTGCTTGGCCTGAATAGTGTAGGAGCTCATTTCTGACAGCCCCCCATCACACCATGCCTCCTGGCACCCTTCTGGTGGCAAACATCCAATAACCAGGATCCCTGGGGAACACAGCAGCCTGGTCACAGTGGTGCAAGGCACGGTGCTGCCCGAAGCCCTGCAGGTGTGGAAGCCAGCCCAGGGACACCTAGAGCCTGGGAGAGGATAGAGCTGCACACCTCAGCTCTCTGCTACAGCAGATGGTAACAGCCACTCCTGTGGTATGTTCAATGGTTAGGTGTTTCCAGAGCCTCAGGCTGCTGCTTTGCTTGGCTGAATTCCTCTCCGTGAATGCTTGCTTTTGAAAGAGATTTATTTAGAAGGGGGAAAATATGGCACAGATAGCTGTAGTAACCAGAAGAAAGGAGTTTAAAGGCAGACCTTTATTTCCATCAATAACAAAAAGACTCATCAGGTTAGCTGTTATATCTGTGTATTAAATAAAGGCATTCTCTGTGAGCAGTGTGCACCTTCAGTTCAGCTGGTAGACACTCATTAAGCTGTAGTGACTAATTTACTTACAATTGTTTCTCCAAGCCCTAAATTAGAGGCTTGCAGATTGTGCTAATGCCACACCTTCCTTTCCTTGGCCTAGAAGGAAGGGCTAAGACACCAATTTATCAGAGACAGGAAAAGCAGCCTTGGCTAAAACCTAAGTTAAAAAGTACACCTTAGATCACAGCTAAGCTTTTCAGCTTTTTCTCAACCCAAACAGAAATTGAGGTCATACAAAATTTTGGTCATGGAGTCAAAATGTACTTTCCAAGTTTTTCTCTCTGTGTTGTACATAATCCTTGGTGATGGATCACTAGAAAATGTCCCCATATCTATTTTGCTCTAATGGAGGCTTCCTCCAGAAGGAATCCCATGTTGTTTTTTTGTGCCCAGGCTAAAATTACATTTGTTGTAAGATGGGCTTTTTAACAGTGAAAATTTTTAGTGTTTACTAAGAAATGGCACCAGGCATCCTGATAAAGACTGGACAGCTTATCTTGTTCCTCATCACCCCAGAGTGAGCAAGATTCAGGCACATGCCCAGACCCTGGAGTACAAATCAGCATTGCAGTAATGACTCCAGCTACTTTGATAACGATTGTAGCACACAAGGGCTAAGAAGTGACTGAAGAGCAGGTGGAGTGGCTTGTTCAGACCCCATCTCAGCCATTCTGCTGTCTGCTGCCAGGGAGGCACCAGCCTGGCTGGGTATGATTAACCACTTATAGCTCTTTCTTTGCACTGATGGGAAGTGATTCAGAGCTGCATTTCTCCCCTTCGAGTGAAGTAGAGAAAGTGTGTGGAGAAAACAGGCACCGCCTTGTTTTATTTCCTGATGGCTCCACAAAAGCTGAACTGCCTGTGAAAAATGTTCTTCCAAGAATGAGGGAGGATTTAGCTTTAAATCACCTTGGTAAGGTGCTTCATGCCCCTAAACTAGATATATCTGTCTTAACCATGGCAGTCTGAGACTCAAATATGAGGTGTCTTTTTTTGAGAGTTGTGCATCCACTCTGCTATTCCTAGATTATCTAGTATTGTGTTGGAGTGACAATGCAGGAAAACCACCATTCTCTGACATGGACCCTGTGCTTGACCCTTAGCTGGAGAATTTTGTTTTTTACCAGGGAGATGGAATCTTTCCAGGTAGAATGGGAAATCCCTTTCTGGGGAAAGCTGGTTCCTCAATTGTCAGACCTTTGTGTTAAGACAGAACTAAGACACATCCATGCAGCTCACACAGAAATTAGGCAGTACTGAATTGCAGTTATCTAGCTTTCCAGTGGTGAATTACATTTGGTTTTGGGAAACACTGTGTTCAGTGAAAATGGAAGTCTGTTAAGGCAGCCTCTGGACACATGCATTTCTGTATTCCCAGTGCCTAAATGTTTGCCATTTCCCACATGGGGATGCTGACATGGCATTAACTTTCTGCAAACACTCCCTGAAATGGCAGTCTGGGGACATTCAGCAAAAGGCTTAGTCTGGGTTATGGAACTGAGTGTGCTGTGCTCTGATGCTTGAATCAGCAAGAGAAAGGTTTAAGTCCATTGTCCCCACACAATTATTTTTTTCACTTTGTGCAACATGTGACTCTGGCAACTACATGCAAAGTAAAAGCTTTCCAGAGCAGTTTCAGGGTTTTTTCTTTATTTTCAAATGTAGGAAAAACCAGCAACAAGCAGCTGAGGATGGTAGTCCAAGATTAAAACTTAGGATCAGCTTCTCAGTTCTTATTCTGAAAGGGGATTTGCTGGGTAGCTTGTACCCTTGTACCTTGATTTTCTCCTAGCAGCTCCCATTGTTCTCACTTTGATGCTGTCCCAGCATATTTTGTTTTCTTTTCTCTCACCATGAGGCAGAACATTTTGTCAAATGGAGTTTGGTTTTTTAACTCCATTGTGGGATGGGTAGAAAATGCAGAGTTAGAAGATTCAGCAGGAACAGCAGGCACCAAGCCTTTTCCTCCCTGATAAGCACCATGAAAAGGAAGTAATCTTGACCCCATAGAAGAATGGCTGCATCATGAAAAGTGCCTGGAAAGCCTAGGCCAAGCAGCAGGAGCAAGGTAGCATAGAAACATTCCTGTTGTTTACTCAGAACTCCTCCCCATGTGTTTTTTTCAAAAAGCAGAGACAGCTCTGTGTGATGCTTGAGAATTTACCCATACAATTCCACAAGAACAGAGACAATTGTACTAGGAATTGTGGGCCCAATATTTATGTTCCAGGAATAGATGAGAAGAGAGAGTGTTTAGCAGTGCTCCCCATCCCTGCCTCTTCCTGTGTCCTTAGCTTCCATATAGTGGTGTCTGTTTATTTGACACAATCCAGAAAATGTAAACAGTTGGTTTAAAATTAGATAGAAAACCTCTGGGGGAATGATGGAATAGAAACATCGTAGATGGCTGCACTTATGATGTATGTTCACTTAGTAAAAGAGGCACAAAGATGAATGCAGAGGCTTGTTTATCACTCACTAAGTGTATGTGAACAACTTGATGAAGTGACATGAGCATGATGTGCCCCTTGCCAGCAGTCTGCACAGACTGCACCCTCCAGTGTGTCTGCCCAGTCGAATGGAGGTTTGAGGTAGATGATCTTCTTTAAGGTCCAGTCCCACCCAAATGGTCGTATGATTCAATAACTTTGGGAAATTAATTTATTAATTAATTAAATTTTAAATTTAATTAATAATTTTGGTAGTGGAAAGTTAAAAATACGAATCATTAAAACAACACCTTCATCTGCTCTTGTTCAGGCTCATCTTCACTCTTTCAGTGAAGACACTGAAGAAGCTGGTCCTGGGACTGAAGTAAAGTCTTGGTCATGAGGTTTTTGTGTGGGTTATTTTCTTCATCCACTAAGCACACCAGAGCCACCCTCACTGGTTGCTAGGTGATATTTTCATTATGAGGAGTCATCATTTTGTGTGAGAAGTGGCTTGAGCAGTGAACCTTTGAGACAAAAAGCACAGGAAGCTGTGTGCAAGAGATGATAAATCCAGGGAAGTGAAGTAGGGTGGAGACAAGAGGAATATGCCAATATCATGAAGGGAATGATGACTGGCAAACTTTTCCCAAATTGCCTGTTAGCAAATGCGTAGGATGAACACAGGTGTTTGGATCTACTGAAGAAGAAGATTGAAGATTTACTGACATCTGAACCTTGGATCCCTGGTGGGTACAGTCATCCTCTTACCCTGCTTCAATACCACTTCCTTATAGCCTGTTTTCAATCCACTCCTCCAAACCTATCACATCCCTGTGACCACCATGACTTCCTTGTCATGCTGTATCCCTCTCACTCTTATCTCTTGGCTGGTGTTTCGGCTATGAGATAAGATCTTTGGGGTAAGAGGACATGGGTTTTATCTGTGTAATGCAGGGAAGGGTACACAATCTGCAACTTAAGACTTCCTTAAGGGGATGCAGCACTATAAAGACGAGACTGAATCCAAACTTCCTGTCATTCTGCATCCCCATATCCACTCATTGGGATCTAACACTCTAGCCCCAAAGAACTTGTCATCAACTGAAAATTCACAAAATCCAAATGTAGTTTCTAAATTGAATGCTTGTGGAAGAGCAGCACAAAGAAAGCAGCCTGCCAAGCTGTGACTGTGCAGATAATGAGGGAAGCAAACCTGGCCCCTTTGCAACTTCCTTATGCTCTTCTCTCCATCCAAACCCCAAAAATGTAATGGCATGTTTGTGGCAAGGAAGTAGTAAATTATTTTTTTTCCACCTTCCACTTCTCACAGCTATAAGCTGCAGCAATCAGACCCCTGGGATTTCAGATTTCTTCTCCAACTCAACTGGAAGGATTAATGCAGCAGACTTGAGGTGGTTCCGCTTCAAATCCCAGCTCCCTTGCCTGCCTAATTACTTCCATGTGTATTTGTGCAAGGCTGCATGTTGTCTGGGGTCTGCAGGTGGCACACTGACCTTTGGGCTGTAGGTGAGCTTTCCATATCTTGCCATATGTTTCACAAATAAGCCAAGCAGTGAGAAAGCAATTGTAAGCATCCATGGCCAAGCAATCTCTCTCTGTACAGTGACTGATGGATTCTGTTCCTCTAGCCTCGCTTCTCCTTTATGCTTTCTCCAGCTGTGAAAGAAGAAGGAATTTCTGGCCTTAGTATATAATGTTTAATTAAAAAGAAAACTTTCATGCAAAGATAGCTTGTTTCCACAGCTTTGATGCTGGTGCCTGTGGGAAATACATGAGTTGGAACTGCATTCTGGGAAACAAAATGCAAATGAGCAGCTTCAAGCATTCTTGTGAGTTTTTCAAATCTCAGAATCTGCAGAGCCAGATCAATATATTTTTCCAGTGAATTCTGTTGTGCTGGTGCACTTGTACTACTGATGGTACTGCTTTCTTCAGCTTTCTTAAAGGCTTTTGCAGAGGTTTCCACAGCTATATTTTAGTTTGTTCTTAGTGAGGCACTGCTCTCCTGTGTGTGTGCTCTGTAGGGAATGTTGTGTTTGTGGGGAAAAAGAAGCAGCAGTGGGTGGAATTCTGCCCATCAGTGCTCCTAGGGATTACCCTGTCCCTGGGGAAGTATCTAGCTTTGCAATAATTTCCAGTTGTTCCTTACTTATTATGGGATTGGGTAGTGCAACAGAAATTCCTCTTTGGTTTTTGCCCTTTTTCATCTTCGGGAAGTCTGACAGAGGAAAGAAAAAGAAAAAAATGTGAACATGTATTTTAGAGAATATGGAAAACCTGTCAAGGGTTTTTGGGGCAAAGGAAGTGGTTCAAAAGAATGGCTCATCCCAGAAGTTTGGAGTGCTGGCTACTGATTCCAGTGGGACAATTCACATATGTATGTTATGCCTTTTAGGCAGCCTGGAATAGAAAACGTGATAACTCCTAATTTATGTTTTTCAGCAGTTTCTTAAAATAGATTCTGCTAAGATTTCTGATCTAGCTTCACAGGATTTCTCTTTTCACAGTTTTGTTAAACTCACCTAAGGCATGTTTTATACGTGAAAACAGATATATAAAGGCTGTATAAAGGGAATATGTTCACTGCCTTTGACTCTTCCTGGAATTAACAGTTGCCCCTGGCTTGCCTCCTTCCTGCTGTTAGATTGCCTCCAAGAGGGATAAGGCTGAATGAGAAAGACTGCCCAGCAGGTCAGAGAAACTGCCTTCAGTGGGCATTGCCACAGGAGGTGGCTCAAGTGTCCTGCTCTCTGAATGACCACATGGAGGAAGTCTTTTGGGATGGGCTGTATTAAGAAAGATAGATTGTTTTTTTTCTTAGTGTCTTTGCAGCCCCGATGGCTACCTAGTTTCTCAGCCCTGATTTGAAGCTCCTCTGTGTGTCACTGGTCCTACAGCCTGTCTCTGGCACATGTCCTCAGTGTACAACACAAGAGCTGTCTTCAGGCAAATCCCCATTCCTCCAGATCTGATGGCAGTGCTGTTTGAGCCCTCCCACACTTGCACTGGCTCTGATCCTCTTCTACCAGGCTTTCCCTGGGAACCACCCACCTGAGATGTGCTGCCTGACTTAAGCTGTTCTCCATCTGTGTCCCAAAGAAAAAGGGCAACTCTGTTGGGGACTGCTGGGTAGGGACAGCCCCCAGCTTTCCTCTGAGTCCATGTCCTGTGAGCTAGCAGGGATTGTGCCTGGTCTCTTCTGGCTAGGAGAAGGTGGAGCATGGGAGATGTGTCTGAATAGGTGTTGGGGGTGCCCAGGAATTTCTGACAACCTCAAGTCAATGTGTGGTGTTAGAGGAGGGTTCCCTAACAAGTCTGTGCTATTTATGATGGCAGTGATAGGGGCAGCATCTGTGTCTGTGCCAATCTGCCAGCAAAGAAAACTCCCTTCTCCTCATCAGAGCTGGGCTCTTCTTCTGGGCAAGTCAGATGGGGAATCCCACTTTGATGTGGGATTTCTTTTTGCTGGCATGCATCCTAGGACAGGTGTAGCTGACCAGTGAGCCCCAGAAATGGAAGCACTGACAACTTCCCTGGGGTATAAAGGAAAAATCCTCACATATGGAGTGGCTGAAGTGATTCAGAGCCTTCCAGTCAAGGTGCTGTGCTTTCTGCTCTGGTGATTTATATAAGTGCTTTAGGTAGTGGGGTTTGTCCAGACTGCATATGACAGCATACTGCATCACCACTGTGCATGGGAAAAAAGGAATGAGTCAAAGTTACACAAGCTTTCTTCCTAGGACTTCAACTGAGGCATTCTTCCCCTTTCCTTTAGAGCTCAGCAGTGAGAAAACTGGCCCAAAAGCACTGTGGAGGCACTGTAATGGTCTGTTTGATACAGGCCCAGATCAGTGATACCCTCTGCTCTGCAGGGTGTCAGGCTCCCCACTCCCCTGCAGAGCAGATGGGATCCTGACGATGCCCTGATTGTGTTTGTGGGTAGGCTGAACTGGAGGGAAGGAGCACAGAGGACAGGGTCTGACGAGATTAGGGCTGTTTCAATCCATTTGTTTTCAAATGCACCATGTTTGGTTTGGGCCATGTGGGGTTTGTTTGATAAAGGAAGAACCATACTAATTGAATTCGCTGGGTCAGTGGCAGTTCACCCGAGGGGGAGGGCAAGGACTCTGCTGGAGGGATGTGCTATTAGACAGGAAACTGCACAAGCTTGGCTTTTCATCCTGGCAAAACTCATGGGTCTTATCCCCCAGTGAGCCTCTCGTAACAGTGGGAAGCCCAAGACCTCAGAAACTCACAGCATTATAAAGGCCTTTGCCTGATGCAAGAGGATAAAATGAGCTCAGGTTGTGCCTCTGAACTGCTAGTCCAGTTTTGGTCATGAGGAAAGGACCAAAGCTGGCTGAAGAATGTTCCTTAGGCATTTCAGGGCCAGTCCCTTCCCCTTGCAAACCTTAACAAAAGGAGTCTGGTGAGCAGCAGCAGCTCCCCTTCCAGACTCCCTTAGCACAAAGGCTCTGTATGCCTGCATTAGTTGTGAAGACAGCGAGGAAGTGAATGGAAAAAATCAGGCAAATAGGGAAGAAGAAAATAATTTGTCTCTACCACAGACTGGAGATAGGATTACTATGACTAAAAGCAACAAGTGATGCAAATCGTTATTTAAAAAACCCAAACAAATGAGAATAGCATGTTTCATTTATCTGCTGGAAATTGCCACAGGCTATGTTCAAAGGCAGAATCTATAGCTCTGCGTGTGCATTCTAGTGGGGAATATTCCATCTGCCCCAGTAACCTTTCTTAATAGTCCCCACTGGCTTCAGGGGAGGCTGGCAGTGTTCACTGAGCACGGCTCTTGTCTGATGTGATTGCCCTACAAATGGGAGGCGAGTGGAGAAGCAACGGGGAGTCCCTAATTACTTCCACAGAATATAAATCCATGATGGCTTTGACAGCTTCTGGAGCTCAGGGCAGTATCCCACTGCCTGGCACACCTCGTGTCAGGGAACAGCTGGCTGTAGTCCCACCTTCATCAACAGCACCATCAACACCCCAGGAGGAAAGGGCAAAGCAGGAACATGTGAACAGCGTGACACTTGATGGAGAAATTGCCTATTAGCTATAGCAGTTCTGACCTTATGGATCCTGAGGCTCTGACACTCCCTGAATTGCAGTGAATAGCTCTGCCTTTCCTACTTGGCCTGTGATTTGTGCTCAGTACCTAATGCTCCTGTGAAAGGCATGGCCTCACACATGTTGAGAGGCTGTCTTGTTATTGTACTGTCACACTAGAATGTGAAGGTGTTGGTCATCCATTCGTGAGGACTCAGCCTCATTAAAGTGGTGGTTAAAATTCATCTTCAGGACAAATCCTGGAAAATGGCATGTCATAAGTCTGTGCTCCTTTTCCTCCTCCACAACTGCCCTTTATAGTCGTCCTGCTAAAGGAAACAAGCTTTAATGAACACGCCTGATTGATGAGGAAACCCATTGTGAACAGAGAAACAACATTTCCTCCTGCCTGCTTTGGGAGCTGTTACATCTTCTCAGGTACACTGACATATTCCAGTGCAAATATACAGGTAGCAATAAATTCCTTTGCTGTAGTTTTATCTGGAATTCAAGTAATATGTTATGGCAAAGCATTTGTGTCACCTAACGGTGTCTGCAAGGCATTGTGGAGGCAAAACTGCAGTGTTATAGAATCATAGAATGGTTTGGGTTGGAAGGGACATTAAAGATCATCTTATTCCAACCCTGCTGCCATGGGCAGGGATGCCACCCACTAGACCAGGTTGCTCAAAGCCCCATCCCACCTGGTGTTGCAGCAAATGTAGATGTATGTAATAGGCCAGTATCTATCACAGAATCATAGAATTGTTTAAGGTGGAAGAGCCTTTTAAGATCATCATGTCCAAACAAGGCAGCAGCATCAGGCTGGTACCTCCTGTTTGGAGGGCACTTCAGTGCTGTCTCTAGGAGCTGTTTCCAGGGGATAGGATTAATGATTGCTGGAATGTGAGATCAGAGTGCTACAGGAAGAGGGTCTTGCCATTGTTCTGAGAAAATTATTTTAGTGACATTTACTTTCCAGATACAAACAAGAATGCTCATGCCATCCATGTATATAACTTTTTTCCTGTAATAAAGGATTATTGCTAAATTCACTAACCAAAATTAAGCTGAACTACTGAATTCATGTAGTTTCCAGAATATGTATATAAATCTCATTCTGAATCACAGAGTTTGGGCACATCTCTAATGTAGTGGAGTTGCTTTAGTCTTTACTGAAATGCAGCTTTCTTTGAGCAAATCACAGTAGACCAGCAAAGCAGTGTTAAATGACACTCTGGCAGGAAGTAAAGAGGATAATATTTCACTGAAGGAAAATGGCAGGAAGTCAGTAGAATGTCTGTTATCTTAGCTGGAGCTGGCATTTGGCCTGGTTACTAAAGATAACACCTTTTTTTCCTTCAAGACTTGTCACTTGCTGCTTTATGACCAAGTATCTTGATTTACATCTCACTCAGAACACCTCCAGCTGCAGAGCATCACCAGTGGCTGGGGGTGACTCCAGGCTTCTCCATAGCAAACAGAAAGTTGAATTTTTCAGCCCCCAAGATGATGGACTGGTCTGAGTCTGCTGTTTCCACAGGCAAGAGAAGAGCAGCAGGAAGGAGTGCAACCATAATTGCAGGCTGAAGAGATGAGCACAGGGGAGCTGGGATTGCTGCAACCACTACTGCCAGACACCTGAGAGAGATCAGGTAGGTGACTGCTGCATCTGCTCTGAATAACCCTGACTTCTGTCTGAGCAGCCACAGCCACGACCAGCCTGCCTTTGCAGAGCTCCCACAGAGATTAAGCAGGCACCATGGTGTCCCTGAGCACATTGCTGTCCTAGGCAACTCTGTCTTTTCTTATTTCTGTGACTGGCATCACGGTCAAGCTGTGAATTCTCATCTGGCATAAAAGAAGAAAATCATGTCTGACTCATAGCAGTTGTTGAGATCTGGATTTATTTTCCAAGGCCTAGTCAAAGCTAGAAGCTCCTTGATTTCCACGATCTAATGGGACTGCTATCCCCAAAGGACAAGTACAAAATGTTCACAATGATCAGTTGGATGCCTCTGATAATTTTTAGCAAAAATAGTAAATAGCTCATTTTCTAAATTGTTGATTATGGAAGAAGGTGTATTTTGTGAAATGCATATTGCCTGTCATGCTGAGCACTAAGCAAATACCACTCTGGCTTCATAAATGGTTGATGGGGTTACCAGGAAAAGTTACTTGTCAAGGGACATGCATTTACTCTACAGTTTGGAAAGTAAAAAGCTATATCTCCAGCTGATGTTCTTGTAAATCAATTTGTGACCAAGTCCCTGATGACTTTGACAGGATGTGATGTGAACCTACAGCTTCTATTGGTGGCTGAGAGAAGTTGCTTCATTTCTACCACAAAAATCTCAACTGACCTTGACAGCAACTGATCTTGGATAACTGATAACAAAGAGTTTGGAACTAGATGTTTTTCTGTTTGTGTATTTTTGTTCACACTCCTCTTCTGAACTCTTTTCCTAGTTTCCATAAACTTCTCTCTCTCCGTGTTGCCAAAACATCATGTGTGCATCTGGGAGGCTTTCCAGCTTGCAATTGCAGAAGTGGGTCAGTCCTCATCCGTGCACATTTACAGTCTTTAGCAGATGCCCAGGCACTCAGCACAGCACTGGGAGAACTTAAGCAGTGCTGTCATAGCCTGTTGCTCTCAGAGGTTCACAGTATTGCCAGCCAGCATTAACTCTTACATTTGTTCTCTCTGACTGTCTGTCTAGAGAAAGAGATCTTGTAATGATCACCCAGCTAAGGATGAATTATTAATTTGAGATGCTGAAGGAGATTTGTGTCAGAGCCCAGCTTTGGATGGGTGACTTGCACAGAGCTTAAAAGCATCTCTAGCTCATCCCCCTGCTTCATTCTGCATTCTGTGCTATTTCTCTCATTGCCTCAGGGCAGAATGCTTTAGAAAGTTGGAGTGGGAATATTTTTATTCATCCTGTTACATGAAGTTAATCTCGTGTAGCAAAGCAGCTGTGTAATGTTTTGTATTAAATCTCATGTCTTCCCTTGGGTATGATTAAAATTCAGGTGAGGGGTTTCTTTAATTTTATTTTATTTCCCCCCTCCCAGGGTTCTCAAGGGGCCATTAGGCTTCATCCTTAATAGCTTGCCATCCCCTTGCCTCTGCTCGCCCTGCTGCACACTCAGCTGCACTTGTCTGACTGATGAAGGGTGAAGGCTCTTTAGTGACTTGTGCACATTAGTGAAGACATCTCTAGCTCAGGTGAAGGGATGGCTGCTCCCTGGCACACAGAATAAAGCCTTGGTTGGCAAATTCTCTATTTGCCTGATTATAGCCCTGAAACACAGCAAATCCCAGTTGGAAGGAGACCAGCTGCTCTACCAATACCCTGGGCTTCCCAAAACTATTGCTTCATTTCAGTGGCTGTTTCCAAGAAAGGCAGAGTTTCCATTCTCATCCTTTCTAACATCTCATTGTGTCTGCTTGCAACAGAGGGATTTGCCCCCATTTGTCAGTTTAAAGAGGAAAACCTCTTCTGACTTTTTGTGGACCCCCCCCTTCCACTACTCACTCTCTGCTTTGTGTCTTTATCTGTAGAACCAAAATGAGACAGCCTGGAAGACAACATAGAGACCTGGTAGTGAGGGAGGGTTATCAGAGGGATACACAGGGGAAAGAAAAGAATTAAAGAGCTTCAGAGGACACAACAGGGCTGGAGATACTGAGAGAAAATGAGCCTAGAGAAGTGAAGGTGAAAGTGGGAGAGTGAGGTGTACTGAAAAGGAGGAATATAGAAATGTACAGACTGGTTTGTATACTGCACAAAAGGAGCTAACCTGAGGGCTTGCACCACTTCTTCCACTCTGCACCTCTTCTAGAGCAACGGGAATCATCTTAAAAGCAGTGCTGCAGAAGTGGTTTGGGCAAACTCCTGTTTCCCTCTAAATTCTCTAGTCTCGACTGCTGGACAGGATTTCAGGAAAATCTGGTTAACAATTTCTTCTTAAAGCCTTTAACTTTCACAGCCACATCTGCAATTTGGAATCACAGCCAGGAGGATCAGAAAGTGTCAAAACATGGCAAGGTTGCACAGAGGCCCTGGTTACAACAAGAGGGATGTGCAGGAAGCTTTAGAGGCTTTACCAGGATTTTCACAATTCTCAGGTTTCAGGGGCTTGGTGGATTCAACCTTTTAGTGGACTGCAAGTCTGCAGGACTAGTTTTGCTGATCTTTTAAACATAATCTGGATTCTGAGTCCTTCACTGAGGGTAGCTCAGAACACAGGAATCAAGAGGATGGTTCCTTCCTCTTGCTTTGTAAGCTTTTGTGATGCATGTACAATAAGTTTAATGCAGTAGGTGGCTATGGGCTACTTAGCTAAGAGAATGTGTCCTTGGCATTGTTTCATTGAAATCAGTCCAGTAAAACCAGGGGTGAAATTGGCTCCAACATTTAATAAATCCACAGTTTATCTCTTCCTGATGGGAAACAGCAGCTAATAACTCACAATGTTGTTTAAAACATTCGTAGCAGGAATCAGTCAGATAAGTGACTCCCATAGTTCCAACCTGTGTGCCATGGTGGTCTACAAAGTCCACATTTTAAAGCTGCAAAATAACATTATTTG
Organism: Serinus canaria; assembly: GCF_022539315.1. Taxonomy (NCBI): domain Eukaryota; kingdom Metazoa; phylum Chordata; class Aves; order Passeriformes; family Fringillidae; genus Serinus; species Serinus canaria. The sequence goes on from NC_066319.1 coordinate 22,183,535, forward strand.
TATAGCAGTTGTTCTGACTAATGAGTGCCTAGCCAATGAAAGGATTTTCATCTTCAGATAAAGAAAACTCACATTTGAAGTAACTGACAGAGGTGCAATCAAGTTTTGATCACAGATTAGAAGCCCTAAATTCTAATAAATCTAATCCTACTGCCCACTTGGCAAAATCACTGCATATTCCTGGCATTCATTTGCTCTCACTTGTAAAAAGGGAAGGCTGATTAATTAGTGCCTGGTGAAGGGTTCACAAGGACCATTAATTTTATGACTACATTTTTAAAAATAACTAATCTTGCCCTAGTACCGAGTCAGCCCCAATCCCACTATAGAGCATTCAGGAATTCCACAGCTCCCATACCCCTCTGGCTGCTCTGTTCACTTACCAGCTCCCTTTTGCTGACAGAAGGGCAGGGCTGCCTTACGCACAAATGCACAAAAGGGCTCTTGAGATCGAGGAAAAAAGAAGCAAAACTTGTGCAGTTTTGTTCCTGCCCTCACTGTGTGTATGCTTGGAAGGGGTGTGAATGACAAGTGAAAAGAGGTCTGCAGAGAAGTACTATCTTTTATTATAGAAAGTAGCATATCTGAGAAAAACAACAGAAGCCTCAGGAAATAAAAGAAAGCTCTGTAGTTTTTGACAGCTATCCCAATGAGGTTATAGTAGCATCACCATCCCATCATTGCTTTGTAATCTTGTCAGGATATGTCATCTCCATTTGTCACTAGAGATAGGTTCAGATCTGGAAAGCTACATCCCACTTAGGGCACCAAATCTGATCATGAAAAATTCTGGGATCATGTGTGACATCCAGCAACCTTCACACCATGAAAATTGACTGTCACCACTCCAAGTAATGCATTTTATAGCCTTTCTGAAATAATTTTACACAGCCATGAACGTTCATCCTGGTGTTTAGGCATTGGACAGTTCCATTTTCTGGATGTAATAACATTCTATTTTGTGTGATAGTGGGAAAAACATTAGGTCTTTCCATGCCCAAGGTCATTATTTCAGCAGTCCCCCAGCTAGCCTGGTAGTGCCCATGTAAACTGAGTTCTGCAGAATGGGGATTTTGCTGCAGAACCCCATGCTACCTCCTTCCACCTAAGGAGGGGGATGCCTGCTTTGGAGTTCTGATGATGTGCTGTTTTATTTTTGTCCTTAACCACCTTACATGTGCTTCAGCAGAATTTACTTGTATAGGACCTTCTCCCAGTTCCAGGGGGAGCTATCACCACTTTTCTGGCTAGGGATCCCTTTCTGCATGTAGACATTGGAACCCTTTTCTTCAGCTGGCTCTCTGGAGGGAGTCATTTGGGGAGAAGGGAAGCAGTGAAATAGTTTGATGAATGGCATTGTCTTACATCCCCCAGGAGGATTCCATATGTTTTTAGCAGATGTTTAACATGTTATGGCAACACAACTGGCTGTGTTGAAACAAATTGCAGGGTGACCATCTAACTGTTGTCAGAAGTGAAGTTTTCAACACTTCTAGCTCCCCCCTGGCAGTTACTGCTGCTTTCTGTAGATACCTGTGAGCTATGTACCACATTTTTGACAGGAAAATTGTGAAGAACTTTAACTGTCCAATAAGGTGTTATTTAATTGGAACATCTCAAGGAACAATAAACCCTGAAGCTATGTTTGTTATATATTTGAAGCTTAGTTTTTCAATATTTTTTCTTTTTTAAAGGAGAAAGGTGCTTTGTAAAATCTTATGAGAATAAAAGTAGCTTCACAATTTTAGTGTCATCTGGAGTTTTAAAAATGCATTTGAGCCTCCTCCCTGTGTGTTATAAGAGAGATGCAAATGCCAAGAAGAGTCAAAACATTTGAGGATAGATATTTGTATGAGTAAGGCATTTGTCTGTGATCCAGGATCTCCTAGCTCATGTCCAGGAGCTGACACAGACCTCTAGTAGTTCTTCAGCATTCATTCTTCCTGCTTCAATTTCCTGTTTGCAAATGGGGATGACTGTTCCTATGTGTTTGTCTCTCTCGTCATATTTAAACATGTAAAGAGCTCCAAGGCTTCTAGTACAATGGGGATCTCCATTTTGCTTTTTCTTTCTTAGTGAAAATTACTAAAAAGTCTGTGAGAAACAGAGTTAGTTTCCATAAAGGTTTCAAGGAGGACAGGAAAATCTCAGCTGCACATTTCAGGGGAAATGTGCATGCTGAGAATTTTCTCAAAATATACATAGTTGGAAATCTTGATATTTTGGTTTAATCTCCATTTTAGAAAACTTATGGGGGAAAAAAGGAAAAAAACCTACCTAAGGAGGGGACAGGATATTTTCTGTTGGGTTTTTTTGTTGTGGTTTGGTTTTTTGTTTGTTTGGTTTTTTTGTTTTGTTTTTCGTTTTTTTTCCCCAGTGATTTACAACTTTTCCTGCTGTTAGCTGTGGAAATGGCTGTCATCTTAAATATGTTCATTTTGCCTTTAAAGTATCCCTTCAATGCTACATATTAAAATTTTTACAAAGAAATCTCTTAATTGAGATTTTTCTGGGCGGATTCCAAGGGTTTGTTCAGTCATTGCTGCTACAGTTTTGGGTTTAGGCACTGCTGCCAGTTCCTTTGTGTAATCTTACAACTTCAAAGACAAGGAAAGAGGGAGGTGAGCACGAAAGCTTTTAGGAAAATTATGTCTACCTATTTGAGTATCTCAGTGAGCATAAAGTGTTGTTCATGGGTTGGATCACGTAAAGAATAGCATGTCTCTTGCCCTGGAAGCCTGCTTCCAATCTCGTGGACTGTCGGTCAGAAAGACACGAGGAGGTGATATGTGAAATAATGACAAAACAGGATTTTTCACTTTAGAAAAACATGCATGTATGTTACCATGTGATCAAGTGAATATGAAAACAAAGCTGGGAAAAATGAATCTGTAAATGAATATTCAAAATGCAGCTTAGTTCTCGATTTGAGAAACAAAAACAAAAACAACATGGCAAAGGGAGGGCCTGTGATTTTTTTTTTATTATTCAAAATGTTAGCTGTTGCTTGGATGAAAATGATTGGGATATGCTGATATTGACAAAGAAACCAACTCATAAACAATTTAGATTCAGTTTTTCCAGCTGAGCCTGGGAAAGCAAAACTGGGTTGAAAAATACACTGGCAAGGTTTTAATTATGATTTTAATAATGAAGCTTGAACAAACCTCTTGCTACCAGTACATCAACTGCCCCCTCATGCTGTTTTCCCAAGCCTGATGGAGGGGTCCTGGAAAAGCAGTCTGATGGCAGATGAGAGAACATACTGATCAGTGTAACTCAGTCAGCACTATAAGTGCTTGACATTTCAGAAAAACAAGATCTCTTACTTTGCTGTCTTCATCTGGGAGCAGGTGATCAGGTTCAGACAGTCAGTTTGTCATCCTAAGTTCTTTGTGGCTGAGACCTTGTTTGTTTTGTGCTCTCAGAAGTGCCATTCAGTTTCATGGCAGAGTTAATAACACTGTGTGATTTCTACTGAGCACAGATTGCTCCTGGAATGTGCTATGGTTATCTGGAAATAGATTGGTATTCAGGTTCCAGCATGCAGATGCCAGAGAGTTTCCTTCTGCCCATCTGTCTAGGCAATGAGCTGGGCTGTGTGTCAGTCCAGCTCTAGGAATCACAGCCAAGCTGGATCGGGGTTGTATTCCTGCTTTATCTGCCTTCACAGCAAATTGAGAAAGGCATTAGTAGAAATACCGAGAGAGAATAATAGGAAAAGAAAGAGAGCAGTCTGAAGGCAGAGGAAGCAGGAGGAAAGCTGGGGAGGCCAGGGGAAGGAAGGAACAGGGAAACTGTGAGGTTGAGAACTGAGATGTGAAGCACAGACAAGAAAGAATTCATAAGTAATGGGTGAGTTCTGTGGAGTGAAGTTTATCTCAAAATCCGTACAGTTACACCTATGAGGAACCTGCCATGATTTGTTCATGGATTCCCAATACTGCAGTTTCAGCTGCTGAAAACTCAAGCCTATCAGAAGTGTAACAGAGAGGCTATTTGGATTGTGATACAAATGATGTAATATTCAAGGGACAGAGCTTTCAGACAGTGGGAGGGCTGCAGCTCTAGGCTCTTCTGAAAAGGGAGAAAGTGGCTTTAATGTTCTGGGCTAAACCATGGAACTCTTTGCTTGTTCTGATTTCAAGCCAATAACCTATTTATCAGAAAACAAGTAAAACAGCCCTCTCACATGTTGATCTGTCATAAAATTGGCTTATTTTGAGGTTGCTGTTATGCTTTAGGTTCACAGAGGATATACTATATTCTTTACACACAAAGAATGTAAACCCCAGCTTTAAATGCAAAACTCAGTTCAGTGCTGGCTGGGATTCACAAAGCAATTCCTTCATGATGGTGAAAGCACTATGAACTCGGGAAGCTAATTTTCAATAGTGGCCCCTTAAATTGCACAGCTGAGCATGTAAGAGCACTATTGTGTCTATGCTAGCATGTGGAAGATTTGAAAGCTGGGGTCACATGTAGTTGACTTTTGTTCATTTACAAAACAGTTTCATAGACTCAGGATGGAAAACAGAAAACACATACAAGTCTTTGGATACATCACCCGCACTTTTTTTTTTTCCAAAATATCAGAATAATGATGTCACTGGAAGAGAAAGGGGTGGCAGTTGATGGAAAAAATGCCAAGAGTGTCCCTGATGAGGAGAGGATCTTGTTTGTAGAATATGGGGCTGTTTCAAACAGTGGTGTTTCCATCAGAACTAAGCCCAGTCAGTTTACTAGAAACCCTCCACATGAGATCTGAGCATTTGGCCCTAAAACAGGGGTAAGTGTTGGGCAGCCAGACAGATACACACACTCTTTCCTGGTTTATTCACTGGTACAGCAAAATTGCTTGGCATGTGGGGTCCTGCAGCAGTTCTGGACAGTGCAGGGGTACACGTGTGAGATTGCTACGGAGGGTAGAGGGGGAGGATCAATGGACCCAGTTTGGCAGGTCTGTAGAGTAAAAATGTAATCTTTGCCTGAAAGAACTATGATCTGCTGCTTAAGGGGCATGACAAGCCAGCCTCCTGGAAAATAGCACTGTGAGTCCTTTGCAAAGGAATCAAATAAGGAACAAGGCTATTACCTCGTGTCACACTGTGTCTAATAAAGAAATGGAAATCCCCTACTCTGCCACAAAGACCAAGCAGAGCTAGGATCATGCTGTGTGACACAAATAAATGAATAGCAAAACAGAAATGGAAAAACATGGGCCCGAACATTACAAGAAAATATCAGACCCTGAAATGATTGCCTGTCTTAAGCAATAGACTATAACAAAACATACGCTTCAAATACAGTCTGGTTGTGTAATCTAGTTTTGCTATTACACAGAAATAGATTTGGGACCATAACTGTTAAATCCTATGTCTATCTCCCTATTTTTATTTCACATTAGGAAGTAAAAGAAAGCCACCGCCAACAAATATCTGCACCTGGGGAGCCGTGTAACTGTTCATTACCAGATATATGGGGCATTAGCAGAGATTATGCAGGGATGCTGGCACATCTATTTTTCCTTTGCGTTGCACTGTTAGACATTCCTGTTGTCTCTTGTTCTCCTACTCAGCTTTGAGGGTCCAAATCTGCATCCCCCATCTTCCAAAGCATCATGAAATAAGCACGAGTTCTTATCAGCACCAGGACACATCTGTATATCACCAGCATGATCTGGCCCTGGTAGGATTGTTCTCTCTGTTGTTATGTAAGGATGTATATCAAATTTACTAAAGTCCAATTTACTAATCCTGAGCTATTGATTGTTATTGAGAGTAACAGTGTTACTTCTGCACTCTTTTTGCTCTCTCAGTTTCTTTTGCTCCAACCTGGTAAGGACTTTCTAAGCATTAGGAACAGTGAAGAGAAGTTTTCCTAGGGGATAATTGAAATGAACCCCCTTGTGGATTCCCTTGTCAGATGCTGTTGGACTTGAAATACAGTCACTCCATGTGCAAGAGCAGTAAAAAAGATGACCTCTTCTAGACAGTTGTCTATTTCTATGGAATTTGTAGCTGTCAAATGCTATTGAATTTTTTTGACAGGCTCAGAAGTTATTGGTTCGCACGCACAGCCCACACCACACAACAGCACAAGCCTTATTTCGCTAGGCTTTACCCGTGTTGCGAACATGGGCTCTTCCTTTGGTTTGGTGTGCATTTTGGAAAGGCTTCCCAGTCCCTCAGAGTCATCCTTTGAAGTTTCTCCGGCAGATCTTTGAAGGCATTTCAGCAGCTCTCACTGAGGTACCGGTCAACGAGTGACCTCTCTCCCACCTCCCTGTTCTCCTTTTGCATCCCAAGGATCCCCCCGGTGCCTCAGAAGCCCATCGGACGTTACCGGGGTCACCCTGCAGACGAGGAGCAGGCAGCTCTCCTTCCCTCCGGTGCTTGCTGCGAGCTCAGCGGGCTCAGGGATGCTCTCGGGTCCCAGGTTAAGCTGTCCCTGGGCCGCCCTTGCTGGGCTGCAGTTCCCGCACCCCGCACGGCCCAGGCACGGTACGGGAGGGACGAGTCACCCCGGGCTGCCCTTGGCGGCTCCTGCCGAGGGCACCCGGGAAGTTTTCTGGCGAAGGAGAAGGCAGACGAGAGGCGCGGGCGGGAGCAGCGGAGCGCGGGCAGAGGCTCGCCCAGCCGGAGGGGCCGGGGCCGGGCCGAGCCGGGCCGGGCCGGGCGGGGGCGGAGGAGGGGGCACGGCCGGGAGGTGGAGCCGGCTGCGCTGGCGGCTCCGGCGCTCCGCGGCTGCCGGGCACGGGGCGCGCACGGCAGTGGGAGCCCAGCGCTGCCGGGAGCCGCCGCCGCTCGGTCCGGCCGGTCCGAGCCCGGGAGCCGCCGCCGCGGGAGCGCCGCGGGAGCCGCCAGGTAACGGGCGGGGCTCCCCTCTCGCTGCCCGGCTGGGAGCGCAGCCTTTCCGCGGCAGCAGCCTTTGCTCGGCGCCCACCGCCCTGCCGCTGCCCCGGGACGCTCGGGGCTGCCACGGGGGGCTGCTCGCCCACCCGCCCGTTGCGCTGTTCCCTCGGGGGAGGGCAGGATGTGCGGGAGCGCCGTGACTCCCCGGGGTGCTGGGCGTGCAAGTTTGTGGGGCTGAGAAGCCAGCCCGCCCGCCAGCACCGCCGGCACGGGAGCTGGGGGAGGGCGCCCCGGCTGCCCCAGCCAGCTGAACTCGCCCCGCTGGTAACACCTCTGCGGGGTCGGGCCTCGGGAGCGTCTTCGGGAGCCTCGGAGCCTGTCCTCGGTATTTCTGTATTCTGCTGCCTCCGCCCGACAGACCTCCCTCCGGGATCCCTCTTATGGTCGAGACGAGCGGAGGAGCCGGAGCCCGGAGGCTGTGCCCGGAGCGCCCCGCACTGCGTCTGTCGCGTGTTGGGGTGCGCCACCACCCCTGAAATTCGGATGAGGAAGGTGGGACGGTTCCCTGTGTTTTTTTACTTCAGCCCGGGCTGGGAGGAATTTTCTCTTTCACACTTTGCTGATCTTCCATCCCGCTACCCTGGGTCAGTGCCCGCTCTTTAACAGAGATTTGTAGCTGCAGCAACATGTTAGCGAGGTACCACATGGGGGTTTTGTAGGCTGAACTGGGCACTTCAAGTTTTATAGTAACTTTTGTATTTAAAGGTTATAGTGAGTGAGTAAATAGCATTTTCATGGGTGTTGTACTTGGGAGGTTTTCTGTGAAATATGTTTGATAATAATAATTCTTTTTTCTAGCACTTCTCTCAGCAATTAGAGAGCTCGGCCTGATTACTGTTTGTATTTCTATAATAAGAGCAAATTTGGACGCAGTTAATAGACTCTAGGCACAGAATTCACTGAATAGCCAGTGGCTACCAAAGCTGGTTGGGCAGAAGTGTGCTGGAGATGGTTTTGTGCCTGACAGGGTATATGCTAATTGTGACCACGGGTTCGCCTTGGACTTTTGCTAGTGGGGAAAAAGTTGGAGTTGTTAAAGAGTTGTCTTAATTCAACAGGATGTATGCAAGTGTTTGATTGATTCTACCAGTAAAATACTTATTTTGATACTCAGTGGTTTTTGTAAGTAGCAGTAGTTGTTGCATCACAAAAGTATAGAAACAGAGCAAACCGTAGGGATGTCTTTGGAGAAATAGGTACATTCTTAAATTTTTTTCATAATTTGAAATTCGACTGTGTAGCATAATGTACAGACACACTTCTTTATCATCTGCTTTCACTGAAGTATTTTTATAGTATGTTAAAATGATTCGAATGTTTGACCCTCCTTGGAAGGCAGTTAATGTTTCTGTATTTGTTGTGGCCGAGGTACAGCTTTTGTTGGCGCAAGCTAAAATACCATGTGATACAGTTGCCACGAATTCGAGTGTAGCGGGGTGAGGAGAAAGGAAGAGCTTTAACTTCTCTGAGATGTTGCAGACTGCCAGCAAAATCCACACAAAATTTCCTCCCTTCCTGCAAGGCAGAGCTGTGCCACAAATCGCTCGGTTCCCCGCGTTGTGTGTGTAAGCCTGTGAGATGCGCAGGTGAGCGCGGAGCTGCTCCTTGGGAAAGGGCCGGGTGGCAGAGCCCGCGGGGAGCGGGGGCAGCCGGGGCTTGCGGAGCCGGGGCCGGGGCCGGGGCCGGGGCGGCTCCGGCGGGAGGGCTGGGGTGGGTGATGCTGGCGCTTTCCACGAGAGGGCTTTCTCTCTGTGCCGTGTTAGCGCCGGCCGCCCCTCCGCTCGCTCCTCCATACGGAGGAGCAGGATGGGCTTGGGGGTGGTTTGCGCTCGCAGGGTGTTTCAGATTTCCTTTGTAAATTATGGGGAAATCCCTTTATTGCCCCTGAGGTGTAAGGATAAGACATCCTGGGAAGAACACCAGTCTTCAGTTTCCAGGCTCCCTTAAAACTCAGAACGATCCCAACAACTTAATTTCCCCACAGTGGAAACCGAGAAGAGGCTGAGTGTGTTTCTCACAGAAGAGGAGAGGGGTTAGAGTGTGTTTGCATCCTCGTTGCAGATGATGGCAACGAAGTACTTTATCCTGCCGTGATCTCATTTTTGGCTGCTTTAACATGTATTCTACTTCTCAGGGTGGGGCTGGGTGAAAGGGAAACGGGAATCATTGTGTGAGTGCGAAAATGCTATCTGTGAGTCCTTTGCCAAGTTGTCTGTGTGTTAGTTCAAATAATTTCACTCGCAAAGCGTTGCAGGTCTGTTTTAAAAGGCAGAAACTGTGTCTGTAACTAGTAATAATATTGCAGTTCATAAAACATGAGAAACATCTGTTACTGTGACTTCAATTTGTTTCTCTCTCCTTGGAATAACCGAGCTGACAGCTCAGTCAGGTTTAATGTCCTGTGCTAAACCTTTGGTCGTGTGTCCCACGGCTAATTGTGACTCACAGAATCAATAAACCCAGCTCCTGCCTCTCTGCAGCGACTCAGCGGGGAGTGGGAAGGGCTTCAAATCACAACAGCAGACCACGGGGGACAAATATGGGTTTTTGCAAAGCTAGGCCTATCGTGTGCCCTTGCCTCTCAGTGCAGCAGAGCTGGCTGGGGTCTCACTATTAGGGCTGAGTGAGTGAGGGAGATGGCCTGCACTGCTGTAGGGGCAGTATTTTCCCTCATAGCACCTTTTGTCTTGCCTTAATCTATCCCAGGTTGAATACTGTAGGCAGTTGAAGCAGAGCCATCTCATGCTTTGATGTGTGTTTATTGGCTTTAGCATCTCATTCCCTAGCCATTTTTTTTTTTTAAAGTTGGGTTGCTCTCCTTCCACCCCACCTCCCCAAACAAAAAGAATTAGAACAGAGGCAAAATGTGAATGAAGTGACTTTGTATTTTTTGTGAATGGGTTTCCTTGCATTGCCCCTGCCTTCCTTGCTGCCTTCTGTAAGATCATTTCGTAATTAAAATATTATGACTGTGCTTATGGTAGCCCTTCACTCATGGCAAGGATCCTAATTTGATGTCAATGAAAAAAATAGTAGTTTCTGGCATAAGGGCAGATGACATTTCATCAGCTAGTGCATGCCCATTTTTTTTAAACCACAGTGCTAAGACCATATGGACAGATAATGAGTTTAAGCTGATAAACAGCTTACAGATTTGCCCAACTAAAGGACTTTCTTCCTAGAAAACACGTTTTCCTTTAAAATAAATAATGAAGTTCCTGTGTTTTTATTTAATTATCTTGAGTCCTGTCTGTTCTCACCAGGCTGCAGGAAAACAGGCACAACTGCTCTGGGGACAGAAGCTACTGGATTTATGGGCCTGTAGGTCTTAGAGGAGAGGAAAGACTTAAAAAGAAAAGTTCAGATGCTACAAAATTGAGCCCTAAGGTATCTAAAAAAAGCAGATGGTGGTCCAAGTTGTATTTAGAGAGTTTCCTGAGGTAGTGCATAGTTCTTGACATCTTGAAGATGAGTCATTGCATGAGGTGGTAGTAGGTCTGAGGTCTGTTTGGGAGTTATAATTAAAACAGATGGATATCTATACTCCTTGCTAACCCTGTGAGGCTGCTGAAGCAGTCCTTTTCTGGAAATACTCTTGAGAGACAATCCCTGCTTTTACTTTCTCAAGAATTTTTGACTCATTTTGGTATGATTTGTTTGTTTGTTTAATTTAAACTGACATCTATAAAATGGATCAATTTTTCTTGGTTTTTATAGGGGGAAAAACCCTGCAAGTGGTACAGTGAGAGTTGAAAGTAACTTGTTTTGGGAAGGGGTGGTCTTTAGTTGTCACTTTAAGATAATGACTCCAAACCAAGCAGTGTATTTGCATGAGAGGGCAAAGCCTGTGTGTTTCTCCCTCAAGAGGCATAGAAATGAGCTGTTTCAGATCTGAAAGTGCTCATTTCCTTTTAAGCTGTTTCTTATGTGTTCTCTCCTTTTCTTCTTCTTTTTTTTCCCCCTTGGAAAGAATTATTAATTTTAAGTGGAAGTGGCAAATGAAGGAAGAAAATAGTTGCACAGAAAAATCAGTACCGACTGATTTTTCAGTCCATTCTTTCTCATGCTCCTTCTTCCTTCTAAAACTTCAATGTTTTGTGTTGTCCCTTCCCTTCACACTATCCCCTTCTCAGGAAGATGATAGACTTTAATTGTATTTCATTTGAGGATATATTCCAGATGGCCAGAGCTTAGCTTCCCAATGCTCACTGCTGCCTCACTGGTAACTGATGTGGCAGCCAGGTTCTATTTGGTCCTACCTTAGTTCACGACTGCTCAGTTCAGCATTCCTCTTGTGTCCATTACTTCCTCTACACCTACATTTCTTATTTTCTTATCACTGTTCTTTCAGTCTTGAGATTCCAAACTGGTGAATGAGTTAACCCATCCCCTGGGAGTTTCAGGGGATTCAGGTGAATTCAATGCCCACCAAACAGCCCACAGGTCTCCTCCCCATCCAATCTCTTGTCTTGGAGCATTTAACAGCTGCTTTGCTGTTTATCATTCTGCATTGGTAAATATCTGTCATGGGCTAAGGAAGTGTAAATCTTCTGAGACTGAAAGAAGTGGCTGTAGGAAGGCAGTACGTTGATCTTTTTCTGTTAACCACACCATCTGCTAAACCAGTTTGTCAGCATGTTTTTATTTATTTTTGCACAGATAAAATTTAAAGAAACAAGCTAATATAAAGATGTTTTGCTCTTACGATGGGGTTTGCTTCTGCACCTCTGCCACCTTCTGTTCTTTACCACTGGGCTGCCCTTCACTGGTCCTCCTCAGAGCTAGAGGCAGAGCCTCACCATCCTGGTGAGCTGTGTAAGTGCAGGTTGTTTTGGATTTGGATTGCCTCTGCAGGTCTCTTGATACAGGAAGCTCTGGGTGCCTGATCTTAGGCACAAGTGCCTAATCTGAATGCTTCTTTTCTGGTGGACTGATATGCAGCAAATATTGCATGAAAATTGAGAGTAGTCACGTGGTGTCAATTTGGGATAAACTGACAAGTTAATTTCACCAAGTTAATTTCAAAGCAAACCATATCAGTATCTTGTCATTGTCCTCAGAGATGTAGGAAGTGGGGTTCTGACTGTCATGGGTTTTTAGTAAGGATCTTTTTTTTGCACAGGAATCTTCCTGACGGTGTAGTTCTTCCAGCCAGGACTCCAATGACTGATAAGTCTCTGGGGGTTCTTGTGTTTTAGGCTTTATTTATTTATTTATTGCTATCAGGATCTTCCCTTTGCTATGGATTTAAATACATAGTATGTACTTAAATAAACCTGGTCTAAAATGGAAGTTTCCCATTTCTTAAGAAATAAATTAAAATGACTGTAGAAGGGTCAAACTCAAAGGGAGCTCAGATTTTTTTAGACCAGTCTATCAGTTCAGACAGAAAGAGAGGCTGCTTTTGATGAAATAAGTAGTGCTGAAACTGAATCTTATCTGTGTGCTTGATATTACTTGGTTATCAAAATGCTGCATTATTATGTGAATTAGGGTTTAGGTCTGAGTTTGCTGAGTAGCTCAGCTTCTGATCGACCATGTTTAGTTTATCTCTATTCCTGCTTTTCTTGCCCGCATTTAGTTGGTGCATGGCTGTGTTAGAGAAGGACTTTGTTGGGCCATCTGTGGTGCCTAGTGTGATCTGGAGTTTGCCCTGATTACTCTTCTGGAACCAGTATAACCAGTGCCCTCCTTACTCCTGTTGCTGTGGTGTTACCATCAGGAAATAAACCTTAGAGTGGTTGTAGATCCCAGGGAAGGGGAACTAAACCAAACTGCTGATGTGAAAAGTCGTGTAGTACAGCAGAGTTAATAACAGCTCTTATATTTCCTCAGACTCCTCACTTGAGCTGTAATCAGCTTTAAACACATCTTATGCCGTCCCAGATGTCTGGAAAGGCCAAAGACAGAGGATTGGGATGGGTATGGGGCCGTATGGTGACTTGTTGCCTGTGGCTCAGTGGCACAGCTGGGCAGGGGCTCAGGAGCTTAGAGGCCCTGGCTGCAGCTCGGGTTGTGTATATTGTGCATGATTACTGTGCTGACTGTTTCTGCAGCTCTGTGCTGCTCCTAAGGCTCAACAATGAAATTGTAATGCTAGCAGCTTTCTTTTCATGGCCCAATGCCCAGTTTGAAGAAGGGTGATGTTGGTCATGTTGCTAGACGTACGTATTTATGGCCCTGTTTCATCTGTTGAATTTAATCTGTTGGGGTATTTTTAACATTATTATGGAAACAGTTACTATATTTACTCCTTGCAAAAAGCTCAGTGTAAGACAGTCTATGAGGAGAGTGTTCTAGAGTAATAAATATTGCACTAAATTATGGTGTCTACACTTCTTCAGGAAAAATGGCCCAAATGAACTGACTGGCACTTTGCCTGTTCCTGAGACATGGACCTCACAGGGCACTGAACTGGAACACTCTATGCTGGGAAAGCAACGATAGAGTTTGTTCTTGGCACATCTCATTTTCTTGTGGAGTGAAAATAAACCAGATCTTCTTGTACAGAGGGATCTTGTGCCTGTACTGGACTGCTTTCTCAGGCCTGCTGAGAGCCTGTTTCCCACGGAAGTCTTTGGGACCTGTGGGCATCTTTCAGATGAAGTCCTCAAAACCTGTTGCCAGTATAAAGGAGGCAATGGGATTTCCAATGAATGGAAATTCAGGAGACTTTGGAATGGGATTCCCTGTCACTGTTGTGGATGTGTTTGTTTCTGCAGCCATTTGAAACCGGAATGTGTTTTAATGTTAGTCTTGCTGATAAAAATTGATGGAGCTTGATGGTGATAATAATGTGGTGGGAACAACGTGGACATGTATGAGAAATAATGGCAAATAAAGGACTGAATATCTCAGAATGTCATTGAGAGGGGTGAACTTTGGATATGATGTATTTTTGAACTGCTGACTGCCCTTTTTTCCTGTTAATGTCAGAGGGAATTCTCAAAGCTGCTTGGGTTGAGGTGCTTATTGTGTGTTGATCAACAAAACTTTTCCTTCCAATGGGAATATGGCATGTAATAGGAATCTTCTACAGTTGCCCCAAGTTTTTCAAAATAAGTTACAGGAAAAACTGAGAGATAATCCTGGAAGTGCTTGAGGCACAATGCTGGAAGCACCAAAAGATCTCTTTGCTTTGGCAGCCTGAGAGTTGACAATGTAATACCTTGCTGCTTTGACAAATCACTCTGGGTTCATAGGATTGAAAAAAACCTGCAAAACTGATAAGGATTTCAGCTTACAGTGATGCTTTGTTAATTAAGAACTGTTTTTCTTCTTTTAAACGTTAAGGGAAACATCAGTCAGGAACAGCATTCTGATATGATTAAGAAAGAATAAAACAGAGAAGACACAAAACAGAAGAAAAAATCTAGTTAATCCAGCCAGTCTCTTGGAAGTCTTATTCTATCTCCTCGCTGTGCTGAAGGGAGCAGAAGGTTTCAGGCTTTGCATTTTGTGTGTTCATATTTTGATACTGCAGTGGGGAAGGTTTGGCAGGAGAAGAGTCGGATTTAGTTTAAAAACATTAATTTTCTTTGTTAATGCTGCTGCAGATAGTTCCAAGTTTCAGTTTATAGTGGATTTCTTACAGTGTTTCTGTAACGTGATGCTCTTTGGGAAGTGCTTTGAAGCTCTGCACTAGCCTTGGGGAGCAGAGGGCTTTGGGAGGGGGGTTGGACTCTCACTCCCAAGCGCTATCACGGATTTTACTGCTCAGAACTGAGGTGGGTGAATGCCAGCATTCCTAACATCAGCCTGCTGTAGACACTCCTTAGCTGTGGGAAAGCTGCATTGCTTTTCTGAGCATCTGTTTCACCAGCTGTGAAAATGAAGACAGTACCCTCAGCACTGGGTATGATGAACGTTCTTGTTAGCTAATCTTGCTAAAGTGCATTGGAACTGTGAAGCGTTGTGGGTTGTTGTTTGGAAGTGTGAAGGTTTAAAATGGTGTAAGCCATGAGCTTGCATCTTTGTTAGGGAAGAGAAGTATCAACTGGGAGACCTTTGGCAACAGGCACAAAGGGTTTGTGGGACAGAGTAGAAATTTTCCTGTAATGGAGAGACATAGGTGAGAATTATGCCTCATTCTAATCCTTTACACAAAAATCTAAATTGATTTATTTGGAGCTTTTTAAAGCACCTGTCCAGGGCTGGATTTTCCCCTAACACCAGTTACATTTCCTTTTGCTGTTTTTGCAGCCCCCCTCTCCTCCACACATTTGATTTTTATGATCAAAGCTCCATTCTTTAAAGATATGCCAATGCCTTGTAATAATGCTCAGAAGGTCCCCTATGGACAGAAGTTCTGATTAGACACTGAAGAATTCTTTAATTCTCTTCATACCTATTAATGCTAGGAACATTGTGCTGATAAAAATTGTGGCTTTTTCTTCCCATTGCTGTTACTACTTTTTCTTTGGCTCCCCTCCTCCCCAGACACTGCACTTATTCTTTAAGCTTTCACATTTTCTTGTCTTGTATAAACTTGGTTCCTTGGTTCTTGCTTTCAATTCATTCTTTTATCTTCCACAGCACTCAATGAATGCTTAAAAATAATAAATATTAATAATAGGGCCCTTTGAACCAGCAGGTTCTTTGCAGCTTAAACTCACCTTTCCCTGCTGCTTATCCCCTATTAGAAGTTGCTATAATCTGCAGATTGTAGCTGTAATAAGTTCTGAAGCAGTGGCTGGGTTTGTGACAAGCGTAGGATTATAGCTCCAGGTGGGGAAGCGGCAGCAGGAACAGAGAACCTCAAAGGCACAAATATGTTGTTCCAGTTGAAATATTCTTAGCAATAAAGGAAGAGAAGCCAACAAAATTTAGTGTGGGAATAGAGCTATTTATCTAGGTTTCCATGGAGTGTCAGTGACCTATATAGGGTAATCCTGTAACGCACATAAAAAAATGCTGCGTTCAGAAGTAGAAAAACATTCTTTCTGGAGAACACAGTTTAAAAAGGCTGCACCTTTGGAGATTCTTTCAAGCCATTTCATAGGAAGTGTCTTAAATTAGCAAGACAAACTATGGGATACATCTGTGGTATTACTGTGTTTGCTTTGAATTCCTTGTAGAGACAGGTTTACTGCTCCTTAGAGTTACAGAAGAAAAAGATGCTGTCTACCCCTGTGAGTAAAACTGACCACATCATGAACAGCTCAGGCTCCAAAGCTTTTGCCACACACACACATGCACATGCTGTTTTGGATATCAGCAACATTTTTACAGTCCCAGACTAAGGAATGAATAAAGTAAACATGAACAGAGAGTGTGAGGTTTTCCTACCATACCTCCTTCCCTCTGTTTAACAATGCAAGGTACTGGAGTAGGAAAAAATGACAGAATCCTGAGTTGGCAGGGCAAATTTTATGAAGCTTTATTTGCTTCTTCTACTGTGTTGCAGTGGCCCTACTCAGGGGAGACAAGCTGTTCCTAAACAGAACCTCTGTTGGGTGGGTTGCTTCCAGGCTAATGTCTTCAGCAGAAACCACACTGGTTGCTACTTGAGGCTAGGACTAGCTAGGAGTCTTCAAGGAAACAATTTGCCTGCAGAAGATGCTGATTTATTGAAACCTTTACTCCTTTGTGGGAAAGGATTGGTCTCCACTTGGTTCTCCTTGGGTGAATTTCTTGCATTTAGGATAGAATTTCTTAGTCAAAACAGATAGGAGCCAAGTGGTTTGGGTTTTTCACCTGTGCTGTTATGGATCCAAAACAGGGTCCTGAAAGCAGGTTTCCTACGTGCCACAAATACCTGACCTGAAAATCCTGACCACAGAACTGCTGTTCTACAGCACATGTGTTTATGTAGGAAGGATTCTAAAGTGTATTCCAAATTTTCGTCCCTATGTGAAATAAAAAAATTATTCCAAGTCTCAAAAACTGAGGTTCCCTCCAAAAACTGAATTCCTATCCAGGTGTCCTTGTGTCTTCTTCAATGGTCTTACTGTCTTTCCTCACTGGTTCTGCAGGTTTGTGTCTCCCCTGGATGTGCTCTTATGGAGTGGGGCAAAGCATCCCTGGAGACTCTGGCAAAGCAATCAGCTTGTCCGTGACAGGAGGGGAAGGACTGACCCTGAAGCACTGCTGGTGTATTTTGTCAGGGTCAAGGCTGTACAAGGATATATAACTCCTAAACCACTGCTGCCTCTGAGGAATATTGTTAGAGAATCAACTTGAGCAGCCAAGGAAAATATAGCTGAACACTGCTGATATGTTTGTGCATGGGCCATCGTTGTTGGGCAGGGTAGGAAAAATAATGCTTGGGGCAAGAGAGGAGCTGCTTGGAACAGCATGAAACACTCTTGTGCTGGTCTGATTGCAGCGAGCTCAGCAAAGGCAAGGCTAGCACGTGGTTTCAGTAATAGACCTCTTCCTTCCAATTTCTTCTTTGTGTTTTATAGAAAGGAGGAGAAGGTAGTCCTGTCTTGATCCTTTCTTAATTCTCCTAGGGGAGTAAGGAGATAACAAGAAGAAAGTCAAGAGGGGATCTCAGCCAAGCTGGGTGTGTGCTCAGTGAGGCTGTTTGTTCTCTGTCATTGTGCTCTTGTACCACCAAAGATCTGAATCTGGTTGTTCCAGGGCAGCTCAGCTCCCTGAGACATGATGTGCTCTGTCCTGCTTGGCTGCCAAGGGGACCTTTCAGAGGATCCCTCTGTTATAGAAGGTGGGATTGCAAAATTGAGGTGCACTCCAGTTCTGGTTATATGGGAATGCCACTCTGCCTTGACTTTTATTTTGTTCTTGCCATTTTTAGGAAAGGGAGCAGAAAAGGCTGAGGGTTGAAGCTTCATCATTGCATGGAGAAAGACAAAGCACTCCTCTTAAAGGCAAAAAATTCCAAGCCCTTGCTGTGTATTTGAGGTTTAAATAATGGGAGTTTCCTGTTTCAGGGAAGCCAAATTAATCCTCAGATGGCCTCCACTAACCTGCTTTAAGAAGACTTGTGTTCATCTTGTGGCAGACGAGGAGTCTGAGCTTGCCCTTTTGGATTCGCCTCTTCTTTTCCTTCAAGTTAAATTAGGAGGCACAAGGTGTGTTTATAGCACACAGAAGCAGCAGTGGAAGGCCTGACCTAGTAGAAATCAGAATTACCATACAGCTTTTTTGGATGCAGCATGGCATTTGGATCCACAACAGCCAGGTCTGGCAATCATAATGTCAAAGCAGTCCTGGATGTGAGGTGAGCTCTACTGTGTCTGTCTGCAGAGATGCAGACCTCAGATACAGAGTGTTTGAAAAAATAAACTAAAACACCATAAGCCTTGCTTTTATGGTTTGGTGCTTTTTCTTGGTTTGTTGTTTGTTTTTGGTTTTTTTTTGGGTTTTTTTTGGTAATAAACAGGCAATACTCATCTTAAAATATAAGATGACAATAGTATCTTAATGTTTTCACAAAAAATTGACCTAAGAAAATATTTCTCTTAAGTCTAAGTCCTCTAGGATTGAAATGACAGCAGATTTTTAGTCTTGCTTATGGTTACAGTCATCAAAAGAACATTTAAAGAAACCTCTAGGAGGCTGATTGCTAAGACTCCATAGATTCCCAGGAAGACAAAGGTAAGCTGCTACCTTTCTTCAGAGCCTCCAACTGGGAACCTGTTCTCTCCATGATAGCTGTAATATGAGGCCTTTTTAGGGACTGCACCTTTTGCCCTACAAAATCAGTTTGCATCTTCTAATCACAGAATGACCTGACTACTTTGCATCCATTTCATGTCTAAATTCTGCCCATTTTTAAAGTATACCTAAATTATTGGGAAAAGCAAGCTATTGATGTAAGACTTCACTCTTTTCTTCTGAATCAGGGGTGGTGAATTGAAAAAAAATAGGTTAGTCTGAAAATAGTTCCAGCAAGCTGAGGTCTAAGATGTATGATTGAGCCACACTCTACATTTGCCCTGTTGAAATAAAGTCAAGTTGCACTAGGATGGTGTTGTAAATGGTTTGCCATATCACAGAGCAGGGCTGTTCTCTGAGGCTGGCTTGCAAAATCCTTTTTGTGGCTGGAGCTGTATTCTTGTGGTCTTCAATGTCACTGTCTAGGACTTGTCATTGAAAGCTGAAGGAGCCCAAGAGAAGCCACTTAGTGGATCTGTTTCCCTTAACATCCTACAAGATTACATCTGTAGACCATGCTTTAACAAGAAGCTACAATCTTCACCTGTAATCCTTGATTCTTTATGGAGTGCAACAGTGTGGAGTAGGACCAAACACCGATTTTTTTAAAATGGAAAATGATTAAATGTAAGACTGCTTAAATCTGGCTGTCTTGTAGCTTCATAAGTAACTCTTCATAGACAACATTTGTTTCTTCCTTTCCCCTTTCTGTTCTGTTATCCTTGAGCTTTATTCTTGAGATGAATTCTGCCTAAGTGAAGGAGGGATTTGTCCAGATACACTGTTGTCTAGCAAGGAGGTGGTGAAACAGATGCAGTTGTTGGAACTGATGATAAGGTAATTTTCTCACCCTTCCAGTAACTGGATTCACAGTGCTGGTAGCATTTGGTGTTGTGTGTGCACCCCGAGATAGAGATCAGAGATTGGCTGCTGGATAATGAAACAGCACTGTGCCTGAAGGAACAGATTGGGCAGGCATCTGAACTATCCCGGCCTGGCCCACCAGAATGAGTCAGTTGCTCAGAAATTTTCTGGCAGATGCAGCCTCTCTGTTTCATGTCACAGCAATTATCTACCACTTGTTTATTGAGTGTCTGTGTGGTCCACATTATCTCAACCTCTCACAGTTGCAAATGGCTTGTATCTTTGTAGAACCTTTTTGAGGCAGAGAATTTCCATTTTACTGATGTAAGTGAAACCTAAATAACTTGCTGAGGGTATAATGGGAAACTTGTAACACACTGGAAAATAACAGAATAACACCTATTCAAATTTTGCTCCTAGGAAAGATAGCTCAGGTTTAAAAAAGGGGCAGGGAGTATTTGCTGTGTCATAGGAAGATCTTTCCCAGCTAGATTCATCCCTAAGAAATTACTTGCTTTGCTGTGCTCTTGGAGCTAAATGTCCCAAGTAACTTAATGATATGTTGCTAAGGCCTTTTCTTCTTTTTGCTGTGTTAATTGTGCATATACTAAATTTGGGTAGGACAACTTTTTCTATGTAAATGAAGCTCTATTTGTGAGGTGTTTGGAGGTTTTTTGCAGGGGGAGGTTAGGGGCAAGGCTTGGTTGATTGTTTTTTTCTCATAGAAAATAAAGATCTTCTGAAGTTTTAGGAAGGAATGGAGTTAGGGGTGGGGAAATTTTTACCTCAGCCAAAATAGTCAATATTTCATGGTTTAGGATATGCACTAGAGTTTGGGAGACTACAGGTGGTACCCCTGAGATCTGAACCTTCTTTCCCTCATAGTGCTGCAGTGCATTCACAGCTACTCTTTCTTTCTTTGCAATGTCAGCTCCTTGCCTGTTAAATTTCCTTAGAGGCGTGCAGAGAGTCATAACAAGCATTTTCCTTTGAACAGACTGGATTTTCAGACTGTTTTCCCCAAAAAACAGTGTTTGGGAAGAGCATATTATCAGGCCTAATAGCCCTTAACAAGTTAGTGACTCCTTGAGTCCTGTGCTTTAGTGGTGTCTGAGGAGCGCTGTGGTCCTGAAGCTTCTGCCTGTTTTCACTGCAGCAAACCTAATCAAAGCCACAAAGCGAGATGGCCTCTTTCCCTGCCCTGAGGCACTCCTGGGTGCTTCCTTGAGAAAGCAATTTGCTTTGGAGTTATTAAAACAGCACATGCTGTAAAAAAAAAATAACATCCCAGGCACAGGTGGGGAGCTGCTGAGTATTAATGCCAGTTGTGCGGTTCAAAATCGCAGCTTTGTTCTCGAGATTGTAATAGTGTTAAAAAATTCAGCCTTGATCTTGATGAGAGCTCAAGTCCCTGAGCTTGAGTGGAATCAGGGTCAAGGTGTTTAATTTGTTCATTCTTCAGAGATGCTGAGCACCTTCTGTGGCAGCTGAAATTAGTGGGAGCAGTGTGTGCTCAGCATTTTGGAAGGAAAACAGCATGTGCATGTGTTGTGAGCTGTGATGTACTGGAGCCAGGATCTCTAGGGGTTTGCAGGATCTAATAAGATGCCCCCTACAGTTGTTTCTTAATTAAGCCCCAGACACCTTACATGGCTTCTCTTGAACTTCGGGACTCTGCTTTTCCGGAGCATATATGAGACTTCTAGCCTGGCAACTCCTTGGAGCTTTCTATTAAAGTATTAAGGGGAGGAAAACCAGTTGGTTGCCTCAAGCTGAGGAGGAAATGCTAGACTTGAAGGATTATCTCAGTGCAATGAATTTTAAAGACTTTTTGCTATACATGTGTGGAAAGCTATCAAAATGCTAATGGTTCTGCTGTCTTTTTTAACCCTTTCAATATATGGAGCTGATGGAGGGGAAGTGAGAATTATGGTATTCTACTGTAAAAGGATGGTTCAGTCAGAAATTAAGTTTTAAGTAGCTTTTCATCTGCTAGCCACTTCTCCCAGTGATCAGGAGGACTGACTCACCCATCATCTGGATAGACCAATTCTGCATGAACAGTTGAGCCCATCTGCAGGTGTGGTGTAGACCAGGTGCAGCCAGCACCCTACAGGCAAGGCTGAAGAACTCACACTGGTGCCCCTCCTGCCCCCCACCCACTTTGGGGGACATGCCTGAGTGCCAAGGACGCCTCTGTTGTGGGGGAGGTCTGTCCCTGCCACAGCCACTCATCCAGTCATGTGCATTCCTGAGGGCCCTGGGATGGGATGGGCTTCTCTCCTCCCTGCACAGATGGAACAGGAGTGTCCTACAGCAGTGCAGGATACCGTGTTTCACCAAGGAGACTCTGATTCTCCTGGATGCCTTGCCTCACCATCTTAAACAGGGAGGACATGGGCTCCAGGGAGACACAGAGGTTAGGAGTATTTTCTCCATGGCTGCCCTGAGCTGGGCAGCAAGGCTTGTCTAAGATATTGAGCAGGTGCTGAGTTTGCAGTGGCTGGGGCTGCTCTGCTGCTGCTGCTGCCCTGAGTGGCTGGGCTGGTTAACTCTGTGCAGGAGCTGCTGTCCCATTTATTTAGGTTTTTGGCTGAAGTTTTTGACCTGTTTGGAATATCTCATTCAACTCTACAGAGATTCTGTTGAAGTTCTGCTTTGGAACCAGGTAAGTACTTGGCTAGCCAATGATATAAACGGCTGAAATGGTGTATTATTAGACTCAGGAGACTCAGTCATTCCTTTAGCTGTCTCGGAAATATTTTAGAGCAATGGAGCTATCTGTGCTTATCTTTTTAATCAGGAATAGCCAGGCAATTTTAGCACTCAGGAGAGCCCAAATCACTGAGCTGCAGGGCTATCTAGGCCATTAAGTTTATGGCTTTCAGGTTTCTGTGAACCTGCAATGTTGTTTATTTATTATTTTCAAGGCATATTTACTGCTAAATAAGAGCTGCCAGCTTATTTCAAATGTTCAAAACATCAGTCTTTTCCAGCAGAAGTGTTTGGTTTTTCCTCTGGGGGCAGGAGCAAGGGCGGGCAGTATGGAAAGGATTGCAGGAGGGATTTATTTGGGCTTGGGACTAAGGAGACCCTGGATGGAGCAAGGTAAAGAGAGCAGGTAGCAATGAGACACCCTGGAATAGGCTTTTCCTTTCTCATTTGGCATGAGTTTTTTTGAGGTGTTTTTTGGGACATCCTAAAGTAGATTGGATACGACATTTGGGGAGCCAGCTTTAGGGAATGTTATTTTAATGTGGATTGTCCTAAATAATATAAAGATATGGCTGGTGCATTATCATGGTGCACTAAGCATCATGTTGCCCATGGTTTCCTGTTTGGCTTTCAGCAAATTTATTACTTTAGTCAGTGTGTGTGTGTGAGAAGAAATAGCTATTTAGCCCATCCCCTTGTATTTTTTCCCCATCATAGACAGTTACAATTCACTTGCTAATCTCATGCATATTAAAAGCCTGTTTTCCGTGGACTCTTTTCTCTTTAATTCTTACATGTCTCAGTGAGTGGCTTTAGAAATTGCAAACAGTATTTTTTTTTAATGAAAAATTATTCCCCCTGAAATTTTTGTGATCACTGGGAAAAAAACCTCTAACTTTTCCTAATTCTTATTTCTCATAAAAAGTGCTTTTCACTTAATCTTGAAAATTTAAGGCTGCATGAATAACCAGGTGTCTCTTAATTAGGTAGTTTGCAGACATGAATTTTAAACTGTGCAACTTCTTTGCATTTTCTATTTGGGTTTTCCTGTGTGTGAAGAGAAGGGGGCTTGAGCTGTATTATTCCACCACAATCCCTCCTTCCGTGCTACAAGATGAAGGTTGGCAGTGGGAAAAGTAGGATTTACAGTGGAGTGTAAGTACGTGACATGTCAATGTCACGTCTCTGATTAAGAGTGCAGGTAATCTCTGCAGACTAAATGCTAAGTACAAATGCAAAACAAAATCCTCTGCTATGTCTGAAGAAACGTGCCATGCAGAGTCAGGCTTTTGGATGAGCCTGTGAAGCAGGTTGCAGGTCTAGCCAAAGGGGCAGTGGGATATGCAGGCATGGTCTGTAAAGAGTTTTTGGAAGGGAATGGGTCACTCTCTTTGATAGATTGCTTCTGCCTTTTTTTTTTCTTTGACAGCCTGCATGGTTCTAAAACCATAATTCTCATTTCTTTTGGCTGCATGAGTAAAGAAGGGGTGTGGAAGGGCTGGTTAACAGCAACCACAGTCTTGATCTTGCAAGTTGCCATCTTTCAGATGTTGGCTGTGGATTCTCTGCATGTACTAGTTTATGTTTCTGAGGTGAGAGAGCTGTAGGAGATGCAGCCATGACAGTAAACAGGCAAAGTTCCCTGTTTGCTCATACTGGTCATGTCTGTGCTCTCCTCTCAGAGAAACTGAGGTGGTTTAAAGCACTGGAGTTGTTGTGCTTTGAAAGATTTCAGTCATCAGTCTTCTTGTTGTGCTTTGAAAGATTTCAGTCTTCAGTGTAACGATAATTATTTCCACCAAGACTCTTTGTTTTTCCAGATTCCCAAGACTGAAGATGCCTTACCCCAGGACATGTAGCAGCATGATGGCTAGAACACCTTCTGGGAAAAAGAAAGTTCTCAGTTCAAATATTGGCTCAAACTTTAGGCAAAAAGTCTTTACAAACCAGTCTGCAGTATTCCAGAAGCCAAGCTCAGTCAAATTACTTGCTGGAAGAGCTGTGGTTGTTGTCCATGTGTGTGGTCTTAGCCCATGGCAAATGAAAGGTAATGTAATTTAACTGAGCTCTATCACTGCTAAATTAAATTCCTCACATCATCTTCAGAGGATGAACATGCACATGGAGAGTTACCACAGCTCAGCTGATGCTCAGCCTACTCTTACTGCAGTGCACCACAACTTTTTTATTGGGATCTCCACTGGAGAGTCCCAGCGGGCAAGCAACAAATAATAGCCTGTTGCAAGGAGAAGGAATTATAGCTGTGCCTCCATTTAGAGAATACAGTCCCTAAATCTCATCACATTTTTAGTTTGGGAAGTTCAGGTGGCTGATTTTGAAGCTGATGGAAAGAGAGATTTTCAGCAATTACTCTAGTTACTAAAAAAAATTTGCCATTTCCAGCAGATATTGACTCCCTTGCCTGTAGGGAGGTCCTTTAACTTGTAACAGGCAGTGGTGCCAAATACATTTTTTGTTCTCTTGGGAATGTGTTTCCTGAAAGATTCCTTTCATCTGCAATGAATTTTTGTGCTTTAAACACAGGAAATATTAATGGTGCTTTTTTTTTTCCAAATATCTGTGAGAACTTCTTTGTAAATGAATTGAAATTGTTCCATTTGTTAGCAGATCAAGCAGCAGTCTGTCCTCACTTTCAGTCACTTTGTCTCTGAGATCTGTATTCCTTATCTAGGGATACCAAGAGGCCCAGAATCATCTGACTATGCTGTGGATGATCCAGCAAGCTTGGCAGCCTGGAGATGTGTCCAATTTGGCTGCCAAAATGGGATTTGAAAGGGAATTGCTGTAAAGTGATGTTAGGAAGGACACAGGAATATCCTTTGGCTCCTTGGCCTTTACACTACTGTTTTGCTTTAGGGCAAATTTGGGAGG
Organism: Serinus canaria; assembly: GCF_022539315.1. NCBI lineage: Eukaryota > Metazoa > Chordata > Aves > Passeriformes > Fringillidae > Serinus > Serinus canaria. Next base: position 22,208,542 of record NC_066319.1, read on the forward strand.
AAACTTCCAAAGGGTTCCTATAGAAAGCATATTTAAGTGATCCCTCCCCCAGCTGGTTTGGGAAGAGATTTCCTTGGAGAAAAGTGGGAAAAAATGTTTCTTTAACAGGCAAAGCATTCAGCAGCATAAAAAACCCCCAAACCAATATGAAACAATAAAACCTTCTGCCAATCTGAAGAGCTGACAATCTCAGAAAGTCGATTTTGTGGGCTGTAGCTTGGCTAACCCAGTCCCTCCTGTGCAGGAAATGCCATGGCCCAGGCCCAGCATGCCACAGGTGCGACCTGCCCCTGCTCTTCTGGGTATTCAGTCCAGAGAAGGCTTAAACTGGTCCAAGAAAAAAAAAAAACAAAAAACCAGTCCAGGGAACTTGTCTGCCTCAGCTAGCTAAAAACTAACTAAAAGCAAAGGAGAGCTCTGTCCCGCTGTCTGTCCGTGCTGCAGACACCCAGCCCAGGAGCGGGGAGCAAGTGCAGTTTCTGATAACAAACTCCGCGCTTCTTCTTCCCCACCTTCGCTCTTGGAACCACTCTCAAAGGTGCAAAACTCATTTCTGGGCTAAACAGATAAATGGGGATACAAGCATCATGAAGACACCCCAGGACAGCTGGGAAGAGACAGCTTTAGCAAAAGCCTCTGTAGCCAGTCTGTCAGCTCAGCCTCAGGAGACCAAGAGTGGCAGGCGATGCCTTTGTTCTGGTGGGCTCGCCTTGGTCTGACCTGATCCCGTGGGGCTCACAGTGCCAGGGTGGTAAGGTGGGCTGTGCCAGCTGCAGAACCTCCAAGAGGAGAGGGGAACAAGGGCTTGCTCAGAGGAAATGCTCGGTCTCTTGTCCCCAGAAACTTATCCTGGCAGTGACTGGGATCATGGGGTGACAGGCAGTGCTCTCTGCAGTCCCAGTGGTGGGCATGCGATGGTTTGGTGCTGGTGGGGTGATGCTGGCAGCACCACTGCACCGGGATTGTGGAGTCAGGGTCACAGCTGCTTCTGTGTCCTTGTGACCTGGCTGTTCATCCTGTTTTCTTGCAAGCCAGGACTGAAATCTCCTGTTACTGACTGATAAAATCTTTTGTGCTGAAAATTTCCCGTTCATGCAGTCTCTCAGAAATCATCCCAGTGTGACAAAGTCTTTCTAGCTCCAGTCTGTCTTCTGCTGTGTTTTTTTGTAAACCAGGGCTGGAATGTGTTTCTTAAACATACATGAAGTTTAGCATCTGTTGGTGACACAGATCATTGCACATGGAAGAATGAAAGTGCAAGATCATGTACAGCCTGCTTTTGCTGCACAATGAAGATGTGGGTAAATGGGAATTAGGATTAATACTGGATTTGAGATTCTCATAGCTGGCTGGTAAAAGCCTAATCTCCTCAAAGGCTGCAGGCAGGCTGGCAGCATTCAGCTCAAGGCCAATGTTGTTTGCAAGACCTGAAAGAAATTGAATTTTGATTCTTAGAGCACTTTAATCGTAGCCTTTCAAGATAGGGATGGGAAGAGCATATACTATCTCAAATGCAGCCTTTTAATTTCTTTAATGTATGACAGTCACCTAGGCTTCTAGGTCTGATGGACGTTTGACAGTAATGTTTTTCATTTCCTTTTGTAAAAGCTTAGGGATTTTGATTGGTTTTAGAAATGTATAAATTGCATTCTGAAAGCTGATATACCAAAGTCTCTGTATAGGCAGGGTGAGATAAATCCAAGCAGGGCAGCAAACTCTTCCCAGTTTAAAGTCTTAAGAGTGCTAAATGTCTTTCAGGTAAGTAGGCTCAGGAGATCATAGAAGTGGGAGCTCCTGAGTGTGATGTGGTCAGTTCAGTCCAGCCTGGTTTGTCTTTTGCTGTGGTAGAGATGACTGGTGAGAAATGCATTGCTGAGTCTGTACAGGTCCTAAAATGAATCACTACATTTGACATTAAGGCCCATGTTGGAAAATAACATGTTTTAACATGAAGTGTTGATGCTTCTCCTGTTTATCATGGCTGCAATTTTTCTGTGTACCTAGTATTTTCTGAAAGTTGGACGTTTAGTTATCTAAATAACTTGCTTTTTAGTTAAATCTTAAGGTAGACTTTATGTAGGTTTAGTCCTACATTGTTAAACAGAACAGAGATGTGTAAAATTTGCCTGTCTGATTCCTTGTTTCCAGCTTTCTCTTTGATAGCAGTTTTGACTGGCTCTGCTAGTGATAGCCTGGCAAAGTGTGTCTGCTTTTCTTTTGTTTTAAATCAACGACCCATCCTGTGGGTGGCTCCCCTTTATGGGAAGTATGAAAGATCTCTTCAGTATGATCATGGGTGCCACTGTCAGTCAAAGAGGCTCTGAGCCACTGAGGATGGAAGGAGCAGAGACACATTGACTAGATTTGAGTGGGAAGCTTGTGGGATGCTGCTGATACAATTCAATGTCCATGTTGCTAACAAGAATGACTTTTCTGCAGATAATGCAGAAACATGGTGATGAAGTGCCTTTAACTAGACCCAAATCCAGTCTTATCAATTTGTTTTTTCTCAAGCCTACTTATTCAAACTCCACCTACATAGAGTTCTTTGGATTGCTTCTCTTTCCTTTGGTGCTGGTCCTCTTTGCTTAGGCTGCTTTTCTGCTCACTGTTGCCTTGTATGGAACCTGTTATCAAACAATCCTATTAATCCTTTTAGTAATCTCTAAAACACTTACCATCAAGCAGGACATTTTTTCTGAGGTATGAAGTTTCCTTGCTTACCTTAAGTCACCTGGCTCTCAGTATGAGAAGTTGAGAAGTGCACTGAAGGTTGTCCTTTCCAAGGCTCAGGGCCCACATGATGACCCGATTAAAATTTGAAAGACAGTGACTTTATTTAATTTAATAATGCGTGTCTCTGCCCCAGTTGTTTTCAGAGGTAAAGGGAGCATCTCAACCATTAGGCCAACTGGAATTCAGCTCTCTACTGGGGCTCTTAAGTCCCTAAAAGCACAAGCTGGTTGACGTTATGTTGATGGATAATTTCTGTTCTGTTTTGTAACAACCATAAGCCAGGAAAGTCTTTGGTCTTTCAGCTCTACTCCCTTTACTCTTCAACAGAGATGAATGGTAAGGAGCAGTGAATAGAGAGGGAGCCTAGGCAAGTCTGGCATCCAGCAGCAAAGGTCAGTGGAGATGCCTGAGTTATGCCAGCACAAGAAGGTTTATTTCAGTCAGCAAAAATCATCCAGCTTTCGCTGTCTGTAAGAGACCTTATCCCTCTGCAGAAGTCAAACAGCTTAAAGGTTTAAAGCATGCAACAGTTCATGGAAGTGCCTTGTGAGCATCTTAAAACTGTTGTTTTTTCAGTACTATGGCTGGTTGGAAGGTTTGGTCTGGGGTTTTTCTGGTGTGTGGTGGGAGGTGGCAAAAACTGCTTGGAACAGCAGTGTGTGATGAGACAGTGCCATGCTGGATGAAGCTCAGGGATTTTTAAGCCTGTAAAAATTCAGGAGAACATGCATTAATGCTATTGCTTGTTGTTGTACCCTCTAGCAAGCAGATAGGGAGCTATTAAACCTCTCTGAATAGAAATAAGGGTGAGGGGGAAATATCTGATAACTTCAGCTTGTATCAGTTGTACAAATTACTTGGAGGAGAGCAAGAACAGGCATAGCATTAAAAAAAGGAAACACACAACAACCAAACCAAACAAAAAAAATCAAACCAACAGGAACAACAAAGCCCTCTTGACACATGTCATTGTGTGTCTACAAAAAGGATACAGGCTGAACGATGCAAGGGGGAAAAAAGTGCCATGCTGACCTGTAGTTGCATCCTGCTGCGTAGATTAAGCACTATTTGAAGTCAAGGAATTTTTGATTGCTGTTTTGGCCAAAGCCTTGGCATTATAAAAAAGCAATTGTGCTGGTAGAGATGAATGGGTGTGAATAAACTTGTGTCTTGTTCCTCGTACCTTAGAGGCCCCAGTGATAGAAATGCACGTTGTGACTCCACAGTGGCAATTTCTTATTATTCCACCAATGAGTCCACTCTGTGCTCAGCACTGAGACTGACAGAGGCCCTTTGCCAGTACTGAATCTGCACCTCAAAGCTAAATCTGCTCGGAGCAGATCTCACTGGTGATGCTGTGCTTTTCAAAGCATTTGCAGCCTTGCCTCTGGAAGGCCAGCCAACATCACCACGGCTAGTGCTGCTCCGCCACTTTTTCTTTCAAATTCCCCAGCTGTGGCCAGGAATGCACAGCCCCTGCACTCTGCCAGCCTGGGTGTTTTGTTGCAGATGAATGTGGTGGGATGATCTGTAAACATTACTGTGTGTTCTGATGGTGAATGTTTGCAAGCTGTTTGTACGGCGTTACTCATTTATCCCCCCAGCCCCTCCAAGATCAGCTTCTGCTTTATCACTCCCGATAAGCTGGTGTGTGATCTGAGGCAGAGCCACCAGCCAGAGCCGAAGGCAGGCAGGCAGGAGTCCCGAGTGCATAGTTTGGGGGCAGCTCGGTTTCTTCCCTGATAAGCCCGTGCCTCTTGTGGCAGTACAGTGCACACTCCTTTTAAACTGTAATCATAATCCTCTTTGCAGCCGGCGCTGCTATCCCCACAGGAAGCATTAGCAATATCACAAAGTGCGGAGACTTCATTGTTTTCCCCTAATCTGCAAAGGGAACTGAGACAAGACAGAGGAAACTTTAACCTATTCCATGCTTCAGTGGCAAATAATTAGTTTCTTACTGAGTGAGAAAACGGGGGAAGCCTCTCAGTTAAGATAAAGTAAGCACAAGGCTCTCAGGCTTATCTTGCTCTGTGGAATTCGGGAAAGGACATGTCCTTGAATTCGCCTGTCTGTCGTGCCCAGATTTTGTATTTGGGAGTAATGAGTCTATTAGAGCTGCCCTAAGTGATTGCTGGGTATGAGACACCTCTTGCCAGGAAATGCAGTAGCCATGCTTTTGTTTAAGGACCTGAACAAAAGGCTCTGGATGCTTAATAATGTGCAAATTTGGGTGGGTGGGATATGGAGAAGGTTAATAGGGCAGGCTAACAGAGGAGGAGCTGAGTTTGAGAGAGGAGGAGAGGAATGCCGAAGACATGGCAGCAGACAGAGAGAAGCAAAACAAGAAAGGCAGCCCCTTTTTGCCATGTTAAAGTTAACTTAGTCCCCACTGAGATTTTTGGGGTAAGTGTAAGCTGTGTCTGATGAAATAATATTTTCAGCCATGGCTGTGTGAGAGGTCCCAGTGCAGCTCTGAGGGCAGTCGGTGTGCAAGTCTGAATGCTGTGTAAGTGCTGTCCAGACACTGACCCATCACAAGGTGTGACTGGCTCTGAGAGTGTTTTGTGGGTGGGAATTCACTTTGGGTCAATACTTTACCTTTGCAGAACTCAGCTTAGCAAGCTGCCTGTCATGAAATTTTTCTTGTCGTGCTTGGGTCTGAGGCTGGGCTGTGCTTTTCTTGAAGAGGGAAAGCTGAAGTGGGGGGATTTGCCCTGGCCTGGCATGGGGGCAGAGATCTGGAATGGTGAATGGTTTGCTTGCACATGTGCTGCCTCTGTGAAGGTCCTTTAATCCAAAAGATGACAAGAGCAAAGGAACAAAAGAAAACGCTCTCAAAAATAACATGAGATAAGGATCTGTAGAATTTGCTTTTTATTTTGCTCACGAGTCCCTGGAGACTTCTTCTTTTAAGGGAAGAAATGCAGCTTTCAAGGTCGAGCTTTTTTTTTTTTTATTATGCTCCCCCATCCCCTCCCACCCCTCCCTTTTTCTTCAGACTTCAAAGGCAGTCAGCTGAGAGCTTCTTAGGAATGTTACATCTGTGGACTGGTGGAAATTCTTCCTCCAAAGTGTCTGAAATTTGTACACAAATTTTCTTGAGACTCTGGTAAACAAAACACAACCTCAGTGGGGTCAGGGCTGAATGATGTGCAGTAGTGAAGGGTAGAAATCCAGCAAGTGAGAGTAGTGTTCTGCAGAGGCATTTAATTTAGACACAAGTGGCTTTTTTTCTTGATGCCTTAATAGAAAACAGTTTAATGTCTGTTCCTTTTAATAAAATTGTTTCAGAAATTGAAACTGTACAAATGGACTGAAATGTGAATGAATGCTTGGCCACTCCTCCTCAAACTCCTAGCTTGTGCTGGCTGTGTACCTGCTGGCATACCTGCCTTATCATTTTGCTTTCAGTCTTCATCTGTGTAACAAAGAGTGAAAGCAAAATTTTGCTTTTTGTGTCTAGTGCTTGGTCCTTCACCAGCTGATCCAAAACCTATGGGCAGTGGAGGGGCCTTAAATCAGGGACTTGCTATGACACAGAAAATGTCACTCAGCCTGCAGGATACAGCAGGTGGGCGTAGGAATTGGACTTAGTTTAACACAGCTTTGCCTGTTATGGATGGGAATTTATTGCTGGTTTTAATGAAAGCTGATGAGTGGCGTTGCTGGGAACGTTTGGAAATCCTCTCCACAGTAGGACTTATGGACATGATCAGGTCCCAGACAGCCCTGTGCATAACTGCCTCTTCACATCACAAAAGTGTAACTGAACTGTAAATGGTTTTCACACCAATTATTTCCCTCTTGTTTTTGAATAGAACCGGGAGGGGGGTTGTTTATCCCATTTCCCTGGTGCAGCTGAAACTCAGAGCAGCAAGCCTGTGCTGAAGCTGTTGTTTCTTCTGCATGTTTCCCATAAGGAGGCCAAGGAGTGTGAGATTTGTGATTCAGTGTGTGGCTTTGTCACATGCCTACCCAGGCTGAAGATGATAGAAATCTTGGTGCTATCTCACTTTAGGTTGGGTAAGTATATTATGTTTGTTGCTTTTGTGGGATTTTCTTTTAAATTAGGCTTCTTAAATGAAGAGCAGCAATATTTAAGCTTGTGTGTAAATAAGCAGAGAACCCGGGTTTCATCTTGTCTAATCTGTTTAACCTTCATCAACCCAAATATTTACTCTAGGCATTGAACATCCAGGCAGTGTAACTCTGATGCTAAAATTCATGCCCTGAGAATGCTGTAGATTGACTAATCCTGCAGAACTCCCCAAATCCCTGTCTGCATAAATAAACTTCCTATATGAAGGATTATAACTAAATGCCGTGAATTCAGATCAGCAGAGCAGAAGTACAGCAGTTGGCCCATTTCTTCTGCTGCTTACTTATGTATTTTTATAAGGTTATTCATCTTAGTCTAAATAGATGTGTAAAGAAAACTGCAAATACTGAAGCACGATGCTGTCATGTACTGCATGAGGAACGTTTAACCCTCTGCCTTTTATCAGTTTACAAATCACCATCAGCTTGATTTACCCGGATTGTTGAAATTGTTATTCCTTTTGGGTATGGCATTTCTGTTGAATCTGCGGGGGTTTATTTTTGGTCTTTGACCTCTTCCTGCAATTGTGCAATGTAAAGAGTTCATTAAACAGTACCAGCTCCGTTGCTGAGGGTGTCCCCAGCCCCTCCACAGGCACAGCCCCCCTGCAGCAGAGCAGAGCCTGCAGCACCCGGATTTACCAGCGTTAAAGCTGACATCTCGAGACTGGTGTGCCGTGCCCACTGCAGGCAATACTTACGAGACCCCTGTGTGAACCTGTTGGCATAGGCAGGGTGGAAGCAACATTCTGAGCAGCTAGGCTTCTGTCCTGTTACTGTATTAATTATTTGTCTTTGTGAGATTAAAGTGCAGACTGATTTGGGATCCTTATCTTGGAGAAGTTCTGTTAATATCCCATCATGTTGCCCTGTCTTTTACTGTTCATTGCTCCAGAAGGCAATAAACACTCTGGGGGCAGGAGTTAATTTGGCTATTTTAAATGGAATAACTAAAACCAATGAGATCAGGTTACAGAAGTACAAGCAAAACTGCTCATGGAGGACTTCACAACAGCATTGGTCATTAGGTTCATGAGAAGTTAATTTGTACTTTCTGAGAATTTTGAGAGTAGACTTGAAAAAATTAAATAGCTCAAGAGCCAACAGGATGGAATTGTTCCATATTGGCGGGGAGAAGGGTCCCAGCCAATTTTGCTCTGTGTTTTGCTTACAAGATTCTAACAGTTGGAAACTAGAGGGAACAAATTGCTCAGCTGCTGCAGTATCAGGAGCATGTCTAGCCTGGAACCTGTGCTGTTCATGGCCACTGGGTCCTAACAGATAATCCTCTTTGCTGGAAAAGGACTGGTAGGGGAAGAATTTCACCTCACTTTACTTGCCAACAGGCTCCATAGGGAAATTCCTTCCCTGTCCCATGCTGGGTTAGTCAGAATTCAACAGTGTATCTGGGTAAGAATCACTGCAGTTAGGCCGCTAATCTCATTTCTGTCCTCAGATAAGATAGTTATCAGATTGTAATTGTCTGTTTGCTCCCCGTTCTGAGTCTAATCAGAGTGGATTGTGCCAGTACCTCCTGGGGCAGAGGAACTTGGATGTTGATTGCTCTCAAAAGAAAGAGAAAATCCTCAGTATATATTTAACGTAAACTTCAGTTTTGTTAGATGCTCACAGGAAAATCATCTGGAAATAACTTGCTCAGACATGTCTTGGGCTTTTCACAGCAATATATTTGTTCTGGTTTAGAGTCCAAGCTTAGTCAGGCAAGTGCATGTAGTGCATGATGTGGTGAGTTTTTCAAGAGATAATGCTGTGCACCAGCAAAACTGGTATTTTCTCAAGCCCTGGGACAGAGCAAGTTCATGTCTGCAGAGAATGCATACTCTTAGGTGCTCCAGCCAGCAAGTAAATCTGAACAATTAGTGCTTTTCCCCTTATTTCAAAGCAAATTGCAGGAGTGGGTGGATTTTGCTGGTGGGTATAAAGGAGACTCAGAGATATTAACTTTTCATATATCCTTCAAGTTGGGACTGGAATTTGTCTCTTGATGTGCTTACCTGAGGAAACGTGCTGTTTGGTCTCTTTGTAGGAGTGAGCAAACCACAGGAAACACAGCACTCCAGTGAGATACAGAAATGGTGTGTGCTGCCCATGTTACAGGGTGAGAAAGCTGAGACACAGACGGACCATGGGCTGCTATGGGAGCTGCCAAAGCAGAGCTGTGTAGAAAAGGTCTGTGGCTGAGCCAGCATTGCTAGTGAGTGCTCGTGATTTCTGGTCTGGATCACCATCTCCCAGCTCAAATCACCAGCACTGCAGGGAAAACAAGAGGTGGACCTGCCCTCAGTGGTGTTGCTGCTGTAGAGATGAGGTCTGGCTTGATCAGACCTGTATTCCTGGATGGTTTGAAGAATCTCTAGAGCTTTTGAGTGTGATACCTAAAGCAAGCCCAAAGGGCAAGGGCATGCAACTGAAGAGAGTGCTCAGAGCTGCTGAACTTGCATGGCTGTGTGTGAGAACCACTGAAACTGTCTGATTCAATCAGGTTTAAAGGATATTGAATGAAACAGGTTCTTTCAGGCACAGGCAAATGCCATTTTGGGGACCATGAATTTGGTATGGCCACAGCTGCTTCTAGCCTAATGTGTGCTTAGTGTGGATATTCTCTGAAAGTTTTATTGCTGCTTCCTGCTCCATTAGACTTCAAATCACTAATTGCATTGGTAGTTTCATGGCTAGAGTGTCCCTTTCAGCAGAAACTGTAACCACTTTCCATTTGCTGGATGACTTAACTGGTGTTGTGCTCCTTTGTACAGAGGGAGAAACAGACTTGCAGAAAGAGAGGAAGAGAGATACAATGAGATGGAAAAGCTGTTTTTACCTTTGCCTATATTGCACTGAAGAGATGCCAGAGACAGTGTTTAGAAAAGTGCTTCTGGAACTGGAAGTAATACACTGACATCAGGACAACCAATAAACAGAGCCTTAGATGTGTAGGGTGGTGTGGCCATCCTACTGCCTCCAGAACTTGAGTTTGCATCTCCACACAAAGCTGCAGTATCGACTTACTTGGACCTAGCTGTGGTGTGTTTGACTTGGCCCTGCTCAACATGCCACAGATATCAGTGTCCAGCAGTAGAGCTTGTAGTCTTGAGGGCCCCTTTGTATGGTTTGTGGCCTCATGCTAAGGAATGATTTATTTTGACCCTTTTTCCATTACATGTGTGGCTTCTTATGTTTTTTTGGGGGTTTGTTGTTTTTTGTTTTGCGGTTATGTTTTGTTTTTGCACTTGAAGCATATTTTTGGCACCCCTTGGTCCTTTAATGGGCTCTCATGTTATCAGACACCACAGCTCTACATGCATTAACTGTGCTTTGTTATCTGGATTTCTTTGTGAGCCGTTCATATTCCAGGATCTTGTCTCCAGCTGTTCTTTCTCTGTAATGGTCCTGAGGAGAGTGCTGTAATTTACTCAGCTACTTCTGCTGGCAGAGCCCTCCAGAGCCATCCCTGATTGGATGCATCTCTGCCCATGTTGCGGGTGAAGTTGCAGATTAAGGAGCTGTTGGCTGATTTATGAAAAGCATGCTTTTGGAGGCTGGGAGCAGATTTCTCTGGAGAGGCTGGTGAGCTGCAGTCCTGCCTGCTCCCTTTCTCCAGTGTTAGCCCTGTGCAGTGCCCACAGTGCAGGATATAAGCCTGTGCCTGCTCCCTCCCCTCCCTTCATGGCTCCATCTGCCCTCTTTAATGTTGCCCTCCCATATGGCACCCACGGTTCTGCTTATTCAGTCTATAGTAAGGATTTTTTGATGCTGTAATTTTAAATATCAGTCTATAGCCCCTTCATGATGGACCTTGGACTGACCCGCCAGTTTTCAGAGTGGTGAGTCACAGTTGCTCTTTAGCAAAATTACAAGGCTGGGTTTTGAATCCTTTAAGGTACCTATCCCTGTCTAATCTGGGCATTCTCTGGTAAATGGGGTCTACCCTGAAAATGTATGGAAGTACTTCATTAAACCAAACACTAGCAAAATAAGTGGAGCATGAACCTATCTTAAGTTCCTACTATGGCTTCTGTCAGCTACCATAAAAAGCTTTTCTAGACTCTATTAACAAGTGAACACGAGAGATGTCACCAAGCTGTCAGGCCCAGACTGTCAGCCCGGTCTTTGCCATGCTCAGGAATACATGATGTGACTGAGGATTCCTCTGTCAGAGTTGATCTGAGGACAACTCTCTCCCTTGATGCCTCCCACTGCTATGCTGCCTTTCAGTAGCAGTTGGAGATGTTGAGATAGTTGAGAATGCACCATAAACTAGTTCTACTTAGCTATAAGAATAGGCATGCACAGGGTGAATAGGGATAACAAGTCTTGATAAGCAGGAATTGTAAGAGTGATTACATAGAAAGATTTATTGTTGAGGCCAACAGCAAATCCGTGTGGGAAGCATAGTATGAAAGAGCAGAAAATAAAAGAACAAGAAGAAATATCTTACTTGTAACCTCTCAGATGTGTTGCAGGGAGATTTGTCTCATTTTGTGTGGGTCTTCATTTATCTATGATAATGATCTTTATTTGGTTGGATGAATCCTCAGAGGATCTGTGTCAACTATGGACAAACTTTACATACATACACACCATTTCAGTTAAGATGGCTCCAGCTTGGAATTTGATGGAAGAACTACAGCTGATTTCAGTGAGAGCTGCAGGAGGCACTAGCCTACTTTTGAAAGAGATATTCAGAAGAAATTATTTTGTGTAGGTTGGCACTTGAGTCCAACAGCACACTTCCATCACAGAAGTTGCCTTTTCCCCTTAAAGCATGAAGGTCAGGACAGAGGAAATAAGTTTTTAACTAATTACAGGGAGCCATCAACAGCACATGGGAAAACACAGGGAATAGAAAACGGTTCAGGTGATCCGGGGAGTCAGGATTCCTTTGAAGTGAAGCCAAATGTAAACTTTCTGGTTACAACGTGTCATGGTCTTTCCAGGGCAGAGTTTCTAGCCTCGCTTCCTATTAAGCACATCATGTTGTGAATATTTAAGGCTGGCTTGTGCCTTTGGGTGTTTCTCAAATGACAGGTGCTAAAGAACCCTCCTTTCTTCTGTTGAATACTAGAAAGGGGCCCAGTTTATCTTGTTTTTCCAGATTTATTTCTCTTCCATTGCTTGCAGCAGTTTAGTTCTGTTAGTAGTATCACACCAGTGGTGAATCACAGCACTGGCAATTTTTGTAGCCCCACAGTTCACAGTTTGTTCCTAGTGAATGTCTTGTCCACTTGAGCTCTGTTCCAAGAGAATTGTGGCAGAGAAAGTCTAGATGGATCCCTGTCTACCTGCTGTATCCCTCTGCAGGTGGGATCACGATTGCTGACATTATCATTAGTACTGAAGTCTCCATAGGTTAAACACCATGCCTAGAAGTTTCAAGTGAAGCTCTGGCTTCCCAGAGGTAGGAGTGCTGGTAAAATGTGGCTGTGAGTCCCAAAAGTATCCAGTTTTTCCTTGGACACAATTTGAAGCAGAATTCTTCAGTAGTAGGGAGAAGACTGATGCTCTGCCAGACTTCTGAATTAGAAATGCTGGACTAGAAGTTCCCCAAGAACCTTTCAGTAAGGTCCCTGATTCCTCCAGTAATCTTTGTGCTCTGTTTTCAGCTCTCGCTGCCTTTGACACTTGTACCTGAACAAAGACTTTGGTCACCCCATTCAATAGTAAAAATTGGCAGCTCTGTTCCTGCTGGCTTTTTGCTTCATATTTGCTGCTGCTTCCCATCATCAACAGCAGTAAAGTGCCATGGGGTGAAAATCAACAGTAATTTGGGAGTTAGATTGCCTGTGTAATAAGCTTCTCTGTTATTCTTTGGCAGGAGCAACAGCTAATATAAATTTTTTACTGTCACTTCTGCATGGGCCATGTACCAGCGTCAAAGTTAATCCCTCAAAATTATGTTCCATTATACATCTCTCTTCACAGATGAAGTGAGTGCAATTAGGCAGAGAGGTCCAGAGTCATTACCAAACAAAAAAAATCTCTGAAGGACAAAAACAGTCTCCCTGTGCAACACAAAATGATGTAGCACCCTGCCAGTGACCTCCAGAAAACAGAAGCTCCTTGGCCACAATGTGCTTAGGGCTTGTTTGGAAGTGAAAATATGTTCTGAGTTGACCAGAATTGAGTCCCACCTTTTTGTAAATACAAGGTGTAGAATCTTAAGAGGAATTCAAAGCAATTTGTGTCAGTTTTTTCTTATTTCTTTTCTTCCAGTAACACACAGAATGTTTAATGTCATTATTCCTGCCTGGGCCCTGGGAATTCAGAAAAGACCATCAAGACCTGAGTAATAGGCTGAAAAAATCCCCAGCCTATTTAATTGGAGATTATTCTTTTGATGTTTGGGTTGATTTTGAGGTTTGTTTTTTATCAGGTTACTCTTGGGTAACCCTCTGTATACAGAACAACTTCCCTGCTTTAATGAGTGTCAAAGACTCTCAAGGTTTAAATGTACCAGTGTGGTTAAATCACTTTCATTTTTTAAGTTTCATTTTGAATTATTTTTCATTAGAGAAAATGAAAGTATCCCTTTACTGTAACATTCTGAATACTCTGGGCAGGGCTGTACAATGATGGACATCTTACACCCACTTTAGAAACCCAGCTTAAAAATTGTGTCTGCTGAAAGAGTTTTCTTGCCCTTTTTATAAGGAGATGATAAGTGCCTTAGTTCCTGGGGGTGAGGTTTTTTTTTTTTTTTCTCTTTTTTTCTCTTTTTTCTCTTTTTTTTTTTCTCCTTTTTTCTCTTTTTTTCCCTCCTTTTTTCTGTTTGGTTTTGGGGGGGATTTTTGTTTGGTTGGTTTTTTTGGATTTGTTTTGTTTGGGTTTTGTGTTGTTTCCTTGGTTTTTGTTATTTTTATTTGTTTTATTTTCCCTTCTGGAATAATCCTTAAATATATTAAATTAAGGTACATTTCCACCTTAGGGAACACACGCTCCCTTAGTTCCTGATTGGTTTTTTTTGGAGTGCTGAGCAAATGCTATCAAGTTTACATTGACAATGGCACTGGCTATGCAGAGAAGTGAGAAGTTTGTTCCAAGGAACAGTAGGGAGAGTGCCCTATTGAAAGTCCCACGTGTGTGTGGCTACATGTATTGAGTATTATCTACCCTATTCTAAGCTTGAATAGAGACATTGCACATCCACTATAAAGTCATCCAACTTTAATCAAACTTTTAAAATCAAAGACGATGGTAATATTTTGCTTTACTTTCTGTTCACTGCAAACATTCTGAAAGATCTTGTTTTGAGCAATATCTAGTATTTCAGTTTGAATTTGATAGAATTAATGTCAGAAATTCTGGAAAAATGTCTCTCTTCTTACATGGCAGTCAAACATGAGTTACAATGCCGAGACAAGGATGAAGTAGACATGAGAAGCTGCATCCAGTTTTTGTCATAAAAAACTCAACACAATAATCTGGTTTGCCAGAGAAAGCCCCTTTATTTTGTTCACATCTGGCCTGTTGAGTAAATGTGGGAAATAAATTTATAAATGAGAATGGCTTGCACATGAAGTACTTACTATTCTGCACATCAGTCATCCGTCATCTAGTTAAATTCAAGTGTACTAAGGGTCTGCTTGGCATGCTCTTGGCTCTGTTCTATCCTCTTCCGTGGCAAGAGAATATGTGTGTCCTCCTCTTAACTTACACAATCTTCAGAAGGTCAAGTCTCCTTCAGGCTGCTGTGTTCTCTGAACTGGGCAAGGAATCATCACTGATTCTTCTTGAGAATCCAGTGGCTGCTCACTCCAAAAAAGCCTCCTTGACTCCTCTTGCTGTGTTTTGTCAAGTACCAGAGGGAGCTTGCAGCATATGATTACAGCCTGCATGTGCTGTTCTTCTCCATTTTGCCTGTGAGTTTTCTCAAAGTGTTTTCTCCAAGCATGCTAAAATGTCTAAAGAAAGGGTCAAAGTTCTATATATTAGAGTAAAATTGGGTTGAAGTTCTTTTTCTGTTAGAGTAAAACAGGGCTGAGGTCACCACCCAGTTCTTACAGTTGTCAATTATGACTTACTGCATCTTTTGTCAGCTACATGTGAGAAAAGTGTAGGGAAACTAACTGGGGTTTTTGTAGTTGATAAAATCTCCAACTGTGGCACTGAACCACAGAGTAAAAAGCCGACTAACAATGCACTGACGTCAGGCTGCCTTGATGTGACTGAGAGAGTTTTTGTCTACGAAGACAAATACTGGAATAAATCACTAACTGGGTTTTAACAACTGTGGTGGTTTTGGCCTGGTTTCTGAACTTGGAGATAGACAAAGAATTGCAACACAGCATCTCATTTTCAATCTGCTTTGACCAACCAGCAGCAGGGTCCTGTATGTGCGTGGAGTCGACCAAGACACAAATCTTGACAAGGTCCAAACCAATTAAGTACAATTGATAGCTGATGCTGGAATATGGGCCATGTCAATTACAGGAATGGTTTCCTCCTGCCACTGGACCAGAACAACTCCAGGCTGCTTTTTGGGGTGGCAGAGAGAGTTCAGCTGCCTTCCACACCAGACAGCTTGAGTGGTGAATGGCTTTTCTACACAGGATCCATCGTCTCTCATGAGGGATGTGACTGTGAAGTAGCTGACTTCTGAAAACATGCTTTCTGCAGATACTTTTTTCCACCCAACAACAAAGGTCTTGTTTGGGAATGCTTTTTGGCTGCAGTCTTTGTGACCCCCCTGGGAAACGCACTGTGCATTTGACTTGCACTCACCAAAGGAAAAAGTGAAAGTAACACAGCTGTAGTGATTTACTATGAAGTTTTGAGGCTAATTGCCTCATATGTTTAATTAATAACTGACACATTCTGTCCCTCAAAGAGCTTGGAGAACTTCCATCTGGACCCCTAGTGATTACAGCCTGGAAGCCATCCCTGTAATTAAGGAGCAGGCTATAGGAGGCCTGTTCCCATTATGGGCAATTATTGTGCTTGCTACTTTTCCCCTCCTTTCTTACAAAAGGACTGAGAAAATAGGGCTCAAAGACTAATCTGACATAAAACCCTGACTAAAGAGGTGCTTTGTGCTACCCCATGGTAGAATGATGGGTTATATTTTGGTGCCAGCACTCTTTTTCCCAACAGGCTGTCGGGGGACAGGTTCTCCAAAGAGCAAAATGTGGCCTTATACCAAACTGAAGGACATCTTGGTCAATATTAACTGCCAGTGCAAGAAGATGATTTTTGCAAAGAACCAGGCTACTGAGTATTTCTAATGTTACTTCTCTATCTCTCCCTCCCAACTTTAGACTTCCACTAGATTTGACAGCTGCTCATCTGCAGACTCTGGCTAGCTCAGGAGCCCTCAGAGTAGAGGATGCTGTGTCTTTAAGCCTTCCATACAGTGCTGAAATGTTATGACAGAGCATCTCACAGGGGGATGCGGTTTCCATGGCAACCCCACACTGTAAGATAAGCAAACTGGATTATTTTTTTTCCTGAGAGGTTCAAGAGCAAGGAAGGAATGAGGCGATCTGTCAGCAGGCAAGACTTGAAAAGAGGAAACCATGTTCATTAATCCTGTAGCCCTGGCTGCTTTGTGTTTTAATTAGAGAATGTTATTATGGCAGAAAGCATGGGCGCCTCACCCTGTTATGGGGTTTTGAGGACTTTTTTGTTTGTTTCTCTTTTTATATCTCCAATTAATAAAGGGTGGGGGGTGGGGGGAGGTGGTTAGGGGGAAGGAGGAGGAAAGAAGATTTACTAAGGCATAAAATGAACTTCTGAAATAAAGAGCCTCAGGATCCCTGTTCCAGAGCTTGTATCCCAAGCCAGATATAGGAGGTAGTGGGAATGAATCTGCTGTTCTCAAACTGAGAGTACATCTTAAATAATTTTTTTTTCCATCTTGCTGCTGTGTTTAGCAAAAATGGAAATCCCCCATACCCTTCATCCTGCACATGTAACCATGTGAATGTGGAGTAAAGTAGGGGAGTTGTGACTTCTTGTTGTCTTCCACAGTCTGCCCAGAGGCATTATACATCAGAGCTATATTGCCTTCCCCTGCCTTGGTTTTGGGGTAGTTGATAACTCTGGGATCACTAGTTACCCCTACATGAGTAATCCTCCACTTCCCAAATGCCTCCACTTGTGAGAATGCGGGGCACTGGGCATGCTAAGAGATGTAAGGACAAGGAGAGGCAATGCTTCAGCCCATCCTGAGAAGGCAAGCTCCCACACAAGCTGCAATGGCATCTTAGTAATCAGATAATATCTTGATAGCAGCTATTGCACCAGCTGGGTAGGAAACTGTGCTGGTCTTGTACATGTGCTGTGCGTAGGAGTTTATTATGGAAAATATTTTGACAACCTTTATTATTTTCAAACACTTGTATGTGTCACCAGAAAATTAGAGTTAAAGTAAATGTTAACCCAACAGCAGTCTTGTCTGCATAGTTTCCATGTCCATTCCTTATGGAGTACTCCCTGCTCCTTTGCAGGGAATAACAGCCCACTATAAATCTTTGTGTGTGATGAAAAGAAAGTTATTCCAATCCTTTGAGTAAGCAATATACCAAGAGCATTCATTTCTGCTTTCCTATAAGCAGCAGTCTGGTTTTCAGGGGCTGGTGCTTACGAGGAATTCTTGTAAATGCAGTTCTCCCTACTTTCCTGTCAATGTCTTCTTCAATGTCCTTGAAGAGTTTAGCAAAACAAGGTGCAGAATCAAGAGGTCCAAAGTGCCTCAGAACCATTGTTCTGGATTTGAGTATCTCCTACCCAAAATAATATTTTTCTATGGTCTGCTATGGGTATGATCCATGTAGCAGGAACAGTTGTTAGCAAAGTCTGAAGTTGTGGGCCAAGCAAATGTAAGACCTTTGTTGAATGAGCCATCAAAGGTTCTAATTGACAATAAGCAGGGCTGCAGGCAGCTTAATTTCTTTGGAGACTGCTCTCTTTATTCCTTTTTTCTGGCTGCATGGACAAATTCAACACTTTGGTGTTGATATCAGCTTTATTTGATGTTTTGAGCTGAGCTGCCCAGAGATGACTTTTTGGTTGTACTAATAAAGAAACTGCTTTTGACAGCTTAGATCAGCCGTACTTCACTGCCAGCCAGCACCAAGTGGACATGTGGCAGGCTGGGTTTGTGACCTGCTGGGCCTGCCTGTGCCCTACCCGAAGAACCCCTCACACATCTGCTGCCTAATGGGGGCTTCTCAATTCACACCACTCTCTGGTACTCATAATTTGCCTTGGCCTGAGTGTTGTTAAACCCTTGAACATTGCTTGGGTTTGCTGTCCCTCGAGGCACTGCCAGATCTGAATCACTGCCAAACAAAATTGTTCCACCTGCTTCTTGGCTCTAAGCATTTAATCACCCAAGCCCAGCAGAGTTTTGTTTAGAGAACAGAAATAATTGCGGTGTTGCACTGGTTCCCAGCAGAGCTCGTGGTGTCCGTGTCCCCTGGTGAACTGAGGAGTGAAGGAGTAGCTGCATGCCTTGTTTCTGATGGGAATATTTCTAGAACGGACTCTCCTGGGTCTGCCCCAGCCTTTTTGGTCAAAATTAGTGCCCCTGAGTTTATGGTGGAAGGGAGCAGCTGGAGAGTATTAGGCTCAGCTCCAAGTATGATTTTGAGCAGGCCAGTGCCTCACAGCTAAAGCTAGAGGTTTTAACTGATTATTTGCTGACTCATCACTTCTCCTGGTTTCTTTCCCACACTGTTTTAATGCCACACCTCTCTTCCTGGAGATAATGCATTACTTGTGCCTCTCAGTAGTTCATTCTTGGATAATTCTTCTGGCTAGTTCTGTTTCACACTCAAATCTTGTCTCAGTTTTGTCCAGCATGCCAGAAGTACTCAGAAACTGGACTTTTGATGATCCAGATGTATCCCTTCCAACTCAGTATATTCTATGATTCTATAGTAGATAGAATCATAGAACCACGATTGAAATACAATATCTTTTAAATCAACTAATGTTATCCATCCAAGCTTTTTCTTCCTTGACCTGCTTGCCAGCCAAAGTTCCTTAAACAAACTCTTCAGGAAAAATGCAGATCCTTAAATTCTTAAGTCCTTCTTTCTTACCTTCTGCTGGTGGTCCTGAATTAATTCTGTGTACCTGCACACCCTAAGGAGCATAGTGCTGTTTTAGGGTCTCTCACAGATGACTTGGACAAATTTTGCTTACTACTATTTGCATGCTATCTTAGCCTGGAAGTCACTTAGACTTAGAAACACAGAGTTCTGCTTCTTCTGATAAAGAACTGTCTCCGAGAGGCTCGTTAGTGGGGCTGCTGGCAGGCACTACCCTGGGTACACAGAGACCAAGCACATGGTTGCAGAGTGGAAGTGCAGGGATTTCTGGGCAGCCAGAGACCTCTGAGCTCTGTTCAGATGCTCTCTGTACCATCTTCAGTTTCCCTGGCTTGTAAAAGCATTGCTAAGAGAGAATACACAAAAGATATTGTAATCCTGGTGCAGTAAGAGAATGCACAGTCTTGAAACAAACTTTTCTTTCGTATATTTTGTATTTAATTTCAACACATGCCATACTGGTGCATCCTATTTACATTCAGGTCTGTTTTAGACATCCGGCATACTTCAAGAACACTGTAGCTCTGAATGCATGCAATGAAAATATTTTTATTCTCTTTCTACAAACTAATCCTTGGGTCTGCAGTTTGCCAGTTTGTGGTTCCTTCAAGGCTTTTCCTAGAGTACAGAAGCTTTTGAAAAAGGAAAAATATCTGGGAGTTGTATTTATGTTCTACAAGTCCTTATAATAAAAGAGCACTAATTTCTTTTAAACCTCTCCAAGTAATTTCCCCAAAAACTTCCCTGTCCACAATAATTTGTTGAAGCTTGTGTGAATGTATCTATGCTCTTTAACAACACACTGAAGAAACATTTTGGTGCTAGGACAAGCCAGGGCCACAAATTAAATTAGATTAAAACAACTAGGTTGATATGTTTCATGACATAAATGAAAGATGCTTTGGAAAAAACAGAGGGGCAGTATTCCTGCTGGATAAGGCCTCAGCATGAAATAATGAGCAGCAAATGAGTTTATTATTGAAGACATGTTCCTCAAAGCCAACTTGACTGAGAAACTTTTTGGCCTAACCTACAGTTGTTGTCTTTGCTATTATTAAATGTCATGTGTTGGTGAGCAGCTAAGAAACCAGGACATTTTTCCCATCTAGAGTTTTAAAAATCTGATGTATATAGTCTTGGTTTCAAAACCCCCTTGGTCTTTGTATTAATCCTGTATGACTTAAGTGAACCCCAGACGTCAGGCTGGCCTCTGCCTGGGGTGACTTTCACTCTTAGAGGGTGGTGGTGCAGAGCCACAGAAAGTGGGGAGGCACCAGCTGGAGGAGAGAATGACCTCAGGGTCTTTGAATTGTAGGTTAGAGAAAAAGAAATAGAGCATTTCCCTAAGACAAATATATTCTTTCGACTATTCCAGTTGATGGCATTTGTAGGGGGAAAATAATTTCTTCAGACAGAGCAGAGACCAAGCATTGTCTCTATTGGCCTCTTACTAACATCAGACTGTGGAAGTCTTTGAGACAAGCTTATTTTCTGCAATTAAAAATAATTAAATAGAACCAGGAGCTGATCTTGATTTCTCTGCTGCTAGAGCCTGTCTATGACCAGGACAGAGGTTTTAGATTTAGAAAAATTCTGAGACCTTTTTTTCTCAAAAGCTGTTCAACTTAAATTTCTATGTCTTTGGGAGGTGTAGCGAGGAAGGGAGCCTGCCCAGTTTCACGCACATTCATTGATTACAGTGCTGTAGTGCTCAGCTCTTCCCAGACGTCTAAAATCATTGTAAGTAATTGGGTTAAAGTCAGAATTTATCATACTTAGTTAGCCCAGATCTAATCGTTCTTTCCAGAATTGTTTGCTGAATCGCTTGGCATGTCTAACCTTATCGGCCCCGTTAACTTCTTATCCCCATTTGACAAATCTAATCTGTCTTTACTTCTGCAAGGAGAGAGACAAGAATCATTAGAGACTTCTGTGGCTTGCTGTGCAGCCTGCCAACAGGCATCCCAGAAACGATTGGGAAGATGCTTGCAGCTGCTGGAGAAGATTTGGAAGGGTTTAAGGTTTAATGGGCATGGAAAGTAGGGTTTCTTGTCAAGATGGTTTACTCATTTACTCATTATTATCTGTTTTAAAAACAGAAAGTCTGCTAAAGTTAACAGATGTCAGCAGTCAGAGATTGCTACACCGAGCCTTGGGTGAAGGGTATAGATGGTGTTTTGTGCCTTTCACAACCCACGCCATCGTATCTTGCTTGAGACACTTTCCTCCAAGCTTATAAAATCACTCTTGGCTCTAGTTATTTTCTGAGAGTATGACTGAACCACTTTACAGGAAAACACTTAGAGTGTTATGCCTGAGTTGCACACTGGGGACCTGAGATTTCTCTCCCTCACAAAGCAGAAGTGACACCACCAAAGCAAACGGAGCCACAGGGTTGTGAAACTGAAGTCAGCAAGCAGAAATCCAGCCCATATTCTGTAGTGTGTGCTCATTGCTGGCTATTTTTGCTAGGAGAAATTTTAGTGAAAAGGAGGACAGGGAGGAGATAGGAATATGCAGGGCCAGGAAGATGTTCTTTGAGGATTTTAAGGAGTTTGCAAGCCCATGCTGAAGAGCTAATGGCTGCCACAACTGGAAGAAGAAGTTGTGTCCTCCCCCACTGTGTGTTTGTGTGCATAATTTTGCATAATTCATGTTCTGATGCATAATTCTGTCATTTACCACCCTGGCTTCTGGTGTGCTTGGCTCATCTCAGTGAGTTGGAGGATGTTGTTACCCTCAGATGGAAAGGAGGCTCATCTTCTGCACACCCTCAGTTCAAGGCACCTTTAGAAGATAGCTGTCCATGAATTGGGTATCAGGATCAGCCAGTGCTTGATTTGCTACACTGCCAGTTGGGGCTCTAACTTTCTGTGTGCTTCAGCCTGCTCAGAAAGGCAAGGGCTTAATAACTGGTTTGGATTTTCAAAAGGGATGTTTGCCCGGATGCGAGCATTTCCCCCGAGATCGCTCGTTCACAATGGAGCTCTGCGTCAGAGCTGGGGCTGGAGGCCCCAGGGATGGAGCCTGGCCAGCAGTGCTCAGCCCTTCCCTGCATGACATGGCATCCAGAGACACTGCCTGCCCAAAAGTAAACCTGAAATCACAATTTGAATGTAGCCTTGAATTCAGCTCTGTCCTGGGCTGCTGACTCTGCTGGTGGCTGTCCTCTCTCAGGTGGCTGGGCTCAGGCAGCCCCCTCTGGTATTTCCTCTGCAGAGATATGGGTGGGGCAGAGGGCCAGGAGTCTCTTCTTTTGCTGCCTAGAGGAGCATAGAAATAGGGAATACAGTGTGTACATGCTCAGCTACTGCCCATCTCCCCTTTGACTGCACCTGTGGAGCGTGCCAGGGCTGGGCTATGTCTCTTTTTAACTTTTAAATTGACAGTTTCACACTGGTGAGATATCACATTGATGTGGCTGGCCACAGTCTCCAAAGGGAGAGTCTCCATACTCCCCTTCCAGAAGATGCTGACTGGGATAACAGCCACTCCCCCCACCCTCTCTAAAGGGCCTGGCAGCACCCGTGGTGCTTGTGCTAGGAGAGCAGGCAACAAACTCAACTCAGTTCTGCCTAAGCTGGTTAGGGTGAAGTGGCATAAAGCTACAGGAGGGGCAGGGCAGTCTTTCAAATTCAGAGGCAACATATGGGATGAAAGAGAGAAGAGAAAGAAGGAATTGGCCATGGAGTAAACCCAGTGTCTTGTGAGAGAGTAAAAGCTTCCAGGCTTTCTGAACTTCATCCAGACCTACGTCTCTCTCTTTTCCTAGATATGGGCTCTCCTTTACACTACGTATTTGAACAAAGACCAAAGGTGGATAGAAATCTCCTTGCATTGCAGGTTACTTTCTTTTTAGTTACTCTGCTATCCCTTTCTGCTCTCCATGAAATAAAGTCATTAGATGTTTTGCCTCAGACACGGAGGAATTTCAATATGTGGGGTTTGCAGCCATGTTGATTCAGCGTAGCTGTTAGCCACTCCTGAATGATTACCACGGAATGGGAAGAACTGCTGGCAAAAAGAGTCTTTGTGTTCAGGGGCACCAGGAGGTTATTTGCATTCTGACAGCACCATACTGATGGATGTTTGTAGCTGTGGTCTGGGCATCCAAAAATTATATCCATAAAGGATAGATCTGATTGTTAGACCCAAGGAAGTGATGGAAAAAATTGTAGCAATGTAGGCAGCTGCTGTGGCTGCGTACATGGTTGGATCTCTGCTTCCTCCAGCTCCCTTAAGTGGGAATTGAGGCAGGTTTCCTTTCAGTAATGTTTAAAGCACTTCCCTCGGGGTAGATTTCCCCTTGCATTCATTCTTGTGTGCACATTATCACGGACTTAACATCTTGGAGAAAAAACCCAGGTCTGTTTATTCCTATCTACCCTATCAGATGAAGGGTTTAGCTCATCCTCATCTGTGGCCAAGAAGAGAGAAGTGTGCTTTTGCAGCATGGCTTGGCACTGGTGTGGCTCACTAAGTGGAGCAAGTCACTCAGTTGCTGGCTGCCACCGGGGACTGACTGGCTCGTGGGTGTCAGTCAGGTATGAGGCTGCAGCTCAGCACACACAGGCTTGGCACATCAAGGTGTGAGAAATGCTACTCACTTCCAAAAATTTAGAAAGGTTTAATAAAACCTTATCAAAAACACAACAGAAGACTGAATAGAGAAAATGTTACATTGCCAGGAGCGAAGGATCTTTCTCACCGTGTTTCGACTTTTAGCCCCTCCTAAAGTTCTGTCTCTTGACTCCTTCTTCTCTGTCCAGTGGTGAAGTGTACTTCTTTAAATCTTGATTGGAGGTCAGATGTTGTCATAGTAGCAAGCTGACCCTCCCAAATGTCCCAAATCCAGGCTGTCATCTGATAATGCAGGGGGGGGGGGCAAAACATAACTATAAATCTATAAAACTTATCTTAACATATATGCATGATATTTGCCTTTTAATTGTGAGAGTCAATCACCACATTACTCATCTATCACAAAGGTCACTACCTTGGCTATGTCAGCACAAAGTTTCTTTCCATTTACCTTATCCTATCCCCATAAATTAAGATACGTTTGCAACTAAATCTACCAAGTTTGGAATGCCTCATGGCAGCCCTGCAGAGGGTTTCCTGTCTCTGCTTTTGTAGCAATCACATTAAAACCAGCACCTTCTTACCAAGTGAGAATCAGAATGCTTCAAGCTCTGCAGGCTCCTCATAAGCTGTGCTCTGTTAGCTCCAAATATTCTTTGAACACTATCTTCTTCAAAGCTGCTTTTCAGGTAGAGTGAGTTGAAAACCAGGAGAGATTACCACGGGGTGTTTTTTTCCTCTCTCATTTTGAGAGGAAGTATAAATTCAAAATGTTTTGACCAGCTTTGTTTTCATAAAAGAGTCCCCAAATGTAGCTGTGTTCTCTTTAGTATAAGAAAGGTAAAAAGGATGCAGTGCTTTGACAGTTATCTATCTGCTGATTGCCACGTGTACCAAGTGTCAGGGTGAGATTGATGGCCTTAGAAAATAAATCCACCGAGGCAGGAAGAGTACCTTCCTTTGCTTTTTTACAATGCTAAGTGTGTGTATTGTCTGTGCTGAGCCAGAGATGAATAATAATGAGTGACTCTAGTTAGTGTCTAAGCTAAGGGAAGCCAGGCCTCCAGCCAGCCTGGGGTTAGGAGCTCTGCTGATTATTCAGTTTAGTTTGAGCCAGGGATACACATTTTGCCTAAATGCCTGAGTCTTTTCCTCCCAATTATTTTGTGGTCTAGGAGGATACACTCTTTTCTGTGGAATTTCTATGAAGTCAAAATGTTAAAATCTAAAACCTGTAAGATTAGACTTTCAATGCTTTGAGCATATTTGTTTGTTTGTTTGTTTGCTTGTTTGTTTGTTTTTAATCTGGGAAGAACTTTTGGCTAGAAAATATCAGTTAGACCTGTGATTGGAAAAAAAAGGCAATCACTAAAACAAATAACCTCTCCTCCTTCCAACTTGCTTTGTTTTGAAGGGGGTGGAGTGTGACAGGATTTTGAGTCTGTTCAACATCTGAAAATCAGCAAGTGAAGGTTTCTTGCACAGTCTTATTCCCTGTCTACCTAGGCCTCTGTTTTTCTAGCCCACACAAGTCCTGCTGTTGTGCCTGTGTCTTACAGCAGTGCTCATCTGGTCCATCTCCGGGGTGCCAGTGAATCTGCATCCTGTCATCTAAGGAGGTGACCAAGGTAAGGAAGTTCTAATTCCACCTCTCAGATCTCATTTTAGACATCCTTGAAAATGGATCTCTGGCAGTCCAGGATCTGACTGGAGTGGATGGAGGAAAAGGATTAGTGATTCTGCCTAACCCAGCTCAAAACTCCTGACAGCACCCAATAAAAATTATACCCTGGCTGCTTTTGAAGTCTATTCCCAGCTCAAAGCAAGGATTTGTCCTTGTGGCCACTGTCAAGTAGAGAGCTAGAAGTCTGACTCTGTATCCCTGAGTGACTCTGTTTCATGGCTATTTGGGGTTTTGTTAGCTATTAGCTGTTTATTATCAGTGTTTCATTTTGGAAACAGGATTGACTCCCTGAAATATGAGACTCCTGTTTCCTTTGGGGAAGAGTGCTTGGTAGCTCGGCATATGGTGGCAGGTGTGTTTTGGCACATTCAGATGCTTATGATTTTGAGCAGGTTCACAGCTGCTACTTGTAAACTCCTCTCATTAGGTTAAAGCACTTCAGAGTTTCAGGACCTGCTGCCTGCTTCTCTTATCCCTTATTTCTTTTCCTCCCCAACCACCTCCTGGTGTCTCTGCTCTGTGCTGAATGAGCCCTGTTGCTCTTGCCTGCGCCTGGGAGTTGCACGTGTTGTCAGCACAGAAGCCTCTGGGCAGAAGAGCCCCGAGGAGAGCAAGCTGGAGCAAAGATGTGATGGGAATGTTTTGCTGGAGAACCCAGCTGGGTCATTTGGCTTATCCTTGTTTGGGGAAGTGAGGTGGCTGCTTCTATTCCTTACCTCATTGATACCTTATGAGAATTTTTGCCGCCTTGGTTCAAAGGGGAGGCCACTGCTCTGAGGATTTCCTGACAGAACAAGCTGTTCTTACACGTCTGCTGGGTGCTGTTTCAGGATGGAGAAACAGGAGATAAAAAACACCTACCTTTTTGTTAAGAATGCAATGTAATATTTAGAGTTTCCTCTTCCATCTTATATTTTATTAGCTTATAGGAGTTCCGGTGCCTGTTGAAGTTTGGAAATAGGGTATTATGTTCTGAAAATAATATATTGCTCTAAAGTCAGTGTGGATAAAACACAGAACTTAGAAATAGATTTTTGAGAGCTGAATTTCTAGTGGGAAAGGAATTCTTTTTGCCTGCTTGCTAGCTGTTTCTGCTGGACTAGGAAGACAAATTAAGGTGAGACTAGACCAGCAGAGCTGCAGTGGGAGGAAATGAGAAGACTCTCTTTGATCCCAAATGCTCAATCAAGGAGCATTTGCCAGCAATGTCAAATGAGATTTGTCAAGCCCTAGGTAGAGGCCAGTGGGGCCTAGAACTGAACAAAAGGAGGAGGTTTCATACTATGAATTTGGTTTCAACATATTCAGAGTTAATCTTCCTTTACCTGCATAACAGGAAGGTTATTAACCTGACTGCAAATGGACCTACTGGGGAGTTAAGTGTCACGTGGACAGGATTACTACGTTTTGAAAAGAATTTGTGCTGGTGACTGTAACATAATAAATGTAATAAGTGCCTCTTTAGATCTTCTATAAATGGTAAAGAATCATTGATCACCCTGTGGGATGGGGGCTGGGGAGCTTGTTTTTGATGTTTTAGTTCCAAGTCAGAAATGAGAGCTCAGAGTTGTTGATGAAAAGAGCACATAAATTTGTTATTATTATCATTATTATTATTCATTTTTCTGTCTTAAAGAGACCGAGAGGGAGTTGGTGCCAAGGGGTGAGAAATAAATCATTAGCATCCTCACATTTGCACTGCAGATTAATCTGGGGAAATGAGGCTAGTAGTTTTTAAGCCTCTTGCATATTTGCTAGGTGAACTATTTAACTTGATCTCTCCTTTTACTTTTTTTCTAACCGGCGAGTTTTCCATGTACAGATTTAAAAGGTCACAAGGTTAAGCAGAAATCAGAAGCTGATTTATTGCATAAGTACCCTTAGCAGGCATTTTGGCCAATGCTGTATTAAAGTTTGTTTTAAATTATGCTATTTTTTTTCCTTCCACTGAAAGATGTGATTTGGGTTTTTTTATATTCCTGTTCCATTGCCTTGTGCTGAACCTTACAAGGTTCTCAGTGCAAGAATGATTTTCTGATTGTTTCCAAGTAAATGTCCAGGCCAGAGGGCTGGTGGTGGCAATTCTGACATTATTTTATGCTGCCTTCAGTATTCCCACTTGATTTCTCCTGCTGGTCAGTAAGTAACAGGTAAATCCTGGAGCTGCAGGAGCGGATGGCAGCTCTGAGCAAGGCTTTGCTGTGCAAGGCTGGGGAAAGTGGTGGCTATAGCAATACAACACGGAGTGAAAGCTCTGGCTGAGGGAGCTCTGTTAGGTACTTAGAAATACATCTTTAATGCAGACACGAAAAAGAGATCTGACTGCTTCTGAGCACTAGAGATCCCCCTAGCACATGTTCCAACAGCAAGTGTCTCAGCCAGAGTATTGGAGGTAATTAGTCAGTCTGCCTGCCTTCCTTCTGCAGCCTCAATTAATTATGGGGCTTGCTCTAACTTCTGAATAAAACCATTCTGTAGTGGTGTTAGAGGATGCTAACCAGCTGCCACCTTCAGTCTCCATTGAAGCTTTATAAATACTGTACAAAGGACTTGAAAGCAAGGCCTCTTGCTTGTAAGTGCAAGCTCAGCTCCTGCTGATCTCTTCCTTCTTGAGCACTTGGTCTAAGAGGAGGAAGGCACAATCCTACCTGTACTGGTGGCAAATACAAGTGCTACAGCAAGAAAATGCTTTGGTATGCTTCAAGGAGGAAGCTGCTGCTTTTCATGTTCATCCTTTATTGACTGAAATATGAGCACAGGCCGGCAGAGACATGTAAGCAGATTCAGTGGGAAGAGCTGTACTGCAACACAACTATCAGTGTCAGCTTCTTGGATAAGGTAGACAGGGAAAGTAGGCTGGATCTTTTATTAGGTCTATTGATACTGTTGGGGGAGGAGGTCTTTTAAACATGAAATGTGGTTTCTCATATCTGAAATAGAAGCATCAGGCTTTGAAACTAAATAAGTACGTGTTGAGAACACTTTCCCCAAGTTTAGCAAAGTTATGTTAATCACTTAGACCATCTGCTGGAGAAAATATGGTTGTGAAGCCAGGATAGGTTAGTGGCACATTAGTGAGAGAGGAAATAATAAAATTGTTTGTTTCTCTATGACAGAGTAAAGTTTTTGAGAATTACTTGCTTTTCCTGGTGGTTTACAGTTCATTTTTAGAAGTAAGAATGATGTTTCATTCACTTTTAAAATATAATTTTTCTGTGAGGCTTCAAAATTGTGCTGTATTGGTTTGGTGTTCTCATGAGAGTAAAGTTTAGGAGGAGGATGAGGTTAGGATCTTCATCCTGAGAGGTAGGAGGGCAAGAACTGTACAGAAAAGAGTTAAAGTCAGTCACCCCAAGAAGTGTGGCTGGTTCCTAATGGCCTGCTGCCGGAGCTTTTCAGCCTGACAGCATCTCTCCTCCTTAAACACATTGTGAAATTTTTCATTGTTGAAAAATTATTTGGATGTCTTTATGACAGTGGCATTTGCTAAGGAGGAGCTGTCTGTTTGTTTAAATACAGCCCCAAAGGAGGTGCTTGTTTTCCTAGGATTTCCTCCAACTGCTGACCCAAACAGGAGAAGAGAGTGTCCAGGGAAGGGACATAACTGAAGCCTGGCTGAGTGCTGGCAGAAGTGTGATTAATCTTGACTAGACAACTGTGCCAGAGCCTCTTCCAAAGTGCTGGACTGCAAACCAAACACATAGTAGACTTGTGAGAACTATCATGTCCTTTTCAATTACTTTGTCTTACTCTCAATTCCAAACACATCAGTCTTGTTTGAAGGCTCCCTTATACCCCACTGCTCATGCAAGTTGTAATCTGTCCTTGTTACAACATTTACTGCCAGTAAAGCTCATGTGGACAAGGAGAGGTATAATTGCAGGGAAAAACAGTATTTAGCAAAAGTAACCATTTATTTAGGTTGCCCTCCTGCTTTTTGGAGATATCAAGAAACACCTGAGAGCAAGTTCTTCATCTAGTCTAGTACCTGACTTGAAGGGAGCAGTACGAGTGTCTGAGACCACTTGTAAAACACACAGGAAGTGCAACAAGTCTCATGGTTGCTGACATTTCCCCAAATGTGTAATTCATGGAAGGCTGTGGAGATATGTTGCACTGCTGAGGTGTAACAAGTAAGGATCTAAACTTTTTAAGAGGGGCAGGTGGTAGAACCCCAAATGAATGAAGATGCATGACAAAATGTAGAATCCCCAAACCCTCGAATTGTGTGGGAGGGAGGTTGCTTCCACCCTTCTGCTGCTCTGGTTTCTGTGATTTAGCAAACTGGGTTATTTAGTCAATGTGACTCATTCCTCTCAGACCATCTACTGCAGTGCTCCTAATTTCAGGTCAAGAGGAAGGAAGCAAAGGCTTCTGTGTGAAACAAAGGATGTCACGTACTGATCTCCATTGTTACAGCAGTAGAGGAACTGGTGTAATACCCAAACGAAGATCAAATGAAATTCAAAATTGATGAGAGAAGCAGAATGATAAACTGATTTCAAAATGTTGCAAAATCTCTGCAGCAACCTTGGCTCCTGCCATTTAATTACTGAGCTTAAGGAAACCTAGTGTTTTTGCAAGATCTGTGGCTCCAGGAATTCTTGTTCAGAATAAGACCCTTCTAAAAATGTATTTCCTTTTTCTCCTGGAGTAGATCTCGTTAAGTTGAACAGGGCCAGCTTTCCTTGTATTCCATAACCTGCTGTTTTCCTCATGAACTGGGAGGCTCATGAATTTTCCATCCAGAACTGCTGCCATGAACCTGGGGGACTGAGGCTTGTTGGTGACTGCTTGCTGCCTTTCCATGCAGTATTGTAGTAAATTCAACAAATAATTGATTTACCAGTGCAGGAAGGTCACCAATCCTCTTTCTGTAGCTGTCATGTACAGCTTGAGATTCCTGTCCTGCAGCTCTTAGCTCTTGGAAAATACCTTGCTAGGAGGGCTTGTGGTCTTTTTTTTTCCCCAACTGCACAATGGTGGCAAATCAGGTGCTTTAAATTTTTAAAGGATTAAAGAGGGCTGTGCTGTGTATTGAATCGCAGGTCACTGCTCTTCTCCAAATCAAGAGAATGAAATTGTTATCTGGTATGGTCACCTGCAGGAATGAAACTGAATAATGACATTAGTACATTCAAGTACAGATTCATTGACGTCAGATTTTGCTCAAATTTGGCGAGAGCGAATCAGATTACTCAGCCATCAAGTTTCATCATCGTGTCTCCATCATGCACTAATGGCTTATGCCTTGGGGATCAGCAGAATTATAAATAAAGGTATTATTCAAATGTACCTGATTGGTAATAGAATATAATACAAGAAAGAAAATGCCTTTTCAACCCCTGGTAGAATTACTTATGTCTTCTCATGATGAATCATAAATGCTCTTTTGATATCTACATGATAATTTGTAGAAATTTTAAAATACATTTTTATGTGAGTTCTTCTATTGACAAATTGTCTGCAAATAACTTACTGACTTTTCAACTGCGCAACTTATTTGAAATTATTCATAGATTGCTTTTTGGTTTGCTGATTGTTTACAGGCAATTCCTTTTTAGTATTCAGTGGCTGGTATTCAAGTGTTCAGCTTCCAGCTGCACGATTCAGTTCGTATTTTGACATATAGGTCACACAATAGTATTTCTGCTCCCTGACTAAATGCGTATAATTCATAGGATCTAGCTTCTTGCACGAATATTTGCATTGAATTACAAAATTCTTATTCTGCAGCCATTCTTTAGCACTTGATTATCAGCAGAAACTGAAACAATCCTTTTTAATCTTATTTACAGAGTATTTATGGAAATGCTAATGCACAGTGGACATTACCATAAATGAACTAATTTGCTGTAAAGCTTCAGCTATGCACTCAGCTGCATTTTTATTAATTTCACTCTCTTTGTCTGTCTTCTTGTTATGATCTCAAAATATTATAAATTTAAATATTTATTTTTTGGCATACGTGAAATTAAGTAATTTTAGGAAAAAATTATACATATATATTGGTGAGTTATAAGCTTTTCCTGTGGAAACTGAATATAGTGACCTCCACCCTCAGTGATGGTTGCAGAGTCCTCTATATGTGCCCTTCCATCTGATTTTGCAAGACTTTTCCTGTTATATCTTGCTAGAACTCCACAGGTCTGTTTAAAACCACAATACCATGAATATAAAATCAATTGGCAAATAAAATCCAACACTAACTGGACCAGCTAGAGCCATTAAATGAGCAATAGCCAGCTGCTCTTATGGGTCCCAATCTTTGGTTTGTGGTCCCACAGATCCCTTTTCCCCTGCTGTCCCCAGCTGCCCCTTGCTCTGTAGAGATAAAATGATTGCAAATGTGGAGACATTTCAGTCCAAGGATTGCATTGGAAAGCAGAGAGCATGTTTGAAATTCTTGTACACATTTCTAAATAACATTGAGAAACATGCCCCTCTGCTGTTCAGAGATAGGGGCTAGCTGCCCTCGAAGAACTAAAGTGTCCAAAATAAAAAGTACTATTGCTGTTCCTTAGTATGGTCCATGGACCATTTTGAAAACACTACTACTATTTTTCTTCACACATTCAAATAACCACAGTGAAAGGCATCTGGCCTCTCTGGATTCTGTTTGCTGTGTTTTCCTACACCTCTCACTGGTCCCTCGGGGTCAGGAGGGTGTTTATTACAAATGAATGTTTAATGTCTGCCTTGGAAAGCTTCTTGTCTGGCTTGGAATTTCTGGTTGCAGTGGAGAAGGGCCCTGTGGAGCATTATCTGGGCCCTGAGAGTAGTTCCTGCATCTTGTTTTTGCTTTTAGCGAGGGCTTCCTTGTCTTACTGGTTGGCAGCTCATTTGGCAGAGCTGACACCAAATATATTGTTTGACCTCCTTCGTTTCCAGTTAACCCCTGGTGCAGGAGTCCACTGAGAGTGAGCTGTGGAGACAGGACAGCCAAAGGAGATCCCTGACTCAGCTGGCCCTGGGTTCCAGCAGGACACTGTGGCAGCTGCTCAGAGGAAAGCAAAGCCCAAAGTGAACCAAGTACTTCCACCACCTGTCTTGCTCCTGAGGTGAGGCCCAAGATGGAAAGAAGTCTTTAGTTGAAGACACTTGTGCCATAGCATTGCTCCGACTGCTTTTACCTGGGGTGGCAGCTGGTGTCTGAACCTTAGCTTTCCTTCCCACCTGCCTTTAATTTAAAAGTGCAGCTGGTTTCTGCTGTAGCTAGGAAATGGAGTGTTCTGAATGCTTTAACAGCATGTAAAAACTCTGGAAAGCTCACTCTGAGGTGTGCTTGGATGAGGGATATGCATGCTACACCTCTCCTTACTGCCTTGAGACTGACATGCTTGTGCCTTGGAGGAGTTGTCTGGTAATTTGCCCGGCTGGGCTGGAGCTGTGCGAGTGTTGAGAAAGCTTTCAAAGGCTGTAAATCTTGATTGCACCATCCATTGGTGTGAAAGAGCAACGTTTCACAGCCGCCCAAGGCTTTGTCCTTTCTCCCAGTTGCTGCGCTCATTTTCCACGTGCCAAAAAGCATTTTTCCAGAAAGCACCTCCATGGTCCTAGCTGGAGCTCTCTCTGTGCAGACTGCTGTGCCTTGCCAGCTGGTAGCTAGACATTAGAGCTTTCTTAAGTAATCATCAATTACAAGCAGCAGCTTTCCCCTGGTGAGTCAAAGGGAACAAAATTTTCCCCTTGCAGGAGCTCTCTTTGGCATCTTGCAGCTAAGAGCTGCTTTCTGAGGGCCCTTAAACACCTAACTCCACCCAAAATGAAATACAGCTGTCTGTCCGGAGCAGCTGTCTTAGGAGCTCTGCCACAGCTCATCTGGAAGCCTCTTTGTGTACTTGTGTGGCCCAAGAGACCAAGACAAATAATGCAGGAGAGAGTTTTTGTGCAGTTGTTTCCTTGTCATGTTTTCCTGATGGCAATGCCTACCTAATTAGTGGGGTTGTTGTCTCCTCTAGATCCTTGTGGAATGCTGCAGTTAAAAGCTAAGTAAAAGGTCTTGTTGCCAATTGTAAGGCCAATAGGTTTATATTAGTTCACACTGTCTTTGCCAAACTGTTTTACAAGTTGTGTTGGTCTTTTCTTTTTCAGCTTTACTGTTTCTAGGCTGGTGCAAAATGCCGAATTGCAGATGTGCCCTTTATAGAAATGCTGAAAAAAAATTAAAGCTGAAATTAGAGAGAAAAACACAGGGGAAGGTCAGGCAAAAGATAAGGCCATGGTTATTTTCAAGACATACCTTTGCAAGCAGCTCTGTAATAGAAAAAGAGAATGCAGAGTCTTGGTTGGAAGGAATAGCCTTGGGTCCCACTTGTCTGGAGGAAACCTGAGAGTCAGAACCCCTCTCTATTGTTCAGGCTGGTAAAAAGTTGCATTTTGGCTTCTACAGACTATTACATGACCAGGCTTGGAAAGACAGGCATATCAGCATGTGCAGCATTTTGGGAACACTTCTAAAATTGTGGGCTAATGATCAAGACAGAAGTCCCACCATTTATGTCAGTGACATCTAAAGTTTTGAGAGCGGGACAGATTTCTTTTGGTTTCATTTGAAACACTTCCAGAGGGCCAAGTTTTTCAGAAAAAGCTAAGTATTTCTTGCCTCAGGAGGCTTGAACAGCCAGACTGAGACATTTGTACTGATGCATCCCCAAACCACTGACCACTTCTAAAAATTTGTGAAGCTAGCCTCTCTACATCTGTTTGGGATATGTTTATGTTCCTATTGCAGACAGAGTGTTTTGCCCTCAATTTCAATGGAATTGCAGTTTCCCTTGGCATCCCTCCTTCTCTTGTATTCAAGGCTCAGAATTGCTCCTTCTCTAATTGCCTGAGTCCTCCAAGAGGGTGTTCACTGTCAATACAGTGTTTTTACAACAGAAACCATTGTCTCACATTTTAATAAGTGTATTAATAATTGGGAAAGCTAGAGAAAGATGTTTCTTTGCTAACACATTGCGACAGCGAGCCAAAGAGCTTGATTTCTGCAGCTTTCAGAGGGGTGGCATCCCGTTTCTCCAGTTCTGGGAGATCCTTTGGGATTCATCCAGTGTTGTTGCAGCATCTTCAGAGTATTGTGCCATATAATGACAACAATTGTCCTTGATCTGAACTGCATGAGCAACTCCACACTTGCTACTTCTACTATGCTGCACTGTTTTTGATTACTAGTTCTTTAAACAGCTGAATGGGAGGCCAGAAGAGAAAAGCAGTGGGATAGGTTGGGGGGAAAGCTGGTGATGAAAAACATTTGCAAATAGGGAAGATGCCCTTGTAATGAAAGCTGGTATGAGTCCTTAAAAGTACCATCAGACGAAAATACCAGCAAGAAATTAATATCTGCCCTCTCCCAAGTCAGTCCATTCGATTGTGCTGTAATTCTGCTGAATGCCATGCAGCACAAAATGGCTGTAAGGTGCTCATACAATTGAGCCTTAGCTAAAGAAACAATTACCTCATCCCTGGGTTTCTAACATGGGCTTGAGTTGCTAATGCATTTACTGATAGTCATGTTTCTTTTGGACCATTGAAAAGTTTTGAAGTTTTGACCATTTTCAACACTGAATTCCAGGAAAAAAATTCTGTCAGATTTGTTCTTTCCTGAAAGATTAGTGGTCAGAAAGATTATTGTGTTTGTTTTGGGGTGTTTTTTTCTTGTTTTTGTTGTGGCTTCCTTTTTGTGGCTTTTTGAGGGGTTTTCTGGTTTTTTTTTTTTTTTTAATGTACAGAGAGTAGAAGGGAAAAAGAAAAACACAGCTCTTATGACAACTTTTTATTTTTGTTTTCTGGGAGAGGAATAGAATGGATGTATGTCTTTGCCTGGTTTTAACTTAGAGCTCTTCTCTATCTTGCACAACTCTTTGTTTGGCTGCTTCTGTATGTTCTTCATTCCTCCCAGTTACAGGCTTTCTGTCATTAATAGGTGCCTTTCTGTTGTGCAGACAGAGCCAACCCTTCTGAGGCCTTTAAGATTTAAGTTGTTAATAGTATTTACATTTTGGCATCTGATTCTTGGTACTTGAAAATCTAGTAGCTATTTCTATAGGGCTCAGCTCTGCCATCTCTCAGTCTTCTTCCATGGACAGCCCTATTGTTCAATGACAGCATGATTTCCATCCCAGCCAGTGAAACTGTACTTCCAGGGCTGGTGTGTGACTTTGCTGGCTTGCATGTTCCAAGGAAGTTTATTCACTGATAATTTTGAAGTTGCTCTAATTTGACTTAGACAGGTGGTGTATTTGTACTGTACTCTTCCATGATAGCCCTTTTTCAGAACTCAAGTTCAGTAATTTGCAAAAATCAAAGCTTTATTGTGGCTTGCTTGTACCTGTGCACAGCCAGAGCTACCCCAGACTCCAGGAAGAAGCAGTTGAGAACAGCACAAGTTTGGACACTGAGGTGATGCAGAAATGATGTAACATGTGGTCAAGGAGGCCTGACCTGCTCAGCGGGGAATATAGAGAAGGATTTGAGGGGAGAGGGTGGTTTCCTCCACATCTTGGAAAATCAACTTTCTTTTCTCTTTGCACTTAGCAATTTGATTTCATGTGCACATCACCAGTTTCATTACTTTGAAGGACCAAAACCTTTGAACCATGAGCTAGATGTTGGGAACATGATGAAAATGTCAAGATGTGCTATAGAATGGCTTTGTTGCTGTGGTCAGGAGGATTTAGGTGGAGCAGCAGGCACTGGAATGGAATTTTGTAAGATTTAACTCTTCATTTCAAGAGGATAATGGAACAGCATTGCATGTCCTTTTCCGTAATTGACTGTGGCTTTCTCTTTGGCCTTTATCACTTGATTATTGGGGTTTGTGTACTTTTTCCTCTTGAAATACTCCTGCTAAGCCCTTTAAAATTATTGTGTGTTTCAAGAAAAACAATCGGGACTTAAGAGACATTTTTTTGGGAGTGGGGGAATCTGGAGTTTGTTTAAACAAGGGGGATCTGAAGAAGATAAAACAGAGATATCAGCTATGCAGAACTAATGACACATTCCAAGGGAGAGCTGAAGAGCTACACAACTCCATGAAGTGCTCCATTCTGTATTAGCTTTTTCACTGGGAAATCTTTTGAAGGACCAGAATCACACACACATGTATTATACATAAAACTCTGTAATACATGAAAGTATATTTGAATCTAACACTGCATGAGGAAGCCCATGGCATTCTCAAGGAGCAAGCAAACTACACTAAATTCCCTAGGCAGGAATCAAAGCCTTTCCAAAGTAACCTCATTACCAGCAGATGTTTGAATTGCTATAATGGATTTACACCCTTGCTGCACATACAGTGTGTGCTGCCTTGAATGTCTGGGGTTTTTTCTCCCCTTAGATGCTCCTGTAATTCTGGGAACATCCTGCCCAAAATTTTCAATGTTCCTTCTCAGGTGAATCTGAGGAAAAAACTACAAGAGATAGATGAGAGCCTTTAAAAAGTAGGGTAGAAAACTGCCAGATTGTAGAGCTAATAGAGTGACAGCTTGAGTGTGAAAACCCAAGTGCTGTGCTGCAGTATTCCAGGGATCAGCCAGCCCTTTATTCAAGGAAAGAGGAGAAAGCAGCAATAGCAAACCTAAATTAACAATTCAGGCTGACAGAAAGCATCATTTCTGAGTCAAACAAGAAAAAAACCTTGAAAAACAGTTAGGCTGACTGTTGTTTATGCACTACAGATATTTCAAACTCAAAAAAAAAAACTGAGGAAGAACTGATGGTTGTTAAATGATGATTTAAAATTTTTAGAAGTAGCTATTAATATTGCAAATGCTTCTGTTAGGCAACCTGCTTCCTTGGGACAGGTAATTTAATCCTATTGCTCAGAAGTGCAGTTGGTTTCTTCTTCCAATAGGTTTAGGGCACAGAGGGCATTTGAATTAATGAGAGGCAGAATAGTGGGGAAATACTCCATTATCCCGGGCCTTTGGTAAGTCTGGCTAATTAGTGAAGCACTTGAAAGGGATGTCTTTCATTTCCATGCAATTTCAAAATATTTTTTTCATCTGGTAGGGTTGTCATGTGTGTTGACTGATAACACATGGGTAATATATGAAGCATCTACCTTGGTACTTACCTGCACTAGAGGGGTTCTGAGTTGGTAAGTTGAAAGCCCCACAATCAGGTATATTAAAAAACTTCACAAAACTGTACCTGCCAGCACTTGCTTATTTAAGGGGATGGGGGGAGCATTTGGCCTCTTTGGGGCAATATTTGGGTGCCAGCTAAGAATTCCTTGTGCCTATTTACATCAGAATTCCTAAATCTCCTCCCCATGAAAATTAGAAGCATCAGTAGCCTATCAGCTTTGTTTTTAAGGATGAACTTTACAAGCTGTAAAAGGAACAAATGTGATTTGAGTGAAAAACAGGAGAACAGGAAAGGAAGAAACAGTGCTCTCCATACTGAAGGAATAAGCTTCAAGACTGAGGATGTTTTCTTCCCAGTTCATTCACTGGCTTCTTGCCGGATCTTTACTGCCAATGCCTCTCTGGATTTCTGCTTCCCATCTGTAACAAGGGCAATACAATTTTTTCCCTGCTTTTTATTTGTTTAGTCAGCTAGCTTTTTGGGCAGGGAGCTCTTTTATGCTGCACACTGTAAGAAGTTTGGTTCTGTGGGACCAAGAGATACCAGCTCTTGTGATATGAACAGTAACAAAGGGGCAGGAAGATGTGCGAGGGCATGTTTGGGAAAGAGGGCCAGTAGTTCACTTTTTTTCCTTTTTTCTTTTGCAGGGAGGGGACACATTCCTTCACCTTAGTTGCCAGGGAAGTTAAAGTGTTTCTGAAATGTAGCTTTGAACAGTTTGCCACAGTTCAGCATGGTTCTCAGTAGGCCACAGGGCTTCTTTGTTGTGGGATTCCCTATTGCCATGGCTACCATAAATATGATTGCCATTCTTGTCACTGGTCCCAGATGAGGTAGTTTTTCCATTTCAAGGTATGGGAAAAAAATCTGTATTATTTTGTTAGCATGAAGTAGTAATTGTGAGTGTTAACAGTTGAGCAGCCAGCGGTGTTGGTGGGGATCTCCTGGAGGACAACACAGTCACCAGTCACAGCCAGCATGGCTTCATGAGGGGAAAGTGGTGCTTGTCAAACCTCATCTCCTTTTAGAGTATGGTAACAGCCCAGCTGATCTAGGAAAGCCAGCAGATGTAATCTTTTTGGACTTCAGCAGAGCTTTTGATACTGTCTCTCACAGTATCCTTCTGGACAAAACATCCAGCACACAACTGGATAAACACATCCCATAATGGTTGGACAACTGGCTCTCACAGGTCAGGCACAAAGACTTACAGGGAATAGTGTGACATCAGCCTGGCATTTGGTCACTGGTGGGGCTCCACAGGGCTCCATCCCTGGCCCAGTTCTCCTCAACATCTTCATTAACAACTTGAATGCAGGATTGGAAGGAATGCTAAGTCTATGACAAAATTAAATTGGGAGGAGCTGTTGACTCCTCGGAC
The DNA here is from genome assembly GCF_022539315.1 of Serinus canaria. Taxonomy (NCBI): domain Eukaryota; kingdom Metazoa; phylum Chordata; class Aves; order Passeriformes; family Fringillidae; genus Serinus; species Serinus canaria. Next base: position 22,247,189 of record NC_066319.1, read on the forward strand.
AGAGAGGCTTTGCAGAGAGACCTGAGATATCAGAGGGATGGACATTCACCAGCCATATGAAGTGTAACAAGGGCAAGTGCTGGATTCTGCACCTGGGATAGGGCAACCCTGGTTGTGTGTATAGATTAGGGAATGAGAGGCTGGAGGGCACTGCCACAGGAAAGGGACATGGGGGTTCCTGGTTGACAGAAAGTGGATTATGAGCCAGCATGCCCTGGCAGCCAGGAGGGCCAACCTTGTCCTGGGGGGCATCAGGGACAGCATCACCAGCCAGGCAAGGGAGGGGATTGTCCCACTTTGCCCCCAGCACTGGGGTAGCCTCACCTCCAGTGCTGGGGGCAGTTTTGGGTGCCATGATATAAGAAAGACATTATTAGAGAGTGTCCAAAGCCATGAGGGTGGTGAAGGGTCTGGTGGGGAAGCTGTATGAGGAGCAGCTGAGGTCACTTGGTCTGTTCAGCCTGGGAAGAGACTGAGGGGAAACCTCATTCCTCACAAGAGGAAGTGGAGGGGCAGGCACTGATCTCTTTTCTCTTATGGCCAGGGTCAGGACCCGAGGACACAGCATGGAGCTGAGTCAGGGGAGGTTTAGGTTGGATATTAGGAAAGGTTTCTTCACCAGAGGGTGTTGGGGCACTGGTACAGGCTCCTCAGGGAAGTGGTCACAGCACAAACCTGACAGAGTTCAAGAAGCATTTGGACAATATTCTCAGGGACACAATTTGTCTCCTGAGATGTTCTGCATGCAGCCAGGCCTTGAACTCCATGACCATGATGGGTCCCTGCCAACTCAGCATGTTCTATGAATTCAGTAGGGTGCAGGTGGTGGCTTTGGCTGGTGTCTGATCGTGTCATTTGATGTGCACCCAGATGTGTGCTGGCTGCTGCCCACAGCATGTTGAAGAACTCTCACACACACCTGACATAGCTAAATTCAGGTTTCAGAGGTGAGTCAGATCAACCTGAGGCATTGGATGTTGTGACCTACCTTCTCTCTGGGCATGATTTCTGTGGGAAAAAACTTATTGCATAGATAGATATGTACCTTTAATTTTCAGATATTGTTGACAAAACTGTTTTCAGCAGGGCAAAAATGCATTTTGCCCATAGTCTGGTCTGTAACTGGAGTTGGATCTGGTGCTCCTGGGAATGCCAAATCTCACATCTGATCTGAAATGCCAATGAGCCCATATGAAGCTGTTAATGTTTGTGTGAGGTTTTTTAGTCCTCATTACCAACCTGATAGAAAGATAATTCCTCAGCTGTTGTTCCAACCTGTGGGATTTTATCCACTTAATTAATTTTCTTTCTCGTTGAAAAAAATCTCTTTTTATGCAACAAGGAGCTGCACTTGACTTGCTTTTCAGAGACCCTTCTCATGTCTGTGTCAAAGGCACAGAGGCCCCAGAAATTGGAGGGTGAGCCCTAGGGGCAACATGCTTGTGGAGGCTGAGCTTGGAAATGCTGCCTTGTGTGCTAAGGGCAAGTTCCTGAGGGGAGTTAGGTCTGCACAGTGGAAAGGATCCTGGTTCCTTCCCTGCTCCCCTCTTTTGCTACCCCTCAGCAATAAAATGGAAGCTAGTGACATGACCAAAGGATAACAGACCACTTGCTGAATGCCTGCTGAGAGTTTAAAATGCCAGCCTACACCACCCTCCCCAGCCTTTCAGCATGTCAGCAAGCTGTCTATGTAAATAAATACACATATCAAACAATAAGCAGATGCCTTTTTAACATGCACTGTTTCAGGCTGAGATACTCAGTTCTGGTGCAGCTCATCTCAACATCTGTCAAGCTAATGCCAACTCCACAGCTCCCTTTCACTTGTATTTAATGCACAAAGATTTGTGTTGTGTTAAGTAATGAGGAGTTGGCTTGCTTTACATTTGTTTTGGTGTTATTTCTGATGCACAAAATGTTAAATGGGAATGCTTTGTGTTCCTCCTGATGTCTGTGTCAGTATGTAGTACAAACTCTCGTTGCTTATGCTTGATTAAGTGGCTTTGTACAACCATGTGTGTGGTTGTACAAGCATACAAGGAAGAAAAAAATGTCATTTGCAAAATATACCCCCGCTGGGGCCCCAAAGCATAGAAACATTGAGGTGGGGAGATAGCTGTGACAGTGGTTGGATTTAAAAGAAAACTTTTTTTTTAAGAAACTAAATTCCAGTAGAGTCAGTTGTGCCCCTTAAATCAAACTCAGGAGCCACAGAGTCTAAAGGCTCGAGGGTGAGGGCTCAGTGCAGTGCTGTGGGAGCAGCAGCCGTGAGCTGCTAGTCCGGGTCAGGTCATGTCTAATCCAGGCTCTTGTCTCTGATAGCAGCCAGCGCTGCTTGGAGAGAATGTGAGACCGGGGCAACAACCTGGAGAAATTCCACATTAAGCTTTTGTTTATTTTTGTTTTCATATTAAAAATGTATTGAGCCCAGATGATCCATAGGCCACTGGGCCTACTCTCCTCTATTGAAAATTCACCTGCGGGCTAGAGGAGTGTTGGATGCTCTAGTGCTGCTGTCCCTCTCTGTCCCTCTGCATCAACCTTGGAGAAGAAGCCTGCTTTTTATTCCCTTAATTCACAATTCTCACATGCTACTGCTTTTACTCTGGGGAGATACTGAGGAATCACATTTTTTAAAAAAACAAACCAGACAGACTCTTTATGCATGAATCCGGTGTTTAAGACAGCTCTCTATCAGACTTTTTAGAGTCTGCTGAGAGAAAGGAGAATATTCCTGCTGCCCAAGACACTTTCAATTGGATTAAACAAAGCAGAGGGGATAGGAGAGGCATGGTCCTCCACTGGAGAGGAGTATTTATATGACCTGATATATCTTGTGTTTCTTAATGTTCCTTGAATAGAGATTATTGAAATCTCTCATCTGAGCAAGCACACACAGAAGACAAAATACATTATTAGTGACCCTAATATATTATAGCCCTCTGCTTCTGGTCACAGTGGTGCATCAGCTGGAATAGTAATAGGGAATGAATGGGGCTTGCTTACATGGACAGGACTGTTCTTCCATAATGAAAAGGGAAAATTGCTACTAAAGATGCCATTGAATAAAAACTTTGATGACTCTTGGTCTGCCTGCCTGGGCCACTTTCCCTGCTGTGGTTTCAGATCACTTTGAAAACTTGAATAAACTTTTCCCCCTCACTGTCTTCAAAGGCTGGAAATTAATATTCAATACCTTATGTCTGAAAGGACTAGGACTGTGTGCAATAGGGTATGTTTTTGTTAGGCAGCAGGCATTTTGTCCTGTGCAGAAGTGTATGGATGTGCATTTTCTACATACAAGCACTGGCACCTCTCAAGTATTTGCCCTTCCCCTTCAAAGAAACCAGGATGTGGCTGGTATGTGTGTATTTGAAATGCCAGCTTGTACAGAGCAGAGAAGAGTTTTGTAAACAAACATCCATGGGAGGCTGAGCCACAGCTGGAAGAGTCCACTGGAGACACAGGCATGGAGAACATCTGCCCAAGTACCATTTGGTGGGCCCTTGCTCTGCTCACTAGACCGTGCTGCCCCTCTATTGCCTGTAGGATGAATGTCCAGGGTGCAGAGCACTCCTCAGCAATGTCCCTGTGTTCCCACTAAAGCCTCTCTCTCATCCTGGGGAAGTGTGAAACAACACTTCTGCGTTGGGGAGCGGGGAGCTGCTGACAGAGGGCTGATAGCCTGAGCGTGGGAGGAATTTCCTTTCATGTGGTCTGGTGTGACATTAGCACTTTCCAGCTGGCTTGTAGGTGGCTTTGTAATCCCTGGATTGACAAATGGCAGTTCAGCTCAGTATGGCTGTCATCTTCAGACAGCATGACAGAGACGGGGAGCTTGACATGTCCTGCTGCAGCCCTGTCTGAGTGAGGAGTTGCTGTGACAAGAACCTCTCTCCCAGCTTTTCATCTCGATCCTGAAGGAGGTGCCAAGTGTTGTGTGATGCAGAGGGGTGGGAGATGTTACCTGATGTTTCCCATGGACAGTTGGTGTTGGCCCTGAGATCTGGAGCGGCTGGGCAGGGCAGAGGATTTGGGCTTCAAAAGAAAGCAAATCAACAAGGTAGATTAGAGAGGAGAGAATTAACATCATGAAATGGATTTACGTGGCGCCATCTTCATATCTGAACTGGAGCTGTCAGGGAGAATGAGATCCAGACTCGCTGCTGCTCTCCAGAGAGGAGCTGTACGGAACGATTGCTCGGTGAAAGTGATGGCCCCACCTCTGTGCCCCGTGTCTGGCTGATTTCTGCGAGTAGAAAACAGATGCAATCTGGCATGATCCCTTCTCCTCTCCCACCGCCCTTTCATGCCATTCTGCAGGCTCTGATTTACCTTCTTTTCTCACCTTATTGCTTTCACCCCTTGAACACCTGTTGGTGTCTTCCTCCCACCTTTACCTGCCTCTTAACTCCATCACCTTCTTTTTGATCCTCAATCATTTCTGGCTCCCTCCATTCAGAATAAGTGGTACTTTAACATCTATCCAGTAGGTGAGCAGATGTGTGCCTGTTTGTTGCCTACAATACAGAAGGGATGTGTGTGTGTTAAACACTTAACTACCTATGTTTTATCACACACCACTCCATCCTCTGTTCTGGAACTTGCCTTTTAGGGACTCACAGCCCTCTCCTGGGCATGACTCTCCTCTGCTGTGCAGGGGAGCAAGAGGGGAAGATGCAGAGCAACTGTGTTGCTTCCTCCTTATTCTGCAAAAACAGTCCTGTCCTCCTATTGCCGTCCAGTCAAAGCCCTTTTCTGGTCAGCCTAATGAACTGGAAAGTAAGGAAGAAGATTTTGCCTTTGGTCCTGACCTTGACAGGGTCTTCAGGGTCACTGGGAGATGCTTCCCCTCATTTCCTTCAGGTGTACAAGAAAGGGTTGGTCTTTACCCAAGCAGGAGGAAGTAAAACAAGGTGGCAGCCTTCCCCTCAGGTCCTGTATGTGTCTTATGTATTTTCTTTGCTGTTTCTGACAGGTTGACCAGCCTCGACCACAGTGTTAGAGACCTGAAGCAAGGATCCTGACAGATGCATACTCAGTACAGCCTGACTTCTTGAGGAGAACAAGTATTTCCCTGCAAGCCTATCCCCTCAAAGCAGCACACAGGTAAGGCAGTGCTTCTGATGCTCAGGTTCACTTGCACTGGATTGAACAAATTACTTTTTCCATTCATTTGGCTCAAGAAGGGCTTTGTCACCACTGCCTGCCACGTCTGCAGGGATGAAACCTCACAATGTATTTACAGCATGGGGAATGTTTCTCAACCAAATTGTACCTTCAGAGGATCAAGACTGCCCATATGGTTGAGATAAACATAGGTTAAAAGCGTGGGAGGGATATGCTGAAAAAAGAAAAAAATTACAGATGGGGTATTAATAAAGTAATACTTAAAGTAATACTTGTGTTCTAAAATAATTTTGTATTGAAAATACCTTAATTTAAACAGAAAGCATTTTAAGAAAAAGGAATAAAGGAATGTATGTTGAGGAGAAGGGGTTTAGTAAGAAATTAATTTAATAATGTTGTTTTCAACTCAGAAAGATGTATCAGGTCATCCGTAAGTGGAGAAAAACAAACAGAAAGCCTTGCAGTTCTAATTGCTATGACTCATGGAAACCAGATCTAGAAAAAATGAGGCCCTTTAGTCCAAACTCTTAATCCCCTACTAGTATGTAACATCGTTCCCAGCAGTGTCTACCAGTCCTGATTTAAATGATGGGATTTTCCCTTGTCCCCTTGGGATACTATTGCACAGACTAATAGAATTAATCTGCTTACTTCTCTTTCAACCCCTGACCGCTGCAGATGCAATTAGTAGTAGGTGATGGGGGGATTCTGTTTCCTAGGCTGTATTTTGAAGGCTTAGGGCTGTATTGTGTTAAACCAGACATCAGTTGCAAGCGTGTTTGCATGAGTGTGGCTTATCTGTCAGTACTCATTACAGCCCCATAAACGTCCCTGAACTACATTTCTCAGACTTAGGAGCTTTTCTACAGTCATAATTCAGGATCTGATAAGGTACAGACTAATGTATTTGAATGCCTGTGAGAAAGATAACATGATTGGGAGCTAAAGTGAAATGCAAAGTCATATGCTGCCAGTGCTAGAGACTCGCAGAAGCAATTTACTTCTGTGCTTCTGGAGCATTCTCTGGTCTCTTTGGCTTTTCTCCCAGACAGATTGGTAGGATGAAATACCTTTTTGCTGTGTGTGGTGCTGCTGGAGGAACTACTGCACCTTTCCATCTGTGAATTTCAGGCTTGTCTTAGATGAATGGTGTGGGCCTCTTCTAATGTTTACTGAAAGGCTCCAGTTAAACAATTTGATAAAGTCAAATAAATTTGAGGTGGAAAACCATAACTGGTTGTACTTAGTTAATACAAAGTAGTGCATCTTTCTGTGGCATTTCACCTGGGTTTTCTTCCTCATATTTTGAAAAGTTTTATTAGGGAGAGCAGTTAGTTTCTAAGGCAGATGAATGCTGGAATGCAGATGACCGGGTTACACTTGGAGAGTGCAGCAACAGCTGAGCTGTACAAATTCCTTGTGTGGATTCATCCACTCCCAAAGTGAATTAAAAACAGCATCCTAATGGGAAAAGCAACTGCAATATAATTGCCATTGGATGTTTGAATGAGGCTTCAATGTGAAATGGAGCCTGGGGATCCTGAAAAACTGGGCATGTATCAGCCTTCCACACAGGCTCTGTCCTCTGGCACTAAAGGAGGAGGTTACAGTCCTGTTCCTCCTCCCTCTCAATAAATCCTGGCTCTAACATGCCATAGCTTTTCTGGAGTATTTCTTCAAACAGAAAGCCTATATATAATCTTAGCCACTTAGCCAATCTTTCATTATCAAGATAATTTAATTAAACTTATTAAAATCTGACTAAGTTGCCTGTGTTTGTCAGATACAAAATTCTTAAACACTGAAGATTTTAAAGCTTTGATATGCTCAATGAGTCCTGCTCTGATTTTCCCATTGTTTTTAATTACTTGAAACTCTTTTCCAGTTTGGTGCTTGGCTGCTTCATGTGGTTTTGTAATGTGCTTTAAAGCATGGGGAGGTGGAGACTAAAGCCGAGGGTAATGATCCGTAGCACTCTGGATCATCTGCAGCTTATGTTCCCTGTCCCTGCTTTGCCAGTCAAGCTTTATTCCAGTGAAAGTGTCAGTAAGCCCAAGGCAGATAGGCCCTGTTCCTCCTCTCCCCTTCACTTCTTCTTTACCCTGGAAGTTTATCATGCTGCTCGCTTTTTAAAAGCTTTGCATTAGCTGGGGGGCCGTGAAGTAAAAGGCATGCTTTAAATACAGATGCTGGTGATAGTCCTTTCAAAAGCTGCATTTCTCAAGCTGGGAGCTATTGACCCCTTTCAGTGCAGTCACAAAGAAATTCAAGAGGAAATGGAGGGTGAGGGCCAGCAGGGAATAAATAAATAAATATATATATATATATATATATATATCATTTTTTCCCTCAACTCTTCTTCTTACTCCACCCCCTGCCAAGCTGGTTATTGTTTGTGCCTCTACATGGGATACCAGCAGCCATATAAGGAAAATGGCATAATGTTACATTCTTTCTAAAAATTGATTTCTTACAGTTACTTTTTCTTGCCCCCTTTGCTGAAAGTTGTTCTGTTTTGATGCAAGCTCTAGGCAAATGGAAAGTGGTCACCCATGCTACACATGGTATAGCATCTTGGGTTGTGCAAAGACTTACTTTGTCTCTGTTATCTCAGTTCAGGTGATGCAAGCAAAATGACAAATTATGAGGTCCAGCTACTATGACAGGAGGAGAGGATGTTGCATTTTCCTGAATCTTGAACTCAGTAATAATGAATAATATTGATGTTTGTTTGTTTTCCTGCCTTCTTTTTCTTGCTTAAGAGGATGCTCAGGCCATGGGACAGAGGCAGAGAGCACCCCTCTGCATCCCTTTTCATTCACAATCTCCCTTCATATTCATTTATGTTTGCAGCTGAAGTGCTGAGTGAGTGGCATGCTCCAGTTTGGTCCAGCAGCTTCCTCTCAGTTGGATGTCCAAGCCCACTGCTGGGGATGAGCACAGCCAGATACCCCAGCAGGCAGGGGAAATGCTTGAGCCAGCAGGAAGCCAGGCTGCCAGCAGCAGTATTTCAGATATGAAGTTCTGTGGGTAGCAGGGTCAGTCTAAACATGCACCAGCTCAGGGAAAGGACTCCTGAAGTTTAGGATTTTTTCCTGGTGCAACTGTCACTTGTTGATGAACAGAAAGTGCCTGCTTTCTTGAAAAAGTCTGAACTTCAAACACATCCACTTAGCAACTTCTACAAGGAAACAGCTGGAGCAACATGAGCGCAAAAACAGCCAAATCCCCTGACTCCAGAAAGCAGAGGCAGAGACTGGAGCTGGGAAAAGCATAGGTTTGGGAGCTGGGAAAAAGATAACTCTTGGAGAGGAATGAGTGCATGCTTGTGCACGTGAGCCTAAGATTTGAGCCCTCTTCCTTTTGTCTGCTCTAGTAGCCCCTTGAATTAAAATGCAGTTTTTAGTTGTGCTTTCAATGGTTGCCATCACTTCTGGTTCCTTGTGATGCTCTGCTGATCGTCCCAATAAAAATCTGTTCAACAACTGATAATGTTGCAAACTACTTAAAAACTGAAGTAGAAAAAACACAACTCCTTCTTAGAAAGAAGAAGCAACAAATTTTGAGGTCCATTTACCACAATTATGTCACAATACTCAATATGTGTTTTGCTGAGGTGTGATTACAGAAGTGGAAAAAGGGAAAAAACACACTTAGGGGCAGAATATTAATAGTTCAATATTATTATATTGATTATCTGTGTGTGCAGTGACAATATACTTTTTTAATACTTTTTCCTTATTAACATCTTGAACAGTTTGACAACTTTTAAAGAAACTGCAATTTTGTGAGAATGGAGTAAGGACTTTTTAAAGGTTTGGAGTTTTTTTATATAAGCCTGTAAATGGAGACTTCATTGACCAAAAGAATTGGATATCATACTGCGAAAGTTCTAATTTTCTTTAATGTTTCTTTTGACTGTGAATGAAATTGTTTGGAGAAGCTGTGCTACTCTCCAATACCTACAAAATTAGTCTCCAAGAGAATCTTCCTCTATGATAAATTGTATTTATACTACAGCTAAAACAGGGGGAGCTTTCTGGGCTTTACTTTACTCTGGGCTTGGTATGGCAGGGGAATGAGCTCACACAGTTTTTCTTCACAAAAGGCAATTAGGTGCCTCCTAAATGCTGCCCACTGTGGTATCAAGAGGAGCTATCACAGCGAGTGGTGTGGAACGATGCGGTGCCCCATGTGCTCGGTTCTCAAATTACCAGTGAAGCGGCAAATGGCCTCTGACATGTACATGGCTGGCATGGCACGTCTGAGTTAGCTCTGCACAGATAAATGGGATGCTCCTGGCCCAGCAGCCGTCGTTCCAAGCTCCCTGCAAGCTCCCAGGCCACGTGTTTTGGTGGCAGCCTGCTCGCATTGTAACTGTCCCAGGAGCTGCAGTGGCCGATGTTTGCTGTGCGCGCGCTGACCGGGGAGGGAGGAGCGCCGAGGGTGAGTGCCAGGTCAGCCTTGCATCCCAAGGAGCAGAGCTTGTGATCTCAGCTGGGATGGAGGGAGGTTTCAGCTCTTCTGCTGCAGGAGGTGCTCATCAGGCTGTAAGTGGCTGCAGAGAGTGTGGCACGGGTTTGCCACTTCTGCCCCTAACGTCTCTAGAGGACTCAAATGTGGCTAGAGCTGATTCTGCCAGCAGTGGGTTGACCTTTTGGGAGGTACTGCCCCAGAGAGTTGGAGCTCATCCTTCTGATGCTAACCATGGGGCATGTGGGGACTGCTCTGGGCTATGCTGTTCCCCTGTGAAGCTGGGATCTTGTGTAACATGGAAACAATCATGATGGAAGAGGAAACAAATTGTCATTAGAAATATATCTTTAACAGCTTCTGTCACTTACGTTGAATGCTTCAGAGTAATTTAAAGCTTTTTTGACTAACTCTGTCATGGGTAAATTGCTTTGTCAAGGGAAAATGAGGTCTACCCAGTGTGACAGGACAGGAAAGCAGAGCTGCCTTTCACTGTTGTGCCATGTCCTGGGTGGAGTGGCTGAGACAGGGTGTCCCTGAGAACGGCAGTGAAGGCTTTGCACTGCTTATTTTGAGACCTACAAAGGTACAGTCGGTTTTGATTTATGAATTTTGAAAATTATTGAGTAAAGCTGGGGACTTAGTTTAAAAGCTGCTAGAACTATTCTCTCACTGTAGAGACTTCTCAGGAAACAGATACATAAGAGGGATATATGTGAATGTATTTAAAGCTTTTATTCTTGGGCTTATGAGTAAGAGCTGGGATCAGTGAAAGGTGATAACTACTAAAATCAGTAATAAGGATAGTATTACACTCTAAGTAGTGAAGTGGTTTTGGGGAATTTTGCATTCAATTATTAGCTCTGTGCCTAGACTGCATACTGACAGCGGGAAGTATCTTGATTCCTCTCTGCCTTCCTTCCTCATCTATATAAAGGTGGTGAAACAGCTGATAAGATATTTTGTGTAGGAAATGCATTTTATTTTGTGTAGAAGCTAGCTTTGTGGATCTTTGCATTCCTTTTCAGAGAAATCTGATGGCAAAAAAGTTTTAATTCTGGAGGGTTTATCTTCATTTTTTTCCCCCCCGTTGTTCCTCCTTTCTGTGACAAAACGGGAATGAGAAGAAAAAATTGAAGAAGTAATTCAGATATTCTCTTTCCTCCCTTGTAAAACTTCATATCAAAAACTTCCTCTTTAGCTTACATTAAAAAGAAAATAAATTGAAAACTAGTTGATTTTTAATCTTGCAGAGCATGAAAAAGGTTATTATTAGTATCGAGTCCCCTGACCTGCTTTAAAGCTGAGGTTTCTTTCTTGCTTGCATTGATGCATTTATTTGGTCAAAGTCTTGAGAGCTCTTTTGAGAGAGGAGCCTACACATAGGTCATCTACTGGCCAGGCCTGTGCACAGTAAAGATAATGATAATCTAGTGTCTGGTTTGTCCTTTGTAAGATGACTCATGCTCCGGTTACCTTCTAATGGATGGGAGTTGCATCCTTGGCAGACATTACATTTGTTGACAGCTGTTGGCAGATAAGAAAGCAGGAGCAGCCTTGGACATGCTTGTGCTGGACATTCAGGGCTGTTCTCTGAAGCAAGGGTCAGGAGAGCTGAGGTGGAGAGGACATGCTGGCATTTTGTGGCTGGATGAGATGGAGGGGGTTATAAAAGCAGTTCTCTGCTTGTGTTTTAGCTTCCGGTGCCCAGCACATGGAGGTCTTGAGCTGAACATGTCTGCAGCTGTTCCTCTCCCAAAAACGTGGAGTAGAGCACATGTAAGAGTGGACCAACACCTCCAGCAGCATGTGCAAATATAAATATATTTCAAAGAAGTATGTTTAAGCAACATAAAATTCCTATTTTAATCATCTGTGAAAGGTTTATTTTCAAATGCCCAATCACTAACGAGGTGCTAATTTTCAGATGGACTTGTAGCACTGTCTTGACATTTTGAAGTATCTAGGAGCATTAAGAGGCTTAGTCCCTGCCTGCAGCATGGCAGGAGCCAGCCCCTGAGCCCAGGAGGGTAGGAGGAAGCCTTTCCTGTGAACTGGCCTTGTGTAATTGCCACCTTGAACTGTTTCTGGCACTTTTCCCTGGTGACTGTAAACGATAGGATATTAGAGCTCATGGCTATCCAGCCCACTGGCCTCCCCATGCTCTGCAGCAGGGTTGTCAGGCTTGGGCATTCTTACTGCTGTCTGGGTAGCTCTTTCTGGTGCTAGAGAGAGAAAGATGGACACCCCGTGCAGTGCAGAGAACATGTTTGGCAAGGCAGAATTGGTCACTGACTCCTCAAACTGACCTGGACCATTTATAACATTTCTGGCTGCAAAGTGTATCCAAGAGTACATTCCAAGAAAGCTAAAAATAATATCCTCAGCCTTAACTTATTTCTCCCACAAGGATTCAGTTAACAAGAAGGAAAGAGTTTGTTCTTTTTTTCCCCCATGCTAAAGCGCTCAGCTCTCAGAATGGAGCTATAAGTTTATCACAATTATTGGCCTGTGTGTTGGATTCATGCATGGATCACGTTACTGGAAAGTGTAAGTATTTGCCAGGACTGCCTTTGCTTTTCCATTTCCCTTTCCATCTCCCAGTTCTGTATGTTATCTGGTAGCAGCACTGAAGGCCAAAGTCTCTCCGAACTGATTGGAACCAGGAGTTGGCATTCAGCTATTCTGGGTCCTTCTGCCAAAAGCCAGTGTTCAAAGTAAAGACTGTAAGTACAGACTACTCACATGAGCACAATTTATGGTTGTTTAAAATACCTGAAGATCAGTACAGCAAAGCTCTGATTCTCCTGGAGACTTAGTGTGACCACACGTTGGAAAAAGTTGTGTATATTCCACAAATCATCTCAGGAAATGCGGATAAGTGATGGTGACTTCTAAAAAGCAGTGATGAAATGTTTTCTGTTTTCTGGTTTTTTTTTGTGTTTTTTTTTTTTTTTTTTTTTTTTTTTTTTTTTTTTTTCCTCCAAGATGTAGTTGGAAAGAACTCATTTGAAAAAGTCCAAATTAGCTAAATGTAAATGTTTAGGACTAGCAATATAAATCCCCAGGGATGCTCAGTAGTCCTGAATGTTAGGTGTATAAAGCTAATCCCAAAGTGCTGCCTGAGCTTCTTGGGATCTTGGTCTTTTGCTCTGTGTTTTTTTCTATTGATCAGTAGTAATGAGAGTTGATGAAAAGTCTAGTGTTATGATGGTTCTTTTCCTGTGAATACAAAATCAGCTGTGCATATCAAGTGTGTGAATCACATCTCTGTAGTAGACAATTTTTATGAAAGACAAAAAATTGTACAAACTTTTATATCCAAGAATCTTCACAGAGACTGTACATCTTCATAAAATCAAGTTAAAATTAAGTAAATAGATTCAATCAGTAGTAGGGCTGCATGTATCTACATGTGTGTATATATATATATATGTGTGTGTGTATATATATATGTGTGTGTGTGTGTGTATATATATATATATATATATATATATATATATATATATATTTCTTAACATTAAAATATTTACTTCCAGATTTTTTTAATGCAATATATTTTTTTGTTTAGAAATGCTGAAGCTGACCTTTTTAACATCAAAAAATGAAGCCTACAGTTTCCTATTAAAATTAGATCCAAACATTTTATAAAAAGAGGTTTTGTGTGGTGTTTTGTTTGGGGTAGTTGGTGGTTTTTATGTTAGAAAATGTAAAAAAATTAAATTTCATCTTAGATTCAACAAAGCTTTGGGGAATTGATGTGAAGGAATACCTTAGTATTATTTTTGTTTTAGAAGAAATCTTTGCCAGTTCAAACTGAAGCAATTATTCCCATCTGGTTTGGCCTCTTATTTTTTTTTTTCTTTTTGTCATCCAAACAACAGAATCTTTTGATCATCTTTCTATGTTCTTTCTGGGTATACTGATGCAGAGTAATTTTCGTTAGGTTGGGTTTTTTTAAATATAAAATTTCTTTTTGTGCCCCATTTCTGAAAGAGTTTGGGGCTTGTCTGGCAGGAAAATGACGATTGGGGCATTACTCTGCCTTCTGCTGATGAGCTGCTTTTGCCATTCTTAGTGGCAGGGAGACTGCTCTGGTTTTCCCTGTTTCTAATTTCTCATCCACCTCTGAATTACTGAATACTCTCAGCTGCAAGTCAAGGAATAAGGCATGAATGCTCATTGTTATCATTAAATGTTTTCTTTGCTAATTCTCTTTTATTGTGTCCCAGTGACTTGCAGCTGAGGATTAAAATAATTGCCTTCAGCACCAGCAGTAGGCTCTGTTTGAAACCTCCAAAGGGCATTGTTTGTCTTCCCTGTATCCCTTGCACTGTGCCTGCCCAGGATGAGCAGCACTCTCCTCCCCATTCCAAGTGGTTCTGTTCCTGAGGAATGTTGGACAGATACCATTATACACATAGTGGAGGTGCCCCCAGATTTGGGGTTTGAGCTTGATTTAAAGGGGAGGAGGATGGAAGGGAATGTTTGTTTTTTTTCCAGAGAGACCCTGGCAGCAGTGCTTTGCAGAACTGTTTTAAATACACTCCTCAGGCAGGGAGGTCTGTGGGTGCAGGCGAGCTGTTCAAATGTTTCCATGCAGTGCTCAGGGCTTCCATCCCAAGCACGTACTTCATTATTGCTTCAGGGAAAGGCATTCTGGGAGTCATCAATCAGCATCACTCTGGGCTTCTTCTCAATCAGAGCTCCTCTGATGTGTCTTTCAGTGCTGCTCATTTCATTTTTAATTTCTGAATGGGATCAATTTGCACAGAACAGCACCAGGCAGAAGAGTTGGTTTTGCAGTGGCTGAAAGCATCTGGCCTGTTTTCTCCAAAGCACTTAAATGGGTGTTTTAAGGTGTAGGTCCTGAAGAAGACAGTGGTGGTAGTGCTTTGCTGAAGTGTGCTCTGAAGAGCTCAGTGGTTTCCTAACAGAAGATTAGGTTGTCCCCTTGGATCTTTGCTGTCACCTCTGATCTGGAGCACATCTTGTCTCAGAAAGGACCCCTGTGCTTCAGCTTTACAGTGGTGCCATATCACTGTCCTGCCCCTTTATTTATCCTTCTGTCCTTCCACTTCTCATACCTCCAGATTCTTTGCTGCAACTCATCTTGCTTTTGCTGAGGCAATGCTGCAAAATGGGCATGTTGGGAAGGGAAAAGCTGTAAAAAAGATTTATGTGATTCAAGATAGTCTTTATGTGCATAAGAATTTGGGGGGAAAAGCTTGTCTGACTTAAAAGATAGAAAGCTTTGCCCTTTCTCTGTGTCAGTGGATGAACTCAGACTGAAATCCAGGACACCTGCCTGGTACACAGGTCCCACCTCACCCTTCAGACTTAAGCACATTGCTGTAAAATTGGTGGAGCTGGCTGGGAAGCCACACCCTGTACTGCAAAGGATGGGAATTGCATGCCCTGAGTTAATCTCCTCGAGGACATCTGTACAAAGTGCACTTAGGCCATTTTTTTCTGATGTTCCATGCCACTGGTCACAAAGGAGAAAAGACTGTACTTATTTTTCCCCAAAGTTCAGCTGGAGTTGAAGGGAGGTAGTTCTTTACCTCCCTTAATGAGTAACTTTATACTTTATACTGTGCTGTCTCCTACAATAACAGCTATCAGTGCTAGAAGGAAAATAAGCTATTTGCCAAGACAGTGAGGTTGTAAAAGTTGGTAAGAGAGAAGGAAAGCTATGGGCAAGGAGCTGAGATTGCAGCAGGAGTCATGAGAATTCCCAAGCTCTGAAGAGTGCTCCTGATTTTATCTTTTCATACTGCTCTGGGGATGGTGTTTAATGTTTCTAGTCATGGTGAATGAAAGTAAAAATCCTGACTGGATGGTGTATTAGTACTGTGATGATGAGGAAGGTCGGGATACCTGTTGTGTTTGCTGTGCAGTGTTGCTATGTCACAAATTAAGTTTACAGCTAAGAGCCTCAAATGCTGACACAGCATCAAGTAAGGTAGGAAAGGGCCATTGTACCCCTTTTTCATCCTAGACACAAGGTTTTGTCATACCTTTTTTATTCATGACTGTTCTTCCTTGTATATTTTGCAATTACATAATGTCCATATGGTAGGTTGAAGAATTGTTTGAAAGGCTGTTGAACACTACAGAAGCTCTCTGAGCATATTTCCAGTTCTTTGACAAATAGTTTCATCCTCTGTGGTTCATGTTTTGAATATCAGTAGCCTGTAGACTATCTGAGAATTGAAGATGCTTGGGGACAAGGTTCGTGTCTATAACTTTCTTAGCTCATGGTGTTCTTTGGTCTTTCCTCAAATATGAAATCTTCATCAGACTGTCTCAGTCTCTGTCAACATCAGCTGAAGCTGGAGACTGAGTGGAACAGTGCATCATGACTAAGCCTGCCCAAGGCACTGTCTATGAAATCTGAATGCCACTGAGGTCGGTGTACATACTCCTACGTATCTCTCTGGCCCAGAAGTTTATCCCTTTACTAATGAAGAACTTCTTGTGAATATAAGGACTGATGAATCATCTGTTCTCAGCTGATCTTTTCCTCCCACAAACCATCTCTGAAGCCTGGTAATGTGGGTGCATGTCCATTAATCATGACACTGGTAGGGTCAAAACATGGCTCCAAGAATTGAGACTGCTGCCTATAGGTGGCAATCTGGAAAATCCCTGCAGTAGGAAGAGGTGTACCTAGGTGAGAACATAGAGAGCACTGAGAAGGAAAAGAGAAGGTCACAGTAAGTTTTATATCTTCCCAGTGAGCAGTGCTGGGAAAACAGGCAGCCCCAGGGAGACCAGGCAGCCTCAGGGAGACCTTGGAACATGCTTTCATTGGCAGAAAGTAGTTTGGCAGCTTGTTTTACTCTCTGCCTTTATTCTTTGAAACTGTGAAAGCTCCTTCTATCCCCCACTCCATGCGGTCTGGGGAGGTACCTGTCCCAGCTTCTCCTGTTGTGCATTGCAGAGGTTTGCAGAGCCTCAGGGTTGCCTGTTGCCTGGATACAGGGCAGTCCTGCATCTCAGCCCCCCAGCCAGCCCTGCAAAAGCAGAGCTTGTGGGGGGAGAGGTGGGCAAAGCAATCCCTGTGCACTTGGAAGCAGGAGCACCAAGCCCACCTGATGCAGTCTGTACGCTCAGAGCTTCCCTTTACTTTGCTCCTGTTATTATTATTTATCATTATTATTGATAGGAGAAAAGTGCAGCCCAGCTGCTCGGCGCAGAGATCTGAGGGCTCCCGCAGGGTGAAGTGCTTGGTGCCACTTAGCAAACCAGCCACTGTGCTGGCTCTGGCGTGTGCTCTTTATTTCACATGCTCGTTCTGAGCCTCCTGCTGTTGCTCACGCTACAGCTGCTGACAAGTAGCCTTCCTGGCAACATGGAATCACAGCCTGTGACTTGAGACCCTGTGAGTATAATACGAAGAATGCACTGACTGCTGAATATTTAAAAATAAATTATTTCATCTTAAACATGAAAATGCTCTTTGCAGTTCATACACATCACTGCTTGGTGACAGTGACTGACCAAGTCATGCATTATTCTTGTGTTCAGAGGGGACTATGCTGACTGTAGGGCAAAAACCTCCTCTCTCCTTTGCTGAGCACATGAAAGCTTATTGATAGGAGGATGCCCTGTGGTATGGCACATGGGTAAATATCTATAAACTTCACTGACTGAGAGTAGTCAAAAATAATTTTTAAGCTCAGCTAGTTTAAATTTGGGCTATTTCATATTGCAATGGGTTTTGCTGTGTACATTTGTAGAGCATTGTACTATTTCAAACAGCACTTAGGAACTGTGTCACTAGTGGTAATTAACCTTTAGACTGAGGGAGCATGAAGATGTCAAATAATCAATCAGGGTCCCCTTGCTCAAAGTACAGTCAATTTTCATAACAGGAATACTACCTGCTCTATGAATATGTACATTCAGCTTTAATATGTGAAAGCAAATTAGTGTAATGAAGTGTGTGTGGCAGGGAGATGAGCACCTGAGCAAAGTCACATGAAAGATTGGCTCGTCTTCATTGCTGAAGGAGGATAGCACCAAACTTTGAAGTAATATTAGAAAAAAAACTGTCAGAAGTCTGAAAACCTGAAGGGTTTCAAGAAAACAGTAGAAGGTCAGGAAATGTGGAACAGTTTTTCCTAGGCCTTTAGAAAATCTTACTTCTGAAGGTATTTGCATTTCTGCAAAACAAGTGCAAAAGATTGACGACACAAGTGCATTGTTCTGATGTTGCAGTCCACACTTTGTGTTTCTATTTACACATGTATGAAGGGTGTCAGAGGGTGAGAGATGGGCTCATTGAGATTCCTTGTGTGGCAACTTTTGAAAAGCTGGGCTGAAGGTGAATGTGCTTTGTCTTGGCTCTGTGTGTGTGTGTATAAAATATATATATATACATACATACATATATATGTATGAAAATATGCACACAAAGCCTCTGATTGTCAGTAAATAGCTATTCACAGAAGGCTAGTATCTATTGTAAGTAGAAATGAGAAACCCTTTTCTCTCTGCCGAAGGTGAAGTTAGACATTAAATTGCTATACTTTGGTACAGGGGTTTTGTCATATAAATTGTTTATTGCTCTCTTCCTCTTGTCTTCAAAAATACTTTTCTTATGTGTCTTACCAGATTGTTTACTTAGGTAAACCAAGTAAATGCTAACCAGGGATATCAATAAAATTCCATCTCCGAATCAAATTTTAGTATTAATATCCCAACAAACTGTTGGATTAGGGAGTTTACACCATGTAAATTTTTCTGTTTAAAATGGAAACCACACCCCTTTCTCTTCCCAGATTTCTTTTTTTTACTAGTAGGGAAAATATGTGAAAGCCTGTGTAATATCTGGAAAATTGAAATGGTAGGACTGAATGTTCACTCTGGTTCCTGCTGAACTGCAGAGTGGAGTAACATTTTTGAGAACCATATTAGTATCAATGAACTTGAAAAAACAGTGACCAGAATGGCTGAAATTCTTACCTCTGTACACAGATCCGTGTGAATGACAAGGCTGGACTGAACACCAGCTTTATTGAGAGTGTCAGGAATTATCACTACTCAACTACCTCTACTGTGGGAAAAAAACCCAACAAGCCCATAGCTCACAACATACAGGAGGACAAATAGTCACAGAACTGCAAGAAATTCTGACTGAAAAATTGTTTGAAAGTTCTAAACCACACTTAGCTATGCCTCTCCACCTCTTCTTCCAGCCAAGGGACAGTAGTAACTGGGATAGAAATTAAATTGAACTTATGCAGAATTGATACACTGGATTAAAAAAAAAAAAACCCAAACCAAAACAAAATAGAAATTAAAAACTCCAAACCTGATTTCAAGTTTTGTTTTAAATGAATGTTGGAAGGTTTTTTTCCCACAGCACAGGCAGGCAGGTCCAAAATCTATTGTACTTGTAAAAAAAAAAAAATCTATGACTTGTATTCTAGTCTCAGATTTTTGTTTAGTGGTACAGTCTCCACTAAAGAGTTTACCATTGCATTGAGCTTTAAATCCTTTGGGCAACTAAAAATATTATTTTTTTTAAGGCAGCTCTAAAAGAAGCATAATGTTTTTTCTAAGGTTAAACAATTAACTCCTCCTTCTAAATTTAGCACCATCCAAAACTGAAAACCTAAACTAATGAAAGGACAATAGTCCAGGATTAGTAAACTGCTGTCTTTCCCTCCAGCTGTGGGACATCAAAGATGTATAAACCCTCATGTTCTGTGGCTTTATTGAAAATTCTCTTGTATCCTTCTGAGTGATGTGGAAGGGATGGGATGTTACAGCTGTGTTTTGACAGAGCCTCACTGCATTTTGCTGGTCTTTCATGACATTGCAGAAGTTTCTTTTGTCCCTTATTGATTTCTATTGTTGTTCTTTTGAGACAATTTGCCTGAAAACAAAAGGTCTTGGTTGCCTTCAGTGTGACTTATGTGGCAATGATGAGTTTGCAGCAGAGATATCATGTGCATACATTTGGAGTTGGCTTAACTGAATTAATTTTTTTAATGAATATGACAATGTATCAGCCTAACAGAACCAAAGTCACCCTCAAACCACTGATTAGAGGAAAATAATTAGGATTGAATGATAAATTTAGATTCAACTGCAATTTACAGGAGTGTTTGTTTAAAGAAGAGCCAACAAAAAGACTCTTGGCTCTGAGGATCACCAGGAAAAAGCCTCTTTATATATTACAGCCATGTAGCAACCAACTCCAGAGATGAATTGCTGAAAGTGACATGTCTGATTTATTGCCCACTGCAGCTTTGAGAGTGTTTGCAAACTGAAGAGTTATGGTTAGGATGATTATAATTGGGGTTTATTTTATTTTAGAGAGAGGAAGAAAATAAATATATCTTTGTAGCTCCTGGACGTAGATGACTTCAGTAGTTGCTTTTGTTCCTTAAGCCAGCCTGGGCTGCAGGCTGTCATGTGCCTTTTCCCTGCAAAGGGAGCTGAGGCTGCTCAGTGGGAGGAGAGCCCCAGGGCTGAGCCCATTGCAGTGGGACAGCAAAGGGCTGCACAGACACTGGGCTTTGCCAGAGACAGGTAGATCTGGTAGGGCAAAAAATTACACTGGTACCCTGGTGTGAAGTTCTGAGGAGATACTCGGGCTCCATGCCCCTGGAGAAATTTTTTTGCTTTTTCTGGTGTATCAGTAGGTCTGCAGCTGGTTTTGTTCCTGCTTCTTATAGCATGGATTTGTCAGTGCATTGGAGCTGGAGAATAACTCTCAGTGTCTGGTCAGAGTGGTCTGTAGAAGATGCTAAGATCTAACTAGTTAGCTCTTTTATATACTATTCACTGTGTTACTATTGTTCATTCTGAATCCCCCAAATGCTTCCTAACTTGTACACAATGAAATTCCAAGAGGCCTTTTGAGCGAGGAAAGATAAGGAACTTTATTCTGCCTAGTTCATTGCACCATCTGTAAGTTAGGGTTGTGCAGAAAAGTGTGCTCTATTTAATCTAATTTTAGCTCAATAGCCTGGCTAGTAGGTTACTTGTGTTCCCTGGTGAGAACTGGGAAGACCAGGAATGTCAACCTGAATCTTCTGTCTCCCACATTCCTGCCCCATTGACCCCACCTCTGGCTAGTTCAAACAGTCTATCTTGTTTTGATTAAAATTTCCATCCTAGATTCACAAACATATCACAAAATTCCTGGTTTTGAGTTTTAAAACAAATTCAAGCAGTAAATGTCTCTTCCAAACCAGAAAGAAGTTCTCAGCTCAGACTTAGGCTTCATCTGGAAGATGCAGCATGCTCTCAGGAAGTCCATGATATTCCATCATGCAGAATGATAGATGAAAGTGAGTTGGCATCAGAATGCAAAAAGACAAAGATTTCAAATTAGAAAATGCGTCGTCTCAGAGATTGTGTTTTCAGCTTCTGGCTGTGCTGTCTTATAGAAAATATTCAGTTCAAACCTCTATAGTTTCTGTTTGTGCTGAGAAAAAAGAAAGAAAAATCCAGAGAGAGCAAATTCCTTCAGACATGATTTACCTCTTTGTGCTACCTGTATTACCAATGTGGATTTATGCTTTGCAGAGACCTGGATAAAATTAACTGGATATCCAACACAATCAGAGAATATTCTCACTAAGTTAAGTAATAATGAAGAGGAGATGAACTATCCTCTCACTGTTCTTGAAACCCTCCTATTTTAATATCCTTCTCATCCTGCTGGCAAGATGCTGAAGCAGCACCAGCCATCCTGTTAAAACACAGAGTAGTCAGATGTTTCAATCAGCTCAGATTTCCTTGAACACTTATTCAACATTCACTGCAACTCTTATAAAAATGTCTAGACAAGCCATTACTTAGGATTCCAGCTCATTTTGTAGCTGCTGCTTTACAACATTCTGATTTTAAAATACAATTTTACAAGTGTTGCTTTTACTGACTACATTTTCTTTTTCACTGTGCATTTCTACATGCCAAGAATATGAGCAGGCTGGAAAAGGGACCAGTGTTGTAACAGAGAGCTCTGGCCATTCTTGGTTCTCCTACTGTTAAATATATTTCCTCTGGTTTGCATGATTGCATATCATAATGCATATAGTGAATATTCAAAATATATTGAAAGCAAATATTTGCTGATCCTATAGCTCTGGAAAAGAATATTCTATGTGCTTTCTCTCAGAAAAGTTGTGTGGATACAGCAAAGTACCTCTGGTAAATCAGACCCAGCCAAGAAAATGGGAAGGTTTTTACCCTACTGACACTCCTCTTTCACAAAGTTTCTTAGTCTGAGCATCCAGCAGTGAAGTGGGTGCTTCAATGCAAGTCAAGGATGTGTTGTCAGCCAAGAGTGGAACCAGAAGAGGAGGGAAGTGGTACAGGGACTGAGTGCCACAAAAAGAGCAATGTGAGGGTGCCCAGAGTGGGACCTGTCCTGGGGATTGTGGGAGATCCTCCCTTTGTTAGAAGTGCTGAGAAGGTTGTGCCAAAGGGAGACACATCAGAAAGGTGGCTGGCTCTGACCCCACTGCAGAGAGCCAGCATGCCCCAGACAGTGCCTTCTGTGCTTCGTATCCCCTGCTTTCCTGAACAGTAGCTTCCCCGTGCTCCCCCCACAAACCTATGAAGAAAAATGGAGAGGAAAAATTATTTATTTAAAGTCTAGTACTTTGAATAAAAGTATTTTAAATGCAGTGAAGCTGCACTTATAAGCCTGTATGCCTAGTAGAAGAAAACCCTCCCTAAACATGATAAAAAATAAATCCCCCTGAGTCCTCAGCATCCTGCTTGAGTCACTAATTCCCCAGGGCGGAAAACAAAGCAGGCAAAAAAAGTTTGTTTTTACATAGCAAAGCCAAAACATCTCCAGTTCTGAGTTAAGATGAGTCGTGGGAGCTGTCTCCTCTTTAATGTAACATGGGCCCAGTATAGGTGAGTTGATAAATATACAATTTTTTTTTTTTCCTCACCCTATAGAGAGCACCTATTCCTTTCTGTGGGACTCATGTCTGCGTGTGTTTTTTTTTCTGGAGCTGCCCCAAAGTGCACGAGGACCAGTGACAGCCAGCACTGGGCTCAGGGAGGGCTCAGATGCCTGAGTCACATTTTCCACAAGCACAGCTCCTTGTCTGGCTCCAACAGCCAGCTCCAGTGGGACATTGTCCTGCTCCTTCTTCCCTTCCTGGCTGCCTGCACAGGCTGTCCCATCACTCCTCTTCTGAAGCTTTTTGTTTCTTTGAGACATCTCTGGCAAAGACTTCAACATCCTAAGGTTTCTACAAATAGTATCTGCAGCTCCTGAGGGAAACAGCAGAGTACTCCCCTAGTGCCCTGAGGCTTTATAAATACATTCCCAACTAAAGGCAGTTTATAAATCTACTGAGCCACAGAACTGCACATATTTGATGAATATTCTCCACTTATGATGGGATAGGAGAGCAGGGAGTGAGCCTTTGTGCTAGCAAATGGCCCCTGCCTGGAAGCAAGTCTGCTATCACTTTTTCTATGAACTGCTGCTCAAGGCTTGACCCAGAAGCACAAAAGAAGGTGCATTATTATAGCTGTTCTGATCATAGCTGATAATTGTTCTGTTCTCATTCATAAATTTAATGGTTTGTTAATAACATCTGATTTGGGAATACAGCATAGTCTATCAACTAAAGGTAGCATAATGACATTAATAAGGGTAATTGAGGTGTTTCTATGACCTGCTTGCTCTTTGGTTTGTTAATTAGAAATTACTTTTCTTAATATATAATAGAAATAATATTACTTCCCTGTGAAGCCTGGGAATCTTGAAGGAAAAAAAGATGTCAGTCTGTGCTGTTAGTATGTTGCTGGAATATCTGTAGGGCGGTGAGCATACGGACATGAACCAGCCCAATATGTGTCAGGTACTGTGGGTCTGTGTTTATACCTTGGATAAATAACTGCATGTGCTGTTTCTTATGGCTGCACGTGTCTCTTGTGTCTCTTGTTGCAAGTCTGGGTGTGTAAGGCTGTCTGGGATCCCTGGGATTGATTAAAGAGCTGTTACAGAAGGAAATGGAAATAAGAGACGGCTGCTGAGCATTTAACCCTGGAGAAGAGCCTTGGCATTCTATCTTCTATCACCGTTTGCCTGTAACTACTATTAGCATTAATTATGGAGATACTTAGTGAACACCCTGTTAGCCCTAATTAGAGCTAATGGAAGATATGTGTGGATGTTAACAGGACAAGAGACAACCAGGCTTCCATTTCTAAGGCTAAATATTCAGTAGCTCCCTCTTAGACATAACCAACATTCTATAATCATGCAGTCAGACTCATTCAAAAGCAGAACAGTTTCTCCTGTCTTTTTTTTTCTGTCTCTCTCTCTCCAGTTATGGCCACCTTACACTATTTTTGCTTAAATTAAAGAGCGAACAACAATGTGGCAGTGACCCCAGTTACCTTTACTAATGTAATTATGCTACCTCTCCTCTATTCATAGTGCACCTCAGAATCAGTCTTTATTAGCAAACCATTTGTTGTCCCTTTTACTGTCCTTTTAATGAAGGCTAGTAGAGGCACTTAAGTGGAGCTGCAAGGACTTGGCTTTGTTCTGAACAGAGACCTTGTGACAAAGAGCTCAGGGCCTGAGTGCTTGAGCAGGTCATGCAATATCCAAGGTATGTAAAGCTCCTATCACTGTGCTATTGTTTGAAGCTGTAAACACCTTCTCTTGCACCCAGTATCTTTGGTATTTTGAAAACCAGTGTTGCTGAAGAACTGAGGCTGAAAAATGTAGAGGTTGTCTCATTACCCTGCTGTTGTGAACGATGGCACTTCCCTGCTGCTAATCTCTGCCCAGCAGGTCAGTGTCCTCATGGAAACTGTCTTTTCAAAACTGACTTGGAAACCTGTAACCCTCCCTGAGAGCCCTGAGCCTGCCTTGGGGGGTGTCACACTCATTAGGGTAGGCTGTGCTCCTCTGCAGTCCATTTCCTTTGCCATGGACAAATGTGGTGATCTCAGTTAGCATACTGGAAAAAAAAGTGCATTTTTTTTCCAGACAATCTATTATATAGTTCTGGGGTTGCCAGTGCAGTGCCACTTTGAATGCTTCATAGTTGCAATCTTATTACCTATAACCTGTAGCTCCCAGGTACTTGCTGGCTGGAGCCATCTAGGAAGAAGTTCCTATCACTAGATTGATTGAGTATGCTATCAACTGATTTGGAAAATAACATTAGAGCTTTGGGAAGAGAAAGGATAAGTTGTGGTGTGTCCTTGACAAAAAATATCCCATCCTTCCCTTGTGTATTGCATAATACTAAAAATAAACACAAAAGTATGTACATATCTCTCTCCTTCTGAACTACAGACACAACATTTCTCAGTTAACCAGTGAAAGTGCCAGTGGTTGCCTTCCTGCAGGATGGTGCTCTGTAAAAGGTACATTGGATAGATGCCAGTGTAAGGCATCCTGAACATGCTTTGGAAGTTTCTTTGTTTGCTCTTTACAATGTTACTTGGGTTTCAGTAGATGTTAATGTTCTAAGGAAACATGTCACAGGTGTTAAATGGGTGCAGCGTGTTCTCAAGAGAAAAGTCACACAGCAGGGTCACCCCAGCTTTCCAGCTTGGTGGCTTTCTCATTTTTGATACATGAAATATATCTGAGGCAGTTCCAAGCATAAGCACATCTGTGCTTGGCCCAGGTGCCACATTTGCCCTTTTGCAGAAGGTGCCCATTGTGAGCACTGGCTGAGGATCCTACCACTCACACCTGGGGCTCATCTGGGGCTGAGACAAGGCACTTGACTTCTGGGGCTGAGTGGGAAGTTGGTCTCTATTCATGTTTACCTGGAGGATGAGCTGGGGAAAGGTGGGTAGATTTCAATTTTAGCTATTTTTGGTGTATTTTGTTAATGTTTGTATCTATTTTTCCAATTGTGTAGTTATAAAAGCCTGTTTCACTTAGTGGTGGTCACAGAATCTGTTCAGCTTTGTAATTAATGCTACTATCTTTAATATGTAAAGTAATGTCAGACCTACATGGACCTTTTTTAGTGGCCATGTGAAGCCTAAAGTGCCTCTATTTAAAACAGTGGAATAAAAAAGCTTTGGTAAAAGGCTGATGGTATTTTTCTTCAGAGTTTGGAGTAAGCTTATTGATTTAGGAGCTCTTGTACATTGTATGAAGTGGACAGATACTAGGAAACCTTATGCTATGTTATGCAAAGTTGCTAATTAAACTCTTAGCTGCACAGTCAAAGTGGCAATATCCCAACTACAATATGGCTTACTCCAGTTTTTGGGAAAGAATAATGTTTTTCTGTGTACCTCCATTTAGATCTTTTTAACAAAGAGAATAGATACATCATCTTTAAAAAGGAGAAAAGCATCCACATTATAAAGTTTCTATTAAATTGCTCACTAAGCCTTTAGGTACAGTAGGAAAGAAAATGATGCTGTAAAGGGAACAGAGTCATGACATATCATTTTATTTCGGCTAGAAAAATGTGTCCTTGCTTGGGGCAGAGCTGCTTCTCTGATGAGGCCATGGTCTGCTTGTGTGGTTGGGAAAATGAAACACGGTCTGACTGGAGATATTGTCAAACCCATCGAGGTTAAGCACCCTTTGCCCCAGGCGAATTCCCTTGTTTATATGAGTCACTACAGCTAGGCTGTAAAATGCAGGTCTCCAAGCAAAGCTGGGGTAGTAACCACAGGTGGTAACTTAAAGCTGCCTTCATGAACTAAATCCTGCATTTTCAACCCTTAAAAAAATGAATGTGTAGAGTAAATTCCTCCCTATCTTGGCTATGACTCATATAAATATATCATACTTCTTGAAGCAGATATTGAAAGTCTCCAGCCAAAGCCTTGCACATCTGTGCCTTAATTAAAATCAGTTTATTTGTAGGTTAATAGCTTATACCAAACCCACCAGTGTGATAATTTTTTTTTATTAAATGGCTGAATGAAATCTGGCATTACAGTAATATCCCATCCTAGAATGAATTTAAAAAAAAAAAAAATCTCCTGACCAAATAATGGTCCAGTTGAAAGGACTAATTTCAGATTCACTGAGCCAAAAGCAAAGTTTAAGTAGTGACAAAATCATTATTCTGGGTGTTTGGTATAGATTTAGCAGTATTTCATTGATTTACAGAAATGAATTCCCTGGGTTGCTACTGATAGATTGTAGCTCTCTCTGACTACAATTTTTTATCAGAAGGATATCCTGGCTTTTACTCCAAAATGCTTTGGAGTCACTTAATTTATTTGTAATCTTCCCAGGATAGCAGGGAAAGCTGCAGATAAGTATTAGCTGAGATACCTGAGCAATGTGACCCTGGCATAATGGAAAGATAGCATATTATATGAGATGTCATCTCACCAAAAAAATGAATTTTAGGAGCTGGTATTTCATACAGGATATGTAAAATGCTTAAATGGAAGTTTACTTGGCACTCGTTTTTGTTCTCTTACTCTTTTTGACTCACAGATTTGTTTGGATGCTTCTGAGCAAAATCGGATTTTCTAAATGATAACTCCTATGCAAAATCAGATGACAAAAAAGATTAATATGGTATGAGATATGGTAATGATACATGGCTAACAGTGTCAACACCATGCATTGCAGAGGAGAAGGAAACTTAGGAAATAAAAGGTAAAATAGAGCCTCTCAAAATTTGAAGCAGTGGAATGGATGAGGAAGAGAAACACAGACAAGGCTCTGCTTGGAGAAGAGGAGGGGGGACAGTTCAGTCAGTCAGGGCAAGGTGAGCCCATGCTTGTTTCAGCAGCTGCAAAACTTTGGGGAAAGGTTGCACATCTCTGCCTGCTCTTTGGGTCTCAAGGGGCTGAGAGGGGAGAACTTGGCTCTGCTGATGGGGAGTGCTCAGTTCCAAGGACTTGCAGCATTTAAACAGCAAAACTGGTGAAGGACAAACGGAGTCAAAGCTATTCTGCAGGGTTTTCCACGATGGGCCAGCACCATCACCTGCTTTCCCCTGGCCCATAGGGAGTGTGCAGGCTCAGAAAAGGAGCTCAGCCTATCGAAATGATAGATCCCTAAGCACGTCTCCTGCCTCTCATATTTCTCTGTGCATCTCTGGTACTTCATCTTCCATCTCAGCAGAGTCACACTGCACTCACCTCTAGAGCACCTGGGTGCACAGCTTGAAAGGATGGAGGTTAAGTGTGGGCTCAGAGCTTGAGGAGGCTGATGCAAATAAACTGGAAGGCCAATTTACATTAATGCATCCTGTGTTCAGATTAATGTGCTTCATCCAAAAGATGTAAGAACAAATCTGTTTTTCCAAGCCATGCAAGTAGCTGATCCCTTACTGGGGGAAATTTTGCACTGCAGCTTTTCTGCTATGAGTATGAGACTATTGGAAGTGCCTCCTTCAAATTCCTGGTTGACACTGTGCTGACTGGAAAACTTTAGTTCCTGAGGTACTTCTAAAGGAGCTACATTTTCCAAAAATGTCCCCATGCATTATTGCACCTGGGGCTTCCAGGATACTGATCCTTGATCCCAAATGCCCTGAAGACTCCCACATCTCTGCTGGCCCCCTGGAAGAGCTGGTTCACACCGTTGTCAATGGGGAAGAGCAGGGAGGGCGGTGTGTGGGCTGTGGTGCTGGACGTGGAGTTTCAAAGTGCACTGAGTTGGCAGTGGCCCTGTAGATTGCAACCAGGATGCTCTTCCCCTCCAATGCACAACCCCTGTGATCCAGCCTCTCACTGTCTGGGGGTCCTGGTGGTGCTGGTGATGTGGGATGTCAGCTGTGTTGGGGACAGTGTCCACTTTTAAGATTACAAAGCTTGCTGTGTCTTCAACAGAAGGTCATTGACTTGGAGATCTCCCAGTGAGAAATTTCCTGGTGTGACCTGTAGAGGAAACTTAAAGGGGTTGTCTGTTTGAGGGTGCAGGAGAGCATTTTTGGAGCATCAACTCTAAATGTATAATTCTACAGTTTTGAGCCCATTGTTGAGAGGAACATGGAGTACAAACCATCTGACATTTTCTGGTCCATATGAAGGACCTCACCTGGGGTTTTTGTACTTGAGCAGTTTTAAAAAATACTGGCAGTCACTCAAAATACTTGTTTTCATCTAAAAATGACAATATTTTGAATACTGTCTTCTAGGTACATTTTTTTCCTGTTTTCAGTAGAGGCAGCCTGGCACTCTCATAGGATACTGAACTAAATCTCTGAAACCCCACGGGTGACAGAGATAAGTGTTGCTGTTAATTATACTAAATACAGGGTGGGGAAGGATGAGGAACACCAGCTTGAAATGACTTGCTAATGTCTGTGAGTTTCTGTGAGAGATGTTAGCAGAACTGGAATATAAAAGTGGTTTGAGCACTAGACAGGAGACCACAGAAGCTGCCCAGGACACTTGCTGGGTATTCTGGAGCAAAGCCCCATCAGCTTTATAAAGGACACAGCTTCATAAAGGGCTTTCAGACTAATGTGGAGAGCAATCTAAGGCTTAAATGGTATTAATGTTCTGATGCAAGGTGGTTTGTGCATCAGACACGAGGAATGGTAACCACAAATCTTGTAATGAAATTTGTCATAAAATTTATTGTCAAATGTATTTTCATGGCACGACTCCACAATGTTTTCAGAAAGATTCTTTTCCCTGTGCTGACTGCAGGGATGGGAGAAGAAGCTGTTAAATGCTGTGTTTCTTGAGACAACTTTTCTTGTCCTAAATGCAGAGCAACTCTGCAGCCTGACTAGGAGATTGTCCCCAAAGGCTTGTCTCTCTGTGCTCGGGATAGCTGGAACATCCTGTTGTTTCCTATGTTTTCTCAGCCTTAACCTAAGCTGCTTTAGCTCTTTGCTCTACAAACCTCATTTTGGTACTTTTAAAATATGGGGGTTTTAGCTGAAATGCAGCATTTCTTTCAAATTGCATTCTGATCAAGAAAAGAGACATAGCAAGGTGTGGGTATAGTGAGCTCCAGCCACTGAAAACTGGTGTGATTTTGCATTCAGAATTCAGCCCAGTCCTGACTGAGGTGGAAGTTAGCCTGTTCCTCATAAGAGATCTGGTTTTGTTCTCCCTAAGAAGGTTACCTCGACTTTCAAAATCAGAATTGCCTGGTTGGGTCAGACTGTGTTTGTGCTTCTTTTGGGTGGGAAGAGGAAGGTACTCATCAGTCCATCTACAAATTGTTTTTGTACCGATTGAAGGCCATGGGATCAGCTTGTGCCTTCATCAATCACTGACACATTTGTAATTGTTCCAGACCTTCTGATTTGAATTAGAAAAGGTTTCATGTCTTTAGTGTCTAAGTCCTGACTTCCAGTGGATAAAATAGAAGCGAAGACTGAGTAAAGCAACCAGAGTATTTCCATAGTTACATTTGCTGCTTCAGTTTTGAGAGAGTCCTTAGGATGCCCTGTGAGTGCATGCCAGTTTTTATGTGTATGTATGACTGACGGTGCTCCAGGTTTTGCCCCAGTCTATACCCAGGGCTCTTGCAAGCCGGTGCTGCTCTCCTGTGTAATTTAGGTTACAATAGAGCTAAAAACCTACTTCACAGTCAGAGACCTAATCCTTTCCCCCCAAAGCTCACAAACCTTAAAACAAAGAGTGCCTGGGGAGACTCTCTGGCACTCTATTAAATATCCTTGACGAGAAAAGGTTTCTTACAATTGTGGCCTTCCTAATAGGCACCGTGGGTAGTATCAACACAAAGATATCTGTATTACATGGTTTGACCTGCTTTAACCTCAGCCAGTCTCTTGGAGATTTAGAAAATATCTGTTCCATACAAAGGTCTTGGCTTTCAGGCAAAGTAGAAGGGGTTTGTTTAGAGTCCCAGCTTTGTGAGAGATGTTATGCTTTTTGTGGGTGAAAGTCACCCCACTGAAGCTGTCTGAAAGCCTCTGGATCCATGTCATCAGCACGTAAGCTCCTGATTTTGTTTGCAAAAATAAATTACTGCCCAAGTCTCTCCACTTAAAGACTTTTACATATGCACTGTGCTCAGGGAATAGGGATATTTTGAGAAAGAGGGTATATTGTTCACAGTGTTTCCTTTAGGGGAAGAAAGGTACAGTCTTCTAACTTTTAGTTGTTGTGGAATGCTTGATCAAATCTTAATGAAAACTAGAACCTCAATTTTGGAGGTTTTTACATCCTTTAATTCCCCCTCCCCTGCACCCCCTTGGAGAAGTTTAAGTCTGTCAGCAATACAAGTGGGATTTAGATCAACCTCTGAGCAGTTAAGTGGTAAGGAGATTTCCATAAGGTTATTTGGTTCCCCTCCTACATGTGGAAGGATGAGGTCATGGAGGGAGAAGTGTCCTAGGTAGCCATGGAAGTGAGTTCCCCCATTCTGGCACCTCAGCAATGCCTGAGGCTCCTGCCTCCTGGGGTGTCCCCAACCCGTGTTGCCCTCGTTGCCCATTTTTCCTGCAGGGTGGGCTGTGCAGCCACGGTGGGGTGTGTCTCAGGGGCTGTGTGCCCCACAGTGTGCTGGTGGCAGGACCAAGGTGGGCGCAGGACGGCTCCTTGGCGAGAGCCGCACGCGGGGCTGTCCGCGCGGCCTCAGAGACGCAGCCCAGGCGCCAGCGGAGGGACTTGCGTTAGGCACCTCTTATTTCTTCATTTCTGAGAGAGCTGAAGGGCTGCCAGACTCCCTGTGTCTGATGCTGGGAGAGGTGGCTGTGTTGCTATGGCACTGGAGGTGTCTCCAAACCCCACTGCTCTGGCAGCTGAGCCGGCTCCCAGCAGCATGTCCTAATTGCGGCTGTGCAGCAACAAAACAAATATTCGGAGATTTCCATAAAGGCTGTAATCAAAGGAGCATCCCTTGCTTTTTAATATGTGCTGAGTGGGTTCATTTGTAAGCTTATTATGACTTCAGAGAGAGAAGCTATTAGGATGATCATTAGCTGCCTGTGCAAATAACAAGGAAAACCGTGGCATGTTCCAGAATAACCCCCTTTGAAAGGTCTGCACTTTCAAATGCATTAACAATAACCAGCCATGCTGTCTTTCATGTTTACCATGCCATGAGTAAGGACAAAAGAGAAAGGAGAAGGGGACAGTAACTGCATGCTTTCAAAATAAGTTCGGATGGAGAGAAAAATGAGGTGTTAAGAGAGCAGCAAACTCACTAGCATGACATTGTGTGTATTGACGCAGTATCTGTTATCCATTGGGAAAGCAAAAGCAGCTGGGAGCCAGCCTTTGAGTCTTGGCTCATATCTCACTTGGTCCCTGTACTCCTGTCATCTATGTATGAATTGTGCTCGGGGTCTTTTGTGTGCCTGGAACCTGATGGTTGCTGGAGCACTTAGATTATATGTCTTATGGAGGAAGAGAGAGCATTTAGAAACACGTATGCCAAGATTATGGGATTTATTAACTCTCATTTATTTTCCTGCAGAACATCTGAAGCCCTCTCGTGGGCTGTGGCCATGGTTCACTCTCTTAATCTGAAATCAAAAATATGTGTAGTAAAAGATGTTGAGTGGTTGGGTGTTCATACCTTAATTGGGGCAGGTGTGGTTTAGATCAGTCACATTTACCTTTCAAACCACATTAGCTGCAATTTTATGTGCTAGAGTAAGTTAAAGGTGCTGATTACAGTGAAACTCAGTTAGATTTGCACATGAAATATTTATGAGATATGTATCAGTTTGACTATAAGCAGGGTAACTTAGACTTCAGGGCTGCCTCTCCTTCCTAGGCCATTTCTCATGTCATTTTGCTGTTCAGGTTTTCCTGCACATATCACAACCTATGCATTTATTTCCTGTAATATCCTCTTCTGTTTAGAATCCATAACACTTTGGGATGTATTATTATTATTCTCATTAAAAGCATTTAACAGATGACCAGAAACAGATAAATAATGTCACTTCTCAGATTTCCAGAAATACTATTTTCTGGATTATTTAGTATTATTGAGATCCCTCAATTAAGATCTGCTTTTCTTACAGGCTCTTTTTCCTAATCTTTACTTTTCTAGACTGACTGAACCTGACTAAATGGACTATTTTGTTTTTATATCTGAGTAGGCTGTTACCTTGAACAGAGAATTTGGTAGTTTTCTGGGGTTTGGGGAGCTTCTGTCTGGTTTTGGTTTTGGGGGGAGGGGGTTGGGTCTTTTTGTTGTTGTGTTTTTGGTTTTTTGTTTTGTTTTTTTTTTTTTTTTTTGTACAATAGTTACTGCATTTGAAGTTCTGTTTGAGATTTCTTTTTAAAAAGGAATTAAAGTTATTACTTCCCCAATTAAATGATCCCAAATAGGGTTAGTTTTTCCACACCTCTGCCTTATGAGAAAACACTGAGAATAAACACGACAAAAAGAAGTTAACCTATTGATCTGCAACTCCGTTCTGCATTAAAACAGACGATACAAGCAGAGATTTCAAATTCCCTTGCCCATGGCTCCCTGCCTCTGCTCAGACAGTCATGGCTTCTTTTTCCTGCTAAGGACATCAACATCATCATCTTTCTGATAGGACAAAATAAGCCCTGTGGCTTACAGTAATCCCTTTTGGTACCATCCTTACTTTAAAATATTTTTTCTCTGCCTTGTTTCCCTGAAGCCTGGGAAAATTCTTAAAATATTGAAAATCATTGTCTGAGGAGGACAAGGTTGCCACAGCAACTGTCCAGTGTTCCTGAGATTTATTCCTTCATCTCTCAAAACCATCACGAATGCCACAAACTGCTGAGGTACTTGCTGCAAACAAAGCAGGGCTATAGGAAAAGAGGACAGAAAAGAGCAATGAGGAACCAGTTGTTGTAAAGGTGAGATATGTCAGGCTCAGGGAAAACTCAGGAAAAAAACGTGGCAGGCATTTAGACTTTGTGTTAAATCCCCTCAGCATCTGCAGTGTGGTGCAAGCGCATGGAGTGTTCCACCCCGCGACAGGAGGTGACATGACAGTGGGTAATGTCACTTGGCTTGTGGTGCAGCTCCATGATCCACTCAGGAGGGTGACATTTATTCCATCCAGAAGGGAAATACTTTCAGAAATAGAAGGCCAAAGTTAACTGCCTCCCTTTGGGTTTGCTAAATAACAGCTTTCTGGGACAGAAGACACCTGACAAAGGGTGCTACTTGTCAGCCAGAAGTGATCATCTTTTTCATGGGTTTGGGACTGGTCTCAGCATGGACTAATGAGCAGAAAGCTACATTGGGAGTCAGGAGGTTTAGCACATCCATTCCACTTTTAGCCTTGGTTTTCTCATCTAATAAAAAAAAAGAATGTTGTTATACTACCAGTGTATATAATCTGTGGGTCATCTGTTCAGAAAGGCAATCGGTACCATATGGTTCCACTGTACTGCAGTTAATAGGAGGGAAAATACACCTGTGAGCTATCTCAGGGCTTTATTTTAAAGGAACAGAACTCAAAAGAATTAGAGGCTATCAGATGTTTTGGTTCTGTGTGCAGGATCTTCTTTTCTGAGACAGCTGGTTCCTGTGTGTGAGAAGCTGTACAAAAGAGCCAGATGTGATTACCTATGGAACTTTCCTTGGGAAGGGGCCAAAGTGAGCAGGCAGTTCATGTTTTGAACGGTGCAGTGTGAACATTTGCACCAGCTGAAATGGAGCGGTCTGTGGCCTGAAGCCATGCTGGCACTTCAAACACATAATCTAGCACTTTTGAAATGTTGCAGCATTTAGAATTGGTTCTGCTCTGGGACTTCTGAATTTCCATTCTGAACGTCTGTGCACGTGTGGGAGATTTTACCTCTGTATGATCTCATGTATTCTATGCGCACATTGTGCAAAGCTGCAAATACAAAACAGAGGGTAAGAGATGTACTAGTAGTTTTGTTGCAAAGCTGGTGTTATTTATTTGAAAATTTAGGAGGTTCAATCCTCCTGTGTGAGACTGATGTGCTCTTACACACACAGACTTTTGGCGGCAGAAATGTGCTCTTGTTAACAGCAATCAGGATGAGACGAGACCCAGTTGCTCTGCTTGTGTAGGAAACTTAGGGTAGTTTTGGAGGCAGCTCCGACTCATTTAAACACTGTCACAAGCCTCACATGCTTTTAGTGTTATCAAAGCCAATCAGGTTACTGTTTGCAGGTATAAGATGTCCCTAAGGGCTTTGCTCACTCCGCTGTACTGAGGAATTAAATGCTCTGAGGCAGTGCAACAGGCTCATTCACTCCAGTGTTGCAAGGCAAGGCAGTCATCGCTGGCAAATGGGCCCGCGTTGCAGTGACATTAGCATTTTAATGCAGCTAAAGAGGAGGTAGATTGACTGTAATTTGGTATCCAGTTGCACGGCCTTGTGCAGGTCCCCTCATGGCTGCTCCGCAGGGGCCGATTACAGTTACACAGTGCACTTTGGGATCTAATTGGATTTACATGCAGTAATGTCGTTGTGTCATAGCAACGATTCTGTTGCACAAGTGCTATGAAATTCCAGAACAAACAGTTATTTATGTAGGAGCAATAGTTACGGGATAACACATGGGGCTGGCACCTTGTGCCAAGGTCCAGGTCTAAATCAAAAAGTGTTTCATCTTTTTCTGAAGCCACTGCAAGGGAATGAAATTATTCTGATCCAGCTTCCACAGAGATGTTTCTCCTCACCTTTCACTGTGAAAGCACTGACCTGACATAGAGATCCAGCAGGACAGGACTTTTGTCTTCAGCTTCTCCTTTGTTTGAACATAGGGGCTGGCATGTGTTTAAGTGCATCTCAACCCTGCAAATGTGGGGAGCACGGGGGACTGGCAGTAGCTAGAAGCCCTTGTGACACACAACAGATTTCAGGGGTTCATCTGGTGGCCCTTCCTGTTCTAGTTAACAAACTGGATTTCTCACAAAGACAGCCCTTGCTTCTTCAACCTGCACACTCCATTAATTTCTTGTTTCACTTGCTGCCTGCTGTCTGTTTCAACCCCTCTCTGTCCCATCCCTCTTTGCTCTGGAGCTCCAGCTGCCTTTCTTGCAGCCCAATACCAGCAGGAGGCACATGTTTAGCTGCTTTTCCTTCATCAAAGCTGGCTCCTCGACGGGCTGCACTGTGAATATGAAGAGAAGCCAATGCTCAGCAAGGAGAGTTGATGTGGTGGCTGTGGACAATGTGCCAGCCACAGCTGGCCAGCCCAAGGATGATGCTCAGCCTCAGCTGCTGCTCCTGTTCCCACTGTGTTTCCCCAAAGACTGCAATTAAAGGCATCAGCTTGCTGGAGTCACAATTAGGCATGGTGGGTTTGCACTTTGTGCAATTCTCCCTAATGACAAAATCGTAGCTATTAACCAAAGAGAATCTGTTTGGCAGGGACTTCCTCCCCTTTAAGGCATCAGAGTCAGGTGGAACATTGCTGCTGCTTGGCACTAAACGCAGTCTTTCATCCCTTCTGACACAGTACCTGCTGGTACCTACTGAAACATTTAAACTCTTCTTCTCTGGGGTGCTGTAATTTCTTTAAAATATTGTGACTTATGATGGATAAAAAAATAAAACTCCTCTCCCACGCAGACCTCAGAGGGCTCGTAGGAATGTAATTATATGCACACACAGTAGGAGCAGGAATCCTATCATTCTGCTTATTTTCTTAATGATAGGTTTATATAGCACAGTGTCGTCTCTGCTCTAAAGTTAGAACCATCTTCTCTTGGCAGCATCTATCCCAAGAAAGTGCCACCACGGGACAGGGCAACCAAAGAAATTGTCTCTCAATCACACTTGCAAAGCACAGGAAGAAGTGTCCCTACACACCACAAGAACAGATACAAAGGTCAGCGTGGGCACTGGGCTCTGACTGCCAAACAGGGGCACTGCTGTGAGGCACTGTCCCTTGTCCTAGATGTTCCCTCTCTTCAGACCTGCTGAACCTGCTGCAGCCACCTCCCAGGCAGTCCCACAGCACCCTCTGAACTTTGACACCGGTGGGAAAGCTGTACTGATTGGGAGCAGCCCTTGTTCCCAGCATTGTGAAGTAGGGCAGTTCAGCCCCTGCTCAGCTCATGTCTCCAGCACTTCCCAGCAGAGACAGGTGGATTGGCAAGAGATGTTTGTACCCTCCAGATTTCCAAGGGGAAGCCATCCCTGTCCTTCATCTAGAGATGCAGGTTTACAGTGACAGAGGAAGGACATTAAATGTGAGGGATTAATGCAAAAAAAAAAGGTCTATGAACATTCATTGTGTGTTTTATATTGTAATAGTTTCAGCCACCTTGAAACTCCTTGTTAGCTTCCTGCCAAGAACAAAGGATAGACTTTTACTCACAGAAGTCTTAATGGCAGGCAGTTTTCAAAGGCACACTTACAAATGTTTGTGGGAAACAGATGTTAAATGCACCCACTCCCAGGAATCGTGATGAAGTGCTGGCACTGAGAAAGCAGGGAGAGACCCAGGTGACTTATCTGGTGCCTCACAGGGAAGCAGCAGCTCCAGCAAAGCTGCAAGTATGCCAAAACTATTTTTGAAGGATGAGTGAGTGAGTTACAGGGCTGAGCCCTATGTGAATATTGTACTCTCCTGGCATGGGGTGCTCTTTGGAGAGTGAAAGACTGCCCCATCCCCTGCAATATGGAGTTTGGGCTGTGTCAGATGTGTGGAAAAAGCAACCTAGGAGCAGGTGCCCTGAGAAAGCAAGAGTTAAGCATGCATGCCTTGCACATTAGTCTGTAGTCTCATCTCACCTTTGCCTAGTCAAAGGTTCTCTTTAGCATTGTGCAGGCAGAATGCCTTAAAACTTACTGAGAAAACTGTGATTGTTGCCTTGAGAACAGTGGCAGTCTGCACCTAAGTCCCTCTGCCTGCACCCATGTGTCTAACCCTTTTGGGTGGCCAGGGCTGTGGCTTTCTGTTCCTCTCTGATGTTGCTTCCCAGGCAGTGACAACGAGGCAGAGGGAGATGAAATAGTTTGCTCCCCTTGGCGTGACAGCTGGCTGGGAGAACGAGGGATAGCACCCAACATTTACACTGCTGCTCCTAATGGCTGAGCTTCCCAAAGATGCATTCCATCTTCCTTCCTGCCTTTTCCATTTTCCCAGTAAATGGGCTGTAAAGTCACAGCAGTTTAAAGTTTCTCTAAACCTCCTATAAAATATTGAAGGTGCAGCTGGTATTAATCTAGTCCTCTTGTGGTATGAAGTGCAGGTGTAATGGGACTATACATTTACATGTGGTCTGTGGGCATTTAAAGCACCCCCAAAGATTGTTAAAGAGATTCTGAGGAATTGAATCCCTCACTAGGTATTAAAAGCTCTTCATTAGTGCTAATGTACACCAAATTAAGGTGGCAATTAGACAGAGTACTTTCATCAGGATGGTGTGTTTTAATAAATTGTGTATTTAACATGATTGCATTTTATTGACTTCAGTAATTGTGTATTTTTCTCTTACAGGACAGGCTTGAATAGAAGGAGATACATGGGACACACAGACAATTAAACACTGGAAGAGACACTGTGCTTCAAGTCCCAAGTTTAGTAAAGGTGAGTGCTGTTAATAGCTTGCTCTTTCTCAATGCCAGGTACTTTCTCTGTATCTCTGTTGGAGCATCTTAAGGGCAGCCATGGCATGCTGGAGGCAATGAGAAACACACAGCTCATCTGCCACTGTCACCAATGAGGTACTGCAGGAAGTCATCCTTCCTTATGAAACTCCTTATGAAACTGCCCCTACTTTCTGTTGCATCTAGAGGAGCAGACTGTGAGAAAAAAACACTCTGAGAAGATTTTCTGGAAGGCCCCTCCTGTTAGATATGTTCTCTTAGGAGATCCCACCACTTTGGTGTAAAGTTGAATGCTGCTTGCAGATAGTGAACCCTGAAGTGAACCCTCTTATGGTAGGTGTACTTGGGAAGGAAGGCAAGCATGCTGAGCCAAGTCTCCATGCCTGCAAGCCAAAGGGTGGCCTGCCACATTGCTGGGGAGAGGACACCACGGAGCAATGCCAAGTGGTGGTGATCCTTTGCCACTGGTGCAGCTTAAAGCTTCAGGGATGTTTCCAGGGACACCTTATCTGGGACAGCCTCTAGAAATCAATACATTTACTTGAAAGAGAATCTAGTCCATATTTTCTAATACCTTTAAATAATAATTAGTAACCTTAACATCCTGCTATCTGGCACTGGTTCTGGAGAACTTCAAACACACCTTCTGTTTTTACTTGGTGCATTGTGTATGGCTATGAACACAGGTGTGGGTTGGCATCATTTCCTGCTCAAGCCACAGGCTAATGTTCTGTAGGAAGTACTGCAGAACTGGTTCTGATGTTTTAGAGGAAGCAACAGTTCAGCATCAGTTCAGTGGACAAGTTCTTCATGCGTGTTGACAGCAAAGAGATATTTATGTTGAGAGAAGATATACACAGATCATGTGATAGAAGAGCAGTGACTGAAAAAGTGATTTGCATGAGGGCAAGAGAACCTGCAGACATCTCTCTCAATCTCAGTTATTCTGTGCTTTCTATCAAGTGTTTGAGATGGGGGGACTGTGTTCAGCAATCAGTCAATCTGTCTGAATTTCTATACTGA
Organism: Serinus canaria; assembly: GCF_022539315.1. Taxonomy (NCBI): domain Eukaryota; kingdom Metazoa; phylum Chordata; class Aves; order Passeriformes; family Fringillidae; genus Serinus; species Serinus canaria. Next base: position 22,286,237 of record NC_066319.1, read on the forward strand.
AACACAAATTGTCTGCAGTGGCCTGTTAGGGATGGACAAGGGAAAAGGTTCACACACTTGGTTCCAGTAGAGGGTAGGAGTGACAAAATACAGAAGGTGTGAGGATTGAGACGGATGAAGATAAGGTGCTCCTGAGAGTTCTGACAGACTGGCACATCCATGAGATCCTCTTGTTCCATTTGCCACCAGGTAACTCAGACACACCTTGGGCAGCTGTTTTGTAAAGGTGTGTCTGTTTACCAAGGAAAGTAATCAAACATTGGAAGAGGTGTCCAGGGAGACTGGGGAGTCTCAGTCCTTGGAGATATCCAAAATTTAACGAATGTGACCCTAAGCAGCATGCTCTAACTTTGAAGTTGGATCAGATTTGGAATTGGCCCAGATTGGAGGCAGTGGGTTCTTGTACTCAGTGAAATCCAGAGGTCCTGTCCAACCTAAGTTTTTCAGTGATTCCTTCTTCAAAGAAGCAATCTAAGTGAATCCATGGGTTTCAATCCAGTGTTACAGGAACATGGGGGTTGAAGAAAATGTTAGTGGCAGCAAAGAGAAAAATTTGAGGCCTTTTGGAGGGGTGTGGTTGGGCAGCTGCCTTTAGAAATGTGAAGTTCAAGGCAGCTGCAAGGCATGCAAAGCAAATGACAAAAGGAAGGAAGTGGCTGGAGACCAAAAAAATGCATTGCCTTAAAAACAAGACTTTATTCCTAACTGATTACAGCAGCTGGGCTGTGTTTCCTGGCTACACTGCTGGGGACTTTTAGCCTCCCCATCCCTTTCCAAGATAAAATTAATGGGGGATACAGGGGAGAGAGAAATGTAGAATGATGTGCCTAAGAAAAAGCTGAACATTTATAGCTACATTTCAGACAAAAACAAATGCATCTGATGTGTCTCAGAGGTCAGAGATGGGACAAGCTAGGGAGAGCATCTGTCACCCACTGTCTTCTGCAGTTCTGACTGTTCGTGTTTGCTTAGCATTAAATGTCTCCTGCAGAGAAGAACTTAAATCTCTCACAGATCTGGGGCCTGGAGAAGGGGAGTAAAGGTATTTTTAAAGGGTAGATTAGGACACAGGCATTCAGTTTTTATCACACGTGTATCAGTGTGTAGTAGGAGTAACTCAGATAATTTGCCCTTTGTGTGCATGGCTTAAAAAGAAAAGTAGAATGAAAGCCCATCTTTGTGAGTCAGGACTGTCCTTTAATGTCAGTTATTTTAGCCATGAAGCCTGTCATCAGGGGCTCCAGGTACCTTCAGCTAATTATGGGAGGCTTGCATTGAGTCCTTCTGATGTGGAAACTCCAATATGGTTTGTTCTTGGCTTTACCAGCCCAGACATCATTATTGCCCCTGAGTTCCACCTGCTGACTGGAAGAAGTTTGGAATCTGAAAGTCTCAGTGGGTGTGGTCCTGATCTGAAGCACAGCGCAATGAGTAAGGTTGCACTTAGTTATTGCTTTGCTGTGAGAAGTGTAGTGGGCTCAGGAATTACAAATCTGAGCCCAGTGCCATTGCTGGGGACAATTTCTTGCCCAAGCAAAGAAATTGCGGAGTTTGCTCAGCTTTGTGTTCATGCTACCCCTAGGTTTTTGTGACTGACTGGTTCTTCTGGACAGTGAAGTTTCCAGGATCTGATTGCTCAATGGATTTAAAATCTCCCTTTCCTTCTTATGCTTGGAAAACACTTCAACATATTGAGTGGATGGGCAGGCAGGAGACATGCAAACAATCATAGCCTATGTTTGTCTTTGAAAATAAAAGTAGACCTGTATCAGCTCGTGTAAATCAAAGCAGTCCCAAGGGAGCTTGCTCACCTTGCAGAGGAAGCAGTCCCAGACATGGGACGGGAAGTAAGGCAGGAATGTGATTTATCAACACTACAAAGCAGCAAGGCAGTGCTAGGCTTAGGAGCTGCTGCTTCTTGCTTGGGCTTCTTGCTTGGGCATTGTTTTTTGTGTGGGTGACTGTAGTGGGCTGTGTGAATTATGTATAGTGTCACAAGTCTAAACTGCTTTGGGTTTTGTTCTTTTTTTTTTTTTTTACTAAGTCTACTATAATATGGATCACACAGGTGGGTGCTTAAGGCAGCAGGACTTTGAAATTTAAGACTTTGGCTAATTTACCAAGAGTTAGCCATTCTATGTTTTACTGGAGCATTAATTTTAGTGTGGTGCTGGGAACATCTAGGTGACACTAATTGTGGGACTCCTGAGATCCCAGTACCCTGTTGATTTGTCTGTATTTTCAAATCCCTCTCCAGTGTCCAAGTCATGTGTTAGTGGAGCTGAAGGCTCACCCTTCCCATGAAACCAAAGAATTCCCTGCTCAGCTCCTCAGCCTTCTAGCCTTCCAGATCCATTTTCTCTGTCAGATTTGCAGACATGGCTTTAAACAGTGTCAGGAAGCTGTGGGCATTTCCTGCAGGCCCACATCTGAGCTCTGTGCCCTGCCCCATCTCTTGCAGTCACCATCTTGTCTTTGAATTTCTCTGGGCAGAACAATTGTGTTTCAGGGTATAAGAAAATAAACTTTGTAAAGAAAAAACATTGCCCTCATTCTCAGGTTTAGATTCAGGTTTGAGTTTCTCCAGAAGCAAGGAGGATCTTTCCAGGATTCCTCTAGCAAAGAGAGTTCCCTGTGCAGTACCCAGCCAGCAGAGGCACACTGCTGTCCTGCCCCAGGTACAGGCAGCTGCCAAGGGAAAGCAGCCCACAGGAGCTTCTGTGAAACACTATTTGTGTCTCAGCCTGTTTTTTCACAAAGAAGGAATTGATTTGATTTTAATCAAGTGAAAGCAGTGTACCAAACACATACTGTGTAACAAAAATCTGGCTCTTACCTCAGGCAGCCCCGTGCTGGGAGCTCTGCCTGCCATGGATTTTCTCAGCTCTTTGGCTAAAGCAGAGCAGCTCCTATGGTCTCAGAGGGAAAGCACCTCGTGAGGCTCTAGAGCACTCACAGATTCTGTGGTTTAACAAAAACAATGGAGTGAAAGGCAGTTTTATTTCTGGCCTGGAGAAAATCTTGGATAATTTCAGTTTTTTTCTTTTAAGTGAATTAAATGGACTTTGCTAGCATAGCATATCATTAGATACACGTCTGTTAGGGAATAGCATTTGCAGTGGAGAAAGGGAATGAGATGCATTAAGAAGCATGTGGGCTTTGGGAAGGCTCCTCTGGGGAGCCAAGCAAACCTGTGCCTCTGGGTTTGCAAATGTATGGCTCCATCTGTGCACAGTGCCATGACTGCATTGTTTCAGTGGAAGTTTTACTATTTCATGTATTTATTTGTCTGTCCCTCTAGGGTACTTAGTGATATACTGCATATTTGGATACATAGTCACTTCATTACATAAACAGCAAGCAGGAACTTTTTTCCAGTGTAGCCTCACCTGGTCAGGATTTATTGCTGGTCTTCCAACAGAAGCACTGGCCAAGCAGTTTGTTGTCTAAATCAGACACTGAGTTTCTGAACTGTTTAAGATTCCTAGGCATTTTTTCCTGGCCTCAAAAGCTTTCCAACACTGATCCATGGGTTCTTCTAGCAAAAGACCTGTGCAGGGTGGGGAATAGAGCAGCAGGATCTCCCTGGCACAGGAACACCTCGCACTGCATGGTAAGCAGGTGCTGTGCCCAGGCTGAGTGACCACGTGAGGACATCCTCCTTGGGCCCTGCCATGTCTACACACTGCTGTCATTCCAAGCCCAAATGTCTACAAGCTTCCCTGTAGCTGTTGTCCATGTTTGTGTGGTGTTCATTCTGTAGAGGGAGACTGTATGAAGACAGCTGTCCCAAATGCTCTTTTTGTGTCTTCTAACTGGGCACAGCTTGTTCTGGCTCCTGTTTCAATATGACCTTTTCTCAGTGTGAAATAGACAGATACATTCAGTGTTTCTTAGACTTGACAAGCTTTAAAGAGTGGGGGCAAAAAAATTCTTCATGTGCAGAGGGATATTATTTCCCCAGTATCTCAGTCTGCAAGTAAAGCTAGACCTTTGGTCTCCTGCAACCTTCCCCTTCACTTCTGTGTTCACCTTCAGACCTTAAAGAATGCAAAGGGACCAGGCAGCAATCATTATCTCTTACTAGCCTGTGCTATGTTCCCCCTTCAGGTAAGAAAAGAGCTCTTCTCTATAATGAACTCCACAGGGTCTTGGGGGAAATACAAATAGATTGGAGATAGGATTGTGACATTCCAATAAAAATGAGCTTGCTAAGAAAGTGCTGTTGTTTTGCAGGAGGAATTGGACAAAGGACCCTGAAGACCATGGAGGGAGACTGCCTGAGCTGCATGAAATACCTAATGTTTCTTTTCAATTTCTTTATATTTGTAAGTATCTGGAATTCACTTTCTTTTCTGGATCCCCATTTCCAGCAGCCTGCTGTTTTCCAGCAGGATAGGCTATAATGTGGTAAAGATGCCACAATACAGAATATCCCCTCTGCTGTGCACTAGCAATCCCTGAGTGTTTTGCAACATCCAAAGATGCCCAAACATTCAGCAAGGCAGCACAGTGGTCACTGTTGTCTGAGTTATTGCTGTCCTTGACAGGGGAAACCACAGGGAAAGCTGTAACTAATGATGCACATAGTTCGTCCTTGAATGGCAGAAGTAGTCCTGGGTGCCCCGCTGAGGTTTTCACTCAGGAGCACTAATTTCCCCACCACATGTGGAGTCATTCTTAGTTGTTTTTGTTTTTGAAAGGAAGAGTGGGAGTGCCCAGCCACCGTGGCCTCTGTGGCAGGTATGGTTCACGTGAGCCCCTTCACTGTCCTCTACAGATGTGGCAGCAGATCAAGACTGTCTTTCAGCAGTACAGAGGGAGTAAACAGTTGGTAGAGTGATGAGTCAAGAAAGAAAGGTGCTTTTGCTGCAAATGATCCATTTATTGAGCAAGAGATACTAAGAGCAGCATGTCAGAAGTCACCTGCACAGCAGAGAATACATGCTTTTGCAGAAACACAAATTCTCCAAATTAATGTATTTGATCAAAAGAGAGCAATGAATCCAGTTTTTCTGCAGCAGTTGTTTTGTGTTGACCTGTCTCCCTCTCTCTCCTGTCCTTATGCTGTGACAGCTGGGAGGAGCATGCCTGCTGGGACTCGGAATCTGGGTCATTGTGGATCCCACAGGTTTTCGAGAGATAGTGGCTGCCAACCCCCTGCTCTTCACAGGAGCTTACATCATGCTGGCCATGGGAGCAATGCTCTTCCTGCTGGGCTTCCTGGGCTGCTGTGGTGCCATCCGTGAGAACAAATGCCTCCTGCTCTTTGTAAGTGCCCTTGCAATTTCTGTTGGCCTCTTGGTGCTTCATAGGGGGACTGGATAGATGAAGGTGGCTGGGATAAGCACAGGAATGGGTGTCTGTTGTTCTAGTAGTTATTCCTTCAGATGATAAGTAGGCTTAGGCTTAGGATACTTTTACACACTGCTAGTAATACAAATAATTTGCTTTTTCACCTATATAGATTTGAGCCCAGTCTGGGAATGTGTTTTAACCCTTTTAAGCTTTCATTCTAATTGACCCCATTTGGTTGTTCAGTTTTTTCTACATTTATAAAGTGACCAAAAATGGTGCTCTCTTGGCTACTTGTAGATTCATTCCTTGGGGGTTCACAACAAAGGAGGGAACACTGGGACACAGCCCCTGTGCAAGGGAGCTCCCCCATGTCAGCAGAAATGCCCAGCCCAGAACTCCATCATAGCAGTCATTGCTGCTGTCAATAGCTGGTCACTCCCTGATACAGCCCAGCTCTGCTCCTAAAATGAACCAGATTTGATACCTTTGGACAAATTTTCTCCTGAATGGCAGGATTAAATTTCAGCCCATGGTGGTCATCAATAATTACAAAGAGCTAAAATAAGTCACTTCTGCCCTTGTCCCCCACTCCTCCCAAGTCTGATAATGAAGGATTTCCAGCCATTATCTCCTATTCGAAAACATCCCTGGTTATGTATTGAAAGACAAAGACCAAAGACCATTAGTTTTCTTTTACGTTTCCCTTTTTTTGTTGTTGTTGTTGTTGTTTGGTTTTTTTTTTTTTTGTGGTTTTTTTTTTTTTGGGGTTTTTGGTTTTTTTTGGTGAAATGTGATCTTTAGTTTCTCCCAATGGTCTGGTGTCACTTTGGGTTTGTTGTAGGTTTTGGTTTGCTTTTTCTTCTTTTTTAAAAATCTCGGTCTTACTGTATTTTGTTAGGCTTGTGTCTTGCACAGCTGCTTCATAGTTCAGAAAAGGCTTATCTCTAAACAGGACAGAAAAGTCCTCTTTCTTGAATGGAAACTTATCCTTTCCTAGAGATGAGCATGACTTCATTGAGATAAATTTTCTCTGGCCCTTGGTTCCATATGCCTTGAGTTCATAGCCTGCAAATGAGAGCCCTTTTGGGGAAGCCACTCTGGGTTTGATTTCTCGTGATTCATCTCAGAAGTAAATCAGAAAAACAAATGTCTCACCTGTGCAGTCTGTGGAGATTTGCCCAGAGGAACCTAATAAAATGGAAAGGATGAGGCCCAATGAGCCTGAAGTTACTTCAAAGCCTGTCCTTGTCAGATTAAGAAACTAAAAGTGAAGTTTGATGAGAAATGCTGCTGTAAGTAAAGGGGATCGTAATATTTTCAGTCTACTGCACACAGACTGGTGACCTGGCTGGAAAAAGGGAGCTCTGGGCCATGTTCTTTCCTGATATACCATCATTTACAGGTTTGAATGTTTCTCCATGTATTTTAGTTATACTCCAGTACACTCAATTTTGTGGTTATTACTTTTCTTACTCCTAGAGATAGTTCTGAGACCTGCTGTTTTATTTATTTACCTTCATTATTATTTTATTTTAAACTAAATATGAGAAAAATATGAGCTAGAAGTAATGCCCCAGACTAGGAGAAACTCTAAAAGTAATTACAGGATAAAGAATTATTGCTCCATTTTGATCAGTCAGATCTTTGAGGGCTTTTTGTATCAAAACCAACTCAGCTAAACAGCCAGCCATCTCATGTTCAGCAGCCTGAAGCACTTGGATGAGGACCTGGGAGAAGAAATATGTTTCTAACTTCTTTTTTGGGGCCACACCAGCTAATGTTAAAATCAGCTGATCTAAAAACATCTGTGAAATCCAAAGTCTGATAGGAGTAAGTTTTAGACACTGAATAGGCAAGAGATTCATGCTGTATGCCAGAGAGACTGGGAACACTTGCAAAACAGAGAGTGTAAGTCTTTGTGGGGGTGGTACCTGGGGAGAAGTTGCTAGATCAAATCAAGTCCACTTACAAAGTTGTTAAAGAATTGATGAGCCAGAGAGCTGCTTGAGTGAGATTTCAGTGATGCATAATGTATGCCTGAAGCTTTTAGTCCAAATGTAAACAGAAGATAGAAGGGACAAGAGAGATGCATGCTCTCTAGGTTCTGGTTTCAGTGTTTGCAAGGATTTTTATTTTTCATTAAGCTGCTTGTCTTTTGATAAAAAATAACCCCATCACTATGGAATCTAACATGATGTATTAAGCACTAGGCTGTGGGGCATTTCTAGATTTACTGGCATTTGAACCTCTCTCACAAAAAAAAGGAACAAACAGTGGCCTGCAAATGAGACATTGAATAACTTGTCCTGAAGGTCCTCTGACTGCAAAACAACACTGTAATAATCAGAATCCAAAGTACTATTGAATGTACAACATTGTGTACCAAGGGAGTGAATTCAGCTTTGTTAAAAGAAGAGCCCTTGTTAGCTTCATTTGGCTTAGTTTCAAATGCAGACATCCTGTTTTGCACTCCTGTAAAATGGATGTAGTAGCCCCTCAAACTTCTCAGCATGAAAATGCAGGTCCAGGTCCTTTGAGTTAAAGACATTTGATGCTCTTTTGGAACAACAGTTCTGAAACTGGAACACTGGATGAGTTACGAAAAATAAACACGAAGCATATTTTTGTGGGAACTTCTGATAGACCACTTCTGTGAAAACTCCTGTAACCATCACCTGGAGCTGAGGCAAAATTTTTGAGAGTTCCCATTTCTTAGGATGTTCACCTTTGGATGTGGGGAGTATCTGTGTTCAAATGTCAAGAATCAAGCCTGAAGTTGAATGTGAGGTTGCTGTGTCCCATGCATTAACCAGCTGGCTCTTTTGTGCTCTCACATATCAGTAATCAATTTAATTTTTGGAAGGAAAACACGTTAAGCAGATTTTGACTCTCCTTCAAATGCAGAATAGGAGCAAATTCTGAAACACTGATGATCCATCTTTTTCTCATCAACCCTAATGGCTGCTTGTGGGTTTTTCCCTACTGTAACTTACAAATCTGTAATGCAGAGTGCACAAGATAAGTGTAAATCAGTTTGGGAATGATAATGAAGCTTATCACATATAATCTGGGAATGACTGCTTCCACTTCTGCACAGACCTGTGCTGGAGCTTGGGTGAACATGTGCCTCCCAGTAATCAGTAAATGAAATGCAATTAGCAGGGTGATGGGATTAATCACTTGATCACCACCTTAGACCTTGGTGACTATGCTGAGATCCCTTGATGGATGATGATGTGAATTTGCAAAGCGTTGTTCATTCTCATCACTTGTTCTTTGCCCTCCTGTGGTGAAATTAAAACAGTCTCTAGAAGGAAAAAAAGAAGCCACACAGAAAACTCCAGCAGTAAGAATAAATTAGAGAGTAAACTAGTTCAGTAAAATCAAGCAACAGCATGCTGTTAAAACCTAAAATCCCTGCTCATCTGACTTTTCTTGTTTCGTCATTTGAGCCCAGGCTCTTTTTTTTTCCACTGCAGAAGCAGGTAGACAAATGTGATAGGGTGGTGCACGGGCTTTTCCAGTGAGGAAAAATCACTTAAAGCTCTGATAATTGACAACAAAACAAAATTTTGCCCATGCCAAGCAGATAGTTTGAATTCTCTCTCCATTATTGAAGTGCACAATGCACAGCCTTTCAGACAGTGTTTATAAATAATTGCTTGGGGATCACAATCGTACTTCTGGCCCTGTCTGCCTGTTTTCTGTTTTAGAAAGACCTTCTATAAATTTCTAACACACACAGACACACACACAAAAAAAAAAAAAAAAAAAAAAAAAACCAGACTTCTCTTGTGTTTATTTTTACTTGTTGCTTCATCTGTCTTCATTGGTAACATGTACCAAGTTTATTACCCTCCACATGATGTGGTCTTACAGGGTTCTCCGTTCACTTTTGCCTTTCTCACACAATGCCAAAATCTGTGTTAATGTCTTAACATTTACTCAATTCTGTAAAATAATCTCAAAGTCTGGGGCAAATTCTTGGCCTGTTTGAATTTTAGACAGAATGATTCAAATGGTAATTTCTCTTTATGGCAATAAGGACATTAAAAATGTCCACCTAGTTCAGACTTATGGTTACTCAAATCCATGATTTTCTCTACAAGAATAAATGCCATTTTGGGAGAGAGTATGAATCTAGCCACTTTCTGCTCTGTTCCTACAGCTATTCCTCAGCAGAAACATTCATTTTTTAAAGGATGTTAAAGGACATATCCCTGTCTGCTCTTTTTACTGTTTCATAATGACTGAAGCAGCATCAAATTAGCACAAGGCATCAGTGTCACTGACAAGTGGTCACAAGAACAGGCAGAATCTGAAGTGGAAGCCCACCAGATTCCCATCACTCATCCTGGGCTGGAGACACTCCCGAGTACCTGAGTGTAGACCAGGTCCCAGGAACAGCACCCTCACAGCCTCATGTCAGTCTCTGGGGATGAGACCTCTGGAGTGCATCTGATTTACTTCTCTGGCATGGGGGGTGAAGGCACAGTGGATCACCCAGGCCTGGTAACCTCACCTAAACCAGGTGCCTTTGGCAAGACTGAAAAGCAAACTTCTAGATTGAAGTAGCATAAGGTTGCAAAGGCAACAGGATGAAATGTAGTTCTAGCTTAGATTGAACAGCCATGTGCCTCTCTGTTTTGCTTTTCTTCCCTTTTTGTAAAATTATGATGACATAAGCGTAAAGAGCTTAACTTCAACCTGGAGGCCTGTTTCCCTTTTACTATCTTTTAATGTGCAGGCTGTGCATTCTGTCAAGTCTGCAGCATGCTCTTATCTTAAGGATGTGAATATGCACACTTTGGATACCACACAAGACAGGATGATACTTGCATTACCAAATTAAATTATTATGGTGTGTTATCAACTTTCTGTAGGGGTCCTGTGTGGTTAGTACTTAACTCAGTGCAACCCCATTGTGTTTGGGGGATATTAACCAAGGCTAATTTTGTCCTGAAATGAAAACAGTCCATTTTAGGTCATAGGTATAAATATTTGAGGGTATATCCCACTTCCTCCTTCCCTACAAGATAAGCTGTGATTATATTACAGTAAACCTGTGTTGTTAGTGTGGCAATCAGGGGTGTATGTGCATTTACATGTGATACCTATACCTGTGTCTGGACAGTTTAACCTCTGTGAGCATGTCCACAATTATATAACTTTTCCATCAAAGTAGGCTTTACTGTTTTGACCTGGTGCAGGTTTATCAGGGGATGCTATGGGTTCTGTAACCTTATATACTTTCACTCATTAGAACCAGGCAAAAGTGTCACAAGATCCCATGTCCTGTGATGAGGTCAGAGAGGAAATGTGTGTTCAAGTGACTGTTTCACACAGTTTTTTTAATTGTCAGGGGGAAATAAAAGTTTCCTTACTTAGTTTTTCCATCTCTTTGGTAAATAGCAAACCCCTGTATTCCTACTACCTACTGCAGACATTTAATGCTACATTTGTGGTTTTTATCTTCTCTCTTCCAGTTCTTCATGTTTATTTTGTTAATCTTCCTGGCAGAGCTTTCAGCTGCAATCCTGGCTTTTATATTCAGAGAAAATGTAAGTATCTGATGGTGGGCAATCTCTGGACCCCAGTGGGGTTTTACACAGCTGGAGCAGGGTGTTAGACAGTGGCTGAATTGTCTGTACAGTGACTGTTTCAAATATCAGCAAACCTCATTCATTACTACCCTGTCTGCAGAACTGCCAGCACGTCAGGGAATGCTAACTCACCTGCCTGGTGCAGGATGGGGAGTTTATGGGGACACACTTATTCCTGAAGTTCTAGAGTCTTCTAAAGTCTTCCTGACTCTCTTGCAGCCAAACCAGCTGCACATTTTATCAGAGAGGTTTTATCATAAACTCACACTATGATTAAATGCAACTATTTTCCTTTTTTCAATTTAACATGGGTTTAATATTAATTGTTGAAAACTCCTGTTTTCCAGACAGAGCTGATACTTGCTCTGCAGAACAAAAAATCTCTTATGAATCTTCTAATCATGTTCATTTTGATCTTCTGTGTTCTGCTGCTCACCAGACTCCTAACAATGCTGCTTGTAAGATATCCCCCCTGACCTTCCCATAGCAAATCCCACCTCACTTATTGCCCTGCTTAGATTTGTCCTTCTCTCCAAAGCTTCATATGATGTAGCCTTTCTCTATTCTTCTGCAATGAATGTTGTTATATGGCCATGATCCCTGCCTTGGGCTAGTGGTAAACTTTTACTACAGTAGTAGTGACCACAGTCTCATTTCTTTCTCTAAACAGCAAAGGTCTGTGGATTTTTTTTTCATGTTCACACATATGCAAAGGAGAGCCTGACTGAAGTAGGTCCATCCTTCTTGGAGTGATGGCTTTGAAAAAATATTGGCTGGTAGATGTGGTCACTAGTGACTGTTAGTATTTATTTTGCATATTTGCCTCTGCCAGTAGCAAGAGAACATACAGCACATTTGCTGTGCTGAGCTTGAGAGAAATGTGGCAGGAGCAAAGGGTCATGTATAATGATGATTTTCTTAAAGCAGTATATATTTCTAATTTTATTCATTTTTGAAAGTTTTTGATAGAAAGGAATCAAAACTTAGGAAGCCCACAGCAAGAGAGTGTGGTTTTTGTAAAGTAAGATGGGCTTGGGGGGAGGTAGTAAGAGGATTTTCTCCTATTTATGATCTGGTGGTCTTTTGTCTTTGCCTCAGATCTGAAGGCAGTGGGGAAGGGATGGCACTCTGCACCTAGAATGGGTGCCCCATTCCAGTTCAGGCTTTGAGACCATGCCCTTATGGAAACACCTATAAACACATTGCAGTTTGGGGGACTGGTGGTCATTACAGCTCTGCTGTTAGGAGTTTTTAGAGAATTCCTTTGGTTCAGCACAAGGAGCAGACCAGACATATATAGGAACTGGCCTGCAGACCCAGGTAGGTGCTTTGTGACAGAGACAGAACACGGTCCTTGGGGAGCAGGGTCTGGGTGAGCAGCTCTCAGCTGATGGCTCCTACCTCCCCTCTTCTCTGTGGGAAACTGATAAAAGGTACAAGAAACTGCCCAGGCTTGCTGCAAGTCCTGGGTGCAAGGTGACTGCGCTTCTGATTGTCCTCCTTGCTTACAGCTTGTTTCTGGGCAAAGCATTGGCACCTTCCACTCCCATGGCAGCCGTGGGACACGTAAGGTCATGTTATCTTGCAAGATAAGGTCACAGTGGTTATTCTAGACTTCTGTGGCATCTGGCAGTGTTTTGTGAGATAAGGCTTGAAGGGGAACAAACTTCTATCTTTCTTGAGCTTGTCTCTTTGTTTGTAGCACCAGCTTCCCACTCTGTCAGAGTGATTGACAGTAAGGGCTTAAATGAGAAGGAATGAAGAACGTCAGATCCCAGCATAGCTGGAGATGGCTCTACGCAGAAGTCAAACATGATCTGCGAGTTCTTGTGGTTTGCTCTCTCCTCAGGTTTCTTCTGGAAAAAAAATAATCCTTGTTTTGCTGTTGCTGTATATTGTGGTGGTAGCTCGTCTGACTGGGAAGCTACTTGTGGCCAATTTTACCCCTCTGAGTTAGGGTGAGCGACATGGATGTACAGAGGTTGTCTTTCATTGATCCCATGGTGGGAAGAATACTTCACAGTAGCAATTTAAGGTCAAGATCAGATTTGCTTTTCTCTTTCTTGCAAAATAAATTACTTTTAGGGCATGTGGTAGCAAATGCACACTTAGCCAGTTTAAATTTCTTCAAAGCTTACCAAGCAGGATTCTGTCATGGTTGTTGCACCAGTCCTTATGGCTGTGGCCTCTCTGGGTGTGTAAAATGAGACAGAAGATACACTTTATCTGTTTGCTTTACAGATAATGTTCAGAGCAGCTTTCTCTTGTATAGTTTTACACTCAAACCAGCTCCCAAACACTCAATGGGGTTAAATTATTAACAGCTAAGTGAGTGAGAGAAATCAAGAGAGAAAAATAAGGGAGAAAAGAGATGTTTTCTGCTGAGATTTGACATGAGGTGAAGCAGAGCAAGGTGGTGGGGTAGGTGAAGGTGGTGTTCACAGAGGTGAACTACTGTGATCTGCAAGTCCAGCTGCACTTCCAAAGAGCTATTTAGATACAGTTTCTGAAGAAGAAGGCTGCTGTTAATTAGCTAGGTGATTACCAGAGTTTATCTTCCTTAGAAAGGGAGGTTTTGGGGGTGGAGAGCCCTTTATCATCTAGATCCTCCATAAAATAATGACTTTCATGAACACTAAAGACTGTGAAAGAGCAATAGGGATTGCTCTTTATATGCCATTGAAAAGTCTGGATGGGAAAAGCCCTGGAGGGATATTTGATTCTTAGTGAACTGTCTTAGCAAGCAAGAAAGCAGGATGGTAGTGAACAGGAGTCCAGTGGCAGGTTTTGGGTGGAGTCCAGATGTTTGGATTTTTAGTGCCAGTTCTAACACTTTATAAGAAAGCCATCTTGGACACTAGTGCCTCTATTTCTTCAGACATTAGGCAAAAGCTAAAGAATGTGAACCTTCCTCAGCTGAGCAGACAGAGGTGTCTCAGATGGAAGGCCATGGTAGGAGTGGGAAATGCAGCACTGGTGACTGCACCTCCATGCCCACCTCTGTGCCAGACCCAGCAGAGCGCTCCAGGCCAATGGAGATGGGAAGGAGTGTGTCCTGTTTCCCAAACAGGCACCATGAAGGCAGCTTCTGCTCAGCATTCAGTATCCTTGAGTACAGCATGAGAGGGCTGTAACCTTCCTGGGCAGTGACAGCATGCCTGTGTTGTGCAGAATTCCCTCCTTTTTCTAAACCCCTTTTATTTGGCTGCACTAATCCCAGCAAAACTATTTTTTGAACCAGTGTGACAAAACAGTCTCACTTCATTCACTGCCATGTAAATGTATGCATGCATGTGCTGCATTGGAGGCGCCCCACCCAAAACACAGCTGAACAGCTCCTTATTGTTCATGGCTGTGGCTGCCACAACTGTGTTGTCAAAGCCTGTGTGAAGCTCTAGTTCTATCAGTAGGTCCTTTGCTCCTTTCTGAATGGTTCTTGCCATGAAAGTCCAATGTGCACCGATCTCATTAGGGCCAGTACTTGTTTCAGCTGGAGGAGGGCTATGGGCATGGCAATAGGACTGTCTTATTTCATCCTCCTTTGTCAGCAATTTTTTAAAACAATTTTTTTTTTTTGGCCCCATTCTTCTGAACTTGAGATGCTCAGGATAAGCAGTTTAAGACCAACAAAATGGAATTGGTTATTTTCCTGGCAAATGTACTCTTCCAGCACTAGGCTTTGTTTTAGGCCAAGTGTTGTAAAAATCACACACAAACTCTGAACAATTCCTCTGGGATTGCTGCTGTCAAAATAAAGGTTTGCCTTTATATTTAAATTACTCTTTTGTTTTAGACCCCAACAAAGGCAGCCGGCTGGCATTATTACCAGCAGTAATATCAATTTCAAAGTGTGTGCTTCAGGAACAGACGAGCATCAAAAAAAAAGTGCTGCTGTCTGCAGGGTTAGATGCTGTGTGGATTAACTATGCAGAGAAAGGGAAGGAAAGGAGAACCCTGAGGATATATTTCAGCATCTTCTAACCTCACCTTTCTTCACCAAATTCCCAAAAATGCCATGTCCTCTGGTATTTTAATATTCAAAAGCAAAAAAAAAGAGTTAATATCTGCCCCAAAAAAGTAATTTAGGAATTAATCGGTATAACTAATTAAAGGTAGTGAGATTGAGCTAATTGCATGATTCAAGTATTTGTTGTAAAGTTTTACCCAATACTGATGTAGTAATTACATTTGGCCTTTGTTTGTGTTTGTAAAAGAGAAGCCAAATTAGGTGGTATCCAGGGTCTTTTTAAAAGTCACTAGAGTGGGTTTTTTGGTCCGTAAATTTTGTAATACAAATGAAACAAACAGTTTTGTGCTTGTGCTTTTGTGCCCACCCATGGAGCTCATACATATGTATGTGTATGTGAGATATTTCACGTTGCATATCAAGAACCTGAAATCAGCTTGTAGCAGTCTCTGTTACTGCGTCAGCAGTGCTGTATGAACAACAGGGGGGAATAGAAAGGGTATTTTTCAGGCAGCTTAATTCCTGATCCTACAAATATGCAACATCACAGCTACGCTGTAGCCAGCCAAGTCCAGCCCCCTTCACTGTGGTTTTTGCAGTGGCAGAAGATTTTGTCTGTGTGGATCACTAATCACAAGACATTTTGGAGAATGGACTGCACAAGTCCAGGTCTATTGGGAATGTGAAAGAGGATTTCTTGAAGTTTTTGTCCTGAAGTGACAGAAAGGCAGCAAGATTGAACTGGGATGTTCAATTTAACATGATTATTAAGATTGTATGTTCACTATTCCTCTAGAGAGTCATCCTAAGTAAATGTAATTTCAAGGTGTCTAACTTCTCGAGAAGACTCTGGAACAAATTGTTTCTGCATTTAATCTGTTTTACTGTAAATATAGACAGGCATAAATGAAATTCCAGAAATTTATATTGTTGACTTTTGGAAAAATGTTTACATTATCTAAATATAAAGAGGGTTTTTTTTCTTCATGTATGCAGGTTAGTTTTAATAATCAAAAGCATTGTCAAGCAAATGGCATTTTTTTCTGATTCATAAGAAGTCTTGACTAGTTACTATTAATGAATTTTTTTTTACTTTATAGTTTCTGGAAAGTTTCATGTTAAGGTTTCATTCTGCTTTCTCACACATTGAAGTAAATTCAGAGCAGTTCCCCTATTGTTAGTAGGAAGTTAACTGGTTTGACTGAAAAGTGGAGGGGAAAATCAAGCTTTGCTTGCAGAACTCATGAACCACAGCAAATGAAAATACAGTTTGGATGTGGATTTGACAATCTTTCTAAAATCTGGTGTAAGCCTGTTTAAATTTATTAAATACTTTCAAATAAATTTTTTCAATAAAAAAAATTAAAACAACAAAACCAAAAACCGACCAACATTTAAGTGTAAATATTATTTTAGAAGTACAGATATAGTTTAGTCCCTGATTTTAATGAGTGACAGCTGTATTCAACAGGTACCCTTCACCCTCTACACAGATATGGCTCAGCCAATGGCTTTTTACATGTTTCTCCTCTGAGGTTTGCAAAAAAAAAAAAAAAAAAAAAAAGAACAAACCCAAAGAACCCCCATCATTCACAGGAGGGAGCTTTAGGAAATATAATATTTGGGAAAGGTGTTGGCAATAGCCTTTACATTTCCACCTGTCTGTGCATTTCAGCTGACCAGAGAGTTCTTCACCAAGGAGCTGAAGAAGCACTACCAGAGGAACAACGACACGGACGTCTTCTCTTCCACCTGGAACTCTGTTATGATCACAGTAAGTCAGACCATGCCAGTCCCATTCTGCCCGTGGTCAGTGGCCACCCACATGTTGCTCAGCCCACACCCTCAGCTCTGCCAGGGTCAGCCTGCTTTCAACCATCCTGTCGTGTCCAGACTAGCACCAGGGCTTGTATTTGAAGGGAGGTGAGACTTTGGCTGGCAGTCAGTCTTTTTCAAATGGAGCTGCCACCGTTCCTGAAAGAGACATTCCTAGTGACTGCATCATGGTCACCTGATTTGCCATAGCCTGAGGCATTGGAGTACCCACAGTCTTCAAATATTGGGCACAGAAAGTAGTGGAGGTGTCTGCAACTGGGTATCACTGCCTTTGTTCTGGGCTTTTCACCTTGCAGACTGCTTCGGAATTATTCCCAGCCAACAGCAGCCAAAAGCTGGTGTTAACTAGTGTTTTGTAGTTAACAGCAGCTTAGGCAGGAGTGTGCCTAATGATGTATTTTCACTATAGAAATATTAGCTATCAAAATTGACTTTGCTATTACACCGCTAATTGGGCAGGTTACACGTTGACTGTCATTGGAACTGCAGTTGTTACTACCTACCACCAGGAATTCAGTCTCTGAGTGTGTGTGTGTGTGTGTGTGTGTGTGTGTGTGTGTACACATGTGTTAGTGCTCTGTACACCCCATGGTGTATCCCTTCAGGAATGAAAAGCAGGGCGTCAGCTTCTGCAGATGAAAAGTCAATTTTAATCTTAAAAGGAAAGGATGATTGCTGCCCTTCATGCTGATTCAGGACTTTAATAAAGACATTTCTTTTTGCTGACTGAAAGGAGACGGAGTCAGAGTATGACTTGAATCCTTAAAAAGCATCTGACTGGAATCCTAAAGAGGGACCTTACTCAAATCACCTAGCATTGCCTTTGAGCAGCAACAATCCTGGCCATTAGCTATGGGGAAAAAGGGTGGCTGGGAGCCTGGGTCGTACTGGGTGATCTCAAGCAAGTTATTCTGGATATGCTCCAGAGCCCTGTGTAGTTTGCAGCAATATTCCCAGTAGTACCTTGGAATCTACAGTATGACATAGAAACATTGGGACTTCATAAAGACTTCAATGAAACGGAAGCTCCAAGGTACAAGTACAACCCACTTCTTTGGAAACAATGGCTGTTTTGTCTCTGCTTTGACTAAAGCTTTGATCCCTACAGGAATAGGTATTAGATTTCTCAAGTCTGCTTTGGGGGAAAGGTGTCAATTCTGTCTTTCTTTCTTTCTTCTCTGTGCCTCTCCCCAGTTTGCCTGCTGTGGAGTGAATGGACCAGAAGACTTTGAAGATATTCGTCACCTTCCGTATTCCTCTTTGGAAAAGGCGACACCAGAGGCTTGCTGCCAGCGAGAGCTCCAGAGCCGGGAAGGGATGTTTGTCAACAAGGAAGCTTGTCTAGAAGGCATTGAGAGGTTTCAGAACCGGCAGGTAAGGGAGGCTGAACGCTAGGAAAAGGAGCTCCACAGTGGGCAGAGAGATGGCTGCAGTGGTCATGGGTAGCTAGTGAACCTGGCAGGTCCTGACTGTACCTCACATCCTAATTACACTCCTGCTGACAGCTTTTGAAGTGATGGCACATGGCTGATTTTGAAAATCTCCTTTCATTGCATACACTGCTAAGTCCATGTTGTGCTGTATCATCAGAAATACAAAGATTTTCCTAAGGGATTGAGAGGTAAGATGGAAACTTTGATCAAGTTCTGTTGTGTTTATGAAGGTTAGAACTACCTCTGAGAAGTTAATTATCAAGCCAGCACAGGTCAGGTAGGATGGGATGGAGTTGACTCTTACTGGCTGCAGGATTGGTTCCAATTTAGTTCACAAAGACTCCTAATCAATACATACAATCAAAATATCAAAGGTTAAACAGCCACAGAAAACCATGTCTGTTTTCTAAGGAAGAGAATATTGTAAAGCTATATTTCTCTGCTTCTTTACTGTAGAAAAAGGGCATTTCTTATAGCTGTCTTCCAGTACCTACAGGGAGCCTACAAGGAAGTTGAAGAGGGACTTTTTACAAGGACATGTAATAATAGGACAAGGAGGAATTGCCTTAAACTGAAAGAGTGTAGTTTTAGTCTAGATATTACAGAAGAAATTATTGATTGTGAGGGTGGTGAGATACGGAAAAAAGGTTGTCCAGAGAAATTGTGGATGCCTCGTCACTAGAAATGCTCATGGCCAGGGGCTTTGAGCATCCTGGTCTAGTGGCAGTGGTTTGACTCTAGCAGAGGTGTTGGAACTAGATGATCTTTAAGGTCCTGCCCAACCCAAACCATTCTATAGTTATAATCTATGATTCTTTTGCCAAGTTTCTCTACTTGGCAATTTTTTGCAATACTGGACTATGACAAATCAGTTCATCCCATTGATGCAGGATCTAGTTTCCTTCAAATGTCACCAAGATGTGATGTTTAAGAAACTTTCCAGCAAAGTTCCTGATTGTGTTCCCCTCAACATTAGTTAAACCAAATGAGCTCTGTACTGACCTCCTTACACAAGCCTCCTTCTCCCTCCAGACTAGGCAGTGGTCCTCTTTTCAGCACTTAAGAGCAAATTGAGAAAGAGAGGAAAGGATTTTGGAAGCAGCATGTGAACTATTCCCTGACTGGCAGCTGGATATGGTTGGCAAATGCACTCTGGGTGAGAGATCATAGCAGACAGCACCATGCTGCTTCTGCCAGGTCTGATTGCTGGGAATAGATGGGGAGGAGAGAGATGACAGACAGCAGGGAGGGAAAGAAAAATGCATTGTGAGAAAGAGGGTAAATTTTCCCTGAGTGGTAATGCTGAAGCTTACTACTTCCACTGAAAGGGAAGGCTTCCTGCAAGCCCATGTCACCAGAGTGTTGGTGGAAGAAGCTGTGTGCACAGTGAGTGTTATCAAGCACAGAGTGGTGCACTTTGTAAAACAGGAGAGACAATCCCAAGCAACTGAGAGCTGAATTGAGGCATTGCTGGAGCAAAGTCAAGCTCTTGGGCCACCATGCTGGTAGGACAGTGCTGACACATTTGTGCTCCTCCTGTCTGTAGCCAGCTGAGCAGAGCATGCTGAAGGCTGGGTTAAGGTTGGAGGTCTGGCAAGCACACAAATATTTGTTTGCTGAGCTGGATGCTTTTCTCTGAAGATTTGGCTGAAACATGGCTGGAAAAGAGCTGATGCTGAGTGGTCTCATGTTGACAAGAGCATGGTTTTAACAGCTCAGTTACTGCTCCAGCAGGCTGGGTCCCCAGGGGTAGCCTCATGAGTGGATCTTCTCCATGTCCTCCGTCACTCTCCACCAGTTATGCCTTACTCACAGTGAGCAGGATTTGGCATGGACACAGGTGCATAACTATTGTGCTGTCTTTGCAGTTCCAAGACTTTCATTATGGGTGGAAGGAAAAAAAACAGGTGATTGAAACATCCTAGCAGTATAGATAGGATTAAAATGTATGTGTGAAGTATATTTTCAGTGGAGAGGAATCTGCTTTTCACATTGGACAAACTCCAATCTACTTTTCTCTTTATGTGTCACCTGTTTGCAGAAATTTCACAGTGGGTTGAAATTTTAGGCTGGGAAAATTTAGGCCAGGATAAGCTGGTGATTTCTAGAAATATCCTGAAACATTTGCAGGAAGATCTACCTGCTGTTAATTGTATTAGCAGCAATAAATTTAATTAAGGATGATGGTGGCTATGCTTCATAAGTGGAATAATTGCCATTGTGCGTGGCCCTGAGTTCCTAATGAAATTCTTCTTCTATAGCAAGATCAGCAGGTGTTCAGCCAGCCTCTTTGGGGGAAAACACAGAGAAAAGGTCCTGGATTGGTAAAGAGCTGCTGTCAGTGAGAGATGAATCAAGAATTTCCTGCCTTGGCTTTAAATAAATCATGCATTTCTCTAGCCAGTCTGGGATGTCTGTCACCTGCAGTGAGTGTCCTTTCCTCTGTGCTTAGTATCTGCCCTTTGCAGTTGGACTTCCTCTCTGTGCACTCCTCTCTGGCCTGCAGAACTCACAGTTCCTCACAGTCAGTGAGGGGTGTGAACCAGCAAGAAATGGGGAATCTTCCTCTTCCCCAGCACTGTCCTGTGGAGCTCTGCCTCCTGTGCTGTGGGGCTGGGTGGGGTGGTGAGAGGGAGCTGAGCTTGTGATGCCTGGTCTGAGAAACCTCATGTCCTAGTGAGAACAACACAATGTGCTGCTCAGGTGTATCTCACCATGTTTTGTCTTTCCTAGGGCTGCTACACCGTGATCCTGAACTCCTTTGAGACGTATGTGTACCTGGCAGGAGCTCTTGCCATCGGAGTGTTGGCTATTGAGGTACTGACTATTGTGTGACTGCAACAAAGCAGCATCAGTGAGGTGCCAGCACCAAGGCAAACAGGCAGCTGCTCCCCCTCGCCAGGGAAAGGTGCTCTGGCAAAGTGCAAGCAAGCTATCAATTTGTGGGTTTAATTGCCTGGAAAGAGGCTCTTTGATCCTTTGACACAAAGGGCTGGGAAATAACGGGTGCCACACGCCTGCAGTGCCACCTCGTGCTGGGCCTGCACAGAGCTGGTGCCCTTGCCACGCTGGCCACAGGGGCTTTGGGGACATGCCACTCTCCACAGGGCCCTGGGCAGTCACTGCTCCTACTGTCACAGTGCCCTGGCCAACTGACTAATCTGTCACTTGGTTAATGTGTTCAAACCCTGCCTGTGATTTCAAACCTGTTTAGAGACTGAAAAGATGGGCTCCAGAGCACTTTCATTGTCCTGCATTAGCAGCCACTTCTTTGATGATGTCTCTGAGAAACAGACAACCACCAGACATGGTTTTAGTGCAGAAATTACGTCCCTGTGGCATTGCAGGGAAAGGCTGAGTATTTAAAAGCCCCCCCATCTTTGCAAAGGAGAGAGATCTGGGCAGAGGTGCAGCAGCCTCCCACAAAGGCTGTGCTGTGCCCACACCAGGCAGTAGCAGTGATCTGCAGAGCAGGGATGGTGGATCCTATGCCCCTGTGACACCAAAGGCAGTTTGGGAATGAAGCCAGGCTGCTGCTGTAGCCACTAACAGTTTGGGGGGAGAGGGAGGGGCAGAGGAAATGGTTCTGCCACAGCCTCCCGTGGGTTGTAAGGGTCCCCCTCTCTGCATCACTGACTGCTGGGTAGGAGGAAGCAATGGGGGTGGTTCCAGGGCCAGGGAGGGCTTTGCCGATCTTCTGTAAGATGCAGCTGACATTCATGGTTCTCTGTTTTGTTTCCACCCTCTTTTTCCCCCCTCCTCTTTCCAGCTGTTTGCCATGATCTTTGCTATGTGTCTCTTTCGAGGGATCCAGTAAGAAGTGGCCCATGAACCACAATGTTCCCCACGTGCTCAGAAGAAAGAAGGAAAATCCGAAGAAACAAAACCTGAAAACACCCCAAAAAACTTTATTTTTTTTAACAAAATGGGACAGGGAGAAAAAATAAAAAGAAAAAAAGAGGGTTGTAATATATGAATGACCAAAAGGATTGTACTTCAGGGGCTGGAACTTTGAGGTGATGTGCACTACACTGTACACCGGACCCTTGCCCAGAGCCACCCGCAGCAACCGTGGAGCAGGAGCCCAGAGCTGCCGATTGCACTAGAGACGGATGGAGCTGGTGAGGGTGAGGGAGGATGAGCACAGCTGCCTCTCACACCAGGCTGAGCCTACCATTCACCACTTCATCGTGCTTTAGACAACAAAGGACTCGAGAACAGACATGCAGGGGCTGCATAAGGCAACAGGTTGGCCTTGACTGACTAGGTGGGTTTCAAACAAGCAGTGGTGGCTTATCTGAGCAGGTGTAGTCAACGTTTGCGTGATTCTGGCTTTAATTTCCAGCCACAGGATGAAAACACTCATTCTTCAGTGGAAGCTTTGCCCCTGTCATGTGAAACTTGTCAGAGATGTCAAGGTCTTCAGTGAGGCTGGCTTTTCTCTGGAACTCCAAGCAGGGGCAGCGTGATCTAACTTAGCAATGGGACTCAGCTAAGGCTGGCTGAGGGTCAAGAGTTTGGTGCCTACCTTTCTGGTTTTACTACGATTTATTGTTAACTGTTGTGAAAGAGACCAAATGGTTCCCTCTGTGTTCCCATCTCCTGGGGAAAAGAATGGCTCTGGTCAAGCATCATTGATACTGCTGCCCTCCTGAGAAGAGAGGATACACTGTTTAAAGCTTGTCAGCCTTTGCCTTTCCTCTGACACTTGCAAAAAAAAAAAAAAAAAAAAAGGTTTGTGGTGCTCTGTTAGCATAAATATTTGCAGTGGTTCCTTCATGCTTTTCCAGCCTTAAGGGGAGGTCCAGACATGGTGCTGGATTGAAGAGGTTGAAGTTTATCAACCACTCCCATGCTGTTTTCCTGGACCAGTCTGGTGGAATCATTTCTGGTCAGAATTTCCCCTGAGATTCTCCCATGGGCTCATGATGAAAGTAATCAAGTCAGAATTGTTTTAGTTGATAGTATTTCCTCCCTTGAGATAGTTTGGTATTTAACTAACATGTCACCTGCTCAATCATTTGGAAGTCAACCTGAGAAAGATGGCTGGGACTGGACCTTGGTCAGAGATTAAACTGGAGCTACTGAGACCCCAGGCAGGATCCAAGAACACCCTGTGTGCAGCCACACTGCTCCAGCTGCTGCTATGGTCATGGATATTGACTTGGACAGGTGACTAGTTTCTCATCTGGAATCACCAATCCCTTTTGCCTTAATTGTTCACCTGGTCACTTACTCCCTGACCCCAAACTCATTTTACCTGGGGAATGACAGAAGGGGATGTGGTTTCTTCTTTAAATTAGATCTTTTTATGGATTTTATAGGCTCAGATTATGGGAGCACTTTTATATAGAGTTGAGCCAGCTCCTCTGAAAGCTGTAATCTCTGGCAAGGAAGGAGCAGAGCATTAAACTTTGTGCCCAGGTTTTGCAGCAGCAGCAGCACGTTCATCCTCTGGCTGCTGCCTTACACCCCTGGGGCTGTGTCCCTTGAGCCCTCCCAGTGGCACTGCACAGACTACAGGCAAGGAAGGAAAGCAACAGAAAGCCTGGGCCACAAGAGAAAAAGATTATGGCTAAGTATCTAGGCTGGGGAATCAGGATACTAGGGAACAGGAAGGAGGCATTAGGAGCTTTTCCAAGCTTCATTTGAGAACAATTTATTCAATGGCAAGAAAGGGCTGGGCAGGTAGAGCTGCAGCCCCCACACACTGCAGTCAGCATATTCCAGCAACAAAATATGTTGCCAGGGCTGCTAGGCAGCATCAGATGTTGCATTAAACCTTCTGGAAATCCATTCAGAACTATTTCCCTCTGGACCTCCTTGTAATGAGGCATTTTAACATTAATCTCTGGTCTGTTGTTTAATAAAGAAAAACAGTTTTGTTAGCCAAAACCCAACAGTATTTGTACTGGACAGCAGGTGCTGCACTTAAGATAAGAAAAATCTGTTCCATCTACCAGTCTTGTAGGGTATGGGCTGAGCAGAAAGCAAGCTTTTCTGTTCTCCTTCTGCCTCAGGAGCTGGTGTCAGTGACTGTTCTGGGACAGCAATTCCCAGGGAAGGAACAAAACTGTCAGCAGAGTTGGTAATTTGGCTGGAGGTGATCGAAAGAAGCAGAACTGCCTCCCCCAGTCTCCACTTTCTTCCTTTCCCCTCAGTTTATTATGCAGAGTTCTCAGGTCAGAGCCTGGCTGGCAAATATCCTCATTTGTGCATGGTGGGTGGCTGAAGGGGGAAAAAAAGCCTTAAAGCCTTTTTCTGCCACCAGTGGCATGGGGGGAAAAAAACCTGTTAGAGCTGGGGGAACCAGACCAAAGCAGCCAGAGCACAAAGTACTAAACATACATGCCTGAAGTATGATCTCAGCCAACTTGTTTCTCTATGGCTTTCCTCATTCTGTACTCATTGCTTTGTCTGTTTTTAGCTCTCTTGCTTTCCCTCTCTCCCTAATGGTAGTCCCCTGTATCTTCAAAAGGATCTCTTCTTCATCTGTTATTCTGGGCTGTGCACAGCTGTTGCTCCTCTTCTACCTTTTCTAATCCCCCACTGCTCTTTGCTGTGTGAAGACTTCAAATCCTCTCTGCAGGCTGGCTCACGTGCCACTGGGAACACAGCTCAAAAGGCCAGGCAGCAACTCCAAACAAGAACTGGAGATAGCTGTAAAGATATGTGCAAGTCTGAGAGGATCTGTAGCAGTTGGTAACATGCAGAAGGAATTTCCTTGGGGGAATTTAATGAAGAAGCAAGCCCAGAAAGCAGACTCCCACTGTATGGCAAAGCATGTAAATTTGTTGGTTTTGTCCCTTGGTTTTGTGGCTGTCCCCTCTGTGGTACAGTAGTTTTCAGAACTGTAGGCAGGAGAAGCAGTTGTATTTTTGTATTTGTTTTTAACAGCTCTGGTGAGTATTTTGGGGTTAGGGGCTCAAGCTGAAGTCACTGCTGGCTGGAGAACTCTAGGCAGGCTGGAGAGCAGAAGGAGCTGCCGTCTCCTTCACTATAGCACTGTGACCATGGCCCAAGCACCTTGGAGGGAGTAGTAGAGGCCAGCCTGGGCCAGCCCCCAGCCCATCTCAGCATCCCTGCCTCCTGGTTGCTATTTAATGCTCCAATGACTGTCACAAATGCCTGGGAAAAGGGCTGCGTGTGAAATAATGTTGGAAATCTATTTTAAAAAAAATGTAAATGTTCTTTTTATTAGATAGTGGAGCTAATTTATCCTGTATTCCCTACTGTAATGCTTTTTTATATTGAAAGGAAATTTTTTTTTGGTAATATAAACCAGAACACAAGCCTGAAGCACTCTCTGCACGGTTTTTGTGTGCATTTCTTAAAAAAACCCCAAAAAATAAAAGAAAGATAATGTGACAGTGAAGTGAAACAGCTTTAATTTTCACTATTTGCTTGGTGTTAAGTACAGTCACTTTCTTACCAGAGGAGAAATAAACTCAGGTACAGCAGCTAAAATGAGGTATAAATTGAAGTGTCCCATTCTCCCCTGCACCACCACCCCCCACCCACACCCTCCCAAGTAAAAATCCTTGACCAGAAAAGAGGCCAGCTTAGGACAGACAGAGCCTCTCCTATGTCACCAGCTCCAGTTTCCCAGATATTGGTTAGATGCAAATAAGATGATGTAGGGAGTTATGTGAACAATGAGTTTTCTTCACCCTCCAAAGTGAGGGCTCTGTGAATGCAATGGTTTGGGTCCATCCCTGGCAGAGAAAGGGGGTCAGCTTTAAGTCCTGGCCTGTGCCTGCTTGGAGCACAATTCTCTGGGGAACAGACCCCCAGTCCTGCACAGCATTGTACAAATGCAGGAAGTTCACTGCAGTCTCCCTTGGGAGATGACATCGGTCCAAAGCTCTCTCACAATGTAACAGATAAGGAAGCTGAGGCCTGTGGAGATGGAGTTTTTTTGTCAGCAGATCAGTAGCCGAGCCTGAAGTGACACCTCAGGCTTTTTGATCCCAAATTATGTTCTGAACTGCCACCTGCAGCTGTGATGTCAGCACTTTCATCCTTGGGAACACAGTTCTGCACGAAGGTTTGGCATCCTCCTCCCTTTCTCCCCACCCAGAACAGAGTGAAGACAACCAGGTGCAGCTGGTTTCTGGCAGTGCTGCAGCTGCTCTCCCAGGGCTCCATCCTCAAGCCACCCTGAGCAACTCCCTCCTAGGCCTCACCTGCTACGCACTCACCTCCTCCAGTGGGCCTGGCAATGTTTCTTCTGCAGCACCTTGCTGCTGAGAAGGGACATGCCAGGAACCACAGCTTAGCTGTAGAGGAGGTGTAGAGCTCTGTATTTTCTACATGGTCCACTTACAGCAAGATGGAGAAAGAAGCATCAAAATAATCCAACTTCATGTCTCCACTTTCAGGACTAGGTACCAAGTAGAAGGAAATCTTTTAAGTGACCACTCCCCCAGGCTTTGCTCTATTTTGGGGCAGAAAAAGCCATTGACCAGCAAACCTAGAAGTGGCTGTTTCAAGTTTTGCAGAAGCAGCTGCTAATCAGGAAACCAGAGAAATCTAATCTTACCTTATTTAAAGCTACCCTGGAGAGCTGTAACTGCTTCCCCTGCCCTCCTACCTGATCTAACCATCAAGAAGTCTTTGGAGTACTGCTCTCACATAGTGCAGTAACTCATTTCTCTCACCTATGGGATGATATTTTAAGGTACATTAATCAGACCCAAGTCATAACTAAGTTCATGGGACCTATGGCAAACACAAATGGGAGGCAGCATGAAGAAGACCCCCCCCTTTCCTTCTTTTGTAAGATTGCTTTTGCTGTGGTAGGCTTTACTTGTCTGTCCTAGAAATATAATTTCCCACCCCCCCAAAAACCATCAATCTGTGTATACATTCATGTGACACCCCAAAACACAAAGAATCAAGCTTCACGTACCTATACCCACAACTACAGCCAAAGTGCCACACTGAGGCCATTGCAGCTGCCCATGCAGGTGATGCACAGGGGGAGAGCAACAGCCACAGCATGCCATGCTCCAGCTCCTGCACGCTGCACCACTTGGTTTAATTTCTGATCCTCTCCAGCCTGCATTTGAGGCAACTACCTGCCTCACAGGAAAAGGTTTGCCTCTTACACCCCAATTCTTCCATATGAACAGGAACACTCCTCTTAATTAAAAGTTTTAGTTGCTCAATATCATTTTTGGACATGCTGAAAGCAGCTTGACAAGCATGTACTGTTGTGAGGCTCCAGAATTTAGCCTGCTGTTGGATATTGCCTCTCCATTTGATTTACTTATTAAGCAAAAAACTAAGTTACAGTTGTGATGTTTCCTGATTTAACAATTTCCAATATTCTTATGTGACAGACATTTTGCATGGCCAGTAAGTACAATGCACACAGTGTCCCAAGCTTTTGCAGCTGCTTCTAAAAATGCCAAAAGCACTAACACGAAATACAATAACTACCCATTACCTTCTTCTAACTCTACTAAGATATTAAACAGCAATAGCTGTAGATCCCAGTCTTACCAGTGGCTGGAGGACTGTTGTTCACACAAGCAGTCCTGTTTGTGTAGAAATCTTTCTACTGGGATTTTGGAACATCAGCTATATTCCAGGGCATGCTTTGATCCAGTCAACAGTAGTGCATGAGTAACAAGTCCATATCCTGTACACAGACCTTCTGGCTTTAGTCCCATGGAGAATAAAAAAACGCTGCCTCAAGCTGTGGACAGGGATAATCCACAAGGAAAGCACTAGGAAGCAGGGTAGGCAGTGCTGTTAAGCCCAGGAGATGTTGGAGAAATTGGCTAGTGAGTACTAAAGCACATTCAGTCTGTCCTTGCCATCGTACGCTCCGCTCCTTGCTGTTTTTCATCCCAGTTAAATATTAAATATCTTAATGCTAACAACTTTGGTCCTCTCTTCTCAAGGTCAGAAGAGATGTGATGTAGATATTAGCTGAGTTGGAACACCATCTCCCACAGCCAGAGCCCACATCTAGAGGCTATTCACTGACCCAAGCATCTGTGCAGATGCTCTTACTGTTACAGACCTCTGCTCTTACCAGTGCTACCACAACAGCACTCCAGGTCCTGCTCAACTAAAGCATCAGATAAAGCTACTGAACACCCACCACTGCTACTACCATCAGTAAAGCTTCAAGTGTAGGAAGTGTTCTGGAGTGAAGGGGACAGGACCCCAGCCTAGAAACTTCATGAAACACCCCAAACAAGGGGATGTCTTTGTGCTCAATGGGCTATTTCCAATAGCTTCCTCCACTTCTCACATCTTGTAATTCAAGTTGCTCCACTGTTCCCAGTGCTGTCCCTGCAGAGGGAACAACGAGGGTTCTCCCTCTTCTTTTGCTTTATCTCCTGCCAAGCCCTGCGCAGCATCTGGTGCAAAACTATGAACTACACAAAAATGCATCTCTGGCAGAGAGGAAAGAAGACCTACTTGCAAAGCACTGAACTTGACCCCATCCAGCTCCTGGCTACCTGGACAGTCAGTACTTGCTAAAAGGGGAAAGGGCTGTAAACCAGGGGAGGTGCAAGGCTTACCAAGTAGGGTAGCCGGATCCTTTGTAGGTTGTCTTACTGCCCTGTCTCCTCAGGGATTTGGTTTCAATATGCTGGCCTTATTTTGTGCTTTGTTCCAGTGGGTTCAGAGCCTGTGATCCCATCAGCCAGTTCCCCCTAGAAAACTGGCTTTTTTCCCTGAGCCTGCCAGGCCCACACACTTCCCTGAGCCTTCCTCCCCACTGTTCCTCACCTCCTGCAGAGGGGTTTTGGGGGGGTCCCACCGATGTTGCTCCCCCCATTTCACCTGGCAACACCACCAGCACTGGGTTACACACTGATTCATGCCGGTAAAGAAAGAAACTACTTTAGAACCAAAAGGGACTAACAAAAAAAAAAAAAAAAAAAAAAAAAAAAAAAAAAAAAATTATAATGCAAAATTACCGACACAAACTCCCCCCTCCCACCTTTCCCATAACAAAAAAGCCCAGGAATTAGACTTTCTTGGGACGACGTCCAACTTGGTAATAATAGTAAATGCTGATGAGGATGAAGAGGGCTCGGCTGACCAGGAGGAGCACGGCACCTGTGGCTATCCGGCTACTCTCAGCAAGGGAGACAGTGGTAACTGGAGGAGAAAAAGAGACAAGGCAGAGGTTGGTGATGCAAAACTAAAAGGAGACAAATAGCACAACGCTGCTTTCTGCTGCCCTCTAATGCAGAGCTTTGGCAGGAACTGCTGAGCCTTGTGAGCGCAGGAACTTTCAGCACAGGCTTGTTCACGTGCACAGTGAACCCATGGCAGAGGCTCTTCACTAGCTTCTTTTCACAGCCTTGAAGCTTGCCATGGACCCCAGAGCTCTCCCTTACAGAAACCCTGCTTTCAAGGCAGCCCCACATTTGGGCAGCCTAAAACAGTCACTCAAGCAGATGTGAGTTCCATTATGCTCAGGTGCTAATCTGGGAGTCACATCTTCCTGAGTTTGCTTTGTGGCTTGAACAGTGCTGATAAACATTCCTCAACTTTAGGAGCATCTACAAAATATGCCCAGTCCACACACATTGCCTTTATTGAACACCTCTCTTTTGTGGCCACCAACACATAGCTCATATCTAAAGCAGCTACACACTGAGCTACCAAGACACACATAGAAGAACGCCCCCCCCCCCCCATTGTTAAATATAGATAAGCTCCCTAGAAACAAGCTAAATGCTTTGCTCTGTTTGGGTAACACTAAACATCCCCCTTTTTAGGGTAGGTTGCTAAAATCTTTTCTTGCTAGGCCCTGCATCTCGGCAGCCTGCTCCAGCAATGACCTGTGCTGGCTACGAAGCCCAGGGCATTTGCAGGGAGAAAAATTAATGAATTGCCAGAGCACGATGTTCAAGGAGCAGCTCAGGGCAGAGGCTATTTCATGAGGGAGAACAAAGACAAGCAGCTGGCAGGGAAGATGCTCCACCACTGCCCTGGCCACCCCGCTTCCCACCATGCACAGTCTTCTCACCCTCCTCCTCCTCGTCCCGGCCGGCCCGCGGGCACTCACCCAGGAACTGCACGGCGAAGTAGCAGGCCTCGGCCAGCAGGCTCCAGCGGATGATGGCCTTCTCGGCGGTGTACAGGGCGTTCCACATGATGAGCGCGATGCCTGCGGGCACAGCGGGACGCGCTGCCCGAGGGCCAGGACGGCGGCCAGGCCGCGCTTCCCGCCCGCCCCGCGCGGTGCCGCTGCAGGACGCGGCTCGGGCCCCTTTCCCTTCCCACACCGTATCTCCCAGCTCCCTTGTCCCTCTCCAAGCCTCCTTGTCCTTCCCTCCCCTCCTCCTGGCCCCTTCCCGGGATGCCGCCGCCTTTCCATCTCCCCTGCCGCTCCCACGGAGTCCCAGCCGCGGCCCAGCGCCCTCCCCGGGCCCCCATGCAGGCTCCCTTTGCTGGGGCACATGGGGTGATTCCCCAGGGATTCGGAGCGTGCACAGCCCTTCTTACCCTACCTACAGAACTCCTGAATCCCTGCTAGGAAAAAGCAGCAGTAGCCAAGCTTTTCAAAAAACCCCCTCAGCAATTTCTTTGCTAACAGCAGATGTTCTGCTCTTCAGCTGCAGCAGGCATCTGTCTGGGCACGGACTTTGTCCGCTGCTGCCTTTTTGGCCACCTGTCCCCTTACTCTGCGGGGCAGCAGCATCCCCAGTACAGTGGTACAACACTCACTGAGGAGGGCTCCTCCATAGAGCCGGATGGGAGTCTTGCTGCTCACCGAGTCCTCCTCAAAGATGGCATCGAAGAGCTGGTCAGGGAAAGCGAGGGCCTGGCAGAGGCGAGAGAGAGACTCAGCAACCTGAGCTGGCCACCAAAACATGTCCTCTTGGGCAGCAGCGCTCCAGCATCAGGCCCTTGTGGGACTGGAGCCGCTGGCCAGGAAACTGGCAATTAAGGAGGCACAGAAATATCACCATATCAACTATCGGCCGCATGGCTGCTTTTTGTGACCAAGGCTGCCATTCCTTGGTTTATGGGCCCTGCTAATGAAAACAGACTTGCAATGGGAACAAACTGCCAAGGACACTGTTGGCAAAGCCCATTACTGAGACACAGTGAGGGCAAAGGCCTTGCAGTAGGAGCTGCTGGAGGAAGGGGAGGAAGAGAAATGCCAGGGACCGAAGGGCCATGCTGGGGCACCTCTTTAGCAGTCAGGAGCTGGTTCTTGCCAGGACAACATCCCTCACTCACCATGACAGCGACCCCGGAAAACATGACGGCGGAAACAAGCTGCCAGACCCTGCATGAGAAGGAAGACAGAGGATCCAGCATGAGCTTGGAGGTGACCCCAGCATAATTCTCAAAGCATTTCTGGCTGCTTGCTCATTTAGCAGCCTTCATCCTTCCCCCATGCACAAGCAAGACACCCAGCAACCTCTCGTGGAAGGACTCAGC
Organism: Serinus canaria; assembly: GCF_022539315.1. Classification (NCBI taxonomy): domain Eukaryota; kingdom Metazoa; phylum Chordata; class Aves; order Passeriformes; family Fringillidae; genus Serinus; species Serinus canaria. The sequence goes on from NC_066319.1 coordinate 22,317,802, forward strand.
TTTTCATATCCCACTAGCTTCAGCCTCAACATGCAGACCAGCCTTGCTGGTGAAACACAGCCAGACTCCCCCTCACCCAAGCAAAGGAGAGAAGTGACCCTGCCAAGAGGATGGTGCAGAGCAGGGTCCCCACAGGACACACCACTCTGTCACACAGTGGAACAGGAGCTCCTCCAGCCCCACACAGCCCTTGTAGCTCTCTGCACATGCAATGAGACAAGAACTTGAGGGCCTCAGGCTCATTAATGGGGGGAAGAATGCAGAGCTGGTCTGCTTCCACAACTTGCAAGAAGCCCCTGCAGGGAGCAGTGATGCTGGCACAGCAGCAGAGTTGGTGTCAGAAACCAGAGCTGGCAGGGATGCTGTGGCCAAGGGGCCTCAGATGACCACGCTCCAAGGGGATCCAGTACCTTACCTGAGTCCCAGTGGCTCCCGGACTGCAAATTTGATTTCATTTCCCAGTACTTGGCTAATCTGAAATTCAAATGAAAGGCACAAACTAAGCAGATCCTTCCCCAGTCTTTAGGCAGTACTCAGCACCCCAAAACCACATGTCTAAACTCATGTGGGAGTTTATCTCAGAGGGCTGGAAAGAGGAAGAGAAAAAAGGATTCAGCTGTGACTCACTGGTCCCAACACCTGCCTTGATTTCCATGAGGAACCCTCTACTGCTCCTTACTGGGATCAGCCACCTGCAGCATGCAGCTGGAGAAGGGTCAACACTAATGGAAGAGGAGATCTCACTCCTCACAGACATCACCTGCATGTCCCATCCTGATGGAGCACAGGCTCCTGCAGAGCCCTCAGGGTGTCACAGTATCTATCCTGCTGTCATGTGCACATTGCCCAAAGCTGTTCATGTTCATGTGAACATGCTCACAATGCCTGGCGGAAACTACCCCAAACCACATGGATGGGCAAACCAGGGTTTGCCCAGCAGAAGGTCCTTTTCCCACCATTCCTGCACATGGGCTTCCCTCTCTGCTGCCCTCACCTTAGAGCGATGGACCTCGCCATCGTCATCCTCCCCGCCGACGCCCAGGATCTTGCGTGTCTTCAGCCTGCTCACCAGGTCGGTCTGGCTGTGCTTCTTCATCAGCGGCGGGGGCTGCTTCGCCGCCATGGTGCTGGCCCTGCCCCACCGAGCCCTTGGCTGCCAGGTGGCACAAGGAGGCTGCAGGAAGCGGCTCTGCTGTCACATGAAATTTCACGACGTTTGGGAAAAATAAAACAACCACCGCCACAAGGTCTTCCTGTTAGGCCGGCAGAAGGCTCCTCATCCTCACAGGGCAGGGAGCCCTGGCAACAAGGCTGGCCCCAGTTACAGGTGGCTCATCTCAGAATGATCCTTCCATCTCCGGGATCTGCTATGGGAGGGGAAAGAAAAAACTCAGAGCAGAGTGGCTTTAGCATGGACATTTAGTTAGAAATGCTTTTGACCTACAAACCACAATCTTGTCTATCCCAGCAGGAGGCAATGCCCAATAGCACCTCTTTACTGTTTTTCAGATTAGGGGAATTAAGTGCGTCTCAGACTAGGGGAATTAAAATCATTAAGTAATGCTAGGCCTGTTTTCTTTTCCCATGCAATACATCACATTCTTCAGCTGCCATTTCAGGTCAAACCCCTAATAAGCATCTGTTATTTATTTGTGTGTCCCCCCCCTCACATGCTGCAGCCCCCAGCCGCTGTGCTGAGCAAAAAGAAGCCAGAGGCATGATTTTCCCTGAAGACACTCACTTTGCTTTCTGGGAAATGATGGGAATTAGAAACTACAAATACTATCTGCGATAAGTAAATACAGACAGTGATTATTGAAAAAGATAACTTCTGCCTTGGACTGCGTATAAAGCTACGGGTATTGAGTCCCATGAAATCACTCTGTCTCATCCCACAAATATAAAACACTTGAAACCCTCAGTTCAGAAAGCATTTTCTTCCAATTTGTCTTCATTTTATCTTGGCTCAACTGAACACAAACACTTTTTTCCATTTGCCACTTGAACCTTCCAGAGACCCAAAGAAATTCCCCTGAGGCACCAAACACAGCTAATCCAGCCCAAGCAAGTGTAGGGCTCATGCCCCAGCTGAGCCTTCCCAGAGTTGCCCCAGGAGGAGACAATTTATGCTGATGTCTAAATATTTCACAAGTCTTTGGAGAGTAATAAAATGAGGTACAATTATTTTGGCACTGTGCATGCAAATGTTGTGCCAGTGCCTTGCAAGGGATTTCCCTCTCAAAGGAAAACCCTTCCCTGTGGTGGTTCAGACAAGAACAGCCAGTCCTGTCTGCAAGTGCCCAACGTCACTCTTTCTTTAAGGCAAAGTTAAGAGGTCTTTCTGGGATAGTTCAAAAGGTGAGCCCCAAGACCGAGGGTTTAATAAGATCCTTTCAGCAGACCAGGCAAAATGCTTTCAGTGAGTGAGTTGAGCTACCCAGTGCTTTGGAGGTACTTCTTTTGGGTTGTAGCAGGGCTTGTTTGGTCGTGGGTTTTTGCTCTTATTCCACTGAATAACTAAGCCTGGGTTCCTGGAAAAGCAGCACGAAGCCAGACGCAGCAGTCAGGATCTAGAAATATTTCAGAACTGGATCAGTGGAAAACACTGCCACAGGAGGAAGGTAGAAGCTGTATACTCAGGCCTACCTTTGAGCACAAGGCAGGAAGCTCAAATGGTAGCTGACAGTAGAAAAGTTTGAAAGATTTATCGTGTCTAGGGTTTGCCAACCAAAACTGTCACAATAAATTGTGTGTACTCAAATCTAGATAATCTGCACACAAAATCCAGGCCAAAGCCAGAGTGATGTGTCTAAAAGAAAAGCTCAACCTCTTTAACTAGCTACAGTTTTTGCAATTTTTTTCTGCTCCTGGCTGACCCAGACTCACAAGCTTGGATGCTGAGTGGTTTCCCATCAGAAGTGCTGAAACCAGAGAAGACATGTTGCTGTGGTATTTCTAGCCCAGCATTTTCTGATCAAAACCATCCATTCCAATCGTGAAGCAACAGTCCTGTCTCTCGCTCTGAGGCCATCCCACATCTCTGAAGTTAGGGGAAAGGTCTGGCAGAGGGCCTGAGCAGGAGCATCCTACTGGCTCTCCTCAGGGATAAGAGACCTGAGGCTTGCTGGTCTTGACAGGACTTGGGGTGCTGAGTGTGCTGGCCATGCCATCCTGGCACTTCTGGATCTTTCCTGGTTTCTTGCTAGGGAAACATGATAGCCACACCTCCTGCTCTGGCCTCATGGTCAGACATGCCAGAGATGGCATGTCTGAAGAAGAAGAAGATGGGAAGGGGGGTAAAAAAAAAAGAAAGGAAGGAAGAAAGAAAAAAAAAAAAAGAAGGAAGAAAAAAAGAAAAATGAAGGAAGAAAAGTAATAGCGAATTTCTCCTGAGAACAAGAAGCAAAGGTGGGACTCCATGACTCACCAGTGAAGACTGCACTGAATAGCTTTGTGGTTACAGAGGCAGTTTAGCAACTGGCTCAAGGCCAAAAGATCAAAATTTGCCTTCATCATTTGTCTCGCCAGTTGTTTTCAGGGCAGGAGTTGGTGGAAATTTATCCACATCATCATTAACACTGCTCTCCCATTAAGAGTTTCCACTAATTCGTGGTAAGCCGCTGGCCAAGAGCCGGGACAACACAGGCCAGACACAAATGCCAATAAAACAATCTGGTGTGTAAAGCCACGCTCCTACAGCACAGCTAAGGCACGGCCCTGCAGCCAGTCCCACATCTCATTACCCCCCTTGTCCAGAGACAGAGCCAGCCTAACGGATGCTGAATATTAATGGCTAACGAGCTAATGAATGCAATTAGTGCTAATTCAGTGACATTCAGATAGAAGATGCTGAGGATTTGAAATCATTATACTTACATTAATGTATCCTGACACACTGACAATTTAGAGGATCATTTCTATTAGCTTGTGAGTTTGCAAAGAGAAACCTCCACCTCCTCTTTCTCCTGTGAGTCTCCTTCTTAATCCTTTTTCCAAGCATCTCAGGGACTGTGCAGATCAACCACCATAAAGAGGCAATTTCAACTCCCTGCCACGGTTCTGTGTGATGGGGAGTGCCTGTGTGCAGCTGAAAGAGGGGTTTTTTCCTCCTAGATCCCTTTCCTTTGCAGGCTCCTTTCAGTGTCAGCTCCCTTGCTCAGCTGTTCAGCATACTGCATTCAATTTTGATAGCTACTGCTTAGTGGTGCAAAAAAACCCCACTGGTGCCACACCAACGATAGCTCAATCTCTCCCACCTCCACAGCTCTTCCCCCAACGTCTCCGCTTCCCTCCCAGCGTCTGGAGAGGCGAGCTCCGCAGCGTGGGAGAGAGGAGACTCAACTGCACACGCCACGGCGCTGCAGCAGCCAGAGCTGCGCACCCACCGCGCAGTGCAGCACCAGACCCTGCTCCGGCAGCGCCTGGAGCTGACTGCCTACAGCTCCCCCGAGCCAGAGCCTAACTGCTCGTGGGTGGAGGCTGCCTGCCTGGGAGGACATGGCTCCCCAGGGATGCTGCCTACTGCTAAGCTGGATGGCACTGTTGTCCACAGTGCAGCCTTTTACCTCACAAAGCAGTGGCGCTTGAATTAAAGAGGTGGCACTACAGAACCTCTCGCTCCAAGGGCTTGATGGCACTCCCAATCTGCAAGCAGAGGAAGAGAGCATGAAACTGGAGCCAAGCTGGGACAATGAAATGTTTATATATTGAAGTTGGACACAGTTTGTTCAGCTCTATCACATTCAGGCCAGGGAGAGGATTCTTGCTCTCCTGTTTTAGATTTCTCAAGTCAGTATGTCCAAGACAACTCAACATCTTGAGCCCGCTTTGATTTGTTAGGCCTAAGAACTATCCAAGAAGGTGCAGCAGATGTCTGCACTGGATGTGGATGTCAAACCTAACAGGTCACTTTCCATGCCTAAGCATCTTTCTACAGAGCACAGGCTGAGAACCAATATTAAGTATGAAAGAGAAGCAGTGTTCCTTTCCAACACTGGACTTCTCTGGGAGCAACCTGGCAGAGCCCAGGGGAGTTCTCCAGCACTGCAGCAGCATAAGGAAGTGTACATATGAGAGTGTCATTCACCATGGCCGCTGTGCTGTACCTGGCCCTCATAGATGGGCTGATGCCCACAGCATTTCTCTTGCAAGGGCCTGGCAGCTGTAATGGATTTGTCCAGCTCTTCTGATGTTCCTCTAGGCTGTGACAGTTCTGTCTCTTTGCTGCTGAGGACAGTCCCGGGTCCACAGCAGCTGCTCTGGACACCATACCTCATCAGCCACAGAGCTGTCAAGAAAGCCTGGGCTCAAACACATGCTCACATAAAGAGGAGAGGCAGTGGAAACACAGGTGGATTAAGGACAGGACCCAAACACATACCAAATACCTTGTCCTTGCAAACATTACACTAATCCCAAGGGACCCAAGACTCCCTTTTTCCCACCACACATGAAGGCTCAGTCTGCTCACTTTTGTATGCTTAAAATCTGTTCATAAACAACCTCAGACACTTCAAAAATCCTGAAGCATGAAGTAAATTCCCTGTGTCTAACCCAAAAACACACCTGAGAGTCACAAAACATCTTTGTGCATCCTTTCTAAATGGCCTAGCAAGAGTTTCCCCTGGAAGCCCATGGTGCAGCAGAACTCCTCATGTCCCATGGAACTACCAAAAATAGCTATTTTTATCCTGCAACTGCACATCCCAAACCCATGGTGACCAAACCAGCTCCCTGCCTAGATTTCTATCAAGCATGGAGATTTAGACTATTAGAACCTCTCTACCACCAGCCAGCTAGGAATTAAACTTGATCAAGCCAAAAATAACCTGATGCTCAGGCAGTAAAAACAATTAGCACTCAGCCACCACAGCGGTAGAATACGGCAGCTGCTCCCGCTCTGTCTGGCACAGTCTGTACCCCTAAGCAACAGGGAGACTTCAGATTTCTCACCTGTAACAAGACAGGTGCACAGGACTCTGTTCCCACATAAACACCAGCCCTTTCAGCACAGAAGGCTCTTTGCAATACCAGCAGGAAGTATGTCTTGACAGAAGCTCATCCCCAGCCCTGCCACAGCCCCTTAAACAACTCTAAAAGGCACAGGGAGCTGCTTCCTTAAGCAACTCTAAAAGGCACCGGGAGACTGTGTCATTCCTAGGGAATACCTACAAACCTAGGCAGTAGATTCCCTGCCCCTAAATGATGAAAATGCAAAGCAAGATCCTTAGGTCAAAGGACATCTTCACTTGTGCCTCCAGATCATCTCATAAATCATCTGCAATGCACCAAGAGCCTCAGGCACATCTAAAGCTCACCCCTGGGCTGAGCACATCTCATGGCCAGACACCATTGGATGGGCTCTCCAAAGCTGTTTGTGAGAGGTGCAGAGCTGCCTGGGACCACAGAGACTCCACTCTTAAGGCAGTAGCACCCAGTGTCTGCAGCAGCTCTGGCAACCTCAAACATAATGGATATAATGCAGGGGACAATGAGTCCTCTGCAGCCTCCTGGGGAGGAAGGAGTTAAATTGTGTCACTTAGTCAACACTTCATGCAAAAAAGGACATCCAAAGTCTGCTTAGCCTTTTCCATTCATCCTCTCCTCTGTCTGCTTCAGGGCTGCTTTAACCCAAGCATGCTCAGCCCCTGCACCCTCCTGTACACTGTCCCTCTGCAGCCCGTAGGTGCAGCAGCTCCTGCTCCCAAGCTCCCTGTGGCTGTACAAACATCCTGCCCCAAGCCCAATCACTATTGGCTACAACCCACAGCATCTGGGAGGTACAGCCCATCTCCGGAATTTTATTGCCTATAGGTTTCAAATTTCCTTTTGCAGAGACCACAGGAAAGTTTCTGTCTGTGTTGCAGGATGTGTTATACAGCAATCAAAACCTGTAAAGTGCTCAGTTCCCCCAGAGCAGGATAAAAAAGCTCTGTTGCTCTACTGGGTTCTCAGATGGGAGCTATAATTAAACACAGCAACCTCTCTCCTGCTGGCCTGCCAACCACCACCTGCAGCAACTCGCTGACCCCTCTGTGCAAGCCTGGGCAGCACCTCAGGGGAGAAATGCTTGTCTGCCTCTGGCAGCAGCTGGCAGGGCAGCCTGTGACATGCTGCACGTGCTCGGGCCCCCCACAGGTGCCCAGCTGGACACATGGCCCCACCATGGCCCCTCTGTATGGGCTCAGGGGGCTGCTGCCACAGGGGACAAACAGACTTCACCCTTCAGCTACCACACACGTGCACTCACACCCCACATGCAAGCCTGGCCACGCCACCCTGCTTCTCAAGCGGCCCATCCCTGGCCTCTGAGGTGAGTTTTGGCTGACAATACAAAGGATGCAAGGTACAAGCACATCGGTGTACAACAGCTGCTTCAGCAACTCTCATCTGCACATTAAATTCCCCCCCTGCATCATCCTCCTCTCTGCCACCGAGGCTCTCAGCCCAGCCAGCCACAGCAATCCATCACCTCAGAGCTGCCCTTGCTCTCCCCAAAGGCTCTGGCTGCCACCTCCCCACCCAGCCCCTTGCTGTCTCAACAGATGGCCACAACCAAGCAGTTAAGTTTCCCAGGAAGCTGGGAGGATGGAGAGAGAGACAGGGAAGTAGGACACATTACGATTGGGTAGATTGTTTTTCTTTAAAGGCATTAAAAGAGGAGAATTCCTCTTTGATTCCCAGCTGCCTTAGACAGGTGTTTGTGAGAGACAGCCCCAGAAGCTTAAGAGGCCATCTGTCCTGCAATCTCTACAGGGAAACATTAGAAGGAAAAATAAAACCCATATGCACACACACAGAAACACACAAAAAAACCCAACCCACCCAAGTAAATCAACCCTTGCTACTGAAAAAGAGCAGCTTAAAAAGCTAGGAAAGCCCTTCAACCAAACATGGTAATACAAGTCAGTTTTACAGAAACTATGATGCTTTTCATCTCCTCTACCTCGCACCTGAGGCATAACAGAGGCTCCAAGGAACTCTATGGAAAGACCCTGGGAGAAGCAGGGAGGAGTCCATACACGTGGTGCTTATCCACAACACCGCTGGACACTGAACCTTCACAGTAACACAGGGCTTCTTGGCACCTCTTTTCCTGACAACCTCAAACCTCCCCAAATTTTCTTTCTCCTGTGCCTCCAAGCACCTGACAAGAGACTTTCATAAATGCTCCAGGAAGCCAATGTTCTTTATTCTCCACAATTCCCTGCACCTCTGCCCTTTTCCAGAACACAAAATAAAATTTTTAAGAAACTACAATTTGGGACATGAAGCCCCTGAGCCACATACAGGCACAACATTGATCTGCACACTGTCACTGAAATAGTGATTTCAAAGCCATTTTCGATGGATTCCTTCCCCAAAGACAATAATCTTCACCTCCAGCAACATTAGTTCTCTATCTGCAGTCCTGGAACTTACTCAGCACAATGCAACCACTCTCAACATGTCTACAACCATGAAATGGAAGATGAAATGAGTCTGTTCCACTCCAGAACTGGAAAAGCAGATTCCCAACCAGTTTTGTGGACCAATTTGCAACCCAGCCTGAGAACAACTCCTGCAGGACATCCCAGCAGCATCAGATTATTTTACTCCATTTGTGTAGAAAACAAAGTGTTTCTCATCTCCATAGTCTGTCATGATATGACCAGATGTGCAGTCTAGGCAAACACAATAGGGAGGAAAAAGGGCAGATGAATAAATTTGCATTAATCAGGAAGATTGCCTTTTGGTCTAGCCAGGATACTTCCTGAGTCCCAGGCACATAAGCACTCATAGGACTCACACCTCTCATTGTACAAGCAATAAAGTTTCCTTCCATGACACAGAAGTTCTGTAGGTCAGGCCTGATATGAAATGGCCCAAGCAACTATCAGTCAACAGCTGAGTTGTTAACAACCCTGTTATAGAGCATTTCCCATATACATGGTACATACACATCCTGGATAAAATAATAAAAGTTTATTATTTATATAAATGCATTTAATTTATAAACAATGACATATATTATTAAAGCAAATATAAATGTGCATATAAATACATATAAATATATACATTTGTACATGAACATATGTATATAAATATATTATATATATATATATATATATATATATATATATATATATATATATATATATATACAGACACACAAATAAGACACATGGTTTCATTTGTGTGGACTTATTTTGGGTCCCACTGCACCATCTCTTGACTGGTTAGTAAAGAAAATTCAGACTACCAGACCACCCATGTATGTTGGCATTCACCTGTATTTTGGTTTCTAGGGTTAGAGGAGCAGCTTGCCCCAGACTCCTTCCTGGGAGATGTCATTTAGAGTCTCAGCTCCTGCTTCTAGGTCAACCATTTACTGCCCTAAAGACTGATACCACCTGTGGCCTCTCAGCCCTGGACTACCACCTACATACTACTTGGACCCATCACGGCAGCTTGGGAACACCTTCTCACATCCGCCCTAGATAATTTGCCAACATTTCCTGTTCATTCACACACAATTAGAACTCTGGGTTTATCGCTCCCTCATGGCTCTTTAGACATTAAATAAAACCAGACATGCAGACAGGCTCAGGGAGTTGCTTAGCAAAAACATGACGGAGAAGGCCTCCCAACAAAACACATACTTCAACTACTTGGTAGCCTATCCCAACTTGGCAAAAATCCCCCTCTGACACCTTAGCAGTTTCTATAGCAACAGGTTACTGCTAAAAATGTTAGATGCAAAATTCCTCATGTTGGGCAAACAGGAGCTAGGAGGACAGATTTAGAAGAGAAAACTTCTAAATAGCTGCTGCCAGAGCCTGCACAAGCTCTGCTAATTCACAAGTTGGTGGTGAAACAACTTGAAAGAAACTTCTAGCAACTCACTAGAGGGGGAACACGTGGTGCACAGGGACATTTCAGTGGAGCACTGTTCCACAGCATCCCTCAGAACAAGGAGGAGCCACAAGTATCCCCCTCTCCTGCAATGAGGCACTTGAAAGTGAAACCAGCTGTTTTTAGGAACAGAACTACAGCAAAGCATGCAGAGTAGGAAACCTGAAAGCCAAACTATTAGATTATAGGTTTGGCAGTACTGCTGCTCCTTCCATAAAATCAGGACTGGGTCATTAAACCTCGGAGAGCTTAGTTTTCCCAGATGCATATGAAAAGTAAATCTACCACAGATCATACAGCTCATGTGCAGCAGGTGAGGCATCTTACAAACAACAGCCCAGCCACTGTACCCCACCAGTGCCAGGTCATGACACCTCAGTCTGCTCTGTGGACTCCTGTGCAGCACTTGGTTCATTACACACAACATGTCAGAGGCAGAAATGCCCTTCCTGGCCTAACAACAAGCTTAGCATGAAATTGATTTTTTCTGTCTTCATTCACTGCTGGTGGGAGAAAGCACTGTGGAAAGCTTGGGGTAAACCTCATATGGATACTGCCTTCGCACACACCAGAAACTCTCAGAAGATTCTCATGGTCACATTAAACCCAGATGCAGAAAATCAAAGCAGCCACAGCTCAGCAGAGAGCTGCATAGGGAAGGAAGGTGGAAGGAAGCCCACCACACTAACAACAAGTGACTTTATTTGCCAGTGTGGTTCTCAAGTCAGAGGCTTGAAGAACCCACAGGCTTTCCCCAAGAACACAGCACCCACCCCTCTGGAACTCACCCACCCGACTTTGCTTTTATGTGCTGCTGAGTCAGGGGAAAACTGCATGCAGCCATGTATGTGAATGTGCACGTGTTTGTTTATGCATGAGCTGTCAAGCCCCCAATTATGCACAGATCAACAAGGCTCTTTGAATTCCCTGACTGTGAAGTGTGTGACATTTAATCTGAGCCTTCCTTTTGGATTTCATATCGCACATTATCAACAATGGCTATTCAGCACACAAGTACCCTTTAGAAAGCTTTCATCAGAAAAAAGAACTCATATAAAGGAGATTGAAAGAGACAATGTCTCTGATGCATGACAGGTTCTCCACCTTTCGCAAAAGACTAGCGTATGTGTACTGTGAAGAGCACACACAGCGTCAATCTGCCCCCAACCCAGAGTAAAAGCCCTTCATGGGTGGAGAGAATGAAGTTTGGAAGCATCAGCTATAACCTGAATCTGTACATCTCCTCACCTCCCTCTTTTAGGCTCCCTTGGAAATAGGCAGGGTGAGCCAACCCCCAGATGTGTCCATTCTAGGACAAGATGCATCATCCCCTGCAATGGTTCACCTCTTTCCATATACCACAGGAGGAGCCTGGATGCTGAGCAAGACTAGGCTTTTGATTGCTTTTATATGGATGGACAAGATCAAGATCCTTGCAGAGAGCTTTTCACTACCTGAGCCTAGGCAAACCCTGTATGACTTTTGCCCATCTTACAGCATGGAGCCACACTTTGGGATTATGAAAAAACAGGACAACAACATGCAAGGAAAGGGTATGGAGATGCTATGTCCTATAGTCACAGTCATGAAGGATCCACATCAGCCTAAGGAGCTAAAGCAAGATTCCTCTTTTCATAGCAGAGAGGAGGCAAAGGGGTAAACACCAGTATGTGGCAGGCACAGCCTGGGTGACAAGGGATATCTTGAGAACTGAGAGGTCCCGCAGAAGTTCTCTCTCCATCTTGCCTAGCACATGCAAGAAAAGTTTTGGGGAAAAAATGTTAAAGGTAATACTGACTAGTTCTTCTCCCTGCTTTTGTTTGATTCCTCTACCCAGGGACAAGGAGGCAACAGAGAGATTCAGGCAGCCAAATGAGTGCTGGCAAATCAAGGTCTCAAGTAACCATGGAAAACACAGCATTGCCAGGTGTCCCATCTCTACTATCAAAAGTTGTTTAAGGACCTTCCCTTCTTTTTCAGTTTTAAGTCTCAGACACTTGGGTACAACAAGTTCCAGTAATATCAGGATCATCCATCAGGACTCTGTGTGTCTGTGTACACACACACGGTGCTTTGCTACTGTGCTTGTGTATATATACGCCTGTCTACAAACATACACAGCCTCCTGCTTAGAAGAGCTCATGACATAGAAGTGTCAGGTTTTAGTCAACACCTTCCCTTGTAGTGTCATTTCCATGCAGCCTGGGCTCTGGGGGTTTCAGATTGCCCTCTTCTCCCCCATGTCCTTTGACTAATGACAGGCACTTGGTTTGCATGGTGATGTGATGTAGGGAATAAATTGGCTGGAGGGGATAGGCTCAATTGCTTTATTATTCCTCCATCCATCAACCCTCAAGGCATCCTGCTTGTCCAGAGATTTAACCAGTGCATGTTGTCACAGTTCATGGAAGGGATTGGAAGAAATGGGTTTTTGCCAGCAGACAAGGCAAGAACACCCCAAGGAAAAAATGGTTGCACTGGGCAGAGCAGTTGGGCAGCAGGGTGGAAGGATGCACCATAGGTGCCTGCTGTTCAGAAGCACACTAGATCTCTGGTTAGCACTTACAGAGACTCCACCAGCAATGATGATATTAAAGTCAGCCAAATTTTACTCTCACTTTACCATGAAAACAACCTGGGAAAACAGAGACAGATGGTCTAAATTCTTTGGTCAAGTGCAACCTTTGACTCCTGGTAGATTTCTGCTTCCTGTGGAGTAATGTTTGGATGCTCTTTATTGCTATTGAGCAGCTTCTACAGAAACTTTTCTTCCTAGGCCACAAAGAAAATGTTGGGGAAAAGCCAATACCACCCAGCTCCCCTGCATTCAGTATTGTGGTTTTTGAATTTCCCTCTCCCCTCTACAAGGAGGCAGGTCATGTTTTTATCTACTTGGAATACAAACATCTACCGTGAATGGCATGCCAGGCAGCTAAAATTAAATGTCCAACAGAAAGACTAGAGGGACTTAAAACCATGGACCTTTAAGATATTTTGTTTCTTCAGAAAACAGCCTGCTTCTGGAGCTCTGGCTAAGACTGGCAATACAGCCCTCCATTTCCACAACACAGTCCTTCCTGAGGACTCCATAAAACATGGCAGAGTGTCTGCACCCGGGCTGTGCTCCAGCATTGCCCACACATTTCTCACAGCTTTGCAGCTACACAGCATGGGGCATTAGTGAGGCTGCTGCCTGGCTGGGTGCATGCCACACTCAGCAAGGCAGGGCCAGACAGCCAGGAAGGCTGAACTAAAGGCATCTTCTTGGAAGCACAGCTATCCTTGGGAAACTGCCTCCTCTTTGTCACATCTATCTCCATCTACAGCAGCCCTAGCTGGAAGCCCAGAAAGAAACTGCAGCACCCAACAAGGGCTGGGATTATTTTAAAGCTCAGCAGTGGAATTCCTGGAACAACATCTGTTGGCTGAAAGAGCTTCTCAAGTCTTTATATGACCACAAGCATCTGACCCCAGAGGTTTGTGTTTCACTCATAAGGTGGCACCACTACAAAAAGTGCTTCTGCTGCCATCATGGGTTACTGAATGAACAGGCACTCAGACAAAAACTCCATCTGAGTCACCCATGGAGTTTCCTGAAGACTTGTGGGTTTTCTCTGCAGGTCTCTTTTTTGGCTGCTAACACAAACTGTTGACTTTCTCAACCCAGGCAGGATACAGCTAAAAACAAGAGGGTTGCAAGCCTTTGTGTGCTGCTCTGCCTGCACCTGCCCCTCTGGGCCACGCAAAGTGCTGCCGCCTTATTTTAGTACCAAAAGGAGGGATTCCTCTCTGGTTTGCAGCAGCAGGCAGCTGCAAAGGGGACTGCACACTAATCTCCCTCTAAAATGCAGAACCCCTTCAAACAAATAATTAGGTGGCCAGTGTTATCTGACACTCCCCTGTGCGCATCTCCCGCTGCACCAACTTATCCTATAATACCACTCCTCAGGAGACGAGACTACCGAACCATGGATTTATTCTTAACTGCTTTTCTCCCCATGCTCTCCTCTGTGCCTTTGACTTAAATTATGTTAATCCAAATCCCTAGCAAAACCATCTAGGAAACTCTGCATCAATAGAGCCAGCTACCAGTCCCTACACTTAGGCTTCTGATTTTGGCCCCTTAGGTTCAGAAAGTGAGCACATGGTTCCTGACCACCAACATCAGCAGAAGCTGCTCAACCTTCAGCACTAGATCCAACTACAATGGTTTTGATAATTTCCCTGTTTTGGTGATGGATCTCTCCTCCCTAAAATAACAGCAGCAGTCAGTATAAATCTGGAGCGGAGCTTTCTAACAGACACTGGTCCTTGATTTTGCCCTGTAAGGTAAGCTGGGTAAGGGTCCAACCAAAGTCTGGTATAAATGAGTCAGGTACAGCCAAGGCAAGAGCTTCCCCATCAAAACCAGAGTGCAAATATGTTCAATAAGTTCTTACTTTGCATACAAAGGGATAGAAAGACATTTACACATTTAGATAAGGGGAGCATTTACCCACTGCTCAGAATGAGGATGAGAGACATGCACATTGTGAAATCCAGAAGGAAAGTTTGCTACTGGGGTTTCACCACAGCCCTGGGAGGCAGAGCTGTGGGGCCAGCACTGTGTAGTGGGCCTTCCACTAAAACCCTGTGCATATCCAAGCCTCTTCTTCTTCATCTGTCATCTGGGGTCAGCCACACTAACCAGCACCACAGATGGGCACTGAAACACATGGAGAGGCACTAAGCCTTGCAGATGACACAGCCTCACAAATGGGAGAAGGCCAAGAAAGCCAGAGAGTCATTTATCATTTGTAAACTATCAATAGTGTCTTTGTTTACAGCTGGATTTCTTTTTTAACATCTTTTAGCATCTTGAACAAGAACTTTTCAAACATTGAGTGAACTCATGCTAGCCTGCGATCTCCAGGACAGCACCAAACCCATATTTTCCAAGGGAAGGCGGAAAGCAATGCAAACAGGGAGCACCTGGTCACCTCTTAAGTGTTATTTTTCCTGCTCTGGACAAAATCCAAACGTATTTTGTGGCCAGCATTGAGTCTTTTCCTCCCAAGACTTATTTTCACATTCCTACATCAAAAATACAAAACCCAGAAGATCTACATTCTATAAATAATGTCCCAAAAGTGCCAAGGTCGCCCAGCCGTTCCCTCTGGCACCAGGCCAGAAGTCAAACACAAACAAACTCAACATCTTTCTGGTTCACGTGTGCTTTTATCCTGTGCCAAGGGAAAGCTTGTAGCCAAAAACATAGCACTAAAAAGACAGACACCCCCACCTCATGCACAGCTCCACCCAGGTCAACATGCAGCCTCCTGGGCAGCCCGGTGGGAAAGCAGCCAATCCCGCCTGCGTCAGAGGGAGATACACTTTGTGTTCTGATGGCATTAGCAGTTTTCACTAGAAATTTGGGGGCTTACTGGGTGAGGACCAAGCACACACACTGCACAGAACATTTCATGATCCAAACAGCTCAAAGTGATATTTGTAACCAGCCTGTGGTACCATCCCTCCCAGCCCCTACTATTCAACATGGTGACCTTCAGAGAGCTGCAGGACAAGTGAACACCAGCTGCAGATGTACTCCTGGCATTTTGCACGCTTCAGCACTCAATGCTCAATGAGAACAATAGGAAAACATTTCCCTTTGGATCGCACCCCAGCTTCCAAGCAGCTCCAAATGGACTGAAAACCTCAGGGGAGGGCATGTCTGTGATTTGTTCTCCAAGAGATCAATGGCCACCCCGAGCCTCACCTTGTTGTGCATCTCTGGAGATGCTCTTGTGTTCATATATCAACAACAAAACCTCACTACAGGCCCACAAGCAGAAAGGACAAACTTCTCTTGAGAGAGGTGAGCAGAACTTCTCTGAGAGGTGA
Source organism: Serinus canaria (assembly GCF_022539315.1). NCBI lineage: Eukaryota > Metazoa > Chordata > Aves > Passeriformes > Fringillidae > Serinus > Serinus canaria. The sequence goes on from NC_066319.1 coordinate 22,333,579, forward strand.
GCAGAACTCACCTTCTCAGCCTCCTGGCTGGGACAACCACCTACCCAGGGAAAAATCTCCCTTCACCTTGCTCCGCTATGCAGTTGAAGAACAAGAACACACACATACTAAAGCAACCAAGTCCCCCCCTTTCTCAGCTGCCATCAGTATCCAGCCCCTCACTGCTGAGGGCACCAGGACACCACAGGTTCATGGTGTCCCTCTCATTCTGCTGTGCACTCATCAGGTGCATATTTATGCAACCTAGCTGAGAGAAGGCTAGGGCTAGTTGAGGTGCTTTCGTGCTGAGTCTTAAGACCTTGTTTATTTTGGGGTTTTGCCAAAACCTTTCTTAGGAAACTTCCTCCCTGGGCAGACTCCTCTGCTTGAACTGTAACTACTATTTATTTGTTTAAAAATCACTTTCCTCATCCACAGGCCCTGAATGCCATTATTCAGCAGACTGCTCTACTGCAGAGTTACTGAACAAGTTATTTATGCCAAGTCCAGAATAGCCAGTGCTCTTGCATACTCTATAGTTTCTCATGGCTCAGCTGTGCTAGTGGTACCCTAATGTCAACAAGGCTTTGATTGCTGCTGGCATTTGTAACTCCCAGTTTTTGCAGACCGAGGAGATTAAATGGTACCCATTTAATTATTAGCAGCCCTGATTGTCAGGCAGCTGTAAGAGGGCAAGGTTTCTTGTTCAGGTAAGAAAAAGACTCACTGAACTCCAACTCCAAGCAGCACTGAGACAGGGCAAGGAGCAGGTGCTGAATAAGGCACTGCTTCTTGCTCAGCCTAGTTTACTCAGTCGGAGCTGAACTCAACAGAGAAGCCTAATAGCTGCTGCTCTAGACAAAGCAATGCACCTGCCCAGATGGGACAGCCAGACCCTGTAAGAGGCACTGCAAACCGCTCAGCACACAGGGATGTGCAAGCTCTGGCGTGGTTGTAGAGCCCGCTGAGAGCTGGCTTTCCTCACCTTTCCCCTGTGATGGCCGGGGGTCTGTCCCGGCTCCCTCCCGCATCGTGGCTCCTGTCCCCTGCCCCTCTCCCTCCATCCCCCCCAAGCACCTCGCCGTCCACCACGGCCAAGCCCTCTTTGCGGCCAGGGCTCCCCAGCACACCCACGGGACTGCATCCCACGGGGAGCACAGCTGTGCTAGCTTCCCTCTTCCCAACCCGACGCAACGCTCAGCCACAGAGGCTGACCCCCTAGCCTGTGCAGCGGCCAGGACTCAGCCTCCCCTTTCAGGCACCTGAAATACTCATCTGGGGACCGTGGTCCTCCTGTGACGCTTCCCGAATAGGCGGAAAAGAACGGAGCACTTCCAGGAAAGAAGCGACATCGGACCCCTGCCTTTGAGTCGAGTAACAGCCAGAAGAAAGCCCTCGCCACAAAGCCAAGGGACCGCCTGCGCATCACCTCGCAAGGCGACACGGCTGCTGTCCCTCCAACGCTCGGAGCAACCTGCCACCCTCCCAGCAGGATACAACGCTCCACCACCTCCTCCTCCACCCATCCTACCCGGACCGGGCACGGTCCCATGGCAGCCATGCGCAGCCAGCACAAGGGCTGATCCTTCTCCTTAAGCCCCTGTCCGTCCGTCCGTCGGTCCATCCAACGCGGCCCCCGTCCGCGCTGACTGCGAGGGGACAGCGGGGGCCGGCTGCCAGCACCGGGCTCCCGCGGGGCGCAGCGGCGGCGTCCGCGCTGCCGTTCCCCGGGACCCCGAGGGGTGGCGGGGAAAGTCCGAGGCGCGGGGGACGCGCACAGCACTCACCGCCCTAGCGCAGGTCCCGGCGGCGGGGGACAGTCCCGAGGGCTCGGCTCGGCTGCCCCATGGGCAGAGCGGTCCGGGGGCGGCAGCGGCGCCGCGCAGCCCGCAGGCGGCCAGACTGAGCCCGGCCCCCGCGCGGCGCCGCCTTTACCGCGCCCGCCCGCCCCGCCCGCGCCGGCCCACGGCGGGCGGGACCCGCCACCGCCACTGCCACCGCCACCGCCCGGCGGGGTGGCCCCGCCGCCCGGCTCGGCCCGGCCCGGCCCGACCCCGCGCAGGAGCGCTGGGTTACCTGCGGGCTGCGCCGGGGTCCCGTGTGCGTTCTGTGCAGGTTACGCGTGGGCCACCTGTGACCGCATCTTGACGCGTGGGAACAAAGAGGGGCGTCCCGGGGCCGGGTTCCTGCGAGGGAAGGAGGGGCGGGGGCATCCGTGGAAATAATCCCATGGGAGAAACAAAAGGCTACTGTCCCACCCGGCCCGTCGGGGAGCTGCGGGAGGGGGTCGCATCGCTTCAGGTCCGACGGGTTAGAGCTACCAAGGATCGGCAGCGAGACTGTCCCTGTCCTTCCCTGCGATACAACTGGGGCCTCGATCGTACTGGTGACGGCCGCGTGTTTTCGAGGACTGCTTTACGATTCCCAGAGAAAGGCAAAAGGGAATAAACGTGGGCGCAGGGGAACACGCACAGTTTTTCTAGGTGGAGTGGAGCAGGGGAAGAGCCTGGCTGCACAGAGAGCTGCAGGGCCAGCTCCCACAGCCAGCCTGGCCAGAGCCTACCCTGGAGCGAGGCTCGCATCATCGGGTCCCTCTGGGAGGATGCTTTGAGACCAAGTCGGGCGTTGCAGCATTCTAAAGTTGCGGCTGTCTCAGAGCAGATAAGGTTGTAACGAAAGAGAATGACAGCATGGTAAAGGGCATCATCAGGGGCTGTTAGACACAGGGGGTGCCAAAGGAGCTGCCGGCAGCTCTGTCCCTATCCTGTGCAACCCCTTTTTCCAAGGGAGGTTTCTAGTGTGTTCATTTGACCCACCTCGTTTCACGGGTCCAGTTTGAAGGTACAGAGGAGGACGATCCCTATGTGAAGGGAAGGGAGAGGGAGGTACAGAGTGGGATTGCATGGGAACCTTTGAACTCACTTTAACCCCATGGATAAACCGTAATGGAGAACCGCATCCTCAAACATACAATGTGATGAGGTCATCGCAAACACAAAGGCATCCTTTGAGAAACTGAAGGCTCATCCACTGGGAACTGGGCTGAAATGTACCATTTCACAGAGGCCAAGAAATGAATCTTTGGGAAACAGACCATTTCTTCAAAGGGAATATCTGACATTTCAGTAGCTGGTTTTGCTGCATAACAGGGGGGAAAATGCTAATTCTTTTTTATTTTTTTTTTTTAATCCAAGTTCTAAAACAACTTTAATCCTCCCTTGGAGGTAGTCAAACATTTTACTGTGATAAAGTTCAAAATTTTCAGTGTGATTGTGCCAGAACATGTACAAGAGATGAAATATTACACATACTCCATCTGGGCTTTGTGGCATTGAAATATGATAATGAAATACAAAAGCACACAGAGCAAAATGGGAAGGCACAGCCGAAACAATCACATTTTACATTATTGAGATGAAATAACTATGATATTGTCAAACAAGGAAAGTCAAAATATGTCATGCTGCCTTTTTTTAAAGAGAAATTTGCTTTCAAAGAGATCTCTCAAAATTGTTTCAAAGAAGTAATGAGCAGTTTTCGGAGGATAGCTCAGGCTGCTGCATCAGGGTGAGAGTTTCAGAAGTAGTAAACATTTATTTTCAATGTTCATCATTCAAACAGTTGTGTCATCTGATGTCTCAAGGAACTATGGGGTTATTTCTGGCACGTATAAGTGTGCTTTTGAAAATATTACCCTCCGCCCAGATTTGAATTCATAAACAAGAGCCAGAGGCCTTCTGCAGCAACTGCATTGTTTGAGACTGCCTAGATCATCCACCCACCCACCTTTTATTAATTCAGAAGCCTGGTCAAGCCTTTGTCCTCCCTGCTGGGTGTTTCAATGGCAAGACAACTGCCACAGGATGTGCTTTCAGCTCTGCCCCTCTCCCCTCTCTCTTTGATGCTGTTTGCTCAGAGCAGATCGTCACAGCATTAACACTGCTCTGTGTGACCACATTTGATAAGTAACCTCAGACTTTCAGGCACATTTTTTTCCTGGCTTCCCCAGCAACAGGCAGATGGATGGGTGCAGGCAGATCTCTCCTGACTCCTTGCAGGCAGGCATGGGGTGCAGCACAGCTCACAGGGGGGTCAGCAGCTCTCTGAAGCAGGAGGCACTTGTGAGGAGATGCACAAAAGGCAGCAGCTGGTCTGCGGGAGCTTTCACCTGCACCACGCTGCTGCATTACACGGGCCCAGGCAGGCTTTGGTTTCCTTCCCAGCAGCTTTAGTAAGTGCGCAATCAAACCCTTGCTGAAGCGTCTCTAGCAGGCACCAGTGGCCTGGGGCTGACAGTGATGTGCAGCGTTGTTCCTCAGGACCAAGGAAATCAAGTGGCTCAGAGTCACCAGCTCGCTGTGCCCCAGGAGCTTCAGCTAAGGCACTTAATCAGGCAGGAGAGAGGGAAGGATGGAAAACCAACTCCAAGCTGGACCTGGGTGAAGAAGCGTTGCAAACCAGAGTGGAGAGGGGAGCAGGGAGGGGGCTGTACCTGCCCCTGGATCCTGCACAATCCAGCCAGAGCCTGGTGCTTGAATGAAAGGGGGAAAAAAAGTAAAGGAAAAATTTGTGAACTATCATTAAGGAATGTCCTGCGCTTGATAAGAGTCCATGGACAGAGACAGTGACTCACAGAGAGGATGGGGGCTCAGGGGCCCCAGGCAGCAGTGGGAAGGGAGAGGCTGGTCCAGAGTCCCTCCCAAGCATTGCTCATGAATATCTGCTGGAGGAGCATCTGTAAAGGAGAAGGGTCTAGCAGCCTCCCCCGCTGCGGGGGAGAAAGCCTTTTGTGTGGATCAAAGGCACGGCAGAGCCCTGTTTTTCATAGTCCTGGGCTGGAGAAACAGCAGCCTGCTTTCTGCCTCTCCAAATAGGACAGTTTGTTAAACACGATGCCTCTGAGATGTGCTAAGGCAGCAACATCAGTAGGATTTGTTATATGCAGTGCTGAACACATTAAAATACATTCTGAGAGGATGCAAGGCAGGCTGGAGCACAGAGACTCAGTTCTGTTAGACTGAGTGTGGAGCAAGCCACCGCAATGCTGACGGGCAGCATTTGGTTTTTCCTCAGGCAATGCTGAGTCTTAATTTTTCTCCCAGGTCAGCTGGAACCTTGGAGAGGGCAGATAAAGCCAGTGGGTGGCACTGGCCCTGCTCTTCCCAGGGGGCCTGGCCCCTTCTGTCATCTCTGGGAGAGCCAAGTCTGGGAATACCCATGAGGGGTGTGTCCTGTTGGTGAGGCAGTGCTTGGAGAGGCAAGAGAGAGAGAGCAGGCTGCTGTGAGGGGCCAGAGCTGACAGCAGTGGGGTGTGCTGCTTCCTCAGATAGCCTCTCCTGGGCCCCAGCAAGTGCAGGTGGTCCCTGTCCAAGGGGCTGCAGGCTGAAGTCATCTTCAAGCAAGCCCCCTGCCTACACAGCCCCTGATGGGTGCAGACCTACTTTACTGAGTCATGTGGCAAGGTGTTGGGTGGAAGGGACTTGGAGAGGACAGTGGGTCCCTCTGAGCCTGGGCAAGAGAGGCAGCAGGCTGGCATAGAGCAGGCAGCTGCCTGCAACTTTGAAACAGCCCAAATAATCAATACCCTGTAGGTGTCTCTGGTTTTGTGTTGGCACCTCTCACAGCTCTGGCCACCTGTCCCCCGGTGTCCTCCAGGTGTGACCCCAGCTCCGCAGGTCCTGCAAGAGAGCCTGTCCCATTTGGGCTAGGATCACTTCTCATGAGAGGAACTAATTCTGCCCCTGAGGCTGGTCTGGGGCATGGAGATGATGATGGGACAGTTTCTTTACCAGGAACAAGACACAAACTGCTTTCAGAACAAGGCAGCCTTTTTGTGTTGGAAGGGTAGCACAGAGATCTGTGTCCCCAGGCTGCTCCTTGAGGGTGCTACATAGTCAGATGGACAGGCTTTCAAGGGAAAAAAAAAGCTGTTGTGAAAATTGTGTTTTCCGATCTGTGAAAAGTGGCAAGGCCTAGAAAGAGGGAAAAGTAGGTTCTATATTGGCACAAACCTTTTGCTTTTCTTCCAAGGAAATCTCAAAAACTGATTTCTGGTCAAGTCATTTTGATTTGGGGCCTGCAAATGGTTGCATTTGAATCTCTGTCTTTTAAATAATTTTGTGTATACACAAAGAAAAAGCAGGAAATTTTTGTCATTGGAATACAAACTTTAAAAACAATCTCTGGAAATTTTATCTGAAGCAGAATAAGACATACTCAATGTCTTTGATGAAATAGCATTTTTAAGAGGAAAAAAATCCACCAAAATCCCACAACAAACTAAACAACAAAAATTAAAGTAAAAAAGCTGCTTCCAGAGTGTCATCTGAAGGAGGGAGTCTTTTGTGTACCCAGTGCCACTGAAAGGGGCTCCAGCTCTTGCACAAGACTCCTGCAAAAGCTTTGCTGTCTCAGCAGGTTGGGCACAGACTCCATCCCCTGTAAAAGAAGGCCACATTGGAACAGAGCAAGACGTTTTTATTCTTTTTCATGCCCCTCAGTGGCCACCCACACCCCTTTGGCTTGCCACCCTTATTTTTCATAATTCTGCAATACTTTTTTGCTGTTACCCTATAGCTGCTTTTACCCCCAGCTGCTCACCTCAGCAACTGGGCTTCTCTGAGCATCCATGAGAATCCTCTTTTCAGTCCTTTTATTCTGCATCTGAGATTGTCTTGTTGTCCCTACAGTATGTTGAGATAGTTGCTGACTTCAATTTTGACCCTTTGAGTTGTCATTTTCTCACACTTGAAAATACTTCCTACAGTTTCCTTTGAAAGATGCTACAGAAAATGTGCTGAGTGGTAAATTTATAAGATCAGGGAGGATGGTTAGACTGTGTAGTTCAAGCTCTTCTACGCCTCACTCAGCTTCTTGAGTTTCATAGCCATAACATATTTTGCAGAAGAGCAGTCAGGACTAGCTTTTACCCTAGAGTTGCTTTGCAGTAGTTACCTTCCTGAACACTGGAGGATTAGAATCAACACACTATTTCACCCTGTGTTTCAGCCCACAGGTCACCTTGCTTTCCCCCACACAGCCTTCCAGAAGGCACGTGGCTGGCAGGGGCACAGGCCATCCTGCTGTGCATGTCCTACAGGCAGCATCTTGAAACCAGCAGCAAGTCTACAGGGTGGGCACAAAAACCTGCTACGACTGGCAATCAAGTGCCTTTCCCCTTCCAGGAACTTGTTGTGATGTTTGATCAGCCTTATGGGAAAAACATACCTAATTTTGCATTGGGGTTTGCTTGGCATCCATCTCTGGTGACCAGAGGTTTCTGTGCCCTGTACTGATGGCTTCAAGGACATGGCACATCTGGAAGCAAAGGTCTCCTCAGCAGTGCTGGGCTTGTGGTGGTGATGCCAGTATGTGGAGCAGCTGTGTTGGCCAATGTATAATTTGAAGCTATTGCACCTCAAAGTTTCTCTACGTGTTTTCTTCCTCATGGACTTTTTTTTTTTTTTTTTTTGACAGCTAGCATCTTCTTAACCCCAGGAGTAGCAGCTTTATGGCTTCTGTATCTAAAGGTCTCACATTCAGTTTTCACAGGGAGCTGCTTTGGAAGCACACATATTTTATATCTCCTATTAATAGATGAGACACCACAGGTCATCTCCTGGATTAACATTCTGCATTTGTCTCAAGCCTCCCACCCTGGGTAATTTACCTCCCAAACCCTCCTTGGCGCTCAGTAGATGCAAATCAGCCTGATTTGCTGCAAGAAAAATGAACGAGCCATGTGTGGATATGAGAGAAGTGTGAATCTTGAATGGAGAGAGTTGGTTTTTGAGAGTTAACTGTTGAAGTGTGGCAATGCTAAGAGTCAGCAGATATCATCCCAGCAGGCTTTGTTGCCTGCTGGCAATCCCAGGTGCTGTGCCAGTGATAGCAGTGCAGTGATTATACCTGGGATTAGATTTCCACATGACTGCCACTTGTAAATGGTCCATGATTATACCTTGTGCTGTGGTTCTTGTGATAGTGAGCAGTGCAGACAGGTGGGCAGTGGGCTGTGCTGTTGGGGCTGTAGCTCCTGCCCCTGCCATTTCCCTCAAGGCCAGAGCCCTGCAGCCACTGCTGGCTCCTCACCCACAGCTGGAGGCCACAATAGCTTTGCTGGGACTGTGGCTGCTGCAAGGCAGGAAAAGGCAGGCACAGTGCCCTCCTCTCTCCCCAGCTGGGAACGGCAGCAGGGAGAGGTGTGACCTGCACTCAGGGGGGCCACTGCAGCCCCTCTGACATCTCTGGCACCTGCTGTGGCAGTTCATTGGGGAAAGCAGAGTTGATGGAGAGCTGCCCCCAGGAAAATATCTGCCTGTGCTTTGCTTTCAGGTACAGGCAAAGGTGAGGCAGATGACACAGGCAAGCTGCCTGTCCTCTGATAGCTGAGAGGAGCCTGTCTTGCACCCTAATAAGTGGGTCTGCTGCCCAAAAACAGGAGGGATGGAGCAGTGGGAAATGGGAAGAGGGCTGTGGAGACCAGTGTTACAAAAGTGTCAGAACTAATGAGGCAAAGTGGGATTTTCCCACTGGGGTCTGGTAATGCTCTTGCCCTCTCTGGAAGGCTGTGAATGTGTCTGAGGGGCTGCAACAATAGAAGCTATAAAGGAGCATGCAGAAATAAAGACAGAGCTCCCTCCCAGCTCTGTCCTCTTTGATTTGAGCTGGAAAATTAGTGACTAATTTTCTAATTTTTAAAGGACTCCTTGTTTGGAGCCCTTTCTTCAAAGGTCAGCTGTGCAGTCTGTTGCAGCCATTGCATTCTCTCACTGCAGAATGGCTGTGCTGCCACACCAATGAAACCAGGAGGAAGGAGCTTCTCTCCCTGCCTGGACACCTTCAGCCATCTCCAAGCCTTTTGCTGCTGAGGGTTTCTAGCAGGGAGGGAAAACTCAGGTGCCAGCTCAGTGGTGATGTTTTCCAACCACAGAGGTAGGGAAGGGGGCTACCAGCAGTCACGAGCCCAAGCTGTACCTCAGGCCAGCCCCAGTGCTCCCCACACCAGTGCCCTGCACACCCAGCAGCCTGTGCCCTTCATCCTGGATACTCCTAGTCCCTTTTCCACATTAAAGTAAGCTGATTTAGCCAATGATTACAAAATCCTGTGAGAAGGATGGGTAGGTAATCAACATCAGATGTTGGGGTAGGCACTGCAGCAGTTTTCAACCAACAAGTATGAGGCTGCATGAGCTTTTCCCCTCTGGATTCTTGCTTCTGGTTGTTAGTTGCTTTTCTTTTTTTTTTTTTTTTTTTTTCTCATCTTGTGCACTGAGATTTCCTTGGCTTAATCTCTGACAGAATGTGAGATGGTTCTCCTTTGTTTTAATTGATTTCCACTGCCAGAGTTCCAGGTCAGAAGGGTAGGAGAAAGAAAGAAGATGCCTTCTCCTTTCTGAAAAGGACATTGCCTGTCTCTTTTCGCAAAGCAGGGAAGCAAGGTGCTGCTGGGGCCTGGTGTGTATGCACAGTGCAGATGGAATGTGTGTTCCCCACTTCCCAACAACAGTTAAGCAGCAATTTACTTTTTAAGATGCAAGGTAAAAACTTCAGAGCTTGTTGGTACAAGGCTGAGAACAAAAGATTGCAAGAAGACTGAACCAAGTGCCATTGCCAAGCAGAGGAATCTTAAGAAGATGTCTCTCATTTTCCAAGGGTACTTTTCCCAAAACCGCAGGACACCAGCCCAGGTCCTGAAAACCAGCCCTCCAACGAGTGACCCCATTACAGCCTCCCTGTAATCCTGCATGGCCCCTTTCTGGATCAGCTCCCAGATCTACTAGTTTTCATCTTTTTGCCAAAGAGTAAGTGTATCCCCAGAATCCAGACTGAGTGTGTGCCTCATCTTTGGATCCTAGGGTGTTGGTCACTGAGTAGGGGGCTCTGTGCCTCCCGCTGGGTCTGACAAGGATGAAGGGAAACACCCATGTGCTCTAACTACAGCTCACCAGTCAGAGAAGCTGTGATGCCCAGGGTGTCCTCCGAAGGAGGGAGGAGGCAAAGTCCCTTGGCAGAGCCTCACAACAGGATTTCCCCCTGTGACCTGAAATGACTGCATGCAGTGTTTGTAGTGCTGCCCGCTGTTCCCTGCATGCACGGCGAGAGCTTTGTAATTAATTTATACGAGATGCACAGCCAACCGTCCTTGCACAGCATACTACAGATTAAATTCAACATCAAAGAGCAGCTGGGAATGCTTCTTGGCATATATAGGCCACCTAGTTTAACATTTCAGCTGTTTCTGTAGTTAACTGCTTCAGCCCCTGGACAAAGCCAGGCAGCTGCCAGCAGCTAGAAGGCTCCAGCAGAATGGGCAGAGCATCCACCTGAGACCTCTTTGCCTACGTGGCACTATCAGAGCCACAGCTGTGCAGGACAACACCCTGCATGACCACAAAGGTGAATATTCAAAGCAGGAACCTCACTAGAGCTGGGGCTGGTCGTTTGCTGCAGGTGTGGCTTCCCTGGTCAGCAGCTGTGCCCTTCTCAGAGGCACTCATGTCACTGGTTGTGATTTCTGCCACAGCTGTGCTGCTACCCAGCAAGATCCTGCACTCTGTTGAGGTTTTGGCTAGTCACACCAGAAGACCATTGCTGTGTGCCTCTAGTTGCTCCCTGCCTGGATACCAGTGCAGCCAAAGAAGGGTTTGCAGACCCTCACCCAGAGCATGCCCACCTTGTCTCTTCATCTTGAAAACTCAAATTCAGGGCTTCCTGCAGGTGACACTAAAGTTTTCAGTGGGGTCACCTTCCAGGATGGTCACTACTCTGCCACTGCCACTGCAGCAGCCCCTCAGAGGAACAGTCTCTGCCAGAGGTGGGTGTCCTTCCTCAGCCACCACTGCTGGTGTGCACCTCCCTGGCCTGTAGCCATTTGCTCTGGGCTATGTAGCTCCTCTCTCCCAGGTTCTCATTGACACCAAACTCACTCACTCCCAGAAGAAACCAGCATGTGTTCATACACCAGTGACAGATTTCCTCCTGAAGTTAGTGGTTTATTTGACAAAAGCATAGAAAAAATTCATAAACAATGAACTAAAGCCAAGGCTTTTTCAGTAACTTCACTGTGGGAAAGGGAGCACCTTTGCTCATTGGAAGCCAAGACTTACATAAAAAAGTAAATTACTCTTCAGTGTCCCTTGCTCTCTGCAGTGCACTGGAGCACCTCCCTGCAAGCAAAATGTGCTTGTTAGCCTTGTTAGGCTGCAACAGGCTGTGCTGCACCTGACTGTAGTATCAGCAGGAAAGATTTTTTTAAGGAAACACAATGAGTTCCTAGGAATTAACCTGTCCCTGCACCCTGCCATATCCTACTGAGTCAATGAGAGCCAGGCAGTGAGGAGCCACAGGCATCCACAGAAAGCTGCCCACAAGGAGTCTGATGCAGGAGAAACCAAAAGCACATGATAAGAAAAGTAGGAGTTGGTGGGAGCTGCTCAGGGTCAGCAGGAACCAAGGCTGGTCTTGTGCAGCACCGCCCTGAGGGTCTGCAGTGTGTGAGGCATGTGATGGGGACACAGGACGATGGCATTCAGCCAGTCCCTTGTGAAGAAGAGCTGTGACCTGCTGCTCACAGCTAGGTGGATTTGTGGGGTCCCACACCCTGCTTTGCATCAGGCTGAGGTCAGGCAGTGCTGGCTGAGGCTTGCCAGCTCCCTCTCTCCCTGCTGACTGGGAGTGCTCAGCAGCACTATGGCAGAGAACGCTGTAGCTTTGCACGTGGTGGTCGCCAAAGCGAGGGTGAACGAGTGGTATGAGCTCAGTCAGGGTAAACAAGGGAAAGCTTAAAAGAGACAAAACATTTACCTAGATCTGCTCTGGTGACAGAGCAGGGACAAAATTAAATTCCTCAACCCTTGGTTGATGTGGTTGGCATTGGATGAGAGGCAGGATCTGATCTTCACACCAAAGGGACAGAGCACTTGGTTCTTCTTCAGTCACTTCTTTCTCTTTCCTTAGTAGTCTGGAGGGCCACTTGAGTTTTTTTGTCACCAGGATGCTGGCCTGCCCTCTGCCCTGGCCATGTGGCATCCTGCCTTATTTGTTGGACACTGATGTGGGTAGCTGAGAGCACTTGGTAGCTCATGGTGGGACCCTGAGGACACCTTTCCCTCGGGAAGCAGGGCCTTGGTGACCATCCAGCAGGATGGGAATGTTCCACTTCCTGCTAGTTATATAAATATAACGCTTGGCATCTTTGCCTTTATGCTTTTAATGCCATGAGTGCCTTGCCAACTCCCACATTTTCCAGTGTGCTGAGTTCTGTTCTCAGTGTATTTTGCCAATTTACTAAACATGTTTTCAGTCCCATTAGGGTAAATAGGAAGCTTCCTGCATCTGGCCTCTTCATGTCTCTGGGCACTCTGACAGCTTCCCTCATGCCAGAAGTGAGGCCAATTCCTAAATGCAGCTGTTCCTGGAGCCTGCTCTCCTCCCAGGGAGCAAGGATAAATAGCAGCATTTCATAGAAGCATGGCTGAAGGCACCCCTTAAAAGTGGGGTTCAAAGTCATGCATAGGTTTGGGGAGAAGAAACTTCAAAGGAAGGAACAAGAATTAATCCAGATTCTTCATCTGTAAGTGGCACAGACTTTGTCCCATCCCTGCTTGTCCCTGCATCAGGGATGTGCAGACACTTCTGAAGCAGCAGATGTTAACAGTAAGTGAAGCTGTCCATCACAGCTCTGGACCAAAACTGCACTTTCCCTTTGTGCCAAGAGCCAGTCCCAAGCCCATGAACCACTTCCCTGCTAACAGGGAAGGATGCTGTCTCTAGAGAGTGCTTCTGCCTAAGAGGTTTTAACCTGAAGTGATATAGGAAGTAAAGAAGCTGTACAAATGGTGACAAGTCACCTTGCTTTCTAATAATCATAATTAAGCTTTAAATGCAAATCAATAGTAATAACAATAGGCAGGCTTGAAATAAGGTTTAGATGTGACCATGTTTCCACCACCCTCTTCCTGAAATTTCTATCCATAGCCAGAAAGGATCAGTTTTATCAGGAGGTCCTTCACCACAAGAGGCCAAATCTCTGACAATGTCTGTTGTTCAGGATGAGGTCCAGCTCTCACTTCTAGCCTTGACCTCGGGCAGACTTGGCCTGAATTTTAAGCATCATATTTTTATTCCCCACACAAAGAGCCAGAGAAATTAAATCTTGTATCAGCTGGCAGCAGGCCCACAGCAAACAGCTTTTCTTTTCAGATCTGGGTCAGCCCCTTGGCCAGGCAGAGCTTGGATATAGTCATGGAGTGGCCAGATCTGCAGGGGTCCAGGCAGGGCAAGGCCCCAGCTTCACACACTGTTCCAGTGTATCCTTGTATTCAGAGGTGCCTCTGACTCTTCTCCAATATTTACCTTGAGAATGAGATACAAACTGGCCTCAGCCCACACTTCCTGATGAAATTACAATGATATTTTCCCAAAGAAGTGTAAAATATTGTTTCCCTGGGCACTGGGAGATGAATAAGACCAGGTAGCCAAGGAGACAAATGGCATGAAATTAAAAAAAAGCCCCAGCACTATCAGACAGGTGAGAGCCTACTTTATAGAAAATACTGGGAGCTACTCTGAGTGCAGTTAACAGTTTAGAGCTTTACCTTTGTGGGAAGGACATATGGGGAAAAATATGTTCATCATTTCAATTCAACTTTGCTTATTACAAATGTGCATTCCAGCTTGCATTTGGGCATGGATCTACCAAGGCTGTACACTTCCAAAGAACATTTTAAGTAAGTAGATGCCAATGAGTGCTTAGTAGATTTTCTAGGGTCACATCTGACAAATCTCACTCCTTTTACTAAGAAAAGTCTTTCTGGGGAAATAAAAAAGTCCACAATATTCACACTATTCCTGAAGCCCAAAGTTATTTGCTCTGGTAACTTCAGCACAGACTAGTGGAAGCACATTAGCTTGGCATCAAGGAACCTAAACCCCATGCAAGGTTCCCTCTTATCTTTTTAACCCTTGTACTGAGGTAATTTTCTGAGAGCTTCTTTACCTGCTTTGTGCATTCATGCAGAGCTCTTTTTGATTATACAAACCATTTCCTCAGAGTGTTTTATTACAGCAAAGCAGCCTTGCCCTTCCTTATTCAGCAGAAACAGCTCTTGCAAACAGCCCAAACACCTTCACTTGGCAAAACTCCACACCTGCATAGCTCTCACTTATCAGCAGAGATTTCCTTTGCCCTTTTTGGGTAGCAGCATGTCAGGAGACATCCAGCCAGGTCTGCACTGTGACAGCAGCAACTGTGCCACGAGCGGTGCCCAGGGCTGCGGACACGTGCCCTGTTCCAGCCTTACTGATGCTGTGTGCTCTCACCCACAGCCTCCATGGCTGCCTGCAGAGTGTCCCCCACCCACAGAAAAGCTGTTGCAGGGTGTGCAGGGCAGTAAGGTAGTCTTAAAAAAAATACCCACAGCAAAAGCCCCTGTCTGGGGATCTCAGCCTGAGACACCCCCAGATCTAAACAAGACAGGCTTTGGGATAATTGTACCAACTCTTCATCCACTTGAGCGAGCAGAGTTTTGGAGACAGGAGCCCAGCAACAGCACTAACATTGAGGCTGCTGCTCAGGGCAACTCCTGAGAGACGTTCCTGCTCTCACTGAAGGATGATTTAAGATGTGCAGAGGGCACAGACGGACATGTGCCCCTCCCAAAGCTCTACATTCAATTTTGCAGTTTTGTTTTCCCCTCCTCTTTTAGTGGGTTTTAACAACACCTGTACATACGCTTTTAGGTGGACTTGTACCAGTCAAATGACCCTTCTGGTTACAAAAAGATCTTTGCTTAATTGGCCAAAAAGCCTCTAGGCTCTCAAGAGAGCCTTTGTCTGTGTTTTAACAAACAGCAGTCACCATGGCATTTTAAGCTATCTAAGGAAATGTGTATCTTAAGGTAAAAAATGAGTGTTTGAACTGGCTTTGTGAGCATTTGTGAGCATTTGCTAAGTCTCACATTCTTCTGCTCAATGTGCCCAGCATAAAAGGTGGGCTCCTGTTTTGCAGACGTGAGCTCATTAGGGCTGATCTAATCCTCCTGGTGCAAGTGACTGCCAGGTTCCCCAAGGGGACAGCCAGGAGAGTGACAATGAATTAGCTAAAGCCTACCTACTTTAATCCTATAAAAGGAGTCTGGGAGGGGTTTAATGAGATCTAAGCTCACATGAGTTGTTTTTCCGTGGTGTGTTGCTTTTGGTGGTGCGGTATCCCAGCATGACAGACCCCCAGTGCTGCCACCCTGGCAGAACAGGCTGAAGGGCTGTCCCCTAGGACAAACCACCAAAAAGAGCCTTTTGCTCAAACTAATCTGAGGACAAAGTGCCATTGTATGGACTGGATGGTGCCAGCACCCCTGGAGCTGGTCTCATCTTGGAGTCAAGTCAAGGAGGTGGCCAGAGCACGTCTCCTGAGCTAGAGCAGAAAGGAGGGGAACAGGGACATGGCAGGGGAGCAAGGAGGGGCTTTCTTCTCACGGTGGGGTACAGCTGGATTTTCTCTGCTGCACCTGAAACTGTCTCCTGGAGAAACCAGGGCTTGCAGCAAAACCCAGGTGGTGTAGCTGGGCTTGGGTATGCTCCAGGGTGTTTGCTTTGGGAGAAAAGAGGACTGTTTTTTTCTGATGAAATAGAGAGTGGGAGACAGGAGGAACAATTTAAAACAGCTTGAATTCCAATGGGTCCTTGACTTTTAGAAATAGCATAGGTTACATCAGGTTTTTTCTCATAAGACAAGAGAGAAAACCAATTTCATTCCACTTGTAGTGAAGCATAAGATTACATGGGACTAAATATGTGTGTGGGCAGTTTATTAGCAAATGGAACTGAGCAGAGAAGGTAAACAATCTAGTTTCAGGGGGACTTTGTCATTATATCACTGGTCACAGGCTCCCCAGGGAAGGCAGGCAAGCCTCTAATTGGACTTATGCTGCAATCAGCAGCTGGCGAAGATCCCTCCTCAAGTGTAGGAGAATTGTGAAATTTGGCTTGCTTGAAAAAACGTGCCATTTTTCCTAGTGATGCCAACATCTACGTGGTTTGCAAGTATTTGTTGAGAATTGGTTACCTTGTGGCCAGTGGGACTGCTGCCACCACAGTGACTGCTGCCGTCACTGGGTACAGAGGGTTCAGAGAGCTGAGCTGGGCTGAATCCTACCCCCATAAAGTTAAAAAAATGATTGCTTCATTTCCAGGCAGTTCAGTTGCTGGCAAAAGAATGCAAAGGAAACACTTATTTCTGCAGGGCCGGTGCTTCAGCCACTTGGGCTGCACTGTCACCCAAGTGACTCCATCCCAGGGGTTGCACCCCTATCTGGAAGTGAGAAGGATAGAGGAAGGTGGCCTTAATTTTACAAAGTTTAGGCTGCTGGGGGGGCTTACTTTTGGGATTTATTTTTTTCCAGGCATTTAGCCATTGGTTAAAGTGCTCTGACTGGGAGAATGACTTCCCAGACATTTCCCTCTCCACTCCTCTGCAGACCAGCCCTGTGGTGACAGGGACACCCGTGTGGCTCATGAGCCACATCTGAGCATCAATGCCTTGCTCCAGCAAAGTAGACTCTCTTTCTCTGTCTTAAAAAGCATATTCATGCATCCCAATACAATTTTGATTTTTTCCACCAAAATATAACTGTGGTCAAAATTCTGCATGTGGTTCTTTATGAGCCCTTTTCCTCCAGGCCCACTACCCATCCCACCATCTCCATCTTACATTTAGTAATCTCATTATTCCTTCCTAAGGATACTACTTTGTACTTGTCTTTATTAAAGTGTCTCCTGTTATTTTCAGACTATTTCTTAAACTTATCAAGAGCACTTTGAATTCTAATCTTATCAAATGTGCCTGCAGTCCCTCCCAGATTAATGCCACCTGCAAATTTAATAAGCTTGTTCTCATTCCATCATCCGAGCCATTAATGAAAACATTGAATAACATCTGCTACAGGAATGATCACTGCAAAATCTCAGCAGATGAATCATTCCAACTTGACAATTAAATGTGAGCAGTTTTAAGCTACCCTTATACCCAGTCTATAGAAACTGCCTTTGGGCCATGCTACCCTAAATAGTTTATGAGTATGTCATATAAGTCCAATGTCATAAACCTTACTGAAGACATATGACATTGACTGCTTGCTTCTGCCTCATGCACAAACCCTATTAACCTGTCAGGAAAGAAATTGGATTGTGTTGATACAACCTATTCTTGACATATTCCTATTAGCTTAAAAGTTTCTCAGCCTTATTATCTAGGTGCTTCAAAATTTTTTCTTCAATTATTTGTTTTAGGATTTTTCCCAGAAATAGTTCAGCTCATGGCTTTATAATTTTCTGACTTCAGTCACTCCCTCCCTTTATTCAAATGAAACTCTTCTTCTCTGCCTGGGAGCAGGATTTGCAAAAACTCTCCACGGTGGCCATTATCTTCAGAGAGCAGCCTTAGGTCAATGTTTGCTTTGGGCTTTTGAAAAATCTCTTCTCCATCTGCACAAAAGATTGTGAAAACCAGGGGAGATGTTGTTCCTGCACTGCCTTTCTTTAATGCTACTCATTTTTGGGATGAAGGAGGACTTTACCCCTTTCCTATTGCTCTAGCAGGAATAGAGATGCTCTGCTGCAAGGGCAGCAAGCCCACTCATTCACCCACCGCTGTGTTTGGAATGTGTGAGCACATTGGCAAGCTCACCAGCTGCGCTCGGGTTTCGCAGAAGCCCATTAAGCTGATTTTAGAATTACTTTCTTATCACCTAGCTTCTTCTAAAGAGAACTCCGATGCTGAGAATTAGTAATGGATGATGCCATTTGCATCTTTCTGGAGGACAATGAACAGCACAGCGATACTGCCAGGTATTATGATGCTAATTTTTCAAATAAAGGGTCAGAGGGCTTCAGGCAGTTATGAAAGGAGGTCTCTCTGTTCCCTCCCGACCTCCCACTCCCCACTGCATTTTAATTGGCAGTGGAAGCAGAGTACAGGTCCGTGCTGGGAAACACTGGGAAGAAGCAGCAGGCAGATGTGCACAGTGGAGAGGTGAGCCTGCTATGTGCGTGTGTCCATCCCCTCCATGACAGATGTACATTGAGGAAAACCGGTTTGCGTGAGAAGCTTCGGTCGGCGCAGGCAGGGGCGTGTGTGAGCAATTGTCCAGACAGCCGGCTGGAAGGAAAGCGCTGTCAGTCAGCGCTGCCCAGGCACAGCAGCTGAGCAGCTCTGGGCTCAGACACCGAAAAGGCCCCGGCATATGGGGCTGCCAGCCCCTCCCTTTAACCCTCCCCAGCCCGACAGACCGGGACATGAAAAGGAGTGGCTGCTGCAGACTGAATTGCCGGAGCAGGCGGTGACTGCAGGCAGCTGTGGGAAGGGATAACCAATCCTTCAAGTGACTTTGCTCCTTGCTGCTGGTGACACTTCAGGTGGTATGGGGGGATGAAGGTACCACCTCACTCCCGGGCATTCCTGCTGCTGTGCCCACAGGGACAGGCTTTTCTCCTCCTCTTCTCCAGGTGTGCTTCTTTGGCTCGGCAGAAATTATTTGCAAGTGGTTAAGAGAGAGAATTAAAGTCTCTGAAACTAGCAGAGTTCTACCCCCTTCTCCAAACTCCTGGGGGCAGCAAGGAGAGCAGCAGGCACGGGATTGTCATGGGCATTTCTTTGCCATGGCAGAGCTTGGTACCCACTCTTCACAGGGCAGCAAGGGTGTCTCACTTAACGCTGCTGTAGGTGAAACTGGTCATTTGGGAGGGCTGAATACAGAATGGGAAACGGCAGTGCAGGCAGTGAAGTGGGAAAGGAAGACTGAGTTTGGCAGGATGGGTTCAGGAAAAGGCCTGACAAGGTGCAAAACTGGGCAAAGCTGGGGGGTCCATAAGGAGCTGAGAAGCAGAGGCTGGAGGAGAAACCCACTAAAAAGTAGGCAACAGAGGTCAGCAGGATGGGGGGAGGGGGGAAGATGGGGGTCAAACATTGCTTTGTTTGGAATACCTTTGTGTTATCCCATCTAGCTTCCAGTGATGCCCATGGAAGCCTTAGCCCGTGGCATTGCAGCCCCATCAGTATCTGCTGGAGGGAGTTGCCTTCTAACATCACTTGCAATTACAGCTGCTGAAAAATGGATTTTCTGCAGTCAACTAAAGCTTTATTAAGTTGATATGAATCCGATCCAATAAATTATTCCAAATTAAGTTGGGCAGCAGCCTCTGAATGAAAAGTCCAGTTAATGAGGGAGCATTGTATCCAGAGGGTGAGGGGTGGGTGGAGGAGGGGGCTGTGCCATGCACAACAGTCTCTCAGTATCATATTCTGCACAGAGGGGATTTTTATTTATTTGTCTCCTTTTAATTCTGGGATGACACAAAGGAGGAGAAAATAACTCCTTTTCTACTCCAAACTAGAAATCAATGTTGCAGCTGTGCAAGCAGCACCCACCCTGATTTGCCTGAGAGAAAAGCCCCAGTTAAAGGAGGGGAGGCTCCCAGCAGCCATCAAATTATATTAGAGGGGAAGAAAGATTCAAGCCTCTCTTGTCTGATGCCGTTTCATTTATTGAGCAGCATTAACCCTTCTGTCTGCTGCTTTGTTGGTTGGCTAGGAGATATGCCCAGGCTGGCTCCCTGTGTGACCCCACCCCCAGGAGAGCTTCCCTTCATGGGCTGGAGTCACCCATAACCTCTGAATAACCCCAGCATCTGCCACTCTGCCTCATTAGGGTCTGAGAGTTAATGCTGTATGGCCAGCTCACGTGTGCTCTACGCTTGTAATTAGCTTTCCAAGGGGAAGACTGGGACCAGCTGAGAGGGAAAGAGGATTCATCACTAGCAGTGAGGAGGGAAGGGCTTTCTTTCCATTGCTAACCATGCTGGCTTCCCATAGGATCTGCCTTTAAAATCTTCTTTTTGGTTTTCTTTTTTTAAGCAGAAAGCTGAACTATTGAGATAATTTTTCTCCTGACACTCTCAGCTCTGCCTTTGCCGTGCAATGGGGTATGAGACACTTAAGGATTTTTTTGGATGAATCAGTAGACCCTGGTATTTCTGCAGGGGAAAGTGTAAGCAAGGTGAATGTTTCTGACAGGTAGATAGCAGCTGCAAGCTGAGGATACAGAGAGACGTGAGCTCCTGGGCTACACAACCTCCCACATCTCAGAAAAAAACTCCAAGAACTGGACAAGGAAAAAAGAAAAAGAGTTAAAAAGAGAACTAAAAATAGAAACAACAGAAGTGATTACAAATGAAAATAAGTGAGGATATTCTGCAGTTTAAAAAAAATGAATGAGGATATTGAGAAGTAAAGGACAGAGAGGCATACATTATGGAAATAAACAAAATGAGTCAGGGTTAAAAATAGGTAAATACTGAGAGCAAGCAATGTTTAACATTTACTGACTGCAAGAGCAGGAAGGAATTCAGACCCAAGCAGCAATAAAGTAAGAGCATTTGAGGCAGAGCAATCTCCCTCCACCCCCTGCCTCCCAACTAAGCAGCTTTAGCTGCAGAGTGAGACAATCAATGACTTGAAAACATGCAAGAAAGAGGAAATGAAAGCAGCCTAACGAGATGAAGGATCAAACGCATTTGGACTTGAACTTCAATGTTACTTGAATTAATAAGTTACATCCAACTTCTATGTCAGGCCCTAACACTTTTGTTCTCCATTTTATTCTCCTTGGAGAGCAGTTACACAAATCAGTGTTAGGGTAATGGATTACAAGTCCAAAGGAGGCATCCACGGTTCTCCAGTGGCTGAGATGCTGTGCTGCTCCTCCTTCCCCCCAGCCTGCCTCTAAGCTGGTTGTGTCCCAAGAGGTCCTCCTGGACTCTGAGTCCTTCAGAGCTCTTCCTATTTGTCTGTGCAGTCTCCAAGCTGCAAGTGGAACAGCAAATCATAGGAATTACCGAAACAAGCAAACTTGTCCTCTTGGATTGGGGAATGCAATTACATTGCTGCATAAAATGAGGAGGATTAATGCTCATATTTGAAACAGGGAAGACCACAATAACAGGACTGAATTCAAGAAAATTGCTCTGATTTTTGATTTATGAAAGGAAGAATGGCATTTTTCATCTGCCACTTACTTCAGGGATCCTGAGCCTTCTGTTCTCTACTATCTGTGAGGGATTAAAAAGCCGTTCCATGATATTGAAGATTATTTTCCTTCTTTAAACAGAATTGAGAAAGAAATAAAATCCAGGTGCACCTTTTCTTACAAGAGTGGGGAACGCTGAGATAGTCTCTGCTATGATTTATATACACCAGTCACATCTGAGGGGGTGTATGACTAATACTTGTCTTGAAAAGGTTGTGGCACATCCACCTCTCTTGTTATTATTGATCCAAAGGGCAGAAGGGTTTTGTTATTTCTCTGGCTCAAGGATTGGCTTCAGGCAAGGACAGTGCAAGGCAAGGTTGTGATCCCTGAAGGAGGGACCTCTGTGATCACCCCAGGCCACTCATCCAGCTGGGTCCAGAAGAAATCTCTCAGTGCATCACACCCTGTGACAGATTGGAACCTTCCTTGCACAGGACCTGCTTCCTTGTGTTTGACAGACAGCTTATTTTATTGGTAAGAAGCACATAAAGAACCCCAAAAGAGAAGCCCCTTTATCACTAGTAGACCATTGTAACACAGCAGAGGAGATTGCTTGCTCCTGATTACCACCAGTTTGAGCACTTAGTGAAACAGTGAATCAAACAAAAACTTAATGTCTATCTCTATCTGTGGCCTAATCCTTCTAAGGACATGGAAGTGAAGGATGAGATGAAAATCAGAGTTTGTTCCTGGCTGTCATGCTTACAGACCCAACAGTCCAGCAAGGACTGGAGAAACTCAGCTGCCCCAGCTCCTTAAGCCCATGGTATGCAGCACCTTGCAGCAATTGCTCACCATGCTGCCAAACAGGGTCCATCCCCCCAGAATAACACTAGAATCACAGGCAGGGGCATGGGTGTTCTAGAAACACCAAAAGAAGTACATCTAAAGCATGAATACCTCCTGTTTCTCTCCATCCAACCCTTTATACCAGTGCTTTCCCCACAAAACTAGAGTGACAGGAAAGAGGTGTTCAGGCGAGGCTCCACTTAATTTCCCCCCCGCCTGCACTGAAGGACACATTTTTGTTTTAAGAGATCCAGATTATTCTGACCATGACAGGTGGTCTTGCAGCAGCTCAGCGTAGGCTCCATGTAATGAAAATCATTACAGAGGGGCACAGTAGCTCTCCAGCCCAAGAAAATGGGATTGATTGTCTGCCAGGAATATTATGTGAGTTTTCTTCAAGTGACAGAAGAAGCCCCATTTTCAACTCATTTAGTCACAGGCCATTGAATATTTTCCCCTGGGTCCAGGCCATGGTGCCAGGCCAGGTGACAACAGTCATTGCTGTATCCACCAAGGTGATTACTGAGGAACACCCTGAGCTGCCTGCTCTTGCTCATGGTAATAAGCTCCCCATGGTACAGAACAACTTGATAGGTACAGCCCCTCAAGGCCAATGAGTGCTTCCAAGGTGTCTGTTAAAAAGCTTAAAATCCTGCAAATATGATAGCACAGTTCCCTTCCCAAGAAATGTTTGATGGCACAAAGTCATTATTCTCGTTGCCTGTCATCTCACTGCTCTTTTTTAACTCTAAGGGAATTTACACCACACAATGGCCATGGTCCTAATCCTGTGTTTGTAACATCCCAGCTGGAAGCCATAGGGATGGCTGTTTTGTAACAAGACAGAGAAGCACAATACTGAGGTGGAGAGAAAGTGAAAGAGGAGCTGAATGCTGTGGAAGCGTGGGTCCAGTTGTTCTGACATCCTGTTGCCCTACAAAAGAGCAGCACATTGTGAGCTGTACTGGGGTGATGGGTTTTCCACAAATTGCTGTACTTCTCTGACTTTATGCTTTTGGGGTCATCCAAAAATCCTGCTAGAGACAACAAAACAGAAGGCCCATAGAAAAATAAAAGGTTAGGCAAGACTGTGTGACCCCGTTAAGATGTTTTTTCCCTTCTTTCTGGGCTCTAGATCATCCTAACTCTACTCTCACACAACATGAGAAAGCAGCTTGTTCCCAGGCCTTTGGAGAATATTGGCTTGGAAGGAAAACCAAGTGTAAGCAAGGGTATCTTTGCACAGGCTGGTTAGGATTCAAAAGCTGATGTCAATGTTTGTCTTGAATTTGGCTGCATTTCCCAGACTGCTGGTGAGTAGTCCGGCATGGTCTCTGCCTTGGCAGATTGTTTATAGGGAAGGAGATGATCTAGCTTTGTTTCCACAGAGATACCACCCCAGCCACCTGGCTCAGCCATTCTGAGGCTCTTTTGCACCCTCTACTAAACATGCAGAGACTGTCACAGGCCAAGAAAGTGGCTCCACCATCCAGCCCAAACACTGCTGCTGCAATCCCTGCAGGGTGTTCACTCCTGGGGGTGCAGCCCCGCTGTATCTGAGGAGAAGGAACATCAGGACCCTTCTCATGGCTGCTTCCACTCTGTTAACCAGGCAGTGCCAGTCTGAAGTCAGTGATTCTGTTAGGGAAAAGAATAGAGAGAGTGTGGTCAAATACTTCAATACGGCAGAGGATACAGACTTAGTCGATTTCAGTTTCAGTATCACCTTAGCCAAAAAGTTGCCATGCAACATGTTGTCAATTGCATAATTAGTAGGCAGGAGGTTCAAAGAGGAGATCCTTGCTATTTCCCATCTTGACAAAAAGCCCTAACCAGAACCATGCCCTCAGCTGATCATCACTCCCTGTGCTGGCAATTTGCTGCCCTCATAGCATATCATCTTCCCAGGGCCAAGAAAGGGGTATTTTGCCCATCTTCCCTCCCAAGCTGAGGAATGCCCTGTGCAGCTGGCTTGTGCTTTATTGCTTGAGTCAGTTTGATAATTCATCTCCCATCCTTGCCATAGAATCTTGTTGTTGCTATGCCTCTTATATTTGTGTTTGTTTTCCTGGAGCCGCTGCCTTCATTGCCAGATTCTGTTGGCTACACAAATCTGCTCTGTTGGCTGCCACATCCCAATTTGGTCCCCCCACAAATGCTTTTGCAGCTGCTGTCCCTGTGGACTCACCTGCCACCCCCTGGAGCCACAGCCACACCTGGCAGTGGGTGCAGCCAGCCAGCCTCTGCCCAGGCATGGCACCCACCCCACACAGTGGGAAACCCCACTCCTGGTGCCTTCATCCATCAGCACCTGCACAGGAGCTTAAAACAACCAGCCATAGTCAGAGCCAGAGATAAAGATGAATCAGCCTTTTGCAGACATCTGAAGTGTGAAATTGGGATGATCTTTTCCCATATGTGAGGCAATGAGCAAGAGCATTTGTGGAGGGAGAGGTAGTACCTGTCACGAGCATCACTCCTACAGATAGGGGAAAACAGCAATCTTTTGCAGGGACTCTTAAAATTTGAACTCAGATCTAAAAGGCATGTTCATGAGTATCTATTTCTATTATTAACAAAGATGTCAGGGGATGACAATTAATTTCGACAGGTCGGGCTTTTTTCGGGGGGGGGAGGTGCAGACTGTAAAATTATTCTAACCTGTCCTTTCTGTCATCAGCAATGTGCCAAACCACAGTATGTCTGGGTAGCTCCACATAAACACTGCTGAGTCAAACCAGAGATCATATTTGTTCTCTAACAAGTCTGTCTCATTTTCTAATTTTGTGACATAAGCTGGAGTGATGCATAAGTGGGAAGCAAAGATGATGAGTATATAAACAAAATAGGGAATATGAGTCAGTTCCAGCGTTCAAGTCACTGAAAACAAGGCACTTACTCTCAGGACTGTGACTTAGGGTTGAGCAAGCTTTGGTGGGCCCTGTGCTGGGGATATGGCTGGTAGAGAAGAACATCTGGGAACCTGCCTGTTGGTCCAAAGAGAAGTGGGCTCAGGCCAATGCCACATCTTGAAGGCTCTTTGCCCTGCAGCCATTTGTCCCTACTGTATGAAAGAAGGACAAGAAATTCATCACCTTTTCAAAGTCTACCACTGGCTTTTCTTTTTTTCCTCCTCCCACAAAATACTCTTTGTGGAACATGTAGTCATGAGCCTCACTAATTGGCTTCGTCTCGAGGATAAAGGTTTCCTTTCTGGAACCAGTCAGCAAATATACTCCTCGATTTGCTTCTCTAATTTGGAAAAATGACCTTTCCCTTTTCTCAAATTTTTCAGGATGAAAGTTTTCCTACCTCATCTTGAGATTTAACATCTTTCAAAGGCTCTTTCTTCTAAAATACTATAGGACATTTTAATTAAGAGGAGATAATAATCCAGTAAGAACTAAAGCCGGATCCCACTCGTCTTCAGACCAGCTAATGACCAGCCACCCCCTTTTGTTCATGCCTGCAGGAAGGAAGTCCCAGTGTCTGGAAACTGGCAGACCTGAGGCCCTGAGTTCACAGCAATGGCAGCATCCTCTGCAAATTAATCTCATTTTCTTGGCTTCCTACTGAAAATTGCAACCAAAACTTTTAAATATTGTTACTACTTGGCTGGTTCTTCTCTCTGACACTTCATTGTCCTTTTCTTCTTGTGGTGATCTTTGGCTATGTTTTGGGGTTTTTTTCAGGGAGAAATTCTCTCTTGGCAGTTGTTACTATTGCAAGAACTCCTCAATAACAATTTTTTCTCTAGAGAACTGATCAGGGCAGGTTAATTGGTGTTATTTGTGTAGACCTGCATATAGAATGCTCGTCATGCCTTCGCCCTTTTGAATGATTACAGCTAGAGGTGTACAGATTATTCTTTAACAACTGCACACAAACTCAAATTTGATTAGATGAAGATGATTCCAGGCATTTTTCTCATTCAGACACTGGTGACAGTCCTCTAATTTGTTCAAGAAATGGGATAATTTCCTGTTAATTTGCTGGTTCTTAATTATACAAAGCCTAAATCTGCTATCAGATATAAACCACAAAGCTGAGTGGGTCAGAAGTATAAATCTGATTGTGCAGGGAAACAGCATATTTAATGGCCTGCAGACAAGTAACTAGCATGTCCAAATCCCAGCGCAGTTATCAAACATGAACCCTTTAATACAGGAACATTTTGTCCCCTCCCTGCCTTGAATGTAAAAAGGCATTGTATGAGTCTTCATCTCATCCCAAAGGCAAGGGCTGCCCTCTGGTTTTCCTGGGTTCAGGACAGCAAATCTCATTCAGTGCCAGGAGCAGAGAAAGCAAAGCTGAATATTATCTGCCATTTCATTGCCTCTATGCTTTGTGGCCTCACTGTCAGAAAGCCCATTTAAAGAAGCACATGGGGATCTCTCGCCCATCACTGCCACCCTTGAGACATTGTAGAGCTTTATTGCAGAGGAGTCTAAGCAGACACTGAGCCTATCAGCTGCTTCCCCTTGGCTCAGTATACAATTCCTTCATACTGTTCTTTTATTAGTTTGTGGCTGATCCTATCTCCCCACTGAACAGTGCCTCTTTGGTATAAAATTGCTGTCAGCACTGACAGTTAGAATTACCATCCACCCTTATTTTGCTTATTTGTATTACTCCACAATTTATTCACCTGTCATGGTTTCCTGATAGTGTATTCATCTCTGTTTTTTGTAAGTCTGCCTATCTTCAGTCCTTTCCCACAATCATCACAACTTATCTTAAGCCAAACTTGAAACCTGTGATGGAACTTGAAATACTTATTTGAAGTCACTTTAATCGTGTTGGTCTGATTCCAAAGGAAAAGAATTAGGACTAAAAAAACCCACACCAAACCCCAGAGCTCACACAATTCCTCTGGTAGTTAGAATTTGAAAGCTAAGCAATCAGAATAACTAACACAGATGTGTTTGGCAAAAGTCAGATTGACTCTGTCTGGTATAGCTCTACAATGCAAGGCGTTAAAAATACACATTCTTGAGTCCAGCCAAGGGGTTCTAGGCAGAACCCTAGAACCCCTGGCTCCCAGAACCCCTGGCCAGTCCTCTCTCTGCTCTGTGGAGCCCATGTTGTTGTGCTACACAGGGATATGGAGACTAGCAGAGCTATCCAAGGATGAGGGTGAAGAACAGGCTGGGGATCTTGCAGACCAGGGTGTGCCATGATCCTGGTCTTCCATTTCTTTCTCTTTGCAAAACGGTGTGAAAAATTAGTTTAAAAGTGCTAAAAGAAGCAAAGAGAAAATTACCCAGGCAGCAATGAATTAAGAGAAACAGGAGGAGAAGAAAAAGCTAAACATGCACAACGTGAATTGTGTGCTGTAGAATGATTGCTCAGGGTGAGGAGAGAGACTTGATGGGAGAGATGGGAGTGTATAAACACTTCACAACAGCAGCAGTGAAGGAGGGAATTAGTCACACATACTCAAGACAGTAAAACAAAATTAAAGAACTGATGCTGGGGAGATTGATTTTGCATGTCTCCACTGCTGGACTCCCCAGAAGCAGGACAGCAGGACAGCAGGACAGCAGGACAGCAGGACACATCTCACCAGCCTGTACAGTGTGAAGTACAAAGGGCCAGCATAGCCCTGAGAAGCTCCTGGCAGCTCTCCTTGCTGGCAGTGCCTCTGGCTCAATTGCTGACTGGGAGCCATTGGAGGCACAGGGACAATCTCACAATAATTGCATTCTGAGTCGCAGGGAAAGCTGCTTTCCTCTCAATAAACCTGTGTGCAGCTGAGTGTAAACAAAGATAAAGGAGATTATCTGCCTCCAGTTAGGGAATATAGAGTAAATGGGCTCCCTGTATCTACTCAACAGGTCAGTTTATCCACGTTTCATTTACTACTACACCCTTTAAAACAGAGTAGTGGGGCTCCCTAGGACATGCCCTGGCACTCTGCCCAGAGAAGACCAATCTGTCCATCATTTATCTGAAACACCACATGGGGATTCTGCCTTGGCCTGACTTGGTGCATCTGCCTCAAACAAATCCAGTAGTAGCCCAAGCAATTATTTTCTTTCCCTTTGTCGAATAAATCTGCTCCAACATCCATGCTGCAAGTGAACTCCAAGCCACAAAGATTGTATCAGCACCATCATCTGCACCAGAGAGCAGCCTTATTTGTAAATCAGCTTGACAATTCTGTTAAACCCTTGCTTGCAGTCAGAGATGTTTCCTAGAAAGTCACGGGAGCACTGGTAACTGACCACTGTCTGTACCCTGCTCCTGTGCTGAGATGCCCCTTAGTGTGGATGGAATTGGGTGCAATAAAAGCAGAGCACAGAGTAGCAGCAGACACCTGCCATGGGGAACAGAAGGTGAGGGGTGAAGCCCTCTGAGCCACTCACTGCTCCACTGGAGGGCTCCCAGCTGAGCTGTGGAACAAGGGGATACCTGTGAGTCATAGCATGGCTGAATCCACCCTGTGCCAGCCCAAAACAATGATAAAGTGCTTCAATAATCTCTCAGCATCTTCTGCCAATAAGGAAATGTCAATACATGACACAAGCCACTCTCAATCCCCCCTAGCATGGTTTTATTAGCATTTATTGCATACACAGAAAAATGCAATTCAATTCATCAGAGAAAAAAGGATGATGTTGATGGGATGTATTTATGATTGGAATTAGTTAGATAGTTACTTGTAGGCAACAAATGTTTTAGTGTTTACACATAAATATTAGTGCTTTGGGTTTGATTTTGTTTTGAGGGAATAAAAAAGTCACCCTTTTTTTCCACTCTGGTGAGATCCCCACCTGGAGTGCTGCATCCAGCTCTAGGGTCCTCAGTACAGGAACAACTTGGACCTGTTGGGTTTGAATCCAGAGGAGGGATATGAAGATGATCAGAGGGATGGAGCAACTTTGCTGTGAAGAAAGGTCAAGAGAGCTGGGATTGTTCAGCCTGGAGAGGAGAGGGCTCCAGTTAGACCTTATCCAAGCTTTCCAGTACCTAATAAAGACTACAAGAAAGAAGAGGACAAACATTATTTGCAGGGCCTGTTGTGGTAGGACAAGGGCCAGTGGTTCTAAATTGAAAGAGAATCAATTTTGATTAGATATACGGATGAACTTTTTTACAATTAGGGTCGTGAAACACTAGAACAAGTTGGTCATAGAGGTGGTTAGTGACCTCTCCCTGGAAACATTCAAGGTTGGGTAGGGCTCTGAGCCACCTGATTTTAGCTGATGTCCCTGCTCATTGCACAGAGCAACAGGGACCCATAAAGGTCCCTACCAACCCAAATCATTCCCATGATTCTATGATTCTCATGAACACCAAAATCACTAGTTTCCTCTGAAAGCAGATCCTCTCTTTCTACACCTTTGACATGTAAAAAGTGTATACCAAATTCTATATGTCAAACATCTGCATCCACCAAATGGGGAATTTTTTCCCTGGAAAATGCAGAAATGTTTCCATTCAGCTGGCAGGGGAACAGCTCAGCCCCATAGCTGCTCACAGGAGAGCAAAGAAAGGCCTGCAAGCAAGACTGGCCCCTCCTTTTTCAGCATATCTATTAATGGCAGTGCAGAGCTGCTCTTCATAGTAACAAAAATTTCTGAATCTTCAGAGTAAGGTTGATATCATATAAAAAATCCCAAGTGATCTTTCGTGGCAGTTTTGATACGTTGCTGCATCAGAGACATCCTGACAAGCATGCAGGTAGGAAAAAGACATTTTTGTGCCTTTCCTTGCTTTGTCTTCATCTAAGTGGTCAGTGACAGATGTGTGCTCAAGCTGTATTTAATGAGACTGATCTTTGACTCATCTTGCTTCCCTGGAAAGTTCCTTCCCCATCCCCAAAGCTCTAGGGGCGAGAGGTAACAAACCGTAGCCAGTCTGCTACTAAACGGCAGGCTGATTTCCACCAGACAGTCCTATTCATACCCCTGATTGTATGGGGATTTTTATCCTTTGAATTAGAGTCTGCTCTGAATAAGCAATGGAAAATGTTCCAAGAATAGATCATTTACTGTTTCCCCTTTGTCAAAAACTGCCACATGGGGGACAGAGAAGTTAAAAGTAGCAGCAAATTACTCAAAATGTTTGAACAAGAATTACAAGATGTGCCCAGATAATGATATATTTTTTGGTTTGTGGTCTTATTCAGCTCTAGAGCATTAAAATGAGCCTTCTGTGGTGCTTTCCATTTTGGGATGGGCCTCTGTCGGCATGCTGATGAGCCCAGGCCTGCTGTGCTCCACCACAGGGGCCGTGATCATCCTCGCCCTGATCTAACCCTCTCAGCTCTGGCTGGGGCCACAGGGCATAGAGAAAGAGCCTGGGGATTGTTGTGGTTGGACCAAAGATGATGCTGAGTGTGTTCTCTCATGATTATTATTATTCTCAGTCATGTGTTAGAGATCTGACAGCCAGATCTGATGTTATCTAGTCTGAGCCTCTTGCACAAAGAACAGATTTCTTTCCTATTTGATATGAACTAATTTTAACCCCTGAGGGATTTGGAATTGGCTCAGAAAAAAAAAAAAAGGAACAATATCAGGACAGGTGCCATTACAATTAAAATGAATCTCCTGAGGGATAGAGGAAGATTATACATGCCTACAGATATGGAATGGGACAAAGACTTTTATATAAATTTAAGGCAGATAAGAAAAGTGAGCTACAGTCCCATGTTGTTGCTTTAAACAGAGATTCAGCCTGATCCTTCTCCACAGATTTTTGGTATAAAATGAAATTCATCTGAAAATAAACTTGCATACCTGTATGTGCATTCATGTGTGTCCACATCTGTGTGTACATGTCTGTGTGTACACAGAGTTTCAGCTCTGTTCACCTCCAGGTCAGCCCCTTCATGCCTAAACCACATCCTCTCCCTGTGCTTCCAGAGCCTTGAAAGGCCTGTGATAAATGAAGGAGAGTCATACAAGTCCTGAAGCATTTAATCTTCCAATGAACCATCTGGCAATTACTGTTCCCTTGCTGCTCTACAAAGTTCCAGGTGTGAACACATCAGAGGCAAGTGTACCAATGTGCAAAAAGAGACCCTCTCTCTCCAGCTTTCATGACCACTTGTTCCAGGAAGGCAGCAAGCTTGCAGGGCTTCCCAGAACAAAAAAGGTTTGGGGCTGCCCCTCGTGTCCAGGAGCTGTTTCACCCTAAGGGAGTGGCTGTACTCCTTCCCATCTTGTGCAGCACTTTTTGATGGTTATTCTGAGCAGAAACCGTACTCCTGACCCAAAGACACAGAGTGCTGGTCCTCTTTAGGAATAGTGACTTCATTGGTTTGTTTTGTTTTCTCTAAAGGACTCATGAGGCTGCTAGCCCTTCCCTCACTGTACAAGGCATCTGGCAGGAGCAGGCCCTGAGCTAAGAGCTCTCTCCAGCTGAGCCTTTCTGCTTGCCCTGAATCCTGCTTTCCTTGAGCTGATGTTGGTTTCTGTTCGCAACAGAGGAGCTGTTTCCCATGCAGGAGATCCTAGTGGCAGCCAGGTATTTCTGTGTATCTCCCTTTTTTAATTATCTCTGAACTTCTGATCTGTATGCTCCAAGCCTGCAACCTCAATGCAAATATGGGTTAAATAATCTGCTGTCAGGGTAAGCTGTACCAGATGTATTAGATGGACTGTATCTACCAGTGCATCTAACGCAGTTCTTGCCTTGTTCTGCTGATGACCCCCTTCTTGTGGGTGAGAGGGGAAAAGGACTGTGCAAATGGTACCAGCACAGAGCAACCATTTTGCATTTCACATGTACCACACAGCTTTATTTTGCTTTCACTTTTCAGCTGTTATCACAGCATTTATGGAGGAAAGGAAATGTGTGGATGATTTGTGGAGGAACAAAATGTGCCTTGAATAGTTATGTGGGTTTCCAATGACTGGGGAGCTGTCAAGAAGTCTATTACATGCTGCATGTGAAGTTCTGTAGGGCTGTCAGGTGTAAGTATTGCCGCTGAGGGAGGAGCTAGGAGGGCTTGGTACACTTCCAAGGTGTGCAGGGTTTGTCTGACAAGGTTTGGGCAGTGGCAGACCTTCAGGCTGCCTTCTGCTAACAGAAACTTCCCTTATGTCCAAAAGATACAACACCAAGGCTGAAACTACCAGCAATGATGGCCGTGCCTCTGGATAGCAGAGTTAAGAAGGGAACAAAGACCTGTGCAATTGGAACTGCAGCAGGGGAGAGGAGCGAGACTATGTCAGAGGAACAGCCCTGCAAACACCAAGGTCAGTGCAGAAGGAGGGGCAGGAGGTGCTCCAGGGCAGAGATTCCCCTGCAGCCCATGGTGGGGCAGCTGTGTCCCTGCAGCCATGGAGGTCCATGGTGGAGCAGAGATCCACCCGCAGCCCATGGAGGTCCATGGTGGAGCAGAGATCCATCAGCAGCCATGGAGGTCCATGGTGGAGCAGAGATCCACCTGCAGCCCATGGAGGTCCATGTTGGAGCAGAGATCCACCTGCAGCCCATGGAGGTCCATGGTGGAGCAGAGATCCACCCGCAGCCCATGGAGGTCCATGTTGGAGCAGAGATGCACCCGCAGCCGTGGAGGTCCATGATGGAGCAGAGATCCACCTGCAGCCCATGGAGGTCCATGATGGAGCAGAGATCCACCTGCAGCCCATGGAGGTCCATGGTGGAGCAGAGATCCACCCGCAGCCATGGAGGTCCATGGTGGAGCAGAGATGCACCCGCAGCCATGGAGGTCCATGGTGGAGCAGAGATCCACCTGCAGCCATGGAGGTCCATGGTGGAGCAGAGATCCACCTGCAGCCATGGAGGTCTATGTTGGAGCAGAGATCCACCTGCAGCCCATGGAGGAGCCCCACAGCAGAGCAGTGGATGTGATCAAAGCAGGCTGGGAAGCCTGTGATGGAGCAAACACTGGCAGGCCCTGTGAGTCCATGAAGGGAGGAATCCATGCTAAAGCAGGTTTGTTGACAGAACTGTTCCTGAAGGATTGTACCCCATGGAAAGAGACCCATGGTGGAGCAGTTAGTGAAGAACTGGACTGTCTCCCATGCAAGACTCCACACTGGAGCAGGGGAAGAGTGTGAGAAATCCTTTCCCTGAGGAGGAAGGAGCTGCAGAGACAAGGTGTGATAAACTGACCACAGCCCCCATTCCCTGTCCTCCTGTACTGCTTGTGAGGGGTGCAGGAAAGGAAGGAGTTGTGGGGAAGGGAGAGCGAATCAGGAATAAAGCTAATCTCAGGAAGAAGGGAGGGGTGGGGCCAAAGTGTTTTAAGATTTATTTTTAATGTCTTATTACCCCACTCTAATTTAATTGGTAATAAATTCATTTCCCCTAGCTGAGTCAGTTTTGCCTGTGACAGTAACTGGTGAACGATCTCTCCCTGTCCTTATCTTGATCCACAAGCCTTTTGTTGTATTTTCTCTTCCCTGTGCAGCTGAGGAGGGGAATGATAGAGCAGTGAGAATGTGGTAAGAACCTGGCATCCAGCTGTGTCAACCCACCACACAAGGCTCTTTGAGCTTTGTCTTTTAAGAAAAGGTATATGGGGCCTTATGATTCTGGTTTATTTGTAACAAAGCAGCCTGACACCAGAATGGTGTAAGGAAGCAAAAATATCAAGGCTTCATTTAAAACACAGGGTTTCCACTGCTATTCCAGTTACTTTGCATGTCTCAGTTCTGGGGACATATCTCTCCATGTCAGTCAGCACTTCTGAACCATGGGCCAACTCATGGACTTCCTGCAGGGACGTTCAAGAAGACCAGGAAGAAGTGAATATGTGAAATAGGAAAGTGTGAGACTGCAGGTTTTGGTCACCACACAACCTCTTGCTTTCTAAAATGTGTGATGGATTATGAGAAAGGTACACTTCAAGCCAGTGGGGAAAATATGTGCAAATGATTGTAATGACTAAGACTTACTTGGGGTGTTTAGTCTTCTCTCCCTTGACTGTGTAGTATCATGTATTTTTTAATTTTGTTTGGCTTTGCAGCCAAACAGTATTCCCACCTTTCTCTTTTAAAATCGCCTTGGGTCAATAACAACTCCCTGGAAATTAAGTTGTTTTACTGAGGCTGCTCCAAAGAGCCCACACTGCTCCAGTGTGTTGCTTCTGATATCCATGTTTTGTGACTAAGTGGAAAGCTTCTTGCTCAGTTCACAAACAGCTGGGCACAGAGCTCTGACAGTCCCATTCACAGCCCTCCATGCCAGAGCGACCATCCTGCCTGAGTGCTCAGAGAAAGCAAATCCCATCAGGACAAAACCAAGGGAAGTTAATTTAAATGAATATTCAAGAGACATTTTTTGGCAGCAACAGTCTGCCTGTATTCAAAGGTGAAAGGCTAATTGAAGACGATTAGCTTCAAAAAGCCTTGCCTCACACTGGTATTGCTGCTGCCTTCTTTACCACCCCTGCACCACTTCGTGCACCATTCACTTTCATCACTTTTGTACATAAAAGCAGCTACAGTAGTCAGGATAAAAGCCTACTTAATGCTGCCACCCTTCCAGCGACCTTAGCAGGAATTCAGAGGAAGTGTGTGCAGGAGAAGCCCCAGCTCACAAGACTGAGCTGTCTGAGGTAGCAGCTTTTAGCTTCATGTAATTTAAACTGCAGGGACTTCCAGTGCTAGAGGTTGAACACAAATTATTACACTTAATTGCCATTGGTATTTAATTGCTGTTGGTATTCCCATAATGGAAATGGCTTTTATCTTTTAAATAATTTCTGCTTTTGATCAGAATGATATCCAGTGGCAATGAATTTTGTAGTTATTATATGGCATTCATGCATTTTTCTCATCATTGAGAGAATACAGAATCAGAGAATTATTTAGGTCAGAAGGGATGTGTGTAGATCCAATTGCCCACTGGAAGCAGAGCCAGCTTGGACCAGGGTACTTGGACTGCCTGGGTCCAGATGAGCTTTGAACAGCTCCAGGGGTGGGGATGGATTTTAGCAGTTCCCAAAGCAAGTCTTTCCTCTGCAAAAACCGTGCTTCTTCCTCCTTTTTGTACCATTTATATCTAATAGGATGAACAACAGAAGTGCTGGTTTGTGTTCTCAGATCACCCCTTCAGTTCTGGTTTTGGAAATGGTGCCCTGGTTCCCACACTCTGTTCTTTTATCATCAGAGCAATAATTCTTCAGTAATACAGCAGGAAAATAAACAGCCCTTTTCACATAGTGGCAAGAAAGTAAATAGATAATTTATGAAATAAGGTGTTTTGAAAAGCAGATCTAGACCTCTGTCACACCATAATCAAGGTGTTTACCACTGTATTAAAGCATACCTATGTGGCAAACTCATTATCATTAGGGTACGGTGAGTAGAGCAATGTGTACATCCCTGGCATAACGAATTAACAGAAGCACTGCCAGGTTTCTGAGCAGTGAATTCCATGTGATTGCACCCTAAGACCTCCATCAACATCAGATGTGTTATAGGAATGCACATGAGCACCAGAGAACTGAATCAAAAGAATCAAAAAAGGGGGATAATTGCTGCCTTTTTTGTGAGGCAGATTGCGTTTCAGAAAGAGTACAGAGAAAAAAGAAGAGCTCTATTTAGATAAGGCTAATAATACTCTTCCTGGATTTTGGGTAGGAATGTGAGCATGCACCCTGTTCCATAGATCATAAGCATTTTTGTTATTAATAACATATTCCAAATTTTTTGAAAGGACTTCACTGAGCTTGTGTGTACATAAAAGACTATCTAGATACAGGGAATATATTATCCTAGGGGTGACATGTGCAACTGTGCAAAAATAATTAGTGTAGGGCATGAAACCTGGTTTCTGTCATCTTGATGGATGCTGCATGACCAAGGTGTTGGATCTGCTCCATGCTATTCACCAGTGCTGGGTGACATAGCAGGTTTTTATGTTTCAGAGTTTGGATTATTTCCTCGTGAGCAGTGACACTGTAGGGGTACAGAAAGACTTCTTTGGGTTGTTCTGTAACTGATCTGAACACCAGAAGAAATTAAATGTGCTGTACTGGAGTGGCATCACCAAAGTGCTTCTGCTAACTGGATGCAGTGCCTTCAAAAGACAGTCATCCCTGAATGGTTTTGTTTGTTAAAAGGACTCTCTGGGGACGTGTCTTGGACAATTGTCCATAAGTGCTGGACAAAAATCTATCTCACATTTTCATGCATGAAATGCACTTTGGTAGGACAGACAAAACCAGCAGAAATATCAATTTCCCTGCCTTCAAAGGAAGAGTGGCTGAGCTAGATGGAAAGGTGAGATCATTGCTCTGGGAAAGAACAGGCAAGGCAACCTGACACAGCTGATGGCCATCTCCAGCTCGCTTCCTTCAACTCATGCAACGCCTGCTGTTCCCTCTCCCACTTCCACATCACCAGCACTTGGGATTGCAGTCCAGAAGTGACAAGCTGGTAACACAGAGGCAGGTGTGGATGCTCTGAAAGCTGTAGCTGCAAAACTGTGCCAATATGGCTCAGGGCCCAGAGCTGTTTTCTCCTGAGCTGAAGTGCAGAGAAATCTGACGGCCCTCCCAGTGACTGAGAATTTCAGTATGAGAAAGGATATGGAAACTCTCCCATAAGAGAGTCTGTTTCATCTTTCCCAGAGGTTACATGAACTTCACATAAATGGGAAGAATCAAACTTTGCAGCAAGGTGTAGCATCAGCACTCCTGTAGAGAGTGGCTCATTAAGGAGGAACCTGATGAGTGCCCCCTTGGTGAGGAGTCACACTCAGTGCATCCCAGTGCTGCTGCTCTCACCGAGCCTGCAGTGCACTCACAGCTGGCAGAGTGCACAGGGGGCTCTACAAAGCCATCAGTGGCCCCTAAAAGCTTTGGGTGGAGCTGGGGGAGAAAAGAGGTGCTGAAGTTGCAGTGAAAAGCAGAGTAAACTCAGAAGGTCACAGCTGTACCTGCTCCACTGTGTGCTTGTGATTGCAGCCAAGGAATACCTGTGTTGGGAAGCACCTCTACACCCAAGGGATTCAGTGGGACATCTCCCTACTCTTGGTGCTGTTAATTCTGATGACCACAGCTGCATGGCCAAGTATTAAATCAGTGGGTGTCCCAGTGTGGTATAAAGTTGACAAGACTAAAGATGAAGTAGTTTACATTGATTTTTATGGGTGGGTAACCAAACCGTGTGCAGACAAGTATGCTGCAGGGTAGAGCAGTGGTTGAGGAGAGTAGTGACATCTGACCCATGAAAGTTTGATGTTTAGATTATCAGTATTAAGTAGTGACAGCTCTTAATAGCTCTTAATGTAGAGGGAGAGGACTGTCTGAGAAAGTTCAGCCCCCAAAATGCCAAATTTCCCCTCTCTCACTGGGACATGTTGCACAACTGATAAAAGACAAGATATGATGATCAGACTTCATTACAAAATACTCCTTGCTAGCCCCTAAGCGACAAGGAAAAGAGCCCACAAGGCCATCCTGGTTCCCCTGGTTCTGTGCAAGTGAGAACTTTCATCACTATGCCTGGTCTTCATATTAAAATTAATGTGGAGAAGGAATTGCTGGTTGTCATCCCTGACAAGGACAGACAACCTCTAAAGCTGTGATTTGTATCAAATACCATCAGTGGTTAATAATGCTGTTTTTTTCTGTCTGAGACACTAAGTAGCAGACTGCAATATTTAACGAGATGCAGCTAATTGAGCAGCACAGCCTGTATGCTTAAATGCTTTCAGAAACAAAAATGAAATTATATTGGCATCTAAATTTGGCTTAATTACCTTATCATTAGCTAATATTAGCCACAGTGCTTCTAATATATACAATCCTATATTAGTACCAAGAAATAACATCATCTTGTGACTGAGTCTGTACTGCAGTGTGTGCTTTTGCTGAGGTGCAAGATATGTTGCTGGCACCGAGATAAAATAATGAGAGTTTTATTCACTTACAGCAAAGAGTATTCCAGGTCACAGAAATATATATAGATGAAACAGAAACAACATGGAAAATTACACATGGACAGACAGGAATAAAGGGTTTTTTAATTAAATTATTCAGAAGAAATCCAGTTGCTTTTCTAAAACTTATCCTTTACTTAAGCAGGAGTTATTACCCTCACTACAGTCATAAATGAGTAAAAGTCTGTGACCTTCTTATGGAAGTCAAATTGGCAATGGCATACATCTAGAGATTCTAAAGCATGCTTCATTTCAATATTGCTGGATCAAAGGTCATGCCTGTGTTATTCAAGTCTCTCTTGGTTTTGCACGTTCCACTCATCTCTCACCTGCCTTGTAGGGTGGATTTATGCTGGGAACTGCTGAAATCCATGCTGTGTGTGTGGGATGATGCTCCACAGCTGTGCTACCATTCCCAGAAATGAATGTGTGGAGTCCACAGGGGATTATGGCCCTGTGAAAACTCAGCTCCTGGTGGCACAGCTCTGGCTGCCCCTGGCTCTCAGCAGTGCTTCAGGGGTCAGCACATACAACCTGCAGCAAGCTATTATAAAATAAAGGGCCCAGGTGAATCTTCTGCCTTTACTCTCTATTAGTGATTATCTGATGTCCTGGTACAAAAGAGTTTATGTCCCTCCCAGATTCTTGTAGTTTTCCAGCTGCAAATTCAACCTTTGTCATAGTACTTGAGAGTATCCTCTTCTGTACCACACACATTCCCTCCTTGGGTTCTGCTGAGCTCCTGGATTAAATCCTGAGTCTCACAAGCTGACTGTGTGCTGGGTGAAAATTACATTTTTCCCCTGGGTTTTGCATTTACTGAGTATCAGCTTCACTGAACATCTTATTTTTCTCCTAGAAGAAAGCATTAAGGATTTACTGTTTCTAACCTGTTCATATTTTATGTAGCAGATCCTTACTTGTTTTCTCTGCAAACTAGACAGGTTCTCTCTTTTCAATCTGTCTTCCTATGAAAGTTTCCCTATGCCTCTAAGAACTTTTCATCCTGCTCTTCGATTACTCTTCATCACAGCAGAATACAGCCTTATCCTAATTAAGGCTGAAAGTGCTCTTCTGATTTGGAGCTGAATTTTTCAAAGGCTCAGAAATACATGTTTATGAATTCAGCCCCACAGATGTGTCATGAATCACAGAGACACAGGACAGTGCTGGAAGTCCAAGCATACAATCATTAGAGACAGGGGTCATGAGATCTAACCCTCTCTGAAGAAAAGGGTTCTGATTTCCTAAAAAAAAGAGATAAGACCCTTATCTCTTTTCCTCCAAAAATGTCAGGAATGGTAGGTCATCTTCCCTTGGAGGTGTTCCTGGAAGGATGCACCCTGTGCTTCCAAGGCTGACAAAGACCTGGCTGCCACTGCATGGAAGGCAAAGGCCACCACTGGGATGCAGGATCACGTGCAGGAGGAAGAGCAGTGTTTTCCTGGTGACTCCTCCACCCTCCAGTGCTTCACAGAGAAGACCAGAGTTTGAGGAGGCACAGGCAGGTTTGTGCTGGGGGAGAGCAGAGAGCAGCAGACCCCAGGAAAGTGTCTCAGTGCCCACCCAGGGCACTCAGTGTTGGACTCAGCACCCACCAGCTGCTGGCAGAACTGCCCACATCAGCCCTCCATCTTCTCTGGGTGAGCTGGGACATGGTCTGGAGCAGGATGAGATGTGCTCCCACCCTCAGCCCTGGAAGCGAGGCTGGAGGAGCTTGATTTCAAAAACCGCACAGATCAGCCCCGCCTTGGCAGCGGGTCTGCATTCCAGAGCTGACCTCAGCATGGCACAGGACTGCAGTGTGATGTTCCCTTGTGCCATGAAGTGGTTCACACCAGCACGGAGCTGCCAACAGGTGCAAGGAAAGCCAGAGGCAGCTGGTTGTTTTGGGAGCTGCATCCATCTCCCAGTGCCATCACGGTGAGCGGGAGGAAGTGCGCTGGCACAGCCATCGAGGTGCCAGTCTGTTGTTGGAAGACTTCAGGAGGCTTTTTAACTTTCTGCTACTCAAACCATGACAAAAAACCATTTTTCATTGGCTTTGTTGGAAGTGCAGAACTGGAAATAAACTTGTCTCCAGCAGATGCTGGTGTGAAAATGCGGAATGTATGAGATGTCAAAGCAGGAGTGAGGAGATGCTGGGAGTACCTGCGGTTTATACTAATCTCCATAAAAATGAAATCAGTCTCGTTAGTCAGAAAAGAACATGTTGAAGTCCTTGCCTCTTTTTTCCTTTGCTCAAATAGAAAATCTCTCCTCACTCCTCTATGAAATGGTTTAAGTATTTTCTGTGATGTGACATTTCTACTCAAGTTGTAACAAAGGACATTCTTTAATAGCCAGTCTTTGTTGCTTTTGATACACACTGCTTTCAGGGGAACTATTCATTGATTTATTTAGGTTTTTTTATTCTGAAGAACAGGAGGAAGAATGGCAAATTTTCCCTTTCTCTCCCTCTCCCTTTTTTCAGCCACAGTAATGACAAACCCAAAGGTACAAGGAAACTCATCAAGACCAACTCAGCTAATATTTGTGTTTATTCTTTGACTCAGAGTGAAAGGCTTTCATTTAGAAATAATTTCATATAATGGTACTGGATAAAGAGAACTCCTTACATCTGCCCTTTCCTGGAATGGTTTCTTTGTGCTGGGATGCTATGGTTTGTACTTTCTTGGAAAAGCTGGGGTGTATTTCCTCTCAGAGCAAAAGATTTTAACATTTGTTGTGGTGAGAAACTGTCTTGAGGACCATCACAGGCAGTAGCAGCACTTTGTGGCTGATGGGCCCCTTAGCAGAAGAAGCTGTGGTAGCTGTACATGTGTGTGTCCATGTCACACAGTGGGGAACTAAAACAAATAGCAGTGCACAAAGCAGGGCCGTGTTGGGTCACTCATTAACAAGGCAATACTAAGAACAGGAGGATATTTCTTCTACATGACCCTTGTCATACTGAACCAGGTTGCCACATGCTGGTCTCTGCAAGCTTGGAGGCTGCCAGCCCCACTGAGACCTACTGGGTAGGGGAACAAGGAATGAGAACTCAGAAATAGGAACTTGCTGCCTGTTCCTGCAAGTTAGAAGGATTTTCACAGTACCTTTGTTGCATAAGACAAGTAGACCTACACTGAGTTATGCCATTTCTGTCACTTAAGAAAGAACAGCGAAGACAAATTTTAACAACATTTATAAATTTCTGCTGGGTTTCTCCCACCTCCCTGGGGTACATGCTTTCTGATCAAAGGTGTTTTTCCACTGAAGGGGGAACTTTGCTGCGGCTTGTTGTGGCTGGTGCGAGAGTTTTTAACAACCTTATGTAATCTGGTGTGTTTCTGGGCACAAGAGCACATCTCTGCCACAGGAGCTGTACTTCAGGAAGTTGAAGAAGGGTGGTCTCTTTCAGGGTGTATAGATTTCTGCTGTCACTCCATACACCTGACTTCTGTGCCTAGATGCAGTACTGCCTAGCTACATCGTGTCCACCAAATTATTTGATCTCCCTTCTACTTTCTGCAGTTGGACAGGAAGTTTTCTAGCTCAAGACCTCCTGCTTCCTATGCTTGCATAGAGTATCTTGAGTACCTGCAGAGAAAATTACAATCAAGAATATATGCTAAATTAGAGATAAAATGCCTCCCCTGTCACACAGAAGTTGGATGGAGTAGTTGTAAAACAAGACCCTGGAAACAGTTAATTCTTTTATAGGGAGTAACTGCCTCCACTTGAATGTTGATCTCTTTCATCCCTGGGGCTTAGGAATTATTTTTCCCTTCTTGCAAGAGTTATTGTAACCTGTCCTCTTCCACAGGAAAAGGTGAAGTGGCTCCAGCCTTGGACAGAGAGGCTGTGGAGCCATGGCCCTTTCCAGCTGTGCCCATGCACAACGGGCTGCTCTGTCCTCTTGGCTCCAGTTGACAACCTTTCCCATTCTTCTTCTCCAGCATCTGCTGTCTATTTTGATCAAACCAAGTCTGCCTCTTCCTTTTCCTCTAATTGTGCTGAAAAAATGACAAGCATTTGGCTGGGAAATGTTTCCTCAGAAAGTCAAAAATATGTTTCATAAGCAATACTGAGCTTTTGGCTTCCGGCAGAAAGATCCTGGACAAGATCCTTTTCTCTTCTCCTGTCTTTCCCCTTAGAGATGACCTGAGAGTAAGGTGCTGCACATGATTTATCCAAAAGGGAGCCACTTCACTTTTCTCTCACCTAGTGACTGATTCACAACAAGAATTTGAGAAAGGATCATTTTACACAGCACATGTCTAGCACCATAGGCCAGCACCACATTTGGCAAATTCTCGTCTCCTCCCCTCTTCAAATAAATTTATTTTTAAAATTTTCTATAAACAACACATTGCTGCCTAGTGAAGGGAGGTAATTAGAGTTGTCTCTTTAGGACATTTTCAGGTTTCTTCTTTGTCACTCTAACTGTGTCCATGTGAAGATCAAGAAAGGATGTCTTAATGTCCAATGTTTGTATGTCCCAAGGGTTATTTTTAAATTTTGCTTGCTTTTGAGGTTACTTTGCCAGGGAACCAAGACCATAATATTGATAATGATTCCTGAATGAGTAGTTAGAATAGAATTAGGAGATGAAGTTCTTGCCATGATTGTCACTCACTTCACTCCAGTCCAAGCTCTCCATTGTCTTTCTTTGCCCTAGTGGATGTCACAGGATGCTTTTTGTTGGTGGGGACTTAGAAAGGTCATCTGAGCTGACCTCCCCCCTGAAGGCAAGCTGTCTTCACAGTTAGATCAGGCCATCAGGGCTGTGTCCTGTGACTCTTTCCAAGGGTGGGAATGCTGCAGCTCCTGGGGCACCCTTTCCCACACGTGAGCACTTTTACAGGGCAGTCAAAAGAGACTTTGGGCCTTTGGGATGGTCAGTAAGGGAATCTGGAGCACAGGTTATTTTTTCCTCTCTCCTTCCAGCTGTGGGCAGAGACATTGGAAAAAGCAGATGGGCCCAGTGTATTAATACATGTCTCTGTGGCTGGTGTTGCTGCCAAAGAGCTTGTGAAACCTCATGGGACCCCACTGGAGTGCTGCTGCCAGACACAGGAAAGGCATAGCAGGGTTGGAGGGTGGACAGAGTAGGTCATGATGGTGATTCAAGGACTGGAGCACCTCTCCTGTAAAGACAGGCTGAGAGAGCTGGGGTTGTTCCTCCTGGAGAAGAGAAGGCTCCAGGGAGACTTTATTTCAGCCTTTCAGTACCTAAAGGGGACCCTTAAGAAAGGTGGGGCAGACTTTTTGCAGGGTGTGTACTGATAGGACAAGAGGTAATGCTTTTAAAGTAAAAGAGACGATGTTTAGGTCAGATATAAGGAAAACTTTTTTTAACAATGAAGGTGGTGAAACACTGTCACAGGTTGCCCAGAGAGGTGCCACATCCTTGGGAATATTCAAGGCCAGGTTGGATGGGGCTCTGAGCAACCTGACCTAGTTGGACTAGATGACCTTTAAGGGTCCCTTCCTATCCAAGCTATTCTATGATACTGTGATACAGGGAGGGATATTTTTCCTTATATGCAACCAAAATTTCCCTTTTTGCA
The DNA here is from genome assembly GCF_022539315.1 of Serinus canaria. Taxonomy (NCBI): domain Eukaryota; kingdom Metazoa; phylum Chordata; class Aves; order Passeriformes; family Fringillidae; genus Serinus; species Serinus canaria. The sequence continues at coordinate 22,376,861 of NC_066319.1, forward strand.
ATTTGTCTTCCTTGTTTCTTATGTTCCTACCCGGGGAGGAGGCTGGCTCTGTCTTGCTGCATGAGTTAGTTACAGTCAGCAGTGAGAAACATCCTGAGGCTACAGCAGCCCAACTTCCTCAACATTTTCTTGCACATCATGCATGGCAGCCTGCCAGTGTCCCCTCAGATGGATCTGCTTTAGCTCAAACACACAGTGTTTGATTTCAGTGTTCCCTGAGTTGGGAATAGCTGTTCACACATCATCTGATCTGGAAGTTTAGCTGGAGAAGGATGCAAATCTGTCCCTCTGGATCTGTTTTCCTAACTTGCAATAGTAAGAGAGTACCTGTGACCCTTGAATATCTGTGCTAGCATTTGAGAATTATTGCCTGGAGCACCTGAGACTTGTTCAAGGACCTGTGTTTATCCTCAGTTATTTATAGGAAAATCAGATATTACCTCCCCCTGGAAGTGTGGTGTCAGGAAAATAACAAGTTAACCGTGTTTCAGGGATGACATTGGGCTACATTATTTTTGACAGTGCTAGAAGGTGGATAACAGTTGGATATGAGTAAAATCTGCAAAGAAAAAGTGTGAGAATAAGCTTGCAATACTTTTCTCTGATCTTTGTGCTCCTGGATATTTTTGCCTGAAGAACTATTCTTCAGTGCTTGGATTACTGTCCAGAAAATGCTTCCATCACTAGCTGTCAGTGTAGCCATCCAGGCAAGGGCAGCAATACCTGACAGATGGTGAGATCCACTGAATAAATGGTTTTCCACATGCAAAAAGGAATAAGTAGAAGAGTGTGACTACTCACTGGAATGGAAACTAGCTGGAGAAGACAAACCAGGAGGAAAGGCTAACCTGCCAATGACCAACAGCTAAAGGAGAAGCACCAGAGCAGGATGGCTTAGAGAGAAAGCATGCACCTGCACAGCCAGAAGGAGCAAGGGGCCTTACAGCACTTCCCTGTTCTAATCAAGTGGTTTGAGAAAGTCCAGACTGTGCACTGGGGCTTCAGCCACCCTCCACAGCCAGTGCAATGGAAGTTAGGGGCAGGAGTGAAGCAAGTGGAGGCAGAGGGAAGGAAGGCTCTGCCTGCCCTGGGTGACAGAAGTGCTCCCAGAGGGCAGGCACAGCCCCTGCTGCCAAAAACAAGTCAAAGGAGGAGAGGGAAATTCCCCAAGGGCTTTTCCAATCCACTGGTGATCCACTGCTCTTGATAGTCATGCTAAGTAAGGTGTACCCTGCCCAGAACTGCAATAGGGAAAAGAATCTTAGAATCATCATCTCAGAATCATAAAGTGGTTTGGGTGGGGAGGGGACCTTGAAGGTCATCCATGGGCTGGGAGACCTTCAACAGACCAGGTTGCTCAGAGCCCCATGCAGCCTGGCCTGAGCCCCATCCAATCTGGCCTTCAAAAGGAGAAATGAATGAAAGTTTCTCTATGGTTTATGAAACAGTCAAAATGAAAACCAAGCACATATTTCTGTTTGTGCCATCCCATGTCTCTTTGCCCTCACCAACAGTGCTTATCAAAAGAAGGTTACTTGCTTTTCCCTGTGAAATAATCTTGGGGTTATATTTTGCCTTGAATGAGGTGACATAATGAAGGAATCATCTCACTAGCACAGTGTATTTCCCTTCATGCATCTGAGGATTTCCTGCTGGCTGGGTTTGCATTTCCCTGTTTTGTTTGTTCTGTATAAATGTGCACTTTTATGGCATAGGGTTATTTCAGGCAGAAGAAGACATCTCTTCTGCAGGACAGCATTGGTAGCTGTCATTTGGGAGAACCTTTGTAAGCCTTCATTAGGGCTCACAAAGTACTGTAAATCTACATGGCACTAAGCACACATTATCAGTCATGCTGCTTCAGGATCTTCCCCTCCCTTCCCCAGATTGTTCCCTACCTTCTGCACAGAGGTTTTATATAAACTGCATTTCCATCTGCTCGGCTTTGTGGACATGTGTCAGATTCCCTTTCCCATGCTGAGTTACAGTAGCTCTCCACTTAGCCCATACACACATCCTGCCTCCTTGTTTTTTAATAAACATTAAAAAAAAAAAAAAAAGAGAGGCCTCTGATCTGTTGACACACCCTCAAATATTTAACAATTTTTAATTGAAACAAACCCCTGCAATTTCCAAACATTTTCTGCAAATCCAAAAATGCCACCACAAATATTGCTTCACCTACATAGAAATGTTGTGACAACATCAAATAAGAATAGATTTGATCTTTCCCAGACCAGGAAACTGAGTGATGGCCCATTTGGCTTCTCTCTTTCCTCTTCAATTTGTAGGCAAAGGAGACAGAAGGGCCTGGAGATGCTGTTTGCTCACTGTGAGATGTGTTTATTCACTGTTAGTTGATAGATAATTAAGTTAGCTCTGTTTCTCTGCTTCTTCCCTGGGAACTGCCCAGGGAAGTGCTGAGAAAGCTCATATGTTTCAGAGATACAGATAGCCTGCTAGCAAGAAATTTATCTCCCAGCAAGACTGTTCAAGTCAAACAAAAATTACCATGCAGACTGGACAAACTCCCCTGACTGTTGTACCAACAAACCATCAAAGCCAGAGCACTGTGCTTTGGGAGAGCAGTGCCAAACCCCGGTGCCACAGGGGGAGGGGAAAAAGCAGAGCTCCATCCATGCTGTCAGTCAGTTCTGGTGGCACAAGTGCACTTGGTTGTGTCCCTGTGAGTCAGGAGGTGGCCTGATGCCACCAAAACCCCCTCTAGTACATCCCAGTGTCATCCAAACAGGCACAGGGTGCACTGGTGGGTACGGTGCCAGTGGAGACTATCACAACATACAAGTGCTTTTCTGAGAGTCACCTTCCTCTACTGCTGTGCTGGGAGGGCTGTGAGGATGACACAGCTGTCTACCCCCTTCCTTCTCTCCCACAAACATTCTTTATTTAAAACATCTCCCACATATACATTTATTTTAACAATTCTTGTATTAGCAATCACGTGTTTACACTGCACTCCTGTTTTACTGGAACTTGAAGAAATGTTAACCATTGCTTCTACCACCAGCTTGTGGAGGGGTGAGTTCTAATACAGCTTTTTTACCATTTTTCCCCCTTGAGCAGCACTGCACAGCTCTCCTCACCTGCCCCAGGCTCTCTCACAGAAACCAGGTGCTGGCCAGCTGACAGTGAGTGGGAGAAATCTCAGCACACAGTGATGCTGAGCACAAACCCCAGTGCTGAGTGTCACCACTGTGACACCAGAGGAGGAGAGTGGCAGATAAACTGTTGTGTGTCTCCCTCCAACAGTTCATCCAGGATTATATCACCTTCCAAATCTGATCCAAAGAAAGCACATTGCTGATGGCAGGATATTAGTTCTGTGGATATGCACATTATGAGTTGGCCATATGTGGTGTGAAACCACCTGCCATTTCTTGCTCTGGGAATGAGATCATTAAAAAAAGGGGTGGAGAGAGAGGAAAAGTGTATTTCCTGCAGACATAGCATTGCCTTTCTAAGCATACCAGATGTGCATATCCTGCAAAGAGTCTACAACAGACACCTACTAAGCCTCCTGACACAAGGTTAAAGAGCACAAAGCCCAACTTTCCCCATTTTTGGGATCACAAAAGAGGCAGGGGGGGTTCTCAGCTCACTCCCTTCCAATTAGCTTCACAGTCATGTCAATGGGAGAGCCACAGCCATGTGAATGAAGAAGCATGCTGAGGAAAAATGAGGGATGTGGTGATCACTGAGATGATCGGATAACGAGGCTACTGAAGCCTTTTCCATATCTCTTGCCAATCCCATCCCTTCTCTCAGTGCTCCAGCTTCTGTTGGCAGTGAGCAGGTGTTTTTGATAATAACCCCAGTAGATTTTTCTATATTATTTGGCATTAAAGAGTGGGCAGCAGGAGCAGCCTGCCTGGGAAGAGCTGCTCCATGCTCTGCCCCTATGGCAGCCCCCAGAGAGAGGGCAGGCCCACCCTGAGCACAAGGACCACCCCCCCCTTACCCCCAACAGAGCCTTTATTTGTTCCCCACTGCTATTCCTGCTCCAGTCTTGCCTCCTGTTGCTGTGGGCACTCTGAACAAACCTGGGCACTTGCTCCAGTCACCAGGACTGCCTCTGTCTCTTCAAGCTGGTTTATTTTTGCTTTCTTTATCCCTGCCAAGAGGAGGGAGCCTGTGATGCTTTTGAGCTGTGCTCCAAGAAGCTGCTAAACACCAGGAATCTGGTCTCTTGAGGCTGCTGTGGGAAGGCATTTCTTGGGATGCAGGCAGCATGGCTCAGGCAGGTATCTCCAGGCACTTCACCCTGCTCTGGAGCATGGAGCCACTTGTGGCCAAGGAATGACTCCCCAGCAGGAGTCACTGCTCCTGAATCCCTTCTGCAGGGGAGCAGCCCAGCCTTGGCTGCCCTTGCCATCACTGCCAGTGCTCCAATGCACCTTTTCCCTCACTGAAGGGCTGAAGGGTGGTGTTTAGCTCCTTCCTTCCTTCTTCACAAACACGTGTCCTCTGGGGGCTGCCATCCAGCTGTGCTTTGCTGATCCCATAGAAGCAAGAGGACAGTCTCTGTTCAGCTTCCAGAGCACCACACAAGGGACGGGTCTGCTGTGTCCTGTTAATGAATTCATGGCAGTGAGAGCTTCTGCACTGCCATTCTCCTAACTCTGCAGTGTGGGCCCCTTTGAGGCAGCTACAGACAGCCTCCAGGTCTTCACCACCCACACACATCTGTCTCACAAGCCTGCTTTGCCACGGACAAACTAAGGGACAGACTGGAAGCCACCACCACAATGTTCTGTCTGACTGAGAGCAGTTTCCTTGTTACCACAGTGCCAGAGCTGAGCTTTTCCAGCCTGAGCCAAGTGCCAACCACTTTGTGCATGTCATCAAAGGCACTACTGGAGATCTGCACACCTGCACCTGCATGACATGGGCTGCACCTCTGAGGATGCTGGTCCTGCATCCAAAGGCTTCTGCTTCCTTTGCTGGCAGTCACTGCTGCAAAACCAGCCTGGTGCAAGCGGGGAGAGCTGGGGGCTGTGCTGGCTTGTGCTGGAGCTGGCTGGTGAGAAAGGGGGTGAGCAAAGTGGGTTTTTCCACTGCCAACCTACATGGAAAATATTTAAAACAGAGAAAGAAAACACCAAACCACAAACCAGACTGAAAGGAAACAACATGCCCAACAGGGTGGGCTGTTTTGTTTCTTTTTTTAAAGAAGTTGAAACTGCACAAATTTAAGAAGGTTGTGCTTTTCACATTTTTTCAGTGTAAACTGGCTACATCAGCTAACAATTCCTTCTATGTGACTTGTCACATTTTCCTGCCTTTTCCTTTATGCTGTACAATGCCACTTCCAATTGCTGATACCACATCTCAGCCATGTGAAGAAAAATGACATACTTTTTTTTTTTCAGTAGGTTTGTTTTTCTCGTGTACTTGATAGATCCCAGTTTCTTTCCTGTTCTAGGTGAAAATATTTTGTTTAAACTTCAGCATTATGAAATAATCCATTATGTGGTAGAGGAGATTTCCTCCCAACTGCATTTAGAAACAGAAAGTGATTCTACAAGGTGTAAGCAAAAGCCTCATCCTGTTGTCATCTGCTTTACCAGTCCCGTGCCTATAGGTTGCAGAAATGAAGAAATACAAATATTTGAAGGAGAATGGGATGCAGAATCTTGGGCGCAGTTTCCCCAAGGGATTTCCTGTTACATCTTCCCTATCTGGGACCAGAAAGCATTCTGCCTCTGCCACATTCACACCCCTCTGGTCCACCCAGCTTCCCTGGGAAGCGCAGCTCACAAGGCCTGGAAGTGGCAGCAGACCCCAGGGGTGCTGGACAGCTGTGCCCTTACCCTTCTGTATTTGTCCATGATTTGGGGTGAGCTTGGCTGCTGCCCCATGGCTGCCCAAGGTCCAGAGAGCCCTGAGCCCTGCCCACTCTGCAGCTGGGCAGAGCCCTTAGCCCTGCCTGCCACCCCCTCCAAAACTCAGGCTCCACTCACCCCCTGCTCCTGTGCAGTGCCTGCCTCTCAGAGCAAGCAGCAAAAGCCTGTGAGAGGGGGTTTTCCCAAATACTGAGCTTGCACGGCTGCTTTGTTCTGTCGCTGCCCCTTGGAGAGGCCACCGCAGGGCAGCCTCTCCAGAGAGCACAATTTCAGTCCCCTGGAGTGAACAGGGTCACCAGGGGATCTCTGGGGCTGGTCTGAAAGGAAAGCAAGGAGGGAGCATTTCCCCTGCAGGCTGGGCTGGACACCTTCCCTCTTTTCCAGCTGCACCAATCTTTCCATGCCAAGGAGGCCCTGCCTGGGGCTCGTGTGCCACTTTCCAGGTTTGGCCATCACCTCTCCAAAGAGTAGAGCTCTCCTCCAGGATGCTGTGGATGGCTGTACTGCTCCAGTGGTGCCTGACAGCCCTACCAAAGAGTCAGCAGTGCTGGGAGTTCTGAGGGAAGCTGATTATGCTCTTATTTATTGAGATAAATGTTAAGTAGGCTTGCAGCTGGGGAGAAATGGATGCTGCCTACTGCACAGGCAGTGCCTCTTGCCTCTGATTTAAGCAAAGCCCCGGAGGACTGGAGGGATAAATATATTTCTTTGACCTAACTCTTCCTCCAAGAACAGTGTGACAAGTGGGTGGTGATTTGGCCATGACTTATCAGGGAACATTTGTGCACAGCCTTGGATATGTCTACCAATAAATGGAGCTGGCTCGTCGTTATTTTGACCTTAAGGCTTTCCTAACCAGTTCCCTCATTAATAGACCCTGTTACTGGTAGAAATCCCTGTGCAGGTAGGCAGCAGTGTTTTAAAAAGTTGTCTAATGAGACCCAAATGATGTCATGGCAATAGCAGCAGCAATCCTGGACGTGGGCTCAGACCTGAAATATTAAATCCCTTTGATGCTCACGGTTCAGCAGTCAGCACAGTGAATAAATGTTTGTGCCCAGAGCAATGGAAAGGGATGGGGCTGTGATTCATCATGGCAGCACAAAAGTCTCTGGGAAGCTCCATTTGGCCTCCTCATCCCCCCACCTGAATCTTTCTGGTCTAAGCACTGATGCTGTCAACTCAGTTTAAGTACAAAATACTTCTGTGCTTCTTTTGAGTAAGGGGCCACATCTGCACACAGCACGTAAAAGGCAGCCCGGGGAGGAAAGGGTGGAGGAGAGGAAGTGTGGCAAGCTCTGTTGATGTAACAGAGACTTCCTGGGCAGCTCTGTCTCCTGGCAATGTCTTGCAGCAGGTGAGATTCCAAAAGAAGCTGAAGGAAGAAAATAAGCAGGCGAGTCAGTAGGCACATGGACCCTTGGACACCAAGCTGGTAAAAGCACAGTGCACTTAGTGATGTCTCTCTCCTCCTGCTCTCTCAGCCTGTGACTCTGACACATCAGGACAGCATCACTGGAGAGTATTTTTCTCCTTTATTGTGTTTAACAGTGGATTGGTTGATCCACATCTTCTGGGGGTTACTGGAGGAGGCCTGATAATCACAGGAGCAAATAGGCAACTATTCCCAGTAGGACACTCAAGCAAACTGCAGTCTGGACATGCTGCTCACCAGGGAATTGCTCAGGAGCCTCAGGGGAGGAACCAAAACCAGGTAAGATTTACCATAAAAATTCAAGGACCTTGTACACATTTTGGGCATGGTGAGGTCACGTGCAGTGGCCACACCATGACATAATGTGTCTTCACCAGCCTGGTGAGTAGTTTAGTTTCAAGATGTCACCTGTTACTAAAACAGGGGGTTCTCCTACATTGTGGCTTGATGTCATGTTGATAATTGGGAACCAGAGGTGCTCTGTGACTCTCAAAGACAGTTTGAATCAGACAGCTTGATCCATCCTTCTCCCCCTTACCTCTTTTGCTTCTGGATCCTCAGGTTTCACCTGGACAAGTGACAAGCCTCTTCTGTGGACATAGGGTGTCAGGCAAGTAAATTATCAGTTTGCTCATCTTTCACCACAGACTGACAGCACTGCCTGCCTGGCAGCCTGGGGGTGGAGGTCTCTGGAACAGCAGCAGATTGCCCCCATCACGTGCATGAAGTCATGAACAAAAATGTCAAAATGCGAGGGTTTTTTTCAAAATGAAAAGTTCCCCCAGAAAGAGAAATCTTGGCAAATGCACCTTTTTCTAGCATGGCAAGTTGGACATGTCCAAACTCTGACCTTGGGATGTGGTCTGGGAATGAATGAATGTATGTCAGAGCAGGATGTGTGATGAGCCAGGTTTATGGGCCATGAATTGTGGCTGCAGGGCTCCTGTGGGCTAAATTTCCCAGGTGAGGCTATGAATATGAATGAGTCAGTCCCTGGAGCCCTGGAAAAAGCTGAAAGTGACTTTGCAGGCACAAAGGGCAAAGTGCACTGACTGCCATTCTGGAGTCTGCTGTTTTGGTACTCCCAGCTTAGTTTGAAGCACAGACTGCCAGAAAGCTGGCAAGAACTTCTCACATAGCATTTCCCAGAGTCAGTTTTAGACTCAGGAAAAGTGAAATAAAGATGATAAGATCTGCTGTCTGCCCTGTTGAGGATCAAAGTCCAACCATGTTCCAACAAGCTTTTCTAATTTTCACAGGTCTGCAGTATCAGAGACGCTTTTCTAAAGCAAACTACCAAACTGTGCCCAGTGCAACCCACTGCCTGATGTGCAAAGTGGAAGAAGTAAATGCATATTACATTTCATCCTGTTTGTAATTAACATGACATTTTATGGTGAGTGAAACTAATTGTCTCCAAAGATATTAGATATGGGAAACATAGTTGACAATTTAATGTGGTAGGACATAAAATTGGTGCATTAGAGCAGGCTAGAGAGGTTTTGATGAACTGATGTCCTTATCCAGTCTGGCAGTAGCTAGGACTTGTAAGGATATAAACAAGTGCTGTGCTCTTGTGGGCAGATGCTCCCTCCTGAGATGGTTTAGAGACACAATTTCCCACTGACAGTATTATACAACAAGGCAGAGATGCTACATGCCAGGGATTTGCAGCTAAGTTGTGCTACCTAGAGCTAGCTGCACTTATCTTTGCCCTTTCTCAGCTGCTTCACAAACAGGCTGCCAATACAGACATTCATCAGCTGAGTTACTTCCCCTCTACACCAGTGCAGCCTGCTCCTGCTCTAATGCAGCACATAATGCAGTGTTGAATGCACTGAGATGGTGAACCTGAGTGCCCCACTTATGACTTCCACTGCAGCAAGCAACACTGAAAAGTTGTTAAAGATCCACTAGCCACTCTACATTTAGGTTTTTTTAAATTAAGATCTGCGACAGAAGGACAAACTTCATTGTTCACATGAATAATCTCTCCCATAAGGAAGCTCTTTGGAGAGAGCAAATGGAGATACAAGAGTGCTGTAATTATATAATATACAAACAATCCAATCACATCATATCATTAAATGAAACAATTGTGGCTAAATGACAAAGAGTTATGTACAGGTGCCTATACCTCAGCATCTACTCAGCATGTCTTTTCCAGAGCTGTTGGAGGTGTTGGATTCCTGCTTCACTCGGCTTGCACCAAATACCATGTTACAGTGACCTCAGGCCCCATAAACTGACATTTACAGGGTCTGTCCAGCACGAAAATTAACTCAAGATAACCTTGCAGGGATTTATCCATCTTCTTAGTTGGATTTAGCTGGCTAAATCCAACTTAGAGCAAGCACAGCATTGCTGTTATTTGGGCTTGATTATACAATTTCAAACTGGAGTAGGTGTACCAATGTGCAGCATCTGCACACCTTGACCATATATTTTAGAGTTATACCAGATAACTCAGGTGAGTTCTTTTTAGGAACTTTCTGTACCTATCAGCACCAAACCCATGTCACTTTGTCTCTATCAGGCATTGGGATATCCATTGTCTCCTCATATATGTTTGTTTCCAGAGTAAACTGATAAATTATAAGAAGTAGGGAACAGAAGCTGCCATCCATTTAGAGATACTAAATTTGATGCTACCCATCTGTTTGCTCAGAAGAAGCAGGTTTCATGGGTTATTTGCAGCCCATGAGGAGACAGGATTTGCTGAGACCTGGGACAGGCATTATTTTTACCTGAAAATTGCAGAACTCTGACAGGCAGAACACCATGAGCAGAGCAGAGGATTAAGTAGTTCATTTGTCAGGAACTTGAGCAAGCTTGGCACAGGACTAGGACTCAGTTTTGGGAAGCTACTGAATCTTTTACTCTATTTACTCTGAATCTTTTTGAGTTGGAGTAACTAGCTACAAAACTGAGGAGCAGAAGTGCCTTGCAGTGAGACCACAGTCTAGAGGAGATTGAAAGACCAGAGCCTATCTCTAATCAGAGTAACTGCTCCATTAGGCCTTGCATTGCAGTAAGGGCAATGTAATTTATTATTTTTATTTTTTATTTTTTTTAGTTTAATGCTTGCCCATTGCTAAGGGTGGCTCGGGGGATTGGCAAGCTATCATCTTTCCTTTCTGCTGGGAGCAATAGGCTGAAAGGGGCTAATGCTGCTCTCCCACTGCTCAGTGCTCTGATGCAAGACCAGAGATCCCCAGGGGACACAGCCTGCTCTCCACTAATCAGTGAGACCATTTTCTGAGGCATAAATCCCCCTGCAAGGTCATCATAAAGCATCTCCAGATTGTATAGTAGCCTGTTTCCAGTACTGAGGATGATCAATTTTGCATTCATGGTCGGCCTCAGAGGACCTCAGGGTACTCTCTGGGCTGGCTGCTCCTGTAGAAAATCTCTGGGGTTTGAATGCATGCTTCATGCATATGTACAAAGATAACAGCTGCTTTTCCCAGGCTTTCTTCCTCTCTTTTGTCTATGTAAAATTATCTATCTTCCCAAAGAACTGCAACAAGGAAGAAAATGGCAAATTTAAGTTTTCTTCACATTTTTTAACCTCAGCATAATATAAGTTCTACCAGTGCCTGCTGTGCAGTTGTGAATCTCCTTAATGTGTGTCCTCTGAGTCATGTTAGTTCTTTTGGGATGAATAGAGGAGAATACAGAATTTATACTGATGTGGCCAGGAAATGGGAGAATAATCAATTTCATTTCTAGTCTCAGATTTTTCCCTGCCGCCTACACAACCAGAAAGGGCTTTCCTTTAGACCACAAGCTGAAGCTCATGGGGTGTGGATGCTGTTCAGATGCAGGCAAGAGGGACAGGCAGAGATAAGGGCAGTGAGAAAAGACAGCCCAGCAACAACCTTCAGAAAGAGTAAATTTATTTGCAGCATTAGTGTAACACCAGTGGAGAAGATAACTTTTTCTGCAGTTCTTAAATCTACTCACCTCCTGCCTTGAAAGAAACATCTCAAAGCAGAGGACATGTCCTGCCTTCTCTCCCAAACCCAGGTGGAAATGCCTGTTCTGGTTCGACAAGGCAGGATGTGCTTTGCAAGCAGGGCCATTCAGAATTGCATTGCTGGCCACCAAACTCTCTCTGCCTGGGTTAACAGATGGGCCTCTGAGACAATCATTTATGGCTCTTATTTATTCAGAGCTAAATTTGAATGAGCCATCTTTACTTGAAAACAGAACTTTGTCCTCTCAACTGCTGCTCTTTAGCATAAAGCCAGGCAATAACCCTGCAGAGAGTAAAGCTCAGTCACGCTTTAACTTTGCATAAATCAACACATCTGCAAGAGCCAAGGCTGGCAGCAGACCCAAGGTTTCTCAATATGTGGCTCTCCTTTGCCATTTCCTGCCATTTGGAAAACCTTTTAGCTTTTTCCCTGGTTACAGATATCTCACAGATTTGGGCTCTGGCTCCAGCAAATTGTTCCCTTCTCCCAGCTGCTGTAGTAAGTGAAGGTTTCCTCAGCAGCAGCCAGCACAAGAGCTTGTTTTATAATCCAGCATTAGCTCCAGCAGTCACTGTGCTGTGCAAGAAGACATCCAGCCTGGAGCAGCTCATGTCTCTGAAATTAACTTGCCTCCTGGCTCTCCTCCTTCCTTGCCTGGTCTCTGTGCTTTGCTTTCAGTGTTTTTGTATTCCTGTCCCCAGCCCAAGATACTCTTTCCTGTCTATCTGTATGTTTTAGTTTCAATTCAGCATTAGGCATGCTCTGTTTGTCACTGGGGAAGCCTTTGCAGGATGGGTTGCTTCATTTAGAGGAGTCTCCTGGGAGACAGAGATGAGATTTTGGGTTTTGTTTTTTTTGTTTTTTTTTTTTTTTACTTTCAGTATCAAAACTAGCACCACTTGTGCTTTAATTACGTGAAAGCAACTGGTGAAGAATTTGATACTGATAGATCACAGCTGAAGGCTGCCAGCTCGGGGCAGGGTCCCACTCCAGGCAGAGAAAGCAGTTCTCCTCAGGTATTTGCCTTTTCTCACCTTTCTCAGTGAGCTCAGAGTGCAGTTGTGAGCTGCATATATTTAATACATGTGTATGGCAGAGTCATACATACACACACACACATATATATATATATATATATTTGACAGTGTACCAGTGTGAGCATCAGCAACCAAAAGAACATGAATATGTAGAGACAGGTGGTACTCAACACATTAAAATCCTGATTTGTGAAATACAGGTTTGGGGCACTGGGTTGTCTAAATATGAAACCTATCTAAAGTTTTTTGAAACTTTTGAATTCATCTCCTTGATAGGCGACAGAAAGCTGCAAACAGCTCCATGAAGGGTGCCTTTCTTTACCTCTCTGTCCACAAAATCTTCAGCAGACCACCAGGACGTGGGCTTTGTCTGCTCTCAGCTTGGGCCTCTCAGCTAGAGGCTTCTGAAGACCAGTAATATTCCTACCTAAATTTCTTTTTTTCTCCTTTTCTGCTTCACAGTGACACACGGAAGAGTGTGATGATATAAGCAATGAATGAGAAAAAACCAGATCTTCCCAAAACATCCCAAATAATTCTTCAAGAACATCCCAGATAGGGGTGGGGACAACAATTAATGAAGGATATCTTTTTCCTCTGGGATGGCCCAGCCTAGACAAGGATGGCATCCAGAATGTCTGCAGAGGGTTCTGTGCTAGCTCTGTGCTAAGCCAAGGCTAGCATGGGCTGCCAGCTGGCAGCTAGCAGCCTGACCCATGTTAGCCCTTCTCAGATACATATCAGGGGCTATTTTCAGTTCCCCAAGCACCTGGGTTATATTTACACAGCTGCATTTTGCCTCCTGAATGGGCTTGTTTGGAGAAAATCTTGTTTCTAAACGCCCCATAGATTGCAAATGCCTGCAGAGAGCAGCTTGCCCGGTACCCTGGCAGCTTTGGCTGTAGCTGCAGCAGAGCCCAAAGCTCCTGGCAATGCTTCCTGCAGTGAGCAGGCAGATGAGACCAGTGGGTGCTGGAACCACCACACTGCCTGATGACACAGTGTAGTGCCACCACAGCAGGAAATTATAGACCCTGCCACTTATGCAGAATTTTTAAAAGGATTAAATTTTTGCATGGATAGGATTTGCATATGAAATGATACTCACTAGGAAATAATTATGAGATAAGGCCATCATTGTGCTTCAAGGCGAGGCTGATTTCCATCTGCATCAGAAATCACTGCCTTCCCACTCTTGGAAACACACTCTGATGGGAAAGGTGGTGCTTTTGTCCCTGGTCATTGAGACAGAGATGAATGTCCTGATCCAGTAAGACCTTTGGCCTGTCTTTAAATAGAAGATATATTATGTGAGGGTCCAGTGCTTTCCTCTAGTTTGGAGGTGAGTACAGCCTTGGGGAGTGTTGCATGGTCTCCAGGCTCCCATGTGTGGCAGGACATTACCCCCTCTAACACAGACAGTTGGTGCATAAAGAGATAACCCAGGCTGAAAGGCCCAGCAAGGGGTCATCCTGGCACCAAAGGGCTCAGGCCCCAGCTAAGAATCAGCACCTTAGTCTGGAGAGATGAGTGGGAAGAGATAAAAGAAATATTCCTGACTGAAAGACACTGTTTTACAAATGATAAACGACACACAAGTTATCACTGAGGCAGAAGCCTTCTATACACACACCCTGGAAGTGTGGGAGACCTCTGCCTGGAGTTTGGACACACTTCCCTGGGGATTGAGGGAAAGGATCTCCAAGTGTGCCCCACCAACCGCTGAATCCTAAGTAATATTATTTCTTCACTAGCTGTAACATTAATAGGTACCTTTAACCCAGAGCTGTATGTACCTACTAGTAGTCTCTTTTTGTCCTTACTCCTGTGTAGCATCAGTTTGTTTGAAGTCTTATGTCTGTTAGTTTTATGTCTCTTAAGTAAATAATTCAGTCTATAATAGACTGAATCAGCCATTATTAAAGAACTCACAAACATAAGTGTGTTTTGGGGTGCTGGTTGCCTCAGTAAAGCTCTTCCCAATCACACAGAAAGCTCTGGAGACAGGAATAAGCCACAGACCCCCTTGGCTGTGCCAATAAAGCCCAGCCTGTTGGAACCTGGCTTTTTCTCTATCCCATCATGAAAAGCTTTCAGGAGGGGTTGTACAACACAACATTTCTTCTATTGCAGAACACCCAAGTTTTCTCATTTTTTCCAGCAAGCAGAACAAAAAAGAAAGGGTAAGAAGAACATAACCCCAGCTGTGAGTATATTTAGAGGTGGCAAAGAGCTTCTCTGTGAGAAGTGGACATGGAAACATTACTCAGCCTGCTGGGAAGAGCACTTCACCATTGTTACCTTGTTTGCACACTGAGCTCCTGGCAGGGCTTTTAGGCCAGGGCTCTAAAGGAAACAAGCAAACCTCATGGTGTCTCAGCTGAAGTGTAACAACAGCTTTAACAGACCTGAGGAAATTGTTTTGATCTAGCTGATTTCCTGTAAACCCAGAAGATTTGGAGATTTTTCTGAAAATAATTGCTTGGAAGCAAAGGAGTATTTATAGATGCATATTTATGTACCTATCTAGGGGAAATTGGAGATTGGAGAACTAGTGTGCACGCAGGTGCACCACCCTTCCACAGTGGCACTTGTACAGGGGTATCAGAAGCCCTGGGTGACCCACAGCCACTGTGGCTGGCTCTGCATCCCAGTCCTGCACCACAGTCTGGTTTCACCAGGGAGAGGGCTCAATCACAGCCCTGGCTATTCAAAGAGCTCATAATGGTTTCTAGAAGTTGGCCTTGTTTGCAAAACTCCCAGAAACACTCTGCAGAAACAGTATTAGCTAGGAAGTTAGAAAGGAGAAATATTTACAACCTCCTGCAGGTGAAATGGCATAAAAATACATGTGAAGGCAATACTGCCATAGCTCAAATACTGATGCCATAGTTCAAAACCAACACAGTGAGATATTGATACCTGAACCATCACAGTGCTGTGATTAAGAATAACTTTGTCTCCTACAGCCAACGAAAATGTATTAGCAAAGGAAACACACAGGTAATGTCATTATGCAGCAAAGTAATTCAATAACACCCTTCAAAAGCAGAGCAGTCTCAGAGCCTCCTGGCATGCAGACTCCTGCTCCCAGCCACCCTCTCCTCCAGAGCAGCAGGTCCCTGCAGGCTCTGCTTTCCCTTGGGAAATGCCAGGCACTTGGGAGCACAGGGCAAGCAGGAGAGGCAAGAGCCCCTCTCCCCAGCCTGACTGCCCTGTTTCAGAGGGCAGAGACATTGGAATGCAGCAAGCCAGGCCCTCTGGATCCACTTTGGCAAATGCATTCACACTTCAGGCACTATGGTGCCACCAGGGACTGACTTTGCCATGCCCAGCCCGGGGCAGAGCCAGCCACTGAGAATGACTGATGATGGAAACCATAGCCAGCTCAATGACTGCATTAATTACCATTCCCTCTTTGAGCCCCTGTAGGATCAGAGTCCTGCATGTCTTGGGCAGGCATGGCTTCCAGCTGCACCTCTTGCTGATATGCCTTTCCCTTCAGGCTCCAGCATCATGCAGGAAGAACATATAAATACCCTCAAGCTTCTCCCTGGCAGAGCCCTATTGCCTGCCTCTCTCTCGATTCTCAAGATAGCAGCTACCAATGGCTCCCTGGAACAAAGATCTCCACATGTGCCTGCAATGAGCTCTCAAAACAGCACAGATGATGGGATGTGAGAAAGAAACAAAACCTTTTTAGTTCCCCTTGTGTGTTTGCAAATGATTGAAAAAACAGACTGAAAAGAATGCCCAATTCAGCAAAACTTTGAATGACATGGAATGAGCAATTCCTGGCACAGGCTGTGAATTCCAGGTCTGATTCATGCAAACTTGGAAAAACACTGTGCAATGAGAGCTAGGGGGGAGAGCATCACACTGGGCAGTGAGCTGAACAGCAGGGCTGGTTCTTTGGGGTGCTTCACCTCTGCTTTACAGAAACATCAGCTCAGCAACGCTGCCTAAGTGTGTGTGGTGGCTGCCTTGCCTTTCTATTGCAGATCTGATCCGTGCCTTTTCCAAAGGTGCAATTTATGTAGAAAATGTTTCCAGTTTTTGTGCTACTGGCAATATGAGAAGCAAAGCCATATGGAATCTGGTCAAAATAATTAATTTAGCAATCCAAAAAAAAAAAAAAAAAAAGAGTATCACTTCTCATTTTCAGCAGAGCCATTACCATGACAATGCAGTGAGAGAGGCAGAGGGGTAGAACAGCCCTACAAGGCAAAGAGGATCTCTCTCCCTGAGGAGCTTCCCAGCCAGCAATGCATACAGCTGTGCAGAGAACATGAGACCTGGCTCCCAGCAGGGTGGTTTGGACCATGGTGTCAGCAGCCCTGCTCCTCTCTCTGCCATCTCTTTTTGATGAGCCTAAGCTGCAAGGATTGGATCCCTGATCTGCCAAGGGGTGAGTGTCAGGGGATGTGTGGTCAATGTCATGGTCATCGGGATGGGAACATTTTTCTCCCAACATATTGTTCCTGCTCAGAGACAATCAGAACAAGGCCAGGCAAAAATTGCATTCCTCTTAATGAAAAGAAAAGACTTTGGGGAGAGCTGGCTCAGGACCTTGTGCCACAGAGGGAATTACCTTGTAGCACTAAGAACAAAGTGCCACGTGTGACTTCTTCACATTGCTAAGATTTTGCTGTCAATAGGGATCCAACAAGCAGCCTGAAAAGAAGTGAAGTGGTTAGGATGTCTTTAAAAGAAGAGCAGATCACAGCTTGGCATGAAGCTACTTTTATTGGCAGTGCATAATTGATGTGAAATAAATTACGAGCCAAAACCCAGAGAAATCAGCCTGTTCTTTAGGGCACTGCCTCTAATGGGGGTTGAACACTTTCTATTTCTGGCTGAATTATTCTGATGTGTGAAGCATGACAGATTGAATTGCTGCCCAGCATCTTATTAGGTTTATTTACTAAAAGGCAAAAAGCATGGGAAGACAAGATAATCATACCCGAAGTCTGCCTACCCCTCCCCACTGTCTCCCTCACCTGACAGTGCAGAGGAAAGAATAATTTTATTACAGATCCACGAGAGAGGTGTGAGAGGCCCTTAGCAGATGGGATGTCACACTGTGCCACTGTGGCATTGCCAGCAGATTCCCTGTGGCTGTCCCAGAGGCTGGTGGCCCTCGCACAGGGGTGGGGACAGGAAAAGCCCCATACCCTGAGGTGTGACCCAGGAGGCACAGCCAGGACACGGATGCTCTGCCCTGCTCTGAGACTGGGTCTTGCACAGTCTTGGGTAGAACTTGCTGTGCAGTCATCTTTGGGGGAGGCAGACAAGAGGGAGGGGGCTGGGAGAATGCCAACTTTTCTGGCTTTTTCTCATCTTTGAGAGACAATTCAGATGAAATCCCTTTTAACAGAGACTGCTCCTCTACCCACATCTCCCCATCTGGAGAGTCCCCAGGCATTTCAGATGCATCCTCACAGCCACGCTCTGCGTATGAAATTACATCTGTATGTGAACCTAGAGATGCCAAAATGGGGAAATATGCTTATTAAAAACATATTTATTACTGTAAAGGAGTCCTCAAGCAGCAATGTTATTAGGCTGTGATATTGCTGTTTGCTCCCTCTTGCCTGTAGTGCTCTTTCAGAAGTTTAAAAAGAACATTTCTCTCCCTGCCAGTTTTCTCCTTTGGTTTCACTAAACATTAAATGGTTAGTATGTTTCTTTTAATGACTGCACTGTTTTGGATGAATTCAGCACTGTGACAGGAAAGGTACTTGTGCAAACTCTCAAGTGATGCTCTCATAGAGTTTTGTTCCAGGCTGTACCGAAATGAGTTCCTTAAGTTGAGAAGAAGGGATGGTGTTTTTTCTGCTCCATTTACAACATCTCTAACAGCTTCCCAGGAGACACTCTTCTAAGGCAGGTCACCCAAGCTATGCTTTGATCCACAGATGGATTGCAGCAGGACCTGCTGAGTGTTTGTCCCCTGTCATAAGAGTGGCAGCCCCAGTCTCTGCTGCACCTCCCCATCAGAGATGGAGGCAGCAAACAGGACTGTGCATCTGTGCAACCTGCAGCACAGCAGAAAAAGAGCAGGCAAAAATCTGACCCACCAGAAAATGTTGGATGTTTTTTGAAGCTATTGAAAAATGCTTTAAAATAGTTCATCTCTGCCGAAGGCTTGCAATTTGTGTTGTTTTGACTCCACCTCTCACACAGGTAATGGAATTCCTTTGGTCAGCCTGTGCTCCTGTCTCAGGGAGACGAATGAATTACCAGTGTAACTGAGTTTTCTTCAGTTCGGGGGTTTATGGGCTCAGATCTGTCATTTCATTCCAGCTATGCCCAGTACAGAATTCAAGCCAGGATGATTTTGGATGAAAGCTAGAAAACAAAGCTGGCTTTTTCCTCTAGCTGTCCTTCAGACCCTGATCCCCTAGCAGAGCTCAGATTGCACTCACTCTGTCCTAAGCCAAAACAAATATAATTAAAACATTGACCGCATAATGAACCAGAAAGAGTAAAGATATTAACTCTGGCTTGCCCATGCCTTAAATAAATGCTTTAAGAACTGGGCTGTCTGGATGCTTCTGGAGAATTTATAAGTCCTGGCTGTTGGTGGTGTGTTTGGGGGAGCAAGTGATGCTTTTGGGGTTTTGTTTTTGTTTGAGTTTTGGAGGTTTTTATTTGTTTGGTTGGTTAGTTTTGGTTTTTTGTTTTCATTTTTGTTTTAATCTTTAAACAGCTCTGCATTTGATCCTTTGTAAAAATCCTTTCTTTCTGGTCAGCTCTAGTGAATAAATCAGATTTCTTTCCTATTAAGTTGCAAGAAAAACACAAAAGAACAAAAAAAAAAAAAAAAAGGAAAGGTTAAGGTGAGCTGTGAAAAGCAGCAATGTTTTTTTGTTTAAAGAGCCCATCTACATCAGTGGATTTGGCACTTCTGGTGACTTTTATTAACCTAAAGTTTAGAAATGTAAATTTAGAAGCCTACGTTCTAACATTTTGCTCAGCCAGTATTGGGAATATTCACATTTGTTTCAAAAGCTGTGTCACCCTGACATGACATCAGAGTGCCAGAAGATAACTTGGGAGGAAATGTACTTCTGAGGATCATCTCATCCAAAGCAGGACAAACTCACGTGGGTTGCTTGCCCTTTGTTCTGCCAAGCTGTGAGTATTTCCAGGGACGGAGATTTCACAACTATTTCAAGAAGCCAACCTGTTCCAGAGCTGGACTACTTACCACTCTCCTGAAATGACCAGAACAAAAGCTGTGCGTTCCTCCCCAACACTCAGCTCCTGTGCTCTGTCGGAAGCCCTGCGCTGAGGATCCAGCCTGCTGCTTCCTCCCGTAGGACCCAGGGGCATCAAGTTCCAGCAGACTGACATTTGTACACCACCACCAAGCAGGTATCTCAGGTGGGTACAGCAGAAGGGTGTCCCAGTCCACTGGGGACATCTCAAGGCGTGTGTGGGGTGGATGTGCTGGGAGTGGTTTCCCCCCTCTCTGCCCATCCCTGGAGCTGGTGGAGCTGACTCAGGAGCAGGGGCTGTGTGTGTCCCACTGCCAGAGGGGCTCTGTGTCTGGCAGCCACTGAGACACCTCTGCCTACAGCCAGTTCCACCAGCAGATTTTTCTTGTTTAACATTTCTTGTGACCCTTCCTCCATTCAGATCAGCTTCCTCTCTCAGCAGAGAGTGGGAAGCAGCCAATGAATGCTATTACAAATTAAGCAAAAGAAAAGTGGGGTGCTGCCAAGGGCTCAGGGCAAACCTGCCTTGGTTACACCCACAGCCAGCCCAGCCCATCTCCCAAGAATTTATGGAAAAATTTAGCTTTAGAATACTGTCAGTGCCCACCACTTCAGTATGTCTAGCACAGTTCAGGCCTCCAGCACAATGAAGAAGTAAACAAAAGTTGCTTAAAATACTGTGCTCTGGGTGGTCTTCATCTGTTCAGACAGCTAAGCAACCAAGAAAATGCCCTGCAAATTGCATTTTGCATTGTTCTCTATTTATAGCTAAATATAAGATCTGAGGGAGGAAATTCCCGAGAGATCAGCACTCTCTGTGATGGGTTTAGCAGTGGCAGCCCTCGTGCCTCATTTTAGTGCTGTCACAGGCAAAGGCAGCTGATGAACAAGCCAGGATCTCAGGATCATGAGGGTTCTTGTGCTGTATCCACAAGCATTTGGGCAGAACAAGAGGAGGAGATGATGCTTTATGCCTCTAGCACAGGACGTCTTCCTCACTAACTGAAACTTCAAAATCTGAAGTTGGGCACAATATATTCAATGTATTCATATTGCATCCCATAGCTTATCTCAGCATTTGAGCTGAGAAATTGACTTGGGAGCAGAAAGGGACCCCTGAGGGTCATTTTCCCAGCTCTGAGTTTCCACAGAATTCTAAATTCGGGCATACTGCCTGCAGAGCATCCAATGAACTCTGCTTCTGAAGGGAGAAAATAAACTGCTCTCTGTAGCTGTTGTCATACAGCTTTGTCTGTAAAGCTAGAGAGGCAAATCTTGAATCCTTTGAACAGATTTTTTGACTTAACTTCCATTTCTATTACATGTTATTTTACCCAGATGGTGGATGACAAGGCAGTGTTGATAATGCAATTTAGACCTGCCATCTATCTCATCATTAATGTCTCCTAGTCTTTCTGATATATTTTAAGAGTAAAAGAGATCAAATAAATGCATATAAGCATGAAGCTAAAATCACACAGAAGAAAAAGGTTCCACAAAATTATTCGACAACATTTCTGCAGAATCTAAGTTAGTTCTGAGTAGAACTGCCATACTTGCAAGCAGTTTCATTCACTAGATTTACTGGTTGCATGTGCAAAACAGTGGGGCAGCAAGAGGAAGAAGAAGGCCATCCTATCTATCCTATTGACTCTGTGAAAGGCAAAATAGCCATGGTTATTTGTCTAGATGTCTTTAATTTGGACAAAGCAAGATCAGACATAAACCTGACTCATTTTATATTGATGTGCCATCGTGTGGGCAGCCAGCACTTGGGGGACGACTGTGCCACCACTTCCCAAAGCTCAGGGTCCAAGCCCTGAATTCAAGTTTTGAGGCTTTTCCTCCCACTCCCATTCTGGCACATGGAGGCTTAAGATAATGTTTCAAGCTTGAGAGCTGTCTAAGAGGCTCAGTAGAGACAGTCAAAGATTTTCTCCAATGAGGACCTATGCTGCATTTTCATATGCTTTTAATGAGTCTGGAGGATTCCCCTCATCCCAGAACAGCTGCCACTTCATACACCAGAAAATATTTCTTAATAATTTAACTCAGTTAATGCAGCTTTTGTAATAATTGAATGGTATAGCATAGGTATCCACCTGAAAATTATATCCACCATTGTACAGTCTAATTGCTCATTAAAGAAAAGAGCTGAAGAAAAGCCAATGCCAGTGATTGGTGATTGTGAGCAGTCAGAGCACAGAGTGAAAAAATATTGCTGCAAAATATTAACAGCATTACTAGTATCTTATTTCACACAACATGTGGTGAAGTCTGCTAGCAAATACAATTAAAGCCCACTCTTACCCTCTCCTTTACAATTTACCAACATATCCTGGCCCTCAGTACCTGTGCTGGCTATATCAATTGTCCCATCAGTCCTCGTGGGAGAGACAGAGCTACCCCTGACTGAAACTGAGGGCTGTGCATCTCACAAGTGCCACTGAAACCAGGGAGCAGCTTTGCCTCCCTTTTCAAAGGGGAACAAGATCTCACCTTGTCTCTTTAAATTCCTAGTGGATGAATGGGTCAATGAAGCTCAGAAACTTCGGTGATATAGTTCTTACAGGCCTCCTGCAAGACCAGAATGCCTCATCCTCTTTGGATGTGGAGGTGGGAACAGAAGGTCTGCAGAAAGCTTCAGAGCAGAAAGTGGAAGGCACCTGTGCTGCTACCAGCACAGCATCCATCCTCCTCCCAAAATGATGCCTGACCAAGATCACAAGGATGGCATCATTAACAATGTGGTGAAGAAAAAGCACCTTTGCAGACAAACACCCTGCAATGACAATATTGTTTGCTGGGCACTTTGTTACTGCAATCCTGAGCATATTCAGAAAAGGTTTCCTGTCACCTGACAGTTGAGCAGGCTCTAATCTGCACCTGAATGTTGGAACAGTTCTTGCAACAGACTGAAGACTGGGAAAAAGAAAGCAATCAGGGGTGGTGGATCTTAGATAGATGTTACCCATCTGAAACTGAAATTGCTGGTAAGAAAGTCTGGCCAGCTTGCTAAGATAGGTGGTCAGGCTGAATTGCCCAGTGCCTTCTGGGTTTAAAATCTCAGACTCCATAAATATAGAGCAGAAAACAGTGTCTATTTCAAAATCAACAACAGTCTGTTTCAAAATCATGTGATAAAATTAATTATTCTTTTTCATATCTTCTCTGCCACAGTCTAATAAGATAACTTGCCTAAGAAATTGCACAGGCACGGGCATGCAGAACCCCACATTTATGGCACAATATGCACTCCAGTGGGCACTAGGGCTAGAGCCAAGCACTGTGATTATTAATGCTGCCTTTGCTTTTGCTAGACCTAAGAACTGCTCAGCCCCAAGAAAAACAGGCATGTCAGGGTTCATTTGAACCCAGGTAAGAGATTGCTTTGACCTCCACTGGTCTATTTTCTGAAGCAAGTGACAGCAGATTCCAAAGAGATTTTCTTTGGCTGGTCTTGGTTCAGTCCTGTTCAGTCATGTCTCTGCCTTCAGAAACCTCTCCCAGTGAAGCATTTCTTGCTGTATCACCTCAGTCTGTTTCTGTTGCTATGGCTCTCCCAAGGCCCCTTGTGCTGCTTCACTCAGCACTCCCTCTCCTCCTTCCTGATGCACTATAACTTGCCATGGTGCATTTCTCCTGCTACTTTCCTCGAGGTCAGTGCTATCCTGTGTTAATTTCTTTCATCTTTCTTTCAGCTTACCTGGCTCACTTATCTTTGCCAATGCTCCTCTCCAAGGAAGATGAGGATTAATGTGTTTGTTGATGGTGCTATTATGAGCTGCTGTGAAGTTTATTATCTTTTTTTAAATCAAAAAATAATTTTAACGATCAAATTTTTTTATCAAAGCACCTTCCAGAATTAATGGTTGCAATCCCCTTGTCCATGCTTGGAGCAACCCAGACAGAGAGGAATGGCCCAGGCTGAGCAAGCAGCAAGCTGACATATGGTACCAATTTTTAAAGTTGCCTCCTTGCAACTCCACCCCAGCTCGCCGATTTGTGTCACTTCCCACGCCTTGGCAGAATGTTCAGCACAGCCAGGCTGAGGCCTCATTAATCACCTGCTCAGCTGTTGCATCTCCCTGGATGTAAGGAGCTGCTCCAGCACATCTGATCTGCTTGGATTTAAAAATTATGTAGATGGTCTCCTCATGCCCCTCCTTTACTCCCACATACACTTATTCCATGCTCTATTGTATCATCCTTTCTGATGGATGTTGTTAGGACTTAGAGGGGAGCCTTGTTCTTAACACACTGGAAGAGTTGTGCAGCTCTGGAAAGAACAAGAAAAAATGCTTGTTATTGTGGGTGCTGTTTCGCAAAAGCCCCTGAAATTGTTGTTCCTTCTGTGCACGCAGCCAAGATCCTAAGTTCTCCTGAAGTTCAGCAAAACACTTGCCCCAGCTGCAACCCACAGATGTGTCCAGATGACCCATCCTCCGTGTTCACAGGCTGCCAAAAAACTGTTCATCATGAGGCAGTTCAGTGTCTACTGTCAATTTAAAGAAGAGTCTGGCTTACTGCAACTGCTGTCTTTGACGACTTAAAAATGTCATCTTGGGTCTCTCTTGCTGGGACTCTAATGGTAGGGCCCTTCTGTTGCAAAAGAATGAGCTGCTTCTCTTCCTCATGCTGCCAGAAAGATCTTGCCCATCAGGCACCCTTGCAATAAACCCCTTCTACATGTTCCCTCTAGGTCCAAGCAGAAGTTTGGCTGCTGGTGGGGTGAGAAGAAGGATCTGGCCCCAGAGTGCTCTGGGGCCCAGCACAGAATTTGTTTCAAGTTCTTCCCCTCTTCTCTCCTCCCATTGCTAGTTCTCAAAGTCTCTAAAAGGCTCCAGGACACAAATCAGAATTTAGGGGAAATTTCAATTAAGAAACTAAAGAAAACAGGGCTCCTTAGTGGTAACACACAGTGAAGGTGCAGGCGGTCTTTTTTTCCTAACTGCAGTGAGTGCCATTCCTGTAATTATTTTATTCACATTAAATACAGCATTTGCTGAGCCTGGAGGCTGTGCCTAGGTTGCTGTGATTATCCAGAGCCAGGCCCTGCTGAGCTCTCCAGCTGAAGCAGGGCCAGCATTGCATTGCTCCAGGTTGACAGGCTTTGCCTGGCGAATGCCTCCCTGTGCAGCATTCCTGGCACAGGGAGGGCTGGCAGCAGGCTGCTGGGCTGCCAGGACTGCACCAGGGAGCCTGGCCTGCTGTGATGCTGTGCTCCATGGGGCTGGGCAGCCTGCTGGGGTGAGCCAGGGCTGCAGCAGAGGCCATGGGGCTCTCCTGGTTTAGGAGAGCAGAAACACGAAGAAGAGCGGTGTGATGGGAGGGTGAGGCTGGTATCTGAATGAAACCTTCTCTGCACAGCACTGGAAAATGCAGGCAGTCTCATGGGAATAGGGGTCCAAAAAGACAAGCACATGCCAGAAAGGAGATGAACCAGAAGCAGCCTCCATTAATGCTTCCTCAAAGGGAGTGAGAGGACAGGTCCCCCAGGGCAGGTTGGAGTTGCCTTTCTCCAGGGAGATGCATTACTGCCTTCCAAAGCCACCAAAGCCAAGGCTGCTGCCCACCCACCCATGGCTCACACTCTGCTCTGCGTGGGTAGAAAAATTCCTCTGCTTTTTCTTAAATTTCCTGGGGCCTAGCAAGTCCCTATGTCAGGGAACTTTGCCATTGGACAGGAGATTTCATTAAACAAGGTCTCTCAGATCAGGGCACCCAGTGGGAAGGGCACAAAGCTACTGAGTATGAAAGAGGAGAAGCCTCAGCTGCCAGAGGCTGTATGTGGGAAAGGAGGCCAGCCCCACCAAGATGGTATTTTCTAACTTTAATCCAACAAGAGAGAAGACAAATTCATGCTTATTTCCCAGATATTTAATTCCTCAAAAGTAATGGCGCGTATGAGGTTTGTCTGCCTCCTGCTCAAGGCACCCTTTTGGAGCAGGAGCACCAAGGCTGAGTGCTGTCCCTCTGAGGAAGCAGCAGGATGGCCACCCTGGCCAGCCCTGCTGCACCAGCCCTGCCCCTGATGGCATGAGCAGTCCAGAGGGGGACATGGTCCTCTGGGAGGGAAAGAGTCCAAGCCCCTGGAGGATCAGCCTAGAGAGGCCAAAGGAAATGACCTGCATTCCTTGGAATGCAAGGAAAAATGGAGGGCAGCAAAAGAGCAATTCCAAGCTAAGCTGCTGAGTCACTCCTGGATGGATACACCTCCACAGGAGAGCTGGGGCAGAAAAAATGTTTTGCTTTTTTTCTCTACCAGCAGGTACTGGCTAACATTTGCCAGCAAGAAGGCATCCCCCCAGATAATACCACAGCCTGAATTCACACAGAGAGTGGAAGCCCAGCTGGGTGGTTTCCCTTTGCAGTAGATTTTTTTAGAACATGGATATTTTTTCACCATTATCATCACTGTTTAGCAAATGACAGATCTGCTGGAAAGCCTCACAGACAGTTTTGATTCACTCAGGGCCCAGCTCTGTTTCCCAGAACTGTAGCTTCTAGGGACAGAAAATTCCATTTTCTCCATCTGTCGGGCCCAGAAGGGCTTTCTTTGCTACAAAGAATAGAATTTCCCAACATTAAATTGCTTTGTTTCACAAGCTTGAGGTGATGAGGATGTCCCTATGGTCTGCTGCCAACAACTCAGACACGTCTGGTTTTGTCTGATCCTAAAGTTTCTGACTTTGGGGATGTTCCTGAGCCCCTTCAACCAGTGTCACTCTCATCAGGTGCTAACACCTTCAAGTAATCTATCTCTAATGTTTTTTCATCCACTAAGATTTCAAAGCATTTTCTGGACTCTAATATATGAATATACATATATATCATATGAGGAGCATAAAAATTTTGTTCTATGTCCCACCTCAATTTCAAAGAAATAAGGAGGCCAGCCCTGTCTGGTGGGTGCTGAAATTGATGCATAAAGACGCCCAATTATTTTCCTGAAAACACAATTCCAGGTCAAAAGCAGAGTCTGAGTCCTCTGAATCCTTTGGCCATGCAGTGTTTCTCTGACCCCTACCCCCCAAGCTTTGAGGAATCTTCTCATTGCTTATGCTAGACCTTGACACTCCTCCACTTCCTCACTCTGTGACAAATGGCACTACTCTTGCCCATGTCACACTTAAATTTGTCCTAGTACCAAGCCTGCTGTTTGCACAGGCCATTCATTAGGGATAAATAGAGCAGGGAGCAATGAATGTTCCTAACTGCTAATTACAGATCCAAATGATCTTTTGCTGCATGTGTGTGTCTGTTTATAGGGCAATTACACTCTAAATAGGATGCAATTAGAGTGATGTGTGCTGGAGGGCTGCACTTGTCTCTGGGTGCTGAACTGAACGGACTCCAATTGGGGATGCCATTTCACTGGAGTTGTCCCCCAAATCGAGATATTGTCCGGTTCTTCAGCTTCAAGCCTGTCCATTGAAAGCAATTCTCACAAGTTTGTCTTGTTCTGCTGCCCCTGTGGCAAACAGATGTCTCAGTAATGCACTGTTTCTACTAACTATCCCCTTGCCTTAGTTTTCCTTCTGCTGTTCTCTTTTTTTGGCTGGAGCATATGTACTACTCAGAAACATATCACAGCTTTAGGTCAGGGTCTTCCTAAACCAGGATTTTGATGGCAGCCTAAGCAGATGGTGAGTGATTAGGTGATGCTTGGTGTTCACACTTGTTCCCTGAATACAATGAGTTTGAGTAACAGCTCTTGGTTGGGACAGTGAAAACCCACAGAATGCAGCTGCTGTTTCATTGGAAATCTCATGGGAGTGAAAAGTGCTTTACTATCCTGGTCCTGCCTGCTGGAATGGAAGAGGTTGTCTCTTTCTAGACAGTGCTCAGCAGCAGGAGCTGCTCGTTGGAGCTCCAAAAATCTGCTTTGGTACAAAAGTTAGGTAATAAGAATAAAGTTGGCAGGGTGTGCTGGGAAGGAAGCATTCCCTGCTGCTGTTTTCTTTCCTCTTGGTTCAGTGAGTAAACAAACCTCAAGTCCCCACTGTTGTCAGTCCAGCACTTTTTACCAGAACTGGCATCTTAAGCAATACAGATGATGTTGAGTCAATAAAATCTCTGCTAAGAATAGCTGTGCAAAGAAGGCTTTGGGCTTTCTGTAACATTTACCTGTGAGCTTCTCACATCCTGTCTACAGAGGTTACTCAAACAGGCACACTGTTGAACACAACACTCTTTTGGAAAGCAAACCTCAAATTCAAGTGGGACTTTGGATGCATCAAAAAAATGTGTCAGATGAACTCTGACTGTGAAAACTTCCTGGCTGTTCCCGAGGTTGGATAAAATCATGATGCAATTTGAAGGGTTTTTGTTTTCCACACTGAGCTTTTGCTGTATAAATCAGTATCCCAGTTTAGTTTTTAGCACAGTGGTGCTACTGCTGGCAAACTGAGTGGCACTGACATTTGGAAACCTAACTATGACAAAAAATAAAAAGTCAAGCATCAATAGTTTTCATCCACAGGTTTCTGGTTTCCCAGAGGAGTCTCTGGGGTGTTTAGTGCAGTCATTTTGGTATAGCTTGGCACAAACTGTTCTTTCATTACCTCCACCAGGAGGAACGCTTTCCAGTTTACAACATCCCTTGAGTCAAAACTAGCCTAGAAGGTAATTCAAAACAAAGATCAGATATTAAAAAGGCCTTTAGGCAGGTCTATCCCTCACCTCTTTTTCCTCTTTTTCTATGTTGGAATTCATACCAACATAGGCAAAAGTGTGGTGGACATGCAGGTATTGCTACTTCTTGGGTACATTCGTGCTCACCAGGCAAAATGAGTTCTGGGTTTTAGGCTTTTCAACTTTATACCTTAAAATGTTGAACAAATAAATCCGTTTTTCCCTTGAACTTCTCACCATGCATGAAAGACCTCTGCTCAAGCAACCTGCATGTCTTTCCCTGTCAGTGGAAATGGGAGTGGGACAATGCTGTGCCCATTTCCTTGTGGTGATCTTGTGGAGGCTTCCACCTTTCATCTCCCTTCACAGGAAAGCACATGGGAAGGTGAGGGGTCCCAGCAATGTGTGCCCTGACAATGACTGTCAGACTGACCTGCATTTGGTCTGCTGAGGAAGCAAAATGAAAATGTTTGGCAGGGCACACTCAGTCACAGAACAATCCACGACTGAAGATAAAAGAGCTCTTCTGTGAGATGTGTGAGTGGTGTCCACCCCATTTTTCATTGAAAAAATTACCTGAATTCTGGGGACTTGTCCAAAACCATTTAAAAACCTGAGATGAGCTGCAGACAGAAGAGGGGCAGGTCGGAGCAGAAAGAGCTGCAGTATGTCTGTGACACTGTTTTCCCCTAAAAAGAGTTAATTCCTTACCATACATTCCTGTTGCATTTATCTATTTCCCACAAATATTTGAAGAAAACACATAAAGTAAATCTGGTCTAGATAAAAATGTCATGCAGCTATTTGTGCAGGGCACATTCTCACAGCTCTTCCAAAAACCTTGGAAGGGGGTGTTGAGTGATGTGGACATCATGCTTGCCTGGGAAGAAAAACAATAGCACTCCCACATTCCCACAGTGCAAATATTTGAGTCATTAATTGCACAGTTAGAGACTGTCCGTGTTGAGAGTGTCCATGTCAATATGTTTGCAGGACCATTTGGCAAGCATTTAAAAACAGGGGGGGAAAGCCTTTAAAATTAAATCCTGCCAGTAAATGGATCTTGTAAATTACCTTAGGCTGCTCCAACTCTGTTCAGTTTTCTGAGTTGATGACACCGGAGGGTTAGGAAATGCCTAAGAGTTTCTCCATTTTGGAGATATCTTAAAGGACATGGATTTGAGAGGAAAGGGCTGAACACAGCCACCCTGAAAGTGAAGTCCTGCACAATGAACAACAGCAGCAGCACTTGCACTGCAGAGCAAGCCTCAGAGCCAGCTCTCTGAGGAGTGAGAAAGGAAGTCCTGTGGCACCAAGGAACAGCTGTGCCATGGGCTCACATCTGGATAGCAAACCCCCTCTTTGGAAATGGCTGGTGGGAAACTCCCTCCATCCAACATCACCTCTTCAAACTATCTTCTCACAGATTTGTCTTTGCCCTGGCACTGGTGCTGGCAATTGATCATGTTCTGTCTCTCAAGTGTTGGCCCTTTGATAATTTTAACTCTTTTAGTAGGTCTATAAATAGTCAAGCAGCCTTGTATTACAGAGGAAATTGTTTATAATCACTAGAAATAGAATGTGATAGGAATATGAGTAGGGGTTTACCAGAAATGAGTAACTGTAAGAGGCATCTTATGCCATCCTTGCTTTATTTAAACTAAGTGGAATGTAGGTAATGGACAAATATTGGAGGTGAGAGAAAGAGATGAGTCAAGATTTTCTGTGAGAAAAATGTCAAAAGATCCAGCTTACTGGCAAGTACCAACAGACATATTCTTCACATTACTTAGACTAAGGTAAGATGACAGGAACATACTTAATTAGATCATCTGGAGTTCAAAATTTAGTGTTACTTCTTAAGAGCATAAAAAAATGGTCTCACATTAAGGCTGAGTTCCTCTGACTGATGTCCCTGCAGAGTTTCTCATCTGCAGTGTCTGATCCCTTTCTGAGTTAAATGAAGACTTTCTTCTTTTGCAAGTATTCACTTTCATGTCTTTACTCGTGATTATTTTCACCTTTCTAATCTTCACTGCTGAGCCACAGAGCCTCCATCTGCACTGGCTCCCAGCAGCCCAGCCCATGAACTTGCTGTGTCACATGTGCCCTGCGTGGCCCTCTGCTCCTCAGAGTGCTGGGCTGTTGGACCATTAGCTGATCTTCTACTCACCCGTGTCCATCAAAGCCAGCTCTGCTGGCACGTGAACTTCCGTGGCTTTTCAGCTGATGTCTGGGAGGTAACACATCTCTCCTCTTGAATGCCAACTTCCTTGAGGCAGGAGACAGTCTTTAAACACCGAGTCTGAGATGAGCACACAGCTGCATGTCTCTATTCATGCGACATGCCTGTCTGTCAGATACAGATAATTGGATATTTATCCATATATTTGCATGAGAAATCAGAGGAACTGTCTACAGAGGCAGAACACTTACTTTTCAGGGGCTAGCTCAGATCCCTTCTGCCTTTAAAATGTCAGCCTGTGGTAGCTTCCCAGACAGTGACTCTGTAGCCGGAGCAGTTACAGCTGCAGGTTTGAGCAAAAAGTTAATTATAAATAATAAAGAGAATAGAGGAAAGAACCCTGTGCTTTGTCTTTTTGACATTAGGCAATTACTGCTCAGCTAATTTCAGAGATTTATACTTTTTTTTTTTTCATTTAGCAATGTCTGCCTGATTTCTCCTTCTGGAACCAGAGAGCATTATATACCACCTGTATTTACCTTTTATCTCAGGAGTCCTCTCTTAAACCTGGTGCTTTGTGGCTGCCTGTGGTACATATGTTTAATAAATATTTAAATTCTGTATGAACTTAATACTCTCTGCACTTAATCCTTTAAAATCATGTTGCTGTCTGAATGCCCCTCCCAAGAAGTGCTGGTGGCAAAGTGCCTTATCTCCTCTGAAAGCTTTTTTGACTCCCAGCTGTACTCTCTCTTGTTCTTTAGCCAGGCTTTCAAAGTGACATACACAAATAACCAGCTGCTAGATATTTATGTGGAACATTAGCCCTGCAATTAAAGGAATAGAAAAAGAAGCTCTGCTTTGGGGTCCTTCAGAGTTTCATTACTGCCTGTTCTACTCCATTACTGCATCTCTTTGAAAAGTGAACAGCATTAAGGGGCCCAGCTGCAAGCAGGTCCCATTGATCGCCAGACGCCTAAGGAATCATCCATGCTATCAAACAAGTTCAGTCATGCTGGAGGTTATAGGTGACTCCCCAGTCCTATCCACAGCTTCTTCCTTCTGGTCAAATGAACATGCTGAAAATAAAGGTCCCAGGCTGCAGGAGCAGCCCATCTGCAGATGCTGCATTGTCCTCATCGTTCTGCTAGCAGGTTTCTTCTATGTCCTAGGCAGGACAAGGCTGCAGTGGCGGTGCCTTCTGGATAAAACTGATCCAAATCCAGACTGTCCTGCCATATCAGTCTGTATCTGACCTGAACAGGATTTAGCCTGCCAAATTTCAGTCCATGCTGCTGGAAGCACTTTTTAAACAGTTATCACTCAATCTTAAGTTCATGTGAGCTCAGCAAGCAGAGGTGGAAGGGATGACCTTTGAGGAGCAATTACAAGCAACAAAGTGCAGAGCACAGAAAATCATATATTCTGAACCACATGTCAAGTAACTAGGTAAGACTGTTTTAAAGAAAAAGAATGTAATAATTAGGAGAGTTTTCAAGAATCTTGTGGTAACCATATTTGCTGTGAGGCTGTAGCTGAGGGCTCAGGAATGAACATGTCTCCAAATAATGGTGTATGTTCTGGTTTCACAGAAAGCTGTTGTGAGAGAGTGCCACTGCTCAGCTCAATACACTGTCCCCAGCTGGTGAGTGACCAGATCTTCCCTCTCCCACCCAAAGGATGCTTGGAAGGCTCAGTGAGGGTGGCCTTGTAGCTGTGAGGGGTTCATGGCACCCAGACAGTGTCAGAAATGCATATGACACATTTCCTTAGGACACAAGACTTGAGGGTCTGCTGCTGCTCTCTGTGGTTGGCAGAGAAGGGAAGCCAGCACAGAGCTACGTGTGGGGAAGGAAATGTTTTCCTTCCAACCTTCCAAATACTCGCAGCACTCCCATGATAATTTCATTGTTTCTCTTTCCCACAGGAGGAGAATGGATGATATTGTTGTGCACAGAGTGAAAAATAAGTTTCCTGGTTTCTATTTCTAGCTCTAGATCTAGCTATCTGTCTGATCTCCAAACCAGATACTTATGCTGATCCATAGCACCTTATTTTATCTCTCTGTAAAACAGGAGTGAAAAGGGCTGCTCTGCAGGGGGACTGTGAGTTTTCCCTTTACTGCTTTTAAAGCAAATCTTTATATGGCTTTAAAACAATGATATCATTCATATTTATATATATATATATGAAAATAATTTAATTATCATCAGTGTATAATATGTAATTATACACTGATATGTAATTATCATCAGTGTATAATATGGCAAGCAAATGCACTCAGCAATCCCCACACCTGCATGTGAGATCTCACATACTTTGGAGGAATGCTGTCTGCCTAGATGGAGAAGTAGCTGGTGTTTGGACTCCAAGAGTCTTGCCATATGACAAGATTTAATTAAATCTGCTTCTGCACATCAGGGTGCTGTCCCCACCCTGCCAGTGACAGCCCAGGCTGCAGTGCTGGTGGGAGAGCTCGCTGAGCAGCTCCTTGGCTTCCCTTCCTCCCTTGGTCCAGGGCCAAGGCATCTCCCCAAATGCCAGACAGCTGCTGAGGAGGTTCTTGCCTTGCAGCCAGGCTGGCAGCTCGCTGGGCTGGCTGCTGAGCTGTGGATGGACACGCAGTGCTGACAGCGCAGCATCAGAAGGTGCTGCCTCCTGAAAGCTGAGATATCTTGTGGGAATACTTTGTATCACTTTCAAGAAAAATGCAGATCGAGAAAGGTTTCTTAAGCAACTTTCAGATTTTACTCTGTTTTGATTTTTGTGAACTACCTTGCTGTCTTTTTAAAAGGTTTTAGCTAGTAATTCACTTTAATTGTGTGCACTTATAGAAAACCTCTGAGAGTTTGTTAAGAATGAATGTCATGTTTTTAATCCATACTGTGATATGTGCTAACATTATGGAGACACAGTATTTTTAAATTTCAAAATGTAATTATTAATTAAAGCTATTTCTGTGTTAAAGCCAGAAAATTGAACAGCTGGGCTTTGCCTTTTCACAATAAATTTTGAAAATACATTTTGCTCCAACTTGGAAGTCCAGGTCTCCAGCCACAGCAGCTTCCTCTGTTCCAGGCAGCTCTGTCATCAGCTGGTGAGGCTTTCAAAAGTGGGATTTGAGTATGAGGGTGTAATAAACCCACAGGTTTTACTTCTACCTGCCTGAGCTACCTTCCTGGCTGCAAAACATTCTGTGGTGCTTCCACATCCCCAGCCCACTAGTCATTTACTGGGACATGGAGAGATGAGATATTCGGATGAGAGTGTGGGGAAAAGCTGAAGGAGTTTTTAACAAGTGAGTGTCAGGACAGAAATTGTTCTGTTTGGATTTCCTTCACTTTCTTTCAGAGCTGTTATCTCAAATTTGTGTGTGGAAGGCAAGGCTTTTAATTATACACTGCAAAGAGTGCATTTTTTATAAATAGCACCAATTGTTCTGCTGGGACATTCTCATCTGAATCAGCTCCTCTACAGCTTTGCAGCCTGTCTTCCACGTACAAGGAGAATATTTTTACTAACCCAAGTGTATCATATATGACACAAAGGCTGAAGCAATACAATAGGATTTGGGATTTTGCAGCCAGCCAACAGCTGTGCCACCCTGAATTCACTTCAGTTCCCTGTAATTCTGCCCCTTTGTCACTCCTGAGTCCCTGGTACAAAGGCCTCTGGAATAGGGTTGTTACTGCCATGAGCAGTCTCACTGCACACGAGAGCATTGCTGCTCTCTGCGAGGCCCCAGTGGGTAAAATTGCTTTGTTTCTTTCTCTGAAGATTGTGCACAGGGCTCAGAAAGCAAGCAGGAAGCCTGGCTGCACTGCAGTCAGTGTTAATGATCCCTTCCCCGCGGTCACCAGAGCATCGCATCAGCCACGGGGCCCAAACCCTCCTGCCAGGGTGGGAGCCCATCTGCAGGCACCGAGCCACACTCCCTCCCCCGAGAGACCATCCCAACCTCCTGGTCAGCCACATCCCAGCTGGGCACTTGGCAGTGCCCATCCCAGCAGTGGGGCTTGCCTGCAAACAGCCAAGGCAAGAGTCTGAGTGTGCAGGAGAGGGGACACCAGTCCAGAGGCCACCCAGGACATGGGACCTCCCATGTCCCTGCAGCTGCTGCTCCGCCAGACACTGGCTGTGCCTCTGCAGCCGAGGGCAGAGGGGATGGCCCAGCCTGGGGCCGAGCCCATTGCAAAGCAGCAGGATCCCAGAGCTGCCCTGGAGAGCCCTGACTGCTGGAAAGCCGAACTATCCACTGATGCAGGCCAGTGTCAGAGGCTGTGTTTGTGTGGCAGTGAATCTGCCATGGAGATGACATCTCCAGCGTGCTCGGGGCGAGCCATTCCCAGGCTGCTCAGTTTGTGACTGCAGCTCAGGCAGGAGCGTGTGTTTAATTGCTCAGTGTACTGAAACACCCGCCGCTCCCTGCATTATCCACTTGCCCCAG
Organism: Serinus canaria; assembly: GCF_022539315.1. Classification (NCBI taxonomy): domain Eukaryota; kingdom Metazoa; phylum Chordata; class Aves; order Passeriformes; family Fringillidae; genus Serinus; species Serinus canaria. The sequence continues at coordinate 22,411,669 of NC_066319.1, forward strand.
CACTAGAGCAGCCACCTCCTCAAAACAGTAATTTCATGAAGTGAATTGCCTTTCCGTAATTATCTTTTTATGCAATTAATATTTCCTCAGCAAATCCCAGATCTCTCTGCCTCCTCCATAGGTAAAGCAACTAATGAGCCCCAGCTGCCAGCCGCGGCTGAATGAGTCACTCTGCTGGAGAAAAAGATATTGCCAGTGCAAATTGTCCCCTTGTGCTGTCATTTGCCACTTGCTGCCTTGGTCTGAGGGACCTTGTCTGTCACTCCCACGATGGAGCTGCAGCAGCCCCCCAAACCTGGCAGGTCTGCATGTTCACAGCACTCAGTCCCATCTCCCTGCTCATCCTGACCATCACTTCTGCCCCAGCCATGACTGGTGAGAAAACACTGATGAAGATCACTCCTTGCCAAGAAATAGATGGAAAAGGTGCCTTCTATAAAATGTTAGCCCATTTGACTTCTCTAATGGAGTTTATGAAGTTCAGAGAGCTCCTTTATGCCCCATACATTATGAAATAAAAGCAGTTTTGCAGCCTTCTTCAAAGAAAACAAACTGAGACATCCCTGGGGCAATGTCTAGGTCATTTTTTAAACATATATGTCAACTTTTTAGTATGTATGTCCAAGAAATGTTTCGGAACATGCTTTATTTTCATTCCTTGCACAGTCTGCAAGAGTTAGCTTTGCTGACCAGGGTCAAAAAGGCCTTTCTGAGCTCTTTCTGCCATGATATGTTGTTATCTCTCCTATCTGACAGAGCTAATGTGGAAACCTTTACAGTGTGCAAATACTTGAAGTGCCTTCCTGCAATGAGTTTTATAAAGAAAATAATAGCACTGAATTTCTTTTGTTGCCATTTACCTGTCTGATTCTACAAGAAGTTGCTTTGGGTCTCCTTTCATCTCTACTGACTAAAGTGAAAGCTTTGTCATCAGTGTGTTGTTTGGTCTTTTTGTTCACTTGCTGTTTCTCCAAACAGAAAGAAATGTGGTTTGTTGGGGGGCATATCTGGGGAGATGAAGGCTCCTGGCTTAGCTCAGGAAAGCAGTTGTGTACATACCTCAAGAGAGCTGGAAACCTGCAAGAAGCAGACAAGCACAGTGTTTGGGCAGAAAAAGGACAGACAGCCCAAGTGGGATAAACAGAAGTCCTGGGGAAACAAAACAGGGAGCAGACAGCAAAGCAGGACAGGATGGAGACTAAGTGTGGATGGAGAATTTGGGTAAAGCATCACGCAGACATTTGCAAAACCCGAGAATGAAATACAGCCAGGAGAGGTTGCTTGGATAGCAATTTAGCTGACAAGCAGAAGAAAATCCAGAACCAGGATGCATTAACAACAGAGGGAAAAAAAAACCCCAAAACTCAAAAAACCCAGTAAAAATCCAAGTACTGATAATTCAAACTTCTTTACTGACTCAGTTTTGCATATTTTTTCTCCTAAGACTGGAGTGTTCCTTCTCCAGAATAAAAATTGAAGAAAGACACATAAGAAGGAGGTAGCAATGAGCAAGGGGCCCTCAAAATCTACTGAATCATGACATTCATGTGTTGTGGCTTTGATTTCTCACAAGAATGCTCCAGGTCTGCCCAGTTGTTAGTCTGAAGCTGTTAGCTAGCATTTTAGTCAGTGAGCACAGAAATATCTGTGGATAATTTGTAGATTGTGTTTGTGCATAGAATTAGTGATGAGTCCAGCTGCATTGTGGTTTCCCCATTCAGGAAGCTCTCCTACAGATTGTCTCCCTCCCTATAAAAAGTAGGGCTCAGGAGGCCTTGTGATGCCCTCCCCTGGATACCTTTATTGCTGCCTATTGAACAAAAGACATGTGTGAGAAAGACACAGACCATACTTCAGCTTCCTTCTTTCTCCAGCATTGGACAAGATCCAGAGAACAATATAGACTTCTACTTTCCACATGGCTCTTTCAGTCAATGTTTCTTTTGGGAGGAGGGAAAATCAACCCATAATTATTATTTTTCAAAATCTTCCTCATGTGAGATCAGGGATTCCTGACCTATATTGTGCTCGAGCAAAGAGCTCATTGAAGGGGAATTTTGCCTAGAGTAAGGAGTTTCAGTTTAGGTCTATTAATTATTAATTTCTCTATTTATTTATTCAAAAGCTCTGGTGAAGTGGGAATATCAGCTATTTTCCTTCTTCATGAATGAATTCTTTTGCCTGGACTCATCTGGCTTTGTGTATGTTCTTTCCCAAATAAACATGTCAAAAACTGTGTGTTTGCGGAGGAGCAGTGTCTGACTTTTTGTGAGGCAGGTCAGGGCCCAGTCACATTTACTCTTCTCACACACTGCTTTGTAGAACAAGCTGACAGATAAAATGAAATATTAGCTTCATTTCCTGCAGATCCTTTTTTTTTTTTTTTTTTTTTAAGTTAAGGATGGAAGAGACTGAATTTAGAACAACAAGCACCAAAGCCACAGAGATTCTGCCAGTCAAAGAAAATCTTTCACTGCAGTGATTTGCTAATTTAGAAGATGCTGTAGAAGATCCTCTTCCATCATGACTGTTCACCTAGAAGCCCGTTCAGTTGCCAAGGTTTGGAGGATGCATCTGTGCCAATCAGTGAGACTCTTTTGTCTTCCCAACATATTCTGCCTCCCCTGTGCTTCCAGTTACTCGATAACCCAAACCAGCAGCAGCCCTTAACCTTCCCTTTTGTGCTGTTCCTCACATCATCTGCAGCAGGCTGCTGTGTGTCCTACAGCCAAGGCAGGGAGGCAAGGCTGGGGCTGGGAAAACAGCCCTGCCCTGTGCTGCACAGAGCAGCCACAGAGAAAGAGCTCAGGTGGGACTGGGAACATGTACTCTGTGACACCTCTGTGAGCTCAGTGCTCCTGCAGAAAGAGCCTCTGCTGTGCCCCTTGCACACTGAACAGAAGGAATGGCTGCTTCTGAGACAGGGCTTCAGGGACTGTTCCAAGCACACAAAATAAAATAGAATAGAATAAGACCTGCCAAGCACTCAGGTGGGATGTTCAGATGGAACATTTTAACGCTTGATAATTTAGACCCTTGAGATCCAAAGACATTTCCTGGGAAATGAGAAAGTTGTTTTCTTGTACTGCTTAGTGTTACCCACCAATGCAGGAAGAGTAAGGAAACCTTGTGTATCTGCCCGAGTGTAACTTGGTTTATTTTTGAGGCAGACAACCCAGATGCAGGCTGCTGGCCTTCTGGGAATTGTGAGGCTGCAGACATCAATGTAAATAACCCTCATCTCTCTCCTCCAAATCACTTCTGAAACATCATCTGGCATTTCAGCTCAACATCACATATACTCTTTTTTTTGTTTTTTTTTTTGTTCAGGAGGGAACAATTTAGAGCATAGACTTTTATTTGAGTGAACTATATTTCCCTTCCTATAAAGGTCTAGATATTGCTGTTGCATAAATATTGCCCCAGGGGCTCTTTCTAGCAGCTCCTGGGATTAAGTTATTTACTTCCTCATGGGGGTTCCCATACTGAGGAAATAAATATGAGGTTTCTATCCAGAATCCTTTGCATTTGCATTTGGGAGTTCTTGAAGCTCAGAAGAGAGAAGAAAGTGTCCCTCTCTTTCACTGTGCTGCTGACAGAGCCAGCCCCTCTCTCTCCTCTCCCTGCAATTTCCTGCAATGCTCATTGACCCCAAGCCCCACCAACTACTCCATCAATAAGCTCAATGTGTCTCCATGTTAGAAGAAAAAGGAAGAAACATATTCCTACAGCAGATGACAGTGGAGAGAGCAGCTACCAGCCAGCCAGCAACCCAGCAACGCGGGCATCACCTCTGATGAATCTTCTCAGAAAGGACACAAAGTGTCCCACAAACCTTCTCCCACTACTTTGGTCCAAACACTGCAGGGCTGGAGGTAAAAATGCTGACAGGAAATTGAAAGAGAAAACCAAAGACAAAAACAGACTTTCTGGAATGGAAACAGAATCTTGTGGAACAGAAAAGGAAGGCTTACAAACACACTGGAAAGGAGAAAGGGTCAAATGAATTGCATCTGAAAAAAAACCCAAAAAAACCAGAAAATTGCCACATTTACTGAAAAAAAGAAAAGGGTCTAGGAGGAAGGGAAGTGCACTGAAAAGGGCCAAAAAATACCAAAACTAACCTGAGAGATACTACAAAATCACGGGACAAAATCAAGGAGGAAGACAGAACTTTAAGGGAAAGAGATGACTGACATGGTGAAAAAAAAAAAAAAATCTTTGCCAAAGTGAAAGCCATCAAAAGGCATGGGATGCCATGAGGTGCAGGGACATGGACCACAGAGTGCACAATTGGTCCCCATTCAAATAGCAAGATTTTGTTTCACTTCCCGCAATGAAATTTCATTTCCTTCTAGTAAAGATTTCTTTTTGTTTGTTTTTTTTTTTTAAGTATCCATGCCTTGTCCCTCATATCTTCCCCTCCAAGTTGTGTTTGCCTCCTTGATTTTTCCTCTGCTTTTGCAACATCTGTGGAGGTTAGTTTTGAACTGATTTGGTCCTTTCTCCTGCACTTGCTGTAATCCTAGTCCATTTTCTTGTATTCCCTAAATTTCCCAATTTTTTTTTGTTTTGTTTTGTTTTCCTCCAATCTTATTTCCTTGGAGGGTATCTCCATTCCAGAGTGTTTGTAAGTCCTTCTTTTCTGTTTTGGCCTTCAGCGGGGATCAATTCTGGCATGCTTGGGAGCATGTCCCTGGAGCTGATGCCATGCCATGCCTTTTGATGGCTTTCACTCTGGAGAAGATTTTTCTTTTTGTTTTTATGTTTTTTTCTTTTTTAAGTATCCATGCCTTGTCCCTCATATCTTCCCCTCCAAGTTGTGTCAGCCTCCTTGATTTTTGCCCTGCTTTTGCAACATTTATGATGTTAGTTTTGGCCTCTTTTAGTCCTTTACACTGCACCTCATTTCTTCCCAGACCACTTTCTTGTAATCACCAAATCTCCCGATTTTCTGGGTTTTTGAGGTTTTTTTCAATTGCATTTCAATTGATCATATCTCATTTCCAGAGTGTCTGTAAGCCTTTTTCTACTGTTTTGCAAGATTTCGTTTCCCTTCCCCAAAGGTGGGGAAAAAAAAAAATCTTGCAATTTCAATAGGGATCAATTGGGAATGCTTTGGTGCATCTCCCTGCAGCGGATGGAGGATGACCCAGCTTGGAGGGGAAGATATGAGGGGCAAGGCATGGCTACTTAAAAAATAATCTTCTCCTAAGTGAGGCCCATCGAAAGGCATGGCATGCCATCACCTGCTGGGACATGCACCAAAGCATTCCCAATTGATCCCCATTGAAAGGGCAAGATTTTGTTTCCCTTCCCCAAAGGAAATGCAATTTCTTGTGGAACAGCAAAAAAAATACCCCCTGAAGGCCAAAACAGAAAAGAAGGATTTACAAACACTCTGGAATGGAGAAACCATCAAAGGAAATGAAATTGAAAATAAAAAAACCCAGAAAATTGGGAAATTAAGTGACTACAAGAAAGTGGTCTGGGAGGAAACAAGGTGCAGTGCAAAGGACCAAAAGAGGCCAAAACTTACCTCAGAGCTGCTGCAAAAGCAGGGCAAAAATCAAGGAGGATGACACAACTTGGAGGAGAAGATATGAGGGACATGGCCTAGATACTTAAAAAAATAAAAAAAAAAAAAAGAAAAGGAATCTTTGCCAAAGTCCAAGCCATCAAAAGGCATGGGATCTTATTAGGTGCAGGGACATGGAATGCAGAGTTCCCAACTTGTCCCCAGTGAAATCGCAAGATTCTGTTTCCCTTCGTGAAATACAGCATGAAGTTGCAGCAAACTCCACATCATCTCCCTGCAGTTTTTATGAAATCTGACTTCCTCCAGGTCTGAATGTCGCACCTTCTCCCATCCCATCTCAGTAGACTCGCCATATCTGCCTCTAGCAATATCTCTGCCTCCCTGATGATGCTCCTTCCCCTCCCACTCATCTCCTCCCCACCCCTCTAAGTCCACACCCTCTTTCACATCTGAAACTCAGTTTCTCTGTTGTTCAGTGTGATATCTCCTGCTGCCCAGAAATCCCCATTGAACCCAGAATTCAGTAAGCAGTGTGAGGGAGCCAACTCCTGCCCAGTCACAGAGCACATGGCCTATAATAAACTGCAAACAGATAAGCACAAGCATGTCATCCATCTGAGCAGACAAGCCCCCTAATGTCTGATGTAGGTCTGTGCTTCTGTGCTTTAACCAAAATGCAGATGGCTCGAACATGTGAATGCTGGAATGGAGCTCCTGTTCAGACCTATTCTCATTTCTGACACTAACAGCACTATATGTAGCTGTGTGGCTGAATAATTTTCAGGCCATCATTTCTTTTCATGTTGTTTTTCTTCCACATGCTGCTGTTTGTGACTACAGATATGTAACTGGTCAATAGGCTTTTTTTTCCCTCTCACTAATTGTGTGCTTGAAATGTTTAAACTAAATAATAACAACAAACAGAAGATGAATATTGCATCTCTTGCCTCTGGTATCATCTTACAAGCAAGAAGTAACTCCTGCTAGATGTATTCCCAGAGTTTCTGAACATTTTCACCACATTATGCTCAAAGATAGAATTGCTTGGGCTTTGGGGCTTTTGATGCAGTGTTTTAGTCATTGGTTTCTTGGGTTTTATTCTGAAGGGTCCATGTTTCATTCAGTAGGGTTTGGAGTTTCCTCACCACATCTAATGCACAAGGTTGGATGTACATTCCACAAACTAAATATAGAAAGTTTCTGGATGAAAAAAAATTTCTTTCATGGCATTAAAAAAACACATTTAAGAGCTGTTTTCTATGTGTAGGCATGCTTGTGTGCAGAGAGGCAGGGCAGAGGCCAGCAGGCAGAGCCATGGCCCATGCCTGCATGCCGCGGTCCCTGCGCTGTGCAACCATGCAGGAAAGCAGACGTGGGAGGGCAAGGGAGATCCATTCGCTGCACATCAAGGGTGGCTCTTGGTACACAGGGGTTTTCAGGATTCCATGTTAGCTACAGGGAAGGGGGCAGCCAAGGAGAGGGGTGGTCCGCCTCTGGGGAACATCAGCAGCCCATGGGAAACTGGGTCCTTCCAGGGGCAGGTGCACCCTGGAGCAGAATGGGGTTTCCTCCCTCATGGCACTGGCTCCCAGCTTTGCTTCTGCAGCTTTGCCTTTAAGGAGAAGCTGCAGGATTTCCCACAGCAACCTTTTTTAATAACAGGCAAAAAGAGCATCAGCTGCCCCTAAAGACCACTAAAAGTAGGTCACATTGCAGGAAGAGTCTTCACATTTCGCCGAACTCCCCTGTAACTCACTTGTCTTCTCACAACAACCATGGCTCAGTTCTGTCTCTTGTCCCAGCTCCCATTGCACCCCTTACACCACACTCTGTCAGTGCTGCTGTGGAGGGAGTGAGGAGAGGCTCTCACAGTGACCTTCTGCAGCTCCAGCAGTGAGGAGAGCCTCTCACAGTGACCTTCTGCAGCCCCAGCAGTGAGGAGAGGCTCTCACAGTGACCTTCTGCAGCCCCAGCAGTGAGGAGAGGCTCTCACAGTGACCTTCTGCAGCTCCAGCAGTGAGGAGAGGCTCTCACAGTGACCTTCTGCAGCTCCAGCAGTGAGGAGAGCCTCTCACAGTGACCTTCTGCAGCTCCAGCAGTGAGGAGAGGCTCTCACAGTGACCTTCTGCAGCCCCAGCAGTGAGGAGAGCCTCTCATAGTGACCTTCTGCAGCTCAGCAGTGAGGAGAGCCTCTCACAGTGACCTTCTGCAGCCCCAGCAGTGAGGAGAGGCTCTCACAGTGACCTTCTGCAGCCCCAGCAGTGAGGAGAGCCTTTCACAGTGACCTTCTGCAGCCCCAGCAGTGAGGAGAGCCTCTCATAGTGACCTTCTGCAGCTCAACAGTGAGGAGAGCCTCTCATAGTGACCTTCTGCAGCTCAACAGTGAGGAGAGCCTCTCACAGTGACCTTCTGCAGCTCAGCAGTGAGGAGAGGCTCTCACAGTGACCTTCTGCAGCCCCAGCAGTGAGGAGAGCCTCTCACAGTGACCTTCTGCAGCCCCAGCAGTGAGGAGAGCCTCTCATAGTGACCTTCTGCAGCCCCAGCAGTGAGGAGAGCCTCTCACAGTGACCTTCTGCAGCTCAACAGTGAGGAGAGCCTCTCACAGGGACCTTCTGGAGCTCCAGCAGTGAGGAGAGGCTCTCACAGTGACCTTCTGCAGCCCCAGCAGTGAGGAGAGCCTCTCACAGTGACCTTCTGCAGCTCAGCAGTGAGGAGAGCCTTTCACAGTGACCTTCTGCAGCCCCAGCAGTGAGGAGAGCCTCTCACAGGGACCTTCTGGAGCTCCAGCAGTGAGGAGAGCCTCTCACAGGGACCTTCTGCAGCCCCAGCAGTGAGGAGAGCCTCTCACAGTGACCTTCTGCAGCCCCAGCAGTGAGGAGAGCCTCTCACAGTGACCTTCTGCAGCCCCAGCAGTGAGGAGAGCCTCTCACAGTGACCTTCTGCAGCTCAGCAGTGAGGAGAGCCTCTCACAGTGACCTTCTGCAGCCCCAGCAGTGAGGAGAGCCTTTCACAGTGACCTTCTGCAGCAGTGAAGAGGAGCAGCCCCACAGCACCATCATTGCCACACAACATTTATGAAGACAAGTTTTACTGTCTCTGCCCAGAGGTGCTGGCACTTGCCAAGGGAGGACAAATGGCAACCTGTAAGAAGGACAGTTGCTCCAACCCCCATCTGCCACCCCCTCACCCTTTTCCCCAGGGAAGCATTGTACAGACACTGAAAATGCTGGAGTGGATGCAAGACCACACAAACAAGAGGGAGCCTCGTGCAGGGAGATGTTGTTAGACACAAAGAAGCTTCTTGTGGTGGCTTTAAGAGCTCTCAGATGAATCTATAATCACAAGGCTGTCAGGGCTTGATTTATTTTGGTTATTTGCCTGATGCTAAAAACACGTACATCTGTGCCTGAAATCTCCACGTGGTAAGATGTGATTGCCTCCACCTCTGATCTTATGGGAAAATGGATTGTCTTCAAAAAAGAAACTCAAGGCAGAGCAGAGACTGTCTCACAGACTCCCTCCCTCTAAACTGCAGTGGGAGGCAAGGGACATAAGGGCACTGGCAAGCAGTCCCCTACCTGTACCCAGGGCCAATGGGATGGTCAGTGTGGGCTGGAGAACACTTTTTTCTCAAAGTCCTAGCCTGTGTGGGGCCCTCCTCCGCATTCAGCTCCTGCTGGTAGGGCAGGGTAGAACCCCTGAGGTTTAGAGTCCATTATATATATTATATTTAGATCCATTATATTTTATATGTTGACTGGAAACAGGAAAACCTCCATCTATATTCCCCAGAGGAAATCAATTGTGTTGGCATAGAATCTCCTTTTGTCAGGGGATGAAAATGAAACAGCCCTAGGAGGCTCCTTCTGGGCCATTTCCCTCAAAAGACAGAGAGAAATTCTTTATTCCAGCTCATTTTTTCTGACACTGTTTCAGTTATACTTGAAGTCTGGCTTCCCACTTTATCCCTGTGATACTGTCTCACAACCACACATCCAGCACCCATACGTTCCTCCCTAAATCTTCCCTGTATTCCCCTGCTTTCATGCTGTCATTCCCAGATGGAGGCTCCCATTCCATTCAGCTGGATGTTCTTCCTCCTCCCCTACTGTCCCATAAGCTGATGGATGCTATACTGGTGCTCAGACATAGCTTACACAAGCATTGTGACTTGGCTTCTCTTCATCTCACCTCATATGTGTGTAAGAGGGATAGCTGGGAAAGAAATGCCTTGTGGATCAGAGCCTTCTCTCTTAGCCTGTGTGATCTGCTCAGTACCATGGGATCCTGCAGACACACCACTTCTTTCTCATCACCTAATGCTCATGGCACACACAGGCAGTTGCTGCTTTGGACAGGAGCCTGCACTTTGAGGAAGGTGTGTGTTTCTCCATGGGGCACTGCCTCTTAATTTCCTCTGTAAAAATGACTGAAATGAACCCTGCAGCTTGTGGAGTCAAGAAGCTCCTAAGGATGCAGCGATGCAGATGTGGTCAGGGAAATATTAAGACAGCAGCAAGAAGAGATGGCACATTCCTGCCCGGAAGGCAGAGAAGAAAACAAGGAGACAGAGCCCCCAGAGGCAGATGAGATGCAGAGAGGGCACTGACTGCAGGCACAGAGCCACCATTCCAGGCAGGGTCTGGCACCTGTCTGAGGGCACAGCATCTTCCGTCCTGTCAGCCCTGCAGGACCAGCAGGGTGCACCCAGAGCCAGGCTGTCACCTGTCACAGCTTTCCACCACTGGCTTCGCTGTCAGATGCTGCTGGGCACAGAGCTGGATGTGACTCACTGGCACAGAGAGGGAGGTGGAAATGGATCTTTGATGTGTTGTCCCCAGGCACAGCAAGGGGGATGGGGCAAGTACAACTGCTGGCCAGGCTCCTCCCACAGCACCTACTCACTGTGGGCTGTCCAACAGGGTTTTTCATTTTTTGGGTGAAACAAGGCCTGAAAATTTCAAAGTAGCTTGGGAATTGCAATTGTGTTTCATGCAGCAGGTTTAATGGTGTCAGTGTGGATAAATCCCTTGGACCACTTCAATTATTGTTGTTATTACATTGCAAAGGTTCCTTGTTGCTAGAGTTTCGTACCTCCTTGATGTTTCTCATAGGCAGCTCCTCTAAGCACTAAGTCTTCCTTCTTCTTGCAGTAGCCAACCGACTCCAGTTCCCCCTCAACCAACCAATCCACTCTTTTATAACACTCTTCTTCTTAACTACAGCTGTGGCCTGTTAAAGTCAGGCCTGTTCCTCATCTCTAATAATTGGCTCAGCTGCAACTCCTTAGGGGTAAGATTACTTTCTATACTATCTTTAATTTCTTATATTGTATCCCCCTACAGATTATCACCAAAAAGATCTGGAATAATGAGTCATCAAAGGGCTTATTATATTTGCCACAAGAACTGATTGCCTGATGAGAATTCCAGATCAAGAAGCCACATTTTAATTTCCCTTCTTATATCAGCCACAGGTGAGATCTAACTCCTGCTATGCTCTGAAGCTCTGTCGAGTATTGTTAGCCAGCCTCTGTGATGTGCTCCAGCTGCAGAGGATGAAACAGCGCTGGTACATCTCCTGCTTTCCCTCTGGGACAGTGAGGCTTTGCTCTGGCATGCTTTCCCCAGAGGTGAGCAGACCACTGAAGTCCCTCCCGCAGCCTGACTGTGGCAGGGATGTCCGTGTGGCTCAGCCCAGCTCAGCAAACAACTCTGATCCTCTTCAGGCCGAAAACTGCTCAGGAGGGGGTAAAGTGCATTGCTGCAGGAATTTTTATGAGTTGCTTCCTGCTAGAGCCCCATCCCCCTCTATTAGTCTCCATACCAATGTCAGCAATAGATGTCTTCCCTTTCTTCTACCTTCTGTAAGAATTTCCCTCATAGGAGCTGGGTGAAAATGCTTCTAAATCCCTTTAGTCATCATAAAAGTGGATCAGATCAAAGATAACCTTCCCCTCCATTCCCGAGACGGAAATGGTATCACTCTGCAGACTGGCTCCTCCTTACAGTTCTTTAAATCCTCAAAGAATGGGCCATTTTGCATTTTTTTCCACTTGTGTGTTTTGCACTTTTCCAGCAGTCCTGATCTGTGGCCCCTTAATATCTTCAGTTTCTAGGGTGGAGAGTTACACAGAGAATTTAGGCACTTCCTTAGCAGTTTACCTTTGCTTTCTTCCAAGAGTCCTCCAGGAGCACACCATGGTCTTCCATATGCCTGCAGACAGAAGCCATTCCAGTGCATAAAAAATGCTCTTTTGTGTCATGTATTAGCAAGCTCCTTCTCACAGTGTATCCAAGCTTCCCTTTACTGGGGACTGTAAAGACAAAAATTTGTGTCCATTTTAATCCCAGAATATTTCCAGTAGAAGACTGTGAAGCAGAACAGAATGACTCTTGTTACATTAGAGAAAGCTGAATTATTCAGACACCTTCTTTAGGCCTCCTCATCTCTTCCCAAGGTAATAATCATCCCACATTTTTGCCTTACAACAAAACCAGCCACCCAGGACTTTATTGTATTCTCTAGGCTTGGTACTGACAGGAGGAAAAAGCACAGATCCTCTCGCCATTGGAGTGAAAAGAGAATTTTATTTAATTGCTGGAACCTGAGGCTGGTGATGCAGTTGTGCATTTCTGGCTGCCTTGGAGGATGGGCAGTGGCAGGTGCCCACATGTGCAGATATCTGCACAGACATTAGGGAGGATGTTTGTGTCCAGCCCAAAGCTGGGGACTCCGTTTAATGGGAAAAAAACTTGCTTCAGATTTCCTCTGTGGTTTTGGCCACATCACTTTGTCTGTGTGTGACTCACTCCTCCACCTGCAAAGAGAGCAGTAAAAGCAGAGCCTGCCTGCTGCTGATGGCCACAAGGAGCAGTGAGTGGCTCAATGACTACGGTGACCAGGAGCGTTAAAATTATTTCTCACCCTGCACAACTTGTCTCCAGCCCTCCAGGAAGCATTGCTGCTCTCCTATGGGATGCACCAGCAGCTTGTTCTTAGAACAAAAGAAATCCTAAAATATTATTATAGGTCCTTCATCAGATGAAGATAATTATATATCTGATACTACTGTGCAAAACCCCCCAGCTATACCCAGTATATATTTATCTTCTGTATTCTGAAAAAAAACAGATGCCATATTAGTATCCCATGAGATTAATGCATTTTTCTACTCTGTTCTACATGAACAACAATAATTACTGAATATACTTTACTAGAGATAAATATTTTTAAATCAGGACGCCTAAATAGTATTCAAAAGGGTTTTTTTTTAACTCTCTGAAGACCTCTCTAAATTGTTAATGTCAATTTTTAATAAAATTTGGGGAAACTGAGATTTGTCTGCAAAATGTAAGGGAGGCATCATTCCATTAGCACTTTCAAATTATAAACGGGACACAAAGAAGAGAGGGAGATGGAGGAGAGAGAGAGGCAGAGGAAAGCTGTCTCCAGCTCAGCCCCATGGCCCCTAGCCCACTGCTGGGGAGAGGGGTACAAGGCAGAGGCAGAAGCATGTGAGGCTGGGTTGTTATTGCACAGAGCAGGGTACTTTGTGATGAGGAAGAATCAAAAATGTGCTTTTGTCCTGGGACAGTGCCCGTCACTAAACTGGCTAAATTATTTAGCCATCATTTCTTGCATTGCAACCCAGCTAACTGATAGACCTCGAAGTTTTTTCACCAACCAGGAATGACCAATATGATGTCCACTTTCTCAGGGTGTTTCAAGGGAGGTGTGTCCCTGACCTGCTGCTCTCTCATACCTCAGCAGCAATCCAGAAAGGAACTTAGTGTCTGCAAAATTCTCAGCTCTCACTGCCTAAAAGGCTGGTAAATAATGATTTACACACATAAATTCTGGTTATATTGGCAGAGAAAAGACTGTACTCTGGAAAACAGTATTTGTGTACATCATGATGAGAGCATGAACAGACAGTGATAGGCTGCCAGAGCACTGCTATGACCAGTGGAAAGGCACAGGCTTTGATATACAGGAATGATCCTGCCAAGAGGGTGCCCTTGCTGGGTCATCCTGCATGTGTTTGTACAAGATAATGGCCAGACCTGCAATTACTGGAAAATGTGGGCGGCTGAAAAGATGGACTTTTTTTGTGCCTGAGCCGCTCTTCAAAAGGCTCTCACTGTTTCAAGATGTTGCTGAAGTGAATTTGAAGAAGGCAGATTTTTTTAAGCATTGTATGATATGAGCCAGCAGAAGAAGCAGTCTGTGTCCTTGGAAGGATATGGGCATGGTGGTAGCTTGGGATTTTGAGTTTCTATTACTTGGGATTTTGAGTTTCTATTACTAAGTGGCCCATGTCAATGTGCACAGTCTCTGCTGGGAGAGCAGCTGGTGCACAAGCACTTCTGGGATCTGTCAGAAATTTTGTGTCTCATCTTCCTTCAGTATTAAGACTTCCTCTGAGACTGACAGTCTCTCAAGCCACTCGGGGTTTCTTATACTTACCTAAGATCCTTTTCTTCTTCCAGTTACCTTTATCACAGGTATCTGACTTTGCTGATTCCCTCATAAAGTGGAAGGTCTGGATCTGGATAAAGTGATTAAACCAAAGATAAATACAGCTAAACCCATTACCTTCAGTTTCACTGCCTAGCCTGCAGCTCTAGACAGGTGAGATTAACCCTTGCCTACCTCTACTCCACTGCTTGAGTTGAATCCACACTGACTGCCTCCTCTTCTTGTTCAAACTTTCTAAGGTAGCATATGCCACAGAAAAGGCAGAGTTGTGGACTCAGACATGAAAAAGAAGATAGCCCTCTCATTTTTCCATGATAACAGGAATGGCTAATGGAATGGCTGCATATAGAGGTATGCTAATACACTTGCACAGAAAAGAGAAAACCTTAAATCTCCTAAGCATTGGGAATGGTGCAAGAAAATTGTGTGCGTATGTGTGTGTGTGTGTGTGTGTGTGTGTATGTGTGTGTGACTGCAAAAAGAAGATGCATTGCTCTCTTTCATGTATGTGTACACTCACTATTCTTTTGATACTTGTTCTTGTCAAGATCCAAATATAGTTTTTTCCATTTGAATGCAGTTTCTCTGCTCCATCCTAAGAGGAATGACTTATCTACCTGTTACATCAGCTTCTCCAGGTGGAGAGATAAACATGGGCCTAGGGAAAAAGCTTTGTCAGCTTTTGACAGAAAGATTAAATGCAAGTTGTTGCTGAACCTAAGGCAGTGCCAGTGCCCAGCTTATGAATCTCAGTAAACAACACAAATCCCTCCATTTCAGAGGTACCAGTAGCCTGAGAACTGTGTCCCACTTAGCTGTGACAATGGGTCTGATCCCAAAGCTCAGTCAGTCCCAGCACTTCTTATTGTTGCCAGCAGTATTGTTTGCACAGTCCCTCCTCTCTCAGCAGTTGGGCAGCAATTCCCCCTTTTTGGGGCTACAGAAAAGCAGACAGTTGGTCCAAGCTATCTCACCATGTGGGGAAAAGCAGGATGAATTCAGAGAGGATTTATATCTTGCAAAGGGCGGGTTCAGCTTCTCCATCCAAGTTTGAATAGTATTGATAAAACAGCATCATAACAGAAAATTTCTCTCCATACTGGAAAAGGGCTGGTGAGCTTTATCCTGGTAACAGTGAAGTGATAACACAGTCACAACCACAGATATGTCAGCTGTGCCATTGGCTCAATCCTTCTGCTTTCCACTGCACAGATTTGCAGGGTAGCATGGATCAGAATTGGTTTACATGTTTACACACATGTTTTGGATACCACAGCTGGGAGTAAAAATGCAGAAGTTTAACAGCCTAGCTCTGCCTTACTCATCAGGTTCTGGGTCAGCCCTCACTCAGCAACACTGCACCAGCAGCTCACTACATGGCTTGAGGCTGTACTTTCCCTGCCACACATCCTGGTGCTTCTAACTGCTCAGCAGAGACATGCCTCACCCTTTCACATGTGTGTCAGTGGAGACTGGAAGGACACAAAGGAAGGAAAAATGGAAACTAATCTCCCATGACATGTTGATCAGAGCAGGAACATTCAGGGATGTTGCTGTATTCACTGACATCACCCTGAGAAGGACTGAGGCTGCGTTGAGGCTACAAGGGACAGTTTGCTGCTCAGAACATGAGAGGAAAGATGCCATCTTTCAGTTCCACTGTCTGTGAAATTGTGCTTTCAGATGCACGCTCACAAAATGGAATGTGTTGTATCCCCACAAGTAATGAGGAAGCCTGAAAAATGCATCAACAAACATGAAAGAGGAATATTTTATTTTCACATCTCCTCCAAATCTGATGTTCTTTGACCCAAACTGGTGCAAACTGTCACATGGGGATAGGATCAGAGAGCAGCGTGCCATCAGACCTTGAGCATTCATTTCATTCAGTCTTTCCAGGTGGCTCAGGGATGCACAGAAACATGCCATCTCTGACTTGAAGAAATAGTTTTGCCAAGGACCTAGCAAGCCCCAGTGAAGTAGCTTCAGGCTTCAGCTAAAGATCTTCCATGCCCCTTGCTGGAGAAAAAGTGCCATAACAGAGCTCTGGACAACAAAGATTGAAACTGGCAAAGTGGAAAATTAAAGCCAAGTACATGAGTCTGTATTCCCATGGATAAAGAGGTTTCCTAAAACATTTCCAGAAGTAAAAACTTAACAAATAAACCATGCAACTCAAACTGCAAAATAGCACAGGCCTGGCATACACTGGCCCCATTTGTCTGATGAAATACAATGCATATTCTCCTGTTTTTAAAACCAGAATGACCATTTCAGAGGCTGTGGTATGTGAGAAATCATAGCAGATTTTTATATGGCATAGAGGAAGATGGCATGGAAGTGACTATGTTGTAGTACAAAGGTACTGGAAATAACTAAAATAATTAGCTAGTGTTAGTCCTGATAGTGGTGGACCACCATGTAGTGCTCCACTCTGGGATCAGCATTGCCACAGGCTGTTTCCATTGTTTGAGTTAGCCAGCTTCAGAACAGCTCAGGAGCCTCCACTTGGCAGCATCTGTAGTGCTGTGACTGCATTGTGGAGAAACCCAAACCTTCTGGGCAGCTCTTGCATACAGCCAATTAAAAGCAGATGAAGAGTAGAGAACAAATCAAAAGGAACAAAGACAAGTGTAAGGTCTTGCACCTGGGAAAAGATAATCCTGAAGGGCAGCACAGGCTGAGGTCTGCCTGGGGTCTGTGGGAAGGGACCTGGGTCCTGGTGGACAAGCTCAGTATGGGTGAACAGTGTGATGATGTAACACAGGATCCTACGGAATGCTGGGCTGCATCAGCAAGGGCATCACAAACAGAGATAAAGAAATCATCCCACTCTACTCAGTGCTTTCCAGGCCACACCTGGAAAACTGGGTTCAGTTTTGGTCCTCACTATGTAAAAAAGATGTGGAGAGGCTGGAGAGGGTCCAGAGAAGGGCCATGAGGATGATCAAAGGACTGGGAAGCCTGCCATGAGAGAAAAGGCTGAGAGAATTTGGTTTGTTCAGGCTTGAGAATATAAAGCTTAGGGGAGAGTTTAGCACCACATTCCAATATTTAAAGGGTGGGTACAAAAAGGATGGAGACTGCCTTTTTGTGAGGAGTCACATAGTAAAGATGGGGGGTAATGGGCACAAGTAACTCCTGAGGAAGTTCTGACTGGACACAAGAGGACAAATTTTTAGTGATAAAAACAATCAGCCATTGGAATAATCTCCCCAGGGAAGTGTCGGATTCCCCAGTATTGAACAACTTCAGATTTTGGGAGGACATAATGCTGGGCTGTCTTGTCTAGGTCATGCTTTTGCCAGATGATCTTTGTATGAGTCTGTGATCCTCTGAACTTAAAAGAGAAGTGATTTTGGATTGCTTCAGTTCTGTAGAAAAGGTTAATGCTGTATTAACAAGAACTGTATGTCCATGTAGGCAGTTAGAGCTCTGAGACTGCCACCCAGAGGACTTTGAGGTTGTCTGAGAGATTGGCAGTGCTGTGTAGACAGGGGTTTCACAGCATTCAACGTTACTGTGAGATATGGTATTGGTATTTCCACACCCCACAGCTCCCTGTCAGGGCTTTGCTTTCCCCACTCCTTCTCCCCACATTGTTCTCTCTCTGATACAGACTGTTCCAGTCCCAAAATACCTTCCCAGCAATTCCATGTTGCTCTGGCTTGGTTTTGATCCTCAGGGTGCTATCTTCCTTAAAAATGAGCTTCGTTATGAAAAATATGGAAAATTCCACATTTAGAGGCACAGCTTTATTCAGAAATCAATTTGCACTTACTGATTCATCAAAGGTAAAAGAAACAATGCTTTCTTTTTTAGGGGGAATATTACAAGTTTTTACAATTTACAATTATTTTTTTTTTCAATACTTGCTTTATTTACAGATGAAGAAGGAGCTTCATGGAAAGACTTGTAAGATTCCCTCTCTTAAGCCTCTGTTCTGCCTGCATAGTGTCCATGAAAGCTGAAGAAAGATCAGCTTCAGGAAACCTGAAGAAAATAGTGGTTTAAAAAAAAAAATATTGGGGTTTTTTAATCATTTGGGAAACATTTAATGTGTTCCTAATGGAGCATAAAGTGAGTGGACTCATAACACTTCATTACCTCCTTTATGCTTTGTTTATTGGTAGTGATGGCAACTGAGTGGCCTAGAGGGAATTGGCATTTAAATTTCTGTAGCAGCCCAAAACAAAATTGGTTTTAATCTAGGTTGTGTATAAATGAATTGCTGATTTTCATATAAACATGGAATCATAGAATGGCTTGGGTTGGAAAAGACCTTAAAGATCATTTAGTTCCAATACCATGGCCATGGGTGGAACACTTTCCCCTAGACCAGGTTGCTTAGAGTTACATCTAACTTGCCCTTGAACACTTTCAGGGATGGGCATCCACAGCTTGCCTGAGCAACCTGTTCCAGTGTCTCATCTATCTCACAATGGAGAATTTCTTCCTAAGAACTAATCTAAGCGACTCTATTTTCAGTTCAAAGTCATCCCCCCTTGCTCTGTCACTGCGGGCCCTTCTGAGCAGTCCATGTCCTTGCCCCCAGGCATTCGGAGGTGGCGATGAGGTGGGGAGCGTCTCTCCCGGCCGCTGTTGGTTCCCCAAGCCTGACGCGGCCGGGTCGCGGTGTCACCGCACAGCGCGGGGCCGCCCGGCAGAGGGCGGGGAGCGGCAGAGGGCGGCAGAACATCCATCCCACCCCGGGAAAAGCAGGGTGGGCTGGGGAACGACGGGCACCGCCGTGCCACGGGCCAGGACCTGGAGAGCCGGGGCGGGCTGCGGCGGAGCCGGAGCCGGAGCCGGGGCTGCCCTGCCGGGAGAGCGGCCCGGGCGGAGCCAGCCCAAAGCGGCTCCTCCACCGCTGCACGGCGCGAAGAGGCTGCTGCAATTCCTTCCCAATGGACAGCGGAAAAACCTGATCTGATGCCAATAGAGACTTCAAACCTGCTGCGTTTGCGGGGCGGCTTGGGCATTCTCTCAGTTCGCCTTTAAAGCCCCGCACCGACAGGCGAAGGTGCCCCTAAAAGCCGCCCAAGCAGAGGGAACGCGCGCAATACACTAACTCATTCACAAAGAGAATTGAGGGAGAAAAACACCCGCCTATTTACTTCTTCCTCCTACTGGAAGAGATCATGACACAAAAGATATTCCAACAAGTCTAGAGGAAACTGTTAGTGAAAGTTTAAAATAAAAACGTCTTTAGCAGGAAAATCAGTGGAATCTACCCCATGTTTTAAGGCATTCCTTTGCCCTAAATGTTCTTACAACTGATCAAGATAGGAGAAATCCATTCTGGTAAAATTTTTTTAAGTGTTGGATCTGTTTTATTCTTCAGACAGTAGAAAAGAAAGATCCAGAGCTTTTACTGTTTTCCTTTTCAGTTTCTCTGTATTTTATTGAACATGTTCTCTGAAACACTTTTGACACTTTGTATTAACCAAACAGCCTTTTCTTCGATAAGCTTAAGTCATTAGCAATGTTACTAAAGGAAAATAGCATACAACCTTTGGGGGAAACTAAAGCTTCCACTGGGCAAACACATGATATCTTACCTCTGCCTAAAAGATAAAGCTTTCATCATAAAAAGGAAAAGTCAAAGAAAAAGAGAAAATAATCTTTTCTCATTCACAGATTAAAAAAAAAAAAAAAGTCGTTTCAAAATCTCTTACCAATGCAAGTTGTACCCATGAAAACATTGTTTTCAGCACAGTGGGGCTTTTTGGATGTTTTTCTTCACCTTGAACACTTTTGCTGTTCATGCTTTTCATTAAGTAATTTGTCTGCTTTGAAATTACCCTGCATCATAGTCATTGTTGTCACTTGTATTAGTCCTTTGCATTAATGGAAGACATAGAGACTATAAGATCACCCAAGCGCTAATCAATGCAGAACATTAAAAAAAAAAAAAAAAAAAAAAAAAAAAAAAAAAAAAAAAGTGGTTCTTGACTTAAAAACTCTGTGATTAGGCAGGAGACCTGGCAGACTGCAGAGTTCAGGAACAACAACAAAGCAAAAAAGGTAGCCAGCCACTAAACAGCCAGAATTAGCTTTACAGTCATGACATTAAAAGCAATAATAAAAATGTGTCTGCCTTTTATTTACTTCTATCTTAGGTATCTTCAAATATTTTGTCCAGAAGCCCAGGCTTTCTGCAGCCTCTTAGCCAAAGGACAAGAAAGTCCTATTTTTAAAATGAAAGCTGAGAAACCCATGTAATCAGAAGCTTTAAAGAAAATACCAAATGTCATGAGAGTAGACAACACTGTAGTTCCCTACCACTGTTTTTCTTCAGATTCTGTTTTTAATGCAAAATTTAAGGCTCTTTTCCCTTTACATTCTTCAATGCTATGGTTAAGTACAGTATGTTGCCCTTTAAGTGAATGGTCTTTTTGCAAAGCAATTTGATTATTTTCAATTATGCTGTTATCAACAGCTGAGATTAAGGAAAAAAAAAAATCAAAGGTTTACAATTATATCCAGTTTTCTTCTCCTTACAGACCAGAAGGTCTAGATGGTCATTTTACTTTTTGTTTATTATTAGCTCCAAGTCATGATAATTTTTAGACTCTGATGCATTAGAACAACATGAAATTGTTTGGGCTTCAACAGAACAAGCAACAAGTTACTTGGTATAAAAATATTTTTTTTGCCCTCCAAGACTTCAAAACCACATGGAAGTATTTATTTGATATAGATTAATTCAGTTATTTTAATTAAAATTTTAATTCAGAGTTAAATTTGATCTACACATTTCTAATTTGGAAGAGAGAATCCTGAGATTTATAGGTCATGTTCTCATGATGTAGAACCCGTAACACAATATGCCAATGCAGCGGTAAATGGCGGAGGCTCCGCCTGTGAAAATCTGATGGAACTACGTGCTTTGGAGCTCTCTGCTCTGGCTGAGCATTTGTGTTGACTTATTTTACAAAATAGCCTGCTAAGGATAACATCAGCTAGTGGGGAACTGTTGCACAGATTGTCTGTAGCATACCGTGCTAGTGTTTCTGGAAGGGCAACGCTCCTGCCCTTCCAATAAAACGAAATTATAACAAATGATGTGTGCAGGAGCCATTCCATATGGTTGTCCTAAAGTTGAACTGAAAGAGCTGCCTGACAAGGGTCATCCTCTCATAATGCAGCGAGCATCATGAGAGCCTACCCCAGCCTTCCCAAGAGCAACAGGGAGTAGCTTTCTGGTAAGAAGAGTGGGTAGAGAGTCAATGTAGAGTCAGAATCAACTGTAATACTTGGGCTAGAGGGACAACAACCTCCCTCAAATAATGTCCCCTGCTCAGGAACTGTGCCTCCAGGTACTGCAATAGATAAACAGCTGGTAATGAATGGGCTTTCTAAGAAGTGTTTACATCGCACCTATGCAGTATTACACCAGAAAGTTAAATATAAAACTGCTGATGATAAAATTCACAGTTGACATCAAGACTAGCAAAAGACGGAAGAAAAGGTGTTATGCTATCTGATCTGAGAGTGCTTGATGTCAGAAACATGGGCCCATTCCCAGAAAGGGATTTTGCAGGCAGTGCCATTCCCAAGGAGTGATGGAACACCCTCTGGGTAACAGCAGCTCTGGAAAGGGTAAAAGGACAATTTTGGGGAACTTGTAGTGTCCTAACACAATGACATACTGTGGTGATCCTGAAAGCATAGCTGTAAAGATACTTGTGTATAAATACGTATGTGTATTTTTTGTTTAAGTGAATCCTATATTGCCAGGGGCAGTTCAGACAAGCGTGTTTTAAAACAGATGTTGAAAAACTGAGTGGGGTTCACAGGAAAAGCAGGAAAATAATATAAGGACTGATAAAAATATCTTTTGTTGAGAGATTTAAAGAGAAAATTTCATTAACTAACTCAGAAGGAAATATTTGGAATTGACTAGATAACAGCATAGAAAATATCTTCCCAGGAAGAAAATATCAAGAATGTATCTAAGCATAAAGAAAAGCATAAAAAGAACCAGTGGCTAGAAGGTGGATGCTACAGAGAATCCAAGCCCATGTTTATAATGTGGAGAGGACAAAGGGAAAGATAAATTCTGTACCTCTTGATTTCTGAAGATCAGAACTCAGTGTCTTTCTTAAAGACAACTTTAGAGTTAAGCAAAAGTTATTTGGCTCAAGCCAGGGTAGCTGCTTGTGATATATAGAAGTGCACATTCCTATGGACTGCCAAAACATGTGACGGGTGCCTAGAAACAAACCACTGAGTTTTGAAGTGCTTGTGAGTAGAGACATTCCTCGCTTTCCAGTCTTTGGGCCAACTACAGAGAGACCATTTCATATGGAAAAGCAGTTCTGGTTATTCATTAAAAACATACCAGCACAAATTCTCAGACCCTAGTGTTTGAAAAAAGCTTTGTATGTGCCTCTTCTAGTCCAAAAGATTTCAGGACTGGTCTTAGGCAAGTGATTTAATTTCTGTGTTTCTGGCTACAGTTTGACTGCTCATTCCTGCTGCCATCCCTACAGCCTGAGGCATGGGCACCAATCTGGGTGAAAGGATATCCACATGCACGGACCAAATACTATAACTAAGCATCTTTCTTCCCTTTTTTGGTGGATTATTTTTAAGCCAGTTCAGCTTTCTTCTTCAGCTCATGGTATGTGAATAGCCTTGTCAGCACAGCTAGGACTGGGTGGCCATGGCAGCACCCACTCACCACAGGACAGGAAATCCTAAAGACACCACTGCCTTGGAGGTGCAGATGCCTCCCTGGCTCATTGCTGCCATGGGAAAGGCCTTTCCTCCTCTCCCCTGACAGCATGGTCCCACCACCACCTCCTTTTGCTGATGTTGGCAATGGCTGGGTTGGGTATGCAGCTCAGAGGGGGCAGCCTGAGGGACTGTGACTGCTGGAGTGGCTCTAGCTACCTGCAGCATCATGGCATCTCTACCATCAGACCACACCCTCAGTCGCCTGTACAGCTCCACAGCACTCCCAGGAAGGGCTCCATACACTATTCTAAACCCCAGACAGGATCATCCCTCCCTCCCCACTGTCCCTGACAGTGCCTTTGCCTGCTCTCTTGTTAGCACCAGAGCTGCTGTGGCCACAGGATGGGCAGGCTCAGCCCCCCAGGAAGTGGCACAACTGCCAAGCCTGGAGAAGAGAGTAAAGGGTAGAAGGTTGCACCCAGAACTTTCTTGCTTACCAGTTGAAGTCAGCACTATTCATCAGCCTCCTTGGAGAATTGTTCATTAGGCTTAATCCAGTGAAACCCATAACTTCAAGGAGAGCACTGCATTGCTAAAGGGTTCATATTCTTCTACCAATAACAGTGGAAGACTGATGAGGAATGATGAGGAAAACCACCCAGCACTACTGGGTGAAGGCCATCACTGCTTCTATTGTACAGCAGAAATAAAAACACAAGCTGCAGCTCTGCACAGTTACAATCTCTTCAAAGAGCTCTTCCCCCACACCTCATTCAGTCCCACCCTGCTACAGTAATTTGTAACTATGGGCTTCTGGCCGAGCTTCCTTCTCAGTCATGTAATTTCCTTTTCTTTTGTGGGCCATTTTCAGATTTTCAAAGGGAAGAGCTTGTGTTCTACTTCACTATCCAATAACCTATGCATGTGGAAATGTCCTGATTTTGGTGTGGCTTATTAACAGAATTTTTAATGCTAAAAGATGTTTATCAGCTAGCAACACACTGAGAGCATCAGCTCTGTGGTCTTGTAAATTTGAATCTTTTCTGTGTGCCAGGGAAATGTGGCCTGGGTAATAGCAGTATGATTTTCCTTTCTGCTGGCAACTGAGCGACCTTTCCTGGAGGAAGATGAAGGTTGGCCCCAAGCAACTAGTTTCTCAGAGCTTGGGAAGCAGTTGCCTCTTGGTATTGATGTGGTTACATATGATGTTGACAATCTTAAATGAGAGAATACTCAGTGATGTCAAGGCTGCTGTGTGCTACAGCTTGCAGAAGAACCTGAATGCTTTCCTGCCTTTCCTTAGGCACCTTGTTGAAGACAGCCAGGCATCCCCCACCACCCCACCTCCAGCACAGGTCCTGCCTTCCACCCTCTTTGCAGTGTTGTGCCTGAGACACTGGGTGTTTTTAGGTAAGTTCATTCCACAAAATACATCCAGACTCCTCTGCTGCAGGGATCAGATTTTGCAGCTGACAGATGTACCTGCCAGCTCCCAGCACCTGGAGCTCTGAAGACTATTTAACTGAAGCTTGATTCAGTTTTACCCACTTTAGCAAGCATTATACTTTTACACCGGCTAAAAGTTCAGTAGATGAAACTTTTTGTCTCTGCAGGAGAATATCCAGTATTTCATGGAGGAACAGATTTGACAGTATAATACTGGAAAGTCAACACCTAATTAGACAGTCATTCTGTCAACACCCAATCAGACAGTCATTCTGAACTGATGTGCCATTTGTAAAGCTTTATTCTGAGAGCCTGTCAGACAGAGGAGAATTGCTGTGGGTGGTGGAGTGGGGGCTGAATGTATTTATTAAAAAAAAAATTAATCTTACATCTTCTTAATAAGTGAGGAGGCAGCTTGTTGAAGAAGGGAAGCCTTTTCAAGCCCCAAAGGTAACATTTTTGCAGACATTTTTGCACTGTCTTCCTTCCATAATTTGTTGCTATATAGAAAAGATACAAAATCTTCTTTATGGGGATTTTATCTCCTGATGGGATGGGCTGACCTTGGCTGGACACAGGTGTCCACCAGAGCGGTCCTATCACTCCCCTCCTCAACTACACAGTGGAAAGAAAATAAAAAACAACTAAAAGCTCATGGGTTGAAATAAGACAAGGAAAGATGACTCACAAATTACCATCATGGGCAAAACTGACCCAACTTGGGAAAATGAACTTATTACCAATCAAATCAGAGAAGGACAATGGGAAATAAAAACTAAATATTAAAACACCTTCCCCCACCTCTCCCTTCTTCTGGGTTGAATTTTTCTCCTGAGTTCTCTAACTCCTCCTCTCCAGCAGTGCAGGGGGACAGGGAATGGGGGCTGCAGTCAGTTCATCACACTTTTTCTCTTCTGCTCCTCCTTCTCAGGGGTATTACTCCCAGATTCTTCCCCTGCCCCTGTGTGGGGTCCCTCCCACAGGCTCGTTCTTCACAAACTGCTCTTGTGTAGGTCTCCTGCAGGGTCTCAAGTCCTGCCAGCATACCTGTTCAGGTGTGGATTCTTCTCTCCACAGGTCCACAGGTCTTGCCAGGAGCCTGTTTCCAGCATGGGCTTCCCAAAGGGTCACAGCCTGATTTGAGCATCCACTCGCTCCGGTGTGGGGTCCTTCAGAGGCTAAAGTAGATATCTGCCACACCATGGACCACCATGGGCTGAAGGGACACACCTTTGCCTCACCATGGTATTCTCCGCAGGCTGCCAGGGAATCTTTGGTACCTGGAGCACCTCCTCCCCTCCTTCAACTGACCATGGTGTCTGGAGAGCTGTTTCCCTCATATACTCTCACTCCTCTCTCTGGCTGCAATTGCTGTCGCAGTTTTTCCTTCCCTTTTAAATGTGTTATCACAGTGGTGCTTCCACAGTCGCTGATGGGCTCGGCCTTGGCCAGCAGTGAGTTCAGCTTGGATCTGGCTGGAGTGGGCTCTGTCAGACATAGGGGAAGTTTCTGGCAGCCTCTCACAGAAGACAACCCTGTAGCCTCCCCACTACCCACATCTTGCCACACAAACCCAACACACCTGACTACTAAACATATAAAGGCAACTGGCACACATTAAAGCAAGGCAACTCCCTCGCAATAAATTAGCATGCCTGTGTTAACAGGAAGACATAATAGCTGTTATTTATGTTGCATTTACATATTTAATTTTCTTTATAAATAAAAGCTTTATGCCTCCCTTTGAGCCTCCCATTGCAGCCTTTGACTGCAATAGCTACAACTAAACTATTACTCCAAATTAGCCTGGCATTCAGTGTGCATTTGATTTTTATTGTTTTTTTAGTTATTATTTTTCCTCTTGGTTCATTCATCAATCATATTTATAAACCCATTGTAGCACTTACTGCCAGTTGAGTGTTCTCACACATTTCAGCACACAGACAGAAACTGCAAACTAGGGCAGCTCTACTAGGATCTCTAATATTTCTGAGGAGTCTGAAGGTGTTGACAGCTTATGGTCTTTCCAAGGCAAGTGCAAGTGCCTCAAAGTCCATCTATCTGCAATTACTGGAAGGGGTAAAATGACACCGCGCACTTTTCCTCTGAGGAAGAATCCTCTCCCCAGAGGTTAGAAATGGGGAACAAAAAGCAAACTAGAGTTGGAGATCTGAGGACTGATACTCATTTGAACTTCCAAATAATCATCTGTGCCACTGGCTGCTTTTGCAAAGAGAGCTTATTTTGGAGCTGAGTTGATTACCTTCCTTGTTGTTTTGCCAGGCAATTTAAATTAAGTGACACATCAAGACCTAACCCTGAAGTTCTGCCACCCCACAATGCTCAGTGAGAGCAGTGGAAGCAGCTCCAGGATGGCAGAAGCAGGCCTGTATTTTGCTTGGGTTATATACTTTTTTACTTTTTGCCCTCACTCAATTTTTCTCTTTACACCAACTTTGTATAGTAGGCACTTCAGAGTGGAGAGTAACAAGAGAGAATTTATTTCTCAGGACTGCAGAAAACGGTGTTTCTCAGGGCTACAGAAAATGGGAAGTAGTTCCAAGAATCCAATCGGGCACATTGTCACCACAGCCCTGTTTGCATACAAGTCCATTGTCAACTAAAGGAACTGGAAAATTATGGCTATTTATCCATTCCTCTCTTTACCCCCCGTTGTGCCTCTTTTGGCAAAGCAGCTGAAGAGTTTGCATTGTTTCAAATTTAATGCTTGCAGATGGTTTTATTTAGAATTTGTTTTATTGGTGAGACATGCTTCCTCTGTTTATTAAATTGTGCCTACTTTTTGTCATCCGTCATGTTGTCCGCAATTTCAGCGCAGAGCTCGAGGGTAGGTTTGTTGTTACTGTTGCTGTTGGGTGGGTTACATTTTGGGGGGGTAATCTGAAATACGATCGAGCTCCGAGCGCCGGGGAAACAGCGGGTCTTCTCATTCACTTTTTCCCGCGGAAGGGCATGAGGCTCCCGCCGGGCGGGCAGGGGCGCGGGGTGCTGCCGGGGGAACGGGTGCCAGCCCCGGGGCAACTCCGCCTCCGGCCCCGGCCGGCGGGGGAACCCCGGGGCACGGCTGCGGGCGGGGGTCACGTCTGGCCGCCGTGCCCCAGAGGCGGTCGGCCCCGCGGGCGCGGGCGGGCGGCCGGGTCCCGCTCCGCGGGGCGCCGCGGCGGCTGCCGGTCGGCGGCAGGTGGTGGCCGCGGCAGCGCCCGGGGGTAGCCCGGCGGCTCCGCCGGGACGGGCCCCCTCGGTCTCCTGGCGGCTCCCCCCGCGCGGTGCCCGCGAGCCGTTCGGGCGGGTTTTGTTCTCCAGAGCCCCCCCGAGCCCCCGGCCGGCCGCGGGCGCTGATCGCCGGCGGCTCCGCGCGGAACTCGCAAGCTCCGGAGCAGGAGGTGGGAACCGCGGGCGGTTTGGACTTGCTCGGCTTCTTCTGCGTTTGTTTTTTGATGTTTCCACCCCCCCACCCCCAGCTGTATGCGGCTTTTGGGATTTGTTTTTTGTTATTTTTTTCCCCTCCTCTTTTCCCACCGCGGGTATTTGGAAGGAAAGCGGGAATGCCGCGGCCCCAGGAGAGGCTCGCCGGGCCGGGCCGGGCCGGGCCGGGCGGGCCGGCGGCGCCTCCCCCCGGTTCGGGGGGTCCCCGGGCTCGGCCCCCGAACGCCCCTCTCTTCCGTTCTCCATGTCATTTCCTGTGCTAATAAGATGGTGGTCACGGCCGGGAGGGAGGGAGCCGCCGCTGCCGCCTCCGCCGAGCCCGGCCCGGCCCCGGGACCCGTCCTCGCCTGGGACTAGCCAGCGGGGCCGGCGGGGTGGGAGGGCGCAGCCAGCCGGGCTCCCCCCGCCCCTCCCGGGCGGAGCGGGTCCCCCGACGCCGAGGCGGGCTCCCCGCGCCCGCAGTGCCGAGGTGAGTCAGCCTCGCTGGTAGCCAAGGTGGCCACGAAAATGGCTGCGGAGCGCGGGGGGGAAACCCGTCCCAGCCCGGGGGGGAGGTCCGGGCGAGAGGTGCCCGCAGCGGGTGGGGCGGCGGCGAAGACCCGCGGGCAGAGGTATCTCCCCCCCCTTTCCCGCCCGCCCCGCTTTTCCCCCTCGGGGCGGGCTGCGCGGGGCCCGGCCCGTCCCCGCCGCTCCCGCCGCGCCGCTCCCGCCCGCGCCGCGGCTGCGCCCGCCCGGCCCCCCGCCCCGCCCGCGGCCGCCAGCGGGGCCGGCGACTGACGCGGCCGGCGGCCAATGGGCGGCGGGGGCGGGCGGGCGCGCGCCACATTGGAACGCGGGGGCGGGGCGGCGCGGGGCGCTCCCGGGTGGCGGCGGGCCCGGGGCACGGACACCCCCCGGGGGACACGGACACCCCGGCTGCGGCATCGTTCGCGCCCCGTGCACAGAGCCCGGGCAGAGCTGCCCTTGAGCCGCTCAGCCGGGATGCTCTCTTAACTCGCGCAGAAAAACTCCACATGCACCTTCTTGGGCCTTCTTCCCTCTATGGGTTTGGGTTTTTTTTTTTTAAGTTACAGAATTTCTCAAGTTTCTTTGTAAATGGTGCTATATCGCTTATATTTCTGAGGAAAATGGAAGATGCCTCCAGACTCTCCTTTTCAGATCCCTAAAAAAAAAAAAAAAAGCTGGCCTGTGGGCAAAACTGTTGGCTCACTGTTGCTTCCTCTTTTTCCTGTGATTAATGCCTCTCATTAGTGGGAGGAGAACTGGCAGAACCAGCTTAAAAAAACACCATCCTAACTGTAAGATAGGATTGTTTTCCTGCACTGCAGGTGTGTGCAGCGGTTTGTTGAGCAGCAAAGGAGCCCCAGCCCAAAATATCCAGCAGCCCCTTGGATCCAGTCCTGCCAGCAAAGTTTAACTCCCTGTGAGACTGGTGGAGCACAAGCTCGCTGCCTGGGTCAGGCTTCACACCCCCTAAATTGCCATTTGTCTAATGACCAAGATTATAAGCAGTGAAAGTGGAAAGAGAAATGAGTCTCCTGACTTTCTGATGAATTGTGTATATACTGCTTTTGCTTTTCAAGTGCAAGCTGCAGTCAGAAACAAAAGTATTGAGATGATGGGTGTTTGCTTCTTGCAAGGCTTTCTTTTGGACCAAAGGTGCTCCTGCTCTAGAAGGAATAGTTTAGCACAGGGCTCAGTGGTGTGGAGCTCTTGAAATACATGCAGCCTGCAAAGAGCTCAAGTGTTGGCATGGCCAAGGACTGTGTTAGCAAAGGGGGGGTTGGCTGCTGGAACCACTCACCAGGGAGGATTTGAGGTAGCCATGGGAGATGCCAAAGTTTGGCTCTTGGCTGAATGCTGAATTGACTGATCTTGCTGCGGCATGGAGTAGCAGAACCAGGGCAAGTTGTTTTTCTCTCCTGCCCAGGAGTCATGTCAAAGGCTGCTGCTCCTTCCAGCTGTTTGTGGAGCATGAAGGAGGTCCTTAGGCTCCTGACTCTGTGCTGGCTTTGGTGCAGAGCTCTCTGGTTTTGGGATACTGGCCTGTTGTTCCTCTAGCATCTTTGTGGACCATGCATGAAACATGGTGCTTTCTGGTGCAGTTTGTGGTGGATTCTTATTGTGAGCCTTATTGCTCACTGATAGCAATTACTTGCACTTTTTAACAAGTGAAGGGGAGGAGTATTGTGAGGATAGTACCTGATTTTAAATAAAGAAAGGCAAAAGCAAGGACTTATTTAAAACCTGGTATTTTTTAATGGAACTGATGCAAAGTCCATCTTTCTGGGATGGGCTGGGGGCAGCTTGTTGCTCGTATTCCTTGCTGGAAAGTGATGAAATTGCTTGAAATTGGTAGGAGCAGTGTAAAGGTTGTGAACACTGCAGGAGGAGCCTGAAGCAGGAGGGTTCCTGTACTGCAGCAGGCTGGCTTTGTGATCAGGGGGATACAGGCATTGTGGGGAGTGGAAGTTGCCACTCTGAGTCAGGAATCAGTGTATATATCAATGAGGAATACAACAAGCCTAGGCAAGAGAGGTCTTTGGTCTTTTTATAGAGAGTGCCACATACACTTTGTCTTTCTGTGGGTTTTTTTAATATTCTTTTTTCTTTTTGTAAATTCTTTCTCATGCTGGTTAATTCCCAAGTGGAGTTGTGGGGGTTTTGTGGGGTTTTAAGTTGTTTTTTTCCCCATGTCAATTTATGCAAGGAAAGTGTATGCTTTTACCTAACTCTTTATTCTTAAAGTTGTTGTTAGCAGGGCCTGTCCCTTGGTGCTACTAAACCATTCCCAGAGCTCTTAAAATGCCACCTAATATTTGTGACATTTTGAGGTAGCATATTTAAAATCATTACTGCCAATCTGGTAGTGTTACATGGATGTAAAAATTTGCATGGAGAAACTAAATGTAGTCCCAAAGACAAAATGGTTTGGGTTTGTTTTTTTGTTTGATAACGAAATAGTAATGCTATAGGTTAACTTGGGGACCTTCAGAACAACAAAATAAGCTGCTAAAACTTGATGTGAAGACTGAACCAGTGAAAAATAATGACTGTTGTTTCCAGTGGAGTGAATGCAGGTGGGAACTTCTCATGCCTCCTCTGCACTGGGAATATGTATACCTGAGATCTGTGGTTTTCCTAAGTAAAGCAAAAACAAGCAAATATCACTTTTATTCTTCAGTTTGCATTGCAGCTTTCTGGCATTTTAAGAAATCTGGAGTCAGCTGGGTATGCATCAGGGTTTGCTTGATATATATTCTTGCATCAGTGCTGCGTTGTCTGATCTGCTCTCTCACCTGAGCACAGACCCTTCAGACCCCAGGGCTGGGAGCTGCTTGAGGCACAGGCATAGCCAGTGAAGGGGAGTCAGCATGTGCAATATCGTCTGGCACTGAGCAAGTGGCAGAATTCCTGCTGGTCTGCAGCTGGGCAGCCCTGCTTTGGGATGCTGGCTTTGCTGCTTCACGTTTCACCCCTTGTCATGCTTGTGGCATTTCTCATTGTGAGCGCGACTGTACAGCGCTCCTGCCTGAGGCTTGCTCGTAGTGGGTGAAGTTTCTTGGACCGGAGCTCTTGTGCAGCTGCAGACAGTTTTAGTGCCTCCTCTTGCACTGATGCCTCTGCAGTAGTGGAGTAAAGAAAGCTTTAATTTCACAGGGTTTTCTGTTCTCCCTATAACCTCTTCTCTAGTACCAAAAGTGCTTTTAAATAAAGTCTCTAGAGAAATGTTTCTCTAAAGCTACATAGTAAAATGTGGCTTTTCAGGAATTCCTGCTAGTTAAACTTGTCTGTGCAAGTGGATTCCAGTAGCAAGTCCAACCACCCTAAGAAAAGCAGAGGAGAAGGTTCATACAGCCCTGTATGTCATCTTTGGAAAGAAGATGAGGGGAAAGTGCTTTGGAAAGGGAAGAACTTTTTAGGTGCAGGAGGCCAAAGAGCAATGGAAAACAGCAATCCTGTGGCATATTTGAAAGGTAGAGGTAGCCAAGGTGGATGGAGAAGAAACCAGGGGAAGAGGGCAACACAAGTATCCCACGCTTGAAAAGTTTTTCTTTTTAATGCCCACCACATGAGGGACAATACTGGGAGAACTGAGGATGGAAAGACTGGGAGAATTGAGAGTAAAAAAGCAGAGATGAAGGGGAACATTTTGACTTGGCAACTAGAATGACATTTTCCATGTGGTATTTTAGATGTCTGGTCACTATCCTCTGCACCTAAGCTTTGAAGTTCAGCTAGAATTGAAGGTGGTACTAGCACAGGCATTTCTCCAACTTCCATCCCGAGCTCTTCACATAAGTGCAAGAACATATGTTTTTGCAGAGACAGTCGACCAATTCAAAATATTGACACTTAAGGCTTTGCTGTTGTGTTTCTTGGTCATGGCTCCATTTTTGGGGACAGGATAATTGTATCCTTCAGAGCTGTTGCTGAAAGGGCACTTCTCTCTGCAAGGCTGGGAGGCAGTACTTGGGCTCAGAACAGTTTCTCTGCTGTCAGAAGGTAAAAGCATTATAGATATAATTTAAGGTTTAAGCTGCAGAAACTGGCAGCCTCCAGCAGTCAATCAGTAATGTGTACTGCAGAACTGTTCCAATGTTTCAGTGCAGTCCCTCACTCACGGACAGCCATCAGCAAGGGGCCCATCAGAAGGGTCTGTCATAAGCCAAGTTGTCCAGTTTGAGCATGCGGGGATAAATGGCTTCCTTTCTCTAGCCCCTTTCTTATCCCTTCCTCAGGCTTTGGCTTTTCAGCAAGGCTGGTTTTCCTTCGCCTGTAGTGACTTGTCCCAGAGGAGGGGCTGCTGTACTAAAGCCTTGGCATCAAGCCCTACTGGGGTTGCCACTCCCTGCACTTGCCTTGCTGCCTGTGCTGCTCTCAGCTGGGGCTGGTTTCTGCCTGTGGAAACCTGGCTGTAGGTAGTGGGGGAGATGTATAAGGACTGAGTGATAAAAGTTCATGGGAGGTGATGTGGGGGATTAACTCATGGAGCAGCTCTAGGGTTGCTGTAATTAGCTGCCCTGAGAGTCAGCAGTGCTCCTGCTTTGCGCAGTGGGAGCTGAGGCACTGAGCATCCTGTGCTGGTCCCCCAGCCAGCTCATCTCTGTGGCCTTCAGAGCACTGGTTCCAGGCTCCTGACTATGGATCAGGGTGTCTAGGACACACAACTCCAGTGGTCCTCCACTAACACCCTTTCAGAGTGTTGAAGGCTGCTAATTGGAGCTGGTATTGGTCAGGGCCACCAGTCATTTGCAGGCTGATAATCAATATGAAATATTTTCTGTGCTTTCCTCTTTTAGTACAATGAAGCTTTATTTTGAAAATGTATCATATAAACTGCATCATAATATTCTGGGTGGAGTTTAATGTGGACCTTCAACTGCAGACTTGAAACTAAGTGTTCACAGCATCTTCCTTGAAAGATCTCCTGAGTTTGACCCAGTATGTTCCTCTTTACACCTTTCATTTGTATAAACCTTGATTTCCTCATGTCTGTGTATATCAAGGGGATTTGCTGTTGTTTGGGTTTTTTAATTTCTTTTCTTCTGATGCTGCTGGAGTACTGGTCTGCTCTTTCTTTGACTTGGAGACTCCTTGCTTGGAAATGCTAATGAGAATGCTAAATACACCGCAGTTTGCAGAGTACAGCCCTCTTATCAATTCAGGGGAAATTAATGAAAACACTTGGAAATGGAGGAAAAAAATCCATATTAATGACACATAAGCATACTTTTATGAGCAATAAAATATGTTCTCTGGTTGTCATGTTTCACACCTAGGCTTGCTGATTATTTTTTCCGAGATCAAATTAGTTCAATCAGCTTTTGAAGACTAGAAGCTTTTAAATTACTAATTTTCTCTTCCCTTTGTGATTGTAAAGACAACATTATTATGTATGGTGTGTTTGTTAGTTGCTTTTTTTCCCTGAAAATTCTGCCTCAGGTCACCACTGGGGCCGGCCATTATGTGTAGAGGTGCCTGACCCTCAGCACAAAGTCCCACCAGCTAATGCTGCATTGCTGTTGCAAAGGTGGTAGCTCCAGGACAGCAGATCCACTTATTGCATCTCCTGGATGTGCTGAGACAGATGCTAATGTGTCCTCTCTAGCTGTAATGGAGTTAACTGGTGATTTGCTGGGTGTTTTTTTTAACCAGGTCTCATTACTAGTCAGGTGTTGAGATGTTGCTTTTGAATTCTTCCAGCATAGTTGGTGAATGTTTGTAGTCCCTTAGTGACTTGCACACATGAAGTCATTCTGACATGCTCCCTCTGCTTTTTGAACTGGAATTGAATGAGTTCTTGGGCTCTTTCCGTGCTTCTACTAATCAGTGTTTTAAAAATGTCCATAGTGTAAAGGACCAGCTATTTCTGTGTTACCCAGTACCTTTATGTAGAATATTGCACATATAGACCAGAAGTGCTTGGCCCCTGCTGGAAATGTTTTTCTGGTTAGCTGGGTTAGGATATACAGGGTCTGAACACCCCTCTCTCTGTATGGAAGGGAATGTGCAGATCAAATTGTGGTGGTGGTGAATTCAGCACACGGATATCTGGTTTCTTGGCAGATCTGACACTGGGAGTGTCTGGACTGCTGCCTGCCCCAAGGAAAAGGGGGTCGGTGTGACCCATGCTCAACCACTACTCATCCAAGCCATGTAACATGAGTCCCTAACCTGTAGACAGATTTACCAGCTCTGAATAATGTCTGTTGTGCTGTGAGATCCTATCTTCCTAATGGCCTGCAAGAGGGTACAAATGAGGAGAAATAAATACTGCTCTTGCTTTTGCTTCCTCTGCATTTTGTGGAACACTTGATGTGTTCTCATTTTGCCTGCTGTGTTTGTTAGTGCTTTTAAAGGACTGAGCTAGTTGGTCAGAATTTTGGGAACAAGTGAAAGTAAGATCTGCTTCTACCTTCTCATTTTCTCCCACATACTCTTTCCCTATTTGCTGAACAAGTAAAAAGAAAGGAGCTGCCTGTTGTGTCCTGAAGTCCAAATAGAGTGAAACCACTGTAACAAGCATAGAGGAACTGTCCTGTAACATCCTTCCACAGAAACAGGCACCAACTAGATAAATGGTGCCAAAGCAGGACTTTATCTTTATTTTACATCTGTATTAATGGGTCCCAATGGAATGGGGATCCCCCTGCACCAGAAACTGCCTGCCTAGAGGTATTGGTGCTCCAGAGGCTTTACAGTTTTACCTTTGATTCCTGAAGCTTTTGAGTTGGCTGGTGGGAGGGGGCATTTTCAATAATCAGGTGTCTCGTGGAAGTCCAGAGGTCTCTTGTAGGAGAGGAAGTTTCTCATCAGCCTTTGGGGTAAAAAGCTTTGGGTTGTGATTTGTAAGAATATGCTTGAGAAACTTTCTGTCATGTGACTGTATCAGGAGTGAAATCGTGTTTTGTGATTCCTGACAGAATTTAGCAGCAGTCTTATAAAAAATCACTGGTGTATGTAAAGGCAGACCAGCACTTGGGTGTTGCTGTTGAGTGAGTTGTTGGTTTTGTGCAGGAAAAAGGAGCTCTGGCAAAATGTGCTGAATTTTCTGAGTTGTTGGGGCAGTTTGATTTTAGTGGATAGCTTGGCCATGGCTCACAGATGTGTGTGCAAGCCTGTCCATCCATTTGGTCTTCTGACACCACTAAACATTCACCAGTGGAAGAAAAAGCATGCTGCAGGTAATCTTTCTTTTTAAAAGAAAAGCTGGAACTTCTGGAAAAGTGTTGAGTGAAAGGCTGTCTTGTTAGAAGATGGATGTGCTTTCAGAGGGGCTAATTTTGACACTAAGGAAATATATGTAGAGCTGATTGCTGGCCAGGTGCCAGTGACTGAAGGGCACCAGAGGCTGAAATGCCAGGTAGTGCTGGCACTTCAGCCTATGACAGTTGGGTTGCATGAATTATCCCTCTGCCTTCCAGCTAATTTTATCCTGTTGATTTTTCATGAATCATTTCCTATCTCTGTGGGTTAGAAATTAAAGTGGAAGTTTGCTAGCCAGAATAGCCACATCTGCTATTTAGAAACTAATGTCTGGGGTTTGTTTCCTGCCCACCCCCACACCTTCCCTTCCCTTTCCCTTTTTACCTCCATCATTGTTGAAATACATAAATCACTAGTGTTTTTCATCTACAAAAATTTTTAGGCTGACCAGCCTGCACAGGTGCAGGAGTCTTCTGGGTGCATGTGACCTCCCTGTGGCCCTGTGGGCAATGGGGCAGCAGGCAGATGCTCAGTGCTGTGTGGCAGGGTCCCAGGTGCACAGTGATGCTGGCAGGACCTGACCAGGACATTTTGAGTTTCCTACATGTGCTTTATAAAACATTAAAGACACTCCAGTGTCTTTTCCCTCTCCCAACACGGCAGAAGAGCAGGAGTGTGACAGTGGCCCAGCCTGTTACATGCCTACCAAACACTTCCTCTCTCCAGCTTTTTTGTCTAACCATGAATGAGAGTAAAAAGTTGTTTGGGCAGTAAATTCACATCTCTGCTTCCCTTTGTTGAACTGTGTGCCCTTGGGGCTGACAGCTAGGCCAGCAGCAAGGGAAGGATAAGTTCATTGTTCAGAAGTTGAGTGCTACAAGTCAGGATCCAAGGACCCACATGGGAGTTGTGTAGCATGGGGTCCTGTCAGTGAGCAGTTTTGCTGGCAGCTGTGCTAAGGAAAAAAGGGCATTCCCTTGAAATATAGTGAGCACTAGATGAGTGAGAGGAGGTCTCTTGCTTGCTCATGTTCACTTTTAACCAGTCTTGGTGGATTGTAGCAAATGCAGGAGACTGGATGAGTGATTGTGTTGGCACAGTTTTGAAAATTGCCAAGTGGATGGCCCGGGAAAATAAAAGCTGAGTAGCATGACACCAATCCTGGATAAATATAAAGTTATTCATGCCTGAAAATTGGTGTCATGGAAAGTGTTCTGTACTTCTTAAAAAGATTTGATTTTGTTCTTGGAGAAGTTAACTGTTGATTTAAAGAGGCATCTCTTGGTGTGATATATAATTACATATGAAAAGCAGTTAAATCAGTGTGTGAGAACCCTATTAATATCCAATTCCAGAGAATATCAATGAAAAATATGTGGCTTAGGAATTGAAGGTAGTGACTGATAGAGAATGAGCATCCAATAAATAAGCTGAAGTGGCAGTATAAACAGTAAGGAGGATGAAGAATACTCTAAGCTAAAGGACAGTACTAGCACACTAATAAATCAACTGTTTGAGAATTGACTTTAAGATGAAGGTATAAAATATCTTCTCAACATCAAAAGATCACGGTTCTGGCATTGCCACCTTAGATGTGGGGAGCAAATAATCCAGCTATTTTAAGCTAGAGCTTGATCATTTTACAGAAGAGTCTGCAACATGATATGTTGAGGCTGTGTTTTCAAAGAAGTAGACTTGATGACCCTTCTCTTCATATGAGGGGAAGGGAGAAGCCAGTTCTGCCTGACACTTACTCAGTGATGCAGAAGACATGACTCATCACTGGCAAACTGGGTAGATGAAACATGTTTGGTGAATTGTAGCTGTTGATAGGGGCAGGACAGTGTAATGCGGTTTGTTTGGTAAATGAGGTTATTGAAACCAAATAATTTTCACACAGACAGGTGGAGATTTATGAACCTGGAAAGGCACGTCCTGAACGTGATTTGTGAAGGGAGGCTGTGTCCTGAGCAGTCCTATGTGAGAACATGGGGGTCAGAATGGGCAGGCGGCCCTGGGGAGCTTTCTGTGCCAGGTCCTAGCAGGAAAAGACAGTCATGATTTTGTACACAAGCAGGCTGGTAAGGAATCAGGGTGAGGAGGTAGTTTTACATCTGTAAACTTTATATTTACTTCAGAATCAGTCTTACATCAGCTTGGCTTTCTAGTGCCAGCATCTTGAAGTAATACAGAGAAAATTGGAAGAGTTTCACAGAGGAATGATACAAATTGTTGGAAAGCTGAGAAGATACTCATGGATACATATCCAGGGCTCTGCTATGTATGTGGTTTTATTCAGTGCTTATCACTATTGCTGTCCAAACACCTTTCAGTAGTGCCTTAAGGAAGAAGGCTTACAGCTGCCACTTAGTTGTACTCTTATTCTGTCCTTAGGGAGAAAAATGGTAAAATAACATCTAGTTTTAGAACTGGGGCTTTGTGTCTGTTTGTTTTAACTTTATAAATGTAGGTATATATTTATGTTGAAGCCAGAAGCAAAGAAGTGCAACTGGCGGTTCTGACCAAAGATGGTGAGGTTTATTACAGCCATTAACCTGGGAAGCAATTCTTTCCAGTTGCTCAAAGCAGTATCCCAGCATGCTGGGTATTTCACCCTTTCCCATCAGGTTCCAGGTCCCTTTGAAAGAACTGTTGCCTGGTGCCCAGAACTAGAAAGAATCACATATGACTTGTCTGTGACGAGGATTAACAACTGAGATAAACTCATGAAATGTTGGCTTCTCTTCCTCTTGCTAGACTCAGATGGAGATTTTGTCCTTTTTGTAGGCTAAAAGGGAAGGAGTGGGACATAAGGGGTGTCAGTCAGATTGTCCTAATTCTCAGTTCTACCCTAAAACTGTGAATCTGTGAGATCAATGCAGGGAGCTGAGTACAGAAAAAATAAGAAGTTTCCATGTATTTTTAAAAATGCAAGTCACTTATGTATTCTTTCAGCTGCAGTAAGTACCTGCCTTGGTTCTGTGGCGTGTTGCACTGTTTCAGAGGCTTTTAGGCTGCATGGGGGCTTTACATTGTCAGCATCCTGCTTGTTTGAGTCCTTATTCAACACTTAACACGGACAAGTTGCATCAAGTACTACCTGCTTTGCATAGGCTGTGCTGATCCATGACAGTGCATGGACCAGCCCCTGGATCCTTTTCCTACTCTCTCTGAGATCAACAAAGGGCAAATGCTCTGAGATCACAACACAGAATTTTGTGACAAATCTTGTAAAGTTATCAGTATGTTCCATCTTCACTAGAAGCCATCATAAAACAAACAAATAAAGAGTGACAGCGTGAACTCATCTCACATCCATTTAAGACTATAGCAGGAGTTCCAGGTTGGCAAACCAGAATTTCCCTATTCCCAACTTCTCTGCAGTAAGGATGGCAGTGGGAATTTGGTGTTGTGGCACCCCATCCTGTTTGTCATGTCAGTTGCTGGTCTTGGGCGAGTTAAAACCAATGGAAACTCTCAGCCCTCCCTGCTGTAAAACAGGTTTAAGTTTTGTTGTTTTGAAGCTTACTCTCCAAGCTTTTTCAGAAAGCTGCAGAAAAACTGGTGGTGGTTCCAGGTATCTTCCTTGTAGTCCTGACCTTCTTCAAGTGTTTTCAGAATCTGAAACTCAAACAAAATATTTCATACTCCTGGTGAATTTATGGCTTCTGCGTGTAGTGGAGTAATTGACAATGAGTTAAACGAGTCCTGGTCACAGGCCATGGCTGCGCAAATCCTATATCAGGCGTGACCTATAATTTTCACTAATTAAGTTTGAATTTGTGACTGCTTCAGCTTGTTGCCAGGTGTGCTGGCTGCATCATTCAGCTTTGCTCTGTGGCTATTAGAGAAGAGACTCAGCCTTGCAGCAGGCTGGGAGACAAGTCATATTGTCTTGCCCTGCTGCCACCAGCCTTTGCCATGCCGGGACACTGCTCTGCTGCTCCCCTAGGTGGAGGACAACCTCACCCACAAAAACATTGTACTTTTGTGGGGAAAGTGCTGTGGCAACCATCTAGGCAAAACCAATTTTCCCAGTGGAGCATTGGCTTATATCTGTCTGTGGACAGTGGTCATCCTCTGAGCGTGCTGGTTCTTCCTCTTACTTTGTGAGATCTTTGATCTTTCAGAATTTGTGCTGGCTATAAGCATGAACTGCATAGCCAGCTGGTACTTCATAAAGTGACCTGAAATGGTTGGCATGGCCAAGGACCTTGGTAAGGGCATTCACCTCCAGGAGAATGGTGAGCCTGGGTCATCCATGGCTGTATGACAGCCATGGATGGCTGTATGGGGGCAGCTCAGAGCCTTGAATGCTGTGCTTTATTCCCTGTTCTCAGCTTGTCAGTAGCTGACTGTTCTGGATTACTATTTCTGGTAATAATATGCAACTGTAGAAAAAGCATACATACTCTTGTCCATCTTTCACCATGGGCCTGCACTTTAAAATGTAGTACAAACTATGCAAGATCTGCCTTAAAAGAAGAGGGGGTGACCTCCAGAAGGTCAGCAGGGAGAAGCTGAGTGAAGGAGCTGTGTGCTGAGGAGGGGATAGATTCCTATATGGCTGTTTCACATGAAAGAATGTCACAGTCTGGGAAACCTGCCAGTAAAATGTAAAATTAAAGCTCTGTTTTGGAGGCTGATCCATGCAGATAAGAGCCTGTGACTGTTAACTAATAACTATGAGAGTGGCAGTGATAAAGGCAGCATACTTGAGGACAGGAATTCACAGGTTCGTTCATGCTTAACCCCATCTGGAGGTTTTTTCCTGCATTGGAGATTAATAGCTTAGCTGTTCTTGTGTTTTCTACTTCCCTGATTTTGAGCAATATGGCAGAGCCACTAGAGATCTTAATGTGTGTCATGCAGAAACAGGACAGGTCCTTGCCTGCTTTGTAAAGAAAACAGGAGGGGTTATGTGGCACTGCCTGTGAACCCTGGGGTGATCCAGGGATTCCTCTTGGGATTTGTAGCAGTCACTCTGGTGTCCTGGCTTTGCCGAGGACCACCGTGCACAGCTGCCTTTGCTGGCCAAAGCACTTGATGTTGTGTGCAGACAGCGCCTGGGTTACCACAGCATCCCTCTCACCAGGGACTGGCCTTGCTGACATGCTGCTAGGACATGGCAGTAGGCTGTGTGCCCACTGAACATTGGGCAGGCTAAATGTCCTGGTAGGCACAGGGACATGCACAGGTGAGGCCAAGTATGCCCTGAGAATACCCTCAGCAGTAACCAAGGAGCCTGCTGTGCTTATGCTTGCACTGTGCTTCTCCACATCACCTGAAATCTTCAGAGGCTCTTCATATTTAGCTGCTAGAACAAACACAGTTACAAAAATGCCAAGAAAACCCAACAACAATGATGTGGAGGGAGTGAAAACTGCAGAATGTGAACTAGACTTCTATAGCTGTAGAAAGCTAAAGGGGGTGGAGAAATGGCAAGAAAGAGAAACTAATGAGCAGTGAAATTACAAAAAATTAAACACTGCTTTGAATACATTAGAAGCTAAGAGTCCTAAAAGCATGGTCATCTGCTGAGGTCTGGAACTGGAGAAATGTCATATGTTTTTTCCTGGAAGAAAAGCTAGAAGGTGGTACCAGTTACAGCAGCAGTGTCATGCTCTGTGTTGTAGCAGTAGCTTGGGAAATTAGCAAATAGCAGCTACTACAAGCAGTACATTTTAAAGCTTGCTAATCTGGTTTACTTGTGTCCAGGGATTTTAAAAGGCCTGGCTGAGCAGTGCTCTCCGAGCCACAAATGCTAATTTAAAAATAATTGAAGAAAAAAAAAAAAAAGCATGTCTAATGAGTTAGACTTAAAAAAATGTTGTCTGTTACTCATAAGCGAGTAGGCCAATGTCAAGTTTAACTGGGCAAATTAAACTAGGCTACCTGCAGTCTGATGTTTGCTTCCAGTAATATAACATAGCAGCTGATATGGATCAGATTGGTCATGATTTAAGAGGGTATTAATTGTAATAGTCAGTCTGTACAGTTTTTTTTTTTTTTCAATCATTCTTTTCTAACAAATTATGATTTTCTGGTTTGCTGTAATTTCTAAACATAAAACTGTTGGTAAGTCTAGCATGTTTAATGTTGCACTGAAATTGTGCAACAAGTCATGGCAATAAATAGGTGGGATGATTCATTGTGTCACACACACACTGTTGGAGTGAGTCCAGAGGAGGGAAGGCCATGAAGATGATCAGAGGGCTAGGGCACCTCTCCTGCGAAGACAGGCTGAGACACTTGGGATTGTTCAGCCTGGAGAGAAGAAGGCTCTGGGGAGACCTGATTGCTGCCTTTCAGTACTTGAAGGGAGCTTTTTAGAAAGCTAGGCACAGACT
Organism: Serinus canaria; assembly: GCF_022539315.1. Classification (NCBI taxonomy): domain Eukaryota; kingdom Metazoa; phylum Chordata; class Aves; order Passeriformes; family Fringillidae; genus Serinus; species Serinus canaria. The sequence goes on from NC_066319.1 coordinate 22,453,327, forward strand.
TTTAGCTGGGCCTGTGGCAGTGTGACAAGGGGTAATGGCTTTAAACTGAAAGAGGGTTGATTTAGATTAGATATTAGAAAAAATTTATTTACGGTGAGGATGGCGTGGCACTGGAACACAGAGAAGCTGTGGGTGGCCCATCCCTGGAAATGTTCAAGGGCAAATTGGATGGTACTTTGAGCAGGTTGGTCTAGTGGAAGCTGTCTCTGCAGTGGTATTGGAACTAGATGATCTTTAAGGTCCCTTTCAACCCAAGTCATTCTATGATTCAGTACATAAAAGAAAACCTGACTAAATAAAGGGTCACAGTGTGACAACAAAAGGAGCCCCATTGCTGGTAGTGTAGTAGTCTCAGCTGGGAATTTTTGGGTTTTTGGCTCAATGCTAATCAAGAGGCAGTAGTAAGTCAAGAGGAAGTAAGTCTCTTCTTCCTATTAACAAGTGATAGGATGAGAGGAAATGCCTTCAGGTTGCACCAGGGTAAGTTTGGGTTGGAAATTACAAAAGGGTTATCAAGTATTAAAACAAATAGCCCAGAGAAGTAGTTGAGTCCCCAGCTCTGGGAATTATTTAAAAGATACGTAGCTATGGCACTTAGGGATATGGTTTAGTGGTGGACTTGGCAATGCTACATTTGCAGTTGGATTTTATGATTTTAAAGGTCATTTCCAGCCTAAATGATTCTATGGTTTAGTGGTGGACTTGGTAGAGCTAGATTTATGTTGGACATGATGGTCTTAAAGGTCATTTGCAGCCTAAATTATTTTCTTGATTCTGAGATTGTTGGTGTCCTGGGGAAAAAAGCACTAAGTTAATTTGGATTGTGTTTGTGAGCAACATAAAATCTGGGCAAGTTACAAGTACTGAAAAGAGGTGAGTTAGTGGTGAACTTGGGGTGATTTGTGTGCTGGGTGGGACAACATGGAGTTGTATGACACTCTTAAAGCAGTCGTGTGCTCTTAGAGCAGGTGGGAGGGCTGGCAGGATGCGTGGTGGCCTGGGAGCTGCTGCAGGAGCAAGGGCTCTTACAGCAGCACAGTGGTTCACTGAAAACAGAGCCCCAGCTGGGCACGGTGACCAGAAAGTAAAGGCAGCACTTGGACACAAACAGGGCAATCCTGAGCAGGGTCAGGGAGGGCGTTATCTCAGTGCAAGGTGCTGCTCCTGCCAGTGTGCTGCACAGGAATGTTGCTGATAAGTAGGAGGGAGTTCAGGGAGGACCAGGAGAGGGGCGGGCTACATACTGTTCTATGCAGTAAAACACAGAGCTCCATGTGTAAAGTAAACACAGTGTTTATTTCTTCTTTTTTCCCTTTATTTGGAGCTATGCAGTAGTTTAACTAGAGCTGAAGGAAGCAGCACAGTGACCTTCCTTGGCAGGAGGTCAGACTGTATCATCACAGGGTTTCTCTCACTCTGTAAGACTCCATGGGGCAAGAGTGGGAAAGGAGAAGTCATTTTATCTTCAGAAACAAGTGTATGCATCTCTTCCTACTGAATGATTGGGGGATATGCGTGCTTTAACTCCAGGTGTCCTGTCTGCCAGGCTTCCAACACAGGTGGTTGTTCTGACTGAGAGCATCTGCCCCACAGGCAGCATCCACCTTTCCTGTGATAGTGCAAGCCCCACAGCTGATCATTGTGTCCAACATAAATCCAACTCTGGGGGAAGCACCTATCTATCTCTTCTTGTCTTTTAACATTTTTCTGCTTCCCAAGCTTTCTCCCTCTTCAGTCGTTTTACTGCAGACTGTGCAGAAAAGACTGTCTTCTCTGAGGAGGCCAGGTAGACCCTGATTGCAGCACTGGCTGCTGAATGGACTGCAGAGTTTTCCTCTTGCTCCAGAGAGCGCAGACAAGGGGCTCAGCCTGCCAAAATAATGAGCCCTTCTTTGGCGTTACTATCGCTTTCCTTCTGAGTGGCTGTGGCAATTCTGAAAGAAAATGTGTCTTGTTTTGGATGCCCTGAAAAGGCTTAAAAGTGCATGTGTTTGCCTGTGTCTAGTTGTTCTTATGCTGGGGCTTTGCTTTCAGACCACTGTATGAGTATTAAGTAACACTCCTTGATAAAGGCTTGATAAACGTCTTTCAGGCTGTACACTGGCATGTAAGAAGTTTGATTGGAAAAATGCATCATTTGTCCCCTGGCACAAAGCAGAGCCAGAGAGGTTGGGAATGGCATTCCTTCTTGTGGTAAATAGGGCAGAAATGCAGACCAGACTTTCATGGTGTTCAGGCCCATACAAGCATGTGTGGAATAAGAAAATCCTTGTCTTCAGGGGTTTGGGAACATGAATTTAGAAATGCCTTGAGCCAAGTCATGATGGGGATGGGCTCTTCCACCAGTTTCCCTGACAGAAGTGGTCTGATGAGCTGTGGAGGCCCCTCTGTCAGCACTGCAAGTATGCAGCATAACAGAGCATGTCATCCAGAGGACATGGAAGGGGCCATCACAGAGGATTTTTGGGGAGCAGCTGTGAAATCTGTCTGATCTGGTGTGGTACCTGAGAACAGACAGTTTGTATGCCTTAGAGGAAGTCTTAAGATAAATGCAGATGGAGAGATGAGCAGCGTGCTAATTTATTCCTTTTCTCAAGCTGAGATGCTCTTATGCTTAGTGGCCCTTCCAAAAATCTAAATTAAATCCATTCCAAATTATTATCACTTGACATATCTATATTTTCTCTTCAGCACCACCCCATGATGGAAGGGGGAGGGAAGTGTTATTGTTTTGTAGCTTGCTATCCTTAAACATCATTAAGTGATTGATGATTCTGTGAAGTGTCTCCTGGCTCTTGTGTTGAGCAGAGGGAGAGGCATTTTCAGTACAGCAGCCAGAAGGGTGGTGGTGGCTCAGCTCTGGCTGCTGTAAAGGAACACAAGCATGACTTGTGTAATCTTGGTGGAGTCCCGAGGGGTGCTGTAGGCACTTACCTGTTCCTCAGAAGTGTGAAGAGCACACAGCAAGCTCTGTATGCAGGGGTCTAGTACACTGTATTCTGTTCCCAGACGGAGACTGGCATATGCATGGTTTATAGGCAGATCCTGATTCAGTGCCCCAGTCTGCATTCCTCTTTCTTGTCCTTCTGCCCCCAAAGACTTGCTCTGAGGTAGTGGTGCTCCATGTTCCCATAACATCTCACACCCATCATTCTTAAATCCCATGTGCAGTTGGAAATCCCATGTGTGTTTTTAATGGGCTCCCTGAAGCATCCTTCAGATTCTCCATGCCTCAGGTTGCTCCGTGGTGTCTCGTGCTCTTCACCTGACCTGCAGCTGAACTGCTCTTCCCTCCTCAGTGCAGGAAGAGGTTTCCACGTGCGCATGTGGGTGCTCTGGTGTGTGATGGCAACTCTTGGTGCCAGGAGGAAGCCTGATCTTCTGGCTGCATCCCAGCCTGGGGGAGAAGGCTGTGGTTCCTGGGGGAGCAAGGTTGTCATTTCTCAACTACTCATATTTGTACTCCCTTCCTTCATTCTTTTTCAGAACATGAGTGAGAACTTGAAGGATTGTTTGATCCAGACCCAGGCTTCCTTAGGGGAGATGGTGACGATAAAAACAGAGGCCTGCTCTCCACACCGGGACCAGGAGTATGGACAGCCTTGGTATGTGGCTGAGTTTTGGTCTGATGTACTCTAACCCCTTCTCTCTGCCTACCTCCCAGCTTAAAGGTGTTTTTGTGGAATATGCTTGAGCTGCTTGAAGTTATTAAAGCTCTTCCTTGTGCTGTCTGCCTTGGGGTGTTTGACAGGGGTGGTCACCTACTCGTGCACCTACTGTAGCTGAAACCATTTTCTGCTGTGGGCTTTAGCCTTAAGGATCTGATACACCAGCTTTTGGCGGGTTGGGTGGCAAGTTTAGTTATTTCTCTGCTACAGTTGTGGGACTGAAGGAGTTGGTCAGGCCCCATTGCTTCAGCTTCTCTCTGTGTGCAGTCCCAGCACGTTGCTAGAGTAACATCATCTGTCATTCCTCCTCAGCTCTGGAAGGCCTGACCCACAGTCCATGGAGATGGAACCCAAGAAACTGAAAGGGAAACGGGATGTAATCATGACCAAGAGCTTTCAGCAAGTGGATTTCTGGTGTAAGTGTCTTGTGAGTGAGGGAAAAGCACCACTGCTGCTTGTGTAGACTTTGGTCTTCCCTGTCAGTTAGGGGCAGGAAACAGGGCGGGGGGGGGGGCAGGGAAAGGACAAATTTGCATTCTCATCTGAAAAGACTGGCATGGTTGGTAGGGAAATTGTTGCACAAAAGCAGCTTGTCCCTGAAGGGGTTAGGCAGAAGTAGGGAGGTAGGAGGAAAGCAAGCTGGAAACATGAAAATGCACATTGAAAAACCCTGAGAGTCTGGAAAACCCAATGACCTGAATTCAGTAACTGCAAAGGGAGCATTGGGCAGATGACAACTGTTTCCCTCCTGTTCTGGGAAGAAAACTGGTGCCATTTATGTTGGCAGATCTACAAATTATCAACTGGTAGACCTGTGTCTCTGTCTGGAGACAGGACAGGTGCCTGGGATGCTGTCTCTCTCCCAAGCACAGAAAGAAGGCTATATGATGAGGGTATTTGTTTTCAGGGATGCTTGTTTTACCTCCATGTGTGGGGAATCAAACCTTTTGTCTGGAGGACTTGCTGCTAAGCAGGGATGTGCAGGGAGCCCTCAGCCTCTGTCTCTGGGGGCGGTGATGGCTTTCCACATGTGTTCAGCCATCAGTGGCAAATACAATGCAGGGCACCAGGGCTCAGGCAGGTGCAGGTGTTGGTAGGGGAGGTGTGGGTTGGGGCAGAGCCCATGTTGAGAAGCATGGCAAAACAAGGGAGCAGCCAGTGAAGCATCTGTATGTGTGTGGGCTGCAGTCTGGGGAGGGGGCTCAGCTGGCCAGGGAGAGGACAGGGAGCTGTCCTGAGGGCTGTGCATTATTTCTGCCCTACCTAACCCCTGTTTCCTTCACACCTGCAGTCTGTGAGTCCTGCCAGGAGTACTTTGTGGATGAGTGTCCAAACCATGGCCCCCCAGTGTTCGTGTCTGACACACCAGTGCCCGTTGGCATTCCAGACCGGGCAGCACTGACCATCCCACCTGGAATGGAGGTGGTTAAAGAGCCCAGTGGGGAGAACGACGTGCGCTGTATGAACGAGGTGATCCCCAAAGGTCACATCTTTGGGCCCTATGAGGGGCAGATCTCTAGCCAGGACAGGTCTGCAGGATTCTTCTCGTGGCTGGTGAGTGACAAGTTTCCCCAACTAAGTGACACCTCAGCCATGCAGTTCAGAGCTGAGAGAATCACAGGCTTGTGGAAACCTTAGCCCTCTTCCCCCTTCTTTAAAGGTCTTTCACTGGCCACATGGGCATCAGCATCGGCCTGCCATAAATATTAGCAGCTTAAGGGTATGGATAGATGATTTAGAGATTGCAGAGTTCTCTCATGGGCCCCTAGCACTCCCTCCCAGCCTGCCTGAGCAGAAGAGGTGTCCAAAAAGCCAGAAAAAATATCCAGTCCATCAGGAACTGATCTACATGCAGATTCGAGCACCAAAACTTTTGTCCCCTCATACTACACGGCTTGGTTAGCATATGAGATAGAGAGATCACTGGATCAACACACATTAATGATGAGAATTGCAGTATGGGACTTGAGTTATTATTTGGGAAAAAAAAAATGAGAGCTGCTGATATGAAATGGTCCTCACACTTTTCTGTCTGTAAAATAAATGTGTGTCTCAGCCATGTCCCAGAAGGGAAGTTAATATTTTATATCCCAGGTTTGTTAATGGTTTTGTCAGCTGCATCCACAGTTACAGATATTTGTACATAGAAAAAGGGCTCTCAGTCAGTTCAGAGTAGCCTCTACGCACTCCAGGTCAGCAGCCTGTAGTACCAGGAGAGCTGAGATTCACAGCATGGAGTTTCAAACCATGACTCAAGGCTAGAACTGAAGCAGTGATTTGAGATTCATAGACCTTTTCCTGCCTGGACCAGCTGGTTGATGTGCTGCATCCATTCTCTTGTTCCACAGATCGTTGATAAGAACAACCGCTACAAATCCATTGATGGGACAGATGAAACCAAAGCAAACTGGATGAGGTGAGTCCAGTTCTCTTCTGCCTTCCCTTTTGGGACTCTGTCTTCCAGAGAGAGGCCATCAAATACTCCTTACTGTTTTGTGTGTTGGAAAACCAAACCAAAATGTCACCACCATTTTGCAAATGGTATGCTTGTACTCTTTCAGTATTTATTGTAATTAATGTCTTTGACATCAGATTCAAAGAAAGGGTCTAAAAAAAGACAAGAATGTGTATATGGAGGATTGCTATTTTCTGTAATGAGAATAAATGTTAAATATGATCTTATTTATCTGCTCTTACAAGCACTGACAGGTCTCACTCCATTTTTTTACTCATTTTTTTTCTGTTATGTTCAAATATTTGCAAAATGCTTTGCATTGCCCTCGAGGTAACATTTGGTTCTCTTTGTTTTTGTTTTTTTTTTGTCCCAACTCATTTGACAGATACTGAAAGAGGTGCTTTTTTTTTTTGCTTTCTTTCTGGGCTCCATTTGAAGCTGCTGTCCGTGCTGGCTGTGGGTTGGCAGTGCCAGCTGTCCTGTGCAAGGAGAAGGGCGAGCTGGGTGGCTGAAGGCAGAGCTGAGGCGTGTGCTTGTGCTCCCTCTGCTGGCCCCGCGCCTCGGCAGAGCAGCCGGCACTGCCTCTGCTCCTCAGCTGCAGCAGGGACGGACGTGGGGGCCATGGGGCAGTGGTTCAGGTGTTGGCATATATCTGCAAAACGTCTGTCACTGAGGCCTCGTATGGGTGGCAAGTCACCAGAACCGGGCATTGCTGCACGGTGAGGCCCCTCAGACCAGTGCTGCTTCTGTGGGGAGCTTTGGAAGTGGTTATTATCAGGAAGGCATTTCTTACAAGAGTAAGGCAGTGTGGGATTACCTGGTTTGATGGCCTGGGTGTTTAGGATTTTCAGTTATCCCTCGTTACGGGAATAAAAAGCATGAAGTGCAGGTAAATGCAAGATTGACCTATCTGGTCATATCTGGTTGCACCACTTTGGGCCATTTCAGTCTTTACATGGATAGCAGCTGTTCTGACATTTATGTTCATAAAGTTCAGCAAAGGATTTATTTTTTCTGTAAGGATTCCAGCTGTTACAGTTGTTCACTGCTGGATGAGATAAAATACTAGACCAGGGCTGAGGCTGGAGTCATCATTCCAAAAGAAGCAGTGATGCAGTGAAGAGATATAGGTAGGCAGAGATATATCTTGAAGTAAAGAATGCAAAGTTCAAAAATCTGCATAGATCTTGATCTTTGTGATTTGCATAACAGTGAAGCAGGGGCAAAACACAGTCTTGGAAAGCAAAAATTCTATGATGAGCTCTTCTTCCTACTGCTGTGAACATAAGTTTAATGTCTGGATTTAAATAGGCATTACTTGTGATGCTAACACCAAAAAGACTAAACTTGTATTTGCCATGGTTCAGTCTCAGTATGAGTGTGGTCTGGGCCATTGTGTACAGCCTTGAAAGGCATGGAGGTTATGGCTTTGTGCAAAGGGGGGATGTTTGTGACCCCTCATGGGAAGGGTGTATCAAAGGGTCTCTGCAGGCTATACTAGTCTTACTGACCTTTCTGATTTTACTCTTGAAAAGTGCTTATAACCAGTAGTATTATGAAGATTCTGACAGCTCAAGTGGCAATAGGAGTCCTCAAAAAGTCTTGATTTTGTTTGTTAGCACCTTTTAGACTAAGATGTGCTCAATTTTCTGTGCTAGAACATCACTTGACACTGAGATCACACACAGAAATCACGCTTGACTCCAGGACGCTGTACACAGCGCTCTTTTTGTTTTTCAGATGGTGCTCTTTGCTATCACTCACAGATGGAGTGCTTTGCAAAGCAGATCTACTCACCTTCTGGGTAGGTGGGTATGGCATGGGGAGGGCAGCTTGGGCTGACTCCTCTCTCTTCTTGTAGATCTGGCAATTGTTTCTGTTGTTTAAATACCACACCTGAGTCCATTTTCATGTTGCCTGAGGACAATATATGCACTGCAGCACTTGCTGGTTTAATTTCAAGTGCCTGTTTACCCAAGGCAGTGGATGACAGGGAGGAAGGAGTAACAAGTGCAGCAGATGGCATGGCAATGGTAACATCCTCTTGCCCTTTCCCTCATCAGTTAGTTAATCCAGACAAACTCCTGATGCTGGGAGCATGTTCTCCTAAGCTGGCTGCTGGCACACGGCTAATGCACTCTTCATCTCTGTCCAGAGTAAAGCCCTGCTGGTTGCAATACTTCATGAAACTCTGTGACTTCAACATATGCAAACATCTTCCTCTGCTTTTATTTTTCTGGTGGCTATTTACTGTGGATTGCAGCAAGCAAAATTAATGCTTTCTTGGACACAAACCATAAATTGCTGCTGATGGCAGTTCTTGGGACTTCTGAATGGTTGCAGAGGACCATCCATTTTCCTGGTAGCTTCTGAGAAGTGCTCTTACTCAGTTGTTGGTGTCCTCTAAAAAGAATGGATCTGACAAAAAAACCAGAAGTAATTCAGAAAGTCCTGGAAAGTCCATCTTTCTGTGTATCACTTGGCCCAGAACCAGATGCAGGATAAAAACTGGCAGTGCCTAACTGAACTGTTGAAGTGTAGTGCCTCATGTTTGGGGTTTCCAGGATATTTTGAGCATTTATAGTCTGTAACCCTTCTTACATGCGAGTTCCTGAAGTCTTTGTCTTTTGACCCAGTATAAATTCATCCTTTGCCTTAGCCAATGTGAAAAGGCTGAAGCAACACTTTTTCACTGCCTTCTCCTTTGCCTTCCTTTCTGCCCCCTTTCCTCTCCAAACATAGTGACAAAGATATGGGGAGCCAGGCTGTCCTTCAGGTCTTCCTGTATATCCTTATAATGGAGGCATTTCTGATTTGATTTTCATATAATAATAGAGCTTGGAAGGAAGCTCTGGTCAAGTGTTCCAGTAGCCTGCTTAAAGCAAGACCAACTTTGACTAGTAGACCTTTTAAGTACGAAGCTGCTGTTTCAACTTCACAGGACCTTTTAAAAACAAGCATTTAAAAACAGGCAGGTTACTGTGACTGCCCTTGTGTTCAGGGTGAGTAAAAGCCACCAGCCTAAGAATGTAAAGTTTTTGAACATTATAAACTGATTTCTGCTACCTTGCAGCAAGTGGAGCAAATGTTCTTATCTATTAAAGAGTCAAATTTATGTAGAGCGAAGGGATCCGAAATTACTGTGGGGCTGTGATCCTCATAAAGTTCTTGGAAAAATTACGTGCTTTTTTCTTAGAGGCCAAGAAAAGTGGAGTTGATTGATATATCTGTGGGGTAATCATTAAGTGCCTGCTGTTCAGTGTGTCTTGCACTTTCAGATTAACCTGGCCTGAGGTGTGAATTCACAACCTCACAGCTGGGGCTGCTCTGGAGCTTGCTGAAACCCTCATTGCGTCACCACAGAGGTACTTGTAGATAGCAGTGACTGCCTCTAGGGACTTAAGGTACCCTAGAGGAGAAAAGGATCCCTCTGACAGTAACACTGTCTGCATTTTTATTAGGAGGAGGTTGATGTGCCTCTTAGGAACCTAAGGTTAATTGAATTTGTGATTAAAACTGGCCAGAGCTCATTACTCAATGTGTGGCAAGTTTGCTGTTGGAATATGAAAGTTAGATTGTTTTGACCCAAGTCATGCCAGAGCATATGAGTAGAAACACTAAAATCTGAATATCCAGGACTACCATAAGCTTTCCTAAGTGCACTTGATGGGATATCCTGTCTGGGGAGAGCAAATAGGGCTCTAATTCCCCATCGGGGCAGATTTGCAGGTGACAGCGGCTGTGAGTTTGGCAGAGAAGAGGGGGCATCAGGTTTTGTAACCCTGTGTCTCCAGAGAGTGCTGTTCTGTTCTGCAAGCTCAGCCCTACCCAGAGCACTTTGCAGAATATTGTTACTCTTTTTCACCAGAGCAGCTTGTCAGTGGAGGTTTGTTGCCACCTCATGGAGGCACTGATGATACTCTGCAGTCATGCGTGCCTGATGAGGACATACACCAAACCCAGTTTTGCTGAATGCGATAAAAGTCAAACTGTAAATGTTCCCTTGCTCATGTTTCATGTAGCCTTTTCCCTTCTTCTTGTGTTCAGCTGGGAGAACTCCTTTTTCCTTATAAGTGTGGTGAGTTTTTTTGTTGGGGTTTTTTGAGATTTCAGGGTAACAGGTGCTTTGCTGGCTCTCCATCATTTCATTACCATCCTCTCTAAACGCTCCTTCTTTCTCCCTATAAATGAAACTTCACCAAGAGAGTATTTCAAGCATTCATTTATGTTTGTTCCTGTGAAATGCATCTGTGCACTTAAGTCCCAGCTCTCCCTGATGTGCCCTGGATTTGAGCAGCTTTTCCTACTGATTTTCCAGCTTTAACCAAACTGACTCTTGCCCTAATGGCAGCCTGCAGTGTCAGTGAGATAGATTAAACAACAGTGTTAACGACACTAGGAAGGAGCTAGAATGCCATGGGTCAGCACTTTTCTGTAGGTTCAGACAGTCTGTTTTCTCTTTCATTATTGAATAGAGATACTGCCTTCTTTTTATTTTTTCCCCAATAACAAAACATAGTTAGTACTAATGTTTTGTTTATTTTTATAGTTTTCTTTGACTGTGGCTGGAGAAATTAACACAAACCCCCTTTGGACAAAACTGCTTGTTTTCAGGATAGCTGCCTCTTTTTCTGAATGGGCTGAGGCCACAAGTAGTTCATCTGAAGCACCAGAAACTGGTTGCAGGCTCATGTTGGTGGCAGTAAAAGAAAGCCTAGCCAGGAAAATCAAGTGGGTGGCCTCATTCCTTTTGAGAACAATGGGAAATGGCAGCCATTTCTGGGTGAAACAAGAGCTTGCTGTGAAGCAGACAAATGCTGCTGGAAAAAGAGATTTTTTCCTTAGGGAAAGCAAGTTGCAGAAATGGCCCACCAGTCTAGTCAAAAGCCACCTACCCTAGAAAAAAAATCCAATTTGATGAAGCCTTTTCATGACATCCTGCAAGTTAACAGAGAAGGTGCTGTAAAAGTTTCTATTGCATGTTATGCCAGGTAGAAGAATAAGATATGTTTCGGGCCTCTAAATTTCCTCTAAGTTTCAAGCAGTGTCACATTAGAAGCTAATTCACCGCTCTGATTTCAAGTTCTCAAGTTTTTTTTTCTGTGCACAAACTGTGGCAAGTGATGTGAGGCTGAACTGAAAATCTTACACATAAGTCAGGGCATCAGACGATGTGTAAAATTTGATTTTAACTTTAAAGCTGAGAAGGCTCCTTCACACTAGTGTTGCTTGGTATTTTTTTTTTCTTAAGCTTGAAAATTGCCTTCTAAAAACAAAGCAGCTGCCTTTTCCTGGTGAGAAGTTGTTGTGGGTCAGGGGAGCTGGATCCCACCAAACTCCTCTGCCCCAGTACTGCACTGGCCAAGTGGTTGGATGCAGGGGGTTGCTTAGCGCTGATTTCCTTTTACCCAATTATGCTTTGCGGGATGTTCAACCCAAGGAACATGGCTGAACGAAAGAGGAAGCCCAAGTTTTCCAAAGAAGAACTGGACATTCTGGTCACTGAGGTGACCCGAAATGAAGCCATGCTGTTTGGGAGGGAGACAATGCGTCTATCCCATGCTGACAGGGACAAGATCTGGGAAAGCATAGCCAGGCAGATCACATCAGTCAGCCAGGTCCCCAGGTCTGTAAAAGACATTAAACACAGATGGGACGACATGAAGAGAAGGACCAAGGACAAACTGGCACTCATGCAGAGGTCCCTCTCCAGCCCCGGCGGTGGCACGGGGCAGCCCTCAGCCATCGTCCTGACCACCCACGAGAGAGCCATCAAGTCCGCGCTGCATTCGTCCCACCAGAGGCACAGCTGCCAGAGAGTGGATCTGGATGTGGTTGACAGCCTGACAACGAGCTGTAAGTATCACTGCCTTAACACCTCTTTGTCTCATGCTTGCATATCTCAGTTCGACACCAGAAGAGCATTATGTGTTGTGTGAGATAGCTGGGTTGCCTGTCCTTCTGCTGTGGTTGGTTTCTGCTCTGGTGGTTGTGCAGTGTTGGTTGTGGAGTGTTGAGATGGACTGTTTCCAAGTTAAGGTCATCTTTTTGTGTTTATCTAGTTCTTTTCCATACTGTCATCTGAGAGCAGATAATGGATTATAAGTATGAATTAATCCTACAAGTGAGGGAGCATCTGTAGTTGAAGTATGACTACCTCCAGTCTGTGGAAGAAGTGCTTGTAAAAGGTTAGGATATCTTCACCTTGATAAAACAGCAATGCTACCAAACTGAAAGGCATCTGCCTGTTGCCGGTGGATGACTTCCAAGAGAGCTTTGAGATCAGTGATCACTGGTATTCATTGCTGAGGTTGGGCCTCTAATGATTTCTCAGTAGTGGTCTGAAGGATCAGCATGAACACTGTAGACAATAATGACTTCTTTTTCACTGGTTTTAAAGAAACTGCTGGCCCTGCTTTTGAAGTTAATCTTCTTACACCACAATTCTCTGACACCTTCCAGTGCTAAACCACAAGCTGCTTTGTGCAGGTCCTTTCCAAAGTTTTGCACATCGTTTTGTTTTGTGGAGGTGCAGCTTCTTGTTTATGAGCTTTTAGGGATAGAAACGAGAGAAGGAGATGATAGCTTTTTGGGAAGTGAGTCAACTAACACCTCATGGGTGGCACTATCCCACCACACTAGGTCTGATCTCATATCTGAAATTGTTAGTGGGAAAGCAAGAACAAAGTCTTCCAGAACTGACAAGGTGGGACTTGGTCATTCTTTGCATCTATCTTGGAAGGCAGTTGCACTATTTCAGAAGTAAAACGAATACAGGTTATACAAGGAAACAGTGGGCAGCTGCACCAGGTGAAACCTTGTCTCTTCTTACTCTTCACATGCCTGTACCTGTGAACTGGCACATCACTACATATTTATCAGACTAATGATAGTTTTCCTGTGGTATTTTGCTTTAGTTTTGATTTTGCATCAAGTGTATTTGCCTAATTAACATCGGGCCTTTTGCTGCTTTGTCTGATTGCCTCGTTGTCTTAGTGATGCCAAGCCACGTAGTGGCTGTGCAGAACACACTTTGAGAGCCAGCAAATACAACATCTACGCTCTTCTTAGTGCAGAGGATGTAAGAAATGATGGGGGAGCAGGGTTTTTACAGGGGAAGTCTGTGTCCCTCCAAAATATTTGTGCTAGCTACCTATGGGTTTGGGGAAGAGAAGTCATTGCTACTGTCTGAAATAGATTCATATTCTAGTAATGAACAGTGCTGTGTACAGAACACCACAATAGCTTGGGTTCACCCACTCTCAGGTTTCTCATGGCTAAGCTTGTCACACAGATGCTAACATTGCATGTTGAGTTACGCATCAGAAGCTACAGGCTTGTCCGAACTGGCAGGGGGAGGGGAAAACTCTTTTTCCACGTTCTTTGAGATATCCTGAAACAGAAGGCAGTGTTGAGAGAGATTTCACATTAATAATTCATGCTTCCTCTTCTGTTTAAGCTGATGAAGATGAAGAGATGCCAGGCACTTCTCAGGAACACCACTTCGCTTCGCTGCCGAGGGCTGGTGCAGGTGTCAGTCCGTTCTCCAGGCCCTCCTTCCTTCGCTCTTCTTCCTCATCAGAGCCCTCGGAAGCTGCCAGCCAAAGGCAGGACCTGCGCTGTCCATCCCCACGCGCCACCTCGGCCTGCAGACCCCCGCACCCCCGCACAAGGAGCCCACCCCTTTCCAGCTTCGACCACCAGCTTCTCCATTCCCATGCCCAGCAAACAGACCTGTTCAGGCAGTTCTGCCAGGAGCTGGTGGCCATTCATAGGGACATGGCATATAGCATGCGTGCTGTCAGCCAGAGCGTGGCTGTCCTCACCAGCCAGGTCGGCCACATGTGTCAGACACTGACAGAAATATGTGATGGGGTCTGGGCTTTCCAGAGGATGCAAGATCCTAGTGCCATGCCAGGGTCCTGCCTGCAAACAGCTTGCTCTAAACAGCCCCCTGAGCCCAGTGCAGAGTCTAACCAAAACTCTCTAAAACAGACGACTCCTGCACGGGCCACCAGGTCACGAAAAAGAAAACATCATTTTTAGTCTGTTTCATATAAACTAAAGAAGGATGCCCCTTTCTGAGCTGCTGCATGTTTCTTATGGCTTCCCATGTGTATTAGTACTCTGTGGGGAGGGTCAACAGCTGACCTAACCCAGCCATTCCCCTGCTGGCTAACAGAACAGTATGCATATGGCAGCTAATTGTAGGACTGGCCCTCTGCAATGGCAAAGAGATTGCCAAATACTTTAGAGGTTGGAATGTAGGACATCTTTGGGTTCATAGAGATTTAGAGTTTTCACTGGCTTCCCCATGCTTTAAATGCTGTATAAACTAAGAGATGCAATAGAAATCATTATCTGGATCTCTTCCCAAGCCTGTGAAATATTATTTACTGGAACAGCATGCTACAGAAATCCCTTTGCAATCAACTCACAAATTTATCCTACTACTGCATTCCCATCATCTTCCTGAATATTAGGATATGCATTATGTGCAGACATGCAGCCTTATGATGATAAAAACTCTTATTGATCATTGCTTTTATCTTTCATTCAGCAATGGTGGTCTGTCCAGGGGTTACTGTGACTTGCACACAGCTTTGGGGAGAGGAGTGTAAAAGCAGAGTTTTTGCAGGGAAGGGAAGAGGGTGTGATTCTGAGGACAGCTCTGAGCACTCTAGGGTTTTAGATTGCTGAAAAGGATTGCAAAGGCATAGGCCTTTGCAAGGATCCTGCAGTGCCATATACACTTATGTTAAAGAGTTCAACTTTTGTTTGCTCCAGTCTGAAACCCCTACCTTTCACAATTGCAGGTAAAATACATATTATTTCATTATATGACAACATTTAAAGATAATTGTATCATATTATTTTCTTGACTGTTGTCAAATCTTCAGTTTTGAACCACCTTACCCCTTCAAAATGTGGGAGACTGAACAGAAACCAGAAAATACATAGGGCCTGCTTCTGACATCAAGCCAGTTTGGTTTTGTTTTACTGTAATTCTGTCTTCTTCTGTACAGTTACTTTGCACTTAGTACAGATCCCACCCTAAATAAAACTGTGTTTTCCTGTCATGAAGAGTTCACAGCTATATAGGTTAAAATCTTAAACATGTTGGTTTTATACTGCTTTCTTTCCCCATATAGATGCAAGAAAGAACTGTGTTACAACATTTGTATTGCTCTAGAGCTGTGTGAGGTTCCCATGTACAACTCTGATTCTAGAGCTAGGCTTTAATAGTGTCACTTCAGGTGGTAATAATGTATGTGGTAGCTCTTTTATAATATGTCCGTTTTCTCCTTAATTTTCACCTTTTCACCTCTGCATCTAGCATGCTGCCCCCATGTCTGGAAAAACCCAGACCATTATCCTGATAAGCTTCAGCAGGGAAAAGGGTCAAGGTGTTAACCACACAGCACACCATGCTCTCCAGGCTCTTCTGTTGTATTTGGAGGCTGGTTGCAGGACAGTATTCCAGTTAATATGAGTGTGCATCATCATGCCATGGCTGGGCTACAGACTTGGCAGAAAAGTTACAGAAACTTCTGTGGAATTGAACATAGGCAGCAGGGTGTAGCAGAAGGATGGCTTCTTTTGTGTGGTCTTCAAGGGTCATCTTTATCTGGTCTGGCCTGTCCTTTGAAAGCATAGTGCACTAGCTTCTTTCCTGATAAGTCCATTGTATATCTGCTGTGTCAGGCATTCATGACATGCTTTTCCTTTTTTTATTTTTTTTTTTAAGATACTCTGTAATTCTAATTCAAGTAATTTATTTTTAGTGGTGCAATAAAAGATTGCTCAAGGAAGTAGTGGTCTGGCAAGGAAAAAAGCCTCATTCCTGAGGAATGACCCAACTGGTTTCATGCAGAGGACATTCCTTTTAGTGCTGGTGCCAGACCAGGGCAGAACTTGTTCACCTTCCACTGAGGATGTCCTTTTGCTTCTTTTGAAACATTCATATTCTGCAAAAGTCACAGCCTCTCTTCAGATGAAGGGGAGATTGGGAAATCTGACAGAAGTAGATCTAATTTATGAATCAGAGAGAGCTGATAAAGGGTGATATGTTTTAAAGGCTTTCTGAGTCAATAGAGTGCTGCTGCTATATATTAATATTAGTATTTTATATTTTTATAATATTTGGTCTCTACTGATGCCCTCCCATGGGTATAGCAGTAAGATTAGCTCCCTTGAATTTGTCCAGGGGGATCCCTTCTGGGAACCCTCAGGTCTCCAAAGGACGAGTCTCCTGCAGGTGCTGGGCGCTGGAGGGAGTTAACATTATTGCTGCCATCAGTTTGACCACACAAATGTATTTACAGAGAGCCTCCTGGTGCAGGATGCACAGCCCTTAATGCAAATCCCCAAAGGCTGGGTATTGGTCAGGAGAAAGGACCTTTTACTATAAACTGCCTGATGTCTCCCCTAGTTTCCTCTGTGGACTATTACAGATTGGCCAGATCTGGGGACATATCTCCTGCCCTGTGTAGACCCCTCGGTGGAGTGGCTTTTCTGTACTGGCTCGCAAAGGATACTTCTTCCTGCACCTATCATGTTAACTGGCTGTTGAAGTAAGTGTCTGTGTCAAAGCAAACTGCTGTGCTCAACCCCAGTATCTCCATGTCTTGTACATGCTGAAAAAAATCTTCTTTTTAAAAGTATTTTTGTTAAGAATGCAATAAATATATAACACTTTTAACACAGCTGCTGTTGAGTCGTTTGTTTCTCTCTACAGTTTTTGCCTGAGCCGGTAACTAGCCTGTCACAGGTGTGGCTTTCTTGGAGACACTTGGCATCAGAGCACAGAGACAGGGTTTACAGGTATGGCATCCCATGGCATCAGCCTGGGCTAGTGGCTGCTGTCTTACATGGGATCTCCTGCCCTGGCTCTGTGTCCAAAGTCAGTTTAGGAAAGGCCAGTGGCTATGGAGTGGCAGCAGGAAGCCATGAGGCAAGTCCAGGGCAATAGTGGAGAGGAAAAGGGGAGAAGCCTGAGCCTCCCTCCAGCTGCAGAGGTCTCCTCACTGGAGGCTCTGTTCCTTCCTGGGGAGGAATAATCCCAGCTGCGAAAAAAAAAAAACTTGACATTTTTTCTGGGCATGCTCACTTCCCATCCCAAAACTTGGAGATTTGGTGTCCTCAGTGGGCTGGGCCTTAGTAAAAATGAAACAATGATTTTTATTAGCTGCTATCTAGAGAGTCTGTGGGAAAGGTGGTCCTGCAGAGCAAGGAGCTGTGCCTCTGACAGCTGTGGGGTTGATGCCAGCCCTAATAGCTGCAGATGGGTCAGAAGTGGTCTCCATTGGTGCGATGTCTGGTCCTGAGTAGCCTGGTCAGGAACTGTGGTGTTCTGGAGGCTGGCCTGTCTCAAGGACTAGACAAGACATGAAAATGGATTTGTGACTGGTGGCAATGCCTCTCTGCAGGACCGGGTGCAGCTGCGGGTGTCTGGGTCTGCCGAAGGAGCAGTATTGACTGCTCCTCCTCTAAGGATCACAGGATCCTCCCTTGGAAAACCTGCTCTGCAAGCAGGGCCTTGCCCATCAGTGTGCAGTGCTTGGGTCAGCCTAACCATACCTGTCCTGGGTGTCCAAACCAAGGTAGCCTCCTTGCTTCAATCCAAATGGAGTATTTGGCATTGGGAAGGGGACTGGACACTGTCCAGCTTTCGCCAGAATTGTTGGGTTGTTCAGGATGTGAGCACTTTGGCCTTGGGATATATGTCAGTGAAGGCTGATCATGCAGTCTCTCCTCGGCAGGTAGTTTGTGCCCCCAGTTTGGTTCACCAAGCTGGCTGCACTTTTGTGGAATGATTTTTCCATCTTTGGAAAGTATCTGCCTCTCAGCCTGTGGTGTGCAGTGGCACTAATGTCTCAGACCAACAGTTGGAATGTGGGGTTTATGCAGTCCTGTGTAACCTGTCTTTTGTGCCTCTGGGAAAACTGGAGCCTGGGGCTGGGCAGCACTGATTCAAAACTGTTTCTTTTGTGTGGATGATCTCATCCCATTTACCTTACCTCAGGAAAGTATCACAGATGGAAAGCTTCCTCACTAGGAGTGTAAATCACTTGCCAGCTGGGTGCAGCTGAGAAGAAACATGTTTGTGACTGAATTATTCCAGAACTTTCTGATGGGGGCTTCTGATGAGAGTGGCTGTGCCAGTGGCTGCAGGAGGCTGGATGAGTAGCCAGGCATCATTTGCTGCTGTGTTGCAGCAGTGCTGCAGCTCATGCCCTCCAGCCTGCACTCTCCTCCCAGCTCCCTGCTGCTCTAGCAGGTGGCCAGAGCCACAGGATGCAGGCAGCAGAACTGAAGGATAGTTGGGCAGAAGCGTGGAGGGCTGTAGAAGCAGAAGGAGAGCAGTGAACAGAAAAAGCTCATGCTTAACAAAATACTTCATAATAAAAGTGAGCCTTGGTGGGAATAGTAGTTAACTTCCCATTCAAAGTTGTATTCCCATTCAAAAATGTTTTCTACATCTCACTGTCAAATACAGTTTGCTGAAAATGCACTAGACCATCCTGCCACTGCTGTGTGAATTCCTTGGTGCCACTGGCTGTGTGTGTACAGGTCATGTATGTTATATTAAGGATCTCTGAGTGACTTTAGATTAGTAAATCTTCACAGGGCAGCCTGATCTGTTGTGGATGGTAGAATGCAGGGTATCTCCTTAGCTGGTGCTAGGAAGCATCCTGACATTTTGCTTGGACTGGAGAGAGCATCCTCTAGGATCTTCTATGCTGCCAGGCATCAGCACGTTGGTCTGTCTCAAGGGTTGTGTATCTCATGGCTGGCTGAAGGCCTGATACACCTTTTGAGGAGTGATAGCTAACACACAAAAGCAACAGCCTGGCAACTGTGTGCTGTTGCAGGACCTCCTTCCCACCCCACTGGTCCAGGTCTCTCTTCCTTCTCAAATACACCAACAGGTTCTTCAAAAGTTCCTTTGTTTTGTGATCAGAAGTAAATAAAGGTTAATGAAAGCCAGTGTTGGCAGTACCAGTCTGCTCTCTAAATAATCACTGACAGCTGCTTGCAGACACATGCACAGTTGCTTAACATTAAAACCAGAGCCTCAGGCAGTCTGAGACACTGCCACTGCAGACTTGTTTTCTGCATTTTGTGGGAAGTTTCACCAAGTTTGTGACCTTATATGTGTGGGTTAGTGGGATCACACGCAGGTGGCTTTGTGTCTTTATCTGTGCATTCACATGGCTAGAGAAGGTAGAATATTCAAAACATTTGACAGATTTCTTAAGCCAAAGAAATACCTGTATATACTTTAGGGAACTTAGGCAAAAACTAATGGCAGCAGATGTCAGAGGAGCCGTATGCTGCCCTGCAGCCTCCTTGCCTTTGCTGAGGTTGCTGCAGCAGGATGTGCTGGCAAATGGCGTAAGAGAAAGATAAGTTTTAGCTATGAGCTGTTCATGTCTGATTTCCACTTGCAGAGCTGAATGGTTTTTTAATGTCACACCCTAATGAACTCCAAAGTGCAAAACCTCCCAATACTGGTATGTCCTTGGACAACCAGCACATACTCCCATGCCCATTAAGTATCTGTGTTTCTGTCCTTAGAATCTCAATTCGGCTTGCCTGAGAGGACAGAAGCAAGCAAATCTGTTACCAGCTAAAAAAGGAAGGCAGTGTTTTTGGGAAATAGGCAGGCAGAGGAACCCTGCCATATTCCAGATATTCCTGAGAACAAGGTAGGGAGCCCTAGGACATGAAGTGATGGTGGGAGTCCAGAAGTCCTTGTTTCCCGCACTAGGCAAGGATATTTGTGACGGGGAGAATCTGTCAGCCTTGCTGGCAGACATCCCTTCAGATTGGATGTGCATTTGTCATCCCTTCCCCAGCAAAAAACGGCCCCACTGGCTTAGTGTTCCCTGGATGTTCATGCTCGTTTGCCCACCATTGCTTATAACTCCATGCTTTCCAGCCTGGCTGTGTTGATGTCTCTCTCCAAAGGTCATTCTGGCTTCTTCATGGTTGTCATTCTTATGGAAGGGGGGGCACAGGAAAGAAGTTTGTGCTTCACACCCACCTTGTCCCCTTGCCCTCAGATACGTCATCATCTCCCGGGAGGAGAGGGAGCAGAACTTGATGGCCTTTCAGCACAGCGAGAGGATTTACTTCCGTGCCTGTCGTGACATCCACCCTGGGGAGAAGCTGCGGGTCTGGTACAGTGAGGATTACATGAAGCGGTTGCACAGTATGTCCCAGGAAACCATGAACAGAAATTGCACAAGCGGTGAGTCCCTTCCCTTTCCATCCTCTCTCCTGATCCCCTCAGGCTGCCCCACAGCTGGACCAAGTGTGGTGGGTGAAGCAGGTTTTGCACAGGCTGTGTGAGGAGAGCTGCATTTCTAGAAGCAGAGCACCTCCAGGTGAGAGCCCCCAGCTCTGCCTGGCATAGATGGATGGGTATACAAGAAGAATAAGATACCCACAGTCATGGAGATAATGAAAAAAAGATTTGTGCTGTGATGTGTCATGTCATGTGTTGTGTTGTGCCATGCTGTGTGTGTGTGCTGCAAGGGCCTGATGCAATGCCCAGGGATCACAGAGCACCCCTGTCACAAGACTTTCTGGCCCAAAGATTGCCAAGCTGATGATCCTACAAGACAGCGTTAGGTTTTTCCTCTGAATATGCTGCTCTCTCTGGCTCCTGTGAGTAGCCTGTTTGAGGGAGCTCTGGCTGGTTTTGTGTCCATATGAATGAGATTTCCTTGGTGTGTTTGTATGTCCATTTTCCTCGTTTAATTTATCTCCTCTTTCTTCAGAAAGATAATTTGGGATCAGCGCGACATCAGCTCCTTAGTCTCACAACCTTAGAATGTGTATACAACGTACAGGAGGCTTTGTACTTGTCAGACTGATTCTTCCTTGGATAAATATTGTTATCTTGTCTAAAGAGTAGCAGTGTTGAAACAAGCCCAGCAGTCCTTTGGGCCCACTTATTGTCAGCAATATAGGAAGCTTCAGAGGAAAGCAAAAATTCTTAATGCATCTGTTCATCTGTACAATGCTGATACCTGAAGTTAATAAGGAACATTTCTTTTCAGGCTAGATGCAGAATGGCAGGGCCTCAGAGGGGCAGCCACACTAAATATAATTTGTAATTATGATTCCTCAGTATATTATTACACAGCTGCTGTTGCTGCCTTGACTTGGTAAAAGGTGTCTCCTCTTCAGTCATGGGGTGGACAAGATGTCCTGAAAAAGCTGGTTATCTCTATCTTAGGGTTGTTATGCACTTGCAGTGTTACATCTTGGTGGCTGTACTTGGGCAATTCCCACTTCTGAATTAACATTGGTATGAATTTGCTTTTTTATGTTTATGAACACCAGTGAGTGATTAGGTACAGGCTGCAGTGATTTTGCTGCAGTAACATGCACACATTAGTCATCCAGATGGCTTAGAGCTTTCTGAAAGTACAGCAAGAGACAGTCTGTGCCCTGGGAACAGCTGCTCTACAGAGGCACCAAGGCTATGAGCTATTGCCCTGCCACGCAGACATGCCTTTAGTCTTGGATTGTCATGGTGTCATGGTTTGTGGGAGCTGAAACAGTAACTCACAGCCTGCTCTGTGCTACAAGTGTGGTAAAGATCTGCCTCAGGACTCTCCAGAACCTGCTACAGCCTAATGCACCTTCAGGTAGAAGCTCATGTGGCTACAGAGACCATTCCAGAAACTCCCTGACATCTTGCTGAGCTCATCCTGCTGCAAGCTGGGCTCAGCCTGCATTCACAAAAGGGGCACAGAGATGTTAAAATGGAGCATCACCTGGGCCATTGCTAGACTTGCGAGAGACATAGAAGCCTCAGCTGGGAGGGCACTGGGAAGTGGTCAGGAAGCAGCACAAAAATTTGCTGAGTCACTTTCTTTTTAAAAGATTTCA
This sequence comes from Serinus canaria, assembly GCF_022539315.1. Lineage (NCBI taxonomy): Eukaryota > Metazoa > Chordata > Aves > Passeriformes > Fringillidae > Serinus > Serinus canaria. The sequence continues at coordinate 22,475,359 of NC_066319.1, forward strand.
AATCCCTGCAGATGAGTCTGTCAAAGGAAGTGGCACACTTTACGAACTCACAGAAAAATAACATGGTTCCTGAGTTTTGTTTCTGCTGATGGTTTCTGAGTCGCCGCATCATTGGAGCTGAGACCAATAATATGAGGGGTCATCTTGTGATTTCTAGCTTTTCCATAGGGCTGGAGCACTCGGCTGGTTGGGGGAAAAAATCACCAAGAAAGAAGAACCGGTTCTCTAAATCACTACTTCTCACAGTAGTTGCTGTGGTCCATAACAGGAGAAATACTAAGAGAGAGAGTGAAAGCTTTGTCCATAGAAATTCTCATCAATGTCTTGAAAATGAGATCTGTTGTTATGGATTCACTAAAGAAGTGGCTGGGTTTCCCAGCCATCCTCCAAATCCAGTACAAAATCCCATCCATTCAGGCCAGCACTTTTTACAGTGCCTTACTCTAACTGTTTCGAGTCTTGCATCTTTTCTGCATTCTTAGCATTGCTCTCCTTAGAGAGGGAATGGTAGCTTTTGCTCCATAACTCTTATGAAAACATGAATACACTTTAAGCAAACAAAACCAAAAATCAGCATAAAGCAGCGTCTTGTTTGGGAAGCCATCAATGCTTGAAGTTATTTACAAGATAGAAGAGTGATGGAAATTGAGACAAACCTATCGTCTTTTGAATTTCCAGGTAAGGAAATCTGGCTATTCCCTTTATTTTAAGCAATTAATAATTTATATGAGGTTGATTTTAATATTTTTTTTCAATTACTGAATGGTCATGCTCTCAGACTCCACCAGGACAAGCTAGATGTCCCATCCTTGGAGGGCATTCACCTGTTGTAGCTCAGTTGACAATGTTTACCTTAGGTTTTAAGAGTGCAAGTTGTTTTTACTCCTTTACCTTTGCATTTCTGGAGCAGCCTCCAAACTGAACAAGAGTAAAGGGGCTTGCAAACTTTGTGCCATGGCGTGCACAGACACTGGGGTTGTCATGAAATGGTTTAAATCTCTCGCTTCACTGCTGTCCGCTTGATACCTTTTACCAAGTCAAAACAGGCACAGGACTTCCAGCCAGCCAAAATAGCACTTAGGCTCTGGGTAGTTTCCACCATGATCAGTCATTCACCTCATAGTCCTCTTCCAACGCAGATTGGTTATACCTTTAGGTTAAACAAGCTGCCTGTAGTTTCTCTTCTCTTTGAAGTGTGTGGGTTCAACTCTGCTGTGATTACCCAGGACTGTCTCTGTTTTTGCAGACATGCCCATTAGCGGGGCTTCTCCTCTTGCAAGCCTCGGTTTCCACTGAGTTGTGTCAGTTCCCTGGCTCGTAACATAATATGCAGACCTGCAGGGATTCAGTCTGCCTTTTTGTTCTTTTTTGTTTGAGTTTTAGATTGAGGCATGTTGCTCCTTTCCCAGTGATAATCCCCACCCCTCGTTTTCCATTCTAGGAGACAAAATGTTACAGAACGAAAACTCAGAAAAGAATGTAGAAAACCAAGAGGATGCAAGGGGAGCACTCCAGTTCACTACCTTAAAGCAGGGGAAGAGCCCCTACAAGCGCAGCTGTGACGAGGGGGATTCCCACCCCCAAACAAAGAAAAAAAAAATTGACCTCATCTTCAAAGATGTCCTGGAGGCTTCTTTGGAGTCTGCCAAGTTTGAAGAGAGCCAGTTAGCAACAAGTACACCACTTCCCCTCAGAAGAGCACCTAAATACCAGGCTGAAGACATCTTTGAGCAGTGTGGCAGTGCCATGCAGCATGGCTCCCTGAGCCTCAGCAGAAACCAGAGGGAGAGCGAATGGAGGGTCCCTCACAGTTCCTCTTTCATCTCAGCCAAGGAGATGAGCATCCTTGAAGACGAGGAAGAAGAGCCCCTGTCACTTAAGGCAGACAGCCCAACGGAGCTGTCGCTGGCTTCTGCACAAGGCAACTCCCATGAAATCCCCACCACATCCTTCTGCCCCAACTGCATCCGGCTGAAGAAGAAAATCCGTGAGCTGCAGGCTGAGTTAGACATGCTGAGATCTGGAAAGTTACCCGAGGCACCCGTGTTACCGCCCCAGGTACCCGAGCTCCAAGAGTTCTCAGACCCCACAGGTAAGCCTTGCCAAGTTAGAGCATTCTCCAAACCCTGCCTAAGGAGAGTAGTGAGATGCCTGTGTGCTGTGTACCCATCTAAAGCATTTTGCTCTGAGTATTCAGGTAAACCAGTGGTTCCATGGAAGGTTCTTTGTCAGGTTTTGTGACTGGGTGGACCAGGAGCTGTTGCTTTGGGTACAGTGGAAAACACTGTTTGGGAAAGACTCTGTATGACAATTTGCTCTATTTGTTGCCATTGTAATTGATAATTCACTGCCAATAAAAAAGACATTCCATTGCAGACAGTTTGTTTGCTGTATTTTTGATGCATTCTCTTTCAGCGGAAGACCTTCCACAATGCCTCACATGCTACCAAGAAAGTATGAGTGACTCTGTGGTAATGCTGAAATGTGCTCTCTCTGTGTATGAAATTATGTCCTGATGTGTCCCTTGTTGGAAATCTCTCTTTTGTTTCCTCCACTGCCTTAACACAACCACGTGTGCCTTTCTGAAGATACATTTCATTTCCTCCAGGAACATGCTGTCAAGCAGCCAGGAGCCTTCAGTAAAAGGAATATTTGGGTCACACAATGTATTGATCAAGTGGCCAAGATACAGTGTCCTTTTTTGCTGTTCATTGTGGCATGTTGGAGACAAAGTTCTTATGCAGAAATACTGATTTCTTTTCCTTTCAAAGTTATTATTCAAATTCCATCTATAATGTATTGAAGGCAGGAGAAGAGAGGCTGTGGCCAGCTCTTTGGGCAGTGCTCTTACTGTCACCAGTAGGATGCTTCTCTAGCTCAGCAACTTTGTAAATACCATATTTTTTTCCTTTTTTTCCTTTTTTGTTACAGCTTCAGAAAGCATCATCTCAGTTCCCACCATCATGGAGGACGATGACCAAGAGGTGGATTCTGCTGATGAATCAGTTTCCAATGACATGATTGCTGCTACAGATGAGCCTTCTAAGATGTCTTCTGCGACGGGTCGGAGGATACGGCGGTTCAAGCAAGAGTGGCTTAAAAAGTTTTGGTTTCTGCGGTACTCCCCGACACTGAATGAGATGTGGTGCCATGTCTGTAGGCAGTACACAGTGCAATCTTCTCGGACTTCAGCCTTCATCATTGGTTCTAAGCAGTTTAAGATACACACGATAAAGCTTCACAGCCAGAGCAACCTCCACAAGAAGTGCCTGCAGCTTTACAAGCTCAGGATGCACCCAGAGAAGACAGAAGAGATGTGCCGAAATATGACCCTGCTCTTCAATACAGCCTACCACCTTGCCCTGGAGGGCAGGCCCTACTATGACTTTCGGCCTCTGGCAGAATTACTGAGAAAGTGTGAACTCAAGGTGGTTGATCAGTACATGAATGAAGGAGACTGCCAGATCTTAATTCACCATATCGCCCGTGCTCTCCGAGAGGACCTGGTTGAGCGCATCCGGCAGTCTCCATTCCTCAGCATCATTCTGGATGGGCAAAGTGATGACTTGCTTGCAGATACAGTTGCAGTCTATGTGCAGTACACCAGCAGCGATGGGCCTCCAGCAACTGAATTCCTGTCTCTTCAGGAGCTCGGATTTTCTACCACAGACAGTTACCTTCAAGCGTTAGATCGGGCTTTTTCCAGCCTGGGAATACGACTACAGGATGAGAAGCCAACTATCGGCTTGGGAGTTGATGGTGCTAACATTACCGCCAGCCTGAGAGCCAACTTGTTCATGACAATCAGAAAGACCTTGCCCTGGCTTCTCTGCCTTCCCTTTATGGTGCATAGGCCCCACTTGGAAATTTTGGATGCCATTAGTGGGAAGGAACTACCATGTCTGGAGGAGCTAGAAAACAATTTGAAGCAACTGCTCAGTTTCTATCGTTACTCTCCCCGACTCATGTGTGAGTTAAGGGTTACTGCTGCCACTCTGTGTGAGGAGACTGAGTTCCTGGGGGATATTCGAGCAGTGAAGTGGATCATTGGGGAGCAGAACGTGCTCAACGCTCTCATCAAGGATTACCTTGAGGTTGTGGCCCATCTCAAAGATGTCAGTGGCCAGACCCAAAGGGCAGATGCTTCTGCCATTGCCTTGGCCCTCCTGCAGTTCCTGATGGACTACCAGTCTATTAAACTCATCTACTTCCTGCTGGATGTGATCGCTGTGCTTTCACGCCTTGCCTATGTCTTCCAAGGGGAGTACCTTCTTGTGTCGCAGGTGGACGATAAAATAGAGGAGGCCATCCAGGAGATCAGCCGGCTAGCAGACTCCCCTGGGGAGTACTTGCAGGAGTTTGAGGAAAACTTCCGTGAAAGCTTTAATGGCATTGCTGTGAAAAATCTACGGGTGGCTGAAGCCAAATTCCAGTCGATCAGAGAAAAGATCTGCCAGAAGACCCAGGTGATCCTAGCCCAAAGGTTCGATTCCCGCAGCCGGACATTTGTGAAGGCCTGTCAGGTATTTGACCTTGCAGCTTGGCCCAGAAGCACTGATGAGCTCATGAGCTATGGGAAGGAGGATATGGTACAAATATTTGAACACCTGGAGACAGTCCCATCATTTTCCAGAGAGGTTTGCCGAGAGGGGATGGACACCCGAGGGAGTCTGCTGATGGAGTGGCGAGAACTCAAGGTGGATTATTATACCAAAAATGGTTTTAAAGACTTGCTCAGTCACATTTGTAAATACAAACAGAGATTTCCCCTCTTAAATAAAATAGTTCAGATCCTCAAAGTCCTTCCCACCTCTTCGGCCTGCTGTGAGAAGGGGCGCACCGCCCTGCAGAGAGTGCGCAAGAACAACCGCTCCCGGCTCACGCTGGAGCAGCTCAGTGACCTGTTGACGATTGCTGTTAACGGGCCGCCCATTGGCAACTTCGATTGCAAAAGGGCCCTCGATAGCTGGTTCGAGGAGAAGTCAGGCAATAGTTACGCGCTCTCGGCCGAAATGCTGAGCAGGATGTCATCTCTTGACCAGAAGCCGATGTTGCAGAGCATGGACCACGGCTCTGAGTTTTACCCTGATATTTAGGAAGGAATGCCTCAGATCAGATAATTTTTTAATCTATACTCTAAACTTTGATATATTATATAAAATATATATATTATCTATATTAAGGAAAAACCCACACTGAAAATTTAAGACGATGTGCGTCTGATAGAAGCTAAGCAGAATTTTAAAGATTGAGACAATGTTTAGACATTTACTGGTGTCTCCAACCATGGCAGCTGCAATGTAGGTGGCAACATTTCATTCTTTAGAAGCATGTGCTGGGGCCATACTCTACATGTTCAAACCTAACAACCTATAAGCTAGACAACAGGTCTTTGTCAGCCTCATCCTCCCAGCAGTTTCCTTTGTATGTGTGTTGTCAGTTTTCTGGGTTGTTTTTTGTTTTGTTTTGTTTCATTTTGGGGTTGTTTGTTTGTTTGTTTGTTTTCCCCTCAGTTTAAATCTCTGCCTCTCTTTCCATTGTTCAGCCCAGTTATTGAGCCATTTGAGCCTTTTGTTGGCAACCATCAGATTTCTGATTTCTGACAGAGCAACCCGTGTGTTTTGTTGCCCCCAGCTCCATCCAGTTCTCTTCAGTTGAGTGGAAGCTTTCCTCAAAAAATTACTGACAAGAGAGGAGGGCTGGGGGCATTATTTTGGGGTTTTATTCTGATTTAGAAACAAATGCCTCCACTAAACTGTGATGCCCCTTTCTCAGTTCTCCCTACCTTTGGGCTGTAGAGTAATACTTGGCTTTCAGCTCCTTTTATGATAACCGTAGTACCAGTCTATCATACATATGTTATAACATGATGTCATGTGCAGACTATAAAATAGCAAAATAGAGAAGGCAGGGGGAAATTTTTGCATTTATATTTTTATATTGTATGAGATAAATATATATATATATATACAACTATTCATTCAAAACCAGGGCTGCTGTGGAAGCTAGACAGCCAATGAGTCGAGAGCCACCTCTGGGCAGAGATTCAAAGGCTTAAAAAATTATATTCTAATTTACATTATTTATACCATGTCTTTATAATCCTAGATTGTTGTGGGGTTTTTGTTTTGTTTCATTTTGTTTTGTTTGGAATGACTGAAAGAAAAACCTGCTGCAGTTTGGTGGCAGGAGCTATCAATGCAAGATTATCTTGGATTATAATCATGTGTGATGTCCTACAAAGGTTCACTTACTCTCTTGTGACCAAGGTAACATGTTCCACAGCACAGCAGACTGATGACAGCAGGAAGAAGGGGTGCTCTACTTCTTCCTGTGAAATATTTCTTCCTTTCTTGAAGGAATGCAGAGTCCAGCTGAAATGTGAATGGGGGACTTGCGCCTTCCATCACAAAGAGATTGTTTTGTGGGCTTGGGGCTCTTCTTTGTTTTATTCTTTTAAAGTAAACAAGCTCCATCACACAATATCACTTCAGGTTAGAAAAGAGAAAAAAAAAAAAACAAACAAAAAAACCCCAACCAACCAAAAAACCACACAAACAAAAAAGGTGCAAAAACTCCACAGATGCTAGTGCCTTGCCCTGCTGATGTGGCATGGACAGCACCAACCTGATCAGACCATCGTGGGAGTGAGACATGTTGTTCAAAAGGTGTCCAAGCCAACATGTTCTCACTTCCCAGAGGGATGAGCTTTGTGCCAAGTTGTGTTGTTTGGAAACATGGTGGTATCAGCAACACTGAACCTTTCCTTTCTCCCGTTACCCCCCTGCCCTTGGTCTTGGTGCTAAGATATCTCTAGAACCGTTGCTGCTAGTTAATAGCTTTTCATTTATATAAATATATATATATATATATATAATATTATTTTATTTTTTAAACTTTTTTGTTTGTTTTCAATGGAGATGTAGCATGTTTGGAACTGATCTCTCTCTGAGTCACTTTCACTGCCAGGGTTCACGCACTGTCTTCCCCAGGAAAACACACACTTCTACCTAGGTCTCACTCACCTCCTGCTAACCCCTTTGCCTTCAGCAGAACTTCACAGCCAGCACTGGCAGAGGTGTGCAGCCAAGCCACTATGGACTGGTTCAACTTTCGGACCACACTGGAACAGCTAGGCTGGTGTTGGTCAGGGTTTTGGAAGTGTTTGCCTCTGTCCCTGTGGGACTGAGGAGGGATTGAGCCCACCCAAAGCACGAGTGGTGGCTTGTCCTTGTGTCCTGACACTGCCCCTTCGCTGTCAAGCAGGGCCTTTCATCAGATGGTTCAAGCGGATCAGAGTGGACCCTGTGAATGTAGCAGCAAGGGCTGGTCAGTACCTTCTGTAGCACTTACCCCTTGCCTTACCTCTGACAGCACGTGCAGCCTGAGGCTGGCTCGGGCAGGAGAGGGCACCCGTCCCAGGGCCACCCACCTGCTGCCAAACTGTCGCCAGGGGCGCAGGCACTGGGTGCTCTTCCTTGTGGTCCTCATGGCAATGTCACAAGCTTGGTAAGGGCATCACACAGTTGCAACACAGGGGCATTGATATGACACACCTAGGAAGCATGAAAAATGGCTTTGTTTTCATATTTTCATGTATTTTCTTACGAATTATATGATCAGATTGATCCATTCATCCAGAGGAGTGAAAATTAAACTGGAAACCCCCTGCTAGCTGTACGGCCTTGGCTAGTTGTTTGCCTGACCATAAAGTAGGGACCTCTCCACACAGGGGGCTCGTAGCTCTCCAGACATGGTTTGAATTGGCTCTGGTCAGGGTGCTGCCAAAAAGCTCTGGAGCTGCTGCCTGCCAGGGAGGTGGCAGGCTCCCTTCCTTTTTAAAACTTGAGGAGATGTAAAAAGATAAAGAAGACAGAAAAACTGCTGCTCTGTTAGTTGCTGACTGAAGATGGGCAAGGTGAACATAGGTCATAGAATCCATAGAACTCCATAGCTCTATGGGTGGAGAGGAAAAATCACCTGCCTTTCTGTTTGCGGCAGCAAAAGCTCCTTGGCATAGAGGCCCATCAAAGTGCCTGGCCCACATGGAGGGAAGGAACATTTGGGGACAGTCTCCAGACACCTTTGGAGAGAGAAATGCTCCCCCACTGCTTGTATTGAGAAGCCCAAGAGGCCTGTTTACAACTCTCGATCCAAGCCTCCTAACTTTTGCTGCTGAGGAGGAAATGGCAAGGTGAGGGTTGCCAGTGCCTGTTCAGAAGTTATTCTTCCAATTTGTCACTCCTTCCATTTGGTTCACTTGCAAATCCTGCTTTCATCAGTGACACCTTTCACTGGCAGCTTTTATTTCTAATGGTGCAGTGAAATGTGCAGCATGTGGTGATATTCTCTGGCAGCCAGCTGATACAGGCAGAGCACTTGTTCCTTTAGCAAATAACTTTGCTTGCAAACAGTGATTCCCTGCCACTGGATGTTGTGATTACCCGTGATAGGAAAGGTCAGAGATTCCTTACACTGGTGTTGAGGATAGACAAGAACTTGGTAGAGCAGCTGGCCCAGCCCAGCCCAGCCTATCCCAGCTCCTCCAACACAACTCCCTGTCACCCACACATCAGAAAATAAACCTGGCCTTTTTCCTAGGGTAATGCAGGTGCTTTGCAAGCTTTCTCTCCAGGGTAACCTGCCTATCTCAGATCTGTAGCTCTTACTTTCATGGATAGTCTGTGGATGGAAACATGACTACCAGCATAGACAAGATAGGGAGGAGGGAAGAATATCAATGCAAAGCACCCCTGGCTTCCCAGGGCTCCCAGGCCTTTCCCAGGAGCAGGTGCATCTCTGTCCCCTGTTTGTCTGGGCCCAGCCTGGTGGCAGTGAGGCCAGGAGGCAGCAGCAGGCATGGGGAGTGCTTAGCAGGGTGCTGAAGGAGGCCTCCATAGCTCCAAGTTTGCCATGCATCAAGTTTAATCAATGCCTTTCCTGCTGTGCTGAGAGAGTGAGAGGAGCTGTTTTGAATGTGTTGCTCACAGTGTCTTGAACTGGTTAGGCTACAAAGACAGAGGATTCAGTTTTTCTTGAATGAGCTCTTTTTTGTCTCCTTCCCCTGCATCTTAGCTATGGCATCTGACTGTGAATAATGCACACTTCTCCAAACCCTCGGGTTTGTATTTCTAGCCCGTGGGATTTTTGGTTGCCAATTTCCCTTCCCCACTTTTTGCTCAGGCTCCTTGCCTCTTTTACCCTGCTGTGAAGCAGAAATCTGTGAAGCACATTTAGACATGTCCTTCTGCAGGGCTCACCCGTGTCCACAGGGGTCCAGGCCCTCCAGCCACGAGACCGACCTCAGCAGGGATAATCCTCACAGGAAACCAAAGCTCTTCCCATACCAGCAAAAGCACACAGAAGTTACGGGGGCTGCGAGGGGACACGGTGGGCAAGGTCCTTGTGTGGTGTCTGCCTTGGATCTTGAGCCAACTGCAGCCATGTCCCCCGTCCTGGTGACGCTCTTGCTGGTATGACTGTTCAGACATGATTCAGGCTTGGTCCATCTTCTTTCTCACAGCACAAACTCAACCAGATGGCCCGCGGGGTCTTTGGAGTTCCCCTCCTTTCTTAGCTCATGAGGTTTGCTGTTTTTTTGACCAGTGCCTAGACAGCTGGCTTGCAAATAAGCAGCAACAGCCTCTGCTTTTGCAGATTCCCCTTTCACTCCTGTTAAAAGAGGTCTTAAAAGCAGAGAAATGGTACGTTAATCCCCCAGCCATTGTATCCAATGCAGTAATGCCTATGCAATTCCTGTCTCCCTTGGAGACACGTATGATGTGTGTGCATGTAAGCTAGTGTATGTATACAGTACATATGCATATGGTCTATATATTGTATATACGCACATCCCAGTACATATACACACAGTACAAAAGATTAAAATCACATGCTTATATATCTATAAATGAAATCCTATATATTTATATATTTCTATGTTTTCGATAGATATAAAGATATAATATAGAGATAGACTCAACCACCCTTGTGTAAGGCTGGCCCTGTGTTCTAGCACAAGGCACGTAACACTGAAGACTTTGGACTTTGGGATGGTTTTAGCCATACACTGAGGCCTACATTTACATGTATAGCACTCTATGGAGAGGGGCTTGGCTGTGTTTAGGGCAAGGGGTTTCCTTGCTGGGATGTTAACCAAGTGATAAATAGGGTTTGTTTAATAATGGAATGTCTTGGTAGGGAAAAATGCTTGAGTGTCCTTCTCCCAAGAAAGCCTCTTGCTGAAAGCCTGTGTGTTCGCACTTGGACAGACACATATCCACCCTCATATGCACTTTTATCTCTCTGCATTGATGCAGTTGGCAACTGCGGGCACCGGTGCTGTGGGAACGTGGCTTTTTGCAGTTCCACCTGGCGTTCCTCAGCAGTTGCCGGCACACTGCCAGGGAGACCCTGCGCTGGCCAGCGCTCACACAGCACCAGCGAGAGCGTGGGTGCACTTGTGGGCGTCGGTCAGTGACACAGCCGGGGCACTGGGATAATGGCAGCAGGAGGGCCAAGGCGGTTTTGAGCGGAGGGTTACGGCCACGCAGGTGGAGCTGGCAGGGATAATGTATGGAGCTGGAAGAGTGCCAACGAGAAGGAGCCGAGAAGTCGGAGCGATCGGGATGAGAGTGCGCGATCCCAGTTGGGAAGGCACACTCAGCTCCATTGGGTTAGGCTGGCCGCTGTTCTGCTGCTGGAGCCGCTCCGCTCGCTCAGGTCTCACAGCCGCTCCTCAGCCCGTGAGCAGCCTGCCTGGCCAGGGGCCCAGGGAGGCTTTCTGCAGGAAAGGGAATGATGTGATTGTATGGAAGACATGGTCAGTGTCGCACGTGTGCCTTTGGGCCCCAGCACACAGCGTTCGTACCTTGCCAGGCTGAAGCACCACAGCGTGCAGCCCTCTTACCCTGCCCCTGCAAAGAGACACCTGCTTTCCCATGACCAGCATTTCTGTGCTGGGATGGGGGTGGATCAGCCCTCCCTCAGTATCTGCGGATGCTTGTGGGATGGGCAGCTGTCTCATCCCTCCATCTCTCCCTCCACGCAGCCCCTTGTAGGACACTGGCCCTGCTGCATCCTGAAGCCTTTGGCTGACACCTGAGAGGACCTGAGATGTGCCTCTGGCCGGCTCGGCAGCAGGTGGTCAGTCAGTGATCTGCCTCCCCACAAGGGTTGGAGGGAAGGCGTGGAGGTTTGCCTTTGCAGCTCCACACCAGGCCTGGCAACCACTGCACTCCTTGCCGTTTGTTTTATTTGTTGGCTTTGGTCGGGAGGAGGGTGAGTTCTAATTCCGACATCCGAATGGATCATTACACTGGTTTTGCATGAGCAGATGCTGCGCAAGCTGTCCCCAGGCCCTGTCACACACCTCAGTGCCCTCTCCCAGGCCTCTCTCCTCCACACAACTGGTAATCCACCTCAGCCGCCCCTGCCCGGCGGCGGCTCCCCGCTCTGCCGCAGCCCCTCAGCAGCGGGGAGCTCTCGGCACCTGTTCCTCACAAACCTCAGAGACAGTTTTCTCACTCCAGCCCCCTCCTTCCGAAGCCACTGACACCCGCGTCAGCTCAGCCCGCGGCCTCGCCTCCCAGCCGCCCTGCTGGTGGTGCTGCCGCCCGGCGAGGGGCTCCCATGCACTGCACCTCACGTCGAATAAGCTCGCTGGGCCACGCGGGGAACCACGTCTCTTATGCTGTAATGTCCCAAATGCTACAGGAGGGCTACGGAGTTTTCTGCCAGTCATGGCATCCTCATAGACTCACCTGACAGTTAGCAAAAATGCATTTCTACTTCCAGAAAATGAGGGTTTGTCTCAAACCTCTCCGTATCCACATCCAAGCACAGCCCTGCTGAACTGTTCGAAGCGATCTCTCACCCACCCACTCACCCACCACACACACATATGAAATGAGAGAAAAATATCTAGACGTCTATTACTATATATGTATTAATATGTTAATATCACTCTTTTGGAGACATTAAAATGTTATTACTTTACAGACTATGCTTTATAGTACCTGTGTGAAAGGACCTAGGACACTGGATACGAATAGAGCTATGTTGATATATCATAGTATGTACACAAGAACTTTCCTTTTGTCATATTATCCTTGTAATGTAAAATGATTGTTAATAAAAAAAAATTTAAATTTATCAAGTTGGGTAGCTAATTATTTGAATTGTTCTAGGAGGTTAATGTCATTTTGCTTTAGATGCCAGGTCATCTAAGCTGATGCACTCCCGTTTTCCTCAGCCCAGGACTATAAAGAGCAGATCGAGTGCAGAATATTCCAGAAGGGTCAGTTGCAGCCCCCCGAGGTGCTGGTAGTTCTCCCTCCTGAGTGACTGGCTCCTGACATGCTGAGTGTCACTGCAGCCCTTTGAAGTCCTCACCTTGGCGAGCAGGTCCAGCATGTCCTGTGATGGAGCTGCCTTGTTTCCCCATGGGCTGGCTTATCCCAGTGCTGTGCCAGGGCGGCAGCAGGCAGACCAGGAGCTGGCACCTCCCAGCATCCCAGGGCTGCTCTGGGTCAGCACTGGCAGCTACGTCAGCCCATGCTATTTTTGGGTGGGGATGCAGAGTGGGGGTGCCTTTGAGGCTCCGCACTCCCTTTCTAGTCAGGTACCATGGCATTACCTTTAGCTTTGCTGTGGTGGGCTGGGCTTGTCACGTGGATTGACAAAGCTGTATGTATATGCCTGGTTTAGTTTGAAGGATGGGGAGACTTTTCTTGGGCTCTAAATGCTCTAAATCGAGGGGAATTTTTTTGACACTGGGCTCACAGTTTATTAACTAAAGGTGCAACTTTTAAAACAGTTAATGTATTCAGAGTATTTTTTAACAGGGAGGGTCTTATACCTGCTAAATCATTGCGGGCAAGAGAGACAATGTCTGAAAAAAGTACACGTATCCATGGATTAGCCCTGGGCTGTGGGTTGTGTTTGCTGTCCAAACAGCTGAAAACATTGCCTCCACGGGCTGAGTCTGGCTGCTGCTGTGGATACACCTCGCAGCAAAGGCATGGCAGGGACTATGGATCATTCTTTCTTCACTGAGGCTCAGGTTTGCATGGCAGTGCAAGCAGGGACAACCTTGCAAAGGTTTAGTCCGTCCCTGGGTGATAGCTACAGCTAGAAAGAAACGCAGGCAGAAAACAAAGCCCTTCCAGCACAAACAGTTGCTCGCTCAGCTGTAAATGCGTCCATGTGGCAGTGGAGGGAAGCAGAAAACAAGGAGCAAGCTGTGCAGCTGAGGGTGTGGTTCCTGGGTGTGGCACTGCATACTGTGGGTGTTGATACTGATAGTATTGCTGAGCTTCGGTATATAGGGATGGATGCATCAACAGGACTGGCTTTTTAGTCCTGCCTGAAGGAATCCTGGTTTTCCAATTAGCCCAGGGAGAGCATGCACCCATCAATCCCCACAGGTGAAGGGGCTGTGCAGAAATTTTGGGTTCCGCGTGAATGCCTCCAAATTTTAATGGAGAGTAGCCCCTGGGGCTGGAAGTGAGTGGCAGTTACTCAGCTGAGAAGTGAAAATAGCCCCAAATTAGTCATCCAATAGGTCTAATAGGAAAGATTTTTTTAGTGACTTCCTCAACGTCCACTTCATTGAGCAGACCGCACATTACGCACAGTTTGTCATTTTCTGGCAGCTTTCACTGCAGTGATTTAAAATTGCTTATTTTTGAGCAGTAAGCCAGCCCAGCAAAATCCTGATGGTTGTTGGGGCTTAACTTTCATTGGGTTTTCTGGGCACCTGTCAGTCAGCAGTGAAAACCTCATCTCTGGGGCTTTTGCTTTTGCTAGTCAATTAACAGCATGAAGGCAGGAGAACACTTTCAGCACCTCAACCATGTGTAAAGAGTCAGAACTGCTTGTGAAATGCATTGTTGCATTGTAATTCATTTCCTACAGGCAATTTTGTGCTGTGGACTCTAGTTAGTCACCCTTGGCAGTGATCGGCCTCCTTGCTGGTAACTTCAAACCAAGGACTTAAAAGCAAGATCCCTTCAAGCAAAGTGCACTATCTGAGCTTTTATCAGGAATGGAAGCTTGCACAAAATTCATCTGATCTAGGGCTAAAAGTGCCCTTCACTTTTAGGACCAGTGATTCTCATGGCAATATGAGTGAAAAGGAAATTGAAAAATTCCTTGGTGATGGTTGTCATAGCATTAAAGCCTGCCACGCACTTTCCCAGCTCTGCTGGTGTCCTGGATAGGCTCCATGGAGTTGACTGTTGTTAGCAGCTGGTGCTAGAAATTTCATTTAGCAAAAAAACTGGACATGTTTCTTCCTGGAAGCAAGAGGTGTGAAGCCTGTTATGCTGAGAGCAGGTTTGCAGCCCTTCCTGGGTTCCTTCTTCCCTATCTTACTCTCCTGAGGCAGAAGGAAAAGCACAGGCAGCCAAGCACATGGGTGGGTTTAAACAGGTGGCCCCCAAGATATTTAAATCAGAGGGCAGAGGCAGATATCTGGGCAGTGCCAGGTCCAGCTCTGCAGTGGCACAGGGGACCACAGGCTGTTTCTGGCAGAGCTGTCGCCATGCGCCACACAAACGGAGCCACAGCTCATTTACAAAGGGCTCTAAAAATATCTGCTGGATAATCAAAGGCTCCCACAGCACAGCATATGTGCTAGCTAGACTTTTTGACTCTCTGAAGTTCTCTATTTGAAGTTGTTTTGATCAAGGAGAAAAACAAGTGTGCTGTCAGCATGGCTGCCAGACACCCTGTTTCTGGGGACACTGGTGGTACCTCTGGAGGCACACAGGGGTGGGAGAGCCTCGCAGAGGTGCCAGGGCTGGCATGGGGAGCCATGTGCAGCAGAGTGTCAGGAGTGGCAGAGCTGCACTCCAGGCCACCACTACACTCTGTGGTGTCCGGGAGAGCTGTCTGGAGAACTGGGTTGTGTGTTAGTTTTAGGTGTGACCTGTTTTCTCGGGGGCGTCTTGGAGCCCTGTCCTCGCTGGTTTCATTCCACATTCAGTGATCACTAAGGGTTCAGGGAAGTGGAGGAACCGGCTGCAGACCTTCAGGGCTAGCACTGGCAATACTGTGATATAGCTGCTGGATTAGGTGCTACTACTTTCTCTTGGTAGACAGAGGATTACAGGACAATCCCAGTTTAATTTTTAAATACCATAGGGGGAAAAAAGCTTCTAATAAATCCGAAGTGACAATGAACAGCAGGGTTAAGAGAAGAATGGTTCTGTGGCAATTATTGCTGCTTTTCAATATGCTGAGCTGGGAATTACTGAGTAACCCTGTGCAAATCCCCCAGGTGGGAAGGATTGCCCCTGGCAGATGCACCACCCATGTTCAGCTCACTGTGCAGCAAAAATAGAGCTTTTTCCTTCGTCTTTACAGTAAATTCTTCAGTGCCATCTGCCTCGCTGTGCAGCTGACAGGCGGCCCTCTTTGCAAAACTAGCAACAGCCTGGGGCTCTGCAGACTGGCTTTGTTTTCTCTCCTTGTGCTTTGTCGCTGACTGTGATGGGTGAGAGTGCCCCCAAACTGTCAGTGAGGTAAATGCTTCCCGCTCCTGCTCCAAAAATCTCTTTTATGTGCAGGTTTTGATCTGTCTTGTTAGGAACCAGCTAATTCTGGTGATGGTATTAGGTCAGCCGAGCATGTTTTCCTCCTTCTGAATGCATGGTTTACAGAGTATCATCAACACCACCTTGAAAGTACTGAGACTGGCAAAAAACAAAATAATAATTTTTTAAAATCCTTCTAAATGTACTTCTTAGTTTTGTTTCAGAGATGGAGCCAGTATCTGGGAAGAAACTGGTTCCCAGATCCCATTCCCTAATCTACCTTGTAGCTCCTTTAGAGCTTTGTTTAGCTGCCACCTTGCTGAAAAGGCCAATAGGTTTCTTGTGCTTGCCCAGGACAGGACTCTATTGCTGACTCCTCCTCTTCTCATCATGCATCCATCCTTTGATGACACCCTTCAGAGCATCTTCTGTTGACTCATGCCAGCACTCTGTGCCCCTGACATGAGCTGCAAGCAGAGGGGACTGACTGTAGAGTAAACAATGCAGACACAGCACTGATACAGCTTGGAATTATTTACTTGCAGTGTTTTACATGTTGTGCTGTAATATTAGACACAATGGCTGAGCATCATGCTCTGGTTTTGTGTGTTGGATTGTGAGAACAATATAGAGTCTTGACAAATAATATCTGGCTCTGTACAATAAACACACTGGGACACCAAAGGACCAAGTAAGCAGAAAAGCCCCCTCATGCTGGAAGGCCTCAAATCACTATTTCACTTTGCTACTTTTCTTGTGCATATTGAAAACAGAAGAAATAATAGTAGGTGTTGAGTGTTACTATTTACTCATCATGCTTATCTTTCAACAAATTAACCAAATACATTTTAATACCTAGTTAGATTCTGAAACACATAAAAATGCTGTCAAAGCTCTGTCCTTTAATTCAATCAGACTTCAAACTGACCTTCCAAAGAGTGCAAGAAGCATGGTCCAAGCCACTTTAGCTTCCAGTTCTTATTAAATCTCATTGCAGTCAACTCATCTTAGACATCAGGAAAATTTGGGCAAACCTTGGGCTGTAACTCTAGGGCCCAAATGACAACCTACTTCATTTTTGGGGGGAAAAAGGGGGGTTTTGAATGCTACTGCCAGATAATACTGAAGACAGATGCTAGCAAAATACAAGGTGCAGCCGTTCAAGGTATTGAAAGCCCATCGGTACCTGGGAGAATAGCTGAGCCTGAAAATTTTCCCAGTCCTGCTGAAAGGAATTTTCCATTACTTTCTGATATATTACCTCTTTGCAAAGCAACATGTTTCTTATTAGCATGCAAGGATATTTAGGACATCAACTGAGGGGAAAACCCTGCACTGAAAAAATATTACCCTTACAGGGTACCAGCTGTAACCACTCCCCTTACAACTGGGGAAGGATGCTGAGGGTAGTAATGAGTCTAAAACATCCCAGATATTTTAGTTATTATTGATAACTAAAATATTGATTTGTGCTTATTAATCCTTCTACTGTAGGACAAATTGCTTAAAATCAAACTAGATCATTTTTGGGGAGGAAGATCTAGCTCTGAGGGCAGGTTGAGGCAAAACGACGGATGGCTACAGTCTATATTTTAACAAAGGAACTCAATGTAGTCACAGGTAATTTCCTCTGGCCTCTCAGCCCCCTCCTCTGAGCAGAGTCCAGCCACCTCAGGAGGCCACCTTTCCCGGGCAAAGCTGGGTAATATACTGGGGGTTGCATTTCTCAAACTTTTTTACAGTAATCTGGTTGGTTGTGCTTTGTGACTGGATGAGGGACTGTGAATCCCTGTCCTTAAACTCACAATTCTGGCCTTTAGTGAAAAGAATCATTCGTTCTGACCAGGTAGACTGCCTCACACCATGTTTTTGGTTATTTTTTTCCTCCTTCCTTATTCCCTACAGTCCCTTGGCTTCCAGCTTCTTCATGTTAATGCTTATAACAGGCAAAATAATCAATCCAGCCACTAACTAGCCACTGGGGACTCTCGTGGCTGCTTTTGGTCACACATATATCTTATAAACATTAATTGCCATAACTGGGGTTTTTTTGCTTCTTCTCTTATGATGCAGTTTATAAGCAGCATCCTTTAATTTAATACAAGTGGTGCTTGCTGATGCTCCTTCATTTTCAGCTTCAGGAGCTGAAAACAGAGGGTCTGTCTGGCTCTGTCCTTATTGCGCTTCAGCGATACTTTGACAGCTCAAGTTGCTGAAGCTGCTTGATACAATGGCATTTCCAAATACTTCGGCTTTATCTTCATGACTTTGTCAGCTACCACAACCATTCCCAGCCCTTTGTCTGCTGGGACAGTTCAGCACCTCGGCCCTTGGGGTGCTGAGGCTCAGGGACACCCAGGTACTGCTGCACAGGGCTGTTCTTAGGGATGAGGGCAGGGCCCGGGCAGACGCTGGAATGCGATGGGTGACACCCCGCTCCCGTTAGCAGAGTTCAAAAGGCCGGGCTGGGCGCCCCTGCCCCTCGGGTACCACACGTACACAGCATTCCTTGTCCCCGTTACGTGCCCGCTGTCAGCCCCGGCGAGCGGCTGCATCCTCCCAGGGACTCCTGGCAGCCTTTGTTCGGGCTGTGCTGATGGCGAGGAGCATTCTTTGCAGGCTAAAATGCCAGACAACACGAATGATCCATCCGGGGAGGATGTATGCATTTTCACTCTTTCTCTCCTTCCCATTAAATCCCGCTGCAGCGAAGGAGGAAACAATGCCGTTCATTAACACTGATGGCACCACTTTGCTCCTAAGGCAGATTCGTGGTTAAGTAGTGTGTACACACATATTGGTCTGCTGTA
This sequence comes from Serinus canaria, assembly GCF_022539315.1. Lineage (NCBI taxonomy): Eukaryota > Metazoa > Chordata > Aves > Passeriformes > Fringillidae > Serinus > Serinus canaria. The sequence goes on from NC_066319.1 coordinate 22,493,708, forward strand.
AAAGAGGACATTGTTTTGCCACAGCTAAGTCAGATTCTGAGGAGCTATTCTTTTAAATGCCATAGGACTGATTGATATCTGTTACAGGGTGTGCCAGAATCACCAGGACACAGGCAGATAATGCTGTTTACACTCAGTCAAGATGTTATAAAAGGCTCAGTGAAACAAGCAGGATGCAGAACTAGAAGAGTTGGCAGCAAGGCAAATATTTGGCCCTTCAGGCTTTCCATTGCCAGCCAAATAGCATCATTATGTGAAGTTAACCTTCTTATCATTAGCCCTCAAAAAATCACAGTGCTGCCTGGAACCTATACATGAATTAGGCCAACATTCCAATAATTTCTGCACTTATATGGAAATTATTACTCCATATCTATAGGTACATCTACAGGCAAATCAGGATCACAGTAAGCATTAAGAATTCACTACTAACTAGACCCCTGTGTCCAGTTTACTCACAATATCCTACATCTTTTTGTTAGTAAACAAAACCCTATACAAGAAGAGCAAAACAAGAAACCAATTTTCTTTTTGTTTGCATGCCCTCAAGGCAGCAGATCAATATCAGAGATTAAAATATTTGGTGTAAGATTCATGGGCATACTTAGCTTTTCTGTCTGTCTAGTTGCTCAAAGATGATTTTATTGCTCTCTTCAAAATGATCCTGTAACTCCTGGCTACACCACCCACAAAAGAAATAGTAGTGTAAAGATAACAGTTTTCAGTGTCCATCAACCTTGTCAGTTTCTTCACAGAATCATAGCATTGCTGAGGATATAAAGGGCCTCTGGAGATCATATTGTCCAAATTCACCCCTGCTCAAAGTGGGATAAACTAGAACAGGTTGTTCACTCTGTATATCATCAAATTTTCACTGTCTCCAAGCATGGGGAACCCCAACAACATCTTCTGCCAACTTGTTCCAGTATTTGATTATACTCACAGTAAAAAACTGGGTTTATTCTTAGTATTTTCCATGTGTTCAAATGGAATTACCTACTTTGCAACTTGTGACCTTGATTCTTGTCCTGTCACTGGACACCAGTGAAAAGAGTCTCTCTCCATCTTCTTTTGTCCTTTCCCAGGTCAGGTATCTGTACACATTGATCTAAACAGTTCCAGCTCTCTCAGACTCTTCTCTTAAAGAAGATGCTCCAGTCCCTTAAACATCTTCATGGCCATTTGCTGCACTCTTTCCAGAATCTCCATATCTTTCTTGCCCTGGGGAGTCCAGCAACAGACACAGCATTCCAGAAGTGCCCTCACTGGTGCTGAGTTGAAGCATCACCCTCCTTTGACCTGCTGGCATTGCTTAAGGCAGCAAAAGGCACTGTTGTCCTTCTCTGCTACAAGATCACACTGCTGGCTCATGTTCAACTTGGTGTCCATCAGGACACCCAGGTTCTTTTCTGGGACTCTCCTTTACAGATTGTCAGCCTTCACCTCTGCACTGCAAGGTTGTTCTTCCTCAGGTGCGACTTCTCCTTGTTTAATTTCAGGAGGTTCCTGTTAGCCCAGCATTTCTCTCAGCATCCCTCTGAATGTCAGCACAACTGCCTTGTGTATCAATCACTACTCCAAGTTTTGCTTCACCTACAAACCTGCCAAGGCCATACTCTGCACCGTTGTCTAGGTCATTTATGAAGGTGCTAAACTCTGTCAGTCTCACAACCAGCCCCAGTCACCACTAGTTACTGACTTCCAGCTGAACTTAATTTCCCAGTTCATAACCCATTGTGCCTGGGCTTCAGCCAGTTTTCAGACACTGGTTCTGTTGTTTTCTCTTTGCCAACAGGATGGCAGCCTTCCCTTGACAAGCTGCTAGACTTGTTCGACTGCACCATCAGAATGGGATGGTTGCTAGTTAAAGGTTATCTTAATATTTTGATTTAAACAAGGAGCAATCTGACCTGCAAATATGAAGCTCTCTGAGATTTTCAGGGCTACAAATTATATGGTTCTGTTTCCAGATTTTTGGATGCCTTGTCCTCGTGGAAGTCCCTTAAAGTTGTGTCTACTACTTCAAAAAAGTAGTAAGACAAGCAATGTGCTTATAGGGTCATGACATTTTCGTTGCCAATGCCAGACTTTCAGTCCATCTAGAAACACAAACAAAAGGACAGTCAAAAGTAACATTTAAGCCACATCAAATCTTGAAAGTGCACACAAAAAACAAGCCCTGGAGAGTCTGTCTGGTTGGTGAATTCCTTCTGTCTGGAAGTGATGAAATACATGGCAGGGTTGTCTTTGAGTAATGCTGGTAATATGGGTTTTCTTTGAGTAATGCTGGTATGAGGATTTGAGTGCAATAGTGTCAAACCAAAACCATCTATCAGCTGCTAAGGTATGGAATGATCCCACTTCTTTTGCCTAATTTTAGATGTTGCCTGGAATATATAAATGACATATTTGAAACTTGGGATAAACCCAAACAGAAAATATGGCAGTAAACAGTAAGATTTGGTCCAAGTTTTAGGACGTAATATCAACAATAACTTTTGTCCTTATTTAGGATCTTCCTGGATGACACCTTAAAAAGATAAATGGTACAGGTATTCTGCTAAAAGGTCCCTAAACATTCATATTTTCAGTAGTTTTCATGAATCTTAAATACAAGGTATCGAACTCTCCAGGAAACAAAAGTAAAGGAAGGTATTTGACTTCTTGCTCGACAGTGTTTGCTTCAAAGGCTACACAGGATGAGGGTGTTGACTGTCTTCCCCTTTCTTTTTCTGCTGTTCTCTCCCTTCATTCTGTGTATTTTCCTAGGTGTCCATTTACTGCACTTTGGCGTCACTCTCTTTTTCATACTGATTCTTGGTGCCTGCCATGACAGTCAGTTCTCTGAGCTTCATTTCTCATTCTTGTGGAGCATTATGAAAAGCAGTGATTGATAAAACAATTGTGTGTTTGTGATTATGGAGCCAACACTCATCAAGGGACTTGGGTGACAGCACTAGATGCCAGTGAAGGGCTTCCTTTTCAATGATAACTTTGCTCTTCTTGCCTCCCCTCTTCTACTTTACAGAAACAGCGACCTGTCAGAACAGACAGTGGGCAGGCAAATAAAATGAATATAAACCATCCAGACAGCCAATCCTTTGTTTGAGACAACCACTTGATTAGGCGAGAGACTGTCCTTTAAATTCATTTTCCAGACAGTTTCCTGGGCTAGAATGGTCAGGAAGATCAGAGGAGGGTGGTGTAGTAAGAGAGCTGTGCTGAGCAATTTCGTGGAGGTGAAGGTGGAAGATGAAATCCAGCTTATTCCCCCAGGCTCTGAGGCCTGGTGGGAATCTTGCTGTCAGTAATTACGATGACCCTACATGTGGAGCTGATGCCACATGGCTATCTGTTTCCTGGGGTTCCTCAGCATTTCTTCCCAGTGGCTCCTCTCTGTGCCAGTGACGTGTAAGCCCAGACTGCACTTGCCAAGCACATGGCTCTGGCCAGCTCCATCCTGGCTCAGCATTTCCAGCTCCACGCTGGAGGCACGCAGGAGCTCATGAGGCACCTCGAACATGATCATCTCATTCCACACAGGGTTGATCTTGTGTTTTGCACGTTTGGTCTGCTTCTTCTTCAGCTTCAGTGACTGATGCCTCAGTGTCACCTTGACAGAAACATCTGTATAAGGAGGGGAGAGAGAGACACCTTGTTAATGAACATGCAACAAATAGACTAGACTGGACTAGAACAGGCTGAGCTGGAAGGGACCCATCAGGATCATGGAGTTCAAGTGGCCCTGCACAAGACACCCCAAAAATCACTCCAGGTACCCAAGAGTGTTGTCCAAATGCTTTTTGAACTCAATCAGGCGGGTGCTGTGACCAGCCTAAGTCTCCCTTGACTCAGCTTCACTTTATGTCTTCAGGTCTTGTCCTTGTCCACGAGAGAGGAGATCAGTGCCTGCGCTTTCGCTTCCCCTTGTAAGGATGCTAAAGACCATGAAGAGGGGCTCCCCTTCCTCTTCTCCAGGCTGAACAGAGCAAGTGACTTCAGCCACTCTTCATAAGGCTTCCACTCCAGGCCCTTCACCATCCTTATGACCCTCCTTTGGACACTCTCTAATATCTTAATTTTTTTTTTATGTTGTGATGCCTGAATCTGCACCCAAAAATCAAAAAAATGCAAGAGAATTTACAATGGTGACATCAAACTGAGACAGTGCAGTAGAAATATTGGTCAGGGGGCAATTGTTTTTCACTTTTTAGAAATTATTCAGATCTCTTTGGCTTTCTAAGCCAGACTTTTTTTTTTTTTTTCCTGCCAGACTTCACTCTTCCCACTTTCTTTCTAGATTTACATAATAGCAGAAACAACAGTATCTGTTTCCTTGCTATAACACTCACCGCTTCCGAGTAGATCTTTCAGCTGCTTGGAATGGAGGTTTTTAGCCTTAATAATCACCACCAGCAGGCGATTAGCTGCTGGCAGGTAGCTAATAGAGAGCAGAACCTCACCATGGCCCGTGGATGGCTCCTGGAAATGGAGACATAAAAAGGGTTAATTTTTTTATATGATCTTGGCCAGAACATTAGGAAAACAACAGTGGAAGACTGATGGGTGTAAGGTCATGGACCAACCAAGTTGTCTCTTTGTACAGGAGATCTTTCCAGTTATGCTGGATGAGAAGAACCTGGCAAAGATGCCTGAGGCTCATAAGGCTCCCATAAATGTGAGTTACTGAATCCTTACAGCACTGGAAAGTAACTGCTTCCTGACATCAACTTTTAGTGCAATATTTAATCAGAAGAAGATCTGGGGCTGACATACAATTCAAATAGTCAGAAATTCCTATTATGAGATACCACCTAACTGCCCTGTATTTATGTCCACTTCCCCCTTTACTGCTTTTTGCAATTCACTTTTGGTTTCAGGTGCTCAGTTTCTCAGAAGGTTCTGACTGGACTCAGCCTCCAGCCTGCATTGCCCAGCAGGAGTGTAGGGCTCCTTGGGAAAGCAGAGATGGTGCTTGGGGCTGAGTCTGACCTGGAGCTGGACTACACCGTCCCTGACACCCTATTTGGTATGAGAAAAAACCTAGCCAAGCTGAAATCTTCCACGAGCTGGGCACGGTACATTACTCTTCCTTCCCACCTGCCTTCCATCAGGACTGTGAGCAGCTCTCCCTGCCTCCCTAGTGGGAGACTCCCTTTCCCTTTCCCTTTCCCTTTCCCTTTCCCTTTCCCTTTCCCTTTCCCTTTCCCTTTCCCTTTCCCTTTCCCTTTCCCTTTCCCCTTACTTCCATTTACCCTGGACAAGCAGCCCTTGGGGGGAAAGCCTAGAGACACAGTCACACCACCACTGCTCTCCTGTAAGAGAGTAATGCCATTTCCTACTCAGGAGCCAGCAGGGAAGGAGAGAAATCCCACACCATTGTGTGCAGAGCTGACAGCCCATGGCAAGGAACAAAAAGGGAGCAGTTATTCTTTCAGTGAGAGGGAGCTTGTGACAGAAATCTGGTTTAGTGTGAGGTTAATGACCCAGAAGAGTCCCAGAAAGCCAATGCCAATTCAACAGACTCATTCTGGGCTCCTTAGCGTGTTCTGCATCCTGGAGGATAGACAGCCCTTCTCTCCAGGCTATTTCTGTGCTCTGCAGTGTCGCTACTAAGCGAGCCATAAATATTTCAAATTAAGTTTTCAACCAGTTTCTCAAAACAGGCAAGGACAGGCCCCTGTATGCTCTCCATGAGCTGACTGACTCTCCAGAAAACATGGCTGTCATCGCTGTCTGGTTCAAATGACTAATTTGTCCTGCACAAATCAGGTGGAAGGGCATTAGCAAGGAAGCCTGAAATTCAATCCCAAGTCAGCCCAAGTAAATCTTTTTTTCATGCACTCAGGTAGCAATGAAGGGCTTGTATGCATTTCACTTATATGAAGCCTGTCTTAAATTGAAGTGGACGTTAGAAAAGCTCACACATAAGAAGAGGCAATTTCAAATGCCTGTATGCCCACTACAAAAGAATTGTACACTCAGGGACAAACCCAAACACCACCTCACTGCAAACCCAGGGTTTAGGCTTGTCATAAGCTGCTTTTGTTTATTTTGTTTATTTATCTCAGCAGGTCCCATTCTATAGCTCTTGGCTAGAATTTGGTTCCTGTAGCTGCAGGCACAGAGAGATGCAGTGGAGATTGGGAGGGGGTGGGGCTCTGTAGACGTGCACACACGCACAAACACACGCATTGTACTCAAATTACATCTTGTACTTATGACTTTCTAGCTTCTAGTGTGCTGATCAAGGTTTTGGCCAGCCTGTATCCACATGAAAACAAAACCTGCAATGGTTGGTCTCTCCTGGAGTTTTACTTGAACAGACCACACCAGTGATACTTTTATTTCCCCTTCTGGGCTTTGTTTTCTTTGTTTCTTTTTTCCTATTAAATCCATAGCCTACATTTTGTGCTGAAATCCTGCAAATTCATACAACCATCAGAGCTTCAGTCTTTCTTTCTATGCAAAATGAATAAATAGCAACAAGGGGTCATCAATGATTTACGTGCAGGACACCACGAAATCACAAAAGGGAAGTTGCTATGCAAGGACACACTATCATCAAGCCACTATCATTACTGTCATTAGCAAAGCAGTGGGAGGGAAGGAAGACAAGATAAGGATATCAGTCTGCAGTATCTAGGCTTTGCATTGCTCACAGGACTCAATGAATTCCTGAATGCTAATTGCTTTACCTGGTGAGCTGTAAGCTCCACTCTGGGCTCCTTCCCTTGTGTGGGGGGGGATTACTGGGAAGGTAAGAACGAAATTTCTGCCCTTCCTGGCATTTCAAGGAAATGTCACACTTTTCACAAAGCTCAGTAACTTTGTTCCTGGATGAATGTTGTCAAAAATAGCTCCTCTTTTTGGATCAGCTCTTCCTCACTCCCTCCCTCTCTGGTTCTCAATGAATGATTCAGGATCTGTATACATAAGCTATCTGTGCAATGGTTGGCTCTCTCAGGTCCCAGATGACGCAAATTCAGCTTTCACTGCACATCCTCAGCTCAAACTGGGGCACTGTTCAGCAGTACTGCTGGTGTTAACCTTGTGCTGTCAGCCTGGAGAAGAAATGAATGCTGTCCTGTTCCTGTGTGTGGTTGTGAAGCTGGACCAAGGCAGAATTCTCTGTATATCAGGACTCCATCAGGTGCACTGGAGTAACAACTTATCATTGCTGTGAACAGGCTGTTCCTTGTGTATTGCTGAAAAAGCAGATGCTTCAGGATGGGGGAAGAGGGGGAGGGTTACAGCTATTAGACAAATACTGATTCTCATGCTTGAAGTTTATTAAACTCATTCAGATCACCCGTTTGTTTCTGCTGCCTCTGTCCCTGACAGATGTTTTTTTAGAGTGGACAGTCCTGTTAGTATTCAAGTGGTTATCAGATAAATCAGCCCTATTGCAAATCAAAAATGCTAACTCTGTACTCTGTGTCTGTGGCCAGCTCAGTGGAGAGCCCTTACCCCTGATGGTGACAGGCAATAATTTGTTTCTTCGTGCTTAGTGATGGTGCTGGTGTTGTTCTGCATTGCTCAGCTGTACCACAGCAGACTGCAAGAGGTACCACTTGTTGTGATGAGCGAGCAGCAGCAGTAGCAGCATCCTTCACTTCCATGTTAAGTGAATTGCTGCTGCTAGAAGAACAACCTAGCTCATGGCAGGGAAAAGGCTCCTGAGTAAATGTGCAAGACATTAGTGCACATGAAGCATCCCCTGTACCCACTTCAAGAACTGTTGGAATTCTTCCCTCCATTTTTCCTGTCTGTGCAACTGGCAAAATGTGGATAAGGAAAGAAAGGAGGGTTTTGATGTTTAAGGAAACCAACACAATGCAATGAATGATATTTTGATTTCTCCCAGAAGAAATAGCCCTGGATTAATTCTGGTAAGTTTAAATGTCCTTCAGTCCAGCATTCCAGTCCTAACAATGTATTTCACTCCTAGATTAAGGCTCCCTGGGGTGCCACCACCGTGTGCCCTACCACACTCAGCTTTGCTGAGTCCCTCCATTGGGCTCTGCAGGCACCCTCTGGTACTTCAGCTCTTGCCACTCTCGTCCTGTATGTCACTAATTCTCAGAAGCTCACACACCTTTATCTAGACATAGCATTTGAATTACAGATGCCAGTGTCAGAGTGCCATGTACCTGGGGAGGAGAGGGAGTGGGACACAGTAACAGCTGGGAGCATTAGATAGAAGGGCTTCTGATATGATGAGCTACAGACCAGCACAGAGCTGTGCTGAGTGATCTCTGCAGTCACACATCACCCTCTAGACCTGCTCCAAACAAATAAAGCCACCCACCCTCATGCAGCTTTCTAGGAAAAGGGTTTTTCTTGTCCAAACTCTTAATCATGAGGGTTTCTGAACTACTGACACAGATGGAGTCCATACCTTCTCTGGGCTCTTTAGCCTTTCCCACTGGGCCTTCCCAAAGGATTCCTCCATTTCAGCAAGGTTCAGTTTCAGTTCCCCCACAATGCTGTGCCTGGAGAACTTGTCACAGTTCCTCAGGGTGAGAGTCAGTGTTCCTCCTGGCATCTCCTCCTCTGTTAATGGGAATTGCAGCACCTCCTCCCAAAGGGTGTGAAGTACCTTCTTCTTCAGCTCTGTCTGGGCCTCAGCAATGCCAGACTTGCTCTCCAGTGTGCCCAGTATGTAGCAATGGCAGCCAGTGTCTTGGTCCCCACTCATTCCATCATGCATAGCTGGAAAAGATGGATAGTAAGGACCTCTCACAAAAGACAGCCCTGAAATATCTGTGGCTAAATTGCTTATTTCATGAGAGCCATAAAATAAAACAGCTGCATAGACGTTTGTGATTGTGTTTACAAGGGTCCCAGGATGAGAGAAGAGACAAGAATGTTGACTCCATGTTCAGAAGGCTTGATTATTATTTTATGATATATATTATATTAAAACTATACTAAAAGAATAGAAGAAAGGCTATTCAGAAGGCTTGCAAGCAAGGAGAGAATGGAATGATAATAAAATCTTGTGACTGACCACACAGTCCTAAACAGCTGGACTCTAATTGGCCAGTAATTAGTAACAACCACATGAGACCAATCACAGATCCACCTGTTGCATTCCACAGCAGCAGATAATTATTGTTTATCTTTTCCTCTGAGGCTTCTCAGCTTCTCGGGAGAAAAAATCCTAAGGAAAGGATTTTTTATAAAACATGTCTGTGACAGACATTGACCCCTGTTCCTGCCTGCGTGGGAGCAGATTAAGCTGTGAGCCCATGCTGTGTTGTTTTCCTCAGGCTGCACAATGTCCCAGTCCTAGTGCCACTGCAGAAAGGTGCTGCCAGTGTTTGGGAGAGCAACAGCTAAATTCGAGGAAACCCATTCTGTTGAAAGATGCAGAACAGCACTGAAACGAGGCAGCATGGGACAGGGGTTGGCAGTACTCATTTACTTTTACCTTGGCACACAAAAAAAAGCTTCTTACAGTGACTTTAAAAGCAGGAAGGTCAGTCACAGACATCAGAGATGGGATAGAGCTTCCCTTGGCACACATCCATCCCTGCAGGCCAATGTCTAAGGGTTATTGCATTCTGCTGGTCCAACCTCTGGTAAATTAATCCATCAGAAGCCACCCCACAGCCCAAAAGACCTGCATCAAGAGACATTCATCCCTAATTTTATATCCCTTTTATATTGAAAGGTCTAGAGTGAGAATGGCATTTCACACTCCTCTTCATTGCAGCAGCAGAGCTGCACTGCCTTCTCCAGCAGCAGGAGGAACACACCCTCCTCCAAGGGGTCATTGAATATCACGGCTTTGAGGGGAAAACTGTTGTCCTTGCTGCAGACAGTCCAAGGACAGCTGCTCCTGGACTGCCAGGTCCTGTGGGTCACAGGGCTCTCCTGGCTTCTCTGGGGAGTAGCACTGGCGAGCAGAGCTAGGTCTTGTGCACAGGAGTGCCAGGGTGGCAGCCAGCTAGTGTGGGTGTCCATCCTGAAGGGAATTGTGGGCTTGCTGCTCTCAGGAGGCCTGCAGCAGTGGCTGCCATTCGGCACCCTTTCAATTCTCACCTCAGAGGGTGTGATTTGATTAGGTTTCCACAGAGATTTACGCTGTGCATGAATTATTCAGTCAGCTTATTTTACTCTCCCAGAGGAACTGATGATGCTCCAGCCCTGAGTGGAGAAGCTGTTGCAGTTGTCAGAGAGTGACACAGAGCCTGGCTGCCTGGCCAGGCGCTGCCAGAGGGACTTAAAATAAATCTGGTATCTCCAGCTCAGGCTTTGACTTGACTTGAGGAAAGGGCAGTAGGGAGTGGATCAGGTTGAAGAATGAAAGGCATAGAGAGGAAGGAGATAGTAACCCCATTCCTCTTGCCCCCAAAGGAAAAAATAAAAAGAAGAGGTTGCTTTGTACCATGTTTTGGACTGGAGGAGCCCTTCCTGGTTCTTGACAAAGCTGTGCACACAACTGTTCCCAAGCAACACCCTCCCTTGAAGCAGTGACATTGACAGGTATTCCTATTCTGCAAGCCCAGCGCCAGTGAAACCTCCAGTGGTCCTGAGGGCACTCGTTGGCCTTAAGATAGGAGGGGAAGTGTCTCTGAGTGGAATCACCGTGTGTTACCCACGTGGCTCCGGCCGGAGCCGTGTGCCCTTACCTTGCAGGAGGGCCACGCGCAGCTGGGCGCGCTGGGGCTCGTACAGCAGGGAGTAGTGCAGCTCGGGGGGCTGCTGCCCGCTGCCTGCCCGCTCGGGCCGCAGGTGCTCCGTGACACACACGTCCTGGACCACGCCTGGAACTGAGATAACCCCTTTAGCAAGCAGCTCTTCCCCTTCCCATACAACTTTCTCTTGACTTTACTTTTCAAAATGTCTCATTCTTTCTGCACTTTGGATGCAGGAATACAATTTATTGTCCTTCTTCGCCCATCATCATCATACATACTTTTTGCTCTGTTTACTTGCACTTTTAGCTCTTTCTACAGCATTTGGACAAGACTTCTGCTCTCCACCACCTTGTGCTCTATGGTGGTTCGCACACTTGCACTTTTATCTTATGACCAGGCCAAGCTGTTGGAATGACACTCATTACTTGTTATATATTTTTATATTCTGTTAACTGGCATTATTAAATTAAATCTTATGTTCTCTGCAATGAGAATGTGAGTCTGCTCTTGAACTGCTGTGCAACTCTGCATTAGGTCAGACCTCTCTAAACATTTTGTTTTGTTGTTCTTTTAATTTTAACATTGAAGTCTTTGTCATGGAAAAGACACCCATTTCCATAGCACCTGACCAGGTTGAAGGCAATGAACTTTGGAATCCATAAGGCAGTTTCTCCATGCATAATTTTGGAGCTGAGTATGTATTTCATACTGAAATAAAGCAAGCTGCAAAACTAAAAGAAAAGCCAGAGATTTTTGTCATCCAAAGCTGTTAACTGCAAGGTCAGTTCTGATTCACACAGAAAACAATAGTGGGACCAGCATACTTCCTCCTAAAAATCTCAGCCATAGTTCAGACCAGTTCATTGTGGCATCAAAAGGAGAATGCAACAATTCCTGCTTAATTTTAGCAACACTTGAGCTATATAATTAGGCAGAGCAGGAAGGAAACTTGCTTGTGCCATTAGCAGTGCAGAGAGGCTCTTACTCCACCACTTACATAAAGCTTTAGCCTAAATGCAGCCATCATCTTTCATCCTTTCCACCCTCATAATCATTTCCCTGACACCTAAGGATGTGGCTCAGACAGTCTCTTCCTCCAATGCATCTGCTTCCCATGGTACTTTTCTGTACTCACAAGCCTCAGCTTGGAGGGGTGAAGGTAGCAATTGTCTTTCCAAAAGGGCAAAAAGATAATCTCAAAAAATTAAAAATAACTAAAAAGAATATTCAGTAAAAATAGCAGCAGATGGCATTGTCTCTCTGGCAAATCTTCAGGAAGGTTTTATTAAAGTGGTAACCATAAGAGTAAATTATCCTGTTAAAATATGGCTGTGAAGTTAAAAATCAGTATGAGAGAAACCCAGACATGTTGCCAGATACGTATAATTAAGATTTCATTTCTCTCAGCCTCTAGAAATGTTTCAGGATTTGGAGTGTTACCCTTTGGGCTGGCTGGGAAACAGGAATTGTGTTTGGCAAAAACCTTTGAGGTGTCAGCCTTCAGTTTCACTGCACATTACAATAAGCCAAGAACATCTTACCAAACCATGGCAGTAAAGGAGGAGAGAAAATGAGAAGCTCCACTGTCCCTGACAAGAACAGTTATTGGACAGCTAGCATTTGACCTGGAGGAGATAGTCTGCCTAATTTTGGCCAGATATTTCACACATACTCTGGTTACTGCTCTCAGCACAACTACACTAAATGTGCTTTTCTTTTTTTCAGACAAAATGTCTGCTACCAGGGAGACAGATTCTTAAAAAAAAAAAAAATGTTTAAGTTAAAAAAAATTGCAGCAAGATACAGCTACAGCTTTGTTATCAGAATGTTCTTATGAGCTCTATGACTACCTTCTACTAAACAAATGTGTTGAAAGCATAACTCAGAGTGTTCATGATAAGAAAGCGAAAAGCATCCGATAAATTCCACATTTATTTATCTGAAAACAATCACTTTATGTGTAGAAGTATTACAGATCCACACCCACTAAAGCAGTTGTTAGTTTGAAGACCAAAAGCTCCTACCGTTTTGAGGGAGAACAAACAGCTCCTCGTTGACTTGTATCTTCATCCTGTTCTCATCCAAAGCAGTGTGTTTTCCAGGAGCTGGCTCTTCTGTTGTCTTCAGAGAGTACTGCGTGTAGTTAACAATTTCAGGTGAAGTTACTTCTGGTTTGGGGCCATAAATGTTGGGAAACTTCAGAAGTGCTCGAGGCTGGACTGGCTCTGCAGTTTTCTTAATGTTGAACTGAAAATTAAAACTTTGTTTATTACTTTGCACAAATTACTTTAACTCCTCCAATTCTCTTAACATTTGATAAGCTGAGACAGGAAAAAAAGCAGGGCCTCTGGTCAGTCCTATCAGAATTTTTTTCTTGGCTTGTAGAAACCACTGCCTCTGTGTCTGGCGACTTTCTTGCCAACACTGACACCTTGTACTTGGTGTGTTTCTTTTCAGATTTATTCCTCTACAGATGTTTGATTACTATAAGAAAAAGATATCTTCTTATAATTTGATTTTTCCTCTATTCTGGTACCAGTTAATATTTTCATAAGTTAATCCTTTCATTTTACTAAAGAAATTAACCACAAAGTTAATTTTGCTTTGATTAAGATATGGCAGTTTTTACTTTGATGTTTGAAGTCAAATCCAAGAGCAAGAGACTACAGACAACTCACAGAATCCAGAATATTTTATGTGAGTATACAGCATTAAGAGTGCAAAATCAAAAATCAGACATGGAGCAAGTATGGCCATGATGCAATAAGACTAAGGAGAGCTGGTTGAACAAATGGGCCCTGGACTGGCAAATCAAGAGTAGTTGATTCAGTGGTCATCTCAGCCTCTTGGTTCTGTGGACCAGAGCTCCATCTGACCATCACACACACATTTCCCCTTTATTATACCAGGACTGAAATTTGGATTTATGTCTGATTTTGTTCTTAACATTTCAATTCTCTCTGAATCATGAACATGGGATGAGCAGAAGAGCCTGCAAGATGCTCGGGTAGTCCAAGCAAAGGCTGGCAGAAAAGGCATTACTGTTCTCCCAAAACAAAAAAAAAATATTTTAGTGGAATAGAACAGTTCTCTTCTGGTTATGTCCCAAAAAAGGATCCTGCCTTCATACAATTGAAATCATTCCTGACTCATTTATATTTGGATTCATTGATGGGGAAGAACAAAAGCTGACTAGCAAATGACCCCAACCCTTGCAAAAGATTTTATTAATGTTTCCAAAACATGGAAGATAAAAACCACAAGTAAAATAGCCATTTTGGTTGATTATTGTGTAGTGGGATTATCTCCAACCTACTGCCTGCTAACCTATTTTTGGTCAAGATTGAGGGCAAGACAGAAAAGGTTCATAAATGTAATTAAAGTTTTTAATTAGTCTTATTGTTTCTTATTAATATTGAATGTAGATGGTGCCCTGAATCTCTTGTCTGTGTTGGGCTGGGACCAGGGATTTCCTGGTCCCAGCTTGCATGTCCAGAGGAAGCACACCTACCTCTCAAGAAACAGAGCTGAAGAAAGAGGGCTGTCTTGGATGTTAGCCTAGTCATATTCTGCTTGTGGAGATCCTGGTTGCATACACTTGGCAGTGGTAGGGAACTAATTAGGTCAGTGACTCCATCTTCTCAAGGCAGCTAGTGCACCAGTGTTTAGGAAGTCTACTGTGCAACATAGCACCTTGTCTTGTCTAATTTTAAGGGCTTTGAAAGAGAAGTGGGCTGAGACAGAAAGACGTCATTGTGTGCCATCCTCACCTAGCATTCAGCTGAGTTCAGATATTATGTAAATTACATGGTGTGGGGCTGTAAGTGAGAACCCTCTTATAGAGATGTCAGCCTCGTCAGTTCTAAAATACCTAGGAAATGTGAAGTTACTCATCCAAACTTTAAATGCAGTTTTCCATTCTTCTAAAATTAAAGCAAACCAACCAAGCAGAATACATGAGGAATCACTGACAGCAGCTGGAAAAGGCAGGTTGTTTTTGTTGTGCAGAGGCATTACATCTGGCACACACACAGGGTCAGCCTCTGCTGTCCTCCCTCCTGGAGCTGCTGTCCTACTACTCACTGGCCACACACTGGAGCCTCCTGCCTGTATTGCTCTGTGCTGCCAGCACACAAAGCGCTTCCAGATCCTTTGGGATAAAAAACACCATACAAATTTGAGGTATTGTTAGGACAGTCTTTCCTTCCTCTTGCTAAATACCTTGCCAGGTAAATCTGTCATCACACAGCATCTAAGAACTCCATTGGGTCTAAATATTCCTCTTGTCTGTCTGCTCTGCAGAATTAGAGACGAGAGACATATGCAAGCGCAATGGGACTAGCCAACCCCCTCTTCCAACTGCATCTGCCTCTGTTTATTATGTTGCTGCCAGCTCTTTTCCCAAGTGCTGTGTGCTAATCCAGTTACATAGCAGTGCCCTATGGAAGTTTCCTTTGCAACTCAGAAGTTGCGTCTTAAACAAAGACCCGAGCAGAAGAGTCCAGAGAGTTCTGCAAAAATGCATGAAAGCAAGTAAACAAAAAGGAGCAAGGAAGCTGCAAATGATCCTTCTCTATCCTTGCCCAGAGTCACTCAAAGCACCAGACTTTTGCCATTGTTGGATGTGTTTAGGAATCTTTATTCTGCAGGCTTTTCTGAGACTTTGCAAATTTACATCAGTTTCTCATTGTTTTGCAGATATATGTTTGTGTTTGAACTCCCCTTCCTCATGTATGCAGGGCATGACCATGGGGAGCCTCTGCCTATAGCAAATACAAGCATCACTGTCATGGGAGACATGCCAAGTGAATAAAATGCAGACTTGCTACATCTTTCTTTTGTCATCTGTGTTTATCAGAATCAGTGGCCCTGACAGGTTTCATAATTAAATGTGTCCAACACTGACTAGGACATACTGTGTACTAATGTAGTCAGAAAAAAAAGTCCCGACAGGACAATTTATAATCATAGAGATAATAAAATTTCACAAGCTCAGAGCTCAAATTGAGATTCATTTCTTGAAGGTATAGAGACTGATTCTGATTCTGTGACAGCATAGGAGAATTTATGTTCCTGGCAAGAAAATTATTTTAATTGGAAAGGATTGCTAAACATATGGAATATACAAACTAAGAACATTTTGCACTTTCTGTGACAGAATGTTCACTCGGCTGCTATAATATGTCCAGATTTCTTTAAAAAAACCCATAAAGCCAGTAACATTGGAAATAATACTTCAAATTAAAAAGTCTACAATGCTGAAAGAATGCAATCACAGGTAATAATGATATGTTTAGGGCAGATTGAATGATTTTATCCCCTGTTGGTCAAATACTGGATTTAGTCATGGCAAAACATATGAATGTAGACATATTTTGAGGACCATAACAGAATAGCTGCTGCGTACCAGGGGCTTAACTGAATGATATGGAGACATAGGGCTTATTTCAGTCCTGCAAACAAGATAGCACCCCCGTGGACAAGATCCAGGATGAATTAACACTTTCCCAAGATGTTTCCCAAAAAGCTGTATATAAGAAAAAAAGCTGTATATAAGAATGGAGTTAAAAGGAGGATTTGAGATGTTTCTAGGCTTGGAGATTACGACATCAAACTCTCATAGAAAGAGCCTGATGGTAAAGTTGTCTGTGGGTTGTGTTGCTGCAGACAACAGCCAGAAAAATTGCTATGGAAAGTGTTGTGGCCGTCAAAGTTACACATTTTTCATTCACATTAACAGTAAACTTGGAAAAATCTCTGCATCATTGTACGTTCTTATATACAGGTGTTAGCAAATCCCCTGTATGGGGTAGAAAAGACAAGAAAGGAGCATGAGAGGGACATGACTAAGCTATCAAACAGAATAGCAGATGAAATTCATCCTAGGAAAATGTAAACAGGTACTAGGAGTTATTCTCCATGCTCATAGAGGGAGGCTCAGAATTAGCAGCAATCTCTTGAGAAGTCCTGAACTCCACACAGAAGTTAATCTATGGTCAGTGGAGCCATCCTCCCACACCTCTCCTCCCCCCTCCAGCAACCACAAGATTTGCTAATGCCATTCTCTGTATCTGCACCAGTTCTTACAATACTGTTTGTAGATTTGGTGATCTTTCCTCAGCAAAAACTGCAACAAGAACATGAGGATGCCAAGGTTCTTTTCTGCTAAGAGGGTAAGAGTGGAAGCCAGAGAGAGGCTGAATATTTAATTGCAAACATTACAGAGGAGTTCAATTAGGACTCCAGCTACACTCTTTAAGAATCCAAAAATAATAGTCAGCTCAAATAATTAGAAGGCAAACAAAGACTGTTATACAATGGAGCACAGGCCTTTGGAATGGGCTACTATGGCATAACACTTGGATGAATGGCTAAGTGAAAGTGGAAAGGACACAAGCACAAACAAATATGAGGAGCAACAGCCAACAGAGACTGACCAGTGCTATAGCTTATTCTAAAGACCACATTCAACCAAGGAAATCATCAAACATTTCCCTTTGAAGAAGAGATTCCCATTAATAAGTATATTAGA
The DNA here is from genome assembly GCF_022539315.1 of Serinus canaria. Taxonomy (NCBI): domain Eukaryota; kingdom Metazoa; phylum Chordata; class Aves; order Passeriformes; family Fringillidae; genus Serinus; species Serinus canaria. The sequence continues at coordinate 22,510,889 of NC_066319.1, forward strand.
AGTGTTCTGTAATTCCCCTAGCTCCCTCTTGCACGGGGCTCAGGAGTAAATCAGGCTGTTTGGATTCTAACAAAAATGAAAGAGCACACAGGGATGCCTGACACTTCACATTGTTTTTACAATAAGTGAGAAAGAAATTCACAGTGTGGTGAGATTGTCCAGTCATAACAATCTAGATTCTCATTTGCTTTTTATTATGATTTCAATGCCTTGTTTTAACTTCACACATAATTAATCCCCTCAGTCAGAAGGGCAGAAGGAGGAGGAGGGAAGGTTTTCACGAGAAACCAGCTGTTGACAGGGAACTATCCTGCAGGAACTATGAGATATTGTGAATAGAATTAAATAGCTGCTATACGAGATCTCAGCAGGAGCCATCTCCTCGTCACAATGCTGCGTGCCACCTGGTACAGTCCAGTCTTCTCTTCTTAGGAAATTATTTCTCTTTTGATCTATTTTAACAACCAAGCAGCATTTCCAGTCCTCATTCCCTGTTTCTGCCATTATCAGCTTTCTCTCTGGCTCCGTGGCAGCTGTCTCCTGCTCTGGTAATTCTGTGGTACCCAGCTCATCTCTGTTTTTCCCTCTCTCCTCCTCCCACTGGCATGTTGTTATATCCCAAACACAGTAAGCAGATAAACAGGCAGCATAAATCACATGCTGAGCAGCCTAACAGGGAAGTTGCACTCCCACCCTCTGCCTTTAAAGAAAAATCACAAATCAGAGACTGTGTCTTACTTGCTGGACTGGCTGAAGCACACTGGGCTTAGTATTTTCCGTCTCGTCCTCTTGGTCCTTTTCTGAGAGTCCTTTCCCAGGTTGCTTGCATTTGCAGAAGCAGGTGAGGCCGCAGAGGGCAAGGATGCTAGTTGCAGTCCCTAAGGTAGCCCCCAGGGCTATAACTGGAGCAGACAAAACCATTTTCCTGTGCTGCACAGGAACAGAAAGCACAGAGACCCTGTGGCTCTTTCTGCTCCCTGGGAGAGCAGCTCTCCCACATCCACTCCGAATTCTAGCCTGGCTTCATTCTCCTTGGAAGTCTGAAAGCAATTCTCTTTGCAGCAAAGGGACCAATCTAGACACACAGATAAATCATCCCACCTTTGCTAGGCAACAAGGCTACCTTTCTATCCTGCTGATGGAGTTGCTGCTCCAGGTCAGGGAGAGGAAATAGTAATTGTGGTGCCTGCAATCTCCATATAGCTGCAAACAGGCAGTTTTCATTGAAGTCTGTTCTCCAGCTCCACTGGGAAAAGTCTGATGTGTGATAGAGAGGAAAGACGTCAGCAGAAGGGGCTGGCCTTGCTAGCTAACTCACAGAAAGTGCATCCAAGTGTTTGATCATGTCTCTAGCAATATTTCTCAGGGCTGGCTGGCTGATGTGCTCAAGAGGTTGCATTTTTTTGTCTTAAGGCAAAGATAGTGACTGCCAAAAGCTCCTGGCCTGAGAAGCCGTGTGATGATAGCACTGCATGATAACTCTGTACTCACAGTAAAGCTTCTGTATAAGTCAGGCAAAACTTTCTCATCCTTCAGAGGCTGCAAAACAAACACAGGCAAGAATTAAGCACTGTCCCATGCCTCACCACCTGCCCCTCAAAGCACAGGGTCTGAACCTTTTGGAGCTGCTTCTGCGGGATAAATGCAGAGCAGCACCTCTATTTAAAAAGAGAGCAGAAAATCCTACCAAACAAGATGCACTAGTGCATATGCTGCTTCCTCTGGAGAAAATGAGAAAGCAAACAACATATGCTAGATATTAGTCATAGTCCTTACCACACTGGTGTCAGGCAGTGGGCTGCTGAGCACAGAAGAACCTGCATGAATAGACTTGAAGAGCTAGATGTCCGTCCCAGTTTTCTCTTGAGGTGATGGAGTTATTATCTTTCTCTGACTCATTTATTTTTGCCTTTTTTCTCAGAATGCCCAGCTTGGGGAAGAGGATAATAAATGCCATAATTTGATATGTTTCTCATGACATGTACTACCCTTTTCTGGGTACTTTACAAGGAGAATCTAGTGGCCAGAAGGTGATTATAATTCTGGTCACTATATCTCTCAGCCAGACTGAAAATAGTCAGCAAAATGTAAAATATTCCAATAATACCCAGTTCTACTGATTCTACTGGGAGTTTGTCATTCTATTTTGGAATATAGTTGATGCCCATGGATCGGGAAAACAAATTAACTATGTACAGAGAATTGTTTAGAAATTCAGATGTTTTGATCCTTCTGTAGCTCAGGTTTTGCATACAGTTCTCTTAACTTTTTTTTTCTTTGATGCTTCACATCTTATTCATGACAACTCAGGCAGCCTTTGTTCCTTGATGACATGTTCACCTCCCTGGAACAAAACTTCCCTCGCACGTCTTCCCTCACTTTAATTGTTAGATATCTCTGTAGCGCTGCAGCATCCTAACGGCTGCAGCACACATTCCCCTTCTCCTCACCCTACCTGGCTTGTCAGACATGTCTCACCTCTCAATTCCAAGCCTTCTGACCCCCCCATCAAATCCCAATGGACTCCGTAAGCAGAGGCAGTTCCCTAACAAACTGCTGAGCCTGTGGAAACTGGTCTTTCAGCTCAGCCCACAGAAGGAAAACCTTGAGCTTGGTCCTCTATCTACAAGAACAAAAGTTGGGTGCACCAGGCTGCTCCACTGGCACACCTCTCCCTGTGCTCAGCAGTGGGAAGAACATCACTCAGAGGAGGTTGAGAAATCTGACTAAACAATCCCTTTGCTTCTTGTTTTTTTGTATCTCAGGAGATTCCAAAGCCTTGAGTAGCATCCTTGTGCTTACCTCTTCTGATGTGAATTTTCTCTGCCACAAGTAGGCTGTTCCAACCATTTGCTGACTTTTCTAATAGCTATTTCATTCAGCCCACAGATGAACAGGTAACACTGTAATCATGGTGCAATGAGGTCTCATCTAGAGTTTAGAGATTGAACCAAGTTGTTATGGACTTCTACCGCCACTCAAGAGAAGCAGAAATGAGCAGAGTCTGAGCGATGACAAAAAAGATGGACGCACTCTTTAGATGCCTTTGATTTCCTCCACAGGATGGGTTCTTCAGAGAAATGCCAATGAAATCTAACACAGCTAGGTCAGAGACCCCAGAGATTTGGAAACCACATGAAAAGGAAAAAGTTTCTGTTAAGGGTAGAATACAGTGAGAGAGATTTGGAGTGGATAAGGCATTCAGTCCATTCATGAGATGCAATCTCGATGTGTTTCCCACAAGCTGTTCTGAGAATTATGCAAAGACTGCTTACAACATGCTGTAGAAGAAAGTCACACCAAAGTATCTCTGCAAGACAATAATTTAATAGCATAATCGCTGAGATATTTTCTGCCTGCTTATATAGGCAGATTAAGTTTTCCTTGCCAGAAATTGTATTTGATGTGAAATGTAATAGCTACAGAATCATTGTCAGATATCATTTTTTAATAGTAACAGATAGGCAACAGCCTTTTGCTGCTATTGCTAGGAAAACAAAGAAGTTCTCCCCAGACATTGAATATTATCAGTATTTTCAGCTTCTACAAGTGACAGGCCAAAGATTTCAGATTTTTGTGTGTGTACTGATGCATGTACAGATACATAATTTAACTGTAGCTTTGGCATGTACTGCCACTGCATGGTTGCTTATTTTTAGCACATTCTGTTCTAAAAAAAATGGGCCAGAAATGTGTTTCAAAGTCATCTTTACACTTGCTTGCTTCAACACCCAATAATTAAATTGCTTATTTTTCTTTAAAGCAGTAGTAGGATAAAATGGAGTCAGGTAATGACCTTTCTCACTGGCCATTCACACTGATACTGTCCAGAATCACATAGCTTTTTTATCTGTCACATCTGCCATAAGAAAGAGACTTGCCAAGGTAGAAAGATGAGTCTATTTCTGCAATCCAGGTTTTAGGGACAGGTTCAGGCCTGACAACATATTTTACAGTCATCTTATCCACATATTTTCTCTAGATTCTGATGTAAGGTATGTATGAGAATGACAAAAGCACACATGGTTTTCAGCTTCTGGTATTTCAGACAGGAGTACTCTGTGATGGCAAAATAGAAGGTACCAGTAAACCTTTGGTGCCTATAGGTTTTGTCCCTGCTGTGAGCTCCTCTGCTGACATTTTGGGCCTTTCTGTTCATTGGCTGTAAAAAGAGGCTTACTCTGAATGAAGACTTGGTACAGATCACATGGAGAATTACAAGAGCTTTTGCATTGCCTAGCTGTAGTTCATGCTTTAACAGAAAAAAAAAAGGAAAAAAAAAAGAAGCCCTTTAATATAATTGCCAACGACTTGAATAAGCAGGTGGGATTTTCAACCTTTATTTTGACAATTGAAGACACAGATTAAAGTGCCAGAATCCAGAAGGAAAAGCTGATATACATCTGAATGAAAGATGTTTGCACACTGCTTTCCCTGACTCAGCCTACTCCTCTCCATCAGGGGCTGGTATCAGAGATACTCTGTTTCTCACTGAGGCATTTCACCAGGCAGAAGTGTGAGTTAACAGATGGAAATGAGAATGTTGTTGGGTTTTTTTTTTTCCCAGGGAAATCCTTGTGACAGTCAGATTTAGCCTGAAGGTGTAAGCTCATGTTTTCACTTGTATTGACTTGTTATGTGATTCTGTGCTACAGAAATGGAACAGTTTGAACAGAACAGTGGTTCTAAATAACTTTCCAGATCGCAGCAAGGTGTTTACATCATCCACTTTGGGCACTGAAATAGTCAGTAAGTAACAGACCTCCACATAAGGCTGCCATGCGTTTTGTATAATAAGTAAATGAAATATTGTGAAAACAAAAGTGGAGGTAAAAGGCTTGTGTTTGCAATGACTGCATCTGACTCCTTATGCTTTTGTGTGCTGTTGCCTCAGGTTGTAAAATCTTTAAGAAGGAGATTCTCTTAAAGTGGTGAAGTATTCCTCCCCCAGATGGTGAGGTATTACCAAACCACTGAAATAATCCTCTGCAGCACTATTAAGACAAAGCAGATGTCTCTACATACTCATTTGCAAAAATAAAGAAGGAAGATCCGTGAGAGGAATGTGGGCTTGGTCCCTCCATCACTGTCACTGAAGCAGACCTATAGATATAAATCAAGTAAATTAAGTAATTAAGGGAAGAACAAAGACTGAGTTTCTAAAAGGAAGCTATAAGACGATCAGCCTCAACAAAGTGAGCTTCAGGGTGTGGTGCTTCATCTGATGTTAATGGATCTCCTGGGACCTCCAGACTCACAGGAGCACCTGCCAGCTGTGCCTGTAGTCTTTTGCCACATTTCTACCTTCAGGATGAGGATAAGGATTCAGCACCGTGGAGGGTCCAGCTCATTGCATGTATGCAGTGTAGGGTTTGTGGTTAATGATTCTGTACTGGGACACTACACTGTCCTGAGATTAAAATCTGTGGAATTGAGGAGATCTATGGAAAAGATATGGCTGTCTACAAGTTTCAGAAGGCTGCCATACCCCCTATCACCAGCAACCACTGTAAACCTGATTGTTTTACATCTCTTGCATCCCTTGCAGCAACACTGGATGAATACTGGCAGAGGGTGGAAGACTCAGTACTAGAAAGTAGAGAGAAGGGGCCAAAAAGCAAAAACTGGGGAGGAATAGGAAGGGTCTGTAATATGAGAATTGGGCATTGGTGTGACTGCTGTAGCAGGATGCTATTAGATGCTACACTATTAGAAAAATAGAAAAATTAGAGAGAGTTTGGTAAAGCACCACATGAATGAATTTAAGGGGTGTGAGGCAGTGGATCAGAGTGTGCCTCAAGAAGGAGTCTCTTTATCGATTAAAAAGCTAAGGGGTGTCTTGGTCAATATCCTGAAACACCCAGTTGTGAAATAAACCTTTGATGATAGAGGTTCTCTCCTGCTGAGCAAACACTGTGTTACCAGGAGCTAATGGCCAGAAGCTGATGCCAGATAAACTCAGAGTGGAAACCTTGCAGATTTCCAACAGCCAGCATAATTTCTGTGGGAGCAGTCTCTGAGAGATTGCTCAGGGTCATCCATCACGGGTGGTTTTGAGATCAAGATTAGTGCTGTGCAGATCGCTTTTATGGGACTGTTTTTGTTCAGTTGTGGTCTGCACTGATGTTGAACCACCAGTTACACACTGATGTGCTGTCTTGTGTTGTTCCATGTGTATATGGGGACCACGTGGGATTGAAGAGAATATTATTGTATGAGGCAAATTTTCAAAAAAACCACAATTCCTCTGAAAGCATCAAAGGGCCAGCTGCAAAGAGAAAAGCAGCTTTAGAAGGTCACATCACACCACACAGTCCAGCAGAAAACAGTATCTCTGCATTACCATGTGAATTGCTCTAGCGTGAGGTCTCAGCACCTCAGTAATGCAGAGTCAGAAAGAAACTGTCAGCTCCAGCTCAGGACAGACCTATGTGAAAGAAAGAAATATGTACTACTGGAAATGCAACTGAAAGGAGAGTGTTGTTGGGTAAAGTGGCAGACAAAAGGTTAAATGTGAGTCCAATTAGCAGGTGAAGTTAAGCAAATGAGCAAATGCTTTCCTACATTTGGGGGGTATCTTGCTGAGAGCAGATAACACACAGATAGGTATCCTGTTTCTCCATTGAACTCTGCTAATTTGCTATTGAAAATTCAGGAAAATAGAGCTTGTTTTGTGCCTAACTCATTTTAATGTGAGAACTGGCTCCTGATTGACTGGAGAAGCAGAGCTTATTTCTGGGCAGATAGTTCCACTGCAAGTGTACCTTTATTTCCACTAGATTTTTTTTTAATAACCGCAGGAGATTTGAGAAACTTCAAAAGTCTTCCGAAGTGCCAGACACCAGAGTGCACATTGTGTATTTGCAATAAACGGCTGCCTCCTAGAGGTGACAATATTTTTCTTAGAGTTTCCGAGTTTCAACCTTTTGCAACACCAATGCTGTAGAGGATACTCTGCTGAGAAAATCTTTGGATCTCGTACTTTTAGTTAAAATTATGTCTCCAGCTGTGTTAAGGCTGCAAAGCCAGGAAATTCGAGAATTACAGTTGCCTATGGTTGCTCTATCCACTTTCATGTCAGCCTTGTCTTTAAACCTTTAAGAACAGGATAACACCATTTTATTTGCAAATGAACTGAGAATAATTTGCTGATAAGATGCACTCTGATAATGAATCAGGGTTATATACTGGACACATCTGGGTTTTATATGTGTCTCCCAAAGAAGGAGTAGGTAAAAAAATATTATTCCAAATTCTGGCTGATATTACAGTTTAGGCAGCCAGAAATCTGCACCATAATTACATGGGGTTTTCTCATTTAATTTACACTCAACCTGTCACTTGTGGCAAGATCTGTGTGCTCATTTCCATGGCAAAATTCCATGGAAGTTGCATTGGAATGTGAGCAGCACTGTGTGGTATTAAGCTGAAAAAAAAGTAACCTACAACAGCTCTTTAGGAGGGACCACTGTGTGAGGAAGCCCAAGCAGGCAGGCAGTCCTTCTGGACTAGCAGCAGAGCCTGGAGGCTCTGCCTTCCACATCTGGCTCCTCATCCCACTGCCTCTCAGATACCACTGTCACTGCAGAAATACTTCCAGAGAAAGATAGGGAAGACCCATCCAAAAATGCTGCCATATTTTTCACTGCACTTCAGGAATCAAACTAGCAGCAAAATGGCCAAGGCAACATCTGCTTTTGTGTCAGTTAATTCCAGTTCTAGAGCAGATTGCTTCTCCCTTGAGAGTTACATACAGCTCTTGCCTTTCCAGTCTAAAACAGGATGACATCAAACAAAATCAAGTTCATAGATGGATCAGAACAGACGACCCAAGGTGTGGAACTGGTTGTGTAAAGGAATGAAAGAGCAAATTACAACTCCTCAGCCTGGAAAAGAGATACTGCAAGGGTAGAGGAAAGTCTCCCAAATCCTGAGTGTGTGGGAGAAACTGGCTGGGGATCAGCTTCCCAATTCCAGTATAAGAACTACAGGGAAGATTCAAATAGGGCTCACATTCAAAACAAGGGAGAAGTATCCTACATGTTTGCCCTGCTCTTAGGTGGTTTTCTAAGAGCCACTTCTGGCCCATGCCAGACAGAGGCTACAGGGTCAGAGAGGCCTGTGATTATTCTAGCAGATGTCACATGCCATACAAATTTTATTTCCTACATCTTTTAGGAAAAACCCTGAGAATCAGCTTGGATTTGGAAATATTTTGAATCACTGACTCATGTAAAGTTGCAGTTTGTCAGCAGCTGTTGGTCTCTTATTGTTTCCTTCCACGTTTCCTTTGAGCCTCAGTGAAAGTTTTCATGTATGCCCTCCATCTGTCAAAGAGGCACAGGCAGGAAGGCACAGTGAACTGACTGGGAACTGAGCTGCTCCATGTAGTCACTCACTGTGTTTATTGGGGTCTTTTGCTGGCTACCTCAATCAGTAAAAGCTGCAAGTACCTCAGCAGTGGTAATTCTTAACATCTAATGGTAAATCACTTTTAGTCAGTCCTTATAATATCAAGAATGCTACAGGAATATTTTTCCCTAAGATGATGTTTGATCCTGTTTCTTGACACAGAGAGAGAGAACAAAGAGAAGGAAATAAGTGAAGATAAGAAGGAATCACATCTTCTAGTTCTGAACTTGAGAAATTATATTCTGTTCACGCTCACCTCTAGCCATTCCTTGTGACCCATAAGAATTTGTCAGGCTTTGAAATATTTTCCATGACACTGCTGTTATACAAATTTCAGCCAGCACTCTGATAAAATGAGTTGGCATGTAAGATCATGAAGCCAGACCTTCCAGTCAGAGAAAAACACCCTCTACAAAAACAGCCTTTTCAGAAACAGCCTCCAGCTATCAGGATAGATGCCTTTCACCGAGTAAAGTGCAGGAGTGGCATGGATCTGTGCTTACAGCATCCTTACTCCTCTGCTGCTGTGATCTCTCTGGCCTCCATGCCTTCCTTTGAAATAGTTCAGACACGGAGTTGGTTTTGGTTTTTGCAAAAATATGTTCTATGTTTAGCTTTTCAGACTGAGATCACAGTGAGATCTGACTTCATCCTGGTCGAGTTTGGTAAGTGTTTGCTGCTCAGAATTGATGATGTCCAGTGAGAAATAGAGCAGTAGGTCTTTCATATTTCACACTACTGCCCGCACCTTTATTGACAGCTTTGCAGTCAGGCCTAATCTAAGCGATCTTGAGATAGCCACCACCTTCAGGATTTAGGCACTTCTGTGGTGGAAATCACAGGGGCATTTCCTGTTATTGCCCCAGAGGGCTGTACTTGCTTAGTACAGTTTTCAAAGTCAGTAGGGCAAAACCTTTCCCTAACATAAGACTGAAAAAGTTACATCCAAATTTGAAAGGAGCCCTCCCCTCCTTTCAGTAGCTCTACGAAATTGTTTCCTTAATTTTCACAACTGCCTAAATTATGTTTCAGAAGACTGTCCTCTCCCCAGTGGGCTCACTGACTTGAAGCCCTGTGTCCTCTGCTGTTCTCTAGCTGCTGTCAAAACTCTGGAGTAAATAATCTTCAAGCTGCAAATCTGCAAAATGGGTCAGAGGATCTTCCCTGGGTACGGTAGGAGGAAACGTGACACAGCAATGATGAAGAGTAAAACCCTGAGTGCAAATTCCCTTACTTGACTCAGTTGTTTCCACACTGGTTTCCACAGTCTCTACTTCACTGCTGTGCTTACACTGGCCAGCTCCCTGTCTTTTTTTCCTGAACACAACCATGGCATTCAAAACTCAGTTGTATCCTCCCTCTGCTTTCATAAACCTTTTCCTCCTCCTTCTCTTTTCCCTTTTATCTATTCATTTTGTAGGTCTTCCCTTTTCTTCACCATGTGAGACTCCACTATCGATTGAGAGGATAGATGATTCTTCTTTCTCTGTACCTTATCTCCAGTTAGTCTTTTCCTGATCCATTCCCACTGTCATATTTCATAAATGGATTGCAGATTGGTTGATCTGTTTTCTTACAATGTGAAATCTCAGGCTGACACTGATGTCTTCTCCCAAGAGACTTCAAATGAGCTTAAGCCAACATGGTCATATTAAAACTCTCATTTTTCCCATGTAAGTTGCCTTTACAATCCAACATCTTCTCTCACACCACTATGTATCAAAAGCCCTCATCACTCGAGCCCGTACATCTTGGATGTCCCCAGCATGGCACACACTTGTCACATCAGCAGCAGTTTGAACTTTCTTCATCACTGTCAGGCTCTTCTTGTCCATACAGCCTAGCTCCTCTGAAGTACCTGTTCCACTGAAGGTGTTTCATGGCAGTATCAGACACAAATATTTGATAAAGTTTAAATAATGCTGAAGCTGTTCTTTAGAAGAGAAAGATGTTTTGTTCCAATAAAGTTTAAGTTTTGCATTTCACCTAAATTGTGGCAAAATACATGAATCTTGTGTCAACATTTCTGTTCAAAGTTGTGACACACTTGGTACCAGACAGTAGGAGGGAAAGGTCGGCCCCTGTCTGTGGAACAGGGACAGTTGTGTAATCTTCAGCAGTTGCATGGCAGGTGTGTAGGAGAGGTGGCTGCCTACAGCATCTTACCCAGTCTGGCTTTCTCTGCACAGATCAGGAAATGATGGGGGCATGGAAACCACACTATGATTCATATCTAACCTTTTTTTTTAGAACAACCATGTAGATGGTCTAGACATCCTGAAAATCTAGGTAACTTTGTTCCAGACACAGTGGAATGTACAGAGCCTACTGGGTCACACTAATGGCTCTGTGAGGAAGCTCCCAAGCCCACTTTGTGTCATGTCACAGCTAGAGAAAAGACAAGGCACAAGACCCCAGTTCCTGCCAAACATGGTGCCACATATACACACATTGCAATTTAGGAAATACTGCTTAATGAAAGGCTTCTTTAAATCACCCTAGGATAACCATGTGCTGCAGTAACCATACACTGGAGTATGGAAAAAATATCATCGTCTCCTAACAGGTCACAATTTAGGACAAGTGTCTTCAGTGACAGCAAAGAATATCCCCATTCATTTCAGTTTGTGGGTGCTTTAATCAAGTACACCCACAAGGAGAGACACATATGGTCCTGCTCCTGTGATGACCAGTAGGTCAGCAAGTCTGCTGCCCACTTAGTTTAATGACTGGGCAAAAAAATGAGAGTTTTTCTGATTTATTGGGTTAAAAGGTTGACTTGACTATTTGATATATGTATTTCTTTTTCTATTTGCATTTTACTGTTCTTTTCAGTTATGTCATCACACAAACCAGCACCTTAGTCCTTGTTCTTTCAACAGGTCTTAAGATATCAGAATTGCAATGGTCCGAGGCTACAGCCATAATTCATTTAATGGCAGGCCACAGAGACTGCCTCTATGGCCCTCATAAATTCTTGGAGAGACGAGCTCTACATTCTCTTCTCCTTTTTATGATGGTCCAAAACGAGTATCACATGGGCTTCTCTCTCTTCAAGATCAGAAGAGATTATCAGAATAAAGAAAGTAATAAATACTCCACCCTTCTCTCATTTGCAGAGACTAACCAGTTTGAATATTTCACATCATTCACTACTTCAATTTCCTACAAAAAGAATTTATTTATTTAAAGGAGAAACACAAATATCCACACAGAACCTGTTTATGACATTCTTATCAGAGATAGAAGGCAAATAGATGTGCAAAGGATGGAAGAAGACCTCTAAGTAGAAGATTTCTCAGAATGCCTTGACCTTGATTTGTTGCTGAACTCATACTGCATCATGTGCAGATTTACAACAGAACTATCCCTGTAAAAACACAAAGCTGCAGGTCAAATCTTACAGTACAAATAAATGGTTTTCCTGCATACAAACTGTGAACTGAGAGCCAAATCTGAGTTCACTGAGGAGAATTGAAAAGATTAATCTAAAGCCAAAAGGCTAGACTCAAAGGCCCTAACATTAAAGTTTGGCCATGCATGTTTCTATCAGCTAGTTAGATAAATCTGAAATAAATTATATATGAAAACATAGATAGGCTTTTGTCTTTAGTGGAAGATCTCAAGGCAGCCTCTCTAATTTATTTCAACTTCACTTACTCTGAGGAGAGGGCTGCGTTCACTGAGCAACAGAAGGAACCCTGGTAAGGACTTCAGAAATTGTAATTGTAGGTAAAGTGTCAATGTGCCTTTAATGTGTTCAGTAACTAATGGGATAGTTGCTGCAGATGAGTGGAAAAGAAAGGCCCCTGTGGAAGCTTTTTCTTTAATGTAATCACAGCTGTAAGCCAAGGTTAATGTAGCCACGGCTCCCTCAGGAAGCATCATGCATAGATAATTCATGGGTTGGGTAGCAGCCATCCTCTCTTCCCTGTTAGGTCCACTCTTCCATGAAGGAATGGTGAAAGCAACAGACTGGCACCTCATGCTCCAGGATCCTTCCAGACCCTATGGTAAAAAATCTTGAAATTCTTGGGGACCCAAATGAAATCAGTAGTGAAAGGGGGAGAGAAGTGCAGATGTAAATGTACACGTTTAGCTCCTCCTGCTGCAAAATAGGGGAAAAAAAATATTTCATTTCCAGATGGAATTGCTGGAAGGGTAAATCTATGATGGCACATTTTTTTGGATGTGGTTTTAACAGGAGCTCTAGCATGGCACAAAGAAAGAGGCAGGAACGGGTATCCCTCAGAAACTGAAAGGGCATTAAGGGTGGTTTTCTGGTTAACTGGTTAAATAATGAGTGGCAGTGGTAGATTTTAAAACCTGAATTACTTCCTTGTAAAAACTTAAGCCCAGCAATGAGAGGTGGCAGAGTGGTTAGCCCAGGCTGAGGCTGTGCTTTGCAAACCTCCCCAGTGACTGTTTGGCAGCAAAAAGCAGGAAAGCCTTTGGCCTCCCACCCTTCCTCCCCTGCCCGCTGCAGCTCTGCTGGTGCTGCTCCGGCACCCCTTGCACCAAACCTGCTTGTCCAGTCACTCTCCCTGCTGCCCCCAGCTCTGCTGCTGTCTCACCTGGAGGGGTGGCAGACCCTGCTGGTCCAGTCTGGACCCTCGGCCCCCAGGCCAGACCATGCCCCTCAGCGTGGCTGTCTGAGGCCCACCATGCTCACAACAGACACAGAACAAAACTCGCTGCCGGCTGTCCTGGTGCCTGGGAACCCATGCTGCACATCAGTTATTGTGGTCAAAGCTTCAGAGATCACTGGCTGCTTCTTTGGAGGCAAATGCTTTCTTTGGCAAAAGACCCCTGGAACAAGCATATGGATTCTTTGTTTGAATAATTTTAAAGTTTATTATTAATCTTTCCAATGTTAATATTTAGCCCCAAGTATCTGCGTGGATAGCAGCTGGCTTAAAACAAGATGGGCTGTAAGAGCTAAGCCTAAACTTTTCCTGAGGTACTTTTCTGTGGATCCAGATAAAGTCAGAAGTAGCAAAGTGTCCAAACTCACCTGCTCAGGAGACATGAAAGGAGTTAAAAATTGTCCTCCCAGAAGAGGAAGCAAATCCATAAGCTAATCTGGTGCATCAGAACAGTAAGAGTGAAACAGCCTTCTCAAGACTCCCATTGAAATATTAAAAAAAATCCTGCTCTGAGGACAGTCAAGAAGCAAATATGTGAATGATAAACAAAGGTATTGAGACAGGTACTGAGACAAGCAGGACAGTCAGAGAGCAGAGCCTTTCTGGTGAGGGACAAAGGACCAAGAAGTCAGTGTGGTGATATTCGAGTGAGGGACAATGCCCAGTCAATCCCTAAGGGACTCTTTGTCGGGCAGATCTGTGCACTGCCACTTGCAGCACACACAGGCAGCTCCAGTGCACTCACCTGAGAGGCAAGCATGAGACATTTCCTCTGCCTTAGTTAAATTGCCAAGCAAGCACTCACAAGGGTAACTTTCATGGCATGGTGACTGTAAGCAAAATCTTCCCTGTAGGCAAAAGAACACTTCTGCTCCCGGGAGATCAAACCAAGCAGGGAAGCTGGCTGGCATTGCATAATCTGTCACAAGGAGGTCTCCCCAGCTGGGGCAGCACTGGGTGTCTCCCTCCAGAGGGCAGAGGGACCAAAAATGACCCCAGGCACTGCTCAAACAGCTTGCACCTTACCCCATCACACGGATTCCTTTGCAATCAGCATAACATTGCTCTGCAGGCTGGAAACACAGTGTAAACCCTTTGATCCATCCTTTCTTCACCTAAGGGCAGCAGACAAATCAGGTGGCTTCTCCTGATAAAAGAAAGGAATTTGTTGTTTTTTTTAAGGCAATCAGAAGTTCATTATTAGAATTGTCCAAATTAAAGTTCCACTTTCCATTCTCTTTCCCTCAGCCCAAATAGCCATTGGATCACATATCATTACAAATGTTAGTTTAATTGCTAAATTAAGCTTTGCTAAATTTGGCCTTGAAATCTGATTTTGAAATTAAAATCAACATGTTTTCAACTTTCATAAGTTACGTTTTTACTATTCCATCTTAGTTTTTTTCTATTTTTTTTCCTATCTCCATATTTTTCTTTTGAAAAGAAGAATGCATTAAAAAAAATCTTTTTCTTCATTGTCGTTCTTCTGACAAGAGTCTAAAGTTCAAAGTTTCTAGGTTTGGGTCTTTGAATAGAGAAGTGGCTAACCAATACCAAGCCAATGTTCATAATTTTTGGTTTGTTCAACATCCAGTCAGGGCTAGGACTGCAGATGGAGCTAGTCATTAATATCATGGAGGTTGTGTCAATGTTCTGCTAAAGAACCTGAAAATCATGTGGGTTTTTTGCTCCAGATGGTGTTAGCAATGACATGGAAACTCCCAAAAATGGAAAGCAAAACAGAACGTGAAACAGGAACCCAAACAACTCCAGGCCTTCTCTGGGAGGTTGGATCCAAAGAAGAAACGTGGAGAGGGACATGAAGGACAAGTAAATCTATGGATGCAACAAATATGGCCGTGGGCACTGGGAAACAACTTCTGACTCCACTTTGACTTGTCTAGAGCTGTCTTTTATAACACATGTCAGCCTCCAGCACAGGGACTTGAAGTCAGTGCTGGTTACTTGTGAAACCCTCAGGAGCTGCCAGCATATCAATAATACTCTCAACCAGCAAAGTGCAGTACTGGCTGGCATGAATTCCACTGAAATTGTCCACTCCTAATCACTGCACTCCAAAAAGGTACAGGCACTTTGGAAGGAATGAAAATATGATTGTAGAATCAAGAAGAGTGGAATTATTAGACTAAAAGGCTGCAAGTCCTTGAAGCCAGCACAGAGAAAGCTTGTGTGAGGACTGATTTATATCTGAAAAGTGTCTGATCATAAAGACACCATGGAAAAGAAAGTGATTTCTGTGTGATTAGGGCACTTGGAATTAGTGAGAGGAAGACAAAAAGCACTGAGCTGAAAGCACTGCGCAGGAGCAGACTTACTGGGCAGAGGGGGTTCAGAATTCATGAACCAACAGCTCAGTGGAAACCAGAATTCCTTTTCCAAATGAAAGTGAGCCAAAATACTGAAATGCTGCACAAAGCAGACATTCCTGGGAAATGATACTGAGCAATTCCACCTAAAATAATATATTCCTGGTTCAGATTTGTCATTAACCCCAGATTGCATATGTAATTGTGTGGTGTTTATTCATGTGATGCCAATCCACAGCAATTTCAGTTATGTGTTGTGGCCTATACCATCGCTTCAATGGTTGGTTTTAGTAAAGCCAGATGATTTTAAACTTTCAAGATTAGTTAGTATCTTACCATGAATCAGTTGTGGTAGCTATCACATAACTTCCACAAGCTGTTCAGCATAAAGGTTTCTATTAGTTCCTGGAATGACTTTTCCCCTACATTTCATGGCACAGCAATTAGTAGCAATTAGTGCAATTTCTTTCCATAATTAAATCTTGATGGTTTATGTTATACTTTGGGAGCTGTTTACAGTGAAAGACTCCAAAGAGAATAACACATATGACTAAATGACATATGACTGAGCAAAATAGGAAAGATTTTTGCAGAGTTGTTGTATCTTTCATGCATCTGCTGTTTTGAGTTTGACTATATATACTTATAGTGAATTCCCATATCAACAGAAAACTATTTTTTTTTAATTGGTATGTCTGTATATTATTTTCTTGGTTATGCCTACAGATTTCTGCCACCAAGTCTAACAGGCATAACTCCAAGTTTTGTGGTGTTCATTTAGGAGCAGTGCTATTTTTTTTTGCTGAGAGACTTCTTGTGGACTATGACACTGTTCAAGTACTTCTTGAGATTCTGATGTTGGTTTTGGACATCTGCTAATAATTATTCACATGTTCAAAATCTGTAGAATCCCTACTGTCCACCAGAAACTGGGATATACTAAGAGGTGAACTCAGGTGTGACAAAAGTTCCCACATGATTTCCTTGTATACATGCAAAGACAACTTCTCTTTGTGAAGGAAGTTCTCGTCTGGTTCCTAAGGGTTCAAAACAATTTCGGTGGCATTTTCTCTACTAGAGGTACCAGCTTCATTGTATCTAGTAAAACTATGCCCTGTTAATGCAAAGTCTCAATAAATTAGAGTGTATTTTGATTAGTGAAAAAAGGGCTGCTGACAATTCCTCCCCCATGAGTATCACACTTTGGAAAATAACCAAATATTGAATCTAAATATGAGGCACAAGGTGATAACATCTTCAGAACTGGTAGGAACCATGAGAATCAACGCTCCCCTTCACTCTCTTTTGTGGTTCATTTTTTGGGTTTTTTTGCCAGCTGCAACTTTTACAGCCACATCCTTAAAACCAAAAAGCCCCACCTTCTCCATCAGCACTATTTGGTAGCTTATGGAAAACGTGGCATGCAGCAATCTATTTCATGAACTGTTTAGTTTGTCAGCATAGTAACATGTCCAGGATAAAACATGCTGCATCCTTTTTGCCTCACTCTTTCCTGAGCACAGGCAGGTAATCAGTCATTCAGGAGTGGTATTTTCCCAATAACATGCTATAAAGATGCTGAGGTTACCAGCCTTCCTATCTTGCTTTTAAATTTGTTTAATGCCCTCACTACCTCTGATCTTTCCTTTTGCTCCTGGACTGGTTTTCCCACCTGAGAGTGGTCTGATTTTTCCTTTTTCCCTCCTAAACTCTAATGAAAGCAGATTATATTCAAGCTCCATGTCACAGTATGGTTTTGGTATGGTTTTGACATGCCAAACTATCTGGAATCATGGACTTTTGTTTTGTCCTTGCGTTGAGTGAGGAACATGGAGAACCATTCTCCTGCTGCAGACCAGAACTGCACAGCTTTGCTTCAGCACAAGGAGATTTTCATCCTTCTGAAAGACAAATATTAAAAAAAGACACTTAGCATTGATAATTGAGAACATTTATGTGCACAAAGGACACAGGACAGGATTAGCATGCTGACAATGGCAGCTTGATGCTCTTTCATGGTCACAAGGGCCTTGTGCCACCCTGCTGTTTACTAACCTGTGCCTGGGGCAGACCTTCCTTCAGCCAGTGTGCAGACACAGAAAAGGAAAACTAAATCCCCCTATGCTGCCTCCCTGTGGGGGTGACCAAAGTTTATCCCTGGACTTTGCCAATCCAGGCTATTCTTAAACAGTCTGAATAGTTCTCAGCAGTGTGCACTGAGAACTTTCCATCACTAAAATAAAGAGTAATCTCCTCCAACACAATTCAGATTCCATTTCCATCTAATTCCTACTCTTGAGTGGGTATGATTTGGAGACAAATAGATGGAAAGCTTTCTGCTGCTTCTTGATTCATTCACCAACATGGAGAATTTCTAGAACATCTTATTCAGTACAGAAATAAGGAATAAATGGGTTTAAAACTTACTCTGAGGGTATCTGAGCACCAGCATGGTCTAGAGACAGAACCAGTGCATTTTGTAATTCAGTTTCCTTTTCCATGCATGGAAAATGTACTCTGACACAAACCTAAAGTGTACCAGAGACCAGACGCTTTCCCAGCCACAGCAGCTTCAGCAAACGGTTCAGTAAGCAGAGCTTTGAGAAGAGGCTGCTGTGATAAGAGGCTCAGTGGTTGCTGGTTTGCCTCCTACAAGCATTTCTTGCTACATCTGCTCACGGCTTCCTCTAGACAGCTTCACTCTACTTCTGGGCAAGTGCACTCCAGCAAAGCAAATCTGTTTATCATTCTCAAAATGAGTAAGTGCTGCTTATACTGCTGCTCTCTTTTCCCTGCTCTGATTGCTGGTCACAAAACTCATAAGGGCACCTATAACTGTGAAAGTGCAGAAACAATGGAGCGTGGGAGATGCTCCTGACATGGTGAAACGGCAAGAAACACACAGGAAGAACCAAAAATCTGTACTTATAGAATCATAAGCTGTCTCAGGGAAGACACATTGATCAGCTCGCTGGGTAGATGAGTTCTGTGTTTCAAAACAACACAACACCGTCATGGCCTTCTGTAATCTCAGTGACATAAAGAAAAAAGCCACCTACTCTCTGACATCCTAACAATTCAGTTCTCTGGAGAGTTATCCAGGAACAAGGGTGGTAACAGTCAAACCGAGCATTTCAGGAAAGATCCTCTGAGAAGCAGAGGAAGTGTGCGGCAGCACAAGCATGAGGCTGAGCCAGCTCTGGAGAGCGGCACGAATGACGGTGGGAGGCCTAGGGATGCTCACAGCCCCGGGAGATGCCCCGGGGCTAACCCGGCTGTTGAGGCAGCAGCCGAAGTTTGCTTCCTGCTGGGATTCCCATTGGCTGGGGCAGGTTTCCCAGCCTGGGCAGAGCCGGCTCCGCTGCTATATCTGCGGCAGCGCTGCCGGGGGCAGGGGCAAGGGCTCGCTCCGGTGCTGTGTCCCCGCCGCGCCATGGAGCTGAAGAGGTTCCTGCTCCTCGCTGCGCTTCTGCTTCCCGCTACCCTGGGCTTCCCCATTCAGGTGAGAGCAGCTCCCTGCAATTGTGCCCCTTCGCCTAGCTGATCTGTTCTTCCTGGAGAGAAGCTGTGAAGGCCCACTTTGATAAATTTTCTGCAAGAAAATATTAGTAATGTCATAATAAATAAAGGCAATATAATGATTTAGCTCCTCCATTCGTTCTGATTTTGATACTATTGTTGCTGTATTTGTCAGCTATGGAAGAATAATGCCTTTTACCTGTTGGTTTTGCAGGAGAACCATGAAAACAGCACAACAAGTAAGTAAGATTTATAGTGTATTTTAAAAGCACCTGTTATTTCTTGACTGTTTATTACATTTTTGGTTTTGACTTGCTTTTAGAGCATGTGAAAGCCCTGACAGGCCTTTTGAGTAAGGCTATGTTTCATAACTTGTTGTTGAGCCGAGTGCAGATGTGTTTTTACAAAGATGTGCTTTACACAGACTTTGGGGCATGGTTTATTAGGTTTATTTAGATGTGCTTTCACAGGCTTGAAAATAAAATTTTAATTAGACATCTTGATACCTTTTCATTAAGTTGAATGTTATAATAAGACTGCTAATCATTTGCCTCCTTGCCTACCTCAGTTCAGCTCTATGAAAAAGATGTCAGGCATCAAAGAAAGCTTTGCTTTGTTCTGGTTTGGAACAGGCTTAGCTGAACAGCTTTTGTTAACTTGCAAAATACAAGGAGATAATTGCAGACCTTCGGAGGTCAATGGAAAGAAAACTGTAGGCAGACTTTAACTACAGCAAGAAATTAACAGGCTGGGTGTAATGTGTGCAAAAAGAAGACACCTTGGAAAAATTTGCTTGACATAGAGCAAGTCAGTGACAAAAGAAAATTGACAAATTCTGCTTTTGAACTGTCATTTATGGCATGGGAAAAAAGGTATGTTGCAAAATTACTGCTCAATATATTTAGAAGGGACGAAGGGACACTCTTGCTCAAGTTCAAGGTAGTCAGTTAGACTCAAAGTTGCAGGTTTATTGGGACAAATGCATGCAATGAGGTTTAATTTATCATTGTTACTGCTTTTTGTGCTTTTTGAGACATCTTTCAGTATTTAGAGTGTAGGGAAAATGTGAGCTGTATAATTTTGAAAGCCCTATCACACCAGATGTTCATTTCATCAAGGAGATGGCAGACGCCTTCTGTGGTGTCTCATTTGGGTTTTAAAAAGAAGTTGCAGGCTTTATGTGCCTAGGAATCTGGAGCCTAATTTCCACTGACTTTGACTACTCAATTAATCTAGTGCCTCTTGGGCACATAAATTCTGGATCCGGCCAACCCATCTCAAAAATGTTCTTCCCAGCAGAATGTTTTTAGATGCCATGGATCTCTCTGGTGCAGCTGGTGGGAGCTGACCAAATTTTTCTATAGTAAACCACCATCACTGCAGTGGACTTCCACTGCCATATAACTGAAGTAACAGTCTGAAAACACAGGCTGAAGTCTTTTTTGGCTCAATGAAAGCAATTCTGTTGCGGGTGCTAGATAGAGTCTGAAAAGGAAGACATCTCCTCATAACGTTCGAGCAATAATTATGAAAAGGGAATGGTGCTGCAAGGGGTGATAGAGCTTGGCATATCTTTTACTGAGGAAAGTTATAGCAAAATTTGGGGCACAGATGGGCTTGGAAATAATGACTGTTTACATGAGTGTTCTCTGTTTCAGTGTTAACTAGGAGAAACAAAATTGTTTCGTACTTTGACAAGGAAGACTGCAATTATTAGGAAACTGGAAGAGATTGCCAGATAGGCTTGCAACATATCCATCATACTTAAGAACAGGTCAAACAAACTGTGGTCAGGAATAATACAGATAAAACTGTTTCTGCCTTAGGGAAAGCAGACAAACTGATGACCTCTGAAGGCCCTTTCAATTTTTAAACTTTTTTGATATTATAAAAATGAAGATAGAAATGTATACATCAGATCAGATTTTCACTTCTGATTTGTATTTAGAATCTCATATTTGGTAAAAATCGGAAGGCATCACAGTAGAACTCAGAATGGTACCAAGCTGCTGTCAGGTGCATACTGAAGCTGAGATTATTTTCCCCATGCTAAAATGATAGCCTCCATCACATGTTATAATCTTATTGTTTGACACTGTGAAACCAGGGGTTACTGTTGAGCTGGTTAGCCTGCACCTGTTGCAGAGAAATCTGGGGACAAAGCATTTTTTGTCACAGATTTCTTTTACAATTTTCCACACTGAAACTGATAAAATGCTTTGCTGATTCTTAGATAGCAAATGATCATGATTCTGTTCCTCAGCACAGTGTACTAGGAATTTTCATAGTTTTTTGATTAAATATATTTTTAATTTCTGTGCCTGTACAACAGCTGTGCACTCCATTCCCCTCCACTCCTCCAAGGGATCTGCCAAAGGCATTCCCATGGCTGAGGAGGTTCATCCATGCTGTTGAACACTGTGAAGTTGCATTCAGAATCTAATGCTTGTGTTTTTTCTGTTTTTCTTTTTGCAGCAACAGAGCCTACTGAGGTAAGGACAGCTAATTCAGCTCTTCTGATCACTTTGGGGTTCAACATTGTGGAAAGTAACCACCCTGTGGTACTTGTTTACACAAGGCACAGTACATAGAAGCTGCACTGGTGAAAGATACTGCCAATGGTAGCCTGGATGCTGTTGATAATTTATATGTTTTATTATTTAATGTTACATTATAAATGGTGAGATAATATTAATGTCTTGTTCTTGCAGGTTACTACACAGGAGGATATATATGGTATGTACTACTCCATCTACAAATACATATTTGAGGGGATATACTGATTGTTATCTACTCAGTTACTTCAGAAAATAACACAGGCTTAATACAAATGAACCTTGGTGAGGAATTTTAAATGAATGCACTCACCACAATGTTTCATGCAAAGTGAAGTCTCTTGGTTTTGGCCAATTGCTTGTCTTTGCTAAAAACCTCAGCTGTTATTTTAGCTAAAAATAGCTCTGCTTAATTCATGTCCTGAATTAAGTAACTTTTAAAGGTTAGAAGCACATAGGTCATGTGTTTCTGCATTTTATTGATGTCAAGACTTGCTGCATAATGTGCAGAGTTGGCTGATTTTGCTAGCAAGGCCTATGAGTCCCTGATGCTGGGCTTAGGTGGGGACATCAGTCCAACCTGTGGAACAGGAATGCAGTTCCAGTTTCATTGATTTTGAGGGTTTTTCAGGAGGTCATCGTGTCCAGCAAGAAGTAGCAGGACTGCTCTCCATCCATTTTTGTTTCTGGGATCTTATGATGGGGATTTGAGTGTGAGTTGTTCATAAAGAAGTTAAACTGTGCCATCTCAGGCCTAAAAATATGATGGCTAGGAAAAGAAAAAATGGAGAGAATGAAACAATTGAAGGAGAATGGCTTTTGGGACTAGATTAATGCCAAAATAACCACAGCAAGGAGGTTCTCAAGGTTGTGTTAGTGAACAAACATCTACATGAGTGAGCATCCCTCCAGTCCCTAAATAGACTCTGTAAGTTTTACATGCGTCACTGGAAACATCATGCATCATCAGAGTAAAAAATCAGGATTCATATTCCCTCTGGGAATGAGAAAGTGATACTCTTGTGTTTCTGCACAGAATCTCCTTCACCTACAGAGACTGATGAGGAGGACGAAGATATTTTTAACAAAATTCTGAAAGTTAACAAAGGTAATGCCACCAACCTCCTGTCTGTAAGGGAGCTGTCTTTTTTGATTTTTTAGGGTGATGTGGTGGGTACCATGTCTTACCACAATCTGGGCAAATGGGTTTCTCATCTTACACACCACCATGTAAGAGATACCCTGGGATTATGGTGTGGTCTGCTGAAGCCCTATAGCATCTCAAACTATTATGTCAGTACTGAAGATGCTCCTAGATGTGGAGGTAACTGAAAACTATTCAGACAGTTTCCTCAGCTTTAGCTTTCAACATCTTTGTCCTGCTTTGGACATAAAGAGAAAATGTGGGTATTTGTATGCTTATTTAACAACCTTTTTTTTGAATGAAGCATCGCTTGCTCCACTCAGCCATCATATGGCTTTGCAGTGCAGACTCCTAGATGAGCTGCAATCAGTTCCATTCTCGCTGCTCCAGACTTCCAGTTCCCTGATCCTTCCAAACATTCCCTGATCAATCAGCTTGTTTTTCTCACATTTTCTCCTCCAAGTGTCATACAAGTGACTTTACTTGAAGTAAAGTAGTCTGTAGAAAGAGACACCAAATATTCCTACTGTTTCCTCCTGACAACACGCCTCTTTTTGGTTTGCCCACCTTCTTGGGTTTCCTTATTGCAACCTTCTGCTTTTGCCTAGCACCTTCCTGGGGAGATATTTGTTGCCATTCATTCAGTGTCACATGATGGATAATTAAATAGTACCAGAGTAAAACATCATTCTTACTGTTGAGACTGCTTTATTTTTTCAAGTGTGCTTAGCAGGTGTCCAGCAATTTATGGCTCACATGTTTCCACCCTTTCTCTCTCACCAGACAGCTCCCAGTTCTTGCAGGAAGGTGACATAGTTCCACGAAGGAGTCGCAGTGCCATCAACTGTCGCCATTGCAACTGGCCCCAGTCCAGTGATGGGATTGTTCGTATTCCCTATGAACTGGATCCTGCTTACGGTGGGTTTAAATAGAAATTATTTTTTAATGGGTTTTGTCCAATACACTTCGGAGAGAAACTTACATTGACCACATAAACAGTTGAATAAATCAATTCTAAGGATTTATTTGTGTTGTGCAAGCACAGATAAATTTTAAGTTACAAGGACCTGAACCAGAAATATTCATTGAGACATTTTGCCTGCATCATGTTTTGGGACTGATCTCTTGGAGACAACTATAAACATTCCCTCTAATGGTGTCTTCCAGAATACCTTCCTATATAAGGTTCATGACTGTTTCAGTGGAGCTTCAATGATCTGCTTTTCATCAGCAACACAGCTTCTCTTAATTGTCTCAAAGTGTCCAATAAGATACATCAAAAATGGCCACTATAATTAAGAACAAGTCGTTGAAAAAAGAGGCACCTGAATACATTTGGACAAATATCTGGATGCAGAGGATCTTGTGCCAGGCTGTTAAAATCTTAAACAAAATTCAGTACTGAGCAAAAAAAGAAAAAAGAGAAAAAACCTAGGCTAATGTTTCTGTCCCTCTTTTACTCTTTTTTTGAGAATATGTGAGATTTTAATGGCATCTGCTAATCTCTGCTTGTGACCCCTAAAATTAACCCTTTCTTCCCCAGAGGAGAGCCATGTAAAAGGGATTCATGATGCCATGGCAGAATTTGAAGCGCTGACTTGTATTAATTTTGTGAAGCGCAAGGCAGAACGTGACTACCTCAGCATTAGATCTGCCGATGGGTGAGTTAAATGATAAATTAACAAGTTATTTCTACTCTGTTTTTCAATCCTTCCCTACACTGATTCTGTGTGACCTCAGAAAAGCTTTTGTTTTATCACAGTGCTAAGGTATCTTCCTTGTGTACCTTACTAGGGCAAGGGCTCCTAAGATACGTCAGGATACTGAAATAATACAAATCATGGAAAAGCACCATTAAGAGGGAAAGAATGTCTAAGCTCATGTTTTCTGTGTGGTATGGTGCACATTTCAGCACAACATATATTGAATACTGTAGGTCCTATTTACTAAAGTAAACCAACTTCAACTTATGAAATAAACAGTTCTCTGAATCACGCTGTTGAATTAAGTCTTATGAGAATATTGTTCAACACTTTGCTTGAGAGTGTTATCTCCATCTTATCTCCAGCTCTGATATCATCCTTAGTATTTTGAAAAAAAAATTTTAATTTCAAGGGAGCTAAAGTCATGGTAAAGTGAGAATTCAGGAACCTCGGTGTTAACAAAACTCATCCAGGAAGATTTACCAATGATCATACGCTTCATTCTTTTATGTGGCATGGTCACTTTCACCTCTGTACACTCTGTCTATCACAGTGGAGAGAGGAGTCCTTCCACTCCCACAAGAGATGTGTGAAGCAAGGTTCTCTGTTCTGTCTCTTTGCCTGCCTGCCAATGAAAATCCCCTAAGTCTTGTTGTTGTTCAATGCCTCTCACAGCTGCTGGTCCAACTATGGGAAAGTAGGAGGTGGACAGACTGTCTCTGTGATGAAAGGAGGCTGCATGTGGAAAGGAGTAATTCAGCATGAACTGGAGCATGCTCTGGGCTTTTTGCATGAGCACTCTCGAAGTGACAGAGATAAACATGTAAAGATCATGTGGGAGTACATCAGTCCTCGTAAGTACTTTGAACTCCTCAATGTAGGAAGTGGTATAGACACGTCCTACTGCTCCCAGCTCTCCCTTTTCCTCTGAAGGGAGTAGGGAGGAAACGTATTCTAAGTACAATATCATATATTACAGCTGACAGACCAGACTTCAAGAAATTTGAAAACTCCAATAACCTGGGTCTTCCGTACGACTATTCCTCAGTAATGCACTATGGCCCGTAAGTAACGGCATGGCATTACTATTTTAGGAACTCAAATCTTACATCAGAATTAGTTTCTAACATCAGTCTCTCCTAACTACCAGTTTCCCCAATTCCCCTTCCGAGAAAAGCACCATGTTCAGACCAGTTGCTCCCTAGGACTGGGATACACTGTCCCTTAGCCCTCCACTGCTGGGCTTGGGAGCAAAGGAAGGCATCTGGATATTGACTCTGCTTACTGGTGGACATCTCAATGAATCCTGTTTAAACAGCACTATTAGTCATGGCAACAGCTTATGTACAATCCTTGTTCTCCTTCCAAAGCATCCTACTGAATCCTGAAAGAAGTTATGGTGCTTAGGGAGCATTGTTTCTCATGGGTCTTTTCAGATACACATTCAGCAATACCACTGGGAAAGCAACTATTGTACCAATTCCTGATGGATCAGTACATATTGGACAGAGACAAGGGATGAGCAAATTGGATGTGGCCAAAATCAACAAACTTTACAACTGCAGTAAGTATCTCCAGGCCACCCTGTTATCTTCAACTGAGGTTTGGGCACATGGCAGAGACAGCAGTTTTTCATCAGACTGTGAGGCTATTCTCATGAATCCCTGGTACCCATTCTGGGAGGGAACGCAAAGGTGAAGCTGGAGGCACATTGTGATTAGTGAGAAAATGGAAACTGCCTCTAAATTAAATCAAACACATTTGCTATTAGCATAAATGGCTGCTATGCTACTAGACTAACTGCACACCACAGTTTAAACTTCAATGGTTTTTTACAGTTCAGCAGACAACTACAAATCCCAAAAAAGCTAGATATCACTGCTCATAGCAGCTGGTATTTAAGACCTGATCCAAAAAAAACACCCCCCACTTTTATGCTCCTTTGAACTTGAACAGTTTCATGTTGCCTTGTCCAATTTTCAGAAGTTTGACATTCTAAATCTGTATGTAACCTCTGCTAGAAGATTTTTTTATATACAATCACAGAAATTTATTCAATCAGAGGGAAAAAAAAACTGATGAAAGAATTACCTCATGCACCCCAAGTGCTCCTCCTAAGCTTAGAATTTAAGCATTGCAGAGGCATCATATTTATGCTTGACTTTTTTGACATCACTTAACTTTCCCTTCTCAATGGAAAACAGTGGCACCAGTTGTAGTGAATTGAAACCTCTCACTCTTTACAGAGTTGCAGAAGGACATCTCTTGCTAAATGACAGACCCAATCAATAAAAAATGAATGATTTTCAGAGCACTACTTTATGCACCTCTTTGATGCAGTATGTGAAAATTAGGACAACATGAATAGTCCTTTTAATCAAGATGTACCGGTACTCTGAAATGAATGCTGATAGATCAGAAAACAGAGATCAGTCCATTCTGAAGAGACTGTAGTTGTGAATGACTGAAATCTTCTGCAATCCTGTAGCAAGCATTTTTTCCTCAGGTCGCTGCAGCACTATTCTTGATGGACCTTCTGGGTTGCTGAGATCTGACAACTACCCAAAGAATTACTCAGATAACACCAACTGTGTCTGGCTCATCC
The DNA here is from genome assembly GCF_022539315.1 of Serinus canaria. Classification (NCBI taxonomy): domain Eukaryota; kingdom Metazoa; phylum Chordata; class Aves; order Passeriformes; family Fringillidae; genus Serinus; species Serinus canaria. Next base: position 22,537,800 of record NC_066319.1, read on the forward strand.
GAACCCGGTCCAGAAAGGTAAACCCAGGTTAAAAGTGGTCTTGAAAGATGGCTGAGCTTCTTTCTATGTTAAGCATCTTGTGCTTTGTACAGCAGTTGCCAGATGAGAAAAATTTCAGAATAGTCTCTACTTCTAGAGAGGTATGCGCGTAAGCCAGGTAAAGACAAAGACAATTCAGAGTTGTGATTTTCAAAAACCTCCACAAGTTGGGCTTCAGGTTTGAAAAACCAGGACAAAGCTTGAGCATGGGAGCATTCAGTGATTAGATCTGACCCCTGCAGCTTCAGGGGAAGAGAGGCAAAGCTGGGTAAGCAGTTCTAGTCTGTGAGTCTGTGCTTGGCTACAGTTTATGTTCTGTCTGTTTTAAAGGACATTCCGTGAAAGAAGTATACTTACATATTAAAAATTGATTTTCTCTTCCCTTCCAGGTTTCTCTGAACTTTCAAGCCTTTCAGCTGCAAACAACTAAAGGCTGTCAGGGTGATTATGTTAAAGTTTATGATGGATCCAGCAAGTCTTCTCCAGTTCTAATGGACAAGACCTGTGGATCAAAGATCCCCAATGGCATAGTTGCTTCTAGTAATCTTATGCTCGTAGAGTTCATCACAGATGGTGCCCAGACAGCTCCTGGTTTCCAAGCCACCTTTACTGCTGGTAAGCCTGAGAACAAGGAGAATGGCAAGGAAAACAATCCATGCCAAATCAACATTTCTATTCTCTCAGGAAAACCATTGAAGAACTGCTCTCCATGAGGGTCTTCACTTCCTTCCTTGTTTTTGACATAAGGGATCAGTTCTACACTGACCCCATTTATTCATTCACTCAGGATAAGTGGTGTTAGCCAGGTGATTCACTGTTCACCTTCCCTCCCAGATATATGCCATTCCAGAGCATGTGCCAATAAGGGCAATCAATTTAATGACACTACAAGTGTTACTAGCACAGTGTAAAGACAATAAATCTGAATGCAGCATTTGAATATATCATTCCCCTGGAAAAGGTGAAGTTTCAATCACACAGTTCAGATGGTGAGACAGATCTATGGTCATCAAAGTCACCCAGCCCCTTGACAAGGAGAAAGGCAGCATTTCCATGGTCAGGACTCCTGGAACCTTTCCACTTAGAACACATTTTCTTCAGTCCCGTTTAATTAAGGCCACAGCTAAACAATTATGTGACCACAGGCTTTCGAGTTAGCATGTACAAGCTGGAATAAAGGAATTCCTGTGTGTGTGACTGCAGCCTACAGTAACTGCACAGCAGTGCAGCTTTTGGTGGGGGGAAACACAATGGCTGTGTCATGCAGCCTTGTGTCTGCCATGGGATAAGAGCAAGCACACAGAGTTTGCATGAATCCACTGAAATGCACTGACTTGACCATCTAGCCAAACCAAACCAGCAATTTTGCATTGTCTCTTTGTAAGATCTATTTCTGTCCACTGCTGCTATGGAAGGAAAGAAAAATTAAGAAACTCCCTGTGGCACTTTGCTGTGTCCACAAATATAAAGCAATCTTAGCTGCCAGATAAAATGTGATTTAGCACATACATATTTTAGAGATGCTACAGTTTGTTCAGAGACTTCTGAAAGTTAAGTATTCTCTCATTTCATTTGCAGTGAGGACCCAAAGAAGATCTAACATCCGCAACTGACTTAATGAAGAAGAACCTATTCTGTGAATATTGAAATTATGTGTTTCCTACTTTGTTCCTGTCTTGGCTTGGATCAGTATGAAATTTAATTCTATTAAGAATCAAAGTTTTCATCTTCCCGAAAAAGGTTATTCCCCAAGCCATACAAATGTACAAATTCTGTACATCTGGTGTACTCCTTTTGTCTGCACAGTTAAGTTATTACCTCTTTCTATTTAACAATTGAATAAAAAGCTTCATTAAAAAAGCAGTTTACGCTTCTCCTTTCCAGTAGTCACTTCCAGCCAAACACACTATCAATGTGGTCTGACTTCTTAGCCCCCTTCATGCAGTCATAGGGATGTCTCTTAGGTATACCACTGACATCTTCATGGGTTTAGTTAGTTGGCTGAAGAGACCAGCTCCAAACTTCGAAAAATCATTTTGTGGTCTTGAGCATGAAAAGGTTTTTGACAGAGTCCTACACCAGCCTAACATTTCCACTTCTAAAAATTATTTCTCTCTTCCAAATTCTGTTATATCCTTAAATCACAAGAAAAGTGGACAAGATAAATCTACTTCCAGGAAAGGACTGGTACTTCCTACTGCAGTCTTCCTTGTACAGTTCTGGCAGACAGGGTACAGCTAAGGGTGCTTGTTTAGCCACAAGCCATTTTTGCACCCACAGAGATGATTAAGCCTATCACAGGACAAGATAATGCTGCCAGAGTTCATGCACATGTTCAGAGAAGAAATTTTTTGTCAAGAAAGTAGCTAAGCTCTTCTCTTCTGATCTCAGAAGAGACCTGCAAGAGTGTCACACCTCCTGGAGTGTTCATTTTATAGCCTTGCCTGCAATCACACTTTTAAAATTGTATTCTCTTGACCAAGACAAGCCTATAAGAGATCTGAGAAAAAAAAATAGACTGCTATTTTAATTTGAAGCATATACAGATAGTTAAATGTATGACTAACCTGGGTATTTAATTCTTATATTTTTAAGTCTGAAAAAAAAGGAAATACTTTTCCTATTGGTACCTTGTAACACTAGAAAACTTGAAATTTTTCTCAGAGAAATACATTTCTAGAAAAGAACAATGGGAAATTAATTTGAATTTCAGACTGAAATTTACATGGGAAAATGATTTTTTTTATAAATACTTTTATTTTGTTAAAGGACTTAACAAAAGACTTAAACTGAAAAGAATTTGCTTAAAGGCCTCTCTGTGTTTATACTATAAGATGAAGAAACAGTCAGCTCTTGAGAGAAGCTTTAATTCCATTGAAGATTGCTTCCTTACCCACAGTGGCTGTGCAAATGCCTCTGAACACAGCAACCCTGAGGCTGCTTTAGAAGAGGCATTCCTTCAGTTCTTCAGACACTGCAAGATGGGTGCAGCTTCTGATGTGTTCTTTGAGTTACTCTGAGCAACCAAGTGTTGCTATCAACACATCATTAAAGGAGTAGCTATTATGGTCTAGAAAATTTTTTGCCAATTTTGATTCCTACTCCCCCGCAAAACAAAGTGGAGGAAATAATACTGCAAAGCCAGTGGGTGAGGACTAACATCCTAGCATTATTTTTGAGAGGAATTTCAGGTGTGATTAAGGTGTTCCACACAATGATGGAAAGGCAGGCTCGGGTGATTCAGGTACTTACCCTTGAAGGGGGAAGAATGATTTTGGTAAGAGTTCTGAAATATTGTTGGCAATGGATGAGAAATTAATAAAGTTGTGTTCATCTGTGTATTGCTGAAATTGCTACAATAGTTAAGAAGTTTTCTTTTTAGGAAAATCAAGCAATCTGTGCCACAAAAATATTAGACCCAGTTGATGTTAAGACCCTGCAGTGTCTTCTTTTAATTCCAATGGAAGAGGAGGCACTTCCCTGCCAGGATGCAAAGTCCAGGTCTGTGTGAAGTTGGCCTGATCCTCATTGTACAGGACTGTAAAAGGCTAAAGGTGGTCACAGAGACAGAGCAAGGTTCAACCCAAGGATGTGACCACTCAGTTGTCCCAGGACAACTCTCATGAGCAACTCAGGATGTGGTGAGCAGCCCAGGCAGTCACTGATTCTACCTGACCTGGTGTCCAGCCATCAGCTGGAATGTACAGGGACAACAGTACCACTCAGTCTGTCGGTGTCTGACAGTCATTTCTATCCTGAGGACTTTAACATCCCCTTGCTGTGACCATAAATGCCCCTTGTCCTGATTTCAACCCAAGGGTAGAAGCCACCTTGTTCAGTGGGATCACATCTCTACTTACTGCCCTATAGCAAAGTGTAACATTTTCCAGATACAACTGAGGGTCTGTCTCCAGCTCTAGTGATATGCAGAACCCCACAGACAGGGCTGCAGGATTTCCTGAGTGTCAGCCTAGGTGTGGTTTCACGAGGCTACCACTGAATGGGCCCAGTTCACTTCAAACATTGTCACACACACACAAACATACAGTTAGAGCTGCATCCTCTCCCTCATCCTTGACTATCTCCAGAAGAAAAACCAGATAATGCAGCACCATCATCTTCAGAGACACCCTCTTGGTGAAGAAGAAAACACCTGCTGAGCAAGGGAATATTTCAGCAGGGAGAGCAGCATCACAAACTATGGTGGGAACTGTCCTGGACCCATATGCAGGTATGTGCACAGCCCCCTCTGGGACAGAAGTGGGCATCTCCCTCAGGCAGTCCTGGTCTGGAAGCTACAGTGTCAGGACATAGCCCTAGGCACATTTTGAGGCTCCCCTGCAATTTTATACTTCTGGGGTGCTACCCAAGAGATGTGACACTGAGACTTCTGAACCAAAACCACTTTGGGAATGTGGAAAACTTCATGTATGCAAAGCCTCCCAGGGATGCAGCAGAACATCTCTGTTAGGACTCTGTCTCTTCCCCCAAACTACATCCATAGCAATCCAGCTAAGCCAGTCTTTGTAGAATGAAATACAAAGATTTCCAGGAATGCTGCGGGGATGGAAATGTGCACGTGTGGGAAATCACTGGAAGAAGCAGCCAAACAAGGGTTACAAGAACAGCCTGTATTGATAACAAAGGACATAATTCCCATGACACAGCACCCAGCAGGATCATGGAGGAATGCAGTGTTTATGGCATGACCACAGGGTCTATACCCCATTCAGCAACAGTCAGTGGAAAATCCCACACTCACATGCCAGCAAGTTTGCAGCTACTGAGTGTGCCTTCCCCTGTTCCCATTACCACAGCAGGACAAGAGATATATCCTTTCAGCAATGACAAACAGGTTGTTTGAACATGAGAGGTTTTACTATGAGGAGGCAGAAGGCTCTAATTCCCATACATATTTCAGTATATCTCCCCCTCATGGTCTCAGTTTGTTTTCACTAGGCACTGCACAGACTCAGGCAATTATATGAGGGATAAAATATTTTTTTCTTTAAAGAAAAGTAGTAATTTGTAGTCTGACTTTTTGACTACTTTGAGTTGTTAAAAAAAAGTATCAAAACCCGCAACCTTCCCTTTTCCCCTTCAATTGTGGCACACAGTCATACATAGCAACTCTTCTGAATCTCATTCAAGGCTCAAAAGCTATTGGCATCATCCTTTGCCAGGAGAATCCAGGAAAACAGTTACAACTCAAAGCACAATCAGAAAGTCATTAAACAGTAATACCATTCTACATCCTCAATGAGTGCTAGTCCTTTTACATATATAAGAATGAGAGACCAAATAATGGAAATAAAAAGAAAGCATTTTTATTTGTCATTAATGGGCAAAATAGGCGTTGCCTGAATTTTCCTGCTTCATATCTCTTTCAGGAAAATTGCACAGCCAGTATCAGAAGGAATAGGCAGATACAGCCCAGTGATCACCAGGGAAGTTCACAGGAGACAAGGGACTGGTCCACAGGCCAGGATGAATAGGGTTCATGGCCAAGTAGAGGCCCAGCTGTGACAACACTGGAGAGGGACACATCTCCTCTGCAGCTTCAGCAGAGACTGAAGGTGTTGGTCTGAGCTGCAGTGAGTTTCCCAGGCCCATGAGTTGAAGGCTTGGAAGGAGCTCCTGGGTGAAGCTGTTCAGGATATTTAAGATCTCAGTGCGCTCAGGGATCTGCGAGCAGGAGATAAAAAGGTGTCAGGAATGTTGCTGTTCTTTTGGTAGCCAGTGGTTTAGGACAGGCTTAGGATGGTGCTGCAGTAGGTACCAAGGTAACCAGACAGCAAGTACCACAGAGACCCATGAACATGAAACTGCCAAACCATCTGCACAATGAAAGTGCTTAAATCTTAGGAGGATGCTTAGGTAAATGTTTGATTCATTATAATGCTTTCAGTCCTTCTCAAGCCTCAGTCTGAATTACCAACCAGAGTTGTGGGCCCTGGTTTTAGTCAGTAACTATATGATAGGAGTTATCTTTTATGATTGGAATTTATTTTTGAACTCTCCACCTGTATTGAGAGTTAATATGTGAACATCAATAGGCCGTGTCTGTTTCTTCCATGATCTTGCTGCTGCTTGTCCTGCTGGCAGTTTGTGTCCCAACTGTTTTGACTCTTATCTCAAGCCACTTGATGGAAGAATCTTTTGCTTTTCTTTCCAGTCCTTTGTCTTGGTTCAGAATATGTACTTCCATTGCATTGTTGTCTTCTAGAACATCTTTTTAATCTACAGCTATTAACTTTTTCTTCATTGTGTCATGGGATTGTAAAGACTGAATTCAGTTGTATTGCTGGTGCATAATCAATTTAAATTGAAAGAAATAAACTCAGAGGGAATACTCACACAAGGAGATATATGTTTATAATTATTTCTTGTTTACTTTTAAGCTTCCATTTGCTATATACTTTATTGTTCTTCTTGTCCATGGCAAACTTGGAGAAAAATTTCTATTGGATTTAGCCAAAAGGAGTTAAGAATCTTCTGGGTTTTAGGAAGATGCATGATTGTCTAAATATAAAGATTCAAAAGTAATTTGTTTTTTAGCAGTAAGCAGTCCAAAACTGGCTGAAAGGCCTCAGCTTCAAAGCATCAATGGTTCTTCATTGTCTTATACTTTACCTTCACTAGCTTGTATGAATCCACCTCTCAAATGCACATATAAGTGTTGCTAATTAGATTTCCTAATATATTTAGATGTAATATAAATATTTAGATGTAATATAAATATTTATTTGATCACATTTGTAAATTACCACTTGAAGTAAAATGGCATGAGGACATAGGACTGTGAAATAGAAGCATCAGTTTAGGGATAACTGATGGACCTGGCTGGAAACCCACCACCAGCACTATGTTTAACTGCACACTCAGGGTTATATTACGTGAGAGGAGTAAAAGGAGAAGCTGCTTACAGGAATATGAAAAGCTGTCTGAAACCCCAAAACCTGACTCAAGTAAGGTACTACTGGTTAGACTTGAGATCTATTATTAGAACCTGAAGCATGACTCATTCACAGGAGGGCAACACTGAATGCCCCAAAGGGAGAGAGAAATGGATGCTGCAGTTACCCTAAACTCCCAAAGGTAATCCTTTTAATCTCCTGGAATTAAAACAGCTGTTCACAGGAATGAAGCTGTGCAAGAGATCTTAAAATATTCATTTCTGAAGGAAACCAAGTAATTTTTATAGGCAGTAAAGTCATTGGTCTTTCTACAAACAGAATAAAAAGCCCATTAAATCTGCTCTAGTTCTGATCCTGCCTCTTCCCATGGCACTTAGCAAGATATTTTTATAGCTTTAACTCAAAGTGTGTTTGATACAATAGGATTCAGACTCCTCTTTGTATTGATTCCAGAAGACATTGTTTTAGCCAAATATATGCCATTTCTAACAGCAGTCTAGAGTTGTTTTTTGTACCTAAGCAATACTAAGATCTCAGCTGATGGACAACACTCCAGTTTAAAGAGTTCCAGAGTTGATCAGCTAGTAATGTTTATTTTTAGCATCTGTATTTGCTGGATATGTGCATGTTACACCAGATATATGAAAACGGACACCTAGCATTATTTGGGTTGAGAATAAATATTTATAAAATAATGCAAACTAAAGAAAAGTAACAATCTACTTAAACTCAGCCCCCAAATCTTTTGGTATTACCCGAAAGCTTTTAAAATTATGCTTTGCATAATAAACTGGAGCTGCCAGTAAATGTCTTTGCAAAATGAAATGCATTAGTCAGCTTTTGTCTGAGGTCTGTTATCTGGTTCTGTTTCTACCAGTTTCTGATAGGGTGACCGACATTTAGATTTCACACGATATCTTACCTCAACTGACATGTGAGAAAAGCTATTCCAATAGTGATAAGAGCACTCAAGGAGTTTTCAAAACAGAAAAAACATCCCTTTCTTTAGAGGATATACAATTCTTCTCTCCCTAGACCATTATTTACGACAAGGCTATCCCAGTGTTGTGATGATATGCCCAAATCAACTGTGTAAAATGAGATAGTCTTACAAGTTACAGCAATTTAAAAATCCTTAAATTCTCCCATTTAAATAAATTGTACAATAAAATGTTAATACTCAGTTTCATTAAAGTTTTTGTCACTTTTGCCAATCTCCACAGTAATCACAAAATAAGAGGCTATTTCTGGAGGATAATTTATTCAGTACATTAATTTCTTTCTTCTGTTGACAAAATGCTCAGAAAAATCCTCGCAATAACTTTATTGCCTGAGTTTGTAAATTTATTTGGTAAACGTTTTTCCGTGAATATTTTATGAACAATTTGTTGTGGATATTCATGATTCAAATTATAACACTAATTCAGTGCCTAAGTAGTATGGTTTCTGCATTGTAATTGTCACTTGTGCAGCTTACCCACACATTTCCCATTTAGAATTTAAAGTGTGAATAATCACATTCAAACATATATTTTGTGACTATTTAAGCTTTCAAATTCAAATTTATTTTTGAAAGTTTAAGTAAGCCCTTTTTTCCTCTAATGAATATTAGTGTGGTTTTTTCAATTGCTTACACAGCTCTTGTAATTGAATTTTGCTGACCTAGATTTCCCCTGTAGTTTCAGCAGTTTCAGTTGAGTACAGCCTCTTCCCTTCACTTCATTTTCTAGACTTCTGTAGTGTCCCGTAACTGAAAATAAGTTTTCTTCCTGTATAATATGCTTTGGAGAGCTTGATTACTTCATTTAGTTATTGATTACTTCACTTTGGAAATTTTGGCAGCAAAACCATCAGAGAGTACTATCAGCACTGTTGTAGAGTAGATGAATTGGTTTTTTTAATCCTTGATCAAAATCTCTTCTTCTGACATCTCAAATGACATATTAACTGTCTCGTCTTTTGGGGGGATAATGTCAGTTTGATGAAAGAGCTGTTTATGAATCTCACATCTATACAGTAGAGCTGGGCATGTTGCCAAGCTCCACACAAATACATAATTTCTTTTCTTTTAATTGGCTTATTATTTATTCCATGACCGTGGGAGCAATTTCTCTCTGTAACATTTCCTATAAGTACAGAAGTTGTGTATTATTCTCCTGAACACGTGGAAATACACTGGTTTTTGTTGATGAGATCCACCTTCTTTTTCCAGAGACAGAGCTAATCTTACTGCAGGGATTCTGCAATGTCTGAAAAGGATCAATTCTTGGAGCAAGAGCAAGTATGTCAAACTCCCCTTGGGCAAAACTGAAGCGACACTATCCAACACCCATTTTCTCCAGGGAGCACTTTCTTTTCCGCTCAGTTTAAAAGCCTAGACTCTGAGAATTTTCTCACACAATAGCCTGCTTTAATGGGCAGAATACTGGGATATTGACTGAATTCCGAAATTCATCACAGGTCTGCCATCTCAGAACAGTAAACTGTACTCAGAATAGTAAACAGGTAAGCCACCAGAGAGAATTATACGCTCATAGAGAGAAAAGGGTTTTTCGGTGGTGATCTCCATAGCCCTTTAAGGAAACTATTTAGCTGTATTTACAGAATGATATGACACAATATTCTACTGCCATTTTTAAAGGTGAGGATTTTAATTATGAGCCATTCTGTAACAATCATTTAAACACAACTACTCCTCAGATATTTGATGAAATCCCCAAGTCTCATGCTCTTTATAGGAGTATTATATTGAAGTTGAAGCAACAGTGTATGAAGAACTGACGTACAAGAACTGATTCTCCTGATTCTAGAGATAAACCCAGTACATTCACTACATCTGTTACTCATTTATTCTGCATTGGATATACCTTTTAATACCATAGCTGGTCCAGCATTGGCCCCAGGTTAGTGTTCTCTAGCACTGGCTCAAATCTGGTTTCCTGGGTCTTGGGCTCAGAGCAATCTCATCCAAATAGTGATGTCACTGGGCAGTTCAGTCTGCCATTTGGGAGAGCAGTTCTCACATTTCTTCAGGGGATGAGAAGATATTCCAGACATTTTCATCACCCTTTATAGAAGAGAAAAACTGAGGTCAGAGAGAGAAGCTGACAGCTGTATTAGTATGTGTCATATTAATGGTTATGCTATGGGAATTGGTAAGTGCCATCTGATGAGTAAAGACAGTATACCTAATAAGTCAAATTTACAAATGAACATAACTAGAAGATAAGGAGGTATTTATTTAGTTATATTTACCCTCTTGAATTTTCTATTTCTTGTTTCAGTTTGGTGTAGTCTGAAAAATGTTCTGCAGTTGATTCAATCAATTGTTTTGTTTTGTTTTGATTTTTCTATTTCTATTTTCTGAACAGATTATTAAGTCAAGATAAAAATTATTGAGATTACCAGATTTCCAAGAATTGGAAGTAGCAGAAGCAATACAAACAGCGAAAAGTGGAAGAAACCTAAAGGAAAAATGAAAATTAAAACAGGATATGCATTCTACTTTCTGTTTGGCATTTGTATTGTATAACTTTCTCTGTTCTTGCATTTTTGTGTGGTCTGTCTAGCAGAACTATTTCTCTTTTAGTGACTGATGTAATGTGCCTTTAAAAAGGCACTCCAAAAAAAGTAGTATTTTTAAAAGCTTGAGATAGCTCTTTTTTTCCCAACTTACAGCTTAAAATCTATAAATTTTTACTAAAATCAATGTAGGCTATTTTACAGTGTTTTACTACCCATAACTCTTCTTCAAATAACAGCTTATACAGTTATTGGTGCTTGGCATGGCATGATCTTTAAAGAATTCATGGGAATTTTGCTTGTTTATGGAGAAAAGTATAGAACAGCAGCTGACAGAAGTGAAACAAAACCAAAAATTTCTTCATAGGTTATTGACTTGACAGTTTGCATGCATTTTCTTGCTGTACCTTAGTTCTACCTCCCGGGCCTGTAGCAGCACATGCCCAGCAAAAGACAAACCCAGCCATCATATTTCATGCTCTGGAAGTTGCATAGTTCAGTGCTCCACAGAAGGAGAGGTAAATGCTGTATTTATGTGTGCACTGGTGCTGCACAGCCAAATAAAGCTGCTGTATCGAGTAGGTGAGCCAGCAAAGCACCAGCAGAGGGAAAAGCAGGCATGACTGCTGCTGAGATACCACGCCTGCAGCACAAAAAGGAGTACAAATTGAGTTTCTTAATGAATTTACTGCAGCACATTTACAGTAATCTTGGCATGCAGAACAAATAATGGACGTCCTACATGTACAGCAAGTTAAGCTACACAGTGATGTGAGGCTGTGAAGCAGGGCCACCCTGATGGAAAAAACAGACAGCAGGGAGAGATTAGTAAAGTGCTGCCATGGGATCATTTGAGTTTTGCTGTTAATGTGGCTGGTGGAATTGGCTTGACACTTGCTGAAAAATTATGGCTTGTAGCAGGTATGAGTGTCTGAATGGTATTATCTGGGAATGGGAAACTGTCCTGAAATCATTAATCCAGACCTAGATTTCAATGAACAACTGAGTTTCCTGAAAAGCATGTTGCTTAAGTTGACTGGAAAATGGTAAGTGATTTCAGATTTGGAATCAATTTTCAGCAAGACATGCTGTTATTGGCATTTGAAAGTAATGTAAATAACTCTGCACTTTATGAGCCAACAGGTGACATTATTTCAATAATTGAAAATTTGGGAAATCTGCCTATGGAAATAAATCACACAGGACTCCATTTTCTTCATGGTGGAAAAAGCCCATTGTTTATTCACATAACTCATTTTTATAGAGTTTTACAAACCTCATGTGTGACTCCAGCTTGTTAGCAGGTTTCCTGCTAATGACTTTATTGGTTAGTAACAAGTTGTCACCCTATATTATTCATCAAACCCCCGGTGTGTACATGCAGGAAAAGTTGTTTGTGATAGTTTTAATTTTTCTATCTAATGGTGTAAAAACAGTTTATACAGGTGCTAGTTGTTTTTCACCCAGGAATAGATTGTTATGTTAACAAACTGCTCACACCAGGATTGCTTTCACATGGGACCCTGTAAAGTGCTAGCTTGACAAGGCCAGACACTGATTCCAGGAGAGCAGGCTTGATTTTATGAAGCCTTTCTTTATGATTTTTCTACCTTACTGCAACATCTGCTGAACATTCTCAAGCTATTCCTGCTTAAAATAGAGAACAAGACAGGGTTTGTTCCAGTTGCAGAGATTGGTGAGTGATCTATTTTTCCTTGGTTTGCTACTGTAGAATATATGGAGAGTAAAAATATTATTTACTCTTTAGAAGAAAATTATTACTAAATAGTCTGAACTCTTGAAAAGCAGAACTAAGATTCTCCAGTTGTTTCAATTCTCTGACCTGATTTGCATTGTGCTCATATTGATTTTGGTATAAAGCATTAAACTCAAGCATAGAACAAGTGCTTTCATTTAAACAAACCATTTAACGTTTTGAAGATGTCCTGGCTGCTGACTTGCAAAACAGAAATTGCTTTAATTGCATTACAGCTTTTAAAGAACACAATGGAAACCTTAAGCAAGTCCTCTAGAGCAAGAGTGAGCTACCTAATCCTGAATTTTGAATTCTCAGTCTTGTCCAAAAGAAGGTGTGCACAAAGTTGGATGAGCATCTTTTAGCTGCGAATTTATATGTGGTGGTAGAAAATTTAGTCTCAATTTGGAGCAGGGAGGGGAGTGTGTGTGTGTGGGCATTTCGTGCAGCAGAGAGAGAGTGTAGAAAAATGAAAATTCTGGGAAAAGGGACCTGGATATGGAAACAAATTGAGGCTGCTTAGATGTGCAGTTGTTAATGATGTATGGATGATTTATCTGGGTTGCAAATTAATGATGCTGAGGATGCAGAGGCACTAGGTCAGAGGTTGTGAAGAGTCAGCTCAGGTGTGGAGTCTGTCAGCTTTGATACAGTGTGGTGCAGAGCTGTGGAGGGGCCAGCTTGGCAGTGTGTACATTTTTAGTCTGTGCTTAAAAGTCCAGCTGGACCTCAGCTAGCAATAGTTTGATTTCACCCTCTGTAGGTCCTCTCAGGGTTATGTCATGCTCCTTGTTATCTCCTGTCATACTTAGAATGCCTGGCTTGTTCTAGGTATCTGCCTCTGTGGCTAAAGATCTGATTGTGGGCTCATTCAGCTAATTTGTTAGCTGTGAGTCACAGTGTTGGAGGAAAAATATCTCTCTGCCTTAGAGAACTTGGTCATTGCTGTTTTAAAGAACTGCTAAGTACTATCTAGTAATTTTATGGCAAGGACTGGGATGTCATCTCTTTCTTAGGATGGAATCTCTCTTTCACAGTTTTAGTGCTGTGGTGGTGTAACACACCCCACCCTTCTCCTCAGGCCACACCATGATCTCAGAAATGCTCCTTAGGCCTTGATGAGCAGCACCTGTGCTCAACTCCTCTGACCTTATCAGATACACCACCTGCTCCCAGGAACTTGGGACCTGGCTACAGAACTTGCTTCTTAACAAACAGCCTTGGAAACTTAATTTTCCTGCCTGAATAGCAACCTAAATGGAATAACATTTTTGTTGTCAAACCTTCAAAGAACGTTTCCAGCATGAATTGTGGTCAGGATGGAAAATCACTGTTTCTAAAGCCATTTGTAATGGGACCCTATGAGCAGTGGTCCTGAGAGTGAGACCCTCTGTGCTCTCCTGGACTGCAGTGGGCTACAGCCAGCAATCCTTTCCTCACTGGGACAGCTCTTAGAACCAGCAAACTCTCAAATTTGCTGTACTTGGAGTGCTGCCACTGAGCACCTGTGATGGAGCCTGGGCTGAAGCCCCCACTCCCAGAGGCTGGATCCTTTGTCCATGGAGAAGGTTCAAAGGCATCTGATGTGAGTATTGTGCTGAATTCTAGGGGAAGTTTCACAGGTACATACCTTGTGCATTCTCCTTTAGGTCTCTGCCTGTGTGCAGGTGTGAATATGTCGTAGCAAATGTACTATGAATGTTGCTTTCTGAGCTTCTGTACAGCTTTAGATCTGTAAGTAACTGTGAGTTCCTGTTGTGCTATAGTCAATTTTATATTCATAATTTGCTGAATTGTTTAAATTGAGTTATTGATTGAGTGTTGTTAGGTTGAAGTGCTGTTAAAACCTTTGGCCTAAACCACTGGTCAAGTTCAGGGTGAGGTTTAGCAAGGGGTCTATCCTGAACCTTGTGACTCAGTGGAAGAGGCTCCCTGTTCCTTTTCATCCTTCAGCATTTCTATCCTTACCCTTTTCCATGTGCAGGCTCCTCACAGACAACTTTTGGTTGATTTTAGCTTTAGATTGATTGATCTTTTTTAGATTTCAGTCCAATTTTTCTCTGTGTCCTTTAACTACCCAGTAAGCACTGGAGTGGGCCTTGCCACAATGAACCTTGGTGTGCTTTCACTTTAATATTAAGCCTCCTTTTGCTGACACCTTTGCTGGTGATACTTTGAACAACCTAAACCACTCATTTATGTCAACTGCACAAATCATAAGACTGTCTTTTTCTTCAGCCTATTTCCAGCACTATTTGCTTGCCATTTTCTGTAGCAAGTGTCACACAATGCCCCTCCTGCAGTCACTCCTCCACTGCGTGACCTTAGCCTATCTCAAGAGAGGAGGGACCAGGAACAAAAAGTACATGAGCTAAAACGAATTTTATGTCATTTATAATGTCACTTCATGCTGTGTGTGGGTGGCAAGGTTTTGGTAGCAGGGCAGGGAGAGGCTGCAGGGGTGGCCCTTGTGGGAAGAGGTCAGGAGCTGTTCCACACTGGGCACAGCCAGCTGGAGAAAGCTACACACAGATCCCCCAGGACACAGCTGAGCCAGCAGCCAAGCTGGTGGCATCTCTGTGGAAATGTATTTTAGAAAGAGTGTAAAATGTTAAAGGGAGAGAGGAGAAGGAAACAGAAGAATAGTCACTGCTGTGCATGGAAGGCTCACAGCAGAGCAGGTGGATGCTCCTGAAGGAGCTGCAGGTTGTGGAGATCACATGTCAGAGCACATGCTCACTTTTAACCAGAGCTCCAGGTAACGGTGTATAGAGAGTGCATTCTCAGGATTGAGGGCTTCAGAGCCAAACAAGGACACTTTGAGACTCAAGTCAGTCACTCAGGAGCTCTGTAGCCCATGTCACCAGTGCAGTGGAAGCACTAGGAGGTTTACTATGATTCCAGTCTCTTCTCTTCTGACAGCAGGTTCAAGACTGCAGAGTGTAATGATTGTATCACAAAAAAACAAATCTGGAAATAAAATATCAGTGCTAGTTTCTAACTCTTTTAAACCTCAAATGCTTTCAAGACTGACATTTGTCAGCCACAAGATGCTGTCACTGCTGTTCATGGAATCAGTCATTTCTAGAAAAAAAGCAGCTTCCAAACAAAACAAATTTGAAGGTGAGGATTACTTAATCTTACCTTTAGTTCACATAAGGAAAAATCTTGTCTGGCTATCCTAAATATTTAATTATTTCTGTTATCAAAGTGATCTCATGCTGAATGTAGTGCAGAGAACCCTGCCCAAAAAAAAAAAAAAAATCAAGAGGAATCAGAGAATAACTTGAAACTGAACTCTCCAAATTAGAAATAAATCAATCTGTTAGATGCCAAAGGTAAGTCAGAACTTTGATGGAATCAGCACTAAATCTGTTTGTCTCCAGTACTGTTGTTCAGGCTTGGTAAAAGGGTACCTCAGGAGCCAGCATTTTCAGGTCAAATGAAAGGAAGAGATTTTCTTGGTCCCTGCAAATGCAAGAGTGTGCTCCCTCTATCTCATTTATTTTGCTCTTAGAACTGCAATGTAGAGGGATCCAATCTGAAAATCATCCTCATATTTATATTTGAGCTCTTTATTTTTCTTTCCAGCAACAAATCTGTGGAATATGTAATTCAGAGCTGTGGTTTGTATATGCAGGGAGAAGATATAAAAAACCAAAGCTCAATAAGAGTTGAAACTGGCCAGTGTTGTGTCAGATATGAAGGGCTTTTTGAAGTATGCTATTAGCAAGAAGGGGGGTCTAAAGACCTCATTGGACTGATACTTGTTGAAGATGGTCACCTGGCTGAGAGCAGGATTCTTCCATGTAAAGAAAAAATCTCAGCTCCCCTTATAGAGTAGAAGTTAAATAAATTAATTTTTTGATCAGTTTGCAGAATTTTCATAATTGGTAATGATATATTTTGCCATAGTAGAAATAAGATTACAGAAATGACATAGCAATTTATTACAATTGCCTTTTTCTAGATTAAGTATAGACCAAATTTATTCTTTATTACTTCTTTACAGTTTAACCTTGAATTTATTTGGCCTTTTTGGGTCCAAGTGAAGGTGATATAAACAAAAGAGCAGTCGTGATGCAGTCTGACACACTGACTGCAGTGTGATTTTGATGGGGAAGTTTCCAGAGAACACTCCCAGCCGGCAGTGACAGGAGGGACAGACCCTGCAGATGGCAGCAGAGCTTTAAACTTCAGGGCGAGCTGCAGCCCGAGACACAACCCCTAAAGAAAACTCCAATTTCCGTAGACTGTTACAGAGAGACGTTTTGCTAGCAGCGTGTTACTGATGCCTTAAAAAAACCAAAAAGAACCCAACAACCCAGTTTTCATAATTATCAAATAGTAGAAGGATGTTTTTTGTGCCTTTTGGAATCACTCCAATTTCCCAGTGCAGACATTTCCTCCCACTCTGTTTCATATACTGCAGGTGGGGTTTTTTTCCTTAGTATTTTTCATGCTTTAGGTTTAGAGCAAGAATTTGACCTAGCTGAATTGGAATAGCACACTAAGATCTCTACAATAGCCAGTTAGCCAATAACCATAGCAAAATTTAAGTGACTGTTAAAAAAACCTTTCAGGGGGCAAGTACCTTGTTCTAAAGACACAGCCTCAGAAACAGAATAAACAGATGAGTTCAAAGGTATCCTTTCCTGGATATGAAATACAGTTTCCCTTACTTTTACTAGCTTTGTGGTCCTAAGGTGATTTCTTCAGCCAGTCATGCTGCATAGGCTATTTCTCCATTTCTTCATTGCTCAAATGTATTTATCTCCTTTTTTTTTCCTTCTTTTCTCAACAGTGCTAATCCATCTTGTAGTTTGTGTCCATAATCTTTACATCTTCATCATCTCCTTTCAATTTCTACCATTCAGTTTTGATAAGATAGAAACAATCCACAAGAGTAATGCTCAAATAGAGCCTAGTGCAGGTAAATGTTTATTTATGATGTCTTTATTTTGTGGTAGTCCCTCTAATTTTAAGGAATAGTTTGGTACCCATTATGTTTTTGCTGCATTTAAATATTTTTAGCTATTCCTCCTCTGTTTCCACTGGCACTGCTTTATCTCTGTGCTTGTATTGCAATTTATTCAGGCAATGACAATCTTCTTACTTTATGTACAAAGTGTCTGAATATCATCCTTGTCTGAATGATGGATTGTTAGCAAATGGCTGTCTATTTTGACACAGTTTCCTGGCTGGTTCATCTAAAAGACAAGGTATGAAATAGTTTTCTGGCAGGCTAAGCATGGGCTATGAAGCTTGAATATGCTTTTGTTTCCAAAATGTAGAAATCTCAAGAGGAATTTGGAAGCACATGGATGGGACAGCTCTTTTGCATTGTTCAGGTTTATTTCTCCAAAACCAGTAAACTTTTGCCTAGTCTGAGTGTGGGATTTTTTTAGTGTTCCATTTCCTGTCCTGCAATTTTGTATAATGTTACTGGATGCTAAAGATTCTCGTGTTTAACAGTAGGGAAAACTGATCTCTGTAAAGGCTTTGGGATGCTTCTAGATGAAAGGTGTTATGGCAGTTTTACTATTTCATACAGCGTGAACTGATGAAAGACTGGAAAGGAGTGGCATTTACCTCTCAATATAATATATAACTTGCCTTAGGTAGGACCATTCTGTTTACTGAACATTTCATTCAGTCCCAGTGGAAAACCAGTGGTGGCATCTGCTGTTTTCATAACAAGCCAAAGAAGATGCCTTGTCTCTGAATGGCTGCCTACCCCCGATGGCAAAACTGCAAAGAAGTAATGTGAGAAACAGCTCTGCTGAAAATAACTTCAGCTATCATCACTGGAGCGTGTGGATTCATTCCTACCACAGGTCTGTTTCCCCTGCAGCAAATCTCTTCTCCCACTCTGGTGGATTGGTGCCATGACTCTCTTGGGCATTCCCAGTTTTGTTTTTTTTTGGGTTTTTTTTGTCTTTTTTTTGTTTTTTTGTTTTTGTTTTTTTTTTTTTTTTTAATTTTACTGCAGGAGCAGCATAAGAGGACAGGTTTAAGGGGAAAGGAGAAGCTGCTAAATGAAATATACCATTATATGACAAAACTACTGACCAAATAGGATACTACTACTATTAATAGAAATAATAATTTTAAAAGTAGCTTCTTACTTTTTCTGGAATCCTGTAATTCAAACACATAGAAAAATTGTTTCCAAATTGTTTCCATTCAGTGAGATTCAGTAAAGGAGAGAGAACATAACACTGCACTATATCATAGCCACTTTGCTCAAAATTTAGCAGGGAGAAACAAACAAAAGCCAGAACTGTACTCATTGTGGTTGAAAATCTGTATAGGACCAGCAGTGTGACCCAAACCAAGCCATCAGTACCACCCCTGAACAGCAGCTAACCTTGGGCAGACCTGAATACTCACCCACTGCAGAATCTGAGATCCCTGCAAATAAAAACGTGCTGTGATCAAGAAATCATACAACAGCTGCCTGAACTGGAAACTGGTTACTGTTTATAGCAGAGGTAAAAACCCATTTGAAGTGAAAAAGTAGAAGGAGCAGACAAGGAGTCTAGATAGATTGGTTAGTTTTACAATGGGGAGTTGAGTAAAAAAGCATAGAGCAACAAAAAATTCATGGTGCATCAAGGCAACAGCAGAATTCTTTAAACAGGAAACAGAATTTGCTTCCACTGTCTCTGGACAAAGTGTTTAATCTAATCTTGAGGAAATGAAACACTTTGCAAGTGTACCCAGTAGTAATGCAAGGTCTGCAGATGTTAATTTGAAACCACCTGTCAGTGTGGGGAACAGTATTTAAACACAGAAGGATCTGAAACAGCCTTTGAAAAGCCTTCACCATCAAATTTTGCAGCTAGGTGTTTGTGTACAGAGATGTGCTTTATTTATATAAATATGCTCTTAAACATTCACATAGTGTGTATATATATATGTGTGTGTGTGTGTGTTTCTTGTGGTTTTGTGCATACCTACACATAAACATAGAGAGAGATTTTGTTGTCACTGGGTATTTTGTAGAATAACCAGGAGCAGCCTCAAAGGGCATCACACTCAAAGCTGAGATCAAGAAATGAAGAACAAGAGTGTAATATCAAGGTCTATATCTTTATCTGTGGTTTTCAAAATTATGGGAAGAGCCTCCCAGATTACAATGTTGACCTCCAACAGGTGCACCTGCTCAGAAGCACAATTTAGTGTGCACAGCAACAGATATTGTGGAAATTATTGCTGGGCAAGGAAACAACGCTGTTGGTAGATTAATGATTTGGTAATTCTTTTAAATGACTGAGAATATCTAGAATTGTTGCGGGGGGAAGTGTGTGAAATGCTTTTTTTTTTTTTTTTTTTGGTGAGGTAGTCAAGGAACTGATTTCACAGACAGGATATAGATTGTTTAAATAATAAGAATGAAAATCCATTGAGGAAGCAGTTTGGGGTGTACATTTCCAACCCAAGAGAAGCAGGTGACCCTGACAGTGACCTCATGGAATGCTACAAAACTCTAATGTAAATATTATTAAAGGAATGCTGTGTTCAGTGGATGGTTCCACTTTCTGAAAGGGCATAAAGTTACTCACTGAGGGCCTCTCACTAAATACAGAATTAAAAATTACTGGGCTGTTGGCCCGATGTGCACTTCTCAAAGCTCATGAGTTAGTGTTTCCAGAGTTTTGCTGAATTCAATACTGAAATAGAAACTGCTGAATCCAAATGCTGGCCAAGTTTGGTAATGTTCCCACTTAGAAAACTGATGTAGACCCAGACTTCTGTTCTGAAAGCTGCTCACTGTTGAGTGGAAGGGTGCAAGATTCATCTGAACCACATAGTTAAAATGCTGCTCTGGTACAGCTTTGAGCAAATGCATTGCCTGCCTCTTCCTAGACTTGCATTAGCATCATTAGGACACTTAAATATTTAATGGAACCTTTTGATGAAAAAACGTGTTGGTATAAAAGGAAAAGTGGACAGGCTGAAAAATATTTAAAATAGGATGAATGACTGTGAGCAGAAAAAACGTATTCATCGTGCCAAAGTGACACCAGTTGAAATTGAAAATTATTTCAAATATATCTGGTGGGAAGAAAACTGCTTCAGGTTTTGGAATGTGAAACCTGACACAGAAATGAGCTGGTACTGGGAATCCCTCAGAAAGAAGCCACTTCATATCTGGGGAACAGATGCACTTCTGCCTTGCATATTCTGGCAGACACATTCAGGTTTGCTGCTGCAGGCATGTGCAGAATGTTTCCAAGTATCAAAAGACTGAGTCTTACATCATCACTTTGCAAAAAAAGAAAAATGGATAATATGGCTTGGGGCAGAAAAGGCACAGGCAGGAAGTTACAGAGCCACTGAGAAAGAAGCATGGAACACGGTCCTGTGAGCAACCAGTTGTAAAACATGGTATTTTTTAATTCCTAAAGTGCCATCCTCAGTGGAGTCTACTACGGTGGGCTGGTCACTCACAAGCAGCAGAGATCGAGGCTGTCTGCCTCCTTCCTTCTCTCTTGAGAGTATGCATTGTAGTTTTCCTGATGGAGTTAATAGCAATCTTCCAGTGAATGACACTTCAGTGAAGAGTTTCATGTAAGGTTTTTCTTAAGCAAATCAAAACTTGATATTTCAGTTTGGCAAAAGCATGAGTACTTCCATGTGGAACAGAAAAATGTTGGCATTTTGTCATCTCTCTTAAGTGATTTGAGTTATCCTGAAGGCAATAATTTTAACTAAAATGTAATATGGCATTATAATAAATATTACACTGAATCCTTAAACAAACCTGTTTCCCTGCTGACCTGTCACCTTCTCATTGATGTATTCTTACAGTTTTTCACCAGGAGGTGCTGGTTTTCAGTATGATCCCAGCAGGAAAAGGACTCAGACTCTGCAAAGTATCTCTTAAAACACTTTTCATTTACACTAACACAAGAAAGAGAGGATTGTACAGATAATTTTACATCCCTTTAGATGCTGGGGATGCTGAGCTGCCCAGCATCAACCGACCTCTGATAGGAACACAGCACACTGCACAGATCCCATCCTTGGAAAGATCATACAACATCTTGGCCTTTGAGCTCTTGCAGGATTTTCTCAAAAGAAAACAACTCCATTCATCATTTTTACTGTCAAACAGGAAGTTCTCATGAGAACTTGTTGCTGCACTTTTCAGAAAAAGGCAAGGACAGACAGGTGGTGCAGTGGCTGCTGCTGAGCGGGGTCTGCCCGCAGGCCCCTGTTACCATTGGCTGGACGAGTTTTTCTGTGGCACAGGGACATGCACAGCATGACACTGTCCTGAAGGCCAGGCTGTAAGTGGAACATAGCACAACACAGCCCTGTGCCTACTGAGGGTAACTGTGAAGTGCTGCACAATGATCTTCTAGTTCCAACCATTCTGTTTTGGATCATTCAGAGAACAGCTAATTGCATACTTCCCTCCCTCTCTCATGCATCTCATCCTTTTAAGTAATTTTCAGGGATTCAGCTATCCTTAGGAACAGATACAGATTTTTCCCCCCTTTGTTAAACAAGGCTTTAGAACAACTGCAGTAGGCAGACTCTTGAAGAATTAATTCTAGGTTTTACAATGTATGTGGTGCAAGCCTAGACAAAATGTTCAGAATTTTAGTCTAGAAAAGTTCCCAGAATGGCTGAACTTACCAGATTGAACTTAATACTGAACCTTAGTGATTAATCTTATTGAAGGGTGTGCCAGACAAACTGGCACCTAATACTGATTCATGCAGTTGCTATAGAATGGTTTCCTTATTATAGAATGGTGAATGGTTTCCTTATTTCCTTTGATATTTTGGGAGGGGTGTTTGATTTTGTTTGGTTGGTCGGTTTTTGAGATGATCTGTCTCAAAACTAAGCTGTTCCTCTTGATTTCCACTATCTTTTGTTGTCTTCTTCATTACCAGATGGCAAAGACTTTACTGCCTTTTTACTGCCCAGATGCATTAGACCAGCCCTTCATATTGTTCTAGTTGTCTTCTTTGTTTATTTCTCAAGTAAATTCGTCTTTCTTTGGTCCTTCAAGTATTTCCAAGAAACACTAGATAGACTTTGTGGAATTGCTGTCCAGGTTTACACTATTCTCCATTTCCCATCCACATCTCAGTTACTTGATGCTTTTTTCATTGCAGCTTTCAGATGGGGACTTGTTGGTGCCAAGGAATTGAATCTGACAAGAAAACTGACAAGATAAGACAAGCAGTTATGTAATTGAAAAGGAACATTTCTAAAACTGAGCTTTTGGTTTTGTGATTTTTTTACCTTGGCAGGTTCTAACCAAAAAGGTGAAAATGTAAGAAACCCACAAAACTGATCATTAAACATTCAGTTTCTTACAGTTCAGCCTCTAAATATTAAGTTCCAAGCCATGCTTCCACTTGAGACTTTTTTCCTTTCTAACTCCCAATTTCTGGGATATCTTAATAATTAAGCTTCTGAGATGCTAAGCTGGTTTTTTTTTTAATTATTTATTTTCATTAGCTCCTCTTTTTCAGTAGTGCAGGAATGAGTCACTTGCTGAAAACTAGATATACCTTTGTATCCTATTGCAGTTCTGTGTTACAGCAGTATATATAAAATCTGTGGTCAATACATATGCAATGGTTCTTAGGTTTATTTTATTTTACATTCTTCACAGGTAAATTGGCAGTGTTCATTTTTCTTATTTAACAAAACCTTCCTCAGCAAGATTCCAGGAAATGTAAACACAAGAGAGATTGTGTCTTTTTCAAGAGTTGTTTGCTTAAATTTCCTAACCATGCTAGAATCTTGTCTCCAAGCTTCAGCTCACCACACAGACATTCTGGGATAGCTCCAGAATGGTGGGAATCTGTGCTTGAGATAGCTCTTGGCTTATACTAACAGTTATTATTAATAGTTGTCATTAATTTCCATTTTAATAATTGTAAGTATAGGTAAGCCAATAGAGGAGCTCAGCTAGAAACATCACAAAGAAAATATTAGAATAAACAGAGTTCTGACAGGTGCTGATGTTTTACATGGGGGGTCATTTAGCCCCACTTTCAATTACTTAGCTTTAAATGTGATTTACTGCCTGCAGCAGTGTTTATGGTCTTGCTGTCTTCTTTGAGATTAACTGCTGTAAGCACCAATTTTATTTAAATTTATATGAATTTTACTTTAAAATTATCATTAGCAACAGAAGAAAAACAGTTTAAAGGAATTACAGTAATACCTCCTACTTCCGTGAAAATAGAATAATTTGGCTGTCAGGTTTCTACAGAGTAAGAGGGATTAAAATTCAGTGTTACCATGTAACCTGAACTTCTCTTTAAAAGAAAAGAGAACAATTCTCTGAGTCCAGTCTGTCTATGAGATATTTTCGATATAAATACTTGGTTCAGCTGATATCCCCATAAATATCTTCTGGTCACTCTGACCTGTGATAAAATTTCTTTCTAACCATCAGCACGAGGAGGAGCTAAATCTCAAGTTCATGAGCTAAACATCAGAGAAGTTACTACTAGTAGGAACATCAGTTTATAATTGTCAGAGCTTCAGGAAAGGTAAAGAAGACACTGGTTTGATGAGCTGAATTATCCAACCAGCCAGAAAATGGCCATCCTGGGGCTATCCATCCAGGGCCACAGGAATGACCAAGGGCATCCTTGTATGAGGAAGGGAAATAGGAGAGTTTAGCTTGGAGAAGGGAAGACTCAAGGAGCTTCTTATCAAAATGCATAAATATCTGAAGGGAGGATGTTAAAAGGATGTACCCAGACTCTTCTTAGTGCCTAGTGACAAGAAGCAATGAGCACAAACCTCGAGACAGTAAAATATGACACTTTTCTGCTGTAGCTGAACATTGGAACGTGTTTCCCAGGGAAGCTGTGAAGTCTCCATCCTTGGAAATATTCAAAACTCAATGCAGTCAAATATTCAAAGTGGATGTAGTCTTGGGCAACTTGCTGTAGCTTACCCAGCTTGATAAGCAAGCACAGAATGTCTCTTCCATTCTCACTTCTGAGAAAATAAACACCGAGTACTCGTCTTCCATCTGAATGTCTCTTGGTCCTTAGAGCCCTTCCTAACAGATTTCATTCTGAGTCTGGAACATGATGTGCCCTTGCCTCTCTTATATATATTCCTTAAATGTTCAATCTACCCCCAGACTGCTGTGCAGAGTTTGGCAGGGGCAGTGCCACACGTTTGTTTCTGGCATCACAAACGCACTGTCTGTTTTCTGTGAGTGCAGTGTGCCCAAGGGACACAGACTCCAACAGAGCACTATCAGAGATCTCAGCCTTTGGGAGGCTGTGGTTAATGTGAGAGGACAGCTTCACTGGGCATTTCTGTCAGATTTGCCCTCCTTCTAGCCTGATTGCTTTCTGCCAAGAGATTTTCAGCCTTCTTAGGACTGCACATCTTAGCCTGAAGATGAAATTCTGTGATTTCCTTGAAACCTTGTCGCTTTTCCCTCCCATCTCCCTGAACTCTTCAGTTCATCAAATGTAGACTCAAGGGACAACAGTTTGTCACTGAGCCCCTTAAGCTGCCTGAGCTATTTATGCCACTTGCCAACGGAGCAAGTTATGATATATGGAGTTTTAAAGGGTTTTGACAATCAGGAAGTGACCACTGAGAATTCCCATAATTTTCTCCATTCACAGACAAAGTTGCAGTCTAGGTGAACTTCTCTTTGTCTTTTCATGCCTGGCTTTGCTCAGTCCTCATACTGGACATGGCTCAACATTCCCCATAAGATTGTCACAGCTAGTACTGTGCTGTGATGATATGCACTGCAGAGAATGATTCTTGTCAAGACCACAGTCCAAAAAGTCTTCCTAGATCAAAATTGGAATGAACAAGCACTTAATTTCTAAACCTCTGAATTTCAGTTAGGCATGGAATAGATTGCTTAAAGTAAACTTCAGAGAATAGGAATAAAAGAGGAGCATTTTTGATATTCTTAAGGGTGGGAGCACAGTAAAAACTTGGGAATAGGGTGGGAAGTTGTCATTCTTGAGAGGTCCACTTAGCAAACTCAAGGATTTCCTAGAAGAATTTGTCCTAGAAGCATTTCTGAATTGCATTCTGATACAGCAGGAAAGCCATTAAAAGCTCTAATGAATAAGAGAAAATAACTATGGCATTTTTTGTACACAAGGAACTTTGTGGTGAATCTTACTCCCCTAAATCCTTCACTGCTAGGTAGCAATAGGACAAATTTGTCAAGAGAAATTAGTCCTTGCATAAAAAATAGCCTGTTATTTGAAATAATGGCAGCTGCAAATTCTGTACTCATGATAAGTTTACTAAATGTTTTAATGGTTCTTGTGCCAATAATGAGCTTATAAAATATATGACTTGTACCTTGTAATGTAATGAGTTGCCCAAGTGCATTGATTTCCTCTCAGTTTCAAGGTGTCAAGAATTTCTAATGTAATGGGCTTGTTTGCAGGCTGTGCAAGCTTTCTGAGAGATGAAAAGGTTGTGACTGCACCAAATGTGAATTATTCAGTGTAAACAAATTTCTGTGCAAAGCAAACTAAAGTAGTCACTGTTTTATTCTTCCTGTATTTTAAGCCTCTTCAAAGGATAACACTTATTTGCTTTGTTATTGCCCTGTAATGATGCTAAGGTTATTGAGGAAGACAGAAGCAATAAGGATGCTAATTGCTTGCTCAGACATCTATCTCACATTTCTATCCCACTCAAGGCTGTCAGGAGAGAAACCATTTTGGCAACTTGTACAAATATTCTACTATTTAGAAATGTCCAGCACATAGCCCAATAGTTGGACAATCTGATTTAATGAGAGACTTGTATGACTGGAAGGAATTAATCCCCATGCAGGTTTTTCCCTGATATTTTTTATTTACCTCTCCCCACAAGAGGATTGTCCATTTAATTACTGGGGTTTGCTATGTTTCTACAGACAAATGGGATGCAAAAACAGCTGTTGGAGGAACTGCTGCCGGAGTCCACTCTTTGCTCAGTAGCTAGTCCAGAATGTATCAGTGAAACACCCACAGTGTTTTTCAGATCTCCTAATTCTATGGGTTAACATGGAGAATGAGAGAGAAAGGGAGAGGGAGACAAAAGATCATGAAAGGCAAATAACAAGCTAGGGAAAGATCTTGATGGTCCCTACCCCCTTTTCAAGGAGAAAGACAATCACTGCAAAACAGTCTGTTCTGTACCACTGGAAATCTTACTGAGAGATATCCCAGGGACAGCTAGAGGAGAAGCAAAATCTCTAAACTCCAGAAGATGAAGAATGCAAAATCCCGAAGTCCAGTCTCTAGGCAAACTCCTCAGATGTGATATTTGTTGTGATATTCTGCTCCAGGATATGTCTAAAGTTCAATAGAAAGTGAAATCTATATCAATCAAATTAGGGAAAAGTGAGGCCAAGCCAATTACTCAGTTCTGCCTCTGATTAATGAAGGATTATTACTGTCATATTTTCTTTTTTTTTCTTTTGTCTCATTGTACTTTTTGAATGATTTTTAAATTCCTCTCTATTTCTGAATTCTGTTTTTGCTAAGTAAAACCAGAAGACATTTCTCCAAAGAGAAAATCTATTTTTTCCTGCTGTAAGTTCTCTTTCAATACCTCTCAGTATACAGAAATATTAGACAAAAATTCTAGAACATAAGACTGGATAACTGCAGAATTCATTGCTAATTTCTACAGATGAAGAGAACCTGAAGAAATCATCCCTGTGTTAAATCACAGTGCCTCAGTAAGGTGTGTTGCACTGTGGCAGAAAAGGATTAATATAACAAGACTAATTTCTATCTATTTTTATTTTTAAAATGTATTGGTTTTTTGCATCTTAGCTCTGAAGGTCCTAAAATAAAAGCAGAAATACAAGTCAGAAAGCTTCAGAAAGTTATCGAGGACAAAAATATATTGTGACAAACTAAATTATAGACACAAGGCAGTTCTACAGTTTCCTGAATGTCCTGATAAACAGAGTCCCCTTGAGCTCAGAATTTAATACACCAGAATAGCAGACAGTAAATCATGGAGTCGAGAATGCAGGCCAGAGCACTAGAATGAGAAGTTCTGCTTTGGAAAGCAGTGAAGAGCATGTTCAGAACTATGCAGTGTAACTCAAAAGAGGCAAAAATCTAATTTGTAACACATCTTCAGCACAATAACCAACATAAATAAAGTGGTGTTAGTATGACAAAAAGCAACAAAAGAAAATTAATACTTTTTTGGTGGTTTGTCTGCCTTATAAAGGTATGATCTTAGAATAAGAGAGCTCTGCAATCTAACAGAGAGAACTGTATTGCAGACAGCAATTAGACTAAAAATTTTACTAAAGAAAGTTCATTAATTGCTGGAAAAACTTCTTTATGAATGTGCCAGATTTGTCTCCCTGAGGCCTTTAAATATAGACAAGAAATTCACATAGCTCTGCTGGAGGACATATCTTTTTTTAAAGGATTTAGTTGATAAAATTCAGTGGTTTACAAGAGGCAAATTTTGGTGTGATTATTGTGATTAAGAGTCTTCTGGCCTGAAAAGCTACAGCATTTCTTGGGGGATTTTATCTACAGGGCCACAGTAAATCCATGCTTGTGTGAGGATTTTTGAATGAATCAGTTATATAGATTTTATTTGCTGTGTTGCAGTGTGTAAGACAGACAAGTTATTCACAATTGTCTCAGAAACAAAACCAAATATGCTGATTGAATTTGTGTTTACACAATGCTTGCTTTCATTTTCAATCAAGAAACGACCTGTCTTTATTGTAGTCTGGCTTCTAACACAAATTGTTCAGGGGAGGTATATGCAGGATACATACAGGATACTTTAGCACTGGAGAAATTATCTGAATATGAGTATTTTTTTTTCTTACAGCAATATCTTACATATATTTATCACATTACACCAGCAAAAAAAACTTACTAAGGAAAATAATTTGTTGTGTAGCTTCATTCATTTCATTTGGGCAGAGATTTCAGATCTTTTCTTTTGTAAAGAGCATGTGCTTTTTATTCCAATAGAAGACAGCTTGCTTCTCAAAAGTGGAAAAACAGTAGTAAGCTTCTGATAAAATTGAAACAGCAGAAGTATTGCTTCTGGTTGCTATTTAACTTCATGTAGTGGAGATATGTAAATGGAGAAAGGTGCTTAGTGCCATAATATGTTCAGTGTTTTAAAAATGAATCATTAGGACTGAAAATCTTATGCCAGTTTTCTTGCTGTGTTAGTATAGTAATACAGATGTATTGATAAAACAAAAAGACTATTTCTGAAATTTAGTTTTGTGTATATATTTCAATGAATATGTAGTGCTTTCTTTTTTTGAGTTAACCAACCATTGTTTGAAAAATGAAAAGTGCTTGTAGTATCAGTGGAGGAATAAGAAATACAATGCAAAAACATAGGTTGAAAGGTTAGATTCTACTGAATAGGTTTAGAAAAGGCAATTCTTTTTCTTAGCTATTCACATAAGCAGATACCATCATAAAATGAAAACCACTGACTAAATAAGAAAAACAAAAACAAAAAAATTGAGGCTTTTAGCTCTAGGTTAGTGACCAAGTTTTATCAGGGGAATGGTAAGATATATTTTTACATGTCAATTGTCTGGCTTCTAGATAGTTTGAAACAAAAGTGCTTTTTGTAACCCAAGAGTGTTAGGTTACACCTAACATTGCTAGGTATATATTTGTAAAATTATTGCAATTCATTTAGTTTCCTGTGTAGTGACTGATAAAGCAGAACATATGTGGCTCCCAGACACCATTAAATGTTCCTGGGTACCAGATACTCTTAATAACCCCCACCCTCCATAGGCACAGATGTAAGACACCTTCTTTCTCCAGTCCATTTTGGATTGAAAATGTTACTAAATGTGTTATTGTGTAGCTTCCCTTCTTCCCCTGTTCTTAAGAATCACTGAGACCTAAATGCCAATTTTTTACTCTTTGTACAATATTAAATTCATCCATTTACAGTCAGGCATTAGCATGAAACAGGCATCTTTCCAGCAAAGAGACTGAGCAGCAGGAGGGGACAATGCTCACATTTCCTTCAGTCCCAGCCCAGAGCTCAGCCTCAGCTCCCAAGCCCACGAGGTGTGGTCCCACAGGGCTGTTACAGTCCTTGGTGAAGTCAGGGCATCAGTCCTGTCATGGAGCCCTGAAAGTGACATGTTCCAGCACAATTCCTAACCCAGAAAATCTAGGAATCGCGAGCCTGAGGTCTTATTTTCAACTGCTTAGCCATGACTGCTGTTTTTGAGATACCTCCATAAAATCCTTATTTTCTGTTGGATGCTTTTGCTGCACCAAACTTCGAGGATGAGGAAGTTAAGAAATTAATGCAAAACTTGAAGGCTGGAAATTGATGAAAAACTTTTTTCTACCAGTGACTGTTTTTCACATACTGTTATCTCTGGTCTGGGTGACAGTCTGCAACAGAAGCACAAAATAGCTCAAAAAAAAAAGCTGGTCTCCATATGCATGCTCTTTAGTTCTGAGATGTGAGAAAAAGATGAGTTGCTTGTTGTCTATATTTTATCAGATTCTATGGATTTTTCAAAAGCCATCTGTGTACACAAAAAAAAAAAAAGGCATGTTGGTGCATGTGCAGTATCTATTTGTTGATGGTTTGCTGTGGAATGAACAGACTTACTTGTGACCTGTTTCATCTGTTTAGTCTTAGCTTATTTGTGGTTCAAAGAAAATCGACTGCTGGAAAAGAAATGAGAATATTTTACAATGTTCTGTGTTGATTTTTCTTGTTAAGACTTTAATAACCAAGGCCTCTTCTTAGCTAAAATGTTGCAGCTCTTTGAAATCTTCACTTGAAGCATGCTGTGTGTCCCTTGGTAATCAGGGTGGAATTAACTGCAGTTTGTAGCCCGACCTGTCTTTGCTCACTGCTTGGAATCATGGTGTGCACAGCAGCTGCCTTTGAGGTAGCTGTTCTTTAGCAGTGTTCAATGGGATATGCAGTGGCATAATAATTAGTTTAGAAAATTTGAATTCCTTTTAAAATTGATTCATTCCCTGCTGGCTAGACTTTATGGAAAGAGCTAGGATTTATCTACTTTTGTCTTCTACTGATATTGTTTACACTACCGAGCTCGCTAATCCTCCCGTACGAGTTGTCTGATGAGTAGGAAACATGAGAATCTATTGGGTGATAGATTTTATAGATTTTATTTCCTGGTACAAATTTAGTCCTTGGAATTGTGATTACTGTACTGCTAAAGGAATGTTGTATCACACTATTTCAGTGATTCTCCCTAGGGAAATTACACTTCCATCCTACATCATTTGAAACCATTCAGAAAATCTTCTAAGAACTGATAGAAATATAACACTTTCAAAGGTTTGTTTCATCTAGTAAGATGTTTTGATCTAGTTTCTCTCTTGCTGTGCCTTTGTAAGCTGGTGTATCTATTCCTGTATCTGGGGATCTAACACTAAGTTTGAGATAATAATGAAATATTATAATGGACCTTAAAAGACTTCATGTAGAGATTACCATGGCATCACTATTGCTGGGTTTTGAGGAACCTTTTGCAATGAAAATGCATAGAGACTCAGGAGTGTGACTGCATCTTTGGGGAAAACTCTGTGCAGTGTAACTGTCCTAATGGCTGAAGCTGTCTCCTCTAGCATTTTGCTTGCAAAGGAGGTAAGAAGCTGTTGGACTAATTAAAGCTGTCAAGAGATTTAATGATGCCACTGACTGGCAGGGAAGGCGTGCTTCAGGTTCTTGGATGTAACAAGAAACACCTTATGTTTGCCAGTCACTGACCTTATTTCAGCTATTTTCTGTGAGAAGAGGAGCTGGCCTTTGAGAGCTTCCTTTCACCTGAGCATAGTATGACTTGGATTGCAGCAAAGCAAAGGCCTCTTTCTAAGTGACCATTCAGAGGGCTGGCTGAGCAACCTGAAATGCCTTTGTGTCAAGAATGAAAGGATCGTCCAGAGCAGCTCTCTGGACAAAAGCTCTGCCTTTGAAGGAAATCATATACAGGGAACAGAATCCCAAAGGCTGTTTTTCAGATTCAGGAGGCAGGTGAGCAGTCCTTACAAGAAATTTCCTTAAGAACTAAGCACAGACAATAATGGATGTAGGGCAAACTGCCCAGACAGGAAACTCCTCTTTGTTTAGAGAGCAATAGCTCTCAGTTAAAAGCAGAACAACACCATTTTAGATGCTTGTGCATGGTCCTGAAACTTAAGATCCAAATCCAATGTGTCAGATTCTTGGGTTCATAGTCTGGATACTGTGTTCTTGGAGTGTTTAAGTAGCTCACAGGGCATATTGAGTATGTGTCTGTTCACTAAATGAGAGATTTTGAGCTCTGGTCATTGGAAGGGGCAACATTTGGGGTATAAATTTATTGTGAAGTGACACATATTTTTCTTTCTGAGCCTGCAACCATGGCTTCAAGAGTGATTGAAAACTGTGACTCTCTTATTTTGTATTTTGATGAATTAGTTGTGTCTCTCTATTTTTATATGCATCTATCTTTCTAACCCTTCAGTACTAATTTAAAAAAAATAATGTTAAACTAACCTACAATTTCAAAGTCAAATCCTCAAATGTTAGGGAGCTTGTTAGGCCAAGTTTTATAGGAAATCTTGAT
Source organism: Serinus canaria (assembly GCF_022539315.1). Lineage (NCBI taxonomy): Eukaryota > Metazoa > Chordata > Aves > Passeriformes > Fringillidae > Serinus > Serinus canaria. Next base: position 22,569,631 of record NC_066319.1, read on the forward strand.
TTATCATGAGTGCATATATTATAATGCAGATGGTACACCATACACTTGCCAAACATAGAATTTAGTGATATTATAATAAGGTTTTGGGGTTTGATTCCCCCCCCCCCCCCCCCATGGAGCCCTCTTATAATTTCAGTGATAAAAAAAAAAGGGAAAAATAAAATGCAGGAAAAAGGAGAGATAGATAATGGGACTGAGTCCTGATGGTAGAAGGAGGAAAACAGAAGGGAATATGCAGATTGAAAGAAATGGAAAAATACAGCCAATAATAAAGGTTAACTTGCTTTTCTATTGGAATATACTGAATAACAATATGTTGAAAACTACTGGAAAGTTTTATTAGTAAAGTTAGTTTAATTTTTACTTCTTGATTCTGAGTAAAATCGACAAACAGAAAGTTGCTGCTGAAAATCACAACTTTCCTAATAAACATCAGTTAGAAAAATCATTACCCTCTGGATTAAATCCCTATGCTGAGAAAGAGAGAAATTCAGAAGAGATCATTAGCAAAAAGTAGTTAACCATGTACCTCTGATGAGCTTTAGTGACTGACCCCTAGAGCTGTGAAGGTCTACTATCACATCTACAAGGAGATAATCCCTCTGCCCACCATTATTCTCATTTTAAATGGGCTTACAAATATACTGATTAGCTGCCTAAATTTTACTCCTGCATGTTATAGTGTATGATCAGCTTTCATTGCAAAACTGTAACTGCTATCAATGTCAGCAATAGTGGTATTAAAACAAAAACATATGCATGGCCTGGCATGAGGGGGCAAAATGCTCAAGATTCAAATAATAACAGATCTTCAAACAAATTAAGCCAAAAAATTGTTCTTTCACTAAAAGAAAAATATGAAAGCACTGGGTGCTAAATGCTCAGGAGAAACAGAGCTTCTGTAATGTATTCTAATCCAACAGAGGCCACAGCAAAATCAAAGCCTAAATATTTTGTTTTGTAAAATTGGACTAGAGAGTCTCAAGACACAAATATCAACAGTAATAAAACACACCTCGTTGCTTATTTCACTCAAGTTTGGCACTGGACAAAGCATATTGTGCATTTATTGAATTGAGGGCTGGCTTGAAAACCTGGTGCTATTTTATCCAATACACTTTTATTGCTACTCAGTGATGGTGAAATTTTTTTAAAAATAATTTTAGTAGGCCACATAACCTAAAAATATCTGAACAGACCAAGTGTGACCCTATTAGCTACTCTGAAAGTGTTTAATTTTGCATCTGCACTCTCCTAAATCTGCACCTACTGCAGTAGCTATGTGTGTGCAGTTTTAGTAGCTGCAGCTCTGATGCCAAAGTGATTGTGTCAACATAGGGTCCAAAATGGTTCTAAATTCTAGAATGTATTTCCAAGCATCTCTTTTGGTTTTTTCTAGCCCCCTCTTAGCTGTGTAATATCAGAACTAGACTGCTACCAGTGCTCCAGACAACTTGTTTAAGATCAAAGGGAGAGAGCATCTTCACTGCAGCATTGACTGCAGGTAAGAGCTCCCTAATATTTTACTGTTTTATTTCTCTTTGTAGGCTTGTTTTTGTATCATATATTCACTGTTAAAATGGCATGGGCCCTTACTAACACCACCCAAGAAATTTCCTGTTATATTGAAAAAAGCTACTGACTAGATCATGAAACCTGAACAAAGGAAAATTATTTAAGATTTTAAAACAAACACAACCAGCTGTTAGTAAACTATTTTTCCAAGTTAAGAACGTTAAAAAAACAGTTTTGTAAGTACTTTTGTCTGTCTTCATATTATATTTTCTTGGAGTATTATTGAAGTGCACAAATACCATTAAAAAGTTCACTTGCTATTGGAGGTAAGAGTCTTGAATTGAGATTTGCAGGAACTTGTCACAGTTTCTGCTTGAGGAGATTGTTATGTGTTGATAAGTGATGGCCTCTCATGGTAGACTTTGGTGAATAAATGATCTGCTCTTTCAAACTGCTTTGATGTTTGAATATCTTGGAGAGCCCTTAAGCAGAACTTAAGTAACACACTCAGTGTTTTTTTTGGACAGACCTCTTCTTTTTTAAAAACCCCATGTCAGTTATTTTACTTCAGAAGCCTATTCTCCAGTGCAATTTCACTTGAGAATAAGTTAGTGCTGCTGTTCCTGAAGGTTTGTTGCACTTGATCTTGGCAGCTGTGGCTGCACACTAAGCCAGAGATGATCAGCCTCCTGCAGTAAACATCAGTGGCACACTGCTCACACCATGGAAATAACAATTCCTACTGATTATTGCTGGGTTTCACAACCACAAGAAAGTTGGAAAATTATTCCTAATGAAAACCCCAGGCAAATTGTTGAGGAGTATTGTAGAAGAAATAATCGACTATATATTTTGTCTCAAGGGCAGAAAACTTTTGGTGGTGGAAATTATCAGGGCAGGGTCTGTTATTACCATTTTCCATGATGAGTCCAGGGAATCAGGTAGAATGTTGTAGCACCTAGTGAGTACATTTCTGTGTCTTCATAAAGTCCCACTTCTTGGTGATCTAAATATTCTTATCTTTATGATACTAACAATAGGAGTAATAATGATACAGCTTAAAAGTCTTGAACATGAATGTCTAAACTTTCCAAATGAAATGGAATGGACTATACTGGATAAGCATCCTGAAGATTTTTGAAACTGAAGTGTGTACAGAAAGCAGTAATTTTAATAGTTTTTTTTTTTTTTAACATAGACCTATTTTTAAAAAGTAAATTTTGGGATATGGTGCTTAAAGGTTCCATCTTGTTTTGCAGTATGTTTCAATGAAATATTGCTTTACTTTGTGCAAATGATATGGTCCACAATGTTATGGCAAACTGCACCAGTGATATCAGTCAGTAGTCATTAGTAACTTTAGTCACAGAGATAAAGCACACTTTGGAAATAACTGTAATTCTGTAATAATTTCATGGAGGGAAAATGAGTTTTATTGAGAATGAGTGAATATCCTTAGATTAAATAGAACTGACTGGAATATTTCTTTCTACTCAAACCAGAACTAAAACCCTGAAATTTGCACACACCCAGAGAAATTCTGGTAAAAATATTCTAAGTTTTTTTGTGTGGTTAGTTCTGTAATTCCAGAATGAGGAAGAACTGAATTTACCAAAATGCTAGAGCAGGGCAAGATCTGATGGTGTTTTTATCTGGACTGTGAGCAGGAAAGACTGAGTGTATTGTGAACTTGCCTTCTGGAGGCTGGTGCTGCCTTGTTCCCTAGAGTGCTGTAAGAATGGTTTAAAGTGAAGGCTCTGACACTTTCATGGGGCAATATTTCACAAGTCAATAAATACCACTGCCAAAATTCTTTTGTGATATTCAACCTAAATAGTCTGTTATTTTGGCTTTACCTGCATCAAATAGTTGAAAAAGAGAAAAGGATGAAAATGCAAAAAAAAAAAAAAAAAAAAAAAACCCAAACCAAAAATAAAGGAGGAAAATAAAAAGAAATTGAAATATGCAGAGATGTGTTTCTTTTGGCTAGTTTTGATACAAAACTATTAGTGAAAGTGGAATATGCAGAGATGTGTTTCTTTTGGCTAGTTTTGTTATTTTGGACTGTGTAAAAAAATAATAGAATTTACAAAACCTCAGCAGAATAAGAGGGAAAATAAAAGAATGGTTGAATATAAGGTGAGACACACATGGAGCAATTTTCTAAGCTTCAGGTTGTCATTTTCTCTTGCCCTGCATTGAGAAAAAAAAAGAGGTGAAATAAAGAGATCAGAGAGATTTGCAGCTATGTCACAATTGCTAAGTGTCTCAGTGGGTTTCTTTCCCCAATGTCTTTTTTATGCAATAAAATCTTACTCATTTTTCTTCATAACAAAATTTTCCTTTGAGCCTTTCTCCTACCTTCACTAAACCTCAACTGATCTTATATTCTTTTCAAGAGGGTTTTGCCTGTGGCTTTTACTTTTTGCAATATTGTACTGAAATCAATTTTCTGCCAGGCTGCTGGGGTCTAGAAAGACTGAAGGGAAATATTTATCTTTTCCCCTCCCTTCCTATACCTTTCCTTTCATTTAGAAAAGCCAAATCCATCTGACCTGGAAACTGCTGAGAGATATCGGGTTAGGAAACCAAGATCTGAAAATGCTAGTGTGTGTTGGTTCATAACCTTTGCAATCATATTCAGGAACAGTGGAAATAAAAAGAATCCTGATATTCCATATTAGAAGTCTGTTCTAGTTAATATGAGAGAGTTCCCATTCTTTCTCTTGGAATTGTATGACTCTTGGTTTTTGAGGACTTCAACCATATAGAACTATGAATAAACCTAGAGTTATGGTATGGGAAATTAGACTGACACCAATTTGTAGTGCTCACTTGTGGTGTTGTCCATACCAGGTGCAATGTTCAGGACAAGTGCTTCTACCTGGGGTTTTGCAGGATGAAGTTGCAGTTTGCAAGGTTACACACTGTCTGCACACCCCTCTGCTGGCACTGTCACCCCCAGCTCAGTGCCTGTGGAGCAACTTTCATGTCACAACCAAAAAGGGAGAATACAAAGCTGTCTCCTCTCCCTCTCCACAAAGGGAAGATACACAGCAAAAACTCACATCATGTTGATTACTGGTGTGTACTCAAGCTGTGGTGTCATTTAGTGTCTCCTTTCAGTGAATATTTCTCGATGGTGGAGATTAAAGTGTTCCAAATGAGCATTTTATTTGGTTCTAATGAACCAAATGAGGCTGCTTCAGAATGTTAATTTCCCATTCACTGGACTCTTCAAAGAGCTCAGCATGGCTGCAGAGTACTGAAGACATACCTCAAGCTGCTGCAAAATTAACTTAGGAATTATAAAAGCAGTAAGTGCATGATTACTATTTTTCTTAATACATAAAAGAAAGAAATGTGTAATTGGCAGTTTAACAAGCTGGCAGCAGCAAATTAAAACTTAATGTGATTATGAAATGACAATTACTGTTAGTAATTAATTGGTATCACCTTTCTGTAGCCCCATTCAGTACTCTTTGTGCAAAGCTTATATTAATGAGAGAATAATTAGGTAATTAGATGAAAAATTGGGAGAGTGTGAGCTTACAAAATGCTATAAAATTTCTCTTTCTTTTCGGTGGGATCTATGTAATTTGAGATTGTTAGAAGCAGTACTTGCACCCCATAAATATTCATCCAAAAGGACTAAAGAGCTTTGGAACTGCAGACATTGCAGATATTTCTGTATCTATAATTAAAATGAACTGCATTTGTACTAAACTGGGAGAGATTGGTAAGAGAGTATGCCTAAATTGCTGTTCTTAGAAAAGAGTAGTGTAGATAGCAGTGTAAACACTTAAAATCACAGAAGTATATTTCTGGTTTGCAAAGGATAGGAAACTATTAAAGCTGACAGGATGTCTTTCCTGATTTTTAATTACTATGGGTAGTCAGAAACATGTGCAGCACTTCAACCAGAGAATTTCTCTGCTAGAAGTAAAAGACCATAGTGGGACAATGTCTTGCTAAAGATAAGTGTAATATCTTGAGCAATATTTGTTCTTTGGAATCCCAAACCTCACCGGTCTGGACCACATGATTTCACTTTTGATGTCATGGTTTAACCCCTGGTGGCAACTTAGTCCTACTCACCCACTCAGTCACTCCCTCCCAGTGGGGTGGGAGAGAGAACCAGAAAAGCAAAAGTGAGAAAACTGGTGGGTTGAAGTAAAGACAGTTTAAGAGGTAAAGCAAGAGCTGCACATGCAATCAAAGGAAGTTGATGAGTTAATTCACTGTTTCCTGTGGGCAGGCAGGTGTTCAGCCATGCCCAGGAGAGCAGGGCTCCATCAGGTGCAGTGGTTACTGGGGAAAACAAACACCATCACTCCAGACAACCCACCTGTCCCTCTTCTTTTCCCAGCTTTACATGCTGAGCATGCTGCCACATGGCCTGTGGTCATGATCCCTTTGGTCAGTTGGATCATCAGTCCCAGCTGTTTCCCCCCAGCTCCTTGTGCAGCCCCAGCCTGCTCGCTGGTGAGGGGGGTGAGAAGCAGAAAAACCCTTTACTCTGTGTCAGCAATGCTCAGCAGTAACAAAACACATCCCTGTGCTGTCAGCAATATTTCTAGCACAGAGAGACCCATAGCAGATACTGTGAAGAAAATTAACTCTACCCCATCCAAATCCAGCACAGAAGACAAGTAGTCAAATGTGACCTACACCCATCTTTTGCCTTTTCCCTGTATGGGTCTGAAACAGTACAGTTTGAACTAATCTGCCAGAGACCAGTGTACTTCCCTAAAATGGGTTTCAGACCTCTTTGTTTTCTCATCTGCTGACAGAAACTAAACAAGGTTCCAGCAGATCACCTTACCTGTGTTCCCTGTATGTTACAGATAGGCAAGGAAGAGAGTAGCTGTGTGGGCTACCTCAGGAACATCTGTGTGCTGTAGTTAAAAGGTCAGAGGGCTATTTCCCATTTCTAGACCCTCTCACAAACTTTAGTGAAGTCCTCACCCATGTTGAAGAATCTCCTGAAGGAGGCACAGTTCCTTCCAGCAGCAGCCAGAAGCCATTAGCAGCAGCAGCAGTACAAGGAAAAGGATTAAAACTGCTTCCAGCCACCTCCAGTGCTGCTTTTGTAAAGATGCCAGGGATCTCCAAAGGTAGAGTCATACATTGCAGGCAGAGAGCTTCTCCCTTTAATTGCTGTACAAACATATGTCAGCATTTGTGGCATTTCAGAGCTGTGTTTCAGGTATGGAGACTGCAAATGGGCACAGATGTTCACATGAAGCGGGTAATGCTGCTAACTCCAAACATTAAAATAACTTCAGTAAACCATCATTCCTTAGTTCTTAAAACCAAAACAAATTTTCAAGATTCTTTTTTTCCCCTGCAACATCACAGGCAGGCAGGTTATCTTTTCTTTTACTGTTTCTTCTTTTAACATCAAAATTTGGATTCTAAAATATTGATTTACCTTCAGAATGTAGAGCTCTGGGTAAGGTATAAAAAATTCAGCGTGTGGAGTTATGATGAGTTGACCCCAGCCAGCAACTTAGAACCACATGGCAGATTGTTCATTCCTAACACTTTACACAACTAAAACAGAAAGGTACAGTTATTTATCTGGACAAAGATCTTTTTGAAATAAAGTAATAAGTAGAACTACAGAAAAACAGTGTTGAAATGTCAAAAGCTACAAGTAAAGAAACAAAAATGAAGATTTTTAGTTAAGACCCTACAAAGAATATATCTATAAACATGGCTATTTACCAGCAGTCTTGTTACTTTTAACAATAGAGGAAGCTGAAATGTGATAGAAAGTTTCCAAAATGGCAATTTCTATGAGCACATGATCCAGGTCCTCCATGCTGCACAGAGCAATACAAACATTGGGGATGGAGAACAAAGAACATAGGGCTGATAAATCCCAATTTCCTCTTCATGCATAAAGGGAGTGCTAATAACTCTGCTTTCTGGTGCTCAAGTGATTCAACAAAAATAATGTGCTCTGTTACTTTCCAACAAATTGTACTAAGGACTTCTCTTTTTTATTTCTGGGTACCAAGAGCAAGCATCTCAATATCTGCAGCTTTGTCAAAACAAATGAAGTTTTGAATGACTTTGAAATAGAACTTTTCATTCTGTTAAAAGATAGATATTTCTCTTATGAGAACTGATTAGAAATTTACAATCTATGTTTGGGACATACAGGTACTTGGCTACAATTTGGGCCATTTCTAAGAAAAATTGATTAAACCCACTTCAAAAGATCATTATGAAATTTTTTGACATTTTCTTGGTGATATTCTTTGCAGGGTGTCTCAGTGAAACAGTATTCACCTCCTGAATTCCCTTTCAACCTGAATTATCCTATAATTATAGATTATTCATCTAATTACTTCATTTTATATATACATCTTTTGCTCCAAATAAAGACGAGTGAAAGCCTGCTTAAAACTCCACTGCCATGGTCAAAATTTTTATGAAGGTGCTGCTGGAAAAAGATGAAAAGAATATTTGTGAAAAAAGAAAAAACACATAGACAAACATGAACATAAGTTGAACAGGACTTTCATGTTCCAAAAAGAAGGCTAAGAAAAGGGCTTTTAACTACAGTTTTCAGTGGGACTCAGCAAGAACTTTAGTAGGTATTTGTTGATTTTTAGTGTCTTCTGCATACTTGGTTTGCTGACATAGAGGGTATATGGAAAGTGTACATTGACATACTTGTGATTATGTGTAGTCAAACAGCAGCTCTGATCTAATTGTCAACTGAGATGATAATTTGGGAAAAGAGGCAGTGACAAGGGCCAGTTAATGATGGTTTGTACAGCAGAAGGCTCTCAGGGAGGCACTGATCAGGAGGTGAAGTTCATAGCCTTGAAACAAAGATTCAGAAAGGCATGTCTGACCTCAGTTTCATTCCCATTAAGTTCTTGTCAAGCACAACCATTCCATTTCGCTTTGGAAATTTCCTCCTATGTGTACTTCCTTCCCCATCCCCACCTTTATGCCATCTACCCCTGACAGACAGCCTAGGTACCAAAATTCAGCTGATGAAATTCCTAATGTTTGTACTGAGTTGTCTAAAGCATGTATAAAGCTGGTATAAAATGTTGAGTAAATAACTTCTGAGATTTGTAGCACATCTTTCTTCTTTCTGTGTTTCATTTGGAAAGAAGAAAGAAACCGTCTTCAACAAAAGTTGACATGTGAAATCTTCTGATTTTTGCAGAATGAGTGGTGACAGCCAGGACATAACACATCTCTTGGAATTCTAAGTATCTGCACCACAATTAATTACTTACTGTGCTGTTCATTTTGCATGAGCCTCGTCTCGGTAATTGAACACATCACTGGGGGAGACAAAGATGTAACTTGCTGCTGCTGACTGTATTTGGTTGTGTCTAGTCTGCAAAGCTGAGTCTGTCACTCTTTTAATCTGGTTTGGTTTATTTTGCACAGAGCTTTTTCTCCAATATCTGCTTTTCTCAGCAAGGGAGCACCATGTTTTCTCTGTGTTCTTCAATAATTCAGTTCAAAGATCTTGCTCCTGTTCAGCAGTTACATTGCCTTTCTGAATAATTCTCTTACCAGGGTTCAGAGAGAGATTTCTAATGGTTAGCAATCTGGGACTTAATTGGCTCTTTAGTTTTAGAATAATTTAGTTTTTAGGATATTTACACTTGCATAGTACTTATCATCCTCGAGGATCCTTTGTCATTTTAGTACAGGTGGGACAATGCCTTGACCCAAGGAAAGACATAATCAAAGATAAGTCTCTTGCAAAAAAAAAAAAAAAAAAAAACCCAGATCATAAAGACAAATCATAATGCTTAATTTTGTAGTTTTCTCTTTTGACTGCACAAACCCTGAATTAGCAATTGTACTATCACAGCTCTGAGAGGAATAGCAGAGAGGGCTCTTGCCCAGCATGGCAACTGGCAAACCCTCCCTGGCCTTGGGAAGTCAATCGAAATCTCCCAATACCTGCACAAGTACTTTAACTACATTGATGCTATATAGACAGCAGGCATGACCTCTTTTGCTTGTATTTTAAAAAAGAAGTTACTACTGTGTTTTGTGAAAGGAAGAGTTCCCACATGTTCATGTGCTCTGGATCTGTTACCACAGTAAGATAGTGAAGGATGGAGGAATAAAAAATGCTTGGCCAGCTGCTCTTTCTGTGGCACTCCAGGACACAGATTTTAAGTGCCTGGGTAACTTTAAGGTTAAGCAAGGAGATAGCTGGTTAGTTTAATGCCTCTAAACATGAAATGCAGCTATCTGTGTGTATTCAGGATTGTGGCTTTGGATTTAGAGCCTCGATTCTGTGTCAAGTCTTGCCTGAGGCAGCGAAGTCCTTAGCTGGAGCAGTCCCCGGAAGCCCAGCTGGTGCACATCAGGAGAGATCAGCTATCCTCAGAGCACCATAGCACATGATCCCACTGGCTGCAGGCAGAAATCATTCTGCTTGCTGTTGAAATGAGCTGCTCTAGAACAGGCAGATGAAGAAGATGCCTAAGACAAAGTAGAGTTTATGGTGACATTTACATGGGATTTAGATGGGGATTCTTTGCTGAGTGCACTCAAATGTGCACTTGCACCCCAGAAAGCCAACCATATCCTGGGCTACATCAAAAGCAGTGTGGCTTTTGTCAAGGGAGATGGTTCTGCCACCCCTACACTCTGCTCTTAAGAGACCACACCTGGAGTACTGTGTCCTGCCCTGTAGCATGAGACATGGACACCTTGGAGCAGATGCAGAAGGGGACCACAAAGATGATCAGAGGGGTGGAACACCTCTCCTGTGAAGTCAGGCTGAAACAGCTGGGGTTGTTCTGTCTGAAAAAGAGAAGGCTCTGGGGAGACCTGTATTGAATCCCTCCAGTACTGAAAGAGGGATTTTAAGAAACACTTTTTAGCAGGGCCTGTTTTGATAAGACAATAGATTGATTTTTAAAGAAAAAAGAGGGTAGATTTAGAGTAGACATAAGGAGGAAATACTTTACAGTGGAGGTGGTGAGGCACTGGAACAGCTTGCCCAGAGAAGTTGTGGATACCACATTCCTGGCAATGTTCAAGGTCAGGCTGTATGAAGCTCTTAGCAAGCTGGTCTAGTGGAAGATGACCCTGCCTGTAGCAGGGGGGTTAGAACTGGATTACATTTCAGGGCCCTTCAAACCCAAGTGTTCTGGATTTATGACTCTAAACCAGGTAAAATCTGAAATAAAATAGTGTGGTTTTTATGTTTTTGATTTTTGTAATTTATCTCGTAAAAGTTTCTAAGAAGTGTTATAGGCTCCGACGCTAACAAACAATTTTTATCCATAGTAACTCTCTTGTCCTTCCTTCTTAACTTGGCTTTTTATATTTACCTTCCTATTCCTCTACCAGTAATGAGTTTAGCACAGAAATCATGAGCTTGTGGCAGCAGCACCACGGAATGGATCAAAAGGAATGGAGCAGTATACTAAGGAAAAGTTCTTTGTGCCTCTTACGTTTCCTGTTCCTCCTGAGAGAACCTAATCTAAGGCAGGGACATGCATCTCTTCAGGTGCATGTGATACACTTGCTGGGAGAGTTCAATTCTCCTGGGCTGACCACCAAGAACTTCCACCTGCAGAAATGTTTATTGAGAAATTAAAGTGATATGAATGCTGGTTTATTTCTCTTTCTGGAATAACATCAAGTGACTTCATATCTTACAGAGTCAATCCAAACTTGTTAGTCCTTTAAGAAGCCCTCCTTGGATGACAGCCCAGGATAGCACTATTTCCCAGGGCCAAGAAATAAAGCTTAAATTATTTAAAGTGTGAAAGATAGGAAAAAATTGCTCACATTCTACTCCATAAATATAAAAAAAAATATTATCAGGCATTCAGCCAAATGCCATGGTACACTAGAAATTCTTATGCCACATATGCATAATAATTCTTGTTAATGCTAAATGAAACTGTTGCTACTGATCATATTTAGTTTGGAAAAGATCAGCAGTGAGTAACTGTGCTCTGTAAAATGCTCAGTCTTATTCTGGAATTCAAATGATAGTTAAAGATTATCAGGCAGTGGTTTTTTGTGTGTGATTTTTTTTCTGCTGGAAAAAGCAGTCAGTTAAAAAAGTTAATTTCCTTTCATCAAGTATTTCTTCTAGAACTGTTTCAGTTTATATACTCAGTTAAATATTCTCTAACTCAGGGTAATCTAATAGCCTACTGCTAGAATATAGAGGCTAGGTTAATTACATGAAATATGAAGACTACAGCTTCAAATCTTTTGTAGTAATTGATGTGACTTTTGTTCCACGTAGGCGACACACCCACCACATTTTCTGAAATCTTATTCTTCTGGCAGCTTTCAGTAAAATGTTTTTTGAGCTCATTCTGCTGGTAGAGATTCCTCCCATCAAGAGGAAGTTCTTCTGAGCCCTTCTCCTCTAGTTTTGCAGTGCCAGTTTCTGTCCTTAGATTGGAATAAATAGGTATTGTGTGCCCAGTGAAATAGAATGGGGAAGGCATTCCATCTGAGATATTTGGGTGAATAACAGAAATGTAATGATTGTGCTTAAGAAGTACAATGGTATGAGTTTAAGGACTAGGACAGAATTCTGCTGTTAACTACAGCAGGTTCAATGACCAAGGAGAAGAAAGACACTGGTCTTTCATACTTTCTACATGCTCTGTGACAAGTTTGGGTAGCCTGATCTCCATATCCCAAACTCCCTGTTCCCTAAGCTGAAGTAAACACAATAATGGTCTACCTGGCTGAAACCTACCCCCAAATCCTCCATTCTTGCTCCCACTTGAGGGCTTCCTGTGAATCTGATTTATGCCATCTCTACACCATGGCATTCCTTGCACTCATGGGGCTCTTTTCTCACTGTTGGCAAATTCTGCACCTGAGTGTCTCAACAGCATAACTTCAGTGGAACTGTCCCTTTGCCTGCAGCTTCCCCATCACCAGCAAGTGTTCCTTCTCTCCTAAGAAGTTGAGTCTAGTCTTGCTATGGTAAGACTAGACTCATCTAGTCTTGCCTCATCTTGCCATTTACCCCTTGTCTTCTCATCCCTGAAAATGACCTGAAACAAGAATGGGAAAAAACCCCACACCTATCCTGTCACAGGATTGCTGCCACCATGTCCATGGCTGTACTGCCTTTTTTAATCCCACTGGTCTTTTCCTCTTTTGTCCCCAGTGGTTCCTCCTCAAGGCTGTGCTATTCCTAGTGCTATTCCAAGGCTGTGCTAGACATAGTGGTCTAGTGACCACTAGAAAGCAGACAGCTTCTAGAAGTGGTGAGAAAGGAGGAAAGAGAAGAGGAAGAGATAACAATGGATGACTTTTTTCTCTGCTTTCTTCTTGTTTGACAGCCTCAGGTTTGAGGAATATTGCTCAGTTTACTGAAAGATGACTACTAGGCAACTGAGAAGGAGGTGAGCTGATTTTTCCTGTGTGTTAGGTTGGGTATTTCCAGCAGAGCTAGGAAAGAACTAACATCACTTTGCAAGGCTCTGCTCACTAAAGTAGAGCCATGGTCCCCCATGTTGAAAAGGAGTGACCCAAACTGGAAGTGTGAGGAAGGAATTGTGGTGTGGTCAGGAGGTGGCTGTGCTGTTCAGGAGGATGAGAGGAGGATGTGTGCACTGTGCAGCACTGCACAGAGAGCTGAGTAGCTGTGCTATAGTTCTAAATTTAAAAGCAATGGGATGGTGTCAGCATCTTCCTGCAGCCAACTTAGCTGTGCTGAGTGGCAGCACTAATTAGCAGAGGAACACTGCTGTGCTAATGCAAATATGCAGGACTAAGCAAGTATGGGTGAGCTGAGCCAGGTGGAGGCACTGCTCTGCTTCAGGCTACCCCTGCTGCATGGCTTAGATCCTGAAAGTGCTTGGCTGGCACAGCCTACCTGTAGGGAGACACTGTAGGGAGAATCATTTACTGTTCTTAAATGGGTGGGAAAGCATTAGAGAAGGGGAGAGATTAAATGAGCTGAAGAGCAGGCTTGGCATAATAACAAAGTGGGAAGGATTTTTTTTTTATTATTTAATTTTGTATTTTAAAAGGTGATTAGAGAGCTCCAGATGGTGATATTGATGATTCTTTCAGAATTAGTATAAATATAAATACTTCAGGCAGAAAAATTAAAAAATATTAAAATGAAAGGGCAGAACACTTCAGCAGCATCAGTGGTTCTGTTCACTTTAAAGGTGCTTAGTAAAGTCTGAAACAGCTGTGTCAGGTGCCCTGATGGAAGTCTGAATCTTGCTGCATCAAAGGTTTTGTTTCTGCTCTCCCTTCCTCCCCACTTTAAGTAGGTTTTAGTTAATCTAGTTCGACAGATAGCTTTCCTGAACAGAACTGACAGCAGTTTTTGACATTATTGTGGTTTCTGCAGTAAGCTTCCAGTGTGAAACAATCCTGAAATATGATTGCAGTGCTTCTCTATTTGTCTCTTTTGGAAGTAATGCTAATTAAAATTTTAACTTGAACATTTAATGGCTAATTGTTGAAGAGATGAATGGGAAAAATATTGTGTTTGAAACCCAGACAGGAAATTGCTCCAGGGAGGAAAATGAAAAGGGTAAAAAGCAACAGTGGTCAGGGGGAAGGGGACAGTGTGGCACTGTTAATGGTCCAAAAGGCCATCTCATTTTCATCCTGAATGCTGTAGTGAGAAACTTAAGACATTAGAAATAAAAGGAACTTTCACAGTTAAACATTAGAACCAGAATGAAATTACACAGTTCTGCGAGAATGAGAGTAATTTACCTTTGTCTGTCCCGTTGAAGTCTCTTGACCTAGTTTTGTACCAAAACCAGAAAAAAATAATTGAAATATTTGAAATTTGGGATTCTGTGTTACCTGAGATTGACACTGAGAGTGGGCATCCTCTACTCTGTTTGAAAAGCTGAAGTTTTAGCTCCTTTCCAAGTAGTTTTCCAGGGGAAATTGCAAAGGTTCTGGCATTCCATTTGATCTGAAGCCTTTAATTAGAGTCAGACATGAGGCTGAAAGGTGCCTTCAACCACCCAAGGTCATAAATGCCCAGAAGAAATTCAGACTCACTCTGTCCACTGTGAGTCCTAGAGAAGATCTCATTTGTCTGTACTGAGAACCAGAAATTAAGGAGTTCACTTGGTTTTTAAAATCCACACTAAAAAGCTGGTATGCGTTGTAGCATTTAATGTGTGGCCATAAATTAACTTGGAGAAGGGAAAGTGATAATACCCTTCAGACAAAACTTTCTATGCACTGCTACAGCCTCATTTTGATGCAGATTTCCTTCAGTTTTCAAATCATACAATGATGATCTATTTCAGATACTGTGTAAACCAAGATTTGATTATTATCTGCACATGAGTTCAGACAGGGCAGAGGGCAGAAAAGAGGGGTTCTTTTATAAAAAAACACATTTTTTACCCTCACAGTTATTGAATCTCTGTTTGAAAAGGAAAAGAGCATAATCAAACAATTAGCTTTTCATAACCAAAGATAACTGTGAAGGAGCTAAATCATGCACTTGATCTCTCTGCCAAAAGTAACAGTTGGAAGATATGTTTTCTTCAGAATAGGGAAAGTGACATTTCAGAAATAGTGTTACTTCCACCTTTTTTCCTCTTTTCCCCTTTGTCAAGGAAAAAGAAAAAACAAGACCAGATCTAAAGAAATATACAAACAGGGATCTGATAGAAGCCTGCTTTACAGCAAAACAGAAGGAAAGAAGAAACTCTAGAGTGTTATTATCCAAGTGTTATTTCTATACTTCTTTCCCACAGACAAATTTGGGTTGGTTTGGGTTTTTTGTTTAAGGTTTGGTTTTGTTTTGGTTCATTTTGTTTGTTTGTTTGTTTTGCTTTGTTTTTTTTTTTTCCTCATTAACAGTGGTGAAGTCTTCACCAAAACTTTGGTAAGAATATCAATGAAAATCAAACTGGAAGTGGTGCTGTGGTATGTGGCTCTCTCTGAAGGCTTATAATTTGAATTGATAGGATCTTGGTCAATAAGCAGATAAGAGTGGCTGGAAAGCCACACATTACATCTATGAGAAAAAAGGATGGCAGGTAAACAGTTGTGTACCTGCAGCTGGTCATGAACTATTAGTGGTCTTGTTAAAACTCTGTCTTTAGAGAGTCTGGAATCCCTCTGCAGGTGGGAAAATAATTAATTTCATTTAAAGTTGACAGCTGTAAAATTAACATGCAGAACCTAGAAAAAATTGAAGAGGAAACTCAGATTGCATAGGAGATTCCATGATCTGTGTTTTCCTCCATGTAGTCTGGGTATGCATGTTCTATTTTTCAAAGTGTGGAGGTGAAAGAAAGTGAGGCTTGTTCATTAGTAACTAGTATCAGGAAAAGGAAAAGACTCGACCCAGGTAATGTTCTCTGGATAACAAGGGTGGGAAAAAAGCTAACACTTCCCTGTCAGACTATGCTCATGGCTTATTATTATTAAAAAATCCCACAGTAGTTCACTACCTCAAGCATCCAAATTAATGTGTTCTGATCACTGAATGCAATTCTGCTTCCCCAACCAATCAGGTCTTAAACAATTACACCCTCAATACTTCACATGGATGCTTTCCTGCAGTTTGATTGAATAGCCCCCTCCCTTTCCAGTAGGACAATGCTTAAAAACTGATTGTAAAATGTTCCGGTAAAAGGCGTTTCAAGTCACTTGCAACTTTCTTCTCTTGTTTTCAATGTATGATCATTTCCTTCTTGCTTGGAAAGACTTAATTTCAACTTCATTCCATATTGGTTAGTAACAGACATTGTATGATACTGCTTTGTTCTCTTTCCCCACCAACAGAACAAATAGGAGGTGGTAAGGACTTTAATTTCTCTGGCTTTCTTCAGAGAGCCCAGCCTTTTGAAATAATTTAGTTTTGCACTAAAAGCTACAGGGTTTTCCTCCCTCACTGCTTAAAGCATGTAATGGCCTGTTAGGCCACTCTTTCTACCACATTTTTGCCCCCACAGTCTCAGTAGTGTCAGGTTGTCACAACAAATGCAACAAATAAAACTTTTGCAACACCTTCCTCAAGAGGTGTTTCCTTTTTGGTTGCTTTTTTTTTATTATTATTTTCTTTTTTTTTCATTTGAAAAGGTTGAATCAGGAAACAGCTACAAAAGAAGAGCCACTTAAGAAACTGCTGACTGTTATCTAGCATGGATGGTGGCTCCACGCTGTCCTTTAAACTGACCCCAAGATGTACAGACACCCACTGAGAAGCTGAGAAAGGTATTTGACTAACTTATCACTTGGTTATGTCACTTTCAGCCTGTAAGTAGTGCCATCAGGACTGAAAACACATTTAACCTTTTTTTTTTAGGCATTTATATCCTCTTTTCTTTAAGCAAGCTTCAGCTGAAACTGAGGCTAGGGTCTTATTAAGTTAAGCCCTGGCTCTTCAAATAATTTCCTTTTGAAAAGGTTATTAATTCCATTCCATCATGGCCAGTGTTGAAGGAGAAGCTGCTGCCTGAGCAGCCTCCCTTTAACACTCAGTTTATGCCAGCTGGACAGGGTATCCAGTAAACATCAGGTGTAAGCTTTTCTATCACTTTCACTTCATCTTACAGTAATTGGACCACTGATCTGGTGTGTGGGTTTTCAGATCATTGTTTCTTTTGTCAAATTGGCTTATGAAACTACTTCCAGTAACATGGTCCAGAGAAAGGCACTTTGCTCTCCTCAGAACATTCAGATACCAAGTTCTCCTTTTAAGCTGCTCAACCTGCTCCTGTGTCTCAGTGACCTCCAAGAACATCACAAGTGGCACAGAAGTGAGATGTGAGATCACAATCCCCTTGTGATTCTGATTACAAACCCCTGCCCTTTCCAAGGTTTCCTTTGAGCAGAGGATTCATCTGACGGCTGAAGCATGGAATCTGCTTGCCTGAGCCTAGTAGGAGGGCACAGGGCAATTATCAAGATAAAAGTTGTGTTGCTGCATTGTGTTAATTAGTAAACATTGCATTTTATTTGAAACTGAGAAAATATATCTTTTTTTTTTTGTTAGCACTCAGTAGTGTGCATAGGGATATTGCCTATAAACAAGACATCACAGCTGTGGTTCTACTCTCTTCTCACCCCAGATGTTTCCCTACAGCTTCATGTCTGTCTGGGACACCTTGCAGCAATTTACAAGCAGCTGAGCCAAAAGATGTGCAACAAAAGACAGAAATATTGAAAATTAGAAACTAGGGGGCATGTAGTGCAGTGAGCTGTGCAGGACATGTACATGAACATCTTTGATATTTAATGACAATAATCAGGCTAAAACTCCAATAGAGATTCTGTGTTTGCAGATTAAAAAAAAAAAAATCCCCAGTGTCCATAAAGATTCCAATCACCATAGGCAAAGCTAGAACCATCTCACTGCTGACAAAGACACAAAACTGACTTGTGGAATCACTCACATTCTAAAATAGCCTTCCCCTCTGTGACTGTGTGTTTATGTGCTAGCCCTTGAAAATTTCTTCTTGAGACCGATGGGCATTTCTGATGCATTCCCCTGTGGCCCATTGATTCTCAGGAGCGTATTTAAAGACCTTACTAAATTTCTCTCTTGGGTATGCCCCAGAGGCAGTTCTCAAATGCTCCCAGCTTCTCAAATACTCTAAGTAATCTGAGCTCATTCTCTGTGCCTCAGTGATGATTAATTCTATGCCATTTTTAAGTCTGACCTACATTTTGGCTTCAACCTTTCAACCTTCATTTTTTAGGCATAGAGCAGTTTTTCTTCAAATGGGAAAAATGTGATTTTATTTAATATCTTTTCATTCAAATGCCTGTAACTTTTGTTTAGTTAGAAAAAATATTTCCAAACTACCAATAAAATCAGTGTTTTAGACAGAGTTATTGGTACAGTTTGGTGAGTGGTACCTGCCAGGAAAGTCACCAATATTTGTATTTGGAAACCATTATTTTTCTGCACTGTTATTAGTGAATGAGTGAATAAATCAGAATCATATGGGAGTGTCCCACAGTCATCAGCTGGGACTTGGCAAGTGTCTGGAACACAAAACTGATCACAGGAAATCCAAAAGACTTTCTGTGGTACATGCCAAAAATGAGATCTGATTAGCTTTAAAGCAGTAGTTTAGATAGATTTTTAGTCTACGTTGGACTGGTTTTAGATTGCCCTTTCTCGAGCCACCGTTTACTTGAACAAAATTAGCCTCTCCTAATAATACTCTTTCTTAGCAGGATCTCAGGTTGATAACTCATTTGTGATGGGAAATATCATTAGAAAAAAAAAAAAAAACTAAATTAACTTTTCTTGCACATACTCCAATTATTTCATTTCTGTATTTATTTTATGTTATTTACAAAAATTGTTACTAGACATGATGGAGCTTACATTTAATTCCATCATTAGTGATGTGTAAAATTTGCTGCTATCACTCACATTTCCAGACACTTTTACTGTAGGAAATGGAAGATAATTGGTACTTCAGGCAGGCCACAAATCTTTCCTGGCAGCTGTGTACCACTCACAGTACAGTGATTGCAAAAATTAGTTAATTCAAGAGGAATATTATATTCCTTGAGCCTTGGCATAAATCTCTCCAAATTCTGCAGGCATTACTGCCATCAAGTTAAAAGATAGATTTCCACCAGCCTACTTGATTCTGCAAGTTCCTCCTGATTTAGATGCCACTTTTCTAAAACTGATATATATTGCCTGTTTAGTCCTCCAGAAGAGACTTTAAGAGGAAGGAGTCAGGAATATTGGGCTAGTGTGTTGCTTTTATTTACCGATCTTCTTAGGGCTGTAAATTCCAAACTGCTGGTGTTTTCTGCTTCATTACCTTTGCAAATGAAAACTAATGAGGGTACAGTGTTTATGTATTGATAAGAGTCTGTCTTTTTGTACCTTTGTGATGCTTTTCTATTTTAGTTAAGGAAATGAGGTTAGAAATTTCTCTAGCAAAGATAAAAATTTTTTTCAATGTTCACCCCAGGAGAATTCCTCTAGATTTGATAAAATTGCCCATGCAACCTTGTGTTCATAAACTTTTACTAAATGTTGTACTTCAAGCATCAATAATTTCCATATTTTTATTACAAACTCAAGCTTCAAGAAGATAATACTATATGCACCAGTATTTTCAGACCAATTAAAATCTCCTTAATGTCAAACTACTCATGCAAAGACTCAAATGAGGGGGTTTCAGAAAAAAACCCAAATCTGTTGTTGCAGTATACCTGCATGTGGAACTTTAGCTCTGCCTAAGTCACTGACATCCACTTCTTGTGGACCAGGAGTTAACCTCAAGATGATACTTGCATATGAAATAATTGTAATCAAGTATGTGTTTTTGGTCTACAATCCTGAGCACAAGCAAAAAGGTGCAGCCTATTTGAGGGTTAAGTCCAAACTGAGTTCATAATGCAAATGGAACAACTGTATGAAGTAGGAAGGTTGTCTCTGAGAAAGCTCATCTTATTTGCTGACTGAACTGGTTTGCTACTAACTAAAAGGGGAACAAATCTGTGAGCCAAACAGTGCCCCTGTTGGGATGGGGACAGCCATCAATGAATTTTTGCAAGTTCTTTTCATTTACAGAAATTAATGCCAGAGATTATGATAGTCAAGTGAGGTAATGATTGATCTCCTTGTTTGGTTGGTTGGTTTGGATGTTTTTTTCCATGATAATACTGTACTCTATAATATTCATGTTATTGTATTACATAGAAGAAAGTGAGTTTCATTGTTAAAGCTATGGAATTATGGCTTTGTTTGGCAGAATGTTGGGAAAATGCATTTTCAAGAAAAGTAACTACTTTGCACAGCAAAACTGTTGTTACAATAAACCATCACAGCTGGCAAAATTCAAAACTTGGGCTCTTCACAAAGTCACAAAATTACTTTTACTGAACTGGAACTGAGAGCAAGAGAATTAAGAGCAAGCTGAAGACAGGAGATGACTCTCATATCATATTGCAAACTGAGAAATTAGCAAGGCTTCAGATGTTGGGCTGAAAGAGATTCTCATCAAGACCTGTTCCTGGCAAGCACAGGAAGTGTAATCATACTCATTCCCATGAAAATGCCTGTCTTGGAAGATGCAATTATGAACATGAAAAGTAGAACTAAGAATTTTGTCTTCCTCTGGTTGAACTCATATTCAGAGCAAATGTGCAGGAAGATTTATAGCACAATCCTTTTTTTTCCTTTTCTTTATTTTTTCCCTGATAGATAGCAGTGTGGGAGCCATGGGATTTGAAACTTGATAGAAGGAGCCTCTTGTGTGAGACAGATGAGTGGTTGTTGTATAGGGGTTCATCTGATGCAAGGCAAGCACATTGATACAACATAGGCAAAGAATGAGGTGGATGTTTTAAAACTCGGCTCTCTGGTGATCACTGATGAAAAAAGGTTTCTGCACAAAAGAGGAGAGTAGGCATAATAACCATTGCACCTAAAACCTGCTAACCCAGAGAGAAAAACTGAAAAATATTTGACCTTGTTTTGCTTGAAAAAAAGAATTATTGGGCTGTCTGAAAATAATTTTGATAATAGTTGTTTTGGAAGTGCCTGCTTTTTCCATTAGTTTTCCATTAATTCTGATAAATATGCGTTTGCATTATTGAGCTGCACAGAGTACTGCGTGGTTTACAAAGGTGTATAATGATGTGTATGAAAGAATACATAAAGAAGTTGAAAACATACATGAATATGCAAATTATTAAAGCTGGTGAGTCATTCTGGTCCTTTCAGGGAGGCAACAGGCACAGCTCAGATAAGAAATTGAAAGATCCTAAGCTAACAGGCAAAGAAAAGCCAAAGACAGAAATCAGCCCAGTAATTCGTGCTTCTTGTGACAAATGCCACAAGCTGAAGAGGCCTTGTGCTTGAAAAAGTGAAGTAAATTCATTAACAGCTTACAGTTAATGACAATTTATGCCCACAGCATGAGCAAAGAGTGGCAGCAGTACTGCTGCAGATAAGGAAACCCAGGGGAGTAATGGGCAGATTTGGACAAAGTAAGAGATCAGTATTCAAGTCACCATGATCCCAAAAAATATTAGTACAGTAGAAGAAACACTGATAGTGCTAGATAAGGGGGGGAAAACAATATTTTGCTTCCACGCAGGCTTATTACAGTTGGCCACACTGAGGAGGCATATGAAACAAATGCATGGTAAATAACAAATGTTTGAAGCTGTAGCTGCTAAGACTGCATAGAATAAAATGTATAATTCATTAAAATATGCAACTGTTTGGAAGGCTGGGAACTCAAGCAACAAAAGAAAATATCAGAAACATGTTTCAGGGCTTAGGGAAGCTTTCTAAAGAGAGCAGAATAGAAGAGGAGAAGCCTATTTCTAAAACCCTTCAAAAATTCAAGACTCAAAAACAAAAGGGAAAAAAAGGAAAAAAAAAAAGAAGTGAGGCCATTTCCCACAAAATCACAGAACAAGAAAGTGAACCAATAGACATGACATTACATATCAGTCCCTACAGACAAGAGAATTAATAATAATGTGAATGGTTTTTAGCAGTTAAATAAGAATGTTCTTAAATGTCTTCACATAGTAAAAATGTCTCTACATGGTAGCAAATAGTAAGGCTGTAAATCATAGAAAGATAGACTAGGAAGCACCTCATTTCCTACAGTCTGTCTGTGCAGGAACAAGTGAATTCTTCTCTGGCAGGATTGTTGCAGGTCAGGTTCAATTTTTACTGGTTTACATGGACTAATGTTTGAGAGGTGGTTCTGTCCTCTCAACTCCACCACTGCAGATGACTTGCAGATCTCCAGCTGAAATTCTAGCTGCTTGATCCCACTTTCATCATTGTGCACTATGCAAATGCTCCTTCTTGAAGTCTACAGAAGTAATTCCCCCTCCTCACCATAGCTTGCTTAGATGCTGTTAGCACTGAACACCAATCCTGCAAGAAATAGCAGCCTCTGTGCTGCTCTAGACAGACGCTGTGTTTTCGTCTCCTCAGGGCACCAGAGGAGTGGCTGATTGCAATTGCATTGGCAGATGCCTTTCCTTCTCTGCTTTGAGGCTCTTCTTGTTCTGTGGCTGCAGCTCAGTGAAGTGAGAGGAATGCCTTCTCCAACATGAACAGTTTTCCAGCGGCTCAGATAAAGCCAATGAGCAAACATGCACTTCAGGGTAAAGAGTGTCTTGACAAATATATGTCAGTTTTTGCTCTCTTTCATGTGCAGAAGCTAAAGATGAAGTGACAGATTGGCTAGACATTCAAAATGTGCTGATTTTCTCTGCAAACCTGAAACAGCAGAGCTGGGCAGGAAGAAGGCCACAATCAGTTGTAACAGGATCACTACAGAGATAGTGCACAGCATGTTTATTCATACACCCTTCTTTAACGTACTGCAACATAAAATACACTGAATTTTGCAAGTTGTTTTCTTTCCCTAGGGTCAAAAAGTCTTTTGTATTCATTAAGCACTTCAACAACCTAAAAGGCAACTTTCTCTGGAGTAGGACCTGAAAGCTAAGTAGGGCAGGTAGCAAACAAAAGTGCTGTATCCAGATGAAGCTGAAGAGTCCTTCAGAATTTAAAAACTTCTTTGGAATGGTGTATTCATGTGCACATAAGAAAACTTATCTTAGCAAAGACACACTTTCAGTGTTAAAAAAGCCCTGTTGATCACAGGCAAAAATAAATTATTAGGGTGTTCCTAAAACATCATTGGATTCTCCTAAGGAGTTCTAGGTGTGTAGCTGGCAGGTTAGTTCCCTAATGACTTTACAATCAAGGTTAGGGGAGGCACACCTCATTAACCTGCATAAACTGTAAAGAAGCAGCAGAAAAGAAAGAGCCCCAAGGCTGACTGTCCTTCAATTATTACAGCTTTCCTGCTAAAAGTAAAATTAGAAAGATGAAAATGCAATTAAAGCCCTAACCACACTAGAAGTTGAACTCTTTACTTTGAATTTCTCCTTAATTTTGTTCTTCAGTCAATATGCTTCATATCAGATTCATCCTGGACACTCTACTCATTCTCTGTCTGAAGACTAGAAAATCTTGCACTTGCCAGATTTCCAGTTTCCTGTCTCTTTATCTTTCACTTCCCACCTGTAGTGGCCAGTAGTAATGGGCAAGAGATTCTAGGGTGGGACTGAGGAAGGTTCAGGAAATATTGATGGCAGTAACAGAGGGTTTGGGTCTCTGCTCCTATGCTCACAGAACAGGAGTAATCAGGGAGCAACAGCCCTTAAGTTGAGCTCTTCTGTGAAGCATTTCATAGTTGCTGTGAAGTATGGTGAAATACTTTTTGGGTTTTGGGGAACTGAGTTATGTTTGAAGCTTATGTTTACCTTGAATTATCCTCCGTGTGCTCTGATGAGAAGGACTCCCTCTCCTAGGTATTCTGAAGTATGTTACCTGTTGAGTTTTCACTCTGGCTGTTTGTTCCATACAGGCAGATTATGAAATAGTCATTACAGGTGTTTACACCTGAGACTGTAGAGAGTTACAGAGTGGCATAATTTGGGACCAGAACAATTTTGTTTCTATGAGCAGGCTGGAATCTCCCATTTTGTTTAAGCAATGGCAAAAGTGATTCTATTACTGCCTACAAGCTGCTTAATTTCTTTGTCAGTGTTTTATTCACAACTAGTCTACTTTCTTAGCCCACCCTTTCAAATCTTTCATGGAATCACAGAACATGCAGCGTTGGAAGGGGCACATCAAGATGATGGAGTGCAACCTTTGGCGCTGTACAGGACACCACGTGCCTGAGAGTGGAGTACAAGCACCTCTTGAGCTCTGCCAGGCTGGTGCTGGGAGTGCTTCCCTGGAGAGCCTGTTCCAGTGCCCACCCACCCTCTGGGTGAAGAACTTTTTCCTGATATCCAACTTGTTTGGCATCGTGAGAACAAAAGTTTTGTAGGGAATATTTGTAAATCACTATGTAGTTGAGGTTTTTGGGGTTTGCTGGTAAGTTGGTTTCTTTTTAAAGCAAGTTCTTTTAACATTTCTAGCAAATATTTTGCATCAAAGAAGCCTTTGCTAAAGACCTAGTAGCACCTTCTTTTTCCCTGAAAAAAGTCCTAACAAAAAAATTTTAAAAACTTCAAAATTTACTTGACATAATAAGATACAAAAGAGAGTTAAATTATTTTTCACTGCATGAATTTAGCTAAATATACCACCAAATTAGCAATAATCTGTTGTAACATTGAACTTGAAAAAAAATCGAGGAACTCATTAGTAGCATTATAAAAGAAAATCCTGATTGCTTATGCTGTCTAGTAATTAGAATATAAATTGAATAAAAATGGGAAAATTATTCTTTAAATTACTCATATTGTTTAATGTATTGTCCAGTACTTTCTTAAATAATCTTAGTGGTTAGCTGATGTCTTTTTTTCTAGGGAGACTGCTTCACATCCAGAAGATTTCATTGTCAGGAAGTATTCTTTGGATATTTAATCTCTTTTTCAGTTTTTCTCTACCTAATGAAGTCCTTTTTGCAAACATTTCTAATCTGGAGAAAAGCAACTTAAACTAGCAGCTTGATTCCATCATTTGCTAATTGGACTAACCTTTAAGGAGACTGCTTGTTTGTTTTCAGTTTCAGCCACCATTTTTGTCTTTGCTTGTTCAGAGGTAATTCAGTGCTCAGTAGTAAATTGTGGGAAGTACATGAATGTTACTGAGAATGAATAATCAGTTTATCATATTTTCCTCTTAGCATCTATTACTGAGTCCTTGTGGTGCTGCCAACCATGCTTCCTTCCAAAGTTCTGTTTGCACTACAGAGGCAGCACATGGCTGAAATGGCTTAATTAGTCAAATATATTCAAGGTAAAGCTTACAAAGGGTCTAACTGTGCTCTCTTGGGAGGAAAGGGAAAAGGAGGACTTGGAAACTGGTAGCTTCACTGCTGCTATTGGGTGTGTTTTATTTTGTCTCTGCAGCTCCAACACACTCTGCCCAGCTGCTGAGCTTCTGTTTCAGTCATTGCTGAGATGGATGCCACACATTTTTTAGCATTTGGTATAAAGAACATCATTCCAGCAGTGCCTCACATAAATGTTTGCACAGATCTCAAAATGCCTGATATACCAACTGGGAATCCGGCATTAAAAAAAACACGTTTTTAATTTGAAGCAGATGAATTTAACGGTGTGCCAAGTCTGCAGAGCCACTTCAGAGCCCTGTATCATGAAGTATGAGTGTTTCTGCTGCAGTCAGTTGAAAGCACCGTTGTGGTATTTTACTGTGTGTTTTTCCAAATCAAAGAATGGGACATATCATATGCTGCACAGCAAGTTTTGGTGATGTGTTTAAAACCAAAAATGAAGGTGATGTTTACCGCTTTCTAACACTTTATTTTAAGGAAGATTTCTGATCAGTACTTCTCAACTTTTCTGCCGGCATATGCTCCAATTCTGGTTACAAAACCTTACAAACTTATGTACTAGGTAGGGGTTTGTGAACTCAAAAAATCTTGCTTACTGTTCTTTGTACTTTAGAGATTATGTGGTCCCAGTGACTCAGGAACCCTGATTTCATCTTATCGTCTTTATGGTGCTGCCAATATTTCTGATATTTTGAGAAACCTAATCTGAATTGCCTAAGCCTGAGATGTACTAGAGTATAGGATTAAAGGCTTAGAAATTTACTTTTCAGTTGCTGATCTTAATTGAATCCTGCAGTACTGCAGGACTTATAGCTGTGATTTTGGTTCTTCACTCCTTACCACATAAAAGCAGTTTTTGAGAATCTCTACAGACAAGAAATTTGTGTTGATTTGGAGTTATCAGATTCCCTCTCGTGGTTGATGCATTTCCTCTGAGGGTCATTTGGCATGAGTATGTTTTCTCCTTCTTATGAAATACACTTTGCAGACCACTTTCCATCTCCACAGGCTGACAGACTCTGAATAGAGAGGAGAGAATTTTGTCCAATGATTTGAAGAGAAGAATAGGAAGGGGGAAGTCTCTGTTGCATCCTCATGGCCATTTTTTGATTTTTCATTTTTTTAAGTTGCAGGGTGATATCTCCTTGGAGACAAAACATTGATAGTTGCCAGTATCTTGAATTTTTTCATTATATCTGTAATAAATATATGTAATTAGCAAGGAGTTGTGCTCTAATACACATGTACATAATGTATGTCAGTCATCATAAAAGATTATGTCAAATGACACATAACACGAATAGAATCTACATTTCAAAATGAGGACTAATTTTGTCTAATTAGGGGCAATGGTGACTCCATGCAGAGAGGAATGGTGTCTTATTACATCCATAAATGCCAGATACAACAGGTTAGAATATTAATTTTCTGTTAGATTTTCTTTATTCAGCAGGGTGAAGGATATTGCAAAAATATTTAGGTGAAAAATTCTTATGCCTATCCATCCAAGAGTTCAGGTATTTTTCAAATGCTCTAAAGAATCTGATGTACTGTTAATTCGAAGGCAGCATTCTTCTAGAGCTCAAAAATCCCATGCTATACTTATAACTCTCATCTATTTTTCTGTACCAATGTTTTTTGTAATTTGTCCTGAAAAATTCCTCCAGTATTTACAGAGAAGTCTCATTAATGTTTAGAATGGTCTTATGTACGTTGACTATTTCCAAAGCCTTTGGTTACTACCTTGCACACCAATAATTTACAATATTATAAATAAATAAAGGCTTAAAGAGCCTTGTTCTGAAACTTGGAAATGGACACCAAATGTGCATGTTGCAAATGCAATCCTGAA
Source organism: Serinus canaria (assembly GCF_022539315.1). Lineage (NCBI taxonomy): Eukaryota > Metazoa > Chordata > Aves > Passeriformes > Fringillidae > Serinus > Serinus canaria. The sequence continues at coordinate 22,596,820 of NC_066319.1, forward strand.
GAAACTTAAGCATCCGGAATTCTGGATTGAGTGGAAAAGCATAGATTGCCTTTGGGCATCCTTTGGTTACAGCAGTATTCTGTTCCTATGAGCTGGGAATGCAGGTACAATGTGCTAAACTTGTTAGTGTTTTCTGTATAAAATAATAGCTCAAAGCTTTTGCAATTAAATACAGTAGCAAAGCAAATTGTCCGTGGCGCTAAATACTGGCGATTGTTGGTGACTTCTAGTGGTTTGTGAACAACTGGCTTCAGTAAATAATAACAAATAACAAAGAGCAAGTAATTTGTGGTGGCAATCAAGAATGATTTACCCATGACTTGTTGCTGACTTGCTGTGGTCCATAATTCCTTGAAACCCTTTCACAAATGATTGTTTTTTGGAAACATTCTGAGGTGTGTTTCAGTGATAGGTTGTTGCCGTACACTGATCGACTGCCAGTGAGTGTCACTGTACCTGTGCAAAAATACTGGCTAATAAGCCTCAGTACAGAGCTGGGTAGAAGATCAAAGGTCAAAAGGGCAGAAAAGTAGCCATAGCACAGCTGTGTACTTTGTGGAGGCCTCTGTCAAGCAATGACAGGCTTCCTACTGATTATGTAAGGAGGAGGAGTCAGGATGGATGGGGAGACGTTAATTGCCAGGGAGTGGAAGGGTATCGTCTTCTTCAAAAGCAAAACAAAAAACCCAAAAATAAACCATTCACCCTAAGCAACCTCCTTACTATTGGCAGTAAAAGCAGTGAGTACCTTCTTGCCAATCACCAATTTCTGCCTCTTTCCTTCATCCTTTTCAAGTGCTCATTTCAGGGTGCCGAACTTCAATTCTCCTGCGTAGGATCTTCCTGCTGTTAGAACAGTAGGAGCATGCTTTGATCAGGCACAGGTTAAAACTCATTGTTAAAACTTTGGGTGTGCATATTATCAGGTTCCCTAATAGAAACCAAGTACTGCAGCCATGAGGTTGGAAGGGGGTGAAATCTATCACTGTGGGACTTCAAATGAAACCTCAGCAGGAGAGCCTTACCGGGGCTTGCAGGTGCCAGGTCCTGAGAAGAGCAGGATGAGAATGGCAGGGAGCATTGCCAATGCATCTCTGGGAAAACACTGCCCCAGCAACTGAGGTGAAAGGCTTCAAAGCTGTGAGTGAGTGGCAAACTACAGAACTGCAGATAAATAACTTTTACCATTTTAAAAGCTGAGACATCTCAGGCACTGTGAACAAAGGTAAGTTTTACGTTTTAAGACTACTTCTTCACTGTGACTGCTTACTACCTCTGCTAGGGCAGCCAAAATATGCTTGACTGACCAGCATTTAGGGACAAGGCATTCCAATTACTCTTTCTGTCCTTATTGTTATTTCCTGAGTGCATATTCCATAGTTCTCTGAGATTTTTTTTTTGAGTAATTTTTTTTTTTTTTTTTTTGTTTTTGCTCAGCTATTGTGAACTGGCTTTTCAGTAGGGAAAAGATTCAGAAAGACATTGAATGTCTATCAGAATTTCAAGGGTATTTTGCATGTTCTTTTATTCCAGAGCAGGTAGATAACAGCTAAAGCTAAAAATAAACACAACAAAGACCCACTTTCTAATCCTCCTGCATATCTGACAAGCCATCTAGAGAGTGAAGTACCTTCAAACTTGGATATTGGGATGGCTTGGGCTGAAATACAGGAATACTTGAAAGTAAGATCAGCAGACAAGATATGCCTTAAGTCACTTCTTAAATTAAACATGATATATGAAAGTGTTCAACTCAAAATAGAATTTGGATAAGGATTAGACATCTAAGTTCAAGATCCTGAATCCACAGACCATACCTAACAGCTTAAATGGCTGAGAACTCGTTCTTTTCCAAGTTTTCAACCACTAAATATTTTTTTCAAGTAGTTTTAATTAAAATAAAAAAACAAAACCCAACAACAACAAAAGCAGTGGCTCAGAGATCCTGTATTAAATTTGCAATAGAGAACATGTCCTGATGAATTTCCTTTTGGGAGGAGGGGGCCCCTCACAGAGGTACATTACTTTGATACTTCTTAATAGACCATGTGCTGGAACCTACACAAACAGCAGCAGAATCAGAAACTGAACACTACACTTTTAAGGATTCACTCACCAAAAGAAGACAATGATTTGATCATTCACAGCCCATAACCGTTGCCTGAAGACTTAGAAGGACAGAATGGGGCTATCTGCCTTCTATAGACATTTTGTTTCTCAATGAATCCATTAGTGTTCAGATCACTAAAATGTAGGCAATGACTTTGCTGTCATTCTGTTGTCTGGGGAGAAATAATCACTAGTGACAGGCTGTTTGCAGCTTATGGACTCAGAACTTTTGAAATACAGTTTCAAGCATCACACTCTTTGCAATCAGCATATACAACAGAATGTAGCTATGTCCCAAATATTTGGGATACAATATTTGTATCCCAAATATTTGCATACAAATACAAATATATTTGTATTTGTATGCAAATATTTGTGGTTCTCAGCTTGAAGAAACAAAGAACTTCTTTTCAGGGTCCAAAAGAATCAGAATTGCCACAAAATCATATCTATCAAAGATGTTGTGTTACTTGTTTGATAAAGAAAGGTTGTCCTTTGAAGAGCTCTGGAATAATGTACATGTTTATTTTGAGGATGTCAACATCTGAATGTCTTTTACTTGGAGAAATTTTCCAGACGTATGGGCGGAAATTAGATGTTGACAGGAATTCTGTTAAAAATATTTATGTAAAACTGTTAGTCTATCTACAGTTGATGTCAAGTCAGATGTGGGAGTTGGGAACTTTCTGGGCTGGTTGCACTTCAAAGCAAAAAAACCCAGCAACTTAGGAATAATTTCATAATTTTTGTTTTAATAAGGACCTTATTTTCAGATTTAGAATAGAATTTATTTCAACTTTCCTTATCATTGCCAAGTGTCTCATCTCATTTTGTCATTTTCCTTCTACCAAACATTATCACACCGTGCCTGAACCTTTTGCTAAATCTGAATTGCATATGGAAAAAATAAAACTTGCTAGGAGAGCTTATGGAAGGAAAACACGAGTAGGACACTAAGTTCCAAAGACCAAGGATATAAATTCATAGACATATAGAATCCTTACAAGAAATCAGTCTTTTGGTGGATCAAAGTGACGAGCAGAAAAAAATTGTGAAACTCTGTGTGGGAGAGGAAAAGGAAGTGAGTTGCTATGAATTAGAAGTGTGACAGTTGGACTGAAACTTAAGTAAGGACAGCAGCATTACCTGCCCTGTCTCCTTTGCCTAAGTTCAGACCTCCATTGGATCAAATGGAATTTCTCATCAAGGAGTGGTAATTATTTCCCTATGGAGAATGAATCCCAAAAAATCAGACTGTCAAAGGCAATGGGTATTTTTCCTTTCTCTGACCCTCCAGCTGCCCTAATCTATTTAGAATTTATACTCTCATAAATATCAATAATATCAATGAGTATTTTCATCTTTCTCCAGCCATCCTCCCTAGCTACTCTCCCCAATCACTTTGAGAAAGTCCTAGCGTCTCTTTCAGCACAGTGTAGTTGGTGACGATGTCTTTATTGACATTACCAAGATCCATTACACACCCATGGTAACAGGAGTTTGCTTGAGCCAGACAAAACAAAAGCTTTGCTTTTTTCTCTCTTTGCACAGCATACCATTTTGGAAGACCCCATTGTTTCATGTCCTTCAGATAAAGAGGGGGTAGCAAAAAACTTATCTAATGCATCATTGCTCCTTTAGTCAACAAGTCTTTCTTTATGCTCTATCTGCAAATAATTAACTTACTTCTACTGCTTGATTTGTGTGAACTTTACATTTTACAGCACTTGGAATCTTGTGTTATCTTTATTGAAAAAGCTGTCCCTTCTTCTGTTTTCCTGAAAATGATTTTTTTAAAGTATTGTTTTAGTCCCATTTCCTGCCTATTTCAAGGAACATATCCTGTGATTTGATCTCTTTCTGATCAATTTAATGTGTTGAACTTTGGCATGATTTTTAAAATGTGCCAGCTAGGTTCTCTAAACAATGTTGCTGCCTATTTATTTAAAATAGTAAACCCACAGGAAAATATATTTGAACACTTTAATTTAATATAAATTTAATATATCCAAGCAGGATAATTTACAAAACAATCTCTAGAGGTGCATAAGCAAAACTTATTAATCATAACCACATCAGGGTACAAAACTGCAGTACAAATATTTGCACTTCTGTCACAGCCACTTATCTGATCTATGCCAAACGCTGACAGATTTTAAAGACAATCACATTAAGCATTAATCAAGCTTGAAAGATGCAGCTGAGTAACAGCATACTAAAGAGACATCCATTTCTGAAGACAACTGCACACTCCATATACTCAGCCTCCTATTGCCCTGAAAAATGGTTAAAATCTGTTTCAGTCCCATGCTGCTTCCTTGAGTCTTTTTCGCATCTTTTTTGATGTATTTTCCCAAAGCTTCTAATATCCCATTCCCTGAAAAATTATTAAATACACAGAACAGGGCTTCTGTCTCAATGGTTTCACTTCACTTAAGAACAGTAGCAGAACAAACCAGCTGGACATGTTTTATTTAAACATTTCTCTGCTCCTGTGTACAACACTGATCATATTTCCACCTACATATTCTCCCATGATAGCATTTTTTTTTCTTTCTGTGCCTCCATAGCCTCTCTTCTCCATTCTTACTGTTCTTTTTTTTTCTTCCATAGCATCTATTAGACAGGACAATTTTATATTAGCTCTGTTGCTGCACAAATTCTTCAAGTCCCTGTTTAATATTTTTTCATGATGCCTTCTCACATTATTTCCAGAGATTTCACCACAACTGTAATTGTGAAATTAATTAATTAATTAATTCAAGCAATTTTACTGTGTCTGTAAAATTGCTTGAATTTCTTTTTCTCTTGGACTGGTCTTGTTTGCAAAGCAATCAGCAGGTGCTGCTTTATCCCATTACCAGCTGTATTGTCTCAATTACTGCGTGCGTTCTGCTACATCAGAACGCTGTTGCTGGAGACTGCGCCGGGGCAGCCTTCTGTGCTGCTCCCTCAGGCTCTGTCTGGGCCTGGATCCCACAAAGATCTGTTGCCAGTATCCATCCTGACACACTTTGGCCTGCTTGAATGCCTTCATCATCCAGGAAGGCTTTCCAAATGCTGAGGCCTGGGTCCCTGGACGTGCTTTTTGCCGTGACACCCAGATGTTATTTCCTTTGAGAGAGATCATAGTCTGTGGTTGGTGAAACAGAGTTGAAAGTCATGGAATAATTTGGTGTGGAAAAGACCTTTAAGGTCATCCAGCCCAACAGTTAGCACTGCTGTGTTCACCATTAAACCTGTCCTTAAGTGCCCCATCTACACATCCTTTGAGTATACCCAGGGATGGTGATATTTATTCAACTGCTCTCCCTGGGCAGCCTGTTCCTATGCTTGACAACACTTTAGGTCAAGAAATTTTTCCTAATATCCAATCTAAACCTCCTCTAGCAGAACTCGAGGACACTTCCTCTGGCCCTGCCACTTCCTACCTAGAAGAAGAGACTGACAGCCACATGGCTACATCCTCCTTTCAGGGAGTTGAGGAGACCAATAAGGTCTCCTCTGAGCCTCCTCTTCTCCAAGATAAACACCCCCAGCTCCCTCAGCTTCTCCTTAAAGGATTTGTGCTCCAGACCCTCCACTTATCCATTGCCTTTCTCTGGATATGCTCCAGTTCCTCAGTGTCATTTCTTGCAGTGAGGGGCTGAGAACTGAGACAGGGCTTGAGATCTGGTCACACAAGGGCTGAATACAGGGTGACAATCACTGCTCCAGTCCTTCTGGACACACATTTTGCCAGAAAACAAAATATAATATAATACTTGATCAAGGAAAGAGCTCCCATTTGATGCTGTTGTAAAATCATCTTTCCTCAGGCTCGGATTCCTACAGTTCATAGGCACTGACCAGATCCCCACAGTTTCCAGAGAACAATTCCTTGGCCACACAGGACACAGGGAAGGGGAATTAATTGTGTGATTTTCTTCCTTCATGAATATACTCCAAGCCAACACATTTAGAGGGGACGCAGTCATTCGCTAGCAGGGCTCCATACAAAGGAAGAAATATAAAACATTCAGAGGGGCCTCTCCAGTCACAATTGTCTAGAGAAGTCCCTGGTTTAACATTATACATGTGCCAATAGCATTTGGTCAGAAAACTATACCCCACATGATGGGGGAAAAAAAAAAATAAGAAGAAGTATCTCTATGTTCTTCCAGACTGACCAGAAAATGAAGTTGTGGATGCTCCCAGAGATGCCAGCATCTCAGTCAGAATTGGATGTGGATAGAGATGTGTTTCTAAGGTATTTCAAGACAACCTATTTCTGACTCATCCAGTTTTCTAGATATACTTTGGGTCCTAGTCTAACGAGCCATCTTTTGCTGTGAAAGACTGGAGTAGATGACTAATTGAATCACAGGTAGGAGCTCAGCCAGGTTTTCCTTCTGAAATATTTCCATGTCATCCTTGGGTGATTCAATCTGTTTTGATTTGTGTTTTTTGCATGTACCAGACTCCATCCTGAACATAAAATTTCCTCTATATGAGTCTGTGCTCCATCTTGTCACTCAGCAAGATTTTGACCTTGCAAATGTCATGGGGTGAGAGCACAGAGGGGGAAGCAGATGGACAGAGGATGGATGGGATTGAGCACTGTGGAGGAACAGCCATGTGTCAAAAGCAATGATTCCTAGCCAAACGCTGGCTCCTGTTTGTATTTTCTTCTGCCTGTGTGTCTGTGCAGATCTTCTGCTGTCTGTTCAGAAGCATGCAGCTGGCTGGTAACCTTCCCCAGCTGGTGGAGAAGGGAAGCCAAATGTGCAGACAGCCTGAGGAAAAAATGGCATCAGATGCAAGGCACTGAGCTGCAGGGAGAGCATGGGTGCTGGAGCTCGGCTGGCATGGTGATCTGGTTGTCTCGTTATTGGTGGCTTGCACAGTGGCACGGGAGGTGTGTGTGTGCTGGGCACGATGAGCAGCCATGTCAGTGAAGGTCTTGTGGAGCAAGGCTTCACAGGAACTGTACTGTGCAGGGCACTTCTGAAGGTGGATTATTCAGACAGCCCTGTAATTAGAGGTTTGGCCAAATCTGAGATTCTGGAGTTCTGGGACTGGTACATATCCAAGAGTAAAGCTATAAAGGGAATAAGTCTGCCTGCCTCACAAATTTCAGGAATTAAATTATGTTTGGGCATGACAAATGAGCCCTTTGTTATAATTTCTTACAAACCCTAAAAATAATATATTAACAGTGAAGAGTACACAATTCCTAATTTTATACTCTGCAGAGGACAGGCAGCTAGGAATTACAGTACCTGACAAAGAAAAGAGATTGGGCTATCTGATTTAAAAATCTGCAGCACTAGCTTGGACATCAAAGGCCAAAGGGAGAAACAGGTACACCGAATTCTCACACAAAGTTTGTATTGTGAGAACATGGAGAGGACAGCACTCATTCTAGGTGGGTTACTGAGTGCATGCATTTAGTCATCTGAGGCTCTGTTTCCCTCATCTGTGCTCCTATGCTGTATTTCACTGGTGCCAGTTTGCTGTTGGGATGAATTCAGGTTTCTCTCAAAGTACCAATATTTGTTATCTGATGTAACGGTTGTACCACCAGGTTAGCGGTGTTGAACACTTTCCACCACAACACTAAATTTAAATTAATGATCACTGTAGCTCAGTCTGAAAGATTTTATGTTAATCTTTCTCTCATACTGATGTGTGTTTCATAAAATTTAAGTGGGGAACATTGCGACTGATTTTTAAAATCAAGACTTGTTGGGAAGATCCAGTTTAGTTGAGGGAGAGGTTTTCTGAAAGAGTTGCTCAAATTAGTCTGGCTTTCTGTGCTCTCTCCAGGACTGCCTATTTATGCACTTTTTTTCTGTCCATTTTGCGTGGTTGGTTTTTAGAAGATAACAGTCTACTAAATCTGACCCCCAGTGGAATTGTCCAAAAAAGGGGTCTCTCCAGAACTCCAGGGATAAAATGTTCTGTTGTGGTTCTAGTAAGAATCAGTATTATTTTCTAGTAGAAGATGATATTTCTACCCTGGAAACATACCTGCATTGTAAAGCCAGCAAATTTATCTTTTTCCTGAAACCTCAAAGAGTTGAGTTAGTAATAGGCTTATTGTGGAATCATAATCAACAGGGAATATTTTCTGCTGCTGATTTGTATGAAAAAGCATAAAGGCAGTATTCCAATCACTGAAAATCAAAAAGAGGTTATTGAAAGTAGGAGTGTGAGGCATTACTTGTTTGTTCTAAAAGAATTTGGGTGCTTTTAAATTTCACTTCGGTCTTTCCCAAGAGAGAAAATGTGAACTATTAGTCTAAGAACAAATAGATTTTAAAAAATAATAATTAAAGCATATCTCACCACATTTCTCTCATATATATTCTGGGTAAGAGATAAGTGTTTGCTTTAATTACCACCATCGAAGTAATTACTCCATTCGATAAGGTCAATTAAAAATAATTTAGTAACACTGTCTGCTACTAAAGTGGGGAAATAGCACATGAAACCTTTAAAGGATTCACTAGTGAATGTCAATCTATTTCAGGTGGCAGGTCCTAATTATAATCCAGCCTACAAATGCATCAGCATTACTGTATTTGATAGGCAAATCAATCTATAGAGAATAATTCAAAGAGTGAGTAGTAAGTACTTGAACCTAATTTCAATAATTTTTGGAACTGCTCCTAAATCTATTTGTTTTTAACCCAGAAGTTCCGCTTTAGTTGTTGTCTAACCCTGTGAACCCTACAGTCCTTTAAGAGCCTTCTCATCAAGACATGCAGCTGTGCTTTCATGCATGCTGAGATTGTCCACAGCCTAAGCACCTATGTTTCTGTAAGTTCTGCTGAGAGCCAAAAAAATGAGGCAAAAGAAGGAATGTATCTGCAGTGGACCCAAGAAAATAGGGGTGATTTACTCCCTCAGCCTCAGGTAGTCTAAAACTTATGGCTTCAGAAAGTGCCCTGCCTGGTGTATTAAACACTATTGGTGGGACTGAAGGCAGGCTGCTCTCCTCCTCCTAAAGTCATGACTTGGTGCACAGACTCATTTTATGGTTATGGGGGGGGGGGGGGAGAAGAGAGAATCAGAAGGTGTGTGTACCCTGTAGCAGGTTCACTCACCTAGAGGGGTAGGACTGTTGGGTTCTCATTGCCAAACTTCTTTATGTGTTTTATTATTAGCCAGTCGTGCATAAATGTGTAAATAGTGCTTCAGCAGTGAACCTGAACATTCATTTTCCTGGAATGTATCCCAGCTACCGGTATCCAACATGATGAATTCCTGATATAGCAAGGTTGAATTCTCTTACACTTTGTGACAGCTTCCCAAAGGAGTGCAGCACACACCACCACCACGAACAGCTATGAGTCTGATGATCAATTATTGCATTAGGAGATAGGACATGTGGATATTAACCTCCTCAAAAGGAAAAAAAATCTGCACCTGCCAACTCCTGCTGAGTGCCAGCCTATTACATGAAGTGCAGCTGCCATCTCCTTCATTTGACAGATTTTAGAAGAGAGCAAGCCATGGTTACAGAATGTAGTTGCCATGAGTCTGATCTTATCAATGTACAACAGCTGTACTGGGAACATTTACTCTAATTAGGCAGAGAAACACCTAGTTTCCTTTTTCCTAATTGGCCATAGTTCTGTCCTAGACAGCAAGCTGATCATTTCTGTGTGCAAAATACCAGCAAGGCTAAAGCTGAGCCAGACAAAGACTGTGCCATTAACTGTGCTCATCACCATTCACTCCTCTTGCTCATGACAATTATTTACTCAACTTGGTTGCCAATGACCTATTTTCTTCTCAGCCTAGTTCTGTGAAAATAACTCTGATTAATTTATACACTTCCAATAGTAAAGGTTTACCACGGGCCCATTTGCTTTGCCAGAACTAGGTTAAGTAGCAGCCACCCACACACATCTGAGAAGCCTCAGGGAGTTTAGGCGTCTCTAGACTGAAGTGACAGCTGATTGGAAGTTTTCCCTAGTGGATTTTTGAACATAAGCACCTGAAATCAGTGAGTTAAGTATTACAATTTAAGCATATGATGAGTTTCATGGCTTTTCCAAAGTGAAGCAAAGATGTGCTAATTACTTAACTCCATTCCAACAGAAGTGAAATGCATTTGGGTACTGCATTTGTAGCTCACAAATGAAGACAAGAAGAATGTTGCATTGAAGTACCAATTCTCAAAGGCTGGAAGCAAAGAAACAATGCTCACTCTCCAGCTGATGAACACTCCAGCAGACTATGTGGTTGTACCTGGGCATTGCAGGGACCTCTGACATCAGGGCTAGGCAGTAAAGCTGAAGTCCTACTGATTGCATTTCATTTGCATCTTAAAATGATATTTGCTTGTCTTGGTCTGTCTTTGTTTAAATCTTGCCTTTCAGGAACTCCCATGTTAAGGTGCTGGGATGTAGAATCCGGTGCTCCTTAGACTGACTTGCACATCTGTGGTTTTGACTTCAAACAGACACATTTCTCTTGCTCCTCCTAAAGTAAAAATTGAACACAGTGCTCAACTGAAGGAAGGACATTTGCCAGTTAGTTTCATTAGGGTGATTTGACTCAAGAGGACATATCCAATGAAAAGCACCAAACCTTGAAAATGAAAGCAGCATGCATTTTAATATGTCTGGTTTTTCTCTTCTCTAGCTACTATTCTCTTGCTTAATCTCACAAGCGTTTTCTCAAAACATTTTATAAGCAAGTCAGCCTAATTGCCTGTTACTGTACGGAACGTCTACACAAGGGGGAGCTGTTACACGTGAGCCGGGGTTCCTGGTGGAGCCTCTCCCGGCAAATCTATTACAGTAAATTCCACAAATAGGCAGCAGATGTCAGCTCTCCAGCTCTGATCAAAAGAAGATCCTTAAAATTCTGTCTTGCCTCAGAGATTCCCTACAGTTTTATTAGTGCTTTCCTGAACCAATCATTTAATTTTGTTTTCCTGAATATCATCAGAAGGAAAATTCATAATGGTGGGATACCAGCCATGGGTGTTATTTGTTTATACACAAGGAGCAGCTGTTCCAAGGGAAAAGTACTAGCAGTAGAGAGATGCTCAAAGTGCAGAAGAGGAAAAAAAAGTAAACAGAATTAAAGGCAGAGTAGCAGGAAAGGAATGAAAGTGGGCACACAACTAGGAGTAAAAAGCTTGGGTCTTGTCCTGTAGGTCATTATCTGACTGATCCAAATTACTCTTTTCTGCTTAGTTTCTGTAGAAAGGATAACTATATTTACTTTGTTTTGTAAAGCTTTTAATAATCTATTTATCTATTTGTAAATGTTTCTTCTTTTTTTCTACTTTTTTTTTTTTTAATGGAAACAAACCTTCTGATTCATCAGAAACATGAATTGGAGCCAGAAATACACAGAAATATAGGAACACTTTTCATCATGTGCAGACCAAAACAGCTGTCTTCCCCTTTGCTTTCTCCCTCCACACACCCTCCTGTTCCTCAGAAAGGAAAGAAGTCACAAGATACATAATCCTTAATCCAGGCTTTTCTCTATTTCAGTAATCATCAGTAAATTCTGTGGCTCCAGGAACTTTGCCTTTCCCAGGAAAAAAAAAAAACCTGGAACTTGTGGCTTCCCCACCATATAATAAAAGAATCCCTTAAGGAAATTAATGGGAATTTCATTGTGGGATGCATTTAAATTTAGCCTGATCAAAATAGTCACATTTTAGTGGGAGTGAAAAATTTTGGTTTGCTCGAAGCCTTGCACAGGCATAGTTTTTGACTGTCTGTAATATCCACCTGGAATTCTGATGACAAGTGTCTGTTGTACCTCAGCAGTTCTGTTCAAGACAGCAATGACACTGAGCAATGACCTCTTGTCTTTTGGCTTTCACTTTCTCAGTAAAAACAAGTGTTCAGGTCCTCAATTCTATCATGTCCTACACGTGTTCAGTCCATCTACAGAAGTCTCCTGCCGAGTTGATGAGGCTGAAAGAATTGCATGCAGACTTATTTCTTTGCTGGATTATCTTGTTTATGTATATGAGTGCTGCACAATGGAGAAATTTTACTTCATGTAATTGGTTGAGGAACTAAAGAAATCCCCTGAAGTTTGTGCTTTTCCTGCCTAAATCCAAATTGATTAGAGTTGAGGAAATTGTAATTATGTCCCCTTTCAGTCACTGCCTTAATCGTCCCTTTAAGAAGCAAGCAATTACAACGTCACAGTGGAATCCTCTGGCAGTAATACATGTTAGTACCAGCAGTGACAGTAATTCATGTCAGCCAAACAGTGTGGCTAACAAACACTGTCACTGGCTACCCATAAAATACTTTGTGTGCATTAAATGGATGTTTGTGCAGAACAGTTTGCAATTGTTTACCATCAAAGCTATGAAATTTCTGTATTCTACTTATCAACAGATAGCAGCAGAGAGAAGTGTGGAATTAGGAAAACCTAGGCTTATTCTTTCTTCTCTCATCTCTGCAAAAAATCCCCTAAACAGTTCAAAAAACAGGAAATACCCTATGGAATTAATTTGTATTAAGAACTACAATGTGTCCTCATTTTAATCCAGGCAATCAAGTTAAAATCAAATTAACAAGGAGAAAAGATTAGGGCCCAAATGTTCTTTGAGTATTTTTTTAATTAACTCTGTTTTCATTATTTTTTTGCAGCTGTTTATATACCTTCAGGTTCTGACTAGAACTGGAGGCAAAGAGCTGGAAAAACGGAACATTCTTACGTAAAACACAGAGATCTTCCGAATTGCTCTCTGCTAGAACTTACAGTTTCTAACACACATTCTGCTGGGGGTAGGGGGCAAGGAGAGACAGGGGAGAGGAAGGTTGAACACCTCTTTAAATTTTGGCATGCTTTTCAGTGTTCAATAATTTATAATCCAGTCATAAATCTGTGTAGAAACTTCATGTATAGGGCTATTTTTTCCAGTATTTCTTCTTTTAATTTTTAAATGTGTTCTGACTACAGTATAACTATTCAGTGTGAGAATTACAGGGCAAGTTTGAACACTTAGTTGGCACTAGCACTGGGATATCAGATGTTCTTATATCCTCTGGGAATTTTTGGCCTTTGAGGCTGCCTGGAAAGAGTACACCATTGCAAATTTATTTTCAAAGCTTCACATCATTCTGAAGAACTGCAGAGAATTCATTATTTTATTTTATGCTTTGAGGGAATATTAGAGAGAAATGCTTTTAGTTAAATCAGTTTACTCATTTCTCATTTTAATTATGAGCTTGAAGCATTCCCATTATTTCTGGTATGAACTTCTCTATTTCCATCCTTGCAGAAATTCCAAACTCTGCTACACAAAAATTTTGAGCGGCTCTATTTAACCCTGCTTTGAATGGTAGGATAGATTAGATGACCTCTAGAATAATTTACTGATGTTTATTAGTCTATGGTTTGCACTGAAGCTCTTTTTGAAATGCTGTTCTTGACAGCCTGGAAGTCTGCTTATGGACAGAATATCCAGCAAGTGCTAATGATGTTATTTCTTCATTTATCCAAAACCCATAGTACCACTTCACTTAACTTGGGACAGTTTTTCCATAAAATCAAGATTGAGATTTGAAGAATTGAGTATAAAACTTGTTTGTGTTTAAATGGCTGCAGGACTCTCACTGTTCTGTTGGAGCATGCTGTGCTCTAATTCCACCCTATCCTGTCCTGGTCCAGTCAGAGTCTGTGAAAGTTCTCTTTCCTCACCACCCAGAGTGTTTACAGGACTTAGAGTCTTCACTTAGAGTTCTATGCAGGTGGAGTGTCAGCATGTCAAAAACAAACCCTGGAATTATTGGCCACATGTCCTGGCTGAGGACTCTTCATACTCATTGCATGTTGCCAGCACCAGGCTCTGGGGAGCAATCTCAGTGTGGGCACACTTAAAACAAGTCAGCAGAGCAGCACAGGTGTGACTTAGAATTGCTCATTTTCCTGAAGCCAAGAGGTAAAACCAGTTGATCTTACACTCTGTTCCAGCAAAATTGAAGTACAGTATGGAAATTTTTCCAAGAGTTTGTCATCATGGTTCCTTTGTTAAAGGCAGAAAATAGCTACACGTGGAAATTGCCTTGCTTATGTCAGAGAAAAAAAAAAAAAAGATAAATTTTTCTCTTCTGATGTTCTTATAAAAATACTGTATGTTTCAGGCTAAGGTTAAAATTTTCCACTGAAGCAATGATCAATATTAATTAACAACAGGGATTAAACAAAAGTGTAGGTGATCATCCTTATTTGGAGGTTATTTGGAGAATTCCTAGCTATCCTTCTTAACCTGGCTGTTGTCTCACTCTGTTAACCCTCAGCACCTGAACACCTAGTATTTTAATGTGAAAAAAATGTTCATTATTACATTTTTAGGCTTAAAGCATTCTTTTTCCTTTCTGATATTTCTACTTCTTGGTGTTGCTGGTAGTGGTGGTCCCACCACTGTCATATACAACATATCATATTGAAGTAACTTTTGACATTTCCTGTTCTGTTTTCTGCTTTAAGGGACATTTCTGGGTAACTCAATTACAGATTAACCTCAGTAGAGTTCCCTTGTTTAAGAAAGTGGGTCATGCTAATGAGGTCTGAGTCTCTTGAAAAGGAGCAAATAGGCCCTGCCCTAAAAGAGTACTGTGTGCTTACAGTGAGCATTTTCATACGTGATGCCAGCCCTGTTTGATGCCTGACTTAGGACTGGAACCCTGTCTTAGTAAAAACATTAGATAATGACTGCACTTGATGTAGCCTATCAGATGGGATCTACACTGTGGCCATCAGCTATTTTTCCATAGTCATTGATTTTTATTTTGAGTTTAGTATCTTATTCATTTAACTACTCTTAACATCAGGTTTCTTAAACACGAGGGAAAACAGCAGTTTTATTACTGCCAAGACAGGAACATGAATGGTAACATGGTGAGTAATAACTGACATATCCAGCCATTCTGTTGGAAAAATTATTAATTTTTAAAGTGAAATAAAGGGTAATGCTTGCTGGAAGGAAGAATTTTGCTGGAGAAGTAAGGAAACTGGGAGGGGATATCGTCTTCTCCTGCTTATTTTGATAATTTTGAAGTGAAGTTATTTCTTTACAAAAAGCAGTATTTCTGCCTCCTAGAAAAATCCTCTGCATTGACCCTCTCCAGCCTTTCTTCAGTCTTGCACTGTGACCTCCTGCATCCCATTAATTTGTTGTCATTTTTCTTTCTCCTTACTTCACCTAACCCCACAATTCTTTAATTTTAAACCTACAGAAATGTGGCTTTGTTTCTAAACACTTCTCTCCATTCTTATTTTTTTTTAATAACTGTCACTTGTCCTAACTAAAGTCTTTACTTCCTTATATTTTCTTACCAGCTCTGTCTGAGAAACACAATTCCTCCATGGATCCTCTGTGAAGGACTGCAGATCTACTACCTCTCTTGCTTTATCTTCTGCATATAGGAAAAGGGATGAATTATTCTGCCTGGTAATACATGTATTCATCCAAGAATGAGGAGAAGGAATAGAGTCTTTGAAGTTCATCCCTGGAGCAAAGAGTTTGTAAGAATTTAGGTACACAGAATGTTTTTTATTATATGTAAACCTCAGTCACATTAGCCCTTTTAAAATGCAAGGTGGATATACTTTTAGTAGGAATTTGGGCCATGTTTTCAGTGTATCAAGAACTTTTAAAACCCTTTTCCCCATTATTACAAATATCCCATGCCCTTATTGTCTTCTCGATAATCACGGAAGAGTTGGAGAACAATCCCATGTGAAAGAAAAAAAAAAGACAAAAAAAGGGCAATTTCCTGTTCCAGTGTGGAGTGTAAATGCAATTTCACTGTCTGGCTTCTTGACTGTAGTAACCTCCTCAGGCTAAATTGAAGGACTTCTTGCTGGGAACTGGGAGTGAAGAGAAAATCCCCTTCTTTTGCAGATACAGAACTCTTTTTTAAGTAGCATACAATGGAGAAAAACTTGTTACAAGGCTAGATGTTGGTGATTGAACTGCAGGAGGAAAATTACTTGGCAAATGTTTTTTGTATAGCAAATTTAAGATTTATCAAGACCTATGGTCTTTTTTTGCCATACTTCACCTGCAGTTCTGGTATTATCAGTCAACATACTAGAAAAACAGCAAGTGCACGATTTGTGCAGTTAATGTGGCTGCTCTTGTATCTACAGCTGATTGGGTTAAAATAAGGTCCAAGGTGTCCTAGCATGTAGTCAGAGGGAAGTTCTTGAAAATCTTAAAGTAGTACCAAACTCCCTCATCAGTTTGCCAGACAAAAGTTTAACAGTTCTGTGCTTCTGTTGAGTGTGGGGGTCACTTGTGTCACAGACAGTTATGGCAGAATTGCACATCAGGAGTCCATAGGGTCTGGGGTCCTCATCTTTAATGCGGCCAATGTGAAGTGGTTCAGAAACTGGCAAAAGAGAATCTGTAATACTTATTCAGTTAAAAAGCAAGCTCTGCTTCTCAAAATCCTTCATTGTTCCTATCTTCATTACCTAGCATCCCTCGCCCCAAAACCAGCATCAAACACAAACCAACCAAAATAATCCCCAAAGCCCCAAACCCTTTAAATGTTGATCCATCATCAAGAAGATTTAATAAAAGAATCTTCTCTCAGAAGACAAATTGACAACATTGAGACATCAATTAGTGCTTTTCTTAGCAAACTTAACAAATAGTGCTGATTTTTATGGACTTCACATTCTGCTTCTCTGTGGGGAATGTCTCTGATTCCCCAAAATCAGGGGAGTATGCAATGGCTACAAAGAGGCTCTGCTCTTGTTCATAAAGGCTTAAAAAGTTAGATAAAACATGGTTAGATAACTCCAGGCTGCCTGACCTTAATCTAACATAATGGATGGCAAACCCTGGGACCTGCTGGCAAAATTTGGTGTTTTTTCAAAAGTACAGAGAAAATTTGGTTTGTCAGTACAATGAAATACAATTTTGTGTTTTAATTAAGATCAAGTAATTAGACTAAACATATTCATTAAAAGAAAGTTATGTGGCAAAAAAGTCATACAACAATATACCCATTGCATTTCACATGAGGTATTCAACTGTCTTACTACTACACTGAGTTCATCAGGTTGAAACTCATACTCTCATTTTAATTTTCACAATTCTCACACATTGCCTTTATATAGGCTTTCATATTCTTTTCTGTACACGCTCTAACATGACTTTCTGTCATTTTTGTCACTTAGAAGTCTCTCTTAGGTTTCTCTCTCTGACTTGCATTTCAAATTGTTTGTCTGATATTTTTCCTACTACTAGTGCTGTTTTAAATATAGGATGTCAGTGGTCTTTGCACATACAAATTTGCCATGCAATCTGCTCAAGAGAACAATGTACCATGTTAGATTTCCTCTTTACAGTAGTCTACTTAAATTCTGTCTGGCTTTTATAACATCATTCAGTGAACTCTCAAGATTTTCCCAATTTCTAGCACTTTAAACTTCAGGATATAGTCCTTTAATAGACAGCAGAAGACCTAATCTCACGACGACTTCCCTAAGTATTTTGGCTAGTTTATCACCTATGTCAAGATTTAATTCAGGATGGGTCTTTATAGAATTGCTGTAGATGATTTCACAGCACTCTTCTCTCTTTGTCCCCTTCTAGTGCCTGCCTTTTCTCTGTTGGTTCATACTGCTCTAATCCAGGTGTTTTTTAGTTGTGTATCCCATAATATTCCATCCCACTTTTCACAGCCTTCCACTTTGACTCTTTCATTTATTTCAAACTTTAATATCCAAGCAGAGTTTTATTTCTTTCTCTTTGGTGTTAATGAGCTTCATGAATGGATCTCTTTGCAAAATTTGCTGATGTTTTTATATCACTGATTTCCATAATTGAAATTCAATTATGTTTTATTTCTTTTAACTCTGAATGCTTTTACGGTAGCTGTTTTATTTAGAGCTTTAATGCAATGTATTATTAATTGATTGCACTCTGTGTCTTACTGCCAACTTGCAAAAAACCTGCTGTCTTTCTCTTTCAATTTTGTAGAATGAAGTAAATTGGTTGCAAGATTTATATTTTCACAATATCTCTTTATGTAGACAGTTTTCTCTTGGAAGAAATCTTTGTCTCTTCTGACTGCCCATTGTCACAGAGCTGTGAGGTTTTAGACTAAAGTGGAGCAGTACTGCAGTGGTCTATGGATTCATCTCCCACTGTAAATTCCTTATTTTATAACTGGCTCACTTGTCTATTTCTCTGTACAGCTCATGTCCTTTTCATACCTAGTGCTGGAAGCCACCATCTCCAAGTAATTAATGACTCCTGACCTGGATCATTTTGTCTCTTATTGTTTTCTTCTGTGTCTGTCTTCATATTCTTTTTAAGAAAATATTAAAATTTTTTAAAAACCAAACCAGATTTTTTTCAGCTATTTGCACATCTTTACACTCATTTGAACCAAGACTGGGTTTGAACAAGGCTTCCAGTAGCAAAGATTTTTCTGACAGCCAACATGTGTCCTCCTCCAAATTATTATTCTCAATATGTACTTTAGATTTCAGCTACTGGTAGTCCCTGGCATCTCATGATCATCTGAGTGATTGCTTTCCTGGTCTGCCTGTGAAGGTACAACGTGGCAGACTTTATCTTAGCATTTTAGCAAACTGTTTCTGGTGAAAATCAGAGGAATTGAAAAGAAGGTATAAAGTCCATCAGATTTCCACTCAATAAAGCCATCCCTATTTATCAGATCTACAAGTGTCAGCAGGCTGCAGTACTGGTTGACTGTAGCCATAAGCAACTCCAAGCGTCTAACAGCGCCTTTCATCTCTCCCTCTCTTAAGAATGACAAATTTTTCTCAAATCCTAAATAATTTTTCTCACAGTTGAAAAATAAAAGAACAAAGACAAAGGCAATAACTAGTATTTAGGTGAACAGTTGGGGTAAAGGGAAAGTAGAGCAAGCAGGGAACTCAGGGAATCCTTCACCCTCAGAGTTTGTGTGACCTACTCTTTTGGTCACTGTCTTGTACCTCGGTCTCTCGTGTAATCACAGCCCAGACTGGGATCTACCTGGCCTCACAATTATTTCAGCCAGCTCTCTAACACCTGTGGGTGGATGTTGTCAGGGACCGTGGATTTGTAGGGGTCAAACTCCTGTAATACTTCACAAACCAACTCTCCCTTCACTGATGATGGATCTGTGTTTTCACCAAGCTGGATTTTTGTTCACAAGGCTTGAGACCCAACAATTTTGGTAAAGAGAGAGGTGAACAAAGTGTAGGGAAAGTCTTCCTTTTCAGTGCTGGTGACTAGTTCACCTCTCCTGCTTAAAAGTGGGCCAATCTTTCCCTTCTGTTTCTGCTTGTATTTCAGCATTTTAGTACCACTGGTGTCTCTCTTCCTACTAAGTTGTCAGGCTTGTGCTATCCCATGCCACAATATACCAGGTAATACACCTGCACAGGAACTGAGTGACTTCAGAGGAACCAGAGACTGAGATACATCACATAAGGATGCAGATAGCACTTAGTCATGTTGGATGTTCTGCTTACAGTAAGAATGAGATGCTCTGATTCTGTTCTTTCCTGCTATGTCCTAGCTCTTACATATATGACAATATGATGGACATCTAAACCCACTCTCTTGGTAACCAGGAATATAAGTCTTTAATACCAGGTAACTGATGCTCTTATAGAATGCTCTCCGTAAGGATCTCTCTTCAGGTAGAGTGGATGTAACATGTAGTACACAGATGAGGCAAAGATGATGATGATGATGATGATGATGATGATGAGTGAATTAAACACACTTTTTAAGTTTAGCCACATTTTCCCATTATAAGATAAGATGCATGGAAATTTATGAAAGGATATTTCAGTAATTTTCTAACATACTCATCTTTATGTCTGAAAAAGTACTGAAAAGAATGTACTTTCAAACAAATCTTTAAGGCTTGAACAGTTACACATTAGATCAAGGATTAAGTCTTGAGTTCAAGTAAAAATTTACATGCACAGCCCCAGCGCTCAACAGTTACTGAAAATACTCCTTGTATTTTTTTTTCTTTCCAAGCTCTAGCTGAACCTGTGCTTATTGACCTTCAAGGGACACAGCAATATCTTTCTTACTCAGGCCTTGCCTGAGGGGTGATGCAATGACAGACTGAATTGTCATTCTGGGAATTTGGTTGGCATTGTGTCAGTTTTGCTTCACATCAATTTAGATAACTGTGACTTATCGTGTGTCTCTATGATGGCATAGGTATATGATATATATAAAATGAAAATTACATATGTAAATATATCCCCGTAACTCTGGCAGCAAAATTATGTAAATGTCAACTGAAAAGCTCTTTCTTACCATTAAGGATGAATCTGTGCATATTGAGATTTTTAACCCTCCACAAGAGTGTCATATTGTCACATGGTCATATTATGAAATACATGTGAAATTGCTTTCCTTGTGTGCAGAAATACTCCTATAATGAGCAGAGGTTGCAGGATATGAATTTAAGGCTTAGTACTACTAAGATATCTGGTAAACTAGTTTCTGTTACTTTTATTAATTTTGTCTGATAATGATAGTTGCAGTATTAAATACTGAGACAATATGCAATACTCATCAGGCAATTCTGGACCCAGAGGTTGGATTCACCATCAGAAAGCATTGTCAATTTCTAGAAGAAAGTTTTGCATGAATAACCTATTGTGCAAAGTTCAATAATTCAAAAGCACCTTTCTTTCAGAGCCTCCTCTGGGTGCATGTTTGGGGTAAAGATGTGAAATTTGGAAGTAGGGAAGCCTTTACAGCTGGGTGTATCTGCTGTGAAATTCATATTAGAGAGTCCAAACTTGGTCAAATTACAGAATACAAACTTCTAAGAGTTTTACACTTATCTTCAGCATGCTTAATCCTTTTATAGTTCCTTTTGTCAGGAAAATACACAGAGGTTTATGTCTAAAAAGGAGACAGAAGGAGTCCTGCAACTTTATTCCCGTAAAGGGAGAGAGTCCACTGAGGGTTTTGGAGGGTGCAGCCTCCATTTATCCTAAACTGGATGCACGTTGCCCTCTTCCTTTCCCCACTGGCTGAGGTACCAGGAAGGTCAGCCTTCCTGAACCACCTTCCACATATTCCTCCCTTGAACCTCCCATTTTACACCAAAGTTCAGAAACTCAGGTTTCTTTCAGGAGCCAAGTTGTCCAGGCTCTGCAACAAACCTGCTGCCCAAAGTTAGGAGGGACGTTGGGACCCATTTAAAAGACCTTAACACCCACACCTTCATCCATCAAATTGTTTGTAAAGACATGAGCTTGTAGAGACATGAGCTTTCTTCTCACTACTGATGCCCAAACTACCTGTTCATTGCTGAACAGAAGGAATGTCTGTGGCTTACTCCCTGACATCTCTGTTACAGCACTGGAGTGTGAGTGTAGAGCTACACAGTCACCTTCTGCTTAGACTGAAGAACAGTGAAACACTGAAAACTAGGAAAAAATCTGCAAAGATTTTTTTCTTTGTGCAGAAAAGAATTTGCAAGACTAGAGGAAGGAGAATGAAGGTATTAGAAGCTGACAGCTGAAATAGGTGTGTACAGGAGTAAGGCTGTGCCTGGTTGGAAGGGGGGATGCTGTCACTTAACATCCTTGAGAGAAAAGTGGCAAGTGAAATTGTCTGTCTGGGAAAAATGGTGCCACGTCTCTATTGCCATAGGAAAGAAATTGAAGGTCTTGGCATTCAATCAGTACTGACAGGGCAAGGAAAATCAGGAGAGAAACCTGAATGGACTACAATAAACAAACTGATAGGATGAGGGGACAAAGTAGGAGTTCATGTTTGGTAAAAAAATCTTTTGACAAAAGTTAAAAAAGAGCTGTGAGAGGAAGAGCAAGTCTGATTCTAATAGGACATCGGCCTCATGCCTAAAGAGTTGTTTGGTGGTTTGTTGTTGTTGTTGTTGTTTTGGTTCATTAAAAAACCAAACAAACCAGAATAAAAGCAGCAGAGAGAGTCCTGTGAAATACCTGTGAAGCACTTGACCAGAAGCAATTGGCAGGCCTGCAAGGAGGATAGGAAGATGCTGACACTACTTTATCCACAAGCTCAAATGCTTGAGGTATGGGTGGTGATTGAAAAGTCCAACCCCAGAGATGTCAGATGACTTTGCACATAGAATTTTCTCAGTTTCAACTTGCTTTAAAAATGCAAGATATTAAAGATACTCCAGAGTTAAAAAAGTTTTTGTAGTTTATAATTAAAACCTAATTTTCCACTTATGAAACATTGCTGCTGCAACTTGGTTACCTCATTTCCTTGCCATAAGATCGCCATACATTTTAGCATGAATCATGCTCACTTGCTGGAAAAATACGCAATACTTGATTTTTATTCTGTTATTCAGCATGTACCACAGGGCTTATAGGCAGCCCCAAGCTATGAAGAGTCGAGATTTTTACCCCTCCCTTTGCAAACATTGCAAACATATTGAAATGCATTGGAAATGGTAATGCATTTAGTATCATAATGTGAAGAGTTTTCATTATTGCTGCCAGTTGACTGAAGGAGAGCTTATTCACAGAGACTGAGCTGAAGAGCATCACGTGCTTGTAATTGTACACCATCATGTGTCTGTGGCATAGTTTTTAAGAGCTCTCTGTGTTGTATAGCCTGTTATGTGTTCAAAGCACAATTCAGTTCCAACTGGAAATGCTCAAGTGTTGTCCTGAGCAGCCCTGGAGTAGTAAGGCAGGCATTCAAGAACTGAGGGAAAGAGCTTGTAGTAAATGTTTGGTTTGAGTGACTTGCCTGATTGTGCCCAAATATTCTTTGTCTAAGAGGGGAAGATTCTGATTTCATAGAAAAGTATTTTCTTGGCTTAAACTAGAAACTGCTCTTTCTCCTCCTGCAATCTTTTTTATTTTTAATTGAACTTTATGCTTTCCATGTTTTTCCTTCCAATGCTCTTCTTCTCCATTAAACATTCCTACATTTCAGCAAAGGGCCTTCTTTTCAGGATTCATCACATTTAGTAAGATGTACTTTCACTGTTTTTGAGACTCTGAGTAAAAAAGTGAACTATTGCTAAGAACCCTTAATGTTGAGGCAGGGCAGGAGACTGACATTTTTAAGATTAAGAAAAGTATGGAAGTAATAGCCTTGGGAAAAAAAGTTGCAAGAAATTATAAATAAAACTAAGTGGAAAGTATTGCTAATAATCCCAGTTTTTGAGTTCTGAAGTAAAAGGAAATACCATTAGGTGAGAGAGATACCTATGGTGAGAATTGTCAATTATGCCAATGTCTTGTCAGTTCAACTCTCCTAAACATTCAGGAAATGCCACAAGGGAGGTTTATTTTTATGCCTCCAGAGAACAGCTAGAGTAAAAATCTGTAAATGTTTCCTGTCATATCTTCACATAAATATATAATAAATTGTTAATATTTTATATATAAAACTTCTTATTGAAAGAAATCTTCACGATCTAATCAAAGAGTCATAGTTCATTCCTACAGAAAGAGAAGCCCAGGTGGAAGAATACAGTTATAGTTGTTATACACACATTTATTTTCTGCTCCTTTTTCCTGCTGTTATGCTCATCCTTCCCCTTTGAGTTCCAGCCTCAGTGGTTTCATTCTGATTTGATGGGCAAGGCTGTGGTGAGCCAGCATTATGTGGTGTCTTTTACTGGAGACAGTTGACATTCATGTCTTCTTCCACTGCTCAAGATCTGTTAGGGATCATTTTTGTTTATTGATACACTTTTTTTGCTCACTCCTCGTTGTTTTGCATCTTCCCAATATACCTGAATTTACTATTTGTGATACTTTATGTGATGTACATATGATTTCTTCTCTCTGTAAGCCCCAACACCAGTTTTGTCAGCTTCTAGATTTGCATTCTTTACCTTCTTTAAGCCCTGGTGAATTGTTTACAGCCATGTGGTCTTCAGTTCCAAGCCTGTTGCTGTTACAGCAAAACCAAGTAAAGCAAAGCACAGGAAGGACAGGAAGAGTTCAAACAAAGCCAGCCCTACAAGACGCAACCCTCAGGGCTTCCAAACTTATAAAACCTGTGGTCTTCCAAAAAAAAAAGGCCTGTTAGCTATGGCAATGTCACAGTGCTGTGCTACAAAGCCACATTAGTTGCTGAGATTGACATACTGGATGGAACTGGTAAGGTAATTCAACCTGACCAAAGGGAGAGCTGATTGAACAGGAGTAAAGATGCCCTGAAGTGCTGAGATTAACCAGTAGCCCTTAATTTTCACAGGTGAAACATCTGTGATTTAGGTTTCTGTGTTGTAAGTTTATAATGTTTTCAAAAAGAGTTACACTACATTCTAGAGTAAGAATTGCCATTATGAGTCAGGCCTGTCATCCATGCATTTTCTTTAAGCCAGCACCAGATGCTTCAGAGAGCAGTGCAAGAAACCCCAAGGTGGGCAATTACAGAATAGTTTGTCCATGTGGAAGGCTTCTTCCTAATTCTCATCAGTTAAAGATTTGCTTGTTTACTGATGCATGAAGGTTTATACAATTTTATAGTTGGTTTGTTTTTTCTTTCCTACCTAATATAATTGTGAATGTTGTAAGATTTCATGTAAACATGAAGTCCACCTTAGAGTCCTAAGTTGTTGTCACCAGTGATTTCTGGTAGTACTTCATACACCAGAAGTACAGTGCATAAAAATTTAAATATTTTATTGTTTTTTTTTATTTGGCACTTGTTGCATTTCAGTTCTACTGAGTGTACCATTTCTTTTCTTTAATTAGAAAAGTAACTCTATGTTTCTTAGTCATCCATGGACATTTTTGAAAAAAAATAGGTAAATTTAGGTTCTGTATTTATTAATCAGATTTCCCTCCAATGGGAAATCTCTGATTCTCAGTACTTTAGAAACACATTCTAGTTACTAAGGTGTGTGAAGATAGAGCAGCAGTGATTTTAAACAGATCTTGATGGAGACATAAGGACTCCCATTTACTCAGTTGTTTTCATTGACTTTCAGCATTCTCTATCTGGGGTATCAGTCCCTCTTGGCCAGGTGAGAGAAGTAATACTTTTCTCTAGGGTCAGTTCTCCAAATATGCTGGGAGTTTGGGAGCTCCTTATCTCTTTATACTAGAGTGTTCATGAGAATACTGATGCACTCTAGGTTTTCTTCTTCTCTCCTATCATATTAAAGCATAATGAACTGGTAACAGCCAGCCTCTCTCTCTCTATGCAGGCATGTTGTTAAAATTCACTTAAAGAAACTGAGACAATATTGAGCATGGCAGTTCCTCATTGACCTGTAATTTAGATTCTAGACTGATTTTTCTGTTCTCCATAGTCAGAAATAGAGCTCCCACTCTGTTTTGGATCATCGCTTTGCTTAAGGGTTTATTTTAAAAGTTATTTTAAAGCTTGTTTTGAAAGATTTTTGTGGTTTCTTTGAATAATAACCTAATTTTTTTTTATTTTAGTCCAGCTGCTTGAGAACAATTTCTTTTTCCTAAACAAAGCATTCTTTGCTTATTTACACAATTTGGACGGTGGTGAATGTTACTGGTGGTTACACTCTCTTTAATGTCTTTAGAAAGGATTGTTATCCAGTCTTGTTATCCATACACAGAATTTGCCCTGTAAAGTGTTATTTCAAATCTGTATACTTAAAATTTAACTTGAATTCCCTCTTCTATTTGGATCCTACTGCTGCCAGTTGTCTTGAAAATTCTGCTAAATAATTGTATTCAACCTGAAGAGCAGAGGGATCTGAGGTGACTTTATTGTGGCTTTTCAAAACATAAAATGAGTTATAAGGAAGACAGACACTTTTCCCCAAGGCTTGCAGTAGGAGGACAAAAGGCAACAATTTAAAACTGACAGAGGTAGGTTTAGATTGGATACAAGGAATTTTTTTCATGAGGGTGATGAGACACAGAACAGGTTCCACAGAAAAGTAGTGCTGGTACCAGATGGCCTCCAGGGACTTCCTCCAAACTGAATTGGAGGACAGTTTTCAGTAATTACTGGTCATTAGCCTACTTCAGCAATAAAATGCATGAAGTGAAATGGAAATAACAAAAACATTTATATTCTCAGCAAATCCCATGTTATTTTCTAGACCAGGGCATTGTATTTTCCACAAATCACTAGAAACTAGCAACCTGAAAGCTATTTGTGACATAATAAAACTGCACAGAGTCACGTATAGATGGAAAGAAAGTGGAGTGCTGCTGCTGCAGATGTCATGGCCAACAGGAGAAAATGGATCATGTATAAATTATCTGTTCTTTGCAGAATGCAGCCTTTTCCCTACTGAATGAATTTTGAAATCTGAAAACTGGTTGCAAGCTGTTTAATTTTCTGAACAGAGGGGGTGAGATAAATAGCTTCAAATAGTTCAGCAAACCTTAAAAGAAAGCAGACCAGAAAAGAGAGTTTTAGATGAAAAGACACTTATGTTTAAAAACATGAGCAACCCTGCTTAAAAATTGTCTTAAAAGTAAGACTTTTTAAAACCATCCCCTATGATAGGACTTCATAATTAAAACCCTGAATTTTACATTTCAAGTTTGGATAAGTCTAGTAATAAGGAAGCAGTAAAGGTGTAGTTAAAAAATTATTTTGTCTTTGCTGAAACCAGTATCACTACCAACCCAAATTCTTTTCATTATTTCTTGGTATCATCAAACTGTGGAAGATTGAAAAAGCTGAGGAATAATAAATGTTTTACTAGTAACTTTGAGTAGACTATATGAGTGAAAGTACTTGGGAGGGTTATTTAGATGGGATTTCAAGCCTTATTTTGTAAAGCTGGGTTATATTAATTTGTTTGGAATTAACTCCCGTATTGGTCTTGACTTGCGGTTTTGTTATAGATAAGATTGTGAAAAACATCCATTCTGCTCAGTGCTTTACTGTAAATATATTGGTGTTGAGCTAAGGAATGAGAGAATTTTGGGTGCTTCACTGCCTCAAAATAACCTGGTCCTAACCCAGATTTTCCCCTGTGTCTATCAGTTGGCCCATGTTTATCCCAACAGGACAGATTTCCTGTCAGATCCATCAATTAGGTATTGTATCAAAACCACATAAATCACCTGGGTAAATCAGACCAAACAAGAATCAAATTCATTGTACCCATTAAAGACAGATATTGTCTCGTAAAATACATAATATGTCAAAGCTGACATAATCTTCACTGAGAAAAGAGAACAGCCCATCTATTTCTAAATGGAATAAATCAAAGAGGGAAAAGAGAATTAAACTGGCATCTCTGCTATCTTTAGCAGAGGAAAGAAGACTTGAACATTCTACAGTAAGTACAGAAGAGCTCCCCTGCAGTACCCTGGTGATCCCTTACTCCCATACAGACCTTTTCTGACAGCTGACAGCATCAGCAATCTCTGCATCCTGCAGTTGAGGCTCTTGAGCTGTGAGTTTGGCTCCAGCTGAGAGCATTTCCCAGGCACTGTCTAACCTGCTAAGAGCAGGAATGAGTACACAACATTACAGAGTAGTGTATGCACCTAAACTTACATCTGCATTCTGGAGACAAACTCTCCACTGGACACACTTAAGCACTCTTTGCCCTCAACATTTCTGGGACAAGGATGCAGCAATCCTGTGAGAGCATCCCTGCCCTTGTCTGGGTGATGCAGAGGACTTGGCAAGTATCAGGGCCATATCTCCTGTTGCACTTTCTATAAGCAAGTCTTGCCCCCAGCCTGCAGCCCTGTGCTGCTGGCCAGCAGCTCACCCTGCAGGGAGTGCTCCAGCCACAAGTTCTCCACGAGCCTGGCACAGAGCAGGGGCATGTCAATGATGGGGGCTGGCTTGGCAAGGGCTCTGGGAGTTCCCCAGCCTAGCACAGCTTTTGCTTCTCTCCTGCACAGGGCTGCAGATGGTTCCATGCCACTGCTTCCTTGACCCTGGGTGCTTCTGTCTGCAATAGACAAGCACCAACTTGCTTACACCCACCACCTCCACACTCAGCCACCGCATTCCATCCCTGCTGGTTGCTGTCCTGTTAAAGGCCACCGCATTCCATCCCTGCTGGTTGCTGTCCTGTGGGGCCCCCTGGGCTGTGGGACCTTCTGAGCTGGGCAGTGATTGGGACCCAAAGGTCCATCTCCAATGCTTCAGCTTCCAGAGAGCTGGCCTCAGCCTCACAGTGCTGCCACTCTGTGTTCCTGGGCACAACATGGAGAGACAGTTGTTCTCACTTTCCTTTTATCATTTTTATTTCTGCTTTTCCTCTTTTCCTTTTTATTTCTGCAACTGGCTAGTGTCAGGTCCTAGGAAATAATTTAAGCATATCTAAGTTTCAGTGTCAAAGCTGCCCCTTGAGAAAGCTTTCCGGGGCTCTTATCAGGCAAATAAAATCAACTGAGATTAGCAAAGTCCACATTTTACCTGGTGCTTTGGCTATCAAAAGTATGTTAGTAAATACTAATGAACAGCCTCAAATCTTCAGCTAAGCAGAGTATTTCTGACATGTAGGTGATGGTTTGGTACATAGATTCTTGTAGATTTCCTTCTACAATATGTTTCGAAACATAGTAAGACTTGATGAAACTACTTGATACTTAACATTTAATAGCATGTTACTTTTCTCAGTCATTGCTGCTCATTAGTTCCTTCTGATTTCACTGGAATATTATAGTTTTTAAATTTGTGTGTTCAGAAATCTACACAGTCTCTGCATCTGACAAATATCTTCAGGGTACTTGTTTCAGCTGCCAGTGGCGTACAACACATCACTTAAATCACCTAGAGCGGTGCTTCTTTCCTTTCTAAGGAAAAAGGCCTTATTGAAAAGCTGAACCTTCTTAACCAGGAAAAGGAAGAGGATTACAGATAGAATGAATTCCCATGTTTCTAAGTGGGTAGTTCCTTCCCTCTTCTGCAAACAGGCATTCACCAAAGAATCATATTAATAAAATGTTTCTTCCCTCACATTTTGGAGCAAAAGAAAACATAGCTGTGCTCTGACATGTTACAGGTAGAACCACACACAGACTGGTTTTCTTCCCCCTCTGTGATTCTGAGCAGAGATATTCTGGAGTACATAAAAATCACAGAACTGGTATTGTGGCAACAAGTAATCATAGGATGACTGTCAGGGCATGGGAAACACATACTGCAGAGGCTATAGATGAAGTGTTGGAAATTCTTGGGTATCTGCATGGAAAACACAGGGGGAAAAATGACATGCATGAAGGTATCCATAAAGGACAGTGGAGAAAAAAATTGTAGAAGGATTTTGGAGAAGGATAAATTTAATTTGTAAAAGTTATTGTGGTTACTGAACCACTCATGTGGAGTTCTGCATTAAAGGATAAAAGGATAGTGGATGTTTGCCAATCCATACAGATATGGATGCTGCTTTGAGAGGAGGCTGAAGCAGGTACCATGCCTGATCACACACTAGGAGAAGGCAACACACGTTGATTAATAAAATGTCCAGTTCACGGGTCCTGGGTGGGAAGACAGTGGGGAATTATTCTTTCCTGTTTAATGATATTTTTTGTTTATGAACCTAGAGACTCTTTAAAGACTGATCTGGGAGCCAGTGCTGCATATGCCATACAGGCCTGCAGGATTTTTTGTAGGAAGGCACTGCTGGTGAAGCTAGGAAGTACAAAATGCTATCCTTCTACTGTCCTAGTAAGGCCAACATAAGTGGATGTCAAATAGCTCAGATGATTACTTATCCTGGGGAGCCATTAGAGGTAGTAGCCAGGATTAGGCTTTCAGCTGAGACATTGCTCCTGAGAATCGGAAAATGAGGGATTATTTAGGTGAAAAGATAATGGCAGAAAAAGCATTATGAAACCTCAGAGTGGGAGGAAAAAGGCCAAGGCTGGAGAGACAGAACTGAAAAGATTAAAGGAGAATTGTTAGGATAAAAATGACATTGTAAAAAATATATACCTGTGTTACTAAAAACATACAGGACTATTAAAATGCAAGGTTTCTCAGAAATCTAATTTATCCTTTTGCTCTCTGGTTTGCAGATAACAGTGCTCTCCTCTATTTCATTTTGGGAACAGGAGACTGTGTAAATAGGTTTTTAATAACTGTTTAAATTTGAACTTCCTAAATTTAAAAGAAAAAAAGCTTCCTCTATGATGTTTTAAAGCATTTAATGATTGAGTTTCAAGTGAGCTTTGGAACCTATAGTGAGCACAAATATAGGTCTTGTTATAAACTTGGTACACAAGCTGATTTAAACAGCCAACATTTTGGGTCTCTGTCCCATGAATGGAAAATGCAAAATCAACCCATTAGGTGATGTAAGAATGGAATATTTCAAGTTATTTCTGGGAGAGGAGAGGAGAGGAGAGGAGAGGAGAGGAGA
Source organism: Serinus canaria (assembly GCF_022539315.1). Classification (NCBI taxonomy): domain Eukaryota; kingdom Metazoa; phylum Chordata; class Aves; order Passeriformes; family Fringillidae; genus Serinus; species Serinus canaria. The sequence continues at coordinate 22,627,209 of NC_066319.1, forward strand.
GGAGAGGAGGAGGAGAGGAGAGGAGAGGAGAGGAGAGGAGAGGAGAGGAGAGGAGGAGAGGAGAGGAGAGGAGAGGAGAGGAGAGGAGAGGAGAGGAGAGGAGAGGAGAGGAGAGGAGAGGAGAGGAGAGGAGAGGAGAGGAGAGGAGAGGAGAGGAGAGGAGAGGAGAGGAGAGGGGAGGGGAGGGGAGGGGAGGGGAGGGGAGGGGAGGGGAGGGGAGGGGAGGGGAGGGGAGGAAGAGGCCCAAGTAAAATAAGCTTCCTTACCAAATATGTGAAAAATAATTATTTACTGCATCTAGCATTGAGAAAAGAGTAAAGGAAACAAATCTTAAGCAGTGAATAGAATATTCACCTTATCAAAATGTATGGCAGTGATGTTTCCCCAGCAATTTTGACTATACAAAGGAGAAATACCATTAATGCATCAAGTTTTTGATGTCTGTTGGTTACATCACACTCCCAAATTCATGTTAGTATTATAATATCTAGGTTCTGACGTACTCAGGGCAGACCCAGGTCCAGTTCTCTGGGAATTATGGTTCTGCATCCCCTCTCCCCAGTATTTCTGGAGTGACCTCTATTATTTAGTAGCAGAGTGGGAAATACCTTTCATAAGTGGCAATATGCAGCCACTATGTGCTGCACTCAGGAAAGGGCATCCCCAGTGCCTTCACTCTCATCTGCTTTGCACTAGTGGCTGAGGAGACCTGCACACCCCACACTGATTAGTGCTCCTTTTGGGTGAACACTTTACAAGGTCATCCAGATCCTGCAGGAGTGGGTAAAGAATGAAGACAAAAAATACATGATCATGTTGAACACTGAAGAGGCTGTATTTTCCATGGAGAGTGTCTCTGCATTACAAAGAATTCATACAGATGGTCATGAATGTTTGTTCTTCCAGAATCAGTTTTCATGAATATTCCATATGGCCATATCACACAATTACTGTTTACTTGTGTTTATGCTCAGTACTGAGAATCAGCACCGAATTACAGTGACATCCAGGAGTGAATTACAAGAGAGGCCAACATTTAGGAAATAAAAAACATCCTTTGTCCTGTGTAATACTTATTGGGTATCAGCATGAAGATTCATGGAAAAAATCTCTTTAGCCTTGGATATGGTTTGTGGAGGACAATGCAACAGATTCCACAACAAAACAGGATTTTGTGAGCCATGAGGAATCTTTATAAGCCATAAAGGAGACAGCAAAGAGGCAATTTCATTGAAGTATGTAGACTTAATAGTATCTGTAATGTCAGTGTGAATTATTAGAGCAATTCTGGCCCTGATGGCAATGTGAAAGTTAGAGGGGGGAGCATGAAAATAGGAGTGTTATAAGAATTAAAAAATAAAGAGTTGGAAGGCTTATCACTTGGAGTGTAACAGTTGAAATGCTACTCTGTGGAAATGTTCCTCCAGTTCAAAAGCATCTGTTGGTGTCCTTCAAAAAACATAGTTAGACAATTAAAAGCAGGAAAGAAACAGTGTTGTGGTGTCAGACAAGCTGCTTGCAGAACAGATTCCTTCCAAAGATGTTTGGGGTTCAGTAACTCAAGAAAAGTCCTGTCAAAGTTTCCTCCTTTGGGAGTCCTGGAAATGAGAACTGTATTTGTTTTTTTAACCAACAGGTCAGTATATCAAGGTCAATACCTCTGATATTGAGGTCAAAAGCAGTTTTTCATTTATCTTTATAATTATATTTAGAAATAAGGGAACAGAGGCAAAGTAAATTGACCTACTCAGGGTCCCAGAGAAATCAATGGCAGTCCTGGGAATAGGTATAATATTAGACAATTAGCAGCTGTCTGCTTTAACTTTGGATATGGTTCTGAGTCCAAAAATTGTAGTGAGAAATAATTCAACTGTGGAATTATAAAATAGTCTTCCAGGATTTATTCTTGGGTTTGCCTCCATAAAAAAAGGTATGAAATAGGATGGTAAAGGATAGCACTCTGGCAATCTGTGTAACTGGCTGTGTCAAGATAGGCACATGGCAGGTTTTTCCTTCTTCAGACTTGGAAGAAATTTCACAATGACATTGAGCATCTAGGACTTCTCTCATTGCCTGCAGAAGAACAAACTTTGAGAAATTAAGGAACTGTCATTAGATGAGCCTTGGCTGTAGATTACAGGCAAATCCCAGTTTACTTAGAGCTGCACAGTCAATTTGTACCCTCTTTTCTGTGCAGGAGCAACATGCTAGGAAACATGCATTGCATGATACATAAAATGCACCAAACAGCATGACATTATTTTACTTCCTAACAAACTGGAGGCTCCAGCTTTGTAATCAAGCTTCTTTCAGGGAAAGAGATATTTGATGATGTCTAGATTTTGCAACTTTAACATTAAAGCCATGTTTTGTTTAATCAAGAAAAAGGGAAGTCCAAGTGAATACACAAGCTTTAAATAAAGTATTAGAATGAGCAGGCAATTTTCAGGTTGGTCAAGGTGATGAGAAGACAACCACATTGTGCAGTCTAGTTTGAAAGCAGTAATTGGCAGAAACAGTTTGCTTGGGATTGGAGAGCTTGGAACAGAAGAGGGTTGTGTCTCTTTCAAAGTTTGGATGGCAAGGCAGGAAAAACACCACTGTGAAAAATTTCTATGACTTATGTGGGTTACTGATTTTGTTCTTTTTTTCCCTTCACAAGTAAGACACTCAGATGCTGCCTCTCTGATCTGGCTTCACCCTTTCACACCCAAAGTCTGACACAACTTAATGGCAGATATTGTGGAATGTAAAGTTTCCATGGAAGGTGTTTCTGCAATGCCTGTGTGAGCTGACATTGCAGGAGGGCAGCCTCCTCATGCAAATATGCATTTCTAAATGAAAATCATTGCACATTTGAAAATGTCACAGTAAACTTTGATCTCACAACAAGATGAGTTTAACTTGCAGAACATCTTAATTGATTAATTTTTACTGTATTTGGGAGAAAGCTACTGTAGTATTAAGGGTTTATGGTCTATAGTAAATGGGTAGCTAGGGTCCTGTCCAGCAGAAAACAGAAGTATGCTTACACTTTGGGCTCTTCAGTGGAAAGAATTTCTTAGGAAAATGAAGTTGGAGGCCAAGAACAAAAGGATGTTTCATAGGAAAATGGGGTACAGAGAATCATGGCTTCCAAGCTGTTGTTTTTAAGGAAAGATGAGAGGGGTTACATGTGTAGCCTGGCAGACAGTTGGGACCTGGTCTTGCTGCTAAATAATTTATTGTAGAACTTTCCTATTTTGTAACAGAACAATGGAGCAGAAATTAGGAAAAGAGAACTGGAGGATTATACAGACTATGTGAACACATAGCCTGGAAATTACTGGAAATTTTCAACATAATTTCCAGTGTGAAAGAGATTCCACATCTAAAGCACATCTTTTCAAAAAAGTATTAACTTGAAAGAATTGCTGCTGGTTTTGAATTTTTGTTGCTTCCTTCTCATAACCCAAGGGAAATAAATTAGGGTCCTCATACTTTTTCTGGCAAAACTTCTTGGTTTCGTTTTTCAGTTTGATTCGTAGCTTTGGAAGAAAAAATGTTTTTAAAACAATAATCTTTTTTAATATAAAAAATTCCTGCTAGTTAAAAATAGATTTCCCCAAAGGAAAAAAACAAAACAACTCCAAACCATTTTTCAAAGGTATTTGATAATTTCTCAGACTATACTTTTGGAGAACATAAAAAGTAATATAAACTTAGAAAATAATAATCCAAGTTGTCTTAGGTGAATGTAGGTTGACTGGTATGAATTCTTGGGAGATTGTTTTCACTCCTTTCCACAGCAGCCTTCTGAAAATGAAGTTTCATTTTGCTATGAGCTTGTATACCAAAAAAGAGCTTGTTAATTATCTGAAAGTTTAACATTGCCAAGGAAAATGTTGATTTCCTTTTATGCTTCAGCTTTTTCAATGCCATTTGGTAGTTGGCTAACAGAACATGCTCTCAGGTGTATATACTGCTTGGTAGGTCATACATGCCTGTGGAATGTAGTTTCTAGAGTCAGAGAACAAAATACCTTGACACTGATAGGAATTATTTAATTTTTAACTCTCAAGTATAGACATAAAACTTCATAGTTAGGAAATTTTTTTTTGGTGGCTGTTTCATTTACTCAGTATTATGATTTTTAGTAGGGTTGCAGGAAATTCAGTAGTTATGTGTTTCTGCCATATTGCAGTGTTTGATTTAATTTTTGTTTAAGCTGTCCATATTGCACACTGCACTATAGTACAGAGATATCCAATTCTGTCTTTAATGAGCTACCCTAGATATTGGAACCAAACTGTGCAGTGCATCAGAACTCAGTAAATTAACCAATGCATAACTCTGTCTCATGGGGTTAGACTGCAGTCTAACTGCAAATGCAGGAGAAAGAATTACAATTGAAAGTAATAGATCACAGAAAGCAAAATCTCTATGGAATGAACAATGCAGCTCTAAAGTGTGTGAGTGTTGGTGGATGTGAAGAAAAGTGGTATTAATGGAAACACTGCGTGCCAGGATGATCCTGGCAGTGTTGCTGTTAATAGTTTAGAACTTAGAAAGAAAGGAAAATTACTTGTGATTGCAGTTACAACAGAGATACTATTTGTGTGTGCCCTAAAAAAGATTGCACAAGGATGCTGTGAAATGTGGAAGCTTTGGAGGAGGTTTCAAAGTCAAGATGTGCTGGTTGCACTGGTACCACACTGTGAGATCGGGACTGATGGATGCAGGATGATGGCAATTTTGTGGAGGATGTTAGCAATGACAGGCATTGCAACAACAGCATGTTCAGGATACCCTGCACAGAGATGCCACAACTATTTTTCCATGCACTTTTGTTGCACTGTCCTCCACCTGTCCCCTGCACCGCTCGAAGAGATTATCCACTTCTCATTAATCACCTCTGATGTGCACTTGGCTTCTTATCTCTGAGAATAGGTTTCTTAGAGGATGCACCATCTCCTGGCTGCAGATTTCAAAGTAGATTCACCAAATATCTTTCATATAAGAGAGAAGTTTGACAGGCTAAACTGTAGCCACTTGAGACTTGTCATCTCTATAGTAGGGAAATATTTTAAACATTTTGATCATCACTGTCACCCTTCTTTTATCAGGTCCTGATTTTTTATCACCACACTTCTGCTACAGGAGTATTCCATTGAAATAAATGATCTTCCTGCACAGAAATACTTATATCTGATGAATATTGACTAAGGCAGACATCTTATTGCCTTCTTAATGTGAACATATTATTGCATTCTAGAATACCAAAATATCCATTCCTAAAATCATGGACAGCCTTGCTGAAGATTCATTTTACTAGATATCTAATTCAATGTCTTTTGTCAAAAGTTTTCAATGTGCTGTCATGACCCTCTGGGTACTGGGCAGAACATTTGCTACAAATTCCTGTCAGGCTGAACAAAGACAACAATCCACATGTCAGGGAACTCTTATGCTTCTATTGTATCATCATCTTAACTCCAGCAACTAGCCCACCACTTAGTCTCAGAAGTGTTGGATAACAAGCCCTTAACTTTTACAACACACTCCACCAAGCTCCCAATCCACAAACTTCTCAAGTGTCAGTTAACAAGCCTTTGACATTTACAGCACACTTCAACAAGCTCCCAACTCTAACAGCAACCTTCAGCATGGAGTAATGAGTAGAATATGATAGCCACATTCTACCAAGATAAGGCAAGGGAGGGGGAGAAAGGACATCCTTAGATCCTGCATTGGTCCTGCCCATAGATGGACAGGAGGGTGGGGAAGTTGAGGCAGGCTCACTGAGAATGAGTGTCAAGGCAGAACAGGAATTTGGCTCAGCTGATCACAACTTCCCTGCTGCAACAGTCTGAATATTCCAGACAAAACATGCTTGTGCCTGGACCTCCACATGTGTGAGTTGAACCCAAGTGGGTTGACTGAAGTAAAGACAAGTAAGTCCTATACTTAATATTGTTTGGCAAAATTGAACAGAAAATATTTGAAAATTATCTTTCTGCCAGTGTGTTTTAAGTGGGCTTGATTAATGTTAAAGGAAAAAAATCAATGCAATAACTGGAAATGAAACCATGCTATGAAGTCTACATAACATTGGTAAGTGAAGAATTGACAAAAATTCTGTGGCCTATTACAAGCTGTGTTCGACATTGTAGCATTTTTTTTCATAAATTCACAGTTTATAATACTGTGTAATTCTAGTAAGAATGTCAGTCTTCATTTTCAAGACGTATGTTTTTCTAGTATTGTAAATATAGTTCAAAAACCTGAATCTAAAAAGACAAAGTAAAGTAGCCCATCAAAACCTAAAGTAGATATATATTTTCTTTAATTATTTTCTGTAGAACTTTAAAGTTTCAAAACCTCTAAGGCCTAATTTATGACATTAAATGATAATGATAATAAAGGTTAAACTAGTGACTGTGTTATTACCTCTTAGGCAGCAATGAGCACATGGAAGTGTTTATTTTTTAATTCTACTCTATGGAGTTTAAAACTAATTCTATTCTATGGAGTTTAGCTGTCCAGGAGTCCATATAAACATGTAGATTCTGAGGCTAGAAGGCCATGGGCATTTTATTCCTAGCCAGATTTTCAGGATATACAAGGCATAGAACTTTTCCAAAACTGGGAATGAAACCAGATTTTAGAAAGTATTGAATCTGACTTTAACATTTTGTGCATTTGCAAGCCCATTCTCAGATAAATTACTTCAGCTTCTAATTACTCTAATTGCTAAAAAATTATATCTCAATGCAAGAATTTATCTTACTCCAGTTTCCTGGTACTGGATGCGGTACTTTTGACAGAATGCTTAAAAAGAACCACCCTGCCCAACTATTTATTAGTACCTGATGCATAAGTGACAAATTTTAAGCCAAGGCATGAAAACATGCTCAGGCTGTAAGCTGCAGTCAGAAGCCAAAGGGGTGAGCAGATGGAAAACTAGGCAAGCAGAGCTTGTTGTGCATGGGGAAGGGTAGGGAAGCAGCACCCTCTCTAGACAACCTGTTCTCACCCATATCTCTGAGCTAAACAAACATTAAATTTTCTGGATGATATTAAAGGACTGAGCTTAATGACCATGGAGACAGCTGTCTTGTCAGAGCTGCAAAGCAGGTTTTACTTAAAGGATACCATACAGGACAATAAAATATTCCTCAGGCTGAGCATAACACAGACTTCCCAGAGAACCCTTCTTTTTGGCTACTTTTCAGGCCCCATCCTCAGCCTTTTATTGCTTTGGCTCCTTCCTGAACAGTAGGGATGGAGCAGCTGTAAGTTAACAGCCAGAAGCAATTTTCATTGATCTTTCCTGCTCTTTGCAGGATTCCACTGGAAGCATCCCCAGGGCACACAACTAATTTTTTGCCCTTTACTTTGGGACCTCAGATAAATGATGTTATATAATTGTCATTTCTTCATCATTAATAAAATAATGGTGTGATGAATTTTGCAGTCAAACAGTCTTTAGTTCTAGTTATGGGGTAAAAAAATCCTCCCGTTTCAAAATGAAATTATCTTTTCTTTCCCCAGACCTATCAAACAGTTTTGTTGCTGTGCCTTTGCAGCCTAGTTATGACCCTCAGAGTTAAAATCATTTGGGGGAAAAGAGGGAACACAGCAACCCAATAACATGGCAAGCATTTTATTCACTGCTCCTTGAACAATAAGTGTCCCATACAGCCCAACCAGCAAGCAATGCCCACTTGGGTCAGACCAGAAGGATCCAGCTGTGACACCTGTGACTACACTTGTATTACCACACAGGCTCTCCAGGCACAGCCTTCTTACATCTGCAAACTTAAACTGTTCTCAGGTCAGTATTAAGACTTTGGTATTACTGTCCCACACTGACCAGTGCTTACCCAGATGAGGATGGATATAGGACCAGAGCTAAAGCAGCCAGGGAACATTCCCTGTCAGCAGCTGGATAATGCAACCTGGTTTTGGAGCAGAGGGGAACCTAGTCACGTGCAGCTGGGCCGAGCCAAGGCACTCCACTCCAGTTCAGGGCCAGAGCATGGGCCTAGAGTGTTCTATAAAGATCCTTTAACTTGGCCTGTAGGTTGGTGGCTGTAAGGTGGGACTGAATGGCAGTGTTATGTTCTTCCTCTGTCTGTGCTCATTTGGAAGAGGAGGACAGAGCTATGCAGGGTACAAGGGACTGGAGTGACACCTTAGAAACTGTGGAGAAGGCATCTCTAAAGAGGCAATTTCCAAACTTGGGCAAAGTTAAAGTGTGTTATGGTGCAGTGTGATCAGACAGCAACAATGCCTTCTGCTTCTCCACACCATGCTGCCACTAAACTGGGCAGAACCTCCAGTTACTGTGAGGTTTGAAAGTAGAGCAATCAGAAACATAGATATCAATAGGTAGTTTCAATGTACACAGCAAGAAATTCCCTAGGTATGTTACTGTGGTTGTTGCTTTCTATTTTTATGCTTTTTTTATATTGTCATGAAGACGTTCTAGTGATTTGTACAGACATTTGAACTGCAGAAAACTCAGGAGAGCTGGCTTCCATGTGCACATATTTCATCTGTCCTTGGGGCATACAGAGGTTGAACCATCTTGTCTTCCTCATACTTGTCATGGGATTAAGGGCAGATGGCAAAGTGAAGGCACTTGTCCAAAGTACAGGCAGCTGTCTCAATCAATACATAGCCAGTAACTGAGTCTTGGGTCAGTTCCAAATAAAACTTCACACCAAGAGCTTATGACTGAGAATTACCAAGTAGTAAGCTTTAGAGGAAGCCAAGAGAGGGGCCCCAGCAAGTGTGTGGTGTGGTTGGTGACTTTGACCACACTCCAGATGACTCCTGCCAAACAGATCTGTTTCGTAATTTTCCACACCTGCAACATGTTTGTGGAATGGTAGTGGCCAGTTGGTCTTAATTAAAAAAGGAAGTGATGCAGAAAAGAAGTTGTTCTCTTGTTTATCATTGTCTTTTCCTTGCTCAAAATTATTGATCTTACACCTAAGCAAGATGTTTCCTGGTTCCCTTATTTAAAGTTACAATATTACAGGAAATAGATTGACCACTCTGCAGAGGTAGCAGGATAATTTGTCAATTAGAAATAATCAGTTCTAGAATGACTTTTATGTCTGTGCTATTTCTGAAACCTCTTTAATGAGATCTGAGTTCATCCATGTATCAGCTGAAGCAACAGATATTAACTGTCCCATGTGTACATCTTGAAATGAGATGAAATGCAGTTTGTCTCAGAGCGTAAGCAGTGGGGAATCCTGAATTTTACACTCAAAACATTTCTGTGAAGAGGGTTTATTTTTTATTGTTCTTAATCTTGTATTTGAAAATAAATCTGGTGCTACACTGCCAGGCTTGGATAGACAAGCTCTCTGTTTATCTCCTGAACGGGAATTACTTGGCTTGACAGCCTGACAGCGTCAGCCCTTGCCAGAGCGCCTCAGTTTTGATGAGAGGAGATCACATCTGGTCCTGAGGAGGATGAAGGACATGTTAAAGGCTGCTCAGTTCCTGGCTTCTGGGGTATTTTATCCAGGTTTGTGAGGTCATGTCCTAGTGAAAGATCACTTAAGATGGTCAAAGAACAGAAACTCCTTACCTACTGTCATCAGTTCTAAATGGGGTTTATTCCTGCAAGAGATTAAACACCTTTCCTGTGGCCAGCCTACTTTCTAAATAGAGAAAATCAAGAGCTTTGCTGTCTTGCTCTCCAAAAGCAAGACTGAATGGATATTTCTTTAACTAGAAGTATTAAATGTGCCGCTTTCTCACATTATTTTTTTTTTCCTGATTTAGGGACAGGATGGAGTAAAAAAAAACCCTTTTCCTTGCATTTTAAAAACCAAAACATATTAAATATTAAATTATCATATTTCCTAAAGATTTTAATTTAATATTTGCATGTTTTCTATGAGTTACCATTCTTTATTAAGTTTAAATTGTGTAGCAACTAAAATTAAGTCAAAATTAAATCAGGAATATAGGAATTGAAAGGCTTCCTTAGCACATAGGTATTTTCTGGCCTAGGACTTTATTCCTGATCATTCTGTCAGTCACCAAAAAGATGTTTGCCATCTCTGTCTTGGAGCTGACTTGTCACTCTTACAGTTCCCTGAACATCTCTCTGTAAGTGAATATTGGCATATTTATCTACATGTTGCAAGAAATCCTAAACTGTAAAATAATGTGTGGAAGGATTTTCCAAAGCAGCCTTCTGAGCAAATAGCCCAGTGAAAGTAAGACTTTTCAAAGATTCCAAAATATTTCCAACAAAATATTAGAAAGCCTAAAGGTAAATTATGAGTTTACATGTACTGCCACTGTTGGACTCTCAGCTAAGGGCATTACTATGAAATTAAGACAAACACAGGAAAGTTTTGAAAGCTTCCTTGTTACCCCTAAGCATGGAATATCAGCAGAACACTAGGAATGTAATAAGTCTTGTATGACACTTTTTAATTTGAATGCTGAACAGTTCTTCATCTCTGTTTACTGTTTCCCTGGTGCCAAGGGGAAGAAAGTCAGCCTGCCAAGTTATATTTCTTGATCTTGCTAACTCTCTATAAAGCCTCCACCAGGTTATTAATTTTTTTTCTTTGCCACCTGTGTAATGGAGATAGTCATTATCTACTTCTTATTTGATTTTCTGAGATTATGACATTTGTGGTAATGAATCTTCATAAACCACACCAAATTCATTGTGATGAGGTACTGTAAAAAGGGCAGTGTATATTAAAAATCTGATATATTTACCCTTGTATAAGCTGCCTAAAACTGCCTCAAAGATTGCATGATGCTCTCACTCAGTTTAGCTTTTTATTTTGGAAATGCATAATGTCTGGAGGGGAGTAACTACTGATTTCATTAGCATTACATCTACTAGAAACCTTTGGGACAGAGCGGGGACTAAAGCCACAGTCTTGCACGTTCCTGCCAGGATATCTAGAAACATAACTGTACTTCTGTAGGCTGCTGTTCAGACAGATAAGGCTTTAAAATATTTAACTTCTAAAATCAAAATTTTCTATCAGTCTCACACACTCACTCTTCTTTCAGTTTCTTTTCCTACTCCTCTCTGTTTCCTCCTTTAATGTGTGTTGACTTTTTCTTGTTGTTTTCTTCCCCTCCAGCAGCATGTGATATTTTTTTTTCCACTTGGGACTTGAAACACTGCTCTAGGGTGACCTTATGGCCTTTTCTGGCAAAGGATCTGCAAGCCTGAGGAGTGTTCTGGAGAGACATTCGTGTCACCAATAAAATTCTGATGAGATTATATAAGATAGTGTGTGAAAACTGCAACAAGGTTGTCACAGCCCTGCAGTACAATGGAAACAAGAGAAAAGGGAGTCTGATAGATAGAAATACAATTTGATAGACAGAAATACAATTACACAGTACTGCAGCAGAACCTCAGAAATGCTGATGGGGAGGAGCATGCTTAATTGGAGAAGAGAATATGGAATAGCAGGTGCTTTTCCCTAACCTATAACTATAATAAAATATGTTCCAGTCTCCTTTTTTCCAACTCAGCTCTTATTGAACAAATCAGTAATAGAATTGACTTAAAATGTTCCACAGATATTAGATCCTGGCTACAGTGAAAGACCACTAAAATATGATCATTCTCCTAATTGTGGAGAATGGCAGTAGTAGAAGGAAATTTCTTCTTCTTTTTTACCTCTAATCCAAGCGGCATTTTTCCTTAGGCAAAATAGCATGCTTCTTCTTTTACAAGTTGGAGAAACTCCAGTGATTTTATTTCCCCTCCCTCTGACCTGTTGGGTCATGGTTGGACTGGGACTAAGAATTCCAAAGCCGTGGCTTGTGTTGCATCTTGTGCTGCAGCTGTACTGATAAGAATGATGTCCTTTTGTCTTCTCTTGGAGTAAGAGACAGCGTACAAAACCTGATGGGTTTAAACAGTCACATACATAAATAACAGAATGTGGCTCAGCAGTTTATGCAAACACATTATTTTATGGTACATAAGTTCTCAGAAGGATATCCTAGCAACCTCCTTTACACTACAATTTTTTTTCTTATATTTGCCTTATGCCCATAATTCTTGCATTTTTAAAGGGGTGGACATATTTCTCTGGACTCAGTTTACATACACCAACTTGTTGTATACTTCCACCATTAACAGAGTTTTTCAGCTATCTCAGATCCAAAAAGAAGGAATTTTTGTGTCCTTCATGGTCTTTGTAGTTTTACCACAGATATTTTCATTTAGTTGTGTAAGGTTGATTTTTTTTTTCTGCTTCACATGCATCTGAAATTTTGTCTAAAGTCAGAGCATCTATTATGCACAGTATGTTTTCAGTTTGAGCTTTTCAAGAGCATATGCATGAGTTACACTGCTTTTCTGTTCTGTTGTATTCTACAAAGGAATGCCAGTTTCTGATCTGCAAATCATTATCTACAGTGTCTTTTAGAAAGAGTATAAGGATGTGGAGAAAATGGAGTAATTTTGCACATAACATCAAATTTACTGGTAGTTGAATCTCTTTTGCAAAAGATACAAGAACGTTACTTAGTTGAATAGAATTTTTGAGCTTCCTTTGGAGTAACAGCTTTTAATGTTACATAAAGGGGATGGTAAAAGGAGATGCAATTGTACTTAAATCTGTAATAAAAATATTTTGTAGTGGTCATTTGTGTCCTCTTTAAAGGACCTTAAATTCTACTGTGATTAATAATTTAGGCTAATGTGTTAATTTGAATGTCCAGAATGCATGATTTATGTAATATTAAAAATTAGTACTGCATGGGAAGTTTGCCTAAAATCTGAGAATGCTTAGCAGGAAATCCAGTTTTTAAAGAATGATAAAATATGATCAATTATGAAAAACATCCTTCTTATTCAGTTTCCCAAGGAAAACACAGTAAACTACAGTCAGTAGCAGATCTGGGTACTGGTGTTTGAGAACCATTGAGTTTAGAGCTTTTTTACTCACTTGCACACTCCCATTCCAGTGTTACTTTCCTATAGCTTTAGTTCCCTCTCCCAATAGTTTAGATTATTATCCATCAACCATAGAAGAGCTTTAGATGCATTTAGATTAAAACTGCTTCCAGATAGAGTGGAACTGTACTTGTAATTTTTTTTTTTTTTTTTTTTTTTTTTGTAAACCCAGGCAGAAAAAGTTCTGCCTCTGATCTGTAGGAAGTTGTCACCATGATATAAAGACAAAAGTGACAGCAGCAGCCAGACAGTTACATCTTTCCTGGTGCAATGCAAATACACCTTTCGGAGATTATATATAAGGTCAGATCTTGTCTTAATTCTTTCAGATGAGATGTCTGAAGTGTAAAGTGAGAGAGGGCTGAGCTTAGATGAATAAAAAGATGGATTGTGAGCATGAAGTAGAATAAGAAAATTATTATTTGGGATGAAAATATTAGTGTCAAAGACTAATTTATACCAGCTCTTCATTTGTATAGATACTATTTTAAAAACATAAGATGATTAACATAAAAGGAAAGAATTGAAGTGATGAAGTGACTTTTCACAGCACAAAATAAACATTAACAGACAGTCTTTCAGACAGAGAGAGGTCAGTGAAAGAAGCATGGTAGGCAGTCAAAAGGAAATGACATACTGCCCCAGAAAAGTCTTCTAGGAAAAGAACATACTCAAAATAGCAATGTCTTTGCATGACTCTGCTTTGCAGAGACCTTAACTATCAAGTGCCCTGGAGAACAGCCAGTGGGATTATCCTTTTTCCAACATGGTTAAATGGTGCAGTAGAAAACCCCTGAGGATGCCATAGAATGAAACTATTCCTGCTTTTGAAATGCAACTTAAAGCAAAATACACACATAAACACCCCACCCTTTAAATACATAAGCAGTCTATTTTTTCATTGCTTTTCTTTACTTTTTTATTACATGATCAGGGATAGATTCCACTAATACAGAGGGATGGTTCCATGTTTGAGGGATGCAAAACTCTCCTATTTCTAATCTCTTTCCCCTAAAATTTGTTCCCCTTCAGTGTTTTTCCTCCCTCTTCTTCTACTGTGCTTCTTAACACAGTTATCTCATTCATTCTTTTAATTTCAAATGTCTGTCTTCCATTTATATGGGTAACTTCCTATTCCTTTTTTCTGCAGATGATTTCCTTATTTTTGCTGCCCTTAACCTAAACCCTTTTAGATCCCCTCATCTTTCTTTGTCCATCTTGTGGTTTTCCAGTTTTTCATCCTCATTACTTCCTTCTCTCTAGCCTCTGGCTTCCTCATCACATCTTTTGTCAAAAATACTCCATATTTTTGATAGATCACCACTTACTTCTTTCTTAATCCCATCCTGTCATTTTATTGCTGACTGAGATTGGCTTTTAGCTCATTTACCATCATCATGAAGTGATTTGCCCTAGGGCCTGAGCTCACAAAAAGTGCCATTCCAGGCAGAAAAAATGGCTGTGTTGAAATGGTCTCTTCTTGCTAGCAAAACTGCTTCCTTCCTCTATCAGTTTCCTGTGTTGATGTTAGCTGTAAGTATATGTTACTTTATATTACACCTGCAGAGCCAGCACCAGTGAGAGTAAGCAGAACCTTCTGCAGTAAACAGTGCTGGAACCACTGGGTCCAGGCTGGTCAGACAGACCTAAGAATTAATTCTGGTGTGATAGGGTGATACATGCCTTTCTACTGGCCTATTTTGGCCAGTTATGCCCTTTACTGTTAGTAGTCATGCAGGGAATGAAAAAGCACTTTGATCTGACTCTGATTCACATTAGCTTTGGAAAAGAAGCAGGTTAAGAAGGAAAATCCTCTCAGCTGCACACTGGGTACATTTGGAGCCAAGGAAGCACAATAAACAGAGATGCCTACAGCAGCATATTTTGTACTGTCACTTTTCAGCACAGAACTGCAATTTAATTACTGCTACACCCTTTTGACCTAGGATGGCTGTCTTTCTGCAGTGCTGCTTTTGTGCCAGCTGGAGCTGGAAAACACAGGGTGTCCTTCAGGCCATTAGAGAGCAGTTGTGATAGTGGGCCTGGGACCTGCAGGGTGTGTCTGTTTTTGAAAAGACACAAAAATAAAATACTGGTAAGACACTGCTAGAATCATAGGAGCTCAAATTAATTCCTGTGGCTCTTTTACTGAACCCTCCAAACCATGAAGGAATGCTCAGGGAGTACATAATCAAGATGATTAGCAAAATGTTTCAGCAACAGTTTCTGAGAGGGACATCATTTGTGCAGGGAGACAGAGCTGTTGTGGGATGCATTTCTGAAATCACCCAAAAGAGATGAAAATGCTTTAGTCTCTGAACCTCAAATGGATCCCTGCAACACCACATGGATCCCTGCAATACCACATCCTGCTTGGTGGCCCACTCTGGTGAAAATATGTCCTTTCTCATAGTCAGTAGTGCAAACAGACAGGTGGGTGCTTTTTAAAGAGGATTGGAGTTCCAGACTCCAAACTCTGTTTGAGCAGGACCCTGTAGCCAAAACACAGCAGATCCAAATCCAAACAATTCAGCCAGGTTTCTTACAGTTGCCACAGCTCTATATTTATCTGCACATGCACACAACTGAGCATGGATGCATAATGTCTAAAGCCTCCAGCCCCCTACACCCACCCTGCACAGATGCCTGTGAAAGTACAGATGAAACTGAAAGATCAAACAGAGTGAGCAAGAACCTGGCTGTGCTATTGCAGATGTCTGCAGTGGCCAGTGCTGACATCAGGCTTTAGCTTATCTCCTATATACATAATGTGTGAAATTTTCTGAACTTTTAGGTGGACAGAAAACAGCTCCCAGTTACATTATGCTGCAATTCACTTCCCTTCAGAAATGCACAATGCCAGGAAGGATGCATTAGCATTGCACTGAGGTAGCTTCATCTCTCCACATATTCTGCTACACCATAAGAAGCAAAAAGGGTCGAGTGAATAGCTCATAGAATGTAATAATTTTGAATCCAGTACCTATCCTGCTTTGGATTAGGCTGAGTTGGATCTGCTGTGGTTTTGAAGGTTACCTAAGGATACCTGATATTCATCTACTTTGCTTGACAAGCATCTTCCTCAGCTGCAAACCTTCAGGTGTGAAATTACCTCCAAAATGGACTTCATAACTGTCTGTTGCTGGCTCATTTTAGAGCATACACCAAGTTGCTTCAGGAACAGATAAATTTTATTCATAATTGTTGGGGCTCTTACACCGTGTGTTTACCTGCTCTTGGTTGTACTATGCATTCATTATTTGTAGCTCATTAGCTGACAGCAAGAAGCCATATTTTTTGGCAAGATTTGCATTTATTTTCATATTTAGATATTCCAGCTTGTTATCTTTGCTTTTAACATCACAAGTTTACTTGTTATTGTTTTGTGCTTAGAATCAAATGTTTTTATGAATGGGCTACATAAATTACCTTCCTGACTCTTATTTCATTTTTGTGGGCAGAAATAACCTTGGCTCAGGATGTTCCAAGGATTATTGATTACTGGAGCTGTGCCTCAGGCCATCAGCTCCTTCAAGCCAGTCATTAATACCCTATGTCAACAAATATTGGAAAAGTGGTGAATGCATCTGCTCTGTCCTCTGAACACTTTTCCAAAAGTGTAAGGTGCAGGGAAGAGTGTCTAACTAAACTAAGAGATCAGAGAGAGAGTTCTAGGTGAAAAGTCATCCTCTGGGCCAGGTGAGGAAAAAAGTGGCTTAGACCTTCACCTGTAAGGTCAAGACACTGTAAAGTGTGGAGTAGCAATCCACATAAATGTGTGCTCAATTCCTTCTGCGTTCCTTGAACATTCCAACATCCCCTACCTCTTTGTCTGGGAGAGTGGCAGCATCTCTTGCCCACTACAGGACACAGTTTGACTCTTTCTCCTGAATTCAGTTACACTCGGGCAAATTTGGCTAAAATTAGTGAATGGGGGAAAATATGGTTTGGCCACTTGTGCAGACAGCACAAGCATGTGACGTACACTTTCTTAGGAAGACAGGCCAAACAAAAAATATTACGTTACACAATTGTCAGAGGTATCCATTCATCTGTAATCCCATCAAAGCCAGCTATAAAAACAATGAAGTTCCTACTTTGTAAATAGCAGAAATCTGCAAATAAGCAGCCCTGTGTTGTGAGTGAAGAAAGCAGCAGTGTCTGAAGGCACTTGCAGAACTTTGCCATGGCTTTGCTGTGGGAGGAAAAGCAGCACTAGAGCCCTACAGACCTTGCACTGCTGCACACACAGGCGATTATTTCACTGCTGGAATTCTCCAGATGTTAAAGCCCAAGCATCAGTAAAGGCTCCCTGGGTCAGAGGGTACAGCTCCCCACAAGCTGCTGCTGAAGGGATTAGGGTGTGGACTAAGGAGAATGGAAGTGTGGCTGCAAGACCTCTCCAGACTGGTTTCCCTGTAGGAGCTCTTGTCTGGATGCTGTGCTTCTACTGTACAAGTTCTTTGAAAACGAGGATGGCATAAATTATTTAGGCATGGCAGCACTGCCCACAGCCATCCCATGACTTGCATACAAAATCTAAGTTCAGGCTTATTCTTCTGGGCAGAAGTGATCTTTGAGATACCCACAACCACCAAGATCAACCGACTTGGAAATACAAGTGGGATTTCAGGCAACCTTTTAAAAATTAATTAATTAGTTAATTAATTTATATTAGCATGGTAGTATGTGCTATGGAGTCTTCAGTACTCCTTAAGAGTAAGATCTGAGTGTAGTGAAATACACAGTGTCCTTGACCCCCCAATTTAGCCTCTCAATCAATTTAGCCACAATCTGGCCTCTGTGGCTCTTTTTTGGTCCCGTGTTTTCTCTATCATCTGTGGCAGGATCTAACACTAACTAGCCATAACTCTATAAAAAGGAAAAATGTTCCTATCAGTTTCTGCTTTTGCACTGTGATGCAATAAATATATGTATTTATTACTATTAATATTATTAATTAGTAATTGTTAATTAATATAATATCTATATTAAAACCTGCAGTGTACACATGCTTCAGCAAACCTGAGGGTGAAGTTGCAGTGTGGGTGCAGGTGGCAGATACCCCCTGAAGGGACAATAGGTTCACTAAAATGGGTGATGTGACAGCATCAGTCATTTGTTCTTTGGGACACTGTTTTACCTGATTGGGCACACACAGGGTGTGTGAAAAGGACAGACAACCTGCCACAAGCAGCTTTGGGAATACACATGCCATTCTCTTTGATAATCTGTGATGGCTTTTAACATGTGGAAATGAATCCTTGTTGCAGTAACCTCAGGGCAAGCTAGCAATTCCAAGGTCCTCCTCAGTGCTTTCCAGCTGTAGGTAGCTGTTCATTCCTGGGTCTCATGTCTGGCCATACACAGGGGTATAAAGCTGGCAAGGCAAAGGAGTTGTCACACCCTCCTTGTACTTGTTTGTGCAGTGACCAGCAAGAATTGCAGTCCCTGCTGTCTTTTGGGCAAATAGCTGCTACTCAGCTCAGATGTAAACAGAGATGAGAAAGCAAGAGGCTGGATGTAGTTTCTGTATTTTCTATCACAGACAAATTGAGAAGACAGAAAATGCAGAAATAACTGTATTGCACATGCAGCTCCTGTGCAAGCAAGATTTAGGCTTTCTGGAAAAGGCAGATTTGCTGTAGATGAATGATCTATTTAGAATTTTTGCTCCTTCTTTGACTAAGCTATTGTTTGTTCATAGACCATGGATGGCAGTGATCTTTTGTCCTGTAACCAGAATGTCCTTGCACTGTGTTCAGACAGTGTGTCTCAGGTACAGTGGATCTGATTCAATGGTGCCCTCTTGGCTTCCACAACATTTAGACATTCAGGAGAAAACTGTAGCACAGGTTTGCAGCTCACTGTTTGGATGCACGGCGTGTCGGCACAAACACAATTAGCTGGTCCTTTTCTATGAACTTCCTTCCTTCTTACTAATTAATGGAAATGCAAATGAGTGACTAAATTACAAGTAAGAGAGTCTGTTCTCACTCTGTGCTTCACAAGTATCCCAGGGGTAATAAAATAAAAAGACCTGAGCAGAGCACATTCATTCCAAAAGGAACTTGAAGGTGTATAGCGTAAGTGAAGATAACAGAAGCAGAAGAAGCAGCTGCCTTGAGTCATAAAAAAAATACAAACAGAATTCTTGCCTCAGGGATATTTTCACAGACTGTGGAAAATCTGAACTATTTGTTTCTGTAGAATTCCTTCATTATGCACTTAATACATGATGGACAGGCGCTGTGAATCTCTCTACACCATCACTATAATGTGTGATCTTTTGTATGTAGTTGATGGTGATTTACACCAAAAATTGCCTTTCTTCTGGACTGAAATACTCAGTTTTACACACTTGACATGTGGGGGGGACTTGTGAATCAATACATACAGATAAACCAACAACCAAACCACAGCTGAAAAGCAAAGAGCAGATTCATTTCATTACCTCCCTGAGAGTGCTGGGTGGCAGAGACACACATCAGGCTTAGCTCATCCTGGTGAGCAGCAGAGGGGCTCACTGCCTGCCCCAGGATATCAAAGGGCTTCACACATGTGCAGTTTTTCACAAGGCTGCTCTTTTATGATCTCTCTCTCTCCTAGTAAGCGGCTCAAGAGTATCTGTGGCAGTTTGTTGTCTCTATACAGGAATTTTACTTCTCAAAACAGGCAGAGGATGAGCAACACTAGACATAATAAAAAGAGTTTTCCCATACCAACAATCTTAGCATTCCCAGCTTCAAGGTCACTTTGAGCAAAAACTATTCCCTCCTCCCCAAATCTTCTGATTTTTTCCTTTCCCCCCAGCTGTGTGCAAAGCCTTTATCTTGTCTTCTATGGATATAAGAGGTATTAGATTCTCTGCAGAACAAAATCATATTGGCCTGTGTAACTATCATATTTGTTAAAACTGGCAGGAAAAATTCCTTGCATACACACAAACCCTGCACCTAGAGTAATACAACAAAAAGCATTCCAACACCCTTATTTCAGCTTATTTTGTAAGTTTTGTACAACTACATTCTACTTGCTATCATTAACCAGCCATGGTGGCACAGGGAGAGGTGTCCTGAGATGAAAAGTCTGCTCAAGCATTTGAGATTTGAACCTGTGATGGGGTTAATCAAGGACAGGTTCACTCTCTGGCATTAAACTTACACTGAGAATGTCATTCCCTTGCATTCCACAAGCACCTTATTTACCCTGCTTTCTTGGCATTAGTTACACAATTTGCAGCTCTGTAACCTTTCACTCAGGCTGCTGTAGCAGCACTTTTTTCCCCAAAGAGGCTCAGTTTCCCAAGTTCTCTGTGGGAATATTTTTCCTGTATTTTTCCTCTTCTCTTACTCACATTCTCCTTTTCTCATGGCCTGGCACCTGCAACCCCAGTGGTGTTGTTACAGCAGGTTCTCTCATGGGAAGGAACTACCACTGGCATGAGAATCACTCCCCCTTCTTGTTTTGCAGATTTCAGTTCATATTCAACAAAACACACAGGGTAAAGTAGGTAGCAGTCACTCAATAAAAATTATCATAGCAGGAATCTGAGGAAGGAATTGAATACAAGGAGTGGTATTTCAATCTCAGTGAATTTTAAAGGAAATTTGTCTCTACTGATATGCATTTTCTGGTTTGCAGTTGAAGCCATTAGACTCCAAAGGGTTTCAAACAGTTTTCATTTAAATTCATAAATTCAGCAAGGGTTATTTATTACTCAGCTTCAGATTTATGGAAAGCATGGCCCAGGTTCACTGAAAATTTGCAAACAGAAGATAAGGAGTCTCTCTAACCACTTCAGGTAGCTTTCATCTTAAAATAACTTTAGGTCTGAAGCAACAAATAAAGTCAGATGTCTTCATGTAATTTGAAGCATATTAAAATAGCCAATGAGATTCATTTCAGTTTATTATCCTTTCTCTACTTGATAAACTGATCATCTACTTGTCTTTAACTGTTTATATTGGATCCATAACCAAACTTACTCCAAAGACAAAACAACTTATCATCTTAAAAACATCTGGAGTTGTTTCCTGCTCAGCTTAAAAGCAAACTTTCAAAACCTAATTTAGCTTTTACTGAAAGCAGAGATGAAGATTATGATTAGACAAGGTTTTGAGATTTGTGTCAGGGATACTGGAGTACAGGGAATGTGGGTTCAGAAAAAAACCCAAAAAGGTGAAAACTAACATGATTCCAAATTTGCTTTGTGCTACACCGTGGGCACTAAGCAACGATTTTTCAAATATTAGTTTAGTTTTCCTTTAATCAAATAATGAAACTTTACCTGTGGAATGGGATACAACCAACATCCATCCAACTTCTCAGGAAATGAGTCAGATTTTTGAAGCAAGATAGCACCATTATATAAATAGCCTGACATAAAATCCTGTTCTTTACTTCCTGAATTAGAAATCTGAAACTTCTGCTTGGAGCTAGTGAATTTCTCTGGGAAATACAATCAAATGAGGTATGGGAAATAAGCACAACCTGAACTGCACTGTGTCAGTGCCATTAAAACTGAGCACTGGCAGAGTGAGACCTCATTTCCAGCCAATCTCTATTCTGGTCTCATTGTCAATGCCTCAGTTTCAGCCATGAAGTATTTCTCTGCATGATGAAGAATTTTACAACAAGTTCTAATCTCTGGCAGATTTCTTATTCATCTACTCTGCGTCACCTTTTTGTTTCTTATAAAGATAAGTAAATCTGAACTCCATAAGTCATTCTCCATAAATAAATTCACCATTCAATGTTTTCTGTCTTCAAATCACTCTTTTTAAGGGAAGTGAAGAATATGAACACTGTTGTATTTCCAAAATCCTGACTTTTGTGTCACTCCTGTGGTGTTCTTAATAGCTCCTTGCCTTATAATAGAATTAATAATTACCTGGAAGAGAAAATTTTCTTAAAATATCCACTGAAGCATATTCTGTGTTCAGTATGTCACTGGTCACTTGTATTGTGTGTCTTGAGGCTTCACGTAGAATTCAACAAGGCAATCCCACACATACTGAAGTAATGTAAGGAAAAGGAGCATGACTCTTTTCACTGGACTCTTGGCACCTCTGGAAAGTGTCCATTTAATTTTTATAATTTTTAGCAAGTCCACCAGGTAGCTTTCAGAAAACAGGTAGCATTCCAATGAATTTTCAGGGGTCAGTGTTTTTATATTAAGTGCTGAATTGAAAAACATACAACATAAAATGCAAACGTTGAATAAACTTTAAGTGTGAAACATATGTCAGTCACTATATTCTTCATCATCCTCTTCAGGTGTCCTTATGGACATAAAAAATATTTAGTAATCATGTCAGCATCCTCTGTCCTCTAAGTGCATAATACCAGAACCCTACTTGTTCAAATATGAAAAAATAAAATGCAATTAGAGGTTATACTTAAATTTTCATCACTTCAAGTACCTGTTTTGATGAGATATTAATACAAGCTCATCAGTATTTATCAAAATTGGCATTAGGGGAAAGACGTTCACATTCCAAAATGTCTTGGCAAAAGTCAAGAAATAAGTGGATTCTTTATTTCAAGATCTCTTTTTCTCTTCTTGCCACAGAAAGTGAATCCTGTTCTTAAAAATAGAAAGAGAAGTGGAAAATATTCCTCCAACTGTGTTTTCATGTGCTGACCTTAGTCAGGAAATCTGGCCAGAAAAGCTCTCAAGTCCAAGACACTTGTACAGGATGCAGGGCAATTTTGTAGCTATATTGAGTGCCATGCAGAAAACCTGATGGTAAATATTTTAACAGAAAATCTTTTTGTAGAAGAACAGATTTATCAATATACACTCTTGAAATTATTATATTAAAATTATAAAAATACAGTATTCTAAATTATCCGGATAAAATGTTCTAATTTTTTTTTTTTTTTTTCAAACTAGAATCATGTGGAGTAATTTTGCCAAAAAAAGTCCTGGATATCGGATTTTGGGGTTGATATGTAAAGGGTTATTTTCTCCCCTTATTGTATAATTTCATACTCTTCCAAGTATGAAGGAATGGTCTGCCTGTACTTCAGATTTTTGGCACGAAATGTGTTTCTAGCCAGACTATAGTACTGAGTATTATTCAGTATTTGTGTATGGAACAGCATGTTTTAAAGTTTGGAAACATGAAAGAAAGTTGATTATATCCCCTTAGTATGTTTTTGATTGAGTCAGCTCTCCCTGGACTGTGACCATTCTTTGGAGCAGTGTTTTCCCATGGCACATGTTTCTTCTGGAAAAATGACAGGCAGAGAAAAACGTTTGGTGATAGTCTACAGGCTCCATATTTTATGAAACAATTACAGAAATATAAACATAACCATAAGCTAAATTCAGGAGGATTATACCTTAAGTCCTCTAAGATTTAGTAGCTAAAGGAACTTCTTTTTTTGGGGATTATCCTGGAGTACAACATGATCCAGCCCCCTCATAAAGAGACAGTGGCCTCTGTTTCAGTGCTCTCCCTGCCCTTACCCTAAGGCCCTGAAATTTTCTACTTAGCTAAAGTATTGGTAGACAAGATCAGTGAAAAGTTTTGTCCCTCTTCATGTGAAATAGAAATCTTGAGCTTTTCACACTGTGCATTCACACAAAAAAATTAAGTTGATTTAATCCTAACTTGAATTAATCATAAGCAGAAATGGCATTTTCCAGGACATCAATCCAGAATGGATTGATTAGGGCAGTCTCTGGTGATGTGAGAATTCTGAATTATGTAAGAAATCATTCTGAGAATTGTGCCTGATCTCTCTGTCTCTCAGACTCCAAATCCCAAACTGGAGTTGAAAGGCTTTTATTGAAGGTGTCGTTAAAATTCGTGCAGCATTGAAAAGTTTGTTTTAATTCATTA
Organism: Serinus canaria; assembly: GCF_022539315.1. NCBI lineage: Eukaryota > Metazoa > Chordata > Aves > Passeriformes > Fringillidae > Serinus > Serinus canaria. Next base: position 22,651,017 of record NC_066319.1, read on the forward strand.
ACATTTTCAGACCAGGGTATTTTCAGCAAAAGCCAACTTTCTTACTTTCTATAATATTCTTTCCTGTCAGCTACAGAAGATCTACATTTTCATTTCTGATTAACTTTAGAGATGACTGAAAGTCAGAATAAAATGTCATTATCCAATATATCCATAGTGATGGTAGAACAAGAGAAATGTTAAAAATGGAACAATGTGAAGCAAATACTTGATTAAATATACTCTGGCCAACAATTTCTGTATTTCCAGTCACAGCTGTCTACTGGTTCCCATAGAAATCAGAAACAGTTCCCTGGTAGGGCAGTGCTGTAGATTATATATTTGGAGAAGGGCTTGACAATTGGAAAACCTCTCTTTCCTCAATGAATTCCTTCTCAGTTTCTATGGTCTGAAGACTCCCTCCATGCAAGTCTCCTTCCTGCCCATACCTTGCCAAGGGTTTTCACACCATCCTGCTTGTCAGTGCTGCCATCAGTTCCCTGATGAGTGCTCTCTCTGCTGATTTTGTGTAGTCACATCAGATTGACCCACAGTTCAATCTTAGTTCAATTCCTGGCTCCAGCAGTGGCCAATTCCTGGTGTTTCAGACAGTCAGTTCCCACTGAAAATATTCTTGCTTAATTTGCAGTGTTGTGCATGGAAGAAAGACTGCTTGGGATGAATTTGGATCTTTTCAGCTTCTGTGGTGATCAGTTTATTACCAATACACTGAACAGCAAATAAACTTTGCATGGTCATAGTGTGTCACTCTTCCACAGATTTAATTCTTCTTCCATAATATGTAAATGTGTATGTAATATAATAAATTAGATAGAAAACACTTTCTAGGATTTCACAGGATTTAACAAGTGCCCTCCCTTCCCTGCCTCACCTGCACTGAGGTTTTTTTTTACAGTTATTCTGAGCTGCCAGTGCTCTCTGAGACTTTCACATCTGTTTTGTGGAGCACAAATCCTGGAGTTAAGGAAATAGAAATGCAATATTGTCTCAGTCAGGTATTTAAATACATTATCCTAAGTGGAAGACAGTGCTACAGGCTGAAATTACACTGCATGATAATTTGCTGTTCTTAGTTTTAAGTAGACTCCGTTTTACTTTATATGAAAGACACTTAGCTCTCTTATTATGGCAGAAGAAGCCAAAATGAAGTAATATTGTGTAAACCAGTTATTCATTCAGACATGCTAACTAACAAGCCTGGAATTTTTCCAGAGCATAAAATTTGACATACCCCTAGGAAAAGGTCATATAAAATAAACAGTTTAGGCAGACAGGGGAAAAAGGCATCCAAAAAACAAATCCCAAGTTCCAGAAAATTCAAAACCAAATATTTGAATACTTCCAAATCTGTTTTTTCATTTTTTCATTTTGATTAAGAGGGAAACAAAGGCTATTTGATAGCTATATGCTAGTTGAAATCATTGCTTTTAAGTTCTTGTTTGTCCTGTTCACCCACTACAGCAGGAAAGAATAAATCTAACAGAAAACTTGCATAAATCACAATGATGCCTTAGTTCACCTTAAGACACAGAAAATCTGAGTTGAAATGTCCTCTTTCTGATTTATAGCAGGAATGGCAGCGATATCCATGAGATACTCTGATTTTCATCTTGTTCAATCTTTGTGATGAATTATGGCTTTTTAAATAAATTGGAGGAAATTGAAAACTGTTTGTCTTTTAGTAACGTATCTTAAATTTGTTTCATATGTCATACTGTTCTGCCCGTCTCCAGATCTCCTGCTGGCATAATTCCATTCCATTGTGGAAATTGACTGATTCAAAGTTTACTGTTTAATTAGGGTTAATCCAAACTGTGTGAACATTTAAAGTAAAACAAAACTTAAATTTTACTTCTGTAGGCGCTTCCCCATCAGCCTGAGGTGTTGCCTTCTCTCAAATGAAGTATAAAGAATTGCTGCTGCAATTCAGGAACTGCAGGTTCAAAGGACTCTGAAAGACTTTGTTGACAGCGCTGTCTAAACACGCTTGATGCTGTATCAAAAATTCTGATTCTAATTTGTTTTTTTTCCAATTAGAGAAGAAAAGTGAGAATAGGCAGGGGACAGACACACACACAGCCACCACTACATCCCCACCCACATATACAAAGTAATACAGACATCAGTAATACACTCATTTTTAATCAGCCAGCCTGAGCCTATGTAACCTGCCAGCAACCCATGGCACTGCAAGCTTGCCCTACAGCCTACTCACACAACCCATCTCTCATTCCAGTCACCCCAGCTGATTCCCCACTCAGACATATCTAACCCATCTTCCAGCCCTGTGGGGCTGCCAAGGCTGAATAGCTAGCAACAAATCCTGGAAGATGCAAAATATATCATAATATAATAGAATTATATCCTAATAGAATCAATATAATGTGTGTGCAGAGCAGCATAGAGTTGGGAATGGGCAAGTGCATGGTGAGAAAGGGGGAAGATAGCCAGAGTGACCATTTCCCAGTATTTCACCTTTGCAAAATCAGAACCTGATTCTGCTCTTTCCACTTGTTTCAAGGAATTTTTTAGCTCCCCACTTCTCACATTGTTTCATAGTGCATAGTGATCTGTATTCCTCCCTCTGTCTCTCCCCCATCCCGTAATATTTGAAGCTTAGCCTTTAGACCTGTCCCTCTAATAATTCCATTACAAACTGCAGTTGTGACACAAGCTGTCAGATTAGCTCTCATCCTGTGCTGCTGAACAAACAACAACATCATTAATTTCTCTGGGAGAAAATAGTGTAAGCACAGAGATGAGAAAATAGTGGGCATAAAGCTATTTGCCAGCTTCATGTGGAATTCACACAATATAGAGGGATGGTGCTGACAGCACATAAGGGCAACACTTCATTTAATGCATCAGTGCCTCAAATGAACATGACCCACAGCTTTGCCCACACAAAGATGTTTAAGATTTTTTAAAGGGTTGACTTGCTCTATCTAGTTCATTTTAGGCTATATGCCTCTATGGTTTTTTTTAGCAATGTATTTGTGCCTATGTGTTTCACATCTCCTATCAACTCATTTAAATAAGGGAGAGCTATAGGAAACCTCCAGTTTCCTAGTCTGCTAATACAGGCTCACAGATAAACTGGGGACAGTGATCAAATTGCTTTCCAATTCCTTGCAGATCCCCTAAATAACAGGAAGGGAAAATTCCCTACAAGGGCCTGTAGTGACAGAAGGTGGACAGGTTTAGATCAGATATTCTGAAGAAATTCTTTACTGAGGGTGGTGAGACACTGGAATAAGTTGCCCAGAGAGAAGATAAACGCCCCATCCCACAAGGCCAGGTTGGATGGGGCATTGTGCAACCTGTTCTAGTGGAAGGTGCCCCTGCCCACAGCAGGTGGGTTGGACTAAAAGACCTTTCACTGTCCCTTCCAAGCCAAACCATTCTTTGATTCTGTAATCGTACTCTCATGGTATGTTCTAATTTTGTTCTCTTTTTGTGTCCTGAACAGCTAGGTCTAGGCTTAGAAATTTTCACCTCCCCTTCATGCACCATCTCTCATTCTGTAAAAGTCTTTTTCAAGCATCTGTCCTGCAGAATTTCACTGTATATGGGAAATAAATAGTTCCCTTTGAGCAAAAATTCCATGAGAGCCTAAAGCTGCTGTTTAATTTGGGATATTAAATGGACAGCTGGAACTGAGATTGGAAAAGCCCTTTCCAGAAAAGATAAAACTCATTCCACGTTCTAGTGACTCCCTGATATTTCAGAATATCTCCAATAAAAGATGTTTGCAAACAAAGAACATGTAGGACTGAGATTTCCATAAAATAAAGCAAGAGGAAATCTGGGACTGGTTTCAGTGTGCTCTTCTGTAGCTGCATTGATTTCAGATACTCTGAATTCCCAATTTACAAATTACATAATTGTAGGGGCCTAATGATGCTTTTGCCTCCTGACTGAATTCCTCTTTGTTGGACTTTCTCCCCAAAATAAAACTCAGAACTAAAAGACTACAAGTTGGGGCACCATAACAGACTGTATATCAGAAAAGACACTGTATTATTTTTGGGTTTTTTATTTTTAATCAGGGCTTTTCTCCCTCTTCATGCTAAGTGATCTGCAGATGGTTATGTGCTGATTTTTTTTCTTCCCTCTAAGGGAAACAATGACACTCTAGAGCACAGAATTTAATTCTGGGTTAGGATATTATTGCTGTTAATGGGCCTTTCTCACATATGCAAAGGACCATCCTACTGCTCATTTTGCTGACAGACTGAGCCTGCTGTCTGTGCTCTCCTGAGGCATCTCCCTGGAGTGAAGGCAGCTCTCCTGGGTAGGGGTGCAGCATTTGGCTGCACCAGGGATTGGTTCTCCAGAGCTGTGCTGCTCTGAAAGGAGGCACTGGCCAGCAAAACATCTGTCAGTGGGGAGAGAGGAGTGGCCCCCAAGGTAAACAACTCATAGTGAGGTGTTTAGAGGAAGCATTCTGATTGTAGGGGGGTGATAATAATGGGGTGGACTGTAAGCACCCTGCAGGACTCCATTTAATGTTCTCTTCATTTACCAAGCCATTAAACTGGAGCTGATTTTATTATCATAATTTTTTCCACTGGCATCTGAAGAAGTTTTATGGCTTTCAATAAAGCCTTCACTCTACTCAGAACCCTGCTTGATTTTATTATAACATCTTCTAGTGAGATTTATGTTCTTGTTTTGCCTAAGATTCACATTTTAATGCAGTCATAAAATCAAGTGAGATTTGCTTGTTTGAGGGAATCTTATTTAGTTAATTATCAGACACCACGTGGCAAATCATTTAATTTGGTTTGTATTATACAACAACTGTTATTTATTTTCTTGACTCCACAATGGAGAGAAGTTAGACACAAAGGAGTAGGAATCCTCACATAAGAAAGGTACCTATTTCAGAAATGGGGATGTTCCCTTCCACAAAGCAAAGAGCCTCTCTCAAATTAGGAATTAATACAATCATCCCAAGCCTTCTTAAAGTTAACTTTGTGTGCCTTCTGTTTTAAATTTAAATTTGGTTTTTTTGCCAGTAAAATCTCATGAGATAGTCTCATGGCAGTGTAGACATTAAAGCTTTGGTCATCCCCGAGTTTTCCTCCCAAGACAGTGTTTGATTGTTTCCTAGGCTACAGGTTTCCTTGCAGCCTAGCTTTAAGGTTCCTATAACTATCTAAATGATTGGACTAAATCTGTGATGATTAAAGAAAAAAGTGTATTTGTTCCTCCTAATGGAACAGAAAATATTTTTGAGGTGTTTTACTAATTCTTATAATCTATAAATCCTAGATTAACTAAATGAGTCCTAGAGCAGGACCTCCATACGACCACCAAAAAAAAAAAAAATTCCATTCCAATCTGCTATAGCCCATGTCTGCCATTCTCCCTGAGAGTACTAACAAGTGATATAAATTTCAGAGTTGATACAAGCTGATCCTCCATTATCCTTCTCACTTGATGGTCAGCACTGACTTATTCTGTGAAATGAGAGAGAAGCTCCTACTTATAAAAGTGCTTTGAGAATTTAGTATAGAACATGTTTAGACTGCTGCATTTTTTCACTAGAAGTGTCATGGATTATTTTTGTTTATTACTTAGGTAATACTGGTTCCTTAGGATGATACTCTCTTATGTTAGCCAAAGGAGGCTCTGGCAATAAGTCTGACTTCCAAGACAATCAAAAAGCAGAGAGGAGAAGGTCAGGGCTTTGCTCACCAGAAAGAGGCTGAAGCCTGCAGAGTTTTCTCTCCAGAAAGTTCAGAGTTCATGCCTGAAGGCTATCACCATTTTATTGATCTTCTAATTAAAATTCAAAGACCTTCTTTAAATACTTGGTTCATATATTTTCCACTTATGAAAGAAACAGAACATCTTTGTGGGCATTTGGTTGTCTTTTGCATTTTCTACTACTACTACTATTGTTATTATTGTTGCTGTTGGCATTCTAGTCCTTGTCACCTCCATTTTATTTCCTGTGTTACTGGCACAAGAAAGAGTCCAAGCTAGAAAAAGAGACTTTCTTGGTCTCAGTTCATTTCAACATCATTACAAAAACTGTTAGTACAAATTTTGTTTAAAAAAAAAATCACAGTTGCATTTAATTCAACTTTAACTATATCTTTATATGATTGCTTAAAAAATTTAACTTTATTTCAAAATAAAAAGTAATTTAAAAATAATTTTATAATTGCCTGGAATTTCAACTATTCAACTGTTTAAAACATTTGTCTCCATTCCACCGATTTCAAACCACTTCACAAATTTGACATTAATTAATTAAAAATGTTCATTGACCCAAATCTACTTTTGTTGGATATAAAAAATATTTGGTCTAAAAGTTTCACCTTGCCCCATGGCTGAACTTCAGTGACTGTCAGTATGAGTTTTATCTTCTTTAAAAAGTTGTGACAGTAATATTGTACCCTTGTGAGAAATTACTTAATTAGTGCCTTCCAATTACTGAGGTCACTGAATGGAAAATTCTGAAAGTGTAATATTATGCTGAATAGAAAGTGGAAGAGTAGACTAGAATTGATCATCACTCCAGTTGGATCTATCATGCTCTGACCTGGGTCATGGTGTCCCCGTGGACACCAAATGATCCCAAACAATAAATTGCAGAGCACACCAAATTGCAACAGATGGTGACTGCCAAATACCCTGATCAATGTGTTTTGGCAACTTGCTCTTTGGACTTCTCAAGCAGCAAAATGTCCAACTATAAACCAAATAATTCCTAGAATATTGCCTTATTATGGTTCTCTCTGTCATCACTAATAAATTTATGGTCTATATATTTCACCCTCCTCAAGATTTTTAGAAGTAAGAAGATGTAGAAGAAAATTTCTGCCATGATGATTAGACCAGGATCACAGCTGCAGCGCTCAAGTGTTTGTTAAACGTGTACCAAGCTCTCAAAGTGATGCTTGCAGGGGATGAAGGTCTGGTCCAGGTATAGCTATAATCCATTATATAAATGGGCAACCTGAGTATACAGAGTGAATTGATTTACACGTTTCACTCAGGAAGTCAGAGGGAGAATTCTTATTAAAACATGATACTCATGATTCTTAATACCCTGCTCATAATGTATTCTGCAGTACGCCTTGTTAGAAATAAGTGCCTAAAGCAGATGAGGGAAATGACAAATTAGAGAGGGCATGCACAACGAAGTGGAGGACTTCTAAAGCAGTTATATCATCAGCATCTGCACAAAATTATTCATTTTAAAAATTTTGTTACTTTTGTCTTGATTTGTGTCTTCTTGTCATTAACTAAAACAGCTTATTTAGAATTTAAAATTATGTTACTATCTAGAGGACTCAGTCATCTAGATAGTCTAGACATTAAAAATTGTGTTTGGGGTTTTTAAAATTTAAATGACTGTGCCTAATCCAAAATATTTCAGGCTAAATTCTCAAAAGTAGTTAGTTTCTTGCTTCTGTTGAAATCAGAGTTTTATGCCTGCAGGCCAGACAGAGAAGAGCTGTAGAGCCCATAGAACAAGGCATAATAAAATAATAGGACAAACAAGTGTAGGGAAAGTTTTAGTTCCTTTCTTTCTTGATCTTAATTTTTCTTAAGAATTTAGCAAAGCTTATTCTGTGTCTTTGGTCTCCTGTAACTGTAGTGCTGACTTAGGCTGTCTATGTGTGATGTTAAGTGCTGGCTTTCATTGCTTTTTGCTGACTTACATGAACTGGCAAAATTTATAATAGTAACCCAGCTACTCAGGAAATTAACAGTCAATGAATATTTACTGGAAGTGAAATGTTGTCTAACAAAGAAATATAATGCCCTCTGGCTTCTGGCTGGTAGTATATCAGGAACCACTGGAGTCAGTTGATTCTGGTTTTGTCATGTGGCTGATTATTTGTCTTAAAAGTCTGATTCATGACGTGGGCTCAGCATATAATGTATCTGCTTATTGATAGCAGTCCTTTGCTTTACACATTTGTGACTTGGCATACAAGAAAATTTAAATGTTCATAAAAATGCTTTCTGAATCCCTTCCCCTTCAAGAGTTTTGAGAAGACCTAAAGGAAGACAAAAAATATTTCCAGGCATCCCTCAAAGTTTTTGATATGAAAGAGAAAATGGAGAAGAAGAAATCTACAATGCTAAACACGAGGAAGAACTTTTCATTGAGGGTGGCAGAGAACTGCAACAGGCTGCCCAGGGAGGAGATGGGGTGACCCTCTCTGGAGGCAATAAACACCCACCTGGACCAGTTTCTGTCTTACCTGCTTTAGATGGCCCTGCCTTAGCAGGGAGGTTGGACTGAATTTCTCCAGAGGTCCCTTCCGACTCTAAGGATTCTGTGATTCTGTGATATAGTGGGCTCAGAAAATGTGCCAACTTGACAATACCATAAATGGCATAGACTACAAATCATTCAGCGAGAAGTAAAATATCCAAAAGTACCCAAATCCCATTTTAAAATGAGACTTGGACACTTAGGTTGCAAAATACCCTGGAAAACTAAAAGGCTTCAAGTAAGCAAGTAGAACTCACGCTCCTGATTTACAAGAACAATTCAAAATATTTTTAAATTCTAGCCCTTTAATGGTTGTTTTGAGAATACAAAATCCAGATATGACTGGCAGTTTGGAAAAGTGCAGCCTTTTTACATTAAATACCTATTAGATTAGATGTTTGGTCTTAATTTCATAAACTTCTAATTTAGTTTATGCTATATTTTGGGCTGAATGATGAACAGATGAAGTAATTATTGATAATAGCACATGAATTGTTATTAAAAGCTAAGTCAAAGCAAGATTACTTGTAGAAGGGCTTTGTCTCTGCAAGCTGAGGGTTCTTGCAAGGTTGGTGTGAACTGAATTTCCCAAACAGGTGCAATAACAAGCTGTAAGTTACTAAATGTGTTCCACCACAACAGTGCATACATGGACATGAGATTCTTTCCAAATTTAATCGTTTGGTGAGTTGGATATCCATTGAGTTAATCAAAAACTGGCCATCAGAGATCAAATTTGTCTGCAGTGATTGTGTAACCCCATGGTGGGACACATTGAAGAAGAATGCTAGAACTACATAGAAGCTACAGAAGTACATATTTTTACTTTCAATAAAATAGGCAGAGGGTTTTTGCTTCAGTGTGGAGTTTTGGGTGGGGCTTTTTTTGTTGGGGTTTATTTTGAATTTTTTTTTTCTCAAGGTTTATTTCCCTTCCTCTTTCTCCTGACTTTCTCCCACTCTTACACCTATACAGCATAATCATTCTCCATTTTCCAAACATGCTCTGACATTGGCAAAATGGTCTAGTGAACTCTGCAATGACTGCAAGGGAAAAGTCTATTGTTTCAAGCTTTAATGAAAATTCCAATACCATCTATGCATAGAGGCTCCTGTATAATCAGTATGAATTAGGCACGTAGGCCAGTAATGTCCAGTTCATGACCCACCAGAAAAACTGCTTTGGCTGATAGCTCAGGGTTAGCTGTGCTTATCCTAGAGCTGCAGGACCCTGAGGGACTGGCAGCTGCAGTCAGAAGGAGCTGACTGCACTGCCCCTGTGCAGGAGATGTTGTCCTTGGTGGGGAGCACAGGCAGCCAGTATCCTTCCCTGGCACCAGGATGGGCTGTGTAATCCACCTGGCGAGAATGACTGCACACTCTCCTTTTCAGTGTTGGCCCTGCACATTCATGGTGGTCTGGGATGTGCTCCAGCCCAGTTCTCATTTCTGAGTTGCCCAGTGGCAGACAAAAATATCAGTCAAAGCCTTTTTGCCCTTTATGGTTGTTGTGAATTAGTAGCAGCTCAGCTGCTCACTCAGTGAGCATGGGGGAGAGAACTGAAAATGTAAGAGTGAGGAAATGCATGGGTTGAGGGTTTAGACAAAACCAGTGTATCATTATTATTGTTGTTGTTATTATGTTATTATTATTATTATTAGCAGCAGCCTCATCAACAACAACAATAATAATAGTATTGTAAGTAAAGGTAAAAAAAAAAAGCCCAGCAGAGATAATAAAAGCCAAGAAAGACAAGTGATGCAAATACAAACAATCACTCTCCACCACCCAATCAATGCCCAGCCAGCCCCCGTGCAGCAGGGCTGTGTGAGAAGCACAAAAGACCTTTAATCTGTGCAAGCACTGCTCAGCATCTGTTAAAACATTCCTTTATAATCAACACTGTTTCCAGCACAAATCTAAACCATTGCCCTCTTCTAGCCACTGTGAGGAAAAACAACTCTATTCCAGCCCAAACCAGCCCACTGGTGAGCTTGGTTTCTGAGTTTGGTAAGAATACTTATTTTTCTTCCTTTTCAGCCCCTAAAGTGCTGACAGCCCTGAGCTGAAGAATTTACCACTCATTGTATTTACTCATATTTGGCCCAGAATAATTTTTGGATAGTCAGAGAGTATGTTTTTGCATCAATAAATCTTCTGAAAACACACCAGTTAATTCAGTAGAAGAAAAGCACCTGAGTCTGCTCAGGGCTTTCCTTTTGTTTATTATTTGTATGCAAATGGTTTATTTATTGAAAATGCCACATTATATTTGCAAGCAATCATTATTTTGGGCTTAGAGATTTGAATTTCTCTCTTTCTGACACAAAAATCTAACATTCTTGTCTTAGGAGTGAGAACAAACAATATTTATAGTATTTAGGAAGACAATTCCAATAATCAGTGGTGTTTTGTCAAAAAGGGGCAAGATGAATTGAGAAAAAAAGAAGTGATATTTCAAATGATATAACATGTCATTTACCTCTTGGCTTAGAGGTCCTATATGAATAATGGCAGAATGGAATAAATGTCTCAGTGCTTTGTTAGAGGTGATTCATCTCTTGATGAAGAATTTATATTGCCATTGTAAAACACTGCCAAAGACTAGACCATTCCAAAGTAAGACTTCCTCTGTTTTATAGAAGCTAGCTTTGAGTGTAGTAATAGATTTTCAGCCAAGTAAAAAAAGCTGATGATAATGTGTGTTATTAGTTTTATATAGTGATAATGAAAAAATAAGAAAATACAGAAAGGTCTCATAAGCAGTGTTAATAGGGTTATTTTTTTCTTGCATTTTATATTCATTTTCAACAGAAAGTAGTCAACATAGGAAATCTACTGGAATGATTCATTAGAAGAGTAACCATCCATGTGAAATAGCATTTGAAATCTTCAGTTTCTAGAGCTATCCCTACATTAGGGGCAAATTTTATTTTATATTTTATTGCCTTGTTTATTTGGCTGTTTACTGTCAACAGGCTGTCACTTCTCAGAAACTGAGCTGGTTTAGCTGTGCCTGGTTAGAGATGTCACAGAGCACATTCAAATTCACATGACTGCCATTGGGACAAGCTTTGATCCACAGGCTGTCTTAGATCCATGTAAAGCTAATGGATTTTAAGTGCCTTAGTTTCATTAAAAGCAATTACACTTCCTTTTAGAGGGAGACAAGTGTAAATACTCACAGCTCCAGCGAGAGTCACGTGTGGCTGCAAGTGAAGCAACTTGGCCAGGTTTTCTTCCTATTACAGAATAAGGAGGTCATTTAATATGCTGGGCCAGCAGGAGGGAGAAAAAGTAAGATGGCAAGGAGGAGAGGCAGCTGTGAGTGTAATTCTTATCAGCAAAAGAGAAGCAGAGCTTCTTAAAGCATGGAAATTGTCAGAGGGACAAGATTGGAAATTGATCCATGACTCTGTGATCAGGATGGTGATGTTCATTCCTTTTCCATTGAGAGTTGCAAGATTTTTCTCACTTACTTTCTTTGAAAATAAAAAAAAAATGGTGTGAGAGAATCCTTCTTGTTTTGTCTATTCCTTCTTATTTCACCATCATCCCCTTCAGAAAAAACAGGGTCCCCTGCAGCTCTTCCAGCCATCTCCTAAAACCTGGAATCATGAAGCACAGACTCACAAATAATCAGGGTTTGGACACTGCCATTCAATGCCATCACCTGCAGTTTTTTTAAGTAGTTGGAATTTATTCTTAGGGCAAAAAACCATAATCTTGAGTCCAGCTAAGATGGACAAAGGGACTATTTTTATAGCAAGTCATGGACAATCATTAGCCAGCAGCAGATGCTGGTTTGAGAGGAGTCCCTTGGTGTCTGTTTGGAGTTTAAAACTGTCAGTCTGGAAGATGAAGTCTGTCTTCTCTTGTTCTGGGTACTTTTAATCTTTGGGTACTGGTGACTGATAAAATAAGTACAGTTATCATCTTGTACAGTTTTAACAAAGCAAAGCTCTGACAACACCTTTGGATTTTAGGAGCTCACCCATCCATGCATGCACACGCACAACTGCTCCAAGGAAAAAATAAATCTAAATACTTCACCTATGTAATTAAATCATATGGAAACTTTGGAGTTTTTTAAGGATGAAAATGTGAGCAATAATTTCATGGTTAAGGCTGTACTGAGATTTCCACAAGATTAAAATAATTCTCTTCAATATTTTCAGAAAATTGACTAAAAATTAATTAGATCTTGAAATAGGCACAATGATTCTTCAGTAGACATTTGAACTATCCAGGTAGTATTTTAAATTAAAAAATTCTATAACAAAACCATTTCAAGTCTTGTAATAATACATGCCCTAAAGTGTCTTAACTGGTTCCCACCCCCACCCCCAGTCTCATATATTGACTTTTAAATCAAAAACTTTTTCTTTATTCTTTCATCTATGTAACTCAACACTTGTATACTTCGAGAAATGTCTACATAAATACCATATGGGTCCAAAATGTCATATTACTGCTTTTTTTTTTGTTTTCTTCTAAATTCATGAGGACACTACAGGGTTTTAATCCCTAATTCAATGCAGTTTTCCTCTTGTAAGTATCCTTGGAGAATTCTAAGGATACAATGAATTGCCTGGTGATGTTGCAGAAGATTTTCTTGAAAGGAACTGCTTTTCCAGTAACATTTAATTATTTAGCAAAATATGTCCTCAGTGTAATGTCCTTTATGTAATCTTTATAAAGTCACCATGATCAGCATTGCATGTGCATCCTGTCTGAAAAGCTAATGTTCTTAGCTGCTCTAAAGGCATACCAAAAGCTGAGGAAGCTCATGAGGAAAAGGTTAAAAGAATTAAGTGTGCATAAAATAAGTACAAACTGAGGAAGCAGAAGCAGGAAATCTGCCTGAAAATACTGAAAGGACAATATTAAAGAACTTAAAAGTATTGCTTGTGAATATACGAAAGAAAGTATCTATGAAACAAAGAAAGGGGAAAAAGCTAGAATTATTTGCTAAACAGAAAGACTAATTACTGTGTTATCAACCTCTTAGGGGAAGCATTAGAAATCTCTTCACTCAAGCTGTTCAAATTTAGGCTTTGGCAAAGCATCAGGGGATATTCTGCAAAGAACAATGCTTCTCTGGTGAGGTGAACAGGCTGGAGAGAAGCTGATAAAGCAACAGTATTAGCATGGTGCACAGCTATTTGAGAAAGACACAGTAAATGCTGAAATCAAAGTGAGCAGTTTTGTTTGAAAAGGGCACAGGCAATTACTGGTGCTGTAGTTTAAAAAGTCTTGGTGACATTCTACATGGTTAGAGAAACTGGAAACTTCTAAAGCTTACCTCTATTACCTGTAGAATAGCCCTTTTTTTAAAATTCTGGCTAAAAAATGTTAATAGGCAAATCATCTTTCTTAATGGCTACAGAATGTGAAGCACTACAAAGAACAATACTCCACACCCTAAGAAATTCATTTGATACAATTAAAAATGCCATCTATGCAAAATGCAGGTAATCTGGTTAGTAGAATGTGGGAAGAGCTGCCTCATATTCTGAAAAACAATCTGAGGACCACTGATGGATTTAACAATGTAAGAAAAATCCAGTAGTGCTGTAGATGGTTTTCTTGAGTCTCATCTTGCGGCTTTGCAAGCACATTGGCAGAACCAATTTTTTTTTCCCCAGTGTTCTGGGGCATGTGCCCCTCCCTCTGCAGTTATTTATCCACTTCTAGATTCTATAGTCATTTCAGGATGCCACTTTGCATCAAAGATGGAAAATGGAAGCTGTTCTGGGCTATTTTACCATCCATAGCTTTTTAATTATTACTTAAATTTTCTGTCAGATGAAACTTGTCAATTTTAGTCTATACTATATTTATCTCTTTTAGTTGTAGTTTTACAGTTTCAAAGCCCAAGAGGTTTATAATTGGTAGGATAATAATGTAACTCCTGACATAATCTGTTGTTTGTATGAAGTAGAATAGAGGTGCATAAATAAACCCAAAAGCATTTAATAACTCTGTAATTGCACTGTTTCTGGAGAGAAGATCGATACTTACTTGCTGCATGGCTACAGTATTTCAGGATCAATTCCTTGCCATAAAGGATATGGCATCTTTAAGTATTCATTGGAAAGCTGGAGATGAAAGGCTTTGTGCAGGTATTTCAGGGAAAGTATGAAATGAAACTAAATGAAATGAGTGAACCTGGCTAAGATGGAAGTAACTGTTTTCTAAATATTTTAAACACCAGCTCACTCTTGTAGTCAAATCTGATCAAAACAAATTTCCAGCTTTTGTGGGAATGCTAGAGGTATTACAAACACAGAGGCAAACATTCCCAATTCCTTTTACTAGAGGAAGGTAGGATAACCTACCATCTGCAAATGTAAGTCTACTCAGATGCAAAGGATTTACCAAAGAAAAACCAAAATATTATCTTTTGTAATAAGACCATGTAATTGAGCAATGGAGAATGAGAAATGGTTATTTTATGAGAAAATAAAACCCTTTTGGAAACAGTCTAGGTAAAATATAATATAAAAAAAAAAGTGTGCTTCAAAAGAAATGTCTCATACTGGGAATGAAATGGACATTGGTGAAGTTGTAACTGTTGCTTCCTTTTGTGGTTCTAATAATGTTTCTCTCGGTAAGCCCCCATTCCATAGGAGTATATTTTACTGCAGTGGAGGTAATGGAAAATGAAAAAATAAACAAGAAAGAATAAATGTCAGTGAGTCTCCCAGCCGGGTCCAGGCCTGTGTCCCTGCTGCTGAAGTCTCCTGAGCTGCCAGGATGGGAAGGGTGCATCCATGTCACACACCAGCACGAGCACCCATAGCAGCAGTGGTGTCAGTAACCCTTTGCATCCCAGTAACGCTCACTTCTGTGGGCTGCATTACCTGCTCCAGTGGGGCTCTCTAGGTCCCAAACATGCTCATGCTCTCCTTTACAATGCCTAACTAGCCTTGCTTGGTGTGTCTACTGCTGCTGCCAGTGACACAGGTGACAGGTCACACTATAGAATGGCACTTCATGAAGCAACATATTCTGCAGGATAGCACTTGGGAGCATAGATATTCCACACAAACATGCTGTACACTGTGGAAAGCAGGTCTGTCCCCAAAGGGGTGCTGCCCTCTGCTTCCTCAGCAAATATTGGCAAGCCATGACAGGGAAGTTTGATTTCCCAAGCGGCAGATATGCTAAGCAGCAAATATCTCCAGCCCAAGATGAAAGTTCCCAATTCAGTGAATATTTATCTCGTGTGAGAGTAAATCCTAGACTGAAACTAATTTACAGACATATGAATTATCATGGAATGAAAACGGTTACACCTCACCATGAATCATCTAAGAGTACCCAAACTCTCAGTTCTTTGACAAGAGAATAAAAGATGCTAAGATAGAATTTTAGTTCTTCTGAATTCAGTTTATCCCACAGAACTAAACCACTACTTTTCATCAGTCTCATGCCTCATGACCTCCATTTTGCTCGGCTCTCTGAAGCCAGACACTGTGCCCAGTTAGGTGCAGTCAGAGAATTCACTTCTGATCTCAGCAAACCTCTGCTATTAACATTATTTTATCTCTAAAAACCTGCTAGTTTTAAACTCAAGCTTTTTATAGCATTGGCTAAAACTAAAACACTACAATTTTTCTAAATACTAACCTTAAACTTAAATTCCACATGCAGTACACAGCCTGAATTGGTAACACCTGATGAACTTACAGATGATAAATTTCTCTGCAGATCAGTATTGATGCTTGTCTCCTGCAGTCAATGGGGGTTAAACCAGCCCTGGAGAATACTGTGGGATTAGGGTATTAGGAGTTCTGCAGACATGACTCTAATGCCAAAAACAGTGGAGGCACTATGAAGCACAGTGCAGTCATGGGTCACACCAAACACACTGACTTGAGAATCCTAGGATTTGATTATTCACTGCTCTGCAGCTTAGACAGTCACTTCTAACTAAGTGGAAATATCAATGTGAATTCCATAATTCTAATTTGACAGCCTTTTATGTCCTCTTTACATGAATTTTGCAGAGCTGGAAATGAGTCCACAGGAATTGTGTCAGAAGAGAATATAGACAAAGAATCCCATATTAAATACCTAGAAAATGGTGGCAATAAAAAGAACACAAATTGCACCAAATAAACAAAACCTGAAACAAAACAAAAAGCAAAAGCAAAAATAAAAAACTAAACCAAACACAAACAAACAAACAACCCCCTCTCCCCCAAAAAAAACCTCAAAAAACAGAACAACAAACCTCAAAACTAAGAAGAGATAACTTTACTGGAAGATCTGTGGCAAAAAACGTCTAGGGATACTTCTGTAAAATACATGTGGATTTTAGAATTCTAGAGAAAGGGACATACATTAGAGATCAAACCTTTTCAACAACTCTTGTTTACCAGAGGCTTTCCTTAACTGTTTATGATTTCAAAGGTTATCATGTTACTCAGTAAGTGATAACTTGTCCCTGGATGATCAGCATTTTTAGCAAAGGAATGCATGGTAGCCAAAGTTGAAACTTCATTCAAAAATGGCAGAATAATGTTGATGTTCAGACATTCTGTGCCTTTCTGAGGAGTTTGCCATTGAAACACCAAAAGTTTTCTTTGGCTTTCCTGAGGCACCAAGAACAGTTTCAGTCATAAGTTTGTGCCTGATTCCTCGGCAAACGTGTCTGAGGCAAGTGAGCTGCCTCAGAGTCATCTTTGGTTTTGATGCATGCATAAATCAACTTAGAAAGAGATAAAACACAGAAACCACAAGGCCACATAGGTGACATGTCCTTACATTACAGGCAGCTGAAGAAGGAGGGTTACAGTAGAGAATGTTAGACAACCTTTATGCATGGCAGCCCTGCGGTTCTATTTCTATCACCTTATTTATTGAAGTTTTATTTATGAGAGTCATCTAGAAGAATGATCAATGAATGAAGGAATGGCTGCAAAATATCCACAGAAGTAAGATTAAGACCTTTCTGCACCTTGAATTTTTTTTTTCTGTTTTTTTAAAGGAATTTTTACCTATGACCTGACAAATCCACGGGTCAGGTTCATTCCTACTGTGCATACAGGTGTTGGATTTGGCCCCAGATGGCACAGAATAAGCAAAGAAACATAATCCTGACATGAACATTCTCCTCTTTCATTCTTTATGTGTTCCCAACCTTACTGTAATCATTAAAGCAATTTACAATAGGCTGGAAGTGAGGAAAGTATTTAAGAATGGCAAAATTTATAGGTAAATATATAATGCAAATGCATATACACAGAGGTTTCTTTACCCATTTATTTAATCAGAAAGATGCTCAATTAAATGCAGCCAGTCTCATTTAATGCCTTTCTGCTAGGAATGAAAGCATTTGGCTATTGGCCAAATCTAGTCAGTACTTTTTGCCAGGCTCCAGTGTATTACATCCCATTTCATCTCCTCCTCTCTTCCTAAAGAACCCCAGGATCTCCCCGTGGGAGCAGAGCTGCAGACATTGACAGAGTTAATGCCAGATCAAATACTCACAGACAAGAAGATTTCCTCCCAAAGTTGAAGAGATTATTTGGAACCATGCAATTAAAATACATAGGGGGGAAGGAGTGGTGACAAGGCTGGTTTGATTGCTGTCCAAATTCATCTCTTCTCATGCTGTTTTTCACTTCCCTTGCCCTCATTTGGGCTATCTCCCTCTGGGCCCAGTCCTCCCTTTTCCTGCAGCATCCAGAGAAGACCAGTGAGTTGGCACACTGGAGGTTGTGCAGGAAAACTGCTTAAGTTAGGTTTTCCTTCTGAAACTGAACCTAAGGGGGTTCCCATGCAGACACATACAGTGGGTACTAAATTTTGTCTACCAAAAAGTCAGGATTAAGGGCTACAGCACCAATATTATTCATCTCCCCTGTGGCCACTTTCTAGCTTTGAAAAGTATGAGTCTCACTGTCAGATCATGTCTGGTTTTGTCCTTGAATAGGGATATGAGGTTAAATGTGCTGACAACAAAGGAGAATGGCAGTTTGGAGGACTCCACTGCTTGCTTGTACAAAGGGGAAATTGCAATTCTGGATGGTCAAACTCTTAGATCTGCTTATTTACACTTTGCAGACAGGTTTCACCCATGTACATTTGGAGCCCTTTGACTCCAAAACAAGGCAATGGAAAATTGGCCCAAGCTGATTTAAATCAGCAGGTATGCTGGAGACAGCACTGATCACCAGCCACTTAAATGGAAATTTCACATGAGGAAGAGAGGAGCTGTGGAAGAAATGAATGACTTGTTTTGACTCCAGTGCCTATATTACAAATTTACAAGACAGAGCTAAGGGTCAAGTGTGTATGTTCATCTCTTGCAGTGCCATAGATGAGCACAATTCACAATTCTGTGCATGTGAGAATCTACTGGGCTAAGCATTCTTATATCTATATGCTGAAATGTGGTTGTTTATACTTTGTATTGCATACTAAGGCAGAAGTTAAGTGAAATAAATGAGCCACAGAGTAGTCACACATAAGGATTTAGTTGGTTCTGTTACTGAACAAGAACTACCTGCAGGCATGTTGCAGGTGCCAGAAGTTAAATGCATATTTCTTTATTCTCAGCAGTAAAATAATCACATGGCACCACACTCAGATCCTGGCCCAAGGGCTCAGCAATAGCAGCAGAGTGAAGACAGGGCTCCAGTTTAACCACAGTTGATCACTGTCAAATCCTGGAATACATTTTTGCAGTGGAAGGACTCCTGGTGCGCGCTTGCTGAGTCAGCACATCTGCCTTCCCCCCTGTGGCTCTCCCATTTCTCTCTGAGCAGCATGGACAGAGATGGGAGAGGTGTCTGAGCCTGTGCCAGTGTGTTAGCACGTGCTATCATGAAGAACCAACATTTTCAGAACAAACTCTACCAGTTACTTCACACATTGTGTAAATTTGTCTGTATTTTCCTCAGTGAGACCTTTTCATGAATTAATTGTTAATTTGCTTATGTGGACAAAACACCTTTACTTTCAGTTTTCTGGTCAGCAACACACCAAATCCAAGCAGTGTTTTCCTCTGCAGCTGCAGTGGAGGATTCACAACTCAGCAGAGTCCTCACAGATCCCTTTGGAGTTTGCTGTAACCCCCGAGGCAGTACTGATGGAAAAACTAAGCAGTGGGCAAAGCTAGGGAAAGAAGTAACTAGAAAAATTGACATGTTTTCATTCCTGCTTCAGAAATGCCTTAGTAGTCGTGTGTGCAACCTGAAATGCTCTGCAGAAATAAGCTGAAAGTTCCTTTTTATCTTCCTGGGTTTTGTTTTATTTTTGTTTGGGTTTTTTTTATTATTACTTATTCTTTAAAACAGTGATTAAACAGACAAGATAAAAGCAAAGGATGAGGGACATTTTTAGGCCAGTTGTTTCAGAGGAGTCATTTGATGAATCAGGATAAATCCCCTTTAAAGCAAAGTGCTGTAGAGGTGGGGGTGTGTGGACATGAGGTGATTCCTTTCTCCACGATCAAAACAGGAATTCACAAATTCATGGCCATGTAGAGGACTTAGATCCATGCTCCCTGTTCTTCCCTCCTGTCTTACCCTCCAATCTTTATAATTGCTTTCTAGAAATATCCTTGGAGAGAAGTCACATTTTATGAGAGAAAAAAGAGAGCTGAGAAGGAAAAAAGATGTTTTTACTCTGTCTGAACCTCTTGACTTTTCAAGCCCTTCCTGCAGATGCATTTCATTCTACAGGCACCTTTGTTACAGTCTACATTTGTCCTTTAACATGATTTTATCAGTCCCATTCAAAGGATGCTCACTATCTTGGACTCCAAGGATAATGCTATGCTCTCTCCCCTTCTCTCTGTGCTTTTCCATAAACACCAGCCTCTTGATGCTGTTGACATCTTTTTTCAGGACACACAGAACCCCTTGTAATCAACACACAAGATCTCTCAGGCTTTGGCACTGACCTCAGCCAAAGGACAGATGTAAACTGAGCTTGCTGCCTTTCTTAGCTGAGCCATCTCTATCCCTACAACCATGAGAATCCCAAAAGCTGTTTGGGTAACACAGACCTATGGCTTGGGTAATTGGCAATTTGAAATCAGTATATTTTATATAAATCTGCTAAAGACTTTGCAGTGGAAAGCATTGACAGCAGTCTCACACATTACTGCAACAGGCCAGCATAGGGAAATAGAAGGTGAGATAAACTAATCATCCCCCTCACTGCTTCAAGCCTGCTGCATTTGGGCTCACAGGTTCACCATCTATCTGCAATTTTTTACAACACTTTGAGTACCCTCACACTCCAGGGGCCTAAATCTCCAGTTGAACGTCTGTGAGTGTTTCAAAAGTTGAGCTTTAGTAGTACAACTAAATTCTCCATAGGAAAACTAAACCTATTCTTGCCCTTAGCTTACTATCTTCATTACTCAAGATTTCTAAAGCTATGCTATGAGCAGAAGTGGACTGTCCTCAGACCTCCAAAGGAGTGAAAACTGGAGCAATTTCTCTCTGAAGCCATGCTACAACTTCTGCTGAGATAGATGCTGAAATAGTCTTGATGCACCAAGTTGCTTGACTCCTCATTGCTAAAATCAAATAACACTGGTATTCTCCAACAGCTCATCCTGTGAAGACAATAGGGGAAAAAATCCAGTTTGGAGCATGAGAAAAGGATATTTTTTGACATTTCCTGAATTCTTTTAAGAAGGTTACTGCTGCTTTGACAGAAAAGAAAATATTGCATGGCTGCTCCTCGCCAGCATGATTCTCTCTGGATTTCAAAGGCAAGATTTCTTTGTTTATTAAGAATTTGTTTTGATTGGCATACAGAGCATCCAAAGTCTCTGCTAGCTGTGAAAAACCTAGAGAAGCCAAGTGAATCAGACTGTAACCTTAAGCAACTGTGGGACAGCCTTTGAATGAACAGAGATAGTTCTCTTCTTCTTTTCTGGGTTTTTTTTTGTTTTGTTTTGTTTTTGTGTGTGTGTGTGTGTGTGCCTGATTCATTGGAATAACTTTCCAAGCACTGCAATAATAATCTGTGTGAGTTGGGATTTTTGGCATCTGATACTTACATGTTATAAAAGGGCCCAGAGGTATTACACAAAGAGCAAGAATGATAGAATGTTCTCCTTGGAAGGTTTGTTTGTGTATGCTAGAAGGTAAACAACCCTTGATTTAGATTCCAGATGGGTTGTTTTATTTTCTGTTATTTCCCCTTGTTTTTCAAAAATTCCAGCAGCATCATTGTCTGCCTATCTTGCAGATATTTATGTGACCCTTGTGACTTTGCAGCTAACACACAGACTGCTCAGATTCATCACCAAAGGAGAGCAAGAAAAATGTAGTACAGCTGTGCAGCATAGTGGGTAGTATGCATTAATCAGGAGCAAGGCAAGTCTGGATTCAAATTCCTGATCTAGGTGTGAGGTTTTGATTTGAATTTTTAAGCTAATAACTCTTTGATGTGAAAAACAGAAACTCTTCTGTGAGCAGGATGCTGAAAGACATTCTTGCTCAGATATTTAATGCAGATTTATCATAAAATGATTTACGTAATTTTATCTCATACAAATAAACTGTGGCTTTTATGTTTACTGTTCTAGGAAAATGATTGTATTTAAATGTTTCTGCTCCAAGTGCTTTATTTTAATAAAAGATTTAGTGTGCTATAACTTGAAAGCAATAGTTATGCATGAAGTGGTGAGTGAAAGTTGAACATGCTACTTTAATTTTGACACCTGTGGCTTCTTGAGTGCCTCAGTACTCAGCATCAATATTGTCAGAACGTGGTATTTAAATAGTTACACGAAGGAATCAGGCTGTGAACTCACAGAGAAAACTAAAGGGTTTTGCAGTGGAACTAACCAACACTTAATATTCCCAGGCTTACAGATCAGAGTGGGCTTTTTCATGTGTTCAGAACCATGGCTTTCCATTTAATTCTGAAGAGGTTATTTTGGGTGCAGCCTCAAGAGGGACTCATTAAGTTTTGATGCTGCAGATCCTGATGTGTCAAGACATCAATATTATTTTCCATATTTACCCCAGTTTCCTGGCAGTGCTCTCCAAATCACATAAACGATCCAGCCGGATCCTAATGGACTGTGACTCTGGCAGAGCTGCAGCATTTAGAGATATGTTAGAATATTTAAGAAAAGTAGGACAAATTTTACTAGAGGAAGGCACTATTAATACAAATAACCTTACCAAAAAGAGAGCAATCATGTCAGTCACTTTTCCTCTATATCACACCCTTCTTATCCTTAGTCTATTAGTTTATTGTCATGTTCCTTGAAGAACAAGGTTCTTGGAAAAAAAAGAATTAAATTTATGAATGTGTTTGAACAGCACTTGACAAACTGTGCTATGGAAAAATAGAAGCAAGAATAACGTTTATAAAATTTTAAAATTCACTCTAAAATATGTTAATCCACTAAGATGTATCAAATGTAAGTCAGTATTTTTTGGAGAAAAAAAATGAAGAATTCAAACCTCATTCAATTTTGGTCCAATGTTTTATGTTTTTCTCAGCTTGTCAAGACCCAGAGATATGGGTCACAGCTGAATGGAGCTGTTTTTGTCAAAGAAAACCTGAAGTCAAATGTCATTGTCATCCTATATAAATATTCAGCATGTGTGCAGTTCCTCCCAGGCAACTTTTCTTTCCATTTCAGGACACTGGCCTGAGTTAAATTTCTCAACAGAAAAGTAAAAGCAAAAAAACATAAAAAGGTAGAAATTACATAAATGGTTCCAAAATGTATATTCACACACTTTCCCTTCTGAAGGCTTTAGAGTATTCACTGAACAATTATTCACTGAGGACAAGTTAAATTTACAATACTTTTGCTGTCATAATACAAGCTTTGTCTGAAATGTTAATGATGTTGTTTTACTGTAGGAACTTTTACTGCATTTTAAAGAAAAAAATAAATCAGACATAAAGGAGCAGAAGGAGCACTAGGGATACCCCAACAGTGAAAGCACAGCCCACCCCGTGTAAGGCTGGTTCCCTGTTGGCAGCTGTCACAAATAATCTGGAATCCAGGTTCTCATCTCCAAGCACAGGAGTAATGAAGATGGCATGGCACAGAAACCTCATCTGCACCAGGGTTAACCCCATCTTCTCTTCCCCACACGCATGTCCCTGAGCTGCCTTCACTCTGAGCACAGGAACCTCAACTGTGCTCTGCATCCTGCTGTTTCAAAACCAAGATTTTTCTATTAAGTTTGACCAGTAATTATATACTTTTTTATTTTTTTTTCCTCCTCTTCCAAGAAGTAGTTGCTAAAGTCAGGGCTTCAATGTAGTGACCAATGATAAAAAGTCCAATGATAAGATCCCGGGTGGTTCCCATAGAAACTTGCAGGGCATGCTTACAGTAGGAAAAGGAATTCCTCCCCAGTAGGGATGCTCATCACTGTGTTTGTGTGTTTGTTGGCCTTTGTGCCCCACCCTCTGTCATCTTCTGGACCTCTGGGCATCTAACAGACACTGTCCTAGCTTCTGGGTACCCCAACTTCCAGGGCAAAGTGTTGCTATTGCTGTGCCTAGAAATGCTTTGGGCATGTCATCCATGTTGAGTGAGTGCTGGTTTTCGTACTAAGGGACCATGACAGGTGAGAAGAGAAACTTAAAGTCAAAGAGAAGAGGATGCGAGAGCATTTCTCTGCCCCTTTTTCCTTTCCTATAGTCACTTGCCGTCACAAGCCAAGTCTTCAGCTTTGGCATTTAAATTAATCCCGCTGGGTTTAAGCCCTTAAAGAAGGCTAGTGATTAACAATTATCCATCTCCACATTTTAAGCTATGTCTTTAAGCATTCTACATGCTTTTACCTGGCCGGGGCTCCAGCCATTTCTGTGTCTCCCTTGCAGAGTGCATTTGCAGTTTGTAGGTCCACCATAAGATGGCATTGTCAGTTCCCACATTTGTTCCACCGTCCGGGGTGGGCAGGAGCCAAACCTGCGGAGTACTTCTCGTGGAAAAGCCGGTGGTGTGGCAGCACTTATCCCACCAAAAGCATGTGTAACTGCTGGGATCACGAGAGGACAGGTGCAGTGTAACTATGGAAAGAGACAAAGTTTTAAACCTTCTCCAAGAAAGTGCCAGGAATAAAAATACCTTCTTTAACGCTACATGTAGAGATCAAAAGAAAAAAAAAATCTCTGTTCCCAGAGAGACTGATGCTCTGAAAATTATAATAAAAGCAATTTTACTTAGAAGTACTTCAGGATATGAAAGAAAACCCAAATTGAGAATTGGACATTTTGAAAAGGACTGTCAAGATATTTTGCTCAAAATGATGGCCCTGATCCTCAATTACAGCTGGAAATTAGCCAGGGCAGCTGAGAACTGGGTGCTGATTTTGGCAGTAGCCTGTTCTGAGTTTATCTCCAAAACAGAAAAGAACCATGTCTGCCCTGAGCTGACAAAAATCTTTATATGTTCCTCTTCTTCCATCATTCACAAGCACTGTTTGAATGTCTGTAAAATCTTGAAGATTGTTTATTATTTTCTTTATTTCCTCTTTCTTATTTTTCACTTCTGTGCCTTAATTCTGAATTTCATTAGTTATGTAGGGCTTCTTGCAGCATCACCTCTCATTTTTCAGCAGGGGCATTTATTCTAGTGTGCTTTGTGGCAATAACACAGGCCAGCTTATTGATCCCAGTGGGAACATTCACATGATTCAAACAGTTCATTTGCTTACGTGCTCAGCTGAATTGATGTTTCTCAGCATTAAATTCATCTGGAAAATTTGCATAGATTTGAGCTCACAGTCCTGGATTCATTAGTTTGACCAAAGAGCTGAGAGTGTTTTCTCAGTTGTCTTATCCTGTTCAATTAACTCTAAATTCACTTGGGAATGTTTCTGAGAGAAATGGGTCTGTGCTATGTTGTGGACATGTAACATAGGATATGTACCAGTATCTACCTTCCTAGAAACCTGCAGAATTGATATTTATTTCTCAGCATCAAAAATTAAGAAATTTAAGAAAAAAAATGTTTCTGTTGGTACATTCTGACTCATGGTCTCTTTAATTTAGAAATGCTTTTTAAAAATCATTTGTCTTTCCTGGTGAGGCAGTGATGGAAATGTGAAACCAGAAGAGACACACACATATACATGTAATTATTCTTCTTATAAAAACCAGCCTCATAAGGGTAAGATTGGAATCCACTACAAGTAAGAGGGTAAAAATTTTGGTAAGAAAGTGGAAACAAATAGAAGAGAGTCTCTCAGCAAGATATGCCCCAACAGAGAAAATTTCTGTTCAGTTAACTACTGCATAAACCCTGCACATTCATCATCTCCTCTGCTCTTCCCCAAAGCCACTTTTTACCGTCTCCATAGAGGGTCCTCCCACTCACTTTTACAAATGTTAATTAATTGTTGTACATGAAGCAACATGGGTGAATAAGGGAACTTCTTAAAATGGTTGCAAGATACTAAAACATTTGCCACTGATGAAAAATTGCCACTATAGTTTAAAATAAAGTATCATTGCTTAGTTAAAAAAAGACAAATGCATGGAAGTCTGGAATTTGTGAATTATAAACAAATTTATTATTATTTATTTCTTAGATTTTATTGTTGATCTTGGCAATCAACTACACTTGTATCTTGGAAAAACAAAAAAAATCTCAATAGATTTCACAGGGCTACTTCAAGTCATCAGATAGTATATTTTTTAAGTCTACCTTTATTTGTATATATCATAAGTGTAAGTTTATTTCAGGTAATGCAGTACTAACTAATCAATAGCATGTTCCTTTGATAAGTCTTCAGGGTTACCAGAGGGAGCTCTAAGATCCAATTTCAGTGTTTTAACCAAGCATTTTGGGTCTGAAAGGAATTTGTTAAAATACCTGAGTACTGTAAGTCAAGTTTCATCTTTCTGGTTACATTTCCTTCTGGTACATCATCTCTGAAGACTGTAGGGCAGATTCCTCATTCTGGATGCCACCATCTGTAATCCTGCAGTTGATAAATGCACACTAAAAGCATTAATCCATCACTGCCATTTTCAAATTTGGATGGATAAATCAAGGAATATATCAGTTAAAGGCACTTTTATCCCTTAATGATATTTTTATGTTCATTAGACATTACTATAGGTTCTGAAATACAACTACTAGCTTTTTCTAGCCTTGTTGGTCCATTTTATTTTTAAAGATACAGACAAATCTTCTACCACAAGATTTTTTTATTCTCTGATAGCAGAATAGACCAGCTGTGTATCATTTTTTTTCTTGATTTTCTGAAGAAATGGCACCACTTTGGGTAAATAAGTTATTTATTCTGTATCTGAACTACTTTATCCACAGAATGGGACATTTTGTGTCATAAAGAAGTGCTCAGAAGATGCAGCACTTAAACATTTTTATGATTTATGTGGCAGCATGAGAATCAAGAGGTAGGCAGACTGTTGTAGACTGTTGTTTTTTTCCTTTTTACTTTAACAGCCTGGAAGGGGAGCTCAGGAATACAACTGACTAACAAATCTTCAGCAGCACTTTGTCAAAATCTTTATTAGATATAAAATGGTTCAGATAAAACATTTTGACCGACGTCTGCAGTGTGGAAACACACCTTGATTCCTGTCCAGCTGCTGAGATCCTCTTGCACACAAACTGTGGGCACTGCAACTCCACGTACAGACCTGACATGCGAGGTCTAAGAGTGTTGCAAGAACCTTCCAGCGCCTGCAGATCCAGAGCATGAACTAGAATAGAAAGGTTTTGGTTCAAGCTAGGAGCAAGACACAGAAATGTGATGCTTCATGGTTAATGTCGAAGACAGTTTCCAGTTCTTGTATAGTTTAAGATATCTAATCTTAAGTTTGACTCCTGCTGTTCTAGAAAAAGGGTGTAACTTCAAGCATACCTTTACCTCAAACAGGCAGGGTGTAACTTTTGTCTGCCAGCACGGTGTGGCTACAAACACTGTGTGCACCACTCAGCCTTGCTGACATTGAGAACTGCTGAATCTTGTGCAGAAACTGCAGGTGTGTCAGCTCACAGGTGTGTCAGCCTCAGAGCTCACCCCTGGGAGACTGTGCATGTTGCAGTGTGGTGATCTCCAGCACCAAGAATTGGTCCATGGATGTAACCGAGCTTTACCTATGGTGTTCCTGCCTTTTGCAGAAGGTTTGTAACTGGATGACCTCTTAAAGGTCCCTCCCAACCCAAACCATTTAGGGATTATGGGATTTTTCATCTAGCTGTTGCTATCTAACCCAAATACATGATAATTTAAAAATACATAAAGTCCTCAGTGAGCAGTTGTGATGACCTTATTATTCAAGGTCTTTTGAGCAGAAGATTTTTCCAAGTCAGAGGCAGAAGTCCACAATTCCAGAGGAAGGTGAAAGTACAGCTGAAACTGAAGAGAAATTTGGCTCAGGAGGAATCTGTCTAAAAGTCCTTTTGTAGTGTGATTGTGGCTTTCCTGGCAGTTATTTTGGCACCTTCCCAGACCCTTCCCTGAGGAAAATCAAGTACAGGCAACAGTAGGAACAGTGTTTAAATAATCAGTGTCTGTGCTTAGAACTGTCCATTTTCAAATGCAGCTCAGGAGAAAGTATAAAGTGGTGAGGAATAGGTGAGGCTTTCAAAAGATCAGGGAAATAGCCTCTTGTGTGTCATAAATTACTTTCTTTGCACAGTGCTTTAATGTGACAGATATGGGATTTATCCTCTCCCATTTTTGGAATTGTTTAATGGTCAGTTTGTACGTCTCAGATGGCTGGTTAAGAAATTAGGCTGAAACACTGGATGGCCATATCATCAGCCTGCAAACTCCATTTGTGAATGTTGATTTGATTTATAAATGACACTGTATCCTGCATTCTGTCTGGACATTTCTCCTTGCTGGATGGTGTGGTGCTAGCTTGAAGTGCAGAGTCTGCTTCTCTGTCGTTGGCCAGAGAGTTAGCTGCAGCCTTTGTGGAATAGCTAGGATTTTAGGTGGGCTTCACCAAACAAAGGCATCAACTGGCTTGTGCCAGGGGTAGGAGAAAAGGTAACTGAGAGGGCTGAGAGTTTACATAACAGTAACTTTAACAACAGGCATTGATGAGGAATGAGGAGGCTTGCACAGGAGGACCTGAAGGGAGGGCCTGAAGGAATGAACAGACTGACTGAAAGGGGCAAATATTTGAAAGATGCTTCCATTTGACTGTGTCTTTCCACAACTGATTATATTGCATGTGGTGTTCATGGGTGAAGCTTGATTATTTTAGAAGCCCCATTGAGGGTATTTTCCAAGCCTTTCTTTAGCTGTTGCAAGCTAAAGCTAAGAGAAGCTAAGCCCCCAAGTCTAGAATTTTGAGGATTGTGCATTTTCTTCTGAAAAGGCTCTGGAAGAATTAAACTGTTAAGTGGACATGAGTTGTCAGACTGTAGAGGGCTAATTTTCAGGAAAGAGCAAAGTAAGAATATCTGAATCCCAAAAAGCCTGATTAGAAGAGCTGAGTTTGTGAGATACCACTGGAATCTCATTAGCTGTTTCAATTCAAGGGCATGGGACATCCAGAGAATGAAGATTCTTGCTGAAGTCTGGTAAGCATCTTAGTGGAGTGTCCACCAGAAGAAAAAATGAAAAAAGCCATAGGAAAAATGCTTCTGGGTTTTGTTGGTGCAATTCTGTTTTCTAATTTTGCTCTCCATGGAGCAAAGATTTTATTCCCCTCCTCAATAATAAAATATCCTGTCTCCATGAGTGCACATTATGTATATTTAATGTCCTATCACTAAATGCCCTTGTAAAAAGTCCCTCTCCATCTTTCAGCCAAGAAGAAACTCTTTACTGTGGGGATGGTGAGACCCTGGAGCAGGTTGCTCAGAGAAGTGGTGGGTGCCCCATGTGCTGTGCATTTTCTAATCTGGGCAGCCATTTCCACTTGGGAGAAAAGAGAGGTTGATAGGATCCTGCTGCTGTGGGGCTTGTGCAAACTGACTTGCAGGAATCCCAAAAGGAGAACATAATTCACAAGTGTGGTAGGCATTTTTTTTTCTGTGTTTGGGTTGTTTTTTTATTCCTGCTCTTGACCAGCCCCTACTGATACTTACTTTAATAACTATTGTTATCAAAATTAATGCACTTGTGGGTTTTTTCCCTAGTCTACTTTCCTGGCTGTAAGTAAAAATGTAAAATAGAAGAAAGGTCAAAGCAAAAGGTAAGTTTGTAACAAACACTTCAAAAAATATTCACCATTTTGTCCTGTGGGTTTCTTTGATGTGGATTTTCTTTCTTTTTTTGTTTGTTAATTTAAATTATTAAGTATTTTTATTTCTGGTTTACTAAGTTCCCTGAACTTATAGCTGACAGCAAAAACTGCCCATTTGAAGGTCTCTTTAGACTGGCATTTGTATGTGGAAGGTGAAGACCTCATGTTTGTGAAGTTAACTGTCTATTGCAATACAGGCAGAAGAACTTTTTATGTGAGGTACTGCTTACAAACATGTAAAATTTGATATTGTTTTGATGAAAGGGAAGAAATTGAGCTTGTACCTTGTTTCTGTCTCTGCTTGGCTGTTTGGGAAAGCTTTCTCTAAATCCCTGGCATTGATAAGAGACATTTGAGAAGTTCCCCCTAGCCAGACCAAGCCTGGGCTCACAAGCACAATTCCATTATTTCATCTGGATTTTATTACTGCAAGCAGCTTACCCAGCTGCATAGCAGGAATGTTTAACCAGGAACAAGACAAACTTCCATAAGCTGCTTAATTCAGACTTGGGACTGTTCCTTCAAATCAATTGATATTGAAATAATTACTTCTCAGAATCTGTAGAGGAAAAGGATGTAAAAAGAAAATTAAAATCTAATTACATGGAGGTAGGAAGCAGTGTCTGAGCAGACAAATCTTAAGCTTTAGCAAATTTTCAAAGGTTACATTATTCTTTTTGTCCCTAGAAGTCTTTTTACTTTTCTCTCCTCCTCTTGCACTTTTATCATTGTTTAAGCAACAAGGAAAGCTTTATTTTTTTCTAAAACAAAAGTTATTTCTATATGAAATTTGGGTAAAATTATTTATATATAATTTTTTTCTTTTATTAATATTATAAAGAAAACATCATCCAACAGAATTGACTGAGCTACCCTGACAGCGTCAATATCCTGAACAGAAGAATATAACCCTGTTTTCCCAAGAGCAAGGGAAAATTTATTTGTAGTGTTTGCATCTAAATTTCAGCTTTGGCAACTGCTCTGCTTCCTCTAATTCCCTCTTTATAAACTGTGTAGTTGTTCTCCTCTTCACTATTAAACTGCAGGTAGCATTGTAAATTCACTGTGGTGGATGAAGTAATTCAAGTATACCATGAGCTAAATGCCCTTCTTCTTTTCAATAATTTTATACTAATTTAACTGCCCACCTCAATGGAATTTCAATGATGAAGAGCAGAGCTCATGATACTTTAGAGAGGCAGAAAGAAGAAAAATGGCCATGTTGCAAGTATGTATATGTAATAGAAAAATAAAAATACTAGAAAAATGCATCAGCTTTACTTTAACTCCCCCTGCTTTGTCTTGGCAGGGGAAGTTAAAGTAAAGCTGATGCATTTTTAAGGGAAATATGGAAACCTGTTTGTTTGTTTGTTTCAGCACAAGTCTAGATTGAAAGCAGAGATATTGAAATTTGAAGTGCACGGGGTAGGAGATGGGGGTTGTGCTTCCCCTAGGGAAAGTATTACAGGACAGAGGGAGAGGAAGGGTTTCTATTGGTGTCAGGGTGTTCAAAAGCAGTTTTCTGAAGTAAAGCAGCTAATCACTAAGACCACAGAAATGAACTGTGGCCATAGACAAATACCTGAGGAAGAGTTAAAATGGGGCAAGCATGTACAAGGCTTAACACACAAGTGTGCATGCTCTCTAAGCCTCCTGCTTTATTCAATACAGGGGATTTGGCAGTTCTGGTGGGGTTTTTTGGTCTGGTAATGCCAAATGTACCTATCCCCTAAATATTTGTCCCTTTTTCCTTGAACCCATATAAACATTTTTGTATTCACAACTTTCTCCAGCAAGATATTACAGGTTTGTGCTACCCTGTGCCTTCCTTGCCACTTTGAACATGGTTCCCTGTAGTTTCATTTACTGGACTTCCTTGAAAAGACCATCCATCCCTGTCCAGCCTTTCCATGTCTTCTATGATTTTGCACACCTGTTACAGTCTGCCTAAATCCCTGCCACTGCCTGAAATATTTTGCCTATTAATTTACTACTTCATAGGGAAGCCACTCTTTTTTTTTTACTGTTTTGACATTTTTTATCTCTGTTCCCCCTTCTGAAGGTTTCTGGTTTTCTAATAACAGATGATTTTCAAGCCAAGGGTTTCAGCCCTACACACCCCATTCTTATATATTTATGTTCAGTAAGATGAATTGTCAATTTAAACAGTGGTGTAGCCACCTCTTCTGTTTATCCTTCTCTTGCTAATTCCAAACATTTCCTAATTTTTTTTTTCACTGCTATTGAGTGCTTGCTTGTTTCTTTGTGGAATCATCTGCTGGGACCACCAATTCTTTCTCTGCTAATGGCCAGGTATAAGACAAGGAGTAATTTTCCTTGCTTTATGCTTATTTCTACTGGGTTTCACCTGCCAGGTGAATGGTTTTGTGATGTCCTTCAGGTTTCACAGTCCTTTCTCATCTTCACACCTTTGAATGTTCTTTCTATCACTGGCACACTTCCTTGCTTTACCACTGACACTGCTTTCAAGGTTAAGATGCAATGAAATGAATAGCAAAAACTCAAGAGTTTCCACTAATTACTTTCCTCCACTGCAACACTGACCAGTTATCCATATCATACCTCCCCCACCTTCCATCTTTTAGCCCCTTGCTTCCTCATTCCTAAACTTTTCCCATCTATTTCACTGCTGCTCAGTTGTTTTAGAAGCCTATAGTAAGAGAGATTATAGAAAAAAACCCCAACAAAACAATTCAAACCTTTTGGTCACATAGTTGTTTTTCTGTTCATTATTTCTTCCAATACTTCAATAACTTGATGAGATACAAGACTTCCTCTGCAGAGCCTGTGCTGGTATCCATATCTGATACACAGATCTAAGGAAGACATATCTTTGTGGTTGCCCACTAATTATTCCTAGTGCAAATTGCTTTCTGAGTCTCTCATTTATTTTCATCCTGTGTCCTGTGATTCACATAAGGTAAAGAATTTTTGCATTTGCATAATAAGAAACACTATTCTGAAAAGTATGTTCTTTGCATTCATTCAGCTTTTTCTAACTCATTAGTTTCAAAGTGCACTCATGGTCTTTTTTTAAAGTCTTGCAGCTTGGTCCCCCTGAAATTCAGATGAAGTCCATTCCACTTGTGCAGGTTTTTTCAGATGTGTACCTAGGTATTGTTACGAATAAAAAAAAATAGACTTTTGGAGTTTCAGGCCTCAGATAAATTTGTATTGGCTTCACACTGCAGCTATATCAAATAGACATCTTGAAGGAAAAGACACATTTTAATCACAAAAGGTTGACTTTTGTTTTAACACTAGGGAGAGATAAGTTGCCACACCTAAAAACATTTGAAAGTGGGTTTTGTGTTTAGTGCTTTGCTGAAGAGATGTCATACAGCAAAAATATACTCAATTCTGTGTTTAATTTGTTTGTGGAAACACTGGATTTTTTCCCTTCCCAGAAACAGTGTTATAATGGACTAGCAAATTTATCCAACTTCTGCTTGTGAATATTCCAAATATTAATGAATACATTGAGCTGATGATGGGGTTAGTGATGCATTGTAAAAATGTTAAAATTTCATATAGTCCTGCTTCATTCCTATAGCTATAATGAAGCAGGGTGTATTGTGGATAATTTAGATAATCTGCAGGGGAACTAAAGCAATGACTGTGAAGGAGAATGTGGCATGTCATCCCCCTAGGCCATGGAGCACTCCATTTGCTGGAATAGCTTCTAACTGCTATTTAGTGGGCAGCTAGTGGAAAATAAAATTGCTTCAGGCAAGTGCAAATCTTATTCTCTATTATTAATGTTTGCAGTCTGGGTGAGGAATAGGGTAAACTAACTCCATTTCTAATAAGGGGAGAAAACTGGAGGCTAAAGGAAAGGGAGGAAAAGATCAATATCTTCTTTTAGCAAGATTTCTTTTGAAGGATTGTTTGTGTTGTGCTGAGTTTTTGCTGAGGGTGGAGGGAGGTAGGAATAGGAGGTTAGACACCTGCAGCTTCTTCTGGAGACGGTGATTTCTGTCATCTAATGGTCGTCCACAAGTGACTTGTTGATGAAGTTGGTAATCTCTGGTTTGCAGGAGCTCAGACATTTCTGGAAAACTGAAAGTAAGAGAAGAGCATTAAGTGAGAGAAACATTTCACACCCTGAAAGCTGGATGAGCTCACCATAGTGTGCTCAAATTCTCAGGGAAAATGAGAATGTAGGTTCTGGGTGCTAACAAGTGATGAGATTTCCACTAAGAAAATCTGAAAATTTTCCAATTCTCTGAGTTTGTGGGTTTTTTTGTTTGTTTAATTGCTTTTGGTTTGCTTAGTTTTTTGTTTTGGTTTGGTTTTGAGTAAATAAGCTAAAGTAAAGCCAGCTTTATGTTATTAAGATGATGAAATATTACTAATCTATATAAATTGGCTCCAGAGGAATTTGTTCATCTGGGAATCTGTGTGTCCATTTACACCAAAAACTATTGAAGTCAGGAGGACTGTGGAAGGAGCCCATCAGAAAACCTTTTCTTCCAAGTTTTCCACATACTAGCCCTAGAGGAGACTTTCATCCTTATAAAGTAGATTTCCCAAAATGATGTCATCTGTGAACTGGCTGCCCTCTGGATACAGAGAGGAATGCTTCAGAGACAATACAATGTTTTCAGCAGGATGGTGTGATGATCTCGCCTCAGGCAAGGTTTTCTTTTCCTCCTGCTCAAAGTTTCTGTCAACTCCTGTCTCAGGGTGCCACCTGCTCTCCTGGGAACTGGATGTTAGACCTAGGAAGTGCATGTGGAATTTCTCTTCTGGGAGATATTGTCCAAACTGCCCATGGCTTTCTTTCCTGATACCTCCTAGTTCTCAATCAGATTGAGCAGGGGTGTGCATGCCTTCATCAGGAGAAGAAAGCAGCGTGTTCCAGAACAGCTGGGCTAAAACACACATGTGGCATCAACAAGAGGGAGTGAAATGGTTGGTACTCCAGTCTAACCTAGATAAACTCTAATACCCATGGTCAGTACTCACATTTGTTTCCTGAAGAAAGAAATCATGCTGTAATCACTGTGCTGGAATGGGTGGTGGTGCCTCTTTGCTTGCATGTCAAAAAAAAGCACACATCTGGCAAGCCAGGTGTGAAGATTTTGCATAATCAGCATAAATCTTTTGAGATCTTGTTGATTGTTTTGTTTGGAGTGAATCTACCAAGTGCAGAGTTTACTTCTAAACTCTAGAAAATTAACTTTTATTTTAAATACAGTGGGTTGAGTGGATATGGGCAAATGTTGAAATTCCTATTAGCAGATGGGAGTCAGAAAACATGAAATGAAGGTTAGTAGTAAATCAAAGCCTTCAATCTGTGTTGGGATTGCTGAGAAGCACCAAGCAGTAAAATGCAACATCTTCTAACATTCTGAGTGGTTTCAATTTTGTCTGTGAGAATGTAGATGGGGAAGATGAGAAGAACTCTACATATAAAGCTATCAAGAGAAAAATAACTACCTGTCAAGTGAGATAACAACCATGTGATATGATAAGAGATTTTCGTTAGTTTTTCACTGGATCAGTTTTGAAGCATCATAGGTAACAGCTATCAAAAAAATGTCCAACTATGATGCAAACAATAATTTGCATGATTTTTTCTCCTTCAAACTCTTCCCAGAACAGAAGTATGGTTGTACTGCCAAATTATTAATTTGCCACCTCATTTTCCATTTGTGTAATACCCTTTGGTGCTTGGCTATGGTAGGTTGTGCTATCCTGTGATACCTCATCTGGTGTGTAAGTTTAAAAGGAGTTACTGTTGCAGTAGGAAGGGCTAGTGTGACAGTAATAATTCAATTAATCCCTGATTTACAGTATTCTTTTCCACCATCAGTATTTGTTGTGGAGGTGAGATTTTACATCTCATTATGAGGCTTTGATTACTCTGTTTGAAGAGGGCAGTTTCTGAACTTACTGCAGGACAGTTTATTTCTTAAAGCCTGCACTGATTTTTTTTTTCCCTTCCATTAAGACATATAGCTTTACTTTTAGGGTATACTATTTGGGGGTTTTTGGGATTCTTTTTTGAGAACAGGAATGTAGTAGAATTATACAACATAATTCTGATCTTAGCCTTTATGGGGGCTCAGAAAGGATTTTTCCCCTGTCCATCTCCTAAACACCAAGCCATGGTGTGCTGTGTGACCAGTCAGTTGAAGAGCAGCTGACAATCCCTTGGACTCTAAAGAAAAGCAGCAGACATAGGTAATAGTGATTTAACAAAAAATTAATGAACTCTCTGCTGATAGATTCACCTCATCCTTTTTTTCAGGGAGAAGTTGATCCCTGGTGTTCTTGAAGCCCCTGTGTGTCTAAGAGCGATGGCTGTGAGCGTGCAGGACTCAGTGCTGATGGACACAGTGGTTGCCTGCTCACTGACTGTCACATGTCTCTAATTTGCTGCAAGGACAGGAAGGGGCTTTGCTGCTCCTTGGCAAATGGAAAAGCTCTTTCAAAGAGGAATGCTGAACTTCCTGTTGGGTCTCCAAGCCTCTTGAGGTGAAAGCTGAATGGCCTGCAGCACAGCTGGAATCTTGACTAAAAGTCAAGCTGCCAAGGCAAGAATCCTGTTCTGCTGATATTGATGGAGGAGAGCTGGTGGGTCCTGTCCTTTTAGCCACAAATATATGTGTGGTCTTTCTGACCAGAGAGGATTCTCTCTGTCCCCAGCAGCAGCCTCTAGAACCCACAAGAGGCATTAACTACAGTGCTGTGGATAATGGGAAACAAACAGCCTGGCAATTTGACTTAGCTTTCATTTTACAGGTTAACTTACAAAGAATTTTTTTTGTTTTCTGGTTTTTGAATTGAAAGCTGAGATGTTCCTTTAAACTTCTAAATCCCAAATTCAGTGTTAGATGGGCAAAGAACACCTTTACTCACCTCAGATGTTTATTAGCCATTCTCTCTTTTCACGGAATC
This sequence comes from Serinus canaria, assembly GCF_022539315.1. Lineage (NCBI taxonomy): Eukaryota > Metazoa > Chordata > Aves > Passeriformes > Fringillidae > Serinus > Serinus canaria. Next base: position 22,687,383 of record NC_066319.1, read on the forward strand.
ACAGAATAGTTGAGATTGGAACAAATCTCATGGGACTGCCTAGTCCAACCTCTCTCCCTCAAGAGGAGTCAGCTGGAGCAGGATGTTCAGGACAGTGTGCAGTATGATTATGAACATCTCTGAGGATGGAGACTTTAGAGGCAATGTTTTAGTGTCTGAACACCTTTGCAGCAAAAAAATTGTTCCATGAATTCCACATGCATCATTTTGCCCCCATTGCCTGTAGTTCTCTCTTGTGGCACTGAGACAACTCTCATTCCAATTTTAAGCCCTCTTGGACATTACCTTCCTCCACCAAAACTTCTCTTCAGGTTGAAGAGTCCCAACTCTCTCTCAGCCTTTCCTCATGTGAGGTGCTGCAGTCCCTTTGCTGACTTGGTGACCATTTCCTGGACTTGCCCCAAAAGTCTTGAGGTGGAGCACCCAGAACTAAGAGCCAATACTCCAGGTGAGGCTTCACCAGCACTGAGCAGAGAGGACATCACCTTCCTCAACCTGCTGACAATGTTTTTCTTAATGCAGGTCAGAATATTGTTTTACCTCTTAGTTGAACAATTCTAATTTCTAATTTAAAAGCAGTGAAAAAAAAAAAAAGAGGAAAAAAGTAACCACTAACCAGTACTTAACATTGTGGATTAAGAGAAGAATATTTAAACTTCTATGTAATCACCATGTCAGTAATGCTGAATAAGACATGACTCCTTGTAATGTCCTATTTTTTTGCTGAAAACATTGTGTAAAAGAAAAATTGTAACAAAATAAGTTAAAATGGGGTGTTTCTTCTCCCTTGTTTCTGCTCTCCTTCATTCTTCAAGCTAATTAGGAAATGAAATCATTTGTGGGAGAACTTTGATTTCATCAACATATTCCTCTTATGATTGATAGGAAAAACACCAGGTGAGACCTTCAGCACTCACTATTTGGAAACCAAGAGCAAGATCTATGTTTACCTAGACCTGGTCCACTGGTTGAGGAGGTGTGTGAGATGTGCACTTGCTGCATCCTTTTAGAAGCAGGGGTGAAAATGTCCTGCTTTTTGGGTGCTCTGTACTGCATTTGGGCACTGGCATATTAGAAATGGGAGAGTGGATCTGAGGGAAGGGCAGAGGGCAATATGCAGTGCTAAAACTTGTGATTGTCCATCCCAGAACTGAGCTGGCATTGGGCATTCATAAGCTCAGATAGACAGCACTTCTTAGGATATCACAAAAGGAGCTCATGTAAGACAGGACATTTTTCATCAGTCAGAATTTAAAAAGCTCTCCCAGAGAGGCTGGTAAAACTGGCAGTCAGCCTACAAAATTTTTGTTATCTCAGAAGTACAAATCCTCCTTGAATTCCTTGTGGGATACCACAAAATTAAAATCACCCAAATTTTCCTTGATTCTAGCCTTCCTTGAGACTTGTCTTGAGAGCAGGAGGGTTCTTAGGCCAGTACAGTCCCATTATACCTGCCAGTCACAATGAAGATTCAGGAGGTGGTTGCTGATGGACAAAATTCAAGTACAGAGAAGTGAGGGCTACACTTTTTATGTGTGTTTTTATGAAGCACTGTTCAGAACCTTCCCTGTCTGACCATTCAGCAGCACTCTGGCAGTCATGCTCCCACCCCCAGACACTTTCACCACTGGTGCTTTCACAACAGGCAGCTCCAGGGACCCAACAGGACCCTGGGTTTACTCCCTGCACATCCCACACCCTCACTGTCAGACAAGGTTTCCTCAGGGCTGGACCCTGGATTTTTCATAGCAGGGTCTCAGACCCAGTCTGGATTTCTTGAAGTAATTTTACCATGGCGCAGCAGCGGAATAACAGCTGGAGCTGGCACCTCCATAGAGGGACCACGAACAAGAGAAACCCTGGGCTTTTGTACCCTCACAGTCTGAGGTCTTTCAGCTGAGTCATCACCTCCTGAGCACCTCCAAGGTGACAAACACTTGGGGGTACTCAGGAGCAAAGGGTCACTATCTTGCCTCAGGCTCCCACCGCTCAAAGCTCAACCTGCAGCTGGCACTGCACCTCACACTGCATTCCTCAGCAAAGTGGTATGTAAAGTTTGAGTGTATTCTTTCTTTTTGTTGCTTAAATGTTGCCTAAGAACAACTGTCAGAGGTACAATTGTCCCTTCTTGTTAGGGCTACCAACTCTCTTACTCTGTCCACGGTATGAGATGTGAAGTCTTCCTGTCAGAGAGAGCAGTACCATCATTATGAGATGACCATACAGCAAAATAGTGCAAGAGCACAACCAAACAGATGGTGTCCTGGTACAGTGCAGCACTCCTATTTGAGTTCCTTAAGCTCTTACATACAGAATATTATCCCTGCATCAACAAAAACACCAGAAAAAAATTATTTAAAATATTATCCTCCAGAAGAGCCTTGCTGAGAGCAGGTAATAGCCAAGAGACTTTGGCTAGATGATCTGTTACTTTTAGGCAGCATGCAGTCACTAATCCACTGGGCTTTATGGGTCTATTTAAATTAGATATATGCAGGCAGTGCATTATTTATAACCAAAAGCATGAATAATTCAACGTGCCCACTCTCAGCAGGTATCCAGCTTGTGCCAGAAGCCTGCACTAGATCCTTGCTTTCAGAATAATGAAGAGACTATTAGATAAGTCTCTTTTGCTTGTATGCTCCAGTTTGCTCTGTCTGCTCTTCCTTTGTATTTCTAGTTTGGCTCTTTTGTCAGTGAAGAAGAAGAGATGATGTATTCTCTACATTATTCCCTTCATCTGGAGATGACATACTATGTCTAAAACAAATTATGTAAATCCGTTTAGGATGAATGCATTAATTTCATTTCTGTTTCATTGTGACGGAGACAGTGGCGTGTTCAAGACAAGGGACTTAAAGGCAGCGTGGCTCAGGGAAAGCACAATGCTCCTGGCCTAACAAATCTGGTCTGCTCCACTCCACTGCACAGCTCGGGCTCAGCTGTGTCCTGAGACTAGTTGTGGCTGCTCAGCCTTGTTGGAAAGTGTCTGTTGTATCACCCTGATGCTCAAATCCAGAGGCTGGAAAAGAGTTCTTACTACGTGCTCTCTTGCCCTCTTGGCTTCTTATAATAAGTGGTCTGAGTTAGGGCCTTCTAGTAGGAGGGTTGTTGCTGCTTGTTCCTCTCTGAAATTTGGACACCAAGTCCAGAGCAAGCAATACAGTAAACTAAATTTGTCTGTCCATTCTGAGTCTGAGCTGCTCAGAAAGAGCTTACAGTGCAATTGCTTGTTTCTGCCCAAGCCCAAGAGTAACCAGGTATTACAGACAGATTTTAAAACACTGGGCAACCTGAACAATCTGGGGAAGAACTGAAAATTCTTCAGAACATGTGATGTGCTGGGTTGTTACACAAGTCAATGCAGCAGAGACCTCCAAGTTCCCTACAGCTGAAAACAGAATGCAAGTACTTTACTGATAAGCTTTGCTATTAAATCCTTAGTGGTCTCTTACTAAATCAGTGAAGAGTTGTTGAGGTATTTTTCTAGGAAATAGAATACATTGATTCAACCTCTCTCTGTCTGTGTGACTACAGATGAGCCATTATTTTCTGTACCTCAGGTCCTCATTTATATATCTGCATAATAATAGCTCCCTAATCATTGCAGTAATATGAAGGGGAAAATGCACCAAAGATAGTGAGCACTTGAGAGTCATGGTTTGGAAGGCAAATGAGTTAGCTAAATATTATAAATACAGTTCTTCTCCTACAACAGCCCGAGAGATTGCTTCTGTATTCACCAAAACACAGCAGTTAGAGAGTACAGCCAGTTTATACAGGAGTATAGCAGAATTACACAAATTTAGGTAAAAACCACGATTAAAACATCCTGCAAAGCAGCTGCTTAGAATTCATAGCCTAGATGATTATAACCTCTCTATGCAGAAAATTGCAAGTCTTCAAATCTTGAGGTACATCACAGGGTCTTCAACAATGTAAACTTCAGTGGAGTGTTTAAATGGACAGTGTTCTTGGGTGTCATTGCTCCAGAAATAAGAAACAGAGAAAACACTCTGTGATCAGATATGATATCATCATTTGTACCTTGTTGAATTTTGACTTCCACACTCCCTGACAAGATCTCTTACAAAAGAACTGACCTCAGCCAGCACAGCTTAACAGAAAAGAATCTAACCAAGTCACATAAAGAGTAGAAAGTCCAAAAGTAGAAAAAAGGATAGTCTGGCAATATAGTGGTATCCTTAATTGGGATTAAGCAGTAAGATCTGTTTCAAATACTGTGTAGGAAATCTATAATAGTGTGAATTCTTCTTGATTTATTTTTCTTGGTTTAGCATCTTGATGGCTGATTATAATTCCCCTCTGAATGTGCAGTGATTCAATGACAGAAGCATTTCACAATATTGTGTTGTTTTGTTCCAATAGGAAAGACAAGTTCTGTGCTCCAAAGGAGGAACTTAGCTTATTGTAGAAAAAGACACTCACCCAGAAGATAAAAGCCTCACAGAACTGCAGGATGATCTGGAAAATTCTTAATGATGGTATTTGGCTAAGAAAGGGAAATTCTTCCCAAATATAATAAATTATCAAAGAGCTATGTCCACTTCAAACTGTGTGATTTGAAGCTCTGGTGGCACACACACATAGTAGAGGTTTATAGTAGGGATGAGAAATAAAGGGTGCAGCAAATAACTTTGATTGGTCATCAGTGACCTCAGTGGTTCTCCTAATGGTTCTGCTGTAAGATTCCCTTTTGTCCTACCAGGTGAACCAATAAGGGGGTGAAATTCTAACCCAGTGATGGCTTGCATATGAAATTTATGAATCTCAGAAGCAGAATCTGAAAGCCTTCAAGGGAGGAGAGCTTGAGCTCTCATTCAGCTTGTTACAAGTGCAAGATGGCCAGTTGCAGCTGAAACATTGGTGTGAGATTCTTTGCCCTCATAGATCTGTGATCATAGAAGAGCTCTGGAAGTCACATTTCAGGTAACTCAAAACTTTATTTTCATCTGTTTATTTCAAGTTACTCCTGGAAAATATAAAATATAAGTTATATACAACTGATGAAGGGACTGAAATCTAAAAGCTTCTTTGTTTGCAGCTACTCCCCACAAGCATTGCTGTCTGCATCACAGCCAGTGCCTGTCATTACCTGTTTGTAGGGGAGAGAGTGCTTTCCTTAAGCAAGATATTTACTACTCAAACTCCTATTTCTTACAGGTACTTGGACCCCAGTAGCACACAGTGATGGATTTTTATATCAATGTTGCCACCATAAGTAAAGAATAAAGTGTTGTAAGAAAGTGAGAAGGGAGGAGAGGAAATAAAATGTGTGTATGCATTGGTTTGGTTTAGACTAGGTTCATTTAGCATTCTCTGATCACAACAGAATGAAAATAGTTTTTTAAAAATGGGGTATTTATTCTCATAAAGTCCTATCTGTAGAAGTGAGATAGTGCTCCTCTGTTTATCTGGGGAAACAAGGCACTGCAAGATTAATGCAGAGTTTCATTGGATGTAAAGAGCTTGGGTTTAGGGTGTGTTTCCAGGGCAGGCTTCTCAGAATAGGAACAGTCTAGAAGGCAATGCAGGGAGAGAGTTGTATGAGGCCCAGTAAAAATCAGGCACCAACTTCTGCAACTTTTGCCCCTGGTCAGGTTACAATTGGGGGTAAGCAAGTTGAAAGGTATGTATTCCTAAATGTAAATGAAAGAGAAATAGTATCTAGATGATTAAGAACTTGAATTTAGTAAATATTTTAAAATAAAAACTCTACCAATTTGAGAAACACTGAGGGGGGAAAAACAGAATAAAACTCTCCAAAAGGCTGGTATCAGTTGTAAGTAGCAACTTAATTGTTCATCCAAGAAACTGTTGTGTACCTCTCAAGAGCAGAGAGGGCACCCACCCTTTCTGCCTGTGTCCCCCAGTGACCCTTGGCTGGCCAAGGGCTTGCAGGAGCTTTGCTGATCTCATTGCATGTGCTACTTCCACCTTCAACTAAACGAGAGATGAAATCTCTTCAGTGCTGCAGAGTATGGGTGTCACCAATAATTCCCCTGAGGGCTCAGAAAATAGGGCAAGGGTAGAGGAAGGATTTCCATTCATTTAATGCACTGATGATATGCAGTTTGCAGGAGCACATCTCATATCCTGCAATTTGACTTAAAAATCTGTTACTGGATTGAAGGCAGCAGCTCTGTGGTTTGAAGCCAGAGCAGGGCCACCTGCCCACTAGCTTCACTGCGGCTCTGTGAATGTTCCAGTGATGATAATTCTGTTCAGCTGCTAGCAGAGTAGAATCTCCAAGAGATCATTTGTTGACAGATGCTGCGGAGCTAGAGGCCTTGAATTCCTTCTTCAGCCTTGAATATCCTCCATCAGGATCTCCAAAGAAATGCAGAAGGTCTGCAATTACACCATCTCTGGCATACCTTCCCCTTTGATAAATTTAGGGCTTCATTTCTCAGGGCTATCAATTTGGCAACTTCTTATCCAGTGCTAAATTTACTGAAGGTTGAAGGAAGTTTCTAACCACAATATTTGGATTTATGACTTCTTTCTTATAAGACATGTTCTTTTTGAATATCATTGACTAGGAAATGAGCTAAATGAAGACATAATCCTGCAGCATGTCAAGCACTGTCCTCTTTCTGAAAGAGTGCACAGGCTGGAATTGCTCTTACCTTGGGCAATGACATGGATTTTCAGCCTGAACATTCCTTCATGTGTTCTTCCCCAGTTTCAACACCCACCACCCCCTCCCCAATATATATTCACTCCTTTCCTTCCCTGCAGTTTTTCACCTAACTACCTACTTTTCAATCCTTATGACATTTTAAGGCTGAACAAGTTTCCCTTGAGCCAGTGATTGCCTCAGAGCCTCTTTTACTCTTGCTGCTGTTCACCCTCTGTCTGATCCTTCTGGATCCTTCCTGGAGCCTTCTACATAGCACAGTGATTCAGCAAACTCTGCATCAGGTTTCTTTCCTGACAAGCAGAACTGGTTTGAATAGGATAGGATGAGAAAGCCAGAGATTTCAGATATTACTGTATCACATATTCCTGTATCAAACTGAGACTTGTTTGAAGTTCCTGAATAAGACAAAATCTAAAGCGAAGTATCAGCTGAAGCAAAATAGTTTAGATAAACTTTAACTGCTTCAGTTTTAAAGCAATCACTGTAAACAAAAGAGAATTCTTCATTTTCAAAAATGTAAAAAGTGTAAAAAGATTCTTCAGTTTCAAAAATTTAAAAAGATTAGTTTGAAGTGCTTTCAAGATGCAAATTAAAAAAAAAAAAAACACCATTGAAGTGCAGCCTTCCTCACACACACACACACACACACACAAAAATTACCCCAAAAAACCAACAACAAAACAACAGACCCCCAAAGAGCCTCTGAAATTCAGTGAATTTCCAAGAAGCATTTAATGGAAACATTTTCTGACCAGCATTATGAAACTTTAGGTCTCCTCACTTTCTCCTGTGATGCTAATCCTGGACCAGTAGAACCACAGAGCTTCAGTTATGGCTGATTAATTCCATTCTACAAAAAAATCTGTGCATGAACCACATTGGATGCATCGCTGCAGCTCCTGAGAGGCCAAGCAGAACTGCCTGTGCTGGTCCAGAAAGAGCAGCAGAGCTGTGTTAGCCCTGAGCTGAGCTGAGCTGAGCTGAGCTGAGCTGAGCTGAGTTCTGCCTGCTGAGCCCAGTGCAGGGCACCTGGGTAGAGTGCCAGGCTAACAGAGGGAGGTTGCTCCTGATACCCCAGCTGGCTTATTTAAACCCAGGTGATGTGCAGATACTGAATACTCAGTTGTTCAATGTCAATAAACCCTTTCTTTGCTGAGTGGAACACAGCTGAATCACAGCTTTGTAGGGTCACAGGTATGAGGACAGTCTGAGCTGAAATCAAGTACAGCTTCCCTTATTTCAACAGGCATTCTGCTTAGCACACTCTGAATTTCTTGCTATATGTCAGACAGAATAAACAGTTCTATTTTCCTGCTCTGCCAAGTATTATGTAGGCTCACACTAAAGTAAAAACCATGCTCAACAGGCTGAGAAAACATAATTTTATATCAAGAATTGCTGTCTCACACTTTGAGAGAAGTGCTGGGGAACCTCCACCTTGGAGGCAGCAGGGACCAAGCAGAATAGAACAGAATGATTGTTATTTAGAAAATACCAAAGACTAATTCTGCACTTGATACACAACAAAAATCATGCAGAGGTGCCTGTCAGCACTGGGTCCTGGGAGGGTTGGAGTGCAGCAGGAGGACAGGGGCCATTTTCAGCAGGGTTTTCAGTGTCAGAAAGAACTGCAGTAGACTGCAGTAAAATACATTTTTGCTGGAAGTCGAATTCTGAGTGGACTACTAAAATATAGCATTATTTTCCTGTGTTTATCCAAGACAGACTGAAGCTTTTTAAATTGCCTTTTTGTCTGTTGGCAGCACCTATTGAGAGCTGAAAAGGCTGAAGTGGCTAAAGAGGGAGCTGATGAATAAAAATTGTTCAGTTGTGCATTGCTCAGTGGATCAGCAGCCTCCTTGCTCATGTCTCACCAAAAAACCAAAAGTGAGGAAGGCAAGATACTGAAGACACTCCCAGGGTCTGAGTGTGGCACAATGGGGCACTGTGCATTGGGAAGGCACAGAGACATTACTTAAAGCTAGCACTAATGTCTGTTCCTTTGCAGCAAGAGTGCTCCACTATTCCAGTCACCTTCTCTGACTGATATTTGTCACTATAGGGATTTTTTTCGGTTGGGGTGGTCTTTTTTGTTACACTATGATGCCAAACACCTTCTGTCTGGGCACAGCAAGCTGTCTGGCAAAAAAAAAAACAACTTTGTGTTCTGGTGTTTTGTGTTTCTCTTTGTGAAGTAAGGTGGGAAGAACGGGGTACTGGAAAAATAACCTCAAAAGGAATTTGAAGGTGATTTTAAAAAAAACACATTTTCCTTCTATTCCTTCCTTTCATTTCTCCTGTGTTCTGTCCTACTAGTGGTGACACACTGGCATAAACCCAAAGTAGATTAAACTGAGGTTTTCGTACGTGTATGCAAAGTTTCATTTCTTTAAATAGAGATTTTGTCAGAGGGAGGCTGATTCTTGCCCATTTGTCCCTCAAGGTAACCTGAATATCTGCAGCTCATTGATATCTGCTGTTGTTCTCACACTGAAGTGAATTATGGATTAGGCCTGATACTACAACAGTTTGTGTTCCCTGGGACACCCACACGATGAACTACCAGATGCTCAACATCTTGTAGGTCAGGAAGTGTTTGACACTGACACTGGTTTGAAATGACCAAAGACTGGATTTTTAGCCCAAAACACATCCCTTCCTCTGATACCATTGTTCTACCTGGACTAAGATATGTACCAAAGTACCTGGCATGACATGAAGACAAGCAGGGGTGGAAATGAGAAAAATGGCCAAATTTCCTTTTTTGTTTCCTGCTCTTTCTTTGTTTTAATTACTTTTTTCATTACTCTAGGCCAGTGCAAGGAGAAGACACAGACCCTTGTGTAAAAATTGATGTAACAAACACAATTTCATTTTACAGCTTCCTTCAGTTACCTTAACCCATGGCTCAGAAAGAGCCAAAGTGATTTGTTATTACTGTGACTTGGCAAATTTTTGCATGCACGTTTTATGTACTGCTGCTGCACATTGTTTAGTTGAGTGGTACCCTTGTCCTCAGGCTCCAGCCCTGGGAACAGTGATGATGGAAATGCCAGTACTGCCTCAATATGTCACTTCACATTGGTCTCCTGAGACAAGAAGGCCACTTATTTCCAGAAAGGCACAATAATTTGTGTCAGCTCGTTAAGCTGGCATACTGCTGATTCAGGCACTGAACTCTAACAAAGCACTTTGTCCCAGCTCTGTAATGGCCTGTCCCTTGTATTGCCTTGGGGATAACTGAGATAAGTTCCTGGAGGGAAAGGTCAAAGAACTCAGGAAAGATTGTTATTGTCAATCCGAATTAAAACTGATGCTGGAAATATAATATTTGAATAGTGCATTGAATAACTGGAAGGGAAAAATGTCTTGGAGAGAATGTGTAAGTGGTAAACTCCAGACAGAATAGAGTTGCTGCCTGTGTACAAATCTCTGAAAAAGAAGAAAGAATTTACTAGATTGGGAGTGGAAGTTGGTCATGGCTTTATTAATTCATTTTCAAGACTGAGGGAGGAAATCTTTATCAAAAATACCATAAAGAGAAAACGCTAAGTGACCAAAGCAAGACAGGCCAAATAATTTTGCAGGAGGCAGCAGGTAGTACAAGAGATTATTCAAGGAGGTCAAACAGAACAAGTTTTTGAAGGATTTTTCTTTGGTTTTGGGTAATGGGTGATATTAAGCTGTTCATGACAGAACTATTTAGGACAGATGTTTGGGAGGGTGGATCCTGGTGCACACTTCTTTATGGAACTAAGGCTGGGTGCATTGTCTTGTTTGCACTTTGTATCTGCTTGGGTTGATTTAATCTGGATCTTTTCAGAATCCTGCTAGGGAAGTGTCAGAAGTGAGAGAGCAAGATCATTCCTTCTGAGCTGAAGCAGCAGCTCAAGAAATGTGGACAAGGCTGCTCAATTTTGCAGAGGTGCAATTTTGTTGGGGGGGATGGGGGCAGGGAGGGCAGGAGGAGATCTGCTTTACAGTGAAATTCCTTTTGGTCTCTTGATATTAAGTAAGCTAACTTTTTCAGATGATACCTGCAGCACCAGTTTATGTGCTTCATTGGAGGAAGGACTTTAATACAGCTGTAATTTTTATAACCTCTGTCCCAGGCATGCTTCACCTGCCTCTTCACCTGCCTTTCCTGGTGCTTTAAATAGGTGCAAATACATAACTGAAAATACTCTCAGCATTCAGTCTTACTATCATTTGGCAAATTAGAAAACACTTTCATTTTCTGTGTGCTGTATTTTGCTGGCTGCTTGCTTTGATTTGGTAGTTTAAAAACATCTACGTAAAACCCTATTTTCATTTGCCTAGCATATAATTATTGAGTCACACTTCAATTCTCCTATATCAAACAAAAAGCTGAGGGAGTTAAAAAACATTTGGTTTTGGGGAACTGGTTCAAAAAACAGGCTCTTTGGAGGATACTAAAATTTTTTGCAGAATCTTGCAAAAAATGTAGTTGAAACTGAATAGCCCATTCAGGCAAAGAAGTAGACCTATTGCTCAAATTTTCAAAACAAATCAGGATTGATTTTATTTTTGAAGTATGTGGTCCCCTGCTTCCACTTTCTGTGACAACAACTATCACTATGATTTCACTTACACCTGAAAAATGCCAAGCCTGATTCTTCTGGGACCAGAAAACACAAAACATCATCAGAAAATGCAAGCTTGATAAAATTTTCCAACTTCTTGACAGAGATACACACGAAGGTTGGGAAATCTCAACCGATCTATTCTCAAAACTACACATTTGAGATTTTATGCTTAATTGTTCTAGAAAACACACCTGAAAGTTAGTGGCAGTTATCTCCCTCTGTCTGGAAATGTTGTTAAATTTTGTGTTCACCATATGAAAGTTTGGATATATTCCTAAACTGGATTTTTATCTTGGACTCCACAACCAGAAAGAATTGCTTTCAGTAGACCTTGATTGCCGCAGCAGCTTCATTAAATCTTCTTCAGATTATTTCTGACAGCAATATTGGATACTGCAAGGGCTTCCAAGTGCTGTAAATTTTCTTAGAGTGAATGCAGCCGGAATCCCTGAAGAAATACAATGCTGTTTAAACCTCTTTTTGATTCCTACCCCAGTCTCTCTCTCTCCCTACTTCTCAACATAAGAATCAACTCAGATGTTTCCCCCACACATTTTATATGTAAAAGCTATTAGTGACTTTTCTTAAACAGTGTTTAATTTAGATCCTGGTTTTTTCATGTAGCAACTTCTGGCTTGGCAAAGGGAGGATGGCATCGTGAACTTGCAGAAAGAATCAAGTCAGTGACAGAGGTGTCTGCTAATATACTTTCTAAGCATTTGCATTACTTAGCTGCATTAAGTAGGGTCATTTAAGAGATATGTTCAGCACTTTGTTTCTGAATGAGCCAAATTCACATCTCTTCTACTCTTCATTTTACTCTGTTCTTTATTTTTAGTAGTGTACATCTATGTGAGCCCTCAGGTAGCATTCAATTGTTGCAGCAGTTTATGGAGAGCTTCTAATAAGTTTGCACTAGCTTTTAGTCTCTGAATTCAGGCATGAAGTGGTCTTAATGAGCAAACTCTGAAAATGGATGTATGCCTGGTGAATGCTGACTGCCCTTAGCAAAGTGATAAGGGAGGCCTGCTTGGTTCCAGCACCAGCTCCCACTAAAACAAGCCTGTTTTCACTAACATGTCTTGAGGAAGGGAACACTCCACAAAAGATGTAGGAAGTGGTGCTAATGCGTGCCTAATGTCATAATCCAAAAAATGCCAACAAGACAGTGTTGTGTACACCACAGAAGTATTTATATTAACCATGGTTTTCTCCCCAGTAATTTCAATGACTGGAGAAAGCAGGAAAATACTACAAATGAAGAGAGTTTTATGATAGGTTCTCTGGTTCTCAAACTGTTCGGGCATATATTCATTAAAAAAAAGATAATATATATATATATATGTGTGTGTGTAGTTATAGGGTTTTATTCTTTTCTTTCTCCGTCCCATTTTCATTGGAGGTGACTGATTTATAAACTTTTCTTATGGACAGAAAATAGCATCCTTTAAACTCTGTTACATTTATTTCATGCTGTGAGATAATTATCAAGTGATCTCACGTAGCACATTTTGATCTGTTTATAAATCATTGTACATTAGCATGTTCTTAAGGTTGATCAGGATTTTTCTGGGAGCATCTGCTCCTTACTCCATAGAAATGCAATCCTTACTCCAAAAACTGCAAAGTTTCAAGTAAGAGAGTCTAATAGATGTAATGCTGCAGAAGACTACAAAGATTTTCACGAAGTCCATTCTCTGAATGTCTCTCTATCTGGGGTTGAATTATTTAGTAATGAGATTAAAACCATTCATAAAGCTTTGCAATGGGAAACATTTTTTGTTCAGACAGTGGATATAACATAACTTTATTCATGTTGGAATAGACAGTGTGATGCAGATAAGCAGCATTACTCTGTTGAAAGGTAGTAAGCCTATGACAAAATTTCTCTTCTGTCTCATTTTGAAAAATCTTGTGTTTGAATATGGCTGAATATTCGAGAAAGGGCTGGAATTATTATTAGCAAAAACATATGCCACTAATGCTGGTAGCATGTAAAATCTAATTTCTAAATCATGTGTCCCTAAGTAAGATAAAATATGCTCATGTCCCTTCATTTTTCTTCATTTTTCTAGAGTGAAATCAGACAGATGAATACATTTAAGTAAGGCATCAGAGAAAGGACTAGTTGGCTTTGCTAGTACAAATTAGTTTGAAAGCAAAGAACTTCCATTATTCTCTTTGCTTGTTGGGATAGACAGATTGATTTTATAATTTTCTTGAGACATAGAACTAAACTGTGTTTAAGAGGGGAGTGGGATACAGAGTGTGCAATAGCTGCAAATCCAAGAGGTAACAAAAAATGTTCTGTTAGAGTAAGGAGAAAAGATCTTATAAAAGAGGGTGTATTTGTGGAGGCTGAGCAGAATTGCTGAGTTTCTTTCTCCATGGGCTAAAAAAGGTCTAGTTATTTAGAGTTCCTCAGGGTTGCTCATATATTTGTGAAGCTATGAGTATTTTGTATGAAACTCTTTTTTGTGTGAAACATTGCTCTTCACATGCCCTCAGTTTTGTCAGATTTGAGATGGGAAAGACACAGTGTAATTGAAATTCGAATAAATTGGATGTGTGCCTCTGACTTTAAGCCTCATCCTCAACACATTGCTCAGAAGTGGAGGAATTAAAGTGAGATTTTTTTTTCCCCCCTGATTTTTTTCTACAGATTAGTATTGTTCAAATATTGGTGGAATTACACAGTCCCCAGAGATTTGAAAAGGAATCAAACAAAGCTTTGGGTTTATCCTCCATCTACATTCTAAGATTAAACTGGATTTCAAGTATACTGAGACATCCAAAATCTCCTGGGTTCTCAGCTGATGCTTGTAGCAATGCAGCCTTTGTGACAGGAGGTGGGGAGGTTCAGCATGGGAGCCAGAAAAAGCGTTCTGTAGTCTGAGATGGCACAAATGAGCATTTGCTGCAGAGGGGCTGTGCTGCCTTACACTCACTGAGGATTTTGTGCATTAAAAATCTTTTCTTCAAGACAAGTATTCTCCATCAGATGTCAGGTCCTGTTTTTCTTCAGGTCAAATAAGAATACAAAACTAACTTTTTCCCACATCCTTTGGCTGTTGAGCTTGCCAGCAATCGTGAATAACAAAAGCAACCAAACTTGAGCCAGATGAAATAGCAAGATTCTGCTCTGCAATGTGGAAAACAACATCTAGATTTTGATTGTTTTATTTATTTATGTATTTATGCAAATTATGAGAAACATTTGGGTTGCACAGCTTTATCATTAGAATAATGCTACTTAGTCATGCAGACATGTCATTTTACTGTGGCTGTGGGAGCTCCATTTTTTAATGTAAGCTTATTAAGAGCTCAGGGTAACTTTTCAGGGTATCATATAGGAAGGCAGAATACTCATTGGATTCAAGAACTAGAAAATTCCCCGGGAACCTTTCTAATCATGTTTTCTTGAACCTCTCTTTCTAGGCCCAGGAAACCTCGAGGTTCAGGGAAATATCCCACCACCCTTTATAGCCCTTTCATCAAATAAAAAAGAGAGATGAACACCAGTGCCACACTTGGACTTAATGCATTTTTGGTGAGAGACAAAAATTAAATTTTTTCTCTCCTTGATTTGATTCAAAGTTAGCTGCATTACTCAGGAGACAGTACCCCGCCCCAAAATACCTTACAGATGCAGGCTAAGTCTGTCTTTAGTTTGATTTGACAAAATTCGACAAGTCAAGAATATTTCACTTTAGTATAGCTGATCCAAGACTTGTTTTGAAGATCCCATTGCTTATCAGGATTTTATGGCAAGTGAAAGAACTTCTGCTGAAGGTGTTGAGGTCCCAGCTGAACACTCTGAAAGTGCACTCAGAGTACACTGGTGAACAGCCTCACGTCTTGTCCTCATGTGGAGAAGGAAAACATTCTATTTCAGTACTAAGTCTAAGGTGGGGCACTTTGTGTTTCTGCTGCCTGGGAGGGGAAGATGTGCTCTGAGAATGCCAGAACTTGCAGAGAAGTGTGACACATTACACACTCCTACCAGGACTTAGCAGCAAAATGAGATCAATTTGTGACATGCTGTGTGCTCACGATCAAAAAGAAAGAAAATGAGGGACATGGGGACATACAGGGTCAGTGAAAAAGAAAACTGCAGTGGTACCTAACATAACAGCTTTGCCTTTTGCAGCCATAGTCCTGTGTACCTTTCCTCTGTTCTCTTCTTTCTAAAAGGGGAATTTTGTGTTAGATTTTAAATTACAAGATCACCTCTGTACTGTAAACTCTTGCTAGCATGGTGTTTTGCTATCTAAAACTGGCCATATGGTATGTAACTCAGAGTAGCAGCAAAACCCTAATACTTCTGCTTCTTATTTGAAAAAAATAAAGAGTAGACCAGAAGTTCCTATTCCTTGTCCATCACTTGAAGTATGGTAGGAGTTCCAGGGCTATAAAAAAAGGCTGGTTTTGGGATAAACTTGGTCATGAAGGCTGTAATTTAATTTGAGATTTTTGTGCTATAACAAACTGACAGATACTTCTATATTACACTTAGCCTGAGTTAATCTGATTGAATAAAAAGAAGCTTATTTCTATATGATTGCCCAGTATGTACTAAATGCAAAGTTTGGAAATGCAGCTTGGTTCTTTCCTGAGTTTCCCCATAAAGAAATTACCTCAACTGTTCTGTGTCAAAGTGCTCAGCAAAAACCAGTGTCCTGTTTCTGGACAGCTCCAAGACAAATACTGTAATAAATAAAATTAATTGTAAATTTGGAGAATTGATGAAGGCTGGACTTTTTAGGCCCATAATGACAGGACAAGGAGGAATGGCCATCACCTGAAAGAAGGAGGGTTTAGATTGGATATTAGAAAGAATTTCTTCATTGTAAGGGTGGGGAGACACTGGAACAGGTTGCCTAAAAACCTTGTGGATGCCCCAGCCCTGGAACTCTTGAAGGCTGAATGGTCTAGAGAAAGATGTCTCTGCCCATGACAGTGGGTTTAGAACTGGATGATCTTTAAGCTCCCACCCTACCCAAGCCATTCTATGATTCTATGAAAATAAAAGAACAAAACAAGAGTCTGTCCTGACTCCTAATCAGAAGTTCATACTCCTTTCCCAGTTACCACAGTGTTTCAGGTGTGTTGGTGTTTGTGGGCATACTTGGCAAGATATCCCTCTTTTAAGTGGAAAGCAAAATCCAATCACTGTACACTTTCACTTTGCTTTCCCAGATAATTTCTCTGCAAGTATTCTTAATGAGAACTGCTGTGGCATGGAGCAAAATTACTCAGTTATGACAGAAGTGTGTATTGTGCTAAAGGAGCAGGAATACAGCAGTTGTGTGTATGCAACCTGATTTGAGATTTCATCTAGTTATGATTCAGTTGTGACACTTAATTACTGCATCCTCAGGTCTTCTGTAATAGATGTGTTTTCTTAACCTCCAACCTCCAAGTCTCCCAGCTGCTAGACCGAGAATTCTTTTATAATTGAAAAGCTATTTGGGAATACTCCAATCTTTTTTTTGAAGTGAAAACCACAGCACAGCATACTAAGAAAGCAATTTATTCAGAGTCAGAGGGGCAGGTCGCTCTGTTTCAGATTGTCAGTGTGTTTTCAGTAGGTTTGGGTCTTTTTGATTAGGACTGGGGCAGGAGGGGAGTTGATTGGACTTTGTTGAATAGACTCCAGGTTGTGAGCTATTTCCTCTGAAATTCTCTTCACACAGCAGTTGATTTGCAGCATGTAAGGTACATGATAACTTCTCATACAGAATCCATATAATCTAAACATCAAGATAAATCAAAAAGTGCTGTGCACTGTGATCCACTCTATTTTGTCTCTTCTAAAAGTCAAGAAAACACTGAAAAACAGTTTGCATGCCCTTGGGATATGAATTCACTACTCTTGTCTAAAATCATTATCAAACCTGTAGCTTTGGGAAAGACACTCTAGCATATAAACAGGTTTTATCTTCCCTTCTCCTCTTAGACTTCTGAGCAAGAATCTATACAATTAAATACTGTTGTTCAAGATAAAATTGAATAGCTTTCCTTTTTTAAACAATGAAATCTATGTAAGTACAATTTAACCTGTACAAATGGTTCCAAAACTAATTAAAAGAAACCCAATCCTTACCTGGGGAAATTCCAAATTTCATTTATAAAATAAATTGTGTCAAATGCATTAGAGCTACAATATGCCTGATAGACACTTTAAATAGAATATAGTGATGTGCATATTTAATGAGAACACAGAAAAACAGAAATCTTGCTAAGCTTGCTTAGTGATTTACATCCTAACAGGTAATGGTTGGGTCTGTTTCCCTTGAGTTGTCTGGGTATTGTCACCTATTGCAAGTTGCTAGGAATCACAGACTTCAGTGATGGAGATACTGGATAAAAGCAAAACAACCCCCACAGCACATGTTTTCTGGGGACTCAAAGGCAGGTGAAGTATTTGAACCACAAATGTCTAATTGGGTCATTTTTTTTAAGCCAGGAAGAGAAATGTGTCAGGTGGAGGATGCCCAGGAACTGTACACCAAGCAGCTTAATCACCACCAGGACTCGTTGTGCCTGCCTAGTGGGAAACTCAAAGTGGCACATGATTTAGTTGTCTCCAGAGTGACATCTGGACAGGGGTGTGGAAGATCTCAGCTGTGGGTTTATGTTTTTAAAGTGATACTTAAATACTTGGGTCCTTGTGTCAACCTAGCTGATAGTACATTACAGACACTGGAAATGTTCTGAGCTAGTTTTATATGCTAGGGAAGCAGAGAAATAGCTAATGTGTGGTGAGAAATAGATAATGTGTGGTGACCATTTTTTCCCCTTAAATTAACTCCTCTGTTATCCCCTTATTTATAAAAAATTGAACAAAAGCATGGTGTAATCTATTTTTATAAGTTATGATAGTCATTACAGTGATAGTGATTTTTACATTAATTTTGCCTAGTTTTCTATTTATGCAGTGAAAAGAAAGATTAAGTATTGTGACTAGAACCTCCAGCTGGGCTCTGGAATTACAGCTGTCCAGCTGGCTCTGACTCATTTCAATAAATATAAATGCTAAAATATGAAGTCAAATAAGATATGTTCCTGCTGCATGTAAGACAGAGGGGGTTGCCCATCTTACATGTTTTTGTACTTTTAACTGGCAGCTTCTCTGCAGACAAACAAATTTTCCTAGCTAGCAGGAATATAGTTAATCTGAATATCTATTCAGACTGCAGCCATGTAAAATTGGAGAGATATTCAAGAATAATAATGGGTCTTTATATTCTGCCCTTCCAGGAATTCTAAATTCAACTAGAAAATAATTAGATTATTCAACACCTGGAAGGATACGACAAGTGCAGATTTAAAAAAGATATACCTGTACGTTCTCAATCCTGAGATATTTCAGATTAATTGTTACAATAATGATGATTTATAATAATTTACAATTGTGACAGTAGGTTTTTGAAACAGCAATCTAATTACATAAATGCAGTATTTTTTTGTGATTAAAGAAATGGGAATTAACTACAGTTTTTGGTTTAGTGAAAAGTTTTGTGATCTCTAAGTAATATATTTTCTTATGTTTTCAAACAAAAGAAGTCATTCTAGGTTTACTGTAAAATGAAATTCATGTATAAAAGCTGAGAGGTCTTGGGAAAATTAAATTGTTTTGGCTTTGATTAAAATCAAAACCTGTCACCCTAATTTGACTTCCTATGAATTTAGTGAAACTTTTAAGTTCAATTTAGACATGCTGTTTCTGAGCAAAATCAAAATGCTCTATTCTCAAAAAAGTCAAAAAAGATATTTTAATATTTCACCTGTGTCTCCAAAATGAAATTTCTTTGAAATAGCTTAAATGTAGAGACGGGTGAAAATGTTTTCCATAGGAAAAACAAAACTGGTAAATCCTTAAACCAGTTCTTTTTAGAAATAAGGCTTTAGCCTTACACTATTCTTCAGCACATTTTTAAGGTCATATCTAATACCACAGGGAACAAAAAATAATGTGGGGTTTGGGGATTTGGACTTTGTAAAACAGCTCCACAGCAAAACTAAAACCTGTGGTGCACTTCAAAGAGCTTCTCGTAATGTGTGAGAGTGCATTTCCAAGGCTCTTCACCATCTAGGCAAAAAATAATTTTGTCTCACTGTACATGAGCCCAACTACAACAGCTAGAAAAATTCAGCTTGGCAGTGGTGGCAGGATAATTTCTGGGAATGGGAGGCAAAGCATCTCTCTACCCTCTCTACCTTACCTACACCCCTCCTTGTAAGCCATATAACTTCACTGGTGGGGAAGTTTACAGTAGGATTTCCACCCCTGGGATAACAATAAGAGCTGCTGACATGAGCCCATGCACAGCTTGCCTTCCATTGACAGGTAGCCCAGAATTACTGTGGATGGAAGGAACTTCTGGAAATCATCTAGTTCAGCCATTCTGACTAAATCAGGGCCAATTAGAGCAAGCTGCCCAGGACCATGTCCATGGGTTTTGAATACCTCCAAGGATGAAGACTCCACAGTCCTTAGGACAAGCTCTTCTAGAATCACAGAATCCTGAAATGGTTTGGGTTGGCAGGAACTTTCAGATGCCATCCAGTCCAAACCCTTGAGTAAACAGGGACATCTACAAGATCAGGTTCCTCAGAGCCAAGTCCAGCCCCACCTGGAGTGTTTCCAGGGATGGGGCATCCACCACCTCTTTGGGCAGCCTGTCACAGTGTTTCACTGCTCTCTTCTTGAAAAAAATCTTCTTTATAGCTAGTCTGAATCTACTTTCTTTTGATTTAAAATCATTGCCACTTGTCCTACCATAAGAGGGGATGTGGAAAAGTCTGTTCCCATCTTTATTGTAGGCCCCCTTTTAGCATTGAAAAGGGACAATCAGGTCTCCCTGGAGCCTTCTCTTCTCCAGGCTGAATGACCCCAAGTCTCTCAGCCTGTCCTCACAGACCAGGTGCTCCAGGCCTCTGATAATTTTTGTGGCCCTCCTCTGGACCCACTTCAACATGCCACATCTTTCTTGTGCTTAGAAGCACTGTTCAGGGGTTTAACCACCGTCACAGCTAAAGAAGTGTGTCCCTGTTTCTCAGTTTGCTCCCACTGCCTCTCACACTCCCACTAGGCTCCACTGAGAAGATCCTGAGTCTGTCATCTTAACACCCCCCACCAGGTATTTATACACCTTTAACAAGATCCCCACTCAGACTTCTGTAGGATAAGCATTCCCAGTTCTCTCAGTCTCTCCTTGCATGACAGCTGTTCCAGTTCCTTTCTTTCCAGGAAATCAATGTCTTTCTCATTTTGAGGCACCCAAAACTGGAGATATCACTCAGGCTGTGACCTCACCCGTGCTAAGGAGAGATGAGTGATCACCTGCCTGAACTCAGCCTGAATATTATAATTGTAAACATCTGGTTAAAGCTAAATTGTGCTGGGGTGGATGACTGAAGCCCACAGGGTTCTGACAAAGTCAGTCTTGGAGTGGATGCCTTCCCTCTCAGACAGATCAGTCTAGTTGTGCTGATGAAGAACACAGTTTCAACCTCCTTCCTTGAGCTGCTGGCACATGTAGATTACTCTGAGGTTTGGCTCAGGCCCCCCACCTTGTCTGGGACAATTACACTAAAACCAAATCACACTTAAGGTGATGATTCTGTTAGTACCATAAAAATACCCCTTCTTCAAAGTTTAAAATAACACATGCACCGAAAAGAAAAAATTAATCAGTCAACCCAACAAAATCTGAATGCACAGTGAGATTGGGACTTTGATTGGTATCAGTGCATGCAAAGGCAAAAAACAGATATCAAGTCTTCATTTAAACAGACTGAGCCACCAATTATCACATACAGCTCAAATACCAAGTTTAACATCAAGTTAGGGCTCACACACTTTAAAGGAGGTTAAATCCAGGTGTTTTTTCCTTATTCTTTTACATTTCAGAACAGAGAAAAAATCATTTTGCTATTTTTTGCTCTAGAACTAATTTTAAAATTTGTCTTCCTGCCTGCCCATCTATTTTTCCTCTCTTTTCACTAGAAGCCAGTCTGCCTTGAACCAAACTGATTTTCAGGTAAATTTTTAAATGCAAAAGGCATGAAATAAAAAATGGATCCCTTGTTAAATATTTCCTCAGGACTGTTCTGAAGTTGTTGATTGCTTTAGTATCCAAATGCAGTCTGAATGTTTTTGATATTGGGGAAAGTTTGAGCTCAGTGTTAGAGCTGAAGGGTGATTTGAAATGCAGTTTAGCTCGCTGATGCATGGACCTAACTTGTGGAGGTTTTGGTCTGAGGTAGTTTCCAGCTTACAAATTGAATTTCTAAGACTGTGGCTTAGTCTAGCAGTACCAAATTTGGCTCCCAAACTTGCACCAAATACATAAAGCCTTGTGGCTTATTGTGAGGACCTTTTCAGAAATCCAAGCCGTATTGCTTTCAGCTGAGTCTTGCTTTCAGATTTGGATTTGCTTGGAGCAAAGACTAGAATGGGAAATTCAAGCAGAGTACATTTGAGAGAACTGCTCCTAGTGTGAAGATAGTAGCTCAAAAACAAAGGAAGACCTGCATAAATGTTTGTGGGGGAAATGCCTTTTAAGTATGAAGATTAGGCTGTAAAAAAAGAACAATAAACTGCAAATAAGTAATATGCAAAACATGATTCAATTTGTGTTTGACAAATTATATTATTATAATTATATTACTTATTATACCTATATAAATATAGGTATAATATTATATTATTAAGTTTTTCTGTCATCTACAGATTTTAGCCACCAAGAAGAAAGCCCCAAAATCTAGAAAAATAGCATCATTAAGCAAGTAAACGCAATTTTGATGTATTTCCAACTGCAAATCAGTTTGAGGAATATGAAACAAAGTAAAGTGGCTCATTTTTCTGTGGAAGAATCAGCCCATGAGATAATACCATGCTAATCAGACAAAGTGACAGTGTCTTCTGTGCTGACAAGGGACAGACAGAGCCAGAAGAGTTTGCAGCTGCCAGGGTAAAGCTATATCATTGCATCTGAGGCTTGTAACATTGATCCTCATGCCGTGCTTTGGGCTGACTCCATTTCACACATGAAATCATGGTGGCTGTTTCAGAGGACTAATTATCTTTTGGGTTTCTTTCCCATCTTTTTCCATGGCTCTGGTTTTAGTTTTGGGGTTTTTCCACGGTATATCTGTGCTAGCTTAACTTGAGCAGCTCCTAATGTGGGAAGAAAAGAAGGGGTTTTATTATGAACTATGGATATTGATACAGTCATAGAAAACTCTATTACAGGAACACATTAGTCCTAGTAACAACTTCTCCTGATTTAGTCACTATGCTGTTGCAATTATGATAATCAAGTCAGCAATTTAAACACTGTGGATCACTAATAAGTAACAGTAAAGGTTATAATCAATAAACTTATTTTCTTCCAGTTGTCAAGGTCCAATCAGTCATCAACTCCTAAGAATATTTTTGAAACAGTGGATCTTGGGCCAGATTTAGACCAATTCTCATGAGCTTTTTAATTTTTAGATTTGACAAAGCTGCAAAAAGCAAGAGCAGAGTGCATACAATAGTGGCTTTCTAGAACATATCAGAAGAAATTGCATATCATCCTGGCATTTAGTTTTACTATAATTCTCCCCAAATTCTTGTATTTTGATCCTAAGTATCAGCTGATATTACTGTATTCTTTGGGTGATATTTATTATCCAGCCAGGCAATTAGGCACAGCTGGATCACTCCTAATTGCCCTGGCCTGAAAGTTAATTCGTAAATGTGGGTAATTCACTCAGAAGGTCATGTGTAGGGCTGGGAGAGTTTGTCCAATCTGATAGTTTCAGAATTTTTAACCAGATCAGCAAGTGTTCACCAGCAAATCTATGGGCAGTGTGGCTCTCTCTAGTAAAAAAAAATTGCTGATGATAATGATAAAGGTGAGACAATAGACTGAAATTACCTTCAGTGAGATTGGACAGAAACCACAGTGTAGAATACTGAATAAATGTCAGGTCAGAAGCACAGTGAGTGCAGTTCTGCAAGAGTGTCACATCCACAGTCATCAACTCCAGGTAAAGTATTTCTGACTTGTAGGATGAGGAGTGTAGACATCTCCTCTTCCCCCACAGTCACCTTTGCTTGGCTTTTTGTTTCTGGTTTTGTTTTGTTTGGGTTCTTTTTGTTTTTCCTAGTGACTAAGCATTTAAATTGAATCAGCTGAGGGAGAGGAGAGGGTTGAAGGTAAAGTAGTGCTTTTTATTATTCAGGTTGTCGTTAATTGCTGTTTTCAGTTCACAACAGTTAAATGAAATATTCACGCAATTGGGCCAGTTGTAATTCAATCAGAAACCCATCCAGCTACCCTGAGGAATCCCATCAGGGCTCCTCACACAGCAAGAAAGAATTTTAATTAGAAATTTGAAATAAGCTTTCCTCCAGTTTTGCCAGAAACAAAATGGGCTGGTGCTTAGTGCTTTCATTTGGGGAATTAAAGCCTTTGCAATAAAAATCAGCATTTAAAGAAACATGTAGAATTTGAGAGTGTGATAAATGGGTCTCTATTTGCACTTTCTGGTAAGTCCCAGTGAAGAATAAGAATGTCTTGCAAACACATTTTTAGGGTGCAAAGTACACCACCACTTCCCCTGTATCTGTATTCTTAAAAGGACTACCTAATACTAAAAAATGATGAATTATTTAGTTGCACAAAGCTATCTTTGAAAATGCTGCTACTAAAAAATAGGAGATAGAGAGCATTTTGAATGGCAAATTACTATAGAGGCATTTTAAATAGGTCACATGGTATTAGCCATGAGAGATATTTTGAATTGCAGTAAGATCCTTGCTCCAACCACAGGATAACAGGTGTAGCAGCAGGATCAATTCCTATAATCCATAAATCATAACTCTTAAGCCAGTCAGTAATTTTGAGGTGTATGTCTCAACTCTAAAAACTTAGAGGAGGGTAGCAGGGGGAAATTACTTGACTCTGCCTTAGGTTTCTGCAGAGTAAGTGAATTAGGCAATCTATTCTTTAGTAATTTTTACAGCTGCAGACCTGTTCTGGTACCTGTGTAGCATTTGGCCTCTATTGTAAACGCGAGAACAGCAGCAGGTTTGACTCCATTACAGCAGGATTTAGCACCCACTCCTAAAACAGAGTAACACAGTCACTGGGGGACAGATGAGGAGTAAGGTGGGGGATTTGAGGTTGTGTTCATTTGGTCTCTGATTGTTTTCTGTGGTTTGGCTGGGGTTTTTGCATGTTTTGCATTTCATTGCGTGTTAAGGGGGGTTTTATGTGTTTTGGGTTGTGGGGTTTTTGCTGGGTGGTTTGCTTCTTTTCTTTTTGCTTGTTCAGTGGGGTTTAGGCTGGAATTTAGGTTTTGTTTGTTTGGGAGGTAGAAATTTTGGTTTGGCTTGGTGGGTTTTTTGCTCTTGCTTAACTTTTTTAACAGAGTTTAAAATAGCCACCTCACCTTCAGCAGCTTTTCCTTTTGTCTTCTAACCCTGTGTCCATGCCTTGTTTCTCTTCTGCTAGCCTCTTACCTAAAACCTCCTCTCAAAACATACAGGGCTGAACACAGAAGTCTTTTCCTCAGCATAAAATGCAGAAGCCTAAAACTGACACTTGCAGACATGGCCCAGCTCATTTTGACATGTTTTTCCTAGTTTTTCTACCCTGGAAACACAGTGCTTTTTGTTGATCTCATTTGCATTTAATTAGAGGCACAAGCACAGTGAGAGTATTTTAGAGACCTCCCAGGGCCGTTTGCTCAAGGCTGTTCAGTTTTTCAGTGGGATCCAGGACTTGCTCCTCCCTGTTCTGCACCTGCACCAAAGCCATCAGTTGCTTCAGACCCTTGGGAAGGGCAAGTGGGAGAGAAGAATGCAGGACTGCAGGCAGCATCCTTTACTTAGCTAAACTGGCAGCAGCTGCATTGACTGGACTTACACTGCCAGCTGATGATCCATGATATTTAGATGCTGCTGACTAAGAAATACCCTGCTGTCCCCTTACCCTTCAAACAAGTGTCTTTCTCTGTGCTCCAAAACTATGAAGTGTACAAAAGCAAGCTTCCACTCTCAGTGTTTTTATTTTGCTGCTTAAAATCCCTAGAGCTCAGCTAGGGGTAAGATGAGCCTGATTATATGTAGGGTGAGTCTGAACATCCAGCTGAAATATAAAAGGTTGTACAGTTATTTAGTTCAGTATAAGTAAGGGCTTAGTCATAAATATTTCTGCTGCATTTTTGGCATTTTTTCCCCCTTCTCCATGCTTTCTATGACTTGGGATATGTGTCTTAATGAAAGTCAGGAGCAAAGTTTTGTATTAAAGTATGAGTTACTCTTGCTTTCATATTTAGAAAGAGGACTGTCTAGTAAAAATGGATAATAAATCTGGCTAAAGGTGACATAATTTTTTTCCCTGGCTGAAAGTATTCTCATTTCACAAGGATTATGAAATTTGGTCTTGCATGGAAACAATATTAGCTAGAAAATAGTTAATCTCTTGACATAGGAAACTAATGTATTTTTATGGCAAAAACATTTATTAAGAGAATAAATTTTCCTTCAGGGCCATCTCACTGATTTTACAACCAGTTTCACATTTAATTCCAGTTCTTTGGAGCATGATATCTCAGATATTTCATGCAAATGACTTCAAAATGTTTAGTTAAGTTGCGCTTGCAAATAAGCCTGTTTAGCTCCCCTGATTTCAAAAAGACTTATGACCATGTTTAAACTGTAGTTAAAGGATAACATTCTTTATAGCACTCTGAGCTAGATCAGGTGCCCCAGTTCAGTGTGCAGAGCAGAAGATCAGGTTATAATCACTATTATATTCCAAAGGTTAGTTTTAATTTACAAGAGCAAAGTGGTTTTTAATGAAAAGGGGAAAGTTTATTTAAACAAAAGCTCTTACTTTAAAAAGGGTTCAGCCATTATAATCACGAGGGAGTTCTGCTTAAAAGTTCTTGAGGAAATAATGAAGAGAAGTGCAAAAGGTTGAGGGTTTAAGGAATCTGCTGAAACTGAGCAGTCAGTAGAAGAAAAGAAGTTTTAACATGGAAATGGAAGTTCTCTACCTGTTCTCCCTTGGCTGAGGACCTCTTTGGCTGTTTTGTCTACCAAGCATCTTTGTGTTCCCTGCAGGGCTCTCTACCCTCCCAGCACTCTGAAACAGCATCTTTGTCTTTTTTTCCTTAACCTTTTTAGCTACAGTATGAAATGGTAGCACACAATGCTACAATTAAAAACACCATTGCTTCTACCGATATCTTATCAATATGCTTCCCATCCTCAGACATCAGTGATTTTTCTTTCATACAAGAGGGATAAATTCAAAGTTTAGCCTATATTTTATGCTACATGATATAACTACAAAAAATTGCCTCTCTTGCATCACTGCTTATCTTCAGACACTATGATGGGACAAGTACTTTCTTTATATTCAGAGAAAATGCCATTTGAAGTCTTTATCAACATACTAATTCTGGGCTGGACATTAGCTGCAGTAGCAAAAACATCTTTTAGGCTGAATATGAAATCTTTTGTCTGCTTAGGCAGGGAGTAGATTGTCAGTTCGTTCTTTCCCCAATAAATGCAAAGCAATAACAGTGATATGCCTAGAGATTATCATACAGAGTTTTCTTTGACAGCTGGGAGCAGCTGCACTATAAACAGAGGAGATGCAGAAACAAGGCTGTCTAGCCAGACCAGTGCACATTGTGTGCTCCCTGGAGAAACTAATCTCTTCTGCTACTTCCCATTGCTCAGCTTACCCAGCATGTCTCAAGTCATGTCTAATTACCATTCCTACCTTTCACTCAGTCCAAAGAGGCATTATTATATCAGACAAACTATGCATCCTGTTTCTCTGTTAGTTATGTATTACTTCTCCCTTTCCCCTTCCACCTGAGCTTTTTCCAAATCTGTTCTTTCAGCTGTACTTGACTCACAACTTCACATGTGAATGCACATTTCCAACTCACTGAAGTGGCCTTTGGTGTTTCCTGATGCTTTTTAACAACTTTTAGTATACAGTTACTATTTGAGTTTCTGTTAATTCTTCCTAATTTATCTATTGATCTCATCTAAGCTTTTTTTTCCTCACCTGGTTTGCTGTCACTGATTTACACACACTGTAGGCATGAAAACTTGATTTTATCAATTTCTCTTGGAACTATGCTATTTGTCTGTGTCCTGCATAGGTGTACACAAACAGCAGCCCTTAGGAAACATGATGAGTAGGTCTCCATGTCAATCTAAATAATGCAAAGTATTAGTTTCTGGTTATACTCTAGTTACTAAACCCACTCATCCTTTCAAAACAGTATACTTGTTTCTTCCAAGATATTTGTTTGAGAACTCGCTGATGTGGAGCACAGCACAAGGCTGGGATAACTGGGTTTTGAGCTCTTGAGCTACCAAAGCTAATCTAGTTACTGCTTCTACACAAATCTGCAGTTATTTCCTGTGAGTGAAATACATTCACAGGAGAGAGCACCTCTTAGCATGTCAACTGCTTTGAATCATTCTGGCACTTGGCCTGAGCCACCTCTCATCACTGTGAATTATAAGTTGGCAAATCTGAAACTTTAAAGACAGGAATAAAAAGTTCTGTCATTGTCACTGAAAAGGAATGGTCATTTTTCTTTTCCTTCAGAATTCTAGGGGTACCTTCAATATTCTGTTTTAGTTTTAGTTGGAAGAGAAGTCAGTAAGGAGTATCAAGAAGAAAGTGGAATGAAAATAATTATATGATTTCAAAGAGCCATGGCTCTGTAAAGATTTTGCTCTGAGTTACTACCAGGAGGCAAATCCATAATGTATAATTGAAGTACCAGATTTCCCATATTGGAATATCTCCATCCAATGCCTTCTGAAAAAAATGAAAAGGGAACATGCTTATAATGAAATTTTTAGGATGTGAGCCAGTCAGGCACCCTGCAAAATATGGATGAAATCTTTTGACCTTTTCAAGGAAATAAGAGCTTTGTTTAGATCAGCACTATAACATTTAACTGTAAGATATCTCTGGATTGTCCTCAATAAAAGCAAAAATCTAGATGTTGTTGTTGGTTTCTAGCAAATTTTTACTACAGTCTGATTAGTGCTTGGTGGTTCTTGAGTATTTGAATGTTTTAATCCAAGGAAAATGAAGATCATGCATGCCAGTTTCATACATACATGTATGTATTACAGCTTTGGCTCAACAGCTCTTCAAAGTCTTTATTTTGCATATTAGTGGATTGCAATTCTGTGCTTTTAGTCCTATTTAGCTATGGTCTTTCCTAAAAATATTGTCTCAGAGACAGGGACTCTATCTTGCCAGTCATGAAAGAGTTTGAAATGTTCACTGACTTGGGAAATTTTAGAAATTTCTGTAAACGTGTACTTTTCATTTCTTTTAATGTTCAAGGCATGTCTTGAATTGTTCTGGTTGATGAGAATGAAACTGATGCTGGATACCTGATCTCCAAAGACAGCCTTCTTTAAGCTACAGTTGATTTCAAAAAGGATGGTACAAACTGAGATCTCAAATAATCCATGGAAGAAAGGGAAATCAAGACAAAGAGGTGAAGGTAAGGAGACTCTTTTCTAGATGGATGCTTATCCCCACTGGGGCCAAGCATGGTTAAAATAACATGTGACACAAAAGATACTGAAGAGCAGATAGCAGAGGCCATGCTTGCTCTGGCAGTTCCCTAGAGGGAACCAAATTAGTAAAACTTTAGAAGGGGATGTAAATATGAAGTTTGCATGGTATCTAAACTTTAAAAACAATTGCTTCTTTCCTCATTTCAAAGGGCCGACCCTTCAGTTATTGTAAGATTATTTTTTAAAACAAAATAGAGAGAATTAAGGCAAATTATGAAGTTCTGCCTTTAGTGGTGCCATAGCCCTACACAGTACGTGCAGGCTTGTGCTTTCCCCTACACACATGCAACCACTGTGCCATTCCTCTTCACAGCACCATGGGTTCTCTCTGGCTGGGGAGGACCAAGTTCTACAAAATTTTTCACTAGGGAAAGGTGGAGGTTGTTTTATGTATAAGATTTGAGTTTGGTTTGCTTTATTCATTTTTGTTATGCAGACTACTCAGTCCCTACTGAGAGCTATGCAAAACAAGAAGTTATTTTGTTCTTGAATTCTGAATAGATTAGATAGATACATTAATTTTGTGATTCAAACACCCAGGTAAAGGTGTGGGGTTGGCCCTCTACTCCCCAATGTCCTAAACATATTAATAACATATTAACAACATATTAAACAAAAAAAGACACAGCCAGCAGAAAAAATTATGGACTACAAGGCAGTACAATGTCTACAGCAAATATCCTGTATTCCAGTTTGTTTCCCTAATCCAGGAATAAAGGGGACAATAAAAATTACAACTATTCTTTTCACGTTATTGTACTTCTTTCTGGGTCCTGTAAAGTGTTAAGTGTGACAAGATGAACTGGTTTTATCTTTGAAGTTTGTGGCCACTAGGTGTGTGAAAGAAGTACATAATTCCTCAGAATCCAATTGTTCTAAATGATAATATTATCTTACAAGCAGATGGTTTGATTCATTTAAATATTCCTTCCTACTGGAGCAGCCTGGAACTTAATCCCAGCTTTTTGTGTGTGTTTCCAGTTACTGACTGTTGGTGATGTTGATTAACCAGTAAGATTAGGAGATTCATGAGTAAATTCACAAATCACTCCTGTATCAGTCAATAACCACAGGGAAAGTTGGGACAGGCACTGCTGAAATGGAAGTCTCTTCAAGGAAATAAAACTGAGATGTATTGTGACATAGAAAAGATACAGAAACTTGCATATACAGATACAGAAACCCCACTCTGGATGAGAATAGTGAGACTTTTCAGAGTATATTCCTCTCCTTTCCTGACTCTATTGATTAGCTGTCCCTTGATGCAAAGTAAACTTAGGGTGGACTTCCATTAGTATGTGTTACTGAAATGAGCAATTGTTGGAGCAAATAGCTGTCTTTTGCATGTGCTGGAAGGTAATATCTTAAGTTCCTACTTAACTTCACATATTGAAAATATAACATCCACAACAAGATTTAGGTAATCTATCTTTTTTTTTTCATCTGAGACTTGTTCAAGCTACCTGTGGTTTTTGGGGTTTTCCCCCTAAAAACTTGATTTTAAAGTCAATTTGATAGGCATTTGACAGCACCGTTTGGATCTTCCTCTGCACTAAATTGCATTTTCTGCCACAGTTTCCTGCTCTAGAAAGAAGAGTCAATTACAGAAGGAAATTAGAAGCTGACATAAAGGTCAGAGAGTAGGTGAACAGGGGAAGAGAAGTTCTGCAATTACACAGCTATTGCAATTAAGGTCTGATAGTCCTTCTTCTGTGGGTCATGGGATCTGTGGTAGTTTTGATAAATGTTTTAACTTTTACAACAGTTTTATCAAGGATAAGAGTGGAAGAGGAAAATATTCTTTTTACAAAATCACTTACAAGAAATTAGTAAAAAAATTTCTTCAGCTTCCTTAACCTTATTGAATCTGGGTAGTTCTACTGCCACTTTCACCCTCTGAAGTTCTTACTCTAGCAGTACAAGTATTTGCCAAACTACCAGCTAAATCTATATATATTTACTGTCAAATTTGACAGAAGATTTAAAGTTTCAGATTTCAGCTAAGTAACCTTTGATTTAGGATGCAAAATCATGAAAGAATATATCACACTAGATTTCACCTAGGACTGATTTAATGAAGATTGAACCCTATTGAAATTCTAAGCATACTTCACGTTCAAAATTGCCATAATTTAAGAGTTTGCTGTGTAAAATATTCTCTGAGTTCAAAACAAAGCACTGGTTTTGCTCTGTTTGGAAGCAGGTAACATTTCATCAAAAGAGAAAACTGCTGTGATGGTAAACAAGGCAGTGAGACCAAAAGCCTGAACAATGAAAAGGAGTTTACAATAACAGCAATTTTATGCTCTTAGGATGGTTATAATAACCTTCTGTATTAACCCCCTAATTTTGCATTCATATTACTTCTGAAAGGAACAAGTTGCTGGATCATATAAGAATTATGTTTTTGCATTATTACAAAGCTGCCAACTGATACTGAATGCTGGAGTTCTTTCTGAATGACAAAAAGAAGCAAAGGGTGGAGAAAAGGGATTACAGGTAAAGTTCTCCATTTTCCTTGTAGTTGAACAGAATAATCTGAGCATTTTTATATTAGCTGTAGTCACTGTTGCAGGATTAGTGAGTGGAAGATCACCTCCTAACATCATTAGAGAAATTTCAACACAGCAAATTCTAGGTCTGGATGTGTGCAAATCAGTTAACCAATAAAAAATAAAAAAGTAAATCCTGTCAAGGCCAGATAAAGCATGGAGTGTATTTTAAGAACTAAGGAAAAGATTCTGAAGACAGGGACAGAGAGGGCACAGAGTGGTTGCACTGCTATATTTTTTTTAGGCATCAGAATGCAGAGTCAGAGGAAAAGTTATGAAACCAGAAAGTCTTCAGAAAACACCAAGCATGAAAGGTAATGTCTACTTGGAATAAGTAGGTAAGATTCCTGAACATAGAAGCAAAGTATAACCACTCAATTTCCCCCCAAGGAAAACCTTACAGAACAGGAGAAATTGGATCCATAAGAGTGTAAACTTGGAGGAGGAACCCAAGTGAAATGCTTTGCTGTCTCCAAGAAAAAATGTTTTAGTTAAATAAGAATTTAGGACAAGTGCAGAGTCAATTGCCTGACTATACTGGTCGAGTCCTTGTTTTTATACATCTCCTGTGGCTGACACCAGATCAGAATTCAAGAAACAGCACTTAATAAATAATGTATGATTTTAGGAATATTGCCACTATTCTTAACCTACATTTTTCATACAGTTCTCCACTATGTACTGTAAGAAGAAATAGTGAATAACTAATCCTATAGTTTTATAAGATTATCATTCCAAGTGAGTATATGTAAAAATAATCAGGCAAAATGTTTTTAGGAAAAAAATTTAGGTATTTGGGTTGGTCATTATTTCCTTCCACTTTTTAGCATGTCTTTACATGCTATGACACAAGAAGAACACTTAATTTGTCCTCATCTGTATGATCTATCTGTACTTTTTCTTGCATCTATCTTATACTCAGATGTGTACAGTGGTACAGAAGAAAAATGTTTCCTACATAAGAAATATGTTAGAAATATAAGAAAAATCTTTCCTTTGACCTACAAGCAATTAATACATTAAAAAATAATCTCTCTTGAGATTTAGTTATTACATTCAATTATTACTTAGTCATTATAACTAATTTTAAGTAAAAGCACACTACAGGTTTTACTTTCAAGGAAACAAGCAAACAACACTGACAACAAAAAGCCCAGACCCAAGTAACCAAAAAAAACATTTATCTGAGTAAGATGCATCAACAGCTTTCAAGCAAGAGTTGTTCATAGGGTATAATCACTGCTTGTACCTTTGTGGTTATATTCTGTGATTCAATAGGACTGGAATAAGGTCACTGTCTTACCAATTGGATACTGTATGTACCTTCCCTTTTCCTTATGGTCTGGTAACCTCTCTGTGCCCATGCTAAGGCTTTCACAGGGGACCGATGTGCAATATTTTACACAGAAATTATGGACCATCCACCTAAACAACCAAGATGCATCAACTTTGCCCAGGAGTCATAAGACTCATCCTTTAAATTCTGGAATCTCTTTCTAAATTGTATGATACTCCATGGAAGAGTGAATGAGATTTTTTTGGAAGTTTGCTTATAAAGAGCGCTATCCTCTGAAGCAGAGAGTCCAAGCTGATCAAACCCAAGTGCCCCAATGCCTTGTAGCAAAGCCTGAAAAGTGCATTTCCCCCACACCTTCTGCAGAAGTCAGCAGAAGGCAGAGAGTGCTCATCTTCACGAGCAGTTACCATTTTCGATTCTGATGCACAAAAGAGCTAAAAAGCACTTTACAGCTCATTCAGAGGTTCAGCTGTCAAGTCTGTGGAGACTCTGCCTGCTTATTATAACTTCTTGGTGTTTTTCTTCTTTGACAGGTATTTAAAAGCCTCTCTCTCTCGCCATCAGTCTAGCATGTCTGTCCCCAGAGTCCTGTCCCCTCAGGAAGATGGCAACAGCCTGCTAAAGCCCTCAGACCACCTCAGAGCAGGGGAGATTAAATGCACCCAGTGCGTGATAAAGCCAGGGCCAGGAGGAGGGCACCTTCTGTCAGTGGAGCCCGCAGAGTGCTCCAACAGGAGTTCAAACTGGGCACTGACACAAGAAACAAACATTTCACTGAGACTCACAAAGATAGGAACAGCTGCAAACCCCTCAGAGAAGGAGGCACAGCAGAGGTGGTGTTTGCTGTAAAAATTAAATTGAGCTCTAAGGGACAGATAAAAGTTGAACCAAAACACATTTGTGACCCAAAATCTTGGATAAAAGCAAAAACTCAGGCCAGAATAATTCTTCACAGGACTGCCCCCTCTTTCCAGGACACCATGCAAAGACATCTGAGTTCTGCAGTGAAGAATTAGAGGGGAGTTTCAGAAGCAGATTAGCAAGATCATATCCCACACCGCTGCTGTAGACAGATATACTCCCTGCAACAGGAATGTGGAGCCATGAGAGAAGGTGCTGCAAAGGCATAGCTGCAATCACATGTAGAGAACACATCAGATTTCCTGTGGGGGTCAGGCTGATATTTTTCCTTCTGTGTTGGAACAGAACAATTTCTGCACAAAGTCCTAATCCTACGTTTTACTATTCATGGGCATGATACCTCAGCCCCCAAACTTGTCAACAAGATATTAAACACAGAATAATTTCTACACAAGAAGATTACAGATTAACTAGGTACCAAGTAGTTTCTGTAGTTCCCTAGCACCTACATCAACATTGTACAACCTGTGATAAATAAATTCAGAGCTCCTCATATTGTATGTATCCACTTCCAAGAGTTAACTCTGAAAAGAACTTCTTAATTACTAGGTAGTCAGAAGAAATAAGCCTTTAAATAAAAAGCACTTTGCCTATTGATGGATTAGTATCCAGAGACACAGAGAATCATAGTCCTGGACTATGACTATTGACTATGATTATTATCAAAGTCAGTGGACTTTTCCACTCCATCACTCTCTCTTAAACTCACACAGCCCCTTATTTGTATTTAACTTTAACTTTGAAGTATGGCAATTTTCTTTCAAACTTCAAAGCACTGATCCTGTGCAATTAGAAGTGGCTAAACAGTGTTGATTACTCTGCTGGCCCAGGACCAGAGAGTGACTTCTCATCCCAGCTGAGTACAGACTAGCACAGTTCTTCAGCTCTGTAATTTCAATTAAGATTTATAGATATTAGTGACAATAGAAATAGGATGAGGGGACAAAAGTACTCAAACTACTTTGGGAGCCTCTTAACCAGGCTCTAAATACACCCAGGAACACATAAAAGCATTTAATTTACTGATTAAATGAATTTTCATATATGGTGCTAAATTATGATTCAAAAAAGCTTCCAGAGAGGAAGCACTGGAAATGTTTTATGCTCTGTGCATTCTGGAGAGGTGGGAAACCTGCTGAGGTCTGTATAAAGCACTTAGCCTTGCCAGGAATCAAGCTGCTTTGTATGGTGATATTGGCTGTCCTCCAGTTTTAGATGGGAGTGGGATATGCTTCCCTCAAAAGTTTGAAATTTCAATCAATAGAAAACATGGGCTTGTTCATGACTATGGTGCAGTAACAATAAAATTTTCCATGAGTAATACAAGAGTAGACTTCTATGTTGAATGGACAAACCCAGAAGAGAAGAAGAAATGTGAAGCAAAAATGTTTTGTTTTTTGGTTAGAAGTAATATCATCGTGCATCCAAGTCTTCACAGCAGAATAGACAGGTGCAGTTGAGACAACTGTAATGTTTGATTAATACTGTAATTCCAAATGAATAAAACAATTAAAATTATTAAATTAGTTTCAGTAGATCAGGAGCCAGCAAAAATAAAGTAAAAACACACTTTTATGAATGCTGGCAGGAGCCCATAACTTGTACATTTCTAGCCATTCATGGAGGTGATAGCACAAATCTGTGATGAGGCCTGCCCCAAATAAATGCTATAAAGCTCATTATGCACCAAAAAAAGAAGAAGAAAAAGATGTCTCTGAAAAGAAGGAGCGTAAGGAGACTGATGCATGTTCTTAGGAATAATGTCCAGTATGCCATGAAAATCTGACAGCAGACAAGACACTGTGGTCAATGAGTAAGTGTTGCACAAGGGAAAGGAGGAGGGTGAAAGCACAAGAAATGTGAGCACCACAGCAACCGTGTTCTGCCGTGGCAGGGGAATAAAAGAGGAATGATGTTACATGTCTGACTGCACCTCTGACCCAGTCAGTCTGGCCTGAGCACACCCACCAGGTGTGCCACAGCCAGATCTTCTGTGCCTCCCTTGCCTTCATTTCTCAAATGTTACCATCCAGCCAGCAAGATGGTACATACACCACATTTAAATCTCTTTCTGTGGGAACCTGTGATGTTACCTGAGCAAAACTTCGGCTTCCCTTTAAAGACAGAGTTTATTCAATGATCAAAAGGATCCTGACATTCTGGATGTTAGCTTAACACAAAGGATCTTTATACAAAATTAGGTACAGAAACTCAGTTTAATGATAATTTGGGTAAGATCTCCTGGCTTCCATGTTTGGGATAAGTCAGACAGACACTTCCTGATGTACTTCTTTATCAGGTTTAATTGGCTCCTAGCCTGTTCTCTTACCTTCTTGCTTCAGTCAGCCTTTTTAGGATCCCTCCAACCTGGAGTTTCATATAGAAATGATGGAAAGTCAGGAAAGGCTGTTCCAAATCAACACCTCTGTGGTTTTCTAGAGCCTTGCTCTCCAGTTCCTTGGGTTTTTCTACTATAACTCCTGTTTGCCAACTGGATGAGAATGACATATGCAAACATGGTCCTTTTACCTGTATATAGCCTAATTTCCCTGTAGAGGTCAATAAAGTATGGACAGTAACACATCAAACCTGCAGGCAGGAGAGCAGAGTGTAGGTTTCTGCATACTCTGAAGAAAACAAGCATTTAAACTTGCAACTGTTAAGCACACCAAAATTCTCTTCCCTACAATGTTAGAACCCAACCACCCTAGCTGCATTTGCTTGGGGAGAGAGATGTTACTTTGTTAAGCTTAACAAAACTCTGGGCTTTCTCAGCTGGGGCTCTTAAAAGGAAGCATTAAATAGATTTTGGCACGTAGGGTTTTATGAAGAGTGGCTCTCTTTGCAATCCCATTTAGCACACATCAGTTGTTCTGAATGCCACTGGGATTATACTGACTTCCAGAAGTGTTTCAGTAGGAACTGTATGATTTTCTATAGCAGAATAGCTGAAGGAAAAATTCAATTTTTTTGGTGTGAAGGAACCACACAAAACAAAAATGAACCAACAATTGAAGTTATTCACAAAAAAAAAAAAATAGCAAAGAAATATAAAAATAAAGAAAAAGTTCCAAATAAATAAATGCCAGAGGAAATACCCTTCACTGTGACATTTGCTGATATCCAAATCTTGCTACTTATATGGGCAAAACCAAAGTCACTCTTCTTCCATTCTCAAATTGTGGTCAGCTGTTAGCACTCTGAAGACTGTGTCTGTAAACAAATTAAACATTCAATATTCAAAGAGCAACAAATCTGTGCAAACTTTGCATTTCTTGGTGAAGAAAGTTACCTTTTAAGACAACTAGCTACAGACAACTGCATTAGAACAGGAGTGACCAAGACTACAAAAAGTATTTTGAAGAAATAAAGGCACAGCAGAAATACTTCAGTAATAAAATCTGAAATGGTACATCCCAGAAAAAAGGCTGGTCTTTAAACAGGATAGAAACAATGCCACTGGAGTAGCTGCTAGCATCTACCATCTATATCATGCTAGAAACAGTATTAAAATCATTAATCAGAGTGAAAATCTGTGCAAACTGGAAGTAGACCTTGTATTGGTACCATTTAGGAAAAGCATTTAACCAGAAACCTATGTCTGAACTGAAGAAAAATACTTTTAATAAAAAAGTAAACAATAGAGAAGAAGATAAAAGTCCCTTCTCTGCTTAGAAGCCTCAAAAAGCATGAAATGGATGCTCTCAAATGGAGAGCAATACAAAGCAGGGAGCAGCACTGCTCAAGGAAAACATTTATTGATCACCTGCTAATTTTTGTACATGATTCAAGCTTTTGCTTTACCTAGCTCAGTGTCCTATAGCTGACAAACAGCAACAGCAAACTCTGAAGAAAGGAGATCAAAAAAATATAAAAATAGTAAACAGTAAATGTAAATGTAAAAATAGTAAATGTAAATGTAAAAATAGTAATAGTAATAATAAGATTGTCCATCCCTGATGCAAGTCTCAGCCTCCTCCCTCATTATTAAGAACAGGTTTAGACTGCTACCAGCTACAGTGTTTCAAGGGTTGACAATTAGCAATGAAAGCAGCAGAAACATAAGCATAAATCTTGCTCTACTTTTCCCAAATCCTCTCTTTTCTTTTTAATTTCAGCACATTATGGATACAGCAATAAAGTGCCCAGCTCATTTGGTATTTTTAACATTTGGTATTTTTAATTTAGGCTCCTGTAGGAAATCCTAATAGTAGGCCACGGATCAGAGAGTCATCAAGCAAACACAAAACTCTGAAGAAAATAATTTATAGCATATTTATTATTACAGTTGTGCAAGCTCCAGTTCTGCAAGAAACTGAAAATATCATCAGCATTTTCCCTGTGAATCATGTAAGGGCCATCCCTGCAAATATTTACCCATTTTAACCACAATTTACTTACAACAAATCATAGTTTCTCTCTTCATAACCATAAAAATGCAACAAGTAGCATCATAGCTTAGACATAATTCTGATTACATGATTAACTCTGCCAAGCTGTTTATAATGGAATATTTATATACAATTCACACCCCATGAAGATAGGCAGCAGAACAGTTAAGATTATTTATGGCATCTACTCCATATTTTGTCAGTCTGCAATTCTCTCCAATTGTTTATCCAGTCTCATTTGATTCAAAGTTAACTGAAATTAGACCAAAACACCAAACATTTGCCTTTTCTAAAACTATTTTTAGACTTTGATTCAACAGTAAAAATTTTCACACTGGAAGGGAACAAGTGGGGTAAGGGGTGTGTGTTGGGGTTTTGCTTATTTTTTAGTTTAGGGTTTTTTTAGAAATACAGTGGCTGTGAAAATTTAAGAAAAATATTTCTATATCATTTAGACTTTAATTTTGATTATAAACTTATACTGAGATGTGCTTATCTGTCCTTTCTTATTGCTCCCTATCAAAATTGAAAGAAGCCCAACTTTTGTAAATAGTGATGGATACTGTGAACTGTAGGGCAATTTTGCTGTAATACAAAATTTGAAGTTTTCTTGCTCTCCTTGATGGCTTTTGAGAGGAACTGCAATTTACTGAGGAGCTGAAATTATATTAGAAATTGTATTAGTTGATCAGCAGAATTCTATCTGATGTTGCAAAATTGCAAAACCTTTTACAAATCCTTTCAAAGTGGGAAAGAAGATAAAATAGTCTGAGGACAGAGGCAATAATAACCAAAAGGAGAGTAATTAAAATAGGTCTGAGCTTGCTTGAAGTATGAATACATTTGCCAGAACAGGTCTGCTAGGGCAGATTCATTCTAATAAGGGTTAATAAATGGGGCAGAGAGGAGGGAGGGAACCTGGAAGGAAAGCTCAGCACTGACATGAAAAATCTGCTGTTGGAGAGAAGGTAATTGAGGGGTTGGGTGTACAGGGAAGCTCTGATTTATGAGCACAAACAGTGGTGGATAAACCCCAGCATCTAGTCAAACTGTAATCAGGCCCTTGGTCCCAAGGAGGCACAGTATGTCCTAGAAACATTCAGTAAATCATACTTGACTTCTAACAAAGAGAAAGAAAAAATTATTTAAAAACCATTTGCCATCCACCTCTCAGATGTTTTATGTGATGGACTCTACAGAGGGGGCAGCCAGGGTCTGTCCTGTCAGAGAGTATCCACCATCTCTGAATATTCCTCTAGTTTTGCACATAGCATCAATTCACCCTGGTGGTCCAGGTCAGGCTTTCCAAGTGTGTCATTTCCATGTATAAGGTTCTTGCCTCAAAAGGGAGAGAGAGATTAAAGAAAATTAAAGAATGAATAAATAAATAAAGTTCATGCGAGATTAAAGGTTCCACAGGATTTCTGAAAAATAGCTCTGTTGAAAAATTTCATTTTCTTGTCTACATGTTGCCTGCATGCTGCTCTCAGGACAGATTTTATTGGTAGTGTATAGAAATGCTCATACTGATGCATGTGCCAGGGCATTTCCTATTTCAGCCCTCAGATGCTAGAGATGCTATAGCAAGGTAAAAATAAAAATTCCAAAAGATTTAATTCAAGTATTACCTGTGTTACAGACAATGCACTACAACAGATGTGTCTTCTACTGTTTATGCCTCAGTTTGTCCATCAACTGTGGACAAACTTAAGACCTCTTAATGTCTTAATTAAAACCAAATCCAAATAACCTCTTACCAACCTTGCAAAATAGGAGAAATATCCACTAATATTTCCAAGCTGAACATGATTCTCTGAGGACACAGGCTTAGCTTTTAGATGAATTTTCTTTGTGTAGTGACTATTAGGCTTATTGATTTTAGTGCACTGATTTTAGTGATTTTTAGGCTTATTCATTTAAGGCTACCACTGGCTTCTATTGTGATACCAATTCAAAGCCAATACAGCTAAGGGAGGTAAATTAAAGTGAGTTCTTTTTCACCTTAAATCAATATGGCTGTTTGCTTTCAGGCAATGGAGTGACACTGGTGTACCACTGCTGCTGCTTTTACTAGTAAAAAAGTGTCTTTTCAGAGGATCAGAGCTTTTAAGTTTCTTCTAAATCTCTAGTGTGCAGATATATATGAAAATATATATTTTCCACAGAAGAACTATTGAAAATTAACACTGGACAACCTGTGGATTTCACTCAGCTAGCTAGATGCACCTGAAGTGGTAACAACTTCATCTACTTTGAGCTTTTAACATAAACAAAAATTAGATGAAACTAGAAGAAAACCTCATAGCTGCTCAAGCAATGTACGCATGTCTTTAGAGGGTCTAAATCTAGGGCAGTATGCCTTTGTAACTGGTGGAAGCCAGGGAAAATGTTCAGCTTGAACATTCAAAGAAACAGCAGGACAATGAACCTTCTTTTACTTCTAAACTGAGCACATTTTTTGAGGAATTAGAGGCATGGAAACTTTAAAGCCCTTCTAGCTTCTTTTCAGAGCACAGCCAAACTTTGACGTTTCCTCCAGAGAACCTATACGAAGAAAACATGATGTGGCCTGGGGTGGCAAGTCACCCTGCCTTGACCCTGTGGGATTATTCTGTGACTGTCACAACAGGTCACTTGCTGACACAGCCCTGCTTTTCTGAGGGATATTTAAGGCAGCCCCACAGTAGTGGCAGGGACTGTTGCTGCCCCATTTGTAGTCCCATCCTGAGCACCAGCAGGAGAAGAAAACCTGATTGATTCTCCAAGACCCTCTTTGGAACTTCATCATACAATTCCTCTTTGCAGGAAAGCAAAAGTGTGAAGAAAAGGAGAACCCCACACTGCAAACCTCACAGACCTTCCTGCTTGCTCCTCCTCATCAAATTCCACACTAGCTACTATTAAAATTTTGACTTACCAATAAAATCATTGAACAGTTGGGGTTGGAAGAACCTGAAGATCATCTAATTCCAACCCCTCTGCCATGGGCTTTGCTAATTCCTAGATGCTGTAATCTCATAACTGTCTCCTGAGAAAAACTCCAGTGGTCTTCCAGCTGTCCTTCTCTGTGCCCAGATCCTGCATCCACCTTGAGCACTTCCGAGTCCTCCTTGCCTCTCCTCCAGCCAGCCTCAGCACCCCACTGCCCTTGGGATGGCAAACCTGAGTGTTGCTGACCCCACTGAAAGCTCTGGCTTCATCCTCTCTACATTTTTCTTCTCTATGTATTTCTTCAACTAAGTCTCTTTAGGTTGAAGGACAGCTGCAGAAGGCAATACATTTTTAATGAAGGGCAGAAAATTTACAAACAAGCTGAAAATACAGCTACAACAAGTATTTTATTTTTTGCCTCACATAAGCACAAATATAGTTGGTTTTACATCTATATAATCATTTATACACTCAGTAGAAGAATTATGTGTCAGAGAAAACGATGTTGAAAATTTGACAAATTAGTGTAGGTTTACAAACCTTTCTCTCCACACTATTTGTATGAAAGGAAGAGAAGACAAAGATACAGAGAAACCTGCATTTTATGGAAGAGCACATGGACTATGGAAGAGCAGAAGTCATCCCTAGACTGTCGTTGTCCTCCAGCCAACTCTTTACATTTTTGCAGATAAGTAATGCATCCTGGACTTCAGTACAGACCACATGCACTCACATCAGCTGCAGGTCTGGTCCCTGACTTCTGTGCTAAGCCAGATTCCTTTCACAGTTGTACCAGCATAACTGCTAACTTTATTGGAAATGCATTTTTATAGCCAAGCATACTAGTGGTCCTACTGAATTTATTTTTCCACTGTGAGAAAAATATTTTTATTTTTTTCCTCAAGTCTTTTTCCAAAGCTATTTTGTTTCCACTGTTCTTTTTTTTCCAGTTATCTGGCTAGAACATGAGGTTCCGAATGTAACTTGGCTCCACTTCATAGGTGCATGGTGAGTCTGTGGTTGTTTCCAAGGGTTTTGGAACGGAACTAAAGTGCTTTGTCCAGCTGTCACCTTTACCTGTCAGCAATCACCTGCTTACCTTCAACATGTCTTGAAACAACCATGTTTAAATATAAAATTGTGTCCTACTTTAAACACAGAGAGAAGCAGTACGTGAGGCAAACACAAGTTACTAGGCTGCTGCTGCCTGTCCTCCTGGGCCAAGCAGAGGGCACTTCCATTTGATAGATACACAGGTGCTGCCAATGGGGAGATGGTGCTTGAACCTAAAAGCTGATCATAGATCTGCCACACAGTACAGCTCCACAGTTATCCTCCTGCTGCAGGGAAGCTCAGCCTAGTTACAAGACAGTGCAGGACTGGGATGGAGACAAATATGGGGACCATTGATACTAATTTATTAACTTCTTTATGGACTAAATAAGGTTAGGCAATTCACTTGTGTAGAAGACAGATTTGCTACTCATTAAAAATAAATATTTAAGAGAGCAAAACATTTCCTTTTAACTAATCCCCCCTCCTGACTGTGGGGCCCTGCACAGAGAGGTTTTCCCTGCAGGACGCATGCCCAGCAGAGTGGTCATGCTCTCCCTGATTAACCGGATTTGCAGGAGAGGAGGAGTTAGGAAGAGCGGCTGCTTTCCTGCCACCGTCACTCAATCATCTGGAAATCTAATTTGTATCTTATTTGGCAGGCAAGCAGCCATCTGCTCCAAGGATATGCTCCAAGGGCAGTTGCCAAATACAGAACAGGCTTTCTGCCATGGGGAAAACTAATTGCCTTTATTGGACTAATACAGGTTGAAAGCTAATGATACAGGATGCTTCATCACAAAAGAAATAAAAGCAGGGGGTTTTAAAATATACTTTCCATTAACTTCCATAAAAGCTGAGTCTTCTGAATGCGTAACATCCATTCACATGGGTTTGTGACTCAGAGTTATATGGGCCAGAGCAGCGAATGAGAAAGTTGTCAGTCCCACAGGACTATTTCTGCCCTATAAAAGGTAACATGTGTGTGCAGATGGACTCTGCTTAATCTGCAGCCATGATGCCAATGGAAATGGATTAGCTGCACACAGAACAAGCAGCTTGAAAATATCACATCCCATGAGAGCATTATCTAGTCCACGTCACATATCACACTCTTGCAGGATTTCCAGTTTCAACCAGATCAGAGAGAAAAATTTTCTTGGCATTGCAAGGCCTTTTTTTGACAATTTTTAAAGTGGCCTATACTAGGCCTTTAAAAAGGAGAGGAAAAGTGGTGGGTGGTGGGTAGTAGGGGAAACTTCCCTAAATTAGTCGACACATATTATCATATGCATTGAGCATGGAAAACTCAAGCAATTATTGTAGTCAATTCTTTCAAACTCTCCTTTATAATTCATCCTAGTTTTGAAAATGTTCATGGTAAGTTTGATCAGATCTGATACATTTCCAGAAATTTCTAGTTGTGATGAAGGGAATATTTTTTCAAGGAAACTTCAGGGAGAAGCAGGAGAAGGGAAAGGATTCAGGGGAAATAACCATTTTTAATCACAACACAAACAATCCTGTGTGTTTATGTTTAGGGAAGATACCCATGAGGCCACTTGCCACTGCTTTTTCTGCAAATGCTGCTTCATTGCTTACGTGCCATCAGCCTTCCCCTCACTGCTTTTTCCAAACACAGCAACCACTGCCCTCATGATTCAGGAGCTGTTGAGAGATAATCAATCTAACAATCAGGATAACTGAAAAAATTTTCTCTGCATTTGCTCAGCTGTGACTGATGCACTTTGGAATAAGTAGGGACCAGATTACAGACTAAACTGTTTACAAAACACCCTTCTCTCTGACAATTCCTCCCAAATTAATACTGTCCAAAAATCAGGGTAGACAGTTCTAGGTTCCGCCTTCTTTTACTCATCCATGGAAAGAAATATAACAGTTTTTTGTGGTACACTTGCAAAGTATGCAGGCAACTTGCAATAGAAACAGACACAAAGATAGAAAGAATACCATTCATTTCACATGCCCACTGACATTTAGTCCAGCTTTTAAAAGAGGCCAGGGATGTCACTCATGACAAATCTAATCCCAGCGGTTTCTGCCCAGAAAGACCAAGACAGGGTGTGAGCTTTTTCCTGTACAAGCCCTAAATCCAGCAGGTTTTCTGCATTGCTGACCTGGAGTAAGTTTGAAGATTACAAATAAAGGACTCTTCCTATACATCTTTCCCCTAATTCCCTCAAAGATTCGGGTGCACCCCATGATAGAAGGGCTACTAAACCTCAAAACTCTAACTACAAGTTTTAGAAATATAAGTACATGTTCTCTTGGTATGATTCCATCCTAACACAGTCTATGCTCATTGATCACCTCTGGCTCTCCACTGGCAAAAGAGGATAACTAAATGTTAGCTGACAACATAATGTATCTCCACATGATATTTTCATTTACTGAAATGATGAAAAGAAAGCTGTGGGAGGGAAGGGGAAAGTGTAATGGGGGAACGAGGAGAAAAT
The DNA here is from genome assembly GCF_022539315.1 of Serinus canaria. Classification (NCBI taxonomy): domain Eukaryota; kingdom Metazoa; phylum Chordata; class Aves; order Passeriformes; family Fringillidae; genus Serinus; species Serinus canaria. The sequence continues at coordinate 22,731,914 of NC_066319.1, forward strand.
CCTGAAGCTGTTTAAATCCCCACAAATTATTTGCCAGGAGTAGGTTTGTGTAAATGGACAGAAGGGAAGAAAGAAGATTGGTGAGATTTAAGCCAAAATGCCGTGGAATTCCAAGCATGAAAACAAAAACCACTGCCATGAAAAGTATTCCTATTTTCCATTTCAACATGACTTTACCACATTAACAGCAATAGCTGAGTGTGTATCCTGCTCATGCCTATATCAAGCATGCAAAGACGTATGGAAGGGTTCACTTTGCTGTTACAATGACATCAAGTTGTCATCCTTGTCACTTGGTGGTGATTTGAATATCAGCCTTTTGCAGAAAGAGAATTTCTGCTCAGAGGAGATCGAGATAGCATAGGAAGGTCACACGTAGTCTAGCAGCAGCACAAAGTAGCTGATATTAATGGGAAACATGAAACCAGAGAAGTTGAAAAGGCTATAAAGGTCTGAGAAATCTTAAGGATGTTAGAAGGCTGTTTATACCACTAAGTCTTGGAAATGTGCAGTGAAGCTGATGAGCTCTTCTCTTGTACTGAAGGTTTTTCTCAATGACAATGACACCAGAACCTCATGGAGGAAGGTTTTGTTTTAACAAGTCACTGACAGGTAAGGGCACGCACTCTAGCAAACAGAACAGAAAAGCTAGGAAGAGAACCGACCACAAGTTGTGGAGGGAGGAATAAAAAATAGTTCCAGAGATGATAAGAAAGCAGGGAACAGCATTCTGCAAGTAACTGTCTTTTCTGTAGGAACACTTGGCAGGAAACTTCTATCCACATCCATTAATTTTTTTCAACTTGTTTCTTCCATTACTGTGATCTTTTCCTTGTACATATTTATTATTGTTAGGGTAATTTCATCTCAAGGTCCTTAAGTGGAGGAGTACAGTGCAACTACAACATGAAGCTATTCCTTCCTTAAACAACTTCTCAATGTTGCAAGTCATATGGCAAAAAAATCATGAGCAAGATTCCCTTAAATGATCACTATATTTAATTTAGGGTTCTTATTTGTATGCCACATTTTTCTTCTTCAAGATGTCATATTGTCAATTGTAATGTTAAATAGTGTACATTAAATTAAAAAAAAACCAGAAAAAAATACCCTATTTTTATACACTTCCATGACTCAATTAAAATGTCAAGATCACTGCCAAAATAGTGTGAAAAAGCAACACTAAAATTTATGTGAATTTCTATTGTGCGTGATACAGAGATAAAATCCCAAACCAAAAGTTTGGACATTCATTCCTGTATTTTATTCTTGGAAATCTGCTTTCTACTATTCATCTTCACAAGGCTTTTCATCCCACTCTTTCTAGATTTTAGCCTACAAATGAATTAATTTGTGTTATGCATGTGTTCTGTTTAAACAAAGGAGCAAAAAGATGCTCAGGTAAGAATAAGCATTTAATACACGCTGCTGTGTTTCTTATCTGCTCAAGTCCTTTGGTAGGGGCTAAAGTGTGGGATGTATTTCCTATTCTTGTTTTCCCTTGTTGTACTACATGTATTTAAACTCTAAAACCTCAGGGCACTTTACACTCTATGCCATGGCTCTGCAAGACTCAATGGATGGTTCTTGAAAAACTCAGTGTAGGATCAGGGATCAAATTATAAAACCCTTTGAGTAACTATCTGGAAGTGTCTGTCAAATGCCATATGTCTTCTGCAGCACTCACGATAAAAATAAAACCACTGCTCAGAGGAGGAAAGGCAAGTATCAGCTATCTCTCTGAAGCAGCTGATATCTCAGTCTCAAAAAAGGTTAAGTCAGGATACAGGTTAAAAAAAACCCAACAAACAACAGTAAATGTCACAGCGGTATTTCCTGGAAGAGTCATGTAAATGTTATTTATTGTGCCAGATACATTTCCCAAGCAGATGTCTTCCACAATCTATTTCACTCAGCTACATCAAATCAAAACAGTTGCAGCTTCAGCCTTCTAGGCAGTATTACCATTCACAGGTCTCTGTAAGGCCAGTTCACCCCAGCATGAGAAGAGCAATTCAGCTTGTTCCTCTGTGCTGCCTTTCAGCCTTCACTGGGCTGTCCCACCCAGACAACACTCTGGGACAGTGTGGCTGATGGGACAGACTGACCCACGCCTGACCTAGGCACAGACTTCTCTAAAATGTTTGTCACCCTAGACTCTTCAATCAGAGGCACTTGGGCTTGCTCTGCCTTTTCCTTCAGCATTTCCATCTCTGCTTTGCTTGTAGGCAAGCTTTGAAGAGTTTGGGATTTGGTTCAGGCCCAAAAGCTTTGGCATTGGTTTTTTTGGGCTTACATGGAAAGGTTTTGGAAACAAGGGGGCTACAGAGGTGGCTTTTGTCAGAAGCTGCCAGAAGCTTCCCCTATGTCAAGCAGAGCCAACAGCTGCTTCTCTCCAGGGCCAAGCCCATCAGTGACAGCAGTAGCACCTCTGAGATAAAATATTTTAGGGAAAAAAATATTATTGTGCAGAACCAAAGTGCAGCCAGAGAGGAGAGAAGCGAGAATGTATGAGATGAACAGCCCTGCAGACACCAAGGTTTGTGAAGAAGGTGGAAGGAGCAGAGATTCCCCTGAAGGCCATGGTGCAGAGCATGGTGAAGCAGCTGTGCCCCTGCAGCCCATGGGGGTCCCCAGTGGAGCAGAAATCCACCTGGAGCCCATGGAGGAGCCCCACACTGAAGCTGGTGGATGCCCAAAGGAGCCCATGGGAAGCCTGATCTGGGGCAAGCTCCTGGCAGGACCTCTTCACCCTGGGGAAAGGAGCCCATGATGGGGCAGGAATGGTGACCCCATGAAGGATTCCCACTGGAGCAGGTAAGGAAGAGCTTCATCCCTTGGGAGGGACCCCTGAGGAGGAAGGAGTTGCAGAGACAACGTGTGATGAACTGACCACAGCCCCCATTCCCCAGCCTCCTGTGCCACTGGTGGGGCAAAGGTAACAAATCAGGGATAAATTAAGAATGGGATGAAGGGAGGGGTGGGGGAAAGGCATGTTTAAGATTTGGGTTTGCTTCTCATTATCCTATTCTGATTTGACTGGTAATAAATTCAATTAAATTCCTCAAGTTGAGTCAGTTTTGCCAGTGATGGTAACTGCTGAGTGATCTCTCCCTGCCCTTGTCTCAACCCACGAGCATTTTCTTATATTTTCTCTCCCACAGACAACCCACCAAAGACATCAAATGTAGAAATTTGTAAAAACAACATGAAATTTCAAATAGAAGTGTTTTGTTTATCTGACAAAGATATGACAGACAACTACCAGCTTAATTTCTTAGCTTTGTGGTTCCTTTTAGCCCCTACCACTTATCTGATTATATATTTAGACTTTGTATATCTTAGAAATTGACCACTTCTACAGGGCCCTGAGGCTGCTAGGTTTGAGTGACAGAGCAGGCTGAAGAATTTTTCAGTAAAGAAATTACTTCTTCTGGGAAATTTTCTGCAGGAACATTTTGAAAGGTACACAGATCTACAACTTTTCTCCAGTAAAGCCTAAACAAAAAAAATTTGAGCCAACCTGATACAAAGCATAAAGACTTTGATTTTTTTCAAATAAGATCAGCTATTCCGTTTTGGCTAAGTTCAACATTAATTTACATTTGTTTGAACATGCTGCCTCAGTGACAGATGACCTTAGCCATCTTAGGGTCCTGTTTCTTCTCTGCCCAGAAATCTTGCACAACATCTCCTATTCCACTTCCCTCCTGAGCAAGTACAAGATAAAAGGGAGATGCCACAGTTATAGGGCACCCTTTTGGAAGATCTGTCTAACTACTGAGACCAAACTTTAGAGCTGAGAGAGCTCAGTCAGCTGAATACCAAACCCTTGATATTTTATATTTACATCTCAAGTTCCTCAAAGAGTTAAAAAGTAAAAACAAACCTCTAAAAGTAGTCTCTGACCAAGAGTGCAATTTAATTTACAAATAGTCCTGTTATAGCAATGATGAAGCTACAGGATCACCTGGCAGAGCATGTTACTGCCCTGTGTGTTAATAATACATTAATACATTACAGCCTCTCAACTTCTGATGTTTGCCTTTTTGTCTGAAATCCAGTTGGTACATACATCTAAAACCCATTAAGCTTTGAAATTGAATTCAGACAGCGCCACCAATAATAAGAAAGAAGTTCGTTTGTCCAGAGCTCAGAAGCTTCAAGATTTGTTGCATTTGCAAGAACCTGAGAGAAACTGCGTGTCACTCAATAATCTCTTAGTGTGGATGAAGGTCCTTGTGGCAGTGTCAGCAGGCAGGCAGGGGCTGTTACAGCACCAGAGAGCCTGGGTTACTGCACTGGGGTCTGAGGGGTTTTCTTCACCGCTGGAACAGAGCTGAGCTGACCCACAAAGCTGAGCAAGAGCCGAGTAGGTCCGGTGTCCTCCCAGGGACGGGCTCTGTGGCACATTCTCAAAGATTAGATCCTTGCTGCCTTTCCCCACACCTCCCCTATTTTTGAAATACAATAGCAACCCACGCACAGTGCAATGAAGTCCCAGTACAGCAAAGCACACAGCTATATCTTATTAACTGTATGCAGCACTGGGTACAAAGTATCCTTCATTCTGATTAGACTGTTTTTCCGTCTTTGCCCTGCAAATGCCTCCTCTCTATTTTTATATTTTTCTCTTCGGCTTTGCTCGAGCCTGTTAGTTTACAATATGATTTCCAAAACATGAAATACATCATGAATTTAGCTCTAAGGAAAGATTAATGGCTTCAGAGACTACACTCCTCTGCTTAGAGTCTGAGCCACACAAGTACACAACACCACACACAGTGCTTCTCATATGCCCATTGGAGCTCCTGTTGGAGAGGGCAAAGGAGAGGAGAAGAGAACAAAAGTTCTTTCTACAGGCAGTTCAGTCCTTTGGCAGAGGGTGCTGGATTTGAGATGTCTGGGTTTTAAGGAGGTTTTTGTAATGTAGGTGCCACTGCAGCCCTAGTTGGGCTCAAGTTATCCAAGCAATTCACAGACACCACCATCACAAGGCAATACAGATTATGTTTACGAGTGCAGGTATGCATCATACTAATAGAGCACATTCGCTGATTTAAAATGTTGTCAGGAACAGCTAATTTCAGTTCAGTCAGAAGGGCACTGACTGCAGCACATCATTGTATCATATAGAAATAGCAAAGAAAATTTCCCTCCCCTTCCCAACACATGGTTAATTCCCTCTAGGTCTCTCTTTCACTTTATTAATGAAATTAATTAATTTCTCTTTTTTAAGTGCTAATAGGCTTTATTTAATTTCACAATCCAGCACATAACATGCATAGTTAGAAGCTGAATATATGATTTTTAGATGAGTGAAAAGTGGGAGAAGAATCTCTCTGAACATCTTTTCTTGCTTGACCTCCAAGTTAGCTGCATGTTTCACATCAAGATCTATGCTAGTACAAGGAAAGATGTGTCTCCAAATGTCTCAAAGCCTATTCCTCACAATCATTGATCTGGCATGCAGTTAGGGAGGACTTAGGGATGTCCTTGCAGGTCACTTAGTGGTTTGTCACCACAAGCAGGCTAACTTAGAAGAAATCTTCCAATACTTGAGCATTCTGGAATTTGCATCTCCATGCTGTGCCTAACCTGTGCAAAGTGAAGAGAGTCAAATGTTTAAATTGGTGATCTGTACTGAGAATTGTATTCCTCCTTCATGCAAAAGAAATTTTTCAAATGTCTTTCAAGAAACTCTTGTTTTCCAGGAACACCGAAGTGTTTAATCATCAATTAAGAGAGAGAAAAATATCAAGAATATATGTACTTTTCAGTCTGTAACTGCAACAAAGAGAGGGCTTTGAGAAAGGCAAAATATGTCCTTGTCTTTAGATCCTCTTTGCAAGGTAAAAGTGTTTAGATGATCTTATAAAGAAGTGAAATTATATAGATCTGCTCCTGACTAGTTTCACAAAACTCAGATTTGAATAAATTTGCTTGGGCTGAAGAAATTACCCTCATTATATCACATGCTAAAGTCAAGATCCACAGTACTGAAATGAGAAGTTGAGTAGATATGGATAACAACCCTGCTCAACTCCATCTTTCATAAGAAGTTCCGTAGAAGAAAGATTAAACTCCACTGAAGAAAAATTTTCTAACGCACAGGATCTCTCCCATCACTAATAGAATGGGCTAAAAGAATATCAGAACCATCTAGTTCACACCAACTCTCAGAAAGTAGATCAAGTGAAAGCATTAGATGCTTTTGTCAAGTCAATACAGACAACGTTGAGATGCTTATGCTCCTCACTACAGCATTTCCTCAACTGGACCATGAATAGTGCAAGGGTACCCACAGCTAAGCTGTTATCCTCAAGAGTGCTGAGGCAGAACCATGACTAGAGTGTGCAGGCAACTGAGTGTGATCTGAGTTAGCAGTTTCCCAGGAAGAGGTAAGAGAGAAATGTCAATGTCTACCACAAAATAAAATCTTCTTTTGTCAACAAAGTGCATGCTTGCAGTCCCCTTAAAATATGAGGGACTCCCATTGCTTTAAGGATGTGAGAGAATAGAAAAGAATAATAAGTGAGAGCAATTCACTTGTAAGAGTTTTAGCATGGCTTCCCTCTCTGCTGGGATTATACTGAAGCTATTTTAGAAGTTCACTGTCTTAATTAGTTAATAAAGGATTACTTAGAACCAAGGTAAATGGCTTCAGCTCAGTCACATCAATGATAGCAGCTAAAAGTGGAAAACAGATAATTGACAGAAGAAGGAAAAGGTTCCATTTACCTAGCAAGACCCAGGCTACATTCTGTAAGAAGTGTTCTACCCAAGCTTTGCAAAATTCCCTAGGAGTGGACACAGATCTGATCTCCAAAGAAGCATTTGGGAGTGTTTGCAAATGTAGAGAGTTCAACTTAGCCTTCCATTTGAATTGAATCTGGTTCTATGATGTTCATGTTTCTGAATTTCAGAAGCATCACTGGGAAGTCTAACATATTTATCAGAGAAAATGTTAATCTTTATATTATTTGTATCTAGTCTGTCTTGCATCTGGGTCTGAGAAAGGTAATTGCTGCTCTGAATGAAGCAGTAAGACACCTTTAAGACTATGTCCTTCATTTTCCCTTGCCACCATTTTCAAAGCTCAGACCTTATTCCTCTTGACATTGATGATGACAATTAATGCAACAGTTTCTCTAGCAGCTTAGAGCAATCTCGTTAATGAGCCTGACAGTGCCAAGGCTTGACAGTGCCTGACCACCACAACAAACTATCCAGAACCCTGAACTAATGCACTGTTTTACTTGATGGGGTTTAAGACAAATTGGACATGAGAATTTGTGGATAATATTTTTCATAAGTCCATTTCTTATGCCAGCTTTGAGTAAATAATCACTTGGAAGCAGACACCAAAAATTAAACAGCAAAAGATTTTAACCACAGAATAAAGTATTACAAGGATTCTTGCAGATTCTTGGTGAGGGCCTAAGAACCACAGTGCACCTTGCCCAGCCTGTCAACACAAACCCAAAAACCTGTTGGAAAGAGCTGACAGTAGTCATTGTTTTTTATTTCACATATTCATTAGAATTACTGAGCCTCTCAGCCAGGGATTGACTAGGAGTCAAATGCTTTTCAGAATATGGGAAGCAGATAATGGATATAATATTTGATGTGTTTATACCAACTAACCAATACTGAAGTAAAAAATACCATCTATACATGAAAGAGGCACACATCATGACTTCACTATGTTGCAAGCAGCTGTAACATGCTAAATTATATCTTCATCAGCATTCAACCCATTGTGAGGAGAATTTTGATTTAGTCAGCTTACATTGGAATTCTCAAAAGAATAAAACCAAAACACATCTACAGCCTATAGTGCAAGACATGAGGATGACAATTCCCTAGGCATAAATCTGTTGCCATTAAAGTCACAGGCTGATGAAGTTCATGCCATTGTACTTACTTTCTGACCACTCATTCAATAGAGATATTTAAGGTTTCCTTGGGGTGGCAAGGAAAATCTGCCTGAAGGTCTGCACAGACACCTATTAAAGGAAAATTTATTACAGGTAAAGTTGAGGTCAACTTATTTCAAGATTACCTGAGCCTTTCTTTTGCCTACAATCAACAGAATCCAACTACTTGGCTTGAAGCATTTTTTCCCCTCGAGCTGAATTATTTTGGAAGTTTTCAGTCACACTGTTCCATCCATTTCTGAAAACACCATCAGTGGAACAGCTGTTTCATTCCTATTAAAATCCAAGATGAGATACGAATGCAAATTGCTGCTTTCCTGTATCACTGTAAAGAGCCTGCAAGACACATGAAGTTATTTTTCTATTTCACTCAGCATTGATAAGACCTCATTAGGAATGTTTCATTTGATGGAAGACACTTCTGGAGTAATAAAATTACAGTTAAAGAACATATAGGTGAGAGAAATGAAAATGATAGAAAGCTAAAACACACCACCTACAAGAAGCAGATTAGAGAGATAAGCACTGTACAGCCTTAAAAGGCTGAGGGAAGCCAAAAGTCTCCAAATATGTAAAAGGCTGTTACTAAAAGATCAACCAAACCCCACCAAAAACCCTACAATAGTATGATCTCAATATCCTCTTAAACCTGTTTTTCTTGTCCTATACATTATTGCCAGATGAATATTCAAGATAAAACACTTGGATTTTTTTTTTTTAATAAACACTGCAATAGCATGCTGAAGCTGCTTGCTTGGAGGATTTGTCACAGCAGGTTTTAAGAAAAAGTTAGACAAATGTATAATTTGTCAGAGACTCAAAATGTATAGTTGAGTCCACCACATGATGCAAGCTAACTCTTTCAATTTCTTGCCCTTTATCTGACTATAGATTCCAGCTACAGCTCACTGTATTCCAGCTATATGGTCACTGCTTCTGTGAGCCAACTTAGAGGTGAAAACCACACAGAAATATTAGTCACTTCTGATGAAGGACAACTCAAAGGAAAGGCTTTGTGTAACACAGAAACAGTATTTGAATGGTGTTGCCCAAGACAGTTTTTAAACCATGGAATCACAAAATTATTTGGGTTGGAAGGGACACTTAAAGGCCTTTTATCTCTTAATTTCTTTTAGTTTAAAATATTTATCCCTTGTTCTATTGCAACAGACCCTGCTAAACTTTTGTCACTATTGGTTTTTGTAGGCTCCCTTTAGGCACTGAAAGGTGTCCCTGCAGTCTTCACTTCTCCAGGCTGAGCCACCCCAAACCTCCCAGCCTGCCTTCACAGGAGAGGTGTTCCAACCTCCAGATCACCTTCCTGGTCCTCCTCTAGACTCACTCCAACAGTCCTCATCCTTCCTGTGCTGGAGAGCCCACAGCTGGTTGCAGCACCCTGGGTGGAGTCTCAAGGGCAGAGGAGATGGGGAGAATTTGCTCCCTTGACCTGCTGACCACCAGCTGGCTTCTTTAGGTACAGCCCAGGATACAATTGGCTTTCTGGGCTGTCAGTGCACATTGCCAGCTCATGCCCAGCTTTTCACCTACCAGTAGCACCAATGTCCTCCTGGCAGCGCTGCTCTCCATCCTTTCAACCCCCAGCTTGTATTGATACCAGAGCTTTCCCTGACCCAGGTTCAGCACCATGCACTTGGCCTTGTTGAACCTCATGAGGTTCTTGTGGTCCCACTTCTTGCTTTCTCAAGTTTGTCCAGGTGCCTCTGGATGGCATCCCATCCCTCAGGTGTCTCAACCCCCCCAGTCAGCTTGGTGCCATCTGCAGGTCTGCTGAGGGTGCCCTCAATGCCCCTGTCTGAGTCACTGCTGAAGGCATTGAGCAGTCCTGGTGCTGAGACACAGACTGGTTCTTTTCTCTGTGCACTTGGTTTGCCTGCAGAAGCAGGGCTCCTTTCCTGCTCTCCCACATCCCTCTGTGCAGAGGCTGATGCAATACCATACTGGGGAGCCACCAATGAGACCTTCCACTAGGGATTCCATTAGGGAAGGAAGGATACATGCTCACAGATGAATTAGGCTGCATGGCCATGCTTCAGGCTGGAAATACTTGAGACAGGCTTGGCCAGGCAACCTTAACAATATTAATTAATATTAGTATTAGTAATATTAATATTAGGCTGCATGTTTGAGCTACTTAACATTCATTAACTAGCTGCATGTTCCTGCTACTGTTACCATGCAGCCCATTTACTGTTCCTGCCCTTCTCTGACTGACTGGAAAATTTCTAATTCTGGTGGAAGAGAGAAAGTCATCTGCTTCCCAGCTCCAGGATTATTTGCTTGAAGGGTATCCTGGCCTTTCCTGTGGCCTGTTCTTTACCAAGGAGCACAAATGATACCCAGAGAATTGTCTTGGCAATACTCAGTGGTTTATAGGATTTTGCAAGATTTTACACAGTGATTTTCTGTCCTCCTTCCCAGTAAAATTATTGATTTCTTTTCCCTCTCCTTCTCCACAGAAGGATTTGAGAGAGTAATTTCTGAAAGGGCTAAGGCTAAAATTCTCTGTGTTCGTGAACACAGTTTATTTCAGACAGAGAGATGAAAAATTTGCCTCAGAAACAAGATGCAAATGAAAACAACAGTGTTTAAACCTCTGACACACCAAAAAGAAGAGCTGGGACTGCAGATTTTTCTGATAAGGAACGTATCTAACTCTGCATTCATTTATGGAAGAATCTTTGCAAAGCCCAGCAAGCAAAAGGGACGAGTGAAAATGGGGCAGGGGTGGGGAAGAGAGGGACAGAATGGGAGAAGGATCAAGGAGAGAGAAGTTGTGTAGGACAGGAGGACATCTCCTAATGAGGGAGTTAGCTACCTAGCAGAGCTGGCTAGAGCTGGAAATAGGCTGAGGGTTAAACACTGAAGCCAGTTGTCAGCAATACTCTGACAGAAACAAAGACAACCACGGCAGTAACAAGCCCAAGACATGTTGTTGCTCCAGAGGCAGCATTGCAGAGGCACCATTCCATTGCCAGAAATGGGCTACATTACAAATGTCCATAGTTTTGTCTTAAATGGGCACCCTACAGAAGTTAGAAAACAAGGAATGATACATTTGCCTCTCTATTGGGCTTCTCCCTCCAGACCAAGCAAGACTAAACTGCAAGTGCTAAAGCCTCCATCACTGTAGGCTTTGGGGTGATTTGGGGGTCACAGGTAATAACAACAAAACCAGACAGGAGCACAATTATTTCTTCAACCAAAATTTGAGTTGTTATTTGCAATTAATCAAGAGCAAGGATCAATATCTTCTAAAGGTTGGAGCACTGTGCCCACCTCCCATTTCATGGTTGGCAGACCTTTTCGGCACACACAGAACAGTAATTCCCTCTGCTTCTAATAAAACAGAGAGGAGATGCTGCTAGTTAGGGAGCCAGCCCAGTTTCAAAAGCTCCTATGAATATGAGCTACAGAGCTCAGGAATGGCCATCACCACCTAAGGGTGTTCATACAGGACTTCTAGTTCCAAGTATCCCACAGGCTCCAACCACCAGAACAATCTAAAGTTTCCAGCACGGGGCACAGCTGTTAAGGTTGTACCAAAGAGCAAACAACTGACCTCCAGCCAGCAGAGAGAAATCATGCACATGGCAGTCGTGCATATTTTGTGCTTTCTGAAGCACAAAAATGAACACAAACTTTAATTGAAACTTGTTTCACCCATTAAAGAAGAGCAGAACTAAGCACACCATTTTCAAAGCCTGCTGTGGTGACACAGAGGTTTGTGTTTCCTTTATTCCAGTAGAGGGCAAGAGCTACACAAGGAAGCATATTTGAGAAGGCAATTAGGTCTGAGTAAAGGCAAAGGTAAAAGAAAAGATTTTCCAGACTCTTGTCACCTAAATGTCATTTTTAATAGCATTAAATAGAATTTTTGCAGGTTTCTTTCAGCTCTTACAATAACATGCAATACAACAACTACACTTTCTCTTCATGCCTTTAAAAAAATCTAATAACATCACAGCAGTTCACTCCTCGCTTTGATGACACATAATTCCCATCCCTTCAGACTGCGTGCACTCATTTGTTCCACTGAGCTTACAGTGAACTCTTTGGAAAGAGGATCTGAACTGACAACAATTCCATTGCCCAAACTGACAGTGCTGTACTTCAGTGTGTAACACACACACCCCTGAAGAGCTCACACTGAGCACAGGTTCCTTCAGTTTAACTTTGATAAATAAATATAAAAGTAAAGTGGCAATCTGGCTCAGTTTACTGGACAAATCCACAGAAACACAAAGACTGCACAATTATCAGGGGATGTGGCCCTGTTTAGCCGTGGAGGAGGTAGGGAAGGGCTGATTGAGCTCTTGAGCATTCCTAGATTATCTAGATATCACTTTGGTAGAAATATCTGTGGCCAAAGCAATAGCAATAACAATCATACTACTCTTTGGCACAGCTCTTTCCAACACACAGTCTTACACTGAAATACTTTGTCCCTTTGTCTTTGCTTGTGTCTGAAAGAGTCAGGCATTTAGATCCTGTTAAAAAACAACAACAACAACAAGAGCCAGTGTCTTTTAGGGGTAACATTAGGTTAGAATTCAGCAGCTTATATTTGATAGCATATGTTAGAATTGAAAAACAAACAAAAAAAAAACCAACCAAAAAAAAAAAAAACTACCAAAAAGGATCAGAAACTACAAAGTACATCAGTAAAGGTTTAAATTTACACAGTATTTAACTATGAGACTCATTCAAAACTTATATATAAATTTTTATATCAATTTGAGTTAAATTAGGAAGAATAGAATGCAATATGAACATCAGAAGAAAGCATTGAAAGAGCAGAAAGAGATGGTGAGATCTTCCCTCACTGATTCCTTTAAAATTAAGTTGGACAAGCCGTGGGAAGTCATTGAGGGAAGGGCAGAGGAATCCTGTAATAAACTGTGGAAATGGGCTGACATGATCTGTCCAGACCAATCCTTTTTTTCTTTGATTGAGGGAATTCTGTGGATGTAAGCACTGCTGGTCCAGTAATTAACATATGAATATTTGGCTCTGAGATTTCTTATCAGCTAAGTATAAATTTCTGCCAGGTTGCTTCCTGCAACATTTGGCAAATGAGCCCATTTTGATTAGAAGGTAATTTATTGCAGGCTGGAGTTCAGTGGGTGTGATCATTGAAAATGACAGATTAACAATCGACACTTTGGGGAAATAATAGGAACAGCAACACATTTACACACAGAGCTGAAGATGACATCTCTAATATAAACATTTGCAAGCAGTTTTTCATAACAACACAAATCACAATGAGTGATAAACCCAGGGGCCAACACTCAGCAACAGGATTGCAGAGACAGGCAGACTCCTAATCCCACAGGCAGCTTGCTACTCCAGTGAACAGAGTTCCCTAAATACCAAGTAAGAATTCTTCTGCTGAGAAAGGTTTAGGCTAGACTACAACCCAATGCAGAGTTAAACTAGCTCATTTGGGCAGTGGTAGCTAGGCAGTGAAAAAAGGAAGAACTGCAAAAGCAACATAAACTAAACAAATCCTTAGGGAACCGGTCCAGGATGGCTGCAGCTGATTTAACACCAAGGATAAACATTTGTAGAAGCCTAGCTTTTGAAATGCACTTACAGGCTGAAAACCTCAGTCTAGGCTGATTTTCAGAGAGCCACATCAACCTAAAGAAGCTGCCAGTGGGCAAGAAATACCTCATAACATTGAAAAAAATATGTCAAGAAATGAAAATTCTGGTTATGCCACCAATTTTTTATGCTTCCTTTGAGTAATTTTGGGGTTTTCTATACTTGGGGTTCTTCTGTATAAAACATATTCCTACCTCTAACAGCATTGCTTTTAGAAGTTAACTTTGCCCAGTGAGCAGCCTGCAAGTGAAAAGCATTTTGCTGCTGTTTAAGCACAACTTTTGAAATTTGCTGGGAGGAAAAAATAAACTTGCACAAACATCACTAGAGAACTTTACAGTTCACAAATGCACATAAACTTTGAAGAAAGAATCACTTCTAAAACCACCCAGAAGACATCAGCAATGGCTGTCAGATAATGCACCTAACTGATGCTGCAGACTCATCATAAATTTAACAGGAAACAAATGCACTTCCTATTGACCCTTGCTAAATCTTTAAACAAACATCTTTACAATCTCTTCAGAGAAACTCATTCCTTTCACTGCTGCACCAACTAAGAGGAGTATGACCAAAGGCAAAATGTGTTCAGCAAGACCAAAGGAATAAGGAATGCACAAGACAGACAAGCCTGGAATATGGCCCAGAAGCTACTAGCTAGCCTACAGGTCAGGTGTGAGCAATTTCAGTTTATATGAACAACCTAGAATTTCATAAAAAGCAAGTAACACCATCTTTATGTATATTTCAGTTTTCTAAATATTTAAACAAAAATCCAGAGGCTCCAAAGACTACCTAAAGTTTCTCCCCATTTGCCCTTATTAAGTTAAGAAATAAACCCAAAAGTAAAACAACTGAGATGCATTGATACACTCAGATATGAAATCACCAAAAAAGTCTTTAGACATTGGAGAATCCTGCAAAGAGGATTCCCATGGCTGCATTTTATTTGATGGGAGCCTGAATTAAGACATAGGTGTCTAACAAGCTGTAACCAGATCCAGCAGGCATTCAAGTCAGAAGAGTCAGGCTTTTCTTTAATTCCAGTAAAACTAGCCTTGACTGTCTCTGGGGAAAAGCTTCTAAGCAGAGTTGATTTGAGTATTCTAAGCAATGTAAACACCACTAGAGGAGAAAATATGGCCAGGTGGGATGAAAAGCAGAGTTAAACATTTCAAAGGAAAAAAATTTCTTTCATTGATTTTTCATTGCCTTTTTTTCCTCAGCCAAATGTTGCTATCAGCCTCCATATCCCAACACCTCTCCTGGCAGAGGGAAGTGGCTGCCAGGTCTAGCACTGGCATGGAGCCAACTAAGCAGATACATCCATTTTTCCTATGTCTAAAATTAGGGGTAGGAATAAGCAGAAGGAAAGTGCAGATAAAATTGCATTATTAAGGAGAAAAATGGAAAAAGGGGGTGGGAGGAGGAATAAGAAAAGAAAGGGCAAAAAAGGACAAAAAGAAAGGAAAAAATAGATTTGAAACCCTAAGCTTTGCCTTTTGGAGTAATTAAGCAGTGAATCAGGTTCACTCTCAGGCCTTGTTGAAGGCAGTATTTAATTTCCAGCTGAGCCTAAATGGAGCCAGGATTTCTGGTTCTCTTATGATTTCTTATATGCATCTTTTTCATATAAAACATAAACTTATCCTTGACCAAGGCAGAAACAGTTGTCTTCAAAGACAGGTCTTTGAATTCCAGGTCAGACAAATGCATGGCACTGGAAATGCCTGTTCACCAGGACTGACATATCAGGTCTGCCCAGAGAGAAATTCAATGGCTTAGTGCCTCCTGTAATGCAAAGCAGTCACAAGACAGTCACTTAAAACAGGATTATGCATCACAGCACCTGTGAAAAACAGCCACACCACATTAGCAAATTCTTATCATCTAAAGGAGAGAAAAAAATTCAGAATTCAGAATTCCCTCCTGCTGTAGTAACATCACTATACAAGTGCCTGTCCCAGGAGACAGAGCACCTCGAGGCACTCGCAGGATCAAGAGAAAAGAAACTTTGATTAAAAGAACATGCTGATAGACACAGTACCTATCTGCAAAACTTACAAACAGTAAACAAATCCCAGACTTCAAACACTGTCCAGAACTTCCTTAAGTTACAGCTGCTGCACGATCAGGCCAGGTGTTTAACTTCATCCTGCTAACAGAGCTCAGGATCAGCCATGTCTGGAACAGAAGCAGGCAGAGAAATGCACAGGAGGTGCCTAAGAAGCAGGTGTAGACAATGTGAGGTCCCCATCAGAGGCCAGAGAAAGCAGGTTCCCATTTTCACTTGGTTTATGGGTAACTGGTCACCTGCTGGGAGAAGGGACTTTATTCTTTGTACCTGAAGATTGACTAAAACCCTCCTCACCCCCTGCTCCAGGTGCATTGTGCACCTTGGATCTGTCTTCTCCCTGTCTCCACAAGAGATGTGTTATGAATTTGCTTTCCTGATATTGATCTGAGAGTATTTGTGCATTTGTGTTTGCAGGGTCCCTAGAGAATAGTTTATTGGAATTTTTATATATTGCTTTTTCTTTTAATGATTTTTGTGGGATACATATTTTCATCTGCAGCTTCTTCCTGTGTTATACTCTTCTGCTTTCTGACCAATATTTCTAAACAGAGCATGTGGTGGTTTCTACTTGCCTTATGCAAATTGCATATTCAAACTTGAGCTGAGCAGGAAAGCAGTGCCATGAGGTCAGTGCTCTTACAGAGTGCTGTAAAGATGACAGATAAAAAATTATTCACAGAAAATCAAGGAATGGTTTATTTTCTCAGCAAGAAAACTTTAAAAGGTGACCAAGCATAGCAGAATAAAACTGGGAGCACATAGTCAGGACTAACTTTTAGGTGCTCAAGTACCAATAAGAATTTTATAAAAGTTTCTGAGGCCTCATTAAGTATTGTCCATTTAACTAAAGAAATAAAGCATGTTTTTTTAGGGACCAACTCTCCACATTTTTTCATGGCTTTCAAAGGGAAAGTCCCCACACTTGTAGGCCGTTTCATCTTATGAGAATATAGCCAAGGTCAGTGGCTTTAAAGGAGGGTGCAGCACCTCTGCATGGTGACTGACCTGCTCCTTTTCCTGAGATTGTGGCATACATTCAGATTCCCCATTCTGGATAAACCTTTCCATTTCAGCAGAGAGGCCATCAAAATCACCTGGAGAAGGGTAACTGTTTTACACAAACTGTGCAGAGCTGATCATCTGTAGCACCTGGGAACGGGAAATCAGACCTGTGCACCTCAGCCTGCCATTTGTTGCTGCCCTGTGGGGAGCAATCCTGTGATCTGGGGATTGTTGAACTGCAGAGGGCATGAGCATCTCCCAAGTTCCTCACCTGGAGGAGTTTGTAAGAGAGCATTCTGAGGCAGGAGCACAACCATTAAGGTAGAGTAGCATAAAGTATCCCCTCCTTGGTTTTGAGAGAGTCCCACTCCCTGTGCAGACAGAAAATGTCCATTTACAAAGGCTGCAGGAGCTCAGCAGGACCCACACTGTGCTGGAGAGCAGGGTGAGCCACACTGGCTCCCCAGCAGGGAAACAGAGAAATCACTGAGTCTGGGACAGCTCCTGCTGCTGGTTCAAGCCACACGATTCCTCCCGCACTGTGTGTCAGGCTCTGTGGGACCCAGCTGAGTCCTGAACTCACCATCAGATGGAAGTCCTTGCCTCTTATCCCACTTTGATCCTGTGAGTAGCAGCTGCCCTTATTTCCTGACTTGTGCTGAGTCCAGACCGACTAGGTTGCCCATTTCTGGTCTGTCTGAGGTCTCCTCATCGCTGCCAACCTCTGCAACCTCTGCAGCTCTGCAGGTGAGGCTCTGCTGACCTGGGGACCATTTTGCATCTTTTCAGTACAACTCTCAGGTTTCTAAAAAGTTATCTTATCTTTCCTCCTGTACATCTAAAAGCACAACTCACCGAGGTATCTCTCAGCTAAGAGTTATGAATAAAACAGTGTTATGAACCTACAACTTGGTTACACCTATGACTCATTTCAAAAGCCTCTCAAGTGGAGTGCCCTAATTAGCAGGTACCTGTGCAGTTTCCTATGGCTCCCATCTGTTAGCCACTTTTGAAAAGCAGAGTCTTGCTGCAATATCATCAGAGCAGCCTCTTACGGTAAGGCTGAAACACAGCGGTTTTTCTTTGGAGTCTGATTTTCCCTCCTTGAAACACAGTATCTTCTGCCTCCTCTATGCAGCCTCACACCTTTCTCCCTAACATGGAATTTGTCCTACTGCTGAGTCAAACAGATGTGAGAGCCCCATGCAACTTCACAAAAAAACAAGAACAGCCACTTGTGCTGAAACACCTGGAGTTTTATGTGTACTCAAGCACTGTCCCCTCAGAGTCAGTGGGAAAAGCAAGCGGCTGATGCTGGTGCACAATTTGCAATATCCATGTCACATTACTGCTGTCCCCAGAGCAGAAGATTCTCAAGGATACTGTGGAGTGTACACAATATCCATGACATGACACAAAGCAATAAATCATTTCAAAGGTCATTAAAACTCTCAGCATTCAAGCATTTTCTTCTTCATATGTAGTAAATTGAGTAATTTCAAGAGATTTCACATATTTAAGTCTTTCAGGATTTGATTATTCTCTTCCTGCAAAGAAAGCTGAGAAATCAACTTTGAGCAGGTCCAGTGGCAGCACTGGAGAAGAAAATTTTTCTTCCAAAACAGCAAGTAGGCTTGCATACCTTCAAGCTCTTGTTCTTCCCCTTTCATATGAGCTGCCCCAGAGATGCCGCTCCTCAGGTGAGCTAAAACTGCTGAAACACAACCAAAGACCAGTTTCCAAAAAGACTTCTCTCTCAGGAGCTGCCATGACTACAGTCCCCCTTGCTGCTCTTCCTATTCAGACAAATCCAGAAACATCTGTCCAGTCTTTAACCCTTTACTGCACACCTTGAGCTGAATACATTTGGTCTGGAAAAAAATCCTCAAAAGCCCTGGACTAGCTATGGTATCATATCACTTCTCACAGGGTTTGAAATCTTACATCTCCTCATGATGGCAGACACATTTGCATATTTTTAGTGTCATGATACATTGTTAAGACTTCATTTACCATCAGGCAGTTCTCTTTATTCTGAACAGTTTCTGAATCCCTCATTTTACTTTGATTGGGCGAGCCAGGGTTGTGCCCATAAATTGTGCTAAAGCCCCAACAAATGCTCAGATTTTTCAGCTGTCAAACCTTCATCAGTCTCATCCTCTTTGCTTTGAGAATCAGGATATGACCACAACACCCAGGAGAACATAAGGTGAAGGTTTATGTTACGTGGCTTGGGTGCACACGATTGTCTGCAAAATGTTCCTGAGAAGCAAAGCAATCCCAGGCAGAATTCTCTGCAGCCACAGTCAGCTTTCTTAGTTATTTCTGCGGGCCAGTATTTTGCAGTGCAGATGTACTGGCAGTTCCAAGCAAAAACACTTTGTGCACTGAGCCCAGGCTTTGTCTGTGTTCTGTTTGGTGTTGAATCCTTTGTGCATGCTCATATTCTCCATAAAATCCAGCACTGCCCCAGGCTGGATGCTCCTCAGCTCTTATGGCAACTCCCCGCCTCTTCATCTGCTCCTTCTCTTCCCACTGCAGAGAGCTCTGACTACAGCCAGCCTCTCTCTTTGCAGGTGGCATTGCTCTAGTAAGATGGCTACATGCAGAAATTCATGTCCCTACATGTTAATATCTCCATCCTCAGCACTGTAACTCTGACAAGAGTTTTGTTTATCCATGCAGTGAATGGGAAGAGGCATAAGCTGAAATCTGTAACATAGAAATACCAATTTGGTTTCACAAGTGCCATTGAGTGTCCTTTGCCACACGGACAAATTCTTTAGTAGTTTGTCCACACTTTCCTGGTTATCACAACTCAATTTCTCCTAATTTTGAACCTCTATGCAAAGATCTGGGACATTTAGAGCTGTGCAATTATAAATAGAGTCACCCCCTGTTGACCTGAGCCAAACTCCCTTGAAGGGCAGCCACAGAGCAGAACTGATGGCTCTCATCAGTCACACACGCCCGTTACAGCAGAGCTGTGCAGAGCAGGATGCTTTGCTCCAGCCTCCTGCCCCCCTGCTGAACATTATCCTCACTAACACACGTATTTGTAGGGAATATCTTTTCAGTAGTTAAAGTCACAGCTGTAAAGGCTCTTGACCATGAAAATACATATCTGTCATGGTCTTTAATAGCCATGTTTTTACTGTCTACCCTGAGCTTTGAATTTATTATGTACAACCCAAAATAATTTAAGTAATGTACAATTAAAAGTAAACTATTTTATTCAGTTTGGGACAGCAACCAAAAAAATGTAATTACTATTTAAGTTTCATGAAGCTAAAATGTTAAAGCCATGTATGAGCCTTTTGATAAATACTATTCTTAAAGGATTAAATTCTGTATTTATATTTATCATTCTTGCAAAATAAGACATCAATATAATGTTATTTTCCATCTACTCAAAAAAAATCTCGTGTAGAAAAATTGTCAATTCATCTTTCTTCAAGACATTGTTCCCCCCTTGTAGTTATCCCCAGAACTCCCCTGGAGGGAAATAACACTTAGGTTCTGTCTTTTTAACTTGCCTGATTTACATAACTCTAATGATATTTAAGTGCCTTTGGCTGCACTTTCCTTCCTTTTCCTCGTTTCTTTACTCCCAAACTCTCAAGGCAGATGAAGTAACAGTTGGCAGCATCTTGCTCATTACAGCATTGCCTGTGCTGTTCAGAGTCACGCCACCATGGTTGCAGCTGGCTGAGCAGCTCTCCAGTCCTCCCAATAATTCCAGTTTTCCCTTGGAAAGATAAGTATCCTTTGCAAATGGGGGAAAAGAGCTCTTCTTTAGAGTCACATTGTTCTCCCAGGAGCAAGGGCTGCAGGAAAGCAGAGAGGTGCAGAAGATCAGGGCAGTTCTGTCTGAAGCCTGACCTCTCCACTTGGATGAGTGGTGGGAACACATCCTGTGAGGTTTTCATCTGCAGTCAATGCCAGATATAGAAAACACAGACATCACTCTGCACAAAAAGCCCAGAGAAGAGAAAAATTACAACTAACACTGATAAAAAATAACAGGATTGAAGAGATGCAGAAGAGGACAGATTTGATTTTGGGAGTTGAATTTATAGTTTAGGGATGGCCAGACATGGTGTTGAAGAGTTCTTGCAGACAGGATGAAAGGAATCTTGCTAAAGACAAGCAATCTCTCACCCTTGATAAGGGTAAAGTGTGGGGTAGCCACCACAAATTGTGTCTTTTAGGGATGAATATATATTTCAATATTCATGGGCATCAACTGATAATTTATCTTCCTTGTTATTCAGCTTTCCTTTCTTTTCCTATTTCGATTTTCTTTCTATTTAATTTTTTTTTTGTACAAAAAAAATTGAAGCATGGGAAAAAGAAATAACTGCTTTTCTTCACTGCTCCTCTGAGTCCATATGGGAAAGGAAAAATAGAAACCATTCCTGTCAGTCCCAAAGTTGTGCCAGCAGTCAGACATATACACAATTTCTGCTCTCTGTCTTTCTAAAAGGGAACTGGAGTCCTCACTGCACACCCTGACAGAAGATGTGGATGACAATCCCTGACTCATGAGCCCTTGTGATCGTCTCTGAAGTGATGGTTTCCAAATGAAGATGTGGACCACTACTGATATTTGAACTTTTTGCAGTGCCTTGCAAAACATCCTCAAAAATGCCTAAAAACTATTTTAATCTCTGCTGTCTTCCTTCCCTTTTGTCCACGACAGCCACATGCCACCTTCTGCGCTGATGCCTGGCACAGTGTTGTTGAGAGCCTCTGCTGTCACCATGATCAAGCCCAGCTCTCTCTCCATGATGGAAATCTAAGCCAACTGCATTCAGGAATACCTGAACTGTTGAACTCTTTGCTTCACACAGAATAGGCAGGTGCAAGAAGTGCAAGTTCTCATCCAGGATCTTCTCAAACAAGAATACCATTGAAACAGAAAAGCTGTCAGAATCACTTAGGAAGTTCCCATGTGATCTCCTAACACCAGTGTATACATCTGTGTTCTTAATAGTTCCCACCCTCTTTTTATTCAAATGTGTATTTCCCAAGAAATATTTTGCCAAAAGTATACAATGTTATTTTTGTTAAACCAAAAGTAAAAAGTTACTGTTCCCCTGCTTTCAGACAACTGATAAAAATGCTTCCTTCTAACAGAAAATGACAGTCTTTCATGTAAAAACTAATAAAGGTAAAGATTAATACATTACTTTTATAGGTCACAATACCATCTTCTAAAATTTGTGAGGACTGGACTATTTTGTGTGATTATATTTAACCAATAAAATCATTTGAAAGGCAAATCCATCTCTCTCTGAAGTTTAATGGGAACAAGACCCTTCAGGGTATTTATGTTATTACCTTTTTGGTTATTGTGAGTTTACCTTTAGGTTTAGAATAGATCAGTGTGGAAATATAGGAGATTATTCTCTTTTTATATTTTAGAAGAAATCTGTGCCATACCAATGTACAGTTGGTACAATAATGGCAGAATAATCTTGCAATCAACCCCATACCCTAGGGTGTAACCTTGAAGCCATAACTAAATCCATCAGTCACACTGTGTGCTGCAGGAGGGAGTGCTCTCCTTGGCACACAGAAAAAATGTCCCAAAGGATGTATCTACATGTCCCAAGTTTGTTATGCAGACTCTAAATCTTTCTACCTGCCCACCAACACATCATGATCTGCTGATCTTTTTTTCCAAAAATTAAAAGATGTAGTCTTTTAATGACCTTTGCACTGCTGTGTGTTCCTAGGTTAAGATGAAACCCCTGCATTATGAAAAATACTGGTTTGTTATGTTGGGTTTTTTAATATGGTGCTCTGAACAGACAGCAATGACATCCTTGCATGTTTTTGGTTATCCCTGGATCACCCACCCTGTAATCTCCACACTCTTATTTTAAAATAGAAGCATTTTCTCCATTCCTGTCTCCCAGAGGAACACCCTTTTTGTAATGGCAAAGGGAGAGATGCCACCAATCCCTGTAAATACAATCTGAATGTCCAGAATGATAACTAATCTCGGCAAAAGTTCTCAATAAAAATATCAACTCATCTCCCACCTCAGAATTTTTCTCCTCCCACTTTGTGCCTTCTATCAGGAATTAACAGAAGCCATCTTCATGCCTTTCCAGCAATCCTTAAGCCTCCAGCACCCTCCTTGCTTTCCCATTGTGTAGCCTGCTCAGTGCACTGCTCGTACCCAACCATCTGACCCTGCACCAGTCTCATTTTCTGTCACAGCTAACACAGCTCAGAGAGAATGGTTTCTGGACCTAGAGAACATTATAACAGTAGAAAAATAGCATGGGAGACCAATCTCTCTTGAGCATATGGTTTTGACCCACATGGACTTCCACCTCCACAAAAAAAAAAAAAAAAAGGAAAAAAAAAAAAAAAACTCTGACACACCTAGTCATATGTGCCTTTAAGTATAGTCTTATATCTTCAAAAAAAAGAAATCAATCCAGTTATTATTTCAGGAACTGGCTAAATTCCATCCTATCCTACTACAATACCTCTGCATTTTCATTTAAAGACTTGTTTCTCTTTCATTTCCGATGTCCATTTTTTGAGCAGCTGCAGTGGAACATGGCAGAAATGTATGCCCATACTTAAGCATGGGAAGTGAAGAAAATCTCTAAACCCCTGTGGATGAATGTTACTGTGACAATGGAAGACACATAGATATTTTTAACAACTTTCTGTTTTGAAATTAGGGAGCAGGATTTTTTACTTGCTTTTATTTCATTTTCAGAGCAGTTTTGTAATAAATATCTTCCCCTGTCGCTTTTGTTCCCAGAACTGCAGCATCACACAAGCCCAGCAGGACAAAGTGTTCTTGTGAAAAACTGATTTATTCTCTCATCTCCGACAATCTAAGATGGAAGGATTAAGTGATGATCCTCTGATCTTCCTTTTCCCTTGTCTCCATGCATACACTTTGCTCTTGCTAGCTTGCTGACCAGTCTTCAAATATATTGCTTGAATGGCCCCATTCCATTAGGGAGCTGACATCTCTCCCTTTAGAGTGTTATTAATATCAGTCCTTGAAAGCATTTAACCAATGACAATCTAACATTAGCTCACAATGGGATTTAAAGACATTACAGTTCATTAATTTATGGTTTAATGCTGCCTTCTTCCAATCTGTTGCCCTTTCTCATTACAAACAGCAAAAAAAAAAAACAAGTTATAAAGTCCTCAGTATCCTGCATAAAATGCTGCATAAGGGCTTCATTTATTTGTTTACTGGTATGATTGAAACTCACAAATCCTGTTCCTGTTTTACAAGTCAATTGCAAAAGAATAACGGCTGGTTGTCTGGCAGATACTATTTTTGTTTCTCCTTTCCTCTTCTGACCATTTTTCTTCCTGTGCAGTCAATTTACATATTATATTTTCCACTCCTATAAAATATCAGTAAAATATGAGAATCATAACACATTCCAATCAAGCTGAATTCAATAAATTGAATAACATTGTTTAAAACTTTTGCTAGAATCTTCCTGGGAAAAAGGATGGATTAGTAGTTACAACTGATTTAAGACATGCAGACAGGATGATGTAGAGTTCTGTCATAACTCTAGTTCTTTGCAATATTGGACCAATGTAATTGAGCTTTAATTGTTCAGAGAAAACATAAAGAACAAAAATATGTCAAAATATCTTTCTTGGGAATCAGAATAAAATATTCCATGTCTTCATTTCATGATCTGTACTTTGAAGAGTGCTTCCTGGCAAGCAGGAGAGCAGCTATGCTGCCAAGGTCTTTGGAGCCCTGGTGGACTCTCTGTTGGACAGCGTGTGCTGCCAGCGAGGAAAGCCAACAATTTCCTGGGCTGTGGCAGCAGCAGCAGCAGCACAGATCAAGGGAAGTGATGGACTGCTTCTGCTATGCACATGTTGGACCACAGCTATAGGGCTGTGTCCAGGTTTGGTCTGCCAGGAAAGATGATGAGCAAGTTCAGCAGAGGGTCATCAGGATGGCTGGGGGCTGCTTGTCCTGGGAGGAGAAGCTGAGGAAGCTGTGCCTGTTCAGCTGGAGAAGCAGGGATTTCAGGAGACCATCTGCACCCTTAGGAGGTTGTGGGAAAGAGCCTCCCTCTTCACAGTGCTGCATGCTGGGATGACAATGGACATAAGCTGGGACAACAGAAGTTCAGGACAGATACAAGGAAAAAGCTTTCTCCACGAGAGCAGGCAAACAGCAGAAGAGGCTGCCCAGAGAGGCTGTGCTGCCTCCATCCTCTGAGGTCTGCAAGGCTCAGCTGAGTGTCCCAGTCCAACCCCACAGCTGACCCTGACTGGAGAAGGAGGTGGAACTGGAGATCTCCTGTGCTTCTTTCCTGTCCAAATTGTCCTGTCATGCTATAAATTTAACTGACTTCTGTTCCCAAATCCTTTTATACACATTCTCCTGATAAGACTCTGGGGCAGCAAGGCCTGCCACTAAGACTAAATTTACCTGATAAAGCAGTAAGATACTACAGTGTTTCCAGATCAGAAAAGGATGGATCTATCCTTGACTACAAAGTGTCCTTTTTCTCCTAATTTCCTCATTAAGTCTTGTGTATAATTGTTCTACTAAAGCTTCAGATATCAAAACTCTCTCCTTTTTCTACTTCTGCAGTGCTTGAATTCTGGAGTTAATAACCTTGTATTATGAAAGTTAACAAGGAAAGTCAGTGATTATTTTATGATCTGACTGTAACCTCATGATATATGAGTATGTTAATATAAGCATTAGCAATGACAGTCATAGGATCAGAGACAGAACATGATCCCTGAATTAAGATGCTTACTTGAACATAGCCAAGAATTTTTAGCCTGGTATTAAAGCATAAAAAACCCTGATGAATCAATATTGCTTATATATATTTTTAAACATATTTTGCATTTAAGTAAGCCCCTAATTGATATAAATCACTCCTGCCAAAACTAAATAAAGATAATATTTTGGCTGCAGGAATGAGTTTATTCAGCAAGATTTAGAAGTGAAAAAAAATATGAGTCATGACATGGAACATTTGTGTAACCCTGTCCCATTCATAAAATGTCAACTCTGCTCAATCCTCACATTGCTCCACAAGGGATCAAAGACATGCACTGCTTAATGGGAATGGGTTTTTACCTAATAAAAAGAAGCAAAATATGTGTGTGGGCAGCTTGGAGCAATCTCTTATGTCTTCCAACACCTTAAAAAGAATGGACTCTAACACAGCTTTCATTGCCCTTATTACTGTTTTTCTTGCTGTTTATTGTCTCCTCTTCTGATTGAAACACACAGGTGTAATGAATCATTTATGATATTACACATTTACTCTTCCAGAAAATGCAGACCATCAACATGTCTGCATCAGTGATAAAAATGGGTAATCAGATCCACTAAAAAGAGATAAGCAGAAAATGCTTACAGAGCTTCACCAAAATCATCAGCCATCCATCCTTTATAGCTGTCCTGTGCTGCTCATCACAGACCTCTAATGCTTTAAGAGCCAGAGCTACTCAGATCCATCACTGTGGATGCTGTGACCAGGCCAATTTCCTTTGAAGTCTATGAATATAGCAAACGTGAGACAGTAAAAGGGGAATTTTTATTACCTTTTTTTTTTTTAGTAAAGGCCTGTCTGTCCAGAGGAACCTGGGAAGAGACAGTTAGGGTGCTCAGTATATCAGGCTTAGTTTATCAAGCAAATGTCTTTGCTTGCCTCCTAACAGCTTTACAACATATGGATTTGTTTCTTCATGAATGACTCTGAAGGATGTTTTCTATGAAAAAGAGATGGCTGCAGAAAAACAGGAATTACAGAATTAGGTTTCTGTGCATATGCATCATCAGTATTCCTCAGTATTCATCTCCCATCAGACACTGGAAGACTAATGTGTTTTTTTAGACAGAAGTATTTCTTTAAACTTGAAACCAATTACTGATTAAACAGTAGATAGAAAAATGGTCCAGTAAATTGATCATTTTTAATCAGATGCAGGCTAGAGAAGTATGGATTATTCAAGCTTAGTTGATGCTTCTATTGAAAATAAAATGCAAAGTTGGTTACATATCCAGAGTAGAAGAGGTTCATTGCTGAAAAAATAAAAGGTTTTTCCTTGCAGTATTGTTCAATAAATACTCAATCAATTTCTTCCCATAAGAGTGAATCCAGAGTACTGGAAATAGGAAATTAAATCTTATTTTAAGTTGCTGACTCAGATCTGATGAGTTTGGTACTGATTCAGCCATTGCTACCAATCTAATTTTGCACACATAATGCTACCACAAAAAAGAAGTATTATCTTTGTCATTAGTTTTTTAAAATGTCAAAGAATTAATACTTTGCATTGTTATAATAACTCCTTTTCAAAAAGAACTTAGGGTTGGCAAAGAGAAATATAATAAAGCTCATATTTTCTTTCAGGATTAGGTATCATGCAAGGAGAAATGCTAAAGAATACTCATGGGCTTGCTGAAGGTTATTTAAGGTGTCTGTAGCAGAGCAAGGAACAGCACTCACACATTCTGATTTCCCCACTCTGTGCTTTTCCTACCAGGTCACCCTGACTGAAATTTTGTTATCTCTGCTTCTGTGCAATCTGGAAAACATTCAATGCAGGAATTCTCTGCTTCACAGAGAAACAGACACCGGGATGCTCCATTAAAAATGTCAACACAGTGTAGCTGTCTGCCCCCATCCTCCCCGTGCTACAAGAGCAGCAAGGTCTACAATCCTTCTGCCACCCTCCCAGTTCAGAAGTTCAGACTGCCCCTGCTCTTCTTGCAGTGAAATTACTGACCATGTGTTCCCTAACGTCATGCATTACATGAATGAATAATTAAATGAAAAAAAAATGTAGTCACTCATTTATTTAAATGAATAACGAATCAAAAGTAAAATTATATATATATATATATATGGAGAGGAGAAAGTCAACAGTGAATCAAGTGAGTATGAAAAGGATTTAGGACTTTAAATTTCTTTTCATCTGGGATTCCTACACAAGCCATGTTGACTTAAATGCTCTTAGATGCATTTACAAGTCTACATGCAAAATGCAGCAGAGTTAAAGGTGAAAATTATTCTCCAACCTTGGCCTCATGCTAATATCTTGCTATCAATACAGCGTTTCATGATTTCTTCATCTCCCCTGAGATGGAAAATAAGGCTTGAAATACCCAGTACCACTTTCAGGACTATTGCTCTTCTGAAGCGTTTTTACAAGAGGAAATGTGAACAATCTGTGAACCCAGAAAAACCAGGTACCACAGCAAAACCAGAACTTCATGGTCAGCTGCAGATGAAAATCTTGAAGCAGATGCCTAAAGAAATACACAAAGGAAAGTTCATTTTATATACAATGTTTACTGATTTTTATGCTACATTTATGCATCTGGAGAAATGCATAATGTGATAGCAAAGAATATTTACTACTATTAAAATTCTTCTTTAAAGGAAACTGCAAAATTTTAACCACCTTTTGAGTCTCAAATAGAATATCTCAAAACTTTCTGCTAGAATGAAGTACTAATCTGTAGAGCTCCCTAGACTATTTTGTTTAAAATTAAGGTACAGCAATTACCATTATGTTTTCCTTTCATGAGTTAGAATAACAATTATGAATCACCAGGTAGAATATGGTTTATTCAACCATTATTATCAATGAGGATATCGTTTTCACAACCACGTAGGAAACATAACACTACTTTCAAGAACAAATTACCAATTTATAAGTATAAAGTTAATTAAAATATGAGAGCATTAAAATTTTTTAAATACAAAAAAAATTTAACATTTCTAGAACTTTGGATGATGGTTTGTGTTTTTGTTGTGATGTGTAAAGATTCTGCCAGTCTGTCCCTTCTGATCGCTCATTTTTCCTCTAATGATTTTTGTATGAATTGTAAGTATGAAATTCCCATTCTGTGTACATGAACTCAGAGGTGTTTTCTCAGCAGCATGGACATCAGGGCGCTGCTGCAAGGGACAGGGTGCACACAGAGGCAGAGGGGTGGGTGTGTAGGGGAAGCCACTCAGCCCAAAGAGAGCCCTTGGGCTGTTACCCCCAGAGCTGTGGAGGTACAACCCCACAGCTCCCACCCCCTGGGGCTTTGCTGAGATCTCAGAACCTGAGCAGCCTGAAATACCCATTGGCAAGAGTAGCCTGTGTGCCCCCAGATTTGGGGGGGATGTGCAGGTGGCCTCAGAGCATTCAGGAGTAGCTAAAGAAGAATATGCAGGCACTTGCAGATGCTCATTAACATTTGAAAGTGCCTGATGGTGTGTTGTACTATTGATACAGCTTCTGCTTGTGTTGTTTGAATTATTCCCATTATGTATCTCACATAAATTGTCCTTTCAATGCATGTTCTAAATAAATCAATCAACCACTTCCATTGGTTTAAATCATTTGAAATGACCTGTTCTCTCTATCAAACATATATACTGTCATGCCACTGCAACACTGTGTCCCTTCCAACCTCGTTTCATCCTGAAGCAGCTTTTTTCCTAAATGCTTTGTTTCACTAGAATGTTTCTAATAATACCTTTTTTTATAATGTACGAAAAAAAAACCAGTGGAAAAGGTGAACCATAAACACAAAACCCAATGACATAATGACTCGATTCAAAGGTAAATTAAAACAAAGACTTGATGGCAATATTTCTTATCTAGAAAACTCATCAAAGGGAACAACTCTTCAAAATTATTTCATGCACTAGTGGGCATTTGGCTTGAAATACTTCTACTTTGTCTTCAATGAATAAAATTTCAGTAACTTTGTTTGGCTACTGGTGGTTTTGTGATTTGACTGAGGAACACAAATTTAGTGTGACAGCTAAGAGGAACTGGGTCTCCTCCACCCTCACTCATGTTCTCTCCCACGTTCAAGCACTGATCACTCAATCCTCTGTTTGTAAAATAGTTATATTCTGAAGAGGAAATCTGAATTCTTTGATTTTTTTTTCCTAATGAGTTTAACTCCCTGAAGCAGCTCATTGTAGAATACTGAGAGACTCAGTAACAAGCTGAAGGAGGCTGGCAGGGCTAATGAGGCTTGCAGGAACTAATCTAGCTTTATCTCCAATTCCTAATTCTCTTTATTTCTTCAAGTTTGGGAAACTTGCTCAGTCCATTCCTACCTCAAATGTAGCAGCTGAAACAAAATTTTCCTCATTTCTACAAAAATGGGCAGACTGCAGAAGCTTGCTAAATGATGATTTTGCTGATGTTCATATTATACTTAATTGCAACTGTACATATAAAAACTTTAGTGAATGGTCACAAAATGGATTAAAATGCATTAGCATAATTATTAAAATTCCAAATTACAACAACTGGATTGAAATTTGGGAACATTTAAGAGAAAATGTATGGCTTTTTTCAATTAATGCTGCATCCCTTGATAATTTCTGAATTAAACCTTGGCCCCTGAGTTCTCATTTTGTTGCCCCTTCTTTCCATTTCAGATGACAACATTATCCCACCCATGCATCCAACCCACTCTCCTTCCTAGCTCTACACTGGGCCATATTCCAAGTCTCTTTCCCTACCTGAGAGGTGCTCAGGGACCATGCTAACTGTACCAGAGAAAATCCAGTGCCAACAGTCCACACACACTTCAGAAGAAGAGCTCACTTCATTTCACCAGTGGAGAAAATATTGGGTTTTTAGCAATAATCATAGCACAGTGCAATCACCACCCAAAGAACAGGAAACCTACTTATCACAGAACAACCATTTTCTGCTCAGACTGCCAGTCACAGATCTGCAGCCTTCTTTCCCTCAGGAAAATATACTGGAGGATGTACATTTAAAGAAACAGGCCAGATTTCCCTGTGCATGCCCTATGAGAACAGAAACAAATCACAGACATGATTTCTCCCTCCCCCAGAAAGGATTAGAGAGAAGCATTTGTGCTGTTTCTTAGATTAATGTGAAGGAATATCAGTTCTGACTGGAGTGCTAACACCATGCCTGGAGCAGAACAGGTTACCAACCCTGTGACTCTTAGCTTTGGCCAAGGAAACACACAGGGAATGATTCACCATCCTTTCAGGAAGTCACTGTGCTGCAAAAGATTAAATTTCAACAGAATTAAGTCAGTGTGTAAGTCTCACACTACCTGGACATATAGGGCTGAGTTTCACCCTCATTAACAGTTTTCACTCCTTTGATTAAAGGGGTGTCTGGTGTTAGCTGCCCTTAAGCAACTATTAAAAAGCATTGTACATTTAGTCAGTTATTTGGTAACATAGAGAATTTTTCTCTGTTAAGGGACCTATTAATAAAAATCTAATACATAACAAAACCTGACTTAATTAGTCTTCATGGAAGGATACACCTTTAAGTTCAACCTTTAATCAGAGCATGTAAAAATGTCTTAAAAGAGCAGATGAGAATTATTATGCAGTACCAGAATTTGGAGGAGCTCAGGTGTGGGGTCTGGAACGATTTTTTCAGCATCATGTTTCAAGTCAGTGGAAAAGCAGAGACTAAATGAAGCTCTCCTGGCACTCAGCATCTTTACATCAGCTATCGTATAAAAACTCTTCTCTGTTCCCTGTCTATCAGAAACAAAGGCGACCCCCATGGCAGGGAGAAATGATGCCTCTGACTCCATGGACATCAGAAGGCTAATTAATTACTTTATGAAACTATATTATTCTATAATATACTACACTATATAACACTGAATCTGCCAAGCACTCAGCTGCACAGAATCTTGTGACTGTCAGCTGACAGTCCTGACACAGACACGTGGATTCAATTGGTCAATGAATCAAAACACTCCCACCAGAACCCAATTATCAATTCCCTTCAGGTAAACATCTCCCACAATGCATTCCACTTGTGAACAACAAGAGGAGCAGCAAATGAGATAAGAATTGTTTTTTTTCTTTCTCTGAGGTTCAGAGAATGTGAATCCCAGAAATACCCTTGGGAAGTTATGCCTTGCTTTTCTCTGTGAAGAGAAATGCGGCCGCACCTCTGCGGTCTGGGATTGGAGCAGAAAAAGGAATAAGGAGCACAGTCACCTTCCTGGAGTCTGACAGGCTACCATGGCTCATCCAGACCACACTCTGGGTATTTACCCTTGTTCTGCCTTCCATATGAGGGAATCTGATCCAGTTTAAGATTCCTTCAATGCTGACTTCAAACGAAATCAAATTTACTTTATGATTGCCATGGGCTAAGAGCAAATTTATAAATAGCGCTGAAATCTGGCAGTACGTGGTAGCTTGGAAAACCACTTTCTTGGTAACTCAGCTACCTGATAAACCCTATCTTTTGATGAGGGATATCTCACTCTGCTCAAGACCTAAAAAACCTTAACAAACTACTGACATCATTTATATTGAGTGATTACTGACTTATCTATAAGTAGTCACTATTTTAATTAGTGATTTGATGTCTTTCCAAAATATAATATGCATTTACAATGTACTTATTATAAGTATATAGGATACATAAAAATGAGTCCTGTATCCATCACCACATCACAGAAATGGGCAGTCCCAGATTTTCATGCCCCTTCACCTTGCAGCCTTGCAGAGTGCAAAAATCAAGGAGGATATATAATAAAAATATTTGAATATTCAAAATATTTATGTAGCAGACAAGGTATGCAAGCAGATTTCCTCTCCTGCCTCTCTAATTCGTTCAGTTTTGCCTTCTGGAACCTGTTTTACTTTCTGTACCAAAGAATATCAAGAGCTATTTTCTAACTGGTCCATTTCAACCTGCAATATAAAATACCTATTACCCACAGTGTCAGACTGTAGAGGACTCTCCAGGGAAAATCTTGTTTCTTGAACTACAGACTGGACAAGGAACTAGAGCACACATTACAGTGGCTAAAGCAGACAGACTGAACAGGAGAAAGTTTATGACAGGATAAGTTGGACTATTTCAGCTACATGATACTCTCTACGAGCAAACACAAACACAAACAGATGCCACAAGAAAACACATTTCTGTTTGTGCAATAACAGCAGATGGAGGATTGTCATGGAGCCTGCAAGGTAGGGCATTCATTTAATATAGATTCATACTTGCTGATCATGCTCATGCTTACTTCATATCACCTCATTTGGTGTTTCTCTTACCCTAGTTTTTTGCTTGGAATCATAAGAGTGAATATTTTAATGTGCTAATCTTCTAGAGACAAGCACAGACAGAATAGTTTCCCATCACTTTAATTATTGGATAGCACTCTGTCTGGAGTTCTCAACAGCCAGTTTCTATTTATTGGAAAACCTTTAACTCTCTGTGAGGAGGATCATTATCTGATACTCTGCAAGTGAAGTGTTTGATGAGAGCATGATTAATCAGAAAGTATTCTGAGTAGCTCAGCTCTTGGTGACAAGCCCATAATCAAAGAGGCAATAAGAATGTGCACTAAAGCAATTTTGTGATTAACATATACATTATTCTGGCCACTGCTGTATGCAAAGCAAAGCATTGAGGACAAGTGGACAGAAAATGAACAAAATGTCTTATTTCCATAATTTTTCAAATGAAACCTGAACTGGGCAGGAATAAAGCTGCAATAACCTTCTGCCTTCAGCCTATGAGAACAGTAAATGCAAAATCTAGTAAGTAACATTTCCTTTTCTTGATTCCAAAACTACTGTCACTCCTTATCCATTTTC
Organism: Serinus canaria; assembly: GCF_022539315.1. Classification (NCBI taxonomy): domain Eukaryota; kingdom Metazoa; phylum Chordata; class Aves; order Passeriformes; family Fringillidae; genus Serinus; species Serinus canaria. Next base: position 22,765,195 of record NC_066319.1, read on the forward strand.
TCATAGCCTAGAATATGCAGTCAGGCAGTCAGATTTCAAAAGAAGCTTTATATTTAGCTGAGAGAAAAGCTGGGCTAGGCATAGAAAACAGACATTGATTAGTACCAACATGCCAAAAAGATTCTGCAAAGATCTTGCCAAATCACAACCCCCCCCACCATCCCATCTTCTGTGCTAGCCTGATAGTTTTCCTGTTACCTGATTCCTTTGTTCATTTCCATCAATAATTAAGGTGGCAGTTTGTCTTGCAGACTTCTGGGCAGCCTAACCAAGAACCATGGCAGAGCAGTGATTCTATTTACCTGTTGTGCACAACTGAAAGATCTCCAGAAGGACAATATTACTGAAGGAAAGAAAGAAAATAAGCTCACATCCAAAACCTTCTTCCATACAAAAATAAAGCAGGCAAAAGTCCAAGACCCAAAAGTTTTAAATTCTTTTGTTTCATTGAATTCCTGTATTCCTTATCATATTTAAAATGCTTTATTTGCTACAATATAGAAGCAAAATTAAAAATATGTGATCACTAAGCTTATCAAAATACCTGGAGGTACGAAAGAGTTATTGCAAGGTTCACCTGGGGTATTAATTTCTACACTGTCACAGTAAATAATAAACTTTAATCCTTCTTCACTGGGAGATAAACTACCTTAGGATCTAAGGACATGCACATGAGCAGCTAGAAGGGCTGAAGTAGTGTCCTGCCAGTTTGTACCTCAAGTAACATGACAGTAACTTTGCTCTGTGCCATGTTCTAAGAAGGGGAACTGTGGATATATGTCATAGGGGTGCTTCCACTCTTGAATTAGTAGCTCTGTGCCCACAGGCAAAAGTATTTGAGACAGATCCTCCACTGCTGCAATCTTGGTGCTACCCTTCACACAGGCAAGCAGCAGGTATAAAATACAACAACACTTTTCAGCCACTTTGTCTTCATTTTGCACAGATGTAAATGATTGCAAAGGTGCAGAGTTATGGAGAATCTGGCACTTAATAAATATTAATTAGCAAAGAATTACACTGCCCCGTTGTGGTGCTAAGCATTATCATTCCCACTTAATAAATGGTGCTGCAGTCACAGAACAAGGTTAATTTACTAATTCACAACAGCACCGGACAATGACAGAGCCAGGAATAGAATACAGGGGCCTCACAGCTGTGTTGGTCCTGTGAGCTCCCCACAGCTGTACTTTTTTGTGATTGCCTTTCTTACTGTGTCCGTACCCCAAGACAGCTAAAATTTCATCATATTGCTGTTTCTTTACCTGGGAAAAATATGTGAAGAGTCCCTGCAGCAAAAAGCTGTCAATGTCACAACACAGCACAATCAGCCAGGGATGGGTTCCCTTGGGACAAGAGGCATGACACCCAACAAGTTAAATGAGCAGTAGAAAGAGATTTTTGTTAACAAAATGATAGTTTAAAAATAAGTTATGTCATGTTCATTGTGGTATTTCCATTGGCTGGGCAACACTAAAAAGATTAAGAACACACCCTGCACAGTCTAGTGATTGAGATGTATTATAAATTGTAGACAAAATTCAAAGGATTGAAAGGGTTGATGCTGTACCAAGAAACTTTGATAATTTGATGAATCTTGAATTTTTGTGACTTGCAATGCCAAGCAAGCTCTTCTGTGCTCTGGCCAGAAATACTGAAGGTAAGGAAAACAAATAAAATAAAAGCAACTTCTCAGGAAAAAAGGTGTCAAGTACTCTCAGTATTTGACAATATCTGTCACATCAAGACAGAGATAAAAAGGAACTGAAAATGAAAGGTTTAGGAGCAGAATGAAACTACACAACTATTCTTTAATCTCCTCCAAAGACCACATACCATTCCTATTTTAGAGATGCCTTATGTCAATTTAAAAAAAATTCATTTTAGCAGACTGAAAATTACCTGACTAGAATTCCATCATCAGAAGTCTCTGTTAATTTGAAAAGCATAAACACAGGACATTAGGGGTTTCAGATTGTGTTTGACAAAGTTCATGGTCACATTTCCACATTGCAAGATAGATGACCAAAAACCTGAAAGTTCAGATGGAGAACACACAATCCACCCCATAAACACAGTTATTTGAGTTAGTCCAATACTTATGGAATTAGCAAGAGGACATATTCTGAATGCAAATTATCACTGAGGAGAACTGCTTTCTGATAACTGCTAAATGGTCAAAATTCAGTGATTTGGGGACACCTGAAAGCATCCAGCTGTCCATACCTAGCACAAACTGCTAGGAAGCCAAGAACAAAATGAGAAGCTTTCTCATCTCTAGAGGTGGTAATGCAAATATCAACTTGGTGATCTACAAGTCCTGTCTCTATTCCTGCAGCAAACAGAAAAGGTAATTAAATTTAACACTATGCTGTTGTGAAACAGTCAGGTGAAGGAAGAAAATCAAATATGAAGCAACAGGATTTTATCTCCTACCAGCAGTTATCTAAAAGAAAACTCTGCCAGGATTTTGGACAAAATTATAGTGTCAGATCTGAACATTCATTTGCATTACCAAACCACTACAATCTAAAATTAATATACTAAGACTAAACTGTTTCTCTTAATATATGATTGTTTCAGCTCCGCTTAGATTTGAGTAACAAACTATCCTCAGTATGAAGAAAATCTGAATCAAATTGAGGTGAAGCAGAACTGGCAGGGATTGAAAGCAGGCTGGGTGGCAGGGCCCAGGGGGTGGTGATCAGTGGCACCGAGCTGAGTTTGAGGCCAGTAACCAGTGGTGTACCCCAGTGCTCAATACTGGGGCAAAACAACTTGGTATCTTCAAGCACCTTGACAGCACAGGGGGAACGGGCACAAACAGGCACAGGAGATTCTGCCTGAACATATGAGAAAGGTTTTTTCCTGTGAGAGTGACTGTGCACTGGCACAGGTTACTCAGAGGCTGTGGAGTCACCATGCTCAGGCACATTCAGAAGCCTCCTGGAATGGCCCCTGAGCAAATCCCCTCTAGGCAAATCTGCTTGAGATGGGAGTTGGATCAGATGATTTCAGAGGTGACTTCTGACATCACCATTCTCTGATGCTGTGAAATATAAAAACTTAGGTCCCAATATTACTACTACTCCTATCAGATTAGCATACGAAGTGGCAATGAGTAAAAAGCTATCACTTGACTCCTCAAAGACATCAAGAATATGCAACAGAGGCTTAATTTTTCCAAAATCTGCATGTTTGTTCCTATATTTGAAAGGAATATAGTACAATGTGGAGATATTTCAAGTATTGATGACTTATAAGAGCCTCTAACAGTGCTCCACTTCCTGGGGATAGCTGGGACTTGGCAGACAAACAAGAACCCGACTTTTGTTCAAGGAGAACCCCCCACTGTTCTACCTTCAGTTTGGAACAGCCCTGCTTTCCAGTCTGCCACGAAACTGGGGCATACTGAGCTTTAGTATTCTGTGCTGCATTCATCTCACACTGAATTTCTGTTGTCACAAAAGGCATACTGCAGCTTTGTCTGATACCACTGAAAAACCCTTCTCTTGACCTCAGCCCGCAATGAACAGGTATTGCATTTATGAAAGTGACATCTGGAGATAACAAAAATAGTCAGATTTGGGGGACCCTTGGCATGTTGCTTAAACTCCTCAGTTTTATCTGTCTAAACAAATAAGCAAACATACTACATTGAAGTATGGCTTATTTATATGGGATTCCCAGAAAAGTCATTAGAGGAAATATTTGGTTGGTTCATGACACTATGCAAAAGCTAAATGTCAACTGAAATATCAAAATTTCTTTGTTGATCAGTTGGGCAGTTTTAGAACATGATAAAAAAAAGCGCAAATAATCCCCAATATTGCTTTTACTTTTAAAATTCTTGTAATGAGTCAATAAACATTCATCTGAAAAGGAGCAGGGGGCACATTAAGACTTCAACAAGACAGTTCTTTGAACAAGCAGAAACTGCAGAGGGAAAGATTAGGTTAACACTGGGGGTGCAACCCACAGCACTCAAACAAAACCACACTTCCGCAGTTTTTGTCCCAGGCATTCAATGTTCTTTTCATTCAAGTGACTGGATACTGGATCTGCTATCTACCTTATTCAGCTCTCACCTCAAACAACCTCTGTGACATATCTCCTGTGTCTCCATCTGCTTCTTGTATCTGACACTGTAAAAAAACAGCAATGTTATTCTGTGAAAGATCTTTCATGCAAAATGTATCTCAAAGCAGCACTCAAACTTAAATTAAATATTGTATTACAATAGAGAAGAAAGATGTTATGCTGCCAATTTAATCTGAAAAGAGGTAAGAAGAATTGTGGAGGAACCTTCATGCTTACTGTGTCTCATTAGCTATACTAAAAGTGCTCAGTTTACCAATAAAAGTGCCCATTATTCCCTAACGACACTGCTCTACTAAATGCCCTGAAAATTAGCTTGATCAGTGCACTGGGTTGGTACTTTACTCATCTTTCCAGCATTCCATTTTGCAAACTCCCTGTTAATATTTATTTTGAGAGCTTTTGGTCCTGGATTCAACCAAAGGTTAATGATACTTTAATGGAGACTGTGTGTTTCTCCGAGCTGATGACCGTCACTGACATTTTGACTGCGATTTTCTGCTGCTCTGTATCTTTGTAATTAGTGCTCCTGCACAAATAAGATGCAACATTAGAAAATAAAAATAGTTGTGTTTTATACTCTGCAAGAAGAGTGCAAGTGATCATATGATGAAAAATATCTTTATATCAGAAAGCAGCATTATGTCTTCATGTTGTAGAAGATACTACATTAGTGCCAGGACTAAAATTTTGAAAGCAATACTTTCATATGTGAAACCCCATCAGCACACTCACAGAGTCGTAATACAGAAGAGGAGTCTGGGCTGCCACCTTTTCAAATTCTATAAACTCCCACTGTTGGTTTCAGCACTGCAGTCTGACAGCTTTTCTGTGTAACTAATGCACAGAAAGCCTCTAAGATAATTATTCATTTGATGCACCTCTTTCTTTTCCTTTACTAAAGATATTAAAACCCAAACATTGGCTGCAGACCATGTGGGAAAAATAAAAAAAAAAAGACAGTCCTTGTCTCACCCAGAAGCAGAAAGAAGCAGATGGTGATCTCAGCATTAATGGCTCATAGCAGGCGAAATTCCCACTGGCACAGAGGGGTCTGTGACATTGCAAAGAGCACATGGCACTTCACAAAGGCAGGGCTGAGCAGCACAGCAGTGTCCTTCCCACCGCACTTAGGGGAAGTGCACCAGCATCAGCATTCCCCCAAAGCACGCTTCCCAAAGGGAAATGGATCCAGACAGTGGTTTAGATATAAAACCCTTGTGTTTCCCAGTTTATGATCCCATTTTTCATTTGTTGCCTCGGTGTGTGAATGCAGGAATGTGTCCTTTTCTTCCCACGAGTAACCAAAACTTAGAGCCTCAAGCAGTGTGTTTGGCTCTGGTGAATGATGCACTTCACACCAGCACCTGACCCCAAAGCAAACTGAGAACTGTGGATTCAACAGTACAGTCTATCACTATGATCACGCAGAGAAACATGGCAAACAATGGGAATAAATGCTACACAAAAAATGTATGTAACAATGCATTTTTGGAAATGTTGAGGGATACATTCAGCGCCAGTAGCAGCATTGCTGCCACTGAAAAATGAACTTGGCAATTCTACTTGCTGTTAATAAAAGCAGACAATTCTCAACAGAATATACATTTTTAATAATAAATTAGTAGTGATAGGGCCTCCTTACTACCTACTCACAGGTCAAGGAAAGGAACAACAATGCTGTCCTGCTGCTTCTTCACTCTTAAGTTCTGAATTACACATATTCAATATCAAAATATAATGAGCCTCTTCTCCTACCTCTTCTAAATGTTATAGTATCACCAACACAACGTAAAATTGGTTATGTATTTCGGAATTTAACTAATGGCACCAGTGCTACACAAGTGTTGTGACTAAACTTGGTGAGAGACCATAAAGGAATGAAAGGGAATTTTACTTCAGTCAAAATTAATTTCACTCAGTCACTGTCCTTCTCGCATGGTTTTAACTCATTCATTCTTTAACAAACATTCTTTCATACCCCTATATTCACAAGCACTAAGTATCCTGGCCATGATGGACAAGGACAGGGGTTCTCAAGACCTCATAATGTCTTCTAAGGCCTTGTTACACTGGAGATTATGGTCGAATGTTTAGACGTGCCTTTTATACCTTTGGCTTAAGGACTTTCAACATTAAGACTGATAATGACTGTGAAGCACTCTCTTTTCATATCACCCTACCTGTCCCGTGATTTACTTCCTATCTTTTCATCTCCTTATCTGAGAGTTTTATAGCTCTAATTCCTTCTTCCTGCTATATTTTCTTTAGATGAGAATAGTCTAGGAAGAGTAATTAAAGATGGGGCAGAGAGCTTTTTGAAAGGCCTTATGAAAGGACCCTTGTAGAGAACAACAAATGCACACCAGTTAATTAATTACACATTGCTACAGCTCAGGCCTAGCACATGACTCAGAAGAAGTCAGGACTAGAAAGATCCCCCCACTGCACTTTCTGATTTGGCAGTGATTAGAAATGGCAGCCTTTATGCTGGGGCCAGATGTACTGAACACCTGTAGCTCTGAGACCACCTGCCAGGGACAACGTAGAGGTATCATTTGCTGAACGTGGCAAGGGCACCTGCTTGATAAGATGCACTTCCTGCATAACAAGTTCACTGCACCACGTTCCCTAAAGCATTAAATAACATCACGATCTTCAAATCTATTATTAATTTTTCATGCAGATTGTCAAATTTGTGTGTGATTGTGCGAGTGTGTGAAAGCTATGAGTAAGTGTGAATAAAAACAGAGTTGAGCTGCAAGAACTGGAATGAACTGGGAATAAATCCATCTTAGCCCTACATGACAATATAAGTACTTCTCCAGAGCCATAAATGGTGAGAAGACTCGAGACACCATTTCCTCTCACAATCCACGCACCCTAGCAGATTCTGTGAAGCACAGGAAGAGCCCTGCTTGCCTACAATCTGTCACAGTCAACTGTTTTACTTAGGTCTCTTCCTACTTGCACCACAAAGAGCTGCACATTTCAAACAAGCTGAGTCATCAAAAGCTTTACAGACCTAAGCACATATGCAGAAGAGTAGCTAAGAAAAATACAGAGGCCAGAAAAGAAAAATATAGACATTTCTGTAAAAATCATTGAACCAGATACAGTGTTGGTGCAGAAGGGAGCACTCAAATAGCAAAAGCTGCAAAGCAAAGGTTTCAGCTGCAGGAAGTTATTGTCAGCTCTATTATCACATCCAAACCAACAGAAAGCCACACCAAAGAATAGCTGATACTGTCCTTTACAGACAAGAACTGTAAAAACACTAAATGCCCAGAAACTACTGATTTACAGAAAGGTGGCAATTGTGTGATCTGGATCTGCCTAGATCTCATTCTATAGGAAGATAATGTAAGAAGACAAAAGGCTTTCGAACTGAAGAAGGGATAGGTTATATGAAACAAACATAACCCAGCTTTTAATTTGCAAAATATTCCAAGTGACCACAGAATTAAAATGAAACCGTTTTCCAAACAAATCTCTCCTGTCCTCATTGTGACCTTGGAGAGAGATCCTTTCTTACAGGAATCACTTTGGAGAGCTATGTGGCTTTCTGGATCGCACCAAACTCTGCCAGTGTCCTCTGATTCCAAGGAAGTTCCCTTGGTTGTCTCTGGGTCCTGCTTGTGCTGCTCAGGGTGGTCTGTGTCACACTGAGCTGCAGCCTCCCGGGCTGCACTGACTGCTCTCCTGCCAGACCTGGAACCTTCTCCCAGAACAACACCCATCCCTGCTGTCCTTTCCAACGCCTCTCCTTTTCCAGCTACTTCATACAGGGACACAGCACACAACTGAGAACATGCACACCAAACACATCCCATCTGTCAAATTTGGGAATTTAATTTGTGTAGGCACTGACCTGAGACAAGCTCTGTAGGCAAGAACTGAACTACGTGCAATCTCCCTGGCTGAGCTGAGAGGAACAGACATAAATTTCCTTCCTCTAAGCCACTTCCTTCAAATCTCGCAGCAAACACAACACATTTTCTGCAGATCTTCTATTCTACAATGGGGTGAATTATTTTTGGCACAAGCAAGTCCCATAGGCTTTGATGGAAGCAGTTGGAGCCAGATCTCCCCATCCCCTCCACTTAGGTGAAGTTCTGCCACAATTACACTAAATATATCCGTGCATTCCACAATGATCACACGATGGAGATTATGGTGGTTGATCCTGTGACAGGCACACATCTAGTGGTGCACTGACAGGGCTCCTATGGCATGGCTTGACAAGCAGCCTTCTCACACAGCCAAATCTGCACCCCTCACCTGAACTGCAGCTTGCGGGATGGCTGTCTCATCACCCATGCCCTGTGTGATGGGGCTGGGAGGAGCAGAGAGCAAGGTTGACTCTTGTCTTCTCAGGGGCCCCTGAGGAGCCTGGCAAGAGGAAGGCAGATCGATTGTTCTGGTGTGAGAAATCTGGTCTGCATCAGGGAAGCTTCTCACACTGCCCTGCAGTGAGAATGAATATGCTCAAGTTCAGCTTGAATTTCCTGTATCTTATTCAGTTCCAACTGCTCCCCATTCAAGTGATTAATTCAGTAGAAGTAGCAAAATGAGGGGAAAAAAGGCCCAGCTGCACCAAATCACAGAAAATCCTGAAAAGAAAAAAATCCTCCAGATTCAGGAGTCAAACTCATAGCCCTGGGCAAAAAACCTGTTATGAGTTTCCTGTGCCTAAGGAGTGAATGATGATAACTTTCCTGGAAAGTCTGGATAAGGAAGCCAGTTCTTTTTTGGAAAATTGTAGCTGGGATACACCTAAATACTTCTTAAATCAGAAGATCAAACCTTTGGCACACTTCATTCTAGCCTGTGGGTCTCCTTGTTAAGCAGTTAAACTGCTTTCAAATTCTAGTTGGCCAAATATTCAAATTCAATTCTATTCTCCATAGCTATAGTTGCATGAGTTTAAATCTTTGCAGACAGAATTTCCCCCTTTTGAAGGGGAGCATACCAAGATTTCATAGTGTAGAACTGAATGAAAAAGGGTTGCCAGCTTCTATTATCTGTCTGATTTCTGCCTGGGACCTGTCTTTTGAAAGCAATCTGGGTATCTTCATGTGAATCAAAGCTTTTTCAAAACTATGGACATCAGGATCTTCTCCCACTCTTAAAAAAAAAAGATTGCAGTAGAAAAACAGCACAATTTTATTAACTAAGAGCTCAGAAAATGAGTAAGAGATACATCAGTTTTGATTGTGAAATGCTATGTGTCAATTTTGTAAGTAACTGGAATTTTCTATAACAATCTTTCTGACTGACTAAGCATCTGTGAATATGGAGCCACAATACTCCACAGCAAAGCAAGTGCCTTCTCTTTGAGAAACTCATAATTGCCACGTCAGGTGACAAGTGTGGGAACTATATTGATATTACAGCCAGAAGTGGTACAAATGCCCCTGCAGCCAAGACTGCTTTTCTCTTGTTACCCTTTATATTGATCAAGAACCCAAGGAAAGTCTAAGACACTGTACTTCTGGCAATGAAAAATTACAGACTCATTTAACAATTTCTTAAAACACCAGTGAATTGTCAGTACAAAAATCAGGCAGGTGGCTTGGCTATCCAGTTCTCATTAATTTGCCCTCTGGCACGTGTCAGTGCTCTGAGAGAATTTTGTTTTAATATGCTTCATATACTTTATTAAGGTCATACGAAGCATATTAAAAGAAATATCAAATACATAAGTAATATGTATGAAGCATATTCAAGAAATATCGAATACATAAGTAATTTTTCACCAAAGGACATTCATGTGGCAATCCCAAGACATGGGCTAATTATTTTTTCCTTGAATATTTTTAAAATAATATCTGGCTTCAATAATGAAAGAATAATATTTTGTCATCACTGAGACTCAAGTTATTAGATCTGCTGGATCTTTAGAGGACACATGCAACATAAACAACACATACAATCTCACTTATTCATTTAAATGAACCAACCCTTCTGAGTTGTTATGCCTATGTTCATTCATCTGCAATTTCCAAACTATTAATGAACCAGAAACAGAGTTGAATTAGATACAAAAAGACAGCTCCTTTAATCAAAATTCCAAAGAATATAGTTAAGGTAATATTTTTTATTTCCATACTGCTTCTTTATTAAAGAGTTATATCACTATCTCAAACCAGTAAAGTATCAGAGATGGAGGAGATAGGAAGAGGACTGTGGCCTTAGTACATCCATGTACTAAGGTGTGTTTGCTATTTTTAGCCCAGATTTGGACTTTCACAAGTCTAACATCACAATCTTTTTTGGGTTTTTTTTTCCATATCCTTAATAGGGACCTGTTAGAAGAATTATAATGATATTGTTTTTAAATGTTCCATTCAAAGGAAGACTGGATCTTATAACTTCAAAGATTAATAAAGCCTCTGTATAAAATGTCACTGCTCATTTTCAAAATGAATTATATTTGATGTGGAGAAAGGAGAAATGTGAAGTCACAGAAAGTGTGCCAATTCAAGTGACTGCAGCACACACAAATGAAATGCCAGTTTAAAAGCCCTGAAAATTTTCAATGTTTCAGAAAGGTCATCTATTTTTTTTTTCTGCTAGTGCATGGGCAGTTTGCCTGACTTATGCAGCAGAGAAAAAGCAGGTTATATTTTACAGCATGAGAACCATATGATGAAAGGATTAAGCATTTAGCACATCTGCCAAGAAGAATAGCCAGAAGGAAACATTTCCATGATCTATTTCAAATACTTCTCTGCAATTATACTTTTTATAACAGGTGTGCTGTAGGACAGAAGCATTCTGTCAATTCACTGTAGATTAAAATCAATAAATCAAGCACTCCAGAAATTCTCTTCTGCTTGCTTTGTAGATTGTAAGGAACTATATAGATACATCTGAGTCTTTGCTGCCTCTCTCTCAAATATGTTTTGTTATCATCCGTAAATGAAAACTGTGAGCATGTTTTGTGCTCACTCAACAGAAGAAGTCAGGGTAGGCCAAGACTGTTAGAAAGTTTATTGTGCAGGACTGTGTAATTTTAACTTCACAACAGTTAAATGAAACACTACATACCCTACCCATCCTGATGGCCCTCCAGACCCTTGGATGGAGATATCATAGAAACCATCACAGTGGAACCCTCTTCTGCCTCTCCTCTCCATATCCCTTATGATGAAAACTTGGAAGCAATAGTTTCTAGACAAATTATAGATCTCTTTCTACTTTAAACAGTGAGCTGCAGGGAGCACAAAATCAATGAACTATTATAAGTAGTATTTAATATATAATTTGAAAACTGAATCTGGTAAACATTTGTTTGTCTGACTTCCATTCCTCTATACAGTAAAAAGAAGTTCCATTAGGTATTTACTTCCCAATTCCTATTTTCCCACTACTGGTACTAATCTCTCAATCCTATCCAGTCTTGTAAAGCAGACACCACTGTTCGACAGATCTAAGCAAGCAGCCCTTAAAAAAAAACCTGGAAGGGATTGTTTGTCAAAGAGACATTTGAACTAAGTAACACTCAATCAACCACACAGGAGAAATTTAGTTTGGAAGTAAGAAGAATTTAAAAAATCCTGCAGAAACAGCAGTTATTCAGACAGTGCTCACTCTTGTATCTTCACAAAGCACACACAGTTTGACACAGATGGACCTCCTCAAAGTTTGTCATGCATCCTCTTGCTTTCCAGTGCTCAAATTCATTATCACCTACAGGTTTCTCCCCACCCCCATCTACAGCTATGTCCAGCATGTCTGTCTCAGCTCCATCATGTCAGCTTTTCTCCTTGAGACAGGGAATATTTACCTATCTGAACTTTCTTGAGAACCATGGCCAAGTGTTCTTTTATGTGCAACCGACAAGGTGCCCCAAAAACTCCATAGAGAAAAAATTCTGAAAAATTTACACATTCCCCTGCTTTTAGATGTCTCAAAAATATTCCATGTACAAATCCTGTAATTAGCTCACTTGACATAAAATGTAACTTTAGGTGTATATGTAACTTATAAATATTTGTATTTTCCTGCTCTCATAGGGAGCACTAAAAGCCCCAGAAAATAATTCCTTTCATTGTGACTCCGGTAAGAGAAGATGTGCTTGATCTCTGATGGTCAACTCATGCTCCATTGGACATGTATTTATTATGCACCCCTGTGAACTACACAGAGATCTCAAAATTACAGCTTGGTGGGGTTGGTGCAAACAAGGGGCTCTGCTGAACCCTTTTTATAAATGAGGTGAAGGTTGAGGCACACGGGGGTGTGAAGGGGGAGGGCTGCCTTGCCTGCAGAGACCATGGGATGGTGGAGCTCAGGATCCTGAGGGGAGGGACTGGAAAGAAGCAAGATCACAGCCCTGGACTAAAAGGAAGTATACAGAAGGTGAAAACAGGCACAGGTAACCTGGCAGGAATAGAGAGACACTGGCCCAGAGAGACACTCTGTGTCTGACTGACACAGAGACAGTCAGAAAAACCAAAGCCCACTGCATGCTGAACCCAGTGAAATCTCTTACAAGTGTAAAGTGGCAATAAATGGAGCAAATAAGTCTGGGGTCCAAAACTGTTCATTGTTTTCATCAATGACCTGGATGATGGGGTAGAGTGCACTCTCAGCAAATTTGCTGATGACACAAACTGGGAGAAGTGGCTGACAAGCCAGAGGATTGTGCTGTCATTCAGAGGGATCCCAACAGGCCAGGGAAGGCCAGGGAAATGGGTGGCAGGAATTGGATGGAGCCCAGCAGAGGAAAGTGTCCAGTCCTGCACTGGAGGTGGAATAACCCCATGCACCAGTACAGGTTATGCAGTGGAAAACAGCTTTGCAGAAAAGGATCTGAGTTTCCTGGTGGACAGACAGCAGTGGCCCCTTGAAACTAAGAATGGCAGTATCTAGATCTGCATTAGATCTGGCTTTCCCCACATTTTCAGATATATCTGTAATTTGCTTAACAAGATCACAGCCCTGGTAGAACAACACATTACTTACATTTTTTAAGAAGAGAGGTAATAGAAAAAAAAAGCAGTCTGTCAGAAGAAAGAAAGGTAACTGACATTACATAATTCTTCCTTTGCTTCATATTATTTTATTACATTGTGCAATTTTTAACTTTTTAAACTGCACGACTAAGAAAACATTAAAATTATGAACACTTCAAGGGAAAAGCTTTAGTAATAAAAACAGAATACCAGTGACTTTCAAAACAATTAACTTGAAAAGGTCAGAAATATTCTAACACTACCCTGCTATTGTAGGTACTTAACAGAGCCTTTGTCTGCAATCCAGGCTGCTGGAATCAACATTGCTGCTTTCTGACTTTTCTTCAATTCACTCACTAAAAATTTCTAGGCTACTTCAGAAAAACACAATTTTGTAACAAGAACAGGGAAAATGCATCAGGTGTATGTATGTAATGACATTTATACTACTGCTGGTCTTTCTACACGTCAATAAATTTTCACCTTTGTGCTGTCTCAGATGGAAGAGGGTCAATTCAGACATGGATAAAACAAACTGGCCTCTGTTTTGCAGTTACTACAGATGCTTTACATCGTCCAAAATCTGAAAAGAAAGCTGTTGTAGTCTAAATAGCATAGATGAAAGTGACCTTTGCTCAGAGAACAGCTATTTATTATGTTATGAATGCAAAAATCAGGGGGTTTAAAAGACAGAAGATCAGTATGGTAATGCCCAATCTCAAAAATGGCACATTAAAAGGCATCCAAGAAAAACTAAAATTAGAAAGTTACCAAACCTTTCTCATCATATCACTCTGATACATGAAGAATTCCCATTCTTAAGCTTAGGGTTGAAAAAGGGTCTGTCCACACAGCTGAGAGAAAAATGCTGGGACTGTCCTGTACAGAGAAACTGAAAGAAAAACTGTATTTAACCATCATTTTAGCTCCCACTCAGGCATAAGTTACCTAATCTTTGTGTTATCTTTGATTACAAGGTTCCTAGCATGGAAGAAGCAAAACATATTTCTTTTTACTTAGAAGTATTTATCTGGAAAGGTTTATCTTCATTTCACAACAGAAGCAATCTCGCAAGCTTTGCAAAATCTTTGACACTTTAAGTGGAATATGCAGCAAAAAATCCATCTTACTATCCCAAATAAACAGTTGAAAAGACATCCAGAAAACCTGAAAACCTGGCTTCACCCAGAATATTCCTTTTGAATTAGTGAAGCCAGGTTTTCACCCATTCATACATCAGAAAATACAATATCTGCATATGACCATGCCCAGGAATATCTCATTTGCTATAAGAGATAACAGAAATCTTGTGTGCAGAATATGGGATCTTTATGTATAAATTACAGGTTCTGCAGAATCTAACTAGGCTGCTTTCCTCTGACATTTATGGGTGTCTCTGATACCCTCAAGACACCAAGAAACACAGAGCAGAATTCTGCTAACACAGTGTATATATATATATTTTGATTATGTATGTATTGTGCAAAATACTGTTACAATGTATGCTTATAAAAAAGAATTATTATATTTTAAACCAGTGAGGATGACCAACAAGTAGAATACTAAATGGATTCTATTTAAAAAGTTCTTTCTTCAATTCCTATTTAAAATTTATTTCTTCCAGAGAAAGTAAATCTGGGCATTGCAACCATGACTCCAGTACACTGCTGGTAAAATTACACTGACTCGATGCATTTGGACTATGAAAAAAGAAATTGTTTTAAACTGGGTTTAATTTAAAATATACACATCACTGCTGTATCAGAAGCAGTTTATAAAACTGACATCAGGGATGCTACCTAACAGTTGTTTCTTTTTAAACAATCTCACATATTCAATTTTTATATTCTCTAAGGCCAGAGCTCATGCCAAGCATTTTTACATAGAAATATAATCCATAACTTTGATTTAATTTAGAAAGTAAATATAACCTGTTTAAAATTAGCAGGATTGATTTTCAGAGGGGTTTTTTTTGTTGTTTTTTTGGTTGGTTGGTTTTGTTTGGGTTTGTTTTTTGACATGAACACTGCAAAAAGATTACTTTTCTGAAAAGAACAGGCTTAGGAAATTCAATTATGCTACAGTGCTAGCTAGACTCAAGCACAAGCAGAACCTATAGAACCTTTACAGCATATAAATACATTTTGAGCTACAAAGCTACTATAGTCCATGTGTTTATTCTCTTGAACTTCAACTCACAGATCTGTGCAGTCCTAGTAAAGCATATACTTGTGTTCTGACTCAAATTTATAAATCATTTTCCCAGAGACTCTGAAAGTGGACCTAGAGCATGACATACATATCCTACTTTCTCCATCTGAAAGCTTTACACACAGCTTTAGTCCATGTCACACTAATATCCAAGTAGCAGGATTATTACAGAACTTTTAAGTCAGTTGTAACAAATGATTTGATGATTCTCAGAGCCAGGCAAGTTCATCATCAACAGCTCTCTGTTAACATCAGCGCATTAACAAACGAGAACAAATAAAACTCTGGAACAATTGGCCCTTCCTATTGATGGGGATTAAAAAAAAATGATATAAATGAAATGCCTACACTGCCACTTAAGGATCTCTGCAAAAAAAGTTACACCTGACCAAGCTGTAGAGAGCAGAACAAACCCAGCCCAGGTAAGTGCAGCTGTGTGCAGCATGTGCAAGGCCTAATTGCACATCTCCTTGACTAACCAGACAACTTTCTTGCTTTAAATTACCAACTGCATCAGGAAGAGGGTTTCTTTCATCTACCTACTTGCAAATGTAATCATGTCAGACCTTCTATACGTTTCAGAATAAGTGCAGAAAACAGACAGTCCCCAGAAATGGAGAAAAATCTGCAGCACCGGCATTTCTGCAGCTCGTGATTTTGCTTCTCACCAAAGTGCATTCCAAATGATTACCCAATCAGTGTCAGCACAGCATGCATTTTTTTCATAACTTGCTGTTATTTACATTATGCATTATGCATTATTAACAAAACTTAAAATACCCCCATATTTCTCCTCTCAAACATTGTGTATTTTTAGGGCCGTATTTCCTCCGAAGTTCACAACAGAGACTGAAGGCTGAATAAGACAATGTTGTAATATAGTTTCAGGTCATTGTCATGAATTCTTTATCATTCACATTCTGAGCTGCATAACAGAAGGAATTTATGCATCAATTATTCAGCCTTCACAGCATCTGTGTCAAAATTAGAGGTAAATGTAAATTTGCCTTAATTAGTGCAGATATTACACCAAGCCTCTCCATATGTATGTTCTCTCTGCTTAGACTTGGTTGGGCATTTCACCAGCATCTTTCATTGCTAGAGTGCCAAATATCCTCCAGTAAGTAAATATGGGAATCCTAACTGGTTTTGCCCAGTTCTTTGCCTGCCTGTTCTATTTCATAGATGCTAATATCAACAGAATTGAAGATTAGAGTGTCAGACATCATCAGTGACAACACCTACCTTCTGAGAATTCTCCATCTTTAGCAGTCAGGGTCTCAGTCTTCTATTTTTTGTAGCCGTGGGTTAACAGAAAAAAATTGTCTTTTTTCAAGCAGGGATCTCACTAAACACACTTTAAAATAAGAAGCATAAAATTATTACCATATATTTAGCTGTGTTTACTTCTTTAAAAAATTTCAAAATACTGCACTTATTATTTACACTGACTAAATTTAAGATCCTGATTTTTTTAAAAAAAATCTAATTACTTGCAGAAGTTTGTATTAACAGTTTATTATCACATCACAGAAGCAGCATGGACTTGCAGCCTTTATATTCAGTAACCTACAAAAACCTCTACTGAAATGCAAATCGAGTAAGAGAAGTAGTAATTTGTAACATTTTATAATTCAATGAGAATTTTGAAGTATTTACAAAAAAACCTGTCTCCTGCTGCAGGTCTTTGAGCCTGGAAAACTTTAAAGGTTGGTGAAAACAATAAGGTATTAAGTTTTGAGGAAAGGAACCTAACATACTACAAAAATCTAATATAATGGAAAATGTTAGGCAATTTAAAGAGATGGTTCATTATCAGTGCTCCTAATAATTATTCCACATTTGTTATTTTGTTTCTTTCATAACTAAATTGGTAGTTCACTGTTCATTTTTACTTTCTGCCTAATGAGGTCTATTCTTCCCCTGGAGCCAAAAAAATTGAAAGTCCTTTAGAGGTCTTATCAAAATATGTACCTTTTCAACTTCTAGCCCACATACAAGCTCATGGTAGAGGTAAAAGAATTCAGGCTTTTCAATGCAGTGCAATAAATAAGCTTTTGGTCCTTATAACCGTCCAAAAAAAAAAATCTATATTCTGAAACTGTTATTTTATACTTAATGATAAATTTTATTTGAGATTTCTTTGAATGAACTACAATCTTTTAAAGCATTGAAATATTTTAGTTGCATGTGCATACTGTTCCCAAATCCCAAGCCAAGCTTCTAAGTGTTCCTACAAGGGCAAAATAAACTTTTAAGAACCTATACTCGGTGAGATCTTTGAACAAACATGGATGTCACACAAAGCCTTCCCTTTTCCCTCCAGTAATCTCACAAAATGCCATTGTCACCCTTTATTAATATGTTGTTCATTTAGCTATCCATCAAAAATAGCAATTGCTCTGACTCCTCTTACAGGAAAAAAACAAGTACTCCAGAAAGTTTTAAAATTAAATTTCAAGTGGTAGTTTCAAGAAAATTCCTTAAACTCTGAAATGCATGCTAAAGAGCTCAGTGTTTCTTTTTACATGATTAGTTTAAGTTTTAGCTGAGAGCAGACAGGAAGAAGATAGTTAGCGCTGGAACATTTACTCTGACTCAAATAGCGAGATGAGTGCGTATGTTAATACTGTTGAAGACGAAAAATTTGTGAAGTGGAAGGAAAGAAGCAGCTCCATGAGTCTATGTAGACAGTAGCTTTAGATAATGATCCAAGAATTTAGCATTTCTGGCTCAGGGAAGCAAAAAAATATGCAACGAGGAATGTCAGAACTGTTTAAATCTCTTCTCTCAGGTGCATTATGTTCAGTACACAAGGAAATTTAGGGCAATACCCCTGTGGTCAGGAGTGTCAGTAAGCACAAAAAACACTGCACACCCCCAAGCATGTTTGCCAGCTGCATCATTCAGCTAAACTCAGAAGCAACCTAATGTAGAAGTATCTACAGTTAATGTGTGATCAAGCTACACAAATTGTAAAACCAATCTGGCTATATACAATTTCTTTGGTTGGCTGATTCCTTTCCAAGACCATGGATACAGACCATAATTTTTCTACCAGACTACTTTTCAAGACAATACTGGGGACTGTGTTATGCAAGTCTTCCTCAGTAACAATTTCTTCTAGGCTGGCTGCCACCAAAAGAGCTTTAAAAGCGAGGTAGATCTCCTAAACGACCTTTTCTCTGAAACACAAGGGCATACCATGAGCTGCTGTGCTTACAGAGCAGAAGCCACCACTAACATTGGTCTCAACAAATGTGCTATGATGATTAAGCAACTCTTCCAGACTATTTTTGAAAGACCTTTCAGATTGTTAAGGTCTTGCTTATACCTTCATGGGCAGGCTTCAGTGTGTGTCCTTGGTTAAGGAGGATACTCCTTTTGCTCAAAAAATATCTGATACGTTTCCTTCCTTCCAAGTCTTCCCCAGGATGAACAATCCCAGCTGATTCAGCATGGTCAATTTTTCAATCCCTTAACCTTCTTCGTGGCCTTTCCCTGGACTCATTCCAAGTCCACATTTTTCTTGTACTGTTGAGCCCAGAACTGAATACAGCATTTGAGATTTGCCCTCCACCAGTGCTAGAGTAGAGAGGAATAATCACTTTTCCTGTGGGGAATAATTTCCTGATGCAGTCTAAGGCAAATGCTAACATTTGTTGCTGATTTGTTCATCTTATCATTCAGCAAAACCCCCAGGTCTTTTTTTGCCAAGCTCTTTTTCAGCCACTTGGTTTCCAGTGCTGCTCTAGTGCATGGGGTTGTTTCTCCCCAGGTGCAGAACTTGGCACTTCCCTCTGTTGAACTCCACCAGATTCCTGGCAGCCCATTCTTTGGAATATCAGGGGGTAAAATTGAGGTGCACTCTGCCCCCATCATCAAAGTCTTCCATGAAGATGCTAAAGAGATTGGTTCTAGCAGTTCTGGGCTACATCACCAGTGACTGGACTCCAGCTGGACTGTGTACTGCTGATGAAAAAGCTTTGAGCCAGCAGCTCAGCTAATTTTTACTCCACCCCACTGTCCACTTCTCTAGTCATAACTTACTTTGTAAGTTTGACTTGAGGATGCATTTCAGACTCTGTCAAAACCTCAGATCAAGATATACAACATTCACAGCTCTCTTCTCATCTACTGAGCCAGTCAACCTTGCAGGTTGTCAGGCTGATACTGAGCAAGAAAGTCATTGCATGCCAACTCCAAATCACCTTCCATCATTAATATGTTTAGTAATTGTTTCCCTGATTATCAGCCCCATGGATTCCCTTCCCTTGAAGCAAGGCTGGACAGTTTGTAGCTCCCAAGATCCTCTTCCTCAAGGATAAGGATGACATTTGCCTTCTTCTAGCTCTTAGGAATTTCCCCCCAAAATGACTGCTCACAACCAATTAAGAGTGATTTCACAATGACATCAACCAATTCCATCAGTGCTTGCTGTCAGGTCTGCTCATGGACTTGTGGATGCCCAGTTTGTTAAAATCTTCCCTAAACCAACTCTCCTTTACCACGGGTAAGTCTTCCTTGTCCCAAACTTTCCCTCTGGTCTGAGACCAGTGAGAGATACCAGTCTCACTCAACACATTTCCATTTTAAATGCAAGAAGGCGTGACTGTGCTGAACCTGTCAATGACAGAAGATACCAGTACTCACAGTAGGTCCTTGAATTAGCCTTGGATGGGGACTTGGCTAATCCTGCTTTGTGCCAGATCAACCTGAACGATGAATACAATGACCAGAAACTGCAACACAGCCCCAGTGAATCTTCTGGAACATACTCACTGCAATACCACTTGAGTGCAGGAGACTAAGGGAGGAAAACTATTAGCAGTTTCATTTCCTCTGGACTGAAGTTATGATCAGGAATTAAACCCTCAGTGTTTAACAGTGCAGAGAGAATTGTCATGCTCAAATTATGTTACCTCAGTGGGCTCCCCACTCATGCTAGAGAAAGGAGCATCACTAAAAGAAGAAGCTTGACTTTGTCAGGAATGTAACACAGCAGTGCTTTGCAGAGGAGTTATATGACTTAACTAAAATTAAATAAGTAATAAAAAACTTGGGAGAAAATAAAGAGCATGGAAGATCTCAGGAGCCTTCTGTGACAAAATGGAGAACAGATTTTGCCTAAGGGAAAAAAACCCACACAAAATTATTCCTTCTATAGGGATTTCTGGTTTGCAGCAGAAATTTTTTTCCTGCTCTTGGAATAATCATAACACAATTCAAATGGTGAGCATCCAAACAATTAGAAACAGGGATAATGGAGAGAGCATGCCAAAAAGTTTGTCTTACAAGGATCTACCATCAAGGCACAACAAGTCATAAATGACAGGTAGCAAACAAAAAGAAAAATTTTATCTATACTACCTTATCCTTGGAAGACTAACAGAAAAATGAAGTATAAACATAGAGAAAGATTCTATTCAATTAAAAATATAATATTCATTAAATATCCTTGAGTCCCCACTTAGAATTTATTTCCTAGAGAGACAGTTGTCACAAGTAAACAGACTCCATTTTTCAAAGAGCACATTAACTTCAGATCTCTTCAGACAGGACACAACACTGCTTGTTAAGTTCATCTGCTAAGGTGTCATTTTTCTTTCAAGGACAAACAAAGCAAACCATTGCTCCCCCATGGCTATAATATGTTAATTAACCTATCATTTCTAGAATATAATAGCTTGTCAGCAGAAATTGTGAACTGACTTCAATTAGGTTCCCCATTCCAGATGATAAGTATCTTTATTAGTATTTAAGCACTACTAGGTAGCCACATTTGGATGGTTCAAACTGCTTTTATTAGGCTTGATAGCCATAAGGAGTTTAAAATGAGCACCTTACATTAAACTTGGTCTTCAAGACATAGTCTCAAAAGAGCAACTAGCAAGTTCCTGCTGCCCATCTTAACAGTAATTTTTTTCGAGTGCATCTACAATTAGGACTTCAGTGTAGGTGTGTTTAATCTAGAGTTACACTGAATCAGGAGAGGTAACCAGGCTGTGATGACTCTCACTTTACTGTGGTGAGCTGCTGTTTCCCTCCCTGGTGTATTGAAACTATCTGAAGTATATCTGACTACAATCCACTGGAGTTCTGGCAACAGACCACTGAGAAATGGATATACATGATGAACAGGACTTTTCCTACAGCTTCACACCCTCCAGCAGTTATGGACTAAGGCTCTATTACAGCAAAATTCAATTAATTTATAATTACGCAGCAATAATGATTATGTTTTCTTTTTCTCTGAACATCTGTCATGAAATGTTTTCATCCTCACTGAACATTAGTCAAACACCTGCTTCTCTGAGCTGAGATGCTGCAGGGAATCATTCTCCAACAGGGGTTTGATATGTGCTGAAATGGGAATGAGTTATCTGTGCCTTTAATTAACATAGAAAAATGTAATAATACCAAAATCCTCTAACACCTCTTGGAAGCTGAAACAGAAACTCAAGTTCTCTTTCCAACTGAGCTGAACCACTTGAAGCCATATCAAAAAAAGGATCAAGACCAATTATGAGGGGTTTCGTATCTGAAAGAGAGTGTGCTATCAATTATCTTCAGGGTTCAGAATTCCTCCTCCTCTTTGTCTTTGACAAGTTTCATTTCCTATAAAATCAGGACCCAAGCATATTAGAGTAGTTCAAGTGCTTGTGCTTTTACTTGGCACATGCAGTTCAATCTATATTTCCCATTCTCATTCCTTGTATATAAATTCTACCTTGTTTTTACAAGAAATTGTCAATTACTTGGGTGGAAAACAGATAAAATGTACATGACCACACTTAGAAAACAGGAATATTTTGTTTAATAAAAAACTTATTAAATGATTAATGTTAATAAATGGTGACCCAGTATGAACTCAAACATGAGGGTCTTATGTTTCACATATTTTAGTGCTTGTATTACACACTGGTAGGCTGAAAGATGAGTTAGTCATGCAACTGGCCTAATCTAAATGATGTCAGGGCAGCTGCAAACAGAGATCACCACTTGGTGACATTTTCATGAATAATGTTTAGGACCATTAGCATTTTTCAGAATATATGTGCTCAAATTAGGCACATTTCCCAGCCATTACAGCCTTATCAGTGCCAACTTCTGGAGGCCAGCACGGCTCCAGAAAAGAGAGAAATAAAGAGAAAACCATAGTATGCATAAATGACAATGCAGTTGAATAAATGATAATGGAAAAGTAATGAATCAGCCAGAACAGGAGACATTGTCATAACTTCAGTAAAAAATTAGCAAGCTGCAGCAGGTGGTTACAACCATTCCTACAGGGAGAGTTCAGCTCCTGCTCCTTTATTCTCTTTCTGGAGTGAGACTTCTGAACACCAGGTTTTTACAGCAAGCCTCTCCATATACACACAAATCCAAGGCCCTCAGTAAACACACTGCCACATTTCAAGTACCATTTCAGATATTATATTGTCTAAGTGCATTTTCCATCAAGAAACAATTCTAGCATTATTTATGCACAGGCTATTGATATAATCATTTGGAAAACAAATTTCTGAGATTTCTTCTCTAACCACAAGAATACATGGAACTGTGCTGGATGTGAGGGTTTTATTGTACAACAAAGCAAATTGCTAGTTTAGTTGTCTTTAGCATCTGTCCCCTAAACTTGGGTGAAGATTAAACTAATTTTGACCTGAAACAAATTCTCCAAGGGGCAACTGTTTGGGTTTCACTAATTTGCATCTTTTAATTCTGCTGAGCCAGAGAAGGACTTTTGTAACTTTTCTCAGCTATATTACCACACTGCAATAACAGCTATGGCTAGTGGGTGGCTGGTGCTGATGGAGACAAGGCTTTGCAGTAGTGCTAGAATCATTGCAATTATCCTGTCCTGAACTAAACCTTCTATCTAGTTCAAAATTTTGAGATCTGCAGTGCAGGTCTCCTTAGGGCCTCATGCTAGCATAATATATATTATTTAATGAAGAAGGAAATCTTACACTGGTTTCAAGAAAATAATTAGGCAGGCTCCAGTTCTGGTAAGGTCAAAATATAAAACTATAGGGATCTTGGAACCAAAAGAATTGGGGCTAAATGGTAAAAGCATTAACTATTCACACTGCTATCTGCACATTTAAAGTGATCACCATTTCTAAACACCTGGACAATAAGGGAAAAAAATCCTAACATGAGTGACTTAAATTTTCTCATAAAAGGACTCAGTCTGCCCTAACAATATTCTCTCAAAATACAAAGTCTAAAAATAACATAGATAGAAAGATATGCACACATTCTAGAACATGGATAAATAATCTTTAGTCAGTGATGGCTAAACCAGAAAACTGTCACTATGAATTTGGGAAAACTGTGGGGAAAAAAGCATCGCTAATTATTCCATTTCTTAATAAGGCTGTAAGGGAAAGAACTGATCTGGTTTTCTTGCCCTAAACCCTCAGAAAGATCTATTACAGCCCAAGAGTGTAGTGGCTGAAAACTAAAACATCCAAGACACCTCAAACTGAAGAGCAGAATAAATATAAAACTATTGAGAGAAGAGCAAATGCACAACTATCTCAATATTAAAACCCTAATAATTAAAAAATACATACCTGTAAAGTATCTTATTTTTTCCTGATGTCTTGCTATAATGGGCACTCCATGGGGCTGGGCAGGCATTCCTGCACCTAGATCAAGGAAACTGAGGCTCTTCAATTCCTAAATACACTTCAGATGGACATAAAGGAAACACTCTATGCTTATTTCTTTTTCACTATGCAGTTCATGTGGTATAAAGAAATAAAAGCAAGTGGAAAGCTGGGGAAACTGGAATACATTAGGGAACAGCACACTACAAACATAAATCTGTTAGAGGCAATTAGCTTTTCTCTTTCTTGACCTGCTTATTCCTATTCAGTTGACATTTTATTCCAATCAATGAGTGAGGTTAAGAAATCAGTCCTTTTCCAGAACTGATCGAAGGAATGACTAAATAAAAAACATACCCAGAAGAATAATTGTTAAAAATATTTTGGAAAAGGTCTCTAGAGAAGTCTGTGTTTTTTTCTTGTACTGGCCAATGAATAAAGCTGGTGAAAATTTTTGGACATGTTTGGATTACACTGAGCAGTCCTGTCCTTGATCATTCACAGCACTGCACTCCCACTCATATCTAGTTTGAAATTTTCTGGTGCAAACTGTAAGGCTTATAAGACTCCCAAAAGAGAAAAAATCTGAACAGCTTAATTCCAAGCCAAGTCAAGATTACAGTCATTATGACACCTGAGCAGGGTATATTTATCAGAATTTTAGGAGCTTTGGTTAGTATTCAATGAAACTTCTGTAAAGATGAAACACAGACTATTTGCATGTGTCTAGGGCCTTCTGATACCAAAACTTTCAAAAGCCTCTTCTAGCTACTGCAGTCTTAAAAAATACACACCTATCACAAAAAGACAAGGAAAGGCAACACATGAATGAAGAACACTGCAAAGAAAAAAATTTGGAAATTTTAATAAGACAAAGGATACTGCCTTTTATGGTACAGAAGACTCTAATTGCTAGCACAAAGTAAATCCTTGGAGTGGTCCAAAACTTCCAAAGAAAACTGTGAAGAAAACTACACTCATTACACTCATTATCATCAGAAGCTGCAGTTAAACAAACAACTTTATTTTCATATCTTTTTTTTTTTTGTAGACATTTTTCCTGGTATTCAGTTTAATCTATACCTGAATGTAGCCTGTATAGATCAGAAAAGTATACAAGAGCAATCATCCAAGATGCTGTTGAAAAATGTTACAGCATGAAACAAATACTTTGTCATCAGTCAGAAAATCACCATTTTCCCCACAAAGCTCTCAGATAATTTGAACTACCCTGTGGACTAAGTTTTTCTTGTCTATGAAGACATTGCCAGAATAAAATGCTTCAGCTAAATTTCTGACATGTCTCAGTAGCAAAAGAACTTTAAGGAATGTTTCCATCAGCACACCTCCCTGGAATCAAAAATGCATCCTCAGGGAAACACGTATTCCAACAGCCTCTGATAAAAGGCTTGTTGCCTTCCCTTGTAAACAGATACATCAGTAAATGGTACTTCTGAAAATAAGGATCACTCATCTAAGCAATCTTCAATTGTGATTCCTGGAAAAACATTTTCTGTAATTGCAGCATGGTAGAGACACTTCACTTCAGTATTGATATGATAATATGATGATGCTCTCAGGGATCCATTCCAGAGCACTAATAATAATGTATACAGAAGGAAACAGGATTTATGGAATTTGGAACAACCTTGTCTGCTTGTGTATATATTACTATATTGTCATACATAAATAGAAGCTTGACCTTTGTGAGGAATTCTAAGAAAGCATTACATCATTAAATTCCTCAGACTAGTAATACTAAGAATACAGGGGTACAGTGCACTGCTCTAATACACTTGGAAAACTGAATCCTCCCCAGACAGAATCTCAAAACTTGAGATCAAGGAGTTTTCACTGAAATCAATATGAGCATTTTTGTCCAATAACATGTTCTTAAGTGATTTTTAAGACTCAACTACTCTTTGAATCTCTCTCCAATAGTAAAATGTAGTTCACGTTCTTGATTACTCGGTCACTGAGTGTGTCCCATGATAAGCAAGTGGAAGACTTCAAACTAGAATTGTTGGTCATAGATACTGTCCCTTATTAAAAACATCCCAGCTGGAATGGACAGTGATTTCACAAATCATTTGCTAGCCATACTGCTGTGCAGTAAACACTGATTCCCTCTGTACTTCCCATGACTAATGATCAATTAACATGACACATCCTTATGCACAAACAGCTGCCCTACACTTTCCAGATGGATATACTTAAAGTTTTATCATTCATGTTATATACCACTTACAAGTGGTGATCCAAAAGCCTCAAGGTACAAAAATACTAAATACTCTAAAAGAACATCAAGGTAATTTTGTAGTAAGATTAAAAAAGCCTTGAGACTAAATTTCATGGAGCTGTTCTTCTGGCAGGTAGCCTGCACACTGAAGAGTCTGTCCACTTCCACAGATGCAAATTAATGCTGATTCCTCACAGATAAGCAGCAACTTAGATGAGCTGTGAAACCAACAGGGGAGAAAGCCAAATTATAATCCTGTGTATTTCCAGTCTGGCACTCTCAGTACTCTTTCATACAGTTCTACTCTTGGGAATTCAATAAGCTTTTTATTTTTCATTGTTTGTGCTAGGGCTAAATGATCTACTGTTTCTGGAAAAGCTTTACTCTTCCTAGAAACCTTTTTGTCTATTGTTTTGAGATTAAGAAGTCTGAACAAAAAGGATTTTTTTTTCCTTCTGAGAACCTAAAATTTAAAAATGTGATATATAGAATATAAAATTTGATGAAAAAATCAGATGCGTTTATAATATCTTTGCATTTAGTTTTCTGTTTTCAGTTTTTGTACATATGCAGGGGTTTTTTGAGATATAAAGGCACAGAGTAGAAGACCACTTTATGTATAAGCAGGGACATGGGGGCAATCAGTTGGAAACAAAAGAAGTTGGCAACAGCAGTAGAAAACTTGCTGCAGAAGCTATTGCATAAATGAAAAGAGTATTAGCCATTGTTGTGCCTTGTACTAGCAGTATGCTAAGAAAACTTATTTACAACTCCCTTTCCATCAGACAACACTATTCCCTTGTTTCTAAATTCTAAAATTAATCAAGCTGGATAAAAGAGACTTAGGCAAAAGAGTGGAAATGCTGAGAGAAGAAATTGTATCACACGGAATTAGTCCTAACTAGTTCTTGAGGACTCCATACATCTGCTGTGAGGAGGGGTCACCACTCTTTCTCAGACAGTAAAAAGAGACAGAAGTATTTTCAGAGATTTAAAGCTTACTTTCGGCACAAATTTTTGGCAACAGCTAACAGTAGTAACTACTTGCTACAGGAGTGAAGTTCAAATCTACCTTGTGTATTTGTACGCCAGCAAGGCCAATCACAGCTACTTCAGAAATAAAATATCAGACTCTTCTCAGTAAAGAATGATATTATTTTCTTTTTTTCCAACCACTGTGTATGGCTTTACCAAAAGGAAACCCTTCAAGAGAAACTATTAAGAGGGAGTAGCATCAACACTGCACTGAGGAAACCTGTTTTACTGCAGAGGCAGTACAGCAGAACACCTGCAAAACTCGATGCATCTCATCAGAAAGGAACAGGATGTTCTGGAACCAGTGTCCCTCCAGCATGAAGTCACAACAAAATAACGTCTGCTAAATCAGTCCTGAAGGGGCAGCACAGGAAGAGAAGAACAACAAGACCTTCAGTTAATTACAAGACTGGCACACCTTTGTGTCAAGCCAAACATCACCTTGGTTGCATCCTGGTCTTCTCGAGGCTTCTTCAGACACTTCAACAGATTTTATCTCTTCATATAAGATACATAACTCTCTGTGTGTGCAAGAATGAAAAAGGGCATGAGCAAGCTTTAGGCATTTCACCAAAAGGTGAGAAAAGCCTGTTATTCCAATGGCTCCTTCACTTATTCTACTCAATTTTAGAAGCACAGAAATAAAGGATATACATTCCTTCTTACTGCAAAATTATCATTGATGGATATATACCAGACCAATCAGCATAGAAATGAACCTGTTTAAATTCACATGTAAGTAGATTTAGCATACACACGCTCAGTTATTAACTTCCAAGAGGAGTGAGAACACAAAAGTACACAAGATAATTTCTTAAACCACTGTGTTGTTTCAGAACCAAATATGTAAATATACTAGCAATGACAAAGGTCATCAGCAGGTAGGAAATATCTCAGATAACTTCCTGAATCTGACTTCTGATACTTGAATTCCTTGAGGGTTGAGGGTTTTTTTTTATACACACATAATGGCAAAAGGCAACATATATAA
The DNA here is from genome assembly GCF_022539315.1 of Serinus canaria. Lineage (NCBI taxonomy): Eukaryota > Metazoa > Chordata > Aves > Passeriformes > Fringillidae > Serinus > Serinus canaria. The sequence goes on from NC_066319.1 coordinate 22,793,350, forward strand.
CTAAACAAAATAATAATGTTACATAAATAAAAGCAAGCACTACAAAATCATATTGAATTTAGGATTACAGATATAAATGTTTAAACCATTTTATGGCTACAATTATAATTCATATTACTGTACTGTCTAGGGATCCTACTGAAGGAAGAATCCCACTGGGACAAAGAGGTGGAAACACAAAAAAGGGCAAGTCCTGGATCATAAATCTTATAGTCTAAACATTGGACAAAAGGAATGAGCAATACACTCAGAAACATAGAAACAAGCTAATATGAATCAGTGTAATAAAAATCAGTCATAGCACATCACCAGCCCTAAAGAAATACATTTCGAGCAGGGAGATACATTGCAACTATAACTTTTTAATATTAAAAACATTTTCTATGGTTTATAAACAAAAGGAGCAGTTAAGGGAACAAATCTATCAATCCTAAATCTATTATGTAAAGATTATCTAGCTCCTGTATAATCTCTACTGATGTACAGGTTAAAAAATAGTCAAGCCAGCCTAACAAGTTTTTTTCTGTCTTTGCTGAATAACTGAATCTTATTCATAAGCAACCATCATTTTAAGAAAAGCTAACACAGCATCCGAGGCAAGAATGAAACTGTCTAATTCCACAAGTCTGAACTTACTGTGTATATCAATTTTATTCTCAAGTGAAAAAATTTTATAGATGTTACAAACTGACCAGAGATTTAGAATAATAAACTCATCATCACAGGTCATTCTCCAGCAATAAGCAGAAGTACTGAGTGAAGAAGTACTGAAGCAAACTACCCCCACCAACATAAAACAGGCCCAACTCCTCCTTATTTGCAAAGAAGTGAGTAGGATGTCCTGGTTCTTGGTCTCTTTCCATTATTCCAGTTTGCTACTGCTTGAAAAGGTGTCAGCAAATATACTTGGCTTCTTCAGGAGATGGATCTTCTGCATTCAGCCAAACTGGACAGCAATCTCTACATTCAGTGGCTTCTTACAGCTGAGCTGCAATATCCTCACAGCTCTGCTTGCAGGGGACTAATTAACTGAGAATGGTGCAGCTGTATCATATAAACACCCTCCCCCCGCCCCCAACTTGCCAGAGAGGAACACTGAAATTAAGTTAATAAAAAGGATTCCAAGGCAGAAGAGTAGCCAATTATCTGTATGGTCCTGTAAAAAGACTGCAGCCACATTGTGTCTCTTGCAAATTAAGCTGCAGCCAAAAATGAATATGGAATGTTATGAAAATACATCCTTCATCTGGTCAAGATACTTGTCATTGTATGAGGTGTAAACCTTATTATTAAAGGCATTTTTATGCCTTGTAAGCCTCCTAAACACACCAGGCACAGCAGATTATAGTGTTTCATCTTTGAATCCTTGACTATACTAATGAGGGACAACACAAAAACACATTTCTAAAAACTAAAAACAAAAATGCAAAAATGCCAGAAATACAATTTTACATGTTATTATGAAACACCAAATACAGACTTGTCCCTTGGAATCCTTATCAAGTAATGACCACCTGGTAGAGAAATCAAAATATGTGAAGCAGAAAGGTGTGAAGAAGTTTCATACAACCACGGTTGATCGAGATCAGATATAAGTGGTAGGGTTAATGGAAGAGAAAAAAAGTCACAGTCTTCAGGAAACATCAATCTAGCTGCTTCTACTAAAATGGTGCAACTACAGTATGTCTTTAAGGCAGCTAAGAGGTAATGGGATGAGGTCTGTTATACTTCTTGAAGAAAATGTAGCATATTTGGGACTTCATCTCATTTGAGACTTCATCCTCCAGAAAGTGCATCATAAATATACTAAACAAAACCTTGAGTCTGGATTAAGTGGAAAAATCATGCAAAACTGAAAGTAAAACCAGTACATGTACTGCCAGCAGCTATAAAACATGTACAGCATAGTGCAGTGGAGGTGGCCCCTTCCCTCAACAGCACCTCCCAAGGAGCCAGCCTGAGTGTGATGTTAACTCTGAGCAATGGCAAAGACATTTTTGTGCAAACCACTGAGACGCCTTTGCATTAATCCAAACTTGTTTGAATTGCAGTGGCAATAGGATTCTGCTGAGGAGTCAAAGGAAACAAACATAAAAAAATAAGGGGATTCCAGTGAATAGCAAATATCACCAGCATTGTCTGTGCACAGTACCGAAAGGGCTGAAGACTAGCAAACATCAGTGGAAGGGATTCAGTAGTAACGCTGAAAGATCTCTGCCTCATGTACCTGGATTCCTAAACAATCTTGTACACAGTGAATGCAACCAGTAATGCAAGCAAGCAGACAAGCAACTCTTTTTTGCAGACTTGGGAATTTTATACTATCCTCTCATTTGTACCATGCAGTTCCATGTTTCAGGCTTTTTAGAAATGAACAGGATACTATTGAAGTCAACACAACCTGTATGCATTTCATATTTATAAATAACTTTCTTTGCTTCAGGTAAGTTTGCAGGTAGAGAGGGAGAACAAAAGTCTGGAGAAACAATTACAATTCTAGGGGCGCCGAAGGGAAGTAGAATTTAAGTGAGCTTTAAATGCAATTTTAATTCCATACAAGAAAAAAACCAAACAACCTTTTGAGCCCCTTGACAACCTGCTCCCATGCCACCAAACCAGGAATGAAACTGTAGTATAACAACCAAGAATCAGAGCATGCCCATGATGTTTATACACTACTCAGACTGGTATTAGGCAAAATCAAAAGGAGGATGGCAAATTCTATGTATGATTTCACTAGCAGAGGTGCTTAACCCAGTACAGAAATGTTTATTTGTGGCTTTATAAGATGATGTAGCAACTCATATTAAAAACACAGTATCATGTCTTACTAGACTCTCTCTCCTTCCCATTTCTCAAACTAAGCAAATTATTTTTATCTGGGTTCCTCAGTCATATCAGAGATTACATTGTGAAGAAACTAATGACCTGGAAAAACCAAGTTCAATTCACTGTTATGAAAATGTTCCAAATGGTAGGTGCTACTCCACTGGCATGAAGAAAAATCTTCCTCCCTCTATCAAGAATTTGTCATGAATATTATCCACTTATTTTCTATTATGTTCCTAGCTCAGAAGACCCTTATTTTAGAATTGCAAACCAAAGAAACATAAAACCCATTATAAAGGAAACATCTACATTGCAAATATCTCTCTGTAAAAAAAGGTACCACCAGATCTCCTTTCAGAAAATTGTTAAAGGAGAAAAATCCAGTTTCCCTAAAGTTTTCTAAAAATTCAGTGACAGAAGCGTTAAACAAAAGACTTATCTGAAGGTAAACATTTAAAAATATGTAAAACCTTTGAAATAAAACACCATCCTTTTTGAACAAATCCATAATACTCAGCAGTTCACATAGGCAGGATGTTGGCAGAGAAAGCCTGTAAATCTCACGCATCTGACCGTGGGCCGGCCTGAAAATCAAGAACTGAGGTCGGTGGCACAGCAATGTCACAGGAGACCAGTTAAATGAATCACTCAAAATAAATTTCTTAGCTTCCAAGCAGCATGTAGAATATGAAGTTCCCAAAGATGACATTTACCTGGCAAGTAAGTTTTTACCGAGAATGTGACAGTGATAACATAAAATAGCGAAGAATGCAGGAGTGCCGCTCACACTGGGTTTTACGTATGCAACATGCATACACACACACACACCAAAGTTCCTTCAAGAGAAAAAATTTAATTCAACAGCAGTTCTTTAAGGGGGTGTGAAGGCTTGTTGTTTTATGGGTATCAGAGAAGGTGGTTTGGTATGTGGCAAAAATAACAAGACTAGATTGCTGCAGGGCTGCAAGGTAAACAGAAGAAACATGAGGTATGCTTGCTTCCTCCCAAGCATTCTGACTAGCAACTGAATGAGTTCATAGCCTTCAAAAGATTCAGCTTTCTCCCAGGTATTCAAGACAAAATTTTTATTTCCTATTATTTCACTTTTCTGAGAGCTACAATAAAAATCTGGGGGTCTCTTTTCCACATACCCATCGATCCTTCTATATAACCTGGACCCCACTGTACAGCGAGAATAAACTCTCAAATATTCATTTTGTTTAATATAAAACAAAATCAGTTTTAATGTACCAATGTCCCACGATTCCAAAATATAACTAATGTGTAGTCTTAAAGGAAACAAATCTCTAGAAACATGCATCCAGCAAGCAGGGTATTGCTAGATTTCTTCCTCTGAGAAGTACTGCACTTTGAGCACTACAGGATCATATGACCCTGGGGAATAGATCATAGCATCTACATTAGTACATTTCTGAATTATTAACAGTAATGCTATAATTTTGTATAATTTCATGATCATTTTCTCAAAGATGATGACCTAATAATTCATTAGGTACTTAGAATATGTAAGGAGGCATGTGTACCTTGCCAATATTTTGTCAGATACAGTCTGCTCAGGAATTGCCACATTATATGGGTACGGCTTCCACAACATCAGTGTTTCCAGTTCTCTCATCAACACACCTGCTTTTGCCTTCGGGATCATCTCAGATACTCTGTTATTTATCTTCTTTTATTGTATTTTTAACTGAGTTACCTAACTACAGGAAAACTTTAATGTTAATTTATTCATGAATACTATTTCGGAATCACACTCAAAGAAATGAGCTAGAAATGAACTCTGAAGCTGTAAGTAAACAGCTTAAAAAATAAAACATTTTCAAAATCTATAAATCTATACCAATTAGCTAATGTAGTATTTGTGGAGAAACAATTAAACTAGTTTTTCCAAAAAAATAAAATAAAAGCATTGACCTAATTGCTGAGGAAGAAATGTGTTCATGGGTTTTTATTTTTTTCAAGTTGAAAAGGAAAGTAGCTGTAGCTTTATATGTAAAACTCAAAATAAAGTAAAAAAAAAAAATTATTTAGCCTACATTTGTACCTCTGAAATACTGCATTTGTCTGAAATAGCGGAAAATTTACCAGCACCACTTAGACAGGAAACTTACATAAAGCTGCTTTCTTAGCAGCTAAAAAATACAGAAACACCAGTTGACTCTAGGCATCTTTTGTCACAAAAATTCATCTTTAGCACTTCCTGACTGCTCTTACTAACTTTCCATTATCTTTCAATCAGTCTTTAAATCTCATTTGGTATCTAAACTCACTTTCACTGATAGGTCTACTTAACACCATGGTAAATGTATATTTTTTCCCTCAGAGTTTTTCAACTTTGATTTTGTTGTTCTTTTTCAAGATGCAAAATAATTTTTCAGTTGAGGGACATACTGCTGGAGGGGATCTACAGGATCAGTCCTGAAAGTAATGTCAGAAAGCACTACTTTGTAATTCCTTCACATACCAATCCAGTTCCATCTCAGCACTATTTCAATTGGAAGCCTGCTGCTGAACTGCACATTGCCAGAGATTTCCTTTTAGTTTTCAGCCTAAAATTTATTCATGGTCAAGTGCATCCATTCACTATGTAAACACTGTCCTTGGTCTATTCCTAAATATAATTAAGCATATTTTTGCTTTGCTAAGGTCAACTAGCTATGCTGTTTTAACCTTTACTCATATGGCATTTTCTCAGCCTCTGAACAGTAAACATTTTCTGCTCTCCAGTAATCCAAATTGGATTGCACTAGAAGCTATAAAATGCTATTAAATATTCTTTTTATTTGGAAACAATCTCTTTTCATCTTACATATTATATGTATCTATATATACAACCATCAAATCTATGAACTTATTTGTAAAATTATTTTATAAATTATCTCTTTTCTTAACGAGAGCTGACTGGCAAGAGATTTCAAAACACTAAGAAGTACTAATAATCTTATGACATGCATAAAAGTTCATCCTTGGATATTTTCTTGTAACCTACTATTTTTGGGTAAGCTGTTAGATTTTTTTAAAGTAGTCCAGACTGACAGGTTCTATAAATGGGATAACCTGAAGTATTTTACTTAAAAGTAATTACATTACCTAGCCGAAATGCTAAGTGGTCATCCATAATACCCTAAACCCTGAATTATTTTCAGAAGAGAAACAGAAAAGGTAAGAAAATAGTGTCAGAGGGTAAATGTAAGCAATTTAGCCACTGAAATAATCCTGCTGTTACTGACTGTCCACAAAGCTGAGCAGCACTGTGCCCTATGCAATTGCTGTACTCCACAAGTGTTTTAAAATTCAATGAAACTCTGGATATCTTTTCCTTCTTTTGTGGATTTTGTGTTGTTGGTTTTTTCAATCAAAGGCAATGTCCAGAAATTACCAGTACTAAAGAATCTGTTCATGGCATTGTTTACAAAAGCTCCTAAGAGACAGTGACTACTTGATTGTTGAATGTAGCTTTATTTTATTAATGATGAGAAGTAATCAATGGAATGCTAAAAAAACCCCAAACTTGTAAAGAAATCTAGTCTGAAATCTGAATCTCTTGTTTGAAGCAAGTTCAGTGGTCACGGTAACACCAGATGAAAGTGGACTCTTGCCCATTGTGAAACAGGCATGGCTCTTCTAAAAAGGTCACAAACTTTTCAAATATAGGCACCATGTTTCAAATTTTGCACATACAAAATATGTTCATGTCACTCAAATTACACAATGTGGCAGTGTTATAAGTCTGAACATTATTGTCAATTAATGGCGGAGAAAAGAGCCCAAAGCTCACGTAAGACTAATGACCGGGACAACTCCTGAAAAGAGACAAGAAGTATAAAACAACAGTTTTCCTGTTGTACGTGGGTTTGTGTGTGCATGTGTGACAGTGCATATAACAAAAATGTTTAAGAGTAAGTTCAGACAACAGCCCATCCACTTGTTCTCAGCTTCTTGTCCAGTTTCATTGCAAAGGCTTTGATTTTAACCGCATGATAAAATGCAAATTCAAATCCCATAGAAACCAATAGTTAGTGTGTTGTTGACTGGTTTGAACCAATCAATATTGAGTTTGTTATAATAACTGCTGAATGTCTTCCTTTTAATCTACTTGTCAGCCTCAGGGTATGTAGGATACTTGACTGTCTCAATTTTCTCCTTAACTTTATAGGATGGGTACAGGCCTGTTCTTCCTAATTTCCTATTGATGCCTTTTGAATAACCATCCCAGTGGTTTCCAGCTACTCCAATTATATCTCCAGGTTCCATAGGAATTTCATCAGCAGTTCGTGGATGATGAGCATAAATAGCAATCTGGTTGTGGGCATTCTGTCCCCCAAAGTAGTAGATATCATCCAAAGAATGGAAATACGCCGAAGCATCCGGATGCAACGTCTGCATAATTTCATAGGCAACTCGACAAACCTTAGGAATAAAAACAGAAGTCATTATTATTGTGTGTGACTGAAATATACCACAGAAATCAACAACCAATGTATAGTATATAGGAATATAGTGATATTCCCAAGAATATCAGGGTCTGGAATATCTGGGTTAAAAAAAACTACCTAGTCAACCAACCAACAAAAATAGCCCTCAAAAAATCAAAAAAACAAGCAAAACCAAACAAAAAAAACTCACTGAATTCCTGCATATTTGCTACTAAAAAGCATGAAATTTTGCAGAACTTAATTAGGCCTCTGGTGATCAGATTTGGTAAACAAACAAACAAACAAACAAATAGATAAAAAATTAGTATAAGCTACTCTTCAGTTAAAAATGAAATCATCTATATGAACACTAGCAACTCTGCTTTTTAAAATTAATGATCTGTAGGCAATTAAATGTAAAAGCAAGTAAGTTTTCTTTTTCTACTACGACCACTAAAAATTGATTTTACTTCCCTTTGAACCTTTAGAATTTACATTTTCAAATTTATCCTGCAATAATGAGGCCTTGCCTTTACTTTTCTGAAGGAAGTTCAAATTTTCACAACCAAACAGTTCCATAGGTCCAAGGCTGTAAAATGCTGTTTATATTAGAACAGTGATGGAATTGCTGGCAACTTAGAAGACAAATAAATGAAATTGAATTCCATCAAGACAATAATTACGTCGGAGAGAAGTAAGATGCATTTTTACTTGTCACCGTACCCCATTTTATGAAGGGAATTTTCTTCAGACTGAACACGTTCCCACATCAGAATTATGTTGTATTTCTCAGAGTTGCCAGAAACACAAAAGCATACCAGTATATTAAAAAAGTTTTTTCAACAACTGGCTAGAAGGCTCTTCTCTGCCAGGTGTCTGACTTGGCTGCTGTGGGTTTTCTGGTTTCTGACCTCCATTACTGTATCTTTCTCCAATTTCATGTAAGTTTGATAAAGGCTGATTAACAATACAGCAGATTTCTCCAATACAAAGAAGCATTTGAGCTTTTTCATAGTTTTCAGTCCATGTTAATATAGTAAAGCTTGATTTTACTTTTATTTTCTCCCTTTGAAGATACAGTGAATAGAACTTTGATCACTCTTATGAGACATATTTGTACTTTCTTAGCTCCTTTGAGAGAGGCATTTGCTTTAAAAATGCAATAGATTTCCTTTCATCCCTCTGCATCTGAACTTTAAAAAAACTTTTCAGAAGTACCTTTCAGAAGACCAGGCTGAAGTTAATTATTTTAAAGTACCTGTTACACACCATAACATAGAAACAAGTTTGATTACCCATATATTTGCCAAAGGCTATTTATTTTATAGCTTCTGTGACTGTATTTGTTTTGTTCTCTGCATGTGTGTGTACGTACCCCAGAAAGAGACATACATAATGCACACTATAAAGATTCTAAATCTTTTCAATAGAAATGCTTTAAGCAAGTGTGTCCTGCATATCTAACACAAAACATTTAACACCTCCTCTCAGCAATTTTTTCAGTGTAGCACCAAACCTGGGTCCCACACAAAGACTAATAATTTTGGAAGGAAATTAAGTTTATGTCAGTCAGAGGGAGCTATGACTTCATCTAAATGAAGAATGAAGAGACAAAAAAAAAATCTTTGTTCTAATGTTTAATCTTAATTCTCCTGCTGTGTTATTTTTTGTGTAACTCCCATTTGGTTTTCCTATAAAATGAAATTAATCTATTTAATTAATGTGATGTTGCTGAAATGTAGTGCCAAGGCAGGTTGTTTCCCTTGACTCTCCATTACATGACAGGACTAATTCTTTAACAACAGCACTTTAAGGAAATACCTAATCTTCAATTTCTACCAATATTCTTTTAGTTAATTAATTTTTCTTAATTAATTCCTAACTAATACAGGGGAATTCCTGATTCTATTCATATATAGCAACATTTTCTCTTAATACCTCTCTAATGAAGTTCAGAGTCTCTTTGGAAAAATGGAAAACAAAGTCTGCATAGAATTGGTTAATGAGAAAGTCCAAAACCACAATGAAAATAAATAAGAATACATTTTTAACCTTATTTTCTCTTCACAGTTAATGGACAAAAGATGGTCATTAACTGCCTTATTTTGCTTACCTTCAATGCCAAAGTAAATATCAAATAGTTTATTTAACTGATGAAAGGACCAGGGTAGCAATTCAAATGTTAGAGATAAGAGAATCAAATTAAAAACTCTTTAAAAGGAAACTTTATGAATAGTGGGAAAACTTGCAACAGACCTTAAAAAGCCCAACATATGAAGATCCTGTAGCGATCCACAATGTTGAATGCCCAGAAAAACTGTATTAAATTATTTTTGAGGAGCTTGAATTATTACAGCACACTAAATTGCCTAGAATAAATTTATTGCTGGACCAAATTCATAGCTATTGACAGTAACACTCTAATATTAGATCTCCTATACTTCAGTAGAATTTTCTGAAACTCTGGAAAACCGAATATGTTATTCAATAAACAAGTCTACTGTCAAATGCATGGGGAAAGAGAATGGCTGAGCTCAAAGACACCATGTACCTCAAAGGGGGTAGTGTCAGGTGCCCTCCAGAGGTCCTGATCAACCTGTATCACTTTAACTGTGCTGATGTATTTTAAACACATATTCTTTAACACTTAAAATTAGTCTACAATATATTCTGGCCAAGCCATTTGCAGCTATATTTAAACTATGTTTATACCCAGAGTTTTATTTAAAGCAAACATTTATCACTTTTAACACAGCTATCTGAATATAACAATAGCAGAAAATGTTACAGATTTTTCATTAAGTCTTTATCCAAGACTACACAATTCTTCCTTCAGCCTATGAACTGTCTCTACACCAATGCATGTGTGGCATTTCAGACATATAGCTGCAGGTTTTGCTCCTTTCTCTGTGATATGCATTCAGTGGATGTGCTTCAGCTAAATCAAACATTATTATTAAAGTGGATGGCTCCTCACAGCTCTTCTTAGTGAGGATTTTTACTTTGGATTTTACTCAGGTTCTTGGTCTGAAACAGCCTGTATTAATAACCTCCTAAATATGCTATAAAATGTCATTCTCTCTTACAGGATGTGGTGAATGGTAAATAAAGTGTATGCACAAGCATGATTGAGGGATAAGAGGCTTTTCTATACTTTTTGTAGTTTTGCTGTCTTCTTGCCACTGCAATTTTATTAAGAATTGTGCCTGTCAAGGTGAATATATCACTGTATTGACCATCTATTAATATTAATATGAGCTTGTTCTCTATTTGTCATTACAGTGCAGCAGAAAATTTACATTTCAGGCTATGGAAAACATTTAGTTTTTAAGTGAATTTTAACTTTTGAGTTTAGTGTCCACTTCCATCTAACAGTGTGACAATCACGTGTGATTGTGTCACCTAAGAGAAAAACAACAACAGCAAGTAAAAAACATTCAATCTGATAGAAATCAAATCTTGCCATATGTGAATTAGGTGGATCAGCACAATTAGCTTGGTGAATTTCTGCTGTGCTTTTTCTCTTAAAACAAATTTTTATAAACAGAAGCATGAAGAAAACTAAGATTCAGAAGTGGTAGATATAATCAGCATTGTCTCTGCATTGCACGTTACCTGGGATGAAAATGTACAGACCAGGAAGTCTGCCTGAGACAAGAAGTGAATATCCAGGATGACTCCTCTCAGGGAGTTTTCAGTGTATCGGTTATGGAGTCCTGCTGACCAGGATATGGAGTTATCACTGATAAATTCATAATTTGGATACCTGTGAAAATACAACACACAGTTAATAGCATTGTTCTGTTTATTTTTTTTAAGAAGCATTACCTCTGCTGCAAGATAGGGTTGATAATTCATTTTGAGTCTCTGCTTTACAGGAAATTAATTACAATTTTGTTGAACCTTCTAGAATGTCACTGTTGCCTCCAAGCACGCCCTATCTTTATCTAGAAAAAAAATTAAATAAAAAGATCCTGTAAGTCTGTCAGATACATAACAAAGTAGAAGTGAAAGACACATCAGGAAGCATATACCACATTCTGCAAATGATGCTGATTTTAGATGAAATATACTCAGACCACTAAGTTTCTTCTATTGCTAAATAGGATGTGGGATTCTGACTTTACTAGGCTACACTTACTACCATACTATCAGATACTGATTGGGACACTGGGCTAAAAAACCAGTCACCTATGGAAGGGACATATTAAATAAATGCATGCAAACTAATGAAAACAATAAAAAGGGTCTTTCACAGTTCTTAAGTCTGTATGGAGAACAAATTCTGCAATTCACTGGTCAAAAGGAAATAGATGTAAAATTCCATGACAATACACTTTTCTTGACTTATTACAAAAAAAATTAGTACTACTGTAAGTCAAAACATTTTTTTAAATATGAAACCTTAGTTTAAATCATATTAAAATAAAATATTTTCTCATGTAACAATAGCTTAAACATTTTTAAAAATCCTTTTATTTTCTGCTCTTATGGGTACAGGAAAACAAAAGAAGGTGGGGAAGAGAGAGAGTTAAAAATCTTTCCTCCCTGCACAGAACAGCCTCAGAGAAGGCTACAAATCAAGCACAGTTATGGGACTGCTTAGAGTTTCCACTGGTTTCAAAAGCTGATCAACTCCCTGTGTAACTACAGCTGACCACTGCAGGTGCAAATCAAGGTTCTCAATTGCTAGGCCTGTGGAGGTGTGCAGAACAGGCACTGAAAATTTTCTTCCCTCTGGAAGAAGATTGTGAGTATATGTGTAAAAAGATTGAATAAGAAATAATGTGTTTTCTCAGGTTTTGCTCTAAAAAAGTTGGAAAATATATGAGCTGTTCATTAAGTTCTAGTACTTTGAAGCACTGCTGAATTCTGTATATCAGGCATACTATGACTTGGGGGTGGGGAGGGTTAGCCAAACTGCAGATAGTAGCAAGGGAGAAAAGACATTTACCTCCTATTGTGGAAGTAAATAAACAGTAAAGAAAAAGAAAAAAAGAAAATACAGATGACTTTACAGGAAAAAATTCTGTAAGGAAGAATGTGATTTGCTGAATTTTTGTGCTCATGTACAAAAGAACAAAACCTATAGGTTCATATACAAGCCAGATATAAATTAAATATGGTCTCTTTAAGAATTTATGTATAGATAATCTGTATTATTTTGAATACCTTAATAGTGAAGATACTGTAAGAGTATTATGGACTAAAAATAAATGTACTAGACATTCAAAAATTTGCATGTGAAAACGATTAAATCAGCCAAAGAAAAAGCAATTTACACCATCCCTAACACATTACTTATCCAAGATAAATACCAGGACCTCTGCTTACCAGAAGCTGTCAAATGCTTTAATCCCCTGATCATTACAGTTGTTGAACTCTCAACCCTGCTACTCTCTACTAAAATTGTTCTACATGATCCTAATTCTGAAAATATATCACTTCTTTCCTTCTTTTGGAAATAGAACACAAACACTCTACAAACTGTTGGTAGTGACTGCACTATCTTTACTACTGCACTTGCAGTTGGTAGACATCTGACTGCAAGGGAAGTTTCTGAAACTTAAGTCAAAACATTTCTGTTTTCATGACTATGATTAGTTTAAATACTTCTCCTGCTAGAAACAACATGCCTATTCATGTGAATGTTGGCTACATTTTCTTCACTTAAATGCCAACACTGTTTGACAGCCAGTCACTCTCTTGTAGAGAGATACAGTACCTAGGACTTACTAATATTATTGCACCAAATAATGAATGCTACATAAGCTACTGCAATGTGACAGCTGTTTCTATCAAAGCTTGGTAGTTCAGTGTGACTTGAACATTTTTGTCAGAAGCGTAAACCAATTTATAGTTGAATTCACAAGAAGAGAAAGAAAAGCTTCTTTGCTGCCAAAACATGACCTTAACCTGCCTTCAGATGCTATTAAATGCCCAAACATCAAATTACACCCAGCCTTCTGTGAATCACAGGAAGTTTCAAATGCCTTCTACTGAAGGCATCTGAGGCTGCAAGCAACAGTGGGGTGCAAGCAACGTAGGAAATTATGTTTTAGTGTAAGCTGTGACCTGAAAACCCAGCAGTAACACATAAAAAATTCTTCAATACTCACATATTCTATGCCTTTTATGAAGAAAACATAAAATTATTGCTGTATGACTGAGCTGTATCTTACCATATTAAAGTAAAGTCATGATTTGGAATGGCCTTGAGTTATAATTCTTAATAAAATTCAGTATTATTTTACTGAGTAAATTACAATTAAATAAGTTTTTATTGCTACTAAAAACTTGAGATGATATGTTTATACAGGCAGAGCATCTCATTATTATTCACAAAGAATGCTAAGGTTTGAAAGTTAAACAAATATAAAAATGCATAACTAAGATTGTTACATCAATATTGAAATCTGTTATGTTACAAACAGTTCTTAAAGTTATTTAGGACAATATAATGAATTAAATATTATAACCTCAACTTTCTATTACCTGTCCTGTCATTGTTTAGATTTGCACTTTAAATGCTATAATTGTTTCTGCTATTATTCTTGCCTTTACACATACAAAAAAGGATTAGGTTGCCATCATCTGGAGTTGAGTATGTTCATTTAGTTTTCACAAAACACCATCATTTTAAACAGCAGCCTTTTATAAATATGAAAGAAAAACAGAAACAGCACAGTTGAAATAGACAGGTTTTCAATGTAGTAGAAAATTATTCTACTAAAAAATAACATTTTCTGCTTACTTTGCACATGCCAAAGAAAATCTATTGTCTAATATGTTATCTTACATATTTTTCCAAGAATGTCACCAAGAACAGAACAGTGCAAAAATTTGCCACTAATGAGTCGCTTTTATTTTAGAAAGTATTAATCAATTAATTAGACATATTAATTTACAAGGAAATACAGGCCATCTAGGAGCAAATCAATGTTTACTGTGTATCCATAGATAGAGAGAGAGCTAGAAGAGGATACAGAGTAAAAAAATGGACAAAGACACTGTAAGAAGCTGAGAATCCCTATATTTAAGGACAAAATTATTCAACATGTAGGATGAAAGTCTTTTATGTTATCATTATAGAAGCCCTTCTGAAAGAGGGAAGAGCTGCATCATAAGCTTTTCAACCCACTTACAGAATTCCTCTGGCAACTGCTTACATTTTTTGGAAAGGTTTTGTATACTTCTGTATATATTAACCAGTTTTTACAATATTTCTAAGTAGTTTATTTTTAATATGTATGTTCAATAATAAATTCTATGTGTTTATTATTTATATTTTATATTGTTCATATGTATATTATTTGTATTTACCTCCCTTCTACAGCATTGATTTGTTTTTACATAGTCACAGGTATCTTGCTCAACTCTTCTAGATTTTTAACATTAAGCTTTGAAAAGCATACTTGGGAGAAAAAAAATCCCAAAAAAGCATATCTGAGAGAAAAATCAAAATCACTGGAAAATTAAATGCAGTCTTAACTGAATAAAGGATTTAAAAAAATCTTGTGGTGCATAACAGTCATAAATTGTAAAGTTAACCAGAAGGGAGGAACTGTAAGAGAAACATAATTCATCTTACTTGGATTTTGCCTCTTGCAGCAAGGAAGGGTCATCTGTGGCCAAATACACTCTTTTTTTATCAACGTGCATCCTACGAGCAAGAAGCTCAAAGCGCTCCTCCACGTGTACCATGTACTCCTCGATGGGGTGAAAGGCTGCCTCCGTCCCCACTTTGTCTGTCCTTCGGACATGAACACTGGAAAAAGGGAAAGACTAGGAATTACACTTACAAATACTACATATACTTCAGCAAATGAAGTGTCAGATTGAATGAATACATCAAATAACGAGGGATTAAAACTCATCCATGTACATCACGACACACTGACAATAAGAAGTCAGTCTGTTCTCAAAAACAATATAATAATCTGACAAGGAAGGCAAAGGGTAACTGAAAGAAAGGAATGAAAGACATTGAATTATAGTATCTAAGATGGCATTCCTTTTGTGCACAAGGTTAAGTTATCTACTGCAGACAGATAATGCTCGATCAATACAGGTCAAAAGGAAAAGAGGAATATTTGCATCATATAATGTATAGTTTGAATTAAAGTAGTTACAAATGCTTTTTTTTTGACCTCCTTGAAACAGAACAAGTCTCCAGACACATCAGTGGTGAGGTGTCCTACTGGCTCAAGGTCGAAAGCCAACTAACATTTGGAAAACCTACTGCGTACTCCTACAAAAAGAAAGTTTAAGGACTGAAGGAATTCTGGCAACGAAAGAAGGCTCTAGCACAGCAGCAGCAACATTTTTCAGACTACATGATGGAAAAACCTTTCTCCCACAAGCTGCTTTTTACTGCTTTTCTTCCTTCTCCCCACATCTCCTCACACAGGCCTTTCCAATTCATCATTATAGCTGAAAAACAACAACTGCAAAAACACCAGCAGGGAAGGGAAAGGCACATAGCATGTTCATATCTAGCCAGTGATAAAATTAGTTGTGAATTGTGGCATGTAAACTATAGGTTTAGCCTTTTTTCCTCAACGTAAAAGCTACAGCCACTGGGAAGAAGACTCAAAGAGTAAAGTGCCTGGAATACAAGCTGTAAGGCAATTACATTAGTGAAATTCTCTATTACCAGATGTGGAAGGACATATTAAAAAACCTTCTATTGAGCTGTCTTTTACATATCTGCCCAACTGCAGGTAGACAAGTGTGCTGAAGAAGTACTTGCAATCAACTTGTATTATGCACAGTTAAAAAATAAGAGCTTCATCTAGATATCACTCTCCCTCCCCACAAAATACTTAAGAGACTCTGATTATCATCATAAAACAATTTTTTCCTGAACAGGAATCACTACATACACATATTAAAGGACAGACAGTTAAAAAGAAAACTAAATACCCACCCGATCACTGGATGTTTGAAACCAAGTTTCCTTGTGGCTTCCTCTATTTCTTTTTCTAGCCAAGGCTGTGGACGAATCAAGTATTTCACAAACTGTGAGACCCACCACACTGCAGGATCCCCATGTACACGAATTAGTCTATCAGCCAAGTCTTCAGGGACAGCCAAGGGCAAATAGGGTGGCCGTGGGTGTAAGCTGTCCACAATGGGAAGTTCCACCACCTGAACATCCTTATCATTAGCCTCACCTGTTTTAAAATACATACTAAGATGAGTCAAGTAGTTTACTTTATTAATAAGCTTTACCATTGGCAAATAATATCCCAAACATATAAATTCATCTGAATCTTCAGTTTCAAAAAGACTACCTAAACCTTGCTCTACTTTTTCAAGAACAGCATTAACAAATCTAATAAAAATCATAATTTTAAACTAAATTTATATATGAGCAGTATCTAACAATGACCTCAAATAGAACAAAAGGTTCTTGAATTCTTAGCAGCTGGTAGTTAATAAAATATAAAATGTGTTCCTGAGTATATATTGGTATCTTCTTATGTACAACTTTACCATTACTGTGTGTGAAGCCTTGTCTGGTTATCTACAATGTCTAATATTCAGTTACTTGTTTAAAAATTAAACAAATATTTTAAGGCATAGGAAATTGTTAAAAAAATAACTACAGTGCTGCTGCTATTTTGACCCCCTTTTATTGCAATAAGTTTCAGACATCATTATAACCACTGAATCAGCTATCCTGTTGTTAGAAGAGGAGAAAGACAATTCCTGTCTTCAAAAACTTCAACTATGAAGTACTAAATTAAACAGACCATGGAAAACACAAGCACTGTATAAGCATGTGATGTACATACAGGTAAGAATTTGTTATGTTTTAAATATTAACTTCAGTAGAATATACAGATGGTTTAGATGGGATTTTAATTCAAGGCTAAATTGCCACCAACATATTTTAAGAGTTTTTAAAAATTACACAAACATGACAGTCTACATAACTGATAATTCAAAGCTACATTCATATACTGAAATAAATTATAACACATGACAACATAAAAAAAAGCATTACATTTTTAAAGCACTGAACATTTTAGCTAATATTTCTAATATGCCCATTTCCTCCAAAATAATGCTTCCATTGTCTGCAGTATTTACTGGCAAAGTTGGTTAGCTCTCCCTTTAGTGCTCACCAACCAGGAAAAAAGAAACGGCTTTCAATAAAAGCAAAACAAACTCATATCACTTTTGATGACCAAGTAAATCTTTATGCTGAAAAAAAATCAATTCAAGGAAGGAATAACGAGTTTAAGAACAGTTAAAGATCCCAAAGGTTAGAACACTTTTGCAAGGCTAGTCAAAATTCTGCAGTAACTCTCTGAGATATAGTTATTTAAATAAGGAATGTTTGTTATGCTCAGGTGCATTTTCAATTCATTTTTACCAGATTTGGAAATCTATCTCCTAAGATGTATCTATATGTCAGTATTTCATCACTGCACTGTATACCATCACTCTAAGGGATTCTTTAGAAGAATTTCCTATACTACAGGTATGGATGATTCTTTTTAATTCAGGAAGACAGTTCATTTTTTTACCATCTATTAAATCACACGCACAGGAAAATATTTAATAAAAGTTCATAAATTCAGCAAAAAAATTGGGCATTTAAATCTTACAATATGATGGATAATACTTTATTAGAATGACTTCAGAAGGCTGCAATAAAGAAAAGCAGCGTGAAGCCAGAGAAGTGCTAAATCTGGTGCAGATGTGAAGTATCAGGCAAAAGTTTAGACAATAAATGTTTAGCTAGGGAATGGTATGAAAGAGTGTTTGAGGTTCAATTATCTTTTTCCCCTGAACCGAGAATGGGAGAAGAAACAGGGTAGCAAACAAAACAATAGCAGTCTTAGCCAAGAGAAGAAGGAAAAGACTTCAATCCTAAATTAGGGAAGGAAATTTGCTGCAAACTTTCTGAAGGAAAAAAGAGGGTAATGCAAATTTGCATATAAAAGGTAGATTTTATCAAGTACAGCATCACTGACAAGCTTTAAAACTTTGTTCTGTGACTGAATAAATTTGTTGGTCTGTTGTAAAGTCTTTCTATTGATAAAGCTGATTGAGCAATCTGACCTACTATTTGACATTCCTACCCTGAAAAGCACTCAATACATTGCTCCATCCTATTTAAAGGATAAGTGTGCTTCTAAAAAATTCCCAGAGGCTGTCTAAGGGTTTTGAAGTAAATGAGATTGGCCAGAAATAACAAGGAAAACTCTCAGCATATATTGCAAACTATATTAAAGTATACCATAATCACAGAATATCAAAGATTATGAAAAAGAATCAGATTTCAGCTTTCAACTTTATGTGATATGTTGTTTGAATAGTAATGAAGTTGCAAATGTATTTCATTAAGGAAAAACAACTTGATTCTTTAAAATTAACTAGGAGGTCCAGTGTTGTCTTTAAAAAAAATTACTAATCAAATCATAAATTTGGTCATGGCTCTTTCAATGATGTTGTAGTGTGTTAACTGCTTACATACAATTATCATCTGCTGATGTATATGTGTAAATATGTGTACAATTCCAGAAAACCTTATGGCAACTCTCTAGATGGTATTACCTATATCATCATATCTGAAGGATATGAAGAATATGAAGGAAAAACTCCCTATTATGAATGATGTGATTTATTTTACTTTTACAGGTGTCAAAGTTTTTCCACTATAATTCTATTTACAGTTTAACTTTCATATGACTCCAGGTGCTACTTTTCAGTTTGGAATAATCTAAATAACTGTCTTCCAGAGTTCTGCAACTTAATCCTGTTTTGGTTTTTACTTCACTGAGTAACCAAAGATTGAGTGTTTTTGCAAGAGTCATAAAATACTGCAATATTGAAAACACTCATTCTGACCATAACAACACACTCAGGAGGAAGGTTCTGGACTGAAAATTGTTTTAATTCAGATGACCCATGCCAGTTTTACCATCCAGTTCTTATTTATTACCAGTTTTTGTATATGCTCATCACTAATACATCAGTAACACAGTTTCAATTTTCACAAGACACACTGAATACTTTTTAAGTACTGAAATGAGCTCTCTGTGTTATAAAAAGCATAACTTCTTTGCAGTATCCCAATGTGCCTTAATCACTTTATACCCCTCAGGACTTCTACAATTTTTGTGATTTGGCATAACCTTACCATCTGCCTACTTCTCAAACTTACTCTAATTTAAAGCCTATTTAAAAAATTTTGCTGTTTGTATCTTTCTTATCAACTTCTTTTAGAAGCCAGAAAAATGTTGATTTGACTCAAAAAGACCTTTGGAATTTTGTCCTTTAGGTAAGCTTACTTCCTGACCCAATCTGAACATTGGGTCATACCTGCACTTGGATGGGCATTTTCATTGGGTGTTTATTAATTTCTTACCTGAAAGGGGGATGATTTTACCATACAGTCACTACTATTAGTTAATGTTAGCTGAAAACCTGTTTGATCATTCACTCTACTGATATTTCAAAATTCATCAGGTAATTTTGATTTTCTCAAGAAGTCCTTAAAAGTATGCCAAAGAACTAAGGACATTCCTGTCTTCATTCCTGTCTCCTGTCTGAGAATTTCAATTTAATTTCAGTTTGTCTTGCTAGAAACACAACTGAATAAACTGATGTAAAAATGGAATAGCTTCCTTGCTTTTCTGTTTCTATAATATACTTAATTAAGCTGATATCAACTTGCATAGACTTATCACAGATCTACTTTGCTAAGCTCTACAGCACAAACAGTGACTCCCAATTTGGACCTTACCCAAGTGAACAACTAACTTCACTCACAGGAGATGTATCGGGGTGCTGGGAAAGCTGTTTGACTAGCACAGGGTGTGGTGAGAGGATTGTGCTGAACTCTCTCAAGGCTCCTTAATGTCCTGATGGTTCTTGCTACATATTGCAAAGAACAGCAGGTTCAGGGCTCATCCGTGATACTTCAGTGCTTTTCTTTTCAGACATAGCAAAAAACTAAAACTATGCAAAGTTATGTCATGTTGTGCTCTTCATGAATATAAAGTTACCTCACAAGAGCTTTATGCCATAGTTGAACTATAAAATGGAATTGCCATGAGGTAAAAATCATATTTTTCTTTTGAACTAGTCAATGTAAAATTCAACTCATACATCTAAATTGTTTTTTGTTTTTTTTCTCTAAGCTTTTGCTTTGCTCAATGTTAATATTGAATTTTTGAACTTGGTTTTCTGAACTATTTCTCACTAGTGTTCCACTTACTAAGTTTTTAATCATCCTTTATGTAATCAAGCCTTTAAAGGCAGACAGGTGTTAAATAAATTTGGTGCAATTCTGATTTAAAGAAACTGAATATAGTCCTTTTTTTCCCAGGTTTCACATGCCATATGGATAGTGTTGTCCCATTTGTCATCCCAAGGGGCTGAATCTCAATACCTTCAGGAGTAAATAAACCAAAATGTTTTCAAACATGCCAACATGCCTTCTATTATTTTTCTCAATCCAGCACTTCCAAGGCTTTTTTCCTGCATTCTTTCCTCTCCTCTGATGCATAACTCTTGCAACTACCCCCACTTGCTCTCATGTCTCTTACCTCTCTGGGTACCATTTGTGTGTTGAAAAGTGGCATCTGTGATCAGTCACTGCCTCTCACTTCCTCACAGGCCTGAATGTTGACTTCAGTTGCTCTTTACACACACACAGTCTACCTACTTTGAAGACTTTTAACAAGACCCATTAATTTTAGTCAAATTCGGCCAAAATTCATCCAACGTTCAGGACTTAAACTAAGTTAGGTTTAAGAAGAAAAAGAGCAGATAGAAAGGTAAAGCATGATGATAAAACTTTTGCTCTCAAGAAACTTGTCTAAAAAAAATCTGTAAAGATATTATTTTATCATCTCCCTACTGAAAAGTAAAACTTTAATGATAGTCTTTTCTGCTCCTGCAAAAACTGTAGCTCCCAGAGCTACTGAACTACCAACATGTCTTTGTAACACAAAGTGACAGTCTTGCAATAATATTTATTTTCCCATGTTATTCCAGTTCTTTGCTAATCCTACCTGTAATCAAAACCACAGCACAAAGATGAACAGTGCTTTTACTGTCCTAACAAGTGATGAGATTCCAGAGAATGCTTTCCTTTTTGACCTGATGGAGGCCTCAACTGAGTGTAACAATTTCTGCATTTGCAATAGCTCTGCCTCTTAAAAAACAAAAGCAGTGGTGCCTTTAGAGCCTTTGTTCCCTTTTTAGCAGCTCAGGTGAGCTGCACTGTAAAGACCTATATTTCTGTTTCACTCTGCTGAAAACTTCTCATCTCTTACCAGCAGCTTTATGTGGCAACTGTCACATCACTTTGAGAGAACATTAAAAAGTAAAGATTTTTCCCATCCTCAGTTGTTTAGATACCCAGCATGTCAGCTGGAAAGAGATCTGGAAACAGATGAAGAGGTTGCACAAATGGACTTCACAGAGCAGTCAGGAGACCATCAAACTGGGTAGAAATCAAGAAGCTTACTAGCAATTTATTTTTCCTTTTATCTTTATATATTCAAACTGCTTTTGAACAATGCCCCATTTCATCTAAACAGTCGATATGAAAGGGGTACCTGCTAAAAAGGAGCTCGATTCCCTGGCTGCCAGAAAATATCTTTAAATGCATTTGCAAAGGGGTTTTGCCACGTTACCCAAGTCTAGTCATTCAAGGAAACATAACTGATGTTTTAAAAGTAAGATCATATGTAAGGATAGTTGAAATAACTCAGAAACACATTAAAAAGACCATTCCAGCGATATTGATGAAAAACCAGTTTTAGATTTGATTTCAAACAATTGCACTGAAGCTTATTCTCTATTTCAGTCTATGTTAATTATTATATTTTGAAAATAGTTCCAAATAGTTGCTTTGAATATTAGGTTATCTCTTCTGGAATAGAAAATAGCTTATTTTTATAATAATCCTTCAACAGCTTCAGGGTCTTATCTCCTGCATTCATATGCTGACTGGACACACACTCCAGCCTGTAACAGGCATGTATAAGCATGTAAAATACAAGACAACATGCAGACAGTATTTCACATCTCATGATCTGTAAGTTTCCAACAGGTCATGACCATGGAGCTTAATATTTGCAGCTGCCTGTCCAGGCCCCTAATGGAGAAGCACTCTGAGTTTAGACAAGGCATTTACTGTCTTTTTGAGTTAGTGGTTTCTAACTCCCAATCTTGTATTGTTCTAATCTGAACACTTGGAGGACTCCTCTTTCAATGAATTAGTAGAAGTATCTCCATATGCAAGTCCAGATGGAATACAGCTCTCAAGGTATTTGCAGACAAAAGGACATTTTAGCTACCCATAAATAAATCAGGAGAGAATAAATTTTCCATGTTGTTTGAGATTCACAGCAGTGAGGCACACATCACCTTAACAATGCATCTGAAAGAAGCAAGGATGCATTCTACTTCATGTGGTCTAGCAACATGAAAGGAGAAAATCAAGAGTGTAAGCCTGCAATAATGGAAAAGGAAATTGTTCTGATCTTCAGTTATAGGGGAAAATGTAAGGAAAGCATTAAGTAAAAAATCAAGAAAATCACACAGAAATAGAGATGCTTTCTCCATAACTATTATAGTAAAAAACTATTCTTAATTTTCACATTATTAGAAACTTAAAACCACTAGTTTAGTTAAGGGTACTTGCAAAAAAAAAAAAATTACCTGTTTTGTTCAGGTTTGTGTTAAGGATTTATGTAATACCAGCTAAAGGAAAACATCTTTAAAGATTTCTCTACAAAACTTTAGCACAATCGCATTCATGAACATGCAGTGCCAAAAATTTGGTACTAAAGTAAGTTTTTTTTCTTTTAATATAAAATATTTATTGTTTCATTTGAAATGCTAAATTAAATCAAATGTTAAAATTAATGTGGGTCTTCAAAAATGGGTAGATCATTGCAATAAAAGGCAGCTTTTCAAATTTCTTTTCTGCTCACAAGACTGGAAATAAATCAGTGGGCTGAAGGCCTAAAGATTGAGAAACAAAAAATATAAAATGCAAGAAAGTATTTCTGACTTAAAAGTCTTAGTATAACTTTCAGTTATTTCAAACAGTGGAAAAACTTTATTCAGAGCCATTTGCCTAAAAGCAGCTTTTCAATATGACATTCTAAATCTAGACAAGAGATATAACTTGAGAATTAGCTGGCATTTTAGGGTTCTCTTTTAATTTATTACTCAAACACAAAAAGACCTTTTAAAACTTGGTGAAGTTATACTGAAACAAATGAAGCCCCCAGCTTTGTGCTACTAGAACTAAGAGTAGCTGCATGAAGAGGAAGAATGGCCACCAAAATGACTGATACATTCCCAAGCACCAGAGCCATAACCCACAGTGCTGGCAGAGCTCTGGGATGTCTCCCCACCTGGAAAGGGCAGTAGACATTTTCAAGACATAGGAAGGGTTTGGATGACTTGAATTCAACTCCACAGCTGCCAGCTCAGGTCACCCTTGTTTAAAGATTACTTAAAAATAGGTGATGTTACTCAACTAGGACGTTGTAATGACCAGTGTAATACATTAGAAAGTTATTCAAAACTTGAATGCAGGTTCTAACTCCCCAAAAATCTAACAATGCTTCAGTTTGGATTGAAATTTATGCAGCCAAACAAGTCAGATAACATTTCAAACTTTGATGTTTTTTTGAGACCTAACATACTCAGTTTACCTCATGCAATCACTTCATATTAAGAATATAAAATGATTTTTTTCGAGTAGAAAACACACTGTTTTTTTCTACCATGCATGCTGCAGTACAACTCTTCAGGTAACAATTCTTTGAAAAAAGCTTCTCAAAACAAATATCAAGTAAGCCAATTTGTAGCTTTTTTTCTTTTTAAACAATCCTTAGAAGGGTGACAGTTAAGCAAAAACTTTTTTTCAGTTTGTAATGGGCATTTTATTTATCAATCTGTAATTTTTCATCCATGATTTAATGTTCATGAGGAAAGTTTGCAATTAACCACTAACCTACAGGTACTAGTTTTGCTACTACATTGTGGGGGGGCAACACCAGTCTGTTAGGAAAAAGAGAAAGTCATGCTTCAAGTGTAGTATTTCATACAAACAGCATCTGTGATCAAATATGCAATCCATTATTCCTACCACTGAACAGAACAAAGCCAAGGATTCTTTTCCCCACCTCCATGCACTCTTTGGATTTCTAAGTCTTCTTCCCCTTATCAAGAAATGTAGGGAAAGAAGCCCCTGCTATTTGGAAAGTAATTATCTTCAGTTGCCTTCCTTCATTTCAATGCAGCTAAAGAATTCTCATGGAACATGTTTGCTAATTCTGCTTATGGTCCTGCCCATGCAAGGAGCTACTACCAAACACTCAATTGCATTTTATACAGACATCAAATCTTAACCTAAATTAGCAATGACATAAAGAGAACTCACTGCATACAAGCCCAATGTTTTTATTCTTGCACATCTTTTGATAGCATGATTATATACATCAACCTTTAAAGAAATACAGACATTCTTACTTCTGCTGTCAGAAAATTTACTGGACAATTGCTGTATTTAAATGAAAGTATTTCCCACTTATCTCCCATCCTGTTGAAAGATGCCACTGACATGCAAAACAACTTCCAAGAACACCATTCTTTTACCAAGAATAGATTTGATGTAATTCTTCATATAATTAGATGAGAACCAGTGATACATTTAGGCCACATAAATGGCTTAATTAGGATCAACTTGGCTTGATTGATTATAGCATGAAAGAACACACAGATGTATTTTATTACAACCTCCTTAAAATACAAATTAATTTAGTTTAGTATGGCAGATTTGGGACTGCACAAATGAACTTCATGACACAAGTTGTAAGACAATATTAAAAGTATCACTACAGAACAAACAAATTTAAAAAACCCCATACCCAATCCAAAAAAGCCAAAGGCAAATATTCTTCTGGTCAAAAATCCCCAAAAGAAATAAAGCTAGTTACAAGAAAATACTGCATCCCCTGTAATTCCAATGTCAGATCATGCCTTTTTTTTTTTTTTTTTTCCTTTTCTTTTCTGCTTCTGGAGCAGTTGCCATATAGGGGTCAACAGCAGCAGCAAGTTGTTGTTAAAAAGCAGACCTCATCTCTAATCAAAATAATCCAGCCACATCTTGGTCTAAAAGTAGAAATATTTCACATGTAGAAATACCTATAAAATGTGGCAGAACCAGCTTTTAAAACTTGCGTTATTTTAACTGAATTATGGTTTTTAATCTCTGACTGTAAATCAGGTTTTTATGTCCTTGAAACAGTGTAGATTTTTCTCAGAATCCTTTCATATTTATCAATATTCATTTTGAAGGCCAGATAACAGAAGTAGACAGTGTCCTGCAGCCTGTCTTTGCTCTGCACAGTGAAAATAACTTCCTGCTATTATTCCATAACCCTCCACTTAGACATGAACAAGGATCACACTTAGCTCTTTTAGGCTACTGCATTGCTCTGAAAACTCAGACCTACTTCTTTAGAATTCCAAGGTCCTTTTAAAAGTTACCACTTCCCAAATATATTTCTGTGTTTACACAGACAAATGTCTTTACACAGAGTGTCTTACAAGGCCCCTTGAAGACAAAAAATCTACACAGCATCAGGAGCTTGATTTCAAGATTAACACAAGTGAAAAAAGGGGAAATTCAGAGAGGTTGCTGTCCCACTCTGTTCTCTCAAATCATCATTCTCCAGCTCACCTCAGAGAAATGGAACTTTCTTGAATTAAAATGTAACTAATGAAAGTCACTATATAAACACAATGTTAAGAATTAGAACTAGAAATGAACCCATTCTTTCTGCAAATTTTTATAAATAAGAGTGAGATGTGGGAGCAAAACATAACTCATACAATTGTGTGCAAGTAAAGTGGTTTTTTTAGGCCAATACTAAATATTCAGCTGATTTTCATAAAAAACTACTGTCAAGGAATATCTAGTTCATGGAGTGAAACTTCTTAATTTATTGCAATTAATTCTGTACAACTTTTTATGGTTTGATTTTGCAATTTTTATTTAGTCCTTTTGATTACTGTTGCCAGATAGACTTTAATAAATTAAAAATTCGTTTTGTGTACCCACAGTATCCTCATTCTTGAATTATACATATAAACATATTAGTTAATTCATATTTTAAGATTGTAGTTCAATTAATACTTAAAAGCTGGCACTACCAACAAATGAAGAGCTCTGCCATTTTCTCTCCTCTGGGTATCCCTTCCTCAAAAGCATTAATTCATCAAACCATAGTTAGAGGCAGCAAAATCAATATTCAAGGATAACTGCAGGAAATCTTGTTTCAGGTTTCCTTTTTCAAGTTATCTTTGATCTTTCTGGTTTTTAGGCCTTATGGGAAGGAGCACATACTGTTATTTAAAGCAAGTAGATGGCTTCTTTACTTCCACATCCCCTCATTCTCCAGCTTGAAATGCAGGTATGACTTCTAACAGTACATTAATCTGTCCTTCCTACTAATCTGTTTTCTTTTTCACTTATGGTTTTTTGGTCTAGTTATTTTGTAGACCTCTTTCAATTTATTATTGGGGAATGCCACCATAACATCATGAATCAGCAAGTAAAAATTGGCAAGACGAGGCTTCGTTTTAGCATGCTGCAATGATAATGACATTATGACCTGGCTAACTAATTAATTTAAAGAAAATTAATCAAAAATTTCATGATAAATATGTCTTTGCAAGTTCTCTATGTCTTGGCTCTTATTAGTAGTAAATCATTCATGCTTCTTATAAAAATTCCTAGCTAAATTATTCATAAGCAGTTTGACCATAGATATCAAAGGAAAAACAAACTACAAGCAGGATGCAATTACAGGCAAGATATAATTTTAGACTAAGAAGAGCATATATCCAACCATCTCTTAAGATTTTTTTCTCTAGAATGACAGTATGAGTGAAACAAAGGACAAGGAAAACTTATGCAAAACAACTGTTGTTTTTACAGAAATCTGCAATAGAATTCTCAATCCTTTCATATGTTTAAGCCAGAAAAGCTGAACTCGAGTCCAGAACTACCATGTCAAACACAAAGAACAACTCCAGCAAGACATGACGTGGGCTGAGCTGACCCTTAATGCTTCACTGATGAGAACATGTCTAACTAATCTTCTGCTACCAGCCAAATATCAGCTTGATCATTAAAAGTCACTCTACTTCCCAAATTCCAAAAACAAGCTTAGCTTTTATACCTAGTTAGGAGAGGACTGGACAAAGAAAATTCCAGAACTATTTGTATTCTCAGCTTATATAAGCTTCTTAACTCTTGGAGAAGCTATTACAATGTATTTTGTTTCACTGAAGACAAAGTTCAAAAACTGCAAAATTTTGTGCTGCAAATAAAACTAAAAAATGTCAAGCAGGAGCAATTAATAGATGAACAAATTTAAACAATTTTGTCATGTAGCACATTTTACTATATTATTATATATTCAGCTCTGCAAATTACATGAAAGCATCTCTCTCAGAGGATCTATTTTTCTGACTTGTTGGCCTATTTCCATAATTTACATTGAACACTTGCTAAAATTATTCATTTGTATGAATATTTTTGAAACATAATTTTTAAAAAATTTAAAATCCCAACAACACATAAGAGAACTGTTTTATGAAAAATGAAAACTGATAAATTTCTATGCATTTTAATACATTTATTTTGAAAATATAGAAAATCCCAGGCTGATTTCAGAATTTGTAAAGAAAAAAAATTACACGTGTGGTTTTGCAAACCAACTACTCCTAACTAGAGTTAAGAATTTCAGAGTTATTTGTCCCTGAAAAAACAGGGAATAAATAAACAGATATATAGGTAAATAAAAATCTATCTAGATTTAGGGAGACCTAAAAAGCATACAGGAATCTTCAGCAAGAAGCACTGTCTTTAAAATTTAGAAGCAATTAAATATCCAGTGATGACTCCTACTGAAGCCAGGCTGAGGCTAGTGAAGAGATCCCTTGTCAGTATCATTCATCCTCACTGACCAAGCCATTGCACAAGATCAGAATTTAACACAGTTTATAGCATGTGTGGCTCACCAACACACTAACTACAGAAAGATTCTCTTTCACAGCCCTCGAGCTCTAGAATGGCAAAACTCAAATTAGTGGCATCCATTATTTAAAAAACCAATTGATTGCATCAGGGTATTTAATGTGCTCAGCCTTCAACCTATTCATCCCAATCTAGAAACTAATTGAAAAGTAAAAAAAAAAAAAAAAAGAAGAAAAAAGAAAATAAAATAACCCAAACAGTAGGTGCCTAAAACAAAGCATTATTTGTATTTTCATCATCAAGAGACTATATTGCAGGAAATCATCATCTATTTAAACAGATTTTCATTAAAGTATATGACCTTTTGAAGCCATGTGTGCATGAGTGAACTGTTCTCCAGCTTACAGAGCTCAGAAGTTGCTCACAAAACTGCCTGCATCTAAATTCTAGAGTCACGTAGAGGAGTCCACTAAGAGCTATGTTCAGACTGTAGTCTCACTTACTAACTTTGTCAAATACAAATAACACTTCATCTGGAGTTCTCAATATCTGTTGTCCATTTATAGTTGTTTTTATAAAACATCCATTTCAAAGAAACATTTTTTGCAAAAACAAAAAAAAATCTCATTCACAAAAACTAACTAGAATCCTCAAAGCTAATTTTGTAGCATCTTGAAGCTCTGAAGAACAGATGCTATTTCAATGTGCAAATGCTGTTTCAATGTGTAAACACACAAGTTTACATGCAACCTGTAAACTGGATTTTGCAAATCTGATTAAGGTAATTTCAGACCTGTAAAACTTTGAGAGTTAATTTAAGATTCCATATGCACTGGCTATGCAGTGTCCTAGTAAAAAGACTGAAGATGTTGATATGTTTTGACTACCAATCACATGGACAAAGATGTCATTTAAAACAAATGTTGTTTACTTGGACACAAACAAAGCTACCTGATCCTCGAAACATCAGCATCCATCTACTTACTCTAGGTAAATTGTTCAGCATGATATAAGAACAGACCAACTTGCAGCCATACAAATAAAAATTCATATTTAACATTGCCATGAATTTTGGATCTGTTCAGCTTGCATAAAGAGTTATTTCAACTATTTGTTTATTTTGTTGGGGTGTGACTATCGGATACCATTTCTTTTATATTTCTATTGCTTAATATTGGAAACATCCCTTATTTCCTAAGAAGTTTATTAAGAACAGCCTCTATTTAACACTGCCCTCCCATGAAAATTGGATTAATATCTAGCAGAGAACACAGTAGCACCCTGCTGAAAAATTGTAATTTAAGTCTCAAATACTAAACTTTTGTATTATAAACACCCTGCCAATGCAGAGCTATCTTATGAAGGAATTTTTTTAACACAGTGTGCAAACAAGATGTACAAGGTTCTTACACCAGAACTGCAGCCACAGTTACCATGCTCCACACAAGGTGGAAGAGACAAGGAATGAATTCCAGGGGAAGGAGGCTGCAGAGCAGCAGGAGGAGCGGTGTGGTGGCCGGCCTTACCTGACCAGTGGCCCGTGGTGGAGCCGGCCCTGTCGGTGCAGGTCTCGCTGACGGGCCGGAACACGGTCTCCCAGCCGCCCGTGGCGTAGCGCCAGTTCTGCGACTCCAGGATCAGCGTGCGCTGTGTGCCGTAGGCGATCATGAAGCAATACACCACGTGGTGAAGCTGGCAGCCATAGCCACAGCCTTTGTTGATGTTACACACAAGCTTCTTAGCTTTGCTGCAATCCTTCGGGTTCTGGAAAGATGGGTGAAAAAGTGGAGCTGAAGAGAAGCTACACCAAAGGCTTGCGTTTCTCTGGAAAACTGGGAAATGTCATAAATCACGGAAGCCACCCTGCTATAACACATCTCCGACTAAAATGGATGAGTAAGCTTCAGCTCCATGAAAATTTTATGTGAATTCACTGCGAACGTGAATAGTTATTGAACATACTTCACTATCCTAATATAAAACAGAATACATTCAAGATTTTAAATTACTTTCTCATTTGTAAATCTGTCAGAAAAAGCCAACATTTGGACTCCACGTTCACATTTCATGAACATGATTCTCGGTGTTAAAGTGCTTTTTCCTTTGGCATTTTTTCAAGTTTGTTAGTTCTCTTTCAATAAGCATGCATGTCACCCAATGAAAGAAAATTTCCACCTGTCTACGACGTAGAGAATAAAACAAATGGTACAGAATAAAACAAATGCTTATTAAGGGACTGCTTCCCAGGCTAGCTGACCACATAGCAAATACAGAATGTAAAACACATTCCCAAGCAGACTGATAAAGGACAGAATTTTAATCTACATACACTTTCCATAAAATAACATCTTTCACTTCCATAAACTAAGAAACCACACGATAGCAGGCAAATGCCTACATTGTTTGAATGCTACGTTTAAAAGTACAAACTAATAAATATTTTAGGCATGCGCAATTTTTAGGTATGTGGACACCACAACATCATAATCAACATAAGTTTTTCTTTACAAAAAAGATAGTACCTTTTTTGTATGTATTCATACTTGCATGGCTCTAGATATAGCTCTAAGTTCCAGAAAGGTCTTCTATAAAATCTCCAGGATTAAAGTTTCAGATAAGGTGCAACAATACTGATATTTGAGCTTCAATATAAATTCTGTTTCTTTCACATCTAAACTTTAAATAAAATTGTCTGTAAATTTATGAGAATCAAATCAAATCTTTAAAATGATCCCTATCTGGAGAACTGAGATCCCTCCTTCAAGTGATCTTACAGGTAATCTGAATATTCTGAGTCCTAAAATACTTTAAATTAAAATTTATTTGTGCATTCAGTTACGTAAATGAGGAGACAACAATTCAGATGGGGGAGGGGTGGAGGTAGGGAGTAATAAAAAATCCAAAACTCTAGAACATCTGCTATACCATCAACATTTTATTTTTTTCATTTTAAATATACCTGATTCAAAGCCTAACTAGGTATGAAAACAATAAATGAAATAAAATTTTGTTCCAAATTTTTATTCCTCAGACCAGTACTTCTGTCATCACAAATTTAATGGATAGTTTGAGACTAAATACAACAGGTATCTTTTGAGATTCTAACAAATGTATTTCCCACAGTCTCCCAGAAGAGAAAGAGGGCCTTTCTAGTATTCTGGACAAGTCCACACAGAAAGAACTCCATGAAAAAATACCTCCTCATGATTATCAGCAGTATTACATTTTTATTATTATTACTATTGTCATTATAATATTTTGTTTGGTTTCAGTTATTAAACTGTTTTTATCTCAACCCACAATGGGGTTTTTTTGAGGATGTTTTTTTTGCTTGTTTGGGTTTTTTTTTCCCATTGATTCTCCTCCCTGTCTACCAGAGAGGAAGAGGAGTGTCTGGGGGGTATTTGTTGCCAGCTTGGGTAAAGCCACATCACTCTTTTTGAAAGGGATAGTCTCTGTGAATGTTTAGAAAATGTCCTTAAATAAAGTTTTCTACACTTGTCATTACCTCCAAATGCTTGTGTCCTCTAAAATGAAAGCATTTAATCAATGGCATATTTGAAATATTGTCAAGGTATGCCCTTCTCACTTTGTTTCATGTAAATGCAAGCTTCACATAATAGCTTATGAACAATATTATGGAAATCAAGTAGTAATCACAAAATGAAACATAACTTGACAGTGTGACTGCTTATCAATGTTAATAAAATGCACTTACTTGGGTTTTATCATTGCTTGTAGACTTAACTAAAAACTATATATATTAGTTTGTGACTTAAGGAAGTTATTTAACTAATTTCTTTATAACTGTGGTGTTTTTTCAAATTGCTATATTCAAGTAGCAAAAAGACAAAGCAGTATTTGAGCTTCAATTGTCTCTTGAGAATTTTAAAAGAAAAAAAGAATAGAGATACTTGGATATATTGCAGTTTCAACTGGTGTTTCCAGGAAAAAGTGAAAATTTTACCCCCTGATAAGGAAGAAAAGTTACATTTCAAGCATCAGAATAGCTTGGGTGTTCATAACCAAAACTGCCAACCAAAGCAACCAGTACTGAGCTGATAAAGGATAACAATTTCAAAACCAACAAAGACTGACAAAAGAGTTTTCCTCCTGGCACAAAGTCACAAAAAAGGATTATAAATCCCTGATTTATAATCCTTTTTTGAGTGGGTAGTACATTCTGTTCTCAACCCTAATGACACTGCTGATCACACTGCTATCTCCAATTTAATGATCTATATAATCAAGAGAGGGATGAAAGGGACCTCCACAAATGTCAAGCCCTGTAATGTAACAGCCATAAAACTGCAGTACAAGGAAATACAAAAAAAAAAAAAAATTCAAGCAAAAATTAAACAAATCCACATAAAATCCCAAACAAACAAAAAAACTTATACCTGACCACTTACATAAAACCTAATTCAATATATAGAAGATTAGATCATCAAGCCATTCCAGAGTTTACACCTTTTATCTTCTATGAATAATTTCATGAACAATTCAACTGCAAATAGTATGCAAAAAGAGTAACTTCTATGAACAATGCAACTGAAAAAATTAACAAATTTTCAGAATATCAAAATGGTTAGAATTACCTATTTCTACAGAAGAGAATACCCTCTAAAACAAAAGCAGATTTTTGCACTGGCAAGATGGATTTTATGGTCTTCCATCACAAAGAACATGGGCATGTACTGTTGCTCTCACAAAATTCAGGGTTCCCACTGTCTTCCTCTTCCAGGGCTCTTGGTTGGCCCATTCACAGAAAGCAGGCTCAGGTGGGAATGAAGTCCCAAGTGCTGCCTCAATGCCTCACCATCCTCCAGTGCTTTCAAGTGTGCAGTGAGCCATCAAAACACATGACAAACTGGCAGAAGTAAACTCTGCTCCTTAACATACTTTTCACTGCATGAGAAACTGCTGTGCTGTTAATGAACTTACAGTTCAGAGAAATGTACTTAGTCCAATGAATCACAACAGATCAGAGTGGAGTGGGAAAGCACTCTGCTACCATTTACTGAGTAACCTCGTAAACACAGTATGATGCTCATTAACAAAGTTGTTCTTTTTTTATATTTTCAATAGATATTTTATTCTTTAGTCTGCTGGAGAGGACAGTCCCACCCAAAATCTTTGGAAAATCCCATTTTTTTAGAGAAATATGTCAAAAATTGGTGTTTCTCATCCTAGTTGTCACAAATGCAATTAATAATATCTTCTATTCCCCTTCTTTTGTGATGTCATTTGTAATCCTTCCTTTTCATACCAGCTCCCCTCAAGACTTTGGGGGTAGAAACATTCCACACAAAGAAACAAAAAATCCAACAAACCCCCCAGAAGTTTCTTCCAGCTGCTGGAAGAAAACATTCTTCTCTCCCAAATCAGAAATAGTAGGTATTTGATTTGAGAGCCAGAGACCTCAAACATTCCTTTAATATAAATTTCTTTAGTTTGCACCTACCCTCTGTGACACACAAGTTTCAGCTTAAGTGAAACCTCCCCGCATGCAGATGGACTTTAATACGCTGTGTTCCTCAATCCTAGAGAAACCTCACAGAGATATCAGCAATAACCATACTTCCTTAGGTGGTTATTACACTAAAACCATATCATATACTTTGCATTTGACTGATTACAGTGGTATGGGGTGCATTCCCTTGCATGCATGTGAAGTGCCCAAAGCCTTTTCTATTGTTGTCATTTTAGCACGAGGACTTTAATTAAAAATATGAATCAGTAATTTTAATGTGAAGGAGAGGATTTAATACACTTTAAGACAGAAAAATCTAAGTGACACATTAAACCATCAAAAATACTGCAAAGTCCAGAAAGCTCAGAAAAAAGTCTTGTGAGCAACTTTCTTTTCTTTACATACATACAAAGCCCCAGCTAAATAGTATGGAAGAATATGACTTGAATATGGCAAACTGTGACTAACATAATTGATGTGTTGTTGAGTACTTAGTAACCTTTCTCACCTGATTGTATTTTTAACCTTCAAAGCTGAACAAAAAGTTTGCCTTCTTTTTAAATGAGAGGCAAAAATATTCTGCTATTGCAAGACTGCATGCTGAATCACAAACTTCCTAAAATAAACAGAACAAAAATAGGCACAAAAGAGAAGGGACAGAAAACTGCTGCCTTCATAATCATTTATTCACTTGATTACAGCACTACAGGTGCTCTTATCTGATGTCTCTTGCACATTTTCTTCACCTGTTTGATAAAAAACATCTCGGAAAATAAGGCCTTTTCCTTATATAAAGTCCTAGCTTTTTAAATGTTGCTCCAACTATAGGAAACTAGTTGCATGTAGCCTCATTAAATTAAATGTATGGTAATGTCATCCAAATGAAATAGCAGTCATCACTATTCACAATCATTCAGCTAAATGACTTCCCAGGGAGATGTCCCAAAATAATGCAGCTGTCAATGTTCAACATGTACCAGAAAAAAGCCATGCAGTACTTTCATACTTAGCTAAAAAACAATTACAAATATGTCTCACATAGTTCTTTTTGGCATCAAATTGAGGGACAAAAGTTGTTGAATTTTTTTTTATTTTTAAATACAGTTTTATTATTAATAGAGGTAGATAAATGTGTGTAATTTCAAACCATTTGACTGCTTTACTTGGTGCATATTTGTTAAAGCAAATAACTCTGTGCTCTTTTTGATGACTTGCACTGATGAGCTGTACTACTAAATAGGACAACAAATGGATAGTGAAAGACAAGGAAAAGGTAGAGAAAGGCTACATTTATCAGCATGAAAAGCAGTTATGGTGTACTTCTGCCAAACTGTGATATCAAAATGAAAAAATAAGGAACAATTCTCAGAAAGGAGTTGGAGAAGTACAATAAAGTGATGACTCCTGCACAATTTAGAGAGATTTTTTTCCTCAGAAGGGTGTCTTTTTTTATTTAACAAGCAACAAATACATAGCTTGGTCACAGAAGAGAAGGTTCCAAAAGCTGAACTGTGAAATAACAAAAATCTGAGAAACAAATTCAGCTATTTACACAAGAGAAAAGATCAGGTATCAGGAGTGACCATACAAAACAGCTGCACACATACCATAAAAAATAAACCAAGTATGAATAAAATAGACTACATTAAATATCCTTTTGATCACTGCATAAAGAGCTGCATGCATTCAGTCATGAAAAAAAGCCCAAACACCTTCAGATCAAGTTTTATTTAGATTTTACACACACACACACACGCACACACATATATTAAAAAGTCCTTATCAACTCAAAAATATGAGCATCTAGAGAAGTCTCAAGCATCTGTTGAAACAATCTAGGACTAAACAGTACACTGTACAAGCACTTCAATTTTGCTTATGTTTTTAAAAATGGGCTGCTAGTTCAGAAGTTTGATACAAGGACTTTTAAATTTTGTTTTTAAAACTGTGCAAACATATTAATGTATTTTGATACTCTAAAGAATAAAATTTTAAAAATCAACCAGACAATTGTCTTTTACAATCAGGGAAGAATTCCAACAGGTAAGAACAGCCCAGTAAAAACCATGGATCCAAAAAAACCCCCACAAAGAAACAAACCAAAATAACCAACAACAAAAATAGAAACCTCAATGATTGCCTTGGAATACTACCATCCATATACATATAAAATAATGTTTGAAACAAATGCAATAATTTATTTTCTACATAATTTGTTCATATGCCAACATTCTTTTTTTAACTGCAGTGCAATTATTCTATTGCAAGGTTTTAGCTAAGTGCTACACATATAAGAAGAAAAAATGTTTACCTTGATTCAAAAGCTCTATCCTCTTACCTGCAAATAAGTTATTCTTCTCTGTACCAAATCTGTTAGATCTTTGGCCTCTTTTTCTCGCCAATCTCCAGCTCCATCTGTTTGACTGAGGTAGTACAAGTCGGTCATTATTGACCTATAAACAATAATGGAAAACAATCTTAACATTGCTAATTTGGTGCGTTTAATGAAACCAAAGACAAATTAAAGAGATATTTGAATTGCAGCTTCAAAAATCAGTTTCTTCATGACACCTCCTACTGCTCAATTCAAACAGCAGCCAAGACAGACTGACTGCATCCTTCATCTAACAAATGTTCCACACCCATTAGCAACTAAAAATTTAAAATTCTGAACAGACTCATGACCATGCAAGTCCATACTACAAAACATGAATTTTGAGGAACTATCAAAAACTAAATTGAGATTATCTAGTACATTAGAGATTCTCTTCTTAGGGTTATTACATTTCTTTGGCCAAATAAGAGACTAAAGAACTCATTATCACGAAAATAAAAACGACATTTGTTAAAATTTGCAGATAAGTCAAAATTACTGATTTTGTCCAAACAGTACCACCCTGGAAAAGATTTTTTTTAAATCTCTTTTGGGAAGAAATAGAAAACTAGAGACAAACTATTCAAAGTCTAGAAATGTTAATGGTTATTCTAAAAGTAAAAGATGGCCCAACTCAGAACCAGTAATTTCAGAGTTGGTTTCATAGATCGAAAATATTTAATATTGCTAAACATTTCTCCATAACAGTGCTAAAGTTATAAGTTTGAACCACTTTTCTTAATACTTTCATCTGAACTTCAGATGCTGCTTTTATTGCCTGAAATTCTTGATAAACCAAAAGTTTGAGCACTAGAAAGAGAAGCAACAGAACAAAGGCAGAGAAATTTGGGAGGTGACCAAAAAACAGTGTGAAGGTAAGAAAAATACATTTCCTAAAAACATTTGAAGTGGTCTTGTTAAGCTGTTGGCAGCACTTGTTAGCACTGGAAGCACAAATCCAATTAGCCAAGGCCACCCCTTGTCCATAATTGAGAGGAGCAGGCTGCATATCCCTACAAGGAAACTACTTCAATGACACAATATTGAAGCAGTAAACATTGAGATAAAGATAGGGCTGCCCTAATTTGATTTATCAGCAGAGTTATCAGAGACAAACTTTTCTTGCTAATTTAATAACTGGATTTATGGACCTTTAATTTTATTCTCATACACTCATTCTGGTCTTTATCCCCATGCTATTACACAGGGTAACAGAGACACTGACTATAGCATCTACAATTATTGTAGCAAATATTTTACCCAAATTATTCAGCAGCAATAATCCTCACCTTCTGTCAATCAACTGGAAGACCCTTATCTACATTCTAATCTGAAACTATATAAAGTCGATTTTCTTTTACAAGGTAATTGAGCTTGAAACACCCTATTGTGGCTTTGGATAAAACTTCATTTAAAGCATCACTGGGTAACTAGTTTTAAATCAGTAACTATTAAAGACACATAATACTGTAACATGCACACACAGTTTAAAGAGAATTAGAACAGAACTAATGATAGACTAGTTCTAATACAATGCATTATTTACAGATAACTGAACAGATGAAGGGTTTGCTCCTCTTAAGACAGTTTCCCTACTTACAGAAAACACACAGGCTAGTAGGCATTCTAGAAAAGGAAAACAATGCATTTTCTTGGGAGTTTAAATATGTTTTCCCTCCCAGTCAGGATGTAACCATGTTGGGTGTTAAAAGATAAAATACAAAGTTGAGGTTTAAACATTAATTTTATTATTTTTTTAATCCTCTTTCATTAAAAGCAGCTGTGCAACCATATAGCCATATTTTCAACCATTTTCAAATGCTCTGTCATTAGCCTTAAACAAATCTTTTCAGTACCTGTGATGCAAGTTATCAGTGTACTCTCCCTATATTTTATAGAAATTTATTTCCATTAAATATTGAAAAATAACTGAAAATACAAATTTTACCAATTAAAAACATCAATTAAAAAATCTGTCAGTTCTTAAGTGATTTTTCCTATTTCTACAGGAAAAAAGTGTTGCCCAAATTTAATTTTTAACATTACCAGCTATGGTGAACATGACAAAGAAAAGGCAGTGGCTTAGTTTTAATAATCAGCCTTATGGATTAATTATAATTACTTTGATAATTTTTGAGGTAGGAGAAATGGATGAGAGTGTCCTTACACAGCCTCACTGACTCACCACATTAAGTAAAGGCAGCTTTGCTCAGTAGAAACCATAAAAAGTATCAAATGATTTGCAGGAAATGTTACAAATTCATGAAAGAGATTTCAGACAGTATCCATAATCTTCTTTAAAAAAAGTTATAAAACCCTGAAGTAAACCAGGAAGTGAAAAATTCACAGGTGTTATCACACAGAAATGATTAGAAGGTAGTGCTATTTTAAGACACAGCCACAGAGCCCTTTTTTCTTTGATTGTTACTGCTCAGAAATGTGCATTTTCTAGCTACATCTGCTAGAGCTTTTTTAGTGTGACAGATCACTGAGATAACTTATTAATGCAGATTTAGAAGAGACACAAATACCAAAGAGCCGGGTCATGCTCCGTGCTGAGAGTTAAAAGCACAGTGAGAGGTGATCCATGGCCCAAGATAGCTCAGTGTGGACAAAGGATGAGCCTGCACAGGGTTATTAGAGGCTACTGCAGGTGCTGAAATGTCAGGAAACTTCACACAGTGGCACTGCAGATATTTACTGCATCAAACTTGCTCTTTCACTGGGCTACTAACCAACAACATCAACTTGTTGCTGTTGTTGCTTCATATCATAAAATAAATCTTGGAGCTGCACTTAAAAGCCTTTTTTTTCCTGGAAAGCAGAATGGAGGAAAAAATCCGGCTGTGTTTCATCTGTATTTGATTGCCAAAACAAAGGGGGAAAGGTGGGTGATTTTAACAATCAGTCTAGACATTTGTCATATGAAAAAATGACATCAGTCATATGAAAAAATTTAAACCTCCTAAAATTTTACATCAACAAATAAAAACTCAAAGGAAAATAAGTAAGTCAAAGGAAATAATGTGAAAATTTGTGCAAACACTGTGCATCAAATGTGGGCCAGTTACCACAAAATCCCTGATGACAGCTACTACCCAGGAGAAGGAATGAAACTAACTCAGTAACAGCCACCTTGCAAACAACTTTTGTCAACACAGGAAACAACCATGACAACTAGAGGATTAATTTGCTCTGTTTTAATAACTCAATATCAAACAGCCCTCTTCCCTATAGCAGCTATGAGAATACAATTATGTAATTCTCAAGGAAAATCTTGTGTTGGGCAACACTGTTTCTCAAACAGAATCAGTACTGAAATACTTGACAAAAACTTTGGCGGGGGCAGCACTGCCCTGGAGAAAATCCACACAGCTCCTAGGGCATAACCAACAGTGACTAAGGCATCCAACAAGAAGCACTATCATATGAGTAGTAAACAATTTGCTCTACATCACCAAAATTAACAAAGAACTCTAATACTGCTTTCCAGAGCCACAGAAACTAAAGTTTATCATCTCTTAGAAAGCAAGTCATAATCTATGACACAGAAGGCTTTCCTGACAAACCAAACAATAAAAGTCTGAGCCTCTTTCCTTACATAGCTACCTCATCATTTGATACCCACCTCTTTGTTTTGCCACATAAGGAGAGCATGAAAAACTCCTCTAAGTACTTATAATTAACACTAATCTTTCTAATCCAAACAGTAGATTATAATATTTGTTAAAATTTCTGAGATATCCTTATGTATATTTATGTGTGTGTATATCTATAAAAGTAAGAAATACCAGCTGCACTTGCAGTGTTCCATTTCTCTAAAATATAACTTTTTAAGACAGCACTGTAAACAAAATAGTATTTGGCAACAGGTTTAATTCCTTTAAAAAAACTCAAGAAGTGCAGATATACTTAAAAGACCAAACCAAACCAACAAACATACAGGCAATAAGTAAAAAACAAAACAACAAAAACCCAAACAAACAAAAACCCAAAACAAACAAACAACCCCCCCCCCCAAAACAAAACCAAAGCAAAATCATGTGCTTCTCATAGTGAGTGACAAACATCTGATTTGCTCATTCCAAACTTATGCTCTGTTTCTTTCAGAGAAGCGAGCAGATGGACAGTGTGGAGGGAAGAAGAGACTGCTCCTTCCCTGGGGAGGTACTGTGAATTGTAAGGGCAAAGAAGACCCCAGAGGCAGTAGTGCATCACATGCCAAAGGATGGGCACACAAACCAGGAATTTGCCTGCAATTCACACAACAAGGCTGAAAGATTAAAGGGAAAGAAGGAGACAGCTCAGCCTCAAAGGTGCAGGAAAAAACTTCCTCAGGACTAGAGACTACCAAGTTGTGCATTCTGCAACACAAAATAATTCTACTGCCTGAAGGCAACATTACAAATACACCAGGAACACAGGCTGAATACTGTATAAACATTTTTTTACCTTTTTTTCTCTAATGCAATTCCTTTGAATTTCTCCACTGTAAACAGATTGTCTAGATTCAATTTAATAAAAACTAGTTTATGACTGTTTGATTTTAGTTTAAATTACTTAAGTCTTCTTTAAGGACCTCACCAGACAGGAAGGTCTACACAGATCTATTACAAAGACTAAATAGACTTCAGGTTACTCAATATTTAATAACCACCTGGACAGAATACTTGTACTCAACACAAAAATTCTCAGAGAAAAAAAAAAAGAGCAGTTGTGATTGCTTGCGTCATATTCAAACTTCTTTCAGTACCACAGTGAGATTTATCCCATAACTTCCAGAGGTCCACAAGGCAGTTTTATAACTCCATGCAAAGGAGTTTATGCACCTCTTGAACGGGTTTCACCTCATCCTGAAGTACAGTGACATGTGAACATAAGGGAGTCAGAAATGCAGAAACCAGAAACCAGAAAATTAAGACTTAATGAATTAATAATCATTGGTGTACAACGGAAAGGACTAAGGAAAAGGACTCATCCTGGGAGGCAGCAACATGAGAACCTTCTGGCACCAATCACACACAACATTATTCAAGGTTTCACTGTGGTGACTGCCTCATCCTGACTTTATAAACAGAGCAATAACATGCCCAAAAGTGATTCTGTTACCATGACAAATGTCAGAAAGTCTGGTATTAGACTACTTGCTCCAGTTTTTAGCAGAGATAGTTTAAAAGGTACATAAGAATCCATGACCTAAAGTTCAAGAAGCCCAGATGGAAATAACTTCCGTGGAAAATAAATATTTCTGAGAGGAGATAACTATTGAAACTGCCCAGAGAAGTGACACTTCTCTGCCAATTCACTGTTCAAGTGAAGACTTCAGGTCTTTTGGAAAATTCCGCTTCAGCCAAGCACTACTTTTATTTCAGTCAAATATATAAAACTGCACTTGGCAGAGAACTAATTGGATGAAATTTAATCATGTCTTCTATATAAATAATACCTCTCAATAATTGAATAGTCCCTTCTCACTTTCAACTCAATCAATCTGTGACAAAATGGATTTTGGAATTGTGGAATATTAAATTACAAAATTTAATGGACTATACTATTTGCCCATATTAATAATCAAATTCATATTGTCTTTATGTTTTAAATAGTGTTTGAATTATTTCTAAGTAATTGAAAATTCTTATGATTTTTTCCCTGTACTATATTATTATTTTCAAAGGCTCTTGCTTTATTACAGATGTTCATATTTAGAGATCACAGCTTTTTTCAGGGGCATTCATTTAAGGTAGTGTATTTATTTAGGTAATTCAGCTATTTTTGTGTAACTGTTTACTGATGAGACACAAACTGTCATTGCAATCCTGTTGGGAACAGAGTTATAATATGCTTAAAGACAGATGTCACTGAATTTTTAACAGTTCCTGGATTAATTTTGTTCAGTATAAACAAAACTCATGCAGAATATTTTAATATAATACAAAAGGTACTCCAGCAATAAGGAGGCCTGATGATTGACAACAATGAAAAATATAATTGCCACACATCTTTGAACAATATAATGACAGTTAAATTAAAGGGCAGAACCAACTAATGGAAGTACCTTTCCTGATGACCCAAATCAGACAGAAATTCATCAATGCGTGTTTGCAGTTCACTTCCTTCTAGATTTTTTAACTTCTTCAGTTCACTCTGGAGGAAAAACCAAAGTTCCTTAGCCCCATTTTCAATCCTCCTTCTCAGTATTTCATGGTCTTTTCCAAGGCCTTCTACTGCAAAAAAAAAACCAAAAAACCA
Organism: Serinus canaria; assembly: GCF_022539315.1. NCBI lineage: Eukaryota > Metazoa > Chordata > Aves > Passeriformes > Fringillidae > Serinus > Serinus canaria. The sequence continues at coordinate 22,835,748 of NC_066319.1, forward strand.
AGCATCAGTAAAAAAACCAATTACTTGTTAAGAAGCCAATACACCTGTGATATGAAATACTAAAACATCAAAATTTGTTTTAGAATTAAAAGAAAAATTATCTACCAACCATCTCCTGTCCGCTTCTTATAGTTTTCTATCTGTTCTTTGGCCTTTAGAAGTTGCTCCTCTAAAGCATGTACCTTTCCTGCAGCTGGTCCCTGATCAATGGGACCATCTGGTATCCTAGGATACAGAAAAGAAAGAAATTGCATGATTTATAAATATAATTATTTGATAAATTATCAGCATTAACAATTCAGCTCTTCACTCATTATTTCATACTGTTTTACTGCTAAACCTTCATCAGATTTCTTTAAAACCAGAAGAAATTAAACATATTAACATAAGAAGATTTTAAAAGCACAATCCCATAGAAGAAAACAGTGCACAACACAGCTGCAAGGTCCTGTAACAACTGTGCTGTTTACAAGACTTTCACTCACCAACAAGAACAATCCAAGGCTCTGCTTGTGAAAATAATATCTGAGGCAGCTTAACTGTTAACCTGACTGGCACACAAACAAAGCCATTCTGCTCTTGAACCCTGGCCATATCTTCTAGGAGAACCAGAGCACCAACACTTGATCTCCAGTTAAATCTTCCTACACAACCACACAGGATGATTTCAATGCATTGTCTGGACTCAGAAAAAGATCCAACTGTCTTAAATGTACCACTATCATGATTTTTTATGAAAACTCTAGCATTCTAAAGTGTAGATCACCTAAAAAACCAGCAATTGTAACATCCATCTGTTAAATTTCTGATATGTGAGCACGGGAGAAGTATGGAAACACATACCCTGAAATCTATGAGCCATAAATCAGCCCTGAAGGCATTACTGAGGTTTGTTCATCATCTCAACTTGAATCCACATATTAATAAAGCAAAATTATTAACATTTAGAAATTAGATGCTAACTTCTTCTTGCCTCACAAATTTAATGCAGGGAAAATAAGAACCTTTTTAATTTCAAGAAAAATTGCCCTTCTGGTTAAAAATTATTCTACATTTTATAAGCTTTTCTAAGAGCTGACCCCAGAAAGAGAAAGAGCAAGCAGCCGTGCAATGGGAAGTCTTTAGAACTGCAAAGAATACAGAATTCTTGCAGAACATGAAGATGATTCTTCCTTCATAGAGGAATATGAGCATAAAAAGAAACAGATATTCTCTCCACACACAAACACAGAGTTTCACAGCACCATACACAGGAAGAGTCCTTGACAGACAAAAGATGTCTCTGGCATAGAGAAAACAGTGGTTTGAGGGAGCACCTTCCCTGTAAAAAAGAAATGAAAGCATTCTAAATATCCTACTGAGATGTTATTTCTTTAATGTCTCCAAGGTCTGGATAACTAAATTCCAATAAAATTTCAGGGACTGATGAAAAGTTAATTTTCCCTGGAACAAATGAAGAAAGCAAATACCTAATGTGAGCATAAGAAAGGTGCATCACACAAAGCACAGCATTCAAGCATCTTTTTTCAGAAGGGGGTAGGAGAGGTGGAGGAAGAAGCAGCTACACAGCCTGACAGAAATTTAGTATAAATTCTCCATTCTTAAAGCTTCCTACTAAAGCTATCCTATCCCTATCCTACTAGGGATAATTAAATTACTGAAAAATTATTTGTGTTCTAAAACTACTACAGTAAACAAAAAGAAATTCTCATTAACTGTTTGTACATCTGCTTTTTCATGCATTGATGGAACAAGCATGTCAGAACTGTGTAAAATATCCTAATCTTAAGCATGTTCATTTCCTAAATATAAACTATTTCAACAATCAATTTGTAAATTTATTTCTACAGCAAATGTATGGTGTTATATCCTACTGAGATAGAGTATTGGATTGCAAGTACAAGACAATACAAACAAGCCTTTAAAAAGTATATTGGAAAACATTTGCATTCTTACACTAATTTAAAACTACCAGATGGAAATGTGTTTGTGATCTGCCAACTTGGTACCACAATTTGAGTTGTGAAAGAACAACTAGCCACAAAATTGCCAGAAAGAAGTGGAACAGTTTATCCTGTACAAGTCACATACCCTAAAGGTAGAGTCTGTGTAGAACAATAGAAAGGATAGAAAATCATTACCATAAGAAGTCTTGAGACAGGGCAGACATCCTCTTAGCATAAGGAAAGTCTGTAAAGTAGCAATTAGAGAATCCCACAGAAGGATGGTTGTGGATGATATGAAATAAGCACAGTAATGTTGAGCATTTGATATAATTAAGGTCTTAAAAAGAAAAGTACCATATTGCCATTTAACATTCATTTTGCTTTGGCACACTGCAATAAAAAAAATTTATTATACTTAGACTGTTAGACAAAAGAGCTGGGATGGGGAGATATTCTCTAAGCTAGTTGCTTAGACTTCCAAAAATCATATCTTTTTAGGATGAAACTAAGATAGCTTACTCTTTTTTTCAGTTGTGTCTCTACATCTGTTACCTCATCAGACTTGGAATTGCTGTCTTCCTCACTTTCATCCAGTTTCAAAATTAAGGAAAAGATTCTTCTCTGCAGCCAGCACAGCTTGGCAGTTATTACCCTCTACAAGTATTTCAGCTGAGCTGGATATAACATTTGAGGGAAAAGTGTTTGAATTAAAATCCTTGTCTAGTCTGATGGCATCCTGTATGCAGGTAACTTCTAGTGCAGAATATCCTGGCAATTATGCATACTCATGAATAAGAATGCCTGTTGAAAAACAGGAATCCTTACAGGAAAAACAAATTCTTACCGAAGTCCTGACAACTATTTTACTACTAAAAAAACCACATCAGTAAGCATCTAGCACAAAGTATCCTTCACTTATTACGATGGTAAAACTGTAATTAAGTTTTGAACACAAAATAAACATCAATATAAGCCACTTAAATGGTCACTCAAGCTAATAAATGAAGCTTATTTCAATTCTCAACAGTTACAAGGTGTGATGTTTGCGTGCTGCTTCCTACCATCTGATACCAAATATAAATTATCTTTCCCATAATCAACTCATCAAATAAAGATATTACTGAATAACTTTAAGCATCAAAAAGATTATGCTGTACAGACAAGCTATTTCTGCTTCTTCCTTTGTTAGTAATCCAGATTTTTAAAGAATTCTGTGTAAATAATCCATATGACTGAGGCCACTTTCTCATCACCTTCAGGTGCAATGACAAAGGGGCAATAACAAAGCAATGGATCTCTAGTCTGGATCTCTGAAGGCAAAAAGAGCCTCTTAAAAATTAATCATAGTGACATTCAATTTAGCTAGAAGAACTGCCATACTGTGTAAAATAATTGTAAGAATAGTTTTTAAAAATCCATAAATTATAAAAACCATTCTAACCTTTTCCTATTTCCAAGATATCTCTAAAAGGTTACACTAATTTATCAGCAAAAGGAAAAATGCAAGATTTCACTAGTTCATACTAAATACTTTCTCATTCTTTCATTTATATCCAAGTTCTTTGTAAGGGGCTAGAAGGTTTATAACTACCCAGAGCCACATTATGATTGCCTTTTCCCCTCTCACTTTTGTCTCTTCCCAAGAAGAAAATAATGTTCAATTATTAATGACCACTAGCACACACGAACAAAAAGAATACAGGCTGTCACTTCATCCTCCTTAGATAAAACCTCCTCAGTAAATAAAACTGAAAGAAAGAGTCAATGTTATCTGAAAATAAAGAGCAAGCCTCCCTTATCAATTTAGATCAGCACAGCCCTGATCAGCACTGATTTATATCCACTGCACGTCTTGCTTCCCTTAACTCAGAACTGCACAAAAAAACAGTAAAAAGAGCAGAGGTGGCCCCCATTTAGTTCAATTATCTTCATTCTTCCCACACTGGCCTGTGCAATACCCTCAGCATCAAACTTGAGATATTTTAAATACATGTAGTAGGAAACTGTACTTTAGTATTTAAACTTTTATCAACCCAAAACCATTCTTCTATCCAAGCCCCTTTAATGTTTTCTACAGGTTTAAAAGACCAAAAAACTGCCCAGAGTAATTGACAGAAGTACTTTAATAGAGTTGCTTATGATTAATTGATGTTGAGTTCGGATTCTCCACCAGCCTCAGCACCAGCTACATTAAAGCAACTCTAGTGCTCTTTCAAAATTAAAGCTGATCTCTTCTTTCTGAAGCTATACTCAGAACTATAGGAATAATGTGTAGGTGTTTGGTTTTATGTGTTTGATGACATTTTGCCCTTTTCCACCTCTGTTCTGCTTTACAACACACGCTCCTAATTCAGAGTAAGAAACAGGTTATCATATTTATTAAAAGAATTGCAGGTTCTACAAAATGCAATATTTAAATGAGTCTAGGAAGCAAATATAGTCCAAATGTGATACAGTCATAACATGAACACAGTGTGAATCCATTTAACAAGATTTTCTATTCCCCTGAGGAGAACTCCGAAATTACTGGTTCCTAAACTGCCAGGTTTATCTTCCACCAAAATACCCTAAAATATAAAAATTTGACTACCACCCAGTAAAGAAGCACATGAATACTATGAAGCATTCATGTATTGCAAAAATAAAGAAAGCCTAGGACAAGGATGAAGGTATACGCAGCTTCACAGTTTCCATCCAAGAAAATGGGACATTACAAATGTTGTAATTTTAAGCTCTCCTATTCCTAAAAGCCTTGTAGCATCCATATGCAACAGGGACAGTCTTTGGAGGTCATAGCATAACCCTAAGTAAAACTTTTAGGCAAAACTACTGGTTTTAGGAAACAACATTATGTAATACTTTGATTTGATTATTACTCCCTCTCGAGTTTCCCTTAAATAACTACAAAAATTGCAGTAAAGATTTCCAGTTTTGCAGTCACACTTTCTACATCTGTAATAAGTGTTCTTGAAAGGGCTCTTCCAGGTATACTGGATACAGAATAGTTGAACAACCTATGAAAAAAATCAGATTTATTACTATTTTACACCAATGAAATCTAGAATGCTTCTAAAATCAATCCAGATCTGCTCACACAATATTGTTTATAATCATATACAGACTATGGTAGCTCTCCAAACTCACTAAACTACAATATTCATGCACATAATTTTTAAAACTCAGACACTACAAAATACCTTTAATTCCATTTATCTTCGGCATCATTAACATACCTCTGTGCCTGTTTCTCGCCCACAAGCAAGGTTTCTACAAAGCATCATATTGGCAAAAGAAACAGTACAGTAACTTCTCAGCTAAGGCTTTTTAAATACACCATAAAAACTATGTGGTACCTGATGCAATTTCAAGTAATCAGAAGTGCACCACAAAAGTGTACTCAGTTCCTAAAGGAATATTCTTTTTATTTCAGGCCATTTACAAAAAGATGTGACTGTTCCAACTTGCACTCTTGCTAAGGTACATCTTAGAAAATAAGTATCAAATACTATGCTCACCAAAAATCCATGTAAAAATACTACCTACTCTTAACTAATATGGGTAATAAATTAGAAATATTTTTAAAATCATAAATTTGTACGAACATGTTTTTTGAAATCAAACATAAAAATGGTTGCAGTGGGTAGGAACCAGAATAACCCAAACAAGTACCTACCCCTGCCCTAAACCCCTAATTGTATTCCTTACACATCTTGTGCAAACATAAGCAAGCAGGAGAAAATTACAAAATCAGATATTATTTAATTATCACAGAGGAAAAAAGGGTTAAGCAAGATTTTATAAAGCCTTTTCACAGACATGAACTTTGTCAAGTTTTGAATGGTTGGTTGTGCATGCACATAAGGGATGTTTCACAGGGTAGATTTTTGGTTTTCTTTCTTGTTGTTGTCTTTGGGGATGAGGGGCTGCTACATAAATTGGCAGCAAAGGAGGATTCAAATCTCAGGGTGGAAAGATCACTTCTTGTCATTGCATGTTGGCATTCACAGAGAGATGCAAACAAGCACAGTCCAACTCCTGCTTTCAACCATCCCAGAAGATTGATACTTTTATCAGGTGATAAGGAAGTCTGAGGAGTCTCAGGAACCCATTCTAATGGGAAAGACTAGGCAATTGAAATATATTGAAATATATTTCATATATATTTCAATTACCATTTTAATTAACAATTAAAGGCGAAATATCAATTTTCTCCAACTTCAAAATGGAAATTAAAAAACAACTTACACTTTAACTAATCTACTAATTCTTGTAACCACTGCCTTCTGCTCCTTCCTGCCTGCCCTAACTAGCTATTATTAATAGCACAACTATTCATTATGAAAATTTTCTAACATCCACAAAACTTCTTTTCCCACTAAGGTAAATTCTGTTAACTTGGAGCTTTTTAGCAGGCAAAAGTTTTATCTAATAGTGCCAAAATACTTTCACTGGTATAGTTAACTGGTATAGTTAATCAGATGTTTGTCTATTGTTCCAATTTTACAGGCAGACATTCTCATCTTGTATAAAATCCTCCATAAGTAACTTTAAGTTCTTATTTGGAATATTCCTCATTTGAGGCATTATCTCAGCCCTGCTGCATACTATAATATATTGTCTGTTTTAACCAAAAAACATGTGCTGTTTTGTTCTCTTGATACAAAATTTTAGTGGAAAAGGGCAGCAAAACCAAGTTTCTACCTCATGCCTGTTATGTGCTGTCTAACCACTCAGACTTAACTGACACTATCAGTAATTAGAGTTTTCAGCATAAAACAAAATATTCTAGCAATTAAATCCTATTCAAATAATCGTTCCAGTCTTTCTGTCTTTGATCAGTAAAGCCTAAAAAAAATTACATCTTTACTTTAAGATGCAAACTGGAGCAAAAGTAACCTTTTCTGTCTAATTGGATTTCTGAAGTTGAGGTGTTTTGTTTCTATGATGTATGCTCTCAGCAGCAGTGACCTCTTCCAGGACACAGATACTCAATCCATGGACTGCTGGTTAATGCCTTGTTTTAAACAGACACACTGCTACAAAACTATAAATGGGACAGTTTTAAAGCTAACACCTATCTTCAACACAGCTTATTCTGTCTGGCAAACAAAGATGTGAGTTACTGAAATTCTGTACCACATTATAAACCAATACTTTAATAATACAGGTTGAACAGGATATTTCTAAAACCTATTTGTGATGGTTCTATGTAAACAGTACCAGGGATTTGGCACAGTAATAACAATGAAAAGGCCCTATATTGTCACACATCATTTCCCTCAAAGTCCAGTACTTCACCAATCTCATGACTTCCAGCAAAAAAACTATGCCTGAAGATCTTCCAGCCTCAAGCTGGCTCACTCGTGGAGAGCACTGACTACTGAATCTGGACATGAGTAGCTGTTCAACTGGTATTTAAAGTAATTTAGGATTTCTCACGCCAGAATTTCAGATCTTCCTGTGGTTATGATATACAAACACTCTGAGGAAATGTCTCAGAAATATAGTTGAACGACACATTTCCAAAAAAGCTGAACAGAATGCAGTCAACACAGTTTTGCATCTAATTCCTGCCTCCTGACACCTTTAATGGGATCGTAGAGAAGCAATGTGGAAATACTGTAGCAGGTTTAGAGTAGATAAAAACCAAGGTTTTTATTTTTATAATGCATGGGAAATTATCAACAGCATAAGCTATCACTTAAACATTGGCCACCAAAAATGTAATATTTATCTGAATATAGATAAGGTTAGTGAAATATTGAAAGATATTTAGAAAAATTATGACTTCCTAAAATATAGTTTAGCTTCTACTTAGCATCTCCTGCCTCTAGTGCCTTCTTCTTGAGCAGCAAACAGTACCCTAGCACCAGTAAAATCATTTACTCTCTTCCAGCCATTGTGTAATTTGAATGGGTTATATTCCAGTGACTGTGTAATTGTAAAAAAGGAGATGCTTCTACTGCTTTTCGAGTATTTCTACAAGTTTAGCAGCAAGGCAAGGAAGAAAACTCAGATAAAAGAATTTGTATAATGCAGCAATCTATTGCAGATCATCTTCAGCAAGTCAGCATTTATCTTCAACAAGCTGTACAAATGTTTTCAGCAATTTTAAAATGAGCTCTTCCAATTACTGCATGCAGAAGTACAAAGAACTAGATGTTCTCATTTGTATGAATGTCATAATAATTGCACTTGTTTGAAGTTGGCATTGAGGGGTGAATCACCTACAGAACTCTGTTATTGTGACAGTAACACTTCCACACCATTCAGTGACTCTTAAGTAATGATTGCATTAGGCCAGAGCTAAACATACATTATTTATTTAAAGGTTTTGCAACATATTTCCATCTACTTACAGCACAGATTAAAACACTTACATACACTTTTAAACATGAAATATAATCTTGCAAAAACTCCCACAAACAACCCTTACAATTTAACTTCTGCTATTTCCTGTTTCAAACATTTTCTGAGCAGTTTTATTTACTTTGAGATCCTACCTGAGAGATTCTGCCATGCGCCTCAAGTCTTCATTTTGCTGCTTTAACCGTTCCAGCTTAGCGAGGATCTTGGACAGCTCCCGACTGGAGTGGTCTGGGTGCTCGCTATCTCGTACCAGGTGCCCACCAATATAGAACAGCAAAGTTCCCCAAGCAAAGAGGATCAGCATAATCCAACGCCAGGAACCAGTCCATGGCCGCATTTTCAGAAGTTCAATTCACTCCAGAGCTGCTTCCACTCACAAAATAGCAAACATTTTCTTGGCTTGTACAAAGGTGGACAATTCCAGCTCCTTTGCTTCAACACATTGTACCAGAGAAAAATTATTTTCGGTGTTTGTCTTACTGCAGCTCCTTAAAGAAGATTCTTATAAGGCTGTACATAGAAAGCATTAATATTGCATCATTCTTCATTTATATTCTGCGGGAAAAAATAAAAATAAATCTGAAATTATAATTCTGATAGGTAAAAATATAGTGGACTGCAACTGAGCTAAATGTACTGTCATTAACATTCAAGAATGACAATAGACAATGTTAGTACTTTCTGTCACAGAGACAAAGAAAAAAGCTTTTAACTTTCCACAGAACATTATGCTGAATTCACAAATGAATGACAAAGACTATGTAATTAATCCTGGCTTTCATACGGCCAGAAGAATGCTGCTATTTATAAGAGAAATATTTACCATTTCATGTGTTGTTTCAGACATTAAAATAGCTTAAAAGTCACTCTGGTAAACTTAACATTTTCCTTTACTATCAACAAAGAGCTTTTATTTAACTACAAATCCATCTTCGTTTTTTCACTTTTATTAACCTTCTTCTCTATTTTTATCATGACTGCCACTCTAACAAATGAGTTACAGCCATTTTAACAGTATATTCTGTTATTTGCAAGTATCTAAAAATCAGGCATGACTTTAGAAACACTTCTCTGCTGTTTCAAAACTATCAAACCTATTTTGACAAGTTGTTATTATTAAAACTAAAAAAAAGCAAAAAATGCTCCAAAGCTAATACCTTCTCTCACAAAAAAAACCACCATGCCATTTAAAAAAATGCAAAATCACCTCAACTCAGTTTTACTTGGCAAAATATCATTCTACTAGGGAACAAATTTCCTCATCTATCTAGATCAAATTTTAACTGACAGCATGTCCAGTGTCTTCTTAAAGTACTTCTACCCTCTCTTCCTCTTTCTCAGCAATGTAACATTTCTACCCTTTTTAAAGGGCACATACATGTCATTCTGACTCAATTTTCAAAGTAACCCATTTTTTAAATTCTGAAATCTCTAAATGCACAGTATTTCCTCTGAGATACCATCCACATCTACCTTCTCCCAAATTATTCTCTTCTGTTTGATCCTTCTTTCACCTTAACTTCTTTTTAATTTCATTTAGTTATTTTATTCTGTCCCCACTCATTTAAAGTCTAGAGCAAAATCTTCCCAAATTGCAGGAACTTCCAAACTCATCCAGTTATGGAAATATGCCTGGAGCACACACTTCCAGATACAGTAATTCTAACCTTGAAAATGTTTAGTGTTTTCAACAGCACTGAAAATGCTGAAAAATTTCTCAAGTTATCTTGAGAAGAGAGGTAGTTTGTATATGTTTAAAAGAGAAAAAAAAAAATCCACTTATGACTAGAAAGATGGGACACAATCTTACAAGTTTACAGAGTACTTTGCAAGCAAAATATTGACTTTTTTTTCCAATCCGTTTTTCATAAAATATAAGCTTAAGCAGACTCACAAATCAGATTTCTTCATCAGAGGCAGCATTGGTCTGTCTCAAACAACAGTGTTAGTAGATCAGACAATCAAAAATCCACAAAATTGATATAACAATTCATCAGGAACAGATGGTATTCTTCCAACAGTTCTAAAGAAGTTAAAGAATGCAATAGTTTAATTATTAACAGAGGTGTGCAACCTCTTACTCATAAGGACTTTGTAGCAAAGGAATGGAAAATTTTAAAAGTAAACTGAATTATTTCCAAAGTTCACAGCATGGAATCCTGTAATTACAGACCAGGAAAAAAATATCTTTGTGTCAGCCAAACTGGCAGAAATAATAAGATGAAATAAATCTGCAGACATAAAGATGAAAGTAATCGATGTATAAAAGTACTAACATTACTTTTAGAAAGACAAATTGTGCCCCATAAATTTATTAAAGTTCCTCTGAAGATGTAAACAAACACACAGGCAAGACAGAACCAGTTCTAATTGTTACATCATTGATTTGGTCAATGTGTATTTTCAAATGGCATTCAACAAGATTCCCAAATTGTTCCAAAAAACCTAAGCTGGATGGAAGAAAGATTGTCATGTGAGTGCCCACTCCATTAGAAGAAATGTACAGTAAGACCAGATCAATCAGTTTAAGTGGAAAGAGTGAGCAGGGATCTCTCTGCACCCACAGCAGACTCCACAGAGCTTGACATATTCATAAGTGTTTGGAAAACAAGGTGAAACATGATGTGAAAAACTCTGATAGCAATGACCTGAGATGGTCATCAAGATGTTTCAAGAGGAAAAAATCAAAAATGGGAAAAAAACCAGTTCATCAGTTTGCAGAGTTGTGTATAAACGACCTTTGAGGCCCATTATGAATGGGCTTTAGCTGTGATTGGCAATTGTATGAAAAATCAGTTCAGCATTGGACTAAATGCAACAAAGTCCTCACAGGTTTTATCAGATTGCTATCAATCTCTGAAGATGTCATTGTTCTTTTCTTAAGTTAGGTCACAGTAGAGTTAACTCTAAAGTACAGATGCCAAACTAGCTGAATGAATAGGAAGAACATTCTGAAATGAACATTAAAAAGCCTGTATCTCAAATGTGGTGCATCTATTATACATGAGCTCCAACAGCACTTAACTATCCACTTGGTACTCTAATGTGGCTTTCACAATAATTCTTTTATTTCATAGTGTTCTGGAAATGCAAAATGTCAACATATTTGACATTTTGTCAAAGTATCTGACATTCCAGGGATGAGATATCCAGTATCCTGGGATGTGTCCTCCCTGGAAGAGTTCAAAGCCAGGCTGGACGGGACTTGGAGCAACCTCATCTAGTGGCATCCCTGCACATGGCAGGGCAGTTGGAACTAGATGATCTTTAAGGCTCCTTCCAACCAAACCATTCTATCATTCTGTGATTCATTACTTCAAAATTCACACAAGATCTTTATATAAATCAAAACAAAGGAAAAATCATCACATTTTTAAAACTGTTCAATTTTTATAGCTTGTGTCAGGTTTCTGAAAGATCTCCACGTGCAGACGTATGCCACAGCTATCTGCCTGACAGAAAGTCAAGATGTAATGTCAATATTTATACTTGTTTAATTTTCTACAGCTGTTTATGAGGCTTCACACTGCAAACTAAGTTCAAGACTGCCAAGACTGAAAGTATGAGCCTTGAGTTAGAAAAAACCCCGCAGCAGCAGCCCACAAATGCAACAATTCAAGCCTGTCATGGATCATAACATGGCTATTAACACCATCTGGCACTGAACATCTAAGTAAGAGTCCACCAAACCTGAAAGGTGGGGCAGAGCAGTACCAATAAATACATTTTATTAAGCAGGAGACAGAAAAATGCCTAAATAGCAGTTGTTAGTGTTATTATAAAATTATATTATAATTATATAGTGAAGGTCCTTTATCTAAGAATATTATGTTAGTTTTCTTTTACCAGAGAAAGCCATAAATTTTAATTTAGTAGCTAGTCCTCCCCTGAGATTTACCATGATTCCTTGTCTTGCATTTGATTAGATTTACCCATAAACTTGTATTTTCCAGGACATAAATACATTACATGGTATATTGATAATTAGCTATTTTTTTCCTTCAATTTTAGATTAGTTTTGTTTCCTTTCTAGGGGATCATGAGAATGGTCAACTACATTCTTACAACGTTACTCTATAAAATAATGTAAAAAAAATATCTCTTATCTCTTTCAAAAGGCTTACCCTGGATAGATGGAATGAAAAAGAATGTGTTCCTCTATTCTTCTCAGCAGCTCTGGAGCAGTCCTTCAAGCTAATTTACTTAACAAATTTCATCACTACACACAGTTAAGAGGGTTTTTCAACTGATCCCTCAGGTAAATCATGTCCCATTTAGAAGAGCCCAGCTAGCAACCACAGAATTCCCAGCAACATGGGATGGAAAGGCAAAGCTCAGAACAAGCAGCAGCTTCCATCAGTACAGCAAATCAAAGCCAGCTTTAATGCAGTATCAGTGTGGGACTGCAGATGTCACAGTGAAATTGGTAACCTTCAGTCATTCCTCAATGTATGCTTGTAAAGACGCAACTTTTAGCTGCCATGAAATAAAGCAGTTTGGTATGACACTAACAGTGCAAAATCCTCCATACACAAATTTAAAAGGTCTCCTGGTTCCCTGAGAGAGAAGATGAAGAGCCTACAGATCTATAAAATTTTCTCAACATAATGAGAAATGAACAGTACATTGATGATGATTAAAATGAATGCTTTTTGGTTTTAAATGTAGAAGTTCTCTTTCACTCCTTACAAATTGATTTGTAACTTCAGCTACGAAAGACATCAAACCAATATCAGGAAAAAGTTTTGTAGAATAAGAACGAAATAACATAAAAAGCAAATGCTGAGTTGAAAGCATCACATACAGTAACCTATTTTTCAGGTTTAATTTAATCTTGAAGGTTTATTATAAAAAGTCACTACAAAATTTGCAGCATTATCTAATGAAACAAAATAGGTCTGGTAAGAAGTGGCTTCCATAAATCATTAGGAATACATAATGTTCAATGCATCAGTTGAATGAAAAATAACACTGTGAGAAAGGAACTCAATTTAAAATTTATTTATTGTAAGTGCATAGCACAGAAAATGTGGTTAGTGTCACAAACTTATTTAGACTCCATGAAGAGGAGACAGAATATTTACCTAAAATAAGCGTCTGCTTCAAGCCTTAATTGGGAAATCAAATTGTGCATACTACACATGTAAAGCACAGTTGCTTGTAAGAATGTGATAAAGTTTTGTTGCCAAATTAAGAGGAAAAATTTGGTTAAAAAACAACATTGCTTCAATGTAATGCACTGAATGACTAAGTGAAAACAACTAAATGAAACACTAAAGAGACTTGATTAAAATGATAACTAAAAAAAGTAACTGAAGTGTAGCACCAATATCTTAATAATATGCATCTTAATAATGTACATCCATGTTGAAGTTATTTTGCTATAGCAAAAATGATTAATAAAAAAAAAAAAAAACCCCCCCAAAAAATACTACCTTTCTTCATCTTGCTCCCACAAAGCCTTCAAGTTATTTTAAAGCTTTAAAAGGTAATTAAGAATTAAAAATTTTAGGAGCTCAATACTATATAATTTCAAATGAAAGGACATCTTCTATGGCTTAAATAAGGTTCTTTTAAATGTACTATTTCACACATGCTTTCAATAGTAAATTCAGTGACGCAGTGTGTATTTTCTCCTCGTGTATTTTTGCCTCCTACAGAATTATGGCCCCAGAACAGCATTATGATTTTTCTTGGCAATGTACAACTTCAAGTTATTTTAGATAAAATTCAAAGCAAACTAAGCAAATCTACTTTTGGCTCAACCACCTACTGGCCTAGGAAAAAAATGTACCTTATGTAAGCTGAAAAGGATAAAATTACTCAAAAAGTAAAACACACACCCTCACTACAGCAAACATATACAGGACTATATTTAAGGCATGTACATCACCTGAAATTGTACAATGCACAAAACATGAAATTCAATCCACTGCAAGAGCTATCACAATGACTTACCTTAACTGTGAAATACTCAAAAAGCATGTTACACCAGACATGCAACTTAGACTGAACTCTCAGAACATTGTTAGTTTCCCTTAAAAGCAAACTTAAACTAGTATTTTTAGGATTTCATATTTTTAAGATTTCACTAACAAAAATTACCTTTTTAGGAAAGTATTCTACTCTAAGTAATGTTAGCCTGTTGTGTTCTCATAAAGATGAAAATTAAAACCAACTTTCTGATTCCAGTTCTTATTTAAGAATAATGTGATGGCACAGCCTCTGACAAAGGATTAGAGCCTAAGGAAATAATCCTTTTAGGATATTAAAATAAAACTAAGGATCAAAGAACAAAAGTAACAAGTAAATCCTTCTGTAGTGTTTGATAAAAATAAGCAAACCTTACAAATATTATTCATGGTGTATGCAATGAATTCTTTATGAAGACTTACACAGTAATTGAATCAAAATTCTGCCTGTAACACAAGGCATTGCTGGTGTCTTGTATGAACCAAATACTTGCTTTTCTCTCTTGGACCTGGCCCATGTGATGTATCCCAAAACAGGATTTCTCTTTTCATGGCCACATTGCTCTGGCAGCCAGCAACCATTTTACAAGGACATAATACATTCAAACCTTTTTGCATCTCTCTTCAAATTTATAAGCTCCTATCTTATATACAGAGATTCTTATTTTTCATCCTTTTAAATTTATGTTATTACACTTTATCCCATTCTACCACTCCAGTATCCCACGTAAAAAATTCTTGTACATTTTTCTGACCCCATCAGAACCCTCCTCTACTTTGTGACCTTTCATAATAAATTATTATGGTTTTGTGACATTGTCACTACTGAAAACACCCAAGATGAATAACACATGTAATCAATTGCATTAACAGGATCTCTCCTCCAGGTTGATACTCTTCCTTGCAGCACAAGCCCCTGTCACTTCATCCCTTCAGCTACTTCCTTTTCCAACAAAGGATTCTATTTTTCATCCACAATTTCTCTCACTCACTATAGAACTTTCTATGTGCCAAAATTGCTGAAAGGGATACATATACATTATCTCCCCAACTGTGTTTCATTGGGAAATTGACTCCATTGAAACAGTAGGTAAGTAAACCCAAAACAATACAGGTCAAAAAATCTTTGATAACAAATCTATGCTGCATTTATCTAATTTCCCATTTATATCTACCTCTACTTTGTTAACCATCATTTCTTTGAAATTTTTCTCCATGCTTTGCACACTACTGTGATCAAGCCAGGACTGGTAATTATTTCTAATTCTAGCATTCATATATATCACTCCCAAGAGATCTTTTCCCATTTAGTTGCAAACATTTTTAGAATCGTGACTGGAAACAATTTGGAAAACACTTCATTCATCTATAACTTTTTAATTACCTTTATTAACATACAAATTATATTTATTGTTTTCTTCAAGCAGAGAACAGAAACTCATTGACAGAGCATGTATTAATGTTTGTGTTCTAAAAGTATCCAAAATGGAGTTCATTTAGTTTCCTAGTCAAGCTCACTGGTTTAGTTATATTTTTTCTCCCCATAAAAACTATCCACTTCCTCTTTTTTCTGGAACAAAGAACATAAAATTCATAGTATTCCATGTATATACACTGATTGTATAAATTTACTTCTTTTTCCTTAACTTCTATTCACATATATCAGAGGCCATAAGTAGACATACTCATTAGACTCACTCACTATTTACTCGTATATCCATAACTCCCTCTTCACTAGTGTAATTCTCTGTAAAAGTCTAATTTTATACCTGCACAGATTGCTCTGAGCAATTTGCATGATATTCTCTTCATACAGTCCCTTATACTTGTACATGAATAAATACAGTCTATGCATCTGATACAATCTGCAGATTATTCTCAGATTAAACATTTGAGAAGGAAGAGATGGTACTGAGGGACTTTCTTAACTGTTTCAGAGCTCCAGGGCCACTCATATGGTTAGAATACAAAATCTTAACCAATCAGAACAAGCTTTGGAGAAAGACACAGTGTGATTTATCCTTCCTGAAATTTCACTACAGAGGTTCTGTAATGGAATGTAGAAGTTTAATGCTTTTTCAGATTTACAGAGATTATGAAGAAGGCAAATTAATAGGACTTGAGGAATTAAAACCTCGAGTCTAAAAGCAAGATTATCAACTTGAGATGAGTCATCTGAAGATTCATTTAGAAGTTTTAGCACAATACATATTATAATACAGACAAAACATTCAAAGCAGGTGAATGTAGGGGAAGATTCTGGTATTATTTTGGAGCTTATAGTGTGTATTTGATTTTAAATGCTCAGCTGAGCAGCTCAGAAACTATTTTCAATTTAACAGGCATTTGATACCTGAAAACAACTTTGCAAAAATTTGAAATGAAAACACCTTCAAAAGGGAAGGCAGAGGAATAAACAGACAAATATTCAGAATTACCAATTAGTAATCTTGTGCCAAATTTATTCTTCTTTTAGGAAGTCAATATTTACTGATGCAACAAAAAAAAAAAAAAAAAAAATCAACAGGATAAGCACATGTAGAATACAAAGTAAGGGATCAAGGGATCATCAACAGCCCAAGGGTTGCTGCATTTGCAACCAAAGTAGCATCAACAAATTTCCTAAAAAAAGACACAACAGCGATCACCAAACCAAGGTGGCTACTGCTTTTTTCAAGTCCTCAAGGTGGTGTGTACCAGAACAACTGAGGCTGAGAGAATAGTAAGTGCAATTTCCCTCACATGTCTAAGTTCAATCAGAATAAGCAATGCATGCAATTATTTCCTATAAGCCTCCTCCTCCATCAGTGATCCCTAACTACCACCAATACCTGAGCTCTTATCAACAATAATATTCTCTGAAGCACTGAACACAGTCTTAGTTCTTTCAAATCAAAATAATTTCTAATATTACTTTCTATTTTATTCTATTCCTTTACATTAACTCCTTGCTGTTCAAAATGGTAAAAATTACTCAGGTAATTTCTGGATTTTTATCCTTTGCAAGTCTAAATATCCACAAATAAGAAAAAAACAGAAACAAAACCAAAACAAAATTAAGCCAAAACAAACAAAAAAAAAAATCCCACAAAACCAAACCCATATACTTAGGAAGTTTCACATCAATAAATCAATCAGATGATGATGGAAATTATTGAAATTATTCCTCAAAAAAAAAAAAAAAAAAAAAAAAAGAGGAGCGGTTATAATAAACATAAATGTTTGATGCAAAAATTTTTAAAAAGTAGAAAGTATAAAAGATTGATTCAAAATATCTAGAAAAATAAATCTGCAGGACAATTGCTAGTAATTCATTTTTCATGACCAAAAAAACCAGTTCATTATTAAAAGTACCCATGATAGCTTATTTTATGCAACATATCACATTGGATTAAATTCCTTGTATTTAGTGCATCACATGGTCACGCTGGTGAAAGTGCAGCAGGAAAGTGCCAGTGAAGTCTCCATCCTGGGAGGCTGGGCAAAGCCCCAAGCAAGAAATTCCAATCAACCCTACCCTGATCACTGGTGTTGGGCTAGAAGATCCCCAAATAAACTTCCTAAAGGCAGCTATGATGGGATTCCATGAAATAAAAACTTTTACAGCTTTTGGTGTGTAAAAAATATTATTCCAAAAGGCATAACATGCAAACATAAAATGTATTTTATCAGTCACATCTACAGCAGTGCATTTTAAAAAATCCTAACTTTGTAACATATATGAAGAACAGCTTACCCTGTCCATGACAGAAGGAAGGAAACACAACTGCATCATGGAGGCTGGAGGTTAACATGTAATTCCACTATTCCAGCAGTCAGTGAGATGAGCAACTGTTTGAAAGCAAAAAATAAATCCCTTTAATTTCACATTCTGTAGGAATAAATTCCTTTTCATTTACTCTTCATCATAACAGTGAGAAAGAATCTAATGTTTTCTTTTAAAATACCACATTTTCTTCTTGTTATTCAGCTAATCACAGATTATCCACAAAGATCAATCACTCAATCAGAATATTTTTAACTACCATCTTTCATCATATCTAGATTAAGATACAATGTGATCTAGCAACCAAAGAATTAAATCAAAGAATATTTTAGGCTCTGTATTGATTTTATGAGTACATTTTACAAGTCAGTCTCACCAGGCCCCAATTTCCCTTGTCAATATTTGCCAACTTCAAAATTATGTTTGAAGTTGATTCATTAATATTTACAGATACCATCAAATTTGCAGCTGAAAGATGTTATACATGTTGAATGAGAGATATAAATCTGCATAATCAATTAAAGCAGTTCAGCCATTTAGCAGTTTTGTCAAATAATTGTTTACCCATCTCTAAGCATTACTCCCTGTTCAAAATATCAGGCAAAACTTTGAAATGGAAAAAAATAAAATAAAAAAAACCAAGATAGAATATTTGACTTAAATTTTAATAAAATTAATAGAGAAGTATTCATATATTCTCTCATATCTGTTATCATTTATGTATTTTTATCATTTATAAAAATTATGAATTTGTTAAGAAAACCTTGTAAATAATTTTTTTCAAACAAAATTTTAAAAGTCACTAGAATAATCACTGGAAAAATCACAGATCTGAAAAATTGGAGAAAACAAAATACAAGTAAGTTGAACAGCTCTTTAAAAGTATTCCACAGCAAAAGAATACAACTTCCAAACTTTCAAGGAAATTCCAGCTATCTTCCAAAGAAACATAAGCTTTCTTCATGCAGTTCAAGGCTTAAAGGCACTGAATTAACTGTGAGCAAGCAGAACCAACAGTACATTGAGAATGATAAGGGGGGCAGAGAAAACCTTGCAATTTTTTTCCCCTTTTCTTCTTTCTTCCCTATTCACTGAGTTGCAAAACTTAAACTGTTAATTATCCTAACTGTTACTCTAATAAAACTGAGCACTTTTTCAATTAAAAAACATTTGGTTTCCTTTGCAGAGCTAATTACATAGAGAATGCCTAAGGTGAACCACATGAAAATTATGAAAAATTCAGGGTCCGATGCCCCTGTAGTTACTAAATTTATTTCTACTGGAAGAAAAAAAACCCCAAAGCACACACACACAATAACAAAAAACACAATGGAGCTAAGTACTAATCCTACTTCAACTACATAGCTTCTGGTCAGAGATAAAAAACAAATTATCAAAACACCAATTTAGGTACTTTTAATATCAGAGACCAATTATTCCTCCAAATTATGCCACATGAACACCTAAAGGTTCAGTTATCACAACAGCAGTGGCTCAGAGGAGTCCACACCCACAGCACTTGGGGGCTTTTAAGCTAAAGCTATACATAGAACACTGACCTTGAAAGAGTTTATCAGGAGTTAAGAATCTAATCAGAAGTAATTACTTTTCTAAACTAGATAAAAGAATCAACAGTACATCAACAGTAACACATACAGTTTGAAAATAATAAGCACTCCAGTAATAAATAGAAGTGCTCATAGTTCTTGTAGCACATTACATTTGAAAGCTTCAAAAAAGATACAGTAATTTCTCTTTTCTTTTTAAATCAATTTTATTTTGAACAAAAGAGGGAATTGTACCTTGAAAGAAAAGGAGCAGAGTACTTGACAAATATATACAAGATTTTCTGTCAAACAGACAAAAACTTACTGGTGACTCTTCTTTTAGAATGATAAAAGAGTCAATTACAGAAACAATGCACACCTCCAAGGAAATTACATATATGGATTCATTTTAATAAGCAATGGATAAAGCAGCCTTCACTTTTACAGTCCTTTTTAGCTACTAGGATAATACATTAACCAGAAACACAGTGAAGTGAGAAGTTCCCTTCGTTTAATCTGAACTAATGAAATGGTGTTGTAAGATAAAAATTACCTCAGAAAATGAACAGGACAGTCACATGACAGTAAAGGTTTATTTTCTCTTGTTTACTTACTGTGTTGACTCCATAGAACCCTATTCTAATAAAACCCCAGCTGATGAATAATAAAAATTCAAACCTCTAACATCAAGCATGATCTTCCTCCATAGTAATAAATTAATAATCTACTGATAATTTTTGCAGAAGCCTCATTCCAAAGAAAACCAGGAAGAGAATCTTTGTAAGCAATGAAGTGAAAGATCAGACTGTGGAAGTTAGAAGGACATAACTTATGTGTTTTAAAAGAAAGAATTTGTGACATTGAATTGTTTTTTACACTTGCAAATAAACACATAACAAACTCTGAGAATTAGGAGTTCCACCTGGATAAATTTGGCTCATGAGGTAGGAGAAAGCAGCTCCTAAACAAATAAGTGCAAAACAGACAAAGGAAACAGCCACTGAAACAGATGATTTCATTAAGTAAAGGATTCCCAATTCCTTATTCCCTTTTAATTAAAGCACCAAAAATGCTTTCAAAAATACACAGTAGTTGAATCAAGAAGCTGAACAGAATAAGGCTTTCTGCCCTGCATTAGTCATTTGAGAGTTAACAACACAGAAACAGTGCATCCCTTTCTTAACAGACTTAATAGAGTGTTTGCCTCCTGTTTCAGTGCTCATCTGGGACCAAAGTACAGCTGCCTCTTCTTGGGGAAAGTGCAGCTCCCTATCAGGAGAATAATCTGGATGCCTTGGGAAAGGAACAGAGAAGAAGAAAAAAAACAACCTTAAGGTAATATTTGATTTTTCCATTCTTGTTTCTGCTGCAGTGCTCCACTAAACTTTCCTTTCTTTTCCGCTTGCTTCCCTGTGTCATTCCTTAATGGCTGCAGACATCAGAAGCAAGATCAGAGGTAAGATCTTTTCTCTTTTGGCTGGCATCAAAGCAACATGCAAAAATCTAATAACCAGGAAACTTAACATCAGTCTGTTCACAACTCAGCTGGATGTTTATAAATCAAGATGAAAAACAGGCAGATGAGAGAGCTGCTGAGTTTGTAATAGTTATGCAAAAATGCATGACACTTGGCAGCCGTAAGAAAACTGAAGTGATATTTGCAACCAGGAGGTTTTGCAAAATCAAAGCATGTGAAGGCTATATGGTATTCAGATGCTGGGGGAAAAAAACAAAAACAGTCACAGAACTGAGCTAAAAGACTTTCTTCTTATACATGGCAGGCTTGGGGACTGGGTGATTTGACAGAAATGCCAGAATACAGTTTTGAGTGGGCCACATCAGGGAAAGAATATCAAATGGGATCATTAACTAAATAATCAGACTTACTTTTTTATCACCATTTTCTAGCTCAAATTGAACCATGTTTTATTCAGGACTTTTATTAGAGCAAGACAAATTTTACTGGGGATTGCAAATAGTAATATTGCCATATGATAAAAAAGTATCTGCCTTAACCTTAATTCCACTGCGTCAAAATATGCGAATCTTAGCCTGCAAAAATTTCCCTTGTCATTTCAGTTTCCTTTTACTTGGGATACAGAACTTTACACACTAAAATGCACCAAAAAAGGCACCTAATGAGCTAATTCAAGTAGCCATTTACTTGCATTAGCATATAGGTTCATGCTGTCTAATTTACACTGGTTTGCAGCTTTTGTAGAGCTCCAGGCCACCAAAAGTTGACTGCTTTCTGCATGTGATCCTCACCATCACCATAGCTCTAGTGTACCACTGATCTAAGATCTATTCATATATGTAAAAGCAAAGGAACTGAAAAACTCAAAGCACTTTGTACAATAGTAGGGCTAAGAATAAAACAGAGCTATGAAGCTGCAAGAGAAAACCTCACAGAATGCTGCCAATGCCTTTTCCTCTCAAAACTGGCGTGACATTATTAAGGAAAAATGGCAGGTGAGTTTAAAACTAGCTGAGTTTAAAACACCTTTGAAAGTATTACCTTCTTGCTTAGCTCCTTTTATGTCCTTTTAAACTTAATACTTTAAGTTTACAATGTTAATCAGAATTCCCATTTTTATTTATAACAACTATCCCTAATGCATAAATTTGCTGTCAAACCACAGTGGGTGCTTTAATGAGTGAGCTATTTTCTTTTATTTGTAAGATGGGATTTTTGTATCTCTGTGTCCAGATATATATAACTTTTTCTACAGCAATTAAAGCAAGCTTGATGTTTTTTACCAAATAATACTTTTTTCTATAAGGTAAACATTCTAAAAATAGGATTTAAAATTCATTTTCCATATAAGTGTCTGTAATTATTAAAGCAATATTAATACTTTACAGTAACAAAAGACTTAAAAGTTAAATTTGCATATCTTCTCAAAGGCAATTCTAGTGAAATCCCATTCAAGTATTTCAGACTGATAATGAGTAACAAAATGCAGGATTTTAAATCAGCATTTGAATCAATGTGGAACTCAAGCACTTGTAGGAAAACCCTAAAATCATGTTGTTCTTACTGTTTCCTAAGTAAACCTACACAGCCACAGAGAGAAGCATTTCCTTCACAGAATAATTGTATATAAAGTCGTAATTTGTGAGAAAAGCAGTACTTTGCTTTGTGGTGAACACATTATAGTAAGGATGTGACTATCATAGCCAGCAGCTCCTATGTTTAGCTCCTTTACAGCAGTATCTCACAAGTCCTTAACTTGCAAGTTGGGCTTTTTCCACCTACTCTTTTGTAACAGGTATTACAGTCTTGTTCCTACTTTCAGTGTAGGCTTTTTCTAGCCCTCCAGCTTCCTTCATTTCTGAATAGCTCAGGCTAATTTTAGCAACAATAACCAGAAAAAATAAAGGATGCCCATTATTCCCCATCCTGGAATTTAAAAGAGCTCTCCATGGTTCTGAGCTACCTCCTGCCAGACTCACACACAGTCTACAAACTCTTTTTTTTACTTGAGTATGGCCAAGGCCCAAATACAGATAGTAGGCTTTTGGTTTATAAATCTTTGTATTCTTTTTAAAGCAAGCAACCCTGCTTCAGCAAATTGAGTCTCAGGATGGAATTTCCTAGTAATTTAAATGAGAGTCTGGATGGCTTTTAGAGTTCAGTTCCACAAGGAATGGGGGCATAAAGGATCTGTATCTCCAGCCCTTAAGTTACTCACAAAAAGCAACAAGGAAACAAGAAAATCTGTCTGCTCCCACACTTGAAAACTGCAAATGAAGATTATAACAAATGGCAGCAGCAGATTAGAAGGCAGGGGCTACCCCACCATGCTGCATTATACACATGATTATCTACATAGAGGTAGGTAAAAGAGGAACTTAAGTCAAACAATGGCTTTTGAAGTTGGTTTTGCTAAAATATTCTAGACAGATAAGTAGACTCATACAATCATAAAAGATTTTAGGTTGGAAAAGACCTCTAAGATCATGTAGTCCAACCATTAACCCAGCATTGCCAAGGCCACCACCAAACCATGTCCCAGAGGGTCACGTCTACACGTAAGTACAACAAACAAATTTTTAATACTTTGAGCAACCTGGGCTCCCAAGACAAGGGGGGCTCAAGTAAACTTTGACAAAATAAATGGTCCCATAAATAGATGGTACCAACATCCTTCCTATGTGGAGACTACCAGGGATTCTAAAGGATAGAAGGCAGATTATACCATAAGGTATAAAATATCACCTGTATAAGATACCAAGCTGTTTAACACTACTGAATGCTCTGTGGTGAAATGACTGCTGAAAATAAAGACAGAATTCAGTAAGAAAACTAAATGGTCTTTTAAAAAATGCTGGGAAGGAGCTGGTGACTTCAAGTCCACAATCACTTCCAGTAACAAGACCAGAAGCAGCAGAAAAGAAGTCTTTGGACGACAATTTAAGCTGTTTTGTAAAATATCAGTGACCAAGTTTTTGCTCCCCATGACACACATAAACCAAGCAGAGGAGGTGATGAAGCTTAATTAGAAGATACTAAATTTATAGCCTACAGAAGTTTTGACAAGCCAATTCTTACATGCATAAAAGCTGTATCAAATATTTTTAAAGCACAGTGGAACTGAAAGACTTGACAGAGATGCCATAAGTGCAAATTATGTTTGAGGTGACTATTACAGCGCACATTAAATACAGGACCACAGCAGGAAAAGTTAAATGAAATAAATGCATTCACAGTTACCAGAAGGAACTTAAATTGATGCCTATATTGAAATCTTTATTCACAAAGAAGATGACAGAAGAATTCTTGCAGCTAGGAAATTACAATACCCATCAGAAACAATAGGCACATCGATTCACACCAGATACTGGGAAATAAAGAACATTGTTTTTCTGAGGGATGTCATGCCTCAGAGGGTGACTAAGTTTTATAAACTAAATTAGCATGGAATTAGGGAGACCTGGTTGATGTAAAATATTAGGATTTTCAGGAGGTGCTACTAGATTGTGAAATTCACTGTAATTAAAATGTTTTGAATTTAAAGAATTTGACATGTTAAAGAAAGCAGACTTAGATATTCTTTCTACAAAAATCCATCCATGGATACTACACTGCATCTGTCTGAGAACAGCCCAAGACCTGGAAGCTCAGAAAGTAAACTGGAAGGGTCATGGCTACTTGCTTCCACTTCTACAGATAACTGCTACTGACATTTGAGTAGGACAGGGAGCCTCTGCAGACAAAAGCTCAGATCACATGAATTTTAAGTCTGACTTTTTCTGCCTGAATCATACATAGGCATGGTCATTGCTGAAAATCTATTCAGTAAGTGAAGGAAAAAAGTGAAGAAAATTGCAGCAAAATACAGTAAATAAACAGTGCCACAGAACTCAGCCCATTCTGCTAGAGCTCTGATACTGCTCTTAAGAGTCTTCAAGATATCTAATATAATAAACTTGAACTTCTGAAACACCAGAGTTAGGGAGAATATTTTAACTGCAAGAATTTCAAAAGCAATTATTTGGGAGTTGGCTGGGATGGTACAGTGCATGTGTATGCATTTGGAAGTAGAAGAGCTGAATTCTGCAGATATACAACAAACTCAAACTGCTTGAGCATTTAGAAAAAACTTTTTCTAAACTAAAACTTACCAATGTCAATGTTAATACAGATTAAATATATTTTAGAGAAAATAAATTTTACTTTTAAGATTGCTTTCTCTCACACTCTTCTTTTTATGAAAAGCAGCAGTAAGACATAGAAAAAAAGAAGTCACAATATGTGACCAGTCATGTGAAAATGGAGAAAGATGAGACAACACAAGCATTTCTACAAAAAAAAAAAAAAAAAGTTATGTAAGATGCTTGGATGGTAAACTACATTTTACCTGTAGTTTAAAAAACAACTGGAGCTTAGAAGAAACAAACTTATTATACTCTGTCTGTAACTTTGTTCTAATCAGAGAGCTTTCCACCCCCCATAACAAATTTATTTCAAAATCCCATTAATAAGTTTTGTAAATGCAGTGATTACTATGTTCTTCTACAAACTAACAGAGCATTGTTAGGACAAACACAAAGGCTCCAAAAAGCAGTCTATTAGGAAAAGAAGATTGAATAAATCTTGTAATTGTATGTGATTTTTATATCCTATTGAAATCTGTGCATGTGAACTCTTTGTGTTCATGCTTAAATTTAGGAACCTCACCATTTAATCTGAATATGGACTACTTAAAACACAGGCAGACTGCACTTTTCAGAACCTTGTAATAAACAGAAGTGCTCACAGGTGTCACATGCTGCTGCTGGTATAATTAAGTTCTTCTGTATTGAAAGGACTTACTGTTCCTGCTCTGCACCCCTGACTTAGATCCTGATCCTACAACCAGCATTCACAGAAGCATCCATACACACCCAAAGTGTCAGCTGCAATCAATACAGGAGAGTTCTCAGAAACAAAACACAAACCCATACCACCTATGTGATTTCAAATACATTCATTTTCTGAAAACTAGTCTGAATTATTGCTAACCTTTTCAGCTCCAATCATCAATTCAGAGGAAAACTTCATTTTTCCTTTTTCATTTACATGCAATTATACAACTGATGTCAAATAAATTCACTATTTACTAAATACACTTATTGGAGGGGCAAAGCCCACAAATACCCACAAATTGTGCTGAGAATACACTGCATTCTGAGCACAATAGTGTCTCACCCATTTTCTAACCACATTATACAGAGGAAAATAATTAGATTGCCAAAACATCAAATCCCAGAGACTTCCTTTAAAATATACGTCATCATAAAGCATTACAATTCAAGTCAGAGGGGGGAAAAATTACATTTAGTTAATACTAAAACTTGTTTTCAAAGTTCAGGGAACTATATGTTTTAAATTCTAAAAATTCTTTATGTTTGCTATTCAGATACCCCAGAAGTGTAGTACATAAGGAAACATGAACTGAAAACTGGACAAGTAACACTGATAAAGTGGTAACTGATTTTCTCCCTGCACTCCATCCATCACTACACAATACTACCCACATAACTAGCACTGGAATTCTTAATTCAGAACAGATCCCTTATGCTCAATTCAACTTTTCAGATATACCAGCCCCCCAGCAGCTTTTGCCTGCTGCATATACATGTGCTTTCATAGAGACTGAATTAAACAGCCACCAAAATTCTGATTGCACTTTACCACCTGTAAACAATTGTAAATTTTAAATCTGTAAAATTCAGTCTGCAATACCACCTGTATTTTACAATTTTCTTTCTCTCAACCTCTATAACTTGCAAACATTGACTTGTTTGCAAAGACATGAGAATCAAAATATCATTACAGTATCTCAGATGCAATTCTAAATCTGTCTCCTCTGCTCACAGTTAATTAAAATTTGATATAAACCTAAATAATCTTGGACCACATATATTTGCTGTTTTTAGATTTTTCATAAAGGCACCAACTTGAAATGTAATACTAATATGGTTCCTTTGAAAATAAGTTTTATGGTCTGTTCAGCCAGCTTTTCAGGTGGTGATTAATTCCCTGTAAATGACTTAAGGACTGTTAGTAGCTGCCACTAAATTTATTTGGAGTAAAACTTTAGCCTTTTCCTTGATGAAGTTAAACAGCATGTTTGGCTGAAGGAACATTCACATTGAATTTCTTTCAGAAGAGGTGCAAAAATTTTGTGATAACATTTCTCCTTTTTAACTTCAGAACAAAACAAAGTGATAAATTGCTTCAATAAATTATAACACCAAGGTTAAACAAGAATGCTGTGCTTTTCATTTTCACCTACAGCAGCACCACTTATTACTACTGGCATTGCTATCCTGTCTCTCACTACCACAGTGTTTGTTCAACACAAGTGAATGATAAGTCTTTTGCTATGGTCAGTAGAATTCTTTAGCAGTTTAAAATATTTACAGGCCTGGCTGCAAGATATTCTACTTCACAACATAGCCACCACTTTTCCAAAGCACAGTGGTGATGGACATCAGTTTCCTTATATCAGGGGGTTAAAACTGATGTAAGCTTTCTTAAATAAATGAAACTTTACAAAACAGCTACCAGAATATGACAGCAAGATGAATTTTGCTATCTACTTACTAAATACATTTCAAATCAATATTAAAGACAGCAATATTGAGGAAAAGACAGTCAAGAGTAACCAGACATTTATTAAAAAATTTCACATCCTGTTACTGCACTAGCCCAGGATGTGTTTATTAGCTAAATTAGCTAATTTTCAAATACCAGATATGTAGCAAAATATTCTTGTTTTCTTTTGAAAAACAACAGAGTGGTAAGCATATAATTTATAGTTGTAAACATTTACTCATTATTTCACAGAAACATATTCCATTATAAAAAGGTTCCCTAATGATATATAAAAAGAAGCACTACTTCCCACTTCGATACAACACCACTTATAAATAGTTAAATATTTATTAGTTAATTTCATAAGACTTCCCTAGGAAAAACTCTCTATGCAACAACTGACAGAAGAGAAATTTCATACACTGTGTTTATCTCACTGTGAGTTACACAGCTGGTTCTAGAAAGAAATAAATAATTTGGATCCAGAGTTAAGATCTTTATTCATTTGAGCCATACAAAAGAAATTAAGCTTTTTTAAAACAGCATGCAGTGGAGTACATATTTTAAATACACTAGTAGTATACCTTGTTTTGAACAGCAATGATGGTAGATGAAAATTTAAGACTTTCAAAGGGTGATCGAAAATTCAACACTGGTATTAAAAAAAACCCTCACACACAACCATGATGTGCTTTAAAGGGATCCATTACGAGACATACTGTACCAAGTAACACATAACATATATCTTCATGGAATGCTACATGCACAAGTTCATTTACTACCACTCAGAATTTTTATTCATTACCTGACCATAGGAAGAGCTCTTCCCAAATCTAAATATGTACTCACTTCCAACTTCCTTCACTCCCTATCTATATTAGAGAAGCACACACACGAAAAAAATATTAAAATGTAAACATTATGCCAAGATTATTTGATCATAACCATAATGCTGAAGTTTCCTATAAAGGTTCTATCCAGAAAAGGTCAGAAGACTCTATTTCAAATAGAGTCTATTGTCTATTTCCAGACAATTTATTCTTATGATGAAGTACACATGACCCAGCACAGGCCCTTGAGCAGGATAAGATGAAACCTTGCATTACACTGCTACCATTATGAAAATAACAATATATTCTGTTTTTTTCTATTCCATTATGGGGTTACAAATTCACAAAGAAAACCCTGTTTCTCTTTTCTCCCCAAAATTTCATTTTTCTAAAAGCAATTGTTGAAGAGCCTTGCCAAAACCAGGCAATTTAATTTTAGTTTATTGATCAGGTCACCTCTGCATTGGCTCTTCTTCAACACACCATACTTGAACACACCTCAAATAACTCTTTTTGTGGCTGTGTTTAACAGGAGTTAAACTCAGAGATCTTTTAGCTCAAAGACCATCTTCAGGATTCCTGTAAAATGAGGTTCCATTAGGCACAGCACCTCCCGGTTTCCCGGTATCGGGACCCACAGAAGCCAGAGTTACACGAGGCAGTCAGCTCTACACATGCCATGGGAAGGATCTGATCCTAGTACAGACACACGGCCAACTAAGGTGAAGGTGTAACCTTTGAAGGAGTCACATTTACAAGGAGCAATGTGGGCCATCATTTTGCAGTGCTGTTGACAAAGGTTTCTCACGTGCAACACAGACTTTTGGAACAATTTGGCTAAGGTTTTTATATTTTTTTGTTCTCTTTTTTTCTTTTCTTTTTTTTTTTTTTTTTAGTATGATTGCTTGTTGGTTTGGGACACTTTAAATTTTTAGATGTTGAGCTGACTCTTCTCTCCTGCCCCATTCTCTCAGATATTCTCTGCTTGACCAAAAAAATTATAGATCAAACACACTGAATGTTAGGATACCAATAAAAAGGCATGAAAATTGATATATCATTACAATCACACACTGCCAAAACATTCTTAACTTACGGTTCTGAGCTTTCTAGAAATGAGAATCATTATTTTAAAATGTTTGAGGAGACTTCTCAGCAAGAAAATGGGGCAATGGGAATAAATTATGACAATAAATAAAGAAAAACATTATGTTGCCACAACCACTTTTTAACTAATTCATCGAAATAATTACAAAAATAATATATTTTATATTAAAAAAATCCACAATATTTTATTAATTATCTGGTTATTAGCTTGTTATGAAATAATTTGTCTTCCCTGTTTGCTTAGGAAAAATGCATTTTTATACTTCATTCCTTAATCTTGTCTAATTAAATGACAGGTGGAGAAAGATAAAAACAGGCTCAGCAAAAAAGTCTAGAATCCCCTCCACAATTTGATTGCATGGACTGGGACAGAGGAACAGAGGAAAAAAAAGGGTAAAATTCTTCTTGCCTTGAAGAACGCTGAATACTCGGAGAAACAGAATTGAGAAATTTAGCAGCTGAAGAAAGATAATCATTTCATAAACACAACAATCTTACCAGATGAAAGAAACACTTGATTACTCATCAGAACAGGCGAGGAATTAGACCAAAAAAAGTTACATCCTGAAGCAGAGTACCAGAATAAATTACATTTTAGAAAAAGTACTCTAGATGTGAACAAAACAGAAAACAGGAAAAAATATTCTTCATACTATGACTGCTAAAAAGGGCATAGATAAAAAAAAATTTAAAAATTATTTTCTGTGTGCATATGGATATATGCTCCTAACATGTCTAAAGAAATGGCAGAGTTTAAAATACTGTTGAAATACAAGACAGCAACAGAAGTAGTTGGCCATGACTTAGTGAGCAACTACATGGAAAGAGCACAGACATGCACAGGAGCACTGAATTGCATCAAAGTTCTGATTACTTTCTGTATCAAGCTATCAATTAATTTTTCTGATGCTTCTTTACAGAAGAGATTTGAGTCTCAGTGCACAGAGATCTGGAGAAAATGCATGTATTTTTAGGAAAGCACACATAACCTACTCATTATATTTGGCACAGACCAGGAAAAGATCCCATTCTCTCTGCCATCCACTCCATCTCTAGATGACACATTTACAACCATTACAGTTACTCAGTTATGAAAAAGTTGATGCAAAGGAATAAATGAAAAGCAGGCAATAGAAGACGAATGGAAAAACCCTCAAGTTCTTCCAAATTTAAGGGATTTGCAGAGCTCAAGACTGAAAGATCAGTGCTCCAAAAAGGCACATGGAAGAAAAAAAGCTGAACAAGATGTGGAAAGCTTATGTTAAAATACTCTCTGAAGCCTTTAGAATGCATGAACTATATTCCACTAATTTTCTGAACAGAGTTCAAGTTATCCATTTTCTTGACCTTGCTTCAAGCCATGCTCCCTGCTAGTGAGACACCAAAACATTAAGCCCACTCTAATATATGCTGCTGGAAAATTCTCCCAAACTCTGAGACTACTTTTCCCTTGTCGTATCCTAACAACACTCTCTGGAATATTGCTACCCGGACTAAAGAGCCAAAACTAAATAAAAGCTGCTAGCTGAAAAATCTAGGGATCAGTGGAATACTTCTGATTTAGTGACTTTTGACTTCAAGTTTATGCTTTGGAACAGTTTTCAGAAATATACCATTTCAAATAAACAATGTAGCACTGATGTAGAATGAATGTTCCATTTTCAGTTTTTGCAAACTAACTTCCAAAAATATCTGCATTAATTTTTCCCATCCAATGGAGCTTAGTAACTCAGATTCATCATACAGATCATTTTACATCAGAACACATTTTAAGAAATACATATTAGTTAACAGCAACAATTATTAATTGAAAAACAGAGATTCCAGATATATGTAAATTAGTTTCCTGGAATACCTGGAATACTAGGATGTTATAAAATTATAAGAAAACATGTAGATCAGCCAACTGAAAACAACTAGATGAATTGTTTGGATGGAACCAGTGGGACAAAATTAGTGCAAGAATTTTTAATATGAACATTCATTCAAAACAGAAATGTTTTAGTAACAGAAAAATACAAAGATCATAAAATATTTTTTAGCAAAATTACTTAAGAACCTATTCTAATAGTATTGCTACACTAGAAGAAGTTTTATTCCATTTATTCTTTATTCCAGAAAGCATTAATTGTCATACTGCTTCTAAGAGTGGCCCATCACAGCACACATATACTTATTTTTGTAAATATCCTGGCCCCTGTTCACGAGATCTTGTAACCACAGAAAGGTGCACAATACAGCTGACATTCCAGAGCCTTCTCTGTCACTGACTATGATTAATGAACTGTTTTACAATGCTCTGTGGGATGCTAATCACAGCATTCAGGAAATTATGAGGACTCAAGAGTCCACTTCCCACAACTTCATTAGTGGCTTTTTAGTGTCCCCTCTATGAAATACATGTGGCTCATCAGACCAGTTTTCATTCAGGCACTCTCCAGAAGATACATCAATTCTTCTCAGAGGAGTGTTATGAACATGTAACAATAGCATACATAATTTTTCCATTTTTTTTTACTTCAGCAACTACCAAAACACATTGAAGATAATCAAGAAGAAAGGATGCATGACACAGATGGTGCACAAAAACCATCAACTGCTGCAAGTGTTCACTGACCACCTGCACAGTGCTGAGTGGTGCTTTCGGGTCTGTGAGAAAAGCACGGAGTTGTAACTCCTGTAGCCGTAAGTTCTTACAGTTACAGGACAAACAGCAATCTCCTTGCACCCTTCACACTATGTTCATGCCAAACACAACTGCACATAATGCTGATGACACAATCCAAGTCATTTGACAATGGCACAAAATGGAAACATTGCCCTCCAGAAGCATGCAATTCCAGACTACTATCTGCTTGAAGGGAAATATAAAGTAAATAGTAAATGTGCTATTCTCACACATTTAGAGGCACTAAAAACATGACCTTTGCCCAGCACTGCAACTGTAACATGCAGGAAAAATGCACATTTTAACACAAGGGAATTTCTACACTGCGAAGAATCAAGAGAGATATACAGCAGTTCTGCCTTCCTAAGCCAATCTTAAGTTTAGAGGGGAAAGGAGTACTTTTCCATGGTTAAAAATTAAAAAAAGAATATTAATACTAATATTAATATGGTTGGGAAGGAAGGTGCAAAAAGCAGTCTTTTAGAGAAAGAACTTTGGAAAACATTAGCATATTTCCTGGAAAGGAACATGTTCAGTGGAAGAGTTGCAAAGCCAACATTCACTCAGAAGGATTCTACCATCAGCTCAACAGGTGAAAAATCTACACACCATCTAGCAAGGAGAAAGGAGTAATACAGCTACTGCATGAGAAGATTCAGTACGACGCCTGAAAATGCATTTGGCAGAAAAGGAGCTGGTAATGCCTTGAGACAAGGATGGATGTCACAGATTTATATTCCTTTTACTGTGATACATTTTATTTTACATAGTATTTCTGACAAAAATGTTACCAGTAAGAGGCTGACTTGGGTGAGGGTATATTAACAGCCTGCTCCCGAGGGGAATTGGGCACCCAGAATTGGACTGGGATTGCTCCACAGCAGTCTGTAATATCTTAGTTTCCCAAGCCACAACATGAGGTCTCAGCTCCATCTGCAAACCCAATGGCAATCCTTGCTTTTTCCCCATCTAATGTGTATTTTCTGCTATACTGTCTTGCTGCACTCTAATACATCTTTGCTTTGTGATGCAGTGATCACACACTTTCTCCTGTTTCTCGCATCAGACCACACACGTTCTCCAAGAAAAGGCACACGTTTTTACTAAAACCATCCATGATTAAAAGAGAAAATGAGAACAAATGATTCCCACATAAATTGCTCACCTACTTAGTTACCAAACATCTGTTTTCAGCTCTCACCATAGCCCTTTCATTTAGGATTAAAGTTCAAATCTTCAAAACTGCTCAAGTAACACTTTACCAGAACAAGCTTCTTAAATCTCTAAAATGAGATATACTTTCCCAGAACCTGCATTTTTACAGCTCTCTTCTAAACCTCTCAAGACTATTTCTGACTAATCTTAGGAACCCCAAACTAACCATTAGACACTCACCACAGCCCATTAATATTGTATACAGCAGTTAATATCACCTCCCCTACATCCCTTCTACTGCTTGTGTTATTCAAAACCATTGTCTCTAATCCATAAGTGCAATCTACAATATTGGTCTCTAGACCTGAGATCACACATTTGGCTCTATCCAAATACTTTCCAGTTCAACTTGCCAAGCAATTTAACAGTTAGTGATCTCTTTCTATCAAATTTAGACATTTATTAGGAGCAATGTATTCTTCCCAAGAGCTAAAGCCAATGACCAAGAACCTCGTGCCATGTAGCAAAGAGGGAGCCTTCCTTAGAGTTTGAAAGTTCCCCCCTTACTGACAGGTTTTTGGATCCATTAACCAATTTTAATACAGTTAACATGAGTTATGACAAATATGCTTAGGCAAAATCAATCTCATTAAGACAGTATCATTAGGATCAGTTTCAAGTGAATCACCCTACAATTAACCTCTGTCTTGATTAGATTTTTTTTCCACATACTGGCAAACATGAAATTTTTCTCATTCCCCTTAGACTAGGCTTATTTCAATATTTGTTTAAGAACAAAAGAAGTGACAAAAAAACCCCACCAAGACTGAAGTGCAAAAACAATTAAATGAAAATTTTCTTATGCTAACAGGATCTGCCAGTTTCAGATGTGTTTATTAGGCACTATTTAATATAATTCAAACTATAAAGAAGTACTGAATTATCAATGTAGTATAATTACATCATTTAAAAAAAAGCAAAGCCAAAACAACTGCAGAATACTTCTATACTATAGATGTCACCTTGACACTTATCCACATCTTGTCCTCTGCATGAC
The DNA here is from genome assembly GCF_022539315.1 of Serinus canaria. Lineage (NCBI taxonomy): Eukaryota > Metazoa > Chordata > Aves > Passeriformes > Fringillidae > Serinus > Serinus canaria. The sequence goes on from NC_066319.1 coordinate 22,870,251, forward strand.
AAGTACAACTTCTTTCGCTCAACAGCAAAAAGTGTGCAAGACTATCACCCCCTCTTACCATTTCATCTAAAAATTATAATATTAAATAAAAAATCGTAACTCACAGATACATTTATCCCACATACACTACCTCTCTGTATTTCATACTATAAACAAAATTTTTAAAACCCTGGGATGTAAATCCTCACCTATTTAACTGAAAGAGCTTGTGAAGCAGGAAACTTCTTGCCTGGCTATTTCCTCTGATCTTGTCCCGTTAAACAATTTGTCATTACAAAAGTTTAGTTTCATGTAACAGACTAATCCTAGACATTTTAAAAGGCACAGACTACCAGCAGTATTTGAAATTTGGCTTTTCAGGCACTGTAAAAATAGTACTAATTTAGAGCCAAATAATATCTACCAGGTTATCATGTCCAGTTTTTTTCGAGTTTTCAGTTGATGTTTTAGATTTGAACTATTTAAGTTTAAACTTAGATGCATTCGAGATAAAATGTTACTTGGTCCATTGAAAGATTTATTAAAAAAAAAAAAAACTAAATAAGAAATACTGCAATATGCAGAAAGAGATCCTATGCTCCTTCTCAGCATCATTTGCAAAAACCTGTTCTCCCTATGTTTCATTCACAAGAGATAGACAATTAAGGGGGGGGGGGAAATTTTGCTCCTTAATCAGCCTCTTATTATTTCAACCTCTCCTCACAGGTCTTGGATGAAACATTATACTTTCAATACTATTTTCTCCTAGACTCTCCAATTCAGCAGGATAATTCTGATTTCTTGGCATGCATTAAGTGCATGGTTCCAAACTGGACACAATGACCTAGTTGACTCCATTTCTACCCCATGTTGTGCAGAGAGGTCTACATCAGTTTTACAGTGCTGTATGACAGCACTTTCATTTATTCATCCTGGTGTGATGTTACATTCTTACAACTACTGATATTCTTGATTTAAGGTTGCTCTTAACCATCAATTTCTTTGTTCAGAACTCTCAGCCATTCCTTATCCTGGACTCCCCTGTTTTCTTTTTCTTTAATTTAAAATCAGGATTTTAAGTTTGCCCTTAATGGCTTGAATTCCATTTCCCTCTGATCATTCTAAGTTCTTGCTTCATGTTAAATCCTCCTCCAATCTTCCAACCTCTCTGCAGTGTCTCAGCCTTGTAGCACTTTCCACTGCAGTAAACATGTGTCAATGGATCCATTAGCATCCTCTTTTCTTGAAAAGAAAAACATAAAAGAATATTGTTTGTGCCTCTGCATCAGAAATGACTTATCTAGAACACACTTTTAACAAAGAGACAGAGGAGCAGGAAGCAATCTTTCAAAGAAGAATCCAAGCCAATTGCCTACCAGGATAGAAGAGCACGCTGAAGCCAAGTGTTAGAACAAGAAACAGACTTTGCTGATCCTCAGGCAAGAGGGAAAGTAGCAAGTAAGATCAGCAATACTCCAGAACCACGGAGAGACAGTTCTAATAAAATGGCAGGGCTAAATCAGCAGCATACCCTCCTGAAAAGGTATTTTCCATCCGGAATCATACACTGATCTATTTAAATACGTAGAAACAGAGAATATGTATCTGAGATTTTAGGTGCCCTTACAATAAATAAACTCAAGATATACAGGCCTTATCCAGAGATTAGTTTATCTTGAAAAGCCATCGCAGATTAATCTAACTTACAGAATATCTGAGAAAGGATCAGAAAGTGTTTTAGAATGCAATAAAAAATGTTGATTTTATCTTTATTTCTCAACAAACTACAGAACAGCAGTTCAAAGATGGAATGGATTAGACTAAGCGTGAAATATGATTTGGGGAAAAAAAAGGAAAGGCTACCATGGAAACATTTTTATATCTGAAAAGAATCAGGAAAAAATATCGAATAAGTATATGGATGATACTACAGTGTCCCCAAGCCATACTCTGACAGCAGAAAATAATTCCAAATGCAGCTTATTACAAGATCTGACTGGAAGCATGAATCCAACACAATCCATGGATTGCATAATCACATATTCCAGGGAAGATATCACCTCACTGTAGTGCTTAGTTACCTGTCTCAACCCACCAGCACTACCTAGATCTTACCTAGACACCGAGCCCAAATCAGCTTTCCTCCACTGCTAACCTCCTTCAGCAGTTGAGCAATGCATATACCAAACCACTGGCTTAACTATAGCCCCAGGCACTGCAGTTTATAGACCTGCTCAAATCCTTTTAATTACCCTCCCACACAAACCAAACAGAAAAGGCAAGAAGAGGTTTCATGCAGTTCTCAAACACTGTGCCTCTTTCTTGCTAAAGAAAGGAAGACAGACATCTCTGCTAAAGACAGTCAAACCATCACCACAGCTCCGGACAAAGCAAGTTAGTGTGAACACAGGACAACAGGAAGCACAAAAGTAGGTGATTACATATGCATGCATGCCTGCAAGCAGGCTCTCACAAGGAAACAGATTTTAATTGACAAAACTTCAAATCAAGTTACAAATTGTTCTATTACATAACATCATGTACAAGGGACCAGCCAATTCTGACTACAAGTGAGGTTTTGAGAAGTCATGAAAGTTCTCCTACTTTTCATTCACTTTCAGAGCCTGCAGCACACAGATACTACACATGGGGCTGGAGAGCTGGAGTGTGGAGTGGGGGAAAAACAGTTACAGATTCCCTAGTTACCTGCTAAGATTTTTTTTCCATCTGAATCATTGTTTCTACTCCATATCAATAAACCATTCTGACAAACTGCAACGGCTAGCAGGGATCTGGCAACATTAGCCACTTCTAGTCTGAAGCATCCACAGAAGCCTGTTTTTCTCCAAAGCCAAATCATGTACTCCCAGCCTAACAACTTCAAGAGAGCATTACCACAAACTGCTGGGCAAGTCCACTGACAGCTGCCTGAAGGGACAAGTTCCTACATGGCCACACTTTTCTCCTGCCGGCAGAGTATCTCTGCTTCTTCTGCACCATTTGGACACTTTTTTGAAAAGTCATCTGAGCTGATCCATCCCAAAAGCCAAGAAATAAAACCTTTCCTCTGGATTTGTGAGATAAATCAGGCAACTCATTTCAGTAGGAGTCAGACAGAGAAGAAAGCCGGGTTCAGGAAATGGAAACAAGTCCTCTCACCAACAGGAAGAAGTCACAACAGCTAACCCTGGACACACTTGGAAAGCTATCACCACATTCTTTATCATGGCCTGGTCAGAAGGTCCCTAGAACATTATTTGAAATCCCACTTTTTTCTTTTTTTTTATTTTTAATAAACCATCCATTAAACTCTTACAATATCACAGTACATTTAAAGTTATATATGCACAAAATAAGTCAAAATAATTTAGAGCACTTTAGATGTCGCCAGCTTGACAGCCACTAGTGAAGTTGGGTGAACTATAAAAGCATCAAATCTGCAACAAATTTACTTGAACTCTTAGTCTAATTTGTTCAATTGTGGAAGTTTAAGAAATTTTCACAACTTTCTTATCATAGTTAAGAATACTGATCATAACAATCTTTTCTACAGTTGCATCGAAAAAAGAATAATGTCATAATATTCTTGGTTTCCAAGTTCACACCCAGATTCATATTTCAGTGAAGTTCATTCTTTAAGCATTCTTCTGTGAAATGAAGAGTTACCTTTCTGCTAACTTGTATTTCAATAAAAAATAATGTGTCCTCAAACATGACTATGATGGTACTTGCACAGACCTTCAAAACCATAAGAATCTGAAGCACTGCATCTGGGATACCCAGAGCACACAATACTTTCCACCCACAGCAGCTTAGTTGCTTACAACTCTTGAAAAATTTCATGGAGTAGGGCCTGTGCCCAGCCTCTGCAGAAGTACAGCTCACCTCTGAGAAATACGTGTAATATCTGCAATACAGATGGAAAGGGCCCAGAAATACAGGATTTTGTATGTAAGACAGAGGGTACATAATGAACCTACAAAAGAATTTCTCTTTGAGAAGCAAAGAGGCAAAGAGGAGAAGGGAGAAAAATGGAGAGAAATGTAAGGAGAAACAAAAGGTGAAATGGGTATCTGATTGACCCGTTTTGCCAGTGATCACTGAAAAGTGAAGGACCTGACCTCTCTTCTGCAAAGTTTCCTCTTCTCAGCTGACAAAGTCTTATCATCAGAAGAGCAGTTTTCAATTGTAAAGGCAACATCACAAAGAATGAGAAGTACTTACTTACAAGCAAAAATTATTGTTCAAATTAATACTTCCAGGGATTCTTCTTCCTCACTTTCATTTTGAGGCATAGGCAAGTCTCTGAAAGTAGAAGAGGAAAAGCTCATTAGTTTTTATCGCAGAATCATTTAGGTTAGAAAAGACCTTGAAGATCAAGTCCAGCCATAAAGCTACCACTACCAAGTCTAACACTAAACCATGTCCTTAAGAGCCACACCTACATATCTTTTAAATTCATAAAATTTATAAATTCATAAATACATATCTTTTAAACTCTTTCAGTGAAGAAAAAACTGTTTTAAACAACATCTTACTTTGGAGTTATCAAGGCATGGAGTTAGTACATCATTTCCCAACAGTTGTCTCACTAATTCAGAATGGCAGCACACTACTGAACTAAAGGATGATTCCTGGCCATTTAACAGAAAAGCAATCAAAAGCTGCACTATCAGACTCTGAAACAGCAAGAAATTGGTTGTTGAAAAAGCTTATTTGTGAACCTAACTTCAAGGAAAGGAATGAAAGAAAGAAAAAAAAAATAAACAGGAAACCAATTAAAGCAACAATAGTACCAGGAACAGGAACAAAGGGAAAAAATTATAAATGCTTCAGATAACTGACTTTTACTGCAATGAGAATTCTGCCAAATTAGTTATTTTTGAATGAAAATTAAGCAATTTTCTATTTTAAAGAGAAGCTTCAGCAGCTGTACTGTTAAAGGTGAGTTGGCAACTCTAAAGCTCTCAAAAGCAGCAACAGTGATAAAAAACAAATCTGAATTCTGTGTTTTCCTATTCATGTAATAAATTATTTAAAGTAATCAGCACCTAAAAAGTCAGAGCCCATGAACTTCCAAAAATGGAAAGCCTGAGGGAAACAGGAAGATAGCCTATTTTCACATCTATTTGAAATTGATAATCTGGGGATACTTTGGCTAAGGTCAAAGTATACTCAATCAAAAGGTTATAGCTTTTGCTGTGATAAAGTATCTCAGAAACTCAAACCAAAAAATACAATTCAGTTGCTCCATATATAAAAATCAAAATCAGAAAAAATAAACTCATTATTTTATTGCAGCTCTCATCAAATCAGCTACACTGCCTGCTTCACAAAAATTGAGAGATGAACCTTTCAGCTGAAGGTGACTCAAGAAGCCAAGCAGAACAAAATTCAGCAGGGCTAACTTGCAGAGGGTACCTGCAAGAGGTAGCCTAAACACATTAGAGCATGGTCTAGAATGACGCTCATTCTAACTTTTGTATGAAGCATTATGATGTATTTTCTTACAAGTTCATATCTCCAACCTCATTAACAAGTAGAAGGTAGCACATTATGTGAGCCATACATATGGAAAAAAAGATATAGACAGATTGGCTCATGGTAAACATGAAGTGGAAACATTTACATTTCATATAATGAAAAGAACTATTACTAAATTTACAAGTTGATTTATTTGTAAGCAACAGAATTGCAAGCAGTACCAAAAGGCCTCCCAGTCCTACCAGGCTGGGCAAATCACCATGTCCTACATTACTACTAGGACAGAAATAAAGCTCTTTGGGATTTTTCCCACAGTTCCATAAAAAGAATACAGTCACTTTACATAAATTATGATTATCTTAAAACAGCCAGTCTACTCTGAAACATTCAAAACTACCAAAAAGTTTACAATTTTACAGCCCAATATTGCTAATAAATCCCCAAGATTTGAATTTTATTCATAATGTAAAAACTGAAAGTATTTTTAAAAATCTTCACATTTCTGTTTCAACCACCTCAAGAGTATTTACAATCATATTAGACAGTAGTTTCTTCCATATAAATTTGCTCTCTTACACATCTCTTTTTGGAGATAAAGGTCATGGAGTGAACTTACAGAGAAAAATTTTAGTTATATGCCCAGTTCTGACTTTGAATTGCTGGATGTACAAAGACTAGCCATTATCTTTATCTCTTTTTTTTTTTAATTCATGTATATATATATATATATATATATATATATATATATATATCCTTATACAAGGATTCAATAACATCTGCAGTGTTCAATCCAGTCTCCTGCATTGCAACCAAAACCAAGCCCAAAACATTTCATCAACACTTTCCATGTAATTTAAGTTGCATTTCAAAAAGACACAAAATTTGAAAGCTCAAGAGCAAGGTAATAGAGTCCAAGGTAACAGAGTTCAAGGATGCCACGCTTTAGTGACTGTAACTACGGAGGTGTCAGATGAAAATACCTATATCACCTTAGGAATACAGAGGGTTGCAGCAGAGAGGAAGACAAAAAGGAAACAGTTTTCTCATCCTTTGTCCATTTGACTGGGGCAGACTGATTTAACTCTGAACACAGACATTAGACCCATATGCCAGGCCAGGACTACTTTCCCAATACCACAGGACAAATCAGACATGTCACTCAAAATCCCACCTTTAGAGAATGCAAATTGTCTCTGCTTCAGAAGAGGATAAACTACGCACTAAGAAGAGAAAAAATAAAACCAATAAACAGTCCCTTCAGATATGGACAGGATACCAGCGGTAGATCTGAGGAACAGAATTTGAACAGAAAACTGAAAACTTTATGACAAATAACAATCACATATTTCCTTATCTGCTCTACCCTCTGAGTCCAAGATCATCATCTTACACAGTATTCTTAGGTAAATATATAAAGGATCATCTTGAGCCACTGAGTTTCTTTCTCCCCATTTCTAGGACTAGACTTCATCCTCTGATGAGGTTTTCAAAAAAGATCCTTTTCAAACAAGATTTGCTCATAAATCTATGCCTCAGATATATTTATTTTCAGATGTTTCTCTCCCATACATGCCCTCACACTCAGTAAAGACTATTGTTATTTCTTCCCAGGTCCTACTTGCCAATTGCTTTCTTTCTCCTTTAAGAAGGCAAGTTCAGCTTAACCAGTTCCTTCTTATCCAAATGACTTGCTCTTTTCTGAGTGTGATTGTGATCAGAGCTAATGCAAATCTGAATGTTAATCAACAAATGCCCTGTTGGCTGGTCCTAACAATCTATTTCTCAAAGCTAGAAACCAGCTGGTGTGGTTTAGAACCCTGTTACTCTCACCAAGCCACATCATCTGAGAAGAAAGCAGATCAGGAGCTGGGTCATACAACTGCAATCTGCCTCTGGTCACCAATCTGGGTCTATCTGGATTTCTCACCAGTGCTCAAGTACATGAATTTCCAACCCATTTTTTTTATTTATTAACTATTTCTATTATTCCAAACACATAAATCTACTCCTAAGCATAATAATCCCACCTTCTCTAGTACAAGCAATTTCTGAAGCACACAGACCAGCTTTTTAGTAAAGTCACCCACATTTTCCACTGCCAGCTCTACACTTTCAAGTTTCAGGAGAAGTGACTGAACCCATGGTAGGAAGAACATTGCATGAAAAGAATCTATTTAAAACTACTTAAAACATTTAAACATAACAAAACCACTTCCAACAAGCAAACAAAATCAGTAAATTGTTAAAGAAAAAGAAATGGGAAATTATTCCTTCTGTAAACCCAAGTGAGGCTCAGAACATAATTTTCCCAGTTTTAAGAGATAATGTATGTTTCTAATGGAGAAGTAGGCATATAACTAAAAAACTGAATTTCATTTCTCCTATACCTATCAATACATCTGCCTGGTAGCACAGTTAATTGCTGGTACTAAGCATATTTCCTTAAACAAATATGGAAAGAAAAATATCCCACAGAGACAGAAGGAAAGCTATTCTTTTTAATGTACATATTTAAAAAATCATATAGGGTTTTCACATACATTACATAATGGTTTGGGGACTGGGTTTGTTGCTTTTTTTTCCTTCAGATTCCTTACTGCTAAGAGCTAAAAAAGCTGGCATATGCAAGGTACAAAGTCAAATCATCAAGCTTCTACTGCAGAGAGAAGCAGCTCCCAGGAATCATCTGTTTTGCAGAGAAGTGCGTGCACAGGATCCTTTCTGCAGTTCAGTTCGGTACAGGAGGTTCCCTTTCAAACAAGCTTTGATTACCACTGGTTTGAGAAGGACATAGAAGTTGGTCAATGAAATTCCACTTTCAATCAAGCCAGCTCTGGGAGCATTATTCCTCAATATTCATCAAAATAAGCATAAAAGACAAAGATCTCCCCACACTTGTTTATCTTTGTAACATAGTACTTTGCCACTTTGACGCTGTTCTAAGAGTACACCATTTTTAACAGCATAAATAACAATTAGGAACAAAACTTATTATCATTAAGTGCTTATCCTTTAGAGAAGAAAATATAAAATAGCTGCTTTGAGGTACAAAGGTTCTTTGTGATACTGAAATTTTGACACAAAATGGTTTCTCAAGGCACAAACTCAGAACACTCTACAAAACTGATGCAGTACACGGAACAGTGCACAATCCCCTGACTCCTTTCATGGGTTTATTAAAGGGCCAAATGAAGAATTAAGTTACAAAATAACATCTCAAATATAAACACATTTCTAACCTATCCACTTGCCAGGAGACAGGTGACTCAGAAGGTAATAAACGTACTGTTGCACAGTTCTCAAGTTCTTTCCTGCTCCTCTCCTTCAAGACTCAATGGCCCAACTACTTGACTCATTTCTCCCTTTTATTTACATGGCCCTAGCTGACACAGCCCATTATTCCTGAAGACACATCACTGTTGTTCAGTGTCTGCAGCCCTACATTTTTCACTTCACAGAATTTCCCGTATACTTGAGAAACATTGCTAATGCATTACACTATTGCACATGTGGTGCAAATTTGGGGAAAATTTGGAAAAACATTTCAAGCACTGGACCTCTTTTAGTTCTCTCAAATCCAGGAAAACATATGCTTCTTTTCCCCAGAGTTCCACTTTTTCTCAGCCATGTGAAGTGCCATCTGTGCTTCCCAGCCTGGCAGGCTAAAACTCTGCCGTCATTCAAATCACCAGTGAGCAAATTAAAGGCAAAGACTGTCCTCTTTAATAAAATAACAAGACTTACAAATGGCAACCTAGATCACAGCTCCAAAGGAATGAGTGGCAAGTGTGGGTAGCTAAAGGTTCACAGGGAGGAGAAGGTGGCAAACAGTAGAATATCTCCAGAGCATCTTTGTAAACTTCTGCTTCTCAGTAAGCTAACACAAGAAGTATGGGAATAAAAAAAGGGCAGCTGGAAATTTCGGAAAGTAAACAAAAATATAACTCCAGTGACACATCTTATGAGATACTCCATCCTGTTAGCAGGCTTGCTTGGCTCAGGGAGGACAGGTATATAGGGTGGGGCAGGAAGTCTTCTCTTGAAAATCTTCAGATGAGGATGTCTGTTCTGAAATACAGAATGCAAAAGAAGCCAAACACTCCACATAACATTAGAATGGGAAAGTTACAATGAGCAGGAAAATGCAGACCTCCTACAAATTAGCAAACCAGAAAATTTAAGTGGATGAGGGAGTTGGATGGACTGTTGAGATTGTTTATTTCAGGGGTTTTTTTGCTGTTGGGTATAATTTGGGTTTTTTTTTCTAGACAGCTAGCAGAATCATTCAAAGCATCAGATTTAATATTAATGATTCACAGAGCAGAACTTTTAGGAAGCAGATCTTAGATAAAACTGAGCTAACCTCTAGTTAGTAAGTGGCTTAACTATTGCATTTACAAAAGTTAACCTGAAAGGTTACATCAATATATTAATGACTAAAACTTTCCCAGACACTGAAATGCAAATCATCATGTCAGGACAAGTCCTGAAATACTTTTGATAAAGGCCAACTGCACTCTCCCAACCTCTGGGAACAATCTGAGGGTTATCACATGGCTGGGAAAACTTCCAACAGCACTGCACACACAGCTACCTGTTTTAAGGCTGAAAGATTAACAGAAAGGACAGATCTCAATCTGTGCCAGCTGTCCTCAGTAACAGACAATGGTCCACTTTATTAGTGATGATGCAGTCAAAAGGGATTTGAAATCAAACCAGCTTAAGGAAACTAAAATTAAGTGCAGATAAAGTCTGGAAAAGTACATTACAAAAAAAAAGAGGAGAAAGTAGTAGCTATCTTTAGAAATTCAACCAAAAGAATGAGAAAATTTAAAGGAAAGAAAATTGCACAGAAAGAACACTCTGTAGATGCTGGCTAATGAATGAAAAACTGGGAAAAAAGCTGTCAGGAAAACCCAGTAAGCGAGAATACAGTCAACATATAAAAGAAGTATCAATCCACAAGCTGAAATGCTGGCAAAACCCAGTCATTTAAAATCAGGTCAAAAAACGATTTTTTTTTTAAAAAGGCTTTGAATTTGAGGGAGGAAATTTTTCATTCAGTACAGCCTCATGTTTATTTGTTACCAGTTGCAGTAATTAGCTCAAAAGAGAAAGTCCATCCTACTAAAAGACAATGTTTGACAGTCACAGGAAAAAAAAATCAGCAAGCTTCACAGAAGAAAGACAGTACCATGCATTTCACTGAAAAACAACTGTGATATTGAAAACACAACAAGGAACATGGCTGTAAGCCAATAAAAAAAAGTCTTATTTGTTTCTAGTTCATATTTACATTTTAAAAAAGCTAGAGAATCTTGCTATTAATTTGGCAGAATCATTTTAAACTGTGGAATTTAATTCACACTATCAAAGTTCTGACATCAAGCAGGAAAAGTTTTTTAAAAATTAAAAAAGTATACACCTTACATTGCAAATACCAGCTACCCCTACAATTACCATTACTCAAGTCTTTTACAGTCAGAGAAAATTTATATTGAAAGAGATGTGAACACACAAGAGAAACACCAACAGAATTATTAAAAATCTTCTACGTATGAATTGAAACAATTCATTTAGTAAATTAAAAGAAAGAAACCACATTTTCTATTGTGCCTTAGATGCCTCACTCTTTTCTTTCTTCATTTTTTTCTACCTTCTGAAAAGGGTATGTTCTTCAAATCTACCCACAGTGAGCACATGGCTTGATTTTGCTATGGAAATTTTACTAGGAATCCATACGTAATTTCATCTTTCCTTTAAAGCTTTTCAAACAAGAACCAAATAAAAATCATAGCACTTTATTTCAAAGTCTATCATCGATCAGCTTGAGTGATTCTGCTTTTATTAACTGACTGGTCAAGTAGCAGTGCATTAACAAGATTGTGGTCAACCTCACTGCTGTGACTCAGAGCCATACCAGCAGCTGTGCAGATTTCAAAGATAGTATCAATTCTGTACTGCTGCCACTGCTCCTCTGTGGGAAGGCTAAGAACAGATGCAAGCAGCATTCAGCAACCAGGAAGCTGAGAAAAAAAGGAACACACAACACTGGTTCCCTTGAGAGCAGTGCAGCTTCATGTTTATCAGACATGGTAAATGTTCATGTTTATCAGACAGGTTAATCAAAGGTAGATCTTCAAACAAATCTTCAAACAAAGTCAAGAAGACTATCAAATTTAGGATCCTTGGAATTAAGATCAAAGAAGTGGTCAGGGATTTTCAATAACAAAATCTGAAAAACCTTTCTGCAATGTCTGTTAAGTGCCTGATAATGAAGGAAGCTGAAAATCTGTATTAAATATAATTCCATCAGTATTAATATTACACAGAAAATCCATGTAATTTGTATCATTCAGAGCAGCAGAAAATGCCTTTGAATATTTTCCTTGACACTACACACCAAGTATTACAGAACCTAAATATTAGGGAAGAAAACATGTACTAATACTAGAGTACATTTCATTTCAGAGAGATTTCAGGTCTTTTAAGTTGCTGGTATTTGAAAAATTTTTGACATCTTTTCCTTGAGCAGGCTACACCACAAGCAGACTAAAGCAGTGTGATATTAAGAGACTATTCCTTCAAATGTACACTTCAATGTTCTTCCTGATGTGGTTGTTGTTTTCCTATCTCCCACTTTTACTATCCATTACCCAATCTTGTATAACTTTCTTACTCCTCTCATGCTTAATTTATGAAGAAAATATTTAGCAAATTATACATATGTCCTTCCTACTTAGGGACAAAAAAGCAAAAATAGCTACATGTTGATTTTTAATCGAGTTGAATTTCATCTTTTTTTCTTTTTCAGTTTATAATGTATGAAGGAGAGCAGACAGACACTGCAATGAATTTACTATGGGTTAAAGAGTCCACAAAAAAGTGCTTCATTCATACCCAAGGCAAGTATACATTGGTAGTAAGTCAGGTTTGCCAATGACTGTGGCACAAGCCACTCTATAATCTATATATTATAGGGTGTGTGTGTATATATATAATATATATATATATATATTATATATATATATTATATATATATATTATATATATGCCTATTATACCTATAATCTGGTATAATTCTATATTTTTGTATATACCTCTGTCTATTTGCAAATAATATGGATAAGTTTAATCTACACTATACATATAACCCAGTTTTCAAACAGCAAAGAACTTTATAAATTGTACCAAGCATCACTTCTGTTTCCCTTTGTAATAGATGCTTCATTTAACCACAGGTCACCCTTCCCCTTCAGTCAAGAGATGCTGGCAGACACCAAGCCAAGAAAACAAGTACTCAAACACCAAGAGATACAGAATTATGAAAATGGGGTTTCTGCTAAATCCTGATCCCAGTAACAGGACAGTAGGAAAAGAAAAGGTAGTATATGGAGGAGCTCTGGGGAACATGGAAGAAAAGACATTGAGACAACATTAAAAAAAAAACCATATGTAATCTTAAGCCTGATATGCAAGCAAAACTTGCAGCAGCTTTCACTGTACATTTAGTTTTACAGAGACACAGTTTGACATCAGTGCTGTCCATCAGTGAACTCATTAGAGAGCCTACTGGATAAAGAAGGACAAACTTGTCACTACACTTCATACATTTCCATCAGGAAATAGTCTAAAGCTGAGAAAGTACAAGTTAAAAGACAAATGAGAGAAAAAATTGTTGAAGCTCAAAATGCACCCTCAAGTACTGAGTCTGCCTTCTAAATATCTTTTCTCTAACACTATATGTGCTGTCACCAATTACACATATGTAATTAGTGCAATTAAGAGGAGACAGACACCTGTAATACTACAAGCGTCATTAGAAATCAGTTCAAGTGAAAGTATTCCATTTTCGTTTACCATTGTTTATTCTTATATACTGTCACACTGTATATTTTATGTTAGCACATACTAACTGCACATCTGGAACTATCTACCTTCAAAATAACAGTAAGTCTTCACACAGCATATCCAAACACAGCTGAAGAATTCTCAGACGGGAATCCACAGCTCACAGCATTTTTTTACCTACAATCACATTTGACCTAACATAAGAATAAAAAAAAAAGCCATAATAGAGCCCTGAGCTCTAGATACAATTCAACACCAGGTGATGGCAGTTAATAAACAACACATTAATAAAATATTTTGAAGCAAAACCCAAGAAAATAAATGTCCAAAGGAGCCTTCCAAATGCTTCCATTTCACACTATTAATGACTTCAAAAAGAACAGTTAAAACTACAACCATTTTGACAAGGTATGCTTAAACCAGATAAATAATCAATTTCATTGTGGTTGCTTCTGCCAGGGACAGTAAGAAGTTAAATACTACAGAACTGTAGAAGACTTCAAGAGAAAAGCCACTAACAAAAGGTTAGCAATCTAAAGATTTCCTATTTGCTTATGACTTCAAGGAGGTCTTGCACAACAGAATGGCACAGAGAACATTAGGTACACAAGCAGGTTTTTGCACTCCTAGAAGTCAGATCACAGTAAACCCCTTTAAGAAACAAAAAACTGGCTAAATATATTTGACTTACAGTTGCCAGTGAGTTTTACCCACTATTTACAAACTTCTCAGCAAGAAACTATTTTCAGGAACACCCAGGTTGCACCTTTGCTGTCTAACACAGTATGACCATATTGTAGCATTTCACATCAGCGTCACAAGGAAATATATTTAAATGAAAATTTAAGAACTGTGAAAAAATGTTTCTGTATTTATACTAGCAATATGAACATGAAGAAAGTCAAAAGGCCTGACTCAGCGTGAAAGCTGTTCAGAATCTGCATGCACCTTCAAAATAGACTGTGAAATAAGTAAGATATAATTCTGCTTACTATTTTTCCCATTTATTTCCAAATATAACTCTGGTTAACATTTCTGATAGGACACTAAACTATTACCTCCATTCACTAGCTCAGATTTTTAAAGGCACAAAAAATTAGTCATATAAATCTATAAAATCAAAAGGCCAAGATTTAATCACTTCATTTTCTAAACAATCTATACCAAAATACCTCTCCTCTGAGGAAAGGGTTCTTTCAGCCTGAAAAAGAGAAGGCTTCAGGGCAACCTAATTGCTGCCTTCCAGTACCTGAAGGGAGTCCAGTGAAAGGCATCTGGTGAAAAGGGGCGTTGGAACTGAATGATCTTTAAGGTCTGTTCCTACACAAACCATTCTATGACTCCATGACATTCAGGATATCATACCAATGCCTTACTTAGCATGGCATGACTTGAAAACACCTGAAAATCTGTACTATTTTGTACCACAGTCAATTTTATGCTCATCTTTCAAATCTCTCCTCTGTGAAAAGGGCTCTCCATCGGAGAAAGCAGGATGTTAGGTAAGCAGGAGAAAACCTGGAATCAGACAGGCCAAAGTACTACAAAAGCATCCCCAAAGTTAACAGCTATGAAAGGACCAATCAAAGATCAGATGGGGTGGGGGGGAAATACATGTCACATCAACAAAAACGGCAGCTAAAAAGGACTTAGATTTAATCTTCTTCTAATGACAACTGATGTCCACTTGACATAGAAAGTTGGATAAAAAGGTATTTTAACCACAGGTGAAACCTGTAACTGTGAACAAACCAACACTGGAGACATGCATGCAGTTAACCAATCCACTCAGCAGCATCACAAGGAAATAAGCAGGCATACAAATGTGTCAGTTTCCCTTCCATGCTTGTGAAAAATGAGCAAGCCCACCCCAAATAGCCACAGCACCCAAATAGCAACCCTGACACCAATACAGTTGGAATAGTAAATGTACTCACAATCTACATAAGAACATGTGCACAAAAGGCACAGACTGGGAAGTCTTAACTGAAAATACAGTTGGTCACAAAACTGTGATTGTCTCTTCAAAGCCAGGACAGCAGGATCTTATCTGCTGCAGGACTTCAGGACACAGCGGATTTGGAAGTAAGCAAAAAATCAATCCTCTGTAAAACAGTATTTCAAACACATCCTTCAGAAAGTCTAGCATCAAAACATCTCTGGTGAAGAGATGCCAGCATACCCTGTTACATCTCAACACATGGTTTTCTGACCCTGTGTCAGATTTCAGTCCTTGGGATATTTCCTATTCTTGTTCCAACAGCTTGAAGCAACCAGACGTGTTCAGTGTGCCTAAGGATAAACTGTGAGTGACTTTGTGCACACATACAGCAGGGTCTTAAGAGCAAGCAACTGAGTCCAGACCACGTTCTCTCAGCTCTTCTGTAGACACAAAATCTGCAGAATTATTAACACTACCTATGCATGATGCTGCAGTACATTGTACAGGAAAATCAAACAAGCATTTTAAATTATGCTGATCTCTCTGTATTTCATATGTATGCCTGGCTCCTTGAGAGACAAACATTTCTGTGCTCCACTTGTACTGAATTCCTCATCTGTAAGAGCACTATCTGTTGTAATTAAGTGAAGAAGGATAAAAGGGCTTTCTCACATGCATTACAAGGATCCTGCTGCCACTGAAAAAAAAGTTACATCAGAAAAAGCATCAACAACCTAAGGGATATCCCCTGCTCCCTAGGACGTACACAAAGCATGTATCTACAGAATCTGAAAATATTGTCATAGGGTGTAAAGTAAGCTGCCAAATTACCAAAATTGCCATCCATCTTTACAGTCTGTCAAACTTCAGAGTATCGATACCTAGTCCAGCAGCACCTCATCGATATTAAAAGGCAAGAACCATTGCAAAGAGAATGTCTAGCAGTTCAATCCAAAATCCAGGCTGCTGAGTAAGCATCTGCAATGAAGAATAACTCAAGGAGAACATCTTTCAATGCCACTGAATGCCTCCAGTGGGCCACGTGAGGAAAAAGGTGTAACTCATGCTGTCCTGGCTGCTATAGCTTAAAAACACCCCAAGCAATAAACAGATCAAAAAGTCACATGCTGCACTGTTAAAAAACAAATCCCAAGATAACTGTGAAACAGATTTAGATATTGAACAGAAATGTGAAGACATGCATCAAGAAGACTGTAAACTGTGAACAAGTCATTCTAAATCCCAGACTACAGAAAAGGGAAGGGCAGAGACTATCTAAGCATACTGAGACATGGCACAATACCACAAAGATGTCTCAGTGAAACCCTCAAAAGTAAGGAAAACATTTATGTTTGGTTTAAGTTTTTCTTCTGTTTATTCAAATCTTGCCCTAAATAAGAAAGAAATGCTTGCCTAGGCAGCTGAGAGAAACTAAAGACATAGGTGCCCTGCCATGAATGTTTTTATACAACTAGGGGTTGGAGAAGATCAAAAAGGGGATGGGGGGAGAGAGTATCCATCAACATATTACAGCCCCATTACATGACTGTATCCTTGAGAGGGAACAGTTTTTGCTGTTGCTGTGTGAGCACTGATTGTCAAACAAAGGAAGCTGTTTAGCAAGCACCCAAAAGGAGAAAAAATATCAGCTAAGTATAGCATATCAGGTACACTACACATTTTATCATCATAAATAGAAGCACAGAGCTAAAGGCAAAGGTTCCAGGTAATCTGAAGGCTCACATTCTGAACTTGGTCAACAGGATTTTTCCTTAGAGGCAAAGGGTTTTAAGAAGAAATTTTTGTAATTGAATACATTAATAATTTAAGCAAATATTTTTACAATATGTTTTATGAACTCTTCAATAAACAGCATATTGGATAAATACTTACTTTAATATTTATTACATCCATTCAAAAAAAAAAAACTTCAAAAAATAAATTCCAGAAAGCTTAACAAATATATTGGTACCCATATAAATCAGATTTACTTTGAAAAGTTACTATGTCACATTTAAACAAACTATGGCGAAGTCCAACAAAAGTAATATAACAAACTAAAGATGAACATTGGGAGGTTATTGGAAGAGAATTCCTACTGCTCTTTTACAAAACCTTTTGTAAGAGCAATGCTTTGAAGAAAGAGTTTAATTCACAGCAAGTCAAAATTGATGTCCATAAGATATTCACAGCAATGTTCCACAAGCTTCTAAAGCTTGTGGAATTAATAATGTCATGGTGATATTTATTGCTATTAACTGTCTCACAAAAGAAATTCTCTAACATTACAAAAAATTATTCATCATACTATAAGATTATGAAGCAAACATATAATGAAAGCACACTCCTAAAAAGCATTTACATTGAGTATTGCTACCACAAAGCAACTGCAGCAGCACTAACTTCATCAAGCTCTAGAATGACCAACAGATGAAGTATTTATTTTTACCATGTTATATATTCTGAAAATAAATTATACACATTTTGCTTCTAAATACTTATATCTGAAGGAGCTAAATACAATCATTGATTCGTGAGAACTACACTTTTCTACAGAAATCATCATTTGTTTTTGGGAGGATATCTAAAGAGGACAGGTTAGCAAATACAAATGAAGAGGCAAAAACCTCAGAAAAAGATCATTCCTCATATAACATCTCATACTTAAAAAACAAAAAAGAAAAATGAATTTTAACTATACATGTAGACCCAGCCTGTTATTTCATAGTAGTTCTCTGCAACAGGCAAGTTTTCTGATTTGCAAACTTTTAGCCAAAAGTCTTCCAAAATAGTTCCTGGGCTTCTTGCATCTTAGACTACATCTCTTCCTTTATTTATTCCCCACCCTGAAAATGTGGCAGGGGAGAGAGAAAAGAGCAGGAAGAAAAAATAATCATCTGAGGGATATAGCATATAATATTTGGGGAAGGGGGGGTGGGGGGGAGGTGGAAATCAGAATTGATTGCAACTGATTTAACAGGTTGTCAGAAAATCATCACCTTGAAATGATGCATTATGAGCTACATAATATGAATATACATACATATCATGACAAACGACCAAGAGAGATCACCAATTTTTAAGGCTGACAGATACTTCCTTGTAGAAGAATAATTTTTTAGTTTAAGTTGCCAAAGGCTTTTCAAGACGACCCATTCTGTGCCAGGTGTCCATGTCAAAGCTGCTTCAAAGTTCACATGGTATGCAAATATGCAAAACATATTTTTCCTCCTTCCAAGGAAAGCTACATAAAAACACACTTTTGCCTCATTACAAAAGGTTTTCTTCAAAATGTTTAATCACTTGTATGCTTTAAGCTGTACATGCATCTTTCTAAGAGACAGCAAAATGCTTACCCTGACATACAAGTGATGCTTTTGTCAAGCTCACTGTAATGTTACTGTTACTGATTTTGTTTTGATATGTTACAGCTGAGCCACCTACATATTCTGTCTGTACTTATTCCATTTCTGTAAGGCTTCTGGGAACTAAAGATCCACAGCTGTAGACTCACAGGATAACATAGTTTAGAAGTCCAAACTCCTGCTCAAAGTCAGATATAAGAATGGGCTGCTCAGCTTTCCTATTTGGGTCCTGAAAACCTCTAAGACAGCTCCTCAGGGCAACCTTCTACACAGCTTCAATACTCTCCATGGAAAGAGTTTTTCTTTATATCAAGCCTGAACCTTCTGTGTTTCAACTGATGAACACCACCTCATGTCCTCTCCCCACATATCTCAGTAAAAGAGCCTGACTCCATCTTCTCAGTGATGTCCTCAAAAAAAACCCCAGTATGTTGTTGTTTGATCCCACTGAGATCATCTGTTTCTCCAGCTGAACAAAACCATCTCCCTCAGCCTCTCCTCACAGGATGAGTGTTCCAGTTCCCTAATCATCTTGGTAGTCCTCCACCAACTTCACTTCTATTTATCAATGACTTTCCTGTATTGAGAGTCCCAAAACTGGGCACAGCACTCTAGATGCAGTCTAATGAGCACCAAGTAGAGAGGGACAACCACTTCCCTCCATCTGCTGGCTATGCTCCTTCTCAGAGAGCCCAGGATGTTGCTGTCCTTCCTTTCTTTAGGCTGAGAGAGTCAAGGTTGTGGAGAGTGAGAGGGAAAGGAAGAGGAAAAGGAGAGTAGGCTCCTTTGAAACTTTGGAGCACTTTCCAGTACCTAAAGGGGATCTACATGACAGCTTGAGAGGAACTTCTGACAAGGGCATGCAGTAATAGGGCAAGGCAGAATGGCCTTCAGCTGAAAGAGGGAAAGTTTAGATAAGACAGTAGGAATAAATTTTTTGCTGTGAAAGTGGTGGAACTCTGGACCAGGTTGCCCAGCTAGGCTGTGGATGCCCCATCCCTGGAAGCATACAAGGCCAGGCTGGATGGGGCTCTGAGCAACCTGGTCTAGTGGAAGGTGTCCCTGCCCATGGCAGGGGGGGTGGAACTGGATGATCTTTTATATCCCTTTGTATAGGGTGTGACTGAGATTGAGTTCTTTTTTTTTTTTCCTTTTCCATAGCAGCCCTCAGTGCTGTGCTTTACATTGGTAGCTGGGAACCATTCTATGATTCTGCAGGGGTATGCTGCTGCTGATCCATGGTCAGAGTGCTGTCTGCCAAGACCCCAGGTTTCTCCAGCAGAGCTGCTTTCCAGCCTGTATCACTGAAAAGTGCTCCTGTTTCACCACTCTAGGACTTTGCAGCTGTTCTAGAATAAAGCTCCAGATGGACCTTGTGTTCACAGCCACAAAGTCCCCCTGAATGGCAGCCCCATCATCAAGCACAACTACCTCCCCCCACTTTGGTGTCATCTGCAAGCACAAGAGCACTCTTTGTCACTATTCAGCACAAATCCCTGCAGTACCCCTCTTGTTACCAACCTCCCTATATGACACACTAAGCACTTCTTTCTGAATCCATCCATCCATCCATCCATCCAACCAGTCTTTTTTATATCTTCTAGTTCTCCAGCAATCTGTTATGTCCAAATCTGGATACAAGAATATCATCGGAGATTGAGTTGAAAATCTTTGTAAAGTCCAGGAAAATTAAATCTGCTGTTCTTACCTCTTCCAAATATTCAGTCAGCTTACCATAGAAGGCAATCTGCCTTGTCATGCCTGATTTGCCGTTGACAAATCCATGCTGATTGCTCCCATTCGCTTCCTTCTTGTGACCAGAAATGTGTTCCAAGAAAACCCATGCCCCTGTTTTCCCAGGGACAAAAAGCAAGCAACCCAGTTTGCAGCTCTTTGGGCTGTATTTTGGCCCTTTTTGGAGGGTGCAACATATGCATTTGTTCAGCCATTGAGAGGGTCTCCTGGTATCCAAGATGTTTCAAAGATGCTAGGGAAGGACCTCACTGTGACGCTGGCCAGCTCTATCAACATTCACAGGCATTCCTTTTGGCCCCTTGCACTGGAAGGATTTGAGTCATCTCAATAATCCCCAGCTGAATCCTCAGCCACTGCTGGCAGCTGCTCTCCTCAAACCCTTGTTACTAAGCACAGAGGCCTGGGAGACCCTGCTGGTGATGCCTCACTAAGGAACAGAAGGATCAGGGTACCCCAGCCTTATCTGGATCCACTGTCCCTGACACATCACATTCCAGAAGAAGCTTGTATTTTATTTGCCCTGCTTTTCACTACTCAAGTACTAGAAGAAACTCTTCTTGCTGACCTAGATCTCCCTCCTAAGCATCATCTCTAGGTGAGCACTGGCTCTCTTGATCTCATCCCTACATACCAGGATAATTTTTCTAAATTTTCCCTTTGTAGCCTATCCCAGCTGCCCCTGTTTGCGTATCCCATTTTTGCACTGCAGCTCAGACATGAGTTCCCCACAAAGTCATCTCCTGATAGGCCTGCTTGCTTTCCTGACTATCAGGATGGATCACTGGCATCTAAATTTATTCTCAGTGATATCCATGCTGGATTCAACTAGAATGAAAACATAAGCTATCCACATAAAGAAAAGGATGGAAAAGAGAGGAACCAAAAAAATTTGACTAAAGAAAGAACTGCAACGTGGGAAAAAGCTGAAACAATGAACACAATCTTGAGTTTGGGATACAGACCAAGTCTGAGATGGCTGGGAAGACAGGCATGAAAGGAAAAAACAAATTCACATGAGGGAAGCCAGGAAGACTGAAGCACAAAATTAAAGGGGGAAAACTACAATACAGAACTACAGGAGCCAGTGGAAATGCAACACAGAGAGGAGAGATCCTTTTTATGACAGAAAACTAGATATGAAACTGAGGATAGTGGACAGAAACCTGAGACCAGCAGACAGGACTGTGAAAGGATTCAGTGAAAAGTTCTTTTTTTCAGTGTGAAAGAAAGAAACTTGGATAAACAACTTATTAATTAGAACCTCCATGCACACTGGATGGTACTGGACCCCAGAAAAGAGGCCCTTAAGCAAAAAACAAACTGTTTACTTGGGGAAAATAGAATTGTAATAAAAATTTCAGGATAGGGCAAAGAAGATTGGGACAGGGATATCACACAAGGAATAAGCAGAAAAATCAGCATCCAACAGAATATATTCACTCCCAGAGCCTGAAATAGGGCCCAAGATTCCAAAGTTTCACCTCTACTTTCAAAGACTAGGAAATCTCAGAAAACCATACACAGACAACATCATTTGGAGTACAGCTGAATAACAAATTACTAGTATCACATTCCCAGCCAGCTCAAGTGACACAAGTCGCACGGCAAAATAGACAAATTTCAGCATTTTTAAAGACTTATATGCTATATGCATATTAGTCATATGTGCAATCCCACAGGACAGAGGGTTTCCTCCTGTCCATCAGGTTTGCTGACTTCTTTTAATCTAGAATGTTGAACATTTTGGTTATGTGCAAATAATTTTGTGGAGTTTTAAAATAGCTGACTATCAAAAACCTGAGTATAGGTTAAAATAATATATATAGTCACATCACAAAAATTAAAGGTTATTTGATCACTCAAGGTACTCTTGCTGTGTTAATGAACAATGTGTTAGAAAAAAGATATATACAGCATTATATTATATAAGGACCTTGCCACATGCACTGCAAATGTTGGCAAGTGTGTTGTTAATAAGACAGGTATTGTAGGAAAAGTGAGGGAATTAATACTGTCCTGGAAATTTTTATTTTCTTCTTCTTTCTTGCACACAAGTCAACTTTAAAAGAAAAAAAAAATATATCAAAACCCCCAACAAACTTTTAATGAGCAATCCACTCTTCATCAAAATTATGGACTTAGTACCTTGGGGTTAACATTGCAACAGATCTAAGTATTTATACCTGGAGTCTAAATCAACCCACCATACTACAAATCAAGCAATGAGGTCTTTCTAGATATGCATTCATGGAACCCTGTTGAGGGGTTTATTAAAAACAACCAAAAAAAGCCAGATTATCGTTAGTAAATTAGACCTTTATGGGAAAACATCTTAGAACACATAAATCATTAAAACACTGATAGATTATTTAGAAAAATCATATCATAAAGGTCCTAAATTGAATATTCAACACAAAGGAATACATAATATATCTCAAGAGACTTATGTGAAAATATTACTAGTGAAACATGCAGGCACTAGAGACTGAAGGTAATGAAACAGCAAAAGAGGAAATTAAGAAAGTACAGTATGAACAGCACATAAACAAATATTGAGGCCACACATTATTTGATACCAAGAAAAAGGATTCAGTGTGGCACATTGAACACCAACTATGCCATTCTATGCTAAAAAACTGAGAGCAACATTGTAGGGAAAAATGTAAAATTTAACCCTACATTTATAGGCCACATTGCATGTCTTACTAGAATCTCTGATTCTGCCATTTCATGATGTGTAAGAGCTTGATCTTGCAACTTCTAAGTTCTCTGGACATAGTTTTTGTCGCACAACAGCAAAACAAACACTCTATTTCCCAAAAAAATCACACATCACTTCATTTTCAGATTATTTTCATCATACAAGAGATGCATATTAATGCAATCATACAAAGCATGCATCCTCTATATTTGTTTTCCTTATTCTATTAGAAGCATATTCTATGACCAGACAACAAGATTTAATTAAGTCACTTTTGCTTTGACACTAGCTCCCCCTCCAGACCAGTCTAAGATTATAGTCATGACTTTTTACTTTAATTCTGACTGCAACAAGATATAAATACTCAAATCCAAACCTTCTTTTTCTTTATCCATTGAAATGTCAATGAACAGACTGATCTGATAAACTATAAATAAAATTATCATTTATTATTTTTAACTGCATACATTCCAAGCCTGGGAAAATGATTTGGTTTAGAAAAGATCTGACAGATAAAGCACCAATTCCATACAGCTACACAAAGACAGAAATGGATCACAATTAAAAATCTTTACACTCTGAATGGTCTGCAATATTTGTACTATATAAGCATTCAATTATACAATCAAGTCTCTATTTGAAGTCACAATAAAGTGATCATAAACCACAGATGTCAAACCAAAGGGAAGCCCCTATGTGGTTTAATACAACCTTTACCAATTCACTTAAGGTGAAGTAGCTCCATTTCTACTCCAGCATGTACAGCTAACTTTTTTTTTTCTCGTATTACTTAGAAGTACTGTATTTTCAGTTGTTCAGCTAATGAAACCACCAAAATTTTAAACAAATGAAGACAATGGACTAAAAGGGAAAGAAAGCTACAACTTCCAACTGATCTTCTGTATTTCCCAGTTGTCAAATGTCCTGGCAGCTACATCACTGAAAGAGTGAATTTGCCTGATTCAACACTCCAAGTTGATTCCTGCCTTTCCCTTGTTGTTGAACTTTTTGCTCAGAAAATATGAGTAATTAATTGCACTTCCAGCTTTGAAAAAGGCTGCCTTAATACACGTAGTTGGGAAAATATGCAAACTTTGCAATATGCTAGTGTGCCTGCTTAAGGTAGATATACATATAAAACCCTAACAAGCATCACTAAATTCTGGCAGTAAGCATACCTGCAATAACCAGAGAAACAGACCCTACTGGAAATACATCAAAGCAGAATCACCAACTCCTCATAACTAGTTTTCTGTAATAATGAAAGGAACTGTAACAGTCATCTGTAAAAGCACCCCAAGTATCAGCAGCACAGGCAAGCTGGCCACTTATTTACTTTTGCAGTTCAGACTTTTCTGAAGTTTTTGATGACTTGCAGTGGAAAATTACTTGGGAAAATAAATAAGATTAACACTATAAAATCAAGAAACCTTTTCAGGCTCACTCATTCTGAAGTATTTACTCCAGTAACTTTCAGGCCTAGACATTAAGATCCCGTACTTCGGGACAGAAAGAGTATGTGTGTATTTATATATGTACACACGTATACTGAAACATACAGTTTTCAGCTGATGTGTATGTTTCAGTATACAAACGCAGACAGAACAAGAGGTGCCAAGTGCTAATAGAAGATCGCAGATAAAGCACACGAATGTTGTTAGCACAGGGTTGTTTGCCACATCCATGTACACACAGCATGTGCATCACGGCATCCTGTGCATCACAGCGTGCCATGTGTGCCTTGAGGGCGCAAGGACAGCAGGTACTGCCCCGAGGAAGTTACAGTCTTTCAACAAGCAATTTTACAAGCTCATGCCTTTGCCCTTAGGCTTCTTGGTACAATCTGCACCACAGCACTATAGTTTCTGCCTCTTGTACCCGCAACCAGGAGCAGATTCTGAAAGCAGAGGGTCGCAGCCTGGTCTTTGCAGCGCATCAAGAACACAGTGCTGGCACTTCTTGCACACACGTGTGAAAGACCTGTGCATACATCAAGCACTAACTCGCCTAGAGCTAAATCGCCAGAGCCTTACCAGCAACAGGATCCACGACCAAAGCCAATCGTGCCGAAATACAGGAAAGGTCGCCGTGGGAAAAGCCCCAGGCAACAACCGATGGCTCTGTACCCGTGTCAGGCAAGCACTTCCTCGAGCTACCAGGCGGCCCTAGAGCCTGAGGTCCGTCCTCACAGCCCACGCTCCCCGTGTACTCCTCCCTGCCAAAAGCAGGCGTCCCCTCGGGCGGCCGCAGTTCCCGGGACAAGGAAAGTTGGAGTCCGCCCCCGGCGCCCTGCGGCCGCGGCGCACGGGACGGCGGCAGCCGCGCTCGGCGCTACGGGAACCCCGCTGCCCGCGCCGCGCCCGGGGCAACGCCGCCGCCCGGGGCTCGCACGCATCTCCCTCCCGGGCCCGGCCCGGCCCCGCCGCCGACGGTGATGCCCCGGCCGCTCGCCGAGCCCCGGCCTCCCCTTTCTCTGCCGCGCTCTCCGGCGGCCTCAGGCCCCACCAGCGACCCTCAGGTGAGGGAGCCCACGGGGACCCAGGCACACGGCACGGACCGGCCCCCTCCCCGCCATCACCACCCCGGCGGCGGCAGCAGCGGTTGCTGAACAGCGCCCGAGTCGCAAAAGCGGCGGCGCCAGGCCCGGGGGAGGGATGGGGAACGCTGGCCGGAGCAGCCCGGTCTCGCTTCGGTACCCGCTTCCCCGCCGCCGCGGCTGCCGCTGAGCCCCCGCATCCCCTTACCGGAGTGCCGGCGCCGCCGGCGGAGCCCGCGCTGCCGCTGCCACGGGTGCCGGGCGGGAGGGCGGCGGGGCTGGCGGGCGGGGAGCGGCGGGAGGAGACGGAAGCAGGAACCCGCCGGCGGCGGAGCGGAGCTGGCGGGGACGGGGCTCGGGGCGCGGGCAGGGCGCGCGCCGAGGGCGGGGAGCGGCGCGCGGGCAGCTGTGACAGCGGCGCACGGCCCGGGCAGCGCGCGCCCCCGCGAGCGCGGTAGGAAGAGCCGCGCCGCGGGCGCGCGCCTGCCGGGGAAAGCAGCCTATGGGAGCGCGAGCCGGGCCCCGGTACCGCGGGAGCGCCCCCGTCACGGAGCGACGGAGCGCGCATGCGCGCCCCGGACCTTCCAGCGCCGCCGCTCCCCCCGCCCCGCCGCCTCCTCCCGCGCGCCCCCGCCCCGGGAGCGGCCGGGACGGGCGGGACGGGCTCGGCAGCGTCCCCGCATCGCCGCGCGGGGCTGTCCCCCCCGGGCAGGGGACGGCGGGGCGGCGGCGACAGCCCGCGGGAGGCGCGGGAGCGGCCGCGTTTACCCCGGCGATGGGCGTGAGCGCGGAGCAGCAGCGCCCGCTGGGCGCCGCCGCGGCGCTCCTGCCTCCCGCGAGGGAGCGCGGCGGAAACCGGGCGCGGGGGCGGTGTTGCAGGGCACCCCCGAACTGCAGCTTGATCCCTCCGGGAAGGCGGCCCTGCCTCGGGCGCCTTTATCCGCGGCAGCGATGCCGAGCCGCGGACAGAGCCGCCCGCAGCCCCCGCTCCTGCCCCCAACAGCGCTGCTGCCCGCAACAGGCTGGTCCCGCAGCGCCAGCGCATCCTGCCTGGGAACAGGCTTAGTGGTTCTCATGCAAATATCCCTAGAAAAGACAGAAATCTCACGAAATTTTCTATTATGAGAGAAAAATGAGTGCTCTTTGTCTGCTGGGTGACAGCCGGACTGGAGAGAGGCCCGCTCTCTTCCAAGCACCCTTGACTGTTCCGCCTTTGTGGCTTAACAAAACCCTTCCCAAAAGTGCACGTAAACGGATGAATTCGGATGGATGCGGAATTTCAGGCATTTAACGTATCTATAGTTTCCTAAAGATTCATCTGGGAAGCTACGTACATTTTAAAAGTTTGCAATGTGCAAATGTAATGTTTCAGTAATGTTGGGAGACGAAATGGCAGAGATGGCAAGGTAGCAGGTGAAGTAGAAATTGTAGTAGGAGTATATTCGAAGATACTGTGATTTCGGTAAAAGCCAGAGCTGGTAAGGATGGATACTTTGTAAGTATCACATCCTTTTTGCACCCCGTCCCAGTGCTCAGACGAGCTGTCCTGCATATTGGTGTTGTGTCCTGTATTCATTCACACTTGTCTTCCCTGGTTTATTTCACTAGCCCTCTCGTTGGTTTTTGTTTTGTTGGTTTTTGTTTTGTTGTTTTTGGTTTTTTTTCCCCAGAACTAGTAAACATTCACAACTGTGCTTGTAAGGTGTGAGACATTATGCCACTGTCTGTTGTTTTTTCTTTCTTGACTTCATACATTCTGGATCAGCTGCGTGCTGACATGGAGCTTGCGGCACAACCACCGCCAGCATTGTCTGGGGGATGCCAAGAAGAGTTACAATATTCTGTGCCCATAGCAACCTTCCAGAGCGATCTGGAAATGCAGAAATAATTAATATATCTTTTTTCCCTAAGGTTTTGATTCCTAACTGACAATAACAGAGATTAGTTGAGAAATTGAGATGATAAGCAGATTGCTGATGGTTGTCAAGTGCTGAGTGCAGTTGCTAGCTCCTGTGACTGCAACAGTTGTTATACCTACTAACAATTATATTGCCTACAAATTTAGTCAAGGATTTATATTCCAAAATCCAGTTCCATAAATCAAAAACATTTTAAAAGTCTATGTATATGCAAAATGGCCAAAAATGTGTGCAATGCAGGGAAGAGAAGGAAGCCCCCATGCCTGGAAATATTCAACCTGTCCGGTTGAATGGGTCTTTGAGCAACCTGATCTGGCTGAAGATGTCCCTGCTTATTCCAGGGGATTTGGACTAGATGGCCTTTAAAGGCCCCTTTCCAACACAAATCATTCTGTGACTCAAAGCTGTTGATCCAGAAACCAAGGCATGGCTTTCCAAATGATACATTTAACTGTATGTTGCCTTTGCTTGGAGGATGTCACCTAAAGAAGGATTCTAAAAGAAAGTAAAATTGTTCAGGAGACTTATGAAAAGTGGTGGGTCTTTTCTGTCTGGTAGGAAAATACTATTTTCTAGACATAAGCCTGATTACTAACCCAAAAATATTAGGGTACTTTCAATGCAAAGAGTTCTTAGATACAATGTTTGGAAACTGGACGAAAATCAGGCCAAAATAGATGGGCTCTTTCATTGATACACTGGTGGTGATTTCAGTTGTACTTACTGTGGTGTGAAATTAAGTTCATTTCAAATGATTGTTTATTGCAATGTGGAAACTACTTCTGGTTTACTTGTTTTCAAGGCCATGATATTCTGTGCTACAGGCATATGATCTTAAAGTGAAGAAAATTACACAGTGTTATGCCCAGCATCCACTGGAGATGCCAGTGGGTAAAATGTGATCAATCTGCACATAACTTGTATGGTTAGGAGTTATTTTTATTTATATTGCAATTCTAACCATGTTATAGCACCTACTGCTATCACCCTCATTTTTATTTTGAGGAATTTGTGACCAGAGCTGTGCTAAGCCATGACATAATGGGAGAAAGAAAATTAAATTACTAGGGAGAGAGAGGAAAAGCTAGTGAGGGGAGTGCTGTCACAGAGCACTAACTTTTTACCAATGCTAAATGCAGCAGGTACATACAATTTGAAGTACATTTCCCAAATTATACTGAAAGGCCAGCAGCTAATTTATTTTCACCACAAAAAGCTCATTTTTAGGTGTAGAATGTCTCTTGTAACTCCAAAAACTTCTTCATCCCATGATCAAGGGGCAGAACCTTAGTTTGTTAGTGCTCTGAAATGTTTGGGAAGGGAACTTTACACTAGAATATGGGACACTTTTTCACTACCGTGGTTAGGAAATTTATTTTCTTAAACAATTTTAAGGTGGAGGGTTCTAATTCTAGTTGTGGAGTGTGCAGTTTCTAGTGCTCAATCTCACAGCCTAAAGAATCACTTTTACCTGATACAGACCCAAAATCTGCTGGAGTCAGCTAATTCTTTCCAGTTGGCAAGAAGGTGGTAGGACTTTTACTAAGCAGGTGGAATCTCAGCAGGGCAACTCCAGTTTCACTTTGATGAGACATCCTGCCACCTGTTTCAGAAGTTCCTCTGATTAGCAATGTGAGTTAAAATGGAATGTAAAGATATTTTGACTTTTTCCCCCAAATACATGAACACATACTGAAGTCCACATTTAAACCTCCCTAGAAACAAAATTCTACTTTCGTGAACTTTTTATTTCTCTGTGCAGTGTTAACAAGTTGTCTCTTATTCTTCACTATCTCTAAACCTGAGAGCCATAAAGCATTCTTAATGGATAACAACAACTCCTCCAAAAAATACCTCAAATCCTTATCCCTTTATATTAAATGATTAGAAGCACTTTCAGTTTTTAGCTATTGCAGTAGTAAAAGTAAACTTAGAAGAAGGAATCACCAGAGCTGGAAGGGATGCTAAAAAGTACTTCTCTTTTTTTTTTAATTAAGCATCAGTTAGGGGCTTTGGTTACCTTAGGTTTTGTAGACACTTTTTATTTATTGCAGTATAGCTGTACCTTAGAAATACTTCACTTACAAAGACATCCACTTCTCCAGGTGACACCAGAGTTAAAGCACACACTTATCTGAATCCTCCCGTATGCACCTTGGTGCTGCAAATTTGCTTTATTTCATACCAACTATTCTCTGTTACCTGTTGCAGACCACTGTAAATTGGTAATACTCAAAGATCACTAAAACTAAAATCAGAACAGGAGAGTGTTACAGGTATTTTTCTCTTTGCTTGCTATAAAGAATAATACAGTTTCTAACATCATTTATCCAAGCTTTGTTTTGTCATGTGAAGTAGGAAGACATGGGTAGGAACAGCACAAAAGCCAGTATATTCAAGAAAGAAATATAGAAATTACACTTGAAAAAACTGGAGTGGAAGGGTGTTAAGCCTTTGTCCCTCTTAAATGAAGACTGTATATACTGAGGAGGATGAGTTGGAGGAAAAAAACCCCAAAAATCTAAATCAGTTAATTTTTCCGCCATGTAGAAGTCGACATGCAATGAGTACCCAGACACTGCACCAGTCAGGAAACTGCAGAAATGCAACTCTAACATAAGAATTACAGAAAACTTGTCACAAGGGTTAAAGGTAGTTCAAGAGAAAATAGGAATGAGATTACAGACACTGCCAATATTACATAAAACTTGTAAAAAAACTCTAAGACTATTACCAATCATTTAATATGAAACCGAATTTCTTAAATTCTAAAGAACCTTTTAAAGGATCCATCAAATGTTTCTGTTGTAGCCCTTAGAATTTTTTCTGCTTTTTCCACTGGCTTGAAATCAGGTCTCATACTTCTTAGTCTCAGCTTCACACAGAAAACAATTTCAAATACTTGAAACACCCTCCCTCCCCCCCCACCT
Organism: Serinus canaria; assembly: GCF_022539315.1. Lineage (NCBI taxonomy): Eukaryota > Metazoa > Chordata > Aves > Passeriformes > Fringillidae > Serinus > Serinus canaria. The sequence goes on from NC_066319.1 coordinate 22,900,713, forward strand.
CTAATTAGTAGTGTTGTAAGAAAAGTTTTAAAACATTTTTACTGAGACTTATATCTGTGTCCATTAAAAGATATTAAGAAAATCTGTGTTTATTTCTGCTTTTCCAGGAAATGCCAGCAAGTACAGCCAGCCATTGTAAGTGCACTACAAAGCAATGGTTCCTCCTCTGTGGAAAAAAAACACCAACAAAACAAACAAAACAAAAAAAAAATCTGAAGATGAGATGCATTGCTGTTAAAAGATGTGAGATAGTGCTTCATCACAACATACAGAAGTACTTGCAGCTGCAGAGCAACTCAAGAAACTTTTCTGTCCCATTAACCAAAACACTTTCAGTTTCCAGCTTGAAGCAGGTGAAACCATAATAAACATTGCACAAGGACTGTTTATCTGCACCCAAAACATTTGAGTAAAGTGTTTATATGAATCAGGACAAACTTATTCTTTCTTGACGCTTCCACATTTACAATTCTTCTCCTTGAATTGTAGTCTGATTTGATGTGATATAGCAGTTTGTTTCTTTTTATTTACTGGTTTTATTGCAAGCAAAGGCTTAAAGGTCAAAAGGAACAAAGGGCAAACACAAAATGCGCTGGGTAGGTTGTGTAATCAAAAATCATATTGTGGATGTTCATTAAATATCAGAGATGCCTATGGTTATATGGAAAATACAGCTGCACAGTGGTATCTCTTCTGGGGAAATGAAGCAGGGAGAGCTGCACTAACAGCAGCAGTCTCTACAGCTCAGCAGAACAGAGACCATTCTTGTGTTATATTGGAAAGACAGTAATGTAAATGCAAAGGCAAAAGGATCCTCTCCATGTGTACATTCTTCCTTTAAACTGAGCCTCAAGTAGTACAGCTGTGTAAACACAATCATTTCTCCCTGCAGATGAGTAAGTAAAATACAGATTATCCAAAACTTGTGATTTGGATTATCCAAAACTATGCACAGTAAAAGCTACTTCAGGATTAAAGTCCAACAATGTAACTTGCATTACGAGCTGGACGAGCTGCAGACACTAACACACCAATGTAGACACTAACACCTGAAGTTGGCCCAGCACTTCCCACTCTAAGATCTCATTTCAGTTGCTGACAGCAGAAATACTTGTTTTCACAAACTCTCAGATGCTTGGACCAGCATTTTTAAAGCCGTGTCCCTTTTTTCTCAAGTCCCTTAAGTTTCGGAGTGACAGTTTCAAATGTGTCAGAATTAGGCAGGTAAAACGTGCCTTTAGCTTTTCCTTTAAAAATCTATGTGTATTTAGCCAGACTACTTCTATAAGGAGCAAGGGGGAGGATATAACTTTAAAAATCAGATGTCTCACACCCTCAGAACTGTCATATAAGCAAATTGAGTTTTGCAATTAGATTTTCTTATCAAATTTTCTAAATATTCTAATGGATGTGGCCTGCTCTTTTAATGGGACCTAATCTGAAACTGAGTTCCTGGTCTTGCTGTATATGGAGACAAAAAGAAGGAAGTCTTCTCTCTCATGTTTCACATCATTTCCATGCATTTCTTATGCCTGGAGTAGCTAGGGTATCCTTACAGACAGACAAATTCATCACTTTTTTACTGTAAAATACTAGAAGAAGCAGCATTTCTAGAGCAGAGTAGTAATTACAAACTTCTAAATATGTCATTGTGGTTTGCTGAGATGCTAATTGCCTAAATACTTCAAGGTTTCCTGGCTCAGATTTATTTTATGAGAACTGAATGCAAGACATTCAAAAGAGTGCTGGTGTCTACACTATTTTCACAGTACTTTACAGCTGTATTAATTCTCTCTTCTGGACTTCTTTCCATCTAGGGAGAAAATGCACTTGTTCATCACCCACACATTTTCACATGAAAATTTCCTATCTTTACTCATCTCCTATTTCTGCCACAAGAGGGAAGGGGAAAGTGCTAAATTTTTTTGAATGCTTGACTCTGCAAGAATGTTTCTTCAGAGCGGTTTTTGGTTTGTGTACATCCAGAGGGGAATAAATAAAGCTACTGGGTTGCCAATGTTTTTATACAACAGGTCAAGCTCTCTTGCTTTAAGATCTTAGACTTGGAATTTAGGCTCGCTCTTGCTAACTTGCTGTGATTTATTCCAGATTGATCATTTATCTTTGCATTGCACTGGACATTAAAATTCCTGCTTGCTGTTTTGCTTCCTTTCTCAGATCAAGTTCCCGAGCCCAACAGATTTGTGTAAATAAATGTATCATTTCTTGTAAGATTTTCAATATTGCAATTTAACAATAGATTATCAGATAATTTCTTGGTATTCATGGAGAACAAGAATTTATCTGAGAGCCTCATCTGTGTGCTCACAGGGTGTGGTGATTTCATTAGCTTTCCAAACAATGGATTTCCTGTGAAGGTAAACTTACACTCAAGAACAGCCCGGTTTGGTTTACAGCCTGAAATAGAAATGTGAAACATTTTATCTGTGGCTTATAGAGAGAGTACTATCGGCTTTTCAAATAATAACCCCAGCTGTCCTCTTTCTCAGCACAGCCTTTGCAAGAGGTTTATGCACACACTTTCAAAGAATGAGCAGCCAATGAAAGATCTGCTGGAGAAGGGCAGTCTGCTGCACTGGCCTGGCACGTCACATGGAACTCTGCTGCATTCTGGACATAAATACTTCTGTAAACTAAAACCAGGCAAGACCAACACATTTCATTCAATTAAGCTTTCATTAGACTCAATTATTTTGTTTTCCTTTTGAGTAATTTATTTGAATTTATTATTACATCAGTAGCTGCAATTGAAATAGTTCTTCAATTTCCCAAGGGCATTTCATTGTTATTGCGCCTATCAGTATTGGCGCAAATGGAAAACAGCTAATAAGCAAGCAAATCAATTTCTGGGTGCAATTTACTTATCAGCCCATTCTCACGTCACATGTCCCACATGTAACTTGAACTACCAGTTTTTCCTTCCATTAGCAAGTAGATTAAGAAAAAGGATCTACCTCCTAGCAAGTGCCAGATAAACCAGATACTGTACCCCACCTGGAAATTTAACAGTTATGTGCAGGGCCTTCACTGGAGTTGCATTCCTGTTTGTAGAAGCATTGACACAAAGTAAAGATTGTGGCTAACAATTAAGCATGGCTTTGTATCTTATTAAAAAAAAAAAAAAGCCAGAAAAGAAATAAAGCCTTCACTCCCACCAGCTCTTCTATAGTTGAAGTAAAACATCTACTTGCAACTCTGGAAGTGGGTCTTGCTACACTGACAGATGTACTCAAGACTTTATTTCTAACTTATTAAACTGTATTAACTCTGGGGAAAAAAAAGAAAACACAAAAAACAAAACCAAACAAACAAAGAAAAAACCGATTTCCAGATGGTTAAAAACATACCAGGCTCTTTGCTGGGAATGAAAGGCTGTAGGGAAGGAAGGGCTGTTGAGAGCAAGCTACTCTGGTATGCCCATCTGTGTTGTTTCTCCACCAAATGCCAAGGTTGTTTAAGGTTCTGCTTCTAACATCCAGCATTCCCACTTGGTGGCAGCTCCCTTAGTGTCCCACTGTAATCACAAAGCTGTCAGCTAGTGGAGAGAAACAAAGCCTTTGTCAGTAATGCTCAGAGGCACTGCACTGTTACCAGGCTTTAGAACTGGCTATCCCATTTAGTAATTTTCTCTGGATTCTTTTGATAATCAATTTACTTCTAACCTTTAAGAAGGAAAATTATTCAATATAGTTAGAAAAGCCAAATAATTAAAACTTCTCTAGTAATTTTGAAAAACATTATATTGCATGATATGAAAAATTGAAACAGTTTTCCTTGCTAACCTTTCACCTTTCTTGAATTAACATTCAAGTGATTATTTCAGAGCATCTTTATCAATCAGCCAGGGGGGTTCAATTCCAGTAATATACAGGTACACTTTTTGTGAAGTCTGATAGTTCTTAGATTAAGTATGTAAGCATTGCCTAAGGCAGCCTTCTCTCCTCAGTTGTGCCTGATTTAGCCGAGCTGCTGCAACGCCCTTTAGCAACACAGAAAGCAGCAGAGCAAGGCCCAGGTTAGGACCTGGTTACTACCAAAGGCAGTTACTGATCTGGCCAGTGCAGAAAGAGGATTAAAAGACCCACTTTTGCTCTCTAAGCACATATGTGTTTGGCTACCGTGGTAGTGCTTATTTGCACTAATCATAAGCAGTCTACTGTTTGCAAGCTTTTTCCAATTCTAAGGTAAAATTTGGACATGAATATGATGCATGTGTGAGATTAAAATTTATTTTATCTAAACTGGTAGCACAAAACTTTAATTTGCACAGGGAATTGAGAGTGAAGTGGTTTACTAATTTGGCAATTACCCCCAAAGTACAGATTCCTACTTCATAAGGACTCAAAATGGGTGAGCCTCTTTTTGTACTCTTCCCTTCCCCTGTATGCTGCAGATGGTAGACAGACTGGGCTAGGAACACATATATAATCTATCTAGTCTTATCTTAGCAGAGGTAAACCAAAATTCTTTCCTAATTCCGCCTAACTGAATTTATCTTTGCAGAGTGGCCACAGAACAACTGATAAGTTGCAGTATTTTACTCCACCCTCAATGATGACTAGTGCAGCAAAGCAATCTTATGAAGCCAACGTGGTCTACATTTATATTGTGTTCAAATAAGGCTTGCTATTTGTCTGAACTCAAAGAGTTCCCTCCAGGGAAGAGTTGAAGAAGGCTTAGCTCCTCTGTCATTGGAAACATCAGGGGTGAAAAGTTTACATAATCTTTTACAAACATGATTTAATACAAATTATTACTTCCTTTTGATGTTTCTATTTCCTCTTGATCCTACAGCCAAGTTCATAATTGATAAGAGAAATAGGAGTGCCATGAGAGAGAACTGGTAAAAACTGACATATGTAAATACAGCTTAAACACTGAGTCAAAAACACATTAATGGCAGCACAGGTATTGGAGAAGATTTATATAGCAGGGTCCAATCATTCCAGGGTTCCTCCAGCAATGCCAGAAAGGATGGTCTCAATCCAGAAAGCCTTCAGACCTGTAGTAATTATTATAAGATTGCTTTTTATTATTTTCTCTTTCACACTTGAGTAACAGAAAACTTTATATAGCTAAAATAATGCAATTAGAGAATTAAATGATAAATTGTATTGTTGTGAAATACCTGTACATGTTTTCCCACTCACTGCAAATATGTCAGTCAGTCAAAACCCAAAAGGATTTGGTTGCATAAGCAACTTAGGAGCACTTTTTAAAGGCAGAGTCCCAGAGGGTGACCAGCAGCAGCTCATGAAAAGAAATGTGTGTGCCCATCTGATTGACATTATATTTTACATATCCAGGGTAAGCAAAGCAGCTTCTGTTCCCACCTAAACGAATGATACAGGTCATGTTTCATCTGCCAATGACTTCTCTGAGTTCTGTGTGGCAGTCAGCCATATCTCACTCTCATCATCAATACAGCTATAAAAATATGAACAAAGCCTTTGACCATTTCACATCTTAAAATAGTAGAGCTGTTCTTGTTAACAAGTTTCTAAATATTCTGAATCAGAGTATGCACATGTAAAAGAACATTTTAAATCTCTCTGTAATAGTTTGAAATGTTTCAAAATATCTGGCATGAACAAAGTAGCTGCTATTGCCAGAAATTATTATTGGTCCCTAGTGAAGATAAACTTTCATGCTATTCTGTTCCTCTGAGTGTGGGCAGTCTCTTTCCAAAGAAAGAGAAATATGTGAAGTGGCTGGAAGATAAACATGTGAAATGGCTTTTGCTGAATAATCATGCAATTCATGCAATCTGCCTTTCACCAAGACCAATTGCTTCCTTGGGCTGAAGTACCTATGAGCTTCACCAGCACTGTAAAACTGATCTGGATTTCCTGTATAAATCTTTCTTTTTTTCCAATCCACTCTTCTCCAACTTATTCTGCCCAGATTTTAAATTTGGGTTTTGTCTACTTTTGAAATTTTTTGCCAAGCAAATGGTAAAACTCTAGTCCATCACTTCGATGGACAGGTGTGGACCTGGTGTGCTGGGGTGCATGGCTATAGTGTAGCTGTGCTACACTATAACCCAAATACCAGTAAAACCCACATTCCCACTATAACTGTTAACCCCTGCCTCCAGCGGGGCAGCCCCACAAAACCTGACACATTTTGTATACACTAACCTGGCAGGATAAATGTGGTTACAGTAGAAGAACTGGAATGAAGGTATTTCTCCTGTCAGCTCTGCTGTTGATTTTTTGTGTGAACTTTGATCAGTATATAACTCTATTCATCGTTACTTTTCCTGCTCTCATCTGGAGAATGGTGAGATAACAACTCTCTCAAAGGCAGCAAGCCAGCTTGTGCCAGAGAGATCTGAAATCCCCAGATAGAAGGTGGCTCTCGCAGGACAGCAATGGGATGTATCAAATATCGATGCTGCAGTTTCTTTTTAAATTGTATTGGACACTGGATTTTCATCAGAATTTATTGCAAAGTTTTATTTCTCTGTTGGCATGACAAAGATGTTCTTTTATTGGTATCTTGGGGAGGTTAATTGCATTGGAGTGTTTTGTTTTAAAGTTCAAACCTTCAGTGAATGCAGGCAAGCTGCTTTTTTATCATAAGATTTCATCACACACCCTGTTCCTGGGGGATTTTTTGGCTCTTAACAGTCCTATTGGTTCAAATTTTATTTCAGTAAATTTTATATTCTCTGGTATTGCCACCTCTCTTCACCTCTTGAACTCTTACAGACACGGACCCTATGTAGGCTCTGAATGTAGGTTTTATTGAACAGGTAAAATATTTACTAAGCCATAATAAGCCCCATACAGTGCTCAGTAAATGACACATGTATATTGGTTTGGAAAATGCTCTGAGATCCTGCAGGGTGAGGAGTTGAAAATACTCCCTGTTACATAGATGGCTTTGTATAATGGACCTCAGGTACTACAGAGTCAGTTTAGAAGCCAAAAGAGAATATAAGGCCACAGTTCCCAAAATGCTGCTGCATGCACACCCAGGGAACACTCCATGGCTACCAATTTTCCAAAGGAAAATGTCAGAAATGTAGACACAGAACAATAGAAGTATAATTCCTGTGTTCAGGTAAGTGTGAATAGTGTCAAGCTCCGTGCAGCTTTTTTCCACCTGGTACACTGTGTGCATTTTTAAATAAGGCTTCACAAATTAGGTGATCATGTAGCACAGAAGGCATTTCATTGCAGGAGGCTAACCAGCTTAATTCTAGCTAATGGTATGGCTCTGGCAGTAGTTTCACAAGGAATTGGTCCTTTTCCTTGACATCAAGAGGAAGCTATGGCCCAGAATCCACACTAAAGGGTGTGAGTGACAAATAATTTGGAAAAGGTTTTGTGCCATGCCTAATTTAGGGAAACTGGTTGAAACTCCTATTCTTTGATAAATCAGCTGATTGTATAAGTAACTAAGAGACAGCAGCATAGGCATTGCTGATGTCCCAAGCTGGCACTATGAAATAGCACAGAAATAGTGAAATTATTCTGGAAGTGTTGGAAACAATAGAACCTCTTAATAATTTTAATTAACAGTTTTAATTTAATTGTTTCATTGTAACCTATATATATATATATTACAAATAGTGTGTTATTCTTAAATTATTCCTAGCCAGCATTTAGCAAAGTTGTCATAAGCAGCTACCATGGGAATAGAGCGTGGGAAAATTAATGAAACTTTAAGTTTGCTAAGCTAACCTTGATATGCTTCAATGAACAAGGCCTGGTAGAGAGTCATGTATTGTTGAAATTGGATACAAGAAGCACAGAGTTTATGGACTGCAAGGACATTTTGCAGAAACCAGAAGATAGAGAAGAAGCTAATAAAGACTCAGTATATGTGTGCGGAAAAGTCTCTACCTGGAAAATAAATACTAAAAAAGACTGAAAAATATAAAATAATTAGCATGAGAAATGAGAAACCAATAACCAATAGAAAACATAATACTGATTAATGAAGAGCAATTATGTAATTTAGGACCAATGAACATTAATTTCTTTGTTTGCTAAAAATGTATAAATAAGTGAATGAGTTTTGTATCTGCATTTGTGTAGAGGCCGGAATTTTGCTGGCCACACACATGCCTCCAGGCTAAGAATAAAGTAATGCCTTACTCAGTGACACTAAAAAGACAGTGTTAGAGAGTCTTATTGATGCTGACAGTTTCGGAGGATTTGGTAGCTGAAACTTCATTCAGCATTCAGGGCCCTGCCTCTGCTGTGACTTGCCATGGCCTCTCAGCATTCCCTGGTCTTCTGAAGGCACTGCTGAAGGTTCCCTGTAAGCTGAGACTAATAAAGCAGTGCCAAAGGAAGATCTGCAGCTAGCCAAATATCCAAATAACCTGTCTGCCACAGCAAATGTCTCCATCTTCTATTCAGTAATAAAAGGCATTTAGTGTGAGAGTCTATATCCCTGGTCAACCTTTAATTTCATTGCTTTAGCAAAATCAGCTGCTTAAAACTGGACATCTGTATCTCCGAAGAAGTGGAAACTATGACACATCAGCAAATTCTTCAGGCTGTCACCTTCTACCCAAAGTTTACTAAGCCATAAAGAAGCTAAAATCCATTCTCAAAAAGGCATAAAATTTGGCTCAAAAGGCAACAAGGAATGACAGAGTTGTTTTATATCTTAAATGTGAAATACCATTTGTCATGTGACAGGTTTCAATGCAGAAGTCAGTTATCTGACTTGCTTCCTGTTAAATGTTGTCTCATTCGGGACTTGCAAACAGGATCTTTATTGCATTATTGTCTCAGATGACTGTTCAAACTCTTGAAAAGGGGCGTATGTGGGGCTCAAAGTTAATATTTATGCACTGAATTCATGCAATAGAACTGTGATCAGACCTACAAAGCACAGCCCAGCTGTGCACTCTGTGTGCCAGTTCCTTGGGTGGTTGCAACATTGCACTGCTAATATTCCCCAAAGCTCTTGCTGGCAGTTTTAAGGCATGATGTAACAAATCTTCTGTGGGTGGAATGCTGCCCAGCTCTGAGGTAGTTTGCTTGGTTTGGTTTTAACTTCTGCATAAACAATTTGCATGTTGATTTTTAACATGGTAATTAAAAAGCCAGACTGTGCCTACACTTTTTCCTGTTTCTTCCACAGAATCCTTGAATAAATAAATAAATAAAGCAGCTTCACTTTGCTTATTTTATGATCTTCCTTTGTTTCATTACGGTTCACATTTAATTTGAATGCTACTGAATATTCCTTCCAAATGTACACAATGTAAAGGACTTTTCATTTATAGAGGCTACTCATCCATGCCAATCACTGTTGTCAGATTTGCACTGAAGTATTCACTACTGAAACATGCTGTGTTCTCATACTACCCATGGAATAAATGACATAAGGCAGTCCTGTTTCGATAATCCAAATTCTCACCAGATCAGTAACATCAGATGAAAATCAATTGGCAAGTAGGCCTAAGTCCAAAAAGGAGAAAACACAGCTCTACTTTGTTTTACACACTTCTCTTTATCATTTAATTCTGTACAGAGATTATATTGAAGATTCAGGTTATTGATTATCTTTAAGGTAGGCTACAAAAGTTGTAAAAATCTTCAAACACCTATTAAATAATCACCAATAAACAGAAAGGCAAATCCTCAGTGACAGCTTCATTTGGTCTAAACAGAGCTGCTTTGAAAACAGCAGATTCACAGATTTGCACCATTCCAGGATCAGACATACGTGTATGCAGAAATATACAGAATTTAAATATTTCCATGCAATAGAAGCTGTGGAGTCAGCTGTTCTAAAAGCTACCAAACAATTTCTATTATGAAAGGGCAGGAAGGTCTAATCTAGCAGTAATGCTGAAAGGCAAAAGGAAATATGTCCATTTAGAGCATAATTTAAATTAGTTAGGGCTCCCAGGTCTGGAAAAGAATGGATTGGATTGGATTGGATTGGATTGGATTGGATTGGATTGGATTGGATACTGATCATCTGGAGAAGAGGGTAGCACCAGCCAGGTTCAAAGCAAGCAAGAAAGGTAATTTTTCATGTGACAGGTGGTGGACCTGTGAAATATCTTGTCACAATGGCAGATTGTAAATCTCACAGGGGCACAAAGAGAGGTCATGTACGGGTTACTTAAGACTGCCAAACAACATTCAGCCCAAGGAAAAATGGCTGGAAACAGCTGGAGTGCCGGAGTGTGTTAGGAGAAAGGTCATTCCTGCCTGCCTTGTGCTTCTTTCCTGGGCCTCTCTGTATAGCCAGTGCTGGACATGGGGCACTGGGCTAGCTGGGCCTCTTGTCTGACCCAGTACACCCAGTACAGGTTCTTAGAGGATTCAGGTTCTTGGGTGAAAACATCAGCGATGCATTTCAGAGTAAATGAAGCCTTACCTCCTCAACCCCATGTAAAATTAAACTTAAGCACCACTTCCTATTCTAGAGCAGCACACTACCAAATAAGCCTGGTTTACAATTTGTTGCTAAATCAGCCCTCATAATCACAGCGTGGCAAAATCTGGATATGCTAATTTTTAATCAAATAAATTACCAACAAGTGTAAATTTGAAATACCAGCAAATACGTAGCCTAGTAGTCTGACATCCTCACACTCTGGCTAATTGATTTCTGCATAACCCCAAAGAGTTAATAATACTTTATATGATATACAGAATGCATAACTGTTGGTATTCAAAGGTGTCACCACCTTGAATCTATATTAGTTATGTTTTTCTTGACTGAGTTATGCAATTACTCAAACAATGATAAAAAACTTTCATGGTGGTGTGGTAAAATAAAATTGTCTTTATGTACTAACAAGAGAAAGAACAAAGAGGGATAAATAATTAGGAAACAACTTCCTAAACAATTAGGAAAGCTTTGATTCAAATTTGATTTTCATTCAAATTGCTTTACTTGTAAAGTGAGGTGACTCCATCATCACAAGTCCTGCTGCAGAGTGGTCTGGGGAAACCATTAACACACTAACAGAGACTAATGGGCTTGTCCACAAGAAGTAATCAGTGCACAATAAAGCAGGAGATAAATCCACAACATCTCAGCCAGCTTGCAATAACTATTATAGTCTATTTCCACATGCAGGAAAAAATTAATGTCACAGTATCTTATACCTGACAACTTAGACTTACACAAAGTTATAAGTGACAGACACTGTGAGCAGTATCATGGTCTCTAACTGCTAAAAACCTTCTCTCTATTGTCTAAAAATCATCTAAAGATGAGTTTTATTGTCTAAAAATCATTTTTAGTCACCTGAAGTCTTTCCACCTTAATGCACGGAAAACATTGTAGTTGCCCATATGAGGCACTGCACAGAGGTTATTTTAATAAGGAAATTTTGCATATACAGAAGAAACATTTTTTTCTTTGAAATACACTTGCAGCTATTAGTTGTAAAGTTGGGGGGCTGTGCTGGGTTTGACTGGAAGAAAGCACAGGTCTTTGAAAGTCATTGAGCTTGTCTTTTCCACAGACTGTTCATACACAAGTGCATATCCATGAAGAAGCGCAGTTGTTCCTTGGTTAGTAAACAGGGGAGAAGAATAGCATCTACCAACAGCACCACACTGAATTCACAGCCTTAGGAATAGGTAGGAAAACCAGATCCAGTAAGTCAGTCTTGGTAGGTGAGCTCACCTTTGCAACTCTGGGAGAGCTTTCGGGGGAGCTGCAGACTCAGTATCTGTCTTCTGCCAGCTTTATGAGATGAGTAATTTCCATTCAGTGGGTGTGCTTGGACACATATGCACTCTGAATAAACAGATCACCCACAGACTCTACAGTATCTTTTACAAGTATGATCAAAATCAACTCAAAATCTCAAGATGTGGAGATTAGACAAAAAGATGTTGTGACGATACTGAAGCAGGTTCAGTGGTCTGTCTAGTACACATGTAGTAGCCATGTGTTCCCAAACAACCCAGACCCAAACAAAAACAAAACAAACTGTGGATTAAATATTTAAATATTTTGCCTGTTTTCTGGTACAAGTTGATATGGATCTTATTTGTATTTATGAAAGAATTAAAGCCATTTCAGTATTGTCACATTTCATTCAGTGTGCATTTGCAGGTTAGCTATCATGTAAAATCTGTTTTTCAGAGTAGATTTTGTTAAAAACTTCCATGAAAACCAGCACTATATCTTTACTGTTTAGATGGGCTTGGCTTACTCTTGTTCTTGCTCAGACTATAAAATAAAAGAGGAGCTTACTGGGATACAATGCTATAAAACTGTGTGGGGTGTTTAGTATATCCTTTTAGCAATTTTTAGTCCTAAATTATGTACAGACACTTCATCTTATTATGGATCTTTGTAGGATTATGGCCCAGAGAACCCTTGTTTTGAAAGAAATATATGGCAGGGAGGTAAGGCAAAATACTGGCAAAAATACTGTTAAGTGCCATTGAGTTCACCTCATTTGGCAACATCTTTCAGCAACCCTGGTTGCACTGCAGTTTGTTGCAATGGTTATCACTTATTAATTATTACATTTCCTACAGTGTCCACTATTAGATTAATACAGTAATACATGTGAAGAAGACAAAGAAGGGCTCATTGGCCAGAAAAAGGTAGAGGTAGTAAGCAAGAGGAGAACTGTTCACAAACTGCTGGGACACAAACTGGGGACATGAAATACAAGGCAGAAATCTGCTCAAAGAGACAGAGCTGCCTGTAAGAGAAAAACCTGCTGTAAGGAATACCATAAAACCAGACACCCAGACAGTGTTACTTCATGGAGTCAGAAGTCCAGGAAAAGAGTTTGTATATCAAGTTTTCTTGTATGTACACCAAAATAAACCACAAGCAATTTTGTGTAGGTAATTTCTGGCTTCCTCTAGCATGCATGTTAATTATTGCAAGTGTTTTTAATTAATCAGAGGTTTAAATATGGGAAACATGCTTTATGCAATAGTAATGGGGTTCTACAGAAGCTTAAGCTTTCAACTACTCAAAGTACAACATAAAAAGGTTGTGTTCCATTTTAATTTACTATTCAAGGCTTTGCTATAATTTTGCTCAAACAGGCAATGAGGGACCGCTAAAATGCAACTAGTCCTGCTGGCACAACCCTGCAATGAATTTAACATAAAGGTCTGTTTCTCTAATGCTAATTTAGTGAGGCTATAATCTGAAAGCAGAAACAGATTTAAATGAGATAATGGCAGAGGTTTACATTGCTTTTATTTTCTGCTATGGAAGATCTGGGGAAAATATTCTACCAAAGTGGTTGCATTTCACTCAATTTCCTGGATAAAGTTTATTGAATAAAATCCCACAAATTTAAAAGGAAATGCCAGAAAAATGGAATCAGCAGCAAACAGAAAGCTGAAGAAAAGCAAAATAAATCAAGTGAGGAAAGGTTTGGCATTTAATCCAGGGGCAAGGGAGATTTTTGAGAAGACTTAAGAATATGAGGCAGTAAGGCAAGTATACTTATTTACTGTTTTCACTGAAGCAGTCTGGAGCAAAGGATGAACATTATGATATCTGAAGTACAAAATCAGTGCCATTGAGATAATATTAATCAATTTACCCTTTTTTTTTCCAGCAGCTGATTCAGTGTGTCTGCAATGTCTGCTGTATTCCACTTGAAATGTTCACATGAAGAAGATTCTCATTGACAAAATATGTGGGCCTACTTTTATTTTTGTTTAGCTATGTTTATATGTACCCATAATTGCTTCCCCTTTCTCCTGTGTGTTTCGTACAGTCAATGTTTCCTGTAATTAAGTAGGCACTTTTTAACTACTTGTCTGCACAGACCCTAGAAAAATAGTGACCTAAAGAATCTCTCCACATTTCACTGCAATTACATAACTATTACTATTAGCCCCAACTGCTACCCACTTCCATAAGCTATTTTATCATAGATGGATAATTTCATAGTTCCCTACAAGCAGTGCATAAGAAGCAGATTGTGACTTAACAGCAAATAACTATTTGACCAAAACACTAAAATTTGATGGCAATTACATGAATGGCAGTGCATTACAAGGCAGACAGCTATTACAAATTTAAAGCATAAACTGCTCTCCACACAATAGGCTTTGACACATATATTAAATAATATTTTGAGAAGCTTTCTTTTTCTAGCCTGACATAAAGACTAAAATCCAGGTAAAAAAAAAAAAAAATTCAAAACTTTCCACGTATTGGTCAGAACTGAGGTTATTGCTTGTCAAGTATGATGTGCCCATTCATCTCATGTTAGTGTAAGAGCTATGGTCTGGTCTGATCTGATCATACACAAGCAAGCTGCAATTTCCTTGCTCCTATTTATTTGATTTCCATTTACTCAATTAAGGTGTGAAACTGGGAGCTGTACCTACTGTCACTCAGGAGCTCTTAGCTGGTTGTGGAAATGAAGCTATCTGTTGTAACACTGGACCTGTAATACTTCACAGGCTGAAGTACTAAGAAAACTTTCTGCAGAAATTGCTCAGGGCAAAATCAAATTCTCACTTAGTACAGGATCCTAATTCCTCTCCTATGCAGGCAGTTGTGTGTGGTCTGTGGGATTTATGTAATACAGTGATTGAAAACTCTGCTGGAGAGATTGCTCTATGTGCTCCTGGACTGAAAATGAGGAGCATCCCTCATAACCAGGCCCACTAGAGAGCATCTATTCTCTGCTGCTTCTCATTATGTGTCATTCAATTATAAAAGACTTCTATCCTTGATTTCTTGCAAAAGTTATATTTTTATTTCAGGTTGTAAGAAATTCTCTCTGCAAGTATATGATTTAGGATCTTATCTCTGAAATGCTGAATTTTACTCATTGGTGGTATTTATGAAACAATTCAGATGGTATTCCAGGATGAAGGAACAATTTATCCTGCTCCTTTTTTTCATGTCTTCTTGGTTTTTATTAGATTTCTATGCCAAGTATTGATATTCTTCTATTCAGAAGGTCCCAACTTCATTTCCCACTATTTTTTTAAATACTATTGAGAGGTCATTGAGAATAAAATAAGCAAAATAAGACTTGTGTGACTTGAAAGCCATACAGCCTTCTCGTTGCATGAACTGTAGTGCAGAATAACTTTACATGTCTCAGAAACAGATCTGCATAATAAGAGAAAGATTTCTTCTGTACATGACAGAATTGTGCACATTTATATGAAAATTTATCAAGTCTGATAAGAAGGCAGATCAGTTTTCACTGTGGCTATGAATTAATTTACAAGGTTTCAGAAAGGTTCTATATTCTTTCCTTCTCTTCCAGATAAATCAATGCCTTTTATTTTTTCTCTTTTTTTTTTAGTTCTGCATTTAAAAGGCAATTTTCTCCTTACAGAGGCAAAGACTATAAAGAAGGTGCTCAGGGATGGTGGCAGTCACCAGCAGCTACAAAACTAAGGAACTGACATTCGTGAGAAGAGCCCTCAGAGAGAAAATAAGAGAAATAGAAGCACTAAGGGAGGAGACAATGCATAAAGGTGAAAGGAGACATGAAGAGGGATACCTTGAAGAAGAAGTCAAGATGCAGAAAGAACAGACTCACAAATGGAGGTCAAACCAGAAACCTGAGCAACTAAAAATTTGTATGAGACATTTCGATGAAACCAAGATAAAAGTAGCTAAAAGTAGATATGAAATAAAAAGGTAAAACTTCAAAGTTAAATAAGGAAACACTGAGTTAAAGAGTGAAAAAGGAGCAGTTCTGTGAGCAACAGAATTCCTGTTGTCTGATTTCTTAAAAATTTCTTTCTTAGGACTACACTTTCCTTCGTCAAGGAAAATGCAAACTCTGAGTGAAGTTTTTCCTGGTGTTGACAATTAATAATAACTAATAATTGTACTTTCACTGGAAGAAGGAGCACGTGCTGCAGCCTTTCCAGCAGGAAAGGCCAGTGCAAATCTTTTTTCGTCACCTAGTCCTCAATCTTCATGAAAACTGCAGGAAGTTGATATTTGTAAGATCTTCACTGTTATTGCTGTGGTTTCAGCTTACCAATGGGTTAAAGAATGGGTCATTAGATTTAGATGCTCACAGAAACACACACATAGCTGAATCAAATAAGCCTTAAGAAATAAGACAAATTGGGTGGAACAAATCCCAGTGGAAGAAGAGTTGGGGTTATGGAGTGGAAAGGAGATGAATGAGGCAAGACAAAGAGAAAACCGACTTTGTCGTGGCTCCAGGAAAAATAGTGAAAGAGGAGGTAAAACATATTAAGACAGTGTATAATAGAGACCTGAGAAAAAGGCAAAAGAGAGTGATTTATTGAAAAGCAGGAGAGGAAGGGATGGGATGTGAAAAGGCTGTGTCTGACTGCTGACTGCTTCTGAAGTAGGAAGGGAAGAGGAAGCTCTGACTCCCCAGCGACAGGCAATATGGAAAAAGAGGTTTGAAGGCAGAAGAGAGCTCAGTGAACTGAAGGAGGAGATAATGAGAAGAAAAGTGAGCATATGCAGCAGTGGAAAATGCAGTAGTGCCACCTTACTGAAGTGACAGAAGGCACTGGGCCCAGGTAGCCAAGGACAGAGATGGGGAAAGGATGGGCTGGCATAAGGATGAGCTGTGTGAAGACAATTGGGCAATGGGCATTAGATCACTTCTGCCTTGCAACTGTGTGCCAGGGCGTGAGGATGAGGTTGGAAAGGGCTGGCAGGCCTGCTCAGCTTCTCTGTGCTGTGGACACTGCCAAAGGGGCAGGTGGAGCATAACTGGTAAATGTTTTGTTCATGGGAGAAATATTGAATTATGTCTGGTAATTATACAGCAAGGGAACTAATGATAATGTTGTGCCTGTGTATCAGTGTCTCTGGGAGTATCAATAATTTTTACCATTCAAAGATGGTTGTGAACTCTCCAACAAGACATGGCTTCATCAGAGCAGGCTGGTATCAGCACTGGAATGAGATCTGCATCTTTGATGAATCATGGAGTGGAATTCCAAGAGACTGCCAGGCATCCAGCCCCTACAAGCAAGGCAGCCAACTGGCTTGGGGGCCTAGAAACTCTGAAACTGCTTCCAGAGGGCAGACACATCCAAGCAATCCAGACCTGGGAAGGGAGCAGACACTGAGCAAAATTAACACAGTCATGAAAGGCACAGCTGTTATTCAGGAGGTGGGCAGCACCGAGCCCAGTGAGCACCACACCAATTTCAGCCAGCAGCTGCCAGGGGTCATACTTCATTTCATGTGTTGGTATTTGCAGACCATCTTTACAACAAAAAATCCATCTTACAGGAAACATCAGAAAATGGTCTCTTTCCCAGTCTAAATAAAATATATCTGTATTTCTTAGATTTGGCCAACTTTGTTTGCCACATATATTTACAATTTGCAGAATCATAGATTTCTGAGTCATGGTGAATCATTAAAAAGTTTTTGCGCTTGGAAATTTGTGCATCATTCTTCAACACACATCACTGATTTAATAATGTGCATAAAATCTTTCTGGCATGACTTGGATCTTCTCAAATGCAGTTCATGCAAAGGGGAAGAGACCCTCAGCTGACACTGTTCCAGATCAGCAAAGGTGCAGAACAGACAAGTACAAACTGAGTCAATAAACTGTAAATGTTCATCATTGATGTTTTCCGAGGGAATATTTGTTCCTCAACTCAAGAGAAGTTTTGAAAATTTCAACCTATTATTTACTGCACTTGTATATCACCATCTATAAATTGGAAACAGGCTTCTATACTCTGAGATGCAACCCCAGTAATTTTAGTGTATACACAGGCCAGAAGATGCCTGTGGATCTTTTCTTGGGGACAGCATGGAGGAGAATTCTTTTGTTGATGTTTGGATACAGCTTCACTAAAATCCAAGCTTTCTAAAGACACAAAAGATGACACAAAACTAAAAAGAGTTACATTTCTTCCAAAATATTTCTTCAGCTAATTTTTCCTCCCCCTCACAATTTATAGTATCGCATTTCTTGACTTTCTCTATCATGTTCTCTGAGGTTGTTGCAATGTCCTGTCCTTCACACAGTCAGAGGTTAGCCACAGTGACGTTACAGCAGCCTGCACAAGGACAATAAAAAGCAGATTTGCTTCTCTGTCAGCCACTGCTGAAACACAGAAACTGGTTAAGATCACAGGGTTTGTTTCTTGCAGTGACAATCTGGCAGGAGCTACTCTCCATGTTACTTATCAGGAAGAAGTTAGCTGCCTTTAACATGATCTCTCCTTGCTGCTGTCTTAGCTGTTCTTTTGGTATCATTCTGACATAGACCAAGTTTAAAATGTCACCTTATTATGTCACATGTTGTAGTTTAGAAAGGAATATTTCTATTACAAGAAAAAATAGTCTTCTTTATCTGGTTTTGGGATGTAACTAAAAAATGGAAAATATAGAAAAAATATTTAACCCTCAACTGTGAGCATTATGTAACTGTAAGGTTATCTTTACTAGTACCATTACTGTCTCACATTTCAAGTATTTATAAGATAGACTCATCCTTCTAGATATAAACATTTTCTCTGTATTATTTATGAGTTTAGTGTTATACATAGATGAGCTTTGGGACAAGGATTTTATAGCAAGTTTCTGGTCTATGACAAAACAAAAATAATGACCAAGCCCTTTCTGAGCAAAGAACTGTAGAATCATGGCCATCTGGAAGAGATCATTTGCTGATATAACCACATTTGTTTTCTCTCATGGGTCTCGCGGTCAATTTTAATCTGTAGCTCTGGATTTCTTATATACAGGAGAGAAATATTTAACATAGCAAAAAAAAAAAAAAAAATCAGTATTAAGCAGTGGTTAGCTCAAGGAAACACACAATGCTGCAATGCTGGATGCAGTCTTGACCATCTTGTTCAGTACAGCCTTGGATGGGGTAATTTCCAAGGAAGATATACTGGCAGGTCAGTCCAGAATGCTCTGATGAGTATAACTGGACTAATGATAAAGACTTCTCAACTATAATTGGAAAAATGTGTTTCACCTGCCACTGGCTGCTGTTTTCTTCCTGTTCCCAAGCAGTGTGAATCTTGTAATCAATAAATAAATAGGGCTGTACAGATCTTTTGTCTGCAAGAAGCACGTACAGCTGTGTGGGAAACGAAGCTGGAACAATATAAACCTCCCAGGTAAATACGGTTTGAACATTTGAATAAACTGGGTTAAGCTCCCTGAAGAAAATCACAAGTTAACTATTAACAAGTCTGCAAAGCTGAATGGAGCAGACCAGCAGGAGACAACCAGCCACAACAAAACAGTGACTAATTGTGTGCATTCGTGACATTCAATAAACAGCAGGTTAGAGGAGGATGCGACGGCTAAATATAATATATTGGTGTCACAGCTGCCACTGCCTGTATCACTTTTCTCCTTGTTTTCAAGATGAGATTAACTGTATTATCTATAAATAGACCAGACTGTGCAAGTCCTTTACCTACAAATAGCACGCACAGTTCTTCCCAAAGCACCTTGCTCAGGCTGGTCTGAGCAAAAGGAAAGATATGTTGTAATGGTGGAGAAGATGCTGGTGAGATGGTGGCTGCTGAGGCTGAAATCTTCCATGCAGCCACAAACCTGCAACAGCAATAGTACAAACTTCTTCCAGACTTTGCAATTATTGTTATTTTATGTTGATCCACATGAGATACCTCTGCAGGTGAAAGATATATCTATAAACCTTGGCATCTTATTTCCTTGTTTACCAAGTGTGACCTTGATACTACTTCTGGTTTCTAGCCACTAGAAAATGCATTGCACAATCATATACCAAGACAAATGTATGCCCTTAAGTAATCAAACCTGCTGGAATAAAATGAAGTGGTTGAGAACACAGTGAGATATTTTCCAGCAGGAATAAAGAGCTACTTCCAGCAGTTGGCAAAAATAATCCAGAAAAAAACAAGTGTTTATTTTTAATCTTGCACATATCTTTTCTATCAGCATTTTCTGTGATTCTTCTGCTTCGTTTGGTCTCATAGTCCTCTCCACACAAAATCCTGTAATCATTCTCTGATAGCCATTATCGTCAAAAATCAAGATCCTCTTTAAAGTTTCTTCCAAGCAATTTATTCCCTTTCCCAGAATGACACAAGAGTCTCTGTTTGCATTTCATGCTTCAGAAATGACCTTCTCCTTCACCAAAACAAGAGTAACATTTGCCTTTTCCTCCATGTGAAGCAATCCAGAAATCCATCCTTGCTTTCTCCTTCCTACCCTGTTCAATCCCCTTGCTCCCTTTCCCATGTTACGGAAGGCTGCATTCAGTCCAGTGAACAAGGTAAGCAACCCTTGGCCAGAAGCAGTTGTAGAAGAAAGCTTTTTGTACCCAACACCATGGTCAGCCAGGCTGTGCTCATTCATAAGCAGAAACAATCCCCATCCCTCCCCACCCCTGCCTTGGGGCCCAGGGAAGCTGGGCAGTGCAGTTCAGTCACACATGCAGCACATCCCTTCTGCCACAACAGCAGGCAGGATGTCAAAGGTCAAGACACCTGAGCTTTGATCACATGCATCTGGCCAGGAAAAGACATTGGAGTTCCATCTCCCTGTCTGCTTCCTGCAGGAGTGCTGAAAGGAGCAACAAATGCATTTGTACCAGTGTAAAATTCTCCCTAACCTTTGTCTCATTGGCATTATGCTGTGCGAGAAAAATATATTTATTTTACTGTGGAATTCTAAAGGAAGTCAGGAAGAGCTTCCTGAAGAAACATAGATACTCCTTCATTTAAAAATCTGAAAGAACAATAAGTTGTTAACAACAATAAGTTGAAACAAGTACTTTTTCTAGATCAAAGTGCTGTCTATTTATATTAATAGTTTCATTATGATACCATTAATATAATACTATAATACTCTAATCTAGCAAACAGATAAAATTTCCTAACCATTACAAAATAGTAAACTCAAATAATTATTTTTGAGATAAACACAGCTCTTTTACCAAAAATATGGCAGTAGTAACATAAAACATTCACTAGTAGTTAAAACTTAAGGAAAAAAATACATTAAAGTAAAAGCACCATATGCTAAATTGAAATACCAATATTCTGATATTAATTTTTTCCAAAACCAGTTTTCATTTTATTAAATTTTCCTGGGGAATATTTTCTGAAATTTGGAAGTTCAGAAAAAAAAAAAAAAAAAAAAAAAGTTCTTTTAAGATATTTAACTGCCAAGCTGTTTTGATTACACTTTTTGGCCAGTGCCATACTTCTGGAATTTTACTTTTCAGATCCTTATGTGACATGTCCCATTCTGCACGGAAGAGAAGAAATCCTCATTCAGCTTTGCTGTTGCAGGGAAATCAGCTGTTCCAGTTTTAGCTCAGGCATGTTGCTACCAGCTCAAGAGCATTTTTGCCTCCTTAAGGCAAATGATCAGTAGCAGCCCTTGTCTCATGCCAAGTTCAAATCCAGGTGCTGGGGAGCCTCAGCTACCTGCAGACACTACTCTGGAGATGGTGAAGCTCCCAACCCTTGCTTCTAGAGCAGCTCTGCTCTGTACCATTGGAGGTATCCATTAGCACCAATCCAAGAGGTGGATGGCTTGTACTGTAGGTAAACTGAGGCATGAAGTAATTAACCTTAGGTGGTAAACATTACCCTGAAATTACAGAAGTCTAAAATATAAGCATCCTCTTTGGTATCCCTTGCAGCTGGACTAGAGAGGCTGTCATCATATCTCCTCTAAAGAGTGCACACAAGCTGACCAAACAGCAAACAGGAGTCTGGATGTCAGGGCACATGGCAGCCAAGATGGAATTCAGGAGACCTCCTCTTGCCTACTTGTGTCTATCTTCTGCTCCTTAACACCTTGTCCATGTGGGACATCAGGAAAGCAAACAAGCTCCAATATATCTGAGCTCTGAGGGACTGTCCCAGCTTGAGACACCTCACATGGACAGCCTAGCTGACCAGGCCTTCAGCAGGGCACCATTTTCATTACAAAACAACATTCAAATTGAAACATTGCATTTATTGATCCACAAATAGTTGCTTATAAACATTTTAGGCTGCACAGCAATCAATGTCTGTACTGGAGGCCTTCAAGTGGCCTCAGTGGTCCCAGATTCATAGGCATGAAAGCAGAAAGCTGTGTCATTGCTTGTCATAGCCTGAAGAGCCTGAAGCCATGGATCAGAGTACATGGTTTGAAAGCAGTCTCACAGGAAAGACCCAAGATACCCAGTTCTGTGGACTCCTTGTCTATCTGCACTTCCATATGAACAAGGAGTAGGGGAGCCCAGTGGCTTTATGCCTTGGGCTGTTTTCAGGGAAGGCAACCAGTCTCATCAGCCTTAGCAGCAGCTGAAGAAATCTGGCATCCTTCCCCACACAGAAAAGTGTACTGCTGTCAAGGTTTTCAGTAGCCCTGTTTCTTTGACTGGATTATGTTTCTAATTTTTTTTCTACATTTTGAGTAGCTGTGCTGACAAAACTAGTTTATGGTTTAAACCAAAATTCAGTCTAAAGCAAAAATATACTGAAGTAATCCCAAGAGACCAAGGAACTCATTCACTCAATAACAGAGTTACCAAAGAGTTTGTGTGTGGCTGCTCTTTTATCATTTTTGGGCAGGTTTTCTTGCCTTCATAAAGATCACTACAGCTTCTATTTAATGTAATGGCCTTTAGAGAAACAATGGCAGGATTTCACAAGGGCACTGAGGCACTCAGAACCTTAACCATTTTGGGAGAGCTGTGCAAGAGACAAACTCACCAATCTGAAAGATAAAAGAGGAAGATGATGCAAAGTAACATTAGCACAATAGCATTCACTAATCTGAATCCTCAGGACCATGTTACATACATTAAATAGCATTTTCACCAATTCATGGTGCATATTATCCCAGTATGAGAAAAGGAACCTAGGAAGAGAATCACAAAAAGAGCTGAAAGGATCTTTTCCACAAGAAGTCTATGGAAAAAAAATATGACTGGATGCCCTGAGGTTTTATTCTCACTGAGTGTACCAAAAACATCAAGTTTTGGACTTGATGACATTTAAAAGAGCATTGTGTCAGTTCCCCTATGATGTCACTTGATGACATCAGTCAGGATGTGAGAGGCTCTGTGTAAATGCAGCAGAATTCAAACACCTTGCTCAGATCTACGAAATTTTCTTTCAGTTAATTTCCCACTCACTGGGTAATCACATTTTCATGCTATTTCACATAGGAGAATGTGAAAAAGGCACACATTTAAGACAGTCAATTATTCTTCATATATCTCATAATAATTGTACATTGAATTGAGGATCTATTACACGGCTTCTATACCTGCATGATTTACCACTTACCTATTTGGGTCAAGGATTACTGACTTTCAGCTCATAACATCTCTATTGCACTTACCAGTGTAAAAAGATGAAAACATCACTGAGACCTAGACAGTTCCTGACACTTTGAGTCTTTGCTGTGGTAGGAACAACAGTAACACAACTCCAGAATCACCCTGTTGGTATTGCAGTTAACCAAACCCAGCGTGTGAGTCACCCCTCCTGCTGTCAACAGTGCATTGGTCATCCACAGGGATTTGTCCTCACAAGAGCGAGAGCTGGCTTTGTTACCTGACTTCCTGCTGGGACACAGCATTGTCTGAGGGACCACAAGTCTGCTGAAGAATGCCCTCCTTGGTGTCTCTAGCCCTGGCCCTGGTGAGGTCCCAGGCACTGCAGCACATGTTTCTGTGCCCTGAGAGGCAGGGAGCTGAAGCAATTCATGCTGCAATCGCTTCCTGGGTGAGGTTGCACTGACTTCAATTACAACTTATGTTGACAGAAGCTGACTTAAACAAGGATTAAATATAGTTGTGCTTCAGTGTGACTATTCACACATACAAGGAAGGTGATGAAAAATAAATGAAGAGTGTATTAGAGTTTTGGGGTTTTTTTACTTTGTAATATATTTAAAAGCTATCTCCCACTGCTGTTCTATTTTTCCAAATTTGACTGGAAGCTGGGACCTAATTCTCTGCTGCTTTGCATTTAACAGGGAAAAAATGCTGCTATCACAAGTTAGGTTTCTGCAACTCCCAGTTTTTAAATATGTAAATACAAGGGTATCACTGAGAATCAGACCCAGACAGCAAGATTTTTAGCTGAAGTCAAATAAGCTCTTCTGATTTACCCAAACTGATTACCCCAATTTGGTCTTTACTCGAAGCTTAATGTGCTTCATGTTTGAACTTCCCAAAGAAATCTGACAGTAACTGACTGCCAGCCCACAGCTGCATAACAAAGCAGCTTGCACTTTTCATTTGCAATCATCTTTAGTTAAGAAAAGCAAATTCTCCATTCACATGAGCTATCAAGAGAGGAAGAGAGAAGATAATACAAAGAAACTCATGGGTAGCTTTTGCCACATGTCCATTTAACTGTCACTTGTAGACAGAATCACTTAATTATCACTGCTGATAATGTGGAGATTACTGATTAATGCTAAATATTTTCATTTCAGCCTTCTGGATGATTTTCATCATCCTTGTCAATTGTGATTAATCAGATATTTGCTTCAAAATACCAGATAACAATGAACTCAAGGGCTTCCTCTTTGTAAACACCTTTCTTCCCTGTCAGCGTTCACGAATCCTACTTAAATAAAGCTTCACCACTACACCAAACATAAAGATTCTCAAAAATTATCTGCATGCAAGAAAGCTCTGTAATTTCACAGATAAACAGCAGGCTTCAGTTAAACCTCACATATACTAGCATTTTTCAAGGCTTTGGTTGGTCTTGTCCCATTTTTTTCTCTAGTTGGGGGTGAGGTGGTCTCTAAGAACCTCCCAGAATCTCACTATGAGCTGCCTGAAAATGCAAGATGACTGCAGAATGATGCAGACTTTCTCCAAGAGATTAAAAACATGCAAATGGCATCTAAACCACTGATATCATGAAAATCCCAGACAGCTCATCTATTTGGCAAAGACAGACTCTGCAAGTGGGGAAGTCACAGAGGTTAGGAATTTGAGTGATTTCAAATGAATGTGTCCAGCCAGCCACACTACACTTTAAAGACAAAAATGGTATATTTAAAGAGCAAGGCTGTTTGCAACTTCAGAGCATTTTAGAAAATAAGCTCTAGTAAACAAGAAAATCAAGACAATTTGTTTTGCTGCAAGAGCAAGTATGAAACAGGTTTAAAAATGTCTGATTCTAATATAAGGAAAGAGCCTGGTGAACTCAGTAAGACAATGAAATTCTTAGAAATGAAGGAGACATGAACAAATGGACATGCTCATAAATGCTGCATAATGTTTGAGATACAGTCATTTCCCTGATTATAAGAACACTTCACTCTAGTGACAGAAGGCTTGCTGATCATCAACTTGTCACAAAGAGGCAATTTTAAAACTTAAACCAAATATGGAATTTTTTTCTTAATCCAGAGTCTTCTGGACCTCCTTCTTGAATGCAAGTGAAGGAGTTTTAAATGCTGCTGTTGAGGATTGTGCACAGAAATATTTACAAGGGTGAAGCAGCACCCAAAAGGCTTTATTAAAAAAGTAGCTCTTTGGTATATATAAATATGAAAATATAAAACAGGATTTCTCCATATGGAATAGCACACCCAGAATATGAAGAAGAAAACTTTAACATTTTAGCTATCAATGGTAAGTGCGTCATATTTTGGAGAAATTATTTTGTGATTCATTTTCAAATGGATCAAAATTATCTACAAAAATCATCTGCCTTATCATGCAGGGGAAAAAGGTTGAAAAACTAAACAAAAATCATTGTGTATAAATTAAGACATTAATTAGAGCCCTGTGTGGTAGCTCAAGCAGGTGAAATTATCTGGTAAAATTCAGGAACTTCTTGCCCCTCTTTCATCAAAACAAGCAAACAAAGCCAAAAGCACAAAGAAACATTTCAGAAGAGATTCCAATTCCCAAGATTAAAACACAGTAACTGAGAACATTTTTAAAACATGTTAATGTCATGTGTATGAGAACCTTTGGAGGATGGGGCATTAGAAGGTAATTATGACTCAACCATAAAATGGCAAAATAACTCTAATTATAGCAGTTACAAGATTTTTCCCCCAAAACTCTGGCACCCATGAAATATCACCAATATCACCTGGTAATTAAAACTATAGTTACTAATTGGTTGCATAAGAGACAAGCTATAAAGCCAAAAAGAAAAAAAATGAAAATGAAAAAAAAAAAAGAAATTATAAATTTCTCTTAATCAGAAGGAAAATAAAAATTCTTTCATATCTCCATTAAAATAAACTGCAGCAAAGAGATGATTTCTTACCAGAAGGAAGGGGGAAAGCTAGGGAAAGAGAAAGGGCCATTCAATATAAATGTACACTGCTTGCTAATGTTATTTATAATATTTCCGGACAAGAGACAAACTAGGCTAGCTTCATTAGAAAGTATAATGCAAAGGCTGAAGTTTCCATGATCAAGATTATGTCTAGAATGTATGATTCATAGCTGGTTTTAAAAGACAAACTGCATACAAACTATTAAGTTATTTAGTCTGGACTGTAAATATGAAATACCAGCAGAAGACTGAGATGAGATCATGCACATGATAAATACTTGCTCCAAAACTAACTGTCAGGCAGGATTCAGCACAATCTAGTTTACAGAATCTGTATTTCCCTATTGTTATCTCACAAAATACGTAATATTGCCCCAGATGTCTGTATGAAATGTAAAACAGTCTGGTTTTCCATCATACATACAAAATGGGAATACTAGATGGTAAAAATATTTTGAAAATTCATCTTGAAAGCAATAAAAAGTTGTTATAGACAGAACTTGAGCAGGACTTATAGACGTGTGCATTGGGATTTGGTCCATCCAGAAGATTTAAGAAGGGCATGAGGAAGCTACTCTTGCTGCTGCTCTTTGTAGGCAAAAGAAAAAAGCAATCCAAAAACCATGGACCCAAGGAACAGCTCCCATTATATATGACTGGGAAAAAAAATGGTCAGTGCAGTATCTAATAATGGAAGACTTGACATATTCTGTGAGTAGTGCCACAAAAATTCTCAAAATTGGACAAAAGTGGTGGTGTACCTTGCAGAGAAAAGATTACACAGCAGAAGAACTGAGCTTATGGAGAAGCTTTGATTCAGATAGTGCAATCTTGTAAAAAGAAAAGAAGCAAAGACTATCCCAAGGAAAAAATAATTAAATTGGGTATTTCTCCTTCTCTAATATCCTATACTGCCTTCCTTCCAAAGCATTTTCACCTCCTCCATCCTGGCAAATATTCAGCTCCATAGTAAAAGCTACTGGAAAAGGTTAATTATCCATAAAATTTAAAAACAGAGGACAGCTACACTCAATATGCAGTTATGTATTCTTAGTCACATAGAAAGCTGTCCTAATGCCCACCACAGCAACTGCAATGGAAATGTTTTTATTGCAAATGGATAAAAATTCATATTCTTAATTTTGAAGAGATTGTTTTAAATTTTTTACAAAAAGACTCTTTTCTTGGTTTCTCTGTTTCTTTTTCATACTCAAGTGCTTTAATTTACAGAGGACAAATAGCTAATCTACAAAGAGATGCAAAGGAAAATTAATTTAGTGGGACAGATCAAAACCAACTTCTTTCCTTCAGCATCTTGGCTACTCAGATTACTTTAGGACTGTTACCACAAGGGTGGAACAGTTCAGAGGCACAATATCCTTATTTATCCTCATGCTTGAGGGTGAAAATTGCAGCTGCATATATGCATTCAAAGCATTAAAGTACAGATCTAATCAGGGAAAGCTCTTTAATTATTTAAGAAATGGAGATGATAGATGAAAATAAGGAAGCAAATACAGTCTGGTCAGAAAGTTAGACACATGTCCAGAAAAAGAGGATTTCTGTCATTGGAATAAGAGCAGACATGAGCAGAAGGCATTTGTACCACATCCAGACTTTCTACCTGTAAATTTATTTTGCAGAGAGTTGAAGAGGAATTAAAAGAGGCCAGGGAGGCACCACTGCATGCAGCTCTGGCCCTTGCAGGCTAAATGCCACGCTATTAGGATTACTGCAAAATCTTGTCATCAGTGAACCAGGGAATTTGGAGTTTAGTCTTCTACACAAGAATGAACTGCACTGGGAATGACACAATTCCAATCAATTTTGATGTACCATTCCAAACATCTGTTTTTACAGTCTACAAATTAAGCATCAATGCCAGCGTTTAGACATCTCTTTTCACTCCTAAAGAAAACAAGAAGCAAAAAAGAGTAGTGATACAGTGTGGGACTAGATAACAAAACATTTACCAATTTCAGACAGTTTCCATGTCTTGAAGTATTTTTCATTTCAAAGCAAGGGTGAAGAAGCAGTATTAATGGTAAGACAGAAATTTGTAGTTCTGTCCAATAAACAGTTCAAAATTAAATGGTAAATAGATTGCGTTCTCTCTTTTGCAGTTTTAATCTGTACAAACAAGGCTAAATAACCTTGACATTAAGACTCCAAACTATATTTGTGAGATCAAGTTTCCATTCCCAGCCTCTGCTGAAGAACTGCTGTATCATCTCAAGCCAGGCTTTTTCTCTCTTTGTGGCCTCAATTTCTGTTGGTACACAAGGGGAAGTATGACAGTCATAATTCACATTACATTTTAAATTGTAAGGCAGACAGTGGATCTTGCTGCTTGTTCATGTAGACACAAAACCAATCCTATTTCTGTCTTGCATCTATTCAAAGGGTTTTGTTGTTGGCTGTGCCTCTGTATTTGTGCTTAGAGCTTACACTGCAAGTGCTGATGCATCAGGATACAAGGTGATCTTGCAGCCTGTACAGAACCAGGTGATAGCCACAGTCACATGAAAAAGCTCTGCCCCTCTCACACACATGCACACTAAGCCACCTGTCTGCACTGGTCTGGCAGTCAAAGTAAGTTCCAAAAAAGCTGCTGAGAATTCTTGTGGTATTATCTGAACCATATCTTGTGAAAGATTCATTTCAATAACTTTATTACAAGGGCAAAGAGTTCCGAGTGCATGAGCTGCAAGCTGCCTACCCTACAGCCTCTCAAAAACAAAAAAGGAATTTAAAAGGTTTATGGCATCACTGTTCTGCAGTTGTAGTGCATTCCCCATCTCAGCACAGAACTGATTTACTTCAAGCAAAGAAAAACTTGCTCCGGAGTCATGGAAATTGCAGGTCTTCCATGCAAGGGATCCAAACAAGAAAAACGGCTGTGGAAAATTGCTGCCAACAGCAAGGCAGCCTCTTTTCCTCACACGTTGTATGACGTGGCATAACACTGCAAACTATGCTTTGAAGAACAAATGTGCCCTGCAGCCAGACAGTGCCAGCATCTTTCCTGCCCAGCTCTACTATTTTAATGATCAATGACAGAATCTAGTGTCATTACCACTCTTCCACTGTGTCATCCTCAGCTCTTGGACTAAAGGCCATCCATCAGTATCCCTCAAAAAAGAACCCAGTGATGCTGTTCTACATGTGTTCTGGATATACAGAGATGAACCAAAGTCTTACAAATACCTAGAATAATCTCTAATATAATTAATTCAGCACTGACCTCACAGCTATTCTCTGATGCAGAGTTAAGAATACATTTTCACAGCACTGCTTTGAGACAATTTTTTGAGGAGGCTGTTTATAGGACTGTTATTAGAGCTAATATTAAAGATGAAGGTGAAAAATATCTTTTGTCCAATAAAAGGTGAAAAAAAAGCAGAAAACATTTTATATTCTTTTTTCCTGCAGTTACTTTCTGTTCAGAAAAGGCTGAATGACCTTGACAGCAAGACTTCAGACCATACTTGTGAGATCAGGTTTCCATTCCCAGCCTCTGTTGAAGAATTGTAAGACTTAAGAAGCCTCTGCTGTTGCGCAGATTTAGTTTCATTAGCATGAAACAAACAACCCAAGATTCAGAATGCTGCAAAGTAGATCAAAAGGTTAATTCTTCCTTTGATGGAACAAGAAAGAGCTTTTAATACTTCAGCATGCCCACAATGCTAACAGTAATAGGGGATTGTGAGCTTGTCAGTGGCAGGCTGAAAGGTGATAGCATTAGTCACTTAGAAGAGATCTGGGCCTGAATCCTGCAGGGTGACAAACATGTGATAAAGCACTTTCACTGACAGAAAGCAGAATGCATAAAACACATGAAGATTTCATTGCCAGAGCACAATATTCTCTAATGGAAACAACAGCCCTCTGAAAGCAGCTTTGTTCTCAGAAGAACAGCCTCACGCGGTTTTGGTTGCAATGCTGGTGCTCCATCAGCATCTACAAGATTTCATCCCATGCAGACAAAACCTGATTACTTGCTTTCTTTTTCCTCGTACCTTTTACCTTTTTCCTTTTGGTCGGAGAGAGGGCAAAAAGTTGCCAGATTCTTTTCTAAGATCTGCCTTGGGAGAATACCTAGTTCTAGGTATTCTCCCAAGGTGCTTTTGTCCAAGTTGTAGAAACACTTTCTGAAGTTGAAAGACCTTCAATTCATCTCTTACCCACAAGTTAACATGACAGTCTCCTACTGGAATAAAGGCTGGACAGACCATTCTTTTCTCTTTGGGTCATTTTCTACAAACATACTGGGGTTTGGGGTGTTTTCTTGGGTAATTGGGACTTTCAGAATTGTCAAACTAATGATATTTCTGCTTCTTTTTCCCCCTTAAATATGATATTAAATGTTTCAGTATTCCAAGAGAGAAATCTTAGGTTCCAATACATGAAGCTGAAACAAAGTATTTTGCTCTGTCTCAGCGCAATGATGAGCCACAACTCCCTAGACTGGCATATGCTTCATGCCCACACTCTCCCCTGGAGGCTGAGCTCTCCTTCAGCTTACACCTTCTGTGAGGCACAGTGACCTCTCTTCTTGCTCTTTTCCATAGTGCAGGTACTATCAAGTTTGACAGACAAATCCAGGGACTGAAAATAGCTCTCCAAATCCATTTTATGGCTTGAAAAAATGTTCAAACCTTTGATTTTTTTTTTCCCCCTCAATGAAAGCTGTCTGCAAAAAGAAATCCTTGGCAAATCTGTTCAGCTGAAACCTTTTTCTCCATCAGGTGCTTCCTTTAGATTTTGTATGTGAGCCCTAGATTTATTTTTTTGTTGTTTCTAGTAATTTTTTTTTTCCTACCCTATTTAGATATGGGCCTTTACTGCTAAGTTCTCATAACAGCAGGGGAACAGGACAGGACAGGACAGGACAGGACAGGAGAGAAAGGGAATTCTGCTTTACCAATGCATCAAGTTATTTTCACACATAATATTTAGATCTCCCTTCCTAGTTTGGAAACCAACTTGTCAGCTTCCCCTGGGGCTGTGGAAAAAATGCTTCTGTGCTTAACGCCTGTACTGGTACATGTGGCTGCTCCTCCTCCGCTGTACTCCAAAGATCCTCCACTCAAACATGTGTGTGATATCACAGACAGGGAACTGCAGTCTCTGCAAACTGCCCTTCATAAAAGCAGTCCATGTTGCCATCTGCTTTATTATTTAAAAGCATTAATTCTTGCAAAGTAAAGTATTAGTGCACCTGCTGTCCATCAGTCTGGAAAAAGGCAGAGAAGAGGGAAGTTCTTTGATAATGGCTTCCCACACCATCATCTTTTTGAGTCTTTAAATGGCTGGTACTATCATGCAAAGAGAGATGATATCTGCATTCATCTTCAGATATGTCTGAATGATCTTCACCTATAAATTGAGACAAAGATTTCCATTATTTAAGCTGTTGGCAAAACCAGCTCCAGAATTTACTGTAACAAAAATCCAAGCTTTTTGCAGCTTCCTGATAACACTGCAACAGATATGCTGTTTCTGAAAGAATTGTTATCTTCAGGCTGATATTCCCATTCATTGCCGAATCTGGTTTGTAGGAGACACTAGCACAACATTTTGAAAACAAATCCAGTTCTTTATTGAAAAAGTCTTAGTTGATCTTCATCTTTTACCACCAACTTAGAGGGATTTTCTGTCTCTTTCAGTGTAACGTAGTCAGATACTTTATCTCAGCTCTCCGTCTTGGTTCAAAGAAAGGAAACAAGTAGGAACTACCTAACTGCAGAAATGCTGTACACCAAAGAATACAATACTTCTGTTAGGAAGAAAGAGATCTGAAAAAGAGGATTGTGGGTTTGTTTCATTGGTAGCAGATACCAGTTTTCATTCAACCTGATCTTTTAAAACATATAAAACAACAAGATATCCCCCATTAGAATAATTTTTTAACAATTACATCAACCCATTGGGTCCTTTAAATCCCATCATGGGAAAATGTAATTTAGGAAGTAACACAGCTCTACCTGAGGATACATTTATAGCCAAGAACAGGCAATGAGAGACTTTGCCATTTTAGTCAAAATATTGACTCTGCAGGTACTGCTCTGCACAAAATAGGACCTGGATCTGAAATTAAAGACTCTGTCTAGTGCATGAGCTTTTACTTTGGCAGGGGAATCAAAGGGAGATAATGCCTTTTCTAGCTTTTAACGCTGGACTGAGCAGGGGTCAGCTCCTGTTCAAACAGCTTCAGGGCATTCTGTCCACAGATTCCTTTCAAACCATTCTTCCAACCTGGGACTGATGGACTGCATTGGGTCCTAACTCCCCCCACTACTATCTTCAACATGTCCCTTAAGCCAAAGGCAGCAATCAGAAAATAAGTCCAATGTGTTCATTCAAGCGATGACAGCACAAGGACTGGCTGTGAGGCTGGTGTGGAGGGCATATATCCATGTCACTCCTCACCTCAAAGGGATCTTGTTGGGGACTGAAAATCTGGCCCTTTGTTTTCAGGTGTAATTCACTTTTGAAATATAGTATTTCCCAGCGGAAAGATTTCTTACCTAGACCAACCTTCACACTCCTAGCAGCAAACAAGCAGGAATCAGCAGAGCTGCTTACCATAAGAAGGGCTTAGCTCAAGCACAGTATCTGGTCATGCCCCAAACCATGCTGGACACCTCCCAGCACTGACCCTAGGTCCCAGAGGCTTCAGCTGCTCACCACTTCGGGTATAGGAAAGAGGCAGGAAGCAGTGGGGGGGAAAATAAAACAGGAAACCACAGGAATCCAAGAGCAAGACATAGATGGGATGTGAGCACAGCAGGGCTTGTTGTTCC
Organism: Serinus canaria; assembly: GCF_022539315.1. NCBI lineage: Eukaryota > Metazoa > Chordata > Aves > Passeriformes > Fringillidae > Serinus > Serinus canaria. The sequence continues at coordinate 22,933,729 of NC_066319.1, forward strand.
TAATGAACCACAACAGAGCTCAGGTTTGCCTCCTGTTTGTGGAAGATCCTGTTCTTGTGGAGAGATTTGAGCATGACGAGTGACAACGGGAAGGTATTCTTGTGATGCTGGGTATGCAGCCATGCCACTGACTACTGTACAGCACAGAGATGTGTAAAATTAGCTACACTGGGTACAGTGTGCAATATTGATCTCACAGAGTGAAGGTCGGAATGGGAGCAAAATCCAGCTAAGGAGCTGAAGAAAATGAGCTTATGCTGGGCTCTGTGCTGCACTAAACCAATGGCAGAATGAGGCAGTTCAAATCTAACTAGGATGCAACTCTGAACATGCCACTAGTTTGAGAGCAGTGTAGACATATCCTGGCTGAGGCACACCTAATGGACAAAGAGACTTCCCTTCCTCCTGCTCTCATTCACAGAAGCACAGGTGATTGGACAAATTTCCATCTTTCCACAGCTCCTCCTGGGGCAATCCACACCTCTTGTCCCATAAGGCAGAGTTCTGGCAGAAGTATTACTACAAAATTCTTTGCTTTGCAGAGAGGTTTCTCTGGAACTGTGGAGCCTTGTATGTCACTTTTCTTTTTTTTAAGCTTAGCACATTTTATTAGCACACTGTATCTCTTCCAGTTCTAGGGCTAGTAGAGTTATTGTTATCAGCTGAGGGTCACTGCCTCACAGTCTGGTGAGGTTTATGTACACACCCTTACAAGCTTATTGAAGGGGATCTCACATAACACATGGGGTGACATTGTTATTGAAGAGTTTATTCATTCAAGGAGAGCATCATCAAGAGAAGAAACCCTTAATGCCTGGAAGCTCCCAGTGCCCTTCAGTTCTCCAAGCCAGGGTAGCAGGTTATTTCTCCGACCTTAAATATGTACAATGGCAAATATTCAAGTAATGCCATCATTAATCTGAGTGGACTGTGGGAAAAAAATTCTTGTGCCTAGGTACATAGTGTTGGACATTAAATCTATTTGAAAGGCTCCTACATAAAAATAGCCACCTTTCCATGAAGCAGAATCCTCAAAATTTGAATGTAAGGTGCTCAACATTAGTTGAGCATAAGAGTGCAGTATTCACAACTTGCTGATGAAGCATTCACATCTGGGTATTCCCTCCTGCATACACAGAAAAAGTGTTCTCTAACACTCCCAAGCAATAAGACTACAGGCCCATTAAACCTGCAGGTGTTTGAAGGACAATGTCAAAGAATCATAAAAATTGCAAGCCCTATTAATTAACAACGTGCCTATCTCTCTGCCAAAGAAGGGATTATTTTCTTTGACTCATCCAGTTTTAAAATGGATGAGGAGATCCCATTTTATTGCAAAGGAGCCCTAATGAATGTTCATTTACAACTCTGGGGAGTTAATTCCAATTCATAGCTGCACATACAGCATTGCAGCCACCAACCCAAAACCATCAAAAGATATCGGAGCTCAAGAGCAGCTAAGTCTCTTTCTGTGATATTCCCCTGTTTTACTGTTTGTCCTTCCTTTCTGATACTATCTATAAGAAAACAGGATTTATTTAGCAGTTCATCTGCTCCTGCTGCATAATCCTCTGCAGCACACTGCTGGCAGTTGCAGGGATAATTATATGACCAGGAAGGTTCTGGCAGCGGGTAGCACCCAGTGGCAGGAATGAATGAATTTGAAAAGATTAGCTTATTTCCATGAAGAGTCCTTTGAGAAAGACAGAGAAATGCTGAGAAATCAGTAGGAAGGGATGCCTTTCCAGTAAAACCACAGAATTTGCAGGTAGTACCCCAAATCTGTCTACCCAGCACTGTCACAGCACTTTGACCAAGGGTGTCCAGTTCCCATCTCAAAACAGGGCTTGCAAGTTGGGCACTGCTAAAATATTTTCAGATTCATGGAACAAGGTTTAAATGCTATTTAAACACAGAACACAGTTGAATTCCTTAACAGAATGTGCTTTCAACAGTCCTCAGTGTTTTCTTAAAGGGTTTTTGTATGGTAATGTGACATTTCATGGCCTACATATAGGCAATTATCTTTGAAATAAAAAATTACTGATTTTTTTTTCTTTTTGAGAAGAGCCTTTGATTAAAACACATTTCTTGGAGACCTGGTAGGCAAGAACAGAATGCAGTTACAGGATCTGGAGCTGTTACTAAAGGTAAGGAATTAAGGGGCTTGAGGAGGCCTCAGACTCTGGCACCAACTGGAACCAGTGTAGTCTGTTGTGGCTTCAGATAATTTTGCAGTATTTCCCAGGTCTTCCACAACTAGATTCCTGTGCTCCAACAAGATTCCAAAATAATTACAAGGCTTGTTGTTACTTATTCACATCTCAAAATTGTTTGACCTATTGTGTAAACAGAATGAAAAATAATATCTTCTTGTATTGGTTTGAGTGCAAATTCACAATGAATGCTTTTTGTTCTCAGAAAGCATTATTCCTTGCTCCTACAGCAATGAAATCAGTGAAGTTTTTACCACAATTATAGTGGTAACAGGAAGAGGTCTTATGGATAGAGGCTTAGAAAGTGCAATCTAAAACAGGCTAAAACAACTAAAAAAGAAACTACAGTCTAAAACATCTCCATTCATATAGCACCTTTGCTGTGTGAGCAGAAATGTTTCTTTTGCTTTTGCTCACAACCAGCACCAGAAGTTCCCCTGGTTACGGTGCAGGCAGCATTTCCATGCCCTATGCCTGGTGTCATCACCTGCCCAGGACACAGGAGGTTGGTAGCATTCCCAGATCACAAACACCTGACTGAACAAGACTTCAGGATGTTTGGTAATCCACAAGCCACGAACATTCTGCCTGTATTCTCAGCCATTCCTACCAAGCCCATTTGGTTTTCCACCTACATTCTTTCTGTTATAATTTGAAATTCATCTACAGTTCCTACATTCCACAGTTACACCAACAAAAGAATAAATTTAGGTCCCTTCAAACACTTCCTTTAACCACTCCTTCCTTCCATACTCTCTCTCACATACGACAGCCATACATTTATGAGTTTATGGTTGAAAGTGCTCACCACAGGGATAAATAACGAGGCAGGAAGACAGGTTGGGCAGAAAACTGAAAAACCACAAATGTGAATGTCTTTAGGATTCACATTTCAGTGTCTTTTCTGGATGTCAGTACTTTTGAAGTAATGTTTCATCCATCTGCCTCCCTTGAGGTATAGTCCAGGAGATTTGAAAAATAGCAGAGGCTCCGTGTAACAGCATAAGAAAGCAATGTGGGGTTTAGGCTAGGACTACATCAATGGAAATTGCAACCTGTCTTATGTAAATTAGAGGGGACAAAGATAAGAAAAATAACAAAATCATTTTTTAAAAGGAGTTATTTTTCATTCAGACTGAAAATACAACCAGATTTTGGGCAGCTTCATTCACAAGCCTTTGCCTGTAAGTAATAAATCAAATCAATTACAGAAACTTATTAATTTCTTCTTCTTCTTCTTGTATTTCCTGGATTTTGTCTTAGGCCTGTAGATAAAATATGAGCCAGTGAACAAACAGTACCACTCCTCCACTGTCAAGAAAGTAATCTATTCAGCTTTGTTATGGAATAGTTTGCTTCTTCTTGTGTATCTGAAGAGCAACCAGGTTGACAGAACAAGGGCTTCAGCAGGGAGCAGTAGGCTGCTTACACAATTTCCCATTACCAGAGAGTCTGTCAGAGCAGTGAGGTGTTTATTCTACTGGAAAGCAAGTTGGGTGTGGTGTTGTTTAAGCCTTGTAGCTGAACCACCTCTAACACAGCAAATGTATTCCCTCAACAGCTTTGGGGTTTTGGTCGGTTTTTTGAAGGAAAAGAGTCAATACCTTCATCCTGTAACACATCTCTTCCAAAAACCTGTTAGCCAGTTTGAACCAAATTCATCAGAGGGGGTAGGCTCCTCACTAACGTTGTGGAAGTGGGCAGACAGATAGGAAAAGGCAGGAATGCCCTTGCTGGGGTATGGGAAGCAAGTAGCCTCTCCTCCAACATCAAAGGATCTACGAGAGCCCTACCCCGAGACAAAATCCTCTGGGAAACCAGGTTTTATTTGTTCAGCTGCTGCTGGAAACATTTATTTGAGTTTTTAATGTCAAGTGAGAGAGAAAAAGGCTGTTAATGATTCCTGTTACTGCAAGAAACCTATAATATAGCCTTCTTTTAAACTGTTCATTGTAAAACCACTTGTGTTTCTTTTCCCACAATTTTATTTAAAAGGCTGTCCCAGAATGTCACTGCTCAGACTGCCAGAAGTCTGAAAATTATAAGGAAGTTCAGTATTTCTTGGCTCTACTCTAAAGCCAACATTGCCCTTCAGCTGGAAGACCTCTTCTTCTCTCCCACCTGCCTTCCCCACACTCCAGCATGAATTTCCAGAACATCTGCCCTCTTACCCTTGGAATACCAAGGCTAAATCAGCCAAATTAAGTTAATTCCCTTTGTATTAAAAACACTCCATTCCCATCATCATCTGTTCTGCTTTAGTTCTCATTTCCCATATATGCTTATTCAGATGCCTAGGAGCAATGTCTTGTATCTTGCTGTTAGTACTTTATTTCTTCTTTCACTTGCCTGAGAAAAGTTCTAAGATTGCACTTACTTTTTTACGATTGTATTGGACTGACATCTCAGAGATATCCTGCATCTTGCTCCTCCTTTGCAATCTTCAACTCACAAACTCAGAGTACGTCCCAAAATTTCTGGTTATTAATTCTATGCATGATCCTCATACTTTGAAATATTAAAAATCAACCTGTCCCTCAGACTCAGATTCTTAAGGTCATTTGGTTCTTTCTGTACCACATCCCAGTTTGTCATCTGATGGTATCTTCCAGCTTTGGGCCAGACATAATTTCATCAGGATAATTTTGGTTTTCTGACAATATTTTAAGAAAAACCATAAACTGGATTGATTTCAGAACAGATACTTCAGAATCCTCATCACTATTTTCCCTCTAAGATGGTTCTTTTATCACAATAATTTTCTATCACAATTTTAATGGAAATACAGTTCAGTTAATCAGTCTCCTCATCTTGCAAATTTTTGCATATTCAAAAATTTGTGCCCTTTTCAGACTTTCCATTTCATTCCATGACAAATTACTCCTATATATTAACACTTACAATAGTTCCAGTCAGTATCTTGGACCTACATCACTCACACTGACCAGTTTAACATTAACAGGACTCAGCACAATCTTCTTGCCAGCCACAGGTGATAATTAACATTTTTCACCTCCACAGCTACTGATTGTGCAGTATAGATGAAGTGGACCCTAAGGCTTGCATTCAATGGGAGTGATTGCTATTGGGGAGGAGAATTTCCTTCTGACTACCTTTTCTCCAAGGTTTCACTACTGTCTCATCTAACTTTCAGCCATTTCTTCAGGGCAACTGAAAGCTGTGAGATCATAATGGTTTCAATTAATATTAGATAGCCTGGAATGCAGGGGCATCCACAGAATACTGGGCTTCAGATTCTCACCACTTTTCTTGATGTCCCTATGCACACTCTGGTAGAGAAGCTACCAGGTTACACGTATGAAAAGAAAGAAAATGTTTACTGGTTAGAAGTTCAGTCAGTAGCACAGCTCTGTTCCTGTGGGGTCTGAGAAAGAATGGGCAAGGAACAGAATACAGGCAACATATCTGGCTATCCAAGAAATCAAATGTGAACTCCAATGTACGCAAGGGACAGGGATTATAAACCAAATAAATTAAAGAAGTATTACTTTCGACCTTCTCCTGTATAATTCAGTTTGGAGAGGCCTACTACTGATTGTTGATTCAGCCTCCTAAGCATAATAGTAATTTTTGAGGTTATGATGCCCTCCATCCATAAGAGCAGTTATCTTGCTGAGAAAGCAGGTGCCCTTCTCAAAATTTCCCAAGATAAGAGATAAGGGGCAGACTTCATTTGATAGCATTATCTTTTAGCCAAACACATACAAGCTATTAGAGAGAATCCAAGAGAGAGCCCTGAGGACTGTGAAGGGTCAGGAAGGGAAGCTGAATGAGGAGTGACTGAGGTCACTTGGTCTGTTCAGCCTGGAGAAGAGACTGAGGGGAAACCTCATTGCAGTCTGCAACTTCCCTGTGAGGGGAAGAGGAGGGGTAAGCACCAATCTCTTCATCTCATGACCAGGGACAAAACTAGAGGAAACAGCATGAAGCTGAGTCAGTAGAAGTTTGGGCTGCATATCAGGAGAAAGTTTCTCACTGAGAGGTGGGCCACTCTCAGGCACATGGTGTGCTTCTTGAGGCTGTCCTGTGCAGGGCCAGGTGTTAGACTTGATGATCACCGTGAGTCCCTTCCAGCTGAGGATATTCTATGATTCTATGATTCCTCTCTCATTAGTTGTTTTTGGGAATTCACACAAAAAGTAAATTCATAAAGAACTGTCTTTATTACTTTTGGAGACTGTGATTGCAAGACACCTTTTTCCAAAAGTCAGTATCCTCCGATATCTCAAAAAAAATCTCTTAGCATTCAGCCTCTATTTAGCAAACCACAGAAAGTGGCTACTATTACTAAAAATGGGGAGGTATTTATTTCTGCATTCAAGAATTAAAGAGAAACATTTCAACAAACTCCCATTTGTGCAGGTTTTCAATGATCCATTCATTTGTGACCACAATTAAAGCAGTGTTTTCCATAATAGAAAACTACAAAAAGATGCTCAGCTATTGTACCAAACACAGTTCTCTAAATAGGTGAAAGATTTAAAGATTTTTTTTTTAATTTATCACTGTAATCTGTTTGTTTTATTCGGTGGTCTATTGCCTCCAAACTCATCGGCCTTGAGTTTTGGCCTAAGTAACACTTGTTTGTGACCACTGTTGAAGACAAGATATTGACCTATACTGTCTGTTGGTCTGATCAGGTATGACTGGGTTTATATTATTACATTTACGCTCTTAGACTCAACACTTTATTTTCAGACACAGCAGGCCCTATCCCAGTGGAGCAGGAGTAACATTAATGCTCAAATATTGCAATGTACTACATCAGCAAAAAGCCTCTGTGAGATGAAAGACGGTGGACTCGCAAAGAACACGTTTGGTCATGTTGACAGAGTTACACTGATTGTCTGAGAAATTAACAGACTCACATCTTAAATAAAACCCTCCAACTTACGTTCTGTAGAAAGCCTGTTTAATATTTTATGGTTTATTACCATTCTTTTGGTAAATTATTCAAAGGCAAAGCTCGGCAAAGCACACGGGAAGTCCACAGTGTCAGGTCAATTAGTTGTTTAAGCATTATGTAGAATTTCAAGTGTTTCTTTGCAATTACAGAAAAAAAATGTTTTGATTTGGAACAAGAAGAAATTAGGTGTGTTAGATATAGTCCCTTTTTAAAAAAATCCACTGAAATATTTGGGGATTACTATCCCAAGTGTTATACCTCTCCCTGTCACTACAGTTCTTGTAGCAATGGTAGTTCTGTGGCAAAAACCCATATTGCTTTGTGCTAGCTGTCTAATATCAGAGATGTAATGGAGAATTTAATTTTTGCATGCCTTTATCATCATTAAGTGAGCAAACTGACTAGCTACAGAGGCAACCACTCTATTAGGGATCGTTTAACAGTCCCATCCAAAATTTGTAGGCAGTTCACAATTTCAGAAAGAGAGAAAACAGTCATTAGCTGATGCATTCCACCTTCCTGCTACTGTGAGATTGTTCTCTTCTGTACATTTCCAATTGATCCCTCCAGGCCACTAAAGCTTTTTAAGTCCTAGATGTGAGAAGCCATGCCTCCCTTCGAAGGCTCCTTACAACACAGCACAGCTCATCAGGAAAGACAGCCAGCCAAAGTATTATTCTTCTTAATGGAGTCTCCTGTATGTCTCTCCCACTCTGGAAATAGTTCCAGTGTTTTGAGCTGTAGATACATACCACTCTGATGTGTAAACACCCTCAACATGCTCTTAATTACTCCATCAGTTTAGATAAACTCTGGGGTTTCCAGTATAAAGGCAATAAATGTTTCAGCATTTCATGGGCAAAAAGATCTCTAATTATTCACAGTTTTCCTTAATGACTGTTGTGGTAGTCCCCTCATTTTTCTTCAGTCCTTGATTACAAGACACAAAGAAAAGGAATGTTGTTGGGGGAACCTGAATATTTTGCCTTTGTTATTTTCAGAGGAGTTTGACAAGCCATGCATCCTTTGGGAGACTGCTTTCTGTTTAGCACCACAGTGAAAGAAGTACATTAGTACCAGCTTCTATAGAGTCAGCTTTACAAACTCTTGGTGAGAGGACTGAAACTCAGATCTGCCAGACTGTTTCCACCTGCCAGCTGGTGATAAATTTATACAATAAGAGACAGCAGAAACCTCCAGGAAGAAGTCAAATTTCAATCTCTTCTGACTACCCTTGCAGAAAATGATAGCCCTGATGGTTCTGATGAGGTGGATTGTGGGTTTCCTTTTTTCTTTTGCCTGGCTCTGCAGGAAATTTAAACGCTTTCAGATAATTTAATAATAATGTTTAGTACTTTGAAGGATTATCTATTAATCTTTTTGGCACATGTAAGGGAACCAACCTTCCCAACGTGCCAGTTTAGCAGCTTGACTGCTGTCAGACACCCATCTTTTACATTTCCTGTCTCACTGCCTCTGGTACATGAGCATGACGGCTCCTTAAGTGAAACTCTTCTTAAGCCACAGCAGAACATGAAACATCCCACTTGATTGCAGGAGGCAGAGAACCAATAGATACACAACCAAGCCTTTATTTTTGAGACAGCAGAGCTACTGCAATGTGCACCTCTGTGTGGACTGGGCCAGGCTGCAGCACCCTGCATTGCTCCAGGAACCGCCCTGTGCCAGAAATGCAGCATGCACTGCTGCTTCACATCCTCTGCAGAGGATCATGTCACCTTCACCAGAATTTCCTCTAATTTCCCAAAGAGAATGACACACCTTCCATGATGTACTTTCTCACATTAACATTCTCAGGTCCTTCTGATAGCTCTACCCTATTAAAAAAAATAGATGTCATGTTTTTAGGAGACCCGTGCATTTTTCTTGACAGTGACTCACTGCTGTTCTACAGGGATACACATTTTTCCACACAGAGTCAGAGCATATTTCTCACATAATTTAAAAGGAAGAGATCCTAAGAATAAATAGGGACAGCACTAGGAGACTCATATTCTGGCAAAATTATTGGTTGATTTAATCTTACACTTTTTAATTCTGCTTAGCTTTGCAACTCTAAAATTATTTTTCATTGAAAATTGACATCAAAAGAATGACTGCATATGAACAGCTCTCCTCATGACAACATAGCAAAGCATGATGGCAGAGGAAAAAATTGTAAATTAAAGGGACCAAAACCAAACTGCAATTTTAAAATAGTCTATAAAAACTTTTGAGGGCACTGATGCAAAAGAACCCAGCTTCAAATTTTCACATGGTTTTCATTTCACAAGAAAAATAAAACCAATTATAGCTCTGCAGAAGCCAAACCCACAATATCCTCTCTAACACAAAGAGTTTCTAGCATTTCTCAATGCCATTAAAGGGAAACTATCATCCTAGCCTCCAGTGAACTTCATGTGGCAAGATCAGAACATTTCAGCTATTTCACTGGTTTCTCAGTCTCCTTCTCTTATTTTTGGCTTTACTGTCATTTGTTCACTACCTTTGAGAGGCTCACAGAAATTAAATTAAAATGGCTTTTTTGAGTCATAAAGACAAATGACTGTAGAGGTCAAAGAGTAAGGATAATTATATTTTAAGTGTTACAAAACTAGAAGAGAAAAAGATTAGTGAGAGGAGGTACTTTTACTAGAAATCTCTTGGTCAGCTGGTTCATTATTTTAGCATCAGGTGAACGCATTCAGGTAGAATTGTACAACCAAATGGTCTCGCAGGGGGAAACTGCAAATCACTTTGCTTCCATACAATAGGAGAAAAACCCCTTATGAGTAGGCAGCAGCCATTTCAGTTTCATACAAGATCATATGTGGGGAAATAGACAGATAACACCCTGGTAGTCTCCCTGCCTGCCAGGGAGGAGCACGCCCCAACAGGATTGGCATCACCAGCATGTCCCTGGCAAAGCACTCCACGGATTCTTGAACTCAAGCTTTGTATTCTGTAAATTCCTCCTGGAGCATTTGCCATCATATTCTTTATATGACCAAAATGCTATATACATACATACATCTGTTAAGGACTTTCTCTGATAGGTAGCCTAACCAGTTTGGGTTTTAGCTCCAGGCTACTGCTAGTTGTTCTTCCAAGTTCAGGGACTGTGGGCAGCTCACTTGCATCTGTTATTATGCTTTATCCTGTACATGTCACTTTAAGCATACATGACAGTTTAGAAAAAATTAATGCAATCCTTTCTTCAGAGTTCCAAAACACATGTGAAATTATCATTCAGGGATAAATTCATATATTACGAAGGAAGTGAAGAGACTAGTGGAGCCTTCACCTTTGGGGCAAGATGTCAATTTAAGGAACAATTGAAAGGGAAATCATATTTTATAGATGCATATGATAATATATAAATATATAAAATACAATAATGTGTAATGTATACACAGATATTTATCACAGATGTTGGAAGCCTGGAGGTAGAGAGGAATCCCAGCAAAAAGTTCTGTGTGGGAGAGACACAAAAGGAGCAGTTGAGAGACAATATTGCCAAAAACCGCATGTGAATTTGTGGGCTGAAAGTTGTGTGGGCAGAGTTGTTTACAGCCTTGAAAGCAAGGACGGGAAATATGAATTTAATGTGGATTTTCTATATAATAAATTGAGATTTCTTTTACAATTACTTGGTTGGCAATTCTAGACTGCTCTACCTTCTAACATAGACTGCTTCTTATAAGAAGCTCCTACGATCTTTAGCTTGTAAAAGTCAGGGCAAGGGCCTGATCTAGTATTTGATGAGAAGCTTAAATGCCCAAACTATGGGAATTTCCATCAGCAGAGATTTCCCAAGAATATGTGTCAGTCCACGTGATCTCTGGTTTGGATCACATGGACTGATCCAAATAGTCTTGCAGAAATGTCTGGGATACTTTGGTTTTAATCATGCAACAGGTGTCAGAAGGGCGTATAACAGTTTCAGAAAAAAATTCCTAGAGTTCTGCAAATGATGACATTATTTTTATCAAAATAGGTAAGAGACATGCTGCTGACACATGGATGTAAGAAAATGCCAGGGAAAGAAATGATCACACTCCTGTTGCTTGACTCACCCAATGGACAGTAAATATATTGCAAAATTATGCCATGTATCTTCAGTGCATTAAATCCCTGCATCAGAAGGGTGCCATGGGCAATCTTTTCACTGTACGTGCTGCCTTTGGGACATGCAGTATTTGAGACATGGAGTAGGTTCAAAATCTCACAGATAGGCTTTTGTCCTAATTGAGAACAAGGACAGTAAATTAATCTGTGTCTCTCACACATCATGTTAAGTATCACGCTTCTCTAAACTTTTCTATCCTGAAACTTGGAATGGATGGAAAGTGTTACTCATACATCTTTGGGATCTGCTGACAGCTGCAGTTTATCTTGGGTGGGACCACAATGATTGGTAGAAAAGGAAACCACAAAAATGCTATTTGTGTAAAAAGTCTCCACAATCAGTGTAAGCCTGGCTTGACAAGACTCCTCTAAAACCCTTGTCCTAGTTTGGCAGGCAGAATATGTCCAAAGTGAAAGAATGTAGTATTACAGTAATTCCTGTTCCTACAGAGCTTAATGTGGGGGACAGCAGCCCCAAAACAGAGCTTATTTACATCTATGGAAGTGTGTGGTTTAACCCCAGCCAGGAACCATTCCCCACACAGCCACTTGTTCACACACACCCACCTCAGCGGGATGGGAGAGAGAATCACAGTAGAAGTGAGAAAACTGGTAGGTTGAGATAAAGACAGTTCAATAGGTAAAGCAAGAGCCATGCACACAAGCAACGTCAAACAAGGAATTCATTCACTGCTTCCCATTCCCAGTCAGGGGTTCAGCCATCTCCAGCAAAGCAGGCTCCATCACACATGACAGTTACACAGGAGACAAAATGCCATGACTCCAAATGTCCCTGTCTTCCTCTTCACCCACTTTTATGTGCTGATCATGTGGTGTGGGATATCCCTTTGGGCCCAGCTGTCCCAGCTGTGTCCCCTTCCATCTAACTTGCACTGGTGAGGTGGAGTGAGGAGCAGAAAAGGCCTTGGCTCTGTGGGAGCACTGCTCAGCAGTAACAAAGCCATTCCTGTTATCAACACTGTGTGCAGCACAAATCCAAATACAGCCCCATACCAGCTACTGGGTAGAAAATTAACTCTATCCCAGCCCAACCCAGCACGGAAGGTAAAGTCTTCTTGTGCCCACACAGAGAAAGCTCATTGCAATCAACAATACAGGAATAAAATAATGGAGATTGCAGGCTCCTAGTCACAGCAGAAAGTAAAGGAGGCTAAATTTGCCCCCCTCAGAGAACCTCACCTGTCATTTGACATAAGTAGTTTCAGAGGCAAGAAAGCAATTCGCTCTCCACAGTGCCTCACAGGCTTTGCATTTTTCGAGCTAATTCTAAAAATTGGACTAAATTGTCATATGTGTAAGACATGAATGTTCATCAGCGTAGGCTCAAATGAGGTCATAATCTACTTGTTTGTCATCTTTGGAGGGACATTTTGTGCCCAAGCAGTGCAATAGTGGAGACACACTAGTTTTACAGCCAATAGCACAGAAGGGACAGTTTTAGCTACCAGCTTGTCCAATCACCTTTGATTTTCCCTTCTCCCCCACAAATAACTAAATATGTGCCTGCAGCTCAACTGAAAGGAAAGCTGAAACCCAAAAACAAATGTAGACTTTTACTACACACACAGACAAAGATGCCTTAAGTGAATCATGTCTGTTTGCTGGAACAGATAGTGAACTTACTAGCCTCTACTAGTGGGCATCAATATAAAGCTCCTCCATCTTTGGCTAAAAGCCAGTCTTCCCACAGCATGGATGTCTAGAGCCCACTGAACACAATCCAGACATAACATAATCCATTCACATGACCAGCGCTCACATCCATGTCCTAATGTGTTTGTGCCAAGTGGGTGCACATCTCCATAAGGTGGGGAAAGGAGTTCTCAGGAAAGAAATATTAGGGATGAAGTTGCAAGCAAAGTAAGTTGTGCTGACAGGCTGGATCTGTGCTGTAAATTGTCAATGGCCTGGTTTTTGCCGCCACAGTGCTAAGCATGTTTTTGCTTGTCTGCACCAATCAGCTGCATGGAGCTGGCGATGAAACCTTCAACTCGGTCAGGAAACATTTTTTTGCTTTGTACCATAACACTGCCACATTTCCCTCTCAGTAGGAGAGCAGCAGAAAACAAATGACAATTATTTTTTTATAAAAACTCATTTAGTAAGTAACTACCTCTCCCAAACTCACATTATTTGGAACTACTCTCTCACTGGGCCTCATTTTATTCACAGATTTGCAATAACCCAATCAAGTCCAAAATCTCTACCCATTCTTGGCCATTCAGAGAACTTCTTTCTTTGCACAACTTAGTATAGCACACTTCTATTTTCTTCATAGCTGGGGACAAGTGCCTGCCACACTGATTTCACAGAGCTCATTTAACGCTGACCCAGTGCACCCAGCAGCAGCTCAGAGAGAGGGACTTTTTTCAGCCAGACACAGCTCGCCTGCTACAAGAGCTGCAGGAGCAAGGACACTATCTTGGTCACATTGCCTCTGGGCTAGCAATGAAAAGTAATGTCCTCAAAATTTCCAAAGTGAAAATCCTGGTTACCAGAAGTAACCTGCAAGACACTCATCAAAGGCAGTATTGTGGCCAGGCATATCTGGTTTCAGGCTTTCCTCAGAGACAGCTGCTCCAGGAAGAGAGGGGAGAAACAGCAATGAAATTTTGTCTGCTTTAATTATGATAATCTTTCTTTCTCTGGGATCTTTGCAGAAGAAAGTTTTCAGATCTGCTGAAAGGGATCAGGAGGGTACATGAGGTAGGGAGCTGCATGGAGGGTCCAGGAGGTGACTTCTCCCCTCCTGCCACCCTAGCCTCCTGAGAGATGGGGCACAGTGTGCACAGACCAGCTTCACCAGATGTCTCCATAAACAAGACAGAGCTCTTACCATTTCTGCAGTGATCTCACCTTGCTTCAGCCCTGCCCAGCCTCCCTGCTCCCCATATGGCAGAGGAGTATTTCCTGACAAAGTGGTGAGAGAAGGGGAGCAGAAACTGCCGTGTTGCTTGGAAGAGTGCTTCCCTCTCTTTCCTTTGGTAAAAAGGAGTTGACTCTTCTCTCTGTCTCATTGCCTCTTTATCCATGCTTCTTCCTTCCCTCACAATGCCACTCCACCAAAAGGGAGCTTCTTCACTCTCCTCCCTCACTCCCATCCCAGCAAGCCCTACAGATGAGCCTGAGGAAGGTGAAGCCCCATCACAGTGGTGGCAAGTGGAACAGGGCACACCAGGTGCACCATGGACATTAAGCAATGGGAAAGGGAGAGGTAAAAATGGTTTAAGCTGTCAGCACATTGTGAATCACTGTGCCAAGAGAGACAAGAAAATGTGGGATCAGCACAGCAGAAGCTCAATGAATTTGGAGAGCTAGGAGGAATATAAAAGGTTCTCTATGAGGAAGTGCCATAAACAGATTGGCATGGCTTGGTCTCATATGAGTACATGGCAAGGGCTTATACTGTGTTGGCTGCGTGCTCATCTGTGAGTAGCACCCTGACACCCTCATCTCTCACCACCACACTCTGGATTGCACTGTTCCAGAGAAAATATACACAATAGCAACTCTTTATCAATATTTAACATTTATGGTTGGAGTTTTTTTAACTATGTATTTTTCAAGATGGGGAATCCCATTTTCCGGCTCTGGGCAACCCAATGGCCTTCATTTGCAGGGGATTCTCTCTTGCAGCCAGGCCTAGCTGTGTCACGTCAGATGGGTATCCTTTGCAGACTCAGGAAGCTCCAAATGACTTTTTAACTTTGTTTTATAGGGTACGTAGGCACCCTGCTCTAATTGGTGATTTTATTTTGCCGACTACAAATTGGCTGGGAGTGTTGATCTCCTGGAGAACAGGAGATAAAGATTTAGGCAAAGATTCTTCACTGAAAGAGTGGTTAAGCATTGGAACAGGCTGCCCAGGGAAATAGTGGAGTCACCATCCCTAGAAATGTTCATAAAATGAGTGAATGTGGCACCTTGAGATATGGATTAGTGGGCATAGTGGTGTTCATTCAACAATTGGACTTGATGTTCTTGGAGGTCTTTTCCAAGCTCAGTGATTCTATGATTCTAGATTTTAATATCTCATGATATTTAATTTATAGATTAACCATTCTTTGTAAAATATGGGAACGAAAAGTACCTGCATCACTCAAGCTGCTTTCAAAGCAGTTTGCATTCACTACATGTAACACAGAGTAGGCTTTTCCTCATCCCATGCTGCCTGTCATCTCTATGTCTCTCTGGAGAAGACAGGCAATGATTTACTAACACCTGTGCAATTGCAACATCAAAATCCAGCTCCTGAAATACAAAGCTTAGCTCTGTGATATATGGCAAGACATCCAAAGGTACATACATCAGCACTACAAAATCTGCCTGGGACCAGTCCTTTATCAACTCAGGTATCAGGGTCCTTCATTAATGCAAACTACTACTGGCTGAAGATTTTAATACCAATGTTTCTCCACTGTACAATGTTAACCAGTTGTGAACTTTATGTTCACTGGTGACACACCTGGTAAATCCTGATTTTTTTTTTTTTCCTCACAATAGGGGAACTCAGGGGCAATAGAACAGACTTCTCAGATAAATAAAGCAAGAAACTGAATCAGCTGTAAAAGATTCACAAGTACAGATCTGTGGGCAGAAGAACTGTAATTTATTAACATGATATTTGACATCCTGAAAATTTATTTAAGTTGAAACAGCCCACAACATAACTGAAAGTTAAGCAACATAAAATCTATTCACTGGAACAAGTTCTTGGTCAGTCTGACAATGTTATGAAAGGGTGATAAGATGATGCATGCATCCCACTGCAAAATTCCTTAAATTTCTGTAGGAGTAACAGCCGAGACATTAACTGATTCTGTTAAACTTCTTTCCTACTCTGCCTGCTCCTCTGAGCAATACCTGTAGGGACTTAAGATTCATAGTCAACATTTTTCAGTAATGTCCTTGAAGTGAAAAATGATCTTTGGCAAGCATGCAAAAAGACAAACACAAGCCATTGGCACTTCCAGCTTTTCATATTGTTACGCAGTTATATAGTAAGCATTTTCACTGCTGTTCCTACATTCTGTTCCAAGAATCTCAGAAATTTGCAAAGTGGGTTGTTGAGTTTTTCCTACAGTCAGGAATCTGAGGAATCAATTCTTATTCCCTGCGCACCTAATAATCCTTGACATTCTCAATTAACAACAGGAACAATAGCTGACGTTACAATATTTATGATGATCTAAGATTTTTTTCAACTCCTTTCCTAAGCTGTTTCTTTGCCTTTTAACCCATCTCCCGCCAATTATTACAAAAGGTGGGACTAAGGTTTGGTACCATCTAAATTTTAAAATATGGGGGAGGTATTAAGGATAATTACCTTTCTATGTTAGGCAGGCAAAACCCTAGGGAGAGGCAGGAGAACTGAACCATTGTACATTTGTTGTTTGTCAGCAAATGGCTCAAAGTCAGCCAGTCTCTGAACAGACACAGACCTTGGGGACATCTAGACCTATTGCTGGGAGAAGAGATAGATAGCACTTAGAGGTACAAATCATACAGATCCACAAGAAATTAGACTTACTCTACTTTTTCTCTACCTCTTGGAAAAACTCATTCTAATTCTGTGTTTTAATAAAGGTTTGGCGTATCCGCCAGATAAGATTTTCTGTGTCTTCTTTGTTTAATTTTTATGTTCACATTTAGTATTTGGAGGCCTCTTGAAAAGTAAAATCTTCCTTCATCTTGCAGATCTACACAGTAGTAAATCTGAACCTTATATTGTCATGTCTAGTTTTCTTTCAGTGGCATTTCTCTCAGCTTTCTCATTATTATTAGGTTACCTCAACAAGAAAGCCTGTAGTGGAACTGGCAGATTTTACTGCAGGTCCAAAAGTCTGCCTGAGAGTTGATACACATTATCAGTCCTCGGAACTTCCCAGTTTTCCTGCACTGCAAACTTTGATTTTATCTCAGAAGGCAGCATCCAGTAGCTTTGACAGCTTCATGACTTTTGAATACAATTTGATTAACCATGGATACTTTTCTTTGTCATACTCAAAATAAAGCTCCTCCTCCCACTCCCCCCCCCCCCGCAAAAAAAAAATTTGCTTTGATTTGTGCAGGTATTCATTACTATAGATCAGTTCTTTGTTTATTCTCTTCAGAAGCAATTATTTCTGTATCATATTGGATTGCCCTGTATCTTATCTAAATGTTTCTTCCAAGTGGAACAAAATACTGCTTCTCATTTGGTTACATTTTTCTTTTCCTAGATGGCTAGTTTATGTGTCAGCAGATACTTCTTTCTCTGTGCTACTGGGATAATCACTCACTCTTCTATTAGTAAAATGCCCATCTAATAAATTCTTTCCTAAAGTGCTGACATTGTGCTCTGAATCTCTGATTTTTTCCAACCATCCTTGTACAATTCTGGCTTATGCTAAAAAAAAAAAAAAAAAAAAAGAAAACTATGGAAGTTCCAGAGTAAAATTCTGTTAATTTTGAAATTATAAAAGGAGCATGCTTCACTACATAAGTTTCATACCCATCGATATCTCTTTCATGTAGTATTGATCTGTTTATCACCCTGCACAAGAAATCCATATTTCCTCCCTTATTTATATTCTACAGAAAATTCTTGTCCCTGTAGCTTCAGGATCAGATGTACAACTTTAGCTAGTAGTAAACAGAAAAGTTTCTACAATGTGAGCAAATCTGGAACTCTTGCAGGCTTAATAGGTACACTTCAAACACCCTTAGTGGAACCAGTTCTAACTAATTAATTTTTAAATTTGAAGTATTTTCTGCCACAGCAAAGGAGATCTCAGGGAATATGCAAGTGTCTGTTTTTGAGGACATTCAGTTCTGTATTTCTACCTATGCTGAAAATTAACATGTCAGGAGCAGATCCTTTGCATTTGCTGCTTGCCTGTGTTAAGTAAATCTTACATTTGATTCTCAGCATCGACAAAGCTCCTAATACAGTATGTGATGACTCCATTCTATACAATGAAATGAAGAATTAATTTATTAAATGCGCTTTTTAAAATTTAGTTCATGAGATGGGTCAGGTAAGTCATTTCACCCTTCCAGTAGCCTATGGGAGGGCAAACACATATTCTTAGCAGGGGAAAAAAAAAAGTGAAGGAAGAGTTGTTCAGCACTTCTACCACTGATTTAAATGCCATGTGAGATTGTTGCTTTTGCTAAGATCACCGAAAGCCCTGTATGGACAAACCTGTTTTAATATTACCAGTGTGAGGGGATTTTTATTTTCACAAGCAGAAGTTTTTGAGCACCAGGGGGTTTAGTTGGTGACCAACTACGCAGATGTTTTTTAAGCTACTTTGGTTCCCTGGATTCCATGAGCACTGGAGCGACTAGCCTTGAATGGAAGTGATGATTCAAAACAGTTTCTGTGGTGCTATCCTTGTGGTGGGAAGCAACTCAGTAACAAAGACATCAAGGCCAGCTGCAGGACAGGCAGGGTAGAAAGTGAGCAGATGTACAAAATTAACAAATCAGAGGAAAAGATTTATCTGTTATTTTCCCTTCATAGCAAGCAAAGATCAGCCAGCATACCTAAGAGAAGAGATGCTGCTCCAGGCAGCCCCTGGTACACAGTCAACCTTAGATCAAATCTATATTTGTAACAGCAGTCTTTATCCCATCCTTTTCTTAAGATCAGAAATGTATTGCAACATTTAATGAGCCATTTGTAACAGCCCAAAACACACAGGTGTTATTGCCACTCAGTTTACTTGTCTGGATAAACCCCTACTATACAGCCAAGATGCCGCCCAAAGTTTAACATCTGCAAGCCAGATCAAAAGTATAATTAATACCAACATGGATTAAGGCAGAGATTATTCTGAGTACAAGCTTGTACTCAGAAGCATATAAAGAAACAGGAACTTCTTATGTAGACACTCAATCTCATGATTCAGACGCATACAAGAAATCAAAGAGAATTTTATAATATATTTCACTTTACCTTTGTTTTCTTTCCTTGTGGAAAATAAAATAGCTACAGGCAGCTGGCTGCACCATTTGGATGATAATTTAAACCTCAATTTTCTGGTAGAATGCCAAGTCTTTGGTTCTGTAAAATCCAAAATATACGCAACAGTCTTTGGGAACTAACTTCTACTCTGTAATTCCATGGAGAATCTAATTTGAATATAATTTTCTGCTGTGTTTGCAGTCTATTCAAAGTGGTCTTGTTCTAATGCAAAAAAGTCATAAGCAGAAGTGAAACTTACTGGTCTGTTCTCAGTATGCATGCCTTAGAATGAGTGATAAGCGAAACACTGCTAATGATGAGCAATAAATAATTTTAATTCTTTCAGTAGTAGATGGTAACTTTAATATTTTATTATTATCTTTTATGGTGATGACATCCTTTTAAAATAAAATAATAACTTAACCAAGGAAGTAAATTTGTACATAAATATATGCAGAAAATATTAAGTGGCCCCATATTTCTGTGTGAGCAGGAAGTAAGAAGAAAACTATGTATAAGAAGAGGTTAATCTGCACCATTTTTTAAGTTGCTACTTGGTGGAGAAAAAGGAAAGGGGATGGTGTGCATTGCAGTACATGCATTTATATCAAACCCTTGGATAAATAATGCCTGTAAAAGAGTTTGTTGAACCAGATCGTTGTAAAGCTGGGGCTTTAGTCCTTGGTGGAAGTAAATAAACTCATTTGATGTGAGAAGAGTGTTTGACGAGGGTGGAACGAATAAAAGGGCTTTTTGAGTATTTAGGTTTTCAGTAATCAGCTTACAGGAAACAAATGTCAACTTGCTAGAGGTCACTTCACCTTCATACAACAGTCATTCATCATGGAGGAGTCACAGTCTATGCTGTGGACAGTGACTGCTGTAAAGGAACAGAGGGGTCCTTCCATCAACCAGAATTCCAAGAATAATCCAATTGACAATGCAGAGCTTTGCATCAGAAAGCATTAGAAGTGGTTTGCATCTAACTAGGTACCTAAAGATTTTGTGAGAGATCAGTTAGAGCCTGGAATTGGAAAGAAAACATAAAGGAAAGTAAAACTCCACATAATTATCATACCAGATCTGGTGATGAATTTCTTTATCACAGCAGAACTGGTGATGAGTTCTCCAGAAGTCCAGTGTTGCAGTTTTGTTGATGCCCCTCCTTGTTTCACCAAATAACCAAAACTATAATTTCACAGTCACTGTACTCCAGACAGCCTCCAACCACTACACCTGCCACCAGCCCTTCTCTGCTTGTAAACAGGAGGTCTATAGCATGATATAGGATGCACTTCCCATTTCCTCCAAAGGGCAGAACAGTATCCAGGAGATTCCTGTCTCAGCATGTGAAAACAGCACCTACAAATCTTGTAATAGGTAGTGAAGTCTTCTGAATGGTCCTTGTCACCTTGGTGTTGAGGTGTCCAATGTCTTCTGAGTTCCAAGGCAAAATAATGCCATAAGGAAATTTTAAGCAACTATCTCCTAGCTACCTCCTAAAATTATTCTGGATGCTCCTATTTGAATCTCAGATTGGTGCATGGAGTTTCACAGAATATGCCTGCCCACGTCTCCCCCAGTTTATTCTCTTTGACCTTGGGATGGGAAGTTCCCACATCAGTCATACTCAGCTTTTGCACTGATCTGGAAATACCACCTGTAGGAGCATGAAAGAAGTTTGTTCTCCAAGATCTGTTAAGCTTCTGGCTTCTGTCAGGGGCTGGTATATGACTTAATAATACCAACTTTTACGATGAATTTCAATTTAGAATTTGGGCAGTGACTTTTCTGAGTACTGAGTGTGAATGTGTAACAGAAATTTATTAGTCCTTTATCTCTTGCATTTGTCTGTCAATATGGTTTTTCTGGCCTACTCAAAGAAAGTGAATTGATTGCCATAGCCTGTAATTATTGGAGGAAGAGCAGGCAACATTTTGAAAATGTTTCAAAAAGTTATAGGAACAATTTAAATTATCAACAGGTTCACTCACACCCCAGCATATGGAGCTGAAAACACAAAAACTTTCTGTGATGTGCCATCATTATCCTTCTCTGATGGTGGTATTAAATTGTGCACAATGGCAAGAAAAGCAAAGAGCCCAAACCGGCTGACTGCTGTGATAAGAGAGAAAATCCTGAAGTGAACAGGACTGCAGTGGGATTGTGACATTTTAATGATAGTTTAGAAATCAAGTGGAGATAGTCAGTCTTCTATTCATTCTCTTTCTGTGTGAATAGAAGGCACCTGATGGAAGCATAAAGCAAAATTTATCCTCTAGACTTTCAGATTTTTTTAGAACGAGATTTAAGAAATTATTTTAAACCAAACACTTTTGTCTGAAAATAATGTAGTGTGTTTTAGTTTTGCTTCTACAAAGTTCTGTGTATAATCAGTGATACCAACACATTGCACGTGGCCTTGCTTTCTTCTTTTTTTTTTCTCAATGCTCACAGGACCTGAGCCATGCTTAATGACTCATAAACCCCCAAAATATCTTCCTAAGTTTTTTAGGATTTTCCAGTATAGCTCATGATGTAAGGCTAGAAATGCTGTCAGTCTGACACAAAACTGTTATAATAGGCTGTTCAATAGAAAATTGTAGGCTAACTTAATAACTATTGTTTTGCAACTGAAAGTGATGGAGCTATGAAGGTAGATTAAGGTGGGGAGAAAGAGAGAATGGCTGAGTATGGGTGAGGAAGGTTGAGGATGGAAAGAGAGATCACAGCTGAACTAAGGAAGTAAGTTCTGTAAAAAATCTGGTATTTCAGTCAGTGTAGCTGCTAGGCTGTCTTCAGGACTCATTAAAAATAGTTTGCATCACTTCCACTGGGGCTTTGGGAAGCAAAGAGCTTTGAAAAGCTGAAGAGCTGAGAGAAGTCCCTTCTAACCAGTGCCTGCCTGTACAACTCAGTGTACTAGGCAGTGGCCAGTAGCTTCCTGAGCTGACAAGTCATCCAACAATTAAAAGAAATTTAATAGAACAGTAAACATGACTGTCATGATTACATGTCCCAGAAGAAATACCATCACTATGTCCAAGAGCCCTTTGAGGTCTGCCTTCAGTTCTACTCCACTGTATCATGTTGTTCTGAACTCTTCCTCAAATCACTCTCTCCTCTTCCAAATTTGTTTAAATTCTCTTGGTAAAGCTAATTCTGCAAATAATACATTGCAGAAGTAATAAATTTATCATAAGGAATTTAAATAAAAGGCCTCTTTCCACCCCAGTAAGGTTTGAAGAAGAGCAATCATGGCTTCAAATAGCTATATTTTATTGCCCTGTGCCTTGATAAAATATGTTGCTTTTTTATAGGATATGAATGAGAACAAGTACCTTTGTGTGCCAGAAAGAGTGTTAATGAATTCTACTTCTGGCTTCAGCAGCTGAAAAACAAAATATCCAAAACAGTACTGAGATCCTGGTTGGAAAACAATGCAGTCCAGGGTTTTTCAGTCTATCATGGGGATTTAGCAGACTCAGCCTACTACAAGCACTGTTATCTTCACAAGTTAGCTTTACTAATACCAGTTTGCTCTGGTGCACCGTAGGAAATACACCAGCTATTAGATATAATTAACTACACTTTCTTCAAGGGTTTGGGACATATTTGCACTTCACTGGCTCACTAGAAAAGATCCTTTCTTAAGAAGTGGCTCCAGTGACCTGGTGTGAGGAAGCAGAGGAGAGCTGCTCTGCAAGGCAAAACGAGCTGGGAGCCAAGGGTGACAGCAGGGCAATGCCCTCAGCAACAAGGGTGAGGTCCCACCCTACCTGAGCAGGTCTGGTGCCACTACACAGGGTCAGAGAACAATCCAGTGCTTGCCAGACAAGTCTTCAGGGATGTAACAGATCAAAGGGAACCCAGACACTGAGATCAGGGGATCTGACTCAGGAAGGAGCACAGCCAGGCTACAAAACAGCAACATAGCTCAGGCAGGACTACAGAAAGGCTTGAGCCTAAGAGGATACGTCCAGGGAGGCTCTTGGCAGCCCAGTCTCACAGAGCTCCTTGCACAGCAGCCTCACTTCTGGTTACAGGTGCAGGAATCAGTGCTGACCATGGCACAGGCAGCCAAAGCCCTCACAGCAGGAAAAGACTGTGCCCAGGGCTCTGACAAGGGAAGCTCAGAAGTGTCACAGTATGTGTCACAGCACATGAAGCAGTCCAGACAGCACCAATACACAAAATATCACCACATAATTCAGAAGGCTTCAAGCATTCACCCAAATAGAGCACCACCATGCTACATCAGAAGGCTTCAAGCATCTGCCCATACAGAGTAACATCACACCATTTCAGAAGGCTGCAGACAGCTGCCCTTCTTGTTCTTTAGCCCAATCTTTTACACCCCTCATGTTCAAGCATTGCACCTGTGTGCCCTCTGTGCTCTTTGGTGGTTGGTCAGCACATCTGGGCACTCCAGGTCTCATTGCTGTCAATGCTGCTCACCTGCTTCTCACCGCTGTACCCATTGGGGATGAGGCTCGGCTGCAGCCCCCATTACCATAAAGTGTGTACCTACCCAGGAGGGCTAATAGAGAGGGTTTCCTTATCTACAAGGGTTGCAAGTATGTTTAATAGAGGTAGAAATTCTTTCAAGTACTGCATTCACATTAAACCAGACTTATAAGTTAAACTTGCCTTGGCAAATTTACAGTAACAGTCTATCCCCAAGCGATCCACTTTGATGGGAATGTTTTTTTAATCACAGAAAAAAAGTTGTGGTGGTAGCTCTTCCTTATACCCAGATGTTTATGAGTCATACCTGAGATAATTGATAATCCAGACAGTGATAGCTGGAAATAGTGGCGCTACAGGCCTTCCAGATTCAGTTAAAGTAACAATACTTGCTTGGTTCCCCATTTGCACAATTAACTGTCTGTTCTCTCATATCTTAAAGCCATATGCTTCATTTCCTCCAGCAACACAGGACAGGCAGTTACACACAGGAGTTGCCAGGGCTGAGACACACTCCTATAGGAGAGGAGGCATGGCTGCAGCCCGTCTTTCTTCTCCCATGGAAATTGAGTCTTAAACGACCAACTTCTGCAAGCACAAGCTGAGATGTTCAGCTGGGTGGACAAAGAGCACACACTATCAGACAAATATTTGTCTCCTCTCAGGAAGCAGAGGTGGGCCAGGCCATGCTGAAATCAAAGAAAAAATTCTCATAATGCTTGCTAATGTTTCTCTGCTAAGTCCCTTTGAATTGTAAGATGTAGTGAGCAATTGATTCTAACAACAGAAAGTTATGTCCCTCATAGTTACAATTTAGCTCCGCACTTTATAAAAACTTATTAAATATTCCATAGTGAATCTTGATTGATAGCCAAAGCAAAATATTTTGGTTTTTATTAAACTTGGGAGGAGTAACTTAGAGAGAACGGGTCATCCTTGCAACTGAATATTTGAACCTATGCTTGTTTTGATTAATTCTGATATGGGTTTTATTTCACTGGATTTTTTTGGTTTTTAACGCCTAGAGCATGTTCCTCTTCTGTTGTTTGTGTTACAACTGATGTATTCAAAAGCAAATAACATGGAAGTTAATATTTCACATGTCACAAAAACAGAACCTAAAGTGTAATTTAAGTTAGGAAACTTATGGAAGTTGTCTAGTAAATCTCAGAGCTCATTAAAAAAATCCCTGAAATATCAACACAATTTTGAAAGACTAATTATTTAATAATACAAGTTATATTATAAAGAACTAAACCATATAACAGGAGAAATATTATGTGTATTAATAATGTCCATTAATGTAAAAAGACTGCCCTAAAATTCTTTTAAATTAAACATGAGAATCTAAGAAAGAAAAGTCTGATCAACTTAGTTACTTCAACAAAAATTGCATTGAAATTTTTATTGGCTCCTGCCATCTACTGCAAGATGTAGGGAATGCAGCATAGAAATGTGAAAACCTTGTATTTGCTGACAGTTCCATGTAACAGATATAGCCCCAAATTTCTAACACTTTCAAAGCTTAAATATCCTGCATGACTTGTTTTCCTCACCTCTTTGTATTCAGAAAAACGTTTTCCAGCATATCCTTCATTCAGTGCATCAGAGTCACTGAATGGTGCTCTGATGCAAGGTGCAGCTGAGTGAAACCATGTAAAGGCAGACAAAGGGTAAAAAACTGCTCACAGCCTGTAAGGCTGCACAAGTCCTGGGGAGAACAGCAGTCACCTCGGATTATGCTCATGGATCAAAGCTTTGCAGACTGATTGCACCTGATACGCACCCTGCTGTGATTAGTGATGAAGTCTGGACAAATCTGTCCTGCAGGCAGAACATAGAGAGCCTTTGGTGTAGTGAGGCTGCTTACAGCCACGTCTCTTCTTTTTGGCACTGACGGCGGAGAGCACACAGGTGGAGTCTGCTTCTTCTGTTCAGCAAGCTGATGAAGTTTAATTTCAGAAATATTGCTCAAAGCAAGCTTCAGTTGCATGCTATCGGTCTTAGAAATGCATCAGCTACTAAAGGAAGCACCTGTAAGATCACTTAGTACCGTTTAGTTCAGAAACCATTGCCCCAGTGAATTTTATTTTTAGTAAAGAAGGCAACATCTGTGTACTATTTAGACTCACACTATTTTTAAGAAAGGGTGTTTGCCTTAGGCAACAGGATTCATTTCAACAACTTTTTGTTATCTTGTTAATGGGATCCAGCCTAAATATGCTACCCCTCAGGAGATTTCCATACCCTTGTGGGCAGCCTTTCTATAACTTATGTCCTTATGTGACTCCTGCCCATCTTCAACCAGCTTTAATTGAATGTTATTGTGAAAGTCACAGGATGCTTTCCAAGGCTGGTGGGCTGACAGCCACCCAAACAGGCACAAAGACACCAGAATCCCTCTTGCTGGTATGCATGGTGCAGACAGCAGGACACTTGTGTCCAGGGAAGTGGGATCCAGGTGTGTCTGTCTGTCTGTCTGTCTGTCTGTCTGTCTGTCTGTCTGTCTGTCAGGGCTGGGGCACTCCTGGCAGTAGCACCAATAGCCCTGAGGGCTCTGACCCCCCTCGCCCGGGGCCTGCAGCCCTGCCGGGGCGGCTCTGCGCTTAAACTCCGCCCTGGCCCGGGCTGTGTGGTGGCCGTGCCTATTCCCAGTTTGTCACATTTGTGCCTATTCCCAGTTTGTCGCAGCCGTTGTCTATTCCCAGTGTGTCGCGGCCGGGCCTGCCGGGCCCAGCTCGGCGGGTTTCCAGCCCAGCTTTGTGCCTGGCCTGTGAGAGTTCTCCCGGTGCCCTGGGCTCCCAGCCGGGCCTGCCCCTCTCCCTGGCTGCTCTGCCCGGCTCTGCCCTGGTGGCCCTGGGCTACCTGTGCCTCAGAGCCTTGTTCCCTGGGGACCAAGCAGCTCTGGCCAACCTCTGGGTCATGCACAAGGTGCCCGAGTCCTCTGAAATTGCTGGGCCAAATCCCTGCTGCCCCTTCCCAACAGGGAAGGAGGGGAATCAGCATCTCCCTTTCAAAGTTCAAAGAAAGAAATAAAGCTTGAGGTGCCTTCCAATCCAAACCATTCTATGATTCTTCCTTCAACTTACGGCTGGACGTCTTCAAGTCAGAGATCAGAAAACTCTCCCCTGGCCTTCTGTTAAATTACATTCACTAAATATGATGGAAATATTTGGTGATACCTATTGGCATCAGTTGTTCTGCTGCAAGTGCTTCCTCTAAAAACTTGCTGTAAGTCTGTGGGTGAAATTTTAAAATATTTTGACTGACTACATCCCTAAAGAACCGATTCAGTGAAAAAGTGGCTACAGCTACAGATGTGGCTCTCCCTGGGTTGAGACTAGACTCTCTTGAAGGCTCCATGTTTTTCCCTGGCTCTAGCAAAATGAGATTCCTATGTGCATAGGACACAAAAGGAGTTAAGGTCCATCAAGTCTTTGCTCATGGCTTTGTCAGGAAATCCTAAGAATAAACTACAGTTCTCTCAAGAGTAAGAAAGATAAAAAGATTAGAATTTTTTATGTCCCAGTTTCCTCTATATTTTGAATTCTCTTCACCACAAAACGGCATTTCAGAATAAATTTTAGATAGTAGGTTAACAGCAGACTTTTGCTAGTTAAATGAGTCACTTAGTGAGAAATTGAATTCTGAATAATTTCTAACATCTCAACTTGCAAGAACCTTTCCTGGTTAAAGTTTCTTAGATGAAATTTTAGTAATTATATGCTCCCTTTTCCATACTGTTCTTAAAATGTCAGTATTTCAAGCATTTAATCAGACTATAAATCCTGTAAATTCTGTAACTGCTTGAAACTAATAGAAATTCAAGAAACATTGTTGAAACTTGTCTTAAGACCTCTTGACTAACTTTATTTAATTGGGAAGTGGTCACTACTAGGAAAATCAATTTAAAACCCACCAGCATGATAAAAATTGTAATGTAACTCAGGATTCAGCTGCTGCTTTGTTTTGGTGGGTGAAATTCAAACATGAACAATGTTTGTTAATCACTATTAAAACAGTAAATATTTTTTAATGCTGCAATAGAGTGTGTAAGTCTGTGCAGATCTGTCTGCATGAAAGTAATGTTGTCCTGTAATGATGGAAGCATTCTGAAACAGGTAAAGTCTCATATATTTGCAATCTAAGGAACTGGAGGACTGAAAAGAAAAAAACACAAGTTGCAAGTCACAGGTAGTTCATGGTATTTGTCTTGCAGTTCCAGAGGTAATCTGGCTGCTTTGGGATTTCTGCATGGTTTTGGATGTCGGTAAGGGCCATCAATTAAGCACAGGACATGTTTTGCAATTCTACTATCTCCTCTGCAACAAAGAACTCTAAAATGTGAGTGAAGAGCCAAGAAAATCCCTTTTTAGCAAATTGGTTGTTTAATCAGTAGCAGAAATAATGAGCCCTAGTGACCTACAGAACTGTGTCCCTAGATTTTCCTCCTTTCTTCCACCGTGTCAGTAGCTCCAGACCAATTGCTCCCCCAGTTTTACCTGCTTGGCCGAGCAAAGGGCAGCATGGTTTGCTGGGTTGCTAGTTTGCAATTGTGTTTGTGCTGACTCTCTGCTCAGGACCTCCAGGCTCTCTCCCTGGCCAGCTGAGACCTCTTAAATGTGTCTCTCCTCAAGACCACATGATCTTTGTTGCATAAGAAAACCAGATTAAAAAACCCAGAAGCCCCCAACTAAGTTGGGGGCTTCTGTTTTAATTACTGCACTTTGAAATTTGGCCTTGTTGTGTCAAAAGGAGAAACACTACTGGTCCTCTATTTTGTCCCTTTCCAGTAACTTGTAGGGAAAGTCACTACACACTTTTAGATGTGTTGGGGGTAATTCCAATAAGGTAAGCCTTCATTTCTGTCCTTCCTAACACTCACAATGTGTGATTTGAGAAATGTTATTATGCTATCTTTTGCATAAATAGAATTTCCCCTTCAGGATCACCACAATTCTAAAAGACAAAGGAGAAGTGTCAATCTGTCGCCCTGATAATTCTCTTGAAAACCTTCCTTTTCTTTTACAGCACACTGTGTGTCATCTGGCCACATAGTTTGATGAGAAATATTTATCAATATGTGTGAGAGATTGCAACAATTTTATATGTCTGCACAGTGTAGGAAGAAGGCCCAGACTATCAATAAAGAGTGAGAGAATCTTGGTCTTTCACTTCTAATGGGGTTTGAAATATTAGCATCTGACAGGTTTCTCCAATTTCCTTATATGAAGTAAAGATGGTTCATTTCAGATCTTCATGTTAAGATGTTTCTTAGGCTTTATTCCTAGGAGAGAACCAGAGTGTGGGCACTGGAACAATAAACCATTGTATATCAACTGCTCAAGGGTAATTGAACTTTCTTTGATAAATTTGAGATAGCTCACCCCAAACTGACTGGTGTAAATTAAGCCAGAGATTTGTAAAAATAAAAGGTGTGAAATATTTTTCCCTATCCAGTGCTGACTACTAATTTAGTGAATCAGAGCTGACCTACTTGGGTCTGTGTACTATGCTTTCCCTTCAAAAGAGCTCACTTGAATATGCTTTTTGGTTACAACTTTTGACTTCTTCCTTTTTTAAAATCTTTTCAGGATTTTATTAAGGTTCCAGAAGTCTGTCAGTCTCCAATCACACTCCTACTCTCTGTTGTTTCTCTCAGTCTACGATCGTACACCTGCATGGTGATAACAATTCTCTCACTAAAAGAAGCACTGTATAGAAAATATTTCAAGGGATCCTACACATTTATTTTGTACAGCTGCTCTCCCTTCCTGTTTTATTTTACACTCTTTGATTCTTCAGTCTTCCCTGATATTCATTCCTGGTATAGGTCTGTGCTGTATGTTTTATTAAAAAGAAAATACATCTCGAATTTCAGAGAACTTACTGAGTTCCTCTTAACCATCCAGAAGGAGGGAGCAGCAACAAAAGGAAATTACTGACCTGTTTTGTAGATGAAACACAGTAGTTTATAACTTGACCACAGGGTCTTCTAAGGACTGATGTAGCAGCACAAATTAAATTTGTATTGCCCAAGATAAGTTTATGTAGATGACTGAGTCATATTTTAAGAGGTTAAGGGCTTTGACTCGAAAAGCTTTTTGTACCACAAGTATTGCCTAAAGTTTTATTTTTAACTTAGTATTTTTTTTTTCTCTCAAAGCAGAAGAGGTTACATATCCCTTGTGCATCCTTCTCACATTGCTGTGTTTGCTGATGGCAAACATGAAAGTTTCTTTTTGCATCTGATGACTCATAAAGTTGTTTTTTGACTACTCAGACTTTGGCTTGAAATGCTCAAGAATCAAGCCAAACAGGAACTTCCTGTTTACACACCAAAGGCTTTTTCCCCTTGTCTCTAAAAAGTTGGTATTTCAATTGTCACAAGACTTTTCCCCTAATTGGTTTTATTCTTTCAGTACATAATTCATCCTTCTAGATGTCCACAATTATACTATTTTTCCTCTTAAAACAAGGATTTTTTACATTTTTATTGGGCTTTATCCGATGGAGAAAGTGATCATCTGTGTGCTTCCAAAATCTAAAATGTGATCTGTTCTGCCCATCATGGTTTCATGGTACATTGGCTAAAGAATGGAAATTATAGGACACCACATGCTCATGACCCTATTCATCTGCCAGAAGGATACCATTCTTTTTGACATATTTCCACTTCTGTATGGAAAAAGCCAACAGCATTGCTCTGCAAGAATGACATTGTGCGTGTTTCATTGTGCATTACCAAGTAGTCATCAAAAGCAATGATGAGCTTAACTCACAGTGTTTTCCCAACAATTTTAGTCAGCTCATCTACTATTGTGGCATTTTACATTACCTAACCTAGTTTTCTGAAATTACACAAGAGAGAAAAAGGGCACTAGCTATACATACCTGGAGGCAGAATGCAAAGCTCTGTTTCTCAAAGCACACATGAAATGCACCTCTGCAATACCTGAGAGAGAAGCTCTCAAATAAATCCATTGGTTGAGTTGCCTTTTTTCTTTATAGTTCCTACCCTTCTCTCAGGTTGGGGATTGTTATCACTGTTAGTTTCACAAGGTAGGACAAAGAGGTAAAGTCCCGTTTCATGTTTTCCCTCTCATGCTGTTTTTTTACTTTCTTGTTTTGTGATATATGGCACTGTATCACTGATCAGCTGGACTTTTCTGTTAGGTGGAATGAGAAAAACAACTAAAGAAAGCAGCAATAAGTAATACTTCATTTTTCAACAAAGAATTGCATTTCACTGGATTGGAAATCAAGAACCAGAGACATAACATACTGCACAAATCCTACTATAAGTCCATTTACAACTTTGGTAAAAGATGCCTTTGAAAACTCTTCCCCAAAGGACTTGTCTCTTACAAAGAGGAATAAAAGGGGAATATGGCAAAAGACAGATAGGAGGAGACAATGTGAGGTCTCAGAGCTACTTTTTATTAAACTTCATGTTGAAACCAAACTGAGAATTGGCAAAGCTTCCAGGAAAATTTAGCAAAGAAACAGCTTGCAGTAATCTACCAACCAGGGTTACTATGGCAATAGCAGTACACTGTGAAATTTAGTAGATATAATTTTCCATGATTCACTGTATATTTTTAGCTATTTTTCTTTTTGTTCTCTCAGGCTGATTTCCTCTGAGAAGAAAGGGAAGGACTGAATGGTTAGGTCATGCCCTCAGAAAAGATAGAAAGGTGTCAGTTGATGCTTAAGTGAAGCTCTTGTCTTCTAGCCTCAAATGATCAACTGTCCTAAGGAAATTTGGGGTCTCAGCTCCTACCCCATTCATGCTGTCTTGAACCTTTAAGACTTCTGTTCCCTGTTTTTTGAAATCCTGCTATCCCTTGTTCACCTTAATTTACTTCTCTAATGATTCTTCCTTCTACTTCACAGTCTGAATCACATGAATAATTTTTCTCCTTTTCTTTTTTTCCAGCTATTATCCAAAGCTATTCTTTCCTAGAATAACGCCTCTTTTCATTGTTGCATGTTTTCATCTCAGGGTCTCAAAAACCTCCTGTGTCCTCACAATCCAATTGCACGTCACCTGCTGACTGATGTCCTGCCCATCCCTGAGCATCAATCTGCAGGACCTCCGACAACTCCCCTCAGTTTACATACTGACTATGACGTTCCATAGTGTGGAATTTTCCTTAGTGTAGTCAGCTGCTCCCTCCCAGCTTCTTGTGCAGCTCCTTACCAACAGCCTGGGAAACTGAAAAGTCCTTGCCTTAGGGTAAGCACTACTCAACAACTAAAACATCAACATTGTTCTAGTAGGAAATTCAAAACACAGCACTGCACCAGCTACCAGGAAGAAAATTATCTCTACGCCAGCTGAGATCAGGACACACCCTACATGTCAGAATCCAAGTACATTTATGCAAACAGAAATCTACACAGAATCCCAGGCAATTATCAGGATGAGCTCATGCTACTGTTACTTGACCTTCCTTGCTCTTCACCTCTGACCAATTTTTAGTAAAATTCACTTTTGGATTGTCAATCTGCATTGTAAAAAGGGCTCTGCAGAATCCCAGAAGACAGTAAGTATGTCTCAAACACTGATAGCTGGATGACTGCAGAGCCAACCAAGGATCACTGGTAATAACAGACAAGGATTGTTGGCAATAACTGGGGATTGTTGGTAATAACATGCTGTGGCTGGAGAAGGTGGTCATACAGAAGTAGGATAGCAATTTCTGTGACAAAATTCCTGTTCTTGTTACTGGATTTAAGCACAGCACAATACAGCACAAGCACAGGAATGAGGCTGAGAAGCTGGAATGAACTGTAGGGAACGTCAAGACCACCAAAGATTTCTGGACCCCTCTAAAACATTTCCAGAAAGGTCTGAAAGGACTGTGCATGATAACTAATTTGAAGAGAAAGCAAGAAACCTGTCTTCAGGGTGGAAAAAATCTGTCCATAAAATGGTAACCTCACCAAGCCTGGGTGCACACCCCAGCATGCTGGACATCCCATCAGATGGACTGATACTGGAACCAGGAGTGGTGATCTTTCTTTTCTTTTCTTTTCTTTTCTTTCTTTCTTTTCTTTTTTTTCTTTGTTCTTTCTTTCTTTCTTTCTTTTCTTTCTTTTCTTTTCTTTTCTTTCTTTTCTTTTCTTTCTTTTCTTTTCTTTCTTTTCTTTTTTTTCTTTTCTTTTCTTTTCTTTTTTCTTTTCTTTTCTTTCTTTCTTTTCTTTCTTTTCTTTTCTTTCTTTTCTTTCTTTTCTTTCTTTTCTTTCTTTCTTTTCTTTTCTTTTCTTTTCTTTTCTTCTTCCCTTCCTTCCTTCTCTTCCCTTTCACCTCACCCCTTACCTAAAACCTACTGCCATGTGCTTATGTAGTAGGTCAGGGACTAACATTCAGGTTAGGATTAGCATTAGGGTTACATTAGACCCTCTAACTTTTGTTGTTCTTTTTGACCATGAGCAGCTACAAATCTTGGGTGCTCCCTTACCCTTAAGGATGGAACATAGGAGTCTCTAAGTGTTTCAAGACTGGGACTGTGTGCCTAAACAATCCTACGAAGCTTCTATGAATTTTGCAAGGAAGGTATAAATGGAAGGAGAAGCAAAATGATGAAAAAGAGCAATTATTTTGGCCAGTCAAGACTGGGGAGGCTTACAAGGATCTGTGTTGTACTTAAAGGGCCAGAACCTGGATACCCATTATTCTCAGCTCCTATATATTATAGTTTTAGCTGCTAATAACAGCATACATAAATACAAATAAACACATCAACAATAAGAAAGCATTACTTGAAATAAAAGTTAAAATCATACCAAAAATCATTTATTACAGCATAATATATTTGTATATGCAAACTTCCTGCTGCAAAATTAAGAAAAAGGCATGTGTATGCTTAAGTATATTCGTGAGCATTTAAAAGGACCACGGTGCTTTTTTTCAAGACACAGCTGATCAGTAGCTGGGGCTGTGGTGCAATGTTATGTAATGCAACTTATTGACTTTGTAAGACATCATTTGCCTTTCCAGTATTTGTGGGTTTCCTTTTTTTCTCTGTTTAGAAAGCAGAGTATTTCAAAGAAATACTTGCTTTGTAGGGTTTTTTTTCACTGTGTAGGACATACTAGATGCAATCCCAGTATAAAATACAGCAATTCTGATTGTCTTCTGTCACAGAGGATAGCAGACTAAAAATATCCTCATCTTTTCCGTGGCAACAACCCTGTGTTCCTGAAATGATGTATTTCTTTCTCTGAACACCCATGAGCCCTCACAATATGGGCATGAGGAAAAGTCAAAGGAAAAGTTTTTCAGTTCTAAGCAGCTCTCGGGAAATGCTGCATGCTTCGGAATTTCCTGATTTTAGACAGGTGGTTAATGCAAAGAATCAGCACTCCTGGGGCTCCTCTGTAGTATCAGCAGACCTTCATGCTGCAGCAGGCTCAGCCCATGCTGCTGTGCTCCAGAGGGGCAGGTGGTACCCAGGGTGGCTCTTGTCCAGCCTGCAGCACAGCTGCCCTGCTGCAGGCACCGAGCCTTCTGCTGAGCGTGCAGCACCAGCTTTGCAAAAAAACAGAGCCAGGAGTCAAATAAACAGTAACTCATCTGTGTCATCATAGCTGCTCATGATTCTCAACGTCTGTTCAGTTTTGGAGAGCTTTAGAACAATCACTGTGGAGTACTGCTGATGTAATTTTTGAACAGCCTTTTCCATGCATATGAGGTGCATCCCATTCTGCCAAATTAATGCCTGGCATCTCTTACAGCCAAGACTTTCAAGACTTTGATTTCCCGCAGTGCTATATGTTTTTCTGGCACCATCCTAATTCATATTTCCTCTTTAAGGTGACTTGGACTGCTGCCTGTGAACTATAAGTTCTTTTTTGGGTTTCATTGTAAAGATGTTCAAATTTTCCTATGGCTAAAATAATTAAGACCTTTTTTTCAAATGTTACATTTGTAATTAAGTGCCAATATTGTATACTAATATCCTGCTCCTACAGTTATTACACAGCACTTTCTGCTACATGAAGCTAGGACTTTTTAGGCAGATATCCCCAGGTTTTACCAGAGGAAAACATTCCTGAAATATAAGAAAATGTGAAGTGTTCTAAAACAGAAGGAGTCTGAACTGTTCTGCCTGTTCTGTGTGGCTTGCCAAATACAATAATGGTATGTATAATACTTAGTATTGCAGTTTCCAAACTGTATTCTTTGCACTATCCAGCAGATGATGCTAATGTATTACAAACTGTTCTCTGGTCAATTTTAGAGCAAAGATGACCAGCTACCAGCTGTAGCTCTGTCACATGCCAAGTATTCTTAAAAATTTTCAGTTGTCCTCTTTAATTCTTTTATTTCCTAAAATGCATGAGCCTGTGTGTCAAGATGAGTTGGTTTTCTGAAAACTTTTTGTTACTAAAGGTTGACCTTTTCAAGTATCAACCCACCAATCTTTCATAACCCTCTGACATTCCAGTGTGTTTGATATATGTTTGACCATTTTCAGAAGTCCTTTGGCTATATTTACTATCTCTTTACTCATTTTTTGTGACATACAGCACAAGGTTTTCTGCTGTGTCAAGCATTTATTCCTGGTTTCAGACTGCAGTAAATAAGTGAAGTCAAATCCTTGCATTAAGGAGACAAAAACTAGAAGGGGAAATACACCATTCATGTATATGAATGAGAAAGGCAGAACTGAGTTTCCACAAATCTTCCAGGTACTCAGCTTTCTAATCTAAAACTACACATTAATTATAGACTATAAAAGGAAGCTTTATAATCTCTTCTACCTTGTGATGTATTCTGATTTTCTTACTCAGTGAGACTTGCTCCTAATTTCACAAGAAGCCTCCACAGAGGCATGAAAATGCTACTAATCATATATATCAGAGCCCAAGATTTTTCAGAGTGACAGTACCTGCATAGCATTTATAGATATTTTTTTATGTTTTGCTGCTAAAAGGAATGTAGTGTATAAAGAACAGATTTTCCAAGGTGCTTGCAGGGGAAAAAAAAAGGAATTTTCTTTGTTAGATCAGTTTTGTCCTCATTCTCTGAAGTGGTGGGATCACACCAGCCCTCTCCAGAAGCTAGGCACCAGTGACCAGCAGACCAGCACTTGTGGTCCTTCCAGCCATGGTATCCTGTTACCTGCCGCCTGAATTGCTGCACTACTCGGAGATGGGCCAAGAGGACCACATCTCAACTTCTGAGGAGAAAATAAAAATAGAAAAGAGGAAATTGAGCTGTCTTTCTTTGGCCTTTATTTCTTTTTCTGTCTCTTTATTTTTTAACTCTGCTCCTTTGGGAAAAGTATGGGCCCCTGAGGAGAAGGAAAAAGAACCATCTTGCTTCCTGCAGTGCAGAGGGCTGATGTCTATCCTTTCCAGACTGTGAGTCTGAGACTAATTAGACCATTTGGCTTTTCTTATACTGTTTTCCCCCCAGGAGGGCTGAGTTATATGAGAAAACTGAAGCTTCTCATGTCACTCTGCAGCAGGCTCAAGGTCAGGCAAAACCCATTGCTGATAACTGTATTGCAAGAGTTTGGCAGCATAGAGGAGATCTAAGAATAGGCTGCCCAACAATCATCTGGGGCATGAAGCAGACAGGGCTTCCAGGTGTAGGCCTTAGGGCTTGTGTGTCTTAGGGTGACAGCTAGGGGAAATGTTGTTACAAGCAAATCAACACAAAACCCTTTATCAGAAGCCTATTTATTCCTGTAAATCAAATACAACTAATTGTGTAGTTGATTCTTGTGCAGTCATTAAAGCAAAGGAAAACATGAAATCAGTGGGTGGGCAAATAGAACAAAGACCACACAAGAGTCACACGAGTTTTTTCTGTTTCCCTGGCATCAGTCACCAATAAACACACTTCCAGGACCATGTGCAAGGGGAAGAAGAGGAAATGAGAGAGGAAAAGAGAAAGAATAATGCTTCAGCCAATAACACTTCCTTTCCCTTGAAGAAGAACCACTTGCTTGGGCAGAAACCAGCCTGAAATCTGGTTTTGTGATGTGTGAGTCCTGAGCCTCATGCAAATGTAGTAAAGACACTATATTAATGTTAGAGGTAAATCACTGAAGTAGAGAATAAGTGTTGAACACTACCTCTAGCAATCTAAGTAAGGTCCTACCACAATGACCTGTTAGGTAGAGAGCTGGAGGGCTTAATAGAAATATTTGTGTTCTGTTGTTCAGTGATTGCCTCTGTGAAGCAAGAGACATAAAAACCATTTTCTTGAAATCTGAAAGAAAGGGGAATGAGAAAACACAGAGGGAGCTTGCCTTCAGCCATAGAACTGGGGAGACAAATATTAAACAACTGGGTTTGTTTTCTTTTAATTTGAATTTTGATACACCTACACCCCGGAGAGGGGCAGACCTTTTGTATAACTGACAGAGATTTTAACATAGAAGTACAGCTGGATGATGGGAAAGAAGCTGCTGGTTGCTGCAGCTTAGCTTGATAGAATTCATCAAGGATGACTTTGCTTCCTGTGATGAGTATGCACAGGAGACATTTGATTGCTACTGTGAGGACTGTTTTTAATTCACTGGATACATTTGGGTTAAAAGGATGAGGTTTATGGGCCCTCATATTAAAGTAATTTGGAACAATAATCTGAAGTATTACAGGGGAAGCTAGGTTTAGAGTGTGTTGATAATCAGGAAGAAGCATTGTAGTCAGCCTCCATAAAGTTGTGGGCTCAGTAGTAGGCATAGCTTTGAATGTGCACTGCATTGTATGCATTAAGCTGGGTATTTTTTAGTTTCGCAGAACAAT
Source organism: Serinus canaria (assembly GCF_022539315.1). Lineage (NCBI taxonomy): Eukaryota > Metazoa > Chordata > Aves > Passeriformes > Fringillidae > Serinus > Serinus canaria. The sequence continues at coordinate 22,971,209 of NC_066319.1, forward strand.
TTTGCCTTTAAATTATTTAGCTTTAGGGTATACAAACATGAATTTTTGGGCTGAATTCCTGAGTCTGGAGAAACCTTTAGGTATAACAAAGATGCATCCCAAAAAGGCAGATAGTGGGAAATTAATTTCCAAACAATTAGCAGGAGTGCAGATACCCAGGAGGTGTTATCTAGAATGGCCATAATGTGGAAGGATTTTCTTTCAAGGTATCAGGGTTTTTTTTTTTTTAGGAGAAACTGAATTTTTACTGAGAAAAAGGTTTAGAAGACTTGCATTCAATATTAAGTACTTAGCATTCCGAAGGAATTCCAGGTTCCTTGTCACTTTGAACAGTGCACAATAAAAGTACAAAAACTTTTATTTCTATCACTTCCTTTTGTATGCAATCTCTGCATGCCTAAATTACTTAGCAAATCATACAGCTAGCAATCCAACACTGCATGATTCCCTTGTGAGACTTCAGGGGGATTGGAGCATACTGGGTAAGTTACACATTACAATGTGACTGTTTGGGATCTCAAGAAGAACTGTAGATTTTCTAAACAATTTAATGCAAAGAAAGAGTATTTACAGAGTTAGAAACTACCAAATAGTCGAAATCTGATCGAATTTACTTTTCCTATAGAGAAGCAGGGAATGGAGGCAGAGTTGCAAAGAAAGTAGGGCATGATGAGAGTTTCTGTCCAGTTATGTAGGGTATTTAGAAGAAAATGGAATACAGTTTTGTACACCAATATATCTGCTCCAAGGAGTAACAAGAAAAGAAAATTACTCATATATTATAATGAATTGAATATGCATTAGGTTCAGACCATAATTTCAATTAGACACGTGAATATCAGGAAAATATTTTTATTCAAACAGCAAAGCTCGGTGTTTGCAGACAAAGGACCTGGCACAGATGGAAAGGCAAAAGTACCTTCTTCTGTCTGTTGAGTTATATACGTATAATTTAACACAGATGGCAGTTGGGTAGGAAATTTTTTGAAGGAAAATTAATTTTTGAGTGATAAAACCAACTTGGAGTCATCTTCCATAGCACCTGTCTCAAGAGTGACAGAGAAGGTGGTTTCCAAATGTAGAAATTGTCTTCAAAATATATGCTGTTCATTTCTTTTTTTAAAATTAGTTGAGGACGCTGCTGCTCTCTGATCACTGATTCTTTTCAGAAACATACATAAAGTAAATGGCTTGGACTTTGTTATGAATATTTGGGCTTCAGTCAAAGCTGGCTTTAACAGGGAATGAAAATAGGAGGCTGCTATTTTCCAACACTGTTTGAAATAAAAAATAGTGAAGAAATCATCACTCAAGAAATGAGATTTTATGGCTGTGTTCTGTTGAGTGGGCAGGGTAGTGTAGATGGGTGATTTATTGCAGACACTTCTGTTGTGTCATAATTCACTCAAAATAATGTGACTTATCACACATGCAGACTGGTAGCTTATTTCAACAGACACAGTTAAGTGCTAAGTTGAGAACCATGGAAGTGAAAAAGGCTATCTCAAAGAGCTGGGGTGTTTATATATGATTATTGGCTGTGCACAGATTTAGAGAAAGGGGGATTTTACTGACATTTGAGACAGCTGAAGGAACTACCCAGCACAGACAGGTTATATAAGCCCTGTGAAGAAACCCAACACAGTGTTTGCAGCAGGCTGTGTATGTGCTTGAGGATGCTGGTTGACAAACATTTCTTCTACTGCCTCAGGCTGTAGAAGAAACAGCCATGTCCAACTCCTGACAGATGACAGGGCAATCGTTTGTGGAAATGTGCAATGAACAGGACCAGGAACCTCATCCAGGTGATGAATTGCATTTTCTCTTCTTCTTTGACCATTTTTCAGATATATCCATTTCCTAATCTGGATTTACCACATGGCAGTCTATGTACTCATTCAGAAATATTTAACAACACAATTGAGGGGCAAGAAAAAATTGCAGAAGGTTAGAGGTTACTGCTCAGACCACTGCTGTTTACAGTTGTTCAGTTATATTCACAGAGGTTCAGAATTTCCAAGCATGTTGTTTTTGGTAAAAATAGCTTGGCAACGTGTTTGTTCTATAATTTACACTAATAAAGAGAGTTTGTAAATCCCAAGGAGAGCCAAGCCTGAAGGAGAGCTGATAGTGATAAAAATGTGTCAATTTACAGAATTTTAAAAATGTGAAAACTCAGACACACATAGAAATGAGGAACATGTTGGATTTCTGAGAAGATGCACATTTTCAAATTGAAACATTGAAGAACTTAGTTGCTGAAAAGATTGATCAACCCTGTAAAGATTTTTCTCAGCTTCTTTGACACATGTTCTGATTAGTCTCTTGGAGTGAGGATGAGGGTTTAATATTCATATTTTTAGGAACACAGCTCAGAGATGAAAAGTAATTTTATCTGTTGTGGCTAAATACCCACATAATTCAGAATTTAATTTAAGGGACATGGAGGAAAACCAGAGATACATAGATATAGGTACACACTGTGGAAGAAAGATTTCAAAATCATTTTATTATTGACCTAAAATAGAGAATTATCTTGTCCTCATTTGGATATGAAAGATAGTTTGGGGAAAAAAAACAGTCATTTTTAATAGGCAGATTTTATTATCCCTAAAAAAACTTTGAACTTAGCTGTCAGTGGATACCATTTTAGTTAAAGTATTTATAACTTAAGGAAATAATTGCTTCTCTGCTTATGTAGCTACCATCTACAAATTTTAGGGTTTTATTTGGGATTCTGAATGGATCCAATTACAATGGTATTGTTAAGATTTCCTGCTTGCATAAGCTAACTGATCTTCATCTTTAGAAGCTGATACTGAATCAGTATTATTGAATATGGACATTAAGATCTTGGTTGTGATATTTAACTTGTATCCTAGTCATATGTGAAAGGACTGAATTTTCCAGAATATTTGTAAGGAAAAAGGACAAAGACTGCATGAGGAAAGAGGAAAGCCTATACCTGTAAAGATGGTTTTCTTCTTTGGTAGTTGGATAGGAACTAACTTGTTGCTAGGCAAACTGTTTTAAAGTGATTTTTGTTTGGGTTTCTTTTTGTCTGTTTGCTTGCTGGCTTTTTTCTCCTAACTGGGTGAGATAGATTTGATTGCGGTGTCAGGCAATCTCTTGTTGAGTTTATACAAGACCTGAATATGTGTCTGCAGGTGTCCCAGTGGAATTCAGAGATGCACATCTCTCTGACACATGTCAGCTTCCTCAAATATAAAGGAAAACATTTTGTTTCTTCCAGGAGAATTTTGACATTCTTTTCATGCTTGGTCATTGTGAAATGCTTGTCAGGACTTTAAGTTTCATGAAAGTATAGCACACCTTCCTTCCCACAGAGGTTATGTGAACCATCAACATTCTGGGATTCCTATGTTGTGAGTTACATCAAAATTCTCTTTATCTTCAAGTATTGTGTTTTATTATTTTTCTTCTCAGGATCTAGGAGACAAACAAGTGAAATATTTCTCTAAATTCTTTGACACCTTACTGTGTTCCATACACTGAATTGAAAATGTATTTTTCTACATTCTTTTATTGTCAATTTTTTGTGTGCCTGGCTGCTTCTCTGGTGGAAAGATCAGCATTTGTGTCTGTCATGTGCATCAAAATTGCAGCATTCTGCCCTGTTATCACTGTGCTGTTGGCTTCATCTGTCCTTTTTTTTCATGGAGTCACCAACAGCTACTGCTCACCTTCTTGCAAGAACTTCCATCAGATATCTCCTGAATTTTTCTGTTACATATTTCCAGACAAGCTCCTCAGTAGGTGTCTTGCTGGGAGCCTAATAACTATTCAGTAAGTTGAGTGTTTACCAGATTTTTTTTTTCCAGTCAGTCACAAAAGTTTTCTACATTTTCATGGTGCTGTTTTCTCTGTGACCCCTGCCAGTGCCTCTCAAAGTAGTCTTTCAAGAAATACCAATCTGCTCTCACTGTACACAGAATTGCACTTCAATCACATGAACATAACTTATGCTGCATTTCTGCTGGCATGCACCACATGCACCCAGCATCTCTTTGTACTGGCAAGAAAAGGAAAACACAGCACACCCAGCACTGACCACAGCTGTTGATCCCTGCTCATTCACACACGTGGCACAGAACTGCTCCTCTAGAGACATGATCATAGCTGCCCTCTGATCTACCTTTCTAGATGGAGATACTCCAAATTTCAACACAAAATTTCTCTACACTTGGTTTTCTGCCATTACAACACACTCCAGACACTTGATATGACCAGTGACCCTCAAGGCTCAAGCTTTAAATTCTTCTAAGGGAAATGGTACACATATGACTCTTAAGTAGGCTATTCAGAATCATAGAAACCCAGACCATGAAAAGAAACAAACCACAACAAAGCTCACCAAATCCCTTCATTTCCAAGAACAGAATTTGCAGGTGGGGTCTCAAATAATCATTTTAGTTATTCACCCATGGTAGTCATTAATTATGTCCTTTGTTGTTGAGAGACTCCACTATAAGTCAAGTGATAATATCTGCTAAGACCTGATCATTCCATTTCCAGGTTTGTAATAAATAAGTAAACAGCAGCAGCCTAATGCAGGATTTTTGACACATGGACCACAAAGACTTATTTCTTTTAGCCTTACACTGTCCCACTATAAGTTGGTTTATGTATTAGTGAGTCTTCATATATTCTTGAGGTATTCTTTTTAATCCTTAGGCTTGTTTGAATCACTACTTACTCTGATATTTTGTATCTTTATAGTGATACAGTAAAGATCGAGGCTTAAAAATATGGCACATATTTTTTAACAAGGGTACAAGCAAACAATAAACCAGGTAATAAGGAATATACAAGACCAGAAGGTCTGTGCTCTGATACAGTGCCATCAAAGATGGCCCATACCTTTTCTCTCAACAGGAAGGCAGCAATAAAGATACCCAGAATGAGAAAACAAAGATGATGGGCAACAGCCTTGCCTAAGAGTTAGGGAGGATGAAAAATGCGAAACCAAGGTCATAGTCATGCCATGACATCTCAACTCCCAGAGGTCATAAAATAGCTTGTCAAAATTATGGTTTGTTATGCCTGATCAAGACAAACCTAAAAGGCATGCCAAGGACTCAGGAGCTTTGTCCCCTGTCCTCTGTGTCACACACACCCATACACACAGAGCCATGAGCAGACCACACACACACATATCTTGGTGCTTGTGACTATGAGTGAATGTGTGAAATAGGAGTGAATGAGTACAAGTGACGGAAATCAGTTTCATTTTAAAAACATATAAGCATCCTCTTCCACAGTCTTGAGCTTTATAACACTGATACTTTCAAGGCTGCCATTTATTAATTACTTATGCCATGAGAATTTTCAGAATACTGACACAGAAAAAGTATTCCAATGCACCCATGGGGCTTCATGTCATTGTGGGGAGGACTATCAACTGCAGTGAAGGCAACAGAATGAGGTGGGACTAGAAGCTCTTTTTCTGCTCTCTGTTCTTGGGAAGTGTTTTCCTTTCCCCCCATAAAACCTCCACCTTCTCCTGCCTCTTTCCTGGGAGCCCACAGATAAGGCAGCTCTGCTCTGTTTTAGCACTTTTCCAGGGAGATGTGTTAAATCCACTAGCTGCTACTGGATGGAAGCACAGTTGTCTTCTCAGCCCTCTGCCTCTCCTCAGCTGGGGCACAGGAGGCATGTACTAGCATTGCCCCACAGAGAAAGAAAAACTGTCTGGCAGAGGCAGAACAGAGCACAGCTCATCAAGACTACACAGGATAAAGCAAAATATACATCTATTTTATAATACTGTAGTATCTTAGTACTCAATCCCTTTGACCCCAGTGGCAACATTGATATTTAGAAGGATAGTTTATCGTACTGTTGATAATTACTCATCACTGCTATCATTGCTAGATGATTAAAAGGAATACATTTGCCTAGTTGATGTCCAAGATGAGCATTCTCATATCCTGGGAGTCAGTGGTCCATTCATTCCTCCAGAAGCAGTGAATTGAGTGTTGAGTAATCTGTCCTTTGAAATGTGTAAAGAAGCTGTTAAGAGAGCACAAAATATGTTTAGCCAGCAGTACCAGCTGGATGTGAGCCCATCCAGGATATACTCTGCTTAGCTTGACAGCTGTTACCAGACCCACATGAGGGTTAGTCTCTAACTCTCTCATGTCTCATTCTGCCTGTCATCGACGCCTTTGTTTCGCTCTGTAGGAGGGAAGGAAAAAGATATAACATGGGGACAACGCAACACCTGGTGGGTACAGAGCTAGGGAGGATTTGCAGGGTGGCAGGTATTTAATATGATATGCACACCACGTTAGACAAGCAGTAGGAAGTCCTTGTTATGCCATAAATTGCATCCTCACCCCAAAGAGTAAATTACTTTCTGGTCATTCCATCTGTCAGTCCTCTTCGTCTCAGAAGAAAGATTTTTTGTTTTCTTTTTTCTCCATTCTCTGTCTATTGTAAGAATCAGCCTTGTGATTGGTACATGTCTTATGTGAAAACTGATTCAAATGTGTCTGTTGCTGCAACAGGAGAAAGTCCTGGTGTCTGCCACAAGAGGGTAAATGGAGATGGAGATTGCATAGCAGAGCATGCCAGCACAGGGTAACAATGGCTGGACAATGCACAAGGGGAAACATTACCAGCTGCCCCATCTGTACTCTGAGTGAGTACACTGGCATTTAGATTCCTCCCATAGCAAGTGGGTGTTGAAGGGCAAGAGACCTTTAGTGTTGGAGAGCCAGAACATTTTATAACATCCACATCTTTAAATCTTTTTGGAAGTCAACATTAGATTCTACAGGGTTAATAATAAACATGCTTTACAAAACCCCAAATTTGCTCTTCAAGTCAGATCAGGAATGTGAAAAGCCTACTATTTTGCTGTCAGCAAAAATCAATGCCAGCCTTCAAAGGAACAAGTAGTAGCCTTTTTGTTGTTAGGTGATGATCTAAGGCAAGCCAAGCTTTCTAGAGAAAGATACAAGCTTTTGATAAACCAAATAACACAGCTAGTCTATAGACATGCCTTGGGACTCACAGAGATCTCCAGAGCAGAAGGTCAGACATGAACATGATCTTGGGTAGCCAAAAGCTTGTCTCTTCCCCCAGTCACATCCTTTGGTCTAGCTAAGGCTGTTTCCTCTCCCTCATCGGCCTGACCGAGCACGGCCGGGGTGGGAGCCCCGTCCCGGCTGGCTCAGCCCGGGACTGGAGGGCTCTGCGCTGCCGCCGCACAGCGGTCCGGCCGGGGCCACTCCGCTGCCCTGTGCCCCGTGCGGGGAGCGGCGCGGGGAGCTCGCCCGCCTCGCTCAGCCGCCTCTGTGCTGAATGAAGGGCATCATCCCGCGGCTCCCGTCCCCCAGCGCCCTCTCCTCCCGGGAAGGCAGCGGGGAGCCCGGCCCGGCCGTGTCACAGCGCCGCATCTCTCGGTCACCCCTGTCCGTGTGGCGCTCACACGCCTCCCCGGCCCGCAGCGCCCGCGGGCGCCGGCGCCTCCCGGAGGCCGCCCGGGCTGCGGCGGTGACGGGGGCTCCGAGCCCCTCGCCCCGCCGCCCCCTCCCCTTCCCCGCTCCCGCCCGCCCCCGGGCCCTCCTCCCGTCACTGATTCGGCGCCGGAGCCCCGGGTGCCCGAGCCCCCCTCCCAGCCCCGGCCCCCGCCGCCGCCGCGGCTCCCGAGCTGTCAGTGCGCAGGCAGCGCCGCGGCCCCGCTCCGCACCGCGCTCCGCACCGCGCTCAGACCCCGCCGCCGCGGAGCCGCCGCCGCGGGGCGCAGCAGGTACCGTGCCGGGGGAGCCGCCGCCGCTGGGGCCGGGCTGCACCTGCAGGGCCGGGCATTGAGATGGGATCCCCCGCTCGGACAGGGGCGATGGGAGCGGGGCCGCGGGCGGGCCTGGCCCCGGCGGCTCCCAAGGGGTGGCCGCCGGTGCGGAGCGGAGGGACCGTCGGGGCTCTGGCGGCGGCCGCCGCGGTCCTGGAGAAGGGGGGCTGCGCTCGGGGCACCCTGCGGTGTCCCAGCCCCTGGCCCTCGGGGCGGCGGGCAGGGTGCGGGCGGGCGGCCGCCCGGGCGGGCTGCACTCCCTCCGATCCCGCCGAGCGGCTGGACAATAGCGGGAAATGCCCGAGTTACCCTCCCTCACACCTACCATTCCCAATATTAAATGGTCGTAGAGTTTATGTGGGAAAGGGTATAAAATTTTGGCCCCACTTGTCATGGAGACAAGGTAGGAAAACCTCCTAGGGACTCGCCATTGCCAAGAACATCCTGGCAAATTCCCACAGGGACAGTTTCTCAGGTGGGAAATAACATTAATCTTGCATGGATCTCTGGTTTCTTGGTGGAACAAAGTCCCGAGGGTTTTTCCAAGAGTAGCATATACAACTGGGTCTGTAATGTATGATTTTCTGTTAGATAATACGATTTAATCTGCTGTGTACTTGGCCATCCCACTGTCGTCTCCTCAACCCACTCTGTAAAAGCTCCCAGAGAAGTAGGTCAGTATTTCCAGATGATGTTTCTATTAGACACTGTTGAGTTTCTGCACTGCTGCCTGACTAGAAGGCAGCATTGTGACCCTTCCGTTTATGCACATTCTGAATGAGCAGAGTTTCAATTATTCATTCTGATGCTATTGCAACCTTCTGCAGTTTCTCTTCTCCAGGGACATGATGTGTAACAAGAGTTTGAAAGACACCAGTGAGGCTGCAATCCTATCTTGGTGTATGGCAGCTGTTTCCTTGTGTGGCCATTTTTAAGGGTTAATTTGTAGCACTAGGAGGTATGTCAAGGAAGAATGAGGATTCCCAATAGAGCAGCGGTTACCCAGTGAATTCCTTCTGTTTCCATCTAAAAAGCTATAATTCAAAGTGCTGAATGGCTCATGGACTAGGCTCTACACTGAATTTTGTATTTTCCATCTGAAAGAAGCAATGCCTTCAAAGGGCATTTGGTTGTTCTTAATGGAGAACCTATGGCTTCAATATAGAATTGGTTTAAATCTGACAGTTTGTTGGTGTTATAGACATTTGCTGGTTTGTGGGTGAAGAAACAGATGCAGAAATAAAATGCATTGGAGCCTGAGATTTGGCGCCAAAACTCAGAACCCTGTTTGTTGTTATTTATGTTTTAGTTGTGATGTTGTTGTTATTTGTATTTTACTTGTGTAATCATCTATCCATTGTGCTGTGCTCTCCATTCATAAACTGTGAACTATTCATATTTTCCAAATACAGAAGGCTGGGTGGGCCCACAATGGCAGCAGCTATACTTGTGACAAAACAGGATAATTATCCTGTGACCTGTAGTCATGTAGTGCATGATAGCTTTTATAGTCTCCATTTTAATAAAAGGTGTATTTTGGATGAGCAGCAAGGCTGCCTGTTCATCACCAGCTCTTGGAAGACTTGTATAAAATAACCTATAACCTTTTGTGTAAAGTAACCTAGATGAACACAGGCACACAGAGAAAAATGATATGTCAAAGGTGTAAAGAGACATGATAGTTTGAACCTTCTGTGCAGAGCACCCTGTAATACAAAGACCAAAAGAAAAAGAGGCCAGTACTAGCAGAAAATGGACAGGCAGTGAGCCTCTGAGTGATCACTGCCATTGTGAATTTCACCCATTCTTATGGTTGGGTATAGGCAGAAGGCATTGAAATGAGCTGATACTGGCAGTGACAGTAGGATTCTAAGGGGGTGAGTACCTCTGAGAATATAATATTTTCAGCTGAGAAATGTCTCCCTCCAAGAGATACTCATCTCTCCATTGACTTTCAGGCAAAAGACTAGAGAAAAAAATATGGTTTAAATTGCTATAGTCTTACAGACGCTGAAGTCTCCGGCTTTGTTACCAGCATCTGAGGTCAGATGTTAGGATTTGGTGGGTTTTACTCCTGAACTCTTCCATGCAGCTACCTTTTAAAATCACCAAAGTATGAAGCATGCATTCTACTCCAAGGTACTCCTTCCTAGTTTAGGACAATAATGTTTCACTGCATTACAGTTTACTGACTTATCTATAGGGGTGAGGTTCTTTATACTGTCTTAGAAGACACATTAAGACTTGGCAATTTGATACTTCATCTTACAATATTTGAAATACTGGCTCTGATTTTTACCCAGTAGAAATTAAAAGCCTCTTACTTCTTGTTTGGCATTCAGAAATTTAGTATGGATCCCATTGGCCCTCCAATCCAATCAGAAGTAAAGTCAGGACTTCATTTTTCCTCTCAGTTTTTCTGTACCTTTTGTCTTGACCCTCTCTAGATAAGGAAATCCGTGTGGTGTTCAAATGAGATAAGTCAGTACTACACAAGCACTGTGCTGCTGGTGGTCTGTGAATACCAAGTCTGCCTCTGGGTTCTTGTCCCTGTAAAGCTTCTTTCTAGTTGCATGTTTCCTCCAGACAGGTTAGAGAACAAAGGAGGAATTCCTGCTGCATCTAATCAAAGGTCTGAGGTTTCCAGCAGAGGTAACACTGCCAGAATCATATGATCACAGAGCAAGCAGTAAGTGACTACTCCAGGGGCCAATAATTGATTACTGGGAAACAGGGAAAATTTATAAAGCCCTATTTCTCCCTCTTTACCCTCCAGCTGGTTGATTTGCACCATGCATGTTTTCTGCTGTGCCAGGGCCTCAGCCACGGTGCCAGGAAAACTGTCCATATTGGGTTAAGGAATTTGGGTCCACTGTGGTAATGACTATTGGAATAAGAGTCAGGGCTAGAGGAGAGAGTTAAGCCCCTGTTGTCAGGAGGAATACCAGATGATCTTTATTCCAATGCACACAAAGGCTCACTGTCTGTGATGTGCCTGCTTGTGACTCTCACGGCTGGCGTTTCAGCTCACAGGAAAAGATCCTGCAGTTATTGGTCAAGAGCAGATGCAAAGGAAATGTTCAACCCATTGAAATCAACCAGCTGCCTTGGTGCTGCCCTTGAAGCGTGTGCTGCTGTTGTAACTGCAGTGAATGTAATAAATTAGGGCACTTCTATCATACCCCTAAATCTATAAGGAGAAACGGTCACATCTTTCCCAATTATTTTGTCAGTATCCCAGTGGATTCTAACAGAATTGACTTCTGTTCAGTTTGCATATTAAAGGCTATTTGTAGAACAAGAGTGAGAGATTTCATTTGGGTTTTGGGTATTTTTAATGTAAAAGTTGAGATTCTTGACTATGGTTAGCACATTAATGCAAATATTTGTTTTGGTGAGGCATGGAACATAGCAGGTAAAGGAGGCTATAAACTGGGTAAACATGATTATCTGAACAGGCAAACCTTCTTTAAATATCAGAAGATTCAGAGCTCATAATATGTATGATTTTAGTATGTGCCAGTCCTTCAGAGAGGCCACACAGGAGCTGCATTGGGTTGATCTGGACCTGCTTTTATTCAGTGTTTGCTTAGAGGACCTGGATGGTAATAAAAGGAGTGGGTATGTTGCATTTTCCAGGGACATAAAACTGTGACACTTGAAATATGCAGGAGGAAAATACTAGAATTCAAATTTTTTCTAATAAATTGGAAGACCTTCTAGGAAAAGACCCGAATTAAATTCAGTAGGGATAAATACAAGGTACTACAATAAGGCAGAAATTACCAACTAAGTAAGCACAAGGCAGAAGTAAATGACTAGGTTGCAGCTCCACAGAAAAGAATATGTTATGATAGATCACAAGCTGAATATGAGTCAATGTCATGCTGTTGCAAATAAAGGCAAACATCTTGCTAGGATACGTAAAAGACATGGAAGTCTGGAAGACATGAAGCAATCCTTTTGCTCTGGGGCCAAAGGCTCAGCTTGGGGGCTGTGCAAAGTGTTGGTTGTTGCACTTTGAGACAGGTGCAATTCAATCAGAGGGAGACCAGAGGAGGGCGGTAAGACTCATCACAGGTCAGAAGAATGTGACCTGCAAGATGATTTGAAATAACTGTAATTTTTAGACCAGAAATTTGACAGAGAAATATAACAGTCTTCAGATAAAAAATAGAGGGGGAAATGACCTTTTCTTCAGGCTCCTGGTGGATGGAGCAGAATGCAAGAAGCAGCAGAAAGTAAGATTATTTTAAACTACAAGAATAATTTTCTAGGACCTAGGATAATAAAAACAGTTGCATATTTGATATAGGGAGATTCTGGAGACATTTTAAGGACAGGTTAGACAATCATCTGTGAAGAATCAAATAAGGCTAGTGATCCTATAAGGGGAAAGCACCTTGGACTGTTCAGTGTCTTAAGTTCTCCTCTAGACCATTCTTCTAGCATTTGTAGATCATTTCATGGTCATTTCATGTGAATTAAATAAAAGTCTGCTGGCCCCGTTCTGATGTTTGTCTGATATCCAGGGGTAGCACAGCACCAAGACCATAGACCAGCTCTTTCTGAAAAGAGCCTGAAAGAAAACTAAGAACTTTCTAGAAGACAGTTAGAAGAGGTCTCTCTTTTTAAAAGAGAGGGAAGGAATGGAACATTCTGATTTCCCAGAAGCAAATGCTCAATTGAGTTTATGAATGCTGAAAACAATGCTATGGAAGAAGAAAAATTAACCAAGATTAGCAGTTAGTAAAATTATCTGAACTGAAAATACAAGCTCTTATACTGTTTTATGCCTTGAATGAAGGGCTGTAGTGCAAAAATGGTTTTTAGAGGTAAAATTAAATAAAATAATGGAATTCAGAAAAGGAATAAAATAAATCATAGTCCTATGATTTATATTTTTAAGCATTTATCCCAGGAGAGAAAATCTAGGTCCTGTAGTACTCATGGTTTAACATATATTGTTTAATATAAATGGAACAGACAGTCCCCTGTGCATGGTGAAAAATCCTGGATCTTTGTGAGGAGACAGGTAGAAAGAAAAAAGAGAGCAATGATCAACACTTGGGGATGCTGAAGTGGTGGGCTGCACATAAGATCCTGGATAGAAGACATTCTGAGTCCAACCAAATAATATCTTAATCCTCTAAAGGGAGAGGGATTTTTCTCTCTCCTCAGGCTTTAGATCTTTTCACTCAGACAAAAAGAAAAGCTCTTAGAGAAACTAAAGATGTACTGAGAGCAGTAGAAGTGTTTTTACAGCAAGCAGGCAATAGGGAATTTTTTCTGTGAAAACAGGTACTCTCTAGGACTGAAAGGCTGCAAAGCAACTCCTGGAAAGAATCTGTGTTGAATGGACAAGACAAGGAGAAAATGAAGAGTTAGGCTGCACTTTTTAGTAGCCTGTTTTCGTGGAGCTGTTGCTCAGTGAACATATTAGCATAATAATCTCTTGTAATTTAAATAGTCTTACACTGGAATTATCCATAAATTGATGGAAACCCTGATTTTTTTATTTACTCTGGGACACATGAGCACAAACTGTGCCACCATATAAGCTGTGATGGATTTTCCCCTTCCCCCCCATCTTCCATTACTGCTGGACCACCTTGGGAAAAATAATTATATGCTTAGAAAGCCAGTCACTTGATGCCCCAGATATTTCAAAGGGAATTCACATCCCTTCCACCCAAGGACTGAGCAGTGCTTGACATCAGCTTATACTGCTTTGCCTGAGTTTATTTCATCATTCCTCTTCCCATCCTTGCTTTTACTGTCTCTACCTGTCAGATGAGTGTATGAAACAATCTTTATTTGAGAGACAGAAAGGGTATCCAAAAGGAGGCTTACTGTGATCCAGTGCTAAAGGAAATTTAGCTTTGGAACAAGGTGGTTCTGGAAGGAGATAAAGCAAATATAGCTAATGTAAAAAAAAAAAATCCTATTTTTACCATTAGGAGGAGACAACAAGGTGAAGGGGTTATTCTCCAGGAAACTTGTGAGGAAATCTGACAGGCTGTGCAGAAAAATACTGAGCATGCTGGAGGGGGTTCTGCAGATGGTAAATGTTTCTCCTGGTGGAAAATGTTGATAATTATCTTGAAAAGGAGAGGTGTTAGACAGAAGTAGCTACAAGGAAGGTAGGGAACTGAAAGAATTTGAATAGAGGAAGCACTGTCTTGAAATATGAACTGAATATGAATGTTGGGGTTTAGGGTGCATGACTGAAATTTCTCAGTGTGGCTGTAAGGAAATTGTGTAGGCTGTTGCAAATGGCCCTTCTTTCAGTATGAGCTGGGTATTTAATGCAAAGTAAGGATATCCAAGCCTGCTTTAAATTAAGCATCTGCATAGCCAGGTTCAGAGCAGCCATATCCTTCGTGTTCTTTATATTATGTCCAACTAGAGTCTAAAAGTCAGGTAAAACCTGCCAATGCATTGCTGCAGGTGTTACTTCAGTGTTTTAACAAAATTCCTTTCCTATGAGCAAAATCAGAGGCATCAGCTTCAAGCTGTCAAAGGCAATTTTGGAAAACTGGCTGGTCACCGAGATGAGCCTGGAATCTGTGAGCACTTGACAGGCACTGAGCACTTCCCCCCTGTGAATGAGGAGCTGATGAGTGAACAGCAGTGACCAGAAGTGCTTTTTGAGGGCAATGCCAAAGCCTTTTACCAGCAGCTCCCCAGTGCAGACAGTTTTACTGAAATAGTCACACAAGCATTTCTGCTGCCATGATGAGAGAACTGATGTTTTTTAAATACTGGAAGCAATATAAAGCTAGAAAGCAGATACTGGGAAAACCTTGTAAAGGTATGTTTGTATTGAGGGCACTTTCAGGAATGCTTCTCTCTGTCCCTCTATCCAGGGACATAGATTCTGTCTTGTAGGCGGCAGCACCCCGGTGTCAGATTGTCCCAGAAAAGTCCAGGTTCAAAAACTTGTGAAGTGAAAACTTGACTTATGCAGGGTGTTGGGGAGGAACTTCACAGTTCCTTGTTGAAAAAGATGACAAGCTGATTAAATCAATGGACCAAAATATACTAAATGTTTTAAAAGTGGAATCAGAAACTGTGGTTTTCCTGAAGATATCAAATATCAATTCACAGCCTTGTCTCATTTGCAACAGCTATAGCCTTCTGAGAAATAACTGCTAGTAAAATGGCTAAAACATTGATAGAGCTCAGGTTCCAGCTGTCTACAGATCTTCCTCAGAGAGGTCTGGTCACAAGGGATTTGGCAGGTAAGACTGAAAACGGGGAACTACACATTGCTGGTTGTGAAGTGTTAGTATTAATAAGCATGACAATTACTAACTCTGCTGATTTACTTTGCTGCTTTTAATTGTCACTATAGGTCACTGTATGTATTGGAGAATTTCAGTGTTCATCAAGAACTTCATCAAGAACTGTTCCATACCAGGGGAAATCTCTGTCTCAAGGGGTCTCAACTGTCTGGTGACAAAAATGGGGGTAGTCCCAGGCAGTGATTATTCTTTCAATGATTGTTTCTTGATCTGTCTACCAATTCACTGGGTAGACACAAAAGCAATAGGATTATCATGGAGGTAAGAAGAAATTCTTTCTTCTGAGGGTGATGAAGCAGTGGAACAGTTTGCCCAGAGAGGTTGTGAATGTCCATGCCTGGAAGTGCTCAAGGCCAGGTTGGATGGGACTCTGAGCAGCCTGGTCTAGTGGAAGGTGTCCCTGCCCATGGAAGAGAGTTGGAACTAGGTAATCTTTAAGTTCTCTTGCAATCCAAATCATTCTATGGTTCTATGATCCAGTTGGACAGTTGGAGAATGGGACCAGAAAAAATATTAGCACATATGGACTTTGACTGACACCCCTTTTTCCCCACTCAAGAGTTTTCATTCAGATCTGTGTCCTGACCCTGTAGGAGGAAGGGAGAAATGAAAGTGCCAGAGCAGAGATGAAAGATAAATGGATCTTAATGCCTTTTATCACCTTCACTAAACTAGAGCTCAGTGGATTTCCAAATTGAGATGTTGTCACATGTTGACAGTGTAGAGCAGCACTGCAGTGCAATTCAGTGTTCTCTGAGTTTCTTTACAGTAATGAAACAGCAGGGCATGAAAAGAAATGAATGTGGGTTTTTGGCTGAGTGTTGTGGCTGATGTTAAAAGACAGCATGTTTTCCTGACTTACCTGTCAAGACACACTAAAAAACTTGCAAGGAAAGCAGCATTCCTGTAGGAAAATGCCCCAGTACATTGAGAGTTTTTACAGATAGATTTGCAAAGCCGACTGTCAGAAAATAGTAGTCAGTATAAAACATAGCATTACAAGTTGATTTGTAAGCAAAGTAAAACTAATCTCATCCTTCTGACAGTTTTCTGTTAGCTGCAGGTTGTCAGGATGGAGACCAGATTTACCCACCTTGTGAAAAATTTTGGACTGCTAAATCAGCTCATAGCAGACAGTGAGTTCAGCCATAATGATGAAACAAATATGGTTTTTGTTGTCATGGCATGTAATCCCAGCTGGCACTCAGCTATCCATTAATTCCCATAGGGGACCACTGCTGAACTCCTCAGTTTTATCCCAACTTGAGGTTTTAATTAACCAGCAAGAACCAGCATATTCCCTCTAGCTTTCACTCAGGTGGGTGATGTGTCAGGTCATAGAGAAATGACTGGAGGATAACATTCCAGTGAGTGGGGGAAGGGTTTGAAAACAACTTCTGCAGGTGCAGAGTTCCAGGAAAAAATGATGATTATTTGCCCACTGAAGTGAGAAAGAGAGAGAAGGTGTGGCTATGCAGCTGTGAAAGAAAACAGAAAAGAAAAATCTAAAACTTGTTTTTGTTTGATTAGGATCTTGCATTGCAATCAAATTAAAATCGCTGATACAAAGTGCAGGAGCACAAACTCACAGAAGGAAAATTGAGGACAAAAAGTCATTACAGAGAGGACAATGAACAAGCCTTGAGAGCACACCACAGGTTCCAGTATCTCTTGTAATATCATAACAATTTCCAGGACAACAGTCTTCAACAGAAAGGTGTAACACAAAATTCCTGTAATGTCAATTGCTTTCTATTTGCTGCATCTTTGTGGGGCTCGGGTCCCACAGGTTCCTGTTAGTTCCTGGACA
The DNA here is from genome assembly GCF_022539315.1 of Serinus canaria. Lineage (NCBI taxonomy): Eukaryota > Metazoa > Chordata > Aves > Passeriformes > Fringillidae > Serinus > Serinus canaria. Next base: position 22,988,145 of record NC_066319.1, read on the forward strand.
CATAAACCTACTATTAACAGTTGTTTTCATTCTTAGTGAGGAAATGAGAAGAACATGAAAGAATCACTGCAAGATTTTGCCCAACTGACGGTGCCATAGTATGCTGCTGGATGACTGGGAATGTGAATAAAAGTGGAAGGCAACAGGCAACAGGAAGGAAAGCCTGTACAGCCTGTGTTTAACTGGAATATTTACTCTCATCTTGATGACCTTTACTTTAATGTCTCTAAGTATTTGTTACAACTAAGGATTTAAAGAAAATTGACAAATACAGCATTAACTCTGAGAATAGCCCAGGAACCTCCTCTTCTGATGAGCGTGAGTGGAGGATGAAAATATTAATTCAGCTGCACTGAAGCAAAGTATTGCTTAGGTCCATAGAGGAAAGTGTGGTTCAAAAAAAGTCAAAAACCTGCCTATCCTGTAGGTTTATTTACCTATACTAAACATCTGCTAATGTTCTCTGAACTGTTGCTGGACTTTCATTTGTTAGCAGAGGGAGTGGAGATTTTCCTGAGAGCTAAACCTTACTTCACTAGAAGGAAGTAGTGTAAAAAAAACTGCTACAAAAAGCTGTAACAATAAAACAGAAGGGGCTAGAATTCGTTGATGCCAGAGTACTGATTCCAGTGTCATTCTGCATACATAGTGTTTCCACTTTGTCACTCACAGCTCAGTTTGCCCAATTGAGTTTAAAGCAGAGATGATTTTTTTTTTTATGTCCCTTAGGATTTGAACTATCCTGCCACTTCAGGAAAGCCTTAATAAGCTTGTGATCAGTGGGGCTGTCCAAACTTTTTTCTTTCTGTATGAACCCATGCTTGTTATGTTATTGGGGAAAATGATTTCTCTTTTTCCTGTACAAACTCTTACTAAAAAAAAAAAAATTACAGCAGTAGTCTGGGATGCTGAACCATCTGCATTTTACTTAGGTTCCCAGTTTTTGTCTCCAACCTGGAAAAGTATTTGGTAAACACTTCTAAGTTTTCTCCCTCATTGCCTCTTAAGAGTCTCTCATTGGTATTGTCATTGCCTTCCTCTTCACCTTGTCTTTTAGCACTGCTGTGCTACTAACTGGGTCTTGCTTGTTCATTCCAGTTCTGTCAGATGGTGAAATAAAACCATATTATTTCATAGAATCATGTAATGGTTTGAGTTGGAAGGGACCTTAGAGATCATTTAGTTCCAACCCCCGCCCTGTCATGGGCAGGGACACCTTTCCCTAGACCAGGTTGCTCCAAGCCCCATACAGCCTGGCCTTGAACACTTCCAGGGATGAGACATCTACAACTCTCTGGGCACCCAGTTCCAGTGCTTAACAACCCTCGCAGGAAAGATCTTTTTCTAAATATCTAATCTAAACCTACCCTCTTTCAGTTTAAAGCCATTCCCTCCTGTCCTATCACTACATGCCCTTGTGACAAGTCTGTCTTCTGCTTTCTTGTAGCCCTTTAGGTACTGAAAGGCTGCAGTAAGGTCACCCTGAGGCCTTCTCTTCTCTAAACTGAACAAATCCAACTCTCTCAGCCAATCTTCATAGAAGAGGTGCTGCAGCTCTCTGGTTATCTTTGTAACCCTCCTCTGGACTCATACAAACTTCTTTAATATCCACATCCATCATATTCATTTTAAGTATCTTAAACCAGGTGAAAAGTTTAAAATAAAAACCCCGTAAATAAGTCTTGCTCATTTGTAAAGACTAATTTCCCATTGGAATAGCCTGAATTGCTTGTACTCAGCATTCTTTCTCATAAAGTGTCTATCATCGCAGTAGGTCTGTTGCTGGTACAGTTTCTGGCAGTGTCCTTTTGCTTCTTATGGTTTTACCTCGACAGGCAAAAACACCCAGGCCTTTTGTGGGAAAGTCCTTCTGCTACATGGCTTCCAGCCCAGCCACCTGGAACAAGGAAATTGCCCTCTACTCGATTCTCTGAGTTCTCTGACTCCTCTCTCCCTAGAACTTGATTGCAGTGTGCAGTCTGCCTTTGGGGCCTTCCTCTCTCACTCTCTTAACTGAGATCTTGATGGTATTCTCTGCCAAAGTGTCAGATACTTTCTTTTGCCTATCAAAATACCTCCTGGTATTCCAGGCCAGACTCTTTGTTAATCATTTATGCCAGTGTAATCTGCCTTCTGGTACAGCAGTAAGATTCCTGCTTGGAGAGATGAAATGTTCCAATATCACCTTATTGCACAGTCTCAGCCTCTCTTGTGCACATCAAGAAAAAGAAATGCACACATAAACCAGGTTAAAAAAGGAAATTATGTTTGGGGCTGAGAAAATAGATGGTTTAAGTTTGGCACTACTGTAACTGTAGTGGGATCCACGTGAAAGTTCCAGATGTTGAAATGGTCTCAGTGTTTTATGTCTAAAGGTAGCAGTGTTAAATAAACACTCCACAGCAACAGACTTTTGGTTTTCTCAAGATGTGGTTTCCAGTCTCCTCTGGCCTCTGCTTTCACAAAAGCTGTTTGTCACTGAACTCCTTCCCACCAATGGCTAGTGGTTTTTTACTGCTTATTGCTAGTATAATTTCAATGATTACTTATGAACTGCTGGTTTAACTGCGTGTGACAAACAGCTTTACAGTATTCAACACATTTTATGAATTACAGTTTAAACTCAAATGTTCTAGAAGTGCTTTCTGTTCTTTCATTTCTGGCCAGTGTTAGAGTATGTTTCTTTGCTTTGAAGTTTTAGTCCTGTTTTCTTGAGTAGTGTGTACGTGGTGGAGAGTTGGACTTGTGTAATGTGTTCATTTAGAAAAGGATGTAAAAAATTATTACATCTTAAAGCATTAGTTTGCTGGAATAACTCCTTGCTCCCCCCTAGGATTTATTCAGCCATCTTCTCTACTAAAACACCATTTTGTCTAAATGAATATATTTCAAAATGTAATGGTAGCCAAAAAGGCAGATGCAGTGTATCACCCGGGCACTTCAAATGTGTATGACAAATTTTCTTAAATGATGTTAAAGAAGAAAAATCTTAATGTCAAAACTATCATGTTTTCATTTTGGTCAGTGAATTTACATCATTTCACATAACATCATTTTAGCTTAACCAGAGTTGTTAGGACTTCAATTGAAATAGCAGGTCTCATCATATTCTGAAATGCAGGGTAACAGTAGTAGATTCCACCAAAAAAGTCTCTCCATTTCCTTTTCCTGAGTATGGCTGAAGTTGAGGCACTGGAAAATAATTTTTGCCTCTCCACAGATTTTTGAGTACACAGAAGCTGGTTTATTATGTTAAAGGACTCTCCCTTGACTCAGGAAAACATTCTATATTAATGCCATACATGTCTGTCATTCAAGGTGTGACATATAGTTTCCAAAAGGCATCCTGAATGCTTCAGACAATGTTTTACCTCCCAGGATTGTGCCAGAGTTAAAAAAACCCACATTCATCAAAAGTCGAGAAAGGCCAGAGCCATAAGTGAATCGCTGATTTTCTTACTCATGTACTCTTATACAGATTTTGCTTTTGAGGATGTGCTACAATTAATTTGTCTTTGATGTTGGAAGAACTGATGCATTTGCATCATTATCTGATGCTCTTAATCTGTGTTGGATGAGTGAAACAGCCAGTATGTGGTATCTTGGGAAAAGAAATCTGGCTAACTATAGTCCAAGAAGGATGTTCATTACTCAGGCTTTCACTGATTCAAATAATTGAAACGTTTGCAGCTGTCCTTAAATATTAGGGTGAGAGCTAGGGAGAACAGGGCTTTGCTCTTGCAGCTTACAGGATTTAAAAAACCTTTTAGTAACAGCTGATCCAATTCTACCGCTTCAATTTTGTTTCATATCTCATTCTTCAGCGATATTCCTGCCAAAACTCCCACTGAAATTAAAGGACTCTTGCATAAGGTAGGACTAGGGAATCTGGATAATTAATATTTTGGAATAAAAAGAAAACCCTTGTGGGTTTCACAAGTAGGTCTGTCCTGCAAGTGTAGAAATGAGGTGACCTTTCTATTGTTGAATGTCCTTTTGTAAACCCATGTGTCTCAATAGAAGAGTAAAACTAATTGTCTTTTCACTGGTGGATTGATTCTGTTCCAGGACAGAAAAATCACCTCCAGCAAACTCAAAGCTATTAAAATTTCCTGGGTCATGCAAATGGTGAATTATGACTTTCTTTTCAAGAAAGTTTTGCAGCTCTTGTTCTACTACATGAGTCAATACCACTTTAGCCCCTTCTTTTCAGGTCACTAATTTAATGCCAGTGTCTTTGAGGATTGTTTAGCTGCATCATGTGTTTTGTGCCTCCTATTCCAAAATTTGTTTCTTAACTTCTTCTCTGTGGGCTGCTGTCCCTGCTTGTACTGCCTAAAGTAAAAGCAGTAGCCTACCAAGTTTATCCCTTGGCTCTGCTTAGCTTCTTCCATGCTTCTTTGGTGTTGGAACAATAAGGAATGGCAGGGTAGGGGACAAAGGGCCCTAATTTGTGTGTAAATGTAATGAGAATAACACAGATGCCACATGCTGAAGACCCATTTTCCATCTCTAGCCTGGGTCTTTCACCTCACTCTTCAGCTTTAAGACTTTGATCATAGCATGAACTCAGGGCTGATGCCACAGTGTCCACAGCCAGCTTCACATCCCTGGTGCTATCTCTTCCCTGCCAGAAGAAAACTATACCAGTAAAAGAGACTTGGGCACCATAAACAGTTTTGGGGGGAGGAACAGGGCATTTTGGCAGCTTTATCTTTCAGAATTACTATGACAATACTCAAGTCCAAAAGCTGTCACGAGTTGCCTCTGTTTGTAGAACCCCTTTAGCTGGATGTGTCTTTCTAATGATTGGCAAATTATTCTTAGACTGGTTTAGTTTGAGAGACAGTTATTAGATACTTTCCACATTATTTTTAAAAGAACCTAAATAGTGCTGAAAGTGGTGAGTGGGAGCTGTCAAGGAAACAACTTGCTAATGGAAGCACAGCATAATCAACTGCCTTATTTAAATGACTTGCTTTGGAAAGAGCTGATAAATAAGGGACAGCAGCAGCAGAGGGTCTTTGCAACTGTACTGAGAGACCCAACATTTAATAAGTTACCTTATTACAGAGAAATTAGCTTTCAAACAGAAACAAGGATGGTGGTCATTTGAAGGCTCGTAAGGTCAGATTCACTACACACTTTATTACACTTGTTCTGTTTTGTCTTTCTGTGCTTTTTGGCCAGCAGTGATGTGCTTTCAGTATCCCCCCTGACTCCTGGATATGCTGAACAAGGTCTGGGGCACAAGCATCATTTCAGAGAAGCAGGCCTGTCACTAAAAATGCAAATGCCAAATCCTTTCCTGTAATTTGTTGTCTCAAGAGCACGCAGCCATGTCACAGTCAACTTACTTCTCCATGCAGCCACACCATGGTGATCACTGGAATAACAATGGAATGAGTATGATTTTGGAACATCTAATAGCCCTTATAAATTTGCCTTTAGGGCTTGGTTTTCTAAGCTGGAAGCTGAAATGAGCCTGCCATGCTAGATGCAGCACTGCAAAAATAATACTGCTGAACCAGCAGCTGGGCTCACAAGTGTGACAGTCTGGGATTAAGTTCTTGGTGGGATATTAGGGTCTACTAGTATTCTTTAAATGGCAGCAGTAGCCAAATGCTGCCCAGACATGGGAAGAGAGACAGTCATTGCCCTGAGAAACACAAACTACAAAGTAAGGAAAAATAAAGACAGCATGGAAGCAGATGTGTGACACTTAGGTATGGATTAATTGTTTCATTGAATATGCTGCAATTTGCTGGATGGAAAATAATCTGTCGAGAAAATAATCTGTTAGACCTGCTGTTAGCTGGTTAATTCCATGTAAGTGCCATGGCTAGGGTTATTAGGGAGTGAATTTTAAATGCAAGAAGTAGTAGCTATGGGATTCAGTTACAGGATCACGAATCATGACTTAGGAAGTCTCTAGTCCAAGTTCTTGCTGAAAGCAGGGCCAACACTGAGTGCAGGCTGGGTTGCTCACAGCTTAATCCAGTCTTGTTTGTAAACTCCCAAGGATGGAGATCTCATCATCTCTTTGGGCAAACTGTTACATTCTTAGTTGCCTCATCATGGAATGCTTATATCTGGTCAGAGTCTTCCCCTGTGGATTTAATGACCATTGTCTGTTATTCTTCCACCATGCTTATCAGTGCAGTACCTTGCACTGTCTGGAGCCACCAAAGGCACTGGAAGGCTGCTACTAGAACCCCCCAAAGTTTTTTTCTTTTCCATGCCAAACAAGCCCAGTTCCATCAGCCTCTCCTTGTTGGGCAGGTACTTCAGACCTCAGCCATTTTGGCTGCCTTCTTCTGGAGTCACTCAAGTGCCAGCTGAAGAGGAATAATCACAGTCTGTGGTTCCTGGCTGTGCTCTGTTCTGCACTCCAAAGTACCTGCAGGGCACAGCACTATCTCAGGTACAAATTACTGCTCTCCTGAAGCCCTAGATCCTTTTCAGATCCTTTTCAGACAGGCTTCCAACCAGTCAGTCACCAGTCTGTACCAACACACAGGTTAGTCCATCCAAGTACAATATTTTGTATTTCTTGCCACTGAATTTCTTTTCAGTCCATCCCACCAGTCTACCTGGGTCTCTCTGAATAGCAGTTGTGCACCCAAGTCAATCATCTTTTTTGATGTCATCTGCAATCTTGAGCAGTGGGCATTCTTTCTGCTCCTCAGGATATTGATAAATAATATTGAAGAGGACATCTGAAATTAAACACTAAGCGCTACTTCTCAAGCCTGATAATCCAGTCAGTTTTTTACTTTTCCAGTAGTCCACTTATCTAACATCACAATTTGGATAGTGGAATGCTCTGGGAGACTGAAACAAAAGCCTTGCTAAAATGCAGGTGACATGCACTGATCTCTTCCCACAAGACAGCAGTCAGTTTGATTAGTCTATGCTCAGTTAAATAAAATGGGCTAAATTGCATGTCCTGTGGCTAGAAATGTGTTCTAAGAATAACATTCCATGATTTTCCCAGGGACCAAAGTGAGGGGCTAACTGGTCAACCACCCTGTAGTTTTGCAGGTAGTGTCACTTGTCTTTTCTGAAGATGGGTGCCACATTTGCCTATCTCCAGTCACCAGGGACTTCCACTGATCTCCATCATCTTTCAAAGATGATAGAGAGTGGCCTCAAATTGACATCACCCAGCTCTCTCAGCAACCTTCAGTGCAGCCCATGGAGACCTGAAGAAGCAGGCTAGGTCAGGAAAAACATTCTGAATTTAGGGACATGGAGGAAAATTCTGAGATGTCACAGGCAGAATGGGAGCTTCAGACAAAATTTATTAGAGAAGCCCTTCCCTCACGAACAGAAGCCACAAGGTACAGAAAGGACTCCCTTACTTTCTAAATTCTTTCTGAGAGAGGAGCTGAGGTACAGCTGGAAGCAATATTAGCCCCAGACTTAGTCAATGGTTTATATCTAAAGAGCTACATAGGTGAGCTTTTATACAACTTCATTCTGCAAAAATAAGGATGGCGAGCCAGATATATTTCTATAAATAAAATTAATTATTTATTATAATTTATTGCAATAATAATTAGGGGAAAAAAACGTAATCAGAATTATTTACTACACAGTATGGATCACTACTGATTTAGTGCACTGTTTTTGAAGCAATTACATTAAAGCAATTATATTCAAGGTAGCAGAATAATTGTTAAGCAGAGATTGATGTTACTTACCCACACCAACAACTGGGAAAATTTCTGTTGCTCACCCTCAAGGAATGACCTTGAGGAGTGTCCCCACTGAAGGGAAGGATCTTCACACACCTTAGAGAGGTATGCTAGAAATCTTTGCTGTGCAAAAGTGACGCTGGTCTTTTTAGTATAAAGTGATTGACTTTAATATGCATTCAAAATAGCCATTTTTTAGATTATGTGTTCTCAGGCTTACTCAGCAAAAGAAAAATGTGTTGGCAGCTTTTTAGTTCCTTCTCTTTGACTTCCTAATCAGGACCTGCACATCCTTGCTGCTCCCAGCCTCAGTCAGGGAGCCTCAGTCTTGTGTGTCCTTGTGGTGGGGGTGAGAGTTTGGTCAAGCTGGTCTCAGCATTCTTCAGCACTAAGAACAGCAGTGTTATCCTTGCTCAGTGTTATCACTCAGTTTTCCTTGCTCAGTGTTATCACTCAGTTTTCCTTGCTCAGTGTTATCACTGATCAGCAGGCCGTCCTTGCTCTGCTGAACAGCAAACTTTCCTTGCTCAGCCCTTCACTGACAAACTTACAAGCCTGCTTAGGCTGAGAGCCCTGCTACAGATGTCTATGAGAGAAGTGATCTAAGGTAAAATTAGGACATGGATGGATATTCTTTTTGTCTTTGCTAGTGTGCCATTTTCATGTAATTAAGAATCTAATTTATTCTTGGGTTCTTATGTATTAAAGCTGTACCTCAGATCTCAGTTTTATTCTCAAGTGTGAAAGAGCAGGGTTCAAGTTGAATTCCTTCCAGTGAGTGATTCCAGGTATCACATCTTGCCAAAGCAGAATCCCATTGTCACCTCACAGTATATGTGCATTCTGTCTGCTTTTACTTCTATTACTAGGCCATCTCAGATGATTCAAATATTTACCCCTTTATCCTTTTTAATGCAGGATTTGTCTTCAACCCTCCCCCCCAATGAGTCTCATGTTTTGCTTCTGTTCTGCTGGTCTGTGAATCCATTGTTTGCAGGCTGGCAAGGCACCAGTTTTGGGGTGACAGATGGAGCAGACTGCAAACCAGGCAGTTGCCTCCTAGGCTGAATGATATTTTAATAAGCACCGAGAGGTGACAGAAAGAGAAGCTTCTCACTGGAATGACTGGCAGTTTTGTTTCCAGCCTGAAAGCATTAATAGATAATTATTGGCCTCAGTCCAAAAAAAAAAAAAAGGCAGAAAATCCTATTAGCTCCTAACTTTTTTAGGGGTCAAAGAAGTTTTTATGTCTAGGCCATTATCCATTTAGGGAGTTGTTTCCCCATTTTTGGTATTTCAGTTCTCTCTCAGAAATTGTACACTTAAGGAGACTTCCTTTTTACTTACCCTTTTGTTTTCCTTCTTTTTTTTATTATTTCAGCAATTTTCTCCATTGTCTTCCTTCCCTAAACATTCCTTCTTCTTCATATTTCTATATACTTTTCACCAATTTATGCTGGAATAACGGGATCTAACAGCTTACTTGGCTTCCAGCTTCCACATCCTGTGAAATAACTACAGCACTGCAAGGCAATGGCATCTCTAGAGCATGGGAATCTCTAGAGCTTATGTCCTCTTCTCCCTGCCCTCCAGCTGTGTCTCATTTGTATAATACAGGGTTTGTGTGGGGCTTTGTTTCATCCTTGGTCTTATGAATAAAAAAAGGCACAACAAAAGGGAGCTCTGGCAAATCCCCAGCAGCCTCTGAGATCCCTCTGCAGTGTGAGCAACATGGTGTTTTGCAGACAAGCTTTAAGATAGTCAGGCTTTCAAAGGAGAAGATGCTTTTTCTTTCCACAAGTACAGGTTAGACAAGGTCCAGCTCTCATCAGGAAAATATAAAAGTGGTGCTGGGATCTGAACTACAATGTGGTCCCATACACTGCTCCGAGAACACACTGGAAATTTCTGAATATTTGGACATTGATCTTCATGTTTGTTTAGCAATATTCAGGTCTGGATTTCAACTCATTTGTGAGCTGTAAATTAATGCTATTCCTTCTAAAATATGCTTCTTTTTTCTTCCAGATACAATGATGACACTGAACATTCAGATCATCTTTGGCCTCCTTTGCTGCATGATTTCTCTTCCTGCAGATGGTTTCCCAGCAGACACCAATACTGAATTTCGCTCTGCTTTCTCTGTGGCCAGGACCAGCAGCATGGAAGGCAGCTCTGAGATGGTGATTACCTTTGACAAAGTGTATGTGAATATTGGCAATGATTTTGACCCCAAGACTGGATTGTTCCGCTGCCGGATCCCGGGAGCCTACTACTTCTCCTTCACCGTTGGGAAATACCCAAAGAAAAACTTGTCTGTCATGCTGATGAGAAACAAGAATGAGGTGCAGGTAATTGTGTATGACGAACATCACCGCAAGGAACGCAAGGTGGCCAGCCAGAGTGCCATGCTGCAGCTTGACTATGGCGACACAGTGTGGCTGCGTTTACATGGAGATCCCAAGTACGCTCTTTACAGTAATGTGGGGCCCTATACAACTTTCAATGGCTACCTGATCTATCCAGACACTTCTGCCTTCTTCCAGAATGCTCTTGACTCTCAAGAGCTCGGGCCACACCCTCACACAATCCATCAACTTCCCAGAGAGCAGAATGAAGCTTCACAGCGACATGTGTTGTCTGACCAGCCAAAGAGGGTACAAGACCCTCGCTCTGCGTTTTCAGTTGCCCGCTCACAAAGTCTCCTGGGGACAGATGAGAAGCAAACCCAGCACGAGCCAATCACATTTGATACAGAGTTCGTGAATATTGGAAAAGATTTCAATTCCTCCACTGGCGTCTTCACGTGCCGTATACCTGGTGCATACTATTTCTCCTTCACCATTGGCAAAATGCCCTTTAAGACTATGTCAGTGAAACTGATGAAGAACCACAATGAGGTGCAAGCCATGATCTATGATGACAACCACTCCAAGAGGCGGGAGATGCAGAGCCAGAGCATCATGCTGCCTCTGCAATACGGGGACACCGTTTGGCTCTACAGCCATCAGCATGATGGCTATGGTGCCTACAGCAACCACGGCAAGTACATCACCTTCACGGGCTTCCTCATCTATTCGGATGCTCAGCCCAAGTGGCTGCCAGGTGCCAGCTCACCTCAAGGGTCAAACAATTAAATGCAGATTAAGTGAAGAAGCATAAGAAGAGCCAAGGTGCCATGAACTTGGGTATAGCTTCTCTGAATATCATCCTCTACTTTGAGCATGCTGTCATGTGTCCAGTGCTTTCCTCATGCTGCACGCTTGTGCCCTGTCTGCAGGGCCACTGCTGTGTGTGCCATTCATCCGTAGAGAGGCCTTTCAGGTTGTAGCTGTGTGTCCCGTGTTGGTGTTTGATTTAACATAAAGCATGAGGTAGTTTTGGGGTGGGGGGAGGCACTGTAGTGAGATGCTGAGGATCAGAGAACTACTGCAGTCATGTTACTGCAGATCTCCAGCATCCAGAGAGCAAAGGGTGTGGTGACTTTCCTTGTTTATCCAGGGAGGGAATAAATGTAATGAAAATGAATGTAATAAAAATACAAAAGATGAGAACGTTCTCAGTTTGGAGTTTTTGCTACTTTGTGAGTCTTGTGTGCTTGTCACTGGCTGAGGTACCAGCCAGTACTGAGCTCAGGTGAGAGAGACGCATGGTAATTGTGTGAGCTGAGGATGTGTTACTGAGCCTGTCTGTGTACACTCTTTAATCATTTGTGTATGTGAAGGGTTGGTACCTCTTACAATTTTATTGCAAGTTTCACAGTGGTTTGCCCTTTTCTTTATCTGATGTAGATGAAGTCAAGAAGCTGTAGTCGAGAATCTCAGCTTCAGTTTAATGTAAAGAATACATTTAGAAACAAACAAACGAAAGTGCAGTCTTCTTGTAGTGAAAGATAAGGGCTCAAATCTGTGAATGGAACATGCTCTGAAAGCCCAGAAGCAAAGTAAGTAAGAAGAATAAGAAATGTTTTTAAATCTCTAAAGCTTTGGATCAGGAGCAGGCTCATGACAGCAAGTGTGAGTAGTACCACACCAGCAGTGGCACTGCTGATCGCAGGGGCGTTACCTTCCCCAGAAATGAGCCCTTGAACACCAGGGTGCTGCTAGCCCACCCCGTGCTGCACTGGTAGCCTCCTGCAGGCAGGGTCAGAGGAGCCGCGGGTGATGTTTTCAGCATCCATGTCCCAGTGGTTTCGTACGTGTCGAGTTCCAGCGAGAGTTTTCCCTGCGGAGAGGCTGCTGTGGCTGTAGAGGACGCTGCTGTGTTCCTACAGTCCGACAGAGGGGCGCGCTCCCGGCGGGATCTGCTGAGGAGGTAGTGGGAGCACAGGAGGCTTCATCACAGCACCACTGGTGTTGTTTTAGCTGAGCTAAACCCTTGGGTTTGTATCCCAAAAATGCATAAACTGCAAAAGTGCATCATCTTAAGCATGTACAAAGCTTCGTGACATCACTTCAGTGTACTTTATAATCCGTTCAACAGGCAGCAATGCTCTAAAACTGCTCCTAACAAAAAAATCCTGAGTTCAAAGCAGTGTGTTGGCATCTGAGTCACAAGCCAACCCACTCAGCCTTTTTCCATATATTCGCATGGCTCAGGCTGTGCATTCTCCAGCAAGACAGTATTTCCATGCACTTGTGCCATCTCAGCTCACCTTTGTGATGATACTCTGCTCAAAACTGGCTTGAATGCATCCATTCACTGCCTCTGTCACTCCATATATATCCTAGACATTAAAGACTGGGGGCATATTCGGCAAAAGGGAGAAGGGTAAAGATTGGAGGTATGTATAAAAACAGTTTAAGAATAATAGAACATTAGGTGAGACAAGATATTTTACTTCAAATTCAATTCTAATTTTAATTCCTGTATTCTTTGGGGTGAAAAACAAACAAAGAAACAAACAAAAAGGACCCCAAAGCACAAACCAAAATTAAACAAACACACAAAACAAAAATCCAGCAACAAAAAACCTGCTTTAAATCTATGTCCTTCTGTCATAATCCTAAGCTGACCTCTAAAACCATTGTCTGCAACATCTTGCTTCCAGGCTTCTTGTTCCTGCCTTACCATTTCTCCTCTCCATCTGTTGGGCTACAATGGCTTGGAAAAAGATTAACTAGGTCAGAAGCTGCACCTCCCACTTTGAAGGTCACACATGCCTCTTTTGTTGAACATGGAAAATTATATTGATAGAAAGGGAATTACAGATCCCATCATCTAAGCACGTGCAATGAATGTTCAAAATTGATGTACCTATAGTGGTAGCAGGAAATCTGAGAGAAACAAGAACCAAAATCAAAACCCTCCTGAGGAGATAATTACATTTATTTAATTCCACACTGCAGTGTTTAAGACAGACAAATGTTAATGATGTCTTTCTGAAAATAATTCTATTTCTGATTTTGAAGATAGAGAATATGTATTTATTATGTTTGGCTTGTAAAATGCAATGGCTGCACAAAAAAAACTTTACAGAAGAGAGGCAAAATCTGCTGAAGAAATAACTAGGTCAGGATCCTTCAGAATTTAAATGAGATTTTAGGAAGTATATTCCAAAATGATAACTGAAACAAAGTTGTGTGTATGTGTAAATATGATATGCAAATACTAGAAAGCTTCATGGAATACATACAATTTCAGGTTGCTTTTTAAAGAAAAATGAATACTTGAGATGGGAAATTGCTGTTGACACATGAAATATGATGCTACATGAGGACAAAAATGAAATTAAATATGTGACCTATATCATGAAACACAACAAAACCTGCTTAGCTGCTACTGGAGAGAAGATCTTGTATTTGTCTGAAACCACTGGGAAAATACAAGGAGAGTGAATGGAATTATCTGAAATTAAGTCAGCTGTGACACCAGCATAATATCCTGGAAAAATACTTCCATGCCATCTCTCCTAAGCATCAGTGATCAAGATAGATAAGACATCTACATAGCACTTTCCCCTTCAGCACAGCCCACTTAGCAAAAAGTCAGAAAAAGGAGAAATGCTCTTTACAGTTTCATCCTTTTTTCCTTTAAAAATAAAAGCTTGTGCATAAATCCTGATAGGGTTACCAGCACAGTGTAGAAAGCTGGATAAAAAGGTGTGGCATATTTATTCAAGTCCTGGACACTGTGGAAAGAATTGAAAATAACCAAGGAGGCAGCTGAAGCCAGGTGTGCCCTGTCCTACAGTGGGGTTCCCTCATTAGGTTTCTCTCTTGGTCCTGGCCAGGTTAGAGCGATAGAAATGTTTCAGGGATGCTAAATGTGAAGGCTTCTCCTTCCAAGGCCAGGAAGCCTGGAGGAGAGTGGTATTTGCAGGGCAGAGCCCCTTGCACAGGTCACGAAAGATTTCATCAACCAGCTGAGAGAAAAAGCCAACCCAGGGGGTTTTATCCAGACCCTGCACAGAGCGAACCTGATAGGCACTGTAAACACTGGTGAAAAGGAGACGGTCAAACTCTGTCGGAGGCAAGGGAGTGTCCGTCAGTGAATAATATCTCAGATGCTGCTCAATCTCTGCCGGTGTTTTGGGAACTTCCTCCTCTAAAATCTGCAGGAAGCGCCGTGCCGGGCGTAGGGAGGCCAGCTCTTCATCCCGCAGCCGGATCGTCCCGTTGGCCTGAATATCCAGCCTTCCCCAGAGCATCTGGAAGAGAGGAGCAGCGCTGTCACGGAAAGCCCAGCACAACTCCATCACTGACCGAGCGCTGCAAGCAAAGCTCTCCGTAGCGCTGCCAAGAAACCTCGGGCGGGCCCAGAGGCGGCCGCTCCCTCACGGCCGGCCTAGTACCGCTCCATGTGCCCCTCCGCCAGCCCCACGCCCCGTTTCTGAGCAGCCCCACGCCTCGTTTCCCCGTGGGACCTGTGCAGCTCTTGCCTCCCGCCCTGCTGTCCCCCCGCAGTCCCGCCTGCAGCAGCCCCCGCTACGGCCGCCTGGGTCGGGGGCTTGGCCGCTTGCGGGGCCGTCACCAAACCCGGTGGGCACGGTCCCTTGTGCCAGCGCGGGCAGCCCGTGAGGGGCCGGGCCGTGGGGCACAGCCGCCGTGGGCTGCGCCCTGCAGTAGGAGGGAATGCAAATGCCTGTAGGCATCGCCTAGACGTTCTCCAGGGGCTCCTGAAATCCGTCAGGGATGAGAGCAAACAGAACGGGTGAGTTTTTACGTGCAGGCAGGTGGGAGCATGGGCACTAACAGTGCCTCGGCCCAGGGCCCCCAGTGCTCAGGAGACCTCTAACATGATGCCAGCGTCCTCTGGGCCGCGACGGGCTCTGCTGGTGCCGCTGGGAGGGTGTTCATCTGCAAGACATCAGACAGAGCTTGGTAGCACAAGACCTTCCTGTTTATAGTTTTTGCCATTTGATTGTCAATAACGTCTTCAACATTCCTGAGCTACCACTAGCTTGCCAAACATTACATACAGATGCTGACCACGGGATTTTGATAAGCAAAACAAGCTTTTTAAGAGAGGCAGCAGTGGTTGAGGCGAGGTTTTGGATATCATGGCCCTTAGTGCTGCCAGCAGAGCTACAGCATACAGCAGCAAAGGCACTGCTTTGACAGGCAGCAAGGAAGCAAGGAGAATGGATGGGGTTTGAGCTGATGGGTTTGGCTGGGTAGCAGTTTTTGCTGGAGAAAGTAATGCTGCCCAATGAAAGGAGTGTGCTGGCAGGCTCCTCAAGCTGCTCCTAGAAACATAAACTGATGCTTATCCTGGTTTTCTACTTCTTCCCTAAGCTTCTGCTGCTGGAAGAGTGTGAGGATAAAAGAAACCTTGTCAGATCTATTATGGCTCATTTGATGTCCCGCTAATTACTTGCTGGGATGCATGACATCATGTAATCTGGGGAAAATGGATATGAGGCCAGAGGAATGGCAGTTTTTGAATATGAGAGTAACATTAATCCTGAGAATCATTCGATTTTCATTTCCTAATACTTACAGTGCTTTGACTGTCTGCATTTATTTTATTTCTTTTTTTTATGTGTATGAAAAAGGAGACACAAGCAGTCTTGGTCCAGGACTGTGAGAGAGAGGCTGCATCCCTCCCTCCTCTGTGTTATCAGTGCCATGAAGTAGCCAAGACCCTCTTCTACTTCTTACAGACTCACCCTTCAGGTTAAGAAACATGAAATGGAAAAAGCTCATATAAAATAGTAAGCTCTCTTTTATTTTTTTTATTTAAAAAAAAAAAGGATTTACATTGAATACTCCAGAGTTAAAGTCAACAGGTGCATATGAAAAGTAGAAAAATTATTTAGTACTATACAGGTATTATGACTGCTACCAAAAGACACTTCCAAATCTCCATTTTTGATTAGACCTTTTCAGGGAGATGCACGAACTGCCTGGAGAAGTGCACTGCCAGCGCACAGGCTGCAGAGGTTTGTTTCTCTGCACAGCTGCGGGCTCTGTGATCCAAGCCAGCTGTGGCTTTGGAATGTGAGCAGGGATGTAGCTTCTTTTTCCTACTCCTCCACAGATGTACCAGCAAGGCTTTTAGCTCAGATGAAAGCATTATACTATCTGAAAATTTCTTTGGTGGTACTGTCTCTAGTAACCAGGCACACAGATCCCTCTCCTGAGAGATGTCTGACTGGCTGCAAAGTCAGTGCATTTGTTGAATAGGTGCCAAACTGCCATTATTAGTAGCAGTCTCATAAATATTTTTGAGTAGAGAAAAATTGAACAAAGCATAACAAATAATGTATTGAAATAATAACATAAGTATCCTCTGGGGAAGGGAAAATCTTTACTTATTTTATCACTCACGAGGGTTGGGCGGGGTTTTGTTTTCCAAAAAGCATATTAAAAACCCACAAACAGTATTGCAGGAGATTATTTTTTCAGTGGAAATCCAAGAAAATCCTCCCCTTGCCACAAACACAGCAGCAGATCTTCAACCTGCAAGTAGGTACCAGTGCCCCCACCAGCTGGACTCCAGCTCTATCCCGTGCCAGTGCAGCTGCAGCTGCCTCGGGCCACATTTGAAGGAGCAGCAAAGCATCACACAAACGGCATTGCGCAAAGGTTTGCCAAGCCAAGGAGCCGTGTCGCTAACAGATGTGCTCCCTACCTGTCAGCCTCTGGGATGCAGCAAACACACACAGGAGCAGCCAGGAGCTGAGCTGTGCTCGGGCCATGGCAGCGCTGCCGGAGCAGCTGCCACCCTCTCCGCGACAGTGCCGCTCCCCCAGCCACAGCAGCTCGCCTGGGGCGTCTTCCCGTGCTGCTTCAGATCCCAGCAAGCTCTCTTGGAATGGACCCATCTTTCTGTGTTTCTGGTCACAGCCCTGGGAAGGGCTTGCAGTTCAGCTTGTTGACCCCAAAGGATATTTTCCATCATATTTTGGAAACTTGGAAAACTTTGTTGTGATGTTTTTGGCAGAATTGTTTAAGCTTCCTTTTCAAAGATGGACTTTCCACTGCAATGATTATAGGAAGCTGTTAGTTGCAAGAAATTCCACTACATATGTTTGCCTCTTAAAAAGTGAGGACCCCCTAGTCCCTTCCATCTCTACACAGTACCTCTGTCACATTTCAGTTTTCATTTTTCCTGGGTTCAAAAATCTGAAAACAATCCTGGAATGTCACAAACAGATAAAGCTAGCAGACTGCAGATTCATGGAAGGGCAGTAGCAGCCAAAACATACAAACAGGCAGAAGAAATGTCACTGTTCAGTTCTGTATCCAACTCCCCCGAGGGAGAACTCAGTACAGTGACCTAACAACCACCAAGAATCAAAGTGGCTCAGGCTTTAGCACCCCATTGTCCTCTCCTGTGAATGGACTTCTGGATTACAGTGAACGCGGTCTGCCTCAGATGTTCTAAATTACATAGACAAAACTTCATCTGATTCACTTTACAGCAGATATCTGTTCTCTATACATCTTAACATATTTATTAGTGCCAAGTCCCCACTGGGGATACTGTTCTGTATTTCTACTCTGTATGGCACAGAATGTAAAGCCAGGGTTATGCAAATATGCAATAATATGTATAAATGAGGACTAATACCATCTCTCTCAGGTTAAAGGGAGAAAGAACTCTGCCTAGAAAAGAGAGAAGGTAAAGCTAAAATGCATTTCTTGCTCAGCAAGTTACAGGACATCAGTCAGGACATACTGTCATCAGATAGTGTACTAAGAGCTAGGATGATGTCCTGGTTGGTACTACCTCCTGCACATTATGGAAGAGTCACAGAGAGGCCCACAATTTCCAGATCCACTCTTCTTCTCAGTTTGGATTCAAAGCAAGACCTGTGTTTTCTGTTACAGGCTTAGGTATCTTCAGGTCACACTGCGCTGCTTTCATTTTTCATTATTTTCCGCTGCTTACTCTTCACTTGCATTCTTTTCTTCTTTTATTAAGCTGAATCACAAGCTACCCAAGAGGCAGACACTTACAGCCCATCTGTGCAGTGAGATTGATGTGCCTTCTGCTTTGTGTCAGAGTCCAGAGTCCCTTTTAGGCCACAGGGTGCACATGACTTTGTCTAGAAGCCACTATGGAAAAACCCCTGTGTTTCGCGGGCCATGATACAGCCTCCCTTTAACTTGCAGCACATGACATGAAGAGGATTGCCCAACAGGATTTTGGCCAACATCTGTGGGAGCTGTACATGATTTTGTCAACAGGAGAATTCCCTAGGAACAGCTTGCAGCTGAAGTGCATGGAGGAGGACAGCCATGTTGTGGGAGGGAGAAGAGAGGTTTGGGGGCTGTTTTCAGGCGACTGACACAGTGGCAGATGAGGGACAAGCATCAGTGTGGATACTGCCTTGAGCTAGGGGAATTTTGTAGAATTACCTCACTATCCCACAAAGAAATGCAATTTTGGAGTGATAAACATATTCCTTAGCTGTCTGTACAGCAGCAATACCTGCACAGAAACAAGGCTGAGTTTCTGACAGCTGCACTAAGTCCCTGCATGTACAACTGCAGTGTTAGGCAGCACACCTGCTCCTCCTGAAGGATTTTGTCCTTGCCAGGTACTCACAGCTGAGCACAGCCCTGGCACTCTGCACTCCCCTGGCCATTACCGTCTGTTGTTGGAGCAGTTTCAAAAAGTTACAAGCCAGGTTTATGCAGGGACAACTTGACTGGTTTACTGGCTTCTTCTTTTTCACCATGACCTCCTGAAGCAGGAACATGAGAAATGAGAACAAAAGAAGAGGGGTCAAAAACTGCAGGAACTGGTTGGATGCTGACTGGGGCACAAGGTGTGGTGCCAGAAGAGCCTCTTTAGGAGGGAAGTTTCTCTGAAGTAGGACTTCAGGGAGATAGCACGTTCACAAAAAGGAAAATCTGCTTATGGAACTGAAGAAATCCCTTTCTTTCCATCCTCTCACCCAGAACTTGGGGAGATTGCTCCCCAGCCTAGGGCTGTCTGGCAGATGCTCAGGGAAGGAAGAAGATTGAAGAAAGAAGGGAAGGAAGAAGGACCTATGTGGCTCACAGAAAATGTGTTTGAGTTACTGGAGTGGAAAAAGTAAGAAAACCTTGAGGGAAGCAGGAGTGAAGCACTGACTGTAACCAGACAGAATCTCTGTAATACTGGTATTTTCCAGCTATGGTGCTGCCAGTCCTTACAAGAACGCTTTCCTTGTCCTTTGGTTTCAGTTTGTGAGCAGCATCTGCTGCTTGAAGGAGTAATGAGCTGTGTAAAAGTGACAGGGAGGGCCCCATCCCACTATACCTACTGCACATGAGGTAGGTGGACACCCTGACACTGTCAGTAGCCACATACTCACGGAGGACAGTCTGCTTGCTTGGCTGTAGGGAGAAATGCCAGAGTTCTGGAAAATACCAGCAAAACCTACTCAGCTGGAGAAGCTCAACGTGGTGACTGTGAGTCATCGTCTAAAGTCTATCTGTCCCTTCACACCAGAAAATCTCTCTTCTGTATGGTGTATCTATAAGTCAGCTACATCTGACTTGCATCTCATCCCACATCCTCCAGCAGTTGGGGAATCCAACCCAGGTGAACAAACCCTGCAGAAGCTGGCAGTACACAACTGGTGGGGACAGAGGATTTGGAAGACAGCTTTGTGCTTGGCCAGGTTGACCACAGCCTTGTCCAGCACGAAGCAAGTGTCCACCAGCCACAAGGATCCCAGAGTGAGCAGACTCCATGAGCAAAGTGGCCTCTGGATCTCAGGAGTAGTGGAGGAAGCAGAGTGCACAAATATTCTGTGAGGCTGTGCAACCTCTTGTCCCCTGGGATAATGGGCCTAGGTGAGTAAATTGCAGCCTTCCTGATCTCCCAGGCTTCACTTATGAGAAGAGATTCAGGTCCAACTGCAACTATTCCACATATTGAAGACCTGCTGGAGCCAATGTCTGATCCCACAGGGCTGGTGATTTTTCCAGTACACACATTCTTGGGCAAACCTTGCATATTGTCTAACTTGACAGGCATCATGTCTGACATTTCTTGATGTCGATCAAATTCTCCCTCTGCACAAACATTAATTTTAAAAGGCAAATTTCCTAATGTTCCTGCTACCATCAGTCTGATTTATTGTACTGGGAAATACATATTTTTATAATATATAGACCATAAATCTTGGTGTGGTGTCTCAAGCAACCTGAGATAAAGGAGAACACAGAGAGGAAATATGATTTATAAAGAATTTTCATGGTGATAAAAGTGGCACCAGGAAATTATGTCTTGCAAAATAGGCATGAGCATGCTTTGACAGCCACTGCAAAGAAAACAACCGACTGTGAAACATCTTGTAGGAAGAACTTAAAGTTCATTTCCTATTTAATCTGCTCAATTGAAGACAGATCCAAAAGAGAGGTAAGAATTGTATAAAACCCCAAACTTCTGCTGATCTGTGTTCACTTCTCCTTCCCACGTAGAGCTGTAACTTTAGGTGAGTGGCAAATTCTATTTATTTTAACCAGAGAACACTCTTGAGTCACATCTCAAACACTGCTGGGCACAGCAGCTGAAACAAAATTTTAAAAATAAATTTTAAAAAAGTTAACCAGCCCATGCTTACAAGGCTGGGACAGAAACAAATATGAAACCCAATTCTTAGAATACAGTTCAGTCTTTATTCTTGAAAAGTGATCACATTCTAGTCACAGCAAGTAGGGTTTTTTCTTAATTGAATTTACTATTGTATCCCTTCCTCCATCCCATACCCTAATCTCCCCCAAACCCCTATTTTAATTAGTGCTTTTACAATTTAAAAGCTTAAGTATCAATTCAGGGAATCTCTACAAACTGTGATTTCATAAAATCTCTTATACAAAAGTTTTCAGATCTTAATGAGATCTGTCAGCTTTCTGGTGCAGAACAGCATTATGCATTTTCTGGACCAAGGACAAGGGACATTATTAATTGATGACTGCTGTAATGTAATCCCATTCTAACAGGTGGTGGGTGGACTGGAACTACAGCATTTTTCCAGCTTTTTTGGAAAAAAAGATTTTCCACAAGAGCAAAGAAAGTGGTAATGCTATTGTATCATAGAGCTCAAAATAATTGGAATACTGACAAAAAAAGACTCTTGTCTATGAAGCAAGAGAGGGGTATATTTTTGGCTGTACTTTGAAGATGCTGGAGAAAATAAAGACTACTTGATTGTGAAGAAAAAGCCAGACTGAAGGATTGTCACATCAGAAGTTACCTGCAGCTTTTTCTGTTGGGAGAAAAGGCACTGACCTAATTCCCACGGAAACAATAGATTTCTATAATTGTTTTGGTCTGGACCCACATACATTTGTGTTGTCCTGATAGGAACTGTATTAGTAGCATTTACAGGCTTTGCCTTTCTGCCATATTATTACCATCTTCCCAACAGTCATCCTGGAGCTAAGAAACTGCTGTCCCATTTCCCAAACCCCACAGCTGCTTCAATGCAGTCTCTAGGGAGTGCTCAGGTTCTGATTTTTACCTGCTTACCTGCAGGAACTGGTGGTAGTACTAGTGTTCAGGAAACACTAGGCCACAGGCAATGCCTGCACTCTGTTCAATTTGCAAACCAAAAAGACAAATCCCCTGTTTTACAATTCAAAGCACCAGCTAAATATCTACCAACTGGATCATAAGGACTGTAAATCAGCATTTCAGGGCCTTGTGCTTTTCATCTAGTTTGAAAACATTATTCACGAGATCACAACAGGCATGTATCTCATACCAATTTTTATTATTATAAATACTATATTGGAACAGAGAGGATGGTGCTGCACATCTGCTTCCTTCTGCTGCTATTTGGCATCTTCTTTCTTGGCTCCTGCTTCTATTTTCAGGGGTTCTGGAGCTGGACGATAGGCAGGAAATGCCTCCCACGGGCTATTCAGATCGAACTTGCGAAATTCCTGAGCTAGCTCCACAGGCTCTGCCACCACCCGTTTGACTTCATCATCATACCTCACCTGGAACAGCGCAAAGGACACAGGCCAGTCACTTGCACCCTGCTCCTGCTGTGCTCAGTGAGCCAGTAATGACCCAGACCACCCTCTGTGCAGACAACTTCATGGGAAAACCACAGGCCCATAGGCCTCTGCCACAGCTTCAGTCTCATTACTTAACAAGAGCTCTCTAGATGCTACTGAGATCTCTGGAGTGTCCAAGAAAACCCTCCTCTTTGCTTTGCTGCCACGCCCCTCAGGTGTCATGACTAAGCACCCAGAATTAGGAGCACCCACCCTAACAGTCCATGTGAAATTCTGTGCAATAGCACGCTTAATATGTCATTTGACAAAGGAATTTTTCCTGAGACAATTAAATAAGATGGCACATCCTGGGCCTGCATGACTGAGGATTACACTCATGAATCTTTATAATATGGCATTCGTGCAGTTTTAGTTGTTCTAATTTTTTGCATAACACTCAGAACAAGGGGAGAAGAAGAAGACAACCAGGATGGAATGCAGGTGAGTACCTGACACTTTTTAATGACTTGCTTTATCCTCACTGTGCCAGTCCAGATCTCTGAACCCCAGCTGAGGAAATGCTACCTTATCCTTGCTTGCAGAATTTTGTTATTTCTACATTTCTTAAAACAGCCTCTTTTTTGCAGAACTTTGCTGTTTCCTTCTGAGACTGATCTCAGTCTTAACACTGCACCAAATACACCTGCTTTTACAGGGCAGTCATTTGAAACTAGAGAGATACCAAACACTATCATTTCATCTGTGGTTGGCATACAGAGGTAAATGGTAAACAGCAAGAGTCAGTTTTATCAGTTTTATAATCTGGGCCTACAAAAATTCAACAAAGTGAAGTTCCAACTGAATCAAGAACAGTTTGGTCCTTTATCCTTCTAGACATCTCAGTTTTGCAGCGGAAACTTTACTCTTCCAGGAACTGTGCTGAAAGCAGAAGCACTTCCTCTGCCTGGCAAGTATCTCTGGTATACAGCACATAACATTTGCTCCATTTCTCCAGCCTTAGGCTGCCTTTATTATGGATGATATTTTGTGTGATAATTCAAATTTCTACACAGATCTATACAACTCCTCTGGAATACAGACAAGTGATTGTAAAGCAGCCCCATCTTTGTACTGGAACTCAGAAAAGAGCATTGGAGAGACCTGGTAACTTTAGACATGACTTTATCTCCTACCTCCACATAACCAGAGAGTGGGAAGTCCTTCCGGAATGGATGGCCCTCAAACCCGTAATCTGTGAGGATTCGCCTTAGATCAGGGTGGTTGGCAAAGAAAACACCATACATGTCCCAAACCTAAATGAAAGGGAGCCAAGTTAGTTGAATTGTATTTGAAAAAAACCCCAAAACCTGCATGTGTTGTCTATAAAATTTCAGTTATGCCTGGCTTTGTACAGTGCCAGCAAAACTGATACAGGAATTCATTCAAAAGCCAATCAACCATTTTATCTCCTACTCTGAAAAGGCGGCCAGGGAAACACTTCTCTTTCTTCCTGAGGGTGTTGGGGAATCACTTAAATTGGGAAAATACAGCCTCTCTCCACAAAGACTGTTCCCAAGCACACCAGCACTCACCTCTCTTTCGTACCAGTTTGCTGCCTTGTGCACAGGCACTGCTGAGTCGACAGGTGTCAGCTCATCAGTGTATGTCTTCACACGGATCCGGCTGTTGAACCGCAGCGACAAGAGGTTGTACACAATCTGAAGCAGAGAACAGGCAGCATTTA
Organism: Serinus canaria; assembly: GCF_022539315.1. Lineage (NCBI taxonomy): Eukaryota > Metazoa > Chordata > Aves > Passeriformes > Fringillidae > Serinus > Serinus canaria. Next base: position 23,011,979 of record NC_066319.1, read on the forward strand.
TGGATCTCCTTGCAGTACACCACTGCCTAAGCAAAGCCACACAAGGGCTATTTCAAATATTCTTTATGAGCTGGATCGCATTCAGCACTTCAGAGCTGGCCACTAGAAGACACTCCTACAACTGAGGTTCCAACAGGTTGTCACTTTGGTCCTTAGAAGTGCAACAAAAGTTATGAGAGACTTAGACATCATGACTGATGACAAAGAAGTAAAGATAAATACTAAATCTTAAAGAGAGAGACTACTGGAGGGATGGAAACACTTGACAATTAATGGTCTGTCTCAAAGAAAATGGCCATCAATCACTCTTGCAATTACTATCAGTGGGAGAAAGCTAAGAAAAATACACTTAATTTTCGGCAAGTGGGTTGGATACCAGGGAACATTTCCAACGTCTATGGTGATAAAGTCTAGTAGAGTCTAAAGCTGTTTATGACATACTACAAGCAGACTGAAAAGAAGATCCCAAAAATTTATAAGGAATTTTAAAGCCTTGTTTGATACTGCCTTGGTGACTGGAAAAGATGAATAAATTAGGGTCTATATTTCTATTACTTCTATGAATCTACTACCTTGATTTTTGAAAGAAAAATATTGAATTAAAAAAATATTCCACTTCTTCAGCAACTGCAGGCCTTTGACTTAAAGAATCCTTTCTACAACACTTGAAACTTTTTTCTCACTGCCAGAAACCAAAGAAAGTGGTCAGAGCTGCAACAGCACCCACAGCCATCAGCACTTGTGAAGCCCTCCAAATACAGCACCTGTGAGCAGCTCCTACCTCAAAGCGGAACTGCCGAGACGGGACATCAACAGCAGTCAGGTCTGCCAAGGATTTGAACTGGGCATTGGTGTGATCACGAAGGAAGGTCAGGACGGGAATGATCCCATCTGGGTGGATCAGAAGTTCCAGCTCATTGAAACAGGTCACCTGATGAAAACAGAACAATGCAGGAGTACCAACACCAACAGGACCGAACATGATGCTGGTTTCAGCAGAACACTCAAACTAAGAGACACGGCAGACACAAAAAGGCATCAGATCAAGGGGCTTAAAAATAGCAGTACTTTTCATGGAATTCTGACCATTTTTCTTCCCCAAAACAACTTCTCTGAACAGGAATCAAAAAAGTGGTGTGTTCACTGGATCGTGTCCCACACAAGAACAATTTCTTGAAAAGCACCTACCTGTACTTGCTGGATATACTTGGGCAGAATCTCAGCCACATACTCCCCAAAAGCACATAGCTGCTTCTGCTCTACTTCATTTTTTGGTCTGACAGTAGCTAAGGAGAAAAAGAAAGTTTCCAAGATTATGACAGGGAATACAAAAAGCTAGAGAAAAAGTAGTAACTCCCTTTAACCAGTCTAGCTGTTTGTCAGAAACTACACCTATAGCAACATACTTGTGTTACACAGAAGGTAGAACTAGACACTTTGATAAAATGAAGGAAATTTGTGTCAGTGCTAAAATTTTGTCAACTCTAAAGAGCAGCATGAACTGTTCAACAAGATGATGGAGAAGTAAATAGCCAGATGAAAAAGAAGGCAGCAGGGATGACAGGACAATCTGAACTTAAGAACTGCTCATGTCATCCAACCTGGGTCTAGGAAGGGCCTTGTTTTCCGGGTTTGCTGGATGTGTCAACATCTAAGCAAGCCCCTTGTAATCAAAACACTCTTGGAACTCACGTTCTTGGGGTGGGTTTTTTCACTGTTACGATGAAAGCCCTTGAGGGTCAGGGAGATGAGGGGCTATGAAGCTGTTGCCCAGGAACAGCTTTACACAGAAAAACAGGCTTGGCCCCGCATCTGAGAGAGGATGCAGACAGGAACCCAAAGCAAGCAGGAGAACCCTCAGCAAGCACGGTTATCAACGCAGCCGCTTTTCTGCGCAATTGGGGTTTTCGGGTGACCGGACCAACCCTTTCCCGACAGGCGGACTGAAGCGGTTCCGCTGCCCAGGAACGTCCGTGGGCCGGTTCGGTGCGCTTCCGCCGGCCGGCAGCAGCACAACCGCACGCCTCGGGCCCCCTCCGCCCCGCGCCCCCAAACCGGCCCCGCACTTACGGCGAGTATCAGCGGCGGAGCTCCCAGCCAGCCGGGCCCGTGCCGCCGCCGGTGCCGCGCCAGCTGCGGAGAGAAACGGACACGTCTCATCGACCACCGCCAACCGCCCGGCCCGGCCCGCGCCCCTGGTACAGCCCCGGCACAGCCCCGGCACAGCCCCGGCACAGCGCCCGAGCCTCACCTCGCACCGCGGCCCGTGCCAGGCCCCGCGCCGCCGCCGCCCACATCCCGCCGGGACACGGACGGGCAAGGGCACGGGGCGGAAGCGGAAAGCGCCACCACCGCCGCGCTTCCCCCGGGGGCGGAAGCGCGCGAAGAGCTTCCCGGGGACGGCTCCGGGTCGGTGGGCGGAATCGGCGACTGCCCGGCGGCGCCTGGCGCAGGGTGAGGGCCGGGAGCAGCCGCTGGGGCAGCCCGGGGCGGCGGCATGAAGGGAGGCGCCGCAGGTGGGTGCCGCGCGGCGCGGCCGGGGGAGCGGCGCGGCCGCCGGCCCGGGGACGGAGCAGCGAGAGCCGGGAGGTGCGGGCGCGGAGGGCGGCGGACCCCGGCAGCTGCCGGCCTGAGCCAGCGCTAAGCCTTGCACAGCATCATCGCGGCCCTGGTGGGAGTCTGCGTTTCTCCGAGGGTCAGCCTCCCTTCCTGCCTTCTCCCCGCCCCGGACCGCGGGGTCGCTGTCAGTTGTGCTTAGGGGTTCCCCGATCCCGGGCGTCGCCGTCGCATCCGCCACTCTGTCAAGAGCGAGGAAAGAAGGAAGCTGGAGCACAGGTCCTATGAGAAGCGGCGGAGTGAGCTGTGTTAGTTTAGCCTGGGGAAAAGGAGGCTCAAAGATGACCTTATCACCCTCTCCAACTGCCTGAAAGAAGGGTGTAGCCAGCTGGAGGTTGGCCTCTTCTCCCAGGCAACCAGCGAGCGACAGGGCGAGAGAACACAGGCTTAAGCTGCAACAGGCGAGGTTTAGGCTGAGCGTTAGGAAGAGTTTCTTCACAGGAAGATGATTAGAAACTGGAATGGACAGCCTAGGGAGGTGGTGGCGTTGCTGTCCCTGGAGGTGTTTCAGGTGTTTGGATGTGGCACTCAGTGCCATGGTCTAGGTGACGTGGTGGTGTTCGGCCAGAGGTTGGCATCAATGGTCTCAGAGGATTTTTCCAACTGAAGTGACTCTGTGATTCTGTGAAGAAGGTGTATTAGGTGTTGGTTAAACCACTGTCACTGATAGCTAGGCCTATGGAATGCATGGAGCAGACGATTTGGCTTTATGGGACAGTTAACTGTCCTGCATGCCTCTTTCTTTATAGCTGAGACACCATGAGTGCACAAAGGGGAGCTTTGTCTGGGTGTCTGCAAGGAATATGTGAGATTTGTGTAGTCTTTAGCTGCTTCTTGGCATTTCTTTCATGATTTGGCATCAGTCCTCTAGGGATTGTGCAGGGCAGTGTGGGCAGCTGGTTCTGCCCTGCCAAGGGGGCAGAGTAGTTCCATTTGTCCATGTCCTCGTGCTCTGTGTGGTCTCTTCTGCATTCTGGCCTGAAGTTCCTAAGCACCTTGACTGTATGGATAAAGAGTTTTAACCAAAGTGGAAGCCAATTTGCCAGATAGGCTCATATTTCATAAAGCTGGAAAAATAGTACTGATGTGTTCTCTGCTGACTGCAGTTCCTCTGTCTCTTACAAACTAATGTATATATGCTTTTCAGACAGACCAGGATGCTGTAAAATCAAGATGAGAGTATAATTAAGGCAGGCTATCACCAGAGATGAGATGGACTTGTCCAGCCAGTTAGGGATGTAGACACTACTTTCATGAACAGAATCTGAGCAAAGAACTTAGGAGCCCTCCTGATCAAGCAGAGTAATTGTAGAAAATGCATGTTTGACAAGATAAACCATGGAAGAGTAATGGAAGAGTAACTATGAATCTGCTGTAGAAAAAAAAATCATATCTTTGTGAAACATTGTTCTTGAAATAATGTTTATTATTAATTGAAGAAATTTCTGATATTAGACATCATGGCTGATAGTTCAGTTGTAAAAATAAGTCTAAAGTGAATGCAGGTAGGCAACTGCTCCTAATGCTGTCAAGGGTCATGGTAAAAAAGAGAGCTCCTTGCTGTAGTAGTCTTTCTGTGTTTCAGAAACTTTTCTGACCCACAAACTACCTGGAGCACTGAAAAAATCCATGGTACCTGCTAAGAGATGTTTTCTTTTAAATTTTGATCCCTTTTCCACGTGAGAAGCAGTCTCTAATAACATCTAAAATGTTGTTTTGCATGCTGAAGTTGACTGGCACATTAACGAACAGTATAATCATCAGTTATCTCATTTGGATAGTTTGAAGGACTGGTGGTTATGTCAGGCCAACATCTTTGTGCATCTTTTTGGTAAAAACCAGTTCATCTTGATACAGAGTCATCATTGGGTTTTGACAGTAATTAACACCTCCTGATGATATGAACTGCTGCCTGTGCTCTTTTTTAGTATGATGCTGTAATCCTTTTCACATCTAGTCCAGCTATGCTGCTGCTGCTTTTTTTGGCTTTGTAAGTTTCCTAGGGCAGTTGCTGGACTTTCCACTTGAATAACTTGCTGCATTTCTTTGTGTCAGTGAAATGAGTGGTGAAAAGATATGCACGTCTCCCAGCCCTGCTGGGATGTGATGTTCACTGTACTGGAAGTTTGGTATATATTATAATTTTAATTATGCCAGCTTCTCATTTGCTGTTTGAGATTCTGAAGCTCATGCACAAGTTTCTGGCTGTGCTATTTATGTTAAGTCTAAAATATGCTGGACTCTTACCAATATGTTTGATTTTTCCCTGTACCCTGAAGTACTGCATAATCTTGTTAGTGGTGAGAGAAAGCCGTATAATTATTGTGATTTTACAGATTGCTGGAGGTCTGATTTGTGCAGCACCATGGACTCGTCAGAAGAGACTGGAGGCTCCTCTGCAGAAGAAAACTACTTTGTGAACTACACCTTCACTGATCGCTCCCACTCGGGCCGCGTGGCCCAGGGTATTATGAAATTATGCTTGGAGGATGAGCTCTTTGCTGATGTTACAATATCAGTGGAAGGCAAAGAATTCCAGCTGCACCGTTTGGTCCTCTCAGCTCAGAGCTGCTTTTTTCGTTCCATGTTCACTTCCAACCTAAAGGAGGCCCACAACCGGGTGATTGAGCTGCAGGATGTTAGTGAGAGTGTCTTTCAGCTCCTTGTGGACTATATTTACCATGGAACTGTAAAGCTGAGGGCAGAGGAGTTGCAGGAAACCTATGAAGTGGCAGACATGTACCAGCTGACTGCCCTTTTTGAAGAGTGCTCCCGTTTTCTGGCCCGTACGGTGCAGGTTAGAAACTGTCTGCAGGTCATGTGGTTGGCAGATCAGCATAGTGACATGGAGCTCTACACAGCTGCCAAACACTGTGCAAAGTCACATTTGTCTCAGCTGCAGGAGACAGAGGAGTTCCTACACCTGCCTCTCCGCCTGCTGACAGACATCCTTACAGGTAAGGATTCTTGAAACTACCTACGATGTGGATGTAGAAAGAGACTTTCAGAGTTTGGTCAGGTAGTGAATGAAATAGATGGAAAGATACAAACTTTCATAATCACTGTCTATTCAGAGACTTAGCTAAGCAAGGCAGAGCAAAACATTCTGGATGCCTTTATCAGAAAAAGCCCCAAACTATTAATTGTTACAGGACATGAAACATCTAAGCTATAGAAAAGGGACATACAGGATGCCGGAAATTCACAGCAGTTCCTTAGTCAACAGGTTAGAAGTGTTACACGTTTTTTAAACACAACTTCCAACAATTTGTTGTAATTTTGTTTGCATTAGAAGTAAAACAAAGAAGCCTTACCAGAAATACACATCTGATGAAAGTATTTTTTATCCCTTTAGCTCATAACCATTTAACATAGCAATGCAGCAACTCAACATCTGTAAGAATGAGCACATATTTTAGACTATTTTAGTGTTATTTACAATTGTATATAATTGTTAGGATTACTTAGGCACTCAAGTGACTGAAATAGAGGCATTGTAACATCTTGAGTAGTGCAATAATTGCCCTTCTTGTAAAGGTAATAGCCTTCCCCAGTAATGGATGCCATGACTCAGAGCTGTGAAGGACATGTCAACACATAAACAACTTAGTCCAGTTTCTACCAATCCTGAAAGATCTGCTGCCCTAGTAAGTACAGTCAGTACTTGTTACCTCTCCAGGAAGCTGCAGTCACAAGTTGTCGTGGTTTGAAAGGAAATGAAGTTTTTTGTGATGGTGTGGGCAATCCAATCAGTGTTCAGATTTAATATTGGCACCTGGTTTGTCCACTGAGGGCAGGATACGCCTCTGAGAACACAGGGGTTAAAAGCTGTGATCTCCCAGGGGAACTTCCTCTTGGAGTCCCGCTGGAGAGTGAGTAGACCCCCCTGCCCAGCTCCTTTGGCTGGGCAGGGGGGGGAGGGGAGCCATGTGGCCAGAGAGAGGTAGGCCAGGCCTGGGCCCAAGGGTGGAGGAGAACATTGCAAGGGCTTCGGGCAGCCATCCTCCATTCTCCCCCCCCCCCCCCCCCCCCCCCCCGGAGAGGGAGAGAGAGAGACAGAGCCGGTGCCTGTGGTGCCTGTGATAATGGCCCGGCGTGAAGGAGAAGGGGGGGGTGCCCAGCAGGGCAGACAGGCGTGGGAGTTGACGAAGTAAACCGGCAGAGAGAGAGAGCTCGGGACTTTTAACCCCTTTGAGGAAGATGAGAACCTTGCAAAAGCTGAGTCCTCCTGAAGTTGATGAGATTTAGAAGATGTTGAGATTGAGAAGATGTTGAGGAAAATTCTAGGTGGGAGGAGATGATGAAGTGGCTTTGGGCTGGACTTTTCTTGTGTAGCCACAGCAGAACCACGGGTGTTTCTGTGCCACAGAGACTGCGTTCTAGGGGGAGGCGATGGCTCAGAGCCAAGAGAGTGCAGTGATGTGGAGGAGTGAACAGAGACGACGGGTGAGGAGGGTGTGGTGGTGCCCTCCGTCTCGAAGAAGAGAAGAAGACGATCTCTGTTCAAGAGACCCCTCGGCCCCAGGGGGTGAAATTTGGGGGGGACAGGTGTCCCAAAAAGAGAAGGACTGTGCTCCCTTTGGAACTGGTCAAAGTATCCTTAAAATGAAAAACCCCAGAAGCAGCTCTGATCCATGTGCAGTGGTGAGAGCACTGGACATGGAAGGCGTGTGGCGCAAGAGGGACTTCTCTCTCCTCAAGAGACTGAGAATCGATTGTCTGAAGGGTGGCAATGAAATTGGAAATTTGGTGGGGGGAGGAGGAAGAATTTTGGAAGGTTTTCATCTTATGTTCTATTGTGTTTTGTGTGTCTTCCTTTGTAGTTGTAGGTTAATAAATGCTTTTTTTTTTTTTTCTTTTTAACCTTAAGTTGGAGCCTGCTTTGCTCTGTCTCTGATCATATCTCACAATAGGTGCCAGGGAAGTAGGTGTTCTCATGGGGGCACTGGTATTGTGCCAGGCTTAAACCATGACACAAGTCCATTCTTCTGCAGTTATGTATCATTGTTAGAGGAAGCAAGAAGGTAGAAGCAGCTCATACATCTAAATGTGTCTCTTTCTTGCTTTTAATTACTCTTTGTAACTGAGTAACTAACCAGACTTTGTGTGTCATGTGTTTTATATGCAGTTGCAAAAATAAACCTATCATGACTGGCTTCCTTGGAGCACTGGCAAATCTATCATAAGACTTAAATTAGCCTTTACACATTGATGCTGTCCATATGAGAGTCTCTACAGATACTGCATTAAATTATCTCTATTGCATCTAAAGAAATTTAGATTAGTCAAGAACCTATTGAGTAAATGTACTGATAGCTCAAAAACCGTAATAAACTTAGAGTAATTTTGATAACTACCTAGCTAAAGTTTTTAAAGTAAGTTGCAAGATCATTTGAAAAAAACCTCTAAAATCATGAAATAAAACTGTAGAGGTCAATCACATTTCCTAGAGATTCCACATAAAAACAGTTTTAGGACTTGTGGTCCTAAATTAAAACAATTGCTCAGTATAACTTTTTTCCATGCATTATCTATTTTCATATGTAGAATCACATTACGCAGTATTTTTGCCACAACTTAGCTCATGAAATGGATTAAAATCTGAAATACTATCCCTACCGCTGGGAGGAAAAGTCCTTTTATTTTGCCTTTCCTGCATCTTCATTTAGTTAATGGGGAATTAAATAGAGGAAACTTCTAGTGGCAAGGATTAAGATTAATTTAATGAAATAGTAATTTATTAAGTTTACCTTCTGTTGCACTCTAGGACCAATTTCAAAATTTTTTTTCTATTTAGTCACTATGTGTGATGGTTAGCTTATGCAAATCCTTTTAAACAAAGTTGAAATACCTGCTTTTGTGCCACACTTTTTCTGCTCCCTTCCACTATAGAGAAAAGAATTGGAATTTGTCTGGTGCCTTCAGCATCATTGAATTCAGAGTTTGTCATGAGAACAGACTACAAAATCAGAGTCTTCATAGGGAAGCTTCTCAATGAACACAGGCATAATTGCTGGCTTTCAAACTGGAAGGAAATACCTAAAATCTTTTAGGTAATGTACTGACGATGATGATGCAAGACTTTGTGGTTTAACCAAAACTTCCAGTTATGTCTTGAAAGAGATTTAAATCTGATGCACTCTCTGGAGTGTTTCCTACTGCCACACAGCTAAGAAAAGCTCTAGTAGCTCATTGGGGATTTCCAAATGTTAAGAGGATAGCAGCAACACCAGATGTTCAGTCATGAGGGTCAGCTGCCTGACAGTGCTCAGACGTATTTTGTAGATGACTTTTGCTAGACAGGTTTCTAGGACCAGCCAGAAAGAAAGGCAGGTGCTGAGATTCTCAGTAACAGAATCTTTTTGCCTAAATGATTAAATAAGAAAGTATTTGTCGTCATCACACAGCGTGTAAGTTCTCTTTCCTGTCCTATTTCTCTTGGACATAGATTCCTGAATAGATTGCTGAAACTTCATCCAAAGTGCTTAAGATCTGCAGCTGTCTTCTTACAGTTACCCAAATTAATTTAATGTATTTGGCTGGCTGGCAGTGCTGATCATGCCTGACAAAATCTATAAACACCTCTGTCTATTTTTTGTCTCTAGAAATAGGTTTTGTGGTGGGAGTGGGGGGAGGCAGCCGCAGGAAAGGGGCTGAGTATAAACACCTTTGTCTAGATATCATAAATGCCTTTCTGTCCCCGAACTGCAGATGGCGTTCCGTGTTCTCAGAATCCAACAGTTGCCATAGAAACCTGGATAAACTTCAACAAGGAGGAGCGAGCAGGCTTTTCGGAGACTCTGCGATCCAGTCTGAAGGTATAAAAAGACCTTATGTTCTGGGGCTGATGTGGCACTTGCTGGTTTCACACTTCTCAGGGCAGGGTATTCTGCTCACAGGTCTAATACAAATAACTTCTTTCACCTCATTTACCAAATAAACTGTTCAGAAATCCATATTTGGCATTCCCCTGGTAACAACTGTATTCCATCAGTGATGTAATTGGCCCTTATCTAAACTTGTGTTCCAGTGACATCTGTGTCTATTTCACTGCATCAGTTATGAATGGTATCTTGAAAAGGCTTTGAGGCTCTGAATCCTGGATGTTCTAGGGTGGCAGGCCCACAGGAGGGTCCTAAACTGAAAAATTCAGTCTTGAGCAGCACTGATGTTTGTGTAAACAGATCTAATTTTGCTGACACACTTCTACTTTCGCTCAGGTGATTGGAGAAAATGTTCACATCTACCTGATTGGAAAGGAGTCATCACGTACACATTCCCTCGCTGTCTCTCTGCACTGTGCTGACGATGACTCCATCAGTGTGAGTGGCCAGAACAGCCTGTGTCACCAGATCACCGCAGCCTGCAAGCACGGCAGTGACCTGTACGTCGTTGGTGGCTCCATTCCACGGCGCATGTGGAAGTGCAACAATGCGACTATAGATTGGGAATGGTGTGCTCCTCTGCCCCGTGACCGGCTCCAGCACACCCTGGTCTCTGTGCCGAGCAAGGATGCAATATATTCACTGGGGGGGAAAACGCTACAGGACACTCTCTCTAATGCTGTCATATATTACAGAGTACGAGACAACGTCTGGACAGAGACCAGCCAGTTGGAAGTGGCAGTCTCTGGAGCTGCAGGGGTGAACCTTAATGGTGTCATTTACCTGCTGGGTGGGGAGGAAAATGACTTAGACTTCTTCACCAAGCCCTCTCGGCTCATTCAGTGCTATGATACCAACACAGAGAAATGCCACGTGAAGCCATATGTACTGCCTTTTGCTGGGTGCATGCACGCTGCTGTGCACAAGGATGTGGTGTTCATTGTGGCCGAGGGCGATTCACTGCTCTGCTACAATCCCCTGTTGGATAGCTTCACCCGGCTGTGCCTCCCAGATGCCTGGAGCTCAGTACCATCCCTCTGGAAAATTGCCAGCTGCAATGGCAGCATCTATGTCTTTCGCGACCGCTATAAAAAGGGCGATGCAAATACTTTTAAACTTAACCCAGCCACCTCTGTTGTAACAGTCACAAGTGGCATCAAAGTGCTGCTCACTAACCTGCAGTTTGTCCTGGCCTAAACAGGCCCAGTGATAGAAAGACAGCAACATTGTCTTGCTGTGCTACACCCACGACCCTCAGCACCAGTCCCAATTACTACAAGCTCACAACATCCAGTAAAGACCCCATCCTCTGTACCTGTGCAGAGGAAGTACAGGCTTTCTGACTGTGGGCCTATTCTTTTACATAGCACTATCGAAACCGTATGGAACTGCCGTATCTTAGATTTCAGATGGACTAAATATTATTTACTTTGATTCCTTGATGATAAGCTGCTTGCATTTGAGGCCCAAACAGCAGCAAATGGCTATTTTAGCCTGGAACCAATCCACCACTAAAAAATCCTGTGGCATATGGAGAACATTCTTCTTGGCCCAGACTGCTAGTTTTAACTGCCTAGGAGACTGCGTGTTGCTGCTGTGTCAGTCACAGAGTTAGACGTGCACTGTGTCCCCCAGGGATGCCCCTATTTTAACATTCCTGTGTCCTATTGCAGAAGGAGGGCCTGGCAGACAGATTCCAGAACTGACCCCAGGACCCTTAGGTTACATTCAGCACTTCTCCTCGAGGAGTGGTAACCAACTGAGTACTTGCTTACTGCTCTGTCATCACCTAGTGTAAAGAGAAGAGGGAGATTGTTTTTAGAGCATTGGCTTTACTGTACAGGAAATCTCCACATGTAATTATAACATAGTGTTGGTGAAAAGACAGAAATAAGACCACTTCCTCCTACCCCTCTCTGTTGGCACTGTAACCCTTTGGGTGAGAATCTGAATAAAGTCTCTACTGAGACAAAGTATTTTGGTTTTTTCTCTTTGCTTCAAATACAAATATTTTTGAACTTCCTGTGGATTGCAGTTCTGCTCAGCACTGATGTGTGGAAAAGAACTATGGAACTCCAAGAGATCTAGGATATTAGCCATAAGGAAAGAAATCTTTAATGAAACAGCCCTATTTCCCCTTTACTATAAAATGTTCTTTATTGACTGTCAAGAACGAAAACCCTTAAGCTTTTGTTAGATCATAAAACCTTTTTTTTATAGCAGCTGAAATGAGGATTTTGCTTCTGATTTTGATTCGTTTTTACTAAGTTATGCAGTTGTCCCAGTGATCATGTTCCTGTGAAATTTCTCCAGGACCTGGACTTGCTTGTGTCGAATGAGGATGTGGGGACGAATCTTGGCAATGGCCTCTATTGCTTCCTGAGGGCTCCAGTGATGCAGCTGAAAAGGCAGAAACCCAGCAAATGAAAATCCATTCCATCTTTGCACCAGTTAACAGAACCCTCCTGGAGGCTACAGGCAATATTAGAGGTATTAGAAAGCTTGCTGCTGCTTTGCCCCTTAGGTTTACTTGATGTTCTTCTCAGAGAGGCCTGCAAGTCACGCATTCATGAAATGTGTCCCTCACTTATAGAAGAATGGTTGCTGCCTGGGCCCTCCATTTTCCATCTTGCTCACTCTTTCTTCATGTTGTGAACAGTCTCCTGACCTAGCCCCACTAGGCCAGAGCAAAAATGCAACTTGCTTTTTAAATTTTTTTTTCTAAATTCTACTGCTACTGCCATTGCATTTCAGCATTTAGTGAGAAAGTTTTCTTTTCAACAGTAATGGAAAATTATCCAGGGAGCACTTAGTAACAGCAAGGGAAAAATCCACAGGTGGGATTTTGTTCTTAGTGCTGGCTTCCCCAGTTGCATTCGTAGAGGAACTCAGAAAACAAGTTAATTCTCCTGATCCTGATTTGTATTTATGGAAAAGCGTAGGAAGGCTCACCACTACTCCAGTGAACTAAGGAGAAAATACAAACAACAAAACGTATGTTTATCTGCTAAGTGAACCTGTGCCCATGAGTGACTTATTCCCACCTCAATCTGTTCCCCCACAGAAAGAATTAATAAAAGAAAAATAATTCATAATTTGCATTCAAAACAAGGTAAGTTTGAGGCCTCTCTTAAAATGGGTGTCCCAGCTCTGTAAAATCATGGAATATTAACCTGTACATGCTCAGGTGTCCTGAGCAAGAGTAAACTGTTAAGGTTGTCTGCATTTTATTTCCATTCTTTAATGAAAATTCACCCCACTTAGCAGACTCCTGACCTGAATTAAGTATGCTGCCACCATGGTGGCACTGCGGGAACGTCCTGCCTTGCAGTGCACATAGACACTGTTACCACTGGCCCTGTGTCTCAGGATGAACTCCACGCCCTTGTGCAGGTTTTCCAAGGTGGGGACTCCAGTTAGATCCACAGTGCTAAGACGCAGTTGCTCCACTCCCATTGCCTCCCATTCCTGTAACAGACCAGATTTGGTCAGTGAACTTTTGGGTGCGTTTTTTTACTGAAAGAAACTCAGAACTTGTTGAGAAAGTTGGGAAATTCAGAGAGGCTGTTAACAGACTTTGAACATCAATCCTTCAAATCAGATGTATGAAAACTTCAGTCCTGGTCATCAGAAGGTAGTAGTTAAAGGGGACTGAAAAAATGTGTTTCAGCTAAAGGAAAAGAGGGAGGCTGGGATCTCTTCCCAACCCAAAGGCATTCCTGTATAGTGATGTACGTGGGTTCCGTGCTCCCTGTATTTCCCTGTCACTGCAGCTGCAGTTCACTCGCATGCTCACGTTTTACTGGTTTGTCGCATCGTTTTTAAAGTCGGCTTAGGTACGAGCAGTCCCGGCTTTGCTGCCACAGGACTTGGCGGTGGCTGCCGGGATGACAGGAGGCGGCTAAAGCCTCCCCGGTGCCGGGACAGACAGCGACGAGAGAGCTGGGCGGGGGGATACGCCAGCAATCCCGGTGCTCACCTGGGGAGAAAAACAGAGGAACCGGGTCTCGTAGTCCTCGGTGAGGGTGACCACGCCGCGCACGTTCTCCTCCGCCACCAGCTGCGGGCACAGGCACCATAAGGGACCTCCGTTCTTCCGGGCCCGGCCCGCCCCGCTGCGCCCGCCTTACCCTGCTGATGCGCCCCCGCAGCGGCAGCGCCCCGAGCAGCACGACCTCGTCGATGCGGTGGAACCAGGGCCGGCGGGACCCGGGCAGCCGCGCCCGCGCCACCGTGTACAGCAGCGACGGGTAGAAGAGAAGCCGCGCCGCGCCGGCGCCCAGCGCCTCCACCACCCCCATGCGCGCTGGGACCGCGCCGCTCCGGGTCGGGCTGGGCCGACGGGCGGGGGAGCGCCGCGGACGCGCGTACTGAGCGTCACCAGAGGGGACACCCGCGGCGGGGTCGGGTCGCGGGCGGGAGGCGCTCGGCGGGGCCGGAGCGGGGCGGGGCCGGGCGGGGCGCGGCGGGGCCGGCGGCGCGGGGAGGGCGGGCGCACCGCCCCGGCCCCCCCACGCCGCGCCCGCCGTGGTCTCTCCCGGAAGCGCCGCCATCTTGCAGAGCCGGCCCGAGGCGGCGCAGGGAGCGGAGCGGGGCGCGGGCGGATCCCGGGGCAGGTGAGGGCGGTGCCGCCGGGAGGAGCTCGGGCCGCGCACGGCACGGCAGGGACGGCACGGCAGGAACGGCGCGGCGCGGGGCCGAGCCGGGCCGAGCCGGCGGGAAGCGCGGTCTGCCTCGCGCAGGTAACGGCTCCTTGCCCCTTCTCCCCCGTTCCCTGGCGCTCCCGCCGCGAGGCCGCTCCTGCCGGGCCGAGGCGGCCGCCCCGCTCCCGCCCGCTGGGGAGCCGCAGCCCCGTGCGCGCCATCCCGGGGCGGTGCCGCCCCGCCGGGAGCCCCTCCGGGGCCCGGAGCCGGAGGCTGCCGGGTGTCGTATCTGATCCGAGCGCTGACAGCGCCGCGGGCGGTGGCGGTGGCGCTGCGGGTGCGAGCTCGGCCCGCGGCGGCGGCGCCATTGGGGGCGGGGGGGCTGCGGCGAGGCCGGGCGGACCCCGGGGCGGGGGAGCGGCTGCCCCGGGCTCGGCCGCCGTCAGCCTGCCGGGCTGGGCGCCCCGGGCACTTGGAGGAACCCGGGGTGGGGTTGCTGTTGTCGTCGGTATGGTGCGGGTCTGTCCGCTGGAGCAGTGAAATGCGTGCTGGTGCACCAGGGGTGGAGGCGAGTCAGGCGTACGGGAAGCAAGATCAGGGGAACTGGAGTTCAGCACAGAGTGAGGATTTACAGTCCTCAAGTATGAGAAGGCGTGACGGACACTGCTGGAATGAAGCAGGAAGAAGAATATAAAAACCAGGAGAGACGGAGCGTAAAATGGGTGATAAATACGTGAAGAAGCAGTGAAGGTTGCTAATAGCATGCTTTTTTAATAGGACTGTTACGAGAAGGAAGTTGAGAGTCAACCTTAGAATACACTCCTTTAAATTCCTGAGGAATTGTGGCCCAGACATTTTCACCTTTAAGGCACAGGCATTCTCTTCTGCCAGAAGTTGTCGGGGAACATTTTTCAAGCATTGCAGCTTTCTTGTAGGTCCTGCTTGAATGTGGTCGTTGGGTGTGTTTCACCAGTTCGCTGGATTTAGAAAAGTATTTGGTGGGGATTTATATCATGAAGCACACTTGACTTCTGGCTTACAAGAGCTTGTGTTTTCTGACTGTCTTGAATTTGTGCTTTTTTTTGTGTGTGTATTTGTACCAGTGATCACAAAAAATGCTGAACTCTCTCCTAGCGTCTTTCGTGGTCTCCTCTATTGTTTTTCTCTAGGTTAGTTCATCAGATAGGTTTTACTGCACTGGCTTGGCATTGCACAGCCTTAATAAACCCATCACATTTTTATTCTTTTTTCCACTCCCCTTGGCTATGTTCTTGGGATCTCTGCATAATATGAGATACTGTATCTTCCTAGAATTGTGTCTGGGCCTAAGTCTTGAAGAAGCAGCATTGCTGGAAATACTGCTGCTGTGGTAGATGTTTAAAATTAATCTGTATGTCTTTAGATTGAGCCAGGAAGTATTAGGGTGGGTACAGCTTGTATCTATCAGCTTAATATGTTCTGTTCCATTCCTGCTGTTGAAGAGTCCCCAGGACAGCAGCACAAATCTTATACCTGCTCATAGACATGGGTGCAGATGTATATACTACTAAAATCCCTAAATAGGAATTTTTAAATAGGGTTTTCTGTGGAGTGCATTCACCATTTCTGAATGCTCATTCTTTCATGGCTGTCTTTATTCTGGTTTTCCTTTCCCTGTCTAAATTTCTAATGTTACATTGGGGAAAATCAATGCCCGATCCTAACTGCTCTGTTACATGTTTCCCCTTTTTTGTATTTTTTTTTTTTTAAATAGGTAGGAAAATAATTGATGCAAGCCTAGGACATTCTGTTTAAATGCAAAAGAGAGCAGGAACACAGCATCTGTAGAAAAGCAGACGATTGAAAAGTGACTGTTCTGAAGTCATGAACACTAAAACATGAAGATTTATGTGTTAGGTAGTTTTGTTTTGCAAGTGAATTGCCTACAAAGTGAGAAGAATGTACCCATCTTTCACTGTGAGAGACAGCGTAAAGAAATCCATGGTAGCACTGTTGTGTACTTCTTACTGTATCCATGTTTCTGCTAGGCCTCCAAAACTTGATGCACTTGTCTTTGCATGGCATGGGGAAGGTTCTTTGAGTTCTTCTGCTACAAGTAGGGGTTCTGAAAACATGGTCCCTGGCACCACTTCTCTAAAGGAGAAAACAAAAAATGTGGCAGGATCATCGACAAACAATAGTTGTCTATCTCATTAATAATAAATCCATGTCCTGCCAAGCAACCTGTACATCAGTTGAAGAATTATTGGTTAAAACAAAATATGATGCTTTGAAATAAGAGAAATATTTATCATGTTGTGTAAATTTTCTTCTAAAATCACTGACAGTATCATGTATTTGTTGAATTTCATAAAAGGTAGAAGCTTCTGTGATTCTTAAATATTTAGATTCACTTTGAGTTAAGTAAGATTCTACCTGAAATCCAGCATCTAATTGAACTTATTGGGAAACTTTGTTGTGAGCAGGTTGCTCCTTAACTATTTCTTGCATATTTTTCGGCATTGTGGCTATTGATTATCAGTTACTGAGTCATCAGCCACAAACATTTCAAGAGGAGATTTTCCTAATACCAACTGAACATCATCTTGTTTGCACCTGATGTGAGACTCAAGCAAGTAGAACTAATATACATGTTGGGTCAAAGCTGCAGTGCTGCTTAGACTACAAGTGCTTTGCTGTAGGGAGGAATAGCTCACGAGTCTGAACAGTGATGGACAGAGCAGGCTTATTTGTGTGACAGCAATAGAGTGCAGCACAGTCATCATCCCAAGGAAAGGAAGTCATCTTTGACATCTTGAGTAGCTTCAAACTCCCAGCTGTCTTAGCTCTGTGCTAAAGAAAATGCATCATTGACAGCTGAGTTCAGGACGAACAATGAGCAGCTAGATAGCTGAACAGAAGTCTTCAGTAGTTTCCAACTCTTAGTGAAGAATTTCAGTTTAGATGATGTGGTTTGTGTCACAGGTATATATAAGTGAAAGCCTTATGCCAGAAGAGGAATCCTTGTCCACAAGCTGTCTTGTCTGTCCCATGTATACATGTTACCTTTGTATCTTCAGTATACTTAGTATAGCATGGGCTGTCTTTTTGTTTTGTTTTTAGAAAAGGTGTGCTGGCTTTCTGGCTGCTCTGTTAGATGCAGAGTAATAGTGACAAACTGACAAACTGCAGGTTTTGATAATGAATCTTTGCCAATTTAGAGTAGATTTATAACTGATTTAATGGCTTGGCTTGTATAGGTAAAGTCCCAGGTAGATTAAAGTTTATGTAAACTGGGCTTAAAACCATATCATTCTGGAATTTTTACATTGGTTTGGCCGAATTGCTTGTAATATAGCATGGAATAACTAGCTTGAGTATTGCTGAAATCCGTGCAAATGAGCAGGCAGTTTGGGTGCTTTGTCCTTTTCAGCAGCACACCTCAAGGAGATCTTGAATGAGCACATGGATGAGAGGATGGGTGTTTGTTGAATATCTGGTGTCATGCTGGTGTGGTATCTGGCAGGCTTTCCTTTGCAGAGCATTTTTTTTAATGCTGACATGCTCTGTGTTCTCTCAGAACTGGATGCCCTCCCAGCTCATATAAGAGCTCAGGTGACTGTCTGAAATTGTTTTTACTTTAAAATAATTTGAGTTTTTCAGGACCGTGGCTTCTTTTTTTCACCACTATCAAAACTGTTCTTTTGGGTAGCTTTCACTTCTGTCTGCTGGCTGTTTTGTACTGCACCTTTCACAAAGATAATGTAGTTGTTATCCACTAGATTTCTGTATTTCACATGTCAAAGTAAAACTGTTTTCCTTCAAACATCACTTAAAATTCAGGCTTTCACTGAACCCATGCATATTCTCTGCTATTTTTGTCCCAAACTATGCAGTTCAAAAGATATTCCAATGCAGGCATGCAATCCACAAATTTTTTAGACTCTGTTGGAAAGGGAATATTCATGTCTGCTTTTTCCAAAGCAGAGGAGTTTGTAATTCAAATCAAGCACTTAGCAGACAATGTCCAAGTCTACATACAAAAAACGGTAGCCTCTTTCTTAGTATAGGTAGAGATTTGCAGGATGGACACCAGGCATCTTATTATCTCTGCAAAATCTTACAAGATAGAGTTTTGATAAATGTTTCTTCAGAAGGCAATGAAATATTGATCTTTCAGGAAGAGAGAATGTATTTTGAGCATCACATCTAGTTTTTGCATTTTGTGTAGGCACAACACAGTGTAACAGTAATTCTCTAATTTATAGTTTTGTATTCCAAAGCAGAGCACCTTCTGAAATATTTTTTGCCTACTTACCTGTATTTTCTAGTTACTGGTCTTCAAAAACTTTTTGTTCTCCATTTTAAATTCTGAACTAAAAAAATTCTTGGATGACAGGTCAACTTTGTGATGAGTTCTATTTCTTCTTGGGTTTTTGTTGGTTGTTTTTTCTTGCACGTGACTGTTTGATGACTACAATGTGGAGCACAAGTGAGGACAAGTTGAAACAGTAAAAATTGCTTGCACAGTCCTAAGTGACATTAGAAGTGACACCCTTGAAAATATCAAAATCTTTCTGGGGAAGGAAAAAGATTATATATTTCCTTCTCTAAAGCAGTTTTGACTGCTCAGAAATCCATGATTATATGCACTGGAGACTTAGGAAAAGTTAAGTTAGTATTTTCTGATACTTACGGGCTAAAATCACCCATGTTACACTCTGAATTGTGCATTCAGTGCCAGAATTTGATCACTATCAGAGACTGGCTGTAGGTGGTACTCTCTGTATTTCACAGTGTGGAAGCTGCTATGACACTATTTGTCTGATGCAGAATTTGCTTTGGATTTTCTTTAGGTTTAAAATTATTTTGTCATTTAATTCAAAACGAAGTTTAACAGGCATTTCTTGGGGAGCAAGACTAGGACACATAGTCTTGATCCTTATTTGTAAGGAAAATAATTTAGGCTGTGCTTAGGTGTAGACCTAATTCTGCATATGCTGTTATCTTCCTGAATTTGCAGGGAGCCTAAACAATTATCTCAGTAATGAGAAATTTGAAAAAATATTGGGACTGTTCATTTTAATGCCAGCACTTTTGTCTACTTGCACGTGACGTTAACAAAACTCCCTGACTAGTGTGCTTCTCTGAGTTCTGAATTCCTGCTGCATTCCTGATAGAGCTGGAAGTTGCAGCTTCCACTTACTTGTGGAAGAACTTACTTGTATGGAAGAACTTTTCTGATAGCTCCTGTAAGGTAGGTTGGTATCACCACATAAATGTGGGATACACCAAGGAGAAGCAATAGGCAGTAGCATGTGGTAATAAATCACTTATGAATAATGATGCTTTTTTATGTAAGTGAAGCTGCTTTTGAGTAAATGAAACTGTCTTACTTGTTTACTAAAAATAAAAATAGACTCTGCCCCTTCTATAGTTTTTGTAGGTTTTTTTTCTGTGAAGACCTATGGATTTGGGTCTTCAATTACACTTACTCGGTTCTTTCTGTGCCAGAATGTGAAAGGGGTGGGGTGGGTGGAGAGAGAAGAGGATGCTGCACAGAAGTGCATTTCCTCTGTTTTTAAGAAGAATGCATAGGAAAAGGTTTAGTTACGGTATAAACACTGGCAAAAAGGACCACAGGGATAGCAGACAAGATATGGCAGGTCACCATAGTAATTAGTATCAACCAATGAGAAAGGTCATGCTTCCTGGTTTAGGACAATACTTGAAAAGGGAGAAGGTTTAAAAAGATTTCTGTAATTCAATTTGAATTCAATTTGGGCTGGAGATGGGAGAAGGTCAAACCAAGAACTTAATATGTGGTTGTGTGTGTCCAAAAGCAACAAGGAAGCTTCACTAGTTACTGAAATGCTGGTGGATGTGGGGATTCCCTGGGAGGAAGATTTTTGTCTTTTTTTCTGAGCTGCTGCCCAGATTTTGTTGGTTAATAGTGTTAGGAGTTTGTGCATTATTAAGGTGGGCGCAGGAAAAGTGGAGTTGGAACTCATTTCAAAACAGGAACTCTTTTAGGCTTGTATACTTTATTATTTTCTCTCCTTGCACTGTGTGAGAGTGAGTGAGGGTGTGTATGTGTAAAGGAACTTAGCAATGATCTCTTTCAGAGACCATGTATGGGTAAAGCAGTTCGGCTGGTTCAGCTCCTGCTCCTCCCTCTCAGGGAGCTGAGCAGAATCTCTTCTGCTGAAAGGGTTGTTCCACTTTCTGCTTTCTATATTTGTCCAGCAGAGCACACTGGCTCACCAGGCAGTGTGGCTGGCCTGGTGGGCATTTGCTGAGCAGAATTGAGAGCCAGGGCTTAGGGTCTCTTTTATGTCCATCTATCTGTCTGTCTCTGCGTCTCTGGGTATGACCGGTGTTCCAGGTGAAAGGTGATCTGTTTGTGGTCGTTGTCTTTTTTGTAAACTGCAGTTCATCCAAATTTGGGAGTCTAGGGACTGGAAATGGAGGAGTTGTCTTGCAGGGGCAATTTGTAGTGGGTGCCAGTGGCATCAGAAAGACCCAGACTTAACCTCCAAAAGGGCTGCTGTCTTCTGGGATGAGGATTTTAATCTCCCTTCCTGCTTTGGGGAGTAATTAGCCAAGGCCTGTGTCCTTCCATAAAAGGTCTGTTGCACTGTCTGCCTTGAAGATTAATGAAAGCTAGATCCTGTCCTGGAAGATCTGAGTGCTGTGATTGCTTGTTATGGGCAATGGGGATTAATGAGGAGCTAGACCCTGGCCTGCCTAGTTTGGAATCAGGAGTTGGTGTTCAGGGAGTGGGCTTGTAGGAAATACCTTGTTAGGAAGGGTTGGAAAAACTTGCAGCTAAGACTTCCCTCACTGCTTGCATAAACTTTGTATTAAGGCACTGCATGCATTGGGATTACTATTCACAACTGTTTTTTTAAATAGTAAATCAGGTGAACAAATATTGCCAATGTCTGTTAGCTGCTACACTGTAGTAAACTGTTGATACAATATTCGAGTAGCAGGAAGGTGCTCAAAATAGTGGAAGCAATTGAATGCACCATTAACTGTGGCAATAATTTTTTGAGAGGGAGAAAGAGGGCAATTGCTTATAGGGTACTTTTTCTAAATTTTAAGAAATACTGTCCCCTTAAAAATTCTGCTGTCTTTTGAATATCTTCGCAAATAGGCATCAGCCTTTTGTTTCTGGAATCTGAGAGAGGAAAACATTGTTTCAGTTGTGAAGTTGATTTAAGCTAGAGTCTGCCTGTTTTGTTGAGGATGATGTTCTATAAACTCAGTTTGAATTATTTTTCTTTCCTACCACTGCAGTGTCTTCAGTGTATTTGCTCCTGAGAGAGCTGTGTGTCTCTTGGATTTGGAAGAAGGACATTTTGGAGGCAAATTGGTGGATCTCAGCTACCTGGTAGTGTCAGGATTGTACTGATGTCTGCAGGCAGGAACCTGTCATTGATGTGTGACAGAGGGTCATCTTCTTGAACTGGTTGAACTCAAGCATCTTTGTTGTGTGGCTGTTTTCTGATCAGTCTTTGTTTATTGGGGGCACACTGCAGTAGTTTTTTCCCTCTTCATGTGGAAATCTTGCAGAATTTGTTGTAAATATGCAGCCTGTGGGATGTTAAGCTTGTTACTTGAAGTGTCTTGGTATTTTGCCTAATTCTGGCATCCTCTGCTAGAATTAGGTCTTCTGCCCACCTCTCTTCCCACTTTATCACTTGCTGACTCCCTAGCTGACAACCTTTCATTTATATGAGTTACCAGTTAAAATAAATTCTTGGTACTGTTGGAGGCCAGTGACTGGAGTTTTATGATTCCTCAGCTTTCAAATGTTTTCTTATAGCATACTCACCATTTCCTCCAAGTAGTCTTGGAGCAGGAATATAATTAGGCAGTTTCAAAGGCCTCTTGGAAGTACACTATTGCATGTTTAAAACTACTGTGTGTCTGTTCTGTGAAAGATGCCATGATAAATGGATAGAACTCTGAATAAATAATAAATATATGTGCACCAAAGGCATTCCCCAGTAGAATGGCACTGGGGAATTTCAATCATACCATTTTGTTGTAATCTTCCCAAAGGCAATAATATGAGAAAGAGGCATTGTTCAGAGCTAAGCCAAGCCATCAAGAAATCTTGTTTGCTGTATATACTTCTGTTTTTAAGGGAGAATACCCAATAATCCATTGTATCTTGACTGTTACCCTGTCTGCAGAAGAGGTTTAATCAGGGTACAAAACAAATGAAAATTTAACTTTTGGCTGATGTCCTTTGAAGATACTGAAATTCCACAGGAAAGCATAACTTTTTATTTTCTTCTTGCCCTGCTGCTTGCTTTTTTCTTTTTTTTTTTACAAAAATAAGCCCTTTTTAAAAAACACTATAAATATGCAGTTGAGTAATAAAGTTAGGTTAAGGGTGGACATATAGGAAGATTACAGGAATTTTAAATTAAGTCCAGTGTGCATTTCAAATTGATGAAACTTAAAACTGCTATTGTGAAGTATTTACAACTCCAGGAAGAGTGATTGAAAGTTGGAAAAAATTCACTTATGATTTCTAAGAAGTTAAATCAAATAATTTCATCAAGAATATGAAGTGATATGTCTCTAATATCTGAGGCAGTCCACTGGCAAAGAATTGGAACAGTGAAGATGCTTTTATGGAAGCAAACAAACATAGTGTTTTCTTAACTGAAGCAGTGGATGCCTTGTTTATCACTTGAGACCTTTAAAAAGGATCAATCAATAGAGATTTAATTGTGTGAAATTCAGTACCTAAATCTGATGATCTAGTTCCATGAGTAATTTAAATGAGCATCTGCCAGTATTGTTCTAAAAGAGACTTGTACCATTTTTCATGTGTTTTCCTTTCCTTTGTGCTACCAAAAACATCTGTGGTTGTGGTTGTGGGGTGAATTGAATCTAGGAGCACATCTGGGTTAAAACTATTATTTTCCTGTTGTTGGTAGTGGACAAGATCACACCTTGACCATTTCCTCTCTCAGGCTTGTTACACAGAGGGTGGGCATGGACAGCTGGTGAGGAAAGAGTTGTGCACTGTTCTTTTGGCAATAGCACTAGCTTAAACTGGGTATATAGCAGGAGTATCTCAATCCATTCCTTGGTATTTCTTCCCCATTTCTATTGAATGTTTATGGAGAGCTTGTATCTAGTCTTCTCAGTTGTATAACCTGAAAATATTAAGTGAGAATTGTTTGCCTGTGTTGCCTGCTAGGGCACATATAATTTGGTTCTAGACAGGGAAGTCCTAAATGTTGTCTTAACATACTTCTTAATGAATGCAGTATTTGGTACACGCTGTGTTTGGTGCTGCTCTACAGAAAGCCTGCTATTCATTTGGGAAAAAATTGGTGAGCTTTTCTTATGTGAGGGCAGAGAGAAAATTATGTGCCACATAGACTGTCACATGTAAGGTTTTGGAAGTATAAGGTGCCTCTAGACTCTAGGGACAAGGTATACAGAATTCAGAAAAGTATTTATTTTATGTCCATTCTGTATGCTTATGCAGCCAAAGCTGTATTATAGCACTTGTTTTTGCCATAAAGTTTATGGAGTCTCTTCCTGCTGGAGGTGTCATACTGTGCCTTCCAGTAAGAGTGATGGAAATGGATTGATGGATGAGTAAGCGAAGAACTCTGAAAATACATGAATAAGACTTCAAGCAAGGACTGAACCTCTAGCTCTTGGCAAAGTACATTGACACTCTTGATCCTTCTCCACCCATCCAACTAAAATCTAAGATCAAGTTATGGATCCAGCTTTATACAGTAGGGAGAGTTTCTGAGGCCTTGGGAAGGGAAAGAAGCAAGCAGAGTTTGCTATGCTGATGCAAGAATCAGTGAGCATCAACCACTGGAGATGAGCAGCCTGGAGAGGATGTGTCAGGGTCACAAATTGACCAGGAGGGTAGTTTGTGGAGTAAAAAGCTGCTAATACCAGCAGGAAAAGCATTCTGTTAGTTGTATTCACATGTTTGTCACAAGGAATGAAAACTTCTTCAGACAGAGGAAAGTTCATCTGAGGTGTGGCATTACATTTGTGATTGCTAGTCACACAAAAATGGTGCCTCATGGCATGTGTTCATGTATTCATGTGTTTTCAGCAGATTGTAAACGAATGCACTTTTTTTCTTAATAAGTTTTTCTGTATTATTTACAGTTGTATGTTTCAGTTACTATATAAAGATACTGAAGAGGGGAATAAATGTTGCAAAAAAAGAAGTCAAAGTATATACAAATGATGTTACAAATGATGACAAATGAGAAACCTTCAGAGAACTGAACTAGAAGCTTAGTAAGAACTGCTTTGCTCTGAAATGGTTACATTTTATTAAATTTGTGTTTTAAAGCAAAAGTAGAACATTCCTAAATTGATGTTCCCACAGCAATGCCAGCATTTGCCTCTGATGGAGAAAAAGAAATAGTATTAAATATTTTTAAAGCTTCAGTTCTGTACACCCAATATTAAAACTCTTCAAGTGTTAATGAAAATTATTTGCTGTTAGAAGTGATTTGAATCAGTATTCATTGGTTATAATAGAGCAGTAACTCCAACTCTTTGCAGATATAAATGAGTGTAATTTGTTTGCATTTACTTCTGCAAAGGATTTACCATGTTCCTGTTACAAAATAAAGATAAAATAATTGAGCATATTTTTACTCTTTGGTTTGCAGGCGTGGCAATGGCAGATTCTGCATGGTAGAGTTCATGGCAAGTGTTTGTCTAATATAAGGCAAGCAAGACACATACAAGCTTCAGGTAAATCAGTCTTTCTTAGTTGTGCTTCTTTGAAATAAAATATAAATGTTTATTCTTCAACATTTTTCAAATACAGAATTTCAGACCTACTCAAAATTTTGTATACAGTTCAATTCTGATCTTTCAAAATTGGGACACCTCAAAATTATTTTCCTCCTGAAGCAAGCAGTGGATGCTGGAAACAGTCATCTACACTGTGTCCTCCTTTGGCATTTTAGGTGTGGTAATATAGAATAGTGATTGCATTTGAGGATCTTTATGGGAGACCTGCAATACATCTTTATTCTCTGTTTGCTTTTGAATCTATTCCCTTTTGTACAATCAGAAAAAAAGAGTGTTTTAGTATCTTGAATTTTTAACACAGAGCTATGCAAGCTGTGTCTGTCTAAACATTGCACAGGGGTGGTTTCCCCATTGAGATTTTTTTTATCTTGCCTTTAAAGATAGGTAAGTTAGTGTTTGAATCTTGTGGCTGAGATGGATGAGGTTGTTAAAGTTCAGCTAAAGTTCAGTTCCTTCTAGGAGTAGGCTTAGTGGTTAACCTGAAAATTTTGTTTGTGTTCACTAAAACTCAATCTTTTCCCAAAAGAAGACCAAGCTCTGCTGTATGTGATAGATCTTCTGTGGCTTGTAGAGTCTTCATAAAGCAAAACATGAATGCGTGCTTTCTGACCTTCATCCAAATAGTAAATGAAATGTCGCTTTAGTTTGTACCTTCTCTATTTGCAACTCCTGGTATATTTTGAGAGTTCCTTAATACCATAATCTGGAGAGAGAGAGCAAACTAAAGTCTTTTGTTGGTGAGATTCTTTGGATTTTATTAACAGACAGATTTTTTTGGAAATTTTTTTGGTAAAGTCGTTTATGAGGTTTTTAGCTGAGATGCAACTGTAACAATGTGATGATACCCCTGACTCTGATTAAGTACATTCTGTCACTAGTTTTCAAAATACCTTTTCACAAAGAAATAAGATTATTATTTCTTTGTACATATTTGTTCATATCGTACAAATGGAAACTCTTGGGACCAAAAAGTTGCTATTCAGCCACATAGTTAATAATACAAGTTATGAATTCTAAGCCTCAGTCACATGTTTTCAGCAGTAGGCCATGGGATTGGTTTGTATTGTTAAAGAGTGTCTTTAACGCTTTCATTTTGGATTGTAAGACTTAATGATCAATCTTGCAGGTGTTTGGGCTGTAAATGCTGACTAGACATGGAACAGACCTTGCAAATAATATCAACTTCCCAAATCTTAAGTAACTTCTGATGTCCTGGTTAGAGTAACTTGAAGCATAGCATTTTAAATGTTTTCCTGTCTTTTTATCTTCATCTGCAGTGGTCCCAAAATGTGCACCTCTTCTGTTCTTCATCCTGTCCTTCCTGTTACATCTGAAGTTGAAAAAACTTATATTCTTATAGTAGAACATACTGTCATGAGTAATTCAACTTGCTAACTGTATAGTTTGTCTGCTACCCTGTACACCCTTTGCGCTGGCAGTGCTGAGAAAAAACAGTATTTGGCAGCCCTGTCTGCCAAAATAAATTGAGCAGGCACAGTGACTGAGCTGTGGCCTTACATTGAACAAGTAGCTTCTGGTGCTGAGAGGTTTAGGTGGTGTAAAGATAGCAGTAGAAGGGCACTTCTCAGATAAAGAAGTTCCTTCTCTGGTAGGGTTTTTATACGGCAGGAGTTTCCCCTTGCTGTCTCTGTTGTGTGTTGCCTCATTAGAAGGGTTGCTACAAAGTGACATTTCTGTGGGTTGTGGCCTGGGCTGTGCAGTGATTGAAACTTCCTCTGGTTTCTGTAGGACTCTCGGTTCCTAATCTGTGTAGTGCGCTTGCTCGCTCGCTCTTTGGTGCATCCTTATCTCCCCCCTGTACTTCTTCCAAAGAAATAGTTCTTTCTATATTTTCAAATTTTCATTATTGGTCACATGGGTTCCCAAAAGTATGTAAATCTGCAGTGAGTCCAGACTGAGCACGGATTTATGTGAGAGACTGTTGACGCCAGGATGTATCTGAGGCTGACCTATGTGGTCTGTTTGATCTGTTGGCCTCTTTAATTGCTAATGGTAACCTTGACAATCCCATAAACATTAGTTCCTGGAAAGCATTATGTGAAATCAGAACTAACTGGTCTAGACAAAGTGCTGACTATGACAGTAATTTTATTGATCAGAATCCATTAAATGATCTGGTATTCTCTTAGATGGTCCTGGGTGCTGGTGGCAGAGAAGTTTTACCACTTAGTAGAAAAACAATATTACTTGATTTATAGGGCTTATATCCATTGTCTGGTACTTGAATAGAGCCACTTCTTTTCATTGCCAGCTGCAGTTCTATTTATATTATATTGCATATCAGAAGTTGCAACTGTTCATCAGCAAGAGTATATTTTGTCACCTTTAGATCTGGCAGGGCCATTAAATCTAAGCATGAAACCTTTGGTTTTTTACATGGAGTACTCAGGTAGTGTCAGTAGTTCCTCCCAGCTTTGAGCAGTAGTTGAAAGTGTCAGCTGTACTCAGCTGCAGCACCTTAGTCAGGGGATGGCTTCAGGAAAATTTTTATGAAAGCTGTGGTAAGAGATCTGAATTTACCCCATTAATTGTTTTGTTGACCATACTAAGCATGAGTGTGGAGCTATGAAAACAGTTGGTTATCTGCATCAAATGCTGGCTGGGGAGAACTTGCTTTGCACAAGAGCTTACTGCCCCATCAGTTAATTACAGAAGTGACCATGCTGCACACATGGTTAGCAGCACCCAGCTGTGTGTATGTGTATACCTTAGTCTGAGGGATCCAAGACCCAGTTTTTCCTGAGAACAAACACAATTGTCTGATTCTTTGGCCTTTGGGCCAGGTTTGTCTGATGTATAAACTTGGATAAATTATTCAGTGTATTCATGTTCTGCATGCAATTAAATAAACCATACTAAAACAATTTGTGATTTAATAGCACTCTCTCAGGCTTTCTACAGGTGGTTGTCAGATTTGCTGCTTGGTTTTTGAAGTTTTTATTGTCTTGGATTTTGCCTTTGATTTGGTGAAGTGTATTTTTTCCCAAAGGTATGGGAAAGAGTTATGGGTTCCTCTGGGTATGTTAGCTGCACTTTTGGTTTCTTTGAAGTTTTTAAATTAATTCACTAGGGTGTTACAGTTACATGTGCAAAGTGAAGATTTTCTTTTTAACATCAAAAAGTTGTTTATAGAGAGATTCTTAAGCATTCACAAGATCAAGTAACTGTATATTTCATTTTATCTGAAAGCTGATTATAAGGAATATAACTTAGCATATAAGCAGAAAATTTATGTTACATGTTGATTTGAAGACATTAGAAGTTAGGCATGAAGAAGGTATGTTAGCAGGAATCTAAGACCCTTTTTTTGGCCATAAAAAAGGCCAAATTTAAAACCCTTTTTTTGGCCATTTTGTAATAAAACTAAAGAAAAGCAGAGGAGTCTGGCTGAGGTGGAAGAACTGTCTTAAGGTAACGTTTGCCTCAATCATGAATTGGAGCTTCATAATCCAGAATGTTGTTGTGAGACAGAACAAAAATAAATATGTGAAGTGTTCTCTGAACAATAGTCAGTTTTGAATAATATTCTAGGAAAGAAAAATTCATAATTTTGAAAATACACATTTCAGATAACTGAATTATGTTTGTCAGGATTCATAGTTTGGGCTTTGTTTTCAACAAATATTATAAGAAAATTGATTTTATTCTTGTGTTTAGGATTCTTTATTCCTTTAGAGGCTTAAGTACTTTATTAAATAAATTGAACAAATAGGAAGAATTTAGAAGAATTGAAATTTCTCAAGAAATCTACCTTTAAGAAAGAGGGAATGAGTACATGTGGTAAATAACCAAGTATATTACATGGCAAGTTAGAAGAGGATGTGGCTCGTTTATTCTCACTTACTAAAATAAAATAGAACAAAAGTTAAATAGGGCCTACTAAGCAGTCAAAATGTGGGAGCTCAGATAGCCTTGTATAATTCTGCTTGCTGGTGGATGCAGTTTTTAGTTTGGTAACTATGGATAAGTAAATAGATATGGATTTTCTGTAAAATACTGCTAAAATAATCCAGGAGGAGGCAGAGAAGAAGGTGGGGGGGGGAAGTCAAGAAACCTCACAAATAAAATATCCCAAGCTTGTTTTTTTTAAATACAGACTAGCTTGTTTTGAGAGTCTGTTACTGAGTTTGCAAAAAGAGAACTTTTGAATCATGAAGTAGCATCCCCTAGATATGAGGTTCTAGAACAGAAAATCTGTATGGTTCCTGGCTGATGATTTGCTTAAGATGTAGAAATAACATTTTTTCCTTGTGTTGCTCAATTTTGTGATCCCTAATTCAGCACTTTTTGAGACATTTCCATTTATGCAGTCATACATCAGAGTTCCCCTCTGCAGGTTCATGGTCATCTGTTAGTGCTGCAGCTGTCAAAATAATGTAATATCGGAGTCTAGGACTGTGGCTACTGCTGTTGGTAGCTGCTACTGTTATGACAGCCAAAAGGCCAGAGAGATGGCATAAGTCCACTGAACA
Source organism: Serinus canaria (assembly GCF_022539315.1). Taxonomy (NCBI): domain Eukaryota; kingdom Metazoa; phylum Chordata; class Aves; order Passeriformes; family Fringillidae; genus Serinus; species Serinus canaria. The sequence goes on from NC_066319.1 coordinate 23,041,427, forward strand.
TTGCTAGGAAGCTCTAAGACTTCTGTTTTCAGCCATGTTGTGTTTCCAGTCTGTTTGAAATATGAAGCTTCAGTTTTGGTGCTATTGAGGGTTGTTACCACCTCACTATGACTTCTGTTACTAGAAATATGCTTACTTTCCCAGTCCCCAGTGCTTTGCCAGGTAGTGTTCGTGTAATGCTTGTTATTATCTGATGTTAACTCTGAAGTCCTCAACGTGTGTTTTTCCTTATCTTTTAGAGTGAAGACTGGAACAGCTGGACGGAGGGGCGTAGCTGCAGGTATGAACCAGCTAAAGTTTGTATCCCTCAGTTGTATAGTAGAGCTTCCTTATAAAGGTTTGGAGAGATGTTGTTTTTACATTCCGTGATGAAAGCAGTCATTTTCCACTGCAGTGAGCAGTGCTCCATGAACCTTAAACTCTGCAGTTTCCTGCCTTTGTACTGCCAGAGGGGGTTGGGAGTGTTAACAGTTCAGGGCTGTGAGTACTGAGTCAATAGACATCTTTAACTCCCTCTGTAATTTAATAATTTTAGAAACATAACTGCAAAGTAGACATGCATGTCTTCATAGTAATCTCTTGACCAGAACAAATCTGCAGAATTCTGTAGTACATGAAATCCTAAAGGTGAGTATTAGTGGTACAATTCCTTCTGGGCTGAGACAGATTTGATTATGTGCAGTAGAATGAGAACATAGTCCAGTATGAAAATGCATTGAGTCAAATGTGAGGATCTTTTTGTGCAATTTTCTTCCTGCTAGAAGTTCAGTAAGGGTGTATTTCATATGACAGCTGAGACAATTGCCCCTTTTCAGCTTCCAGCTGAGAGTTTAGTGCAGTGTCCTTTGGTTATGTTTGGTTCTCATGGTAGCTTGCATTATAGACAGTCAGCTTGACAACCCAGTAAAAAGCTCTTCTGTGATCTAGTTGTTTCTCTGGTGTAGGAAGTTGGAATGATTTACTATGTGGTCAGAGGAGTACAAAAGAACGTATCAGACTGTTTGTACTGTGCACCTCAAGAGTTTCAGTTCACTTCTGAGACAATTGACCTGTAACTGCTGTGTTGAGTAACGCTGTCAGTATCACCACAACCAAAGTTTGGTGGTTTTTCTTCTGCCAGTGAATTACCTTTGCTATGGCAGAAATATTTAAGGTGTGTTGTAGTCTGTAGACAACCAGGGAGAATTGAGTTTGCATACTGTCTTGAGGAAAGAGTTGTTTTCTGCTATGGACAGACATTTGTTACAGTTTTCATAAATACATTGGGATGGATTTAGTTATGTCTGTATCAGAAAGAAAAACAAATTTGTCTTTAAAGTGCAGGATATCCTGTCTCTTTATATGTTACTTATCAGGGTAGAAACATCTAAAGTTGGTTTAAGAAATCCAGGAACACCTTCATTTTCAAGTGATTTTTTTAGAGAACTGATGATTGACCTCTGTGTTTGGAAATACCGGTTTGAGGACATTTGTCTCCAGGCATTGTGTGGGTTGCAAAACACTCAACACAACAACACTCAGCTTCTTTTCCAACGACTGGTGCAGTGTACTTCGTGCTTCCTGCTCCTATGGTGTCCAGAAGCTTGGAAAGAGAGAATACTGATCATTATGTTTATGGCTTTTTTCTGAAGAATTTCCATTTTTTGAGACAGACTAAACTGATTTGGTCTAGTTTTTCAAACTCATGGGATTCTCCAATTACAAAACCCAGGTCCAGAATCAATATATTTTGATTACTTAAATAACAAAACAATCAGATATTTAAATAGCAAGATAATTGCCAAGTTTCTGGTTGATGAAAATAAGTTGCTTTGATTTGGTGCAAGATCCATGGTTTCTCATCTTAAGAGCAATGTAAAGTTGAATTAATCTGCCTAAATGTGAATAAGAAAGGTGACCAAATTGAAGAGGATGGAGGCTTTTCTTGAACATGTAATAATGGTATGTAAAATTGTTTGTATATGTTCCAGTATGAAATGTCTCATCATGGTTAACACTACAGAGATAGATATCAGAATATACAGAGATATACATCAGAATAAAACGGATGGTATTCTGCTTCTGGTCTGGTACGGAGAATAAAAATGAGGAGGAGTCAGCTTTGCTTTGAGATGAGGAGTCAATCCTACCTCTGTATTGACTGCTGTCATATACACATTTACCATGCTGAAACATGTCTGTGTTCAAGTAAAATTTCTGCATATGAGATATGAGCCCCTTCCAAAATGGAAATCTTTGGCATGGAGATAAAAATGGGCATTAAAAGATTGTAGATTGTGATCTTAAGAGTCTTCTCCAACCTTAAAGATTCAATGACTGGAGTCTAGACAGAGACTAGACTCTTGACATGATGCCATGACAGAGTTCAACCATTAACCTAACACTGCCAAGTGTCACTAAACCTGTCCCTAAGCACCACATTTACACATTTTTCAAGTGCCTCCAGGGATGGAGATGTTAACACTTCTCTGGACAGCCTGTTCCAATACTTGACAACCGTTTCAGTGAAGAAATTCTTCCTAATATCCAATCTAAACTTCTGGTGTGACTTGAGGCCATTTTATCTGGTCTTGTTACTTGGGAGAAAAGACTGACCCCCACCTCAGTACAATGTCCTTTTAGGTAGTTGTGAAGAGAAGTCTCCCTTCATCCTCCTTTTCTCCAGGCTGAACAACCCCAGCTCATTCAAGTTCCCCCCTGAAAGACTTGTGCTTCAGACCCTTCACCTGCTCCATTGCCCTTCTTTGGATGTGCTCCAGCCCCTCAGTGTTCTTCTTGTAGTGAGGGGCCCAGACCTGGGCACAGCTCTTGAGGTGTGGCCCTCACCATTGCCGGATACAGGGGGACAATCACTGCCCTGGTCCTGCTGGCCACACCATTGCTGATGCAGGCCAGGATGCCCTTGGCCTTCTTGGCCACCTGGGCACTGCTGGCTCACGTTCAGCTGCTGTCAGCCAACCTTCCTAGGTCCTACTCTGCTGGGAGCTTTCCAGCCCAACTTCCCTGAGCCTGGAGCGCTACATGGGGTTGTTGTGACCCAAGTGCAGGACCTGACACTTCACCTTGTTGTGCTGCACACAGCTGGCCTCAGTCTGTGGATCCAGCCTACCCTGATCATCTGCAGAGCTTTCCTATCCTCTGGCCATCAACACTCCTACACAGCTTGGTGTTGCCTGCACACTTGCTGAGGATGCACTTGATCCCTTCACTCAGATCATTGATAAAGAGATTAAACAGGACTGACCCCAATGCTGAGCCCTTGGGATCACCATGGTGACCAACCATCAGCTGGATGTAACTGCAGTCACCCCCACTCTCTGGGCCCAGCACTCCAGCCAGCTTTTACCCAGCAAAGAGTACACCCCTTCAGATCACGGAAAGTCACTCTGTCCAGGAGGATGCTGTGGGAAACAAAGTCAAAGGCTTTACTGGAGTTCAGGTAGACAACATCAAAAGCCTTTCCCTCATCCACTCAGCAGCTCACCTTGACATAGGAGATCAGGTTGGTCAAGCAGGACCTGCCTTTCAGATAGCCCTGCTGGCTGGGCCTGATCCCCTGCTTGTTCTGTGCGTGTTGTGTAATGGCACTCAGGATGATCGGCTCCATGACCTTCCCCATTACAGAGGTCAGGATCACAGGCCTGTGGTTCCCCAGATCCTCCTTTCAACCCTTCATGTAAATGAAGTGTAACATTTGTAAGCTTCCAGTCAACTGGGACCCTCCCAGTCAACTGAGAGCCCCTGTTTAGGCCATGTTTCAACTTTCTTTGGGTAACATGCAACAAAAAGCTTTCCTTTGGAAAAAATGAAATGCGAGAGATACTACAACAAAAGTACTACTATTTTTTGTAGCATAATATTAACTGGTTTTTGTTTGTATCCTGGTACTAGTCATAAAAACAATTTGAGATTAAAGGACTTCTCAAAATCCTTGTCCAGCTGTTCTGGTGGCCGCAAAGAACAGTGGAACTTGAGACTTGTTGCTTTTAGTCCAAAAGGTCTCTCAAAACTCAGAGGAAGAAAAAAAAGACTATCAGAAAAAAATTTAAATGTGTCTAAGTGCTATTCTGACATTTCAGTGAGGAGAATAATAATTTGTATTTTGTTCCTTTGAGTTAAGGTAACAAATTACATTTCTTAAGTAAAAAAAACTGACTCTGGCCAGTTCTTACTTTAAGGTTTTAGTTTACATGTGCACAAAATGTGTTGCTTGCCATAAACTTAGAAGAGTTTTTTGATTCAGAGGTTCTCTTCCTCCAGGTTAATATAAATAATATAAAAATATAACAATCTTTGTACATGGTATTGTCTTGGAATTGTGTAGCTAGTTCTGTTGTTTCCCCTGCAACCAATATGCAACCACACAGCCTTCTCTGTGTAAATGTAGTTGCTTTGCCTGCTGTAATGCTTTATGGCATGTTTGGCTTGAGTACAAGCAGACTGTTAAGAGCTTTCCAAGAATGACTGGATTTCCAGGTCCTTACTAGAGGAATAACTTCTGGCTCTGTTTCAGTGTCAGAAGACTGTCCTAAAATGTGTAGATGAGTCCTTAAAAATCTGGTGAATATTGTAGAGATTGCAAAACGTTTTTTTCCAGTGTATCTTTTTGACTAAGTACAGAGCTTCAGATTCGTGTCATACAGGAAAGGACAGGAAAATACAGGAATATCTGAAACCAGATTTGTAAGTACTGTGTTGGTATTGACAAGATAAATAAAGTTGAAACAAAATTTTCTGTTCCATAGAGCTGCTTGCAGGATTGTTTCTTGCACAAAAAGATGGCCAGGAGTTTACCTTCAGCTATATCCATCTTAAAAAGAAAAAAACCAAAACCAAACCAAACCAAACTCAGAGGCAACATTTAGGAGAGAGAAAGAGGGCAAAGACGCTGTTAAGTGAAATCTGTACCTTGCCTTCAGCACAAGATTGCTTGCAAGCCTTATATTCTTATTCTCTTGCAGTAAAGATTTGAGCAGTGAAGTGCAGGTGTGAAATGCCCTCTGTATTTCTGTGTCTCAGGGTCTGAATTCAGTCAATAAACAAAAAGAAAGGGTGCAAGGGGAAAACTCAAACCTTGTCGCTCCCTAAAATGTTTCATCTTATCCCCTGTCCTTCCACAGGGTAGAAATGTGTGTCCTCTCCTCTTATACTCATTTCCTGCTTTGTCTCCTGTGTCATACAGCTCCCTTCATTTCCTCTTACTATTGTTGTGACCAAGCCACTTTTCCTACTTTCTCAAGAATTTTTTTTTGTCTGCAGTGCCAAAGTGTCTACAGGTCTTTCCGATCTCTCTTAGGTATTTATGGTTTCCATAGTTTTTTGTCTCTTGCAAAGTGCAAGAATTTTTATGTTCTAGCAATGTGATTAGAAAAATTCAAAATGCTTCTCAAAATCAAACTACTGGAATGTTTGGATATGTTAAAAAAAGTACAAATTTAAAGTGATATTTTCTTTACATACCTTACTGTAGGGCTTAAGCAGTACCTGAAATAGATATTTCACATATACTGATAAAAAAAACTAAAAAACAAACAAAACAGAATCTAGAGGTAAGGATAAAGACCTTTAATTTTTTTAATTGTTTCTGTTATTGTTGTCTTTAGTATACTAGAACTTATACTACAACTAGTATACTAGAATGCGGGGAAGAAACCTGTACATGTCTGCTTTAAAAGCAATTGCCCTGAAATACATCAATGCTTTTTCCTAATATCAATTATTAATTGTAAAATGTCTTGAGGGTTAAGCATGTGATGTTTACTCCTTGTCTGTGATTTGACAAAATTAATTTTTCTAGGGAACCTGCATTAAGGCTTGTTGTTATCTCTTCTACAGGTATTGGTGCTCTAAGGGGCTGTCCTGCATTAATTGCTTCAAATTTGTTATTTGGTCTTTTAGCAGTTTGTTTGCTTATATGCTTTGTGTCTGGTACCTTTAATACAGTGTTTTCTCAGCCAGACTTCTGTTGTCTTCTTTGCATCACAGTAAGTTTTCCTGTGTCCTGTGCCTTAGTTTTAAATTCACTACTACGATTTGCATTCACAACTCTCTGCATTCCCTTAGTCTGAAAAAGACACAGAAATCTGCAAAATAAACAAAATGTATCAGGGAAAGACAGAAATGTAACATAAATTTCAGATCACTGTTCTGAAGGTAACAGTTGAGAACTTTAATTACAAAATTTCAGCTAGCAAAAGAATATATGTTACAATATAAGGTAAAGAAAACAATACAGGTACCTCTTCTTATATTTCTATGAAGATGAATGTAAGTATGTAATATATCGTTGGGGAATGGGTATATGGAGATAATTAAACACCGAAGAGAATATGAAGTTTCTAGGAAACTGTCTTAATTAGAAGATTTTACTTACATATAGGCATATTTTTCCCTATTTCACTTTGCTAATTTAGTAGTCTGCTGTCCTAGTGCTGCACAAGTACTTCCTTGAAAACAGGGTGAGTGCATACTGTATGCCTTTGGAAAAATCCACATATACTAACTGAAGTTTTTTATCACTCTGTACATAGCACTATAGCAGACTGAGGTATTTGAAATTCTTTGGAGGTTTTTTATGTAAATAAGAAAATTAAATAGATACAGGTTCTGGAAGGGATAGTTGGATATACCTCAAGGTAATGCTGTGAAGGCTATCAGCTTTCATACTCCATATTGACAGTAGGGTAATGAGAAATTTTATGGTCAGAGATGGATGCTTTAGGTCCCTGTCAGGAGGTAGTCTCATGGCCAGGCTATTCCCTTTTTCTCTCTTTGGTAATGCCTGTGCAAGCCTTTGTAGCATCATCACTGAAGCAGCAGACACAGCTACAACTGGTCAAGCACTGGGTTAGCAGTCTCATGCTGCTGTGTTAGCTCTCAGCTGTGCACTAAGAAGGTAAAACTCAGGGTAGCCTTGTGCAGCTGTTCTGTCCTAGAGAAGAACATTGTCTGCAGAGCTGTGGGCTGCTCTCATGGCAGAATTCCAATAGCCACAGCCCCGTCAGGATATTCACAGCACAGTCCTGTGGCCCCTTGCAGGCAAGCAGGTGAAGAGGCAGTGTATCAGAAGATGAGAGGAAAAGTTTGTAGGCCACTGCCTTAAACTTTGTGAACTTCATACATGTATTTCAAGAGGGTCCTAAGACTGGTAATTCAGCTTCCTCCAAGTTCTCATTAGATGTGCTGTCAGTAGCAGTTACTGGCAGAGCAGGACTTAGTTGCAGTTTGGGGTGGGCTTATTTTGACTTCTCAGATTTGAACAGATGTTGTAACCTGTTTCCTGGTAGATAAACTCTCATATTGCAGAGCTGCTGTCTGCCATTTGGTGTAAGTTGTCCTCAGGAGTGAGCCAGATACTGAGTATATCACAGATTGAATTTGTTCATCAGTTGTGTGGTGACATAGTGAAAGCAATTGCAAGGCATTATAAAAAGAAGGAAAAGTGTATATACTGATTGCTCTCTGTGCTGTCACATTTCCTGAAGTCCAGAGGTGTGGGGTTTGGGGTTTTTTGTTGTGTAGTTTCTGGTGTTGGGGGAGGTCTTGGGGAGGATTTAATGTTACTTACTAAAGCAATTGAATATAGTGCAGATGTTTTGAATGAGCGTTTGCATCATGTGTGTACAGTTCAGTTCTTGAGTAGCTTTAACAGGACAACTCTTCCTTCTTCTTTTTTTTTTTTCCCCTTACATAGTGTGGTTTGGTTTATCCTAATACAAATGCATAGGCAAATTCCCACTCTTTGGTATGTTCTAGGCCTATCATTGCCATTCACAGAGATTCTGTGTGAAGTATATGTCGTATAGCAGGAAGAACAGACAGTCATGTGTATTTGAGGAGGCCCATAAACAATTTCAGACAAAAATGTACCTGTATGTGTTTCTTGTCTGTCTTTTTATAAGCTTCACTGTTTAGAATTAATTAGAATAGCAAATTTCCTCACTTCAGTGCCAAGTTTTGTCTCCTTTTTCAAGAAAAATCATTCCCTGATTTTTCAAAATAAATTTTATACAATTTACTGCTACAATTTGTCTTTACTATCAAAAAAGGTATGTTTAGCTGCTGTTTCATTTTTCTCTTAAGACTACTTAGGCAGAGAAAGCCTCATCATGTAAGCCAGAAGGCTGGGTGACTTGCTGTTTCATCTGCTGGCAGAGAGTTGGGAGTCCTGGGGATTCTTCAGTCAGACGAAAGTTCATAATTCATTCCTTTTGAGCTTTCACAGAATTAATTGAAGTAGAAGCTAGAGGACTTCACTCACAAGCCAGAGAAGTAGATCAGGAATGTATTGATGTACCTCAAAAATTTTTTCCCAGAAATATTTTGAGGAAGGGGAGGGGAAAAAAAGCTTTTAGTATGATCTAGTTTTAGAGTTAAATTTATTTACCTGATTTGTAAAAATTCATCTACATCTACATCTCATTTATCTGCTCTCAGATAAATGCATAAGAGGAAGCACTGCAAAACTTTGGTAATTCCAAGGTAAAGGCAGTTGTCTTCCCCTCCTATCCCTTTTCTCCACCTTCTGGGAACTTCTACCAAAGTTCACATAAATAAAATGTTATTCAGTTAATTTAATCTGAATTGTAGGCAGCCCAAAAACTTCATGTATTTTGATGGTAAATTCAATATTCTCAATGTGTCAGATTTGTGTACCCACAGTGCATAATAGTCAAAGATATTGGCAGAGGAAGAAACTGCAGTTTTGGCAACTAGGTAAGGGGCTTTTTGTACCCAGTGAGGCATGGGGAGACAGTTTAGATTTCAACACAAGCAGAAAATATTCTGACCATATGCTTACATGATCAACAATGAAACAACAAAATATTGACAAGCAACTACTGTATTTTGATGCATGTAACCTAGGGGCTATCAGTTTAAAAACAAAACTGCAATTCAGCAGCACTGTAAGAATCTCGATACGCACAGATAATACAAGGGGAAGTTTATTCTATGACCTGTCTCCTTCAGAGCTTCACAGTGTCTGATTTCCCCATAGCCTACATCCTTTCCCATAGCTTGCTCTCACCATGCCAGTAGTCCCTCAGCTTCAGATTTGTGTATGCTGTCTGAGTACAGAATGTATAAAATAAAAGATGGTATTATCTTCAGCTTTCAGAATTAATTGCTCATTAAAACTAGGCTTTCTTAGGAAAGAAAATTATAGAGGATTTTCAGTTTTGTGGTGAATTTTCAGGATTTTTTAGCCCTAGGATGTGATGTAATTCTGTAAACTTGAAAAGCAAATAACTTTCACCATTTGTACTCTGCAGTCTCTGAGGAGCCCATATAATGACACATTCTGCAACATCATCTAGGGCTTCAGAAGTGTAAAAATTGAGATCTAGTGTGTAGTACATAGAAGTTTTTTAATGTTCCTACTGTCATATGAGTGCTGCATTTAAATGTGTAGCTACAGTCCATGGAGCTTGGAATTTCAGACATTGTTTCTGTTATCCTTTGAATAGAAACAGTCAAAGAATGGATCTGGAAGCCAGCAGGAATTTGACATTTGAGCAAAAAATAAGTGTGTTTAGCTCCCTTATTTTTCTTTCTTTGTGAGAAATGGTTAGGACGACTTTTGGTTTTTTCTGATTTTAAAGAAACACTTTTTCCTCATTTAATTCTTATTTTTGTGCATTAGTGAAATATCAGAAGGAGTAGAAAAAGATGGTATTTTCACAAGTGAAGTCTGTAAGTCTTTTTAGTTCACTAGCCTTGAAGCCTTCAGTTAAATAGCACTAAACCAAACCCATTTCTACACTGTTTTGTCACTGAAGTGGCCATCATTACTTCAGAAGTATGGCACCCAGAGGCACTGAGTGTTGGCTAACATATCTTCAGGTATTTATTCACCATTCTAGTATTGATTCTTCCTTTCCAGCAAACTGTGCCTATAGCATTGCAGTTTTGTCTTAATAGAACAAGAAGACAGGACTTTGATTTTGAGGAGCAGAGAGATGGGGGAAGGGGTGGGCATAGGATCAAATCATAATGGTGTAGTGATTTTCTTAAGTAAACTAATCAATCTCAGTAACATTTTTAAAACCCATTTTCTAGACAATGTGTTGCCAACATTGTCTTTCTTCTAACTTACAGTGAGCATGGCAGCTGGGGCATTTTACTGGCTGCTGTAAAAAGCTAAAGATGAGTGAAAGACCAGAAGGAATGAGTTCTGGTCTTCCTGGATAGGTCCAAAATTTACAGCGTTGGTCTATAGATTCATCTCATCTAGGAATCACACCCTGTAATCTGTTGTTCCAATCATATAAATCTGAAAAGTTTTTTCTCTGCAGTCTCATTTTAGACAAATGTATGAAATGTGCTCTAGGATCAATTTAACATTTGAATATGATGAATATGATGGGCTTTACTCAGCATAGCATTTTTTAAGTAGGAAGCCTGTAATGTGTGTTTAAAGGTAGACGAAACAATTCCATTTACTGAAAGCTGAAAAATTGACCTGTGCTCCCTAATGCCTATTTTCATGTTCTTAACGATGGTGCTTAACAGATAGCTTACACCTCTTTCTTTAAAGAGAATGCTTTCTTGCATTTATCACATAGTAAGAGCATGTATGAAGTAGTTACTGTTGAAAATCTGATGTGTGAGAAATGCATGTCCTCTCTTATTTTGCAGTGTATGCATATCTCTTTGTAATACAAGACCTAGCTCCTTTTAATCTACCTCACTGCTGGCAAAAGTTAAGAAATGTTCTCTTTTAAATTATTTTTTTAATGAAAAAACAAACTGACATACTGTAACTGTGGAAGCTTAAATAAAGCTGTGTATACTGGCCAATCAGAATAACTGCAAATACATATTGCAGCCATTGACAGAGGAGAAAGATGTGATCACAGCTGCTCCAACATACAGTCCTTGATGCCCTGAGAGTTATTTTGTGGTTATAACGACTGTATATGAAGGTTTCTGGTCTCATGTTAGACTCCAATTAACCATTCCTCCTGGAGTTCTGCAGCACACCCAGCTGCCTCTGCAGCACTCACTCCACTCAGTCAAATATTTCTGCATTTCACAGTGTATCCAGTTTTATCCACGTTATCTACCCATGAGTTTGGGTATTAGAGATTTAACAAGAAGCCTGCATCAAGTATATAAATGCTTCTCACAGTTCCTTGATCAACGGGCTATGTCTGGTTTAATGATGAAGCAGCTGAGGTGTTCTGATCAGTGTTCTCAAAGATTACAAAATGGTTTTCAATAAATCACTGGCTTTTTTCCCTTTCTTGATCATTTATAGACTCTGTATATCTGGATTTTTAGACAAAGTATTGTTTCCAGAACAATGTATGTTTTGCTTCTATAAAAGGAATTGGTTTTGATGTTCTGTGGTTGTTAAGGAATTTTTGAATAATCTGAGCTTTGATTTTTTTGGCCAGTTTGGCGAAAAATTGTAGTTGGGATTTTGTGTCATAGAAGTTGAGAGTGTCAATAGTAGAGCACAAGATGAAGAGAATGAAATCAGCTATTAAAATGTTTATGGTGGAGGAACCTCTTGACTTCACACCTTAGTATTGCTGATTTGGAAAGTGTTTGTCTGAACTTCAAGGCCTTGGTCTGCCATTTTGGGAGACAAGGAGTTAGTTGGGGGTGGAAAGACTGGAGTTTGTATTCTTTCTGCTCTGTTACCCATTGCTATCTTCATGGATCTGACACTCTGTTTATCTGACAGTGCGCTCAGTACTGCTTCGCCAGGGAAAATTGCACAAAACAAGCCTAGTGCATCAGCATTTTCATTGTGTATTAAGCTGAGCCTCCCTTCACATGGTCACATCCCCTTTTTAATCTGGGATTCCATGTCCCTTTCCCAGTCCAGCCTGTTTCTGTGGTGTCTATTGCTGGTCTCCCTGAGCTTCTGTTTCTGTGGTTTGAGTGTTTTTTGTGTGGCTGAGTGTTAAGACCTGCAGGACTTTTGGAAGTGGCATTGTGGGGGGTTAGGCAGAACATTGATTTAGAGTTAGGAGTTAGTCAGAGACTGAGGTGATGGCCGCGTTCAAGTTGGATTTTCTCCCAGAGATGATGGTGGACCATTGCTCCTTGAATGCAAGCCCTGTGTAAGTATTTACTCTTCATGTCTAAGTTGTAACTAAAATGATAGCTGGAATTGCTGCCTTGAGCCCCTGCTGTCTGCAGGACAGCCTGCAGTTTGTTTTCTTGAAGAAATCCTAGTGGTCATGGAAGATTGATGTTGGTTTCAAGATGGGGGAAAATGGTCTGATAATTGTGGTGATAAGGACTAAGGAGGAATAAAGCTGTTTGATGATATTGTTTATGGTATGCTACAGGTACTGATATTATAACATGGATTGTTGAAATCATTTGTGGGAAGAACTGTTTCTGTTCTTCCCTATTAATGACTCCAGACTAAACCTTTTAATTAGGAGTAAAATATTCCTTGAATATTGTTGAAGTCATGTTAAAAGTTGCCCAGTTAGCAGGAGCCATCTTGTGCTCTTGAAGCTACCCATGGAAGGCAGGGCTGAAAATTATTATTGGATAGGGTAAGCAATTTCCAATTGTTCTTAACTGAAATGAAAAGAGGCAGTTTACTTATTTGTAAAAGGTGTTGTTTCCCTTGGCTATTTGGAGAGGTGCTGACCCTTTCTGAATGGAAAGGTGAAGAGGAGTGAAAGGATTTATGATGATTCCCTTCCCTTCTAGTAAGAAGCTTTGTTGTTTTTGAGGTCTGTTTATACAGCTATAAAATTATGAGCTTTCCCTAGCATCAATTTTTCCTTAGGCTCTGAACAGCAGTGTATTGATGGGGAAAAATACTAAACAGTACTGGGCTTGGATATTTTTTTTAATTATTTTCAGGGGAAAATACGATTTCAGGTGGACAGTGAGAGAAATACTCTTTACTATCATGTGTTGTTAAAAAGCCACTCAAACCATCTTCAAAGGAACAAAGCAGAGATGAAGAGAACTGACTGCTCTGGTAGAAGACCACCTTCAGCCAAGAGTTTGGGGGTGGGGGGAATCATTGTATAGTTGCTGTTCCACTCTCCATGTCCTTTCTAGATTAGGCAGGGATTGGTCAGCAATTTTAACCAACTAATCACTATAGCTCCAATAGGGTGTCGTTACAGTCAGACTTCTGCAGGGAGATGTGCTCTGATGTACCAGGCTGGGAGTACTGATAACAGACATCACACTGCACCTAACAAATAATGAGGAGTCAATACAGGGAGCAGCGTAGGACTTGTCAACTGGCTGGGTGGAGCATAACACAGCTTTTATTAATAGGGTGTAAACTGCTCATATGGCTAGACAGAATGCCTTGGAACCTATTGAGAATTCCCATACTTAAAACTTCGGTGTTGTTGTCGTATAAGAAATGACTTTTTTTTTTTTTCTCTGTTAGAGCCCTGACATATTGACCTGATCACTGTGACTAACTGTATTGCCCAATCCCAGCCTTTTCATGTACAATTTAAGCCTGTTTTTTTGCCAGTTATTGTTGAAAGCTCCCTAGTTTCACAAAGTACTTCCTTGTAAACCTTTAAAGAAACTTACCATTGGATCAGTTTATTCTGTTTCTCTGTTTTAAGATGGATCTTCACTTTGGGAAACAGTTACAATTAGTCTCATTTAAAAATGCAGTAATAACATCCTCTCATTTTTGGTTGTTACTGATAACTTTGGTAGACTGCAGGTAGACTGAGCTTAGGTTCCTTTCAGTTCTGGTTTCTTTTTCTGTAAAACATGGCTGAACTAGTGTTATTTTTCAGTTATCTCAGCAGATTTTATATCCTGAATCCCAGATGTTGACTACATTATGGGAACAGAGTTTTAAACAGCTGTGTAGAGTGTGTTTCATTTCAAAGTACTAGCTTGCCAGTAAATGTGAATGTACTCGGGTATGCATGCTGGGAATGTGCAAGAGTTCCTTTTTATATGTATATTTTCAACATACACATTTATATATGTGTAGAAAATTAATTTTTCTTTAATTTTGCCATAGGCATGCTTTTGTTTAGAATTTGTAGGAAGATATAAACCAGAATTTCCTTTTTGTTTTTCTTAGTGCAAAGAAAATGAATGGCACACTGGATCATCCAGACCAACCTGATCTAGATGCTATCAAAATGTTTGTGGGTCAAGTCCCACGGAGCTGGTGTGAGAAGGATCTAAGAGAACTTTTTGAACAGTATGGTGCTGTCTATGAAATCAATGTCTTGCGGGACAGGAGCCAAAACCCTCCTCAAAGCAAAGGTGAGAGCTTCTGTAATTCTCTTGTGAGACTTGGGGTTTCAGCCACTTTCTCATAGTTGCAGTCTTAGCTGTGTGCTTATTCAAACAGCCCTGTAGGAGCTCTGTGTGACCAGGTGTGCATGCAAGCCCAGGCTTTATAAAGCCTTTAAGTGTGTTTGTCTAATTATACTTGAACTGTGATCCAGTCATTAGCTGAGCTCAGAAAAATCATAACTTTTTTAGAGCTCAGCAGTGATGGAGATGCTTGAGGAGTATGAATTATAATTGCAAAGCAGAACATCCAATAATACTGTGTTGCTCCAGAGCATCACTGTGATGTTGTGATATGATCAAAATGTGGCTGGATGGGACACAGTTTCAGATAAATATGAAATTGGGGTTTTAGTCATTTGTGTTAATCAAATACTTGTAAACGTTAAATTCTTATTAAATTTTGTGCCTACATTTGCAGTTCAGTTATATGCAATATTTCCTGTGAAGGTAGGTAGGGTTTTGGTACAAGGAAATAATTGAGTTTGAAAATGAAGTAGCCAACAGATGTATTTAAGTGTTTGTTTTAATGGTGTAGTAGGGATGTTGGGTCAGTTCTGAGCATATTCTATTTTATCACACCTGGAAATCTTTCTTAAACTGTCACAGACAGTAGCACCTACCTGTTTCAGCACCTAACCTCTTCTACTTACCATACATTTTGCACTGGAAGGATGGAAGTAGGGCTTGCAATTTCTGTACAGTGCTCCAAGATTGGGTGTTCTTTCCTGGCTGACATTTTTTTCAATTGCAGGGTGCTGTTTTGTTACATTTTATACCCGTAAAGCTGCACTAGAAGCACAGAATGCTCTTCACAATATGAAGATCCTCCCAGGGGTAAGAGCAGAGCTCTGCTTTCTTCACAGCTCTGTCTTGTTTCTCTGAGCTCCAGCACCACTGAAGCACAAACACATCATGTTGCCCTAAAATAATGTTGTAAAAAACTATTCAAAAGATCAGTGTTATGAGATCTATATAATAACAGATCTTATGGGAATTTTGGAGTATATAAAAGAATGATATGGCAGTGAAGTAGGTGAAAATGGCTTTTATAATACTCTGAGGAGGAATGATGACATATAATTAGAAAAGCCTTTTCTTGGAATTTTTGCAGTGTTCCATATGCACTTCTATTGAGGCAATTTAGGCTATAATTTCTTTCTTTCACAATTCTTATGGGATGCATTTCATATAGTATGAAGTGGATGTATCTGGGATTAAATAATCTTTTTACATTTTAGATGCACCATCCTATCCAGATGAAACCAGCTGACAGTGAAAAGAGTAATGGTAAGCTTTACTAAAGTCCCAGTTTGGTGTCATCATTTGTGCTAGTTAGGAAACTTGAGGATTTCCTTTTTGATTAACGGCTTTTGATGAAGTCTTGAATTGGAGGCCCGTTTTTTTAAAAGAAAAAAGTGAAATCAGAAAGGTGTGTTTTTAATGACAGGTAGTGTGAGTGATGTCTCTCAAATTCCATGACTCAGAGTATCTCTGCTGCTGCTGCTTGTGGTAGAACCATGTTGTCAGTTAGGGAAACATCCAGTGAGTTCTTCTTTGTACTAAGGTGGTTTAAATCTTTGTTGGGGACATGGACAGTGGGATTGAGTGCATCCTCAGCAAACTTGTGGGTGATGTCAAGCTGAGTGCTGTGGTTGATGCCCTAGAGGGAAAGGAAGCCATCCAGAGGAGCCTTGGTGGGCTAGAGAGGTGGGCCTGTGTCGACCTCATGAAGTTCAGCAAGGCCAAGGTGCTGCAAACATGGTTACAGGCTGAGTGATGAGCGGATTGAGAGCAGCCCTGAGAAGGACCTGGTGGCTGAAAAAATGAGTATAAACATGCAGTGTGCACTTGCAGCACAGAAAACCAGTCATATCCTGGGCTGTATCTAAAGGAGGGAATAACAGGTTGAGGGGGTGATTCTCCCTCTGCTGTTGTAAGACCCCATCTGTTGTGCTGCATCCAGCTCTGAGGCCCCCAGCATAAGACGTGGACCTGGGAAGCATGTTCAGGGAATGGCCATCAAGATAATCATAGGGATGGACACCTCCCCTATGAGGACAGGCTGAGAGAGTTGGGGTTGTTCCACCTGGAGAAGAGAAGGCTCCAGGGCGACCACCTAGCAGCCTTCCAGTACCTGAAGGGGGCCTACAAGGAGGATGTGGAGGGATTGTTTGTCTAGGAGTGATAGCACAGGGATCACAGTATTAAACTGAAAGAGATTTAGATTAGATTTTATGAAGAAATGCTTTCCTGTGAGGATGGTGAAACACTGGAACACAATATCCAGAGGAACTGTGGGTGCCCCATCCTTAGAAGTATTCAAAATGTGTCTGGATGGGTCTTTAAGCAGCCTGGTCTAGTCAAAGGAACTAGGTAGTCTTTAAGGTCCTTTCTGCACCAATCTATTCTGTAATTTTATGAAATCTAGAAATGCTTTTTCAAGTGTT
The DNA here is from genome assembly GCF_022539315.1 of Serinus canaria. NCBI lineage: Eukaryota > Metazoa > Chordata > Aves > Passeriformes > Fringillidae > Serinus > Serinus canaria. Next base: position 23,058,142 of record NC_066319.1, read on the forward strand.
TGTCCAATGTGAAGCAAAGTCTGTTGCAGCTAAGGTGGGAGTCAGAATACTTCTTGTAGCATACAAGAGAGGTTGAGAATTAACAGCAGTTCAGTAGAGAAGAAAAACTGAATATTTCTGCACATTGGCCGTTTCGGATGGATTAAGAATTTATCATCTACCACTGGGTAAATGATCATTTATCTATGCATTTCCTTATGAGAAATGCCTTTCCTTTATGTACCTACATATGTGGATGTTCAAATATGTGTGTATCTGTATTGCTGCAACCAAAGCAAAGAAAGCATTTAGCATCCTGTAGTTTCAGCCCTTCTAGGCTCAGCTGAATTTTATTTTCTTCATTTGCAGTAGTTTGTGTTGCATCATGGAGAAGATAGTCCTGGTTTGGGAAAGCTTATCCCTTAATATAATAGAAAAATAGAAGATGGAATGTATGAGTTGTAATGTGGTAGGAGTAATTCCATCTGCAGATTCCTCCATGGGTATACAGGACATGTTCCTGTGTAAATATATCTAGAAAGGAGTCATTCTTTTGAAGAATTTTTGGGAGGAGAACAGAATGGGTTCTCTAAACTAAAACTAACCTTGCATGACGCAGAAACATACATACAAATATCCTGGAAAAATAATGGAAAATTTTAAAAAGTATTCAATGGAATTTTAGGATGTTATTTCTGAGGCTATTATTTAACTCTGAGTGTTAATAAAAAGTGAAGGTGACAACAATAAATAAGAATGCATTAGTTATGAGAGTATTTGAACTTGCCACCAAGACAAGGGATTCTGGATCTCTTGAACTAAAATGGTCAGCTAAAAGGATTTGAAAGCAGCTTTCTGCTCTAAGACCAGAAAAGTAATTGGGTACAACATTAAGATTTAATGGCTGGTTAAAGTCATGTCTGCTGGAATAGTTCGGTGTCTTCCAGCATCATAGAAGACTCCTGATTTCCCTTCACTATAGCATTGAATAGGAGAAGACTTTTTTGAAGCTTTAAAATGTGCTAGTCTTCATCATTTTGTATTGTGATGAATGTTGTGTAACTGTTTTATATTTTCAAGTGATATTGTGGATAATTCACTTCATCCTTTAAAAGAAAGTGTTTCAGAGGTGAAGAGCGTCCTTAAATAAAGTAAATTGAGAGTATAAAAATCTGTTCTGACTTTAGATTTACCCCACTCACTGAAGTGACCTTTAGCTGACATTAGTAACAACTAACTGAAAAATTAAGATTAAAAATTAAGATAAATGCCTTTCTAAACCATTTATTTTAAATAGTCTACGCACTGAAAGTTATTCTTCAACTGTAATATCTTTAATAGCATCAGTATTTAGAGCCACCACACAGTCCATGGTTTGATTTGAGGTGTTATTTATGTGCTTTTGGTGCAAATCAGAATGGGCGTATCACTAACAGAAGTAAAAGTGTTCGGTTTTAGCAACTGCTGTTGCTTCCACTCTTGAGAGAGGAGCATGAGGAAATGGGCATATCTAAATTTAAGTGATTGGCATGAGGCTGAAAAGAAGCTTTCTACAGTTCACTTGCTTGTTTATATGCAGTTAGGTATATGTTGGTAGTCTAAAGATAGAATAAACAGAGGAAAGACAATGAAAGTAGTACAATAAATCACATTCAAGCCTTGCCTCACCCAGAACTGAAGAGATACAGGGAAGTGCTGAACCTGACATACTTTTTTTCTTTTTTTTTACATTCCTGTTGTTCACAGACTCAACAGGCTAAAAATAGTCAGCAAATCATAAACATAAAGTCATAAAACAGACATTGTCAGGTTCATTGAAGTACCTCATATGCATCCTCTTAAACTGAAGACAGTCCATTACTGGGAATCTGGTTTTGATAAGCCCATATCCTAAAGACAAGGGAAAGAACTGCGGTTAATGGAGAAGACCTAAGATCTAGTAAGCACATATTTGCTGGTAATACTCTTTAACTTTTGCTTCCTTAGCAGTAGAAGATAGGAAGTTGTTTATTGGAATGATATCCAAGAAGTGCAATGAAAATGACATTCGAGTGATGTTCTCCCCCTTCGGGCAGATTGAAGAATGCAGGATATTACGGGGCCCGGATGGCCTGAGCCGAGGTAAGCAAAGCAAGAAGCTTTTTTGGCAGTTTGAGGATGCTGGATGCTGCCTTTTGCAACTCAGCCTGGCATTTCAGCTTTTTCTGTGATTCCCACCTACACCACCTCCCTATCCAGTAAACATTTTCATTCCTGTATTCATCTCAGTAATTGTGGAGGTAGTGAATAACTTGATTCCTTTTTGTTCTTTCCCTAGGTTGTGCATTTGTGACTTTTACAACAAGAGCCATGGCACAAACAGCAATCAAAGCAATGCACCAAGCACAAACCATGGAGGTAAAACAAGTTAGTGGGTGTCAGGAGCAGATGTAATTGTCAGGCAGTCACTATGGAGTTTAAGGGAGTAGAGAGCAGAGAGAAGGACAAGTGCAGTTGTGTGTTTCTTCACAAAAACTGCTCCAGGATCCTTGTGTTTGTTTTGCTCTATTTTTAGAGTTGGAGATAGAAAGTTCATCTGCAGAGAAAATACCAAAATACGAAATAAAATTAAAAGCAAACAAGATTTTGAGCCTTTGATGAAATGTTCTGTTTGAATATATGTATATGTGTCTGTATGTATGCATAGAGGAGGAGGGAAATGATTCCAATGACTGGGTCTTAATTCAGTATTTTTGTGACTGCTGGGGATAGCAAGTATGTAATTGTTTGAATTGCTGTTTGCAGGGTTGCTCTTCTCCCATTGTTGTAAAATTTGCAGACACGCAGAAGGACAAAGAGCAGAAACGAATTGCTCAGCAACTTCAGCAACAAATGCAACAGATCAGTGCTGCCTCAATATGGGGAAACCTGGCTGGTCTCAACACACTTGGACCCCAGTACTTAGCAGTGAGTTTCTGATTTGGCTTCTTTTCATCTCTTCAGGGATTGAAGTGTCTGACTGTCTTGCAGTGTTTAATATCTTCATTTTTAGAAGGCACTTGGTAGATGGGAGCTGGGTTCTTTATCCCCATTTTGTGGATGAGAAGGCTGAAATCGTGTTATGTGTTCTCATCTAGTTGGGATACTTTTATAGGAGGATTTCAGCCCCAGTCAGAGTAGCCCTAATTACTGAAACCTTGGGTTTTTCTCCTGCATTCTATAGAATGTGCTTTTTCTTTATATAGTACTGGCTCAACGTTTACCATATAAATGCCCTTTTCATATCTATCTGATAGTTCTTGTATTCCTTTATCATTTTCCTTTATTTCTGTCATCCTCTTCCAGTGAAACCTGGAACAGTACTTGGTACTGTCTAAATAGAAAAGATTATCAGAGTGGAAGCAGAGTAAATTAACCCAAACAACAACCAACCAAATAAAAGCAAACCCTACAAAAAATAGAGAGGAGCTATGTTGTTTAGCAAAAATAATGTAACAGAGGGGAGACTGCAGTTTCATTTCAGTTGATTTTGCTGGGTTCCTAAAGGATGAACTTTTCAAAAACTGATGTGCTGTGACTCATGAGAGTTGCCAGAGTAGCTCTGACAACTGTATTCATGTAGTATTAAGTCTGAGGAACAGAAAAGGAAAATTTCATCTCATTCTTGGTATGGTGTACAGTTAAAATGGGACAATTCTCTTACTACCCTTTTAGTTTTAGTAGATTGGAATTTTTTTAATAACAGCCAGTTAATAGAAAAAGGATTTGGAAATCTCTAAAAACTTTCTGAGCTGAAGCTTGAAATGTCTTTTATGTCTGCTGTGCATAAGGAGAGTAGAGGAGGTTCCCTCTCCTGGTGGCTCTTTCATTTTGGTTTGGCATTGCCATTTGGCCCATGCTGGCAGTGTCAGCTGTACAGTCTGTTTTGAGGTTGCATATCCTTAGGGTTGGTAATCCTGCCTTAGGTGCTTTGAATAAGAATTCTCTCTCACTACTGATTCTGCTGGTTTTGTCTTGGTGTGTTGGCTATAATTTTCCCTCAGCATTGCTGATGTGGAGTGAGGAAAGCATTGTGTTGTTGCTTTGGCTGCAAAGTGCTGCATGGGCTACGTGGAGCTTCACTGTGGTGGTGCTCTGGCTGTTTTGTTCAGGCAATCTCTTTATGCTTTGCTGTGGTGTGGTGCATGGGCTGCAGGAATTCATTTGTGACGGCGCTCTGGCTGTGGTGTGATGCAGTTTCTCCCAGAAGCAGAGCCAGCCCTCACTCTCACTCTTGTTTTGTTTTTTGGTGTAATGTCTAGCTTTATTTGCAGCTCCTTCAGCAGACAGCAGCTGCTTCATCTGGGAACTTGAACACACTGAGCAGCCTCCACCCAATGGGAGGTGAGTTTTCTTCCACCAGAAGACAAATTCAGTGCCAAACAAAAGAGAGCAAGGGTAGAAAAAGTAGCCGAAAGTCTGTAGGCATTTTAATCTCATTTGAAATAACTAGTCCTGTGTTTGCCTACTCCTTTGAAATGACAGGAATTCTCTGCTACAAGTGTGGATGTTCCTTCTTTATCTTACTTAACTATTGTCCCCAAGGTAAGCGGTGGTATCTCCCCAACCTCTGGCATTTAAAATTATCTTCCCTTATGGGTAGCATAAAGAATGCTCTCTGTATTTGTTTTCATCCAAACAGGTGCATATGTGAACAACTGTTTTTGAAATATGCACTCACTTATGCACATGTTTTCAGTGATTCTGGATTCTTAGTTTTCCCATTTTCAGTGCATTTAAGAACAAAGAATTTAAGTTGGAAATACATTGTTGTTAGGAATGTGAGCTAGTGCTTCATTCAGATTCTTTTATTCATTCATTTGAATTACAGTTCATTATGCCATTACTGAAAATCAGCTTCATAGATAAGAGCCAAATTCCTTGCTGTGGGCTGCTAGTCAGAACCTTCACTGAGTATAGCAGTCCTGGAGCTGTGAATTGGTTGTCCCTTTTGCCTTCACACAGTTGGGAAAAATAAAACACGTTGGCGACTCCGTTCACCACATTCTCTAAATTCTTCTGCTGGCAGAGAAATCTATAGTTTTGGTTTTAATACTGAAGACTTTTGACTTTTCAAATTGCCTCCTGGAGTTAAATGGTAGTTGCCAGTATCACCTGCCCTTTCTGTGCAGAAGTTCATCCCAAAGTGTCTTTGTAGATCAGACTTGTGTTGGCTGGTGCACCCATCAGTAACAATTACAAGCATTTGCAAAGTGTTATATTTTCATTTGTAAGAATTTTGATTTATACTGGAAGTTGATTCTAAATTCAGCTTGCTACATTGGCTTCTTTCATGTTAGACCTCTTCAGAGCTCTTATATGTAAGACTCATTAAAAGCAATTTTTTTTAAAAAACCATTTTACTGATATCCTGTGTGGGGGTGAGCTATAAATGGTTTTGCTCTGCACATGATCCTACCTTTCCCACCTCTTGTGTCTGCTTAAAAACAAGATGTAATAAAGAAGTTCAGCAGTAAGGACTGGGGGAGAGGGAAGGGGATAACTATCTGAGATTGAGAAGTTTCCAGGGTAATTCTTTCTTCACTATTAAAAAACAAAACAAAACAAAAAAACAAACAAACAAAAAAAATACCCAGACCAAAACAATAAAAAACCAAACAAAAAAACCACTCCTCAAAAACTGAAAATAGTATGTTGCATGGTTATTCCAAATCTGTGATTCCTTACCAAAAAAGTTGTAGTTTTAAGGTCTTGATAATATCTCAGCTGATCTCATTTCTTGAAATTCATAGAAAGAAAAATTAAGTAGGTTATTAGATCCCACACTTTATCAGACTTTGCAGACAAAATTTAATCTCAACGCTGTTTGAAAGCAGATGGGAAAACAGTGTGATGACAAGAGGACAGGTGCAGTGTGCACATGACAAACTGCTTCAGTAAAGAGCAAGCTGCTCTGTTCTTCATTAGCTTCAACACTTGCACTTTTAACCCTCTGTAGCACAGTAAAAGCAAAATAGAAAACATCTTGATTTTAACTTCATGCTTTTATGTTACAATGGAATATTGAGAATCTAAATACAGGCAGAATCCACTTGTTTCTGGGAACTAAATTTGCCGAAGGAAACAGATCCTGCCACAAACAGATAACAATTGAAAAAGAGTTTAAAAAACCAAACAAATTATACTAAAGGTATTAGAAGTAGTTTAGAAAATAATTTGTTTGTAATGCATTGTCACATTTTTATGTTGTCTGTTTACTGCTTAAATTACAAAACTGAGGTTTTCATTATTTGAGATGTGTGCTTTGCTCTCAAGATCTTACTGATCTAAGAGATGAGATACCACCTCTGCTTAGGATATTCTGATGTTTTTAAAGGAAGGGTGATTAATTTAGTTTTGTTTCTAATTATGTTGAGAATAAATATTAGGGATTGTCTGAAGTCAGATTAAGAGAGGAGGAATTGTTTAAATAATCAAAGGTAGAAACAAAAAGTGTAAAACAAGGGAAAAGTGAAGAGAATTGGAAGAATGGAGCTAGTCTACCAAAGGATAGTTAAAATTCAGGAGGAGATCCATTCTAATGGATCCTCTGGCAGAAAAAGAGAGCAAAATCCAGTCAGTACTTACCAAATGGTTTCATTCAAAAATGGTGGCTCAAAATGAAGGTGAGTCGGATGAATAAATTGACCAGTAAAATTCATAAACACAGGGGTCCCTTCCTCCCCTGCAGTATTCCTTGCTTCCTACACACAACATGCCTGAGGTTTCCTGTTTTCCTTTCCAGTGGGTTTGACCAGTCTACACATACACTGATTGATCTTGTGGTCAAGAGTTGTCACTTAACAATTATCTCACAATTGACAGTTGCTTCTTGGCTGCCAGGGGGACCAAACAAAACATGCTGATGCTCAGATGATGGTGGGTTGAAGCCATGACTGTGGCCTCTGTGATGTGAGGCCTTCAGGAAAGAATTTTGCGGTTACTGCTGTCCATATACAAGGAGTGTGGAGGGACATAAGAGTGGGAGAAGTTATTGGCCTGGAGTCTAGGCAAGTTCTGTACCTTGCACATGAGCTCTCAGCTCAACTGGCTTAACTCCTATGTTTTGTTGGCTGGAGAGAGCACTGCTTGAAAATTTCTGTCCTTTGGAGTCTCCATCTGGCATAATGACTGCCTGGCCTTTTCCAGAATCACATCTGTCTGGGCAAAGAAAAAGATCTTCAGTTATAGCAAGGAACAGCCATGTAGAAAAAATCAGTAACCTGTATTAGGCCTGTTGCTTTTAAGCGCCTTCCCGTCCGTCCCTGGTGGTGCGCTCGCTGTGTGTGTCAGGCGTGGGTGCCGGCGCTGTGCCGGGAGACACTCGCATTGCTCCCTGTGTTGCAGGACTGAACGCCATGCAGTTACAGAACCTGGCTGCCTTGGCAGCTGCGGCCACCGCGGCGCAGAACACACCGAGCGGCACCGCTGCGCTCACCTCCTCCAGCAGCCCCCTGAGTGTGCTCACCAGCTCAGGTAAGAGACTGCCCCGGCTCTAGCCTGACCTGCATTGCTCTGGAAGTCCTTTCAGGATAGATGTCACCTGTCTATCGCTTTTTGTCACTTCCATGTTGATCTTTAGTAGAGAAATAGTTTACTAGTGGATTCACTGGCCTCTGTTTAGGATAGATATCTTTGCCACTAGCAAAAGCTTTTTTGCCTGCTGTGTCTCTTCCTCCAAATGGTCAGATTAATTTAGAGTAAAAAGAATTTTTGAGGTCATCATGAAGCAGAAAGGTTGTTGACCTCCTTCCAGTCATATTATTACAATCTCATCACATATTTGGTTTATCTGTGATTTTAAGCAAGCACAGGTAAATACATCCTGTTCCTCTCAATATGGAAAGAGAAAATGCCTTTAGCATGAGGTAAAGCATTCTGTGCACTAGAACAGTACATTTTATATTCCATTAATGAAGACAAGGATGTTATAACTTCCTTGTAAAAGTAGAATAAACAGACACCTAGCACTTCTACTGGAAAGTAGTTGTCTAGAATTTAGTGTATGAGTTGCACATAAAAATCAGTATCTTTCTTAAAAATCAGTATCTTTCTTTTGCTTGCCTTTTTTGTGTTTTGTTTGAGTTGGGGTTTTTTAAACTTTAGGTTGTATACATTAACCAGAGATACTAGAATGTCCAAGTAGTATTCTTTTGCTGCCTTATTGTTAAATGTGATCATTAAATGCAACAAGCAAAAAACTAAAAGTAAATTCAATTGTGCTTATGGCAGACATACTAAGTTTTTATCACAAATGAGGATCAGTATTCTGCTCACTTATTTCTATCCTATTTTGAGTTATTACTAAATCGTGGCATGAGAAGGGAGACCCTGTATTTTCAGGGTGTCAGTTTTCCAGCATCTCTGGCTTCTGTCCTACAGAGTTGACATCCTCACCTGTGATCGTGAGAGACCAGAGAGGGTTGGAGGGAGGGGGTTTTAAATGTCCTCAGGTAAATTTTGTGTTGTGTAGGAGGACCAAGGAGCCGGTCTAAGAGATTATAATGAGATTACAAAGAAAAGCTGTTTAGAAAACCTTCTGTCACATGATTGGGAGTTAAACCATGGGTGCTTTGCACAGTTGTCTACTTAAAGAAATTCCCAAGAAAGGATTAGTCCAAAGAGTGTTCTGTTGCAGGACCTTTTTTACATAAAAACTTTGTGGTCTGCAATCATTAAAAGACTGAAACTTTCAAATTTATCTTGACTCACAGCTATGTATCCTACTCTATAATTAAAAAACAAAAGAGAACAAACAAAAAACTATGAAGAGTTCATACTACAGAAGTGCTGCATTCATAACCCACTAATGGTTCTTCATCATAAAGGAAGCATGAAGGTGAATGTATCTGACAGTTTCTCCTATATTTCCTCATGCTTCGTCAGGTTACAATTTGTTAAGATTGGCATTTAGAACTAAGATTTCCTTACTGGCTGTCTCATCTGATGACTGCAGCAAGTTTGTTCTCTGTTTTGTTGAGGTGGAGAAGGGCTGGCAGGTTGTGAAGTTCAAATTTCAGATGTGCTAGAAAAAGCAGAGACAGCCTCTTCTCAGAAGTGTGCAGTGAAAGGACAAGGGCAATGGACACAAGTTGCAGCCAAGAAAATTCTGATTAGAAAAATAAAATTATTGGCAAGAGTGATCAAGCTTAGGACCAAGGTGCCAGAGGGGCTGTGAAATCTCCATAATTTGAGAGACTGAGAATTCAGCTGGAAAGGACATTTTCAAATTCAGAGGTTAGATCAACTCTGAGCAGACTGTTAGACAGGATAATCTACAGAGGTCACTTTCAAATGAAGTTATGCTACTGTTCAATGATTCTTTGGAATTGGCTTCCCCTCTGTGAATTTTGGCTGTTCCACAGAACTCCATACTTCAGGAGTCTGTTCCATACTTCAGGACTCTGTTCCATTTTTAATCATGCTCATGAAGGGGCTCAGGGATGGGAAGCAGCCCATTTTCCATGCTGAATTCAAATAACCTTCAGATCATCAGTAATATCACTAAATGGTTGTGTGTTAACAATTCAGTTATCATGGTGGATCATTTGTATTAATATCCTATACAGATTTATCTATTAACTCTTCACAGGCCTGTAACATGAAGTGGGCACTATTGCATTGCTCTTTAAACCTAATTTCAAATATAATTTTAAAGAGTAAAAATTAGCTTTGTTCAAAAGAAATAAAAAGTTTGAGGGCATGTTGTCTATAAATAGTCACTGACATCAAATTCTGAAACAGTTCTACTGCCTTTTGTTAGAGATATAAATAAATATGCTTCACCTTTTAGAACTACACTCAAACTGGGATGGAGGGGAAGCCTCAATGTGTACAGACACATTCAATCCCATGATACTTCCTGTAATTATGCAGCTTTTTGACTCTTTAGTCTTCAAGTAAACTTGAGATTCTGTTTTGATTAATATTCATATGTGCATTCACTCTGTATAAGTTCACATAGAAGGCTGTTGGGCTACACACAGAGAACATCTAGCCCTCCTGAAGAAGTTCAGTACCATGTGTTAGTAAGTGCCTGCCTTGTCTGAGGGACATATGGCAACATCTACTGTGATAACCTCTTAAACCTAACTGCAGATGAGATGACTAACTCCTTGACTTCCCTCCATCTGTCATCCAAATGTTCACCTGATTCTTATTTGGACATCTCTGCTCAAATTGCATAATTAGTGAAAAAACCCAGACAGTCCTTCTGAACAGCTGCTTTCTTGACTTTCTTTCATCTGCACTGACACCATTTGTATTTGGGGAGCTTGGAAGTCTACACAGTGCAGTCCATGGACTTACAGATGGGTTACATGTTGGAATGGTGGAACTCAGAGGTGTTATCTATTGTTGTTGGGCTGCCTTCCTACCCATTTCAGACAATTTTCTTTAGATAGTTCCAAGCACTATCCAAGTTGTGTATTTTGATGTAGGATGGGGTGAAGTAAAACCTTCAACCTTGCTGAAGATCACAAGATAACTTGTGAAAGTAACATCCAAGGAAGTACTATAGAAGTATCTCAGGTTAGGGCTCTCTTGTCTGCCATTTTTTTGACTTGAGCACCAATAAACAATTATCTGCTTCAGAGGAAAATAGAATGGTTGCAAACACGGAGGTATGTTTCTATTTCTCTTCCTTCTAAAGGCAACCTCAAAGCTTAGATGATTTTCCTGGCCTTGATGTGTCTCTGGCAAAATTGTTTTCAGAGACAGCAGAATGTTTCTGGTTTTACTGGAACTAGTTCAGGTACAGCTCAGTCAGATTCATCGCCTGAATTTAACTTTTCTTTAGGTCATTGATTGGATGCTACGTGACTGAATTAGGACAGACTTAGTGTTCTCTCAGTTTACCTACTTCCACAAGTTGTTACTTGATGTCCTTGTCTGAGTTTCGTTTTCTTTCTAATAATGTCTTTATCTTTCTACAAAGCTGTTCTTTATTACATATTCAAATTTTCTTAAAACCTTCTTAAGCATTTTCAGCTACTTCTGTTGGAGTTCACTTTTTTACTAGATATAACTCAGTATATAGGTCTAAGAAAACATAACCTTAGTAGCAAGAAAAATTTCCAAGAACGCACCAAAAACTGCACCAGAAACAATGTTAAGAATTAGGGATAGAGTAAAAAACATGTATAAAACAATATTGATTTCCCTTCCCCATTGCTTTGTTCTCTTTTCTGATCTAAAATATAACACAAAGAAAAACACAGAACAGAAATTATGACTAGAACAGTGGAACTCCTTTACTATTAGGAATACTCTGAAAAATAGAAGACTGATGTGTGAGAAGGATATGATTACAGCCTACAAATACATTAGTGTGTGATGAAGATGAATAAGGAAAAACAGGCATTAGATATTTCAAGAACAGAATTGCAGGATATCAGGTCAAGTCACCTAATCATTTAAAACTAAAAACCAGATTTTTCTTAGCATAGTGCATGAATAAACTGCAGAAGTTGTGCGTTAGAAATTTGGTTTTCACATTGCACTGAAATTAATGAATGAAAATTGTAACTTTATTACAAAGACATTGCCTTTGGCTGAAAAAATCCTAGATTCACAGATGGCTCTGTTGGTTATATAGGCTATACACATGAAGCATTCCTTTGTAATTGGCCTGTATTTCTGCTCTACCATTACTTATCTGCCTTTTGTCATCATCAGAAATTGGATGCTATCTTCAATTCCTGTGTACACAGGATAAACAAAATACAGACAAGTCTTTGGTTTTCTTGGCATTTTCAGTACTTAAACGTTTCTTGTTTTTCCTGAAGAAATTTCTGATAAAGGCAGCTAAACTAAAATAACTGTGTGATCAGCTTTTTATAGCGGTTTAACTTTATTTAAAATCACAACCTTTTAAAGTAGGGAAGATATCCATTTTCCCTCTCACTTTATTCTCTAGCCTTTTTTTTCCCTAGCTGCTGGTATTTTATTTGGGATAGGTTTGAAAGGGTTTTTAAAATGGTGTTCTCATCTGTCAAGTATAGTATCTTTTTGAGTTATAAAGATCAGCAATGAAATGTTGCAGAAGCAAATGATATTCTAAAATCAAGGTAACTGTATGATTTCTGAACTCTGGCTTTTATTCAGCCAGCTGTGCTAATTTTTCTACCAGCTTGAGGGTTTTACTGTAACTTGTTCCCTGTGTTTTCCCAACATTTAATATACTACTGATAATAAGACAGGAAGTGTCTCCTTTCATCAGAATAAGCATCTTAAAATAGTTTGGGACATTGCTTTTCAGTTTTTGATTTATTAGGACAGTTTGTCTTAACATGTACTGGAGTAGGTTTGTCATTCCATCTGCTATTACAAAAAGAGGTATGAAGTGCAGCTCCCCGGTTTGGTTAGGTACAGCTACTTTAGTTAGGGGGTTGTTAGGCTTTATTCCATTTAAATTGTTCCAGTATCCCACCCCAGCAGAGACTTTGTGCTACAAACATGAAATGGTAAATATGTAGCATGTGTGAAACTGCTTGAAAGATGCTAACAGGTCTTTTAAAAGTTTTAATGTATGTATGCCACATAATTGAGAATCACAAAAACATGAGGAAAACTGAAAATGCCTCACATTCAGTTCTTCTCTTACCTTTTTGGTCAAACTGATAAATTCCTCTTGCAAGCAGATTACAAGATGCCTCTACAGCATCAGTCTTCAATTAATTTTTTTAGCCATCTTTTAATTTTTAGCAGCCATAAATATTTTCTAGTGCAGCAAATATAAACATCTTGGTTAATAGCAATACACATAGCTTTTCTTCTGCAGTAGTATACAAACCTGTAAAAAAAAACCACTGCTATGCAATCATAAAAATACTATGCATTTCTTATTTTATCATGTCCATAAATCTTTATAGCTGACCACAATATGAACTTCTTTTGATATACCAGCTTTTTTTTCTTATGATTTTGATGTTGACTTCTGTAGAACTAACTCTACCTGGTGTAGAATTTGGTGAGCCATGTAAGCTGTTACTGTCCTAGGTACTATATTGGTAGACTTCTCTGAGTCAATGTAGTTGATGATGTTTCTGGAATAGAGGACAGACTATTTTTGGATGTACATTTCAAGACTTCTCTCAGTCCTAGCCCCAGCTGTGGCAGCAGGATTTTTAATAGAAAATTATTAAATGTGTCCAAATAATCTGAGCATGTAGTGTTCCTGTTCTGGGAGTATGGGAAAACCATATGTCCAGCTTTCTTTAATGTCCCTAGTATCTATGTTGCAGGTCTTTTTCACTTTGAGTGGTGTTTCAAGGATATATGTTAATACATAGCAACTGACTCTTATTTTAGGCAGCAGGAAACAGGGCATCACTGCTGGTTACCTTATGTTGAGATACAGAGCCAACATTTGTATAATGTCTCAATCATACATGTCTTACACCCACTGACATTATTATTGCTACAAAGAGTAGATGTTAGGATGAAGTAGAATTTTTTAAAAATGTATAAGGAAGGGCTTAGAACATAACGTATATGTTCTTATATAAGAACATACAAGCAGTATGATCAATCAAGTTGTGTGGGTTTGGGGGTTTTTTTACATAAAGAATCCTGTGTTGCCTGGATCTGTTCCTTTCTAGTTTTTTCTACTGGAATAACTTAATGAAGAAGTTGAATCATCAGGACTAAAAAATATTAGTTGAAGTTTAATTGTTTTATTTTAATAGCAGGTTCCTCACCAAGTTCCAGTAGCAGCTCCTCTGTTAATCCAATGGCTTCTCTTGGAGCTTTGCAGACACTGGCAGGTGCTACAGCAGGCCTCAACGTCAGCTCTTTAGCAGGTAAGTTATGTGTAGTGCTGCCTTGGGGGAATAGCTGATTCTCATTCCTCAGCCTGTGATAGGTCTCTGGGGTGATTTTTTTTTTTTTTTTTTGCTCCCTGCTTTCTGTAATTGTGCAGAGCATTTGAAAGGTTATTGATCTGACTCAGTGGAAGCACTCAGTCCTTTTTTATTTCCTCTTTCTTATACAGGAATGGCAGCCTTAAATGGAGGACTTGGCAGTGGTGGTCTCTCAAATGGGACAGGTAGCACAATGGAAGCCCTCACACAGGCTTATTCTGGAATCCAGCAATATGCTGCTGCTGCACTGCCCACACTCTATAACCAGAGTCTCTTAACACAGCAGAGTATTGGTGCAGCAGGAAGTCAAAAAGAAGGTAGGCAGAAAGTTGTAGAAACTACTTGAGATGGGTTTCAAAAGGGCAGGCTTAGCCCTTGCACCTACTTAACCTGCAGATTTTTCATTTGGTGTCATATTTTAGAATCCAGGAGTTACTGAAGATAAAAAAGGTCTGTGGGATCTTTCTACTAAGGGCTTCCCATAGTAGTTTTTATACAGGATGTTTCTCACGGGGTTTGTCTAGTCTTAAGTGCTTCCTTAATTGCACTCCTGCATGTTCTCAGAGGGAAGGAGAATACGAGTCCACAGCCTGACAGATCCCACAGATCCCTTCAGAGAAGCAGATGTGGTTTTGTTAATGCTGTTTTCTGGGTCCTTCACCTTTTCCAACAGCTACTTATGTCAGTCTTTTCACTCTACAGATTCAGGTTAAATTTAATATGTAATGTAAAGTAATGTAGGAGTAGGTTTCCAGCTAAATGTTGAATGTTTAGAAGAGAATCTGTCAGATTACAAGCAATGTGATCATTTGTATTTTGTTTGGAAGTTTACTTAGTTGCTTTGGGACCACAATTTTTGCATAGCCATTTTTTGTTCAGTCAACATCTAGCATTCAAACTTGCTGTTCAGCTGGCATTACAGCAAATATCTGTGAACTGGTTTTGGCACAATGTGTAAAGTACAAACAAAAGTGGCCAGAAAGAGCTAGAATTATTTGAGTGATCAATCCCAGCAAAGGGTCATGCTCAATTATTCTGGAATCAGGTGCTCTGCAGTACTGTAAATAGTAGTTTCATTGTTTTATCTAGAAAATTTGTCTTGACTGGCTCTTCCACCTTTATTTGTGCAGTGGGTATGTGGTATCCATGCTCTTTCTGAATTTATTTTCCTACTTGTTTGAAGGTCCAGAGGGAGCCAATCTGTTTATCTACCATCTTCCCCAGGAGTTTGGGGATCAGGATCTGCTGCAGATGTTCATGCCGTTTGGAAATGTCGTCTCTGCCAAGGTTTTCATTGACAAGCAGACCAATCTAAGCAAGTGTTTTGGTATGTTGGATCTACAGCTTCCTTCAAGGGGAAGCAGTGGGGCAGACATTGATCTCTTCTTTCTGGTGACCAATGACAGGACCTGAGATAAAGGCCTGAAGCTGAGTCAGGGGAGGTTTAGGCTGGATATTAAAAAAAAGGTTTTTCACCCAGAGGGTGCATGGGCATTGGAAGAGGCTCCCCAGGGAAGTGGTCACAGCACCAGCCTGACAGAGGTCAACAAGTATTTGGAAAGTGCTCTCAGATGAGCAGTGTGATTCTCAGGGTGTCTTGTGCAGGGACTTCAGTGATCTTTATGGATCCATTTCAACTCAGGATATTTTGTCATTCTAATAAATCATTGTCTGTAAAAAGGTGGCTTTAATAGTAATCTCTTTTTCAGTATATTGTCTAGTCTAACTATTAAGTAGGCAATCACTGTGTATTCCTAATAAATAAATAAACCAAATGCTTCCAGCAATAAACTGTATTTTCCTGATTTTCAATGTGACTTTTTGCTTTTCACAATTTCTTTCTATTTTGCCCTATTATAGTGTTCTGGCCCTAGATATTTCTCACTGAGATTAGCTCAGTTGGTTAGAGCACTGTGCTAATAATACCAAGGTTGTGGATTCAAACCCCTTTTGGGCCATTCACTTAGGATTTAGATTCCTTGATCCTTTTGGATCCCTTCTAATTCAGAATGATATGTGATTATTATTTGTGCTTGCAGACTCTAATCCTGAGATAGTTCTTCCTCTTACCTCTTTCTATTTTTTCAATAATTTGTATAAATTACTTAGTACATTATTATTATGAATTATTTCTATTAATATCTTTATAAATAATTATTGTGTGTACCATATTGCATTTTTGTGGTGCTGTAACCTCTCATGACTGTTTTGATAGATGGAGATTTCTTGTGATAGAATAGGAGAGGTGCACCTTTCTCTCTGGTTTTGATAGTTTTGTGTCTACATAAAATCCTGATTTTTTTCCTATTTGAGCCAAAAGATGTGGACAATCTGATGCTTTGTGTGAGCACAAAAATATGCTGATCATTCACTTATAACACTTATATGTGGACACATAGCCATTGACTGGAGTGGGAGTTATTCTCACTCCAGACATTGAGTGGAGTTATTTAAAATAGGCTCCTTCATAACACTGGAGAAGTTTATTTTCAGGATAATTATTTCCAGGAATGATATGCAACCTCCCATCCGAGAGCAACCTAAACACAATAGTGATACCCGTGCTACCCTTCCTTAGCAGCTGTTTCAACCCAAACCAATCTGCTCCCATAATGTCATGAGGGTGATTTCCATCTTGTATCTTCATTGAGCTTTTGCATCTGGATGAACATTTTCCAGGTTTGTTTTTCTCCCACGTATGAGTTCTTATAAACAGCAGTACTTATATTGTTGATTGACTAAAAAATGTTAATTTCCTGAGCTGTGTATATCTTCTGGCCAAAGTTCCATTTGTCAGAAAGCAATGAGAGCCTTTAGAAGCTATTATGAGGAGTCTGAAACAGTTGTGAGCTTCTGAAAATGGCACTTGATGCAAACCTCTCTGACCTTGTGAGTGCCTGTGTTTCCAGCTGTGAGTAGCCGTTGCGGGCAGCTCTGGCATGGAGTAATTGTGCGTTTTCCTCTCCTCAGGTTTTGTGAGTTACGACAATCCTGTCTCTGCGCAGGCTGCCATTCAGTCAATGAACGGCTTCCAGATCGGCATGAAGCGGCTGAAAGTACAGCTCAAGCGCTCCAAGAACGACAGCAAGCCATACTGAGCACCCCTCCCCTCCGGGACTGGAGTGAGAAGGATCTTCTGGTAAGTTGGAGAGGAGCGCACTTAGTGATTCGAAGCCCTAAGGCTGTGTTTTTACAGTCCTGGAAGCTGATCCATGCCTTCTATCTGGCACATCTTCCCTGGAAGACTCTGCTGCAGCCTCTGCTGAGAATCCTGCTTCGGATGGAGGACAAGTTTGTGCTTTTGTTTCCAGTGTTTTACTTTGGAGTTTAGGTGCCATATCGCTGAGGTTTTTTTGTTTAGTTTTGTTTTTTTTTTTTTCCCTCCCTTATTTGAAGTTTGCTGTGTTTGTAACGAGTGTGTGTTGAGAAGGACCAATGCCAGCTCCTTGGGGGTGGGGAGAGAAGGTTAAAGGGAGCAGCAGAAACTGACACCACACTGCCTTGGGGTAGAGAGGAGAAGGGAAAGCAGAAATAACAGAGAACAGCTGATGAAAACAAAGATGGGCAAGGAGAACAGAGTCCTGGGTGAGAAAGAACCAACTCCGCGTGGCCTTTGTCATGCCCCATCCGCTCTTTGAAATTTCCTTAGCTATATGCCACAGTGGGCATTTATTAAATCATCTCTAAAGCAGGAGACGGGCTAAATGGGTGAACACATTAACAAGCCAAAGGAAAACTGCAGTGATTTTTTTTTTATTTTCTTTGCTGTATATAAACTAGGTTTTATATAGCAGTGTGAATGTACACAGCACTTTATAAAACTATTAGATGATGTCTCTGCCCAGAAAATTTCACTCTCTGTCTACAGTGGAATATTAATGAGATACAGTGAATTTCTCCATGTATAAGAAAACTTAACCTGTGTACTTCATCTAGGTTTTGTGGAAAGGTAGAGGCAGCTTAGTCTGGATGAATACATCTGGGTCTGAAAACAATAAACTTTAGATCCCTGATAACCTGCAGAAATTTTTGATGATTTTTCTTCTTGACACATCACATTGCCCATTTCTGTGGAATAATGTCCTTTTTTTGCAGAGATTGCTATGAATTCCTTTTCATAAGCATAATGTAAGTGCTGATTGTTTATTGAAATGATAACTTCCTGTTTTGTTGGGGTTTTTTGTTGGGTTTTTTTAATGAACAAAATTCATGCAGTGACTTGGTCTAGTAATAAGGTGTATCTCTCTGCTGCAGTTTTCCTTTAAGGTGGTGTGTACCAGTGCAAAACAGGCTAAACCAGGAGCTGCAGAACCAGAGTATTGAGCCATTCAGTCTTTTTCTGCCTTTTGGTACAAGCTGTTATCTTTTATATTGAAGGAAATGGAACTCACCCCTTAACTGAACACACACTTTTTCTCCACCGCACCAGTGAAATTGCTAGTGCTTTGCTAAGGGCCTTTGATATTCACTGGGTTTAGGGGGCTCAAAGGACTTTTGACACTCTGGCCTGAGCTGTTTCAAGAAATCTGTGTAGAGTTCCATTTTATAACCACCAAAATCCACCTCTGTCACAAGAGGAAGTTTACAATTTCTGTCTTTAACAGAAGTTCGATTTACCTCATAATATTTATTTTTCCTTGTTTTCTTTGTATGCCTGAGTTGTAAGGCTGTTTCCCAGGGCTCCAGCTAACGCTGCAGTCTGGGAGCCAGCTGCTAAATGATGTGTGGGGGTCAGACCTGGGGTCAGGATTTCGTGTTCTGCTCCACCAGGAGGAGCACTAAACCCATCAAACCTGAGATCTCGGTTCCAAATCCCCACTTGTGTGCTGTGATCCGTTGGGAATCTTGGGCATTTCCAGGGACTGGGCCCCCTGGGATCTCAAACCTCTGAATTTCAAGGCCTGATAACATCTGAGGGGGAGCCCTTTCCAGTTCTTAGACTGAAAATCAAACAGTTGATGTCAGTCTGTCCATATTGATGGCAGACAGATAAATCTCTCAGTATTATTTATATAATTTTGTGGTGGCAAAGTTTCAAAGGCCAGATTGCCAAATTTCCCAGTTATGCTGGCATGTGGTACCCTTCTATGTTAATTATTTGAATCTCTCTAGAAACGTAAACATACACTGAAGTGAACCATGTACACTTGAATTCTGCACCATAGGAAAGATGTGTCCTGGTTTTCTGAGAAAAGAGTGTTGGAGTGTGAAGGCCTCCAGGGTGATAATGGGATTTTTTTATATATATATAAATATATATATAAATTATATACTTTTCAGAAAAAGAAAAAAAAAAACATAAAAAAACATAGTTGGGAGCAACTGCTCCAAGTGCAACCTGCTGTAACCAAGAATGTTGTTTCTATTTTTATAGAAGTTTTATACCGCTCCAGGGTGGAGAATATTTATTACCTAAATTATTTCACTGGAAAAAAAGGCCAGGGTTTTGTAGAATCCTGAATGTGATTGTTTTACACACATAATGATGTGCATGATTGAAACTACTGATTTTCAGTGGCCTGTTTGCAGCCCAACAACTGCTAAACGAGGAAGATGAATGCTGTGAACCAGTGGAGGAGAGCACTGTGCTCTGGGGTCTCTACAGTCACTCTTACCTTCTTTGCATCCTACCCTACTGTACCATCCAAGACCTTTGTCCTGTTTTTCTTTTAACCTGATGCTCTGGCCTATTTACTAGTCATTTCAGTTGCCCAAAATTGGATATTTTAGCTTCTTCATCCCATACTGCATCCTTAATACTGTAACTTACAGATCAAGCTTGGCATTGTTGCAGATAGATGTGACTCCTATTAATTTTAGGAGATTCACCAGTTTACACTGTGGCTTAGTTTGATGAGTGACTCTTCCCAGACATAATCACCTTCACCAGACATAAGACACCTAACTTGGGCTAGCTCTTGTGCCTTACTGGCGTAACTATAAGTATTGCCAAAAAGAAAAAGAAAAGAAATCTATGCAGGTTAAATTTTAAAAGATGTAATCCTCAGATGGTTTGAATCAATGCAGTTCTCTGAATGCAGTAGAGCTGCATCCATTTTCACCAGCTGAAGATGTTGCCCTTTTTGTGTATTTGTTTCAGATTTCCCTTTCTTGGTGTATCAATGTGTATATTGCCAAAGTTAATAAATGTATCAAGTTTGTGACTTGGGCAGATTTTTTTTTCTAATAACAAAACTGATCAGATAAAGTCAACATTTCTGTGTCTGTTTGGTGGCTGCTGCTGATTGTGGGGATTTAGGCTGCTCTTACCTTTCAGTCTTAAGCCAGTTTTCTTCCTCACTTATTAGCAGGAAAGTCTGGGATTCTGGGGACTTGGGGCTTTTAAATTTTTAGTATCAAATCATGCTCTCATTCAAGTGCAAATCAAATCAGTGTCAAATGCTCTATTTCCTGGACAGTAAGATAAGAATTGGGGGAGTTCAAATAAACTCCAGAAGGTTTGCTGATACAGCCACATGGACAAAGAGTACTATATGCTTAAAACCAAAGAACCTGATTTTCTACAAGAAAACCTAAAAGAAATTCTGATAAAATAGAATTCCTTATTACATGTGCCACCAGGAAATACTTCAAATAGTCTTAGTTTACGAGGTGGAAATGGTCTACTTCATAGATTTATTCTTTTTCTCAGGAGATATTTGATTTTACTGCTGTAACAAGGTGAAAGAATTATGAACTTAGTCTGATACTGCTTAGTGTCAATACTATAATAAATGAAATCATCGTTTCTTCAGTCCCCTAGATAATCACCAGTCCAAAACAGGGTAGCTCTTTGTAGTTTAGTTTTTTTATAATACAAAGCTGGCATTATTAAAAACTTCCAGCTCAGAAGAATCTCGCTGGCAAATGCATCTATCAGGAAAAAGCTTTTCACCTGAATACTGAAAGTCACTTATTATGATACTTCTGTTATGCAAACTGAATCTAACTGAACTGGTAATGGCTGTGGATTAGGGAAGAGCAACAAAGCAGAATGAATTTGTTCCTATTTTATTTGGAAATACCTAAAACCAACTTGGATAAAGGAAATTGCAAATGAAGGGTGCAACTATGAACAGGTAAAATGCTTTGAAAGCTTCTTGTTGCAGACTTTTAAACCTAAAGATGATTGATATCCCTAGCATACCTGCCACAAAATATAAAACACAGAAGGCAGAATTGTTATTATTTTGAGAATAAAACAAGGACAAACTGGAATAACTTTCTCCAAGTCGTTAAGACCTTGTCCAGCATCTCATGGTTCTGTTTTTATTAGGCCAGTCTTTCCATAGGGCTTAGATAAAACTCAGTCTTTGCCCTCAACATAGCTGAGAGGAATATTTGAAAAACCCATATCAAGAAAATCCCCAGACAAATCACACAGTTTATCAGTGGTGCATGCTAAGATGTCACTTGATTTCATGCTTCTTGTTGTTTCTCATCCCTCAGTTCATGATGAATTTGCTTTTCTGGTTTAAGAGTGAAATCTTGCACCTATCTGCAAATTATCTACAGTATTTCTTGAAATACAGAAACAAGTGCAAGAGTTGCATTGTACTCTGTTTGCTGGAGTTGGTTTAAACTCTATTCTGGAGTCCTTTTCCCTTTATTGGAAAGCATGAAAAGCAAATTAATCTCAGCAGTTCTAATAAGAGGAGTGTTGCTGATTTAGTAGACAATGTGTTTCTTGTTGCAGTGGAATGAGAATGCGACACTTGCTATTCTCAAATGATGTTAGATAATATGCAAATCTCACCTTGTTCTGGTCTGTAACCAGAAGCTTTGAGATGTGATGAAGATTAAGGCCAAACAGGAGCTAAAGGGGAGTTGGGGTATGGGGAGGCAGAATAAGAAAATAAACCATATCCTCTCTCTTCTGCCTCCTACTCTCATCCCATAATGTTCCTTGATACTTGCAGCTGACAACATGAAGGGAGGGAACAGAGGTATTTATGTCACTTAATATAAGAATTATTTTTTATAAACTCTTCAAAAAAATTTCAGGAAACACATTTTTTTCTGCTCATCAAACTGGCAACAGTGACTGTAGAGCTTCTCAGAGCCCAGAATCTCCTCCTCATGAAGCCAGGGAGCTGAGGGCTGTTACATAAAAGGTTGGGAATGGAAAATCCCTGTGCAGGTCTAATGGTATGACAAGTGCTCAGCTAGGACAAGTCTTAACTTGCAGTCAAGTCTTAAGAAATTCTTCTCTGATGTGTGGGCTTTTTGTCTTGTGTAATCTTTTTTTTTTCCCTTTTCCAAATCACCCACCCCCAGTTACATGGGCTCCTAGGGAATGAGAAGAAACTGTAGCTAAAGGAAAGAAAGTGGATTTGCTGGGCTACTACTGCCTAAGAATTTCCCATGTTAGAGTGCAAGAAAAGTCTCAAACGTCAAACCACCTGTGAATCCCTTGTGTCCTCTGTCTTGTCTCTCATGGTCTCAGTCTCTGTGGGCAAGTGTTTGCCCTGGAGTCACATTTTTTGGAATCGGTCTCCTGGGGAGGGAGTTTACTCTGTTCTAAACAGAGGTAGTAGACACACTGGGCATGGGGCAAGGTGACTGCATTCTAAGCAGTGTGTCACTAGGCTGTGGAATGCTCCACAGACTGGGTGCTGAGAGGGAAATCCAGGCCTCTGCTTCCATTTGGTTTCTGGCAGTTTGATGTTTACTTGGTGTCCTTCATGTACTTTGACTTTTACTTGTCCATCGTTGGCATGTACTGCCCTTCCCTGTCAACTCCCTTCCCCAGGAGATCTCATTGTACAGTGCCCATTCTTGTTCTCTCTCTCCGTGTTTGGATGTACTGCTCTGTGTAACTCAGTGGGTCTCCCTCTTTCTGGTTTGTTTTTTTTTCTAGATTCCTGCCGTTTGTTCATCGTTGTGCCTAAAGCATGTCGATGTGGCGTTCAAGTACATCGTCCAAATCCTTGTCTCTTCAGCTTCTCTGATGCTTGAACTCTCACCTTTGACCTTGTGTTGACCTTTGATGCTGATGTGTATTTTTATTATGTTTGTTTCTTTTCTTTTTTTTTTCTTTTTTTTTTTTTTTTTTTTTTTTTTTTTGTGCTGCCAAATTGGTTTTGCTAGAAAGACTGCTGAAGGGGAATATTTAAACTTGCATTTGAATATTAAAGAATTTCTATTTTTCTAGACCTTCGTAAGATAACCACTTGATTTTGTGAATCTGATTCTTTGTAATTTGTCTTCAGAGCAGCCTTGCTAGCATACCTTGTGGAGTATTTGTATTTCTGTGAACATACAGCCAATCACTTTCTAGGCTTAGTTTTTTTCAGTGTGCTTAGTTTTAAAAACACAGTTCAAAGAAAAAGTCAATTATATGGTGTGACTCAATCTTTCAGGAGACTTCCTAGTCACATTTTGCTGATCTGGTTTCTGTGCTTGAGGAGACAGCATGTGTTTTATGAGTTCAAACTTGTGACTTGAAGTGGCATCAACAGAAAACACTTGAACTACGTTTTCCTCTGATTGTAGCTACATTTTTGCCCTGACATTTACTGATTTTTTTTTAATTATTATTTTTATTTTTCCCCTGCTTCCCGGTGTGATTATCAGTCTGCAGTGAAAATTTGATCAAAATTGATGTTGTATTTTGTTAAGCTCTGGCATGCTTGGTTTTTTTTTGTAACTACAATCTCCTCAGCAAAATGTGATGTTTTTGTTTTAATCTTTCAAACTAAGATAGTGCCCAAAAATGTTGTGCATGTTTCCTGCTGTTTTCTTCACACCCTCGTATATATCACCTTCACCTCTCTGTTTTCTATAGTTTGTGCAAAAACTGAGCAATTTGATGGGTTCAAAGGTATCCTTTAAATTGGTGGTTTTGGTATGACAAATATCTGATCAGAAGCCACCTGAGGGCATCTACCTGTGCACTTAGACTGTCTGCCTGACAGAGCACCTGGACCTTGCTCCATCTCCAGTGCTGTCAGAAGCTCTGAGGGTGCTTGGTTACACTGTTCCCCTAGTGGAAGCTTTGGTGGAAGGGGATAGCTGGGAGCAGGAAGGTGGGGGAACTCACAGTATTTCTGTTTCCAAAGCTGTCTGAAGTGAGGGCTCATTTCAAACACTGAGCATTTTGCACAACTCAGGGCTATTTCTGTGAAGTCCAGCCCCAGTCTAATACCATCAGTCAGAGTTTGGTGGCAGGATTCTAGAAGGATCCAGGTTAGCTCATGAAAAAGTGTTTTAAATTTCCCAGAGAAAGCATTTGTAACACTGGTCCTACAACTGCTGGCTCTTTTCCCAAATGACAAGCACAATACAACAGCCTCTGGAGCTGTTATCTGAACAGGGTACCATCCCCAGCTCTCTTTTCAAGGGCCTTGGCTGGGGAATCTCTGCGGAGATTTTTTTAGTTTTTGTTTTGTTTTTAATTGGGTAATGAGCTGAGCAGTTCTGATGGCTTGCAGGATGAACTAGAACAGGTTACTGCTCTCTGGGTAGCAGGCTTCCCTGCCCTACGTACCATCTGCACAGGTAGAAACTGGGAAGTAGCTTCTAGATGAAGGCACCTGAAGAGTGTGTGCTGTGATGAAATTTCAGTCAGAAGCAGCAGCAAGCTAGTGTAGGTATCTTAACAGTTGAAATAATGTGAAATGGAATTCCAGGAGAAGGGGTTTTGCTGAGAAAACAAGTAGAGTTTGATTGGATAGAAATCTTCATTTTGTCCAGTGTTTGGGATAATGTAAAGATGCAAAGATTGTTTTCTATCCTACTTCTGAGTTGGTTGAGGATACTGTATCCTGACTAGGTGTTGACCAGAGTTGTGTAGACAGTCCTTAATCTGCTTACAAAAGAGAGCAATTGGAATATGATACATGTACCTGGGAGTGAATCGTGAGGCTGAATGAAAAAGGGTAGAGACTGGTTTATTTGGGAAGTAGGGTTGGGGGCTGGCTGCTGTTAGTCCCACAGTCTGAATGCACAGGGCTGCGTGCCAGGGGGCACTGATACCCTGCAGTGTGTGGAGGAGCTGCCAGTACGTTTCTGTACGTGTGCATTTGGTTCCGTAAGGAACCTTGGGGAAACCTGTGGAAAAATATCTGAAGAAAACCAAAATGCCAAATGTTGGGTGTTTCTTTCCTTTCTTCTTTCCTTTTCTTCCTTTGGTCGTTTTAATTGTTCTGTGGTGGTTTTAATGGATTTGAGACAGTGGAGCAGCAGCTGCCTTTCTGATTTTTGGCTGCTTTTTGTGAATAATTTAAAAAGAAAATTTACATTTTGGAGACAAACCTGTGGGCTTTTTTATTGGTACAAACATTGTATTTAACACTAGGGGTTTTGTACAGTTTTTTGCCTTTTCTACTAGAAAACAATGTAAAGTGATTCACAATGTGATGAGAAAACAAATTGCCACTATGACCAAATGTAGAGTCTGTTCTGCAGTTAACGGGATTTAATCAACTCGAAGTCGTGGTTCAGTCGTAGAACTGCTTTTCTTTACCTTGTTTGAGCTGTTCCTTTTTTTCTTGTTTTGATTTGCAAAATACAATGTCTTTTTGTGTGAAATTGTGTTGTACTCTGTAGAGAATTACAGATTTTACTTTAATGGTTTAAAAAGCAGAGGAGCGCGTGTTGCTTTTCTGATCTGATCACAGAGTTTGTGTAGTGGATTTAAAAATGAAAAGATTTGTTACAAGTTTGGAACAAGCGAGTATGTGTTAAAGGAATTTTCTTCCTTTTGTGTGTGTGTTTTTTTTTCTTTTTGTCCCAAAGGGCAACTTAAAGCTGTTTTAATTGCACAGACACACCGACAACAAGTCATTTTGTATATGCCAAGTGTGGTACCTTCCTTTGTTTATTTGCTATTAAACTGTTTGAGAAGAGTCCTTGTGTGTTGTATTTGTGTCTTAAGCTTGAGGTTCTTTTTGGGGTCCAGGTGTGAGAAGATGAAGAGAAAGACGAGAGAACTATTTTACAGTTTCTTAGCTGTGAGACACAAAAATATTCATGGCCCAGTACCACTTGTTCTGGATGTACAATATCACCCTGGACTTTTATTTCCGTGTAAATTAGCTACTTTGGGTAGAAACAGAAAAGGTTTTCTGGTTGATATACGTCCATTTTGGATCATTTGACAGTCAAGTCCCCCTTAGATTTGGAAAAGCTGAGGATCTTGGATAATGCAAATATGTGCAGCACTTGGGAGTGAGGAGTGGGCATATCCAGCCTCACGGAACTGGTTCCATGCAGCCACTTCCCTGTCCATGCACTTGTGCTTCAGGGTGTTTCAGGGCTCAATACCTTGGGCAGAGCAGCAGCCCTCAGCTCTGCAGGAGCAGCACCAGTGCGTGGTGCTGTGTGGGGTTAGAGAGGCACCAGCTTATGCCACCCTCACAAGCTGCACACTCGCCACCACCTCCTTCCCCTTCCAGGAACACAGCCAAGCTGGCTGAATCTGTCCTGGTTCTGCAGCATCAAGGTACCTGCAGCCCTCAGCGCTCCTCATCCTGGAAGCACTACACAGGGAAACTGCAAATGGATTTGGATTACTTCCTAGTGATAAGCAAAGGCTACCTCCTTTGCTCTTAGAACTAAGATATCTTTTATGATATCTCATTTCAAATTAATAAAAAGTATTTGGCGTAGCCAAAGCATTTAGAAACCTGCCACAAGTTTGACATGAATATTGCCTCTCTCAGAAGGAAAGTACCACAATGGCCATAATTTTGCTGCATTTCTGAGAGCTCCTAAAATTCCCTGATGTTCCTCCCTTTTGCTGTCTTGCATCTTGGAGATTTGCAAGGGTTTTCAGGACAGCTATGTTTCTCCTCCATGTCCTTTTCCTGTGTTATCTGGGATACTCTGTTTCACCCCATCACTTCCTACATGATTGTAAATCTGAGAGCACTTGCAAAGCAGCAGGATTCAGTGATGCATTCCTTGCCCTGAGCGCACCAATTGCGGCACGAGGCACGGAGCCACCTGTTGCAGACTGTGCTGGGATCCCTGCAGTTAATTTGCAGCTGTTGAGCAGAGAGGCTGGAGGGATTTCAGTTTAGATACAACTTGAGGCCAAGGATGGAGAGAAACAATTGAATCAGAAAAAGGGTTTGTTTAGGCTGAATGGAAGATTCCAGCTTGTGCAGAAAGTTCACTCACCTTGTCTCACACAATCAAAGCTTTGCCAGCTACATCTTACAGAACTGACACCAGATCTCTCTAGGGTCAGAGGGGTTTTTTATTTTTTGCAAGGCTTTTCCTTCAATTTAAAAGGCCACCACCAATCTGTACACAATCAAACTGCACCTAAGAGCCAGTATATTAATCTCTGAAAATAATCAGCAGTTTCACATTACATTTATCAGCATTTCTAGGAAATACACAAAGTTGCAGATGAAATCCTGATGCTCAGTGTTCTAGGAGAAACTTTTTTCCTCTCACATCCACCTCCACCTTTCACTATTTGTTTTGACTCCAGTCTTCCTGACTTTACCCACCACATTCTGCTCTCTTCATGTGGCCAGGAGTCACCGGGGGCATTACGGAGAGCAGGGGGGAGGAGGAGAAGCAGGTCAGTGGGGTCACTCTGAAGAAGTGAGTGCATGATGAGCCACACTGCATGTATGACAGGTAAGATTCCCTAATTTGATGTTGCTGAGCACCATTCAGGCTCATTTATTTGCACTTCCTGAAGGAGAAACTGTGACTCATTAACTGTAGAAGCTGTACCTGAATCTTGAATGAATTACAGCTATCTTGAGCCACAGACAGATGCCATTGCTTTTTTTGAAGTAGCACAGGCAGGCAATGTTGATCTTTTATCCCTCCTCATTTAGGCAGCTGCAGCTGGGCTCAGCGTGGTATGTTCCATATCAGAGCATGTTCCTGGTTTTTTCAAAATGACCCATTTGAACTTGATGGATTTAGCCCCCACTTTACTAGGGTGTTTTTACCTCAACAGGTGAGTTGCAAATTGATTGCTAAGAAACTAAGCACTGTTTCATACTGCTCAAAAGCAAGGAGCTAAAGTGAGATTAACAAAATGCAGGGCAGATCATCTTCTGTTAGATGGGTTTTGTCAGGCTGCAAGGCACCCTCTTTGTTTTGGCTATGCTGTGTGGGGAAGGGAGCAGTGCTTTGCTGACATGGTCCAAAAGAATTTCAGGATGAGTTTGTGTTACAGGCAGCTCACTTGTGGGAGGTTAATTTTGCATAGTCTGATCTACCAAGAATGATAAAATTTTTGTTTTCCCCACTCCTGAGTCCTGGCTTGATTCTCTTACAGAGCAGGCTCCAAGTGACTGCTCCCCTGGCCTCTTAACTTCTCTAAGTCTGGAAATCTGAATGGCTTTATGATTATCAATGCCTTCCATGGGGACTGATCTTCTGCATCTTGTTTCCATCCCACCACCTACATCTAGAGAGACATAAAAGAATTACTGCAAGGAAGAGAGATTTTTTAATATTCTGAATCAGACTTTTATGCAAGTCCTAAAATCCATAAAGTAGCTAGCTAATAATTTCAACAGTGCTGCTGAAGTGATTTTTGCACATTAACCTGCAGTGCCTCACCATTAGTTTACTTCAGCTTCTGTAGATTTTTCCATAGTTTTTACTTCCAGAGTTTGAGACTACATATAGTCTATGCTGAAATATCATCTATCACGTTACATCTCTGAAAAACAAAGCTAAGTTAAAAAGAGAATCAGCCTTACTGTAGCAAAACCCTTCTACAATTTCTTTTTGAAATATTTTTCTGAGGGAATTTTGGATAAAGAACAGATGTAATCCCTTAGGATCATGAGTGCTATGATGTAAAAGCCTCTAGGTAGCCTATCGTTCTTTATTCTGTGTCCTGCTTTCCTTAAGATATTACCTCAGGAAGGCTCCCTTGGGTTTTTGTTGACAGACCATGATAGTCTGATTGGTACCCTCTGAGGTGACTCTGTAGGTATTTACCTTTGCTTGGAGACAAATTGCCACCAAATTCACCAAGAATCAGGGAGACAGCTGGAGACGTGACTGGTTTTGCAGGCAGGTCTATTAAAACTTCAAATTGCTTCTCTTTGCCCAGTTAAAGGATCACAAAACTGGTTCCTGGAACTTCTCCATCTGAAAAACATTCAATATCCCTGTAGCATTCTCCACCTGCCCCCTCCTCCCAGGTTTTATGTAACTTCTTAAGAAGGACTGAATAAATCTCTGGACCACCAAGGCTGCAGCACATTGGTGAGAGTCTTAAATGTGACTCCTAGAGGAACCAGTCTGATTTTTTCAACAGAGTGTGGGAAACATAAAGCTATCTTTTAATGGGGCTAACACCTCTGCTGCAACCAAAAAGTGCAGATACCTGTTGTTCTGTGTCTTTATTGTTACTCATCATAAATGATCAAGTTCTGGATGCAGAACTTAAGCAGTGCCATTGACAACTTCTGTTGGGAACTTTTGGAGGACTGCCACACTCATCTGATGACAGAGAGCAACATGCAGTCAAGAGCAAAGGTTTTCAGCATGGTTAGCTTCTTGTCTCTAAAATTAGGAAGTCAGAGGTGTATTTGCAGCAAATCTGTGACAGAGCTGACCTATGTCCATAAAAACAGTCCATGATGCCAACTGAGGTCCTCAAAAGGGAGGCTGATTTGGTACCTAGCAAAGCATCAAGTACATTGCTGCAAATGTAACACAGCACGTGTGTACACACTGAAGTTGCCTTGTTCACACCTGCCTTGTAAGACATATATTTTTCCAAAAGCTACTTGAGTCTGCTTCCTCCCAAGCTAGCCTACCACCAGCAGTGCTTGTCTAAGGGGATGGCCAGAGAGGAAAGAGACAGCCAAGGCATCCTGAGGCTGTGACTACAGCCAATTGTCTCTCCCTGGGGTATTTATAAGCTGCATACTGGCGGGCAGGGGTGGGCAGTTGGCACCGTGACCTTGGGAGCTGGGGAGCCTGACTAGAATTCCTGGGAGCCACGTGAGCCTGACTGGCAGGAGCAGCTGCAGCCAATGGGGAGGAGACCAGCACTGGCTGTTCAGATTAAGTTTCACTCCTGTGGCTTGAGATTTTTCTCTTTCTCTCCCTGTCCTGCTTTTGCTCTTTGTTTACGGGATTGGACAGACGAATGCACTGATGGAGCCCTAGCAAGCAAGATGTTTGCCTAGTGGATTTGGGATTCTGCCTTCAGTGCTGAGCAACCACTTCTTGCCATTGCCTACCACAGCTCCAGCCCCCTGACATGGCTGGGCTCTCCCGGCTCTGGGCCCTCTGAGCACACAACCTGCCCTCTTCTAGTGGGGCACTTTACGTTGTGCTCTCTTGTAAGCACGTCCTTTTTGCTGTCCTTAGAGGTTAGTGTATGAGGCTTTTTAATCCATGGGAGATGGGTCAGGACCAGACAAAGCAACAGATAGAGAAAGGACTCCATCTTTACCAGTCTAATCAGACCGAAAAGGCCCTGCGAGTCTGGATGAGGGTTTTGGAGAAGTCTGCGGATCCTGCTGGCAGGTTTCGGGTTTTGGGTTGCCTCATCACTGCTCATGCAGAGATGGGCAGATACAAAGACATGCTGAAGGTAAGGTGAACTGGAGATGAATGCATGCCATTGTGTCACACCCATGATGGAACGTGGCTGGAGAGCAGAACCTGAAGTGGGGGGTGTTTTGTGTGTAACAGAAAATAGCAGCTACTGAGTGCATGTTCTGGGCTGCTGGGATCACTGTGCTCACCAAGAGCTCCAGCCCACAAGATACACAGAATATGATTTTTCCCCGGGTCTGGTTCATCAGGATTCCTGGGTTATTTAAGTTCTCCAGTTATTCATGGGAAGCTGTCTTGATTATTTCCCACATACAGGCACACCATGTTATCAGGCTTCAGGAGCAGGTATGAGAACAGAGCCTTTGGCCATTTCAAGCTGTTTACAGTCTGTATGTCAGCATAAAAGGTGAACTCCAAGTGGATTCTGTAGAATAAGTATCTCTCTTGTGAAGACATGTGTCTTACCTTGTTCAGCTTCTAGCTATTATCTAATATAGATCTTATGGGTTTTAGGTCTTATAGATCTTATTGGGGTTTTCTAATTGCAATTATTTGTTTGCCAGGGGGCTGACTGAGAGGGAAAAGAAGATGCTGTTTTGGTGAGATAATTGAGACATCCCAGATGTCTCACAATTGAGGTCAGAAAGCAGCTTCCAGTTGTCAGGACAGTAGAGAAGAAAGAAGGAAGGATATGAGGCTTGATGGAAGAGTGGTAAAAAGCAGCTGAAGTTACATTTCAAGCACATGAGGATAAACAGTTTAATTAAATGAACAAAAAGAAGCTGGTGTGTGCATCTGAGAAGTAAGAGCATGTGTACAGAGAGCAGCAGGCAGCATTTGGGAAGGCAACACAAGAATCTGTAAGACAAGGCAAGAGAGTGTTGTAATAGTCCTAAGAAACTATCCCAGCCTGAAATAGGGTCTTACTAAAGGGCTTTGATATCCTCATCCTGATGTTTTGGCTTGCCTCTTACTAGACTGGCTATCATTCAGCATTTAGAACAAAATGTAAATATGTCATTGAAAAGTTTTTGTTAGCTGTTTAGAATTGGAGTAGAGAGAGGGGCACACCTTACTAGTAAAGCCATGCACATGTCAAAGCCCTATATTGAAGCCAAATACTTAGGATGAAGAAGAAAGGAGAGATATTAATACACTTGGAAAACATCTGAAGACAAACAATTTTGTTAAGTGGTATGAAATTAGGTGCTGGCAAAAACAACAGACTGACTGGGGAAGAAAGCAGAGAAAAAGGATAAGATGTAGCTACCTGAAGGAAATACTAAAGACTTCATGGGAAAAAAAAAAAAGGCAAAGAAGTGAGTTTAGTATACTCAAACATAATTCCTTACCTGAGAAGAAAACAAAAATTGGCATCAGAGGTGAATTTTAGTTTGTCACACTATTAGGAAGGAAAAATGGCTTCAGTCAAACTGAAGATTTTACACAGCAACTGGTCAAAGGATAGAGAAAGGAGAACTTTGGCAATAAGCCATTGAGAGAGGAAATATCAGGAGAAAATGAGTCAGAATTAAAGTCATGAAATAAAAAGTTATTTAAGAGGGATTGTGATGCTCAACCTGTTCTGGAGAGGAAAACTTACTTCACACTGAGAGAAGAGATTGTGGCAATCAAGAAATAATGAAGAACTTGAGCAAAGTTAAGGGAAGGTGAGGAAGCATGAGCTAGTGTGCATCACTGAGTCCACATAGGAGCTTTCCTAAACTGCAGTGGAAACTGAAAAGATAATTACAAACCAAACATACACAATTTATGGTTAGTGATGTTTGGGGGTTTTGTGTCAGGTTTTTTTTGTGGTTTTGTTTTTGTTTTTGTTTTTGGTCTGGTTTTGTTGTTGTTGTTGTTGTTGTTGTCGTTTTTGTTTTTGTTTTGTTGGTTTTGGGGGGGAGGTTGAGTGTGGGGTTTTTTTTGGTTGGTTGGTTTTTTTTTTTATTTCCAAAGAATATAAAATGTTCTAGTAGCCTAAATTATTATGTGTAGCCACGATAGAAAAAGGAAGTAATAGATTCCTTTGGAATTTGCCATCCATAATCCTAATTGATAATATCTAATGAAAATTGCTATTTACCTTTGCTAGTGATACTAATCCAAGCCAGCTTGAATGCTTGCGCTTGCTTCATCACAACATGAGAGTTACTGCTTAGAAGAGTTTGCAGCCTGAAAGAGACTTCATTAAAGAGAACAGTATGCAACAAATCCTGGAGATTATAGAACCAAGACTGTCAAGTTCAAGACTGCAATTTATTAGTAGAAAATTCCTTAAAGAAGTACCTTACTTTTTTCTATTGATAGAGTATTTTAATAGCTTAGGAATTCCAGAGAAAGTGGGATACATTACAATGAGTGGAAGAAAACAGAACTGCATTGTGTCAGATGTTTCCTGCTTCACCAGCTTCCCTTTAAGGCCATTTAACAGCTGTTTTCCCCTTACAGCCAGCCTAGTTCATCTTCCTGGCCCAGAGACTGTGTGAAGAGAGGGAGAGGTTTCTTCTGAGTTTTCATAGGCCTTTTAAACCACCAGATAACTGCTCAGTGCATACAATGCTTCTCCATGTGCTGCCCTGCTCCAGTACAGGGTGCTACTTGTGGGTGCTTGAGCTGTATTTAAATAAACTCCACACTTTTGTAAACACTATCTTCTCTACTAAAGTTTGCAGTGGTCCAGATTGACACAGCACGGGAGCTGGAAGACCCAGATTTCCTTACAGAGAGCTACCTAAACCTGGCTCGCAGCAATGAGAAACTCTGTGAATTCCAGAAAACAATCTCTTACTGCAAGACGTGCCTGAACATGCAGGGTACCACTGTGAGCATGCAGCTGAATGGCCAGGTGAGCCTCAGCATGGGCAATGCCTTCCTGGGCCTCAGCATTTTCCAGAAGGCTTTGGAGTGCTTCGAGAAAGCTTTACGCTACGCACACAACAACGACGACAAGATGCTGGAGTGTCGAGTCTGCTGCAGCCTCGGGAACTTCTACACCCAGATAAAGGTACAGGAACCTAAGGGACAGGAGGGTGATTGCCCCACAGATTCAGGGAAGCATTGGAAATCACGTGAATTTCAGCCTTTGTCATTCCTATAGGAAGGGAAGTACTGAGAGAGCACTGTAAGCTAAAATCCCTTTGTAAAACCCAGATGGAGTACTCTCCTCCTCAGTAAGGATGGGAGGATTAGTGCCATGTTTACACAGCACACAGCACAGCAGAAGCAGCTGTGAATATGTGAGTTGAAAAGATCAAACTTAGCTTCAAAGATCACATCAGAGACACGGGGCTGGCAGCCAAAACTCATGGACTCTCTATTTCTACCACTATTGTAGGCAAATAGCTGCCAGCAAGCTGTAGGTAAAACCAGGCAGGGACTGAGCACA
This sequence comes from Serinus canaria, assembly GCF_022539315.1. Classification (NCBI taxonomy): domain Eukaryota; kingdom Metazoa; phylum Chordata; class Aves; order Passeriformes; family Fringillidae; genus Serinus; species Serinus canaria. The sequence goes on from NC_066319.1 coordinate 23,091,895, forward strand.
GGGGTGATTTGCCAGTTCCAACTTCAGGTACAAACAGCAAAAAAATAGGTTTTTCTCACAAAGTCTTGATTTCTTCACTCATAGAAGATCATCACAAGAAGTGTGGTGACCAAAAATAAAGAAAATAACATTGTGCTGAATACTTTTCAGGTGGGAAATAAGAAGGGAGAAAGGAAATATGAGAAACTGTTGTTTCCTTTCTGCATTGTGAGAATAAAAAAAATATGAGGACTTTTTCACTTCTGTGGTCTCATATAACTTTTCTGAGAATGGTTTTAGATATTAAGATAAGTTTTACATAATTATTGTAAAATAAGATTTATTTCTAACATACTTTTAATGAAAAAAAAAAAAGATGTTTAAAATGTATTATTACTTTTTGTGAATTTGATGAGGCCAAGAGTCTTAGTTCCTCTTTCCTGCAATGATAGATAATGAGCTTCTTGGAGATCCAAACTGACCGTTTAGAGAAAATGAAGGCTACATGTAGATGTTACAAGTAGAGATGATGTAAGAGCAGAGAAAGTGTTCAGCCTTTGCTTATAGAGGAGGGTAAATGGTTCCTGCAGAATAAAGTTAATGGCATACTACATAGAATTCATTTGCTGGGTCATTGTCCCAATGTCCTGAACCCAGAGAATAATAAGAATTCAGTATATGGCAAATCCATCTTTCACAATTAGATATCCACCAAAATAGTGCACATGGAAGAGGAGTAGCATGAGTTTAAATATGTACAGAAATCTGGTAACTGTTGCAGTGTTAGTAAATGAAAAATAGCTGGTCTTTTTCCTTCTGTCCTTTCTGCTTTATTTTTGCTGTGACTGCTGTCCGTGTGCTTGTTGCCTTACAGGACTATGAGAAAGCCTTGTTTTTCCCATGTAAAGCTGCTGAACTGGTGAATGACTACGGGAAGGGCTGGAGCCTGAAGTACCGTGCCATGAGCCAGTACCACATGGCCGTGGCCTATCGGAAGCTGGGGCGCCTGGCAGATGCCATGGATTGCTGTGAGGTACGGGGCATGGGCAGGGCTGGGGGGCTCTGCCAGGGCATCCTGCCACGCCCCTGCAGCAAGAAACACACCCTGCCATTCACACTTGACTCTAAATCTTCCTGCTGCCTTCCAGTCTTAGAGCTGTGGTTTCTGTAGTCCAGAGGGCTTCAAAATTTGGGTCTATGAATGGTCCTTGGTTAGGAACAAGTGAAAAATATTTTCCTTGCCTTTAAAGATGGTGCCACTTCCTTGGAGCTGAGCTTTCAGTGGCTGGAGTCCAAAGTCCCAGCCTTGCTCTTTTGAAGCAGGAACAAGTTGTTCTACTGACCAGAGGCAATTTCTTGCAGGAGTCCATGAAGATTGCCCTGCAGCACGGTGACCGGCCGCTGCAAGCACTGTGTCTGCTCTGCTTTGCAGACATCCATCGCAGCCGCAGGGACGTGCAGGTACAGCTCCTTCCTGCCTGGAAGGATGGGGGAATAGCAAGAGGGCATGAAAAGCAGTTCATAGCAAAACATGCTCTCTTCTCCCTGCTTCTGCAGACAGCCTTCCCTCGGTATGATTCTTCCATGAGCATCATGACAGAGATTGGAAACCGCCTGGGCCTGGTCCAGGTGCTGCTAGGAGTGACTAAGTGCTGGATGATCCAAAAGGAGCTGGACAAGGTCAGTTACAAACTTGTTTGTAGGACAATACAAGCACGGTTTTGTACTGCACTGTGGTGAGGGTACAGCTCAGAAGAGACCTGCACCCCCTTGTTTCTACCAAGAGGGTCTATTGCTTGTAGAGTTATTTTTCTGAATGGTGTCTCTCAGCCAGGAATTTCTTACTAATGGTAGGAACATGCATTCTGAATCAGACCTAAATTACAGAATTGCCTCATTAGTCAATCCTGATGACTTTTAAGCTCTACCCTGAGAAACCAGCACTGGAGGAAGGAAGCCTTATGCTCTGAAATAGATTCCCCTGCCTACTTTTTAGTTCTATGACTAAGCTCATTGATGTGGTAATGATGTTTAGACAGCTCTACAGCTCCACCATGTGCTTTGCAGGCAAATGTGGCATAAAATTCCTGGAGAAACTTTGATGGTCTGTAAACTCCGATGGGAAACAGAGAAATGAGATCAGGGATTTATCTGGGGATAGACAATCAGTCAATATAGAACTAGGGGGTGAAGTTAGTTATTTTGAAAATGCTTAGGCACTGTGTATGTGTGTGAAAGTCCAGACTGCACTAGATGCAGCACATTGCACAGCAGGAACATTACTCCAGCCACAGAATTAAATGCTCAAAGGTTAGCCCTGAACTAGCTCTGAACAACTGGGCACAGTGCCACATCAAGATGCTGATTGTGTCTACATGTGATGAAAATTCCCTCTTATCACTCATATTGAGACATATTGAAGCATCCCAGATATCAGTATGTCCAGCATATGTCAGCATAGACAAGTTCAGGGGGCTGTCAGCGTATGAGTGCCTCTATCAGGGAATCAGTTGGGTGAGACACACTGTGAATCTCAGCAAGTAAACACAGTGTTTGTTAGCAATGGGAGGAGAAACTGAGAACTTGAAAAGTTAGCTCAGTATCCAAAGAACAGGACAGGACACAGCAGGTAGGCCTCTGCAGGAGAGAATATTCAGAGCACTCATCAAACTCTTCCATTCACTGATTCTATCTCGAGCCACTGTCTGATATCAAGCAGCTCTCATTTGTGAGAACATGATGAGGGCTTTGCACAGAATTCTAATCTTACCAAATCCCACAGAAGAAGAAAGTGGAAGAATCTTGTATTCTGTCCAGGCATTAGAGGAAAGTCTGTCCTGCTGGGTCAGGGACCTTATGTCTGCTGACCAAATATGACTTCCTTAGATGTCACATCCCTGAGTATTCACCTAAGCCTGTTATTCAACTTGGCAGGCCCAGTTTCCATTTCTCATGCTACTCATCCCTGTATCAGGTACTTAGTAAAGCTATTTGCTAACTTTCCACTTGCAGATCCCCTGTTTTTGCTCAAGCTTCTTCCATCTTCCCAGTCTCTTTGGCCAGTTAGTCCATTTCATTTGCATGTAATGTAATCAGTGCTATTCCAGATCCTCCCAAGCTGCTCACAGCTTGCTTGCCCTCATTCTTGTGCAATCCAAGACAAACTGTCCCCTAGACTTTTCAATATCTTTTCCCTTACCCCACACATTTCACTTTGATTCTTGTTCACAGTCATTATTCTCAGGAGTTTTCAGTACACATTCAGTATTCCTAAACACAGTTCTCAGTTATGTTCTCCCTGCTGGCCTTAGTTCCTGCTTCCCTCTCCTACATTTCCTTTTCCTAGGCTCTTGCTGCCACCACAAGTCTAATGCCATCTCCTCTGCATTCATAGCACATTTTTGCATCTCATCTGGTCCTCTCCTCCTACAATAGCAGTAACACCAAATTATAGGGTAGAAATTTTATAATGTTCCTCATGAAAACTACTACATCACAAGGGAAACCTCTTCTTCCCCTTGGACAAATAGGAAGCAGATCTCAATAGCTCTGGAAAAGAGAGACTAATTATCAGAACTGCAAGGAACACTGTGACATCTAGGTGAAAGTAGGGAGTCATTTGTTATGACAGCTGCTGTGCTAAATATTTCCTTCAGATTTTAAAAATGGATCGCAGAACACTCCTACATCACACCATGTGTAAGTAAGGCAAGGTGGATATATGAACAGCAGGGAAAAAATGGATGAGTGTGGTGTATTGGTGCTGGTGATCCCTTTCCTCACCTCTGGTACAACTGAAGTTGCCCAACAATTATTGAGCCTGCAAGGTAGGATGGGGACAAGGCTTGCTTTGCTAGTGCTCCATCCCAGCCTCAAATGACCATGTGGGACTGAGTTTAAATCTGTATTCTCTCTGCTGGGGGACCAGCCTCTGCCAACACTGACACTGAATGTCTGAGACAGAAATGTAGCTCTTGTATTACTTGTGGTCTTCTAGAAACCAACCTTTTCTCATGGATTAACTTTTGTGAGGGGAGGGAAATCTGCCCTCCCTAAAAAAGTTTTTTTGATTTTCCAGTGTTGCAGGGATACTTGTTAATCCAGATTTTACTCTGTACTTCTTTACCTCTTTTCTTAAACAATTCTCATGGGACATTCATAAAAGCCTGTTTTTCATTTATTTGGCTGAGAACTAACAACCAGTGCTCTCAATTCACAGGCTCTGGAAAGCATTGAAAAGGCACAGGAGCTGGCAGAGGGACTAGGGAACAAGGTAGGATCCTACACCTTCTTTTCAGTACTCTTCATAGTCTTGTGTCAGCCAATATAAGATATCAAACATTGAAGTATTCAGGCTTGTTGTTGCTCATTAGCATTCCCATTAAGCAGCGAGTGTTTGGGATTTGCTTTGTCCTGTTTGGTTGTGGGCAGTTGCACAGATAATCATCAGTATGCAAGTCTGAAAAGTGATTGAGGAGTCACAATGGGATAGGCAAAGGAGAATGGGAAGCAGTGAAAATGGGTGTGAAACAGACAGAAAACTAGAGGATTAGAGGTCTCTTCTCTTCCTGAAAAACATTTTTGCCCTGAGCAGCTGCTGAACTGTGTGCTGGCTGGAGGCAAAGGAAAGTGATGTATGGGTAGTGACGGGTAGCTCAGGGAAAACATGCGTGGAACAGCTGCTGAGTGTCTCAAACCTGGTGTTACCTTTTGTGACACAAAGAAGAAGGGTTAATGACAGGAATTGTTGAGGCCTGCTGATGTTTCTCCACCAGGCTGATGGGGCTGTGGCATTCCGTTCCCACTCCTGCCTCTCGTCTGTGTTCACCCTGCTGTTCATTTGTCTTGAAGCCTTGTTCACTTGTTTCTGTCCTTCACGTGCAGCTCGGCCTGCTGAAGCTCCACTGCCTGTGTGAAAGGATCTATCGCACGAAGGAGCAGCAGCAAGAATTGCGTGACCATGTAGTGAAGTTCCACGAATGTGTGGAGGAGATGGAGCTGTACTGTGGCATGTGTGGAGAGTCCATTGGGGAGAAGAACAACCAGCTCCAGGCACTACCTTGCTCCCACTTCTTCCACTTGAAGTAATTAGCTGGAAATACTAAAATTATTGTCATGTTACTCATAGGAAAGAGCTGCTTATGCCCACAGCAGTCCTATCCGTGCTGTTCCCCAGGTCTTTGTCTTGACCACCTGCTTACCTTCGTCTTGATCCTGCCTTGCAGGATCCCATTGCAGTGCTGAGTCTCACAGCCTTGGAGGGTGAGATTTAGCCATCATATCCATCACACTTCCACTTGTCCTCTAAATAATTATTCACTGAGGTCCTCACTTTGCAGGTGGTCAGCCCCGTTCACAGATTCTTATTGGATTCCTCCTGGGGAATCAGTTCTTCTGTCCCAGGGGCAGTTTGGGTTTTTCCCAAGTCCCCTCACTTTCTCCCTTCGCTAGTGGCACACAGAAGTGAAGTTGTTCAGACTGTTATCACACTACTGCCATGAAAGAAGTTAGCTGTACCACCATTTTATTGAAGAAAAAACACAAGTGTTACAAAACACTGAAAACTAACTTGAAACTAATAATTTAATAACAAAGTCTCACACTGACACCAGAATTAGGATCAAACTACTGGGCAGCGAGAGACGCCCGATGAGCTCTGTGGATTGTCTTCAGCAGTACAGGAACAAACTTTTGTGGAGAAATTTGCCGAAGTGCCTCTCTGGAAGGGATGGGAAGGAGTTGCAGTCTCTGCCGGTGGCGGGAGGGCCTAGGGGGAAGAGCTCTGAGGTTTGCAATAGCCGTGGAGCCGCCCTGGGGGAGCCTCCGGCCGCGGAGACCCCCCCGACCCGACCTCCTCCCGTTGCAGGTGCCTCCAGACCAACGGGACCCGCGGCTGCCCCAACTGCCGCCGCTTGTCGGTGAAGCCCGGCTACGTCTAAGCGCCCGCGGGCCCGGCCGGGGACGGACGGAGCCGCTCCCGGGCCCCCTCAGGCTGTGCCTGGCGTGGGCGTCCTCGGCCTCCCCTGCGCGGGGCCGGCTCACGGCTCGGCCCCACCCCCTTCCCCCTCGCTGCTGTGTACGGGCACTGGCTGTAATAAAGGCTTTCTCCGGGAGACCACCCCGTCTGCCTCCAGCGCCGGGTTCCGGGCACCGCCCGCGCCCCGCCCCGCCATGGCGTCGCCGCCATCACTCAGCAGGTTTGGGGGCGGCACGTGATCCGCCGGCCGCTCCCCGCCCCGCCGGCAGATTCGGCACGGCCGCGGGCGCCGCGGGCCGCGATCGGGGAGCCGGTGGCTGCTCCGGGGGAGGGGAGGGTGCGCGGAACCCCCGGGCCGCCCGTCCCGCCCGTGGCGCTGCCCCCGCCCTGCGCCGCCCGGAACCGCAGTGCGGAATCTGCCGCGCCGAACCCGCCGCGCCGTGCGCGCACCCGCGGGCCGGCGGAAAGATGGCGTCGGTCTGGGATGAGTCGGAGGTGAGGGGCCGGGGCTGGGGCCGGGGGCGGCGGAGCCGGGGCGAGCCGCGGGCCGGGCCGAAGGTAACGCTGCCGTTGTGCCCCCGCAGGACGGCGTCGGCGAGGAGGTGCTGAAGATGTCCACGGAGGAGATCGTGCAGCGCACCCGGCTCCTCGACAGCGAGATCAAGGTAGCGGCCGCGGAGCCGGGCCGGGCCGCCCTCCCGGGAGCTCTGTGCTGCTGTTGTTCGGGGCGGGCGGGTTAGCACAGGCACGGGGACAGCAAAAAATTAAACCCGGTTCGTTGAATCGAGAACGGCAGATGGAGGAATACGGAACCGCGAAGGTAGGGGAGAATCACCAGAAGTGCATCGACCCGAGAAAGCTGGGGGGGCGGCTGTTCGACGCAGCTTTAGCTAAAGTTGCAAAGGCCCTCCCTGCCTCGTAGGCAGAGGGGAGGGGGAAGTCTGTCCTGTGGCCTGAGTCAGGTAGGATCTTTGGGTAATTTAGGTTGGAAGGGACTTGAGCAGACCTCCAGGCCAAACGCCTTCTCAAAGCAGGGTCAGCCATATCGCAGGCTACTCAGGGCTTTATCCGGTTGGATCTTGAAAGTCTTTAAAGACACATACTGCACCGCTTCGCAGGGTGTTCAGTGCTGCTGCTTGACAGACCTCGTGAGGATAGAGATTTGCTTTGCTACAGTCTGAACCGCACCTGTTTCAGTCTTTGTTATTTCATCTGCCCATTGTGTACTCCTGTGAAGTGTCTGGTCCAGTCTCTTTGATACCTCCTTCCGCAGCTGTTCTGTTCTCAGCTGAACAAACCCAGCTCTCTCAGGGGGGCCCATGCTCCAGCCCCCAGTCATCTTGGTGGCCCCATGCAGAACTCAGTCCAGTTTATCAATGTTTTTGCTGTATGGGGGGGGGAAACACCAAAACTGGACTGAATGCTCTAGGTAGAATCTAAAAGTATCGAATAAAGGGGACTGAATACTTCTCTCCATCTACTGCCTGCAGTCCTGCTAGTACAGCCCAGGATGCTGTTTGCCACCCTTGCTGTCAGAGCACATTGCTGGCTCCTGTTCAGTTTATTGTCTTATGGAGACCCCGAGGTCCATTCCTCAGCCAATCACCAGCATGTGTTACTTCAAGGTGCACTTCCCTCCCTGTGGCAGGGCTTTACATGTGTCTTCATTTTTTGTAAGGTTTTCTGTGTGGCAGCTCTGCCTTTGAACACCAAGACTATGCCCCCCAAATTGATGTCATCTGCAAAGATGATGAGAAAACATTCTGTCCTCTTGCTTGTTCATTCATGAAGATGTTAAGCAGATAAACCAGTCTCGTGATAGACACGTTTTGCATAAAAGAGCACTTAAAAATTTAGAATGTTTGCTGCCCAGTGTTAGCAGTATTGAGATAAAGTATTTCATAAATTCCATAGAGTAACTTCATCCTATACTGCTTCAGGCTCCACAAGTAATTCTGACTTACTAAGGTACTTTATTATTCTTTAAAGACAGTAAAGGTAAATATGTGTCTTATTTTTAAACTGCAGAATACAGTAAGGAGTAGAAGTAGCCTTCTTCATTTTATAGAAAGAGCATTATAATTGCAAAATGTTTGTAAGAACCCTCCCTTCAGGCAGTTTTCCTTGAATGTTTTCTAGGCTGTTTTATTAGATCAAATTTATTAAGTTTTTTGCATTTTTATTTAACAGATTCTGTACTGGCTCCTGTAATAGATCTGTCCTGTGAATGTGTTACAGCACAGTATTATGCTTAGGCATAAAGACTTTTAAAAAGATAGTGTCTTAGTGAAGAGTGAATTTCCCCATTGAACAGAATCACACACCCAGTTCAGGTGTGACCAGGTCTCCTGAGATCTCTTGGTGCTCCAGTCACTTCAGTGGGGATCACAAAGTGTGTATTTGCATACTGTGTGACTAACTAGGAAAGGGAGGAAAAGGCCTGCCAGTGTCAGCCAGACAGCACTGCAGACATCTGTGTTGGGTGTACAGAACTTTTTTTCTTAGAGGTTTTTTTTCCTTACAGTTAGTACAATCATAGAATAGTTTGGGTTGGAAGGGACATCTAAAGGCCAGCTCCTGCCATAAGCAGGGATGTCTTTAACTAGACCAGGTCGCTTAGAGCCCTGTCCAATCTGGTCTTGAATGTTTCCAGGGATGGGGCATCCACCATGATCTGGGCAACCTGTTGCAGTGTTTTGCTGTCCTTACTGTAAAATCTCTTATATATAGTGTAAATTTACCCTCTTGAAGTTTAAAATCCATACCCCTTGTCCTGTTGTAACAGCTCTTACTAAAAAGTGGGTCCCCATCTTTCTTACAAGACAGCTTTAAATACAGAAAGGCCACCATGAGGTCTTCCTGGAGCCCTCTCTTCTCCAGGCTGAATCATAGAATGGATGGTGTTGCAAAGGACCTTAAAGATCATCTAGTTCCAGCCACCTTGTAAAACATAACTAAAATAGGTGTGTATATGTAGTTATTTGTGTATCTGTATATATTGAAAGATCACATCCAAACCAAACTGTTTGGATGTGATCTGGGCCATATTGTTATGTAGGTTACATTGCAGCCCTGTAAGCTGTTGCACTGATTAGGCTGAGGCTACCAAGTGACACTGGGAAGAAATTATTTGGGATTATTGTAGCCTTGATTCCTAACAAATTTTGGCTAATTTGCTGGCTTTGCTTTTTTATATATTAGATTTCCCTTTATTCTTCAGACTTATATTTCTGTAACTGTTTGCTTTTGGAACAATCTATTAATTTCATCTTGCCTCAGTTTTCTGACACTTTTCCTTTTTCTTTCTTCTGTGTACCAATTGCAGATCATGAAGAGTGAGGTACTGAGAGTGACCCACGAGCTCCAGGCCATGAAAGACAAAATCAAAGAAAACAGTGAAAAGATCAAAGTGAACAAAACCCTGCCATACCTTGTCTCCAATGTTATTGAGGTGAGGGTGGTGGGCTTTTATGTACTGACATGAGAAGTGTGTGCAATTTATAGTGGCAGGCAGGAAGGCAGGGAGCTCATCAGGCATTCAAGGCCTGGAGTATTCTCAGACTACCAATGCTGCCAGAGCCAGGACTTTCAGGTTTTTCTGTTGTTTTCATTTGTGACCTGGAAGTGCACACCTCTTTCCCAGTTGTTCTCTGGGTCATTCCTTAGGCTTTGGGTACTGTTAATCTGTACTTAACAACCATCAGAGGGTGGCACAGCCCTTCTGAGTGTAAACTTGAGCATCTGAGATTGGACACATGCTCTCTGTAACTTGTGAAACAGCAAATGAAAGGCCGTGGCTCTTTTAATCCATCACATTCTTTTTCTAATTCAGTAATTCTGATGAGAGGAAAAAGAATGCTCATAGTTTGCTATTAAAAATGGGATTGCTTTGTGCTACTGTTTAAAAACTTAATGAGCTTAAGCCCTAATGTGAGCTGCTGTATGGCAGAAGGAATCATTGCCATTAGCTACTATTTGTTCTGGATTTTGTAAGGTCTTTCTATGCACTATTGCATGCTGCTTCATAAGCAAAGGAAGAAATCAATTTTTACAGGAGGGCTTTAATGCTTTCAGGATTCTACTCCTGATGGATGATGGAAAGTTTTATTTCTTCTAATGTTTGTATGTTAGAAGCATTAATCCTGGGATCATCCTGCTAGCCTGGTTACATTGTTATGAACGCTTTCACCCTGGTTTTCAGCTGCTGGATGTTGACCCAAATGACCAGGAGGAGGATGGAGCAAACATTGACCTGGATTCCCAGAGAAAGGGCAAGTGTGCTGTGATCAAGACCTCTACACGTCAGGTAAGATCCATGTGCCCAACCAGGTGGGAGGAGTGATGCAAAGGATCTTTTCCTGGTACATCTGGTTTTGCTTACCTTGATTTCTTTTTTACAGACATATTTCCTGCCTGTTATTGGGTTGGTTGATGCTGAGAAGTTGAAACCTGGAGATCTGGTGGTGAGTGTAATTGGATATGATGGTGGCCACAAAATTGCGTATGTCTTGCCTTGAAGAAAGAAGTCGAATCTATCCAGATTGCCCCAAGACCATTTCTCTACTAAAACTTTCATAGATAGGTATTATGGGTTCAGTTACTACTGTTTGTAGTAAAGAAAAGCAGTTTGGGGTGCGTGTCTTTTATACATACATTTGGTGCTGAAAGTTTAGAGACCACTTAGTAAGTTTTTTAAACCCTGTCCTTTCATTGTAAATAAACTGGACCACTCGGTTAAAATGTGACTGTGGCATTGTCCACTCTGCCAAGCTGGGGTAATTCGATGAATGCCAGTGTCAAAGCTGGTTGTTCCTGCATACTTGAGGTCTAGTAAATCAGCTTTGATTGCATGTTTATTAAGTGCTATCTGAGGGAACTTGTTAAAAGCAAAGGACTTGTGTTTGCAGGGGGTGAACAAAGACTCTTACTTGATCCTGGAGACTCTGCCTACAGAGTATGATTCACGGGTGAAGGCCATGGAGGTGGATGAGAGGCCCACCGAGCAGTACAGTGACATCGGGGGGCTGGATAAACAAATCCAAGAGGTGATACTTTATGTATAGTTTCTGCTGTGACTGTGGAAAACAGTCTTTGAACTTCAACTCTAAAGCAGACAGCCTGGATCTGTGGAGAAGAATGCATTTATGTATTAATATTTTTCTTCTGTTGTAGCTCGTGGAGGCCATTGTCCTGCCGATGAATCATAAGGAGAAATTTGAAAATTTGGGTATACAGCCACCCAAAGGAGTCCTTATGTATGGGCCTCCAGGAACAGGGAAGACACTTCTAGCTCGAGCATGTGCTGCCCAGACCAAGGTAAAAAGAACCTGTGAAAGTGTGTGCAGCTGTAGAATAGTACCTGACAAAGAATAAGAACACCTACAGGGGAAGAAAGTCATACCCACAAATTGGTGTTACAAAGGCTGGGATTTTCCTGTCTGTTTGCTTGCTTGTTTTAATTAAGGGCTTCTTATAGTACCCAGAAGTGACCTATTGTGAAATGAGGCCTAGAATTGATTCTCTTTCACTTCCCAGGCCACGTTCCTGAAGCTGGCGGGTCCACAACTCGTGCAGATGTTCATTGGCGATGGAGCAAAGCTGGTACGCGATGCTTTTGCTCTCGCGAAGGAAAAAGCTCCTTCCATCATCTTTATTGATGAACTAGATGCCATTGGCACTAAAAGGTGAGCTCTGGTCCATGTTGTAAAGTTCTTGGGAGCTGCCTAGCAGCCTCCTTTGCCTGTGTATGTAAGCAGAGCCTTTTAAAGCATGGGTTACTCAGAGAGCGTGAACACAGTCACAGATGGATAGCAGTTGCCACAGTCCTTGGGCTCAGGAGCAAAGTTTGTCAGACTTTGGATGTGTCTGATAGCCTCCTGCTTTAGAAAACTGTTTTCTGATCACTGCACCTAGAGATGTTCACCCTCATTTACTGTGTGGGCCTGGACAACATAAGCCTCGTTCAGCTGTTATGACTAAATAAGTCTTAGGTGCTGCTGACCTAGTTATTCTAGTTGCAGTCCTCATCATAGTAGAACTGTAGTTTTAAGGAAAAATTTGGAACACCTCAGCCAAGGAGCATGACCTGCAGTCATTCCCTGTTCTGATGTGATTAAAAACATAGGGACAGGGTGGTCAGGTTCATACTGACAGTTTTATCCTTGTTTCCTCTCAGGTTTGATAGTGAGAAGGCCGGTGACCGGGAGGTGCAGAGGACCATGCTGGAGCTGCTTAATCAACTTGATGGTTTCCAGCCCAACACACAAGTCAAGGTTGGGAGCTAGCAGGGAGTGCTGCTGAGGTCCAGGGCACTCTAGCAAGGGTTGGAAAACAATGTCCAGGGAAGAAGCTTGGTGAATCTTTGGGGAAGAAAGGCCTGTCTTCCATGTGCTTCACACTGATGATCCTACTTCTACTTAGGTGATTGCTGCAACCAACCGGGTTGATATCTTGGACCCAGCTTTGCTCCGCTCTGGACGATTAGATCGAAAGATTGAGTTCCCAATGCCTAATGAAGAGGCCAGAGCCAGAATTATGCAGATTCATTCACGCAAAATGAATGTCAGGTATGTCCTTCTGGGGCTCTTTTTGTCACTCACAATCGTACCTTAAGGCTGAGAAGTGGTTGGCAGTCACTTGTTGGGAGCTCACTGTGGGGCTGAGGAAACACCCTACATTGCTTTTTCTATTTGGTACATGTTCTCAGACTTTTTTTCCCATTTGCTCATATCAGCCCTGACGTAAACTATGAGGAACTGGCTCGCTGCACAGATGATTTCAATGGAGCCCAGTGCAAAGCTGTGTGTGTTGAAGCGGTAAGTATTCCTCCATAGGAACAGTAGTGAGAGTAGGGAAATGTGAAAGCTAGAATGGAGCAGCTATTTGGAACTGGTGTGGTGCTCATATTCCCTCTCTAAATACTGTTTAATTGGGCAGGGGATGATTGCCCTCCGCCGTGGAGCTACAGAGCTCACCCACGAGGACTACATGGAAGGAATCCTGGAGGTTCAAGCAAAGAAAAAAGCCAATCTGCAGTACTATGCCTGATCCCTGCCCAGTCAAGTTTGTGGCCTTGGCAGAGGACAGGAATAGACTGGACTGTATCACTTACTTTCTGTCTGGAAAAAATAAAGCATTTTTTCCCCTTTAAAAACAAATCCGTGATGTGTTGGGGCTGTCGCCCTTGCTCAGTGGTTCTACATCTGTGTAAAGGAAGGCTAAAAGCCTCCTGTGTACTGTGCCCACCATGCTGCCTTTGGACCCTCCTCCAACTAGCTCTGGATTAAACCCTGCTCTGATACTCCTTCCTGAGGACCAAGAGGCTATACTGCAGTAAGTGTACTGTGACATTGATGACCTGCAGCTCAGACAGCATCGCCTGTTCTTGCCTGTGCAGCCAGTGAACAGCCTGCAGCGTGGTTAGAGTTTGAAACTTTTGAACACTCAATTTGCAAGTGTGAACATGATTCACACATGAATGATGTTTTAACTTTGTCACTTGCACTTAACTCTTGAAGCTTTAACACTGTTGCTGGTATGTGTATGTGAGCTCTCTGAGGAATCAGTCAGGTCATTAGTCATAAAGAATTCAAGGTTTCATCCACCGAGCAAGTCTTTCAGTACTTTTAATGCCAGTTGAGAATTACAACTTCCATTTAAAAATTACACTTTTCATAAATACACTGACTTTAGCATTAAGTATCTTACATGCCACTGGATTGTATTTTAAATACAATGTAAACATCTCCAAATGCTGGCCATCTCATCTTTACCTGTGCAGTTTTTGGACGCTTGGGAGAGGGGTGGGGATGTGAGAAGGAAAAAAAGAATAGATGGATGAAAGAAAAAATGCACTCCAAAGTACTTTGGCTGATGTTCCTGAGTTAGCCCTAGTACTTGTGCTGGTACCAAGGTCCTTAGTGCTCATTTTGGAGCGGAATCTTGTTCCAGCAGAATGTGCGTGTTCTTGACACGCTGCGCTCAGGGCATTTGACAGTGGAAGGGGCAGAAGCCACACGTTCCTGAGGAAAATACACTGTGGTTCCTTTGGACACTAATGTTAGATGGGGCTGTACATCTGCTATTTTAGCAGTACTGTTATTTGAGCTCAGGGAGAATTACTCATCTCCTTTCACAGAGCAGGAGTTGCACCCAGAAGTTAGTTCAGAAGTGAAAGTTGATCCTGACAGCTCAAACTATGACGCATTTTGGAAAATGTACCTCTGGTGCAATAGTTAAAAGCTGCATGTGGCATACATCTCCCCACTAAAACAAGGGTATGTTAGTTAGCCAGATGAGTAACCTTCACTGTGTAAGAAGCTGAGAAAAACTTTCCTCTGCTTTCCCAGAGTCCATAAGAGTTTTCTTGGAGTCTTGCTGCTAAGTTACAGCTAGCTCCTTTTGGAAAGAGATTGATTAGTGAGTAAATAGCTGAATCCACAGCATGGAATAGCACAGGTTTCTGATTTAAATAAATTAATACTAAGAATGGGCTAATTCTTTGGCCTAAACCTCGGCTTAGATCAAGGTTCTTTTGGGAAAGGATGGCCTGAGCCAACACTAGACATGCCTGTTGCAAAAGTGTTCAAGCCAACTTTACTTAGCTCCTTGCCCTAAATTGGGTCTGAATTACACAGACCTGCAGCAATAGAGTTGGTGCGTAAACATCCCTTACAACTGGACAATAACAGGACCATGGAGGTACAGTTCAAAAAACAGCACAAAAAAAGACACTATCTTGGACTTAATCCCTTGTAAACAGAAGAAAAACAAATTGAAAGAACTGTCCCCCTTAAACCATCAATGATCAAGTTGCCAATAATTCAAACCTGGAGTTACTTGCAATGTCCGTGTCTGCGACTGGAGGCTGTAGCAGCGTCCCATGGGCTGGCATTTGGACAGCTCTGGCACTGCTCTCCACACGCTGACATGCCACCTCTTCCTGGTGTTAACCCACAGCTCTGCCCAGGCTGCGCTTTCCAGAGTCTCTCCTCGCTCTCTCTGGGGTCACACGGCCCCATTTTCTTGTCTGGGTTTTTGTACGGATGCCCGGGAGGTGTTGAGCGATGGGGCCAAAGTGCAGAGGAACCCAGCCAGCAGGGTGAGGCCCAAGCCCCCCCAGGCACAGAACATGGACCAGCCATAGCCATGACTGATGTCCTCTGGCAGCCCATAGACGTAGCGAGGATAGCGGGACAGCTCAAAATTGATCCCAGCTACGCATGTGCAGAGTGAGATGATACAGCAAGTGCCTGCAGGAGAAAAGCAAAAGGGTTCTACACTGCCCTCAGACAGGTTAATTATGCTCTGGTTTTTCCCTCAGTATTTTCAAAGACATGCATTTTCAGAATCAAGAATTACCCTTGGGGTTTTTTCTGCAGTCCTACCAGCACTCTCCTTATAAGGCAGAGAAAAAAAAAAGAAGGGAAAATATGTAGGACTACAGGATACCTTGCTTCACAAATAACCAGTACTACCTTAGCACCTTTAATTGCAATTTTGAACTCAGTCATAGTTCATCATTCTTTGATTCTCCTGAGACTACTTCCAGTGTCTAATGTCATCAGATTCCAGACAGTAATTGGCCAGTTTCTCCTATGAAAGGTAATTAGCTCACTGAATCCCAGGGCTGCAAAGTGCAGCACTTTTTGGTTTTCACCCACACTTCTGCCAACTGCACCCTAGGCCCACAAAGCATGCCCAGATTTTTGTCATCTGCTACACATTCACTGAACAACTGTATAGAGGAGAAAAAGCCCAAGAAGGCACAAGGCACACCAGTATGTTTAATATACACTACTACACTAGACTCCAGGTCTATACTGCCCATTTTCAAGTTGAAAAACCAAAGTTCAGAAAAACCTTTGGTCATACAGAAAGTCTGCTTCCACGCAGAACAAACAGATGTAACAACCCAGGCAAGCAGTGAGCTCACATCCTTATCACTGGGCCAATGTCCTCCCAGGCTTGAACTTCATCATTACATGAAGATCTAAGCATCTCTGAGTACCAGAAAGGTGCTCTACATTAAGTTATGTTTATTTGTTATGATTCCTAAGGAAAACTGGGCTAAGCTGTCTGACTGGAGCCACAGGTTGCACACTCGGAGCAAGCCAGAGGCCTGTGCTCATTGTGCACATGATCCCCGTGGCTACACACCAGCTCTCTAGAGCACAAGGCTCATACACACACATTAGGGTCTACTAAGAAACATGCAGTACCCATGCAAGCACAGGTCCTGCCCAGTGCTGGAAGTAGTAACTGCACTGTGCTGACAGTTTGCTGCACTAAGTAACTGCTTCATGTAGTTATGGTGGGCTGACGTCACTTTTATTTTTACAAGGCAGCAATACTGAATGTGGAGACCTGAGCAGAAGCGAAAGGCTCTCACCTCCCATTAGGAAGAGCAGCCCAGCCACGTACTGCATGAGCTCCTGCTGTTTGCAGCAGCCCAGCACACCAATGATCCACCCAAACAGGATGATGGAGACTGCCATGCCAATGAAGCCAGCTGTCATCCTCCTCAGATCTGAAGGAAAAGGAGAAAAGCAAGACAAAAGACATGAAGATGGCAGTACCTAGAGAAAACAGCCAGTGCAGAGGCCAGATGTGGACTGACTGGTTCTAAAGTTTATACTTCAACCATGGACTTCTCCTTCCGTAGCTTCTTGGAGGTAGCTTGCCCATTACACTGAAATGAAGGGAATCCATGTGAAATGGCTGCATTGTGCTGTGCACTGTGTAACTGGAGAGCATTTCTGTCCAAAGTACCAGCCAAATGCTCCCCAGCGTGGCACAGAAAGGGTGCACCACAAACTCATGGTAGTACTGCAAGATGCAAGAGCTTTTTTTTTTTTTTTTTTTTTTTTTTTTCTGTGGCATCTTTCTTTGGGATAGAGTTTGTTGGGGGAGAAAATTTTCTGCTGAAAATAGAAACAGAAGAATCAAGAGGGGACACTGGAGAGGACAAAAGGATTAGTGTATGGGAGGCACACAGTGTGAACTGAAAAGAGGAATAGTGGGAGGACAGAAGCAGACAGCAGATCAATACAATATTATGGGAACAACTCCAGTAACACGCTCTAAAAAAAAGCTTGGGTACCATTGCTATCCATAGTAAAATTGCTGTTCTTGTCTCCTCCAAGTTCAGTCTCCAGCTGAACTAGGATTTCCTTGGCACTCAGTCTCACATGACAGGGGCTATGTTGAATTATGTGGGCAATAGAACAAAAAACAGAAGCGGGAGCAAAAAAAACTGATTAAATCATTCTCAGTCACAGGCTACAGTTCAGTTATCTGTGTGGGAAGGACTTGGGCATGAGGCAGCTTGTAGGCCAGGTGCTGGTGCAAAGACAAACTGAGATGTTCCCTAAAAGAACTGATCTCCAGGAGGTTGCATCAGGTCACTGGTGTGCACACAGAAAATTGCAACAGGATCCATACAGTGATGCAGCACCTGTGCTGTAAGCCAGCTAGGAACTGCCTGTGCCCAGATCCAGAATATGACAACTCCTTGCAATTCACTACATACATCTGTACTCCTGAATTCCCAGCTTTAAGCCCCTCCAAATCCCATGTCTCTTTCCAATCATACAGTTGGCTGCTTGCACTTCCTCACTAATCAATCTGTATCTATGCTTAGAGCCCAGGGCCATGCTTAGGATGAGGTGATCCCGAGCCCTCAGCTGGCATTGCATTAAGGCATTTAGTGATGCAAACATTGCTGAGCCCTGCTCTGGGCTACTTACGGAGCGCGTGCCACTCATCCTGCCGGATGGTGTTGGTGATGTTGATGGGCAAGTTGCGAGGCAGAGAGCTGGAGGTGTAGTGGTACTTCACAGCAGTGCAGCGCTGAATAACTCCTGTGAAGAGACATCAGTGTGAAACAGCATGAAAGCCCCCTGGCCTTGCACGTGCTGCTGGGTTGGCTAGCCCAGCAGGGCTCGCACTGGGGAAGCCTTCATTCAGTAACAGGGCAAATGTAGCCAAAAAAGAGCTGTTTATTTCAAAGGCTTTGGGATTAGAAGGAGAGAACCTACAAAGAAACACCAGCTAAGCAGGAGCCAGGTGTCTCTCCAAGAAGCAACAGCTGAAGTTAAACAGTAATGACAGTCAGGAAAAACATGTCTAAAAGCTTTCTAGAGGAACTGCTGTGATCTTTTTTGGGATGTCTAAGGAGACAAGAATGTGGCCAAGCACCAACAGGACCGCTTTATCTCTAAGAAGACAAAATTGTAACACTTTGAAAATTTTGAATGAATGCTGGAAAGTGAACTGCATAGGAGAATCTTTTGAATTCACTCCAATAGTCATTGGCTCTTTGCTTTACTTTCAATGAACAGTAGTATCCAGGTAGAATACTATGTTTCCATTATAGCTTTAAGAAAAGTGTACCCCAGATGTAAATGTGAACTTACAAGCATGCTCTTCTTGAAAGGGTTTTTTAATTTAGAAACTGGAGGAGACAAACATGGATGATGGAGTAGAAGAGAGCCACCAGAAAGATAAAAGAGCTAAATAAAAAAAGTTCCTCTTAAACAGTGGCTACAGGGCCATTACCGCTATTTGAATGTTGGAGCAGAAGAACCATTCAAAAACAATCGACTGGCCAGTGAGCTAATTAAGCTGGTGAACAATCACTAGCAAGGAGCTGCAGATTCAGTGATCAGTTTTGCAAAAGACACTAGAAAACCCAGGAGAAGAATTGAGCTTTCTGTGGCTCTCACAGCAATGAGAAGCTTGATTTTGTTCTCTAACAATGTTCACTGGGACTGTACTGACCTGGTTTCTGCAAGGACCTGCAAAGAGGAAGCCCCTCAAGATTTCACAAGATCAAAAGCTGCAAATGAGAGGCCCAGGCAAATCCAGCCATCAGGCCAGGGAGGGAAAGGTGATCTGAATTTCCTCCCATTTCAAGCAGGCTCCAATTCTCAGCTGTGCTTCTCACCACCCTTGCTGTGGCTCCCTGCTGCTTCCCCAGCACCACAGAGCACTTCCAGCTGCACACTGTACACAGAGGTGCTGCCCTTCACCTGCAGACAGTGGCCCTCTCCTACTGAGCAGTTCTCCCTCCTTGCACTTACCTCAGGAACAAGGCCAATGATCAGCAAGACAACCCAGTGTCAGAGAGTGCCAGTTCATTTGCAAAGGCTGCAGACATCTGAGTTAAGAACTTGGGCCATATACAACACATCACAGTAGCTAATCAAATTTCACCTGTGACTGCTGACTGAGCTCAATTTCAATATGGACACGATTTGCATGTGTTGTTGAGAAATATGTAAATACAACAAACTAATGACATCAGATTTCAGATTATAATGCTCTGCATTCATTAAAAGTATTATTTATGCACTTACATTTCCTGACCATAAAAGTAGTGCATATGAAGCAGCATTTTAAATAAGAGCAAGGATTACTATTTTTATAGCTCATTAAAGAAAAAGCAAAAACTAGAGACATACATCCCTTATGATCAAAGCTATGGACTTCTCAGCTTAAGACATCACTAAGAAAAATATTGGCTCTTTATTATTCCAAGAGTTTAACATGTAAACTAAAACCAAAACCTCTCCACCTTCCCATACAAAACTGGTTATTTAGAAATTTTTGGATATCTGGTTTAAAACCTGTACTCCTAATCCTTTCTTCCCAAGAAATCAAAGTGCTAATTTTATATAGTTAGCACATAAAATTTCATTAAAACAGCAAATTAAAAAAAAAAAAAAGCTCAGGAGTGCACAGATTCCACGGCTTTAGCTCAGTGCTGACCTCTAATCCATAGGCTTGGTAACAGCCTTTGATTACACCAGCACAAGTAGTTTTTCCAACAAGATTCCATTTTCCCCAGAGCACAGGCTGGATCCACTCTAATGTGAGCCACTATAGGCAAAACAAGGGAGGCCTCTCTCTGCAGATCTTCAATAAAAGTTGAAATAGGCAGGCAAGAGAGTCAGAGACTTGGAGAAGCAGTGAGTGTGATCACAGCTGGATACCTAAGCCACTTTCTCCCAGGAAATTTTAACAAGCACCCAGGCAACCTTCAGAACCTCGATTTTGCATTTGCCATCACTAGTCTGTGTTTCCCATTTTGTGAGTGAATCTCTAGGTCTCACTTGCAGAGATGCCATGCACTCAAATATGCCCTCCACAGGACTGCATTTAAAGTCATATAACACTTTGTTCTCTAAGTACTCAAGAAAAAAAGTAAAAATCAAAATCAGGTTTGCAGTCTAAAGTTGTTGTTAAGGAAAAGGTGTTTCAAAGGTACTCCAGTAAGTCCTTGGACCTGAGCCTTACATACCTGAAATTGCAGTCTATAAAATAGGGACAGCATCCTGCCCTCCATTTCAGAAACCTGCTAGCAAAGTGATTTCCTTTTTGTTTACAACACACTCAGACAAGTACCCTAAGAAAGCCTGCCAAAATTAAAACTTTTGCCTTCAGGCAAGGGCTTGAATAGAAGAGAGTCATGTGGTGAACAAGTGTGTGTTGTCTGTTTTGGCACCCAACTACATTGGGAATACAGGACAGAAGGAGGCAGGTGCTTCTTCCTCCTCCAGGTCATTAGTTAGCCATAAAGCACACATCCAAGAAAAAGGTTAGATGGACAGCCTGATGCCAGCATTTCTAAGGGCTTTAACAGAACACTGTGAGAGTCACACTGCATGTACCATTTTCTTGATTAAATAATAAACATGAACAGCATCCAGCAGTGTCACACTGACACTTTCACGGCCCAGCTACATTCCTGTGCCTTCTCACAGCCAACATTGTTTCTAACACCTTGTTCTCAACATGTTTTTTTTAACCCTCAGGATTTCAACTGCAGCCAGGTTCCCCTTGGAACTCACACAGCCCTTGGAAGAGTATAAGTGTCTCTGGACGAGTTCTTTCTCCTGATTGAAGACCAAGGATGGGAAAGGTCAGGCAATGCTTGCTAGACTAGCCAGATAGCCAGGCAGAGCACAGGCCCCTTGTTCCTAAGCTGCCAAAACCACAGAAACACCAACCCTGCTGGGATATATTCAGTCTGTAATCCTGGGCTTAGCACACCCTGATTTTCAGTTTAGTTTTTGTGTCCAACTTTGAGACATGCAGGTTTTCTTTACACAACATGCCAGAGGTTTATGAAGAAATGGAGGGGTTCATTTTCAATTCTGCTGTGTGGCCCAGTATCAGAGCAGTCTGACTCTCACACAGCTGGGAGAGACTCCCTACTGCCCACGAGCAGCCACGGCCAGTTAGCAACTAAATACCGTATGTGGCCTGGCCCTCCCCTCCTTCATGGCCCAAGACCAATTGCCATTGAAGCTTCCTGGCATTTTCCTACCATTTCTGCCCAGGATTGTAAGGAGCACCACAGACATGCATTCACTCTGTCCACACTGTCACCCAAGGGCCACCAGATCAAATGAATCAACCTTCCTTTAAAATTCCACAGGAACTCTTACAGATCCCACTGACAGAACATACTTACCAAGGACCATGACCAAACAGATCAAGTTTATTAAATATGTCACTATAACAGATCCTCCACAGACCTCACAGGCAATCTTGTAACTCTTCCCACTTATCATCAGTCAGAAAGAATGGGAAGTACAGACACCAGGACTGAGCAGTTTTCTCTCAAGGCCTTCACTGTGGCCCCAAACTGGTGTGTTCCTCTGCTTAAGCATCCAATGGTTATCCTCACTTTCTCAGCTACATTGTGGTACCAAGAAGACTTTTCAGTATATATGAGATGTAACAGTCCCACCCCAGAGACTTTTCAGAGGAAGGCTGAAAAGCAATAAAATCCCTGGTTTATCAACAATGATGAACCTTTTATTTTTTAATTCCTTCAGTTTAGGGATGTTAAAGCACACGTTGTTCAATGGGCCCACCAAGTCATCCAAAGCAGCTTGTTAGAATGGATCTTTCCCAATTCATCATCTTCTACTGTCACCATTTTGTAAGCAACACTTATTTACTCTACTAACAGGTAGAGAAGGCCCCTAAACAATATATAATGAATCCCTCCAGGACCTTTCTACTTAAGTCCATGCAGATGGTTGTTGTTGTAGCATCAGTTACTGAATGTGGAATCCACACAGTACAGGCTCTACAAGATGACGTGTAGTGCTCCTGATCTTACACTCAGAGAACCTCCCATATGTGCACAGAGATCCTCTCAGTTTCCCCACCAAGTGGTTCAGTTCCTTGCCTTCTATCTCTTACTTATTGCTAATCTCCATTTTTCCCATGTGGTTTTTACATAGTTTCTTCTTTTGCCTTTAATGTATCTTTGACATAGTTTCTTCTTTTGCCTTTTAATTGTATCTTTGAAATGAAACTGTGTATTTTTTCACAGTTCCAAAATAGTAATTTTGCATTTTAAGAAAAATCTCACATATCATTCCCATCTTACATTTAAACATTTCCCACCTCTCAGTTTTGCACTACATTTTCTGACTAGTTTTCTCCTTTTAAATACATGAAGTGAATATATTTTGCTTTAATATTCCAGATATATAAATGGATGCTTGTATATGCATCATTAGCTACAATGCTCAACTATGCAAGTTTCCATGAAACAGCTTTGTATTAATAGCAGTAGATTAGATGGACTAGAAATCCATGGAATTATGAGTAAGTGTATTTATGGACTTAAGTAATTTATTCAGAATTCAGGAGAGATGCAGAAAGGAAAGAAATCTTATTCCAGAGAGACTAGAAAAAAATGGAGACTATAAACCCAAACCAAAATTACCACAGAACTGTGGGAAAAAATCAAATTTACTCCTCTTTCACGAAAAGGCCATAAAAAATATCTAGATTAAGGAATACTAGGAATAAAGAAAGGCATCACACATCACCAAAGAGCTAGCTGAAAACTTAATGCAAATTGAGGAGGAATAGGGCTTTCAGCAGTGCACAGGAGCAATCTTCAGGTCACACCAGGGGAAAAAATACCTGCTTTTCCTTTTCATAAGCACCAGATCTGGTATCAGGCTTCAGAGAACAGCTCAGATGCAGCCACACCTGACCATCAGTCAGAAAAGGCTGCCTAATCACAGTTGTCAGAGAAAAGACAGACACAGTGGGAACGAGGAAAGGCTGCTAGTAAAGCAGGTCAGGAGAAGGGATAAGAGCCATATCTATTTAAAGATCTGATTCTACAAGAACTATTATTAATAATTTCCCTCTATAAGATGACACATAAATCTTTACAGTAGCAACTGCAGACCTAATAGGCAAAGAATATAAGGGGGGGGGCAATGTTTTTTGTAGGGAAAGGAAAAGTCTTTTATTAGAACAGCTGGGGGAAAAGGAAATAAAGTAGAAAGGAAACATTTTGAATTTAGAGTCTTTCCAGTTTTACCCATCAAACACTGAGAAAGACCATTCACCACCCTGTAATGGCCTGCATACAGAATGCAGACTCTAGCCTCTCTATGTGACTTGTTGTGGTGTTGGGAAAATACCTCAGAAAGAGAAGTATTGAGGACCAACCTAGTATTCTTCCCACCTGTTCCCCCATCTTACCTAATCTCAGTGGGAGCTTAAAGCATTTTGCTTGATGTGAGTAAAAACAGTAGATAAATATTTTACATGACAACCACAATTAATAGAAAGAAATTAATGAGTTCCCTTTTGGTGAAAGGAGTTCAGCATGGAAATAAAAATGAAATTACATAGAATGGATCCTAGGAGAATAAACAGAGAAAGAAGCTAAGCACACAGCTTTAGAGTTTAAGAAGTAAGAGTCACTGCTGTGCATTGGAAAGAATGGACAAAGACGAGCTGAAATTCACAGTGCCAGTCCATCCAGGCTCTGCTGTGCAGGACTGGCGTCACAGTTGGAAGCCAAGCTGAAGAACTGCTCTCGCTTTCTTAAGATAGCATTTCCATTTTGTGCCTCAATGGAAGCACTTTCTCCAACTCCTACTCTCTCTGTGCTAATATGTACCTGCTGGAACACGAAGTCCTGTTATTTATCATTAACCATACATAACCCATTGACTTCATGGGTCAGCCCACTATGATATTTGTACCATCAAATGCAGGACTTTCATTTATACCTCATGGCCTGCTTGGCTTTGTACCATGTGCCACAATAGTAGCAGATCCATAGCTTTCTCTCCTTTCACCCTGGGGGCCCTGAGTGACATCTGCCACCATGAAAGCCTGGCAATCTACTGCAGCAATGAGAGCTCCCTCATGCTAGAATGGGAACAACAGGTCCCTTTCACCTTGCTGCTAAAATCACAGTGCTATCAACAACACTGCATGTTTCTCAGCCCGCAATTAGAAGAAAGTGTCGGGGTTAGGAGGACGCCCACAGAGAGTCAGGCCCTGCACTGGGCCCCCGGAGGGGCTCTCTGAGGACGCGGTCCCACCCAGCACTGCAGCATTTCTAGCAGAGAGGGAGGCGCACAGGACCCGGGATGGGGTCAGCGCCGCGCTCGCCGCTTCCCGCACGCCAGGGACACCGGGAGCCAGGGGTCGGCCGGGCTCCATCCGCGCCCGCCCGCCCGCCCCGGCAGCGGCAGCCGCCGCCCCGCCCGCAGCCCCGGCGGCACCGCGCTCAGCACCACGGACAGCGGCGGGGCCGCCGCCGCCCCCCGCCCCCGCACCTTTCCGGATGAGCTCCTCGCTGTCCGGCTCATAGCCCGCGCGGTGGCAGCGCCTCCAGAGCCCCGAGACGGTGGAGTTGAAGCGGCGGCCGCAGTGCGAATCCAGCGCGGCGGAAGCGGCGGCGGCCGGGGCGGGGGCCGGGGGACGCCCGGGCAGGAGCGCCCGCGGGGGTCGGGCGCGGAGCGGCAGGTGCGAGCTGGGCGCCGACATGGAGCCGGGCGGGTCGCTGCGCTTGTGGCCGAAGCCGCGACAGCGCTCGCGGTGCCGCCGCGCGTCTGTCTCGTACCAGGAGTCGGTGCCGATGGCCACGGCCAGGAGGGCGAGGGCGGCGGCGGCCAGGAGCAGCCCGGTACCGCTCAGCGCCTGAGCCGCGGCCGCCATCTTACCGCGCCGGGGGCGGCAGGGGCGGGCGCTTCCCTGCAGCCCGGCTGGGGCCACCGCCCGCGGCACCGCCCCCGGAAGGGACGGGCCCGCGCCCCCCGCGCCCCCCGCGCCGCGCTCGGTCCCGTAGCGCGGCATCCGCCGGGCTCGGCCTCTCGGGGGTCCCGAACCGCCCCCGCCGCGGCGCCGGGCTCCTGCTCCGCGGACCGAGGGCCCCTCCCTTGGCGGAGCCCGTGGCCAGGGCGGTGCGGGGATGGCCGCGGGCAGCTGCCGGGGGATGGATAACCGGAGGAAGGGGTGAACGGACCCTCCGAGCCTTTCCGCGGCCTCCTCTGGCCTGGCAGTCGCCCATCCCGCTGGCTTGCCCAGGGCAGAAGGGCAAAGACCAGCCCTGCTCAGGCCGCGGGAGCCAGCAGTTTTTCAAATGTACACGAAATGCAAACGCTACCCGCAAAATCATTTGTTGGCTTTTGGATTATGACTTCTCCACCCTTCATTATCAGTTAATGGAAAATAAGGCCTGAAGAATGTCCATCTATTTTATGCAATGAGAAGCAGATTAAATCCAAGCCATTAGTTAAATGCAGCATTTATAGGGGCACAAAATCCCTCTGATTCCACTTGTTGTATAGGGCTTGTTCCTCCAGCTGCAGCACTACCAGTCAGTCCCCAAAGCCAGTTGTTAGAGCATCGTCTCATCAATTCTGGCCTCCAGATAAAAAGATCTAGTGGCATGCTATGCCTAACTACTAATTTAATGTCTAGTTTTGAAATCCTTAGCTTTGGGTTTCTTTTTATTTCTTTTTTTTTTTTTTTTTTTTTTTTTGTTAAAAGTAGTTTTAATAGGTTCCCAGGAACAAATGCTCAAGTGCAGAAGATTCTGATCCTTCCTCCCTGCCACCACCTTCCCCTTGTCACTTCTTGGTGTCTCGGCCACACTGAGCACAATCTAAACACCCTCCCCAGCACTTCTCCCAGCAACACGGCCCAGCAGAGAGTACTGCTTATCTCCCCTGAGCACTCTGCCTGGTGGAAACATGCAGCAGCCTCAGCTAAAGCTTGTTCTAACCACATTTCTGCATGATCCTCTTCAGCAGTTTGCACTGGACAGATGGGATTACCATCCATGCAGCTGCACACTGGTGCCTTCAAGGCAGACAAATTGAAAGGGCTGCTGTCAAAAGAATTTTCTTACACATACCAGATAAATTAAATCTGCCACAGCAAGAATGAAAAATAATTTTCAAATACAATCATTGCTCTAGCTAACATGGAAAAATCCTTCAATTGTAATAGCTCTTTCCCGGAAAGATCCAAATACTCACATTTCCTAAATCTGCAATCCTATTATGTCACCTTACTCTCCATGTGAGCTCCTCAGGCTACAGTTTCAAAAGACAGGGGCTTCAGCAACACCATCATCTTACAAAGTTCCCATGAATTAAACTCTATTTGTTCTCCTTTCTGTGCCACTGCAATTGTGTCAGAGCCATTCTTCCCAGAGCCTGTGAAACAGAGAGCTGATTAACTCATGATAATTTCAATTACTTTTGAGAAGGAAAAAGAGATGAGGGAGAAAGGCTCATAGCTCAGTCCTAAGGGCAGGAGTACCAGCACAGCTCAAGAGTGCAGTGTGGTAAATCCAGGGACAGAGATTCCAAAACGTAGATTACTGGCAAAATCCACAGACTGTGACATCGTGCCCTTGATCACCTACCTACTTTCATCTTCTTCCAGCTCTTGGGTTATGGCTTTCCTTCTTTTTACAGAACACTTTGGCTAAGAAGAGATGTAAATGCACCGTTTATAGCTGAAAATCTTCCAAATGAAGGGTGGGATAAGACATTTTCTGAACCCCCGTTTTTGAAGGGTAGAGAATTTCCTCTTAGTCCTTTCAGGGCAATTGGAACACACAGCCTTTCATGATGGCACCTTTGTCCAACACGGCAGGTATCCAGCTTAGTCTTAACTGAAACCAGACAGGCCTTGAGGTTTTTGATTTTAAAAAATAACTGATTACAGTCAAGAATGATTACAAAACTCTCTGAACAGTAAAGTTACCATGTAAGCTTTCCCCCAAAAGAGGAGAAACTTATTTGGTGATGCTTTTCAGGGAACCAGAGCAGCACTCAAGAATTATGATTCTACCACACTGCTCCTGGACAACAGTTCCATGGCAGCAGAGTGAAGAAACTGGAATAGAACTTTTTCTTTCTGGGGAAAGTCTGACAGCAACCCAGAGTCCAAACTGCTCTAGACTAACCCAGGGAGATGTCTGTGTAATTCAAATGAAATTTAAACTGAATTTTTAAATCAAAGGAAAGTAGGAACTTAAAAAAAAAAAAAAAAAAAAAGCCTAAACCAACCAAATAAAACAATCCAACAACACAAACCGACATGGAAAACCATTTATTTCATCTCTATTGTCTCCATGCAGAGCAGACCAATACAGATGAAGGGGGAAAATGCATAAGAGCAGCTGAAAAAATAGAGCTAGAAAATACAATTCTCTCTGCATTTCCAAAAGTGACAAATGTGGTGGAGTGATGCTCCATTTTCTCCCAAGGCTCTCAATCCTCAGCCCCAGGGCTGACGCAGTAGAAATCTACTGAACCCCCTCCCTCCCACAACCCCATGCTACCTCCTACTAGGGTATCTTCCCAAGAACCACAGACTATCCACGCCTGTGATAGCAGCCAAGAAAAACAGCTCAGAAATTCTTTGTTCAGTGTCATCCACTTCACATTCCTGAACGCTCAGTATAAAATCCTGACTGTGGTTTTCAGTCTTGGCAAGGCTCAGTGCTGATGCAACAACGCCAACTCATGGGCACTCACCTGGCAATGCCCCAACTTAAATGCCAGCCTTATTTTGGGAAAGACATCTTGAGAAACAGCAGGCACAACTTTCTGTGCAAGCTTGCTTCCTCCAGAGCCCTGTTAGAGGGTCTGCTTAGCTGCAGTCCCTGGGCAGAAGGAACCTCCAAAGGTAGAACCAGAGGGCTGGCAAACTCCGCCAGTCCCTGCAGGCTAAGTGGATTAATCATCCTTCCAGGAAAGCAGGAAATGGATGCTACCTTCAGACCTCATGACAACTGAATGATGGAGAAAGTAGCTGGCACAGGAAGGCAACTTTGTAAAGAGGAATAAACAATTGCACTAAGCCTCCCTCCTTGTTGAAGTGAAACGAGTTACTAATGTAAGTCCAGGGAAAGGAAAGAGGAAAAAATTTCAGACAGCAGTTCCTGGGCAGACAGAACCGCAAGCATGAGCTCTCCAGCACTCACTGAAAAGTAGGACAGGAGCTGTCATAAAAAAAGAACTGTGTCAACAGTTCAGGAATCTCTTAGGGAAGTAGTGCCTCTGCTGTGGGCAATACACCTGCCTTGCTGCTCTGACCTAAATCGCCCTCTCAAGGCACAAGTCCTCTTGGCAAGGCCCTGGGCAGACTGGAGAGCTGTACTGCTTCACAAAACCTGTTGTAAGACTGAGCCAAGTTGGTGTACCAACCACACTGTGGTACCTGTTTTGTGTTCAGTGACTGTTAGTTCAATTAGAGCTGTTTTTAAACAAATTTAAGCAAAGCAAAGTTAAGTTCAGAAGGGAGACTAATTGTGCACATCTTTGTGGCAATAAAACATCCCTGTGGAATTATGGCCTGGTCAGCCCTGTGATCTGGGATGGAGGAAAGCACTAGAAATTTTATTTATTTTTATTGGTCTCAACTTGCCAAAGATTTTATCCCAGGCATCACATAATAG
Organism: Serinus canaria; assembly: GCF_022539315.1. NCBI lineage: Eukaryota > Metazoa > Chordata > Aves > Passeriformes > Fringillidae > Serinus > Serinus canaria. The sequence goes on from NC_066319.1 coordinate 23,120,610, forward strand.
AAAACTCCTCTTAAAGCATACTTATTGTCACCCTTTCATATCCCTTTCTCACCTTACTTGAAAATATTTTCACCAGCAGTTTCAACCTTCCCATCTAAAAGCTGTCAGTATTATTTCTTACTCATTCGCCCTCAAGAGATGAACTCCACTGTGAGGTAAGAACCCCAGAAATAGGCTGCCATCTACAGCATGCTCTTAAATAGTCCACACTGAACAGAGGAAAAGCTAACCAGGAGTTATCAGTTGCTGACCAGCTGTAGTGTTCAAGCACCTCTGCCATGACAGTCTAGGGGTACTGCAGCATGCTGGGCAGGTCTAACATGCTACACCTCAAGAAAGTGTGGGGCAGATGGTGCATGAATCAGGTCTCATGAGCAGGCTCAGAAGTGTGTTCAACTACTGGTTATAAGAGAGGGAGCTCAGTCACAACTGCTACGTGGCTTTCCCTCCAGACATGAGCGAGCTGGTGGTTGGCAACTGAAGAAACATTTACTGATCATTTATCAGATAAACAGCTGGACTGTGCTGGCTACTGGAGTGGTTACGGCTGAGGCAAGTAATCTCCAAGCTGAGTCATTTAATTGTAGTGACCTACCCTAAAGTGCCTCAAGCTTTTGGCTCAATTTCAATGTAAACAAAATAGACCAAAAGAGCTGGACTGCTGAGGCCAATCCTACCTTTAGGAACAAGTGGTGTCAGTGAACAGCTGGAGATCAAGTTAGAAAGGGTCTCTTTCCCTCTATCTCAGCACCATCAACTTCTCATGGGTAGGGGGTTCTGGCTAAAGCTTTGTCTGTTCTGCCTCCAGCCCTTAAAGTGGTAGGAAAAATCCTTTATCTTCATCAGCTACAGGAATCACCTCTGCTGTTTTCACACAAGAGTTTGGGAGGTGCAGTTCCATCAGAATGAACCAAATGAAACATCATTCACTCACAGTGGAGCAGTTGTTCGGTTCACTTCTGCCCAGTGTATCTTTTGTTCCATAAAAACCAACCAAACAAAAAAAGAACAGAAGCCCTCATGTGTGGATTTTAGCAGAACAGGGATAGGAGAGCCAGGGAATGAAGTCTTGCACAGCCAGACCTCTCTGTCACCCGCTTCTCATACTAGCAGCCAGATCTGCGCGCACACACGTGGGAAGTAACGTTAGTGTTCCTTATTGCTCTGTAAAGCTCAGAGTCACTCTGGTGGCTCTGGGAGGCATCGTGAGGTCTGCGCAGAGGTCACTCAGTTGTGAGCGCGAGTAGCACCATGACTGTAATGCCCGTACACAGGAGCAGAATTTGCTGCAGGGAATTCCTGGGAAAGAAACAGCAAAATTAGGAGGAGCCATAAACCAATCCCCATAGGCAGCTGCACAGAGCTCCCCAATGATTTGTTCTTTGCCTTTCCAAATCTACCACGTGGAGAACACAGCAGCTGTATGAAGTCACTAACACAGATGAGAAGACCTTCCCAGCATCCCAAGCAAAGGAGTTGTCTATAAACTGGCATGGACTTGCTCCACTCAGCTGCAAGGCCCAACTCCAGGCTTCCAAATCAATTCAGGCTGATTCAGTCATGTAGCTATTCAGACACATATTCATGTCCTTTAACTCACAAGGAAACCAGCACTTACACAGCATGTGCACAGACACTTCAGGGACCTCATCCAGCTAACAACTACAGTTACAGAAAAAAACCCCACCAACAAATTTGGCCATTCTTTTAGCACTGTCTCAGGTTTATGTTGGATTGAAGTGACTGTGTACCTCCCACTTCTGCATATTCTGCCAACAACCTCTGCCAACACAAGAGGTTACCAACCCAAATTAACATCTCTCTACAAAGTTCCTTCCTCCTCAGAAAGAACTGTGGAGCTGTTTTTTCGAGCACTGTTTCAGTCAAAATTAATTAGGTGAACCAAGGCATCTTATTTAAACCACTAAAGTTACTTGTCTTATTACAACTAAAATAGGAGGGAACATTCAGGAGCAGCTCTGGCAGCAGATCTGAGAGGGCCTTTACTGTGGAACAGCTGGATTTGGACCTGCTACAGCCTTAGTTAGACTGCAAGAAACTAAAATAATACATGAGGGATACCCAAATACATTGGAATATATATACCAGTGCAGAAGAGAGATGTCTGAGGTGGAATACAATGACAGACTATGAAATGCTGAGTGATAAAGAGAAGAAAACTATTATTTTTCTAATCACACAGCAACACAGTGATACCTAATAAAAAAATCAATAGCAAGAGTGTAAAAACCATACAATAAGAAGCATCACTAAACACAATAGAGTCCAACTCTGCAAACTGCTGCCAAAAGGAGGTTGCAGAGGTGTGAATTAATGGATAGGGTCAGAGAGAGATGAGAGAAGCATGGAAGGATAGATTCACGCATGGTTATCAGACATACACACCTCTGTGGGGCCCTAGTTCAGACAGTCCCTGCACCAGTATGTACTGGAAGCTGAAAACACAGACTGGGCAGTGGTGTCCTTACTGGACATGTTTCCCAGGAACTTGCTCTAGCTGGCCCTGCTGCATACTGTGCCAGCACGATCTCTGGGACTCACCCAGGTGAAAGCTCTCATTTACAGAGGGTCCTTGTAGTCCCACAAGTGCAAAAGATAGCAAGCAGCCTATTTTGATTACAGCCTTGTCCACAGGATTTGGAAAGCTGGCATTCACACACTTCCAGAAGAGGCACAGGGAAGGGTTATATCCCTGCCCCCTGGCAGCATGAATTGCTGCAGAACAACAGGAGGGAGAACTTACCAAGGATTCTTTTCCTCCAGGAGATCAGGCACAACATTTACCAAGGCAATGTACAGAAATCCTCCAGAAGTGAAAGGGAGGATCCAGGCTACTGTTTCTCCTGCACAAATACAGAAAGCTTCAGTTACTACTGAGACAGAGCCATGGGATGCAACACAGAAGGGAAAGAAGATACAGAAGGGTGAAAAGCACTTCGTCCTCCCCCATTTCTACAGAGGTCCCAGGGAGCCTTACCTGCTCCTTTTGGTGACTGAGCACATATTGCAAAGCAGGCTCCTAGAATTCCCCCCAGAGCTGTGGAAAGCTGCATCTTGGCTGCACTCCAGCGGTCAAAGCCAGCCCGAAGTAGGATTGCAAAGTCTCCAACCTAAGAAAACCAAGAGCTGACAGTTAATGAACTTGAATACTAAATTCCCAGTTAGAAACGTCATTCACAACAAGGCCAGTGCTTTAAGACTGTTCCTGGTTTTCAATGTTGCCAGTCTCCCCAGAGGGAGCAGCCTTCAAGAAGACAAGAAGATGTTAACCAGACCCAAACCTCCTCTTGGCAGATGAAGCACACTGTAATCCCCCTCACAATGGCAGGATACAAAGCCCTCTCACCTCATGTGGGATTTCATGCAGGAGAATGGCCATTGTGGTTAGGAACCCAACCTGCAGCAGAGAGAAAGTGATTAGGAAACAATTCCAGTATTCTTGGATGAATCTCATCAGGTCCCATACACTTACAGGGATCCAGCTGGAGCAGCAGATACCACATCAGTGCAGGGTTGACTGGGAGTTTATCATTCTCACAGTCATGGTGGTCCAGCTCAGGGCAATGGGGACCCCATAGCCCATTATCAGTGTTGAAGACAAAAGCAAAAATGCAATGAAATCTCTGCCTTATCTATGTCCCAGTTTTTGAGGTGACCAGCCTCATCATGTTATTTCTGGACTGCCTTTTGAGTAGATGAGGGTAGATGAGCTAATCCATCCCCTAATGCCAGTACAAATGACTAATGTGTCCCAAATTCAAAGAAGCTCTGCATCAGAGGATCAGGATAGGGTTGAGCTTTACTGTGGCTTGCTTTTTCTCAGAAAATCCCAGGAAATAGGAGGGAACTCCTTGCATTTTTTGGCTGTTTTGCATGTTGCATTACACTTGAGACAAGGCCTCTCCATTTCAATACACAGCTGGGGACAGAAACCTTACCTTTCTGCTAACCAGGAAGCTGGCTGCTACTGCCAGGCCGTGTGTGAAGTTATCAATGGTGTTGGCCAGCAGATTGAGGTATCCACTAATCTGCAAAGAGAAGGAAGAGTCCCTGATAAAGGGAGAGATGTAAGAAGATAAAAAAACCAGCTTAGACATGGGTGATGCAGTCACAATCAGATGGGAATGGACAGAGCACAATGCTTCTGCTGAAAATCTTTGAACTATGTCAGTGCTTGAGTACAAATTAAATGTAATTTTTGGTTTTAGAGTAAACTAAGCTTTAGGGTAGGCAAGTATTGTCTGAGATTAGAATAATTACTGTATGCAAATGATGAAGAGCTCTAGAAACAGAAAAAGAAAGTAAAAAGAAGAAAGCCAAAATGGAAGAATATATTTAATTTTAAATCAAACCAATTTTAGGTAACACTGACTAATTTTCACAGGTGACTGGCTTCAAATATGACTTGATCTTGTGTTCAAGTCATGTACTTTAATATCCAACTGTTAAATATCTCCTCTTCAAAAGCTGGCAAGAACAATGCAACAGAACAAATGCTGCTGGAATTGCTTTCTATAACTAAATAAATCTTCAAACATTGTACCAAAAAAATTCATGCTTGTGGGTTTGCTTTCCCTTAACAAAGAATCAAAAGAGAAGATAGTGATGACAGTCACCAAAAAACCACCTACTAGAAGGCTGGATAGCATGTATCAGCATTTGCATATAAACACATTTCTTAAAATTATAAGCACAAAGCAGCTGTCTTCCTCACAAGTCCATCTCCAAGTTAAAATTCCCTATCATTCTAGCTAGGGTCATCTCCTGACAAAATCTGAGTATTTGACCTAAAGTAATTCACAAGGGTACCACCCCAGCTCTTTAGCTCACATGGTTTTGGGTTTTTTTCCATCATATTTAACAAAAACTACTGTTGGTCCTGAGATACTGAAGTTCACTGTATGGGACTTCAGTTTAAATTCTTATCAAACAAGGAGTTAGCCCATGTCTCTGGACAGCAAGAACTCCAGATACAGGGCAGTATCCAGTGAGTGGAGACACTGTCTGGAAACTGAAACTCTTACTTCACCACAGCATCAGATGCCAAAGTTCAGCTAGACAACCACAGGTGCTGATGGACTTCATTAGCTTTTTTTGGTCTTGTGTTCTTCCCCTGCTTCTATCAACTCTGCTTGGGGCATCTTGCTGTCATTGTATGCAACAACTCAGGAACCTTCTGGCAAATCTCTCTCTCCAAAGCACCACCTTTCTGCAGGGCATTTTTACTGCACTATCTTGGAGCACCTTTGTAGCCTCTAAATTTTTTTAAGTGCACTGATGAATAAATACAAAAACTAATAATTAAGCAAAGCCTACCCCACTTTTAAATAATAAGCTAAGTAACATCTCCACAATGAATGCAAAAAAGATCCTTGCATGTTTTCATAAGAAAGGAAACCCAAATAAATGCATGCAGGCAGACACAAAAATGGAACAGTTTTACTTCTCATTCTTCATACTCTCATTCCCAGACAGCCAAATATGACTAAAATTCTCCTTTTCATGTTTTTTTACGTGATGGCGTTTTCCCCACAGGATAATAATAATTATTCACAGAAGTTTTACACAAAAATGCTTTCCCATATCACTGTATAGAGGAAAAAATAGGCTTCATGATTAAAACATTATGACTTTTTGTTGTCAGTGGCTTGGGCAAAAGCTGTCACTGAGAGAAGCAAAGCTTTGGAGGGCTCAGAAATAAATTGGGTTGATTTGACAGTTATGAGCCTCTGACATTTACATTCTGCGAATCCCTAATAGGATGTTCTCGTTGCTCATAAAGAGCACAGCCAGATGAAGTGTTTATGCTCATGCTTCAGAATTAATGTCACTGTGCAATAAAACATACTTCCACAAATCAACCAGGACCCCATGTGCCACAGGGAGAAAGAAAGAATAAGCAAGGCAAAAGTAGTGTACACAATGTTTTTACCTGTTGAGGGAATAAAGGCTGCAGTGAGGGACAGAACTGATCTATGTCTGCATGCAAAAGAAACCTCCCATCTGCCATTTTCAAGCTAGGAAAAATTCCATCAGCAGCTAAAAAGCAGAAGTTCTAATATATGTATGTGGACAACAGTCAACTCACTACAACTTACAAATAATCAAGTCCTGAAGGGTGACTTTGTTCATTTAAATAGTATCTTCCCCTTTTTGTTTGCTGAAGAAACAGGGATTTCTGAGCAAACAGAAGAACCAAAAAAATCTGTCATGCCATGGATTTCACTCCTTCCTTCAGGAGTACCTGCTCTGTTCACTCCCAGCACCACCACTTCCCTGCATGTGCCCTGCCCAGCACACATGGCATGGCAGCTCCATGCCCAGCTGCAGCCAGGCGCATCGGCTGGGCAGCACGTGGCACCCCAGTTCCAGCTGTGGCTTCCAACAGGGCAACCCTTTGCCTTCCCCCTCTACTGTCACGCTGATTTTTATGGAACTTGAAGAAATCTCATCACCCTCAACACTCCTATCCTCTCTTGAACTCAAGGAAAATTAATTATGGGTTCAAAAGTTATTGAAAATGAAGGGCAGAACAGATGGACAGGCAGATGGAATGACTGCTTATGTTGTTGCCTAAGGAAACAGGCTAACAACACAGGAGTCTCTTGGTAGGTTTGATAATTTCCACCCTACCAGGAAGAGTATTAAAATATTCAGATTAAAAGATCAGAAGGTAAGAAGTTAAAACTACACCCATTAAGTCTTAAGTTTCTAAATCATGCATATCAACAACCGTCTGTAAAACTGAACAGATGTGTTAGGGTTTTAAAGCTAGAAGGTTGCCTAAACCTTCCACGTTTGCCAACCTAACACAACTGAAAGAACTTAATTTGTGCACAAATTTCATTGTTTCTTAAGCTATCATGTACTCTGTAGAGAGCAGCTTAATCCACAGCTTACAGCTCACAAGTGACAAAAAATCTGCTATCTCTAAGTCAAGTTGGTCCATTGGCAAGTTACCCTCAGTTAGAGAGTTGTCTCTAAGTTCTAGACTACTACTCTTTGCTATAGCTGTAACTATTCAAATTTAGTCATTTCTCTATGGTTATTTGTATACTCTAAGTCACCCTTGATCTACCATGACTACAGAGCTAAACTAAAGAAAGCCACCTACCATGTACTGCAAACTTAAAATATTATTTCATCTCTTTCTGGGCTCCTCTACAAATTACTAGTAGTATTTTGGATATTTGGAACAGCACTACTGGAAAAAGCCAGATAGCTGCTTCACTACTGCTATAGAGAAAGAGGAACTCTCACCTCTCCTCTTACATATTATTTCCTACTCACCCATCCTCCTGGCTGTAGCACCATGAGGGAACAATGTCTTCCGACAATTTCCTGCTGTAATCCTCACGTGTTTTTCCAAAGCACTGACTAACTAGAAACTATCCCTATCTCATAAATATATATCTGAGGCCCTTCTTAATCTATTCCTTATAATTGCATGTATCAGAACCTGTTAAAAATTCAGCACTTTTTTCTAATGAAGTTACTCAGTTTAGCTGCTCTCGCTGACTTCATGCAGTCACAATGTGCCATTTATGTAACACAGTACCTGTAAATGTGAAGATATACTGTTTTTATAAATAATAACTTAGAAAAATAATAACCCAAACAGATTTGAGGGGGGCTGCATTAAACTAGTCTCTTTTGTTAACACAGAATAACAGATTTTTAATACAGCTAATATTAGCAAAGTTGGATTAGAATGTGGGAGAAAGTTATGTTTTATATACATTTGTCACGACCTTTATTAAACAATTTTATGCCTGAATAAGAGGCAGGAAAAATGTCTCATGGATAAGAATTTATCTTACATAAAATCGTATCAATTAGCATTAATTACATTATTATTTTTTATATTAGGACCATGCCCTGAGCAATTGTATCACACCTATCTGTGTTTCATTTCTACTTGAAATCAATAGTCTATAGTTCCTTATATAAACCCTGCCAAAATTAGGGCACAATGTTTCATAACCCAGTAATATTGGTGTCATCACTACCACCACCTCTAGAAACATCCACATGGCACCTTGCAGTTTGTGCAGTGTTATGTACAAATTACATGAATGTGACAGATGTCAAAAATACTCAGTGACCTCAGCATAACTTTCATGTTCTGTAGGAAGAGCTATAAAGTTACAGCAAAACAGATTTAAAATAGAAAGACTGAAGAGCCCCTGCCTGACCACATACCCAGCTTTGGACTAGTTCATGCAAGCACACTTTTTGCCCAGTTACTCTTGTACAATCTTGCACATTTTTATGGGCTTTCAAACTGAAATTGCAGGTCCTCCTTCACCAAAGTGGTTGTTTACTCTCTCTCTCTTGTAATGTTCAGAACCCCAGAAAAGGGTTTTCCACAGTACAAAGATAGCAACATGGAACAGGAAGCAAAGCCAATGTAGAGGTTATCCACTTCCCCATGGTGCAGGACTCTTCCTCCACCTCCCGTCCTATGAGCCTGCTGATTCTCCCTTATCCCAGCACTACAGGCTGCCTGCCTGCATGCCAAGCTGATTCAAGAAGTTAAGTTAGGAGAGAAATAGAGCAGGGGGTGGGAGGTGGGTGTGTGGGTGTAGACAAGCAAATTCTTTGCCTGTTTAGCTCCTTGAATAGGCTCACTGTGAGGTCAGATGAGATCCAGTGCAAAGGAAGCGATGGGAAATACAGGTTTGGAGACAAGTAGACAAGAAGTCCTTTTTGGCAGCAGGTAAGCTGATAATCTGAGAAACTGAATTTTTAAATTCTACACTGGGTAGCTTCAACACACTTCCTAAAGGTGTCAAAACACTTCCAAAAGGTGCCTTAAAAGGAAAAGTGCAGCTCAGAGTTGGAACAATACAGACAGCAGAGAACAGAAATCATGGTGCAAAAAATCAGGCAAATAAAGACATATTAACTATAAAATACAGAGTAACAAAACATTAAATTCTGTATTTTGGTACCAAAATTCAGCCAAAATGCACATCAACACACTTGCGCCTTTATAATACTGACTTTTCCACATAAGCTGCAGTGTAGATTTTCTCCAAGTCTGCTATTTCTTCCCTGCTGTGACCAGGACACACTTTGACAGAGCAAAATCAAGCACAACTCAGATGCTGAGTTCCCCACTCAAGCACAGTCTTTCCACAGACAATTCCTGCCTAAAAAGTGAAGGTGAGTTTGTGGGCCTCTTACCTTGATTCTGTTGTTTTTTGCACCAGACTGGAGAGAGGAGCCATTACACTGAGCTCCTGGTCTTTGGGACTGAGAGGACCCCTTGGGCAGGGGGCAGCCACTTCCATTGGGAATCTTTCCTGATGGTGTTTTGGAATCACAGTCCTAAATGAGGGGAAACAAACTTGTCACTGATTTTTTTTTTTCAGTGGATCAGAAATCCAACCTTCACTCTTAATCCTTTTGTCCTTACAATGTGGCTCAGCACTTTGACACCCCAGTTTAATAACAACTGCCAGAAATGAGACAGATTCAGAGAGCATTGTGACATCTGCCCTGAAAGACAACAAGAGCTAACACCTCCCAGTCCTCAAGGGAAATAGAATGGGGAGGAACTGGAGTCACAGCCCCTTAGCATGAGTCAAGTTCCCCTAGAAAGATAAGGGAGTGAGCCTGCACCTTCTGATAGCAGCTGCTGCCCAGAGAAACAGAACTCCATCTGGGCAGGAGATGGGGGAAAGAGTCTTGCTCTCCCCAGTGCAGCAGAACAACTAAGTCTACAGAATTATTCTATAGCTGGGATCATCACCCTCCAAACAACAAAATATTTATCTAGGATTTCAGCCTCTCTCTAAATGAGAAGATGAAGTTCCTTTCAGGCATTAAAGTCTCACATTGAGTCATAGTTAACACCTAATTGCCCTTATTGCCTGACCTACAGTTTCACCTCTCTAAAGTCATGGCACAGCAAGGACTGAACAGTCTAAAGGAGCTACAACTAGGAGTTGTGCAGATGTCTGAAGACTGGGTGCTCTCCTCTGTCTTGGAATTACCTTCTGCTACCTCATCTACATCTCCCGTTTGCAGCTGGGGGACTCCTTTGAACTTAGGATTACCTGGCCAGTCATAAATCCCTTCTACCACACAAAGTCACCCAAACAAACATTTGGTCCAGGACATAACCAAGAAGAAACACCTTCCAGAAGGCTGGCCTTTGTCCTGACTGAGGACCCAGAAAGAGAATGAGTCACGATGGGTCCATGGAACAGGCATCAGCAAACTTTCAGTCCTCAAAAACATAGTTGAGCAAAAGTCTGTTTTGCAGAGTGCTCCAGCTCCCAGCCCCCACAGAACAGGAGCTCTCTTTTACACTTACCACATAAAGAACAAAACCAAACCAGAAGTGAGAAATCTCAGTTAAAACTACAAAACAAAGCCTGAAGATGAAACCTGCTCCTACAGACCAATGGCAAAGAAGTGACAAAAAACTCTCAAAAGGCAATGACAAGGTACTCACAGCTACAGGATAATTTCCTGACACTGTCAGATAGGGCAGCTGAGGTATTTAGTACAGAGCTTCAAATATAAGAGTACTCCCCCACCTCAGGCTGCCAACTTACCACACCAGGATACTCCTCCTCTTTCTCTAGGAAGATCTTCTCTAGCACCAGGAAGGTCAGGAAACCAATGATCACCCAGAGACCCAGAAGCTTCTGCTGCTGAAAGCTCTGCCCCTCTCCTGAAGGATAAAAGAGAAATCTTCATGTCTCTATTAAATACATAGCTTTTCTCGCAGTTCCAAGACAAAAAAAAATGACAGTGGAAAAAATCCCTGGAGGTAGGAGGCGTAAACACATCTCAAAACAGATTAGTTTAACTAGCCCATTCTTGATCTAAAAGATATCATCATCTCGAGACACTCAGAGTGAGAGCTACCATCCCTTTTTCCACATCAGCTCAACCCAGAATATTTCCTGACAACACTGGGAATTTCCCTGAGCTCCAGAGGCAAGTGAAGATTACATCAACAAAAATCCAGCAGCTGTACCAACTGAGCAGCAAGCCCTGACATGAATTCTGCCATTAGTGGAGTTACAAACTCACCTTCCCCTTTCTGCCACACCTCAGCAAGTAATTAAGCCCAAAGCTACAAACTTTCTTTTCAATTACAGCTAAGCTTTTGAGATAATAATCCATTCAGCCTCTCTGCCAGAAATGCAAACTGTATTGCAACGGAAGAACAGAAAGACTCCGTACCAGGACTTATACATGGGTCAAGGAAACCTTTACACTTCGGGACAGTCTGGCAGAAGCAAACAAGCTTGAGCAGGAAGACAGAGTAATTTGGGAACCACTTGAGAAAGGGTGAAAAAAGTACAGCAGGTTCTGCTGACAGTGCTAGAGCTGTGATGAAGAAGAGGACTAAAGGCCTGGCAGATTTGAAACCCCAGGACATAGGTGCAAGAAAGTCTGGGAAACCCAGGGCATCATCTTCCCTCTCTCACATTTTCAGCAAGAAAAAAAATGACTTCTTAGTTGCTCAACAGGTGGGATGCAGCAGCACTTGCCTTCTATGATACCAGTTTGCTGAAGCAGATAGATACAAACATTATAGGTTTCGGCAACCCTGGCTATTTGAGGGATGAAGGAGCTACACTGATACCAAAAGGTCTATACCAACTCAGCGTTTAGTTCGCTGGCAAACACAAGTGTCTGTCACCTCCATTTCCTTTTCCTTCCCCTGCCCCACCCTCCAATCTTAATTGTGGCTCTATAGGCAATGTTACATGATTTCTCACAGAGCAAAGACTGCAACACATGAGCTCCCATAAATCAAAGCATCCAACAGAGGGGCCCCAGTTAGTGCCAGGAAGATGTTCTAGGAGTAACACTATTATAGGGACAGATTTGTAAAAAAGGTGCACCTGATCCCCAACTAAGAGAATGAATATGTTCATGTACCAGACCACATACACAACTATAACGTCCCATCAGCTTAAAGAAGCATTCCCTTTCCTTACAGAAGGGACAAAAGAAAATCAACAGAGATTTACAGGAGTCCAAGGCATGACAGGAAAAGTCAATAAACAAGAAAGCCATTCCAAGTTACTAAACATAAAGTAACCATGGCAAATTAAGGAAGCCTCTAATTTCAAAGTCTTTGGAGGATTGCTGAGTACAAAGATGAAGTATTACATGTGTGGCTTTTTATTCTCACATACTTCCCTAGGCATTTGCTTTTATATATTACTTGAAAAAGAATACCAGCCTAGACCAGTTTTTGGGCTGACCCAGACTGGCTGGTCTTGGGTTTTCAAGGCAGAACACACCCAATACAGGCACAGCACAAGCTGCTTCCAGGCACAGAAGGCTCTCATACCTGTTGTTGCACTGCATGTGTAGGCCCAGGCTTCAGGAAGCAGGTGGAGAAACACATTTCCCAGTAGCCCACCAATTGCAAAACTCAACAACTGCTTCAAACGCTGTGACCCAGCTAAAAAAAGAAAAAGAAGAAACAAGAAGAAAAAAAACTGATCACTATTTAGCCAGGAACCAAAATATCTCCAGCTGAGATTTTGCACGAAGAAACCCAAACTAGAAGCATCTGCAAAGCAAGCTTTCGAAGGAGAGAGCTCAAACCAAATGGAGTGCAAGAAAAAGCCCTGACAGCACTTGGGACAGTAGTGTGTGGATCCTGAACCAAGCAGGGTGAAAAACAGTACCCTTTGTACAGGCTCCATCCAGGGCTAACATTTGTCAAAGGACTCCCTTTCAAATTCACAGGTTCATTAAATTCATTAAAGGACCGAAAACAGACTTTCTGTTTTAGAGAACAACATTTCTGTGACGAGATCCTGTTCACCACTGTGCTGCTGTCACATCCCAGCACAGCTGGCTTCAGAAAGGCCAACGCAGCTGGCAGACTCACCTTCGGAGCGCAGCGCAGCTCCCGTCTCAAGGGGGATCACCAGCAAGGGGAAGACCCCGCTCAGCCCCACCATGAAGGAACCGATGAGGGAACAGATCCAAGCATCCAGCCGCTCGCTGCTGAACAGGTGTCCCCAAGAGTCTGCCTCCTTGTCACACAGAGAACCAGAACTGGCAGCAACATGACTCCTTGGGAGCTGCTGAGCTTCACAGGTCACGATCAGCAACAAGGAGAGCGTGCCATCAAGCAGGAGTTTTCGTTTTGTCATTGCTAAGTGGTCTCAGCCAGGCTGGCCAATCTCTGAAAAGATAAGGGGAAAGAAGTCCTGAAAACATGTTCAACCATCTGTTCCACCATCCCAGAGGAAAAGCCTTGGACACACCAAGCCCTCCCTTCAGTGTCTTAACACAGGTATGAATACCCATGAGGAACACCTCAAACTCTTCTTGATTTCAACACAGCATTATAGGGCAGAGAGGCTGTTTATCAATGGGTGCATGAAACTGAGACATCTTGGGAAAGCATGAGGCTTTCACTATTTCCCTTCAGATGGGCTGGACAAGGACGCCAAGTACCCTTGTTCTTGCCCTTCAGTGTCCCAAGGCTTCAGCAAAAGGTATTGACCAGAGATGCTACCAGGTAAGTCTTCTCTTTGGCATGGAACAGCACCCCTGTAACAAATCAGGATGCAAGACAGGCAACATAACAGTAAACTCATGAGTGGTGAAAAGATGGGGAACTGAGTAGATTATTCACCATCTCATCAGACACAAGTGCTGACACCCATCCACATGGAGCCAGTGAGAGTCAGCTTCAAAACAAACAAACATGATCCTTCATCAGCAGGCAACTTGTGCGATAGCGCTTCTCCAAAAATGATGAAAAATTTTACATGCACTCATCTAAAGACAGGACAAGTACCAGAAAGACAAATCTATTGATTGTTAAGGGTTAAACAGCTCACATTAGACAGAGGAAATTCCCTGATATGAGAGGAGCAGGAGAATGGAAGTGTACTTGAAAATACCATATCTACTTGTCCTGTTTTTATCCTTTTGTAGAAGGCTATTGGATTAGATGGTGTCTTAGTCAAAATCAGCACAGCTGTTAGTAAGAGCTCTGCAGTCAGAAGAAAACTGGAGAAGAGGGCATGTTAGAGGAGAAAAATAAAGATAATTACAGTCATTGACAAAGAGAGAAAGAAAGCAAATGATGTAAAGGCTGAAGTACAAATGTTCCTTCAATCTCCAGAAGAAAAAGTGAAATGTGACAAGCAAAAATAATTTGGAAATGGGAGGAAAGGGTGTGTTAGAAAAAGACAGACCTAACAAATGTTCACAAAACAGCTCTTGAGAAGTAATAACAGAATTCACCCAAAAGCATATAAGAAACCAGTCTAATCTCTGAAGTATCAGTGACCATCTTTGAAAATTTACAGGAGTATGGGAAGGCCACAAGAAGGCTGGAGAAGCATCATGCCTCACCTACCTTTATAAAAGGAAAAAAAAAGGTGGGAGAAGTTACACACCAGTAACTTCAATCCTCTGAAGGACTCTTGATCAAATTAAATGATCAGTTGGTAGTTACCTATAAGATAAGAAATTGATAAAGATATCAAAGCATTAAGTAACAGCCAGATAGAAAGGGACCTGCCATTCTCAAGACAAAATTCAGGATGCTAGAGCCAATCTAAGGCTGTGGATGAAAAGGGCAGTGCTGCCCCTTGTCCCCCCCTCCTTCACGAAGCATTGCCTCTCCATGCTCACACCAGACTCCACCAGTGAGCGGCATCAGAAAAAACAAGCAGGAAAAACTGCTTTTTTAAACTCATAACCCTTTGCCAATTTCAGTCCCTGAAGAAAAACACTGCAGGAGGAAGACCAAGCTGCAATCAAAAGCAATCAAAAAGAAATTAAGGGACAGGGTCCCACGGCTTCTCTGAAGGAGAACACCAATCTCCAAGCACAGTGACTATCAGGAGCAGGGATGCAAGAAGGAATCAGTGAAGACACTGGCTTGGCTAGTTGAGCAAGGAACACTAATGCTATCAGTTTTCTCTTGTAACAAAAAAACTAAAATCCCTCAACACGGTAAGATCAAACCAGCTCAGGATTTTGGGGCATCTTATTGTGGTGTTTTGATCTGGCTGCAGGAACCCCACACCTACCTATACCCTACTATCAAACCAATTTCAATAAAGATCAGCACAGAACAGTACACTAAGGGCTGGGGAGGCAGGTGTGGAATCAAATGCAAATGACAGAACAGTAATTCCAACATGCCACAAAGAAAAAGCACATACTGACTGAGAAATTAATTCCAAGCCAGCAGGTTTATGTTGCTGCAAAAAAGGTAAAAGTCATCCTGGGACACAGTAGTAGTCACACTGTGGGTCTCACACAGGTGAGTCTTTAGCCAACAGATCACATCCAGCCCCACATATTCTTCCTCATAAAACACATGCAAAAATCTGAGACACTGCAGGGGAAAGAAACAAAAACTAGAGTGTAGAGAGCATGACCTGGAAAAACGACCAAAGGACCTGGGTGTGTTTAGTCTTAAAAAGATAACACCAAAGGAACAGAACAGCCTGCATACATTAGGAGTCACAAGAATGGGGGAAAGTACTCAGCTATTCTTCCACATAAGTTCAAATGAGATTTAGCCTGAAGGTGAAGAAACAAATATACACAGTGCAAAAGTGGGGATATACTGGATCAGGTTATCTAGGATGCAGAATCTCCAGCACTATTTTTTGTTGGGGTTTTTTTGGTTTGGCTTTTTAATTTTAATTTTGAGAAAAAGAAACAGCTGATGCAGATCCCATTTCATTGCAAAGATTAAATCCCTTCTTTGAAGTCCTTCAGGCCTACACCCCTTCCAGCCCTGGAGTGGGCCTGATGGATGTCCTCATCCTTTATGATTGGATTAGACCTACAAAATGACTGAGAACTTTGTGAGGAATACACCAAAAATAAATCAGAATTTATACAACTGTACATGCCTATGAAGAAGCAACACACACACAGAGCTCAGCAATGATGGGAAGTAGCACAAATCTCTCCTGTAACATTGTCACAGCTTTTGAGAATCAATCTGGAAAAGTAAACACTGCAATTGATTCAACAGGTCGATTTCTTGCATTTCATTCTCCACCCTCACAACCCACAAAAGCCCCGAGGGACACCTGAAAGGGTCTCAGAGACCGAGGCACAGTAGTACACAGCACAAAGGTCATGTCCAGGACTCTGAAAAAGGTTTGCATACTTGGCTTCAAGTCATTCTTCCAGCCACAAAAGGGATCAGGTTCCTCAAAAAGGGGATGGTGGTTGAAAACTAATGGGTATAAAGTGTAGAAAACTAATTCCCCTAACTCACATTAGTGTTGATCCAGCTTTCTGTGGTCCACAGGTCTTTATTCTGCTGTTACTCACATGAGGAAAAAGCAGCACATTTCTTTACTCCTGTGCAGCCAGACCATCATTACATCATGCCTCAGGAACAGCCCCATATCTCATGCAATAAATTCCTCATGTTTATAAAACATCCATGAGAAATAGTGTATTGCTCAGGACACACGTGAACTGCTCTTTGTGTCCAGCTAATTGTTTAGAGCATATTCCCAGCATTTCCTTATTCCTAACACATAACCACTTGCTCAAAAAAAAAAAAAAAAGCAGCACTTTTTATCTCTACAGCCCCTTTGCTTCTCCATCTCATTAGAACATTAGCAAAGTCTCTAAATTCAAACATTCAAACTGGTTACCCCTATGGCAAGTATTTAAGTGAAAAAAATAAGCAGTGAAGATGTAGTCATAGGAAAAAAACTGCTCAAGAGGAAAATAAATAATACCCTGTCAAAACAGTTGCAAAGGGTGGAGGAAGTCTGTATCTACCCTTAATTTTAGACAACAGCACCTGCTTTAGGAACCCGGTCAGAGAAAATCTTGAGAAATTTCTAGAGAAAGCACTGGAGGCTCTCAGAGACATCTATGGTTACAAGGCAGAGACACAAACAGGTTTAGAGATGTGTTTTCTCAAGTAGGGTTTATCACATACTTAAGAGCATGCAACTCTGGGAGAAAAATAGCCAGCAGGTCATTTAGGTACCAGGTTTGACAATTCTCTGTCTGGGATCACAGCTCCCAGCTGTGCTTGATTCACAACCTGGTGACCATGACCACTGGCAGCACCCTCCAGAGCACCACGTGTCTGAGCATTCAGGACTCAGGTCTGCTCAGCTTCTCCTGCAACAGCCTCAGGACTGGAATAACCATTAGGTTTTCCCATCCCAGAAAGAAAAATAAATGAGAATTTGCCATTTACATGCTCCTGAGCAGAGGAAGCTGCACACCTAGCCAGGAGATCCATGAGGCTCCCAGGGCCTCCCCTACCTCACAGTGCTCACTGAACATCTCTGTAGGAGGCAGTGACTGAGAAAACATGGACAAAATTAAAATGCCAAGGCAAAAATCTACTGGAAAAGAGAAAATGAAACATTGACACGATGACCATGCTTCTATCTATTACTCTCTTCCTCAACATTCTTCCTTCTCAGACCACACAATTTCTTCTCTCAGTGCAGTTGCTCATTGCCACATAATAACATTTCAGATGTTGTTGAAAAGAAAAAAAAATTAAAAGAAAAGGCTTTTTTTACTAGTGTTTTCCCTGGAAGCCAGTTGCCTGGTCTTACAGTTGCAAAAGAGTACTGCGTGGAATGGAAAAAAGTTTTTTTCCAGGGAGGAAGCAGAATTTTCAGCCAAAAAAACTCTGCATGAGCCACCTCCCTCCATTAGACCGGTGGAGAGTTTTGAATTCCTCCTGGAAACCCTGACCTCGGCAGAAGCACAAAAGGTCTCCAGTACTCCCTGAGCACGCCCTTCTCTCTGAATCACTGCCCATCTCTAAGGAATGCACTGCTCTGGTGGGACCCTTCCCTTTTTGCCCCATCCCTCCCATAACAAAACCACCCTGCACAGACTCACATTTCGGCAAATGACAGCGTGCGCAGTTAAAAGCTGGGGATGCACAGGATTACAAACAATGGGTCATAGATCAGAGCAGATTACAGACCCGGGGCAAACCTACGAGCTGGCAAGGAAGGCGTTTGAAACCGACTGAACACTAACGGAGTTTGGGAGACTGCGATTCTTTCCCCATACTGCATCCTTTCAACCCTAGGATGAGAGGGAAGTTTGAGGACCAGGCAATGGCCTTCATTCCCCCTGGGCTAGCTGGGACGTCTCTCCTCCCAGCCCACTTTCCGTGGCAGCCCGAAGCACAGGCCGGGCAGAGCGCCCCGCTCCCGCTGCCCCCGCCCCAGCCGTGGCCGGGCTCCGGCCCCGCTCTCACCGCAGGCGATTAACGTGGCGGGACCGTGGGCTGCTCGTGTCACTGTCTGTCACATCGCGGCCGATGGGACAGACAGCGCGGGTTTTCCATTAGAGGAACGCTGAGCGATGCAAAGAGAGACACGTTTGCCGCGGGGCGAATTAGTAACGAGCGCTGCTCACGCAGCTCTCTGGGGCAGCACACTGCTTTGCCGCCCGGGGTCCCTGTGCCACTGCGGCCGCTCAGACCCGGCCCGCCCGCTCCGAGACC
The DNA here is from genome assembly GCF_022539315.1 of Serinus canaria. Taxonomy (NCBI): domain Eukaryota; kingdom Metazoa; phylum Chordata; class Aves; order Passeriformes; family Fringillidae; genus Serinus; species Serinus canaria. Next base: position 23,139,112 of record NC_066319.1, read on the forward strand.
TTCTCGCGGCATCGTCTGTCGGAGGAGGGACTTCTAAAACTTTCTCGGCTGCGTCCCGCGGGGAGTGCGCTCGCAGCCCCGGGCACATCCGCAGCGGTAGCCGCCCGGCGCCGCTCCCCCGGCGAGCTGCGGCAAAGGCGGGCTGCGAGGGGGGACGCGGCCCCGGGAGCCCGGGGCAGCCGCGGCCCCGGAGCGAGCGGCGCGCAGCCCACGGTCCCGCCGGGCCGGGGCACCTCTGCCGGCAGCAGCGGCCCCGCCAGGCGCTCCTCGCCACGTCTTTCCCAAAGTTGTCCCTCGGTCACCCGGGCCGGACCCCTCCAGAACCGTACTCGGCTGCGCTGCGTGTGGCGCTGCCCGCCCCCGCTCACCCCGTCCCGCCGGCCGTGGTTGAGCCGCGCTGCCGCACCCGGCCCCGCCGTCCCCCCTCGCACCGCAGCAGCGGCGGCCGTGGCCCGGCCACCTCCGCCCGCGGCTGCGCCCCCGGGCCGCCAGCCGCAGTTACCGTGCGCCACCGCCGCCGTGCCCCGGGCCGCCGCTGCCATCCAGCCGCGGCTCGGCGCGGGCCTGCCCCGCCCGGCGGCCCCTCGGCTCCGCCTCCCCCGGCCGGCCACGTCGGTCCCGGCCTCCTCGGCTCCAGCGCCGCCGCCCCGCCGGGCACCCGCCGCCGCCGCGCTGCGCTTCCGGCCGCGCCGCTGTGTCCGGCCGGGCCGGCGGGGCGGGAGCGGGAGCGGGAGCGGGGCTGCCCGCGGGCACGGGCACGGGCACGGGCACACGGCCGAACCCAGTCCTGGCAACGGCCCCTCGCGGCGCGGTCGCGGTGCGGTGTTTGTGCGCATCGCCGAGGCGGGCTGCGGGGACACGCGTGCTGTGCGAGACCCGGACTTCTGGAACATGCTCGCTGAGATTTATTTTTCTTTATTTTTTAATCTCCCTAAATGGATTATAAATTCTTTGGGCTACGGATGTCTAGAGACAAGCACAGTGTGAAACAGGGGTTGGAGGAGAATTTCTGGAAGTTGTTAGAGCAGAAGAAAGTGTGTCTGAGAACTGAGCCTCGAAATGCTTTTGAAAGATACAATGACTTTTAAACAAATTTGCTTCCTCCTCAGAGGTTCATTGCACCCTTCACGATAACTTGTGAACACCGGAGCTCCTTAAGCACTGGTGTCCTGTTAGTGGTGAAGGTTACCCACGGTTCTTGCAGAGATTTTCAGAAACTGCGTGTGTTTAGGAAACTAGGTCAGAAGAGAATAAAGATCTACCTTTATATAAGCCAAACTAGGTTGGACCTGTATTGTTTCAAAAATGTACTGATGTACCTTTAAGTTCCATCTCCTACCATTTTTCCTGAGACACAGAACTTGATTCTTGTTCCAGATTTCAGAATGACTCCTATTTCCCAAGAAGGCAGGGCTGATGTTGGTGCTTCTCGCTAGGGTTTCACCCGATCTCATTACATCATACCAATGTCATGCCCTGGAGCAGGAGTTAGGAATTAAGTCAGCCGCAGTAGCCTGCAATGGTTTAGCGGCTCTTTCTGCATTCGTGTAACAGCAGCACAGTCCTACAGGCTGCTGCGCTGCAAATGCAGTTAAAGATAAGTTGTATCTTTCCTACTTAGAAGCAGAACGTTTATATAGGAAGCCGAATTCTGAAAACAAAGTTTTAAGATAAAGTATTTTGCATTTTGCTCTCAAATTGTACAATTTATAGTTTTTGTGTTTCACAGCTGCTTTCCTACTGCTATCCTCAGCCTTCCTGAGACTTGCTCCAGTGACACAGTTCCCTGTGCCGATGGATCATAGCTGTTATTATCACAGTTACAACAGGCACCCCCTCAGGTAAACCAAACCACACAGAGAATTTCAGCTATTGCAAGCAGTAGGGTACCACGGTCTCAGTGAAATGAGTGGGAGTTTAATTTTGACTCCAGTGACGCAGGAATTCACTCCAAGGCTTTCTGTTTTTATGACACCCTGCTGTAAATCAGCATAGGAAGTATTCTGGATTAAATGTTTGCTCTGCACCTCATGTCATCAGGTGTTAGCTGCTGTGCATCAAATGGAGCTTTTATGCCATCAGTGGCCGTGCAGTGAAATTTTCAGTGATTAGTCTAGAGCTCCATATGAAAAAATCAGCGATCTGGGACCTTCTCCTGACTCCCCCAAGCCACAGAATCACTTCAATAGAATTTATCTGAAAATGACTTCTAAGTTTCTGCATTCTCTACTGAATTATTTCCCCAGCTGAGGGGAAAAAAACCAGATCATTCTTAAAGGTAGACTAGCAAAACAATCGCTCTATATTGAGTTCTCTTTGACTTGTAACTGATGCTCTTGCCTCCCTAATGTCCTTACCCGAGTGTCTCCAATGCTTACCCTTATTTACAACCTCCGTAGTCTTCTTGTATCATTCTCACAGGAGCGGGAAAATGATGGAACTGAGGGAGCTTTCCAGAAGAGAGTTAAAAACAAAAAAAGTAAACTTATTAGAGTTCAGTGGGACCATGAAGGCAGAGACATGGGGCACACCTCATGCACAGCCCCAAAAGGCTGCTGTGCTGCGCATCCACAAAAGGCAAGAGATAGCAGGGAGCACGGGACGTACATTGGTTACTGAAAAATTAAGTCACTCAGAGGTATTAGCTAATTCATGACAAATGCTACAGTATTAGTATTATTAGTATTAGTACTGTTATATTTTAAAGCCCTACTTTAATTGATTAAGGAGTATATTATTAGCTGGGTAACCCATATGAAAAATACGTTTACAGTATTTCGACTGAAAAAAAAAAATATTAATAAATGAGTTTTTCTGTCTGTCCCGGGCAGTTCCTGGGGGTGCTGGCTGCAGCCCCACGCTCGGGAGCGCACCGAGCCCCGGGGCTGCAGTGGCGCGGGGGCCCCGCGCGGCGGCGCTGCCCGCCCGCCCAACGGCACCGCCGGGAGCCGCTGGCCGGGCCCGGAGCGTCCTCGGGGGCGAACGGGGAAACCCGGCCGCAGGGAGCGGGTGTGGCCTGGTGGGTGAGAGCCCGGCTGTGGGACACGAGCAACTACAGCTGTGTGAGGCACCTGGACGCCGCGCGGAGCTCATGGCACCTGACCGGCGCCGCGGTTGGCAGCTGGGCGCGGGACCGGCCCCTGCAGGGCCCGGCCGGGCGCGGGGAGCGAGGCGGTACCGCTGGTGGCCTGTCCCCACGAACGCGCCGCCTTGTGCTGGCAGGACACGAACAACCCGAGCTCAGCGATGGTGTCACCTTCCCCCGGTCACTCCGGCGCCGTGGGAGGTTTTCCTTTAGCCAGGCACAGCCTGGAGTGTCTCAGAAAGCCTGGCAAGCTTCTGCTCTGGCCGAAGGACGGGGGCCCTGCAGAGGAGCCTGGCTCCCTGGCCACCGCAGGAGAGTCTGGGTCTTCCCCAGAAAGACGTTTTGACAGCTGAATTTCCACCACAAAACTTGCTAATAAAGGGGTCAGAGCGGCTTAGTAAATTCATGCTTCCTCGCACCTAATAGTGCTCTCTGTACTCTGTCCCCAGGACCTTCTAAAACATAGTTTTTCTTCTGGTATATTAAGAAGCTCACTTTTGTAAAAGAGTGGGGCCTGAGCGCTGCCCTGAAACTGCACTTGCTGCAAAGAAAAGGTACCAGAGCCCCAGCAAAATCTCTGGAGAGATCACATCAAAACATCTCTGGAAGGCCTGCATGGGGAGGACTCGATGTGAAGTACTGACAAAGGGCATGGGCAAGCTGAGAAACAGGGCCAGACCATGAATGTGGACAGGGCAGAAAGATTTTAAAATTTTCCAATAAAAGTGGTCAGACACTGGAAGAGATGTCCAAGGTTTCTGTGCTATGTCTTGGAGATTTTCAGCAGTTCAGCTGGCCCTGACCTTGAGCAACTTGATCTACTTATGAAGCTTGGAGCAGGAGACTGGCCAAAACGCCCTCCTAGAGGTCCTTGTCAACCTAATGTTTTCTATGATCTTCTGTTTCAGAAAAAACACAGTATCAAAGGGTAAGTGAATCAGAGGGAGCCCTCAAAGTATGTGAGAAGAGCTGTGAGGCCCCAGCAGAGGCATTTTTGCCCATGGTTTGGTGGGGCCAAAGGCAGTAACACTGTTGCCTGGAAGTCCTGCTCTGACTCATCCCAGGAGACATTTCTGCAAGGCACGCCAGAAAAGGAGAAGTGACTGCTGAGCCCTGAAGGGGGTGGGGTGGGGAGCTGGCCCCATGGAAGCTCAGAACAGGGAATTTTAGTCTTACTCATCATATTATTTTTGTATTTGGGTTTTCAGATGTAAAGCTCAGTATTTCTGTCAGCATATTAACTCTGTGTGCACCTTAAGTTTGTCCACTTGCTCCAGTGACTCCTTTTATGTCTGATTCCATGCACAGAAACACAACTTCCAGCTGGGAGCTCAGTCTGACTAGCACTTTACTGGTGTTTTTAAGGAATAATTGAACTGCCTGGTCATTGCTGTTTAATCTGGGCAAAATTCAGTGTCATTCTGGAGGAAGAAGAAAAAAGGATGGGCCTGGTCTGGGAAAGAGAAAGCCAGAGAGCAGGTTAGGGCAGATAGTGAAATATGGCAGATGAGAAAACATGAACAATAGACAATTTTCAAAAGTTAGAATGGAGATTCATGCTGATTTACCTCATCTTGACAAGTGTAAGCGAGAAATAGAAGGGAAATCTATGTGATCATGGAAAACAAACAGTGCTGGAAGGTCTACCAGAATCTAAACCTCTAGCAGAAGACCAGCGTGTGTTTGTTCCTCACTAGAGTTTCAGACTTGAATAATGAGGTCACAATGCTATCCTACCAAGCTGGGTATGTGTTTTGTGTTTGATACAGAGTCATCTTTGTCTTAGCTCTAAATGTGGTTGATGCTGGGTTCTGACCATGAAAGAAGGTTTCCTTATATTTTTTGGTGCTCAGTAATGACAAACATGATTTCTATAACCTAGCACAGCTTCATGTCTCCAGGGTAGAGACCCAGCTCTGGTTCCTGTCCTTCAGCTGGCAGAGGACAGGCTGCAGTCCTGTATGCATATTTCAGTATCAGTGCTGCAGGCATACACATACTTCATAACCAACATTCACACTTCCAGGCTCTGCACAGCGTGTGATCTACATCCCTCCCTAGTGAGAGCCATATTCTGAATGCTGGTGCCAAGATTCACACTCAGCTACTGCAGTAGTGAGGCCTGTGCTGTCACTCACCTTGATCACTGCAGGCCTCACACTGTACAGAGCTACTGACTGTGAGTGGAGGAGCCACCACTTGGCAGAGCTGTAAGAGAAGTGGTTGTAAGGCTTGGTGGGAAGAGAAGGCTTAAATTTCAGGCCTCTGTAATGAAGGGGTTGGTTGTAATGAAGATCTCCAAAGCTACTACTGTGGTTCAGAACAATGCCTACCCCTCAAGCTAGCAGAGACAGAATTACATTCAAGAGGATCCATTATTAGCATTGACCACTCAAATTTTAAGTGCAGTTATTGCAGCCTTGTCCAGTTCTCTTCTAATGAGGAAGTCACAACAGTGTAGAGGTCAGGGGTTTACAGTCTCCTACCAGACTCTTGATGAATCTATGCTGTCTCCATTTGGGTAAAACACAGAACTACTCAGGTTTGCAGGTTGGTATGAATAGCTCTGTAAGAAGACCAAGGAGGACATCTCCTGCAGTGTTTCAGTCTGACATCCTGCATTATGAAATTAAGTTCCTAAAGACGGAAGAAAACTGTGAGATCAGGGTTTTTCCATTTCTGTTTGTCTAAGGTGACACAAGTTGTATAAAGCTGGCACTAAAAAAAGTGCAATTGATAGCTAAGTTCATCCCAGGTACTCAAAGTAGGTGGGGGAAGCCCTTTTTTTTTTTTTTTTTTTTTTTTTTTTTTTTTTTTTTTTTTTTTCTAGTTGACAAAGAAGCCCAGGACTGAAGTAATAGTGGGAGTGTCAGAGGCAAGACTGAAATTTAGTGGCAGACATTATGGAGGAGGATTCAGAAGAAGAATAGCAAAGGGAATTGTCACTGAATCACGACTGATGTTTTGGTTAAACAGAACAATTCGCATGCAACATCAAGACGAGCAATCCAGTACACAGCAATGGTTTCCTGGTTCTAGGATCAAAGACCTAGAAATGTGTAAGCATGAGTCAATTTAGCAGAGAATCAACAGGTCTAAGAGAAGAAGGAATCAAGCAGTTTGGGGCAAGAAAGATTGTGAGAGTCCAACACAAAGTAAGCCTTAGGAGGAGAAAATTGGAATGAAGGCATAGCATCTCAAAGATAAGGTCTGTAAAACTGATCTTAGTTGGATAGAGGTGGTATCAGTTACAATAGTGATAAAGATAGCTGAGGAAAGTTGTGAGATACAGTACTGCCAAATCCCTTTTCAACCCACAACTTCATACTAGGTGTTTTGTATTTTATCTTTGTTTTGTGTTCTCAGAAGCCAAACCTCTTGGCATAGCAAGAGGTCCCATGGAATCTCAGTCTCTCTTTGTTTCAGAAGTTTTTAATTAGGCAGCTTGAAAAATTTTGAAACATGAAAGTGACAAAATTGAAAAAAAATTTAACGCAAAAATAAGAACCCCAAATTAATAGTTCAAGGATCTAAAAATGTTTTAACCAGCCATGACATTTTTAGGCTCATCCCATGTTTCTGAGCATCACAAATTTTGCACTATCAGAAATGGGCTATGCCCTGAACACTGTGTGTTTTTTCCCAGGTCAGGCATTTATTTACACCATGGAAATACCTCTGCTGGCTGGCAGAGCCAGTGGCCCCACAAAGATCACATATCCTCAGTTTGAATGTTTATCTACCACCCTCATTTATTGCTACTACCACAGGCCTCTTCTCTCAGTCTGGGGCTTTGCTCCCCTAATGCTGAGCTTATCCTACACAGCTGCCCACCCCGATAACACAGCTGAGGAGCCCAGAGGAAGTTGTACAAGATGCTTTTGTCGACACTCCTTCCCGCATAGACCATCTCCCCTCTCCTTTGTTACTGTAAATTGACATCAGAGCTGCTGAATCATGATAGGGGAGTCACAAAAATGTTATTTGTGTTGTGGAAACAAGGCCCCCTCCCTCTCATTGTTTCCTGCCTGTGTCAAAATGGAGTCACTGATTTTTGTCCTAGCTCCTCCTCCACTGGCACTTGAGATGAAGCACTCTGAGTTCTCCTCCTTTGGGTGGGATAAAATCCATGTACAGACACAATCAAGATTTGATTCTGGCCTGTGAAAAGACAGCCTTGCTGAGCAGACACTGTCTGGACAGCTCACCATGAAAAGCCATTTGGTACCAGTTTCTAAGAGATTTGCTTACAAGGTCAGAGCCCCAAGGGAATTTTTCAAATGAACCACTGTGCGTTTGAAAAGCTGACCTCCCACACAGAGGGCTTAGTTGGACTACAAAAATATTTTGTTAGGGTACTTAGTTACAAAAAGATTTATTCACAAGCCTGTAGATGGAGCTGAACTATGGTTTGCCTTTCTAGCCCTGTAACGGAGTTCCCAAGAACATGGTGTGGAGGAGAGAAAACAGTGCTGTGTCTGGAAAGAGCTGCATGGAACAGGATGTATTGGAAGCTTTAGACATCATAGAAAGACACAAGAAGGACATAAAAAAAAGACAAGAAAGAGGCAGGAGGAGACACTGATGACCAGAGACAAGAAGTTACCAAAACATTAATAATAGGCAGGGAACATGAGTAAGTTATGTCCAAGGGGAAGCCTGAGAGGCCTGGCAAAACATAAGAAAAGGAAGAGATCATTAGCAAACTGTCCAATAATTTCATGATGATCCAAATTTTCTGTGTATAAAGTCTTAAGCATTTAAAAGTTTTATGTGCAGATAAATATTTTCAAAGCCATATTTTCATAGCCCAGCAAGATTTAACTTTCCTACTTTAAAGTAATACACAGGCCCCACACAGAGTTGCCAAAGTATTCAGGGGAAACTTCCAGACTTTTACTGTACAAAAAATGTGCCAGGATAAAATACCTATTGATGTCTTGCAGAAATTCAATTTAAAACTACAACATCAGTTAGAAAAATCGAGGAAAATTCACAAATTAATGTATTTAATTCACAAATGAAAAGAAGGTTGTAATTTCTTTCACCAGAATTCTATTCCTCTGCTGTTGTCTTCCAAATTCTTATTTTCCAACCAACTAACAAACAGACAAAGTTGTACTCTAAAAGAAAATATGGAAAAGCAATAGAAATTTCAGTTCTTCATTTACTGAGTCTTCCCCACTAACTATGACTCACCCTAAGATTATCAAAATGCATAATGAATTCAAAATAACAAACTAGCCTGGAATTATGATATAAAGTAGCCAACATAAATCACTGACTTTCAAGGTATTACAAAATTGTTATTGTTCCTATTATTGTAGAAGTAGGTGAAAACAACATTTGGCTGAAATTATACCTGTGCAAGAAAAAATATTGTAGCTTAGTTGGAAATCAAGTGCAAAATGTGAATGACAGAACCTGTAAAATAAATTACTGGAGAGAAAAGAAGGTAAATTAAAAAAATATGCTACTGAATTACATTAAATGTGTGACTTAGGTCATGTGAAAAAAAAAATTAACAGCAAATGAAATAATCTTTCTTGCTCAATTCAGCTGCCATTGTTTGACTTATAACACACTAAAACAGGACAAAATTAAAAATACTTGCATAGTCATTACTAAGTGTCTAGTTAAAAACAGACCATAAAACTCTGCATAAACTTCCCTATCATGTGCTTTATGTGTTTCATAGTTTCAAACGTATCCATCCCAATTCTATTGAGAAAACATCCTGTTGTTCCACTGTTAGGCAAATGTTTATAGAACTGTGCTGAAATATCACTGACTGTTGAACTGCAATTCCTTTGCAGTCGGTAGCCTATGCTAAATAAAATTGACACCACTTTTGCCACTGTATTCCCATTAAATGTAGGGCAGATTCAAGACCAAGTGGGTGATTGATACTCCATACCTGATAAAGGGTGAATGGCAACAAGGACAGAGGGATGAAGTCCTTCATTAGACTTTTTTTCCTGAACTGCCCAGATTTTAAGGTTTGTAGCACAGTTTCAGCTGACTTTTCATTGTGGTAAGACAATTTAGTGCTGGCATTGCTGGTTTTTTTTTTTTTTTTTAATTAATAGATCTCAAAACAATTTTTTAGACACTGTGTTTTATTTCAAATAAGGCACTAAACATGTGCCAAGAGGGAAAATAAAGGCATAGAGGGGCAAGTGGCCAGATAATGAGTCAAGGAGTCAGAAAATTAATATCCTAGATGACAAGCCAGAGCCTAAACAGTGGAGCATATTGTCCTGTGTCAGCATTTGCTATTCCATTTTCTTTCATGAAATCTGCCTTTCCAGGAATGTAATTCAGGGGCTACTGTTAGCTAAAGTGACATTTCTGCAAGTATTTGAAGACTGAAAGAGAGCACCAAAGTAGTAGGAGAGGTGGTCAGGGAAAGAGCTCAGTGATGGCCACATCATCTGTCTTTAATACGAATACAGGTAAAGATGAAGCAGCAGATTAGTCACCTTTCATGTTGGGGAGAAGTTATTTATAGCTCTTTGTTTTCCACATGTTTTGCTGTGGGACTTTGACAGAAAACATATGGTTTCTATGTCTAACAATATGGAGAAGATGACAGACTGGGCTTAAGAGCCACACAAGTCTTCAGACCTCTGATTTCTCCTGTGCAATTAGTTATTTCCCAGCTGCAGCTCTTCACAAAACCTCCACTGTGTATCTTTGGTAGTTTGTAATAGGGTAAAATACAAGGTATTAAATTCCCCTCTGAGTTGCCATGTAATTTATCCAGTTAAGCATGCAACATTTACTTTGGATTTTTCCCTTTAAATTAATTTTAAATCAATCATATTATGAGCAGGAAATCAGGATGGCCCAAGTACAGACTTGTCACAAAGTCTCTAAAATTTGAGCTTGTGTTTATCAACTGTTTAATACTCTCCATTCCTAAGGGACTGAGAGAATAAGGAGATGGTCTGCAAAGCAAAACTGTAGTATTTGAGGCTTGATGGGAGATGTGCATTTTGGCCAAGAGACATGTACATTCTGCTGTTCATTTCCTCTAACAATTAAGACACGCATCCATCACTCAATGAAAGGGCTGCAAACCAGCTGCTCCTAGACATCATATGCCTGTCCTAGGATGGGTTTTGTCATGCAATTGAAACTGCTGTAGAACAACATAGGAACAATCATTACCTGGATAACCCTGAGCAAAATGGGAGCTTGACCAGTCATTCAAATACAAAGGATAGGCCTCTTTCTGTTGCAGGATGGAGGCAAGTTCAAACTAGAAAAGGTGAGGCAGAGACTGATATCTGTAAAGGCCTTTTGCCTGAGTCTATTTAAGCAGCACAAAATCTTAAAGCCACCCACATGTGTCATGGAGGAGCTGCTTTTTCAAAGTCTGCTAAAAGGGGCTGGCCCTGCTAACAGACAAGGAGAAGGTCTCAATGCACTAATGATTCTTTCCATCCAAATTTCCTGTGTATGTCACAGCTGCTGATCTGTGCAGCTGTCTCTGGTGGTTTAGGTTTTTTTTGCCTACCCCATCTCATCTTTATAGACAGTTTATCATTTTATGTTGTATATCAGGGAAGTGAAGAGTAAGAAATACTATTCTGATTCCTGCAACATTTTGATCAGGAAATCCTCAATGGCCAAGTATCTGTTCTGTTTGTTGGCAATTAAACAGTAAATACCAATACATTCTTATTCAGACAAAATTTTACCCATGAGCCTTAGATTTTCCTTTGTTTCCTCTTTGTTCTCCAGGCTTATGCAGTCAGGGATTTATCCCTTGCCAAAGGCTTTAGAAGGTCCCACTCTGCTGAACTCCAGTATGTACCTCTCTTCCCCCTATAGAGATGAGCTACAGAGAATGCATAAAAGGGTAAAACAGTTTCCCTACTTTTTTGTGGGGTTCAACAAATTTCAATTCATTTGTGATGTGACTGTGTAGTAATGGAACTTTAGAGGGGCTGCTGCCAGCAACACACACACATATCCGGGTGCAATACAGATTGTCCCCTGGGACTGGGGGACACTGGTTTTAGTCATGGGTGCCTTCCGGCAGACTGGAGCAGGTGCTATCACCCTCTGATTCCTTCAGCTTTCTCTCACCTCATTCAGTAGTTGTTAGTCAAATTCACTTCTCATCACCCAGAGGTAAAGACAACACATTGAGGCAAAACAAAAAAGGACTGATGAAAAGCCCCTCCTGAGCACTCCAAAGCTCACACACTGTGGCAGGGAGTAGATTGGCACTGGTTTGTGAGAGTATTGCTCCAGGATTGCTAGTCCTTGTGCTGCCCACCCATCTTATGTTCATGTCATCCTCCTTTTCCTGTTCCATTCTTTGGGCACATAGACCCCAGTTGCTGAGTGTTGCCTCAGTGTAAAATAACACGTGGTGCTTGTGGTGTGGGAAGGAAGCTGGCTGTGAGAGATAAAGGTCTGAGGTTAAGAGCAGACCGACTGTTAGGCTCCTGGGGCTTTGCTGCTCTTTGTATAACCTTAGTGTGGCTGAGTGATACAAATCAGCACTACCTTTTTTGATAAAATCCATCTACCAGAGGCAAGCAGCAGCCATACCTTCACATCTTTTTGTAGTTTATTACAGTCCTGGTGTTCCAAAGGGTCTGGATGGGTCAAAGGTTACTTTTCCACTATATTACTGGAAGACAGTGACCAAGTTGAGCTTGGGGCTCGGAGACTTAGGAAAAAAACTGAAGGAAAAAAAATGTATCAGGGAACTTGCAAGAAACAAAAGCCTTCAGGGAAATTCCAAGATTGCCAAAGTAAAGAATAATCGCTGAGAATGTCTGTGCAAAACCACCATTTTATTCCTTCCCACAAGGATTAGTACAACTCACTTTGAAAGAGAAAGAAAGAATCAAGAAAGCAAGAAACATTTCACCCAGCTGTCCCACTCTGCAAAGCCCCACTGCTCTACTTCACCCAAAGCAGCAAGTGGAAATGCAAAATCATGCCATTTGTGATCTACAGAGACAAAGCTCAGTGTTTGCATGGGTGGGGGAGAGAGACAGTCAAGCTTATCACCAACTGGAAAAAATGGCAAATAAAAATGCTTTGGTTGCTCTTTAAAACTTTTTTCTTTTTAATTATTTTTTTTTCTTTGTACAAATTTTAATTATTTTTATTCACAGGAAACACAAATCCTAAATGAAGCTTCATTGTATGTAACAATAGAGATTGAGCTAGGGTTTTGAAGACTAGAGAACAAAAGTAATGGTTCTGGAAGGTGATGAACCAAAATGCATCTTTAACACTTCAGTGGAAAATAATAATTTAAATTAAGTTAGAAAGCATGGAAAAAACATAGAATATCTGATTTGATCTCCTCCAAGTGTTTCTTATCCTATCTTAAGAAAAATCTTCTACCTGATTTTCTGAAGTTCTGTGCAGTAAAGAAAAATCTTACAGTCCTGAGTGCTGCAGAATAAGCAAGGGTGGGTTTACCAGGCAGGTCTATGGCAGCTGCAGTCTCTTCTTTTGCAATGTCCAGGGCAGAACAGACATTGTCCTTAGACAACCTTGTCCAACCATTCTGTCATCTGATTCAGACTCAAGCTGACTGCTCAAAGGCAAAAAGTACTGTGGGCATCTGCATAACTGAAACCTGAGGCAAGCAGAATGTTAAATGAGTCTAGATCTGCTAGAAATTTTCACAAAGAAGGGAAACAAAAATATTCTTTTTCTCTGAGGTCAGCTCTGTCCTGAACATTGCTCTAGCTGTGTCACATAATCCTGACATAAGGAAGTTACTTCAGCTAAGAAAATTTGGTGGACCCAGCATGGAATTGGCATGTAGAAACCCTGTAATTCAAAACATAGAGTTTGAATATTTTAGATACTGTTTTTGTTAAAGCTAATAAAGTACACCTGACACTAAAAATTTTTTTGTAGATCTTATTCAGCTCTGAAGATTATATTATTTATTGGTAAAATGTCTAGGAGTCTAAATGTTTCAACAAGTGCAGGTGAAATCAATAGAGCTCAAGAACTGTGAAAACCAAGTCTGAAGTGTGTAAGAGGAGAACAAACTGTCTGCCTTTCTGTAGAAACTGTAGAAACTGCAAGTAGTGAAATTAAACAAAATTATGCTTCAAGTGATGTAATAAAAATATACTTTGATTTATGGTTGAATTGATAATTGTTGGGCTAAAATATATGTTATGCTGAAAGTGATGAAATTGTGGTTTGAGTTTTCAGCCTTCCTTTTGTTTTTCTCTTTCTCCATGGTTCCAATTATTTTTTTGGTCTTTCAGTTTTGTCAATGAATACAAACAAACAAACAATGGAATGACCAAATAAATCTGAAACACAAAAGGAGATCTGAAGAGTTCTAGCTTAGCAAAATTAGGTAATGAGGAGTTAAAAGAAGCTGCTGACTGGTGGAAACACAGTAAATATGCCAGAAAAGCAGCGTAAAAACCTTGCCAATAATTTAAGAGAGCAAATGAAGGGACAGGATGAAGTGTGCAAGGTGATTTTTAAATAAAAACCCAGATGGGTTTGAAGTAAGAAATGTGTGTCAGCACAGAGCTACTGGAGAAACGGTGCTTCCTCTTCCTCTCAGTGAAGGTCCATAAATCAAAGCATTTATGGGCTTTACTCAAGGCCTCCATACTCTTGGTAGCAACAGCTGAAAGGAAAACCAGAGGAGCCAGCTCCGAGACTGCCCAGGCCAGGCAGAGCCATAGGCAGGAGGGATAGCAGCATCTTGCAACTTCGAAACAGTTCTCTCTGAAAAACAGTAAGAAGTAATTGATTGAAATCTCATCAAATGTAACTAATGTAGCCTCCTGTAGGACAGATTTTGTTCTCCAAATCACTTATCATGTCCATATTTTAAAGACTGCTTTTCATGTTCCAATCTGCACCCACATGATGCAGTTTGACACAATATATATAACACAAATCTTTCTTCACAGAGAGTGTCTTTCCTAGCTTTTGACTTGCAAAGGGCAATGTCAAATCCTATAAAATCAATGCTTTCTCCAGTGAGAGACGTGGAAAAAGTCTGACAACAGGAGTCTGACAGTTCGCAATGCACTTAAAACTCACTAGTCCTGAACGCTTTCTGGGTTTATTTGCATAAAATGCATCACTTTCCTTCTATTTTTTGCCTCACACATCAGATTATTTTCATACTGCATATTAGACCACTAATAAGGCACAAATTTCAGAGAGCATGATCTAGTCTAATAAGCACACAGAGTTTAGGACTGAAACCCCCTGGTTTCCCACATCATCTTCATTAGCTTTATGTTTTAGTGCAATGACAATTAACAATAATGTGTGATTTTTCCACCCAGACTTAAATTTCTATCTGCAGAAGTTTGGACAGCTCATAAGGAAAAAATAAATATCAATAAATGCTAAACACAAAACAGTCTTAGACAAATCATCAGAACTTCAGAAAGAAGCTGAAAGCCAATAGCGAGTTCTAGTGAAAGTTGAATAAAATAAATGAGGAAGAACTGGTGGAATAGTCTTTTCTAATGTTTGGTTTCCATGTGGGAATCCAGTATGTATTTTCACAGTAAAGACACTATCTCTTCCTTGCTCAGAATAGGCCAATTTTCATATTTATATGGCTAGGAATTCCAGAAGTCCAACCTTAAGGACATGCATCATATTCCCAAAGGTTTCCCACGCATAATATTCCCATAGAGTTCAATGCTGACCTGAAATTTTCGTGAGCCAGTGTGTTCTTGGTTTTTTTTTAGTATGAATGCACACTAGTAAGACATATCTTGAAGTTCAAGTATATGCTGATTTGCCTCCCCCCCCCACCCCCAAAAAAAAAAAAAAAAAAAATTGCAAAGCTCTCCATGCAAAATCCACAAGTGTGTGAACCAGGACATTCTAGTAGTAACAAACAGGATCAATCTTACATTTTGCTAAGCCTGTTACCTAAAGAAATGGTGACTAGCTTAATTTTCAGGAGAAAATACATGACCAGCATGGCAGAATTCTATCCAGTAAACATTAAGATTTTAATAACATCTTTAGAAGTTTAAAAACGGGCAACAGACAGACAACCAGCAGGAAGAAAGAGATTTAGATCAAAATAAGAAGAATATGGATATGCTAATTTTGGAACTAGTCATGTTACTAAACTCTGAGCACATTTGAAATGAAAATTTATTTCATGGCAAGAAAAAACCCATGGTTGTGATCTTTAGAAAAATTCCAAAGTGTGTGTTGTTAAGAGAGTTAATGCAATGAGGGGAGTTACAAGACAAACTGACGTTGCCTGCTGAATGACTGTGCAAAACAGAAGCAATCTGTATAGAATGAGTTCCTTCCTTCAGAAGGAAGCGTAATGAAGTTTTTGTCTCAGATTAGGTGCTTTCAAAATTAAGCTGGGCTGGAAGTGTTACAAATTCCATTCCAAAGCAATCTGGAGAACAGAAATCTGGACGAAGTCTCTCCATAGTAAAGCAGGAGGTAAAATATTCAATTTAATTTCAGTGGAGCTACATTTCCATTTGTTCTAGATTAAGTTCAATTGAATCGTGACAGAGAAAGAAGAGACTTAAGAGCTAGTGACAAAGAGAGAGAGCATTCATTCCATTCTGAATAAGACACTTGTCTAAAATCCACATCTAGGCAAGATCTCTTGAAGATTCTACATAGAACTTTTGCTGCTTTATTAAAACCAAGCCACCTTCCTAGGAATATTTGTTTAATGTTCTGAAGACATTCTCTTCAATTCTACATTTAGTGTCTGTATAGGACTTTCAGCATTCTCGCAGTACAGCTCTTAATGTTCTTCAGCTCCTAATAACGATGAAGACTAGATTCAGGAATCTGACTGTTTTTCTCAATGTGGTTGAAGTTAAAGGAATAATTGGCTTTTACTGGCCAAATTAAAAAAAAACCAAAAAAAAACCAAAAACAAATAACCTCCCCACACACACAGAGCAACAATGAAAAAAAAAAAACAACAAAAACCAAAAACAGGAAAGAAACCTAGGTAATTCAATTTCACTCTAAATATTGACCAAAAATTTCACAGAATTTAACAAGAATTTAGAAATAGTTTGGATTCTGTGACCAGATTCTCAAATCTGCATTTATTGGACACCTGAAACATCTAACAAAAATAAAATGCCTGGATCTAGTCTAAACAGCTAACATCAAATTCCATTCCTTACCCTTTACTGCCTTCCTATTATTGGACTTCTTTTCAAGCAACTTCTCTAATTAAGAAATCCTACTTTTTTAATGTCTGATCCTCTACTAAAATTTTACTTGCCTCTCATCCAGCATATCAACTTGCGTTTTTCCCCTTTGGCTTTGCAGAATAAATTTTCAAGATTATTTTAGTACTCAAAAATAACAAAAAAGGCTCCCAAATTTAAAACATTTTAAAGGCTCTCAAATTTAAAACATTTTTGCATGTTGTATATCTTTTTTCTCTTTTGTTTGTTGTAGAATATCCTGTTCTTCTCTTTCAGCCTTTCCTCGTTCTACTCCATGCCCCACAGCACATCCAAGGAATTGTTTCCTACTTGAGAGCACTCTGTTCTGCACCTCTCTTCATAAGCAGAAAGCACCTCTATTCTCAAAAAACTTATGGTGCACTCTGTTCTCTGCAACCATGAGTGTGAGAAATAATCTTACTTTTTTAGTATGAAAAACATCCAAATCACAAGATATACTGATAAATCTCTCCTCTAAAAACACCCATTTCTTCCATGTTGCCAAGGAAATGAGTACACAGTTAATCACGACCAACAACACACAGTCCCCTCCACCTTCTCTATTTCTATCTTTCAGTCTGTCAGCCCTCCAGACAAGAAGCTTCGTACTGCATTTTTGTACAAATTTGGGGGATGAAACAAGATAATTTAGAAAAAGCCTTTGCATTCTGCGTAAGAGCATCCTACAATAGGGGATCTAAACTGAGAGACAAGGGACATGTTGGGGACTGAGTCAGGCTGCGGGCCTGAGAAACTGGAGCCGGGAGTTGCACAGGCAGCCGACGGTCAGCAGATTTCTCATCTCTTTCTCAGTGTACCCTGCAGTGTTCTGTTAGCATTTTGCAATAGGTTCAGCAGCTAAGTTTTTGGGGTGGGTGTAAGAGTGCACCGCTTCCTGTGGTGTTCTGCTTCCTGTTTTCTCAAGCCGATGGAGACGAGCTGGCGGGGCTGCTGATTTTGAAACAGGGGCAGATGCATGATTGTCTTGTGAGAGCACAGAATGAATCATCATCCCGTTCTTATAGAAAAATCCCGAATCTTTCCAGAGTTGGAACTCTAACTCTGTGGCTTTGGGTTACCTGCTCTTTCATTGAGAAGAGGGTGGGAAATGCCCAGAACACCAAAGAGTCAAAAATCAAGAGCCAAACCACAATAGATCATGAGATTAGTTTAAAAATCATAGAACTTTTGGAATATATTTTCTCTGTTCACTAAATTCCCATATTCTAAGCTCCATCCTGTTCTCTGCAATAAAAGCAAGAAATATTTTCTTTTTTAATATGAAAAACATGAAGTATCATGAGACTTTTAATAAAACCACAAGTCAGTAGCCATAGATGGACAGAAAGATTACTCGAACATAGAATTACTTTTATGCAGGTTTTGATAAACATTCAAACAAAATGAATATGCAAACCATTGTAGGGCTCAAAGGGACATTAATTCAGTTTATTAGTAAAAGAATCTTTGGTAAAAGGCAGGAAAGGAAGGGAAAATAAATTGACAAAAGAAAAGTCTTATTCTGTAAGACAAAAGTTGCAGAATAAATGTATCCTGGTGCAATTTTACCTGGTTATTATTATCAAAACCTGAGGATCAACATGAGAGATCCCCAAAACTGTTTACAAATAACTGTAACATAAGCAGGATTAAAGAAGATGCTTCCCTGAGTGGGACACATTCTCAAAATTGAAATGAATATATATGAAGAACCTGCTTGCAAGAGCAAACGCCAACACCCAGAAAAAAAAAAAAAAAACACCAAAAAGGCAGTCAAATTAACCCTGTACTTAGAGATTCAGACTCATATCACCCCCTAGATTGTCTAGAAATTTTGAGGCTAACACCTGTTAGCTAATATATGCTAATAAATATGCTTGAGAAATCTTATATAGACAAGGCAGCATGCATTTTATCATGCACTAAGCTCACGTATTTATATATTAGGCTTTCCTCTATGATTTGTTATCCATCATAGCACTAGATCTTTCTGGCAAAATGATTTTTTCTTAATCTGTTTCAGTTCATATCCAAGCTTCCCAGCATTCTCCAGACTGTTTAAGGATTAAAGGCTTAATACATTGCTCTTGTCATCAGTTCCATGCCCAAAAGCAGCCTGGGTCTACATTTTGGAAACAAGCCTATACAAAATGGAAAGAAGAAAACAGTGAGAAAATAAGAGCATAAAAGATCTCTCTTAAGGCTGAAGGAGTGGTGGTAAAAGGAGGGACTAGGGGGAACCCTCATGGTGAGATATGTGTGGTCACTCTTGATATTTGGAGCAAGCCCAGAAAGGAACAGAGACTATTATTTAAACCAAATGGCTCTGTTATTTCTCCTTGATCTCACTGTAAGGCCCATGCCTCAAAGTATATTCGACCCAACTGACTGTCAAATGTTTACTTTGGTCTAGATGCACTTAACACACTCAAGAATGCTTTTATATTCCATTACCTGTATGCTGACACCTCTGCTTTTGACCATCTATTTGAACCTCTTGCTACTTTGCCTAAAGTGCTTGAAAATATTTGCATATCACTTTCTACTTCCTGTACCCTCATACTCTCCTATTCTTTTCTGGCCCCTTACAACCTTAGACTGTGTTTTACATAAATATTTTATATGGGTGAAGATCCCTTCGCTTTCTGAATTCTTGTCATGGGCCTGCCCTGAGTTTTCACGGAGAAGTGAATATGAAAGAGCTTGAGTTCCTCTCCTCACACTGCATTTGTTTCACTTTCTCCTCTTTTCACTTACTGATTTCATCTGAATCTCTCTCTGAGCTCAAGTGCAGGATTTCTGAGTTGCTGGTTCATGGGCTGAAGACCTTGGTGCTCCTGGAGTATGCAAGCAATGAGGACACCCCATTAGATACCTTCCTGATCTGTGTCAGTGGCTCTAACTTCAAGCATCCCTTCCTTTAATTACTTTTTTTTTCCTGAAAATCTCATCAAGGTTGCTTAGTGGTATCTACACAGAGTTTTGCATATTAAACTCTAGAATAAGAAAGAGCACTTCCTAGTTTCCATACCATATGACTGAGCAAAATATTTCTGAGAATCAGTCTATGGTGCACTACAAGATAATTTATTTATTTTTCCTTCCTGGCTGTAAAAGCAGAATGACTGCAGAAATCAATCACACAGAGCTCTGGCCGTCCAGCATGCAGCTCAGTCTGCAGCAATAGGGGGCTTGCATGGTTACTGTAATTATTTGTAACCTCAGCTGAGGGGTTCACAAACTGGAGAAGCCGTGGAGAGAGGTGAGACAGCTCTTGGAACATGAGAAGAAATGTAATGCTAAAAGACATGGATGGTGTAAAAAAACCAAAAGTGAATGGTGGTGAAAAAAGAGAAACTCTAGAGTTATGTCATCTGTGGATATATCAGTTTATATCAGTCCATCGGTTTGGATGACATGATTAGTGATACTAACTTTCCAAAAATGTCCTGCACTGTTTTCTGAAACTGCACTAATACAGAAGATCAAATCCCATCACTTTGCAATTACTGATGTACAACAGCAGCTCCAAAACTTCTGTGTGAGCAGGCAGATCTTCACAGAGCTGTGTGCTGAACCTGCCCAGCCCTTTGAAAGCACATGCTGTGAGTGGCAGGGCCCATGCTGGCCTGAAAGGCAGGCTGCAATCTGCAAATTGGCTGCCCAGGGCTGCCACGAGCCCGTGGCTAACCATCAAGTCAACTGTCAGGCTGCTGGGTGGGGGTGGGGGCATTGCAGTCTTGTTATGAAAGTTGTTTATCCACTGATTATCAGCAGCAAGAACATACATGAAATAACAGCAGGCTTTTACAGAAAGAGCCTCTAAATTGCATTATGGTAACAGGCAGTGCACTTGTCCTTGGTTTGTGCTCCACAGAAACCCCTGAGCAAGTTAACTAAAAACAATCCCACTCTTCTTTCAAGGCTTGATAAACACAGACTGATCAACACCAACTGAAAGAGCAGTAGCAAAGTTTGGAATGTGGGAATTCTAGAGCAATAATGCATATGCAGTGCTTTACACTCCAGAACCTAACTCTTTCCCATACAGGTAATCATCAGCAGGTAATCATCAACAGCTACTCTGCAGTCCTGTCCTTTCACAGAGCACTTTAGGGGTTCAGCAGGCACAAGCACAAATGCAAGCTTGAACTTATAGCTGTCAGTTACATAAGCCAAAAGTCTGTTAAAGAGGAAAAAATTGTGGTGACAGGATTTTCCAGAATTTAAAATGTTTGGGTCACTGTATGAAAGAACATTTGTGAGAAATTGCAGAGCCCGGATGACAATTCAAAAATAAGTAATTATGGGAGTGCAGGGCCCAATACTCATTTTCCAAGTAACCTGTCTTGTCTGCTCAGGACCAAGGCTATCTGTGTATATGAAATCCACCAGATTTTTAATTTGGACAAAATGGTATAGAATACAGAAGAACGAGATCTGTTCTTGTGTAAGAGGCCCATAAAATTACTACTACTTCAAAAAGAAAAGTTCTTCAT
This sequence comes from Serinus canaria, assembly GCF_022539315.1. Classification (NCBI taxonomy): domain Eukaryota; kingdom Metazoa; phylum Chordata; class Aves; order Passeriformes; family Fringillidae; genus Serinus; species Serinus canaria. The sequence continues at coordinate 23,159,907 of NC_066319.1, forward strand.
CCTGTTTTCACTCCTGCTTTTTGGGTTCCTTTCCTTATCAACTGGGAAAACATGTAATATTCTCTTATCATTATAATAAAAACTATTAAAAAACAAAAATCTTGGCCTGGGTCAAACTTCTTTGACTCCCTTCTGTTTGTAAATCTAAGCAAGTCTTGGAGACAGATACAACCAAAGGCAACTCAAAATATGAAAGGAGTAGCAAAGCTTAGCAAAAAACTGTTACAAGGTATGTTTCCTGAATATTTTTTATGTAATTTGAAGAAACTAGACCTATGGGGAAAATTACTAAAAAAATACTTTGCATTTCCAGTCCAGTCAAATAAAATAAATAAAATGGTCCCATGAAACATATGCAGAAAATCTAGAGATAATTAATCAAGTGATTTATCACTATCCAGAGAAGTTCTGTTGTAAGAAACAATATTTCTCACCTGTGCAAGGCTGGTGAGCATAGAATACATTTGTAGTAAACTTCCATATGTGAAAGGCCTTAATTTTTTTGTCCTATAATTGGTACTGAACAATTGGAATTGAACTGTGTGTCCTTTATCCTTATATAGCTGGAAGAAAAATAAAGAAAATAGTACCTTGTCTTTATAGCCATGTCTTCCAACATCTCATTGGTAAAAGGCACAGAACAAATTGCAGGAAGAAAGAGGCTTGGGGAGCCATGCACACAAAACCAGAAACCACAGGAGTACGTAATCACTTTAAAACTATTTCAGATCTTTTGTTCATACTGTTGCCAAGTGGATTCCCTAATGACAAATTAGCAATTTCTGACTGCTAGGATGATGAGCACTCCACTACAGATTCTAGAAGATATCTCCTGCAAAATCTAATCTGTCAGTCAGAGCTCAAAGTAATGTAATGTAAATGTAATACATCTAAAACAGGCTGAGAAAACAGTTTTAGCCTCAGTGTGGAGTGTGCTAAAAAGCTAAAAGAAGAGGAAGGTCCTGCTGGCTGACAGGATTTGTGAGAAAATATTCAAGGATCGAGGCTGTCACAAAGCATGTCTTCCCTGAATAAAATATCACTGTGCAGAAGTCTTCAAATGATGCCTGGGGGAGGTCTGTGACATACAGAGCCATGGCCAGGCCATGGCTGAGCTGAAGTTTCTTTTAGTGCCTTAGTGCCCAGGGGTACCTGTTTGTCTGGAGATCTTGAAGATGCTGCTGCACTCTGGTCTGACTGTGGGCCCTCTAAACTATGTGGTCTTATTCTGAGAATAGAAGGCCCTTATTGCCTGAGGTGAGTGTTTAGTATCCTAACATATAGTTTTGGAAAAAATCCCTGTAAACTCCCTGACATTTAAATTATCTGTTATTTTAGTTACTCTTTTATGAGGCTCTATTGTCACAAGATGACACTATAAGGAGGATCTGTCAAGAGAAATTATGCTTGGACAACCTGCCTTTTCTGGAGTGACAGCAACAAAAACAATTTTTGATGAAAAAGTGGTAAATAAACAGACTATCACAGATTTGACAAATGCTGCTCATCAGATTTCCAAATTGGAGGTGGTTCTCTATAGGAAAATAAACACCAATCAGGTTTAATAAAAATGTAATACCTTTTGAACTTAGAACTACAGGCTAAGATATTTAGTTTCAGAAGTTAAGTCTTTATTGTTTAAGGATTAAACAATAATGATTTTGAAAATTAATTTGGGATAGATTAATATTTTACTGAAAAAAAAAAACCCACTGAAAAATGTTTTACATTTAATTTTATTGAAATTAAATGTAAAACATTTAATTTCAGCCTAGTAATGACTTCCTGATTTGGGTTCTTTTTCATATTTCAGCCAAGCACCTTTCATCAGTGCCATTCCCAGCACCAAGCCTGATATAGTATTTGGTGGTCAAGGTAAAAATTTGCCTTTACTTTTTTAAAAGCCTGTCTAGGACATTGGTGATAACTGACCTTGAAGGTTTTGAAGATCTGTAAAATATCCTTGTCTCAGGAATCCTGGTTTTATGTGGAAGAGGTTTTAGAGTGACTTGTCTGAGCCGGAGATAAGTTTGATAAGAGGATCCATGTTTACCCCTGAAAGAATTTTCTAGTAAGGTTGTTGACATAGAAACCAAGAAATAGAGAAGGACAAATAAGAGAAACCTGCAATTGCCTATTCCAATAAGCACTTGGTTTGTCTTTTGTGACCAATGAGTAAAGTGTAAACTTATGGGTTTTGTAAGAATGCATAAAAAGCATGCGTGCTGTAATGAAAACAGGTTTGAAACCTTCTGAAAATGGAGTGTGTTGCTTTGTATTGTCTCTGTCTCAACTACGACAGTTTTATGAGTAAGTACAACAACTGCATTCAGTTTTGGTCTTTCTAAGAACAGGTAGGATCATGAGAATAAATACAAAAATATTTAGGAAACTTTCTTTCCATGATAGGAGAAAGGCAGCTGGGACTGATCCCAGGCCTGTGCACATTGCAGAAGAGTGAAAGGTATTTGTTGGATGGAAAGGGAGCTACACAATGTCTCTCTCCAAACCTACACAAAGTGGCCACGAAGAAAAGCCCGGTCTCTACTGACCTCCTACTAAATGGGAATGGAAAAAATGGGAACTGTTCTCTGAAGGAGATTCTTAGGAAGACAATTTTTCACTAGGCCATTCTTACATCACCCAGAGGCAGCTTGTGAAAAAAGTAATTTTATTATTGACTCTCTTGAAGATTTGATGTTAATATTAGAGGAAGAATAAGAAAAAAATCACTGCAGATCCCAGTACCCACTCATAGCTGCTTGCTAAATTTAAAGGGTTCTGGAACCAGAGATAAAAACACCTTGGTATGTCCTGATACCTCAGGCTCTGCAAGAAAATGTACTCATTGATTTGGAGCCAAAAAAGCAATGATGAAAGAAAAGAAATATTATAATTTTTGTGCACTTAACCCTTTGCAACTATGCTCCGCATTTTAGCTGCTGGTAAATCACAGGAGTCATGTGCTCTGCTGCTGCCTTTGGCCTCCCACTGCCAGACTGATTGCAGACTGATTGTGCTCAGCTTATCCTCACGGATCATGCTCAATTCTTCCAGGGCATGCCAATGGCAGCCCTCTCCCTAGGACTAGCACAGCCACTAAAAACACTCTGACATCTTTGTATGGCTTTTCTTTTGATTCTTTGTGTTCAGATTCAGAGCAGTAAACATGCAGGGAGACCCTGCCAGGTCCTTCTTTCAAGAGCTATATGGTGTAACACAAAATGCAGTTCACCTGCAAAGCCCCTAAGGTCTTTCCCTCTGCAATGTTTTCTTTTGATTAGCTCTACAAAAGGTCAATCCCATCTCAACTAAATTACACAGAATCAAAGATATGAACCCAGAAGGACACAAAATAAAGGAGTCCCTAATGCAACTAATTTTAAGCATCAGCCTTTCTCATATTATTTCTCATCTTTCTGAGTTTACCTTTTACTCTCCCACTTTGATGCAGCATATCTTTCATCACCTGGCTTAGCACTTGTAGCAACCAAAGAGGAACCTGTGTCTCACTCCCCACAGGAGCTCTTCAAGACCACCTTCACACAGTCCTCACACCCAATGCAAGACAGTTTGGTCAATGGTGCCTTGGATGATTTTCTGGTGCTGGTGGTTTGAGGATGAGAAGCAGTTTTTAATGCTTCATAGGACAAGAAGAATAATGGAGTTAATCCACAGAAAGAAGTGGATGTAAACATCAGGAAACCATCTCAGGAGAACAGCTCAGCATATCGTGAGAAGGGGGAGTGAAGGGCAAAAGCTGTTCTAGTAAACTTCTATTTACTGGCATGCTGTTGAGCAATAGCCTCAGTAACATGGTGTGTATTCCTACTCACAGACTTAGATTCTCACACATATGCACAAAAACCACAGAGGAGACCCCTTGAATCTGGGTGTGATTTGCAGGTGGTATTCAGAAAGGGATAAATATTGTGAGGATCAGTTTGTAAGATTTCACAGCACCCTCAACAGCAACTTAGAGCCAAATCTATTTAAAAACAGTAAAGGCAGAGAAGTGAAGTTGCCTTTGGTTGTGATGTTTTTCTCTTTCCCGCTGTAGCTTCCTCTTTCTCTTCACCAGCTCAGCACTGCTGGCAGCTTTTTATAAACCACGATTCCTACTGCTGTCAGCTTGTTTGGAAACTACATGGTGAGCTCAGTCCTGCAGCTACTGCTGTGGGTTTGTGTTTCATTGCAGGATTTGCTCTAAATTCTGTACCCACCACCATAGTTTTGATTCCAAAACACCCAAAATGCTCTGTATATTGAAAAAAAAAATCAGTTCAAGGCAGAATTTTCTATGAAATATACAGAGTTCTGCAGCATAAGCTAAAACTGGAAACGCAATCTCCTAAATAAATATAGTAAAAAACTTCTGCATAAACCTCAGCCTGTGGAAGGTTAAACTGTGGCAGGGTAGGCAGCAGTACTGGGTGATTCTAGGCTGACAGGAATCTGCACTGAGCATGCAAAGTGATGTGGTGACCAGAACAATAGCTGTGGAACAAAAAGCAATATTAGGATTTTTCTTTTAGAGGAATCTTTAAAATTCCTCAGACAGCAGACACCTCAGTCTTCACCAGAGACAGGGTGGATAGGTGAGTAGAATGGTGTTCAGAAAGATTATGGTTACAGGAATTATCAGGAATGAAACAGTGGAAAAGCTTTCTTTAGTTATGGCATCAAGGAGAGATTCCTGGCAAAGCAGGTAGAAGCAAGGGGAAGGAGCAGGAGCAGGACTGAGGAAACACCAGGGATTGGGGTAGTGAGATAAACAGCACCAGCACTCCTGAAGCCCTTGTACTCTGCCTGCTACTCCAGGGACAAACTCTGCCATTGGTTTCTGGAGAAGCTGCTGGGGCAGACATGTTCTAGTTTTTCTCACCACCAGCAGAGATTCACAGCCTGTTATGGACTGGGGGATGACAGCAAGGTCTTGGCTGGAGACAAATGGTACTCAGAAGAAAAGGTATACAAATAAAGTAAAATTAAAAAAAGAAGTACCTCTAGATCTCAGAGTTTAAAAAGTAATTTTTACTTATAGATCTCTAAAATTCATCTATGTAGGTACAACCATGCATGCATTTTACATGGCCAGCTTAAGCCCACTGAAAAGAGCGTAATTTTTTATATTTCTCTCAGATTCCTCAGACATGCTTCATTGACTTGCAAAGGCCTACAGACCATGAGCTAAAAAAATCCCTAAATACTGACTGGAAAATATAGGTCTATGCACAATACTTTTACTGGTTAAACTACCTTTATTCTGCATTACTGAATTAAAGAAAAACAACAGCTTTGGTAACAGCATGCTGCAACTGTAAACTATGTTAAATTTTGTCACTGTTTAAAATACACAATCCAGTACTTTAATTAAATTTTTAAGGCTTTGTATATAGGTGAGGTCCGTGACTGAAGAGACAAGAGACTTGAGTAAGTCCAGGGAGAGCATATTTTATCAGCAGCTTTTCCTGTATCTGCCCATGCTGTGCATAACTGCATGCAGTATTTCTAGTAGAACTGTATCTCAGCCTCTCATGTTACCAGTCACAGAGGGTCACAGTGGTTACCAGCAAGACCCCCACTCAACAGAAAAAGCCATTAAAAAAGTCTGTCCCCTTCTCAGCTGGCAGAAGTCCTGTAATCTGAGTTATAAATACTCAGCCATTGCTCTGTTTTGGTGTCTACTCCTCTGTCTCCTGTCATCTCCTACTCAGAAAAGAACCATTTCCCTTTTCTTAATGACCACTGAAATCATTTAGGGAATTTCCAGCACATGGTGTGCAGATTCTGATTCACTTTAACCCCAGAAAATGTTTAACTCCTTCTGGTAATTATTGTGAATTGATCCAGTCCTACAAATGAGGATACCCCAAGTTCTTCCTTCCCTTTTTCCTCCTCAGCCATATACAAGCACTTTGCATTCAAAGCATTCTGCTGCCCTGCACCCCACTGCCACAGCACTGAAATCCTTGTCATAACGCTTTAGGCTCTCCACATGGTTAATTTGTTCAGATTTGTGACTGTTTCTTCTCCTAAAACAGGAAGATCATTTCATTTTTCTCGTTTTCCAAGACACATACCTCTCAGTTTACAAGCCTTAGATACACACCTCTTCTGTAACATTCTTTAAAACACTAGCACTAATATAATGTGCTCAAAACAAAACCTCTTGTTTTCCTTCTCCCTCTTTGCTATTAGCAAAGCTATTGTAGGGCTTGCTGGCCTTGAGGGCTGTCTCTGACATTATGCCAGTCCACACAACCAGGCTTTATCAAGGATGGGCAGCTTCCTCTTACTGAACACCTGTAAGAGGAAAATCTTTCCTTTCATTGCTTAAACTCTTGCCCACCAATCACCTGAACAGCAGCAGTCTTCTTCTGTCTGGTGTTCCTGGCTTCAGACTCTCTTTTTCCTTTCTCTCCTTTCTCCATTCTAAGGGGGAGACCAAATCACTGCTCAAAAACTTTCTGTTGTATCTGTCCACTATTTTCCTTTAAATTACCACATCAAAACCAAATTTTGATGTCCTTTTGAGACCCTTCACACAGCTATTCCCCCCTAATATTAGTTTCTTTAATGGGCAATATGTTATGTAATTGTTTAATGTTTGATGTAATACTTCTGGAACAACAACAAAAAAATTAAATAGAGTTCAGTACAGTACCTATTGTACTGCAGATACAGCAAAATGCTGCATTAAAATAAAAATATTGCAACATTAGAGGACCAATAGCCACAGTCATGCAAACAAGAGTAAGTAGGAAATTAAGTATCAACCCAAATATTGTCAGCAGGAAAACTTTGCAAAAAACATAGAATTAAAAAATAGAGCAAAAAACCTGCAATCAAATAAAAATCTATCAACACCTTCAATGGGCCTGTAGTCTTTACCTGGCTGATGTAGCATTTGTCAAAGCAGAAAGCAAACTTTGCTCCTAAAGAAAGGTAGAGCTTAAGATGGGGCTACTTATCTCTAGGCTGTTAATTTATTTTCTACAAGATTAGGTAAGAATTTCAGTTTTTCACCAAAACCTGCAGATTTCAAGAGACCTGAAAAAAATCACAGGCAAAAAGTAAAAATGAAGACTGAATAATCTAACTGCACGTGACTTATTTAGTAAAGATGGTCTGAGGTTACAAAAGAATGAATTGTAATTAATTAAAACACAATTTTTCTAATTGGTAAAAAGTTTCTACAGATAATATGCTCCTGAGTGTGTCACACACACCTGAGGAGTCACACACAGAAAGCTGTGACCTAGGGCTTGCATGCATGCTTCAGCTCTTATGCAGCCAAAGGTCCTTGGGGAGGATGGAAGGCAGCACTGGCTCCCAGCACTTCAGTTCCTCTGTCTGTGCAACATTCCAGGCACAAAGTCCTTGCCAAAGTGGTGGCAGAGAGCCAGAAGCACAGCTGCAAACCCACCAGCTACCTAAGCACATTTATTTGTGAATATTGTTGTTCTCTCTAGAATTCTGAGAGATTGCTAAGGGGTATAATCCTAGTAAGATGCAGGTCTGGAAAGTGTTATTTACATTAGGAGAGCAAGACTAGGTACAGCTGAGTTCTCAGGAGAGAACTGCTGCCTAAATATCCAAATCAAGCTCCACACTGCAAAGATATCTCTGACACAACTTGGCAAAGGTCACTACAGACTCAGTGTAAGAATCCTCTCCAATGGTGAATGCAGATCAACAAAATAGTTCAGATCATAAGACCACTTCTAAAATCAATATCCTGATCCTTCCCATTTACTACACTTTGCAGCACACAGCAGTGTTAGGATGCATAAACTGGATTCTTTTCAGATTAAACTGAAGATGTAGCTCAGGTCTCCAGCTGCAGGTGGGAATTCCATGGCATCAGACTAGAATCAGTCTGAAGTGACACCTTCTCAAAAGAAATATGAGGTGTATTGAGGCTCCATCAGCAGCGAGTATTTTTCTCAACAAATACATTCTTCTCAAGCAGAATCACAGATTCACCTTAACATTACAACTTAATTTTTGCCATTAAAGTATCTGATTTTTCTGGGGTGTGGGGGGGAGGTGGTGTGGAGGTGAGAGGGAAGGTAATCTCTGTTGGACAATAGGCTCTTTATAAAGGGATGGTAGACAATTCTACCTCCACCTGACTGGTGCTACTGACCATAGGTAGGATGTACACTGGATGTAGACTTCAAAAGTAGATGGTTAAAACAGTCTTCCATGTTAATCACTTGAAATGATACTAAGGTTTTGAGAAATTGGATGACAATAAGCAAGTAGAAATATGTAAATTGAAAATCTGATGCCCACAGAATGCAGAAGATCATTAAAAACCATATAAAATCTTATAGTTATTTGAAAATGCCTTAAAACCCAAACAAGTTTTCCCAAATACAGTAAGTAATAAAATGCAACTGACATGTAAACAGATCTTAAAGCCATAGAGAGATTTTCTTCTTTGCTAAATTCTGTTTTAGGGAGAATTTAAAAGTTACTAATCAAATGAAAAAATAAATGCTTTTCATTTCTGTAATGCTTGCATATCATAATAGTTCTTAAAATATCCATGTAGTTTCCTCTTCCTCCAAATGAAAGTGGTTTTCTCCGTCCTGATAGGGATGCAGCCTAGTCTGTGCTTGAAAATCTTTACCAATATATTGAAGCTAGTTAAAACTGATGTTTTAATTACATTTTTATGACATTTCCCACCAGCAAAAGTTTTTGTACAGATGCTGGTTCATAAAACTCAGGAACTCATCAAAGCTGAACTGTCAAAAGCACTCTTTTGCAAGTATGAGCTGCATCAGCTCTGGGAAGGGATACCTACACCGAGAGAAAAAGCCTTTATTCAAATTTCGTCATGCCAGTAAAGCTGTGGGTATCACAAGGGAACATCAGTGAGTGACACTACCACAGTAGAAATGGGAGCACATATTTCAGGAGAGTCTATAGTCAGACTGTTAAGGGCCCTAAGGTGCAGGTCCATGTGAGAATTTGAGTTGGCCATTTTCTGCCTCCTATTCTCTCATATCAACAAATGCAACAAAAATATTTCAACTCACATCTTCAGTTCAGTAGGAGTGCATGCAACAAGCAGTTATTGAGAGAGGACTGTCCTCTAGACCCCACAGGTTCCACAGTCTTCTCAACGGATAGTAAATGTTAAAGGATGGTATTCAAGATCTACAAGCTGTACTAGGACTAGATAAAAACAAGTTCCATGCTATAACACAGTACTGTGAAGAGTATGGAGCACACAGGGGAATTCCTTGCTGAGAGGTGTTGTCTTTCTGTTGCAAGAAAACTCAGCAGCAGAATCTGTGTAAACACCTGTTTCTGATTAAAGGACTACAGAATGAGTGATGTTGTCTGTGGTTTTAGAGGGGGGAAAATCACCTTCCAAGCACCAAACAAGGTCTGAGGTGACGAGACCTCTCTGTGATGTGGCTGCTGGATGAAACCCTTTTGCTTTGGTAGTCTGTGGTTAGAAACAGCTCAAAGAACAACTGGTTAGTAAGAGGTAAGGCAAGACATGCTTCAAAAAACTGCATGCAGTGAGGTGATGCTTAGAGGGAAAAGATTCATATGAACGTTTAAGGTTATCAGAAATAATCCATCAAAAACTTAATCCTTCAACTCATCCGTTTTTTCTCTAGTTCTCAAAATTCCATGATGGAGAAGGATCCCCACCCTAATTCAAAAGCATTTTTAAAGGTCAAAATGCACTCTGTGAGTAGCAGTTCACATCACATACCTCTGGAAATCAGCTTGCTACTACAAAACTGTTCTGTAACTTCATCTATTTTCTTCATGTAAGTCATCCAATAAGGCGACTGCCAGGATCTGGGGCAAAGTATCACCTCTAGTAGACCTTGCTTTAGAGGTGAGAAGATTCTGTGCTTCCAAACAGAGGATAAAATACCAGTTATATGCAATTGTGAGAATCCAGTCTGTTGAGCTTTAGCAAGGTTGTTACTAGGAATGTTCCTACACAAGTGTGATAAACAAGTGTTTTATCTCACTTTGAGCATTTCCATTTATGGAGAAACCCTCTTTCCTGGGAAGATTATTCAATTGCTGGACTTCCTGCTCATCCTGAAACCTTATGGCATATAATTTAGTTTTGATTCAGCATACATAGAATAATTTTAATTCTTTATATAGATTGCCTTGGTGCACTTACAATTACTTTATGTTTGGACCTGGTTGATGCTGTTGGCAATCCAGCATTCCCTGAGTGCAGTAAGGCTGGTACAAAATATCTGTCCTTATTAGGCAATTTCCTATGCTAAAAGTCAGTACAGAAATGTCCTCCAGCCTATGGAATATAGTTTCATTCCACTTTAGTAGAAGCCTCTCTGTATAAAACACATGTTTAATATTTGCAGAAGCTGCTTAAGCTATCTTTCAGTGTGCAGTGAATCAGATAGCATATCTTCCTTACTCTGAATAGCCTTGTTAATAGACACACAATTTCCACAATTGCTTTTATCACCTATTATTCAATTACCCACTGTAAGATTTGTGTGTTCACTCCCTTCTCTGTTTGCACTGAATTTTATCACCAGGGTGTTACTTTGCTTCTCTCCTTTTCCCCCAGGTGGTTTGATCACTTCCAGGCTGATATAAGGGGGAGACTTGAGAACCATCTCAGAAACAGAAGTGGACTGTGAAGCAGCTTGCTCATTCCCAGGCTAAAGTCAAGAGTTCATGGGATGAATTAAGGAAGAATTAAATGCTTATGCATCAACTAATGCTGACGAAATCCAGTCTGAGGCCTCAAGAGTTAATATCCCATCATGTTCTTGATATTATCCCAGTGCTAATATGGTTTGCTTGTGGAGTTCCTGAGGGTGGGGAATGAGAGGAACTTGTGAGTAGCCTCTGGTTTTACCAGTGTACAAGGGAGGAAGTCTGGAGTGGCTGAAATTCCCCCTTGCACACAGATCCAGGTGAGTGGTAAGCAGGCTGCTTTCAAAAGCAGAACCTGTGGCACATGGGCATAGTCTGAAGGGGAACAAACCAGACAAAGAAACTTCACTTTTCCAAGACATTAGTAAGTAACTGCAAAGCAAGGAGGCATGTTGCAGAATGAGAGCTCTCCCCCCCTGTAGCCAGGCCACGTCTCCTACATCCTGCCCCACGCCCCACTCACCTCTGGCACTGCCAGGACCTGCATATGAAGGGCATTTGTTCAGCACAGCCAAATGCCAGCAGAGCAGTGGGATAAAGAGAGGAGAGAAAAATCAAGTGAACAGAGCTAACACAAAATCTCTACAAGGTATTTCTGCACCTGACACTTTGAGACTTTGAGCAAGATCTATAAATCTTGTTCTCTATTCACAATTAAAGGCACTCAGGACCCGAGGGAAGTCGTGGTGAGGGACATGTAATACTTTCTCCTTTTCTCCACTCACTTTCTCCTTGTAGGAATTACAAAACAAAAGGGTTCACAAGAAACAAATAGGAGGACAAAGTATCTTTCACTGAATTTACTCTCTTGCAAAGCTGATGACAAAAGTCTCATGGGCATAACTTCAGTATTTTGTAAAAACCTAAGGCTGTGTATTTGAAACTGCATACTCTTTTTTTCCTACCTGCTAAGTATTGCCACATAATTTCAACACAAGGCTATTATTAATGCAAGTCTACCCCACTGCTCAGGCCTCTCAGAAGTTGTCAGGACTGTGTCTGTGATCTCCCATTAAACCTGAGAGCAGCAGCACCACGGTTCTGGTTCATGTGCAGTGGGAAGCACACAGCCTTCCCCCAGGGCTGCACCCACACGCTGGCTTGTTGATGGCAGGCTTGGGCTGCTGATTGTACAGCCAAGCACCTGTCCATGGCTGGGGCAGACTTCCTGCTGCAGCGCCACAGCTCCCTGCAATGAGATTTATGCAAACTGGCTCAAGTGATGTCACAGCGCACTGATAGACCCAAGGCCTATCTGCCTGCTACAGACATTTGATAAAATCAGGAACTCCGCACACCACTCGGGAAGAAGTTCACCCCAGAAGCTATTAGGGCAAACTATGAAAACTTGTTAGGGTCCTCCTGTCCTGAGATCCACCACTGCTAAGGGACTTCACAGAGTCCAAGGATCTCACTTTTTTCTTTTTTTTTTTTCTTTATTTTTTTGTTATTTTTCCTTTTTTCCCCCCATTTTTTAAATATGATTTTTTGCAAGTCAGTTATTCTGGATGTTTGAAAACTGAATTAAGAAAAATTCGCTCAGAAGTTGGCTGAATGTTGCAAGCTTGCAAGATGGAAGGATTTCCCCTTATTCCCCCTGTGAGTATATGGATTTATTTGTAATATGGATCATTAGGTTCAGTAGCAAAAGGCAAAGTAAACCAGGTTTTGTTATTTGAGAATATCTCTGTTTTGGTCTGTATTTGTAATGCCAGGAAGTTTGGCTTAGGTCAATATATAAAACTAGTGACAACACTGCAATGAAAGGGAAATTAACGTTTCCTCCCCAAACTTGTATCTGATTTTGATCTCCATTTGTTTTCACAGATTTAATGTATGGTATTTTTGTACAGGGTGTTTATAGCAAGTCAGTAAATCTCTCTTCTTCAGTGCCACCTACGTGATATAAAAGCCGTCTTTCTTCAGATTGTAATTCTTAATCATCTGAAGTCTCTGACATAGCTTATGTATTTAACTGTCTACTGATCTGTGAGAGAAGAGTTGTTGAATGTTGATTTACATATTGCAGATTATAGGACTCTGTGAGTTCTTTTCAATGATGGCATTTTAGTTTTTAACTTAATCTTGAATTCTCTTGAATTCTCTTGAATTCACTGACTGTGAAAAAGCAACTGGCAAATGGGGGAAAAACCTATGGTCCTTATTTGAGTCTTTCAATGTTTTCTCTAAGATAAAAATTTTTCTGTGTGCCTGTGGGGCAGGTCTATCCTTTCCTTAACTCTGAAGCATTGTCACACTGCTGTAATTTATCGCACGGTGAGTTTAAAAATTATCATTTATGAAAAAATAATGTCACTAACCTGTTGTTCAGAAACCAGGCTTAATGGCAAATGTCCAAGTAGAATGTGTACAAGAGGCCTTAATTAGATTTCATTAAGTTTGTAGAAGTTGAGAGGTGTCAGATAAGGTGGTTGACTTGGCTTTTTATGTGGTAGATGGGTTACAGTAATTGCAATTCATGTGTCAGAGAACAGAAAGAGACAATACAGATCCAAGGGGTTTTTAACAAGAACTTATATCAAGTTTTGGGTTTGTCTTGTCCCATTTAATGAAGACTAAAGACATTTCTTATCTTCCATCCAGAAAGATTGCCCTTAGAATCCCTGTCATGTTCAGAATTCATGATGACTGAAAGTATTTATCTTATTTTTAGGGGAGACCCTTTATTTTCTCAGTTTATCATCAGTCTCCCTGAAATCACCTATCTACCCAAAGGGTGGGGAGACTCTAAAATAATTTTTCTTTTTCTTAAGTACACAGAGTTTCCCAACGGGTCTCCTGTAAATGCAACAGAATAGAAATCTGAATAGAAACGAGCTAAAAAACCCATATCTAGAGATGTCTCTGTATGTTACTTGTTGGGCTTAACAAAACAGAAATTAAAAAAAAACACAAACCAGCTACACCAGAAAACTGCATCTCCATTCAAAAAAAACCCAGTTGTTAATTTTCTGTCCATTCATTAATTCGTAGCCAAATTTTCTGCCTTTTTTCCCCAGAGTTGAATTCCAGGTCATATGTTGAATAACTTGGGTGAAAACTTAACACAGTTTGGCCCACATTCTAATTTGTGTTGCAGTTAATAATCTGTCTGAACTGTGTTCAGATGAGTGACCCAACTGGCAGTGAAAACCCAGTTGCATCTTACTGAAGGTCTCGATGGAGCAATTTGATTTTTTTTTTGTTTTGTGATTAAACTGTCAAAAAATTAATAATTTTGTGGTTTGTACTTTCAAAATTGCTTCAAGTGCACTTTGAGCACTGCCAGCTAGAGTCCCACAAGTCTGCCTCCTGGGACTTTTTCAGTGGGGAGGCACAAGCCTGTTTCTAGGCAGGGGTTGCAGCAACACTTCCCTCCTCCACCCTTCCCCGTTCAGTTGAGGGTGGGTCAGTAACAGCTTTCTCTTGCCTGGGCTAGGCAATTCTTATCCCTCAGCTGGAAAACACTGTTTAAATTGTTTGGGAGTACTGCATCTTCCTCTGAAGATCAGAAGTGTTGTGGGGGCAAGTTCTGCAGACTGGGTCTGTGTCTTCCAGTGTGTGATAGAATTCAGTTGTGTTGTGGATCAAAACAGTATTATGTCAAGCACCTTTGCCTGAAGAGGGTTCCAGTTTTATATGAATCCTTAAGTAGCCACCTGTAGAAATCACACCTTTGAATGAAGTATTTTTGCATGAGAGCAAAAATGCCCCACAGAAGTAGTCTGTTCCACATAACTGCACTGTCAACACGGTCCAGTGAGGCTGGCCCAATGAGTAATCATGCTAATATTTTTACTCATCTTTTCTAAAATAGTTATACTGTAATTTTTTTCCAAGGAAATAAAGTTAATCTTGGCCTTAAAGCTTGTCTCAGCAGCACATCACTGGAAATTGTCTGAAGTATTTTTGAATCACATGCCAGTGAATAAATAGTTATATCAAGATAACAAACAGATCAGCATTTAGTGATTTTACAATTCCCTGGAGTCATCTGACAAAGTCTTGGGGAATAACAATATTTTCAGACTGCTCTTCAGTTGAGTCCAGTGTGTCTCTCTTAACCAGTGCCAACTGAGTTTTCTCTGACTGGTTTTGTGGCTTTTCCCTTGAGTTTCAGGGCAAAGATGGAAGACTGAGGCCACTCTTCATTTATCAAAGTCTGTGACAGAAAGTATTGTTTGTTGACCTCTTACTTGAGGGTAGAATACTGTCTTAGATAGTGCACTGCCCCTCATGGCATGCATGAAAGGAGATACCAACTTCAGACCACAACTGTGGGATCCTAACAAAGCTTTTAGTCATTCTTTTACATGGAAACAACCAAGAGAACAAATGGCCATTGACATCAGTTAAATATTAAACATAAGCTATTCTTTGCTTTCTGTCAGGAGTAACAAAACAGCTCGGTGGCATGGAAGAGCTGTCAGTAAGATGATGAAATGGGTGTGGGTGGGGAGGTTCCAGAGAAGGACAGGGCAAGTGGGTAAAGATTGACACAAGAGGCAACAGCAGTACATGGTGAAACCTCTTCTCTCTAATCAGAAAAAACATTTCTAAAGAAACTTTTCTTTAAAAAACCTAAAACAACAAACCATCCCCCCAAAAACCAGAAAGCAATTAAAAACATGTTATTGAAAATAGCCTCTCTAATAAACAAAGGGAAATAGGATAATCAGAAAGAATACATGCAGTTTTATTACATGTATTATTTAATACATGCATTTCAGATTATCCTATTCCCATAGGATAATCAGAAAGAATACATGCAGTTCTGTGCCCTTTAACCACCATCTGATTAAGTTTATGATAAGTAGGCTTTTAAATATTTAATCTACATCTTGCCATGTTAGTTACTGAGCCCTTGAAGCTCAGACACCAAGACAGAAAGCAGTGGCATTACAAGTCCTTTGTGGGGAAGGATTGGTCCAGTTGCATGAGTTAACAAGGATATACCCACACATATTTTATCTAAAGGATCACTGGACAGGAAACAAATTCAAGGACAAAAATTCCAAGAATCCATAATAGAGAAGTTTTAAGCCCCAGACATTCAAACCAAACTTTAGACTAACCCAATGCCCTATGTAAAATAGGTTTTAGGTGTTGGGTATCTGGAACTCCCTCTGCAGTCAGTCATATCTGTAAATATTAAGGGAGTCATTGTTTTAAGAGTCTATTTAACACACCTCCCTTTAGCTCTGGTCATTGAATATGCATCTGAACTGTAAAATTAGCTTTTGAATGGTAAAATTCTTCGTTCTCAGCTGTCACTGAGAGACTCTATTGCCTGTTAATGTCTACTGTCCTGAAGTGGGGGAGTTTGGAAACTGAGAGAAAACAACACAGGAAAGCACGGTTAGGAAAAGCCAAACATTCTTTTCCTTGCCTAAAATATGTATTTTTTATCTACTTTTGGACTGATGCTTGGCCTTCCTGCCAAGCTATACTTCTGCAGAGATATGAGTGATAGATGCCTTGTTGATCAGTGGAAATTTTAGCAAATTAAGCCTAGATTGACAGGATACTGATTTCTTTTGAAATTAGTTTACTTTTGGCTAAACAGTTATCAGCATTTCAAACTTCAGTGCATTTAGGTATCAACGTCTTAATAATTTGTATCAGTTTCTAGTATCTTAGTTGAGAAGAAACAGAGATTTTTCTTTCAAACGATGTACATTTATATGACTTTTTAACCTCTGTTTTTCCCAACTAGTATGATATGCATTTTCCATTTAGATGTTGACATTTCCTCTTTCACAGAACATCAATGCTTTCCTTTGAATTACAGTTATTTATAATATCAGTTATAAATTTAGTTTTAAACTTATAATATAATAATTTAAATTTTTGAATATGAAGACATAAGTTTATATATTTAACAGGAAGCATATATTTAGGGAAAGAAAAGGAGGGAATGGGATGAACTAATTTGCAAAGATAATGAAAAGGAGAAATTCCATTCAGAACTTGATCCTAAAGAAAGCAAAATACAGTCTCATTACTTTTTCTAGTCAGAGATCAGAGTACAACAAAGGTGGAAGGAATGAAGATGAGTAAATACATATAACCAGAGAGAACACCAAGAAAATACATAGAGAAAAAGCAGAAACATTGAGGAAATGCATGCTGTACTGACTTTTTGACCACCCCCCTGAATTCTGGAAAACATGTTATACTTTCCATTGTGTCTCTGTGTGAATAAAGGAGAATTCTACTGTAATCACATAGATGTGGAAAGGGAGACTGTACCTACAGTACAGCTCTGGAGACCAGAGAAGAGTCCCATCACTGGTGTTCCTGTGTGGATGCAATTAAACCATGACTTTTTCCTTAGTCTTTCCCTTGGAAAGCTTTTACTGTGGGTTATCATCTTCTCAAGATTTCCCCAAAGCAATAATCCACCACCACCAATTCTATTTGGAGCTTGTAGCCAGGTGATGGATTTTCTCCTGAGGCTTTAAATATTCCATGGATCTGAGTCCCAGTTAGTGTGTGTGCTGAAAGTCACAGAGCTTTGGCCAATCTTACCAGTGCCTTTTAGTGATGCTCCAATAGAACACATGGCTGCTGCCAAGGATTTACCAAGTTCCAAAGTAATTTCTGAAAGTGTTTTCTTGAGGTATTTTTGGTATGTGTTCTAAAATCTTAATCCTCAGAAAGGGACAATCTTTAAATCCCCAAATTCCAACAGAATGAACCGAAGGAGTTAACCAGAAGAATTAAAGAAACCAGAAAAAAAAGTCTTTTCCTTTTGCTAGCTGCTTATCTACCACCTCCATCTGGATTTCAGTGGCAGCTGCTACCTTAGGTTCCATTTCTCAAGCAGTCTAGAGGAGTAAGAAAAAGAGAAGCTGTCCTCTATTTCTGTCATGCTGTTACCACAGCCTAAACTTTAAAAATGCAGATGTTCCAAAAATGTGACAGGTTCATGGAGGGAAAGGATTTGGGACATACAGATAGGCACATGAAATATAAACACAAGAGATATGCCCATCATATAGTTATCATGTAATTTTAAATATTTGTCCTTCAAAGTTAAGTAATAGAATTAAAATGTTTCTATTAACACCTAGAAATACTGAAGTAATTTCCTTTCCAAAAGAGGCAAGAACGTGGTTGAGTTCTTTGCTGTTGACAGTGCAAGAATTTGTTTGGATTGGAAAACTGTAACAAACTTAACTGGACTAAGGATTAACAAAACCCCATGACAGAGACTGCCTTTCTCTAACTCTTATTATTGTGCACAGCTAATAATAAACAACCTTTATTATGACAACATAAGATCCTACTCAGTGTTCACATTGGAATACCAGACCTGGGGAGGAAGAGCAGTGGGCATGTTACCCCATGTCCCCTGTTTTGAGAAGATAGAGAAGGCTTCAATTCTACAGCTAAGCTTCCAACAGGTCATAACTCACTATTTGTCCCACTTTTGGACTTTTTGTCTTCACTGTGTGTATCCAAAAGTCCTGTGCAGTTGATCTGAGGCAGCAAATATTGGACAGTAACTGAGAAAGAAGGAGTGTTTATGCCCTCTGTCAGTGCCACTACCCTCTGACAGACTGCCACCATTTAGTCAGAATGTAGAAACACAGAATGTAGAAACAATGTTTCAAGTTTCTGCTTTCTTTTTTGTGTACAGGAATAATAAGAATCAATAAAAGAAAATGTCTGTTACTACCAAAGAAAATATTTCACCTCTACTTGTGCCTAATATTTACAACAGCTTTAAAGCAGGATCCTCGAAGGCTGGAGTGTGGGATACAAGGGATTTCTGGATTACAACTGGACAAGTTCTGCTACACAGGCTTTTCTGTCTTTTCTACTGGGATTACTATTCCCCCCCCCACTCCAAAACCAGTGTTTGGCATCACACATTTTATTTCTGTTGATTCAGTAATAACTTGAAGTCTCCCCTTTCTTTCCCTAAGCAATATAAAATGGGTTGGCATCAGCCCTTCACTAACTATATGAATAATTTGGAAAGGATTTGTGTAAAGCTTCTGTTCTAAAAATTCCTCTTCTTTTTGCAGCCCTCTGAAGACATGGTACCCTATGAGTCAGACCTCTACCGACAGCCCCATGACTATTACCAGTATCTCAACAGTGATGGAGAGAGTCATGGTGGTAAGTCAAAAAATATCTCCTTGGAGCATAAAGTCTCATGGGTTGCCACAGGAAATGGATTTAGGACACACAAGAAAATAAAAAATTTATTGCTGCGATCTATAATGTATAGGAACACATGTTTGAATCAGGAACAAAAATTATTTTATTAATAATATAATATTATTATATTATTTGTTCCAACCCAGTGACTGCAACATGGTTTCTCTGAAAGAGCATTTTAAAAAGCACTCTATGATGACAGGAGTTCCCAGGATCTCATGATCTCTATCCTTCATTATCTTTACTGTGTTTTGATTTTCCTCTGCAATCAAAAGCATTCAGCTTCTCAGCTTTTTAAGAACGTGGATTTGCAATGCTGTATTCCTCTTCTTGTGTTCCCATGTCCAACTCCCATTTCACTTAGGTCCTGGATAATCTATTTTTGCTTAAATTTCTATGGTATTTAGCCTTTTCCAACTCCATATATTTTTCTCTTTCTTTTGGTCTCCATTGCATGCTGCCACACCTAACTTTAACTTTCACTCTTCCTCCAGTGCACCCAAGTACTTCCTGTCTCTAAATCTATGTAAAACTTCCTTGTGGCTGTTTGTCCATAAACATAACTCAAGGTAAAAATGCTGTAGGATTATTTCTTTCTTCAATTTATGTCTGTGATTTCAAATCTTTGGTGTTTATATTTTAGTGTTGTCTGGGCACTGGACTGTAAATCAATGCAGAGGCAAGTCTTGCTTTGTGAATTTTGTCTCCTGTGCAATACAATGGTCCAACAGCCCCCTGAAAATACCAGAGTCAATATTGACTCAGGAAGGAAAAGCACCGTTCTACTCCATCAGTGGTGGCAGTCCCTGCAGGTCCTGGAGTTTCCCTGAAAGAATCCCACTGCTAGAGCAGCTAGAGCCATTGCTGGTATAATTTAAGACATGAACTAATCATAGCACAGCACTGTTTTGTGGCAACAAAAGAGCAGTGAGTTACTGAGCATTTAGCTGAAAGAAATTCCTACCTGAATTTGTCCTCTACACTTCATTCAGGAAACACCTATGATATTCTTAACACCTGAAAACAAAGAATTAATTCTGTTTTTTAAAGTTATCTCATGGCATCTGTTGAGTCTCATTAATCAAACCCAGCAAATTCCACATGGAAATTTAGGGTTTTTACATTATACCCCGTGCCTGTTTGCACACTCATAAAACAGGATAACATTGATTATCTCAAGAGGCAATTGTGACAATTAAACAATAAATATAAAAGATGCCATGCAGGAAAAAGCCCTGGGAAATAACTTTTCTGTCATTAAGCCTAGGCTACCTCAAGCAAAAACTTCCCTTTATCTTTCATCATTTTATCACCCCATCTGGTTTACTGCCCATTTTTCTACTGGAAGGCTGCTTCTAAACTACATTTCTCAGATCACTAGCATGATTTTACTCATCATGATGAACACAACAAAACCTGGATAGTGACCTATATGGGTTATAACCTAAGCAGTACCTACACATGCACTTTAAACAGAAATTTCTCTGTTCCTAAAGTTGTGCAGCACATGTCCTAAAGACCCCAAAAACATTTTAACTCCTACAGTAAGTGCTAATGGAAGATGCAACCTAAACCCAGCCTGCACAATTCAATCAAATTATATTTTATGAAAGCACCTGTAATATAGTCGATTGTGAATAAATATCTGTGCCCTGTGCTGTCCTGAATTGTTCACAGTCCAAAACAGCAATGAACAACCTAAAAATGCAGATGGAGACTAAAACCCACAAATTACTGTAGTTTCCTTCTTGCTGATAAACATTGAAAAACTCAACTTTGGCTTTCATTTAGTTTACATGACAGAAGTATAAAGTCTTGAGGATAGCAGGAAAAGGATGCCACAAAGTGCAATTAGAAATATGTTCTAAGTGTTCAGAACAAAGTGGATAAAGGCACAATGACTGAAAAACTGAGGGGGGCAGGAATAAAAAGGTGCTGCAGTAACAGCAGTGAAAGAGACAAGAACCTGATTAGATAGGAGGCAAAAAGAAGAAATAAGAACAGAATAGTGGGAGAGGAGTTCAGCTTGGGGTACAGTGAGATCACTGGCAATACATAAAAATAATTTTGCAGGTCTATTTAGTACCACTATGCACCTCAATACTAGCAGTTAATGCAAATAGATGCACTAGACAGTAGACTTTTGATCTTGCTGACAAGGGACTGTTAAAGAAATTGGAAAATTTCCTGAGGTGTCAGACTACCTCTCTCTCACTGCTAGAAAAATTATTTTGTGAAAGGGAAATGGCAATGTCTTAATGTGTGGATTTGTGCTACATGTATTACTGTCCCTTTTCCTCAAATATGGTACTGAAGGAAACCCTTGCACCTTGTTTATTATCCCTTACTTACTTATGTACACAAATAGGTAGTAAAGTCCACAAAAAAATTTGTAGATCTGTTCCACTACTGAGTAATATTTAGGAAATTATTTCCATTAAGTGAACACTGAAATTAACAAGCAAAATCACAACATGATATGGTCATCACCACAGGCATTGTGTGAGATGATTTTCTGCAGTGTAACTCTGTTTTAAGTACTGTAATAAACACAGAGACAGTCATGCTGGACAGAAGCTGCTTTGAGTGATCATGTATTGGTCCATCACCCTACCCTGAGCTTGTAAGTCTGTAAGTGTAACAGCATATTTTGTAACACTAATGCAATCCTTGTAATTACAAAATTCCACTGCAGCTTTGTCTGTGTGTTTTCACCAAACATTATAGGTTTAGTAAAAATCACTTTTTGAACGAAGCTGAGTGCTGACCCCTGTTCACTTCATTGCTAGCCTCATGGAACTTACTAGATTTCATGATCTGGGATTTTATTTTTGCCCCACATCCTGGAGTAACATGACCATTTAGGAATCTCAGCTTTGGTTTTGTTAGCCCACATAGAAGTGGAGGAAAGTCCAAATATGTGAACCTTAGTCTTAAATGCTATAGGAAACAGAGAAAGAATTCCAAACTTCATTAAAAAATCCCCCCCTTCAAAGCTATTCTCATGATTTGATGGGGCCTGACCCATAGGCTTTTGAACATTTGCCATAATTAAAGTCATGAAGTTTGTAAAGTGAGAGCTAATGAGGTTCTAACATAGTTTTAGGTAAGACTGATGCCCTGCCCAGGACCACAGCTCTCTTCTCAAGAGTGATTCTGTAGTGTCTGATCGAGACATTGAGTTTCTAGCGTCCTTCAATATTTTTCTCATTTCCTCTATGGATTTTTCCTTGACTTTCTTTTTCAGATGTGCAAAACACAGTGGGAATTTGTAGGCTGTGCAGCGTGGGGCTGTGCAGGAGCCCTGTCCCAGCTCCCCATGCGGGGCCAGGCTGGCAGCAGCAGCAGTGCCCAGCCGGGCACAGCGGGGCTGGCAGAGCTCTGCTGCTGCCTGGGCACTGCTGCCCCCTTTGGCACCCCTGCCTCCTTTGGCACTGCTGCCCCCTTGGGCACCCCTGCCCCTTTGGGCACTGCTGCCCCCTTTGGCACCGCTGCCCCCTTTGGCACCGCTGCCCCCTTGGGCACCCCTGCCCCCTTTGGCACCCCTGCCCCCTTTGGCACCGCTGCCCCCTTTGGCAC
This sequence comes from Serinus canaria, assembly GCF_022539315.1. Taxonomy (NCBI): domain Eukaryota; kingdom Metazoa; phylum Chordata; class Aves; order Passeriformes; family Fringillidae; genus Serinus; species Serinus canaria. The sequence goes on from NC_066319.1 coordinate 23,182,341, forward strand.
TGCTGCCCCCTTTGGCACCCCTGCCCCCTTTGGCACCGCTGCCCCCTTGGGCACTGCTGCCCCCTTTGGCACCCCTGCCCCCTTTGGCACCCCTGCCCCCTTTGGCACTCCTGCCCCCTTTGGCACTCCTGCCCCCTTTGGTGCTGCATCATGCAGATCTAGCCTGGGGCTCCACACTCATTACAAATGCCTTCCTGGAGCCTGTTTCATATTCTGACCGCTGCTGCTGCCATTACCCAGCTATTAAAAGAGGAGCAAAGCAATTTGCAGCGATGAGAAGGCGCATGGAAAGGTTCAGTCAGGTTTTCTCACCTGTGGAGTGAGGAGCCACCTCTGTGGTGAATATTGACACAAAGCCTTTAGGTCAGCTATTGCTTCCCAACGGGCTAACATCCTCTCTGGCATGGGAGGGAGTTCAGAATTCATTATTGTCCTTCCTCTAACCTTTCACTACATACAAGACCAAAACAAACATAATCTCCATGCCTCTGTAAGAGAGAATTTTTTTCACATCCTCTTTCACTTCATATGAAATTTCTCATAATGACTCCATTGTGTAGGTATAGCTTGGCTTTTAATGACATTTTCCTTTACCCAAAGAACAGGCACTTTCCATTTCTAGAATTTTTATCTCCTATCTTTTTTCTTCCTTCCACCTTCATGTTTTAGAGGAAAGAACAGAATTGGTATGTGTATTGAATTGGTATTACTGACATAACACTACCAAAGAGCAGAGAAGTTAAGAGTTTCTGGTAACTCAAATATCTGCAGATATTTACATTTTTCTCTTTTTATTTTCATATGCAATAACTTAGCCAGGATGGTTAACTGCAGAAGGACTTGTGGAGACAGATTTGTAGTTTCTCTATTAATGTTACTAAAACAATATTGTTTTTCCTAAGGATTACTAGGAAATTATAAATATTTTGGAAAGAATAAGGACTTTGCTCACTATCACAACTTGAACATTTGGACATAAATTTTTGTTGAAGTAATTTCTGTCATAGATTTTTTAGTAGTGTAATACTATTATGTCAGTACTTTAAATCCTATATGCTGGGTTAATAGTATTATTATATTACTTTCTTTTTACAACAGCATCTAATTCCATAGAGAAGAAATTTAGTAATTAATATGATAATTACTAATTAGTTATTAGCATGAATATGCATAGATAGTGTTCCATGGGCTAATTAATCTCCCAAGGGAAAAGTTAAAACAGTGCTGGAGCAACAGTAACATTGTCATAGGCTCCCAAGAACTAAGAGGTATGCCAAAGTATGAAAAATTACTAATACAAAAATATTTTAAAACAATCAAATATAGACCACCTAGAGGGTGCTCATGGCTAGGCAGGTTGGGAATATTCTTTGTTCTCTCTTGGCCACCATATTTGCTGCTAGTAAGAAATTCCACAGCTGAAGACCTGCCATTGACAGCCTGAGAGATTTTTCCTGGGCTTTGTCATCCTCCCAGTCATGCACTGATCTCATTTGCTGTTGTGGATTATCAGTGACAAGGGATCTTTGGGAACATACATTGCCCTCTGACAGAGCTTTCCACACAGCAAGCAGAGCCACATCACTCTAAGGAGCAAGAGTTTAGATGATTCCTGGGATGTATTTCCAACAATTTAACATGCAGGGCTGCCCATGGTATATGGGACCTCAAGGGCTGGCTCTACTCAGAGAAATCTGCACTTATTTAACCCAGAGAAAACAGGAGTTAGTGTGGCTCAGTCTTCCAACTGAATGGAAAGGTTTCACACTGAAACTGCTCAAAGCTTCCTACCAGGACACAGCCATGGGTAAATTGTGGATTTCAACTCACACACTCTCTGTTTCCTGGGTTGCAGTAGGTGTGGATATAAAAACACCTGACATATATATATAAAGCACCTGAGTGCTTTACATCCACAAACTCCACTTTTTTACACTAGAAACTGAAATTTTTGTCTTGAACTGCATCATGAAGAAGTGCTACTGTGCATTGTAATTATCTCAGGGCTATAAAATCCATAGATAGCCCATAGAAAGGGCCATAGAACAAAGTGAAGACAAAGTAATGCAGCAACTCCCTGGATGCTTTTATAAGCCCATTTCCACCTCTTTCATATGCAGTGACGAGGTTTATTCATGTATCAGAAAAGCAGAAAGAACAAAAAAGTAAGTGCTGGTGTCATACATGATCTCAGAGAGCCTCCAAATAAATTTCTACAGGCCTGAGCACACAGGCAGCTGGAAGAGCTTACAGCTTCTCAGGGATGAGTGTGCTTGGTATAAACATCACTGAGTTCACCCCAAAGGAAGCCACGTTCAAAGTCACTCCCCTGGATTTCCAATCCTCAGTGTGATTACACTTAACTGTTTGAAACACAAATGGGGAAGGAGATGAGGAGATAGGAGATGAGAAAAAAAAGTAACTTGATATTTAAGAAAAATATTCAAAGCACATTTATATCCAGATGTCATGCACAATAACATATATTGCAGAACAATATAAATTGTTCCTCTATAAATTTAACTACATTTAGAAGAACATGTTCAGTTCTGTTCATTGTGTTATTGGAAGGATGTCAACAGCTGGGAGGGAGCTTGGAGAAGTGTACAGGTGTGAATAGGGGGGTGAATATACTGATTTACACTGAAAGACTCAAAGCTGATGCTGGCTTAAGGGATAATTAGAAGCAGATTGAAAGAGAACATGACAACAACGTGAAAACATGTAAAGGGGAGGACAGAAATTTTAAAAATAATTTAATAAGGAAAGAGAATGTGGAATAGTAAGATATAAATTAGAATTGTTAGAGTATCATAAAGAAATTTCAGCCATGCCTAAAGTGATACACAAAAAGATGAACCCTGAAAGATTAATTCCAAGCTCAGTCAGAGCAGAGGATGTAGTGCTGACACTGATTTTAAAAATAGGTTGCACTTAAATATATGCAAAATTATGTATGCAGCTGTTGTATATGAGAAATTAGAATTACTTTACATTCTTGCAGAAAATTTAAAATTTTGAGCAGCAAATATGAGATTCTAAAAAGTTGAAGCTTATGTTGAACTAAAAAATCCAGAAATCTAAAACTGAGAATAATATGGAACTTCATTTCAAAGATAAATGAATCAGGAAACATTATAGTGGTTATTTAGGTACTTCTTTAATTTTTTTTAAAAATCCAAATTATCACAGAAATTTTTAATGTAATAAAGAGATAAAAAATGTGGAGAAAGAGTCTGCATTAGAACTCAGCCTTCCTGTATACACTGTGCACCAGATTTCCCAGTGTTTATCCTTTTATTCTCTAGTATTGGTACTTAAAAATGTGTGATATAGCAAAACAGCAGGAAGTGACTTTTCTGCAGCATTCCTGAAATTTTGCTAGCATAGTAAAATAAAGACTAAAGATAGCTGCAGAATAATATTTACATTTTTTTCCACCTCCTCATTTTCCATGCCATGAGGAAGAGTGTAATAAGAATAGGACAGTGTGTAAGTCAGCAGAATTTGTTGTCTCAAGAATGACAATGTTTTGAAACTTGTTATGGTCTCTTCTTGAGAAAGGTGCCAGCATTAACATCTTCTGCATCTTGTGTGAAATTATCATTTAAATCCATCTCAGTATCTGAGAGTATTTTCCTACTAAATGTAGCCTAAGTATGACTTCCCAGTCACAGGAATTTATGAGATTGGGAAAAGAAACTTTACAGGGATCTATAGAGACCTTCAGCAGAGACAAACAGGTCAGCAGGAGAGCTTTGGAGAGGGCAGAGAGGGCTGTGGCAGGAGTAAGGATCACTGAAAGCCAGATGAATGCCATGTTTATTCATCTTGCAGTGATGGACAATCTATTTTCACTTTCTTTAGATCATTATTGGGACTATCACCCACACCACATGCACAGTGAATTTGAGACCTTTGGAGACAACCATTTCACAGAGCTGCAGAGTGTGCAGCCTCCCCAGCTGCAGCAGCTCTACAGGCACATGGAGATCGAGCAGATGCACGTCTTGGATTCTGCAATCCCCACCACACACATCGGGCTCAACCACCAGGTATGGTCCCCAACCCTGCTCAGAGCTTCAAGGGCAGTGGGTGGTAAAGGAAATGACACACTAGGAATGCATGCTATGTACTGGAAGAGATTTCTGAAATGAGTTGCTCAGGTTCTCAGGGCATGTAAAGCTCTTCATTCCCAGGACAAATGTATTTGAAACATTCTTTTTTACCTGGATAATGAGAAATCATGCTCCCCACACTGTCTAAAATGAGAACTGCATTTTGTGGAGGTGTTTGGAATTTCAATTTTTGTTTCATTTGGAACTGGTTTGCAATTCTGCAGATGAACTGCAGCTGAGAAACTTTGTATCATCATAGCAAGGGTACCCACAACTATTAAGAAGTAATTCTGAGCTTTGAATTAGTAGTAAAGTTTTAAATATTTCCAAGGAACCCTGACAATTTTATGTGACTTGTATGAGAAATGCTAACAAAGACAAGTCACTGACAATTCTACCACAGGCTGAGGAGACCCTACTTGTGCTTCTATCTGTGAGTAAATAAGCCAAAGCACACTGTCTTATCTTTGCTCAGATTTTACATTAAGCCAAGTATTTCACAGTAAAAAAAAAGATACTCCACTATGCAGTAGTCACCCAAGCACCAGTGAATTCTCACTGGAGCTGAAATTATCAGCTGTTCCATCATACTCCAAAGACACCGAGCACAGCAGATGTGGAAATCACTCTTGATCCTACAAGAATATGCCCAAAGTCATTCCTGGGAGCAGTAGGAAAGCTGGAAGATCTTGTGCTAAAGAGTTTCCCAATGTACATGAAATGTCCTAAATACAAGACAGAGTAGAACTGAAGTTGGAGAAAAGAGTGTTGATTACAGTGCTGCATGTAACAGAACCCCTGCTGAAACTTGGTGAGAAAAACCACATGCATGGGCTTAGCATTTTGGGTTTCTCTGCTCAAAGCAAACTGAAATTGTATGTTAATACTGTATTAATCAAAAGAGAAAGAAGAGAAAAAATAGAATGAGTAAGTTAACACTGACAACAGGAAACTGCAAGCCATAAAAAAATCAGGAATAGAATATAAGCTGTAGATACAAGCAAAGAATTAGGAACAGAAAGTTACAAATATAAAAAATGCATCATGGAACAGCAGTCTGTGGGAAGCTTCAAGTTGTTTCAGTTGCTCATTGCAACTGCTGCTACCTAATGCCCAACCATGACCTCTGGCCAAGGGCAAGGGCTGAAAATGAGCCCTTTTAGGGATGTCTTTGGTAGCACAACCAAAAAGCAAGAGGGGACACTTCTGCTTATCCACGTTCATTCTACTCAGCTAGGGTCTCTCATTTCAGGATGAAAGGCAGGGAACTAATTTTATTACAACTTTGGATAAAGAGCACTGTGATCTCCCTGCCCCACACCCTACCTAGCTGCAGATGTTAGTGTGTAGAATTCACCACTGCCCTTCTTTTCCTTACCAGCAGGGGACCTTTGGCTTTTTCCTCTACTTTACTTTTATTCCTAGAATAGCTCATGCAAATCGTACTTGGCCTGCTCTGAAGTTCAGCTTCTGGAGTGTCTCAGTCACAGTCCCAGGCAGAGAGCAAGCAGGAAGCAAGTTTTAATCCTCCTTTAAATTTGCTATCTTTTAACTAGCATGCTTGTCCTGCAATATCAGAGTTACTGTTTGCAGTAAAGGAAGAAGGTGCAAAGATATTTCTTTTATTTTCGGTGGATATCACATTACTTAATTTGTGAAATTAAATTTGAAGTTTAACCTGTTCATGGACAAGATTTGTTTGAAAAGTTTTGTTAGCCTGCCAACAGGGGCTTCAGAAATACTAAAATATGAAAAAAAAAAATTCATTCTGAATGAAGAATGAAAGGGAAGGTTGGAAAACTCTAAGAACTTTTAGAAAGAGGAAAATCACACATGGGTGCCACAGACTCTGAGAAAACATCAGAATATGGAAAGCAGCTAGTAGTTCCTTAAGTTTTCTCTCTCCAGACCTGTGTTAGTAACCTGGCTCTTTATAACACACAGGCCAGTCCTCTGTGACTCTGTGCCAAAGCAGTGTGACACTGTATTGACTGCCCTTGCTGAGTTTCAGGTGCAGAGGAAGTGTGAGCAAAGAAACAGCAGTCAGGGACAGTGGGGACAGCATGGGGACAGCTCAGCTCCCCAGGCTGGCCTCTGCAAGACACCATGTCCCCTCCCACTGTCCCACTGTCCCACTCCAGCTCCAGGGAAGCAGTTCCTGACTCCCACACAGCCTCCCAAAGCACTCCAGGTTTCCCTTTTCTCAAGGGCACCAATCTCTGTTCCCCTCCTCTGTAGAGCCCTGTCCCACCTTCTCATTCCCCTTCCCCCACAGGGAAGGCACAGCCTCTCCCTTCCTTCCTACCCCAGGAGCTGCAGCTTTGCTAACTGCAAGAAGCTGAGGGTGGCTGTGGTGAGGGCAGAATTGCTCCTGGGGATGTGAGAGGAAGCTCAGCCGGGCTCTTGCCCAACGCTGCCCTTCCTGCACCATGGGCTGCAGCCATGCCAACGCACCAACTGCCAGCTGCTGTGCCCCACAGCCCTGCACAAGCCTCGTTGGGACATTTCTGGGTGCTGCAAAACTCACCCAGAAAGCCCCACAGGGTGAGTGACTCACAAACACCCACTGCCCACTTCAGTGTCCCCTGGGGAGGGCACCAGGCTCCAAACATCCCTTCCTGGTGAAGAGAAGAGCAGTACAAAAGGAGCTCACTTTCAAGGACCGCCATCTGTCCCACCTCATGAGAGCTGCATAAGATATGCTGCTGGGTTTGGGACATGTTGGTTGGGTTTGTTTAATGTAGGGACTGGGCTCTTATTCCCTGCCCCTCAGACTGACCCGTTTCACTTTATTAAAAAAGAAGATGCAATAATTTGTGCCAACTGGTCATGTTTCCTAGCAAACCAGACCACAACTGAGAATTTACAGAGCTGAGGTATATTCCACATTGCTTCTGACAACACCTCTATATAAGGGCAAGAGAATTTAACACAAAAACTGGCTTGCTAGCTTTGCAGATGAGAAATTCCCCCCAGTGGGGAATTTTCAGATAGACATTTGGGAAAAGAGAATATGGGCTGATATGATATATCCTTATCTTAGTGTTAAGGCTACTCCTCTCCTCATGGGGGAAGTTTATGAGAGAAAGCTGACGGACTGGTACAATCCCATCTCCAAATTTGGATGCAGTCCCATGGGGTTTTGGTGCTGTCAGGAGGTGCTGTGCCTCAGAAAGGAAAAGGACAACAGAGCCAAAGCCAGCCATGATAGGGCAGAACTGTTCATCTCTTTTGAGTTCAGCTCCAGATGGTCTGTGTTAGGAACAAAAGGTGTTCTGAAAAGCAGTTTCACTCTGGGGATAGACAATCGGGACCAGAAACTCACTGTGAAGAAAGCAAGCTTTGGGGAGATAAGAGGAAGAGGGGCAGTGTTACCTGCATAGGATATAAGACATGAGAAAGTTCTGGCATTAACAATGTTATTCATTCTTTCCTCTGGTAAAGGTGCATCATTGTACATGTGTAAGTGTTGACTGTTATCTGAAAGTGTTTCTTAATAGGATGGCATTGATTATAAATGCCAACAGCTAAGTCACTCAGGATTACACTAAACCTTTCCCATACCTCTAACTCTCTCCTCCCTTTTCTCTCTACCTCTCTTCATTACATTTCCTTTTTTAATCTTGATGCCCTACTCTGTGTCACTGCTTTCTCCCTCTACTGCTCTGTTCTCCAAAAGGTGTCCTATTTGCCCCGGATGTACTTCTCTCCACCTCAGCCCAGCTCTGATGAGGAGGACATAGAGAGGCAGAGCCCCCCCCTGGAGGTTTCAGATGGGGAGAATGATGGTGTGGACCCTGGGCCTGGAATTATGCATGGAGAAACAGGTCAGTGAAAACAGAAGGATTTTGTCAAGCTATGAACTGAGCAGGTGTTATATTACCATGGGGATAATAAGTAAAACTGTAGAACTGCTGTGCTAGTATTTTATGCCTCTTCCAAAGCTTTTCTTTCCCTGACTCATTGCACTCTCCTGTCCTCTGCATCTCACCACTGTAACTATCTCAAACATCACTTCTTAATGTACTCCCTTTCCTCCTTCACCTTTGTCTATTCAGGCTTCCTGAATGGAAATGGCTTGCCATTTTTACTCCAATTTCTAATAACAGCCAGGAAAACCAAGACAAGAAAGTCAAGGAAGAACAAATTAAAAAAATATTTAGCTGTGTTTGCTCAGTATCTGAGAGTCACATTCTGTACAACCTGCCAAAATTAGGTTTAGGTTAGTTTTGAATGAGCAATGTTTTTCAATGAGCTTCAAATTAGCAAAATAATTTCAGAAGTTTAGCCATTGGAATTACTTAGTCTTGCTTTTTCTTCTTGGTGTATCAACCCATATCTTGTCCTCACACTGTTATATTGCCTACTGTTATAAATGCTGCAACTGAAGAAGTTATGCATCTTCCAAGCTAGCTGGAATACTTAGGTACTTTCTGCTGTTTGTCCAGGAACTACACACAAATACTAACGCTCCACTGGCTTTCTTCTTTGACTCTCACACAGGCAGCAAGAAAAAGATACGTCTGTATCAGTTCCTTCTGGACCTTCTTCGCAGTGGGGACATGAAGGACAGCATTTGGTGGGTGGACAAGGAGAAAGGTACTTTCCAGTTCTCCTCCAAACACAAAGAAGCACTGGCCCATCGCTGGGGCATCCAGAAAGGCAACCGCAAGAAAATGACGTACCAGAAGATGGCACGGGCCTTGAGAAACTATGGCAAGACAGGGGAGGTCAAGAAAGTTAAGAAGAAGCTGACCTACCAGTTTAGTGGAGAGGTGATGGGAAGGGGGGCCACTGAGAGGAAGCATTATCCTCACTGAGGCCATGGGACCCTAAGCAAGAAAAATATTGAGAGCTCCTGCTGGATTCCAGCAGAGGAGATGGACGCATCTTTCTCTTTGCTTCCTGTGCCCCCTTCTCTGCCTTTAAACAGCCTTTATCATCAGATGTTTCTGGTACGAATCCCCTTCTTCAGCATCTGAGAATCCCAATCATGACAGAATTCTTTGCTTCCATCCTCCAAGCTGGACAGAGTTGGGAAATTTAAACAATGTACAAATATATTGTTGTCAGGAAAGATTTTTTTTTTCTTTTTTTTTTTTTTCCTTTTTTTTCTGATTGTATTGTAACTAAAGAATACAGCCAATGAAGTCTTGCCTCCAGAGGTGGTGCTGTGTCACTCCCAGTGACGCCGCGTTAGCTTCCAGCTTTTGAACTAGCATTAATACAGGCTCTGCCGCCGCTCTCAGAGCTAGAGAGAAGTTTGCAGATCTTGGAATGAGACTCATTCTTTTAAATAGTAATAACATGTACATATTTAATAAAATTAGATATAATGAAGTTTTGATGTTTGCATAATAAATGATCACTTCACAAACACAGGTCATGCATTCAGTTATGCAGGTACAGCTCCCATGTGGTGTCTGAACAAAAGGTGCACTGGGTTGTAGGGCCTTATCCATCTGTAGCTGCTTCTTAATTTACCTGGAAACGTCATCAGCAGTGTCAAACTCACTAACAAATGTTACTAGGTGAAATAGATTACTGTGAAACAGACTGCAGTACTGAAGGAAATTTAAAAATACATACATGTATATATTTCTCACTATTTTTTCCTGTGCAAAAACCCTGCCAGTTGAACATCTTCTGGTCACGTATACCAAGAATTGCATTTATATCCCCATCCCATTTAGACTGTATCAATTAACCATGTTCTTTTGCAGTTTTACTTATTTTCCTGCTCCTGTTCTTTTGTCTTCCATTCCCCCACAGTGATTCCTTGATTCTCGCCCATGAATCTTTTTTGGAAGTAAGTTGGGTTTAATCATGTTTTTGTGGAATTCCAGTACAAAAGAGTTTCAAGATTTTAACTGTGGGTTTTACCCCTACTGTAAAACAATCAATAATAACTAATAACAGCTGCACTGTAAAGATAACACTCAAAATGCAAAATAAATGATAATTCAATACCTGAAACATCATGGTAAATTTAGCCAGTACATCTAAGCACAAAAATTAAATCTAAATTCAAGCAACTGTAAGAAAATTAACATTTTAAGTTTTAACATTATTTAACATATCTCAACTGTTTCAATCACTCAAAAATCAGGACTTTCCCAAAACAGATGAGGTGAAATGAGGCAGATTGAGAATGTAGAGAAGGAGGGGTTTTTTTTTAGCAATACTGAAATGCAGTATAACATGCCAAATATCACTAAATAATCTGAAATTTTTCAGAGCTGGCTCCTCACTGAAATCAGAAATAGTTGAAAGTGATGAGCTTCTTACAGACCTGAGTTCTCAAAATTATATCCAAACACAGTCAGTGTTATCTGCACTAACAATCTCACTGTGGAAGTGAAAATCTGGTGGCATCATGGCCTACAGTGTCTCTTTGGAGCCAAACAAGAAAGAAGCTCCTGGTTAAAGAACATCCCAAAGTACTACTTCCCAATTTTTATTCCCGGTTCATGAACTTGATAAATACATCAGGCAGTGCCAAAAATCAGCAGAGAGTTAGCTTTCCTGCTTCTAAAAGTCTTGTAATCCAACTTTTAGTTACTATGCTTTGAGGATCATGTTAATTTGAGGATCATTTTTCATTGACTCAGGGTTAGGATGAGTCAAATTATGAAGACATTTTGTTTCTAAAATTGTACTGGAAGGATTTACTTCCTATAGGAAATACTGCAATACTCACTAAATTAGACTTGGATAACTCCATCTGCATCCATTTTGAAGTTTCAGAATGGAAGCTGTTGAAGGCAGCTCTCAGAAGACCAGAGCACCCAACGCTGACACAGTTAAGGTTCCTTCTTGCTGAGCTAGAAACTCAGGACTTCTCTGCTTGGCACTGATGATGTTTGGTGCTGCTGGTGTGGAATTAAAAAGAGATTAAAGATATTTGCACTCATCAGACTTGCAGACTTGATATTCAAGAAAACTAGAGTAATAATTCCTCTCTTCATAAAAATATCTTTATCAAAAACACAGCTTCAAAAGCAGAACTGATCCTTCTCTGACACTGTAATTTGAAGGAGAAGGATCATTTCCTCTTGCAGGAAAACTGTGATAACTGAAAAGACCCAACTGGTGAGTTAATTGTGGAAGTGCTTAGGATGTCACAAAAGCCATTTCAAGCTTACCAAAAAGCTTTCTAAGATCTATGAGACCTATTTTTCCATTTCCTTAGCAAGTCTTGCATAAAATACTATTAGATGCTGGAGAAATAATACAAAATTAAAATAAGCATTCAAACAAACAGCAAGAACCTTTAAATGAGCTATTTGAGTGTGTGCATTACTATGAAATGCTAATTTAGAGCAAGTACTTATACTCGAATTAAAGAATTTGCATTTTACACTGGTTTTGACCACAAGAAACATGGCAATAGAAGATTCTGAGAAAATTATCTTGGGGGGATAGCATTATTAATAAAAAAGAAAAATTTTTAAGTAATATTGAGTATATTTTACCAAGAAGGCTTAAAATTTTATCTCCAAAGCTGAAAACTTTTTCTCTTCCTCTTGTGAATGCTTTGAAATACTGTTTCTAAAAATATTCACTCCCCATCTGTTTCTGGTTAGGTTTTTCATCTGTGGCATAAAGAGTGAATAATCATGTGTTGCAGCTGTGAAGGAGACCAAATGATGATGCTTCTCTGCCAGAGTACTGTTTGTCTGCCACACAATCCAACTGCTGGGGACATGAGGCAGTCTAGGCAAGCTGAATTATTGCCAATCAGCTGCACACGCAAGCAGCTCTTTGGCTGTTTCAGACAAAAATACCAAAATGAATATGACTAAATCACAGGTTCTGCAAAATTACAGAGGAGCTGCTTTCTCTGAAGATGGCCAAGAACTAGACAGGCAGACCTGATAAAAAAAGGTCAGGGGGGTTATTATTTGGAGAGATGACCCATGATTAGGACAAGTTCATTGGAACATTTTGCAGCCCACTGCTGTTAAAAATCATCAATCTTCCTTCAAAGCAAATGTTCATACTATAAGTGGATATTCAACTTACATTTGGCCCTCCCTTTGCAGCCTGCTTTAAAAATCAGCTTTATCAGCTGCTGAGTGGTTCCTAATCAATTCCTGTGGAAAGATTATTCAGGAAACTCTCAGTGAGCTACATTCAACATAATGAACTGCACCTACAGTATATTAGACTCCCTCTAGCTGCACATCAGAGGCATCAAAGTTAGGAAAATTGCACTGGCTATACAGATAATCTACTTATAATAATTTACAGTGGTAGCATGTATTTTTAAATTCTACTCAGTCAAAGAGAGTTTTAGACATTTCTAGATGTAAGCACCACTTGCACCAGACAGATCTGCAGCTAAAGGTGCTATTATTTATTTTTTGCCTGAAAGCCCACATTTATTGAGTCCTTCAAACTTCCTGAAAAATACATACACACGCATCCCAATATATGTCCTGGAGGTTTTTGGTCTCCTCCTTCATGAAATTTTATCTCTATATCCTCATTTCAAGATTCAGAGTCTTACAATTAATGTTTGTCTTCACTTGTGACTACAGCAGGGCTTAGGCTCTGTACATTGCCAGGTTTCTTTTCCTCAGTAAGCCTTTTGCCTTAGTTTTTTTGTATCACTTAATCTCTTTGACTTTTTTCCTTTTCTTTCTGTTTTTTCCTCCCTCATTTAGATCTCCACACAACAAAATTCCCTTCATTATCGTGGAGGTTAATTCAAACTGTATGGCCAGCTTCATAGCTAGTACATATATCACATGACAGATAAATTCAGTGTATTTATACTGCTGCTCAAAATTTTCCTTGTACCATAGCTGCCCATTGCAAATTCATAGCAAAGACTTTATTGCTGATGACAGCACAATGAGAATTTTCCTTTGAGAATGCCCTGGACAGTATGTTCTCAATGGAAATCCCACACTTGTGTATTTAAAATGTATGGATTATGGATAGAAAAGACTATGATATGATACAGACTGTGGTACCAATTCCAGGATTTTGCATTTATTTCTAATTTATTTTGTGTGTTACTTTGCTATCTCACCACCTTTACTTCTTCTAAGAAACACTCAAATCAGATTTACAGAGTTTTGTATACCCATATACTTAAAAGACTAAACATGTAGTGCTTGTAATAAAAATGCTACTGTAATGAACCCACTTATATATTACAGCTAAGTAATATACAGTTAAGTTGCTCTTTAAAGCAACTGTGGCAGTAGCTAAAACTTCAGGTTTCACCTTTCTTCTCTAACAAATGTGCACATTGCAATTCAGTTGGCTCAGCTGAGCCTGTGCAATTAGAGGCCTGAATATAAACCAAATCATCAGTCCTGTTCCAAGAGCTGGGGAATGGGACCATCTTCCAGAGAGCGTGAACACAGCAGTAGGCTGAGATATTCTTTCTCATTTCCTCACTCATAACTCACCTGTGTCTGACTTAGCTGAACACCTCACATCAGCCCACAGGATCACAGAGGAACCTGGGCTGGAAGGGATGTTTGGAGGTCACCCCATCCAACCCCCTACTCAAAGCAGGCCTGTTAGATCAGGTTTTCCAGGGCAACTTTCTTTCCATTCTGTGTTTCTTTCCATTCTCTCCACTCATCCAGCCACATCCTCCTTCATGCCTTTGGTTCCCCACAGTGTTACATTTTGCTACTGCGGAGTCAAAGCAGTACGTGAGAATGAGCAGAGCAGTCTATGGACAGGAGGGGAATGAGGATGTGGTGGAGCAGATAAGGGTTAGCAGGAGGTGGAGGAGGAGAAAGAAGGGTGGGAGGAGGTATTGGGGAGACCAAGGTTATGCAAAGGATTGGGGAAGCGGCTTTGTGGTAGGAAGGAATGCAGTTTCTGTGCCTTCAGGGCTCCCTCTGAGCTTCTGTTTTAACTCCCCAGCAGCAGCAGAGCAGCAGTGCTTGAGGCATAAGAAGCCCTTTGACCACTGGTGCCTTTGTGCAGAATGCTTCGATTCCTCTGCCTTATGCAAAGTGAAGAATGTTTGGGTGCTGAGCTGGGCATTTGTTTACCCAAATCAGTTTGGGTTCTTTTAGATTTACCTATGTTTCTGAGTTCTGGGTGTCTGCTTTCAGAAACATAATTTTAGATTTCTTCTCTAGATATTCCCTCTTCCCTTTTTTCCCACTCATCCACACTGTGCTTTCCTTTCTCTGCCAGCCTGAGCTACTGATTCCCAGCTCTTTGTTCAGCTTTTCTCTATTCCTGGACTCAGCCAGTAGATGCCTCCATATTTGCTAGATTCCATCTGCTTTATTCTCAAGGTCCTTTTTCAGCTTTTGCCCAGTAGTTCATTGCTTCCTCTGAGGCCAACTTTTCTCACATATGCCTCCAGTCAGTTTCTCTTTATGTGAATGGTTCTCAGTTCCAAATTATTTGTTCATCCATTTATAGTTTTTCCATCCACATCCTCTTACAGTTTCAGTCTTATCACCAGCTCTCTTCCCTCCACCCCATTTCCATTCCAGCTCCCCATCTAATATTCTTGTCCTTTGAGAATCTATTAAAATCCCTCCCATATTACCTAGAAAAACCAGTTTCCTCCCCCTATCCATGCCTTTCAATCACACATTTTTATTTCCTCCTCCCACTCAAATTGGTGTGATCCCTTCCCTCTCTGAAGTTCCAGCTATTTGTCCCCCAACCCTGCTGGTTCTCCCCTTTATTTTGATGTGCCTGAGGGAGATAATGTTTGGAGCACACAAAGGATGTTTGCTTGTAGTTCAGGTGTCTGGATTAAGTCCAACTCCCACATTAGCCCTGACATAAATGCATAGAAAACTCTGCTGACCCCTGCACTGGACCTCACTGACCCCAAAAACACTTCTTTGGTGGATGCAATGTAGAAAGATCTCACTGAGCATATGCAGATTGCATTTTTTCCCCATAGTCTAGAATATGCAGTAGCTCTGGTTGTTTAGCATGAAGCCAGTTAAAAGAATGTCCCTGAAATGAAAGCAAGCTGCTGTCAGATATACAGAAAGAGCTCAAGTATGGAGTGCAAAGGGCAGGGATACAAAATGGCTGTGCAGAGGAAAGCTCAAATGAGCAGGACCAGCATTACCCAAATCTCCTAAATCCCTGTGAACTCAGGTTTGGTCAGTAAGGTCAGGTGGCTTTGCACTGTACACACCAGCACTCTGTGATTCAAAAACTCAAAGGAAACAGTGAGGATTAGGCTGGATATTGGGAACAGGTTCTTCACCCAGAGGGTAGGTGGGCACTAGAACAGAATTCCTAGGAAAGTCACAGCAGGAGCCTGCCAAAGTTCATGGAGCATTTGGACAACACCCTCAGGGACCTGGTGTGGGTACTGGAGCTGTCCTGTGCCGAGTCAGGTGAGGAATTTGATGAACCTTGTGGATCCCTTGCAGCTTGGGATATTCCACGATTCTGTGAGCACTTCAGTGGGTGAGTCCTGCTGAGCCTGTGCTCTGCTCTGACCCACCTCAGCTGTCCCACCATTCCCACCAGTAAATCTTCAGCCACTGAGGCAATTTTACTGCCTTGTCCTCAGAAACTGCAGAGCCACTGAGGAGGTGGTAATTTCATGACACAAAACAAGGAGGCAGAGAAACAAATAAACAGAAATAGAGACAAGAAATTAAATGGCATGACAGAAACTACCAGGAAAAGAAGCCCAAAATAGGAAAGTAATATATAGACTTTCTGCTTGGATAGCTAAATTTGGGCAGAGTCACAAGCACCTAAATACACAGCCTTTTAATAAGAAGCTGGGTAGTCTTTTCAGAAGGAGATGCTGTAACTTTGGCTATAAATGATAAATTCTTGGTTTTCTCTGCATAAGCCATGGTGCAGCTATCCAAATCACACAACCTGTCACTGCAGGCCACCAATTTCTGTCATTTTTGAACTTGATTTTCAATTATGTGGTGAAAGACACTGTCTGAGGCACAGAGCAATAATTTCAGAGTAATTCTTCTGACAAGGAAGAATTTTCCCTCTCACTCACTTTTTAAGCACAGGCCCTGAGACATTTATTACATGTTGCTTCACTGTTCTTGTACATTAGTTTTATTTGAATACAGGATGAAGCTTCACACACTTGCTAAACAGTTATCTAGTGTTGCAGTGCACTGGAAAGTAGTTATCACAATCAACTACACATCTGATTTGGGTCAGGCTAGCCATTGAAATTATAGGTTTCATTTGCATAGCAACTTTGTTATTAAAAGTTGTCAAATAATATAATATAATGTAATGCAATGTAATATAATAGAGAAAATGCTAGAAAAAAGTTTACTGTTACAACAATGCTGCCACCTGGTAACCTAATGTGTAATAGCAGACAAAACATTCATTTTTCCCAGTACTGAACGTAGCAATGTGTTTGAAATATTACTTTAAATAACATTAAAAATCACAACATCTGCAAAGTTATTATTGGACTAGGATCATTTCCCTGTGTCAGATTAAATCCTCATAGCTGTGCTTCATTGTGGGGAAGAAGTGAGACCCAAGTCCTTTGAAAGGTTTCAAGTCAAAGCAAATAGCCAAAATTTTCTGATTCCCAGTGAAATACCTCAGGCACAGGATAGCAGACAAGTACATATCATGGAAACTTGTGCTCCACTGGAAACACAGGCCATGGAAAATAAACACAGGTGACATCCTGCCCATCTTCCTCACTCATCCACTAAAAATGGCTTCAAGGGAAGGGGAGGAAGTATTTGACCCCAAATCAGGAGAGGGATCAGCAGTGTTTCTTGCATGTTCACGTCTGTGCCATCAGCCTACTGAGAGAGTCAGATGTGAAAGACAGGCACAGAGTACAGTGACTGATGAGCTGCTTGCACACTGGTCTATTCTGAACTCCATGCCAAAAGACGAACTCATTTAAAAATGAGTTTTTTACAGGATAGTAAAGCTGGGGGAAAAAAATGAAAACCACACCTTTTTTAAAAATATTGTTTTGTCAATACTAGTGGTGGCTAAAATATGCTCAATGCCTCCAGAATTTTTCTGGAAAAGTTTAAAACTTAAATTGATAAACCATCATGATAATAAAGAATGATTGTCCACAGTTACTATTTTGCCATATGCTAAATATATGAATAAACAACAAGCAATGATTGGAGCGTGAAATGGCCATACAAGAATAATTTTCTAGTGAGATTTTCCCCCAGATTTTTTCTATATGATTAAGCAAAATTGAAACTTCTAGTGGTATAAAACAGAACCTTGTAACTATTTTAAAAATGATATTTAAAAGAAGAAGAAAAAAACTTGCTAGTTATCAAGAAACGTATGCTGTGGATCAAGTGGGTGGATGGGGAGGGAGGACTAAAACTATTTAAGTAGTGTCATGCTTTCTACTTGTGACTGCAAATGTCAGTATTGTGTAAGTGTCTCTGCAAAAGAAAGTTCTTTCCTTAAAGTTCACAGTTAGTTCTACAAAAACAGTCTTTGGTTGAAGAGCTAAAAAAAGAAACAAGAAAACCAGTTTGTGAGGGGCTGTTCAGCTCTGACCCAATCATGACAAAAACAAAAACTGAAATAAATAGTAAGAATGCAAGCAAGTGGGCACCTAGAGTGAGCAGGAACCAGCACACAGAGGATGTGACTATCAGATCTGGTCTGCTGCACGTGCTGTAAACACGGCAGTGCTGGAATTCTCCATGCAATACATGCCTGGAGCCAGAAATGCACTGCACGCATGTGCAGCATCCCACTGGGCTCTGGTTTATACCCACAGATCAGTGGTAGCCAGTCCTGGGTGGCCTGAGCTCCTGGCTCCTGGAACCTGGCTATATTTATCCCAGCTGATGTAGCCTGTCAAGTGTGCCCTGCTGCTGATAAGGTGCCGCAGCCACACAGGGGGGGATCCAGGGGGAGGAGCAGGATGGGGCTGCCACCCCGTGGGTCTTTAGGGGGTCTCCAAAGCCCTGCAGTGCCACTGCTGTGTGACTCACACCCTGCTCTCTAGATACAGCTGGGAGCTCCACCAGAAACCAAGGGAAGATGCCAGAGCCTGTAAAGAAAGCAGGTAAGGATCATAACTGACAGACAGAGCAGCTTGACAGGAAAAATGTGAGTGGATGATGTATTCCAGAGAAATCAGATGCCTCGAAGGAAAAAATAAATAGAAAATAAAATTTATTTTATTAAGTTATAAATCTAAGAGATATTGAGTGATCTTGAAGAGAAATCACTAACTGCTTTGATAACCCTCAGCCACAGAATTTTCTCAAGAGACTTTGGATGAGGAAAAAAATAGAGGTGAAACACATTTAATTCTCAGATGCTTTTGATTTCTCATTTCCTTTCCTAGTCACCTCTAGGATTCTGAAAAAAAAAAAAAATAAAGGCTTGTAGTCTCTCTTGGACAGTTAAATAGTATAAATCTCTCCTGCTTGTATTTTGGGGTTGAGGTTTTTTATCCCCTGACAATTTGTAGAAGTATTATTGGCAAAAATTGATGGTATTTATTGTGAATGAAATCTCTGTGAAAATGAAAGCAGCTGTTCAGAGGTCTTTCTATTTCTTTCAACCACTGACAATAGAACTCTAGGAAAAAAAGGCAACATTGCACTGTGAAGAATACATGGCAATTTCTTTTCCCTTGCCCTCCTTCATCCTTTCCCCTTGAGCCAGAAAAGAACTAGCCCTTTTCAGGAAGCCAAGGTCACAGAGCCACAGAGAAAAATGCCAGGAAAGTATTTCAGATTTATGAATGTTTTAATTTAAAATTTTCAAATAAGGAATCACTCAGGTGCTGCCCACATAGAGGAGGCCTAGAATGGGGTGCAAGGTGCAATGGATCTGGTGTTTTGAGGAGGAACAGAGCCCGGGGAGAAAAGGAAGAGGAGTTAACTTCAGGACACCTGCAGAGGGAGATCCCTCAGGAGCATTTTGCATCCACAAGTTTGGGAAAAAGAGCTGACAAAAGCTGAATTTATGATTGTTTGTCAAGTGTGAACATATTCAATAGTCAGGCCTGGAGAAACTTGTCCTAAATCTGGGATTATCCACTTTAGAGCTGTCAGTTCATTGATGCCAGTGCAGATCCAGAATCACCACTACAAGGTGCACGTGTTTTTAGTAATGGTTTTAGTTTCCAGAGTTAGCCAGTGCCAGCTGTGGAGACTTATTAAAAATGGCCTTCGTGTTTTGCAAAGGCCTGAGCAGCCATTGCTCTCCTCTTAGTTTGGCCACAATAACAAAAGAAGAACTTGTTAAGAACCTTCACTTGACCAAAATATTTGAAATTAGCCCCTACCAGAGGCAGACCCCTTACACACCCAGAGCCTCCCCCACTAGAACTGCCAAGCACCAAAGCATGGTTAACTCCAGCAAGATTCTTTGTGTTCCCTCTGTGTGACAACCCTAAAGCAACAGTGGTGTCAGCAATCCTTCTTCTGTATTACAAATATAACATCATTCCATGCTCCTAAGGCTGCCATTTCTAATGAAAGTAGATTTGC
Source organism: Serinus canaria (assembly GCF_022539315.1). Classification (NCBI taxonomy): domain Eukaryota; kingdom Metazoa; phylum Chordata; class Aves; order Passeriformes; family Fringillidae; genus Serinus; species Serinus canaria. Next base: position 23,201,917 of record NC_066319.1, read on the forward strand.
ATATAAAAAAGAAATATATATTAGATCCTGTAATTGTAGACAAAAATTTAAAAATATAAGCTGCAAAGTTTCAGTAATCACCCGAAAAATGAGAAAATCATACTCATATTCTGCTTTTAAAGTCACACGATTTTTAAGTTTTATTGAAATGTTTAATTGTTGTGAATGCAGACAAAAAGAAATATACCAGAGCAGGCAAAATTTGACAGTGAAACCTTGGCATTATGACTTCTGATTTCTAATTCTTTAACTGCCTTTAAATTAACATTTTCATTCTCCGTGGGGGAGAGGCAATGTCCCTGTTTGTGAAGATGCCCACTTTTGCTGGCTAATGGTGAAGAGAAATTCTATCCCAATTATTTCTCCAGAGAAATCTAACAGGTGTCTAACATCACTAGTCCTACACAGTTCTTACGAACAAACCAGACCAAACACTGGGATTATCACAGCAGGGGGAGGAAAAGCTCTTGTTACACACTCTGACTGAGACACAGCCAGTCACATGCCCCACAAGTTTTAGAGAGGATCTTCTCAGTCTCCCAGGAGACACTAATCCCTTTGGTTTTCTATTTCATGTTGTTTATACAGTTCAAGCCATTCCAAGATGGGATAATGCTGAGCACCACCTCAGGAAGGCCAAATAACCATTGGGCAATTCATGCTGGGATAAATCCCAATTCCTGACTTTCACACACTATATAGCTGCATTTCTGAAGAGCCCAAAGAAGTCCCTGGTCTGTATTACTGAAATTTGTGCATCTGGTGTATAGGCAAAAGAGAATTCTTCATATCAAAGAATGATCAGAGACATTTTGCTTATATCTGCTGTTTTAACAGGGCTTTTAATGCCTGAAAAGAAACAAACAACAACCAAAACCCACCCAAAAATCCAAATAAACAAAAAAACCCCACCCACCAAAACCCCCCAAAAATCCCACCAAAAAAAATCAAAAATCATTGAATAAAACATTAAACTTAAAATGGTGTGGTGGAGTAGATTTTCCAACAAACATTCTTTCACTTTCAAATGTCCAACTAAAATACTTCAGGATAAAACATGTCCCTTCTTATTTCAAGAATGCCAAAAGAACTGTCCCAGCATTCCAGAAAATCTACACCGTCCACAAGAGAAACAGAACTTACAAGACCTGTAAGAGTTTAGTGTCAGAGCAAACAATCAAACTTTGAAAAGCACTTTTTGCAGGATTCTGTTGCAGAAACTTTATGTTCTTCTCCCTTTGAGTTAAACATTTCATAGTTTATCCTTGTTCAAAAGATAACTATTTGGAAAATTCTGATCATTTTTTAGTTCTGAAAATTCAGAAATGTTTAAAAAACCCCAACCATTTCCCTAACAATATTTTATGACATTAGGAGGAAATAGTTGACTTTTTAAACACCAAATTTAGTAGATAAATGGGACTTAATGGGAAGTGTGTGCTTTACTATAGCTGCAAAAGGAGAAGTCTCTATTACTCACCTTCTCTGAAAATCAGTCAGCTTTTACTCAGCTTTTATATTTTATAGATGGAGGAGTCTAGATTTTGCAGTTCTGATTAGGAAATTTCATCAAGAACTTACAAATAGCTTTTAAGTACACAGAAGCAATAATAATAATAATAATAATAATAATAATAATAATAATAATAATAATAATAATAATAATAATAATAATAATAATAATAATAATAATAAAATTTTGCATAGTGAAGAATAAACTGCAGAATTTTAGTTTGAATATGAGATCATTCTTTCACATTTGCAAGCACCTAGCAGAACGAACTTCAACAAACTTTTGCAACAAACTTTTATGCACTGCAGGAATGCAGAAAACCCCTAAATTCATACAGACTTAGTTTCCTCTTGTGTGAGTTAAGATTCCAAGCAAGCTGAGCACTGCTATGCCCCTTGTGCAGAAAGTGTGATGGATGCACAGAGAGCGAGGTGACTGATTAGTGAAACTATTCCTCGCCCGTTGCTCACGCTGCAGGAATTTGCAATCTCAGCTGCTGAAGTAGGCAAGGAATGATAAGATTGAGTCTTTCAATAGCTTCTGGATCATGGAATGATTAAGCTTGTAATTGCAAGAAGCCACTTAGGTCCTGACTGAGGAATGTGCAGCATCTTTATATAGTTCCTCAGAAAGGAATTTACAAGCTCCATTACTGAAGTCTGCTTATCCTCAGCTGGGCTTTTAACTCCATGGAAGAGCAAATGATATAGAAGCAAAACTAGACACCAAGTGCAAGCAAAGATCAATTTTCAACATGAAGTCTTAACAAATTAAAGAATTCCAAAAGCTAACACTGCTTTTGTAATATTACTTAAATATATCGACCAATGCATATTTTAGCACCAAATACAGAGAATGTGCAATAAGATAACTCAGCTTTGTGGGAGAAACCTCTGATTATTTTCTCTAATTTTACTCATCACAAATTTCTGCTGTAGTTTCTAGCAGCTGCATTCAACCAGATACATCAGATTCTCCTCAAGAATTTATACCTTTAACAGGTTTTATTTCAGAAAGGCAGAAATATCATCTGAAAATGTCATCTAACACACATTCTCCTCTACCACTCTATGTAGAAAACACATTTCTTGCTCACTTTCATTTCACATAGTTCACACATACTTTGAAATTCCAGTATTTCAGGAATAGTTTTTCAGCTGATGCTTGTGACTCTAAGCCAGATTATTTAGGCAATGTTGCTGGCAAATGAAATTATTTTGGTAATTTGAACATTATTTTACTGTACACCTTACCTCCATTTTTTTCTGACAAAAATGAAATAAGAATTGCTCCTCTAGCTTCTAATACCAATTTTTATTCTTATTAGAGATACAACAGTATTTAGCAGCTACCTCCTAACAATTTAATGCTGTACAAAGACAACAGAAAAACAGTCTCTGTCTGAAAAGACTCATAAAAGAAAAGCCCAATAAATAGATCAATAGTTAAACAAGAGAGCAAAGGAAAGAATTATTAGTACAGTAGATAGAAACCCTGCTAGTAGCCTAGCCATTTCTTGGGCTTTGCATAGGAGAGTATGAGAAAGACTTGAATCAAAATAGCAAACTTGTTTGATGATGGATGTTCGAAGGACATTGCTTCAAAGCAGGTCAGAAAGTAAAGGAGAAAGCATGAAGGTTCTAGTATCAAGATTTAATAAATGGCAGCAGAATAAAGGCAGAATACTAGTTTCGTTATTTTATTTAGGTGACTATTACAGAAAATTAGTTTTGGAACTGAAATTATTTCATTCTAGTTTAATTTGGCCCAAAGCAAATGTATTAATCTTTCTACATCCTCCTGATTGAAAGACCTACTAGTGAATTTTCAAAATGCAATCTGATCACAGATCTCCAAACAGAGGCTTTTATTACTGACCAGTTAAGCTGCAACTTGTGCAACATATTCAGTGTTATGGCTGTTGTTACATCTTCAGGTGTTTTGAGAGTTTTAGAGGATACAAGTTCTGGTAGCTGCAGCCTTAACCACCAAAAAGTTTCTGCAAGATAACTGCAGACCACATCCAGCTGTTTCCTCTTCTGCCTGGGGTAAAATCTGCTGGTTTATGTTACTCAGAAATTATGTGAGTGTGTTTGCATGACGGAAGCTAGGAGTGATTAGGAAGGCCTGGGTTATGAGAGGTGAGGTGCTGAAAAATGGGTTAGTGCAAAGTAGCCCTAGGCTCATTTTCTTTTATTAGCTTCACATCCCTCTTCTCTCCCTTTCATTAAATCCCCACTAAATGCCAATTCCATCCCCACTAAACACACAGAGCACCCTCAACACTTTCTGTCTCCATCAGCACTGGTAACTCCCATGGCTCTCTCTCTCCAGAAGTACCATGGTGTGCTGGTACTAAGGTCACTTTTCTCTCCCCCTGTGTGGCTGAACATAGCAGGAATCAGAGGTCACACAGTGGAGGCAGAGGACATCAGGTGCCCCAGCCCCATGGCTCCTAACTCATGGACACCTGGAGTCTGGATAAACACAGGACAGCAGCTGAAATCTCTCAGTGGCTGACAGACTAACATCACACAAGAGGTGTCACAGTCACTGGGTTTTCCACAGCCTCATGGTGGTGGTCATATTCAAGAGTGTTTGGAGTATGGGATGGATGTATAGAACTCAGAGGGCTGTATCTGGGTGGAAGCCAAACATTGTAGTGACAGAGACTGTCAGATGGAGAATGTGTTTCTGATAAAAGCAGGCAGGAGTGTGGTTCTCAGGACAGACCAGAAGTTTTGGACTGTGGTGCTTAGGAGGATTCCTAATGAGGAAATGTTTGAATTAGATAGGCATAACTGTATGAGAAAAAACCTTTGGTCAGCTTGGATTTACACGTCACTTAGAGCAGCAGCCACAATGAAGGGGTGGGGAAAAACTGAACTCTTTAACCTGTTAAGCAACCCTTTTTCTTCCCCAAAAGGAAAAAAATACAGTATTCTCTTCACATGCTTGTTAAGCAATCTCTCTTCTGCAGAAAAGTAATTTCCTGTAAAATCTCCAGCTCTACATCTTTAGTTTTCCTTTGCAAAAAAACCATTGAAAGATGAAAGAGAATACAGCTGGATAGAGAGAAGCCACTCTGGACACTGCCCTGACTGAATTGCAAGTACAGGAAAAAGACTCTTTTAAAACCAGAGTCTCCTTTACCAGTGAAAAAGTGGGTACACAACAGCTGTTCTTGAAGGCTTTTGTTGTCATGGGAGATTTTGGGCTTTTCCAATTCTGTACTTAGCAGAATTATTCACAATCATTTTAAGTTGGAACTAAAGTGAGTCTTTTGGCAGGAAAGAGGGGAGGGAATACAAGGAGTCTTACATAAAAACTTCTGCACAACTGTTTAGATTTCCTAAACCCAGAAATGTTATATAGTGGTAGAGATTTCTCACTGTGTTCTCACCAACAATTTTGTTCTTGTTGAGTCACCTACAAAGCAAATATAAGACACCTAATCACTTTACAGGGTGTGCAGCAGATCACAGAGTTACTTCCAAGTATGCATGTCATGAAACCCTGACACTGTAGGCTGGAACCTTTACAAATCACTTTGCTGTTAGGTAATTAATATATTTATAGATTCTTTTGTGCTTAAATAGAAGAGTGATGATAATAGCACTCAAAGACTGAAAACATGCCTCTTTGCTGCTTTGTCTGTAGAATGGTAGGGAAAGGAGCCAGCTAGCCAGGAGTGGAGTGGGTCCCAGAACTGACCTGTCTCCCCACTGTGCAGCAGCCTGGCCACCTTTACAGGTCTTTGGAATCCTGCATGCCCAGCCTGCTGTGCAGTAACTCTCCCGCAGTTATGCAGGACACACTGCACCAATGCACACCCTGCTGTGCTGTTTACAGAAGTGCAGGACAGTAGCTAGAGGTGTGCAGCTGGTAACAGGCAGCTGTAGGACTCTACAGCACAAAGCCCTGTATTCTACTATATTTTTAAAGAACTATTGCACCTATTAAGAACTATTTTAGAAAAAACCTCAATTATAAGCATGCAGGAACATTCCACTCCCAGGGGAAATTTCCCACACTTTCAACAGGGAGGAAAAGCATGCAGAAGAGTAAACCAGGAGATTTTTCAAGGCTTTTCAAGGCTCATTGAAAACTGAAATCATGTTTTCATCAGAAATATAAAATTGGGGGGGGCAGGAAGAAAAAGAAATTGAAAATATGTAATTTTGGTTTTTACATAATGAAGAAACGCAAAATTCAATCTTTACTAAATTCTAAAAGCGTTTGTAGTTCACATTTAAACTGATGCTTAAGAAGGTTCAAATCCCTTGCAAAACAATGCAAGAAGCATGAATTGTGTTATCAGATGAAATCTTTGCAGATGTAACTCTACTAAGGTCAACTAAATCAGGCAGTCTGAAGACATGCTACAGGAGTAGGGATTTTATAAAAAGAATAGATGGTTTTATTAATAATATACCATTTACATGAACTTAAGCACCTGTTTGAACATGAATAATAGTTTTTTTCTTTTAAAACACTTTCATGCCATGTTTCTTTCATTTTTATAAAGCAGAACTAAAAGTTCAGAGCTAATTATAACCATTGTTGTGTTGTTTGGAAGAGTTCCTGTGGCTGCCAGAGGAGTAGAGCTATAGACAATTTGCCACAGAGGTGACTGATAAAATTAGATGTGATGAAATTGCTAGTATTTTATAAAAATGTAGTTATATATATATTACAGGGGTGAGTCAATAGAAAGATGACAGAATGATGCACAAAAACCATGCAGTGTATGAATCAGAGTGTTAATTGCTGTTATTTTTACACTTCAACATAGCTCATGGCAATTAGCAAATGATAACATTTCATTAAGACAAAAAAACACGAGCATGAAATGAAAAACTTGATTCAATAAAGATGAAGAAATATAAATAAATAAATAAAACAGGTTAAAGAAATTAGTAAAACAAGTTACTTTACTGAATCCTAGTCTTGAGAGAGATTAGAATACTCATGGATCAAAATCATGGTACAATATTTGTTTACAGTTCCCTGTCTGCTGTGCTACTTCGATTGCATATGAAGTAAAACATCATTTGCTTTACATTTGTTCACCCCATATATTAATAATGTCATTAATTCTCCTTATAAGCTTCCTAAGTGTTCCTTGACACATTGAGTAAATATTTTAATCTACACCTTGAAAGTAATTAGAAAACTAATTGTTGTAGAGTGTTGTGTAGGCAAGTACTTCAACTTTTAATGCTGAAGTAAACTCTGGAACACAAACAACAATTGATATCATTTTAGCTGGAATGAAATTACAAGGGTCATCATAGGAATGTGAATTCCTTTCCACTAAAGCCTCGATCAGTCAAAACAGAAGGACTAAAGATGAACCATGAATTCTTGGTGGTGTACTAGGGCACAGGTTACTGCACAAACTGCAGTGTTGCTGAAGAGCAGACCCTGATCCTCTGTACCAGCTGTATTAAGCAGCTGTTAGGACAAAATCAATAATTCTAGATGGAAGTGCATGGCAAATTAATGTAGACAGCTAGATATGTAAGAATATATTCCATGCCAACTTGTCATCCAACAAAACACTCACTTATGACAAATCAGAGCTCAATATGGGGGAAAAGAAAGAGGAAGACAGAAAGTGAGGTGGTTTTGCTATCCATTCCACTTTCTTTCATGACAATGAGGAGGAGACATGACATCCCAGTGAGACACAGAACTTGATAAACTCAGAGACAATTCCACAGCTTCTCTGTGGAAAGTGTTGTAATTTATAACTTGCATGGGCAGATGGGAGAGAGAGGAGACAGCTGCTGCAGCCACAGCAGCTGACTACACCAGATATGCCACAACTGCAAAACAGATTTTAGTGAGCCCTCTCTCTTTTTTTAGTTTCTGCATTTACCAAGAAGCCAAAGACAACAGAGGTGACAGCCGGAAGCGCAGCTGTGTTTGAAGCAGAGACAGAAAAATCTGGCATCAAGGTGAAATGGCAGCGAGCTGGCACAGAAATCACTGAGAGTGAAAAATACCTCATCAAGACAGAAGGCAACAAGCATTCTCTGACAATTAATAACGTGGGAAAAGAAGACGATGTGACATATGCTGTAATAGCTGGAAGTTCCAAGGTCAAATTTGAACTCAAGGTCAAGGAGCCAGGTACATTCCCTATGCAATTCTGGTTTCATCACTATTTCCAGTACCCTATGTGGACTTCACAGACAAATCCTATTTTAACACTGTAGAATTTCTCTACCAGCAATACATCTGTTTTGCCCAATTGTTTGAAGCTGATAATTCACATTAAGCTGAGGAATACATTTCCAGTGGCTAAGACACCTCTTTCCAGGGGTCAGAAGTCCACAGAGAAGAGATCATAGGGGAAATGTCAATGTACATCTTCAGAATTCTGTCAAGCTTTTACACTTAACTACTGAAAAGCAAAGCAAAGCTAATCTAACCCTCACCCTGAACTAAATTAAGATGCCTGATCTTAGGACTGGAATTTTCTTATAATTATTTAATTTAAATATAAAATTGTAACAATTGACAAAACACAAGTTACACTGTAATGTTTCTAGAAGCTCATACATTCCTGCTACCAAAAATGCATATTTCAAGAGGGGCTTGAATATGAAGAGTAACCTTTGTATTATTGTGTATCTCCCATTATTACTACCTTTGTACACATTAAAAGACCAGTTACATGGAAGTTTCCTGGGAATAAATGTAGAGTCAAACTCCCTGGAATTTTCTCATGAAAAAGTATCTGAAGATGCTAAGGATAGATGAAATCACTCATTTTTTGAAATATTTTGACCTTCCAGATCCCTTTTCCCCCTCCAAAATTGTATCCTCTTACCACTTCTGTTATTTGACTTTTTGCTTTCCAACTTGATGAAAAGCCTCAAACTCAGATTTTTTATATCACTTCCTTTTCTTTGCTATCACTGTTTGTTCTAGCAACAAGATGGGACCTTGTGAGACCTTCTGGTCAGCTGAAAAGAAACAGAGGAAAGTTTAACATGATTCAAGGTGTCCTGCTCCATATGCAAAGACAGGGCATGACAGATTATGTGTGAGGGAAAATCCTGGTATGGATTAGGACACCTTGACAGCTGTCAGAGAATGCAGAAATATGGTCCTGCTGACCATCTCATCCTGAAAGCAAACTGGGCCTTATTGTACTCATTATATTTTCCTCATAGTCTCTCAGGGTAGTTCCATGCAGAGGCTGCTATAGGCTGAAAACTTGCAAAGAATGCTGTGGAGCATAGTGGAGTGGAGTTTGTAATGCCACAGAGTAACTGCACTGCCCATTATTGTTTGGAAGCAGCTCCACTACCTACAGAGAAAAAAATATCTTGCTGCAACTGATCTATTTCAAGAAATTCTACCTCCCTCCATCTGCTCCAGTTGCTCACTCCTACTCCATTTTCAGACAATTCTGTCTTCTCCATTGTGCCAAATGCATTTGCCTAAATTTGTCTCTGAGGTCATGGTTTAATTGAGAGGATACAAACTTCCATAAGCCAGGGGAAGACATTACAGATGGATTTCTAAAATACTTTATCCATATTGTTTACTAGCAGTGTCTAGAGCATTTTCCAAGCTGCAGACAGCAATAGCCTTTGTAACATTACATTCCAATAGCATTGTTAAACAAAATCTCCTGAATAAGCAAACTGTTTACAAATATAGTAATTACAGCATCTTTCATTACCTTTTCTGTTTAGAAACTGACAGTAGTTACTTTAGTTTACTAACATTTGCAACAAATATTAGCATTATTCATCAGCTGACAAGTTTCTACACATCAAGACTATAGAATTTTGAAAACCAGGCATCAGTTCTTTCTGAGCTCATCAAAGCAAAAAGCCTCATCATCCAGGTTCAGTGGGCCCCTTCTGCCTCCAGCACATCCTCTAGGCTCTAGGAAACAACAGCTAATTTCTCTGCATTTCCTAAAATATATTAAAGGCTGTTCTTTTGCAAAATTTCTTCAAAAAGAAAGAGGAAATAGACTTCTCTAATCTTGGCTTACATTCATTTCCAGAAAAGAGTGAGACAGTCACTCCTGCAGAAGCTGCTCCAGCCCCAGCTGCCTCAGAGTCACCTGCTCCACCAGCAGAAAGCAGCCAAAACACAGAAGGTAATAGGGAATTAACATTGACATCCAGTCTGGTTTATTAGCAGAAGGGAAGAACATCCACAGGGACTCCTTGCTGTGAGATAGAGACAGTAGGTGAAAGCAGATCATAAAGAATAAGGAATCTCAGAGGCAGAAGAAATCTACTGAGAAATTTTTAAATTAATTAACTAGTTCACTATATAGTTTGATGCAAAAAAAAAACCCCTAAATAGTAATTATGATGTCTATTTCAGTTTCATCTGCTGAGACAAAACCAGAAGAACCTCTGGACCCCATTGGGCTCTTTGTGGCACGACCACAGGATGGAGAAGTTACTGTTGGTGAGGGCATGTTAGTCAAGTGAAGTTTGCAAACTGTACCTGTTGCTTGACTATTGGCTCTCCAGGTACAGGTGACAGCAGTGATACAACAGATAAACATAATGCATAATCTTACTTTAATCTACTTCTCCTACAAGGTGGGAGCATCACCTTCACTGCCAAAGTAGCAGGTGAGAGCCTGCTGAAGAAGCCATCAGTGAAATGGTTCAAAGGGAAGTGGATGGACCTGGGAAGCAAAGTGGGGAAACATCTCCAGCTGCACGACAGTTATGATCGAAATACCAAGGTACAATTGGCAGAACAGGGCTCTCAGTCAGCTAGGTACTGATCTTTAATCTGAGGAAAACAAAACTAAAATGGGACTGTTTTGATGTTAAGGCACCCAAAGCAACACACAAGGCTATACCTACCCACAGAAGCCTGGGTTTCAACCACACAGACAAGAGACAAGCTCTACATACTCTTGCAAACTTTATCTATGGTGAAATGAGAAAACACCTGGAGGACTGGGGGAGCAGTTTTGCACTTTCTGCTGCAGGATTCCCTTCATCTTCCTCTCAAGAATCTTGGTATATTTAAGAGAAAACAATCAGACAGCAATTTAAGCATAGTATACCTTGGTCTTAGTAGGTCAATCATTCTGCTATTAGTGCTGAGATTGATTGCTCTCTTGCACAGTCTAGACTGCTTTGAGTAGCTGAGTAAGACCCATTTTTTACCAGAAATTTGTGCAAAGGTACCTGAGCAGAAACAGAGTCTGTACCACGACTTTGCTTCCTCTGTGGTACACGAACCACTACCACCCTCTCCTGGAGGGACCTGGACAGACTGGCTCACATGAGCCGCGCCTTTCGCTGAATTCTGGCATGTTCTGCATACCTTCTGGGAAGGGCTAAAACTGCTTCCTGAAAGCTTTATTCCTGTTCCCAGTGCCCATGCAATCAGTGTAGGCCCCAGCACAGTTTGCTAATACACCTTTGTATCGTCAGGAATGCCTGTACTGACAGCACTCTTCAGCTGTTTCTACTGAATTGGGGATTGTAGGAAATTTTTTGTTACAGTAATGAGTTGGACACTCATGAAGTTCTTAATTCATAGATCATTCTTTGTCTGTTTCTCTCCATGTATTCCCTCTCTCAGGTTTCACCATTTCATTTTCTAACTCAATTATTGTACCATTGGTGTCTCTTCTAGGTGTACACCTTTGAAATGGAAATCGTAGAAGCAAACATGACTTTTGCAGGAGGGTACAGATGTGAGGTGTCTACCAAGGACAAGTTTGATAGCTCTAATTTCAGCCTGACAGTCAATGGTAAGGTGAACTCCTTCCATCTGTTTTTTTAATCTTCCTGCCTTGTATTTTTTTCCTGTTCACCAGCAATTCTTTCTGGTACATAATGGTTACTAGACAAGCACAGACCTGAAGTATGGACCTGAAGATCTAGAGAGGAGAATGGGATTGAGATCATTAGAAATATCACGTGGTTGTCACTCTGGTCAGAACTGTGATGCTCATAAAGAAAGCACACACAAAGATGCAAAACTGCCCACCTTTTCTCTGACTTTATTCTGATTTCAGATTCATTCTTTCATGAAGTTTAATTCCACTAGAATAAAAGATAGGTTCATTCTTATTTTGGCAGAAGTTCAGTACTAAAAATGGATATTTGAAAAAGATAGATTTAGACATGTGGCACTATTGTCAATTCCTTTTTCCTTTCTATATAAATAACTTCAACTCTTACAGAAGCACCTTGTGAGATAAAGTTGCTTTAAGAGCAGATGACTCACTTAATGCATGGTGCCACCCTCACAAGTGCTATACTGAAAAGTTTATAAAAATTGAAAAGAAAGTACATTTCAACAGCAATTTGCCTTGAGTGTGGAAAAGTTTAAGCATGGATTGCCTGAAAGAGCTGAATGTTTGGACCATTTCTGGTTTCAGCAATTCTGTTGCAGGGGCTGCAACATTAACTTCTGTCCAGCTACCAGTGAACCTATTGTAAAGACAAAATTTTATCAAGTTATTTGATCCGCAGTGTTAATTTTTGTAGTTTCACTAGACAGGACTCATAGGACTTAGGAGCAGCAACTAAGAACAGTTTTTCTCCCAGCAGTAGCAGCACACCAATTTATACCAATAATGTAATAAAACTCTCTCTATACAACACCATCAATTAAGTTTCTGTACCTCCCTACATAGTTCCAGGAATTATCTCTGTCAGAGGATAGATTATAATTTAATTTTACTAATAGTATTCAGTTGATGTCCAGTTATATTCTCATTGGGGTTTAAATACTCTGTGAAGACACTATTGAAATAAAAATTTTGCAGCAGGAGAATTGACAAGCATGAGATAAGACAGTCCATCAGGCTCCAGGTTATTATGAAACATGAGGCAGAAATAAGTTATCAAAAAAACCTCTGGATGTTGAAAGCTAATTAGTGAAGGTTACTTAAAGATGATGTGTTAATCTTTCAATATGCAATTCATCACAAATTACAATATAAGAATTTATTTCTAAAAATGTCAGCAAAGGAAAACTTCAGAAATAGCAGCTTGTTTTTGCATTTTGTTGAGTTGCTTTCCTATTTTTCTTCATTACTTTTTGCCACATCAGAAGCACCTGTAAGTGGAGACTTGGACATTCGAGCTGCCTTCCGCCGCACGTGAGTACGCACAGCAGAAACCTGTCTGGATCTGGCCACACATCCTTGTGGCATTCATCACTTTCCCAGATAAAACTAGCTAAGAGCAAAGCTGTTGTACAAATAAACACAAACATACAGATGTCTACTAAGAAAATATTTCTATTAAAGTACTATACAACTCCTGGAAATCACCTCAGAGAGTTTGGACTTTGTACTAGTGTAATAATCATGCTTGCCTTCAATTAGGCAATCCATAATGTGTATTATTGTAACAAGAACTTCAGCACCTTTTTTCCAGGCCTGTAAAGAGCACTCCAGCTAGAGACCAATAGAGATGGAAAAGATATTGTTTGATGTTGGTCTTGATTTTGTCTGGCTTACACGTATGTTAGTACAAAGATTTGCATTTGCCAAAGAAGGAGAGTGGAGTTTGGTGTGAGCTCTGTCAGCAGCAGATGACTGATAACATTCCTGCAAGCATTTTGATTGTATCTGCTTTCATGTTCTATACCCATATCAGTTGAATGAAGACAATGACATTGTGAGTGGTGAAAACTCAGGTATATGTAGTCTTAGATATTAAAGACTGGTGTTGAAAAGGCCAATCTCCCCCCATCTCTAATACTTTCTAATGTCTCTCTTAATGGAATAATGTTCCCTTCTGTTAGTAAGATTCACAAAATTGGTTGGATTTTTTCTGATGTTAGACATTAATGTGTGCTCTCTTCTTCTTTCATGTAATAATAAATTAGTTTCTATTTTAGTTTTTTAAAGTATTTTTGGAAAGTTACTAGCCCAAGAATATTCTGACATCTATTTCTCTAGAGGGCACAAATCATCTGTGGCGACTCTTTAAGTATTGCTCTATAAGTCGTATTCTCATATGAGGATTTTTCTAACATTTATCACAAAGAATTAAACAAGGCTAGCAGAATTTGTCTGCAGTTAAGTCCATCTGTGGGTTGCCCACCAACCTCACTGTAAAACAGTGGCCACTCAGTGCACAAGTGCATTGTGTTATTTCCCTGCAGTGGAAGGAGAGTTTCTCTTCTTGTTAGCACAATTAAAAGAATTCCAAATCAGTTCGAAGGGAGTGCAGGGTGAGCAGCTTCAGGCTGTTCAGATTGTCAGTTCCTCCTGTAAGAATGAAGCCAGATTTTGAACTGAACTGTTTAAATCTGAAGCTTTGTCTTTGATACCCCCACTCAGGAGCCTAGCAGGAGGGGGGAGACGGATGACTTCAGCCTTTCTCAGGTAGTCACTGACTGTGTCAGCAGACAACTTCAGCCTTACAATGAACTGTCTCTCTCTGCTTAGGAAAATCAAAAAAATAAAGCCCACAGAATTAAGATGCAGCTTAAGTTTCAAATAAGTCCCTCTTTATAATGTGTGGTATTTACATGAGATTAATATCTATGAATAAGAAGTAATGTAAGAAAAAAAAAAGAAAAATAAAAAAGATAAAACATAAGAATATAAAAGGATAGATAAAAACAGATAAATAAAGAAAGAGTAGCTTGGTAGTTCAGTGAGAGGCAGATTCATCTAGAGAAAACGCATGTGTTTGGCAAGTGACATCTTCTCACCCTTGTCAGAAGAAAAAAAGTAACTTTAAATTACATGCATGTCTGCCCTCTCTGTTTTACATGTTTTCCTCTCTATTGAGCACATTTTGACTAAAATTGCTGTTGCTCACAGAAATGTATCAACACAACTGAAAATCTGCTGTTTCCTGGCACGCTCCTCATCATATTATCGTTAAATTGTTCACTCTGTGCCTTTTGCTCCTAATGTTTTCTACTATAGCAAGAGCAGGCATTCTGAGATTAGACTTAACTATATGCATGTTAAAGCAATTATTAGTCTTATTCTTCAAAAAATCTAAACTTTGATTGCTGGTCTTTCCTGAAACTTTAACTGCCACTTGTGAAACAATAAGGTGAATAGTTATTCTCCTAGCTGTAGACCTGATTTACTGAATATTTGGTCACAGGAAATCCTTCCAAATTTGGGATTACAATAGTTATTTTAATGTACATTTTATGCCGAAGGGCCAAAACCACAATTCTCTTTCTAAGCCTTATACCCAGGAAATTATTCTTTCCAGTACTGTACTATTCTGAAAGTAACCAAAAGATGTAAAAACAGTATTTTCTTAAAGAAAAGATCTCTTCTCACAGCATATTTCAAATTACACAGACTCTAAATTGTTATTTAACCTTATATTGTCCAGCAGCACAAGAAGCTTGGCACTTGTTTCTGTTTCATTTTTTAAACTGCCCATCATTTTTCTGTTGAGGCTCTTTTCTTATTCTAAAAAATCTTGTTCCTGCAATACTGAGTTTTCCCAACACTCTGATTTACATTCTATAGACATTTTGGTTTTTTTTCTGAAGGAACTAGGCAGCATTATGGTCTGTAACTGCCACCAGCACAACTGGAAAAAAAAAAATTCTGCTTATGAAACATTAACTAAATGCAAGGTGCTGCTTCTGGAAGGATATGAAAGCTGTGAGATGGAATCACCAGATTCTAGCACTCAAGACAACAGAGATGTCAAAGAGCAGCTGGTCATTGATGATAGTAGACTGGCTGAGATGAAGAAAATACATTTGGGCTTTCTAAATCCTGTCTGAATAGCAAACATGATGGGTTTTTTTAGGAATTAAATCCAAAGGGGTTGTAGTGACTTTATGCTGTTCCAGAGTAGGTCAGTATTACAAATGTTCAGAAGCACAGCTAAAACCCTCTGGATTCAGAACACCAAAAACAACATTGTGCATTCCATCTGACTTCACCATGTGCAATGGGCAGAACTACACATCAAAAAACTCCTGCCTGGTGCTCCTTGTTTTCACAGACCAACTCACCACAACATTGCTTGTCATGATGCTTGCTGAGCAAAGGTGCATTGAGCCCCTTCTAAGGCTGAAAGGCAGATCACAGCATTCCTCCTTCAACTCTGCCAAGCACCAATGATGGGACACTGGTTTTTTTCAGGGTCATGAATTCTGGTAACACAAAGAGCCTCAAGAAGCAATTACAGCTGGGATAATACTAAGGGTAAAACCAGTGACTTTAGACTGTGAGACATTCCACACAAAGCTTCATTAAATACTACCCCTACTGTAAACAATATCCACCCTCCTGAAAGACAGAGGAAAGAGGGAAGCTTCTGCAACACCTCTATGGTAATAAATACATTCTAAATCAACTTCATGACCAAATTAATACCCTGTACAACTTCATGCACAATAAGTACAGAAAAAATACAATTTCATTACATTTATTTTTAAAGCTATATGCAAATGAAATTAACACAGAGCCTACTTAAGTCACCTCCCATGTCAATGCACATTCTAATTCATTATAAACCCATCTACTACACCCCTATAAATATCTGTCATCTATATAATGTTATAGTCTCACAAGCATTTCCTTCTGGAACTAATTATGGCTCTCTATTACTGTACAGTACTGAAGGACATGATGATGGGGCAGAGTTTAATTTCAGCTCCCTACTGAAAAAAAGGTGAGTCAAAAAAATCCATAGACTTAGAGAAACAATATGTAACAACTCTGAAACACCAGAACTGGAATAAGTGAAAGTTTCACAAACTCAGAATCCTTGTCATTTTAAAGCAGCTCTAAATGGAAAAAGCATGACAGGTAATTATGGCTGCTTCCTGAAATACACAGCAATTGCTGCATAAAAAATCTTTCCCAAGATAGAAAAGGCCTGGACTCAGGTAATTACACGTTTCCAGCAGCCCTTTTCATGGGGGCAAGGGGGGGATTAAAAATACTGATTTACAATGTTGCCTTATTAAGAACCAAGATTTTTTTATTAGATTCCTAAATGTAACTATCACACTGTTCAACTATATATTATCTATTATATAGATATTCTTTGTCGCATAAATATGACAAATATGTTTTAGTCTTCCAGTTGTAATTTGTATTTCTTTCTGTTACTTTTACTTTCACTTTTTTTGCTGTAATTTCTTCTCTAATTCTCATCTTTCCTTGATATATCTGTTTTCATAACCTGTTTACTTATGCTCTTCTCTTTTTACCAAACTCTTAATCTGAATGGTTTGGATTCCACTGTTGACAACAGAGAGTAAGCTTTCTATTTAATTTTATTATAAATGCATGGGTCAGACTGCATATAAGGACCATTTGGTGTGAAATAATGCATGTATCTTTGTCTTCTTTACATGTAGAACTTGACAAAAATTGCATAGTGTGAAAGAAAATTATTGACTGCTAATTTCTGAGACAGAAATTCTTTTACACAGTTTTAAGGTTATGATTAGGACAATTTCATACAATCAGCATGTTTTTCTGAATGTCCTTTGGCTTTTACCATCACTTTCTTTCATGCAACCAGTTCTAAAATTTCCTTGAATTTCTGCTGCTTTGTATTCCTGTTGTCACAATATTTAGAATCTGAAAAATCATTTGCATGATATTGTTCCCTGTCAGATAGATGATTAAGTTTTGCTTGCTTCTTTCTGTTCCCTGACCACTCACTCTGTCTTTCCAGCACCTGAAACTACCATAAAAACTTGTCATTTCAATTCATGTTTTGCAAGTCTAAACTTTCTTAGTTTAAGTTTCCACGATCAACTACTTGGATGAGTGTTGTTGTGAATCTGTGCTCAGTCTCTGCTCAGGCAGTGATATCTCTATTTATAAAGTGTTTTATCCTCACAAAGAGTGCAGGATCATGCTGACATGTGAAGTAACTTCCTACAGAAGGCAATAAAGCCACAAAAGGCTCAGGTTAACTCACCCAAACTTCAGTGGTGCAAACAAGGCCACATGCTGCACAAACCCCTGTGTTACACTCCGTGCAGGGCATCTGTCTATAGGTGAACCCTGGCTTTGCAGTAGCACCAAGAGCAGAACACTGCAGGGGGACAGACAGATCAGACAGAAAAGACACCTATCAAACTTTCTAAAGCTGACATTGGTATCTAAGTTTCTTGTTCCAGCATGAGCCTGAATTGTTGTAAACAGACTCTGGTTTCCATTGAAGATGTAAGGCATAAAGCAATTGCTTATCTTCTTTATAAAATTTTAAATAAATGAAAACCAGCATGAAAATATTTGAATAATTTCATACAGGATCTCCAGCTGGAATGAGGTGCTGAGTAGTAAGAGCCCCTCTCCTCATGCCTTGATCTCTTCCCTTTTGATCTCATAATTAGTTTTGAGCAATAATCAAACTCAAAACAGCAGTAACAATCTTCAGTATTTACAGAAATGTTAAATTTATTGATTAAACTGTTCATTATTTTTTAGGCTAGAAATGTAGTTTATTAAAATAAGCATATAAATTTCTCTGCTTTTTAGCAGTGTTTCTGCCATTTCTTGACTTACAAATCTCTGCCTCATGAATTTAAGAACCTAAATTCACTGCTCCTAATTGTTTTTCACAGCCACTTCAGAAGTAATTTGTGGACTCTTCAGTCTTTGCACACCTCAGGCTGAAGACCATTTATATTAATGAGAACAGATAGGCATAAAATCTCATAATGGAATGAAATAATTCTTCATTGAATTAGAACAGGAAAAGGGATCTCATGCTGGGGAACTCTCAAGAGCTATGCAGATTCAAACAGAATAGAGAATTATTCTTTTACCATTTCTGCTTTCTTACACCATTTTAGAAGTCCCTCAAACCACAGGTAATGATCATTCTATAATAAATAGCTTCACTATAATGAAGAGCTTCATTTAACACTGTATCTCCTATCACTGTAATTTAATTAACTGGTGTTGACATACAGATGTCATGGGCCAAGGAGAGGTCATTGGGAAGAGGAAGGGAACAGCTGTCACAGGACTATTAAATGGGATAGGGAGCAGAGACCTTGAAGGAGGTGACAGCTGACAGGGTCCAATCAGTTGACGGTAACTGGATAGGAAGGAACCATTTCTGGGATGTACAAAACTATTTTTAACCCCTCCACATATGTTTAATACATATCAGCTGCATATTCCATTTACAGCAGGCTCACTGAGCTGCATCTTGATGCCCCCAAGTGCATAGCTAACCTATGAGGTGATCTCTGTGAATAAGGATCCCCAGCATCAGGGAGAAGAGCAGAGGAGGGGGAGAAACCTCTTGAGTCCAAGTGCTCTCTTACTTTCCATACACTGCTCAGTTCCTGCTGGTAGTGGAGGAGTACAGCTTCTCTGGGCAAACTCTGTGGCTTTCTGGGGTCAAAGAGAATATTTTAACAAATGCAAAATAGTGAAAAGGAGTGCTGGCATGAGGAAAACTTTGCTCAAAGGCAAGCACATTTTTTCTTTTCATTTTCAGAACTCATTTAAACAGGAATTACAACCTCTAGCTTTTAGTCCCATTTTGCATGAAACACAAAAGCCTTTTCTTTTAAATAATAATAAAAAAAAAAAGTATTTCCTAGGGAGAGACTATATAATTTTTTATGTTTGACTTCTTATAGTGCATACACCAGAACAGTATTGCAAGACAAAACAATGGGATGACACTGAGTAATGGAAAAGCTAAAGCAAAAGCTAGGGAAGTCTTCTCAATAGTGAGATATTAGACTCCTTTGGAACTCCTTTGAAATGGGAAGATTTTTCTCATGTACTTAAAAATAACTCACACAAACATTTTCGAAATCTCCATGAATAGTTCTGCCTGCAGATTTTCAGATCTAGAGTGTGTATATACAGACAAGCCTATAGGTAGGCAGATAGAGAAACTACCAATGTTTATATAATGTCTTTAGGAAGATTAAAATTTTTGATCTCTCAAGTCTTTCTTATTTCCTATGATTTTATATTTTTTAAGATACAGTTTCTCCACAGAAGTTTAACTGTACTGGTACAAAAATTAAATACATATTAGAAATACTATATGCCCTTAGTTTTATATAGCACTTAGTATTTAGTACTTACTTATCTATTTTAATTTACATGTTTTTAGAAATATTTGAAAGCCACTCCTTGACATGATCAGGGCAACAAGCCCAAGAACTGCTTATGTAAAAAAAAATCTTGATCTATGTGACAAATCAGTTCAGTCAGTTCAGTTTTCCTGTCTCCTGCTAAGCAAAACTAAAAGCTATTTGTAGCAACCTCAAACTAAATGATAGGTATATAGAAGAGCAAAATTTGGTAAAATTTGTTGGTGATGTTGATGCTGTGTTATGGCAAAGCAAATACCCAGAGTGCTGCTCTTATCATAGGCACTCCAAACTTCAGCTCCTCCTATCAGTTCAGTGAGTGCTGGTGAGGGCTGAGGGCTTAGCAAGTGCTAAACCACTTTGAAGATATGAGATATTGCCTACCATATTTCAGCTCAGTCCCAGTGAGCTGAAATCCCCTTCTCTTGCTTCCTTTCTGTTCAAGAGCTACAAGGTGCTGGAAATTCCAAGCTCAGACTGCAGCACTTTAATAAACACAGTGTCCCTGTGCAAGCAGGCACGGTTTTGGCAATAAAAGAAGTACCAGAAATGTCTGGTTATATCTGCTGTCTGGACTGACTACAGCAGTACTCTTAAGTAGCAAAATTTCTCACAGACTAATTGGACTGTTATTTTCCTGCAAAATATGGAAATACACCCAATAACATTCCACATTTCTCTCCTATGCATCACCTGTTGCATAACTTGTCTTGTTGATGGGGCTTACCACTGAACATGCTTTATTATAAGGGTGTGTTCTGCTGCACCAGAATCTGCTTGGTGCTGGTGATAATCAGAAACAGCAGCCAAAGGAAGCTCTTTCTCCTAAAAATTTTTTAGTAAAATGTTACTTCTTCTATAATTTCTCTATTTACCAAAATGCAAACTATGACAGGCAAAAATGCCATGATGGCAGGGGGAAGTAGAGCTATTTGTTCCCCTGGAAGGTGATCAGCCATAAGTAGGAACGAACAGAAGTGCTTGCTCTTGGTATATAAATCCCACAGTGGAACTGTCCATACAAAGGGTGGGAGAGAGTTTGATGTCAGTACGGATCAGCATTTCCCTCAAGCCCATTTCAAAGCTTTTGCATGAATTTCTTCATCTCCCTGCTACTGAAGCACAAGCATATTCTGCTAAGGGTGAAGATGAGATCCATGGCTCCTTTGTGCTAACACATTATGCCCTTTTTCTTGCCCACTGGGATGCTGCCTGTTTTCCCACGCTGTTCTCGGTGTCGTTCTGGAGCACAGCAGCTTCCTGCGCCCTTCAAACCGGTAAGGCCATGCCAATCTCTTTTTTATTTATCATCTTTCAGACAAAGATATGATGGCAGATAAAATAAGAACACTTCTCACAAAGCCAGAGAACCAAATTTTCTCCTAGTTTTACCAAACCAAACATTCATTCTTCCATAATCACTAGTTCTTTGGCTACAATATAAAATAAGCAGCTCATTGTAAATACTGTCTTTTTTGCCACTACACACCAGTCTCTTTATCTTTTATAGATTACTACAGATGACAATTTTCTTCACAACAAATGACAATCACCTCAATAACCTGTGACTCTTTTTAGTGAAGATAAAAATTGTCCTGAGCAGAAAAGGATATGGCTCTTATCTACATAAACCAAGTGCCTTTTTTCTAAGATGTTGCCAGCATATCAATTCAGTTCCTTGCTTTGCCATGTTCCATGTTTTGTTCATTGACTATGGCAAGAAAAGTTTCCTTATGTTTCCATTACCTATCATTAAAGGAAGTTAAAATGTATTAGTTTTGGTTGTTAGAAATAAACCCTTCAGGACAGAATTCTATTTTAACCACTATACATATATAAATAAAATTAAAAGCACCAGTTTTATTTCATTATTTTACATAATAATATAGTAAAAAGTTAGACTGTTAATTATTTTTTAAGAAATGGTTTCATCAAGACAATATGTAGCTGCCAGCCCTATAGCTCTCTTTAAATACTCTTAAGAGTAGCACTCAGAGACTCTAATCCCTTTCTGCAGAGGTGAAGGAAAATCTGAATCACAGTCTGATGTTGATGTCTGGGATATCCTGAGGAAAGCTCCTCCTACGGAATATGAGAAAATTGCTTTCCAGTATGGTATCACAGATTTGCGTGGGATGCTGAAACGCCTCAAGCGCATAAAGAAGGAAGAGAAAAAAAGCACAGGTTGGTGAGATGCTTTTCTTACAAATATAGTGTTCATATCTTCTTTATATCACAGCAGCGAGATACAAGGCCATGAGAAATAGTAATTTCCTGTTCCAGTTATTACCCAGCCTTTACCTATGAAATACTGATTACCAAAGATTGCAGCTATGCCCAATACCCTGAGGTTCTTTGCTCTGAAACTCTGGACATACTGAATACTCTCTCACTTCACCAGTTCCACAGATTGGCCCCTTATATTTCCCTGAAAATAAAACAACATCCCCTACTTGCCCCTCACCCCAGTTAGTCAGTATGTCAGGCTACAGTGATATATCTGGACAATTTCATTTTCATTGGTATGATACCTTTGGAATTCTTGAGCCTTTTCTAGTCCTGGGAAGTATTAATTGCCTAATTGTAAGTGACTTCTTAAAAAGTCTGAAACAGACAAGGCAAACAGCCTTCATTCATCAGTACTGAGAAGACCAAGTATAATTTTCCTACATGAGCAGATGTAACTCTATTGAGGATGTGTTGAAGTATATATTCACATCTTATTTAGAATATTCTACTTTGCTTATTTTGGTTTGTAACTCATGCCTGTCATCCTACGTTAAGGAAAAACAGTACAGGATGAAGAACAGACAGAAAGGGTAAAAATTCAAACAGGGATGTAGAAATTTGGGGAATATTTAAGATGGTGGTAAACAACATGAAAGGGAATAAAGATTTGTTTCATGACCCAGAATGAAAAAAAAAAGTATTAAAATGATAAGGTTTCTTTTTTAATCATTCTTTATCATAGCATTCCTCAAGAAACTGGATCCAGCTTACCAAGTAGACAAGGGGCAAAAGATTAAATTAATGGTTGAAGTTGCCAATCCAGATGCCGATGTGAAATGGCTGAAGAATGGACAGGAGATCCAAGTGAGCGGCAGGTAAACTAGAAATATGAGAAATCCAAAAAGGAATGAGCTACAGCTTGGACAAAGTGACAAGTCTAGCTTTTCTTAGAAAGAAATGAATAAGCAGGGAGAAATAGGAGCTGAGAAAGAAGCTATGTAGTGCTATGGCTTGGGGTCAGTGTGCTGTTGTCATAACTTTTTCTTTTTTCTTCCCTCTGCTCTATATATCCCCATGTGGGACCGGATGCCTTCATCTACCAACTTAGCAAGTAAGTCCTGAGATTTTATTCTGCTCTTGATGAGTATACCCAGGGTTCAAGGGCACTTTCTGCTGATCTGGGATATACCTCAGTCTAACTTGTATGTAAAACAAATTTTCAGTGATTTTGTGCTGAAGCCATTTTTAACGGTAGTCATGCTAGATCTTAGGACAGCATCCAACACCATCCACAGGATCACATCTCACACTTGAAGGATGATTCCCCACAATTTCCTATGCTAGCTTTTCAAACACTGCTGCTGTTCACTGCACCAGGACAGGCCTATTGGGACGAGTCCTTACAAACCTTGATATCAGAAAAAGAGGAGGAATGTTTTTCCTTCCAGGCAGGAGAAGACAGTGCCTGGGTCTAGAAGGGCTTTTCCCTGATAATTACATTTAGATTCTCTTTTCAGATATATTTTTGAGGCTGTTGGGAATAAGAGAATACTTACCATAAACCACTGCTCTCTGGCCGACGATGCAGCATATGAATGTGTGGTAGGGGATGAGAAGAGCTTCACAGAATTATTTGTAAAAGGTGAGCCATGGTAGCAAAAGGAAAGAGATCTCCCCTAACATTTAGCTCTGAACTACTGTCATCTTCTCTACTCTCAGATTTATCTTGCAGGAAAGGAAACTCTTAAACATATTAACAAATTCTGAGATCTTTTAAGTAGGTATTTTTCTTACAGTTAAATTGAGGAAAATTTTGCCTAACAGCAGCCAGGAAAGCAGAACAGTTAGATATTTATCATTAATTCTCATTTGGAAAGTTATTTATATCTCAATAATGGGGCTAGAAACTTACTTCAAAAATCTGATTCTGCTCAAGACTAACACGTACTCCAAGCTCTACAAGCAGATCAAATAGTACAGAAAAGTAATGCCTCCTGTTTAGAAATTTAGAATATATATGAAAACATTTAATCCTATATTTTTATTCCAATTAATGAAAAATGTCATTTGAAAGCTCTGATCTGGCAAAGTAAACTTTAAGTTCTAAGACAGAGATCATCACCGTTTATTTGCCTGGGGACTCTTCCTGTGGAGTAGAGTGGTGCAAACTACCTCTGGTCTCCACTGTTTCAGAATACTGTTTTAATAAAATTCTCTTTATTTTCAGAACCTCCAATCCTGATCACTCACCCACTGGAGGACCAGATGGTGATGGTTGGAGAGAGAGTGGAGTTTGAGTGTGAAGTGTCAGAGGAAGGAGCTACTGTGAAATGGTAAGGGAATAGAAGAAAAAAACCAAAGCAAGCCAAAACAACATGAAACCATATTCCTCCATGGAACATACCAGGAGGTGTGGAATAAAAAAGGGAGAACACATCCTACATTATTGTTTTCATGAAAGGACTGTCCTTCCTCCTATATGTCAAATATGGAGGAGGAACTGAGTTAAAAATATGACACAAAATCCCAGATTAAGTACACATATTTTATGGTGTCTCTAGAATTTCTGGCTCAGTGTTTATACTTCAGTAATGCCTAAGTATTGCCCAGACTAATCAGATCCATGCTGTGGTGAGTTTGCTGTACTTCTTGAAATTTTCTCAACTGCAGTGAGGCATTTGGGTTTCTGAAGTATTTTTCCTTAGGTAAAAAAGTAGTGTCTCTTGAGACACAGAGGGAACACATCTGCCGTGGTGACCCTGCAAAGCTGGTCATTATGCTCATGCAGCGAGACGGATTAAGATGACAAGCACTGAGACCATGGATCCTGTTTTCTTGGGCATTCCAGCTGAGCAGAATCTGGAAGGTGCTTGCTGCTTGGGCAGGCGTGACAAGCGCGGCTCGTATGCCGCGTCTCACGCACACTATTCTCACTTCATTTCTCTACCAGATGAAATCCCCTTGTGCTTGTTAACAGCTTCAGGCACATGGTTATCAAGCATTCCCACAATGCCCATTACATTCCTGGAAAGTGCCAACTAATGATCTGCTGTCCCAAAGGAAGGAACTGAGAATTTAAATGGAGTCCAAGAGCCAGTACAGGGTGTGCATTACGCTATTAAAGCCACAAGCACAGGGACATGCATTCTATTCTTCAGGAACTGACTGCGGATGCCTGGTCACAAGAGATGGGGACAACCAGATCTGTCCCTCTCAAAACACAGTGCAGCTGCCACACTTTGATCCTGTGCCTTTGAACAACTCCCATACATCTCGCAGAGCTGTTATCTGTGGGATGGGCATTTGATGTGACAAGGGCAAACCAGCAGCTGTCTCAGTCTGAAATGCAGCAAATGGTCAGAGAAACTCATCAAATCATTGCAATGGAAAACTGAGCAGTTAGACATTCACACTGTATTTTACTGGGTTTGTTATGTGAGACTCTGTCAACAAAAAACTCTTCGGCAACAAAAGAGAATATTTTGGACCGTAGGGAGAAATGTTCAGGGAAATCTTGAACCACAGTGTGGAGAAAGAGTTCCACTTTTATGGCTTATTAGGGAAATTATCAACAGTTTAAACTAAGTAACAGGCACTAACTCAGAGCACCTGTTATAGCTCTTAAACCTCAAACCCAGGATATAAAACCACAAGCACATGAACAAAGGAATTCTGTGACTTGCACAAGACAGAAGTAAGGGTGAGGCACAGCCATCCGACTAGGGCTTGGAGAATTCATCATGTGGGTCTCTTCAGAGCAATCAGAAAAGAGTGTTCTCTTGATCACCAAGGAAGCTTTCACATTATTACATCTCATGCATGGAACAGGAACATCTCAACAATGGAACAGTTTTTATCTAAACTTTGGATGGTCTTGGAAATAAGATAATACTTGAAGAAAAATATTTACTAAAATACATAGTGTTGATCTCATTTTTCCATCTCT
Source organism: Serinus canaria (assembly GCF_022539315.1). NCBI lineage: Eukaryota > Metazoa > Chordata > Aves > Passeriformes > Fringillidae > Serinus > Serinus canaria. The sequence continues at coordinate 23,227,656 of NC_066319.1, forward strand.
GAATGCTGGATATACCATCTTATCAGCTCCAAACCAAAAGAAACCACGGTAATGTGTATTTACAGCAATTCATCTGTGTGTCCCAATTATCACCTAGTACCTACATCAGTGATATCTCAGAAGACATTAACCAATTAATCCTCAGAATCCAAACAGGAAATAGGAATGCACTTCCAGACAAAGAGGAATTGAGTGGTGAAGATGAGAAGAGATATTTGGTCTTGCAGATGTTTGGGACTTGGAAAGACTAAACCACAGCTGACGCACCTATTACTGCACTAGTTCTGCTTCAAATGTGAGGCTGGACCAGTGACCTATGGTGTTCTGCAAACCAACATTCCTATATCTCCATATAATGCTTCGCTTACACTTTAATATAAACAGATTCTTCTGTTTTATACCTCCAATTGCCAAAGGAAGGCCTTTAATATTATCTTAAAGAGGTTTTCTGCTTTTCACAACAGCAGTGTATTATTTTAAGCCAAATGCTATCTGGAGTTCTGTTTCGAGGTTTATAGTCTCTATTTATCACTAGAGACAATATCACAAGTATATGCCCCTCTGCAAACTCTCTACTCATCCATAGGATCAGCAATGTGCCAGTCAGTGAAATAAACACAAGTTAAAGACAGTATTCCCCTCCTAGGGATTTAAGACACTAATCACTACAAAAATATTATTTTCATTATTTAGTCAAGATTTCAAGATAACTCCTTCTTGCCAATGGGTGAATAGAACATTCAGATATTTTTCATGAACCCTGTATCAAAATAAACCATGGGAAAAAAAATTTAAAGTTCAGCTCCAAAAGCCTAGGGGCAGTGTGTGTGCTTGGCTTTGCATTTGGTGACAGCAGCATGCTGAACCTTGGGATTAAAGTCCATTCTCAGCAATTCAGCAAAGGTTCCTGTAAAGCACTGTAGCACTAGTTCCAGAACTAATTTGCATGAATCACAACAGCCTTAAGAGATCATCTTACAGGTTGTCTCAGACTCTTGTCTGAAGAGTAATGAGGAGGAAAGAAAAGGAAACATTATCCTGACAACAATACCAAGTGCTGTATTTCAAGTGGTTGTTGAAGGCATCCTCTGCTTCCTCCCTTTCTAGCGCTGTTCTGTGAGCTGGAAGGGAGGCCAGTCCTTCTCTAAACCAGCTCCAAGTTCCAGGGAGCTCTGCTGTAGCAAACAGACATGAGGGAATTACCTGTAGGTATTCTGAAATGCAGTCGCATCAGGAACATCTGAGTTACAAGTTGTAAGATCTTTGTCTCTGCTTAAAGTTTTGATCTTGTGATTTACATTAGCAGATTCTGATAGAGATAAAAGGTTTTCTTGTATACATCTACTTAGAAATTAGAGCTATAGTATTTTAATGAGTCCCAAGTAGCATTTCAATTTGCTGTTCTGTAAACTGAATAGTCACTGAGTCACTGGTCACAAATAAATCACAAATTAGGGAAATAACAGAAAAATAGAAAAAATATTTTACTCTATTAAAATCACACATATTTTCTATTTGTTTTTTCCATGTGACTAGCTATCAAAGAGAAAACCTTTTTCATTTACAAATTGCAGCAGTATTCAAGTAACAAAACAGAAATATATTCAAGTAATAACGAAAAACGTAATGTTACAAAATTAGTAAATTGAAGAAATCACAAGTATTTGCTGTTTATGTTATTTAGGATTAGGAACAGGAAACCCTTGAAACACCTGATGTATTTTTGTATGACCTTGATTAAATAGCGTGAGTCCTCCCTGTGCATTTCCCTTCATGATGACTGGAAATTGCAATAATTTAATTTCCTCCTGGGCTAGATGGTGAAGCTTAATTTAGTAAAGTCTTAAGTATACTGTGGCATCCTTGAATGGAAAGAGCTACGAAATCTAAAATACACACTAATTTGAATCCATCCTAAAATTTTCTCCTTTTGCTGATGCCCACAATTCATGGATTTATAACAATTATATTTCACATCAGGAAAATTAAGACTTTTAAGTAATATCCCATCAAGTCCCATTTAATTTATGGCCATTTTAAAGACAGTAAATTTCCTGCTGGTGAAGTGTCTTTTCAACCCTTCATCTTACAGAATAAAACAATTTTCCTGTTTATCTATAGCATATAAATAGAAAAAATCAAGTAATTATTGTAGTGAATTCTTTTGAACAAGAAGTCAGGGAAAATTTCCAGTTAAGATGGAGGCATTCTGGTTGCACCAACATTTGTGCAACAATCCCTTTTTTGCTAAGGGGAAATGCTGCAAAGATTGGATTCACCTTGTGTCTCCCAATCTCCAGTAACATTGAGCTGACCCTTACTCTCCTCTTTCAACCATGGCAAAAATGACTCAACCGTATTTGGTATTTCAGGGAAAAGGATGGAATTGAACTGACACGAGAAGAAACATTCAAATACCGATTCAAGAAAGATGGGAAAAAACAGTACCTCATTATTAATGAGTCAACCAAGGAGGACAGTGGACACTACACTGTGAAGACCAATGGTGGGGTATCAGTGGCTGAACTGATTGTGCAAGGTAGGCACGGGGAATATCCCAGAGCCACAGAAGCTGAGAAATGAGAACAGGCTGAAGGTAACCTTCTCCAGATGGTGCAGAGTGATGGCATAAACCTCATGGCAGGGAAAGAGGAGATGCAATAAGGGGCAGAGGGTTTGATGATAAAGGCTTCAAGGAGAGCTCAGACCTGTGTGCCGGATATAACAGATACTCTGATAACAACAGGTGCTTAGCTACCAGTCCTGTTAAAGTCCTGCAGGCTGGCTCTTTCCCTTCATAGTTCCTCCTTGCATAGACAGCTTGCTCAGCCCTTGCCTTTTCTACTCGGTAAATCCACACCATCTACTTACAGAGCTATTCTGATTTTGATGTGTGTCTTGATTATTCTCACCATCTCAGAGAAGAAGCTGGAAGTTTATCAGAGCATTGCAGACCTGACAGTGAAGGCCCGTGACCAGGCAGTCTTCAAGTGTGAAGTTTCGGATGAAAACGTGAAAGGAATCTGGCTGAAGAACGGAAAGGAGGTGATCCCAGACGAGAGGATAAAGATCTCCCACATCGGCAGGTCAGTCTTACTTCAGAAAGCAGGCACAAGATTGCAGTGCAATCCACAAGAATTGTTATGTCAAGGGTTAAGAATATAAAGGGAGATTTTGTCCTCGCTCCAGCTAACAGGTAAAAAGTTTAAAAGCTTTTCAAATGCAACCAACATTTAGTGACAGACTTGTTTTGGCATGTGTGCAGTCTTTCTGAGTTGGCACATTTTATATACATGACTTCAGCGGTACATCAGCAAAAGTAAATCATAGTTTTCATTAGGATTACATGATGTTTTGGGATTCAAACACGTTGTTGATAACTTTAAAGCTAACAGTAGTATTAGGAGAGTAGATGTGAGTAAACCCTACAGAAAAATTAGCATTTAGATTAACATATATAGTTATGCAATTCTGTGCTCAAGTTTCCTAGCAGCCTAGCTACTAATGGAAATGAAGACCAAGAAGATTCAGCATTAAATACCAGGTGAAATCTTTCCTGGTACTCTTTTCTGTATTCTGTTTTGAAAGTAAAATAATACAGGGATGGAGAATCGCTTTTTGGTTTGTTTAGTCAGAGTTACTGTTTCACAGCTGGATGAAATGAAACCAGTCAGCAGTGTTACAGCTGCCCTTGTAATGGCAAAGGACCGGACTAGAGCAAGGAAACTGCTTCCTCTCTTCAAACAATCTACTTTGACAAAAACATCCATTCTTAGACAATGTACTGATACAGATTGGCTTTAACACTGAAAGCAGAGCAGTCTACAGCCCTGGTGGCTGTTGCCTTGTGTCATGGCATGTGAAGGAGAAACAATAATTTCTGTTAGTATCCTATGGCCTGCACCTTGTCTCTCAAGAGAGCTCTGTTTCTCCTGGGGAGGCAAGGTAAGGGAGTGCAATATGTTTATTCATGTTTCCAGAATCCATAAGCTAACCATTGAGGATGTAACACCAGAGGACGAGGCTGATTATTCCTTCATTCCTCAAGGATTTGCTTATAACCTTTCTGCCAAGCTTCAGTTTTTGGGTAAGTTATTTTAGAACGTGTAATGGGAATTCCACAGTTTTAAATGGTGACATTAATCATGGTTATACCAGGAAAGAGAATGCTGATTTCTTTTCTGATACCTCAATGCAGACACACTGCTTTCCCCTGTTATTTTGCATTACCATTATTACATGGGTTAACAGAGCTTGTTTTTTAATTTATTGTATAATTTTGCTGATTAATATGCCTTATGAAGTTCAAATCAGTTTTTAAATTACTTTGTTTGTGCAGATGCTATGTAAATTCTGTTTTCTGATCTATTTCTTCTTCCCTGTCTCTTTTCTTTCCCCCCCCACAGAGGTCAAGATAGATTTTGTACCAAGAGAAGGTAAGAACAGCAGTCATTATTTACATGCAAGTAGGAAAGTTTTCAATAGCAAAGTAAGCAGAATATTTTTTTTCATTTTCAATTTAATGCATGAATATTCTTTTTTTTTTTCATTTCAGATTACTCAAACTATATTTAAAACTTATCTTCTCTGTCTTTCCTATAGAACCCCCTAAAATCCACCTTGACTGTCTGGGCCAGTCCCCTGACACTATTGTGGTGGTGGCTGGGAACAAACTGAGATTGGACGTTCCTGTATCAGGAGATCCAACACCCACTGTCATCTGGCAGAAAGTAAACAAGGTAATGTGCAACCTGACATAGTGCCTGAGGAAGTCACAACTGCAAATTTATTTTTCCTTCTCAAATATTACTTTGGTTTACAGTTATTTACAAGTATTTCCATCTTCCTTTCAATTTCATGTTTTTAAACCTCAAGAAAAAAAATTAAATACCTGGACTGCAGTTGCTTGGGACATAGCTGGCTTTGTGACTCATCCTGAACTGTTCCTTTTTATGAACTGTTCCCTGGTTTTTTAGTCCAAAAGAAGAGGCTGACTATATATGAGTAGACATATGTGGATGCAGATAGAAGGATACCATACATATTTATTCTCTTCCTACTTCAGAGAAAAATAAATAAATTATGAGTCATCCCCATCACCTTCACCTGATGATAGAACGAACATCTTCTGGAGGTTGCAGCTTCTTTTTTTAGTCTTTATGATGGATTTTACCATTTGTGAAGTAAATGTCATCTTAGCAGACTAGTGGCATTAAACTGAATTTCATATAATAAAAATAGAGGAACTTTGCTATTTACTTTATCAAAGCAATTACAAAACATCAGAGAAGGAATTTAGAAGCTAGACTTAAAATGTTAAGTGAGCTTCCTTTCTGGGTATCTCAAAATATCCCCACCCCTCACCATCTGTGGGCTTTTGAGCTATAACTAGCACAAAACAGAAATATTTTGCATAACATTCTACAGCATCATTACACATCCATATGTGTAGATACAGAAAAAATAATATTGCCAATTATGTTAATTCCCCCAATCTCCTATTTCTTCATAATTATGCTGCATTCTTGCTCAGGTTAGCATATCTAATAGCACTCAGAACTTTTTTCCTTCAAGACAGAACTAGCATGGAAACAAATTTTTAAAAAGCCAAGAAATTGACTCTTCTGTACAGAAGTTTCTCTGATAAAATGACAACTGGGTATCAGACAACCTCTGTACAGTGTTACTTCTGAGGTGGGAGGTCTCAATGTATGAGGAAAAGCAGCCAGTCCTGGTTGAAGGTTGTGTAAAATATACTTACTAATGAAATTGCAAACAAAGAGTAGCACAGCCTCAAAAGATGTTGCTCAATGAGTGTTACAGACCTGACTCTTTCTGAGTGTTAAAATATTTACATCAATTTTCTGTCCCATTGTTACAGAGAGAAGGAATCCTAATTTTTGTACTTACACATTAGAGAAACTAGCACCAGGGGACACAGACAGGCTCACAACCAGTTGCAGTAATACTGCAGGAATGTCACTCTTCTTCCTTTGCTAAGCTGCAAACCTGAGTTTGCTGACTTACCCTTGCCTTAATTCACTGCATTCTGATACTTTTTTTCCATTGCTGCTTTTTACTTTGGTTTTGGTAGATTTCCTTCCCAGGTCTCTTGCTGCCTAACTTTGCTTTTCTCCCACCTTCATATTCAACCCCCTGACAGACTCTTCTCTGTCTTGCAGAAACAGCTTGACTGCTCTGCTCAGCCTTAGCTGACTTTCTTTGTTTCTTTGCTTATCTAGAGAAACGACCTGCTTCGAAACACTGAGGATTCCATCACCCCCTCAGAAAACAGCAGTGATTTAAACACTGATAATAAGGTAAGTTCCTTATTATTTATGCCACCAAACAAATGCTCTTAGTGTTTTCCAGATAGAAGGGCATACTCAAAAGGAAATGACATTTAAGTCAGCAGATATTAGAAGTCAAACAGCACATCAGACCCACTGTCCTGCCTCACAGTGGTAATTAATTACCAGACACCTGCTGGGCACAAGAGATCTGGTGAGCAATTTTAGAGTAAGAAGCTGATTGAGAAAGTCTTTCTAATCACCATCACATGGTGACTGGGTTACAAGGAATCAAAGCAGTTATTTGAAAACTCTTTTAGATTTATTTGTGGTGAGGTTTTTTTCCCTCAGTTCCCTGTAAGCTTCAATAATAACTAGAAAAAAATCTTACAGGACACATGGAAATGTGAAAGTGGGTCAAGAGAGTGGATGGACTACAAAGAAGTGAAACCCTCCTCACTTTGCAGCAACTTTCATTTTTCACATAAATGACTTCTCTCTTGATAGATTACAAAATATTTTACATTTATTATACAGCAATAAACCATTCTCAGGGTTAGGATCCTGCTGCACTAATCACTATTTGGACATGATTTCTTTCTAGTGGTTCCTGTTCTAAATCTAAAGATACATAGGCAGATAGGGAAAAATGGAGTGTATTACATACTTACAATTAAATTGTGGTCATTGAGTGGCAGAAATCATTAACAGTTACAAGAATCTTGTTTTAATTTATACAGTAACCAACTGTTATCCATGAAACTCTTCACAGTGAGGACAGCAGCTGTCCCAAGTAGAAATTTCTGGAAGTACTCAGTAACTTCTTTGAAGCATAACTGGGTTTGTGTAACTAGCGATGGATCCCAACAACCTGCAGACTTCCAGAACCAATTTTCCCAAATGTTATTTATGTGAGCCAACCAGTCTACATTTTCTCTCTTCCACATACAAAAAGAACTTAAACCATTTTATGGCTTTTCAATAATTATTGCAATATTCAATGATTTGTAGTTTTTCACCAGCTTACAGACTCATCAGGCTGTCCCTGATGTTGGCAGTGATTTTATCTGTCCCTTTCACTGCCCACAGCTCCTGTTTGAATCTGAAGGCAGAGTCCGTGTGGAGATGCATGAAGACCATTGTGTCTTCATCATTGAAGGGGCAGAAAAAGAGGATGAGGGAGTTTACAGAGTTATACTCAAGAACCCAGTTGGAGAAGATAAGGCTGACATCACAGTCAAAGTTATTGGTAAGTGAAGGAAAGAAACAGCCAGAGCATGGAAGTATCTTGAGCCTGCTGAAGCTCACCCTTCTCAAAAAGTCTAAAAGTCTCTCTGATACAAGTTCTGACTTTAGGTTTGGGAAAATGGGAAGGGATCATAAAGAGAGGAACATTAGCAATCATAAATTTGGCAGAAGTATTTTTTTCAGAGGTGAAGAGAGAAGAACTCCCTGTAGTAATCCATGTATTCCCTGTTTCAGGTGATTCTATCATTTTATGGATGACATTCCATTCTGAAGTACATGCTTAATGCTTGTCAGAAATAAGAAAAGTTTTTAGTCATTTTGTCGTGGGTTATGTTTTTAAGCAGAGATTACTTCATTCTATAAGCAGTAAATGGTTAATGGAATAAAGAATCATAGTGTATCTGATAGAAGATGAACAGATTGACAGACTCTTCAATGAGTCACAAAAGACCTCAGAGGGATATGATTCTGAGTCAGTAAGTTTTATAAATTTTTCATAATATTTGATTTGCTGATACCCTGGCACACATAACAAAAGAACAAGTTATAAGCAAATCAGAAATGATAAAAGAAAATTACTTTCACCTACAGTATTAAAATTTAGAATTACTTGATAAATACTAAGTATTCTTCTACCTTTTATAAATATTAAATCAGGATATTTACTATGAATATCTCCAAAGTGACATAATATGTGAGACATGCAGTTGTACTTTATAAAAATTTATTCTAGAGAAAATAGGAAACCCTGGAGCAAGTCTCATCTTACAGAACAGAATTACTTTACATATTTGCAAAACTTTTATTATGTCTGGGAAGAAAAAGGGAGCTGAATAATCAATGCTATTTAAAGGAAATCAACCCAACAAAAAAGCATCAAAGAGCAGGATTCCCTTTAGACTAAGTTAATACATTCTGGTTGTACCTATTGTTGCTGTCTCACAAAGCTGCATCACAGAATCAGATAATAAATTTGGCTGGAAAAGATTTCTGATCTCATCAAGCCCAACCCCACCATGTGAACTAGACCAGGCACTGACTGCCACATCTAGTCTTTACATGAACACCTCCAGGGCTGGTGACTCCCTGGGCAGCCCACTCCAAAATCTAATCACCCTTTCTATGAAGAATTTCTTCCTAATGTCTAACCCAAACCTCTCCTGGTGCAGCTTAAGCCTGTGTGCTCTCAGCCTGTCTCTGGTTGCCTGGGAGAAGAGGCCAAAACCCCCCTGGCTTCACCCTCCTTTCAGGGAGGTGTAGAGAGCAATAAGGTCACCCCTGAGCCTCTTTCTCTGGGCTAAACAACCCCAGGTCCCCAGCTGCTCCTCATAGGACTTGTGCTCCAGACCCTTCACCTGCTCCATTGCCCTTCTTTGGATGTGCTCCAGCCCCTCAGTGTTCTTCTTGTAGTGAGGGGCCCAGACCTGGGCACAGCTCTTGAGGTGTGGCCTCACCATTGCCAGGTACAGGGGGACGATCCCCGCCCTGGTCCTGCTGGCCACACCATTGCTGATACAGGCCAGGATGCCCTTGGCCTTCTTGGCCACCTGGGCACTGCTGGCTCACGTTCAGCTGCTGTTCACCAGCACCCCCAGGCACTTCTCCACTGGACCAGTTTCCAGCTGCCCATAGTGCTGGAGGAGGTCATTGTGGCCAAAGTGCAGCACCCAGCACTTGATGTTGTTGGACCTTCTGCCATTGGCCTTGGCCCATGATCCAGCCTGTCCTGATCCCTCTGCAGAGCCCTCCTGCTCTCCAGCAATGGACACTCTGACCCAGCTTGGTGTCACCCATGAGTTTGCTGATGATAGATTCAATACCCTCATCCAGATCATCACTAAAGATATGAAACAGGACTGGGCCCAGCACTGATTCCTGGGAACACCACTACATCAATACCACACAGGAAAAAAAAGTGTTAAAAATATTTCATTTACTTGCATAAAGGAATTGAAACAATAAAAACTCTCACGCTTTCTCCAGATGTTCCCGACCCTCCAGAAGCTCCCACAATCAGCAACATTGGAGAAGATTACTGCACTGTGCAGTGGCAACCCCCTAAATACGATGGTGGGCAACCAGTACTTGGTAAGAGTGCAAACACGTGAAGTCCCCTGCAGCTTGGCACATGTTTTTTGCTGCTCCTCTGAAATGGTGCAGAAGGATTCTCTGTTTAGACTCAATGAAGGCAGGACCTCAGGCAGGAGCTGCTCTGATGCACTGAGCCTCCAAAGCAGCCCAGGGTCTGGCCCTCCAAGTGTGAGCAGAGAGTGCCCCCTGCCTGTGCCATTTCAGTCAGAGAAGGATTTCAGCAAATGAGTTACTAAAGCACCAAAAGGTGAGGTGAAAAAGAGCTAAAGCTCACTATCCTCATTTAAGACTGAAATTTCAAGTCAGTACATAGGCCTTTGTGCTTACCTAGGAATATTAAAACAGATCTGTGGCCACCTCAGCCATCAACTCCAGACATCTGCAATCTCAGGCACTCATGTAATACATGTTTTATAGTGGGAAACCACTTCATAATTCTATTTCATAATTCTATTTCATTTCAATCATTTTAGTGACCTTAAAACCTGTACTAAAAACTAGAGTGCAAAGTTATCATGTGATGCAGGAAATGAGCAGGCACAATCAAGATTATCACTGATGCCATTTGAGGTTCTGCACAGAGCATGGTGAGTTTTAGACAGAAATCACTGTGATCCTCAGAAGAAAAAGAAAATTATGCAGGGTCTTGACCAATTTTAGGGGAAAAAATTCCTCTGGAATCCATATCTAGCAATTTGTTTAATAAAGATCTCTGGAGCTTGAGTTTCTTTGGAAAAAATATACTTTGAAAACTATATGGACTCCCATGGGGATGCCAGAGCTAGAAATGTCTAAAATTCTTTTAATCCCCTGAATAGTATCTGGAAGAGAGGAGCTTGTATTTGCATTTGGATGTTTGGACTTCATTCATTTCCACGAGATCTGTCTCACTTAAATCAAATATTTTACCTGTGCAGGAGTAAACAAGGAACTGCTGGGTTTTGTGGTTTCATCTATTCTGACAGGAAGCAAGCAACAAGTCAAAATATTATGTGCAAAGACATTTACCAGCACTTGTGTTGTTACCACAGGCAACCCCCAGCTCACTGGCTATACAAACCCTATGATTTCGTTCTGTAGGGTTTTCAGGGCACATATTTTGAAAAGTTCTTTGCTTTGTTTTCACTGGCAAAGGAAGGATTTTGTTGATGTTGCAGTAACAACCCTTGGCACTACCTGGGGAGGTTCCTTCAGGTACCACAGGGCTGCACTACTGCTAGAACTCCAATAAACACCTGCAGCAGGGGGAGAGGAAAACTGAGATGCAGCACTGCCCATTCAAACAGAGCTTTAAAAGCAAGTTAAGAAGGCAGGGGGGAAAAGCAGATTCATTCTCATCTGTCTTCATATTGTTGCAGATGGCTCTGTAGGCAGTCAGATACAGTCTTTATTAGCTATATCCAACAGATATAAAAAAGAAATTCACACCCCATCTTCACCTTTCCTGGGATTTTGTGTCCTTTTTGTATTACTAAAACAGGATCTTTAACTCTCACACATTTGGGAAAATAATCTGCTTTACCAAATGTCACCAACAAAACCAGTATTGTCATTTTACCTCCTTTCTGCCTATTTTTTTTTAATTGCAAACCTCTTCATTTTGACACTTATGCTCTTAACACTGGCTTTCTATAAAAGCAAAAAACCCCAGTTGATGAAACTTCTCTCATAGACCCTGCTGAAGAGAGAAAAATCCAGGAACATACCAAATGAACCATTGGTTCTTCACTTACAGCATTTAACTCTGAAAGCTATGGAAAACAAGTTTGCCAGGAGTACATCTTCATGCATTTAAAGTGATGATACAACCTGTCAGCTTAAAGATACTTCCACTGTTCTTTTCCCAGAACATTCTGTAGACTCCCATGCTCTTCTTGCATTTCAGCATTGACAGGAAAGGCTGCATGGTGTCTGTGCCTACAGCATGCCAGCAAATCAAATGTGCCTGTCATTCTCCTTATCCCTGGAGACACCTTAAGTATGAATCATGCTTCCCAGGTATACCAAAGAGACTTTTGCAAGTTTGATAGCCATGACCTTGGTGAGCAGCAGGCACTGAATCCCTCTCCTGCATGGCTCAATTGTAAGTCCTTGCTGTGGACTTACACCATTGCAGCTGCCCCTGTTACAGACATCTGTACAGACCTCTGCAGTCCATGGGTAGGAGCACACCCACACAATACACTCTGATACATGGCATGCGTACATGACTATTCTCTGATATTCTTTCTGTAGTTAAAAGATTAACAGCTTTCAAAGCAAAGTTTGTTTGAAAGAAGCCAATGTGGATCCCCCATCCAGTCACTATCTGCAACACAGAGAAGCTGCAGAAATTGAATATAGCTAAATGGAAAGAAACAGTTCAGCAGTCCTTTGTAGCAGGTCACCTGGAAAATATCTGACATCCATGTTTCCAATGTGATATACACCCATCCTCCTTACTAAGCATCAGGAATCCCAGATTCCATTCCCAGTTTTGGGAAATGAGTAGTTTATTTTTTATACCGATAATCCAGCCTCACTTAGTCATTCTGGAAAACAGCATGGTAGTGTTGGAAAGGCTGTGGATGTTCTGGAGAAGTGTTAAGACATGGATTCCAGGCATACAGATGACACCTTAAGCTGTGCTGCAGATTTGGTCTGCAGTGCACCCGGCTCTCTTTGTTCTCTGTTATCACACAGGCTCTCTTTCCTTCGCAAGGAAATCAGAGCAAGAAAAATGGTGAGTGGCCATATCTCACTCACTGTAGGGCTGAAGTAAGCTGAGATCTGCATTGTCTGGGAAGCACTCTGCATTTCCACCACTTTGCAAAGAACTCAGAGATCTAGCATCAGTTCTTTGATAAAACATTAATTTAAAATAAAAGGAATTTTCAAACTGTTCATCCAATTAATTCTTTGTGGGGGATTTAGGCCGTTAGTCAAGGTTAGTGAGATGAAGCAGAATAAAAGAAATAAATTAATTTTTTAACTCTATACCACATCTTAGACATTCCAAGGAAATTTCTTCTTCGCTTGAAAAGGATCTTTTTTCCTCATGTGAGACAACAATTTCCAGTTCTTGTACATCATAACAGCTGTCCTTTCCAGGCTACATTTTAGAGAGAAAGAAGAAGAAGAGCTATCGATGGATGAGGCTGAACTTTGACCTTCTGAAGGAGCTGACCTACGAGGCCAAGCGGATGATTGAAGGAGTGGTTTACGAGATGCGTATTTACGCTGTGAATTCTATTGGCATGTCCCGGCCCAGCCCTGCCTCACAGCCCTTCATGCCAATTGGTGAGTTTTGATACTCCACGGTATTTCTAGCATAAAACCAACACAGGACAACTCTGATCTCTCCAACTGCCCTTACAGCTAAGAAGAATGTGTCAGGAAAGAGGCTATCAACCATCTCTATATTCTCTATTTAATCAACCTTCTCCTCTGTAATGTCCCTCTATCCCTCATTCCTCTTCCTGAAGAGCCCAGAGGTTCCAGTTTCATGAAATTGCTGATGAAATTTTAGTTGTTATAATTAGAAGTGTGAGAGTCAAGCTGGATCTGGAAAGGAGAACTAATTGACAGAGATTTCCCTGTCCCTCTCAGCTTCTCCCATTCCCTTATGGGTGCAAATAGCACAGTATCCCGTCCAGTGCTCCCTTAATCCCAGCCCTCTCCACTGCTAAAAGGATAGATGATTAAGAAAATATTTGAGGAATGATTTTCTATAAATAATCCTTCCCAACACAGCAGCGCAGTGTCTCCTGCAGTCCCTGAGCAAGGAGCAAACTAAAGGAGCCCTCAGGAAGCCTGCCTGCTAAGACTTTTAGGGAGAAGACCCACAAAAATACAAATACCTGGAGACTAAAATGACTAGAGTTTCTAAACCTACAAATGACAGTGAAGGGGGACAGCCTGCTGACGGAGATCATGTAAAAGCAGATGATGCAGTGAAGGAGTCAGAAGGGAAGGCTGAACTGCAAGAAGGGTCTCTTAATTCTGGATTTCAGACTCACAACGGCTGGTCTGCAACAAAAGAGGTCAAACAAGAAGCATCAAGTGGAGCTACTGAAAAAAAAGGTCCAAAGTTTTCATGGGATAGGCAGAGTTTTACTTGATTAAGGATAAAGTTCACACTTACTGCTTCAGAGAAGAGGTTTGGGGTTTTGATCGTGTACTGTGTGGTTGTGTATGCTCCCAGTTGCATTTCCTCCTGTGTGCTGTCCTTGCTACCATGTGAATACAAAAATTTTTGACAGTTACAGAAATTAAATTAGGTGATTTTTTTGTTTTTGTTTTTTTCTTTTCACAATAACTTAGGGAACTAAGAATGATTTAAATTAGTCCCACAATATGTGAACCTGTATTTAACTTATCTTGTAAAATCTTGTATTATGTATATTCAGTAGATGTTCAGTTTATAATACACTTATACACAGATTATGCCAAACAGAATCATTAATATGATTCCTTTTATGGTATGTATACTAAATTTTATGGTCCTGCACCCTAAATGTTATTTGAAAAAGTTTTCTATTTGCTTTTCGGTATCAATTATTTCACAGTAACATTTATGTGTATTTTGGATCCTCTAGTAAGGGCTTTTCTTGATTATTTTAAAAGAGTGGAAAATAGTCATGCTGCAGAAGACTGAATTTAGCTAGTGGTCTTTCTGAACTGTAGCTTTATAAAAAGCCATGACACACCTGTTTTGAAGAGATATGAAAAAGCTGTATCTAAACCAAAATTTTTCAACCCCAAAATGTTTTTCTCAAGTATGTCTCTGTTACAAATGCACAAATCAGAAGCAGTGTTTCTGTAAACACGTAGTCATAACTTTTGGTCATTTTCTTCACTGTGTGAGTGAAGTGAAATTAAGCCACTGTCAGTTTGCTCCACTGACCATGCAAATTTTGTCCAGTTACAATCAGGGTGTAAGTACAGAATATAAAAGGTACATATTTTCATTTTTGAACTTCTCTGCAGACTTATGAGGACAATTTGACTCCCTTCTACAAGTCTTCATGTTTTCAGTGTCTTTTCTCATAAGGGAGTATCTATGAAATAGGAGCTACTGTCTTAACCTCTTGTTCACCTTCCTATTATTGGAATCTTATGCCGTGTCTTTATTAAATGATGTAATAAGTGTTACACTTTCCAACTGAGCTTCAGGTAGATTTATTTTATTAATGGAATAGACAGTGGTACATAAATCAGTGATTAATCACTCCTTGTATAGCCTCTGAATTCTTATAGTTGTATTGCTATTTCTCAGAATCTACTTGTCTGTATTTCCTTACAGCTCCTCCAAGTGAACCAACCCACTTCACAGTGGAGGATGTTTCTGACAGCACTGTTTCCTTGAAGTGGAGGCCCCCTGAGCGGATTGGAGCCGGGGGATTGGATGGCTACATGGTGGAATACTGCAAAGATGGATGTAAGTAAGCACAAGTACTAGGCAGCAGCAATAGAGCATTTAATAAATGCTACAATTGCAATAACTTTATCTCAATACATTACCAACAACCTTACCATGTCCAGCATGACCGAATTTTAGCTCTAATCTATGTCTACTATCCTTGCCAACCATCACCATACTCACTATGATGTGACTGTAAGACCATGGAAGTCACATCCATAATGTCATCTTCACAATCATCATAAGCTTTAATAAACACTAATAATACAAAATTATCATTACTGTTCTATAGTCACTCCTATACTTCTGTATTTCCTATATTTCATGAACTGCATATTCCTTAAAACACATAAAATAACATGATTGTGACAACATCAGTCAAACTTTAAAGTAACCATTACCTTACCTCATTTAATATTATTACTGGTAATAAAGAGTGCAGCATATCTACACCATATCTACAAAATTCAATGTTCCGTGATGCTACAGCATAATACTTATGTCATAAAAGTCCAACAACAAATTTATAGTCTCTTCAATATTGACATTTTCCCTGACACTAGGCTTGATTGCCAAATAATCTAAACTAGAGGGTTTACAGGGCATAATTTATGCAGAAATAATTTACAGTCTTTAATGAGACATTACTACAGAATTACCAGAATCTATGTCATTGTCAGAGCAGAATGATTTTATCAGTCATATTTCTGTGCTTGATAATAAGGAAGCACTAAGAATTCTGTTCTACTGTGTCAATTGAGAATTAAACAATAAATTCCAACAGTTATGTGCTCTATTATTGTTTTCAGCAAATGTGGCTCTCACTGATCTGTTTGGACAGTCACAGAAGGTATATTTACTCCAAGAAAAAAATTTCATTTAAGGCTTCACTTTCTTGCTAAAGCTACTTCCAAAATTCTCCCCATACCCATGTAGTAAAAGAAACTGTCAAGAAGTCCCACAGTTATAAGCTCCATAAAAAAAATGCCAAAGGATCTACCCAAAGATGATTGCCTTATCCTCAGCTCTTTTGAGTAACGAAGTGTAGAGATTGCTTAACTCCACATGTAAACACATCTCCTTGATCCAGAGCTCTTCTTACAACTTATTTTATTCCTTTTTAAGTATGGTGTTGTAACTTGAGTTCATCTTACCCTAATAGAAATTTACTTTCAATTGCCTCAGTTTGGAAAAATAATGTATTATTGCAATGTGCAAATGCTGTACTTGTAGCTACAGAATGGATTCCTGCTCTTCCTGGCCTAACTGAGCGCACATCTGCACTGATCAAAGATCTGGTCACGGGAGACAAACTTTATTTCCGTATCAAGGCTGTAAACCTGGCTGGTGAGAGTGCAGCAGCAACAATAAAAGAGCCAGTTACTGTTCAAGAGATCCTGCGTGAGTATCTGTACTGAATAACTCTTATTCCTTCAGTTCCTCTGGCCAAAATTCTGCCCTTATCTGAGCATAACACACAAACTGCTCTTCCACTCTGATTAGGTGCCCAGTGTCTTCCGGCTCTGAGAACATCTCAGTACAGTAAAGCATAGCTCTTAAAATAAAATATTACTTCTTACTTTTAAAATATGGACATTTCACCCCTTGTAATGGCACTGTCAGCATTTAAGAAACATTTATTTAATATTTACCTCTCCGCTTGAAAAGCTGCTGTATTACAGCAAAGTGACTGTGCTGGCTATGGCAAGAGATCTATTTACTTCATTGTCGCAGATTATTAATTACCACCCTGTGTATCACCCAACAGCAGTAGATTAAAATTCATTTGACTGGAGTCCAAAAGACATTAAGAGCTGCTAACAGTGGATTCCTCAACCTTGGCTCACAAGAAGTGTCTGCCAGAGTCTCACTGGCAGTAAATTGAGCCAATGAAAATAAAACAAAGTTTAATGCATCTCAATACCAAGTGGCTGTGAAGACAGATATTCCAACTCTATGTTAAGAAATTCCTTCTGTAAATAATAGGGGGAAGACTAAGGATAAAAGGAGAGCCTAGAAAGCTTTCCAGTGAAGTAGAGGAAAGCAGAGACCAAGGAAAAAAACATGCAGTGAGGCCCTTATTTGTTAGTGAAAGTAAGGTGCTACAAAGAGATTCCACTACTTCCATCACAAAGAACTGTAACTGAACAGCAGTAGCATGGTAAAGGACATCAGTTGCTGTGCTTTCTGAGTATGTCCTTAAACACCTCCCAGGGGCAATTTACAAGGTGCTGCAGTATCAATATAGAAATAGATAATCATGATCTATCATCACTCTTTTACTCCAATACATCCCCTGTCCCATCCTTTCTATTGAACTGAAGAATTTTTCGAAAGAAAAAAAGTCCATATTGAAGACTCACATCCAACAGAAGCCACCCAAATTTGGCATTTCAGATGTGACACATTTTCATAGTGCTGCTTCACTAAAAGCATGCTCAGATGTAAATATATAACTGAGACTTAATGTTAACTTTTTATCCATTAGACAAATACACTTACTGAGAGACTGAGCTAGTCTCTAAAAGTATAAACAGTGTTTCCACAATTTTCTTATGCTTAAAATTATCCATTGCCTTCTTTTTGCTATAAATAATGTTGCATATTATCAAAAGTTTTGTATTTAGTGTGCTAATGCTTAACTGCAGAGCGTCCCAAATTCTGGCTGCCACGCCACCTCAGACAGACTCTGGTGAAGAAAGTGGGTGAAACAATCAATATTGTGATCCCCTTTCAGGTATGTATCAGCTTCTATTTTGTCATGGGTATTTATGATTACTTACCTAAAGTCATTTCCCTAATGCAAGTTCCCATTACTTCACCGCTTAAGCAGAATTGCATAAGTATGGCTGATGATTCGTGAAACCCTCTCAAAAAATTAAGAAGGGGAGGCAACTGCTCCTTTTTTCAGTCATTTTTTTGTTACAGTCAGAGTTTCTTCCTTAATCCCACCTTTTGGGAAGGAAGAAAAAAGTGGTCTAAGTAAGAGCAAGCCCACTCCTGTTTACTGAGCACAGGAGGCACTTTAGAGAGAAGTAGACAAAAGTGCAAAAATCCAACTAATTATTCTTCTGGAACCAAGGCATATGATGTCACTGGGCAACTTCTTTGGCAAAAGAGTGTGTGTTAATCTCTGAAAGGCTGACTGCAAAAATCAGAATTTGCACATAAACACACACTCAGGTTTGGCATCCCTGGGATGCCAAACCTGATTGTGTGTGCAAAGACCTGCTTGGGCATTACTGTGCATGAAGGTATAAAAACCAGAGCATGCTGAGGATTATCAAGGGTGCATGTATGTAACTACACTTCACTAAGGCAGGCACAAAATTGTTAAAATATACACAAACCTGACCTGAGCAGTTAGCTCATCTTGACATTTTCTAGAGCTGTACAGACAACTATCTGACCATTTCTAAAACCCCACATGCTGTTTTTCAGATGCAGGACTGTAATATCAATAGAGTGCAAGAATTAGTGTGTGTAAGGAAATAGCTTCCTAAGGGAGAAATAGCCAAAGAAATTGTAAATTACAGACTCTGCCTCTGACACAGATATCCTGAGTAATAACAGATATATCACTTAATCAAGTCCTCAGTTAAAATTTCAAGACACTGAAATTTCTCTACAGTCCTGGATTGACATTTATAGAAATGTAATCCTGTTAATAGTGAAGAGCTTTGAAATTCTCATATAAAAGATGCTGGAGATATGAAAAACATTTTTTTTGCACAAGAGTGACAAATATGCACACATCACCTGTATTCTTTTGTTTGAGCAGCACCAGCAGGAAAAAATTTATTAGAGTAAAATTTATGTACATTTCAAGGTACATGTCTTTTTGCACTATGGTTACTGGGTCACATGAAAAGTTGCTTTTTCACAGAGCTATATCTGATTAGTACACAACTGCATGCCCATGAATGGATATCTTTCTTGAATTGCATGCTTGAATTATTTCAGCATAATCATAAGGCTTTTTTTTCTTTCACATTTCTTATCTCCAAAATTGTTAAGATTACTTTTTTACTGATGTCTAGCCACACACAAAATTCAAGATTTGTACATCTGCTATTTCTGAGTTATGTAATTATTTTTAAAAACCCCAAAAATAAACAGATAATTTTCCTGCTTTGACATCCAAGTTGAAGAAAAATTGCACAAATTTGACAAGCTGTCCCATAAGCAGGGGAATAAAATTTAGTATTTTAGAGATTTGTGTCTTGTGTCCCCTTGTGCTGGTTTTGACTGGGCAGTAAATTTTCTTCATGGAAGTTACTGCGGGGTCACGCTCTGAATTAGTGCTGGAAAGAGTATCAATAATTTTGGGGTGTGTTAGCCATTGCTGAGAGCAGGGCATAAACAGAGTCAAGGCCTTCTCTGCTCCCCACAAGACTCTGCCAGGAAGGGAGGTGCTAAATAAACCATGACAGCCCCACATCAGCCCTGTCCCAGCACATGCAGCACCTCCTCTGCTGAGAGCAGCCTCCCTGCAATATTCCCAGAGATTTGCCAGTTCTGTGCCCTCCTCCCCTCACTGACACGTCCTCAGTTCCCTGGCCAGGCTCAGTGCATGTGGCAACTAATCCAGAGCTCCACTTAATCCTGCCTCCTCATTCAGCTGTTGTCAGACAAAATAGTTAAAGGACTGAGCTTTCCCTGACTTTTCTCAGTGGGGACACTAACTGAGCCTTTGGAGTTTCATCCAGTTATCAATTTTTGCAGAATTGTACTGAGCTAATCTTAGAGATTTCGAGTGCTCTGGCAAATTGAACCAACTGATTGAGAAGTGATTTGTGTAGCTGACTGACAGATCACGTCTTGGTATAAGCTCTTGTCTCCTAAAGGGTAAGGCTACCAAAAAATGCTAAAATCTATCCAGCAACACCATATTTCACTCTGAGAACAAAGCCAGAAGACTTTAATTCAAGAAGTTTTTTTTTTTTTTTGGTGAATTAAATTTGTCATAGTGTTGAATTGCAGCTCTCACAGTATTAAGAATTGTGGCCATGGCTATTTAGAATATGTGATACTGATGACAGTTCAAAAAGAAGTTTTCCCTTCACATTTTGAAAAATTTGAAGTCACTGGCCATTTCTATTGCAGAATAAGGCTCTAAATAAATACAGAATCTAGTATCCAGTGAAAATGGAAGTCAGTGTCTTCTACTATTTGCAGTCTCTGGGCAACATTTCCAGTGACCTCTGTGGTCACTGCAGTAAAATTCTGTGAAATAAATTGTCAAGGTATCCTGGGTTTAATGCTACTGGCAGATCTATTTAAATCTTTAGATCAAAATGTCCTGAAAAGAGAGTAAAACATTGCTACTAACCTTTTTTAGGTTGAGTGCTTTAAGCAGGTGGAACATTCTGGTGAAAAGAAGAGAATCAACACATTCTTGCTTCAAAATTAACTATGTGGCTCGTGATTGGGGGGGTATTATGTGCTATTAGTGGATAAAATTCACAGTAGTACTGAGCAGTCTTTTTGTCCATCATAAATGTGTGAATATAAATACCTAAGAGCATTTAAATTCATTCTTCCCTGGCTGTGAACTCCCCAAGTTTCTCTGGTGCTATTTAGCTGCTGTCACTCACTGTTCCCTCTCAGATTATCTATTACACATTGCAGAAATCCAATCCTCTGACATATGTATTAGGAACATGCTTTCTATCTGATTATGCTTTTCACAGTCTATAAATATAAGAGTATATGAAAACCAACACTTTGAACACTTGCAATCTTTCACTGGCTCTCACAGCACCTCAAAATAGGAGGAGCTGTGAGTGAACATTTCTGATCAGCCACACTAGAACAGCAGCAGCAACAATCTTGTAATCAGTGTGAAAACCTGCCAAGTATTTGTCTTGACAAAGTAGAAATTTATTTAAATGCCCATAGAACTATACTAATTAGGCAGATAATTTTATTTTGAAAGCATTCCCTAGCCAAATTTTTCAAGGAGGATCTTCATATCACTTCAAAACACAGGCATATGTGGGAAGTAAAATAGAGTCTGTTCTTGGCCGGTTCACCAAAAATCAGATATCAAAAATAAAAGAAAAACAACCCAAACCCTTTCACTTATTCCAGAATTTCTACATTCCAGCTGAAGAGAGGAAGCCATTTCTTGCTCTAAGAGGTTTTTGAGAGGGTTCTCTGAAATGAGACCAGGGTACAGGTACACTAGAACAGGATAACCCTCTTGAATCTATTATTTCAGCACTGCAGGCCTGAGGTGCTCTTAACTATGCTCCTTGGCAGAAAGCTGTAGGAAAATAATTTATCAGAGAGAGAATGGAAGATGCAAAACCATTGCTCATTCAAGGTGTTTATGAGCTCTGATGTAAAATAAACCACAATACCTCTGATGAGTAAGAGAAAAGAGCATCAATGAACAAATAGCATTTTCTAGGTGTTTTTGACATCCTTTAAGTATAATTTTGGACAGATCTTGGCCTGACCCTCATAAAAGGTGAAGCTTTTTTCCTAATATCACTGGGGAAAAAAGATGGTACAATCATGTACCAAATGATGGTACAGACCTTCTGAGCAAAAACCAGACAAACCTGAAATAAAGGTGTAGCAATGCACAAAGATTCATTATTGTTCTGTCTACCTTTAGGCACCAAAACCAAGAGTCTGAGTATCTTAATCTCCCTCTGTAGGCTAAGGGATGAGATAGAGTTTTTCAGAGCGAGAGAGTCTTTCTGGTGGACTGGAGAACCTTCCAGAGCTGCTTTCTCTGCTGTTTACCTGAGGCAGTGTCCCCATTTCAGTGCCTTGGGCTCCAGTTCAGGGCAGCCTGAGCAGAGGTGACTGCTGGCCTGCAAGGTCCCACTTTCCCTTCCCTCCCCACCCATCTGAGCTACTCCAGGCCTGTGCTGCTCTGTTTCACCTTGGTAAAATCTGGCAGAAACTTAAAAACCTCCACTGAGTTATTCTCTGTTGGATTAACTATTAATACACTTAATAAATATGTTATGGCCATTTTCTGTTTTCTTGGGATTCCTTGTTTGGAGCTGTATTGTGGAAGTAGCACCCCAATTACTTTTGAAGAACTAAATAGTACTTACCATTTTTCCTGGAAATGGCTGGATGAGAGCAGTGCACCCCACTGATATCTCACTGATTCCACAATGCCATCTTCCATGGGTGTAGCAACACTGACTGCTTAGGTTGACAGTCACTCAAACAATTTTGCAGTGCAGAAAGAATTACACAGTAAATTTCACATCCCAAGAGTGCAAGGTGACAATAATTTTTCAAAAGATCCTAAAAATGCCTGGGGACAGAGCATCAAGCGTTTTAAGAAAGGGAGGAGAAGGGGAGTAGAGCTAATGACGTCCTCAGGTGTGTAAAGGTTCTGCTAATAACAACCAGAACAGGTCAGATCACCTGCTGGCTTCACTGATGCCTGGGAAAGAGTACTAGCCCAGCACATGTATAGTATTTCTGGATTTGTTCTCAGTATCATTTCAGTCTCTAACTAAATGGCATCCTCAGAGCACGGTGCCACTAAACCACACAGATGGTAGCAAATATTTGTCTGGAAGAAAACACAAATTGTAAAGTATTTATAGAGTTTACTACCTCAACTCTGTGTATTATATTAAGCCTTCTATATTTATTGCTAGGAGAAAAATGGAAATACTAAATCCTTAAATTATTTTTTTTCTCTATTTAGGGTAAACCAAGACCCAAAATCACTTGGCTGAAAAACGGTCAAACTCTAGACTCCAAAGATGTGGGAATTCGGAACAGCAGCACGGACACCATCCTCTTCATCAGAAAAGCAGAGCTTCATCACTCAGGAGCATATGAAGTCACTCTTCAGATAGAAAACATGTCTGATAAAGTTGCAATAACAATACAAATCATAGGTAAGACCACCCTGACAACATCAGAATTAAGCAGATCACACAAAACAAAATAATGGCCAGACTGAGGCAACCCAAAGGTCCAACTGCCTCAGAATCCCTTCTCTTTCTGCAATGGTTGGTTCTCTTTCAATGGTTCTCTTTCTGCAATGGTTGGTTGCAGATGGTAGGACAAAGCTCAGGGCAGAGCTAGCGTGTGACCTTATTTTCCTACTACATTTTCCCACCTTGAAATTATCTGTGTCCTAGAGACTTTCAGAGAGGGAAGGATATTCTTTG
Organism: Serinus canaria; assembly: GCF_022539315.1. NCBI lineage: Eukaryota > Metazoa > Chordata > Aves > Passeriformes > Fringillidae > Serinus > Serinus canaria. The sequence continues at coordinate 23,250,845 of NC_066319.1, forward strand.
TGTTCCATAGCTCTTTAGTGATCTTTAGTGATCTTTTTCTTGCCTATTTTATCCAGTCTGTATTTTAAACCAGGTCTAGTTTGAGAATCCAAACAGCCTTTTATAAGGAATTTCATTTTAAGTACATATACCTATTTGCTTTGATTCGAGTCTGTCTCCTGACAATCTCATTTGACATCCATAGAGTTTTATATCAGAAAAATACATGAATAATCATTCAGCTTTTCCATGTTACTCGTGATTTTATAACCTTCGGTCCCACTCGCCTCAGTCAACTTTCTTAAGTTTGACTCTCTTCATTTTGACTATTTTTAAAGAGATGTCGTTTCATATCTTTGATCATCCTTATCAATCTCCTTTCTATCACTTTGAGACAGACAGAATTTCAGAGTTCTGGTCTTCTTAGGCATAGCCATATTGTACTCAAGGAAGGAAATATGACTCTTAGAATGGACACACTTGTACATGGGAGTTTTTTCATTAGATAAGGATAGGAAGGTAAAATCATTGCCATAATAGACCTCTACAGTTCCAAAAACTAGAATGCACAGTCCTGTGAATTTGAAAAATTCACATTTAATGCTTTACTCTGTTAAGAGTGTCTAGTTAGTCTGGGGCTTTTTCTCTATTATACAATTTCCAGTCTCTTTTCTAATGTCATTGCCAAAGTTTCCATAACTTCTGTTGGGATTATGTGAGAGCTATTCTGAGATCTTGCCTATTCAGATTTCATTATTGTTTAGCCTGAGCTTTTCTGTTTCTCCTCATTAGCACTCTTTTTAACATTCTTTATTACTGTTTTTATTTTTCTTTCCCCACATTTTCACACTGTTAACCCAAATTTCTTCCAGTGCATCAATTCATTTTTAGAATATGTGTTTTGGCCCAACTCCTAATGTTTTGGAATTAAAAATGCTGACTTTGCTCTGCTTAAAGTTTTATTAATAATGTTGGCAGAATGGGTATGCAATGGTGCCAACAGCAAACAAGAACAGCATAAAATACTGGAGCAAATGTGTCTTAATACCAGCAGCAGCTTCTGCTCAAGAGGATGACTGAAGTTCTGCAAGAGCAAAATAAGTAAATGGCAGCTAAACCAAAATAATCCCGAGATGTGGATGCCCATGCCTGGAGGTGTTCAGGGCCAGGCTGGATGGGGCTCTGAGCAATCTGGTCCGCTGGAAGGTCTCCCTGCCCATGGCACGGGCTTGGAACTGAAAGATCTTTGAGGTTCCTTCCAACCCAAGCCATTCTCTGACTCCCCTCAGGTAAAGGGGAATAGTGCACTCTACATTCTAATTTATCTTCCTAAAACTGGTTAGTTACTCTTGATTCTGGCCATTGCTCTTAGGCCATAGCACCAAGTATCTTCTACCTATTTTTTTATGTAGAAAGTCACAAAAACATTTCCATCTACCATTCCCAGAGAGTTATACCATACAGAAAATGAAAGAGTGAAAAAAGAACTAATCTTATCACACAAGTAAGAGTTGGAGGACAGGCATTAATTTTGTACTTCTTGGGCAGGTTGGTCAAATGGATGGGAATACATATATTTCATTAATTCATGACCAAGAAGAGAAAGGGCTAGTAACATATGCAGATACTTCTGCAATCAGGGCATCTACTCTGATTCTTGATTCTGTTATTCTAGAGGAACTGCCTCTTCTCAATTCTGTTAACTGCACTTTTTGTTTCCCAGATTTTATCTTCTCTTGGCATGACAGAAATATGGGTGATTCAGGCAGTCTTTCTACACTCCTAGTGGTGCTTTAGGTGCTGTAGAAGAGCAGGATGAAAATCCAGCCTGGCTTTCAGAGACACAACAAGTCAATCAGTGATCTTTTGAGGTGTCTTTCCATCAGGTAACTTCCCTTGGCAAAGGGAAGTCTCTTTGATGAAAAAGTAATGCTTGTGGCTTCAGCACCTACCATTTTTCAGGGTAAGGCAAGAGTGCAGGTAGCCACAAGCTCTGCTGCACTGATGAGTCAGGTCAGCTCCAAACAAGAGGAAACAACTCTGTTACTGCTATCATCTTCCCTCTTTGCCAAAAAAGTTGTTGCCATTTACTCTACAGATCAAAAAAAAAGCGCACTATTTCTATGGGAATGGAGTATTTATTAAAGACTTTTAGAAAGTTCAAAGATAATGAAAATATCTCCAACCTCTGAAGAACACAGTTCCCTCAATTTCTTTCACCCCCTTCATGAATCAATAAATTATGTCTTCCATCATGACTTCTATTGACTGAAGCAAACCTCAGTTCTATACTTTATTTTTTTAACTGGAATTCTTTTCTCCTTATGCATTATTTGAAAACATAAATTATAATTTATCTTTGAAATATAATTCGCACTATCTCTTCTTCCCATTGTATAAATTTCATTAGTTTGCAAAACTCCTCAGCTGAGCTTGTGCTGAGGGTAAGACAGAATACTTCCTCAGAATATAAATCCCCATTCTGACACAGTACCCTACAGAGGAAAATAATTTGAGTCAGAAACATCAGTAAGTTTAACTTTTCCCATCCTCTGCCCATGGGCTAGAGTTGTACTGGTTATTACTGAGAAAGAAACATTCTACCATTCTATCCAGAAATTTTGGATTGATCTTCTTGCAGATTGCATTATCCCACTGAATCACAAAGATCAAGAACATAAAAACCTATGTAGCAAATTTATCCATCTCTGCCATTTTAAGGTTGTTCTCCACACATATGCAGACAGGTAAGTAGTATGAAAAATTCTTCTCTTAAATCAGAATAGATTAATTGATTTCTGTATAATGAAATACATATCTAACCAATCAGCTAGGGTTTTTTTTTTCTTCTAAGTTGTGATTCAAGTTAACAACAAATGCATTTCCACATTCCCATAAGCAATGTTGTTCATTTGACAGTGTATTGCCATTCCCTACTTCAGAAACAGAGAAGAAAATGTAAGAAGGCTTTACCTGGTTGGTGGCTGCTGAGAAACACAGAAGATGGCAGCTTTTTCTCTGAAATGTTAGTTAAGATAGGCAGAAAGAGGATGATAAATGGAATGAGAGCCAGGCATACCCTTATCAGACACCATGCAGTGTTCTAGTAGGCACCACTTTGAAGGAGGACAGTAGGGGTCAAACCTAATTATAAAGCAGTTTTCAATTCCAAAGTTTGTCAGTGAAAAGAGAATTAGCACATTATGCTTTGATGTAGAAAGTCACAGTTCCCCCAGGAACAAAGGCTGATTTATTACTTTGCATATCCTTCTTAAAGGAATTAAATTACAAGCCACCTATAACTGCATTCCTCTGTGCTTTGCTCATCTCAAGCCTACATCCATCAGATTCTTACCATTTTCTTAACTTTTCCAGCTTAGCTACACAATGGGGAGACAGTTTCCCTTCAGCTGTCTAGAATGATCTTGAACCATTTTTCACTCAATAACAAGATGAACAATCCAGCTGTACCCAGGAGGCCCCAGAACTGGGTGCAACAATCTAACATCAAAAAGGTGAACTGGTGTTCTCAAATTAAAAAAGACAGAATTATTATTTCATAAATCTAATCTAAATCTTACAGCATTTGACTAAACAACATGGTATAAATAGGAATGATCCTCAAAAAGAAAAAAATAAAATTATTATCATTTCATACTAGGTTGTTTTTCTCTATATTTCCATGTATCTTAAAAAGGACACAGATTTCTCTATCTCTTTGGGAGTTTGTTCTTTTTCTAGCCATCACAGAGAAATCACCTAGTAGGCAAGCTAACAAGCACTGAGCCAAGAGGGAAAAGGTGTATTCCCAACTGGCTGGCCTTCCCCAGCTGCAAGGCACATACCCCATTGCCCTGGTAGTTACAGCAATGTAGATAAGTGGCCAAGAAATTGCATTGAGGTAACAAAGTAAGTCATAAAACTGTGGTTAAAGAGTTAATCACATCCATCCAAACAACACAATCTTCTTATTCCATTTTAAAGATGGTACTAATTAGAGTGTGTTTGCTATTTCTCCATAGGATTCAGGCCTCTCAAAAGAATATTTAAAGGGTATTTGAAAATTTCCCACTTTTCTTGTTTACAGTTTTAACTTCACAATAATGTAGTTTCCCTGCATGGGGAAATGACAAAGCTCTCAAAGTAAAAGCTAAGGTGTTTTCTTATGTCTCCTCTGCAGACAAGCCTGGTCCTCCTCAGAATATAAAGCTTGTAGATGTTTGGGGATTTAATGCAGCCCTGGAGTGGTCACCTCCCCAGGATGATGGCAATGCTCAGATCTTGGGCTACACCGTTCAGAAAGCTGACAAAAAAACAATGGTAAGAACTTGGCTGGGTCTGTGGCTTTGAAGGGAGTTAAACCAGCACCTGCTCTGGGAACACAGAGACTTGAGGAAATGACTGACCTCATGACACTCATTTGTGTGTCCAAGGTGTCCTGTGGCACCTCAGAGGCAATTAAACATTGAAAAATGGAATCTAAAAAACCCCCAAAAGGTGAAAGATTAATTTAAATACTCAGTAGAAAATGGAAGAGAGACCAAGCCTGGGCAGTATCAGGTGGCGACTGCATAGACAGCTCTCCTTAGAAGGTGGAATTATACTTTTTATTTGCAATTATATTTCTCATAAATGCAATAAAAAATTGAAGGGGAGGGAGGAAGAGTTAGACTTGAAGTGAGATGCTAGGCATAGCAGGGTGTGTACTGGGAGAGGTAGGCATGCCTGTCAAACTGGAAAATATCTTTCTTGGGGAAGACCCCATTAAGCGGTCACATTCTGAGCACACATCTTGTACCAGATTTCCCAGATAAAATGTGGCCAAAATATAGCAAAGAGTTGAGAGAATTTTTTTTTTCTCAAAATGGAAGCATTAATACACCTATCACACTCCCAGGATATAAAAGTAAGAAAATAGATCAGCTTATCTTCACAGGGAGCAACATAATATCAATTTCACAGGTTAGTGTTAAATACCTGTCTGCTGTCTTTTTCTTCTAGCAAAAAATTTTCTCCATACCAAAAGTAGCCCCAGTCTGACCTCTCCAAACATCTTTCTAAACAGTGCAGTCTTGTTGCAGGAATGGTACACGGTTTTTGATCACTATCGTCGCACAAACTGCATCGTGTCAGACCTCATTATGGGAAATGAGTATTTCTTTCGAATCTTCAGTGAAAATCTGTGTGGATTGAGTGAAACTGCTGCAACCACCAAAAATCCTGCTCATATCCAAAAAACAGGTAACATTTTCTTCAAACCAAAGATCACAAAAGCCTCTAAATACCAGAAGTAATACACTGGCAAATGGAAAATACAGTTTTACTAGCTGTACCCCTAAAGATATTTTCATTATATAGCAACCAGCACTTTTATAGAATTTTAGTATCAAGAGCCTTTATGTGTATTAATACAAATGTTAGTTTAAAAATATTTAATCACACAGTCTTCCTAAACTATCTTATCTGAAGTAAATAATGCAGCTGGAGGATTATATTTATATTTTGGGGTTAAAGGTTGAAGATGTCTGTGGTGAAGACTTTCCTGCACACATATGGCTGTCATATTTTTAACAGAACCTGAAAACTCTTGATTTCTGGGACCTTTTATCTTAACTAACACATATAAACAAGAGATGTGTTTTAGAATGAAATGTATTTAAAGACTTTTTATATCACAAATGCCAAATGCTTTGAAGCTGCTTAAAATGATACAGACAAAATAAATGACAGATAGGTTGTACCCAACCCAGCAGAACTGCCAACACAGTTCTTACCATTTTTTCTCTCTGAACTGCAGGCACCACATATAAACCCCCTTGTTACAAAGAGCACGACTTCTCCGAAGCGCCTAAGTTCACCCACCCTTTGGTGAACCGCTCCGTGATCGCAGGGTACAACACCACGCTCAGCTGCGCCGTCAGAGGGATCCCCAAGGTACAGCCACCCCTCTCCCTGAGATAACTGCTGCACCAAGGCAAGAATTCCTGCCAGCTCAGGGTGGCTGGTGTGGCATGGCTGCACAGAGGAGCAGCAGAGGCCACCCAGGCGTGCCCACCTCGCCCACACCTGAGGCTGCAGAGAGGGGGGAGAGTGCACAACCAGGGGGGCAACACAGTGAAGGGGACAGAGGGGAGGGCACTCACTGCTCATGGTGGCACCACACCACTGGAAGTGTACCACCTCTGCACAAAACCTACTCACTGGAGAAGGTAAACAGCAACAAAATGGTCTGCTCACAATCTATACTCTGCTCTCTGGGGACTTTGAAGAAAACAGCTGCTAAATGTCATCTACTGTTCCACTAACCAAAGGACACAGAGGAACAGCAGTTTTTCATGCATCCAAAGAAGTTTTTGACAGTCTGAGCTATTTTGCAAAACTAAGTAGAATAAGGCCTGGTCTCGTGTGAAGTTTTTTTGTGGGGTTTTTGTGGGGTTTGGTTTTTTAATCTCACAGGAATATTCTCTCATTCTAAATATATTTATGAAAGTCCCATCAAAGGGTACATAAAGATGTACTATTTTGTTACTCAGGAAAAAGCAGTAAAAACTGTATCAGCTAGGAGCTAAATTTAGACTTCTCAGAAAAGGGAAATAAGATTTTTGTCTGCAGAGAAGGAATTTACCTTGTTATGACATAATCTTGTCCTAAATTTAAATTAGCACAATCCCTTCACATCCGGCTGCTTATTTTCAGCTTCTTTCACTACCTCATACTTGTGAAAGGATCTGATTGCTACAGAGCAAAACATGTAACAATCACTCAGTCCAAATTAAAAAAAAATAATTTGTTGGGTTCATTGGATGAAGAAGGAGCTCCAGACAAAACTCAAAAGTAAAAAGGAAGCATATCCACGTAAACAGCTTCAAAAAAAACTTTATAGAATAAACACCAGCAACTGTAGGCAAAATTCATCTTCCAGTAGCTACCTCAGCTTAGAAACAACAGTGTTATTGACAATATTCCCTCTTGGTTAACTGACATTTTTGTGCATCTGCATCCACTTCATTCTGTTTCCATGGTTTTAAGCAGATTCTTTAAAAACCTTCTCAATTTTACAGCTGTTCTTGTGCAGTAATGGAAGGCTTTGCAACTGCAATTCAGGATGCCAGCTCCTCCTTCACATTAGCCTGAAGGACCCAAATAGTCCTCAAACTTCAGTACACCTAATGCTCTTAAAGCAGCTCTTCCAGATATGTTTTCATACTTCCATTGCCCAAATTAACCTTGATAAAATGTTTCAGTACCTGCAGCAGTGCTCTGCAAAAGCTCTCATTACCTTATGTGGATGAAAAGTTCCCAGTTCTTAATAATTGTAGATTCTCAAGCACACCTCAGGATGATCTGTATGGCATGGAAAAGTTACCTCTGCAAGCAGAGACAGCACACATGCCCTGCCAAAAATGAAGTTTAACAAGAGACACATACCCAGAAAGATCAAGAGGCTATAGACAAACAAGGAAAAAATGTTAAGGCAGGAAAAATTCCAGCAGAGATCTGTCAAGAAAATTGAGCAAGTGGCAGGTGGGATGCACAGGACTGATACACCATAGGCCAAAGACAAAAGTGATTCCATAGATTTGAATGCACTCTGTAAAAACAGTGCAGTAGATTTGGGGTTCATGGATGAAGAAACAGAAGACATTAATGTCTGAAAGAAAAACAGATAAATGTAAAGCTTGGTTTTCTATTCTTTGAAGACTGTTTCTTCACTCTATGTACTAATGAGCTTGAAATAAACAAAAGCAGTTTGTTTCATATCAGATTTTTCATTTTCAAAGTTTCCTTTATAAACATTAAAGGCACATTTTCAGGTACTGGAAATAAAACAAAAGCTTGAACTGGTATAGAAGCAACCACTTCATTCCACAGCGGAAGCCAACAGAAACTCCATTTTTAAATTCCTGAAGTTTCTAAAGATACGCTAGAGAGTTTGGAAAATCCTTTCCTGGACCAAACCTTGGCATCCTAGTTTGGCCACCCAGCATCCGTGGACTTTTATGACACCTCTGTTCTAATAGTCTGTGACATTTAATTACCCTTCTGTAACACACTTGTAGCATTCAAATACATTTTAATAAGCACAACTAAATAACTCCTAAATGAATGAATGTGTTAATAGGGGTTTGGTTTGTTGTTTCTTTTAATTGCAATAAAAGAGGGGGAAAACCTACATTTTCTACATGCTATTTTTGAGTTAACAAAAATACTGAACTTTTGAATTATTGGTTTCATGAATTTGTACTGAATAAGATGTTCCTTGAAAAATTATTAACAGTGCTTTTTAAATACTCCTCATAATACACCTCCATAATACTATTTAGCCTTTGATGGCTACACTGAGGCCACAAGATCAGGTGTAAGTCTTCCATTCCCTAACTTCTCTTTTAAAAATCTTCTTTTTTGTTCTTCAGCCAAAGATATTCTGGTTCAAAAACAAAATGGATCTCTCTGGGGATGCCAAGTACCGCATGTTCAGTAAACAGGGGGTGCTGACCCTGGAGATCCGAAAACCCACTCCCTTTGATGGAGGCATTTACACCTGCAAAGCTGTCAATGAGTGTGGTGAAGCTGAAATAGAGTGCAGGCTGGATGTCAGAGGTAATCAGATGAATCCTATGGATAACCCTAACACTGCAATGAAGAGAGAGTAATGGGCAGTTAAAAGGAAATAAAATCATAATTCCCCTTGATCTGATTTTTGGGTGATGTATAAAATGTTTGTTAATTATGAGCATCAGCAATATTGGTTTTTTTCATTCTGAAGTGTTGTGATAGATTAGGTTGCTTGCTAGGTAATACAGATCTGATGGTGAATAACAATTGCACTTCTGACTTCCTCTTTCTAGAGCAGATACTTAGCAGTAGAAGGGAGGTCTATCTACAACCACTGCACTGAGGACAACTTCATTAGACTTTGTGCTTATTCCATAACTGAAGATTTAAATCAAGTCATTGGCTATTAGACATGTGTAAAAGGTAGTGCATGCTACATCACAAACATTTTTGGAACAGTAACAAATTATTTTGTTTGTCAAAAGAACCAGGGACAAAAGTCACATGTTTATAACACAATCAAAAATATCAAATATCAAATATTTTTTGTAAAGCTGCCAGCAAAGTATCAATACAAGTGTATGTAGCATTACTTTAGGTGCTCAAACCCAGCAAAGGCTACAAAAGGGACCTACATAACAGTAATTGATGGAAATCCATTTTTAGCACAGCAAGCCTGAAGGTATTTTTCTACACAAAGTATTTTTCAGCACCAAGTTGAATATTTGACTCGGGGCTAAATCAGGAATGTGCATACAGTACACCTTGCAGTGCTGGGTGCCAATACCCTCAGGGCTCACAGATTAATTTTATCATCATCTGAATCTTGATTTAGGAACATTAAATCTTCTTAGAATCATCAGATAAAAGCAACTACTAGAGAGCGTCCATATTTCACTTTCAGTACCAAGTCTCAATTTAAAATTACCATTCTTTAATGTCTGATAATATCTTGAACTTTTTTTCATTCTCCAGCTCCTCAGTAAAACTCTGAATCTCAGCTGATCTGCAAGTCAAGGTAAGAATAAAATTTCCAGATTCAGCTGGAAAAAAGAGCAATGGCTGTTTGGTCAGATCTATGAATAAACAATCATTGAATATTCATGGTAGAGACTTTTTAGAATGTGTATAATGTTGGTGGGACATGTGCATTTGTTTTGATTTCTATTTGTTTTTCAGTAGTCAATATTTCATGGGTCTCCACCTTTAATACACTGTGCCACTGTAAAAATCTGTAGGAATAACAGAATACTTGGTTGTCACTTTTTCTGAATTCACTACAAGCACCCCCTCTAACAGACTGTTATTTATTAAAGTAGGGCTAACTAATATCAATAACTTTGCTTCAACAAAGAAAGTATAGTAATGCATCTAGATGTGTAATGTACATTTTACACTTTAAAAGAATGAAGTAGTAAAATAGCAGCCAGGTAATGTATTTGACAATAAATCCATCTCTCCATTTTCTGTCTCAGCATTAGAGTGGAACTTGAAAAGAAGAAAAGTGAAGAGATTAATGAAACACAAATTCTGCTCATTTAGGAGTCCTGCTCATCTTAGCAATAACTTAATATACATGTGCAAGGAAGCAGCAGTGTCTTGTAACGTCCTGCTAACTCAGTGTGTTTTCAGACAATATTTCCTCTTTACACATATCTGTCATAGTTAGATTGCCCTTGTCTCCACATCAAGAAATTCAAAGAAATCAAGATAAAACTTTTTCCCCATTACATATATAACATATGTTTTTTAAAAAATAGTAAAATCACGTAAAACTGAAAAAACCCTAGTCCTTTCCTAATGACTGAAACAAGAATAAATCCCCCCATTCTACAGTTCACTCCATTTTCTTTTTGTAGAACTCTGACATTCTTCATAAGAAACAAGTAGCTCAGAATAATGAAGCAGTAAGATATTATTTACAGTATATAATCATTATACTTGTCTCTGCACAACAGAATGTAACTTTCATTCCTACTGTTTTTACTGTCAGTGAGTGCTTGAAATATCCACTGCTGTGCCCTCGAGCAGAAGTGTGTCCAAATCACACCATTTGGGAACCACTGGCTATAGCTACTGTTCTGGTTTTTATAGAAAATAATTCCTTTGATAATTACTCTCTGCTTGTTTTCTAGCTTTTAAAAAGACACCAGCATAGAATTCCAGTTATTAAATGGTTTTTTCTACCAATCAGAGACAGCACACAAATCTACAAGGATAATTTTGCACGTCAAATGAAACAGTGAAAATTCTAGCAAGGGAGACAATTTGCATGTAAATAAGAAACTTTAAAGAGAAGCTTGGAATGAGTGTAAAAAACTCGCTGTCATAACTCTTCCTGAAGGTTTGTGAAAGGCTATGAGTGATATGGAAGCATTTTTGCAGATGATTTTTTTTCTAAGCAAATGACACAAAAGCATTTCTAGCTTCTTCAGCCTACAAGTTTGAGGAGTACTTGGGGTAGGTTTTTTCCTGTGGTAGTTGATAGTTTCTGACTGGGAAGTACATTTTAATGATCATAGGAGATGGCACAAAGATTATATTAATCCAGGCAGCATTGCCTTTTGGAAGAATCTACACAATGGAACTCAAGTAACACTCCTCCTCTGCCTCCAACATGCCACTTGAGATGGCAAAGCATATCTGACAAGTGTGTTAGTTGTATTAACCAAGCAAATGCATCTTCATAATAAAAGCACTGATGGTCATGAGATGTGTATTTTAATTATTTCATTATAATATCAGAACAAAAAAGGATGCCCTCTAAAGCCAAACTTATTCCAGGTGAACACTTGCCTGTTGCACATTGTTGTTACTCAACAAATAAACAAAATTTAAAAAGGAAAATATGCAGCCAGGTTTACATTGTTTTGTGCTTACATTTTCTGAGCAATTCTTTTTTTTTAAAAGGCACATACCACAAATAAATACAGAGATGATCCATATTCTAAAGAACCTGTGACCAGAAGGCAGTGGACCAAGAGGAACATCCCAACATCTGTGGGACAATGCGTATTGCAAGGCAGTGACTGAATTGCAAAAGTTGGAGCCTAATTCCATAGGGTCTCCTAAGAATTCTGCACTTGAAAAACACAAATTAGTTTTGATTTCCAAAACTTCCAATGGCAATGAGTCAAATGCAAATCCAAAGCACTACAAAAGACAAGCACTAACTCTAGCTAGGTTTTTTTAAAGTCTTCATAAAAATAAGAATTCTGAGTTCCAAACACTAACTACTCCCCATACTGAAAAAAAGGGAAAAGGGGGAAGGTGCACCTGCAAAATCTCAATTTCCTGTAATTATTTTGAGAAAGGTCTTCAGAAAATGGTAGGTGTTTCTTGATGGTTTGCAGCATATACTATTGGCATTTATCTGTTCAGTGGCTGACACAGATCCTAAAAGTAGAGTCACCAATTGCCCATTAATTCCATGCTGGTAATAAATAAATGATTAAGTAAATAATCTTCATCCCAATCTGATTAAAACCATATACACTGACAAGCTTCTCCCAAACCTACCTGGTTAAGAACAACAAAGTATCTCCCAATTTTCCCCCCATCACACCTGAAAGACTACTTGATGAAAGACAGTCTACACTATAATTTCCTGGGTGAGATCTTCTCTGATGTAAAATCAGCCTTATAAATGTCATGGCAAATATTCTTACCTTGTAGTTGCTGAGTACTATTAGAAGTGTGCAAGGTTTGTTCAATAGTAAAAGAAAAAATTAACATAGCTCATAAAATCTAAAATTTCCTACCTAGTAGCATTCTCTTTTAGCAAATTAAGTGCTTTTTGCTTTCAAAAACAGCAGTCCTACTGAAGTTCTTCCAGTAGTTTTCTCCATCAAGGCAAAAAAATCTGATATTGCTCCAGTAAAACGACCCTTCCATGTGAAAAATGTATGTAACTCAGATAAACACAACCTCTTCAGGCTGATTATTTCTATCCAGTTGGATGTGAAACTGACTTTAAGTTTTGATGCTTCCACAATTTCCATTTAAATCCTATCAGCTGAGGCTGCTGGCTGCCTGTTCAGTGTACCTGCCTTTCCTTCAGACTATGAACTATATACCTGATGGAGATACTTGGATGCTTTGAATTAACATGTGTAAGACTCATTTGAAGCACAGGTGTGTTGCAGAGCATTACTAGAGCCCAGTGCTTCACTTCAGGTAAGAAACATCAACTCTAAAATATTATGACAAGAAGCACCTCCAGTACTCCTACCAGCCCAGTTCTCTCAGGGTGGCATTACCTGCCAAACAAACCCTCTGATGACACTTCAGCCTAGGACAACTCACATTTGACACCACAGCATCAATTCTTTTGTTTCACTCATGTTTTCAGCACTGCTGTGTAAATACTTTAAAAAAACAATATTTACTTACTCCTGACAATGGGAAACTTCATGGAATACTCTTCATAAAAGCCACCAGCTGGAATTAAAGTGTCAAATGCAAACAAACCTTGTCTGAGTACCTTATTTCCTTGAGATTGCCTTAGTCCTCAAATCCTGACCATTATTTTGTGAGCAAATAATAACAGCAAAATGAGTTAATGATTGACCCTTGCTTCTAAAATAACAAAGAAAAGGGCCAAAGAGCTCTCTCATGCTGCAGCACCAGCTCTCCCCTTCAGTGCCAGGAGCTCCCCCACCCACTTGTCAGCTCTTGCTCTAAGAGATTATTGCTCAGGGCTGCAAGGCCTGAAAAAAATCTCTTCAAATTGTGGTGTGAGCAGAGCAGATTAAGGTAAAGCTGCTGGGTTTCCTCCTTTTCCTGTCCAGTGGGACTATACAGAAGCTGTCAAAGGCTGCGGGGGAGTTAACGGATGGTCCCCCATGGAGATAATTCTTTAATTTTTTTTTTTTTCCTATTAACAAATAACAAGTGGATCAGCTGAAGCTAAAGGAGGAAATTACAGTTATGTTCACACGGCACTCATGACAGTGACTGTTTGGCAGAGCTTCTCAGGTTGCAGCCTGTTCTGTATTCTGCTATCATAGATCCACAACTATTATTTTAAAACTAGCAAGCTTATCTGTGGTGACACCTGCAGAATAAAAGTGACTGCTGTTTCTTTCCTGAGCCTTAGCTTTCTGACTGGTCAATAAAAATCTCAGGAGTATTTCATTCCCAAGTCACCACAAATCCCAAGTATATGCTCTACTACTAAAGCTATTCTTGCTGAAAGGGTGCCAGCCTTTAATACATTTTTATACCATCCACAATGCAGGTGAATACTTGTGTGTCCAAGGAAAGGTAACCTGTGTAATAAGAAGTTATGTTTCCATCAGTGTATGTTGTCACTAATGTTTCTATGACCTAGGTGATCTAGATGGCCTTCAAAGATTTCTTTCAACCCAAATTTTTCTATTATTCTATTATTATTAAGCAGTTCTGTTGCCTAAGCTACAATACTTATGTGATATAGCAGAGTAAAATGCAAATTAAATGGATTGAGCTCAAACTGTCCCAGCAAAACATTTATGAAAAGTGCCTCACCTGTCTTGAGATTATCTTCCTCTTCTCTCTGTCAGATGGAACAGTTATCTTTACCAACTCTTCCAGATTCTTCTAGCCTTACAATTATATATCAAATTATGTATAAAAATTCAGTTCTACTTTTTGCAAATTACAGTGAGAGATCAAGACACTCCTATATATTAACAAATTTTTCAATGCAGAACATGCCAGACATTTAAAGATAGCCTCAGTACATCTCACCTGCAGGTTTCATTCCTTATGAGAAAGGATTATTGTTCTAGCTAATTTCAAGAGAGATCTACAATTGAGTAGAATGAATCAAAACACGAGAAAATTTTACTTGGTAGAACTTTTTCCTTAATGGAATCATACAATGGCCATTCAAAGGACAGTGGCAAGAGAAAAGACTTTTCTGGAAGTCAGAAAAATCATTTATGCTGCTTTGATCACAGAATTCCTTTGAAACAAAATCCTTGTATGTATTTAGGAGAGAAGTTTGTCATGAACATGTCTCAGAGAACTACATGTTGTAGTTCTCTCAACATGTCTTAGAACTACAAGCTGTTCCTGTCTCTTTACAAATGAATTTTATAAGAACAGTCTGCTGAGATTAAAAATAGCCCCCACTGATACCTTTCAAGTGCTTACCAAGAAGAGAACTCTATTTTAAGGAAACAAAAGCTATCATAGAGATATCCTTTACTTGTCATTGGGCAGCGTCCCCACAGCAGTCTGCATAAGCAACATATCCTAAACAGCATGAACTGGTGAAAGTTTAAAAGAAACAGATAAGAACAGCCTCACTTATTAGATCCAGATATGGAAAAAATAGTCAAGCATCTGCTCTCTGTGCCAGACAGACACATTGACAATAACCAGCCCTGAAAGCACAGATAAGTGTCGTAGTTATGAACACATTTCAGTCAATAATTTTGTATTAGCACAGCTGTACCAAAGACAAATAATCAAAAAAAGGGACTAACGTAAAATATATAAAACATCAGTGGATATTCAAATATAAAATGAAAATAAGTGTTAAGTGGGCTCCTTTTTCCTTCTTACCCTTGGATAATGGTTTGAATGGGATTTTGTGTTCTATACAATGTATTTAGCAAACACAAAAAATATAGATAGTTTCCACTGTTTTGCTTGGAAATATAAATTGTGGGACCCAAATACATGAACCCAGATTCTATAAAGTTGAATTTCCTTGGTAAGGAAATAAGGCTAACAATTGCCCCAGAAATCCAGATATATTCCAGGAAATTATGATCACAAAAAGACTAAGTATCAATATAACTCTCAAATACACTTTTGTCACTTACTTATAGTTTCATGTACCCAGAAAAAAATGGCCAAAAAAATCTAAGCTTCTCTTCTTCTTTGTAGGTGAGCTCATTGCATGTGATGCCTGAAAAGAAAACCCCAAGTATAGTAGATTTTGATCATAGGAAAGTCCTCAAAAATTTCTACCTGAAAATGGGATTTGTTCTTCCTCACAAAGGTATAAGGGGAGATAACTGGGCTGTGTATTTACAAAGCATAGTATTTGCCTTTATGATTTTTTGTTTCCTACAGTACTGAAAAACATGAACAATTCATGAAAAATTTTAGGCTACAAATCTGGTTTATACCATTTTATTTCTTTTTAATATCAGATTAAATGGTTGAGCCATTTCTAACAAGCAGTGTAGGGAAGAGCTGCTGCTGGAAGCTATCACAGAACAGCAGCACTAAGACTGGAAACCTTTTTCTTTCCCTCTATAGCACTCTTCAGCACTCCACCAAAAATAACTTGATTTAAATGCAAGAGGAGTAAGCACGGAATAAGGCTGAGAATGAAAGATGACAGAGCAGTTGGTAAGGACAGGAGAGAGGGATGAGAGACTGTGACAGGATGCTGGAAAGGGGCAAGGACTGGTCAAGCAGGTGACTGGGAAGAGCATAAGGCTGAAGTGCCTGGGCAAAGAGGCTGGGAGGTGATGATGGCCACAGAAGCAAGAAGAATGTATGGGAAAAGCTACAAAGGGAAACAGATGGAGACGATCTGGTGGGAAATTGAGGTGCAGAGTTGAGCCTGACTGGCTGAAGAGAGTGTAGGCCAAGGGTGTGAGGAAACGGCGAGGAATCCAAGCAGGGCAACATGTAAAAAGAAGGAGAGTTCTTTGATACCCAGAGCACTGTGGATAGACTTGTACTCACTGGACTTATTCTGAGAAACTGAAAAGGCAAAAATGGGAGCGAAGAATGAGAATACAGAACCAGAGTTTTCATATACTTCAAGGAAGTAACTATTTAGAGTTGTACTGGTGTTTTTCCTGACACAGTTTGTTCCTTTTTATATAGAGCTACTCTGGGAGATGGGGATTTCTATTTCTATGTAGGTTCCTAAATCACTATAGTAACTGGTGCAAATAGAAGCAGGACTGTTTGCCCTTGGATGACATATATACACTTCTTTGTTGGACTGAAGCTTTAAAACAAAATCCATCAGTGCTAGAACCACTATGCTGCAGAAGTTTCAAAACATTGTACACCTATAAACAGAAAGTTAACTCACAATTTTACTAACCTTGGTATAAAAGAGATCATTCATACCATATCTGAGTACAGTACCTGCCTGAAAGGGGTCCTCTATAAGCCTGTCATGTCCTCAATTGCACTCAAACCTTCCTTGTCACCAACATCAAGCTTTTAAACCTTCAGACAGTGCTGGAAAGAGGGATCATGTACCTACTATTTAAAGCTTCATCCCATTTCCACTATTTCAGTGAAACAGCTACACTGGGAATGGCTGTAGAATCTCCAAGCTGTTGTTCACACTGAACACCTTCCAAGGGTGTCACCAGCACAGGCAAAGTCACCACTCAGCTGCCTGGGAGTGTCCTGCCCTTGTGACAAGCAGATGCCTCTGGCTGAATTGTGACTTCTGGAACAGCAAGAAACCGTTTGGCATTGCCTTTTGTATGACAAAGTCTTTTGCACAAAGCTGCTGCGTCTTGTTCCCTATTTCCACTTCTTCTGGAGCTCTGAGATGTTTTGGTTCAACAACACCTGTCTTGTCTAAGAGCAGAGACTTTGAGTTTGGAAGTCCCACTGGAGTCAGAGTTCAGCAGAAACCATTTTTTTCCCAGAAGGAAGAACCTGCCTCAGAGGCAACGTCATGTGACTTTCATCCCTTTGGCAGTCAAGGGGAACGGGGATGTTGCTCTTTGTGAGAAGCTTAGCTTCTATTTCCTGCCTAGTTGTGAATTCTGTGATAACAAGAGCCTCTGCCTGACACTGGGGCAAGAACTGATTTGTTACCATTGCAGGCAACTGCATCCTTATTAGAAACACACTCTGTGAACCAAAAGCCCTCTTCTGGCATAAGCAGCATCATTCTAGAAATATTTTCAATATTTTTGCAATGTAAATCCTCATAAGGCTTACAATCACAGTCAATTTTCCCACCCACTTTGAGTACTAAGCTAGAACTTTAGTTAGAGTTGCAATTCTTAATGACTTATATTTACTAACAATTAAGCTTTTTAATATCCAGATGAACATTTCATCTTACTCTGCTATGCTGAAAGTGTTAAAGTAGGATGGTAGGGATTATCCAAAGTTAGGAATCCGGGTATAGGAAATTTTTACAACAGGTTTGTTAAAGTAATGAGCTCTTTCCCTCAACCTTCAAGAGCTTTTCCCAGACATATCTTTAACAAATATCACTTAATAACGACCAGCATTGTGACACTCACTGATGCTTAAACTTTTAACCTTTAAATGTGGACCCACTCGTATTAGAAGTGAACACTGCACTCACAAATAAAACAAAAGCATTTTTGGAACATCACAATGAAGATCTGATAACCAGAATACAGATAAATGAGTAACTTAGGATCCACTTTGAAAACTTCCAGGAAGACTACTCACAAATTCCAGCATTTGCAGAGAATATTTAATAACTGTCACTTTGAAAACCAACTTCCACAAACAAGAAATTTTAGCAGAAAAAGAAACCTGTTCAGCCATAAGGAAGTTTTAAGGCAAGTTGATGTTCTCTTTCACATTTGTGCAGAAGCCTTGGAAATAACATAAGCATTAAAAAAAAAAAAGGTTGCACTTTTGAAATTCTTAAAAACTAAGACACAGGCTCCTCCTAGTGGTACAAATGTAGGCATTATTCTGTTTGTGTTAGGAAATTTCTAGAATGATTTCTAGTTAGTCTGTTAGCCTAATTAGCCTGTTAGCCTTCCATTTGGTTCTGGAAGGTTTAGAGGCCTTTAAGTTCTTACCTATTGCCAAAGAATTGTTGCTTAATTATCAAAATGAGTGGGACATAACTAAAAACACTCGTGAATCATCGTAGCAATTTTTCCCTCCAAAACAAAGTTTATCTCTCTTAGTGCTTCAGAGTGATGGAGTGGAAAGGGTGGAAGACTGTAGTCCAAAACATTTACACTTCTGTTATAATTTAAAATCCCACTTGCAGTTGCATTTGGTACCCAGAGAGCAGCACTGGGCATTCAGTAGTGGAAACTGCACAGCACGTCTTGGGCTCGGGTGAAGGTGCTACACCCAAAACATCAAGCATGTAAAACATTTTATGTATTTCAGAAATGTCCTCAGTTTTGAAGCCATGTCTCACGTAAAGAGCAGAAGCCCAGTGTCAGAGCAGTTGCTGAGCTTGTTACTGATTCATCCCAGCCATGGAACAGCAAGCTCTATATTTAGCCACACTTGTTTGTCAAAACAAATTCTGTCAAAAGGGACAGAGGGCCATTTTTATTATCAGGTCCTTCAAAAGTCTTATTCTGCACTGACGTTTCTCATCAGCCTAAAGCAGACAGCAGCTTATGTAATTTAAAAAGGAGCTGTATATAGTAAATGATGTGGTGCATTTAATAATCTTCCCCTATAATTTTAAGTTGATTATGTTAATAGGCCTACTAAACATAATTACAACCTAAAAATTGAAATGGTCTACCTCAGTGGGACCCAGCATTGCATAAATGGAACCTCTATTGTAGACCAAAGGGCTTAAGTGCTTTCAGTCTTAACTGTACTTGAAATACAGTAGTATGCTGAAAACTATAAAAGCTAAAAATTCAGATATTGCTATAAGAAAATTTATGGTCTCAGAAGACAAAAGAAAGAAAATAAATTCAAACCAGGTTAATTTTATTATTTGCCAATTCAGCTTTGCTTTTGTTTTAGGAAAGGATGAAAGATCATTTATGCACCACTTCTATTTGCAAGCTTGCAAAAGAAATTTCCATATTTCAGATGTGTCTGTTTTCCCTATTCATGTTTTTCAAACACTTTTGGTTTAAAGATAAATGACACACAGCTGTTGTTTTAGAAGAAAAAAAAAAAGAACACATTATTTAAAGCTGCTTATGTGCAAAGAAATTTAGATTGTCCATTTCGAGTCCTCTCTTTTTCACTATTTCATGTATGCATGTGATGTATTTTGTATATAATTACATTTGTCTCAGAATAAAAATTATAGAAAAGCACAGGAGGACAAAAACTAGTTGCTGGTTGAATGACATTTTATTTTCACATTCAGAGAGCTGTACAGTTTCTATAAATAGATGTGATACTATAATATTTACATCATCCTCACCCATACTAGTATATTCCATTTTAAATGGTAGATACCCTGACCAAGCCAAAACAGGGTTATTTCTGGGTGCATTTAGTCAGGATTCTATGTCAAAACATACATCAGTTTGTGTCAGAGCAATTTTTCCTGGTATTTTACATGTAACATTATTTTCTCTAGACAGTCTCACCTTCCAGCATCCTAAGAGCTTTCCAGACAAGTGCAGTACAGTTCAAGAACAAAAACAGGATGCAAAAAACCCATTCATATCCAGCCTATTTAAAATAAGGAATGTGATGGATAGTTTTAACTACGTTGAGATTCATTATACATAAACACAATATTTTCAAGATCCCTTCATAAACAGGTACAGACTGAAAACAAAATAAAAAGCAATAGTTTAAAAAATTTGGAGACAGCAAAATCCTCTGGGCTTCTGAACATGTTCTGCAGATTTCTGTAGCGTGCCAATATGCTCCCAAGTTTTACACTGCCTTATTCATTCTCTAATCTCTGTGATTAACTGCTTTAGGGAGTGCTTATTTGCATCTGTGAACTCTACTGTTGGGGTAGCTACAAATGTTACCTAAAATCCCATTTGAAAATCCACAAAACCCGTGAAGTGTTGAGGTTTTTTTACACTATACTACCTTCAAAGTTTCTCTCTCCACTTGAGAAGAGCCATCTCCACAGATGGACCAATTAAATAACCAAACTTCAACTGTCACATGATATTTTGAGACTATGACAGCTAAATTGTTCACCTCTACCAAAAGGGACTGTAGAACTATGTGACAGGAATGCCATGTTGGTAATTTAAAATGAACAACACAGAAGGAAAACAACAAAAACACAACATTGAAACAACATACAGGACCAGGCTGCTTCCACTGTGCACATACCAGAGAATCTGAAAGCAGAAGCCTGCAGTTGTAAAGTGATCAAATTGTAACAAGTACCACTAGAACAAAAAACAACCAAACTCGCTGTTAGTCATCTTAACATAAAAGGAATTTCAAAGGAATGTCCAGAGTAAGTCACTCACAGCTGGATGCAGATGCTCAAAACTGTCTGATTAAAAGCTCATTTATAAAATCCATTAAGGATGAATTCAGAAGGAGACTGAACAGGGAAGGCTTAGGTTTTTCTATAGGGAAAGACTTGCAGGGTCATACATAAATAATCAAGTTCTCAGAAAAGACAGAAAGTGAGCTCCAGTAAGTGCAGTAAAACTGGGAGCACTGCATATCAGTGTGCCAAAGGGTAGATATTTCCAAGTATCCTGATCAACTGGAAACTGGTCGAGGTGGTTTGCTTTTGTTTTCTGCCTCTTTTCCACGAATTGCAGCCACATAAGAGAAGAGACACAGCACGGAGTAGCAGATCTCATGAGCCTACAAGAATTTAGAAGAGATACTGAAATTCAGATTAAGTGTTTTACAAAATCCATTGTACATTTGTACTTTCCTGCATGTCTTCCTTCATGGAACAAGTACTCTGGCTACAGACAAAATCAGGAAAATGTGTCCCCTACCACCTTCTGAGACAGAGAGAGAAGACCCATATAACAAACTAAAAAATTCCTTTGGGATAAAAACATTAGCTGCTTAACAGTATGATTTAATAATTTTTAAGAACAGCATGCTAAGCTAGAAAGTTGGCCAACTGGCTTTGGAAAAACCATTCTGCATGTTTGCTTTTGGTCTTTTGCATGAAATCACAAGATATTTTCTGGGAGGGGTTGAAAGAGCAGGGAGTTTCACATAGCACTACTCAGTTTTACAATTATTTAACTGATTAACTGTGCTATTATTTAACCAAAAATCCTGTTTTGCCATATGACTGGCAGCACAATTCAGTGAAGTAAGACATAGACTTAATTTATATACTAGTTCTAATGCCAGCTGTTCTGATCATCTTAAAAATTCTTGTCCTTTAAACTGACACTTAAAATCTTTGTAAAGGTAATAAGCATAACAAGATATTTTGTTGTATTACAGTATAAGCTAAAACACTTCCATAAAATACTTTTTTTCCATTAAACTGGCTTTTCTTACTAACAGATACAGCTATTTGCTTCTTAAACTACATCTATTCTAAGCACTTTGTTCTAAAACATTTCCAGCTTCTTCAAACAATTTTGCTCTCTCTCCTCTTGAAAGGCTGAGTTTCCATGAAATCACCAAACGTACACAGTGCACATCAGACATAAACTGAAATTTCCCTTCTGATGATAATCATTGGTTCCTATTTCTTCCTCATGATTGCATATCAGCCTGATCATGTATAAAAGTGCTAAGTATCATTATCAACTGTTGGCGTTCACAAAAAATGTTATAAAAACTGAATATTATTCCAGAACAGGAACTCATCTATACAGCAGGAATCAATACTTTTACTGTTCTCTCACAAGTCATTGCTCACGAGGAGATGGGAATTATTTGTAAACTGTTAACAATCATTTTAGTCTTAGGAAGTAGTCTCCTTTCCATCACTTCTATGGAATAAGGGTTGTGTTCTGCATTGTCTTAAAATTAACAGTTCCACCAATTCCTATTGTGCTGAATAGGAAATTCATTCAATGCCAAATTGGCAACCTTCCATCTTTATCTGTCTTAAAAAAGGAAACAGTGCTTTCTGCACTATTGGTGAGTTCCTCTAATTTCACAGATCCAACCATCACTGAGTTTCGCTGTCTCCCCCTACTGAAAACATCATAAAGAGCAGCTGGAGTTTCACTGTAAATCCTGCAGTCTCAATGTCATTCTTTCCTCCACATGAAAATGTAAAGACACATCCTCTAGAGAAGCACCAGAGGCAGCACAGCAGACTCACCATTGGCGTCTTGTACTTGTGGCTCACCACTTCTTTAGTTTCAGGAACTAAAACCGGACGGGCAAGAGACAAAACAAAAAGTTCAAAAAACGAGAGGCAAATGGGGAAGAAATAGCACAATGTTCCCATGGGAAAGGGAAGGGAGGCAGACAGACAGCAAGTGCAGGTACAGGGCACTCCACTATCCCTCACTTCTACATACCTCTACTTCTTTTCATTTACATTACATCTATCCTTGGAAGACACTGGTAATATCATAATAAATTACTCAAGCTGCAAAAATTTTCATTGCCTCTGTTTGGCACAGCAGATATTTGATGGTTCTTAAGAGACTCTGGCTTTTCTCATATTACTTATTCCTGCTAGATAGTAAAAATAATGAAAAAATATGCTTAATGACAAACTACACATAATGCCTACTACCATAAAGCATAACCCAAAAATTCCATAGGAATTTGTCACTATACGAGTCCCAGAGACTTCACCCTTGAGATCTTCTCTGCTGAGCAAGAGATTTCAAAAGAACTGTTGGACACTATATACTGTATAGTAAGCTAATGAAATCCAGGGGGAAAAAAAGGAGCCAAGGGAGAATTTTTTTTTAACTGGAAGACTGCTTTCCAGCTCGGTTTTAAGTTTCTCAAGACATTCTTTCTCCTGTACAGGATGTGTGTGATGGTATTTACTTGACTTACTCACTGAAAACATTCATCGTTTTTGAATGAGTTGCCTTAAAATAAAATGCTGAGTTCAGTGACATGTATTCCTAAAATACCAAGCTGGCTGGTCTATAGAAATCTTTATACAAAAAGAAGATCAGGGCACTGATAAAAAAAAAATTTGTTATCCAGAAAATCTGCTCTTGTTCCGTTGCACTGCCCCAAACTGATAGAAAGAAAACTGGCATAATACAGGTAAAGGAAATTTGCCTTTTCTCTCATTGTAGAATGCATAAAGAAGCAAACTGTAACGGGCCCATTTGTGTGCAATGCATCTGAGCTGTGCCTTTGGCCCGCACTCGGTCTGCAAATGTTGAGAACAGATACCATGGGAAATCACCAGAAGAGAACAAAGACCACACTAGGACATTCAACTGGCAAATTTAAAACATCATTACCAGGGGAATACCAAGACCAACTCTGAGTACTTCCCTTCCAGAATAGCTCGAATTTGCCATGAAATTTCTGTGTCACAACAAAAGAATTTAGAAGAAGCAGTACAGAAATTATGCAAAACCAAATCATTCCAGGTTCATAGAGGAAGGATAAATGTTTTATTACACATAGTACTAGTGACAAGAAAAGAAACAGAGGCAGATGAGTTCAGTATGAAGAACCAGGAAAAGTCCACAACAAAACCTATCCATGCAGATGTCATCTCTTCAACTATGATATAACACAGCTAAACGCTGGAGAGGGAGACGGATCACACTCTAAGGGGCCAAGAGTAGGCAGTGCAGACTGGGTTTGAGGAAGTTCTCAAAATATAAACCAGTACCTACTAATTCTCATATGTCATGGTATTGTCATTCTTGAAAATAATCTATTGAAAAGTACAGAATATGATGGTAAAAAGTACTATTTTTGTTTTATTTTTCAACTCTTGCTCTCCTTGGAGTTGGCAGTTGCACAAAGGGCTGAGAAACAAGGGAAGTGCACACCCAGGCTGCACTGCCCCAGTGATACCAGAGACTAAAGCTGGGGAGATAAGGAGGTGCACATCCAAGCTACCTTACCCGTTGGCACCAGATGTTCCAAATTAACTCCATGTCACCAGGGGATAAAGGTGGGAGTGAGGCTGGTGCACAGCCAAATAGGGTAGGACTTTTACAGCTGTGTAAGTCTCACTGCCCACTGGATAACATACAACTGTTCATATACTCTTCAAAAAGCAGGAAGGGAAAGCTGTAAGGACCTTGTGCCATGAGGGAAGGAGAGAAGGGAAGCTGTAAAGTCCTGTATCATAACTGAGAATAGGAAGAGAGGGAAGAGGAGGGCAGCTAGGCAAGGTTCTGTCTCTCCACAGTAAGTTGCCTTGTCTTTACTTAAAGTACTCCTTCACAGTCCTTCCAATGCAGAAAATCCTTCTGAGAGGACTGAGTAAGGAAGATTAAGAAGAGTGGGTTTGCATTTAGAAGTCAAAGCACTACTACTGCAGAATACAAAGAAAAAAGAAAGAAAGGAAAAAAGAAACTGCCCTCCCACAAAAAAAAAAAGAGACCCCCCCCCCCATCACAAGAAGGAAAAAACCCAAAGAAAAGACCCAAAGACCCAAGCTTTCAAAGATTCAAGCCTCAAACTGAGAGATTAGCAGTTTTCTCCTAACATTAGAAGTTATTCCTGACGCTCTTGAACTGAGTGGATGAAGGGAGTAAATTAGGCACCATCCTGCAGCCTTTGGTCCTGTAAATGAAAATCTGGTGCTACCACAAAATGAGTTTAGGGGAGATCACTTTACCTGCTGGAGAATGAAGGTTTTCATAGCAGCGGCGGTGAAGGGGCCACAAGAAAGTAAAGCACAAGTACACAGCAGTAACTCAAATTCCAGAGGGAAGAACCTTACATTTCCTCACTTACTTAAGTTTACACATTCATTTGTGGGACACAATTCCTGAACTTCTGCTTGCATCCTGCTCTGAAACCACAAATCCAGCTGTGATGCTGCCATCTAAACCCAGCATTAACACAAACAGACCTTTAATTTCCTCCTGTGCTATCACTAATTTGGAGCACTCATGCTTGGTAAAATCAAAATATTGCATTTAAGTACTTCCCATCAGACTGGAGTATGTACACTTAGCAGACTCTGCCTTTCTAAGAGCATCTACTACTTCAATATGCTCCTATTATAATAAATCTGATGGCAAGGTTTACAAGGTTTAACACTAAATAACTTCATTCCTCTGAAGCAAGTTCTTGATGAATGCTTTTAGTCTACTACTACCAAATATGTTCATTCATCTTTAACAGGACAGACTGTCATATCGTCTCACCTTTACAACAATTCAAAAAACAAACAGCTGTGAGGCAGACTCTAATCTCAGCATAAGAAGAAAAGTTACCTCTCCTGCAACATCCTCTTTTTTTTTTTTTTCTGTATTAGCGGGATG
Organism: Serinus canaria; assembly: GCF_022539315.1. Taxonomy (NCBI): domain Eukaryota; kingdom Metazoa; phylum Chordata; class Aves; order Passeriformes; family Fringillidae; genus Serinus; species Serinus canaria. The sequence continues at coordinate 23,276,407 of NC_066319.1, forward strand.
TGTAAATTGTCAGTCTCATTTGGTACATCTAAATTGGTTCTTGTCTGTGACCTCTATTTTGTGAGAGGATATTTTAAACACAAGTGGTTTAATTTCTCAGTTTTTGCTTGTAGATTTCAACTCCTGGTTTATTTTTAATTACTTCTTAACATTACCCTTTTTTAAGTTCCATATGACAATTCTAGCTTTTGCAATAGGCCCTTGTTTACAAAATCTTTTGTAAAAAAATAAGAAGTACTTTTTCTTACATTTCCTACAGATATTATTTAGGGGCTAAATGCTCTGTTACAGAGTCACCAATACAAATTAACTAGAAATAACCAAGTCAAACACTGTCTTTCTTCTCGTGCAATATAAACAAACCATTAAAAGAAGTTCTTTGCATAAAACCTAAAAAAAATGATCCAAAATAATTTCTGATTGAATTAATTTCTTTTAAGAAAAGCTTTCAGAAGCTGAAGCCATTTTTTAAGCTAATTTTATGACTTCTGAATTCTCATCTTTGTAAAACCAATCAATAATCTTTTACTGACTTCAGAAATTTCCGTAAGTAATAAAATTAATTGTGCCCATCAGCATGAAAACATACTATCAATCAAAGGAACAGAAATTGAACAGAACTTATGAACATCTAAGCTATTAGAAAATGTTCAGGGGTTAGATATACAGATCTGATCATATGAACCATGAAAAACATTTTCAAAAAATGGAAAAAATTGTTCACCAATTCAAATCTGAAACACCTGGGAGATTTAGAGTAAACAACAAGGAAACTGCAACAGCCAGAAGGGTTTTATCACTTAGAACTTTGTGTCACCCAAAGGAGACAATACATTCTCATGGACAAAGACATTAATTTCAGAAATCTCATGTTAATAGTCTTCTATAATTCAAGAAAAAGCCCTTAGCCAGAACATTCTGTTCACAGTACCAAAGAACAATGACAGTCCTGGTAATGGGAGCTGCTGATGCACATTCTGTTTAATGGCCAAGTATGCATGCTGATCTACTATGGAATTAAATTTCAGCTCCTTTTTATATGTTTCATACATACTCCTAAGACCTGAACAAATGTGTCAAAGATGGCTGGAAGAATAAACCAATTTGGGCTTCAGAAGTACATGGATCACCCTTCCAGAGCTGCATCTGAAACCACCTGTACTTTTCAGACCCTAGTTAAGAATATTGTGACTGACACTAACACTGAAGAGTAACATGAAGTTTTGCCCAGGCAGATATGCAGATATGCAATAGCAATAACTGACCAAAACAGCACAAACTCTCTGTTCTCCTTAACCTTTACTTTTCCACTCATTCTCTAAAATAAGAATCATGGGATAAATAAAGTACAACTTAACAAAATAGCTTCTGCTCCATTCAACAAAAATTAAACTACATTAGAGCAAAAAGAAAGCTTTGCAATTAACACTAATTCTTTGTAATGAAAGTATGGTGTGTTGAGAAAGATCAGCTTTAAATCCTGCTTTAAAAATGTGGTTTCTCAGATGAAAAAGAAGACCAAGACAATTCTCACACACATTCATATCTGGCTTTTGTTTGTTTCAAAAGACTCAGGACCTTTTCTCTGTCTAATAATAAAAAGCACCTAGATCACCAATCTCAATATGATAAAAATTAATGTGGAAATTTTTATGTAAAGTCACCCATCTCTCAGGCAACTCCTTACAGGCAATCTACATTCTCTCCCATCTGTGAAACTGCAGTGCAACTGAATCTGAAGACTGGAAATTTGAGTTACTGCCATGTGAGTACAGACCTAATATCAAAATAATGTAATTACCAAATTCCTCCAGGACAAAGACTCCTCGCACAGTATTGCACTTTTTAATGTGATTCAGCTCTATGAAAACCTACAAAAACAGGAGGAAAAGTAACATAAAATTAGTTGGGTTGGAGTTTTTTTAAAACCAAAAATCAAAATTAAACAAAAACATCATCACAACAGGTACAACCTGAAGTTTGATAGCATACACTACCAGTTCATTTACAGTTTAATATATAAATAAAGGGTGAAATAAATATTCAGAAGACAAACTTGCCACAATGCTAGAAATCAACAAAAAACTTAAAAGTGCTAAGAAGCGAAGACAGCAGAAGATGAAGTACCTTCCGCTCCTTGCAGGAGGAGAAAGCATGGAAGAGAAACGAAGGAGTTAGTAACTCTGACATATCCAACATTGCTACCCCTTCAGGCACTCAAATGAGTTATTGCAAAAAGAATACCAACACACCTGAAATACAGCAAAAGAGGGGACGAGAATAAAGCTGGCTCCCAAATTTGGCACTATTTGTAGCCTCTGATCCATCCCAGGTAGTTTCTGCCCCTCCATGCATCCTCCTCCAGCACAGAGGGCAGGTAAGGGGCACTATACTTCCCACCCTGATACTGATCCTTCTAACCTACCAAGTAGTCAAATTGAATCCAATCAGGAACCACCAGCCTTTCTTCTCCCTGAAACTTCTGCCACGTAAGATTTTACCAGAGTTTATGACGTATAATCTTCAGAGTTACTCTTGGAACCATCTCCTTTTAACAATCAGTACCAGTTTTCTGCTTAAAGCAGGATGGGAGAGTTTGGATCCTTCTCTGTTTTGCTCACTTCACATATGGCTCTGCCAGTTGAGCGAGTCATTTAGAAAATACCTGCCTTAAAGTCATGTTTTACATACATGAACCCCAAAAGACAGAAGCAGTTGAACTACACAATGAGTTTTTTCAGTCCAGAACGCAGATACCAAGACTGAATGAATAAACAAGTTCTCTTTGCATTCTCTTTGTATGACAGCCAATCCATTTGAAGATAAAAAACAGACCCTTCTTATGTGCACATGTCTAGAAGGGTCAAAGTCAGTACACAGACATAAGAAGCTGTAGCAAGTGCTATAAGGACTCTAATCCACATCCCAGTTTCTAACAGCCTTGCTTTTCAAGGTGAGAGAAACAATAAGAGTAACATTGCCCTAATATTTGGAGAGTCTGTGTCAAACACCTTGGAGAGGTCCTTTAAAAACTGTATTACAACAGTGTGGTTTGATACTTGAGTGCCTACACCTTTAGGACACCATGATCTCAGGACCTTTTTTTAAATGGTACTGGAGAAACTCCATTGTCTTGGAAAGAAGGGAAAGGAAAACTCTGCAACCCTCTTGAATCCCATATTAGCAACACCAATGTAGTGATGCATTATATGCTATGCATGGAAGACAAAGGATGTCAACATAGAAATTGTTGTGGAGTTTTTTGAAGAGAATTATTGTATCAAGAAGATCAGTGAATCCACTGTACATCTGAGATAAGACATGCTGATTTTCAAGTCAAAGGAATTTTATTATTATTTTTGTTGACAGAGAACTAACCAACAGACCTGAGACATTTTTTATTCAACATAAAAACTCAAAAATTCCACTTACTTAACCAGAAATCTTTATTTCTGCTTATGTTCAAGCACTCAAGGGAAAGGAGACCTAATCCCATCTTTTTTTTGTTTGCCTTTTTTCATTCATATTCTACATCAGTTTACTTGGTCAAAAACATTTTAATTTTTGAGGTACACTTACAGAATAAACAAATCAATAACAAAATACTTTCTTTACTGCACTTAGTTCTGTTTATTCTGTAATCTTTTCTGTGAAAAGTTTTTGTTAATAGTCTGAAGTACAAAAATTCAGAAACTCAGTAGAAAGGCTCAGGCAAAGCACTGGCCATTTTATCTGGGAAGAGTAAAACTGCCTAAGAGATTTGACTGCCCCAGGTGCTCACGATCTAAGTTAATGTTACAGAGCACTGCATTTCCACAAGAAGTATAAGCAAGATGAAAATTTATCAAGTTTGTCCCAATTACAATCCATTTTCAGAAGATATGAGTTAAAGGGCAATTTCTTGCTATATTGTTTAAGGGACAGAAATGCTCTCCTCTCACTCAATCAGAAAACACACATAAAGGAAATAGCAGTTACTTACCCTAGGGAAACTGGTTCCTCAAGACAGACCATTCAGTGTGGATCCTACTGTAGATGAGCATGTGCCTTATGCATCTTATTAAGCTTCCATCTATTTTTGACACAGATGAATTCATAACAGGCACAGGCTACTGAGTCCCAATGTTACAACAGAGTTTGTAGATGTGAGCTCAGAATTATCTGCCAATGCCACAGGTACACTTGATTCCTCCCTATTCTAAAGAACATCCTCTAACCTGCTAGGCACAGACTTCAACACTTTTTATTCTTAAACTTGCATGTGCTGCAGCATGGTGAGACAATCTGTGAACACGAAAGACAACTCTCACATGTCAGTACCAGGTTGTCCCACCATGCATCAGAGACTTTGCCTAAGGAATTCACAAGACGGTACGAAAGTACGCACACCGCAAATCGAGAGCCTTCAAAAACAGCTTCATAACAGCAAGCTTCACACTGAAGCAGTATATTCACTCTTCTCACATAGACTCCATGTACGTTTTTCTTTTAAAGAGGGGAAGCCCCTCTGCCTATGTTCTAAATGAATTCTCTGATGTCCAATAAAGCAGAGCAATAGAAATCCCTTATACTAGTAAGCCACAACACTGAAAAGAATACTTGGAAAGATAGCCAAGAACAGGGCCATCATATTAAGTAAGGAGAGGAAGATGAGGAGAAAGCTGTGCCTGATGAGATCCTATAGGCTTTCCTTGGTCAGTATCCCCATTCAAACTCAACAGAAATAGAAAATGCCATTTGCAACACTGAAAAACGGCTGTGAGATCCTGATTTTAATGATGCTTATACAAATTTTCTGAAATCAACTGCCTTAGGAAGCAATTCACACAATGTATACAAGAATTGAAAAAAAAAATCATCCAGAATAGCAGACCTTTTATTAAGAAAACAGACTGGTTGATGAGTGTCAGAATAAGAATGCCAACATCTTTTAGCTCCAAAGATTTTAAAACTGGAGGGGATTTTTTTTTTTTTTTTTTTGCATGGTGCAACTAGTAGGAGTTCTCTATGTAATTGCTACTGTTGTCCATTCTACAGATACCCTCAAATGATACATGTTTGCTATCTGTCTAGACACTTTGCTTTGAGTAGGAAATAAAGGTTATATCTCTTGGATGCCCTATATGGTACTGAATGCCCTGGTCAGCTGGTAATATAATCTAACAGACCAAAAATTAAACATACTGAATAAATGCAGTGTATTTTCCAGAACTGCACTTGTTTCAATATCCATCTTAAGTAATGGCAACTCATCTGGCAATAGCTTCATTGGAAAGATGATGAAGAGAAGGAATAATCCTTCAGGTAAGGGAGGTTGCTGGCATATGTCACAGGTCTGGCCTGTACAGACTCTTTTCCAGAAAAAAGATAGGAATCTTCATGACAGACAGCAAATCAGAACACCATTCTCTCTAAGAAAGGATATGATAAAGTTGGTATTCTGTGAGTTCTTATAGTAGCACAGGTCTCAGTATTAAAGTAATGCTCCAGACAGTCCCACACTAAAAGTCAATACAAGGTTTGCCTAAAGTTCTTTCTGAATGTCATTCCAGCCTTTCAGGAAAAAAATAAGGCTTGCATCTGGAGTTCTTCTTTTGCACAAATACATGTGTGCTCACTATGTGCTTAACACTGAGGGTCATTGTCTTGTGAAGATGCCTGCTATGCTTAAGAAACCATGCTGCTGCTGACGTGGCTATCTTTTCATATGCCCTTTCTCACTGCAAACGTGAATTTGCCTGCCTTTTCATTTATGAAATAGAGTCATCTCCACTCAGAAAAGCAGTTTGAGCACAACTTTTTTGACTTCTGGGCAAGAAGAAGCAAACGGAACATTCCTATTTTGTGTCCTTACCTTAGGACAAATTAATTTCTATTCTATCCATCTATAAGGATATCAAACTGTTGGTTTGCGACCAGGGTTTAATTTTCAAAGGCTTTAGACCTGTCATTTTCAAGAACTATGAAAATTCATTCTGTACAACCAATAACTTCCTCTTACAGTTCTTTGCATTTCAGTACATCCAATGAAAAGATAAAATCTGTAACTTAGTCAAGTAGAATGTTTCATCACAGAGTAGGTCTGAAACTCTACAGCAGGTTGGACAGAGTCCAGGTTCTACCCTTTTACGAGACAGCAAGGAAACTGAGGGAGGTTCACAACCCTCCACTAATTATACTGGCACATATGAACTCAAAGTGGCACATGGTGCTGCTGTGACCTTGGGAGAAGTATTAAAGATTCTCAGCATGTGTGTTTGAGATGCATGTGCACTTCGAGTGGGATCTACACTGATATATCCTCAAAGAAAAACAAAGCTTGTGTGGGGAGAAAAGTCTAGTCAGGAGGAAAGGAAAAAACACTCCACAGAGAACCGACAGAAGCTTTTCTTTCTTTCTCTCTCTCTCTCTCTCTCACACATACACACACACTCTCCCTTCTCCCCTAAAAATTGATTCTACTGTCTAGCATAGCATGCATTTAATATATGCAAAACAAAAAAACATAAAGCAAAATAAAAAACAAGGATCAAAGGAAGCAACAGAAACAACATCCAGAGAAAGGAAGAAAATGACAATTTTACTTGTGTTTCCTCTATGCCCACAATACCTGCTATTTCGAAGGAAAAAGGAATAAGTACTTTTTTCTTATTTTTTGTAAATTACATCAAGAGCCAGTTTCCTGTTTTATTTTCATACAAACTTCTAGATAATTTCTAAAATTTTAAAATACAATAGATTAAATACAGTGCAGAAGGTTGCCTTCTGTACCTGTAATACTCAAACACTGTATCTTTAAGGCTGACTGCTTATGCAATGAGGATTTGTTCACGGTGTGATGCATTATAGCAGCTTAGATTATTATTGATCACTTTTTCTGTCCCTTAATACAGGCTAACATTTGTTTTCTGCTTAGACAATTCAGGTCACAAGAAACAAGAAGCTGAAAGACCTATCAACATCTTTCTTTAACAGATTATAGTTTTCCTGAGGATATTTAATTTCAGTGTGTTTTTACATATATAGTGATACATGCTTGTGGGTTTGAGTGTAAATATATCTAAGTTTCCTTACCCACATCAAACTATCCCCTGTCCTTACTGATACTCTGGGAAGAGGAAACACCTATACAAGCGTGCTGCAGAAAGCTTCATGCTCAGTCTTCTCATAGATTTCCCTCATACCTGACTGTGCATAAATTTCAGATTAATTCCTTCCAGTGTGACCTGAAGAAGACCTCCTTCACCAGTTTTCATATCCTGCACAGGGAACTCACCACCCAACTCAGGGCCTGTGATATTAATAAAGAAAAAAAAATCCAAAAGAAAAACAACAACAAACCAAACCAAAATTCATTGAGAGAGAGAGAGAGAGAGAGTACAGAAAGCAATCAGTCAAGTCATGGTATGTGGAAGGGGAATATTAAATAGTAAAAACATAATTCCTATTGATCTGCATAGCAAAAGGACACTACTAAGAATAGTAGAGACCATTTCAGTGAGTCCACTCACTAATGACAGCTTTCTAAGAAGCACTAGAATTTTACAAATTGTAATGAATTTCATTCTGCTAACATGAAGTAACATCAATGTCATCCTGTATTTATTGTATGTCATATTGGGGTATTGTTTGTTTGCTTTAAATACCACATTTCATTTCTGAATAGCAAGACCCTGCAATCACATAATACCATAGAGAACATAGTCTTAAGTACAGATACATAAGCAGCACAAAGGAGGCTTGTATTTGTGAGCTGCACTGCATGGTATTGTTTTAAGCAATTAAAATGTCAAAATACTATTTAAATAATAATTTAATAGAAGTTATTAATGGGTAAATAATCTAGACATTTTCATCTAGTTTCTTTTGCATTTTTCAGTTCAGCTAGAAAGTGTGTTCTTATAATTATTTTTGAAAAATTATCATTTTTTGCAGAACCACTGAGCTCTGGGGAATGGCTTTTAACACAGTGCAAACACTTTTCAAACATATTTTTAATGCTACATTATTGTCCAATTCTTAAAAATACCTTTCAAATACACTCTTGCTAAAAACAACAATCTGCTACTTGCACATGGATGCACAAAGTTACCCCTAGTAAAAGAAGATTTTGTTTGAAGGAGTTATTAATTTTAAAAAATTGCTGATTTGGAGATCAAACAACAAATGTTCCCAACATTTAAAATCTTGTACCTGGTTTAATGCTTTGCTGCCTTGCTGCTGCTCGCTCCATACTGTCTTTTACACAGTAGTACAGTTCCCGACACTAACAGATATAAGAAGAGTAATACAATGTTATTTCTCCAAATTACTAAGGGAGGGAAAAGAACAGCAAGATTCTAAGATTCTACAAAAAAAACAAGCCCCATGTGATGCCCAATGACCAAAAGCCAATACAAGTTCAAGCACACCTAATTACTAGTTAGTATTTATATTTGTTTTACAAGATGATAGAGAAACTATTTCATAGCATCAACCACAAAAGTCAGTGAAGAGTTCATGCATTGGCACATCCTAACCAAGCCTATGCAGTTTCTTAGTGTAGAATAAGCATCAAAATAATCCCTTCCTTTCTTTCAGCTTCCAGCAATCAATATCACTAGTCATGCACATAATACCTATCTTTTTGTTATTCGTATCAATTTCCTTATGGTATATTCTTCTCTTCATCTTCCTTCAACTCTGAGATAAGGCCATAATCTCAGAGCTAAATCTAAGAAAATTTTCTATCAATAGCCCAAGATACAGGACACAGAGAAGGCTGAGCTACTTTGTACTACAAAGGAACAAATTTGATGGATGGATAAACTCAAAAGAGTTGAGATAATGCCTCTGCATCCAAGCAGAAACCAGTGACAAGTGGTGTTCCTTGGGTGTCAAGTACTGGGTCCGATGCTGTTTTACACCTTTGTCTGTGACATGCACAGAGGGACTAATGGAAGGTGTCCCATGGCAGTGAGGCTTGAAAGTAAGTGATCTTAAAGGCCCATTCCAACCCAAGCCATTCTAGAATTCTAAGATCAAAAATTATACATTTAACTCCTAGGGCATAGTTTTATTTAGGTTTCTGTAGTATTTTTACTATCTTCACAAGCCTGCAAGCTCACACAATACTTAGTAATACTGATGCTTTCCTTCTTCCAACAAAAAAGCTACATGTCATTTCTTAAATTACTTTCTGGTGGACAACTGTCTTCAAGTAAATGACAGGGCATAATGCCAGTTTCAGATGTCAGTGCTGCTAAACAGCCATTGCAGCTCAGTAACCAGTGCTGGAAAGAGAGTGCTATTTTTTGATTACACATGGAATATGACATGCAAAGGATTTGGTTTTTTCTGTGCAGTTATCCCTGCAGTACTGTGTATATAAAACAAGATACAAACCTTCTTTGTGTAGAACTTGTTCAATTGTGTCTCCTGGCCATTCCTGCGCCAGAGGCAAAGCACTTTTGTTTTGGGACAGTAAGTCATGTTGATGAGCTTCTCATACCACCAACGTTCATACACAGTTCCAATGTTGCTTCTCAGCACAATACAATCATCACACACCTGGGAGCACAAAATATTATGTAAGATTTTAATGCTGTTTCTCTTATTTCTTCTGCTACTGGTTGCATTAGTATTATTCTTGTCTCTACCTCCATGAAAAATATGTCTCCTGTTGTGTCTGTCCCAGCATGTACTACAAAAGTCTGCTTCTTGATGTGGCGGCTGCCACTGGGTCTCACAGGGAGTTCCCGTCCGTTCTAGAAAAAAACCCACATGCAATCATGAATGAACATTGAAAAAAACCCAAAACATTAGGTGACACAAATGAAAGAAAGAAGAATTTTTAACAGTATTTAATGAGCTCATTGGAGACAATTTTGGACAAAACTGTAAGCAAGATACTCTAGTAAGTTTAGTTTCAACAAGTGTGACTGGGAGAGTTATGACAGCATACAATATTCATGTGGTACCATACTCAGTATGGGAAAGTGAGATGTCTGAGTTCTGGTATCATTGCAGTAAACTGGCCTGATTTTTCCCAGTTAATTATAAGATAATTTTGTACCTTTTCTGTGCAGAAAAGTAAGTCCCAAAGGTAGAAATTACCTTTAAAAGAGCCTAACTTGTGTCCACCCTGATGATGGTTGTGTTAAAAACTGGCTAGATTTACTAACTAAAGCTTTAGCCTATATTCTTATTGATCATTACAGGACATCAGGTTTATTCTCTATGAGTACTGGGAACAGCTTTGTACAGAAACTGATTGCTCTAAGTCTTATAGTAGCCTGGAAACTGATAGAAAATAAACACTTCTTACAGTCATAGTCATCATAAAGGTTCCTGCCAACAACCGTTATTAAGAAAACATTAATGTTGCATAGAACTGTTGTACATAAGTGTCATGTTAATACATATTTGTATTGCAGCTCTAACTGATAACTGTGTAACATTAAAAATTAAAAACAGGGTCATATAGTCACAGTCTTTATTCTATATTTGTGAAAAGTAGCATTTAAAAATTCACTTAATTATTTTTAATATTTTTAAATCAGTGTTGCAGAGAATATACATAAGATTTTTCAGGCAATTTATTTCCTCCACTGTAGATCCCAGAGATCTATCCCGCTCATCACTGTTTTACTTACCAGATTGGCAAGTTTGTCTAGAATATCATTTATTTGCTGGCTGTGCACCAATCCAATATGTGATTTTCCCATTAGACGACGCACCTTTTTCCTAATATCATTCTTGTTCACCTAGAAAGCAGATACACAGACAGTTGCATACTCTTCTCTATTCACAGGAGGAAACTCCAATCTCCCAAATATATCTTGGTTTCCATTGCTAAGAAGTAAAACAACTTATATCCAATTCACTCATTCTAGGGCCTCTTTAATCAGTAGTACAGGACCACATTGCACATATCCCACTTTTTCCAGCTACTGTGCAGGTGATGCTGTGCACAACAGATTTCCTGCCTGCCCATGTGCACGAGCTGCAGTTCCACTACCCACCACTTCCAACTACTGACATCAAAAGCCTCAGTCCTCCATGTTACCACTTTACTGGCCAGACCATCTCCTCCACCTCTTCCTGTGCACAGACTCATGCTATGAAGCTGTGGAGCCCTCAACACAACATGGTGTCTTTCAGAGTTCTTATTCTTTCACCATGTATTTCCTGGGCACTAGGCTGTGGCTCTAACAAAGACTCCCAGAGAGCCTTTAAACAGCAAAAGGTTCTTCCTGAAGATGAGCTGCAGGCAAGCTCAGAAGCAAAATATTTCTGCCTCAGTTGCCATTTCAAAAGGCTACTATTAATGCCAACCATGGATACTGAAGGCTTCAAAGACAGTACACCCATGCTTGAGTGCTGATTTCAAGCTGGATCAAACACTGTTTTTTAACACATTTGCATTATGACCTTAACGTTGTGGAGTATATAAAACAAACTCAATCTGCTTCCTTCCTTTGACAAGAATTCTTTGTGATTGGAAGCAGCATTGTGTTCTTCAATATATTTTAAAATTAAATCCTACAAGGCTCTGCTATGCAAAATGAGAAAATAAAGTATCAAAGTGTTGGGTTAGCAGGATTATGCTTCCCTTGACAGCTCAAATAAATTCATCTCTCTAGTAACAGAAAGCCTTCCAACTTTGCAGTTTCTACTAGAAACTGCCCCTATTACACACATTTCTGAGTTTCATAAACAAAGATGTATGGTTTCAAAACAACACAAATGAAATATACTGCTTAAATCTGAGTAGCCATCTACTAAAAAGAACAAGAAGTCACCTTAATCATAAGCATATAAGCAATCATATTATGCAGCAGAGTAGCCAACAAGCGATCCTCATCATCCTCCAAGCGCTTTCGGTCGTGTTCTCCCAGGGAAAGATACCTGCAAGAAGAGCTACATCTGAAGCAGACTCACAGGCATTCTTCATCCACTTCACTAAAAGCACTGGCAGAGGACACAGCACTGTTTGCAAAGCGTACAGCAAATAAAACCTCTAAAAACACTAAGTCAAATGGGCATTTTTCAGTAAAACACTGTCATCAGTAATTAAACATTTCCCTTAATTATTAACTAGTTGAAGCAAATAACATCTGCTCAGTGGGAAATTTGTTAGTGGTCTGCTGGGCTTATCATCCATTTCCTGTTCTCTGCAGTGGCAGCTCCGTGACAATTGCAACTGTCAGAAGAGGAACACGTAACTCAGCAGAAGAGCTATCCCACATTAGAGCTTAAGGACAGCTGCAAGGCAGAAGAAAGCTGATGAAGGAAGTGCACCAGGCACTCTCTTTTTCCAGTAAGGCAGGCAGTTTCTGGAATAATAGTTTTGACACTATCACCCCAAACTAGTTCTTATTTTGGCTATCAGATTTCATGTTCCATGATAGCATGGATGGAGGCAGTAGAGCTGCAGGTGGTGGACAAGAGCTCAGAATGATCAGCTGTTAACTGAACTGGGGGGAGGAAGAGGAAGTGAGTCAAGACTGACATCCTAGAAGCAGTCAAGCCTTAGGCAACCACGCAGATATTTCTAGAGAGTGGTTTCCTCATGAGGTTTTTTGTTTTGTTTTGTTTTAACTACAAGCTGTGAAAACACCTTTAAGTTACTTTGCATTTAGAGAAGGCTCAAAATGCCATTTCTGGAACTATTGAATTCTTTCACTGTATGTGAAAACACTATTATTCCAGAATATAGCCATCCTGCCACAGAAATCCCTTGCTTTACTAATGATCTAGTCTATTCTATACCTTCATATTGTTCTTATGCTTACATTACCCATTTCTCTGGAAATATCTCACCACAACAGTTAAAAAATACATATGTCATAACTAAAGACAAGTATTTCAGTATCAGGAGCTACTGACCAGCAGAGAGAGAAAAGGCTCCCTTTGGAATAGTCAGGTATAGTATCACAGAATCACAGAATTTCTAGGTTGGAAGGGACCTTTAAGATCATTGAGTTCAACCCATGTTCTAACAGCTCAACTAGGTCATGGCACTAAGTGCCACATCCAGTCTTTTTTTGAACACATCCAGGGATGGTGACTCCACCCCCTCCCTGGGCAGATGATTCCAGTATTTGATCACTCTTTCTGTGAAAAACTTCCTCCTTAATTCTAGCCGGTATCTCCCTTGGCGCAGTTTGAGACTGTGTCCTCTTGTTCTCTCTGTTGTTGCCCGGAGAAAGAGACTGACCCCCAGCTCACCACAGCCACCCTTCAGGAAGTTGAAGAGAGTGATAAGGTCACCTCTGAGTCTCCTCTTCTCCAGGCTAAACAATCCCAGCTCTCTCAGTCGCTCCTCATACGGTTTGTGTTCCAAGCCCCTCATCAGCCTTGTTGCTCTCCTTTGGACACGCTCAAGCATCTCAATGTCCCTCCTAAACTGAGGGGCCCAGAATTGGACACTATACTCAAGGTGTGGCCTTACCAGTGCCAAGTACAGGGGAAGAATGACGTCCCTGCTCCTGCTGGCCACACTATTCCTGATACTGGCCAGAATGCCATTGGCCTTCTTGGCCACCTGGGCACACTGTTGGCTCATGTTCAGCCGACTGTCAACCAGCACCCCCAGGTCCCTTTCCACCTGAGCACGGTCCAGCCACACTGTCCCCAGCCTATAACGTTGCAGGGGGTTATTGTGGCCAAAGTGCAGGACTCGGCACTTGGACTTATTGAACTTCATCCCATTAGATTTTGCCCATCCATCCAACCATTCCAAGTCCCTCTGCAAAGCCCTCCGTTCCTCTAACAGTTCGACACATGCTCCCAGCTTAGTGTCATCTGCAAATTTGCTAATGAAAGATTCTAAACCCTCGTCCATATCATCAATAAAAATATTAAACAGAACTGGTCCCAGCACAGACTCCTGAGGGACACCACTGGTGACTGGCCGCCAGCTGGATGTAGCACCATTCACCACCACTCTCTGGGCCCGGCCATCCAGCCAGTTCCTAACCCAGCACAGAGTGTTCCTATCCAAGTAACAAGGTTTACAAAGTGATAATAGCATGTTAAGCAGAATTAAAGTAATTTTTTTCCTTACTCTTTTTACTATTTCAGCCCCAGGTGAAACAATGAGGAGGAAAAAGGTCTACTAAAGAATTTACCTGTCAATCATCTCCTGAGGTCCCTGGTCCATCCCCATTCCTTCTCTCTCTAACATCACGGCATCCAAGAAAGCATCTTCCCAGAACTGCATCTGGTCCCACAAAGTGGAACGCTCTTTGCCTATGCAATGCATAAAAAAAACGGAGCATTTATTCTGTTTATTCCAGTTAGATACTTTATGATTAATTCCTGTTCATTCCCACTCCTTGAAAATACCATAAGCCAACACACAATGAAACTATATTTTAAAAAAAAAAATGTTACTGGTAAACCACAAGCAATATCACAACTGAATAAAAGTGTACAAGAAAAGACAAGACAAATCTCTCATTCTAATTAATGGCACAATATTTTTAATCCCTTACAGTAAAGTACTTCTCATCTCTATTCTTTAAGGAGTATAGCTTCTTCCATAAACTGTTAACACTGGCCCAAAGAAACAGGAATATCTCACACAGACACAGATCACAGCAAACACACAGAGAAATGGAAAGATAAGATTATTACTCAGAGAGAAGGTTTCCATTGCAGCATCCTCTAACTGGTCCCAGACAGATCCTTTATCCCTACCTGCACCATTCCAAGCAGGTAGGAACGATAAATGGGAAGGATGAAAAACACAGGAAGAGAGAGCTTTTGATTAACAGCAAGTCCAGACAAAATACAAACTAGCCAACGTACTCCTAATTCAAGGGAGATACCTGAAGCCCTTTAGTATTCTGAGTTTAGCCCTCTGTTCAGTGACTCAGGCTGAAGGATCTTTTTTCAAGATCAGTGATATATTTTACCCTTCCACACATAGCTAACTTCCTTCACTGCTTCTTCACACTGTTTAAAGAACTCGTATTCAAGAAGAGCAAAAGACTTGGACAGATTTAATTTTATGCAAACTACACCACTCACACCAATCCGCTCTTACTCAATTCCCCAGCAAAACTTTGGCTTCATTCTGAATGGTCTGATGTGCCTTCCTATTCTACCAGCATGGACAACAGTTAGACATTAAAAACAGTGTCAGGGGAAGTGAAAATTCCAGTCTGTCCTGGAAATCATTTCATCTGAACTTCAACCTGAAAGATTCCCCCCCCCCCTACAAAAAAAAGATAGCATACCCAAAAGTCCTTCATACAGATAGACACGTTGGTTCCCATCCTCTGGACCTCTCCCTGGAGTGCTCCCTTTGCTATCCTTCACACTCTGCTTCAGGTTGTGAGACTTGGCCTGAAAATAATACAACAGGTATTGGCAATTTAACTCTTCACCCTGCAGGGCTCTCTCTTGTGCTGTTGGGTTTAACAGACACAAGTTTGCAAGCTATACTTCAAAAAAGGTTCTCCTGCAAACATTCACAAAACAATTGTTTTGTTCAAAGAGCAGTGTAATACACTTAAACATCCAGAGTCAGCCAAAGAAAAATCAAAGAGAGACAGACACAGAAAGCAAAACACACAGGAGGCACAGTGCTTCCCTGAAGGAAAACTGAGGAAAAACAAAAATGTAAGCCCCACACTGAAGGGAAGAACCTCTTCTGTCATCCCTCGTATTTCACACTTATGCATTCATAAAGGTGTGACATTAAGCAAATAATTATGTCTCATCTGCCCTGAAGAGTGAGAGCTGGGACAACCAGCCAACAGCAACTGTGACAACTAAGCTGGCCCATTTATTTCTCTATCCCAGGTAAACTATGGTGCAATATTTGAATTCATTGCACATCATATACACCCATCATCTTTACTCTAAATCTCTTGCAAGGTTTCTTAGAATTCTATTTCGTTTCTATTTAGTTCTGCTCTATTTAGTTTAGTACAAAAACACAGAAAAGTAAATGTTAAAAAAAAAGTCTGACTCTTCAGTAACTGAGAGGACACCCACTTGCAACTAAGGAAGCAGATGTAGTTAAATCATTTTCATGCTTTTTGTAGAAATCTACCATGAAATACAATGGTTTTGTTTGTTTTTTAACATTAAAAGTAGAAGCCCTGTAAAGGCTTCTACTCATTAGGATTACAAAATAATGAACACAGTGAGACCAATCTTAAGGCACTGCAAGTTTTCTTATTTTGCTGAGAGCTTGATTTAGCCAAATCAGATGTATCATTATTTTCTTGGTAAGATGTATATTAGAGGTTATACACAATAATCATGGACTTTACAAAACAAAGTGCTCACAAATTATTTGGGTTTTACTGCATACAAATCTTCCAACTAGGCAAATATATTTGAAAGTTATGCCTACACTTCATATAGGACTAAAGCAATGCTTTAGAAATTTATGACTTAGAATAATTTGGAATAGAAACAGAACAGCTGCTAAAACTAAAATGGATCACTCCTTTACTCTACCAAGCAGCTCTCCGAAGAAACAGGGAATTTTCCTTTTAGTTAAGGATGAAAAATGCCCACCAAATGTCCATTTGATTGAGAGAAATACTGAATTAATATTAAACATTACAAGAGTCTCTAAAGTGAATCTACTGAATCTACTACTTTCAAAAAACCATTTATTGCACAGGAAATGAAAAAAGGTATGTGGATCCAGAAAAAACTACATCTTGGACATTGTAATACTGTAAATCATTGCTAATTAATCCTTAGAACTGAATCAGAGATCCTACTGCATCCGTGCACACACATTGAAATATTACTGTACGAGATCTAATTAAAAAAAAAAAAAAGAAATCTGCAATGCCCTTACAAAGATAGAGCTAGTAGCAGAGTTTGTCTCAATTTCACTGTCTGACACAGTGCCTCTGGATCCTGCTAAATTGCCACCATTTTCCACACTTGGGCCATCACCAGCATTGCTACTCAAGTCACTGTCTGCTCCCAATGTCTCTCCAGAACTGTTACTAACCTGTGGAGAAAAAGAAAGCAATTACCTTCAAGAGATAATACACCAGAGAATTTGCTCTTATTTTCAATGCATCAAACAACCTGCCTTTTTTGCACTCAGGTTACCTTTTGAAACTTCTATTATTTTATAGATAACTTATACAAAACTAAGACATATTTATAGAATTGTTGCAATGCACTAGTTCCATAAATACACCAACATGTAAGAATATGTAGCAGCAACAAGCAGCATATATGAAGGCTGTAATGTGCTCATAAAGCAAGCACTATGTATGTTCTGCCACACATACTTGCCACCCACTCAGAGGCTCTGGAGAGAGAACTCACAGAGTTCATGATGCATGTGTGACACTATGCTGCCACACCACACAAAATGTAGGCACAAAATGCCCTTCCCCACTTTAACAAGCAGTCAGTCACATCCAGATTTCACTCTGGGCATATCCTACCACAGTGCTGACTTCAGAATCCTGGCTTGTACTTCGGACCATAACTGTTGGTCCTCCACTGGGAACAGAGTCAAAATCACTCTTCTGCAGACAAAACATACAAAGGACAAGAAGAGTTTTTACCATAAGGAGAGAACATCACTTCCCATTCTTTTGGGCTCTTGAATCCCATGCCTTACACTTCCTTAGTTTATTTAGCCAATCAAATAGAAACTACTGTCTCAGTCTCAAAAAAACCATGGTGTCCCGTAATTGAGTTTACAAAGATCAAAGTCCTAGAGAAAGGGGCAAAGAAATTTTACCAAATGAGCCTCTCAAGAATACTCCAACCCTAGAAGTCTTCCCATAATGAAGCAATGAATAGAAGAATCCTGTCTCTTACCACATAAATAAAGCAAGCATAGGAGCCACTGACCTGAGAACCTGAGGCCAAACTGAGGCCACTGTCTGCACTGATTTGGGATTTCTTCTCATCTGTTTCTCCCAAATCAAACTGTTTCACACCTTCTGGTCCTGAACAAAGGAAAGAGTAAATAATTACTGTATCAAGAAAAAACAGCATAGGAGAAAGCAGACGACAGACTAGAAACAGGAACAGTACCAAGAAAACAGATTTGCTTTCTCACTTCTTTGATTTTTTAAGCATTTTTTATTATTCCTTGGTACTGAAAACAACAAGGCCAGCAGAACATATCTGCTCATCTTCAAACATTAGTTTGAATTTCAAATATTCCAAAGTCCTGGAGTGACTATAATTAAACAGTAGCTTTCTTAGCCATTCAAGAGAGATAAGAGGACAGACAACAGTCAAGTAGCTTCCAGTTATAATAACACATGCAGAGCAGTTGACATTCAACTCTAGGAAGCCACTTCCTTTAATTCTTGGTAATACAAAAAGAATGCCTATTTACTTATAAGTCAGAATCCTTTTTTGAACAGCTAAATTGCTCAAAGTCCTGGACTGAGTTTTTTGGTTGCCCACTGCAACTATCTAGGCAAAAATCAGGCAACACATGACAAGAAAATAAACAGTGACAATTGGTGTTAGCCAGTAAGATTTTAAAAGATTAAAATTGTATGATTCTGTACTTCACAACATTTACAAATGGCTCTCCAGAGTTGGCAATCACATAGGTAGGAGAGAGAGAGGAAATCAGCAAGCTTTTAAGTCATGCATTCATTAACCCAATGATCCAAAAAAAAAAAAAAAAAAAAGGGAAAGAAAGGATAAAGAGCTTTATGTTCAATTTCCCATGCACTTCTAGAATCGTATCATCTATGGTCCTCAGATGAGATGGCAGAAAGAAAAGAGAATGATGGAGAGATAGAGCCTGAAAAGAAATTTGGATAAGCACTGAATGAAGTAAATAACAATGCAAGAAAAGAGTGTGTTATAGGCTGTACACAGAATGTTAATACTCTCAGAAAGGGGAAGAGACTGAATGCAATACTGCTGCCATAGCCATATCTGCCAACTATTCAGTAACAGGAAGACATGATCAGCTGCTGGAATATTTGTATTATATACCCATATCTATAGCCAGTATCTCTAAACAAACAATCCCACTACCTATGTAACTACTGATCACAACAACCTGGGAATTATGAACATGTTTGTATTTTATGTAATATTAAGATAGTGAAAAGGAAAGAAAAAAGGAACGGGAGGAGAGAGAGAGAGAGAGAAGGATAATATACAAAGATTTGTGGGAGTGAGTTTGAGATGATATGTAAACTCATGAACAGCAAAGCCATAAGCGGGCTGTGCAGACCATGCTAGCTTACTACTCAACCACCTACTCTTCCTGTGAAATGAAAGCATTCTTCATTTGCTATAGCATTTTGCCTCTAGACCCAAATGCCTTAGTTACTGTAAATCAACTCCTCAAAGATTCTAAGAAAGAGAAAGCATAAACAGAATTTATGAAGAAAAATAACTAAAAATATCTTTTCTAAGAATTTGGAATATTATTTTCCACTGAAATGCACATAGCTCACTTCTAGAAGTCTATATCCACTCATTCAAGTGGTCATCATTTCTAGTTCTGATACAGCCAAAAGTTTTATATCTCATTACTACAGCAATAACACAAAATTTCAGCTGTGTGTTTTAAGCAATTTAGGAGTTTCCTGTCCCAACACATAATTCTGATATGTTTCTGGCAGTTTGACTTTTAAAGGAATTGAAATTGACTGAAGCAGTTCAGATATTTGAGGCCTGTAACTGAGTTTAAGAAGCACAATAGCTACAACTGCATTGTTGTCACCGTCAATTTACAAGCACTTAAAAACCTCCCTTCCCCTTCTTCATGGAGCCATATGTCTAATACACGTGGAACACTAAAACTTCCATTTATCCCTCCCAACACAGGCTCCTACCTGACAGGCTGTTTGGGAGGGCAGGTGTGTGCATGTGCTGTGTGTCTGTCTCACACACCCCTACCCCAGCAGGTAGCAATTCACAACTGAGGTACAGTAAGCTGGACTGCAGAGGTGCTCCAGTCACCCCATCCTCTCTGAGCTAACTCCACATGCTAATTTGTACTTAACAGAAGTATTTAACTGAGTGAGGTGCCTAAAACTAAGGGAAGCAAACTCAGGCCTAGTCAGAATGTTAGGAATCTTCACTCATTCATCTCAACTATTAATCCTTCCCAATTTTCAGTCAGTAAAATAGGTAGCATCAGCTCTACAAAGTACAAACTAAGCTTATGGTTAGGAAACACCTACCACAGCATGGCCGTTATAAATTGGCTGTTGCCCTCAAGTCATATGTCCCTATTTACAACAGTGACAACCAAAAAATCAAAACCTGGTATTGCACCTGTGGAGTATACATATTCAAAATTTTATTCATTACCCTATTTCAACAGATGTTCAGATTTGTGTCAATTTAGACTATTATTTAGACTCTGCCACAGCCTCAAACTATTTCACTCCTTCTTTACCAAGGGATATGAAAACCAAAATCAGGTTGATTCTTTATTATGAGGCTATTTTCTAGAAGTCATCACTAAATACAATTATTCACATACACCTTCTCTCTCCCCCTCAGAAGTATTTCTTGTTTCAGACTGTTCGTAGTTGATGCCAGTTAACAAAATTCACCATCCCATGGTTTGGACAAACAGGAATTCTTCATTCCAGTAATAGTTAATCAACCAATATATCCATGTCAACAACTTGTTTAAAAAGTTTTAACTTTTAATGAAGGAGATGGAGTATACTTAAAAGTCTTATACTTAAAAGTCTTCCATATGTATCTTATTGGTGAGGATGCAGAACACCTACTTCCTCTTCTTTGAAGGCAATAATTGGGGGAGGAAAAAAGAAAGGAAAAAAAAAAAAAAAAAAGAAGAGACATTTGAACATCATTTCCTCAGGGCAAATAGATCTGTTTGGTCCTTTAATGGAGACTTTCTTGATAGATTTTGTTCTTGTCAGTATAAAACCTGTGTGCCAGAGATGCAAGCTCACCCTGCACCTGGGGAGTTGGCAGTTATGGGGAGGCTGGAGGAGTCAGTTTCTACTTTTTTTTTTTTAAATTTCCTTACTCGTTTTTTCCAAAGATTTTTGCTTTTTCACTTCCTGGTGCTTGTTCCACAATTCTACCCAAGATGCATTGAAAGCAGGAGAGAAAGAGAAAGAGTCAGCAGCTGGTCAGACAGGTGAAAATGGGGAAAAAAATTTCAAACAAAAACCCCACCCCTTCACCTCAAAAAAACAAAAACAAAAACAAAACAAAAAAATAGGGAAAAAAAGGAAAAAAAAGGAAGAATTTTATGACAACTACTGAGTGAAGGGTTAATTAACACCAGTTTAAAAGAAATCAATATTAGGTATCGAGCACTGCATCATCTCTTAGTAACAGTATTCAAACATTAGAGATGACTTCATACAGTGGTGGTGGTGCATCCCCCCCTCCCCTCCATGGGC
This sequence comes from Serinus canaria, assembly GCF_022539315.1. Classification (NCBI taxonomy): domain Eukaryota; kingdom Metazoa; phylum Chordata; class Aves; order Passeriformes; family Fringillidae; genus Serinus; species Serinus canaria. The sequence goes on from NC_066319.1 coordinate 23,297,763, forward strand.
CCCACTTTGACAGCAGTTAATCAGCTCTTAGGAACAAATAATTAATCACCTTTACTAAGAAAGGGATTTAAGACTGTCAGATATTTACTTCTCTAAAACGCAGGCATCACAGAAGCTCTAATTAAGAGAAACATTTTAATATCTCTAGTTTATATTACTGAAAGGAGAAAGACACAAAAAACAACAGCAGCAATTCCAAAACTATTAAAGTGTAGGTTAACACAACATTTAATCAATATTATGTCTTACATATTATAACAAAGTTTACAAGTTATTTTTGACCTGACAACATTCTCAATAAATGCCTGGCTCTGCCTATGAACCTGTCCTATATGTGAAGAGGTGAACTTCTCTGCATCCACTTGCTCCTACCAGGGTATAGAGAATAGAAAATGATGAAAAACTAAAGTAAGCAAGATATCAGACATGCTTCACTCCAACTTCCAAAGCTAAAAGTCACAGCACTCTAATCAAGTCTACAAATTCATAAGAGAATATACAATGCACAGACCAGCAAAACAGTGTGAAGTTTTCTTAAAACTGAATTTGAAACTCAGCCCTGGGACAAAACAGTGATGAGGCACTTGCACTTTTCTATCATTCACATTGTTCAACTCTCTGAAATGCAGTCACCTTTTCTGCTCAGAAACATCAGATCATTTCAGGCACTGGCCCTTTGGCCAAAGGATACATTACAAGCTGACATGGTGAGCTGACTCCAAGTGTTAGGCACCATCCTATCTCACTAGCACCAATAAAGTTGGAGACACTACAGAGGAAGATCCTCTTAGAAAAGCGGCAAAGGGAAGGATAAAAGAAGTAAAATGTTCTTTTACTGCTCTTTAAGAAAACTTCCTGAGCAACTGAAAGGTCACTTAAGTGTGTTGGAAACCCATTCTACCCTGCGAATAGCAGAAATAAGGGCAAGACAGGCTCTAAACAAGTTCTATTGAGCAAAATGTCCACTGGAAAAAAAAATTAAAAGGATAGATTACAACTGTGGAGGAGGGCTACAAAGTATTATGAAAAACAAGGTAGAAAAAGCTAGAAAGATTACTTCTAGCCTACCAATTTCTGGATCTGCTTCATGATTGATGGATGTTCCTTCAACTTTCATAAATAGACAGATGGATAAAATTGCTGAGGGATCCAAACAGCATCCTACAGGCTTATCAAGCTGAGCATACACTGACAGAGATAACAATCTCTAGGATGGACTGAGTTTGTTTGTTAAAGGGCTTTGAAAATATCTGGCCTCTTCCATGCTCAGTCTATACAGCTTTACTTTAAAAATCACCAGTCTGAAAGCTACAACACCTGCCATTAACTTACTTTTGGCTGACTTGTCTGTTAATTTAGTGTAGAGTATATGCTAGTACATTAAAAACAGACCAGATTTTACTCTCAATTACTTAGTCAAAACAGAAAAACAAAACTTCAAATAAACTCACAGGGCATAAAATACTAAAAATACATAAAATACTAAAAAAAACTATACCCATGGCTTTGTTACATGACCCTGAACTAAACAGGACAGCAGGTCCAAAAAGGACCAGATGTGGATAAAGTATGTAGCACAGTCTTTTCTGTTTAAAAAAAACAACCAAAATAAAGTGATCTGACCAGATTAAACAATTTTTAAAAACTAGTAATAGAAACTTCAGTAAGTACTGACATTTTCATTAACATTTATGGAAAGCATGCAATAAACCAAACTTATCACTAACATAAAGGGGTAAATTAATTAACTATCAATTTAAAAGTCACCAGTGTATTAACAAAAAGACCTACCCTACAGGTGATAAACCCTGGAAGACAAGAACCCCAGAAGTGAGCAACTGGTGAGTGTCAGAAGCATCATCTTGACACTGAATTTTCTCGGTAGGAATTAGGTATCAAGCACGGTCAAGATCAAAGCTCAGATGGTAAAAATCCATCCTACTTCACCTCAGAAATAGGAAACCCTGGGAACTTTATGGCCATTGTTCCTGTAGTACCAGAAAACTCCACAGATTCAGCTACCATATATTCAGCTCTAGATTTGAGAAGCAGTTTAATCACCATACCAACATACACTTTACATATGACTACTGCAAACAGAGCTGTGCATTATTTTGCTCCATGCTTCTGAAAACTTCTCATTCTAGTATTTCTTCCTGTATCTAGGTAAAAAGGGTAGCAGTCCAATTCTATACAATACCAAGAGTTTAATTCAAAGTTGTATTTACATATTTGCAACCTAAGGCTGTAAGTACCTTCCAAACTTCACAGAATCACAGAACTGCTGAAGTTCAAAGGGATCCAAGGACATCATCTATCCAACCTCCCTGCTTAAAGCAAGATCAACTAAAGCTGCCTACCACAGGACCATGCCCATTGAGGTATTCACTTTCTCCACAGATGGAGAATCCACCACCTTTCCAGGCAACCTAGTTGTTCTAGTTGTTCTAGTGCTGGATCAACTTCTCATAAAAACACTTTTTCCCCATGTTTAAATGGAACTACTAACAAATACGTTGTTATTTCAGCAAGATGTAAATATTTACCAAGTGTTCTTCTCTAAATAAATTCATTTGAATGAGAACACCTGCATTTCACAGCTAACCTGCGACTAACACCAGTCCTGTGTATCTGAAGCTCTCTTGTTCTGAAGATTCTATGACAGAATATAAAGGAAGTATAATGGGCAAGCAACTTTAAATTATCTCTCTGCAACACAAGACAAACACCCTTTACTTCTAGATCACACAAGTCAGATGAACATGGAGACTACACTATTTTTACAGCAATTTCCTAAAAAGTGACTTGCATATCAATTGATGTTTTGTGGTAAAAGACAAAAGCAGATAGAAAAAAAGGCTTCAGGAAAAACATTCAAGTCTTTTGAACTTCAGTCAGTCTAGGTAAAACCATATTCTTCTTGTAATTTAGCTCCATAAAAGACAGGTGGAAACCATCATAGCATCAGAACCATCAATGAGAATGTACCTTTGTCTGTCCTTGAAGACTGTGAATTGTTTGAGGTTTATATTCTGGCAACAGTAGCTAACATGGCATATTGCATAGCACTTCTTTTGAAAAGCACTTCTTATGATGCTTCACAAACAGGAACTATCTGATGTCTATCATTTCCATTTCTATGAGGCTTTAATTTCATCAAAGGGAAAGAAGCAGTCTTAGCAATCTCATCAAAAGATCTCCCTTCATTCTTTAAAAGAACACTGTCCTAGAGCTCGGTTTATTCTTAGTTGTGCTAGAAGCATACTTTCCTTTTTCTCTTCTACAGAAAAGTAATGAAGCACCCAGAGCAAACCAAACAACTAACTGAAATGCAGGACATCTGAATCTGCAACTCTTTCAGCTTCCTGACAGCTTTTCAAATAGAGTGCAAGACTAGTTTCTGAGCAATTGCCTCCAGAGATTACCTCTTTAAACAGAAAGCCAGTCAAGTCAGAGGGGTTCAGTATCAGTTCAGGACTCAACAGCACCCAACCTGCAGTTATTGTGTGTGTATAAGAATGCATGTCTGTACTCCCGGCACTTGGCTGCTCAACACACACATTCCCTTGTCTTATGCCACAAACTACATACAAATCCTCACAGCACCACACTTTCAGATGAATAATCTTTCACACAGTGATTCCATGAAAATGTTATTTTAAACAGGCTGCAAGGAGCAATGTCTATAATTTAACATGACATATTTTTGCAGTTGAAAAAAATTTTCTCATATGCTGATGGTACTTCTCATGTTTACAACCCACAGCCCAGAGGATCCAACCAAAGTAATTTTTTTCTTTCTCCTCCACCAAAAAAGTCTGTAAAGCCCTTTTTAAATAACAGTCCTGAAATCCCTATTTCAAACTTTTTCCCATGACATAGGGAAAAGCTAGGCCATCTAAGAGTAAGACAGGAAAATCTCCAGTGACTAGCCTAGCAGATGCTGTTTACAAGAACACACATTCTATTTGCTATTGCACAGAAGGAAAATCCATCAGTCCTGCTCACTGAAACTGTAGCACTATAACTAAAATCTTTTTGGAAATTTTGTTGTTAACAAACAGCAGATTTTGGATCCCACTACATCAGGATACAATCTACATAATTCATAGGTAGCCAGCAATGACAGAAAACCTTTGTTTCATGTTTCCCTTCCACAGCTGCCTTTTCTGAAGTCCTGCTGTCCCTGTTCCTCTTTGGCCATTTCCTGTTGCTTGAAAACAGCAATCACAGAACCAAAAATAAGGCTGTTCAAGGTGTAATGAAATATAGAAACAATTAAGATTAGACAGCTTCTGAGAGAAAATTGCAGTGGATAGTTTATCCAAGAGTAGGGTGAAAACACATATGATTGTTCCTTGTGATCCAAGGTGTAAATGAAGCATGTTACAGTAGCAATGCAGTGTGTTAAAATGGAGAGAATGCAAATAGAACCTAATGCCAAACCAGAAATCCCCCCTGCACTACACATGCACCTCAATACACACCAATGGAAGCAATAAAATTTTCTTCCTTTAGACTTCTTGTGTCAAACTCCCTTGGCCCTTTGCCTGCAGGGCTCGGTGGCTTTGGCATTAGCTGAGGTACCGGCAGCTGCATTGCAGGTTTTGGCTCCACTCTTGGGGATGATGCAGGATCCTTGCCAACTGGAGTGACAGATCCATCTGTAGGACTTCGTTTTCTCTTTTCTGGTTCTTTAAATTAAAAGAACAGTGTTAAGAAAATAAATAAATAAATAAATAGAAAGAGACCTAAGGAAAAAGAAAATGAGAGCAGAAGAAAGATGAGACAGATGGTCTCACCTAAATCATTAAGCCTGGCACTGAAACAGCTCAGTGCCACATTTCTTCCCATAGGCCAACATGGCTTGGTGATAGTCAAGTATCTCATTTCTGTATATCTGAAACCTAGGAATGTTCTCTGACACAGTAACTGCAGCATCTCCTCTGCCAAACTGTGACAAATTAAACAACTCTGCATAAACTGCCAAGAATACAATTTGTAGAAAATAAGTAAGTTCCACTCCCAGTGCAAAAATGACAAATGCAATCATTTTCATGGCTAACACTAAATGAAACCTCAGTTAGGGAAAAAAAAATCCCCCAAAATACCAGTCAGCTATAGCTCTTCCATCAATCTCTGAGACTTCCTATAACCATATGTCCCTAAAGGCAGTTTGGATTATTTCTCTGTATCAAACCCCACAGTTTGAACTACAGCAAAACCTTCAGAAAAGAATAATTAAAACCAGGTTTTCCATAAAGAGATTCCTGCACAAACTACTTCAATACCTGATGAATCTAATAATCAAAACTTCATTTCCTATTACCTAAATCTGCCATACCACTAGATCTTGTGATACCTTTTTCACTGGATTTAAATAGTAATTGAAGAGAACCAACACCTAAAACTCAACAGACTGAACACTTCCTTCCTTCAGAGCTAAAGTGTTCCCCCAATTCCTTGCAGATCTTTCAGAAACCTCCTCAACTTTGCAAGATGGGAATACCAGAAGTGGGATCACTACCTCAGCTGTGGGTCTTGTTACTGATACATCAAGATAGAGTAGCTGCATTCCAAATGTGCATTCACATATACACAGTGCCCCCCTTCCCAGTTTTTACAGACACAGTAAATAGTGGGAAGTTCACATACAGCAGCAGAAGATTGCTTTCAAGGATAATAACCTCCCAATGCTAGTATTATTGCCAACTATCCTTGCTCCTAAAAACAAGTCCTTAGTTTGACCACATTATAAAAACTTCATCACAACCATGCTTTATAAAGACTTAGCTTACTCTAGACAATAAGCTATATCTATCATGTCCTATAGGATTACTAGTCTATTCCTATGTGTTAAATATATCAACATAAGGACTAATCTCTGTAAAACATTTCTAGAAATAAATACTAATTTCAACTAATTGAAAACAAGTAAACATACTAAATAGCTAAAACTTGACTACAAATTAAGATGTTATGCAATAATGAGAAAAGTAAGTTGAGAAGAGTCTTTAAAAGTTTGCACCAAATTTTGTCTGTCATGACCACAATTAGTTTTACTGGGAAAACTCTACTTACCATCAAATCATGCTATTTGGTCTTCACTCTAAAACTACTTAGTTTTACATCAGCCACTCCAATTTTTCTTAGAAATCAGTGTCAGACTAAAAGCTTGTAATTACCAACATCAGCCCATTCTCCACATGCAGGACTGTTCCACTAGCACAGCCTTCCTTACCTTCCTCAGCATTCCAACAATGACTGGAAAGGAACATGGGGTGTATCTAAGCCAACTCATTAAAAAAATCCCTGATACAAGACCCAGGACACCAACCATAAAGGGTTTAGTAGATGCTACTCCTCTGCTACAATGAAATCAGTAACTTTTCATCATTTGAGATTGCAGAAAAGTCATATACTAAGCAGAGATTTATCTTTTTGTCATCTTTTGCTTTCTTCCTTAGATGCATTTTCTTGATTAGCATTAAGAATCAGTTTCTTAAACAGCTGAAAAATAAAGAAATGCTTTCAGACTTTCTTCTCTAAGAGTATTTAGTTGTATGAGAATAATTGTGTAGTGCAATGTGGTTGGTGAGACCTAAGTCACGTATGGTTCCACATTACAAGCATCTCCCTCCCTGCTGAGGTTGCCTGCAAAATCTTTCCAAGACTGTGGCTGGGACAGTTTCAGCTAGAGATCCCCATTCCCAGACTTTCCACTTCAGCTGTAGAAGTGCCAGGTTTTGCATCTTACTGTACTGTTTCCATTTTCAATTATTTTCAGTCATTATCAGTATTATTATTTTGCTTTGGTCCAGTAACATGTGTGTAAGAAACACAAAACAGCTTCAAGCTTTATAAGGCTTCAGTAACAATGGTACAATTCTCACCATTTGGAAACGTCGAAAAAGCCCTGAAATATCAAAAGGTAGAAAACCAGCTACCTTCCCAATCTTGTTTGGTTCATGAACACTTTTCTTACCTTTATTATAGTAGTGAGTATGTGCTATCTCTAGCAGGCCAAAAACACTGGCCATGCCTCCCAGGCCAGCATTTGCATATGACTGCTCCAGGCTCAACACAGTGCACTTCAGCAGGTCCAGCATGCCTTTATAAACCTTGCGGCTGATCTCCTGCAATGAAAGCCCCATTAGTGCTGCTGTTTCAGATGTGAGAAAGTCAAGAACATAAAATTCTCAAACTGCCATAATCATAACCAGCTTTTCACAACTGACAAAAACTTCCTGTGAATAGAGCCTCAGCAGACAGCCAGAGCGAGGACCCTGCTGAGTGCAGCACTGACCACGTCCTGTATGACGTCCTGTCGAGCGTCCTCCTCGGACTGGATGGTGCGATTCAGCTTGCTCAGCACAAAGACACGGAGCTGCTCACTCTCCAGCAGGCGTCGGACTCTCTTCATGTTCAGCCAGCCAACGCCTTGCCCATCAAGAACATTGTGTACCACCTCCTTCAGGAACTGCTGGTTCTCACTGATGCATTTAAGAGAAAGCAGGCAAAAGTTAGTTAACCTCTGCTTACTTTGCCTTACATAGGAAGAGAGCTATGGCCAGGGCAGACACAGAAGTACCTCCCCTATCGACAGTATTGACATGTAGCGCTGTCTGCTGCTAATGTAACTGTACACAGGTCAAGCTCTGTTCCATAGGTGTAGTATCAAATACTTTATTTCGTCCTTTATTTCCTATAAAAAGCATAATCAGGCTTTTCTCCAGCTCCTCTAGGTACCGCTCTACCCTTCACTTGCACAGCACCCCTCAGAATTCAAAGGAATCCTTTATGCCTCAACCTTCTTCCACAGCTCCCACATCTGAGCTGCAGGCTTTCTTTAAAAGAGGAAGTGCAGCACTACTAATGCATTACTGCAGCAGCCTTGGCACACGTTTTGTGTGGCACATGTTTGCTCAGTTTCTTTTGCCACAGAGGGAAAAGTAAGAAGGAAACTCCTGTGCAACCTACTGCATTCCCCAGTCTGAACTGCAGTTATTGCTCTTACTTGTTCCCCAAACCCAGCAGGTCAAAATAAATTCACTCTACCCATGACTGCTACATAAGAAAGGGAGGAGAAAGCACAGGCACAGGTCAGGCAATGTTTACTTGCACCATTCTGAATCCCTTCCAAAGGTTGACAAAAGCACTTTACATGAATTTATGGAATCAAACTTCTTCACTGGACTCAGCTGATCCCCCCGCATGGTGCATTAAAATTCCAATAGGCTAGATCACCTTGTTCAGAACACTCAATTACAAAGAATCACTACTGAGTTAAAGTAGAAACCTGGAACATCTTGGATCTCAGACAGAAGGATACATTTTAGAGCACAGAAAAATAAGCATGTGCACTATTAACTGTAAGACATCCATACCAAATCTTGTTAGACAATAACTTGTCCAGGTCTAGGGCAACAGAAAAGTACTATTTAGTTTTCAACAGCTGGACTTCTGAGAAAACATTGGACAGGTATGAGGCCACTCTAATACACTATATACTTGAAAAGCAGGAAAAAAATGTTACCTGGAATTGCTAGATCGTCCCTGAGGTGATGGCGATTCTCTTTTCACTGTTGGGCTGTGTTTTATGACTGAAGACTTCTGATCAACAAGGGCCCGTCTATTTCCTAAAGAGGAGACAAAATAGAAGGAGAGGAAAAGGGGGGAAGAAAACAAACTGATCCAGGACAGTAACAAGCAACACTAAAGTTGGCTAAAACACCTATTTGAATTACAGGTAACAGACTTCAAACAAAATGGAAACTCCAAAAAAGCAGCAGCATATATCATATTCTAGCATCACACATCGGCAGAAAACAGTAATGGGAGTAATGCAGAGAGAAAAAGAGATGGTAATGGGAGCAGGAGGTGAGAGGCAGGAAAAGTCTGGCTGCTCTGCATGCAGTTCCACAACAAGAACCATCTTCAAATTAGTCACTATATGTAAAAGCATAATGCATTGAGGGTGACTAGTATAGATCATGTGGTACTGGTTACCCAGCGAGAAAGGTAGCCCGAAGTCAGGCACAGGGAATGCTGGAAATTGTTACATCATGCACAGCTCATGCTGTAGGGAACCCACCTTCATTGCTTACTGGGCCAGCTTCAGTAATAATCTCCATTATAGTATTTAACCCAAATACTGGGACACAAAATATACAATTAGTAGTGTACTGAAATATCTACACTCCCCACTGTCAGCATCAAAAGACTCCAACTACCAGGTTCTTCCCAGCCCTCCCTCAAAATAAAACCCAAATGACACTAGAGCAGGAAGGATGTTTGAAAGCCCAAGACCACAAGGGCCAGATTAACTTATCTTAAGAGATAGTGGTTGACTTGAAATTTGGCATCGTGGAACCAGTGTATTGTATCTTCAAGGACATTATTGCACATATTGTATTTGAAAGGCACTACAAAAACCATCTGCATCACCAAGGAAAAAATATCAATGGATGCACATGAAATAAAAATTAAAAAGGAAGATGGAAAGTGGTCAAACAGCAGCAATGAAATGGAGTCCCAGCATCATTTCCCATTACAGTTAGAAACACACGCTTGGCAAGAACAAGTTAATGCAGCAACTTTGGATCTCTACAACAGCGACAAAAACATCTAGAAACCACTGAAGTGCCCAGTGGGAATCCCAGTGAGCCAGCATGCACTTGTAAGTGAACACACACACACACACACTCTCTCACACACACTTGCACATGCATAAAACAGACTGAGCTACTCCACGGAAATCCAATCCTCATATCTGCACAGTAACATTAAAGGCCCTACAGGATTAAAATAGTCAAGAAAAGAACACCAAAGTGCAGAAGATGAGGCACAAAGCATGAATGAGGAATGGCAAACCCCATCACTGTTTTCTTCCAATGCATGGAATCAGTCATTAAGTTTACCCATGGAAACAATCCTGACACGAAGCATGTTTCTTATCCAGTACAACTGGACATAAAAACATAACCAACTGGTAAAAGGTTGTCAAAAACAGCTGTGCAGAGTCTCTGCTAGTGTTTTCACCCTACCAGTCCTGTTACTCCTCATTTTACACACAGGGAATGATTACTTGTCTCAAAAACAAAGTCCAAAGCAGAAACACAAAATCCACCTTTTGGTCTTTGTTTCTACAAGGTCAAAGGTCAGCAAAACATCATACCAACCTTCATCCACATCCCTTCCCAATTCCAGATTAAAGTAATCTTTACCGATAAAAGTGATGAGGAGGAAAAAATAAATGAAAAAAAAATCAACACATTAAAACAAAAGCAGTAAGTTCTAATCAGACAGAATAACTCAAAAGGCAAAATAAAACCTCTCCTCTGTGTAGCATCTGAAAATGTCTCAACACTACGACACCAGTGCAAGCTCAGTCACCCCTGTGATATTACATTTGGTACAAGGATGACCAGGCTGTCTAACACCCATGCTGCGAGGGGCATTTCTCTAGTGCCCTTCAGACATGTTATCTAATGACACTGCAGACAAAGAGGAGATTGAAAGATTGAAAAAAAAGATTGAAAAGATTGTGCACATATGCTAGGGACTGTCATAGAACTGAAAGCACGGTTGTAATCTGCTTTTCTATTTAGCAATCTGGAAAGATGATAAACACTTTTGAAACTCACATAATCTGCAGTCTCCATGGGAGGTTAGCATTACCCCCATTTACAAATGCAGCATCATCACTCTTATAAATCACCTAAGGCTAAGCATGAAGGTAGTGGCAGTACAAAAACAGGACATACCTCTTGGTTCCCATTCCTTTCACTAAGTACTTAAAAAAAAAAACTAAACAAAATATACTATGAATGTTGGTTTTGTTTTGTATCTGTTAACTCAGCCTAGACTGGACACTGCCATCCCAACAGTTGTTGGGAAAAAAACTGACTAAGAAATATCATAACAATTTACTGTCTTGCTCCTTAACACAGGTACTACCCAAACAACCAAAAGGCATCACTCCCAGGATTCCTGTTAGGGGTAGGACCTCAGACTGCCAAGTCAAAAGAACTGAAAAGGCTGTAGAAGACAAAGGGAAAAATTATTACCTTTCAGGCTGGGAAAGGGAGTATTCTTATCTCTCCCAACTTTGGTTGGTAGGGCTAAGTTGGACAGACTGAAACTTGTGCTGTGGTTTCTGTACAGGCTGCCTATGACAGAAGACAAAAACAATTAATGTCTACTGCTCACTGCACACCCAAAGATCCTGTAATTTGCCATCTTACTTCAGATCTTAATGATTAAGTTCTTCTTTATTACCCAAAAGTCTCACAACCATAACATGACCTCATTTACATTGCAACCACATCTGTAATCAGATTATTCTAAACAGTACAAAAACATAAGTGTTAGTATTCCTGTTACAATAATTGATATTGGATCTTTGAGGCTGAAATATAACAGCAAAATCCTCCTGTCTTCCTGCACTTAGATCACATCACCTTAGGTCTACCTTCTAATTCAATCCTGGTTTTGGGAGCAAATGAATTGCTGGGCCACATGAGAAAACAGGATGACAGAAGATCTGCAAAACATGTAACCCTGAAGTGAGGACTGTGCACTGTGTCTTGTGAAACACTGTAAATCTGCCATGGATCCATTCTTTGAAATAGAAGCTATTAATTTATTAGGAAAAAAGATACATTCTTCCTGGTACAGGCAGATCTTAAGGACACAATTATGCACCATCATCAGCTTAAGCCTGTAGACAGCCTGAAAGCATCACATTTAAATAAAGGAGCTGATTAACACTTCAAGTTATTAATTTAAAGTGTCAACATATCATTTCAATTTTCTTTGGTTCTTTGTTTTTTGTAGCCTTATTTTAGTAACAGTCATCTTACCAGAAAATATATTTCATATATTTTCCCCAGTGCTACAAACTTCTTTCACTGCTTTTTATTGTAGCGCAAGACTCAAGTAGCCATGCCTTCTGTCACTCATTAAGAGATTCTAGATTCATGTCCCACACCTGTGGGTTTTTTTATTGAAATATAATTGAAAGTAGGCAGTCAAGGAATTGAATTTTGCACCTAAGCACAAAACATGGCAGTATGGAAGGCATATTACCGTAAGATTTTTCTTTCAATTTCATAAAATTACACAATGCTTTGTTTAAATGAAACTGAAGGAATTTCTGATCTGTGCCATACAGAAGTGCCATACAACTTAAGGGGCTAACCACAAAAACAAAGTCCTTATTACTCAAGAATATATGAAGAAGTAGTTGTCAGCAGTTGTCAGTAATCCACCATGACTACTGGAAAACTGGTAACAATTTGACAACCAACTCATTCCCTTGACTAGCCACCTCTCTATTCCATCTCTCTGTACACTCTGATATAATAAATAAAACTAGCTTAATTAATGCATTGTACATACTTGCAAAAGACATGATGCCCCCAAAACCTTCACTGCTGTTGTTGGAGACAGTAGAGTTTGGGGAGCTGGCCCTGGAATCTGAATCTGCATCAGAATCACTGGCCAGTTTTAAACTGTTTGGCCGAAGCAACTTCTGAGACCTTTAAAGAAATTAAGTACAACTGTTATTAGCATTCCCCCTCCCCACCCCAAATCAATACATCATATAGTTGTGGGAGACTGATGTTGGTCTCACTCCTACCACTTTTCACCACACTACCTGCACCCTCTGGAAAAGGAAGAAAACCACCCAAACAAACAAGGAAAAGGGAAAAAAAAAAAAAAAAAGAGAGAGAACTGAAGCATCTTTACATTCAGGCTTTTATAGCCTTTCAGGGAATGCTGAAAACTTGTCTACAAAAGGGCATTGGCAGACTTGCAGGTGAAAGGGTTCTGGTTTGAAAGGAGTAACAAGAAAACCCATTGCCACCAATCACTGCAGTATCTTTCCCCCAAAGCACAAAGATTTACTGAAACAGTTTCCAGAAATCAGTACATGATATACTAGAATGTTCTAGAAAGAACTGTTAATTCACACAGCTTCTACTGCTTACATAAAAGTAAGGAACTGAGGGACCTTGCAAATGCTTTTATTCAAACCAGAAGGGTTGACAGCACTTCAATATTAAATGAAAGTGATCAACAACAAATCTCAGTAGCCAAAGACGTTTGAGTGCATGAATGCTAAACTCAATGAAGCAGACAGAAACCCCAGAAGTGCTGTACAGAAGGGCAAGAGACAAGGAGGACTTGCCTGCTTCCATTGAGATTCTGGTTAAATCTTGGGGTGTAGCTCTCTTCCTGCTCATCATCTTCATCCTCTGTAGGAAAACCATACTGTGGTTCAAAGTATGGATTGTCATACTCTCGCTTCCTCACCACCCCTTCTGAGGAGCTCATGCTGCCAGCTGCGATGTCACTCTCACGACGATCCAAGCTTATCTTGGGAAAGCTTGGTTGCAGTGGCAAGGAAGAGAGATGGTTTGAAAATCCAGCAGCCAACTTCTCTTCTATTTCTGCTGAGTCTGCTGCCTCCTGTGGACCAGTCAAATCATTGATCTGTTCGCTAATTTGCGTTACATACAACTGAAGGGCAGGACAAGAACAATTATTTCAAACTGGGAAATCTGCACAGTCCTTGCTGCTTGCTACAGGACCCCCACCACATCCTCACTATCTGTGTCTCTAAACTAGGATTTCATACACACTGCAGTATTTGTGCATTGTTCTAGGGACTTACTTCCCTTTAAAACAGCTCTGACCACTAAGTGCTAGCTCAGGATAATGGCTTTCCATTACCATGTTCCCATTATGCTTAAAAGACCACAAGTTCATGAGTTTCCCCACCCCACTCCCTGTTCCCCTAAAGATATCAGGCCTTTCCAGACTGTAGAAGCTATTCCTGCAGTCTCAGCCTGGACCATTTCTCTCTGCTGATGCTGCATTTTTCAATGCACTGGAACTTTTTGTACAGGAATGGTCTATCCCAGCATAAGAGGATACCAGCAAATTCCACCTTGCTCAGAAAGTCCAGGGTGAGCATGCAATTAAATTTGTGCATGGTGTCACAGTCCTATTAGCTTTTGCCCTTCTCAAAAAGAACCACGTGCATTCTCCCATTTTTTATATCCTCATACACTGATCTTGAGGCTGAACTCATCTCAGTACACACATGATTCACTCCATGGATGACAGTGCTGGGGCTGCTACTGGCTGTAGTACTGGAACTTGAACGAGGCTGGTTATTCTCCTGGGAGTTCTCACTGTCCATGGTCTGTTCATCAGGATCCCCTGAATATTCTTGAAAATCATCAAATTCCACTTCACTAGCATCACCAAGGGCTGCATGAGTCAGGGGGTCAACATCTGCAAACAACATCTGCAATCATTATTCGTTAAACAACATTGCCTTCCTCAGCCTTTTGCCCATCTAACTAAATATTCCTAGAAGATGAGAACTTCAACAGAATCAACTTGCATAAAAATTCAGGTTGTAAAGGGCTTTTGCAGGTCATCCATTCCAATTCTCTCCTCAAAGCAGGAGTACCTTCAAAATTAAAGCAGGTTGCTCAGGGCTTTGTCCCACTGAGTTTTGAAAATTTTAAGGGCTTGACATTCTACAGTGATCCTGGGAATGTATTCAAGTACAATAATCATTAAGTTCTTTTCCTTACGTCCAAGTAGAGTTTCTTTGTTGCAGCTTATGATTATTACCTCTTGTCCTTGGGACATGGGAAATGTTTTGCAACTTCTAGATTTAGTTTATTAAACAGAGTATTTATGCAGTTTCCATATAAGTGCAGAGAATGCAATTTTCTGTCCCCACTAGGATGGAGTAATACTTTAAAGCTAGCACTGAGAACCAATATGCAGGGACAGGAGAGAGCTAACTCTGCTGTCCATATTGCACAGTATTTACTGGCAGCAGCAGGTTCTTTCCAGATCTAGTGAACCAGTTTTGTTCAGCAGCATCTATTTCTGTTCTTCCTCTTCACAGTGTTGTTTGGAGGAAGTTGTTTATAAGCAGGAGAAATGTCCTTTCTCAGCCTACCCACACACTTTTACCTCAGAGCAAGACCGCAATGGGACAATACTTTGTTCTGATTCAGGGATTTAGGGGAGGCCTTTTTCCTGAAGTGCTTCAGATGAATGGGGAAAGGGAACCTATATGGACCTTGTGAAAGTAAAAGCAAAAG
Source organism: Serinus canaria (assembly GCF_022539315.1). Lineage (NCBI taxonomy): Eukaryota > Metazoa > Chordata > Aves > Passeriformes > Fringillidae > Serinus > Serinus canaria. Next base: position 23,312,900 of record NC_066319.1, read on the forward strand.
TTACTCACTTGGGGTATCACCATTAATGTCACATTTCATCATCTCACTGACAAAGTCACCAAGGGAGGAGTAGGAGGAACTTGAATCGTCGTAGTCGACGCTGTCACTGCCACTGCCGCAGCAGGCGAGAGAGAGAGATGAGTGGCAGCATCAAACAACAGCAGCCTCTGACGCTTTAAAGATGTGAATCAGCACTGTTTTCATGGACCTCCTAAAAATCTCATGTTATAGTAGCTATCAACAAATTTCACAGGCCAACTTCATGAAAAGTAAGAGCAAAAAACCTAACTTTCAGGTATGTGAGGAGTTATGGGAAGACATTTTAAATGTCTTAGCAAAGCTCTGAGGCTAAACATAAGTGATTAGATGATAGTGTATTAATTCACAAAATGTGCGTGTTTATCTAGGACAACTTCAAGGGAACTGGGAATCACAAGTAAAAGCATTTCGTTTTTACACTAGTGATAAATCCCACTCTGTTAGGACCACTGGTGCTATGTAGAATGCAAAATATGTGCAAGTCCAAGGCTGAAAGATCTCACAAACCAGGAAGGAATGAAAGGGAATAAACTAGACACAATACTCCAAGAAATATGGCCAAAAACTACTATATAAAGTTTCCTTTCATTTTACTAAACACACAAGGTGGTCACAAGCTTTGTATAACTATGGATAGGGAACAGAGATTTAAAAGAGTGGTAGGATGGGTGGGAGTATTTGCAGTACTGCAACAGAAATAACGAGAGAAAGAACAGCATGGAAGAAAAGACAATTAGGCTGTGAGGAAATAAGGAATGTTAAGTGGCATACAGGTAGCAAAAGAAAACAGGAAAATGAGGATGGAGTATCACATCAAATGAATACACTAGCAAAGGGTTAAGAGGTTTGCTGTGATAATGGAGCAGTGAGAAAATTTACTTCAGTGTCAGTATTCTGCCCAGTCAAGAAATGAAACAACAGCCTGGCAGAATACAGGAAAAGGCTGCAAATGCCAAGTAGGAGAGGTCCAGCAATCTGAAATAACTCTTATGTGACTACAGGCATGTTCCCCACTAACCTGTCATCAGTGGGATCAGAATCTGTTTCCTTCTCTGCTGGGACATTCAGGGCTTCAGCCAGCTGTGAATTGCTGTCATAGACTCGATAGTGGATGGGCTGCAACTGATGAGCATACCACTTGGGTTTGTCACCAATTAGGGCTGGGTCAAACATGTCTGCACAAAAAACCAAGGAGAGCATTAATCAAACTCATTTAATGGTGTCAAAGGCTTCATTTACAGTGACACTACCCTCTACTAAGTCTTGCACAAAGGGACAGTCTTTAAGAGGCCTGCAAGACTTCCCCATAATCAAAAAAGATGAAAAATTAATTGGAGGAGCAACTTGCCAATAGCAGGGCTAACTTGGGAGAAACACATGAGGCCATGCACAAAAAGTGAAAAATATCCCTTGAACTAGATTTCCCTCCCCAGCAGGACTAATACGGTATAAAATTAAATCCTGCCCTAGAATGTTTGGTTTTTAAGCTCCTGCATTACATCCAAGTGCAGGAAAGGCAAGACCAACACTTACTGTTATGAATTCTTTGGAAAGCATAATTAGTAGGGTTGAGTGACCACTCTCCAAAGTATTCTACTGCCTGTGTTCTGGAAAGCTTATCTGCAAAAGGTGTTTGCTTGGGCCTAGAGGCAAGAAAAGAATTTGCCTGGAAGGCTACCACTGGTCGTGGGAAGAGGCGAAGAGTGCGAGTATGCATTTGGAAACCTTGCAAAACATTTGGTGAGTTGAAGAATCTCACCATAGCAACCCTAAAAAGAAACAGAGAACAATACATTAGATAAAAACACAGAGCATAACAAAAAAAGAATAAAGAGAGCCCTTAAAAGGTATGCCATTGACAACGTTTCAAACCTTTGAAGAATGGTAACATAACTCTTCTTAGAAAACAGCTGTCTTGCAAAAGGTAAAAGAAAAATCCAAACAAACCAAAACCCAAGAAACCACTTTGTTCTAACTCACCATCTTAACACAAACACCCACTCAGTGAAGGGTAACATTCCTGTTTCTACTAGCTGAGGTAACAACTAAGTCCCCAGGTATTTTTTTCTGTAGTTAAGGTCTGTGATTTAAGCTGAGGATACAATATCAGACTGACAAATCCAGGTAAAGTGGATGATCTATAGGAAAATTCAAGAAGCAAAACACCCCCTCAAGATACACAGTTATGTTCATGCAGGTAATAGATATGAGATAAACACTGTAATTACTGCTCTTTTTCCCCACATGATGTCAAGGAGAATCTACAATAGTACCTGACAGATGCTGTTTCACCCACGGAAATGTTTGTGTTGCCCTCAAGCGCAAACTTTTATGAAGACTCAATGCCACCTGCCTGTTACGCCTCACCTGGTAGCCACATCAACAGAGTCCACATCATTTCCATAAATCAAAGGGTTGAATTCTGTGGAGGGAGTAGACTGCAAATCATTCTGTGGTCTTCCCAGCAGCAGAGGCACCTCCTGCCCCTCATGAAACTTCTCTAGATTAAGAATGGGCTGAGTATTCAGGCTCATGCTGGCCAGGGCCTATTGAAGGACATTATGCACACATTCAGCAAGAACAGTTATTTAAGGAACAAATGATCAGAGCTACCCTGCCCTCTAGGCAATTGCAACAATTATGCATGCTCCATTAATTCCTCTTAAACCACCTCCACGCTGAGTCAACAAGTATCTCCAGGCTCTCCTTTATGCTGATTGTCAAAATGATCTCCTCAATGCTGAAACAGTTCTGGAGGCAGTCAAGGACTAGCACAGAATTCCACTTTGCTAGATCATTCATGACATGAAAACAGATAGTCCTAACTGGACCACTAGTAGTATGGCACTGCATAACTCTACTGCTTGTAGAGTTATTTCCATGTGTAATTTGAATACATCTTGGGAATTAAAGGCCTTGAAATTTGCCCTAAAAGGTGGCTATTCAACCAGTAATTTGATATTCCAGGAAAATGTGGAGACACCTCTGCACAAACATCTGCTTTATCCCTGAAAACCTCCACTTTCCATTGGAATGAAGCCTTCATCTGTCCATAAAGTTACCACTTCAACCCTCATAAAATCTTCAAGGAGCAGCACAAGTGGAGAATCAGACCTATCCTAAATCTTCCTCATTTTTCCCATTTGCCACTGAGGCTTCATCTTTTCACTTAAAAAATAAATAAATATATAAAACCAAAACAAAGAAAGAAACAAACAAAAAAAAACTCCAAAGGAAAGGGGAAAAATGGAAAATTGAGGGGAAAAGAATAAAATAAAGAACCTTGTTGTCAGGAGTGAGCAGCTGTTTCTGAGTGATTGCAGTCATGCTAACCAGACACTGGAGGCAAGATGGAAGATCATATGATAACACCACAGCAGCCCATCAGAGCCAAGACGAACACATGACCACAGAGAAACAGATGGAAGGAAAAAAAATATCTATTACTACCAAATATCACAAATGAGAGGAAAACGAAACGGACCACAAAATAGACACATCTTAGGGAAGAGGTGTAACTGCCCCACCCCCAAACATTCATATCTGGCCACTTTGGAAACAGGCAAGCCTGTTGTCCTTAATGATGCAGCTAAGAACTTTCTACAGCAGTTTAAAAGCAGATATCCTGAAATTCATTTATTGACTCTAAGAACCAAAGGCACATAGAAGTGTTAACCTTAATAATGTGGGCCACAGTTTGTGTGCTTTATACAGCAGAACTCCTTTGCCAATGACCAACCCTTAATAACAATGTCCATAGGAACACACAGGGAATGTAAGCTGAATTTGGGTGAACACTCTGAGAATTTTAAATATGTCTTCAAAAAACTGTAATTTGTTCTTCTGATACTTGAGTTTACCTTTGCACTAGTGAGAAAGTTTTGCTAAATAGTGCCTGAAATTGCAAGGGGGTGAGGCAGCAGTGGGGGGAAGGTTGATCTAACAAAACTCCAGGCAATATATCACTTCCATCTGTGCTGACAGCAGGTACTGGGATATCAGAGAGGTTACACACTTTGCTCTCCTGGTCTATGAGGAAAGAGAAAGGGCAAACCTCATCACATTAGTAACACACTTTACCTTTAGATACTGCATGCAGCGTGCATAAGGAAAACAGAAATAAAGAGATAAAACCTGCTTGACACGATCAGCCAGGATGACCCAAGCTGATTAATGGCTTAGCAGGACCTGAGAGGAGAGACTGACACTTCACACACAGATGTGTGAATGGAGGGGAAACAAAGATGATCTTAGCTGGATGGTCAAGTCAGAGTTTAAAGCCCACATGGCAAACATAAAGGAAGAATCTGGAACTTTCTGCATCGACTGGAAACAAGTTGGCCTCAAACAACAAATAAAAAACCACCTGTTGTGTACAGGGACATTTCAGCTTTACATTCACTGACTTGCATTCTTATTCACTCTAACAAAAGACTAGGCAACACTACATATGCTACATTCTGCTGCATCTGAGTCCTGTTCCCAAAGTGCATATTACCTGTTTCAGATGCTTTTTCAGCTCTGAAGCTTCTGGTTCTGGCAGTGCTGGCAAAGATTCTGCATTTGTGGGAACAATCACCTGGAATTAAGCACAACAGACTAAAAATTCCCCAGCTGTAGTAATTTCCAAAACAGAATCCCGAGAATCTCCAGCACTCCAGACAACAAGGAATAAAAGACACAAAAGGAAAATAAGAAATAAAAAACTTCAGTCTCAGACAGACACCTGCTCTTCACTTCTTTAAGGTTGCTATTATTTACAATATAATAAACAATGGAGTAACTTTATAATTTACCTCAAAAACAAGAAATTTGAATCAACCCACACTTTCCATCCAGTCAATGATGTTATTCACATTTTCTTTAAATTAGCCTTGCTCACACCCTTGTAGAAAGTGAGATACATAGCCCCACTTGAACCATGACAACCTGTGGGAAGGTTCTTAACAGACTGGGTTTCTTAAGTAGGGCTATAAGCCAGTCTGACAATTAGTCAGGAAGAAAGTTCTACCATTTACTTGAGGATTCACCTTCTAATGATATAGCCAGGTCAATTAACTGAAAAAGGATGCCTAATGCTAAAGACATGGGGACCTTGAGACACAACAAGGAACGGAATCCTAAAGTTTAAGATGGGACTGGCAAAGGCAGACTGAGGCCAGGCATTACTAAATTCTCAGTGGTTGCACTGGTGACAGTACACAGCTAATGGAAACAAAGCCACAGCTTCTTATGGGTGCCACTTACCCTATTGGTATCCAGGTCAATAAGCCATACATCATCAGGCATTTTAAAATCCAGTTTGTAAAGGAAGAAACTTGCTGGAACACCGATGATGTAAGGTGTAGGGGCTAGAAGCAACTGAGAGAAAGACAAACTTTACTAAGGACAAGATCTGTATTTGATATGACCATGTTCTTCCCAAATTTATTTATTGACTACAGTATGTTTATAGCAGAGTAGACAACACAAAATGCATTGATAAATAAGTAATGCCATGCAATGGAAGTATTAAAAATTAAAATAAAAAAATTATTAAAAAAAGAAAAAAGCTCCTGCTCAGAAAGCCTCAATTTTCATCTAGGAGAAAATACATTTCCATCTCCCATGTTTCATGTCCCACTGCCACCCAGGACATAATTTATATGGCTACTACACAGCTCTTTGCAAACAGCTTGCCATGTTTATCATGGTCCTAAAAAAAAAAAAAAAAAAAGGTTCAGAGTAACAGCCTAAGTTGAAAAGCAGGAAGTCATGGATGAATACATCCTCAGCTCAGACTGAATCCGTGCCATTGTAAATAGGCTCATTCAAGGACTTTACCCTTCTGCTCATAGTGGTAGTTTGGTTTCAAAATAATAACATCTCTAAGAAGTACAGGATAGACACATTTTTTCAGATGCATGTGGAAAACTTAGGGGGAAATTCAGGTTGCTTCTGACAAGGCAATGAGCAGAGGAAAAACGTTTAAATCAACTAGGAAAAAGGTTTAAATCAACTAGCAGCTTGAGACCAGTGGCTTGGGAAGCTAGTTTATTCTTTTAATCTAGAACTGCTGGTCCCCTCCAAGGAGTGGCACAAGAACAAATATACAGCATCAGTTGCAGGATAGCACTAAAGTAGTAAGATGGCTTGAATTCTATCTTTCCAAGCAGAATAATGAGCTCCTGCAAATAACTGACTATTGGCAAAACCCAGGCTCCCAGCTGAAGCTAAACAACACTTCATATTTCTGAGATTGCATGCAATAATTTCTGAACTCTGAATTAAAGAGCCCTCAGGCATCCTTAAATATTACTCTGGACCCTCCTCAACAAATTTTAATACTCAATTTAGAGGGGGAAGGGCGTAAATATCATAATAATATTGTCAATCTATGGTCATTCAGTCCATTGTTTGTGAACTACTGCTTTGAATCATTCTATTCACTGAACGTGCTCTGAAGATATCCTACATAAATGGTGTTACCTATGATTTGAATAGTCACACTCAAGCAATGTTCTTTGCAAAGCAGACTTTGATACAATCTCTGAAAAGATGGTGAATGTAAAAAGGACTACAACTATATGAATTTTAGACATCACAGAAACATCTTTTGTGAAAGACCAATAAAGGAAAAATATGTACCTGTTCTGCAGAGGCCATGCAGGTGGGAAGCAGAGGGATCACTGGGAACATGTACTCCAGTGGGTAGATCATGGCCACAAAGGCCATCACAGACATTGAAAGTGCATTATAATCTCGGGACTGCAATACAACCTGCAACCAAAGAAACTCCCATTAGCACTGCAGCAACCATTCACTTCTAATACTCCCCTCAAGTGTATACAAAGACCACAGATTTTGGGATCTCCGCAGACTGAAATTCAATGGCTGTGAACTGGGTAACCCTCCACTAAACTGTCTGAAAACAAGCTTTGGGTGTTTTTTTTGAGTGGGAACAGAACTTTTCAAAACAGGAACCTCAGAAGGAACTATTTATTCCCCTCATCCTCCACAGACAAAACTCATTCCAGGGAGTCCAGAGAGACAGCTGTTCTACACATCCAGCCTACCCTGGTTTTGAAGAGAGCAGAACTTCCTACATACTTATCAAAGATCAATGATCTTCCTTTCTTACCTTGTGCTCCAGAAGGATGCAGGTCAGCACCTGCAGGCAGGCATCCACTCCCAATAACTCCAAAGGCAGATGTAATGGAAAATCCACCAAAGTGAAGCGGGATGGATCAGGAAGAGCAAAGGTCAAAGCTGGCTGCAGCTCATGTGGCAAGACTTCCACATCCACCCGCTTCTGCCCAGCAACGGGCATCGGGGAGCGGAGCAGCCGGTATATCCAAGCCTCGATCTCCCGCAAGTCGTGAAGCAAGGCGCTAGACTTCTCTTCCACCAGGAGAGAGCCTGTGAAAATCCTCCACATTGTGTCCCTGGACAGGGAGAAGGGCAAGGTTAACACTCCAAGAACTTCACTTGACAGCCATTCTGCAAGGCTCTTCCAGAGAAAGGGGAGATCCACCAAGGATTAAAAGAGGCAACTAACAAACCTTTGATCATACAAAGAAACAGAAGATAGGCATTCATACTGACACAACCCACAGTGTGAGGAAGAATAATAACACTTTCTGTGGCAGGAATCAACACAAGTATGTCACTTCAGACTTCACTCACACATTTAAAGGATTCAGTCAGGTCCAGATCTCTGAAGAACTCTCATCACCCTCATGCTTGAAATTCAGTGGGCACACAGGATACTCTCCTATCTCATCCAGAACTGCAACAGACTGACTGCAGGACTCTGCTTCTAGCAGTCTACAAACCTTTGCAAGAACAGGAATTAAACCTGAGATAATAAAAATATGCCATATCCAAGATCTCCGAGATGTTTTTGCATGATAAAATACCCTTCATCATTCTGTCCTAAATTGCAATGCATCATTCCTAAGAGCTGAATAACTCAAGGGAAAAATGGATCTGTTTCAGCTAAATCTCTGAAAGCTGAGTAGAAAACATTTAGGTACCTTAGCAAAACAAGCAACAAGTTTGCCAGCTTAGGGTGTGGAGATCTGCAAACTTGCAGCTCACAGACCGGCTGGCCAAAAAGCATGTACAGCATTGCTCACGGCCTTCAGAGCTTCACAACTCAAAACTGGGTCTGACAAGGGAAGCAGAGAGTCTTGTCCACTTCAGCCCTTTACCCTGTAGCACAGTGAAGGCTGCATCCTTCTGTATTCATTCTCCAAATAACTGCAGCCTGATAAATATCTTGAGTTACTGGAACAGATCCTCTAGAACACTATGGGTTCCGGTTGGAGGTTCTATCTTACAGTTCACAACTTTAAAAAAAAAACAACGAAAAGGAAAAAAATTATAACACTGGAGGCTTCACAAAAACAGAATGATTGAAATTTGGATGCTCAAAATTAGGGCAATTTGAGATTACACTGAGTACATGATACACCTCTCAGGAACTGTGATGCTTCTCATCCTCCACTCTTCCTTCAGCGACTTGTCATGCATAAGACATTAGGCTGCTAAGAAGTGTGCTCCACCTTTTGCCAGCTGTAAGGGTTCAGTTTCACCTTTATTATGCCACCACTTCAAAACTATTCTACTCTTCCAGGTCACCACTACAAACCACATGGTAATTCAAACCTGTTGCTTTACTTTTCCCAGAGACACAGGCTTGATATTCTGTCTCTTGCTATCCTCCATCCATCACTTAATTATTCTCTTTAAGAATTATGCCCAATAAGAGCAAATTTTTCAAATATCACTTGTCATTCAAACAACAAATTGAGGAAAATCATTAAATTCAGAGGGGTGTTTTTCCCTCAATAATTATCAGGCTAAACCAAGTGACAAAATAACATTCCTTAACACGTATTTCCACTGGGGGGAGAAGTTTTGCTCTGACAAAATAAATTATTCTCCATCAGTGGATTCAAGTGATAAATCTGCTAATGCAGAAAGCAGTCATAATAGCCCAGAACAGTCTCCTAGAACTATTCCAGGGCAGTAGCCCAAGAAGTAGGCCACTGCTCTATAAATGGGACATTTCCATTTCATGCAAAACATAAAGAGTTTATAAAGATAAAAATTACAATAATTATAATCCTGTCATTTTTCACTTTTGACAAGTTCAATTTGGAGTGTACCAAGCTAGTAAACTCACATTACGTACTGTCTCACAGTCCTGTCCCTCAAACTGTTGAGATAATCCCCTGCTTCTCCAGAGATTAATTTCATACTTTTTCTATCCAGTTAGCACATTGGAAAGGAAAACACCATCCCAGAACAAAAGTGTCAGGAACAACAGCACAGATACACATCCTTGGCTGAAAATACATAAAGGCTCCTTCCATATCCTACAGAGCAACAGCTTCTGTCACATACTCAACGCTACAACAGCAGATACATTGAGATTCCTACATTATATTAAATATACACCAAGTTCCTGTCAATTTGCTGCTACCAACAACAATTCCCATGTTTCCTAGACAACTACTTTGTTTTCTACCTCTCTTCCCACTCTCCTTCAAATATTGTACTTTGACCTATTTCAGCTGATCCTGCTTCTCCAGTCTTTTCTCTCCCACGCTGAAGTTCAGGCTGTTTCATAAGCTTGTTAAGCACATTTTCATCATTTCCCTCCTGCCCCAAGTAGAAGTTCTCTCTGTTATTTCTTGGCTGCTTCTAATTTCCCAGAGAATCATCCTGACATATACTGCCACAGAGCTTAAATGCCAAAGCAACAGTAGCAGCATGAGCACTCAGCTTCAGTCCTCAGAAGGGTAGTGCCTCCTTAGGTGCATCAAAAATTAAAATCATACCAGATTACAGAATTGGAGAGGGAAGTTTTAAAGAAATTGTTATAAAAATTTCCTTTTCCTACTGTGAACCTGGGTTAAAACAGTGAAAAAAGGCCAGCCCTTGGTGTTGCAAAAATAAAAAATAAATTGCAAAATAAACTGCAGCACGATTTACTGTGCAGATAAATTGCAGCACTGAACACAAAAAGTAGGAGGGAAAGTTCTTCCCTCTCAACATACCTCTGCACCCCACGTGGAATTCCCAGCTTCTTGCCCAACAGTCTCTCGCTACAGCAGTCCACAAGTCTCTTGAGGGTGTACAGACACTCACGGAAGGTGGAAAAGAAGGGATAATGACTAAGGATGCACAGAGAAGTCAGAGTGCTGTTCCGAGAGCGATGGCTGCCTTTGGCCAGGCGCTTGCTGCGCGGAGATCGATTCACGTCAGGGGTAGACTCCGCACTGGGGGCCTGCAGTGAGGAACCACTCTCTGAACTCTCAGTGCCCCCTTCCTCCTGGGGGGCTAATGCATCCCCAGATTTAGGGATCTTCTGTCCCTCTCGAGCTCGATGCCCGCCCGTGCCTTCCCCCTTCTCCTTGGGTACTCGCTTCTGGAAGGAGCGGTAGAAGTTGACGCAGATTCCATAGCGAGTGACCCCCGTGTCCTTGTCTGTGAGGGTGAACACGAAGGAAGTGTCATCGCGGAAGCTCATGCGCTTCTGCCGCACGCTCAGGCATCCTTCTGGCTGGCAGAAGAACACGACGTCAGGCGGGAGAGGAAAGTCTGCGTGGTCTTCCAGAGGGTAACGCCGCAGCAGCTCAGGAGTCTGAGCAACACTGTCGCTGCTTGGGTGCCTACGAAGAAGAAAACAAAAAACCACATACACAGGTGACCAATAATAAATATTTTTGGGAACTTCCTACTAATGTGTCAGGAGCCTGTGGACTCAACTTCATCTTTGTTCCCACTCTTCCCTGCTGCCTATAGAAAGCGCAGCTTCTCAGTCACTTGCCACAAAGCTCACTCACAGCACAAGGCAGAAAGGTTCAGAAAAGAAGTTTAAGTCTATACAGTCATTAGCAAGGATCCTGTTCAAATCTGATTAAGAAAAGGCCTTCCAGGAATACGTTGTTCCCAGGAGAATACTGTATTGTCATGTTGCTCTGACTTTGACTTTCAAAATGAATTTAACTGCACAGGTCTCTGGGCAACACTTCAGTAGGGAACACATTGTCCCTCTCCAAATACACAGTCAAAGGAAAAGCTCCTAGATTTCAGCCATTTATGAACAAGATGAAAAATTAAATGAGAAATGCAGTATCAATTCCTAACTGGGAAAGCAAGAATTTACAATCAGATGAACATTGGAGGGATATGGACGTCATCCCAAAACCACTTTCATTAAAAAGTTCTAGCAACCACACAAACATACGTGTTTGATTTTCAGATTGGGATTTAAAGTGTAATTTATATAAAAACTGCATGGTAATATGCACAGCTGTTTACCACTGTGACTCACTAATCTTCAGACTACAAATCACTACAGAAACATGAAGACAGAAAGGCAATACTGTTGTTTCCTAATTTTCCACTAGATTCTTTCAAGTTATTACACTTTTGCTTATTTCAAAATACAAATGACACTTGCTTTTCTAATGTAAGAAATGTGAAAAAATTCAAACAAGTAGTAATAGAATGCTCACAATTTACAAAAGAAAATCATTGGTGTAAATAGCTCTGCTGACTAATTCTTCCAAACTAATATTTTATTTAAAACAAGTAAATATGCTTTCATAATAATATTGGTAACAAGATTTATACTGCCTATAAAGTTAGATAGGGAAATACCGTATGAAAAAAAGAGAAACACTAAAATGCTTTTATATGTTAATGGACACAACTAATGCATCATCTGCTGAAAAACAAATGTCAAATAATGCTGGTACTATTTAGAGAGTCTATTTGGCAGCAAATGGTCCAAAAAATGACATCAACAAAGTACGAGTGCATATATCACCACTTCGTGCCTTTGCTGTAACATTAGCTACAAGGACAGAGTTTTCTCAGACACTGAGAAAGCTTGAACCCAACAGTTCCAAAAAGTATTGCTGTTTGTGCACAGTGGATAACAAGATGTCACAGTAAAGGCCACATGGAGCTCCTAAGAGCTTTGTAGGAGAGGCTGTTTCAGTCATCTCCATCTTTCATCGTAGGCATTTGCCAAAGTGCCAAACAAGACAGCAGTAGCAGCCTAACCAGCACAGGCTGGCAAAAAGCAAGAGAACTGTAGGAGTCCAGAAGTGATAGTAGCAAATTTCCAAGTGAGAACACCAGACACTATAAGCTTCACTGGAGGAGGCAGCTAAGATTTTTCTCCCTCCTCTTCTTAGCTGGTGACACACATATAGAAAATTTGGTTGTTTTTCTACAGACAGTAAGAAGTAATAAACTATTACAGTATTCGATCCATAAAATGCAATAATAACTATTAGTCAGGATTTTGTAATTTCCTCCACTCAGTCTATTTAAATACTGCATTCAAAGTATTCTGAAAAGAAAGCAAGAGGTACAGCAACAGGTTGATATACATGAACCACTGATATTTAGAAATGTAAGCAAAGTAGACTTTGGCATACACCCATTACATAGAATTTGCAGAAAGCTGCTGCATAAACTTTGAATAAGGAAAAAATAACATTTATTGAGTACCTTTATGTTTGACAAAGAGAACACATCAACCCTACATTTCATATGTGCTTTAAGTAAATATGCATAACATTTTATCTATTGATAAGTCTTTAAAACCAGAAAGCATTCGTGTCATTCTTGTGAGGATAAAAAAGTATTAGAGGGAGAAACGGCCAAGTAAAGCAAGTTTCAGATTTTTTTTTAACTGAGTTTTTAGACTACATTTCAAAAGCTGGAAAAGTAGTATTATTCTACTACTAGCTCATTACTAGTAATAAAAGTAGTAGAAAACTTATATTTTACTTGTATTAAGCTTTCAGTGTTTTCAATTTGTGAATCCCTCTGTCCTGATGCCAGTAGAAGCAAAGCTCAGACACAAAGACTACCAGACAGTGATAGTTAAATTAGCTTTTCTTAGTCAGTCTCTGCAGACCCTTGGAAGGAAGTCTAAGGACCACAAGGTAAAAACTCTGACTACACTAGTATCTTTCAAAAGTGTCCTGGCTCAAGTAGGTGCTCCCCTTAGGGGGGCATTCTGCACACATTTCAGACAGCAATTCCTGAGCATCAGGAAGGCTTCATCACTGGATGCAAGGCTATTTATCCCCAGTCTACTGCCCAAGAAAAAGTTCTGCTGAGACTGTTTCACATTACCTGGCTCCAATGATCACAAGATAGTCAAGTAGCCGAGAGCAGATTTTCTTTTTCTGCACCATTGTCCTCGATGCCCCTCCCTATGTCATCTCAAGGAATTCCTGTTCATTGATCCAGTGGTCAGTTATCCCATCAGCCGTGATCGCTGCTCTGGGGAACAGAATCTGCTCGGAACAGTCTGCCAAGTCCAATCTATAACCAAGAAAAGCAAGAGTGTCAAAAGCACAACCAAGAATATTGAATACATACAAGCAACTTAATGACCTTAATTATATTCCCAAAAAGCTTCAATGTTCAGTGCAGTCATGGTCATCCACAATCTCTATCTTCATGAGTATAAAAACACAGCCATATGCCCACAAAAGCAGAGAGATGAAAAACACACAAAAAAGTACAAGAGTATCTCAAGAATTCATGGTTGGAGTCGATCATCTCAACTTCAACCATTAATTCTTTGGTTGAAGAAAGAATTCAATCAATTCATCTGAAATTCCAAAAATATTAGAGGTCTCTTCCAATGTAAATGATGCAATGATTCTGTTCTAAGGGCGAACACAAACCAACAAAGCTGCCTACCACTAGCAAAGAGCTACTCATTAAATGGTTTGTGTGCTGCTTAGGCAAATCCATAAGATCTCGAGAGGGCTTGGGAAGGGAGCTTCAAACGGCAAAGACTGAAGGAAAAAAACCACAATCTGAACTTTAGCTATGGGATAAGCAGAACAACTGAAGAAGGGGTAGCACCAGAAATCCAATTTGATAAAATGCATCCCACCATCCCAAACCTGCAAATGGCTGTCAGCACACAATTCCCAAAGACTATGATCTCTAACACCTTTTCTGGGCAGATACAGAACTGCAGTTCTACAGAATCGCAGCTTACAATAGCAAAAGTGCACCTTGTAAAGCATATTAAGTTTTTCACTTACTTCACTCAGTTCCATTTATCTTGTTTAACTTCACTCCTTACTCTTGATACCCATGCCTCCTGCAGCAAATTTCTCTGAGTACTTTATGATAGAAAGATCCTCTTGGCAAACCTGAGATTATACTGCAGCATTACTACTTGTCAATAATCATGCTTAATAGATATCCAGAAAATAATTCTTTCCAAGCCCATTATTCATAGTTCACAGAATTCATGAAAAAACAGGGAGAAAAAAGTTTTAAAAAGGAATACAGCTCTACATTACAGTGTTCCCTACTGTGTTGGAAACAAACCTGAAAACAGAAACTTCCTGAAATTGAAAGGTCTCAGAAACTCTAAAACTCAGAGATGCTCAGAGTATTCTAGAAGTTTACTGAGTATTCCAATGGATTTTTTAACAAGACTTATTTTATATTTAAAAAATGTATGTATTGCTTTCTGGGACATAATCAGAACAAAGTTTCCATTTCACTTCATGTTTACATCCTAAGGCAGGATGTAAACACATCACATACACAGCAGGGAATTTTTATTCATTAGCCCTCTAAACAGCAGTAAGAACACAAAAACATTACAACAGTAAGAACTAAAAAGCACATTTGTAATATATAAAAAAAGAAAATCGTACTAGTCAGTAGGTACTATTAAAGGAGTAATAAACTGAAAGAAACTTAAAGCCTCACACATAAAAAATCCCACATGAAACTGTGGCAGGTTTTTAGTAGATCCTCAACTACAGTTACTGTAGAGTCCTAAGTAACAGCAGTATGAATTATCTTCTCTGAGCAGCAATATTGCTGTAAATTATCTTCTCTGAGCAGCAATATTGTTGTAAATTATCGTCTCTGAACAACAGAGAAAATACAGACACAGGAAGCAAAGTTTCTGTTTCTACATTTTAATGACATTATTGAAAACATTGTAGAATCTGTCCTCGAAAAGCTCTTGATCCTTGATATTCTGCAAATATCTTGGCACAGAAAAACTCAAAAGGAAAAAAATGAAGTTGGGATATCAAGTGGTCCTTTTTGTCTCCATTTTGAAGAACTGCTTTATCTGTTTTCTTTCCAAATGGCTTTCCCCAGAACTCTTTAAAGAACAAACTGCTCAGTCACAGACAGGGGATAGCAAGAAGTCATCACAATGCAACCTATAAGAACGACTTCCAGGCAATTCTGCTACTTAGTGGTAATAAAAGATGTTCTTCCTCAAAACCAGAAGCTACCCAACCCCTCAGTGAAGGTGGAGAAAACACACTGCATTTGTCTTATGACTGTAATTTCCTTCACATATTTGTCGCAGCTCTGCAAAGGAGTTAGCAAGGTCTTAGAAATCATGACATTTCAAGAATATCTGAGCATACAAGTACAAGGAATATATGCAGAGCTTACAATATCCCTGGAATGGCTGAAGCTACAACCCATTGACATCGGACACTGAAGTTTCTGTCCATTTTTTTAAAAAAGATCTGAGCACTTTCTGTGATTTCTGCTTTCTATTGCAACACAAGCTCCAGGGAGACCAGACTGATGCAGATGTTGTGCCAGGGCTTCCAGAGCCACCTTTATTGATTTACTGTACTTAACAACACAACAGTTTCAGTCAGACATAAGAGGACAAAGGCTCTTTTTGGGAAGATGATTTAGTGTTGGACTGGAGCAAGAGGTAGAAGAATTAGAACCAAGTGTAGGCTTTTTGCCTTCCTCTATTCAATCTCTGGCTTCTTCAGAGATCTAGCAATGGCTGATAACAGCACTTAGAAGAGTAGTGCACCAGCATTTGCTGGAACTCATCTTCCTACTCCTGCTTGGAATCAGACGCCACAGTTGATCTGTATAAGGCAACACAAAGAGGCATCCCAGTCCTGCCTCCCCCTGCCTATCTGCCAAAAGCTTCCTTTCAGGCCAGTATCGTTCTGTTCCCTGTGCTGGCAGAAGAGTTTGTGCAGCTACAGGGCAAAACAGACAGTGGAATTGACACAGACTAAACTTAACACCCTCCCTTCTTCTCCCTTGCTGCTTTTGTTTTTACAAGGTTATTTTTCTTTTACTTGGTTCACCACGTGGCCCCACAAATGTTTGTGCAGGCACAAAGAAAAGGTAGGAGAAAGAAGTTAATGGAACCTAGAAGACTTGACACTGAACACAGCATAATCACAGAACTACAGACAGCACCTCTACAGGCAATACAGAGGTAGTTTCTCTCTAAGACTCTCTATCATCCTTCCAATCATCCTCCTAGATTTTAGAGACTAAGCACATCAGGACAGAAATAGATCAAACAACCAAGAGATACTTCATTTTTTCCTCTTTCATGTTGGAATTTGGACCTGAACCAAGAGATTATCTTGACTCTGAGATGGTTGTTATGTCAAAACCTCTTCTCTCTCTCAAACTGCTTTAACTTTACATTGCTTTCTCTGAAAAGGCCTTGTGCAGTGTCTTCTCTCTTTGCAAACATATTGGAACCAGTCTTTTGAAGGCTGAATCCTCAAGCAGCATTTGAGAAGAGACTCCTTATTATTTCAACTCTAGAAAAGAAGAAAAATAGAGAAGGGAAGGCCCACCACAGAAAAATACTGCACCAACAGATCATGTCTCAGACAACACCAAAATTGAAATAAGCACTTATATGGCTGGTGAACGGGTTGGTAAGAACTAACACTACCCACACACTGCAGCAGCTGTCAGCAATACTCACTAATAAAAGTTGGCCCTGTAGCCTAGGCACAAAGACAGAAGAGAAGACCCAGCACAAAACCACGGCTTACCAGTAACTCGAGACAGAAAAAAAGTGTTCAAAACAACAAACACTTCTATTATTGGCATTACTCTGCATTTCAAAATTCCCCAAACACCCACATTTCAGGTTGTAGCACAACTTCTTAGAGGACAATCTGCATGGTATTCTGCAATTTTTAGTCCTCCCAGAAAAAGCCTATATAAACAAACACACACACTCATGAAAAGCACCACAGCACACAATGGATAGGGCAGCATGAAAGAGCCACAGCAGACTTTCTATCAGTTTAGAGTCATCTGTGTCAGAGCCATGCCCTGCATTAGCCCCAGGTTGAGTTGGGACTAATGAGTTGTGCAGTTATCCAATTTCATCTATCCCTTGCAGTTCTCAATCTTTGTTAAGAGTCTTCTCATTCCAGACACAAATCTAGAGGAGCAAAGCAATTTATTCTGAGAATAACTTCAATACAAGAAACTGTTAACACAACTAGTGTCACTGTATTGGGTCTGGCTGAGATGGAAGTAATTTTCCCCACAGCAGCCCTCCCAGTGATGTGTTCTGTACTGGTAAGTGGAAAGATGTTGATAACACATCTGTGTTTTGGCTACTGCTGAGAAGTACTGGCACAGCATTAAGGTTGTCTCTCCAACATCTTCCCCCCAGCAGTGCTGGGGAGTATGCAAAGTCTTGGGAGGGGACATAGCCAGGACTGCTGACCCCAACTGACCAGAAGGATATCCCATATGACATCTGCTCAGGAAAAAACTTAAGAGAGAGAAGAAAGGCAGAGAATCCATTATTTAAAACATTTATAATCTAGAGCAACCACTAAGCCTACTAAAGCTCTGCTTCCCAGGAAATGGCTGGACAGCACTTGCTTCTGGGAAGTGGATAATAAAATTTCTTGGGCTTCTTTGCTTCCATGAATGCAATCTCTGCTTTATTAAACTGCCTTTACTTTTACCCATAAGGTTTTTTCCATCTTATTTTCTAATCCCTGCTCTGATGAGGAGGGGTGTGATAGAGTGGCTTGGTGGACAAGTAGCATCCAGCCAAGGACAACCCACCACACTCACCTGAAGTTGTTTTCCTCACACAGAGGCTCCCAGCTTTCATGGGCCAGGCTCACACTGAACTGCATGATATCTGGCAGGTGTTTACATCATTGCTTGCAAAAACGGTTTGAAGACAACAGATTAATTTCCAACAGGAAGGTGCCAAGTCCTGCTTTCCCTACAACTCTTCCATGCTTTAAGATGGGACCAGAAAGGCTTCTCCTTTCATTATCTGCAGCTTTTACCCGGTAAAAGGATCATACTGCACAGTTCACCAGTGCATGGATACCTTTAGAATATAAATCAGCATCATACAATTCACTTTGCACACTGACTGAATAATGAGCATACATGGGACATTAATTTGTAAGAGAAAAAAGAGGAAATTGTGAAGGAGACAGAACAAATTATAGGACAGAAGCCACATAAATTATGGTTCACTGAAATTTCACCTTGTGAAAAACCAGATTTCAAGTCATGCCCAAACAAAACTAAATTTTTAGTTTCCTTGGAACATCCTGAATTTCTATTTACTCTCAGCCAAGACAGCCTGTACTGAGTTCAGCTCTAACAGCCACTATGCCTGACCTTAGTGCATTGTTTTCTGTGAACTCAAGGCTCACCAATTGAACTAAACTGAGAGCTGAAACACACACAAACAGGGCCAGGAGTTTAATGCCCACCTTTGGGTTGATTTATATTTCTTTTTATCACATCCCACACCTTGATCTATCTGCTAAGCTATGAGAAATAGGTGTGAGTAGCTCAGGGCCAGCCAGCCTCACCTGTGTGGGCAGGAACTCCATTTAACTCACTGCTGAACTGGAAAGAACATGGTTTGGAGCCCAGTATGAACTGTTCATGGTAGCTTTGTCTTTAGACATTTTAATAATCTTTATGGAATCTTTACCACTGAAATTTTGGTCACTTCTTCCAAGTGTGTTTCAAATGATGCCAGACATCTCTGGTATAGCACATGCTATTTTTGCTTCTACTAAACTTTTAAAGAAGTAGACAGGCAGTATTCTTTTCACATGAGCCACTTTTCACTTCCTCTGCCTAACAACTATATAAAACACTGCAAATAGTTTGATACTTTAAAATATGCAACATTCTAGGAAACTCATTATTGCTATTACCCAGATACTACAGTGTTTCTGCTAACACAAGAAACAGACAACAGCAGAGATGAGAACACTTCCCCTTCTCCAGAATCTGACAGAACATGGAACAATTTCTAAAATCTGACCTGGATGGACTTGCTATACTGGTGTAGCTGCTTTGTGTGTTACCATGCACCTTGGCAAGGCAGCAGTGCATGCCAAAACTGTGACTCCTAAGAAGATACTTGCACTCTGGAGGGGGGGAAAGAGCATTTTCAAAGAATTGCAAGCATACCTAAATAGACAATGACATATTTATCTAGTATGGCTAATCTATAACATAGGTTATAGATTAGGTGGTTCTGCAAAATGACATGGAGATGGTTTCAAGCATAAGAAATCACCCAGTAGAGAACAGGACTGCAGGCAAATTCTAAAAGCATCCGCCCTGGAGCACATGTATCACTTCAATCAGGTAAAACATCAAATGCACCTAAACTATTTCCACTTTTCATCTATCGATAAATCTTGAGGGAAAGGACGGAATAAACCAGATAAAAGAAAATTAAAGAATGAATGGGGAAAACAGGTTTTGGCAATATAAGAAGACTTATTTTGAAGGCCTTCTCAATAATTACAATAATTAAAAGATTTCTTCCTTTCCTACTAAGTAATATTATCTCTTTGCCTTCTGAAAACAGAACTGACACAGCCAAGCATCTTGAGCTTCCACATTAGTTGTCGAGAGCGAAATGGAAGTGGATGGGCAAGGGTGCTGACAGATAGACTGAAAATGACCAGAATTCCTCCACAAACAGAAGTATCATGGCACAGATGGGAACCTTTTTGCAGTATCATGGAGTGAAGCTGGACTGATTCAGGTTCCCGGTTGCTATAGTGACAGATTTCCCCATCCTTGCCATATGTCGGCCTTTCGGTGTCGCTTCCTCTCTCCTCCCTGCTTCAGCCAAAAGCTGGGCTAAAGCAGCCTGCTGTACATGCAAGATCACACAGTCACCACACATGCACATGCTGTGAGAACAGCCCCACAGGTAATCTGATTCAGATCAATCACCATAGCAACCCAATCTTTTAGTCCCTAGATTTCAGCCTGCCGGGTATATTTATAGAGCAGCTGCAGCGCTCCACCCCCTCTGCTCCACTACCAAAGCTCCCAGCACTGCCCACACTACCAACAAGCTTCACCCAGACACAAGGACTGCCTGGAGTCAGCGCTGAAACAGAGCCCTCCTGGCACCTGCAGGCCCCAGGCCAGATGACAGCACAGTATCTGCAACATGCTAAATGCCTCCCAGCTCATGAGCTGCCATATCCACCAGTACTACAAATATCAGGAGGCATTCTTGCCCCACAGAAAGCTGAGTTACCAAGCACAGCTGACAAAATCAGCTCACCCAGGTACCCACAGGATGCTTCCACAAACATGCAGTGCAGGCACAAAAAGAAGGTGCAGAGTGTGCTTACACAAACACACAATCCTAACTGGAACTTGCAGGCAGCAGCAAAGGAGAGGTTCCAGCAGCATGTGCCCCACAGAGCCACAGCTGCACCCACCAGTAGTACCTGAAAGCCATGAAGAAAAATCAAGACCAGGGCTTGAATGAGCAACAAGAGATCAGCATGTGAGGAAGAACGGTATGCAAATACTGCTATCTATTTTACTCCATTACACTCTTGGGGAAAACCATCATTAAAAACCTAATGCAGGAAAAGCACACCCTTTTATAGTATTCTACTTCCTAATAGGAAGGAGATAACAGATTTTAGCCTCAGCCACAGAACATTTCACACGCTTCAATTTAGGTTAAAGACCTTATTCTCCTCCCCTCCTTTACTGTGTGAAACATCTCTCTCGTGATCCTTCCTGGGCAGGATCATTGTGCACTCACTACAGAATCATAGGACCAATTCTGGCATAAAAACCCTCTCCCAATCTGAGCAGTTCTTCTGCTCTACACTGTTTGAATTTAAATTCATCTCTTATTCAAAAATCATCTCCGGAAATTTGCATGAGAGAACAGTAACACAAGGCCAACTCTTTTGAAGTCTGTCATTTTTTGCCCCTCCTTGTGAAACTACACCATCACAAAATCCAAGAGCCTTCTCATTTTCTCTACCTCATCAGCTTTTCACTGATCCTCAAATCTGTACTTGAACATTTTGCAAGGAGTGGGGGTGGGAGGAAGGAAGGGCAAACCAAAGCCCACACAATGCCCCCCAAGCCCAATGAGCCTCACACCACCTGCAACCACTACAGCATTACATTTTTTTTCCAAACCAGAACTGCTTTTGGAATGAGTTTTGAGCTGAGAAACCCTGGTGTTGCTTCCGAGTGCAGCCCAGACCCCAGCATCCACAAGATGCTTCCATTCCCAGCCCTCTGCTGGGAATTTGAGCAGTAGGCCACAGTTCCCATAATGCAGGCACCAGAAGGTTTTTTTTTCAAAAACCAAATAGTGTAAATGTACAGCCATAAAATAATTAACAAGAAAACAACAAAGCATGTGACATTTGAGAGAACTGCTGGATGCAGCTGCAACTGCTAAATTATTCAGTGCTTTCCCTTGCCACGGCACCTCCCCCAGCCACAGTGAGTAGCTCTGGGCCAGGAGACATCACTCATGGCATCACCACCACCAGATACAGGCACATTCAACTCTCTCCTGGAAATCCGTCACACAGACAAATGGGATCCCAACAATAAATTACTGCCATTTGTAAGACAGAGGAGAGGCAATGCCCACAACCAGTGTGGAAACACTGAAACACTGTTCAGGATAATGTGAACCAGAAAATAAAGTACTCTAAATAATCCAGTCATTTGGCTGTTGTTAGCACCTCAGAACTCAGAGCCCCACATTTGTTTTGCCTTGTGTATTAGAAGCACTCAGCCTGTCTCCCCTACTTGTTTATCCTTCCCTCTACACACCTTCCCCTTCTCTTCATCAACACTGTGGGAGATCAGAAATTCCTACTCTCAACCAATCCTACTATTAATTTTGGTGATAAATCATAGTACCAGCTGGTCAAAACTGAAAGGAAATAAAAGAGACAAGCCCATTTTCTCTCTACAAGAGCTCTGGGGTGTGAGAAGCGTGCATTTGGCAGACTCACCCACACGTAAACATTGGGGGAAGCAAGCTCAGAGTGAAGAAGGGACAGGAACCGCCCCAAGCAACTGTTGGAGCCAGTCAACGACAGAGCAAGGGCTCCTGAGAGGACCTTCTGGACACTGGCAGTGGCAGTCACCACAGCAAAGGAAGGAGGGAAAACACCACCCTGTTGGGCATGTCTTAAGACTACGAACAAGAGAGAAGGGAGAAAGCAGGTGGCCTGGAGGACAGAAGCAGCGTGCCCAGCTCGTGGCTCCAGCAGAGCAGTTTAACTGCTTATCAAGAGCAAACAGACACAGCAGCAGAGCTGCTCAGCGTTTGCGGCTGCAGCAAATTCTGGTGGGTACTCATTTTGATTCGTAATCATCTTTTGATTCTTAATTATCACAAAAAGCACTCCTCTCCTCCTGCTAGCTGATGACAGCGAAACAGGCAGAGGCACAACTCCTCATCTCCTGACACCACGGCCTTTCCAGAGCAAGGACAAGACATCCAGGCAAGAAGAGATCCAGGGAAGCTGGTGTCAAAGCTCCAGGCAAGAAGGTGATCAAAAGTTTTATACTGACATTGCCAAGTTTAGTCAGAATATAATGGGAAGCAGGACACAACCAGGGCACTGATTTTGCAGATGTGACAAAGTAACAGGATATGAAATAAAAGGCTGCTGTGCTCAAAAGATAACTCGCAGTTCCTGGAGGTCATCAGATAACAAATTTGACAGTAATGTATCTTTGTCCCTCGTACAAAAAAAAGCAAATGTTAATTCCCTGATTGTCACAACTGTTCAGAGATTAGCTACAAACAAAACAAAAAGTCGATATCTGACAAACATTACTGGATACATCAAAGGCAACATGATGACCAGCTCTGTTTTGAGGAATGCTGCTGCTTTGAAATAATGAAGGCAGTAGAAGAAAGAGAAAACCACAAAACCTTGTTCCTTGCTGCTACTCTGATACATTATTTCTCACAGCAACCCAGAAGCACAAGTCTCTCATTTAACTGCAGTGTCTGGGATCACAGCATGAGAACTGCCTCAGTTT